>NW_026521844.1:12385000-15340000 GCF_021234435.1 Artibeus jamaicensis | reverse complement strand
TAGTGGCATTGTATAAATAATCTAACTGTGACCTATGGGGTTAAAACCTATAATTGGAGTGATACTTCAAAGCAATGACTACTTTTTCAATGCTATTTCCTGCAGCCAGATAGGAAGATGACTTGTTGGGGTTTATTGGCCAGGAACAGTATTGCAAAAGTGATATTTTCAACAGCTGCTGGTGCATTTGTGTTCTGACAAATTAGAGGCTAAATCAAAGCATTAAAGAACATCAAAGGCTAATTTAATGCAAAAACAAGAACTCCAACTGGATGTATTTTACAGTGAATTAATAATGCAGATTTACACAGAATGCTTTGATTTTTTTTCAGGTTTAGAAGAAAAATTTTGCTTACAAAATATAAAATCCATAGGCTGTCTCTTTTATAGGCTATCATTTTTAATAATGCAAAAATTAGTATACTGTGTAAATTCCTGAAATTTACTAAGTGATTGTCTATTTAAACTGAAATGCACATTAACTACACAAAACAAGAGTATTTGCCATGAATACAGTGACAAAATCAACACAAAATTGATCCTCAGCTACACTACTTCTTCTGGGGTTGATGATAATTGTTTTAAAAGCTATTAATATTTTTGTCTAGCATTTTGGTATAAGAAAAATGTACACACATGTACATAGATACTATTCATGCTGTGTTGAGGATTTATGCATATGCAGTACACTTGCCTATGTACTTACCCAGTGCTTTTCAAAGATGAAACATGAAACATTTAGAAATTGAAAAAAGATAAAAGTGCACCTTTACGAATACTACTCAATGTTGATATGAACGAAGAGAAATAATTGTAAGAATTGAAGATGGTTGTTTTTTTAATTCCTTGGAAATATTCACAAATGTAAGATGTTATTTCTTCCTAGATTGGAACTTAACCTAAGTTCTAAAATGCCTTCCAGTGCACTTGAAAAGTCATCTAGTCTCCAGCCATACCACCCTGCACATGCCCGATCTTGTGTGCGAAGTCATGTAGCAGACGTGTTTGACTAGATTTATCTTATTTGTTTTTACTAAATTAGTAATATTTTCTTAGTCCAGGACCACCCTAGAAATATCTCCAGACATATCCTAAAATATACAAGTCACAAAAAGAAATGTCAGGTTTTTCCAGAAAATATTTCCATGTAACTATAAGAATCCTTTCTAAGAACAATTTTCAGATCCTTTCTCATGTTAGCATATTTGGTAATATATACAATTAAGATTTCATGGTATAATGTTTCATTTAATTTTTTTAAATATTTAAGGCCATGCGTATTTAATTTTTAACTTTAAAAAAATCACATTGATCACTAAATATATTATCTAAATTAATTTCTTTGTTGGACCAATAGGGGCACAGCACTGGAAACAATTAGTGCCCATTTTTTCTTCAGGAAGAGAAGAGATGCTGCCAACACACTCTGATATAAGTACACAGAATATCTGAGCTCTGATGTAAACAGAATGCCCAGTTGGAAAATAGTGAATTTGTATCTATTATATATTACAATAAGTAACCCTTCCTCATTAATTTTACTGAAGCCTCCAGATGGGAAACAAAATATTAATTTTGTTCAGCCTTAGGCATTGTTGACTCTTAAGGTACTCACTAAATCACTGATTTTATTCACATTAATATTATATTTCTGCTATAAAAATTTAGAACCCTTGGGTATAAGGTTCAGTTTGTCATAAGTATAATTAATTGTTCTTTAAAATGATTAATTTGTCAAAATAGAAGAAAAGTGTTGGGCAGATGAGGCTCCTGAGCCAGCTAGCCTACCTTAAAGTCATGGTAATACTCATGAAATTATGCAAATTAATTGACTCTTTCAATGTTGCATAAAATGCTACTTCTAGTACAGTGCATGGAACATTAGGCTGTTCATCCAGCAAATAAAGGAGGGGGAAGAAGTTGCATATCAGAGGCTGAAATCTTACAAGCGAGGCCTTATGGTTGAAGATACTCACAACTACAATCTATTTTTCTACAAAGCAATTGGCTTTCAACCATTGCACAGAAAACGTGGGCTGTTTATTACAAATTTTTCTCCAAGCGATTGTCAAGAAAAAGTGAACTATGTCTCTGAATTTTTCTTCCTCTTAATGCAAAGAAAGGGAACAGATTTTTTTCTTTTTAATCACACTAAATGAAAATGATATTCTAAAATTTAGCAATAGAAATTTTTATCAAGATAGGCTCATTTAATAGCTCCCCAAATTAAACTTGTCAAGTTGGTTTACAAACTAAATAGTAGAAATCAGTGAAAACAGTAAAATAAAAAACAATGGCTAGAGAATAATTATCTTGTCCAAAAGTAAGCTTAGTGAATTTTCAAATTTAGAATGTCTTGTATTAGTAAAATGAGTGTTAATGCATTCTTATTTTTAAACCACCTCTAGCAAATGAGTGGTATAATTCAAAAATATTAAACAATTAAATTTTCTAAATTAACAAAATTGTCCTGTGGAACTGTCAGACCTACTATAAAAATAATGAAAATGTAGGGTTTTATGACAGGGTTTCCACCAAAGAAAGAGGACATCCTCTGATATGTAAGTGGGCTCTCCCATTAAACAAATGAATTCATCTAATCAATTATTATGGTTTCAGGCAACTTCAGCCTTAGTTATATTGTAATTTTCAACTCTCATCCATCAATAATACTACATTAATTAAAATATCAGAGCACTACTGTTACAATAATATCTCTCAGAGTTCTATTGCCTTGCCTTTTGATTATCCTTATACGCCTTTAAAACTAACCACTTGGTTATAAAATTAGAATAATAGACATTTACATTATGACCATTCTGTCTCAATGTTCACATGCAATTAAATGAATTATGTTGGTGGGATTTCTGCTTTGCTATGGTTCTAATAATGTTTCTGAAAACCATCTTATGTGACTTATATTTAATAAGAAAAATCAAGGTGGAACAGATATTTCCAATAGCATCTAATCTACTTCGTTGATAAAATAGAAACCTAACCTAAACAATTCCTAAAGAATAGGCCTGAATATTCACAAAATAGTTTTAGACCACAGATTTTAAAATTTACCCTAAATTGAGTATATTTCTTAGGAAAACTTGGCATTCCATAATATTGTTGTAATTACCATTTACTTAAGTAATTACCAATTACTTAACTCTGTTTACTCATTCTAAATGTATATTACTCAGGCAGAGTTTCTTACTTTACCCTGTTCACTGTAAGGCCATGTTGCATAGGTGTCTAAACAACTCTCACAAGTAGACACTTAAAGAAATGTCTATGTGTCCCTCAAGCTTCTTTTCTACCTATACAAAGAGAAATTGATATATTGAAAGCCAGCATGTGATTTAATTTCACCTTTTCCTATATTTATAATATAGGACTTAAAATTTTTTCTCTCAGAGATTCCAGCCAAGATGACAGAGATATAAAAGCTGTGCTCACCTTCTCCCATAACCGCATCAAAATCACACCTACACTACAGAACAGCTAGTGGCCAAAGACATTGAAATTGAGAACAGGCTGACAGTGGTAAGGGAGAGGAAAGGGGATAGTAGGGGAAAAGAGTGAAGGGTTTACAGGAACAATGGACATATGAACAATAACAAGGGGGGGTGGAAGGACATACGGACAATAATAAGGGGGGTGAAAATGGGGGAGGGAGGCAGGGAAGGCTGGGGGGGGAGGCAGAAAACAGTACTTGAGAAACAATTTTAAAAATTTAAAAAAAGAGAACTGCCTAAAATCTACTTGACCAGAAGTCCTATAACTAAAGATATCCAGAAGAAACTACACTGAGACTGATGGGAGGGGTGGAGACATGGAACAGGCTGGTCCCATACCCTCCTAAAATTGGGAGGGATATGTGGTTATGACAGCCCCCCACTGAGGAGTGAGGAGTTCCAGACCTACACCAGGATCCCTCAGCCCAGAGTCCTATTGCCAGAAAAAAAATTCCCAATAACTTCTGGGACTTCCTCAGAATCACTCACTCTGAGCTCCAGCACTGGGGCAGCAGCTCAAAAGGCACCAGGAACATACAAGAAGGAATGGAATTGTCTGGCTTCAAGGTGAGGGCTGGAGAGGCAGCTTTTTCTCATACAGAAGTGTTAACAAAGCCCATTTGCATTTTCTGAGCCCTCCCTCAGACAGAGCTGGCAGGAGGATGCCATATCTGAGTATCAACCCGGCTAACATTCCTCCCCTGCTTCTGTTGATTCCCTTACACTTGCCCCACCCAATCTGCAGGGCCACCCAAGCCACTTCTAGTGCCTTTTCCATATAAATGGCCTGTCTTAGCTCATGCTGTGGACTTTCCTAAATTTTCTCAAAGTTTTATAAATCCCAAATAAGCAGCATATGGCCTCCACATGCCCCTTGCCTCTTGTGAAGCACCCTCAAGCTGGGCGATAGTAGCAGCCAGCCTCAGTTTACAGCTTAGTCTCTCCCAGTCACCTCCAAGCCCAGTACAAGTGGCAACTATCTGCAGATCATTTTGTAGCGCATAAAAAGCAAACATGCAGATCATAGGCAGTGGCTAAACTGGTCTGCACCTTCCAAGAGGCCCCAGAACCAACATTCCCAGCTTCTCCCCACCAGAGTTCCTCCAAAAATGACACACCCAAAGGTCATACTTGACAGGCACCAGAGCACCACTAAACTGAAGGGTCTGTAGGGTCAGTTCCTGAATAACAGATTTTCCAATGTAGTCATGGTGAGTCTTCACAGCCAATCAGCCTGAGAATCAATTTTTTCCACTGCTGTGCCAACAGCAACCAAGACTGCTGATGTGCCAACTAAAACAGGGGGGGACACACAGCCCACACAAGGGACACATCTATAGCACTAGCTTGAGGCTCAGGTGACCAGGGAGGCCACACCACTAGGCCTCACAAGACACCTACTAGATAAGGCTGCTCTAGCAAGATGGGGAGAGATAATAGTTAGTTCTACCTAATATAGAAACAAACACAGGGAAGCAGCCAAAAAAAGAAACAATGGAACATGTCCCCAATAAAGGAAAAATTTTTCAAGAAAAAAAATAAACAAAATGGAGATGAGCAATCTACCAGATGCAGAGTTGAAAACACTGGGTACTCAATGATCTCAGTGACAACTTCAACAAAGACATAGGAACATAAAACTGAAGATAGGAAATATGAAAAAGAACCAATCAGAAATAAAGAATGCAATAGGTAAAATAAATTATACATTATAGGGGATAAAAATAAATTGCATGGAAGCCTAAATGATTTGAGAAATAAGATAGCAGAAAACATTCAAATTTTTTTAAAAAATTGAGAACAGTTTAAGGGGCCTTTGTTATAACTTCAAACATACCAACATTCACATAATAAAAATACTAAAGGGAGAAGAAAGAGAACAAGGAATTAAAAATCTATTCGAAGAAATAATAACCAAAAAAATTCATTAATTTGGCAAAAGAAATAGACATACAAGCTCAGGAAACAGAGAGTCTCAAATAAGATGAACCCAAATAGGTGCACACTGAAACTCATCATAATTAAAATGCCAAAAGTTAAGGAGAGAATCTTAAAAGCAGCAAGAGAAAAAGAGTTACCTACAAGGGAGTTCTCATAAGACTGTCAGCTGATTCCTTAACAGAAATTTTGCAGGCCAGAAAGGACTGGCAAGAAATATTCAGTGATGAAAAGCAAGTACCTACAACCAGCAAAGTTATCATTTAGAATTGAAGGATAGATAAAGAGTTTCCCAGACAAGAAAAAAGCTAAAGTTTATCACCACCAAAACAGAATTTCAAGAAATGTTAAGGGACTTCTTTAAGAAGAAAAAAAGTTCAAAAATATGAATCATAAATTCAGAAGGAATAACAGTGCATTGGTGGTTCAGTGGTAGAATTCTCGCCTGCCAGAAAAAATAACAATTACTTAAATGGCCCTGGCTGGTGTGACTCAGTGGATTGATCACCAGTCTGTAAAACAAAGAGTCTCTGGTTCAATTCCCAGTCAGGGCACATGCCTGGGTTGTAGGCCAGGTCCCTGGTGAGGAACATGCAGGAAGTAACCACACATTGATGTTTCTTTCCCTCACGTTCTTTCTCCCTTCCCCCTCTCTAAAAATAAGTACAAAATATTTTTGAAAATAAAAAAACTATTACTTAAATGTAAATGAATTAAATGCTGCAATCAAAAGACATAGGGTGGCTGAATGGATCACAAAAACAAGACCCTCAGTATACTGCCTACAACACTCTCACTGTAGATAGAAAGATACACATAAACTGAAAGAAATGAGATGTGAAAAAGATACTTCATGAAAATTAAAACAAAATTTTTTAAATAGGTAAGATAACCCTCACTAGGTGGCTCAGTTGGTTGTAGCATCCTCCCATATACTAAAAAGTCGCAGGTTGTAGCATCCTCCCATATACTAAAAAGTCGCAGGTTGTAGCATCCTCCCATATACTAAAAAGTCGAGGTACCTCATACTAAAAAGTCACAGGTTGTAGCATCCTCCCATATACTAAAAAGTCGCAGGTTGTAGCATCCTCCCATATACTAAAAATTCCTGGTTGGAGCACATACCTAGGTTGTGGGTTCAATCCCAAATTGAGGCATGTATGAGAGACAATTGACAGATGTATCTCACATCAATTTCTCTCTCTCTCCCTCTCTCTCTCATCTTTTCCTTTTGTCTAAAATCAATATATATATATCCTCAGGTGAGGATTAAAACACAAATAAACAAACAAGGTGGGATAATAATACTTTTACCAGAAATAACAAACTTCAAAATAAAGATTAAAAGAAAGAAGGAACCAGCAATGCCACTTTTGAGTATTTATTTGGAAGAAACCCAAAACACTAAGTCAAAAAGACATATGCACTCTTATGTTCATTGTAGCATTATTTATAGTAGCGGAGATAGAGAAACAACCTAAGTGCCAATCAATAGATGAATGGATGAAAAAGAAATAGTACACATATATAACAGAATATTACTCGACCATAAAAAATGACATTTTACCATCAGTATCAACAGAGATAGATCCAGAGGGCATTATACTAATTGTAAGTCAGAGAAAGATAACCAACATGATTTCACTTATATGTTTATACATATAGACTAAAATTAAACAGATGGAAAAAATATTTCATGCAAATGAAAAGAAAAGGCTGGGGTAGCAAGACATATCTGACAAAATAGACTTTAAAACAAATGCTATAGTGAAAGACAAAGACTATACTACATAATGATAAAGGGAGCAATCTAATAATAAGATATACCCTTGTAAACATTTATGCAGACAACATAGGAGCACCTAAATATGTAAAGCAAATCTTGATTGGCATAAAGGAAGAGATTAATAGTAATACAGAGATAATAAGAGATTTAAAATCCCATTGACATCGATGGATAGATCTTCCAGACAGAAAATCAACAAAGAAACAGTGACTTTAAATGACACACTAGATCAGATAGATTTAATTCATATCTTCAACAGAATATATATTCTTTTCAAGTGCACATGGAACGTTGTATAGAACAGACCAAATGTTAGGACACAAAACAAGTCTCAACAAAATTTAAAAACATTGAAATCACATCGAGCATCCTCTCTGACCATCATGCTATAAAACTAGAAATTAATCACAAAAAAACCTGAAAAATGCACAAAGACATACAGGGTAAATAAGATGTCACTGAATGATGAATGGGTTAGCAATGAGATCAAGAAAGAAATCAAAAGATACCTTGAAACAAAAAATCATGAGAAGAAACAACCTACAATTTATGGGACACAGAGAAAACAGTCCTGAGAGGGGAATTCATAGCATTACAGGTGTATCTCATGAAACAAACAAAAGATCTCAGATAAACTACGCAAATTTACTCTTGAAATACATGTGGGAAAAAAATTTCAATGTGGTGGAAGAAAGGAAATAATAAAAATCTGGGAAAAATAACAGAAATAAAGTCTAAAAAACTAATAGATAAATGAAACCAGGAGCTAGTTCTTTAAAAAAGATAAGCATGATTGATAAACTTTTAAGCAAATTCATCAAGAAGAAAAAAGAGAGGAACCCAAACAATAATAAATAAAAGAGAAGTAACAACCAATACAAAAAGAAATATGAAAAATTGTTAAGAAAATATTACAGACAACTATCTGCCCCCAAAATTGGACAATCTGGATGAGAAGGATAAATTCATAGAAACATGCAATATTCCAAAACTGAATTAGAAATAATCAGAGAGTCTGAATAGATTACAACTAGTGAAATCGAAGCAGTAATTAAAAATTTCCTGCAGACACAAGTCCTAGACCAGATGGCTTCACAGGCCAATTTTACCAATCATTCACAGAAGAACTAATACCTCTCCATCTCAAAGACTATCGAGATCATTTTATGAGGCCACCATTATATTAATTTTAAAACCAGGTAAAGACCCTACTGAAAAAGAAAAGTATAGGCCAATACACCTGATGAACACGGAGGCTAAAATCCTCAATAAAATATCAGGAAATTGGTCCAGCGATACATTTAAATGATTATAAACCATGATGAAGTGGGATTTCTTTCTAGAGATTCAAGGTTGGTATAATATCTGCAAATCAATAAATGTGATACACCACATAAAAATGAAGGACAAAACCACATTATCACATCAATAAATATAGAAAAGCATTTGATGGAATCCAGTACCCACTTTTTTTTACCTTTTATACTATTTTTATTGATGTTAGAATTCAGTTGTCTACATTTTCCCACCACTTTTCCCTACCCTACCTACTCCCACCTCCCACCCTCAATTCTACTCCCTTTTGGCTTTGTCCATGGGTATGTTATACATGTCCTCTTAATTTCAATGTCTCTGGTTATATTTTCCTTGCTTTTCCTTGCTTGTTTGTTTTGTTAATTAGGTTCCACTTATAGGTGAGGTCATATGGTATTGGTCTTTCACCACCTGGCTTACTTCACTTAGCATAATGCTCTCCAGATCCATCCATGCTATCATGAAGGGTAGGAGCTCCTTCTTTTTTTCTGCTGCATAGTATTCCATTGTGTAAATGTACCACAGGTTTTTTATGCACTCATTTACTGATGGGCATTTAGGTTGCTTCCAGCACGTAGCTATTGTAGATTGTGCTTCTGTGAACATTGAGGTGCATAGGTTCTTTTGAATTGGTGTTTCTGAATAGAATCCAGCATCCATTTTTAATAAAAATTCTTAGCAAAGTGGAAATACAAGATACATACCTGGATGGAATAAAGGCCATATATGACAAACCCACAGTCAACATCATACTCAATGGCAAAAACTAGGAGCCTTTTCCTTCAGATCAGGAATAAAACAGGGATATCCATTTTCAGCATTGTTATTCAACATGGTACTTGAAGTCCTAGCCACAGCAATCAAACAAGAAAATATAAAAGGTATCCAATTGGAAAGGAAGAACTAAAACTCTCATTATTTACAAATGACATGATACTATATATAAAGAACTCCAAAGATTTCACCAAAAAAACTTCTAGAACTCATAAAATAATTCAATAAAGTATCAGGATACATAATAAACATCCAAAATTCAGTTGCAGTTTTATATACCAATAATTAACTATAAAAAGGAAAACAAAGAAAACAATCTTTTTAACAAATTGCTTCAAAAAATAATATACTTAGGAATAAATTTAACCAAGGATGTAAAAGAACTGTACTCAGAAAATTATAGATACTGAAGGAAAATATTGAAGATAAAAATAAGTGGAAGCACATACCATGATAGTGGATAGTAAGAATTAATATTATTAAAATGTCCATACTACCCAAAGCAATCTACAGATTTAATGCAATTTCTACCAAGATGCTAACACAATATTTCACAGAACCACAAGTATTTCAAAATTTTATATGGAACCACAAAAGTCCCCAAATAGCTTCAGCAATCCTAAGAAAAAAGAACGAAGTTGGAGGAATTATGCTACCAAATATCAAACTATACTACAAGCCATGGTAATCAACATAGCATAGTACTGGCATAAAAACAGTCATATTAAACAATGGAACAGAATAGAGATCCCACCACTATAGACTTTGAAGTATATTCAATAATTGGTTTTGGGAATATTTACAGACACATGCAAAATGAAACTACAATTCCTTCTTACAACATATGCATACACAAAAAAAAACCCTCAAAATTAATTAAATATTTAAATGTTAGACTGGAAACTTTAAGAACCCTAGAAGAAAACATACACAGAAAAATTGCTGATATTTCTCACACCAATATATTTTCTGACCTGTCTCCTCAGGCTCTGGAAACCAAGGAAAAAATAAACAAATGAGACTACATCAAACTAAAAAGTTTTTGTGTGGCAAAAGAAACCATCAACAGAATGAAAAGAATACCCACTGAATGAGAGAACATATTTACCAATGACATATCTGATAAGTGGTTAATTTACAAAATTTATAAAGAACCTATAAAAACACCAAAAAACCCCAATCCATTAAAAACTGGGAAAGGACCTGAAAAGATATTTCTTCAAAGAGGGCAAAGAGGACCTACACATGGCTAATAGACACATGAAAAGATGCTCAACATCACTAATCATTAGAGAAATACAAATTAAAACCACAGTATCATCTTATACTTGTCAGGATGGTTGACAGCAATAAATCAACAAGCAACAAGTGTTGGTGAGGATGTGGAGAAAATGGAACCCTCATACACTACTGGTGGGAATGCAGATTGGTGCAGTCACTGTGTAAATTATTATGGAGTTACCTCAAAAAATTAAATTGAAATTGCCTTGTGACCCAACAATTCCACTTCTGGGAATTTATTTGAGGAAATTTGAAATGCTAATTCAAAAGTATATGTGCACCTGTATGCTTATTGCAGTGCTATTTATAAGAGCTAAGGTCTGGAAGCAGCAGCTCAAGGGTCCATCAGTAGATGAGTGGATAGAAAGGCAGTGGTACATTTACCCAGTGGAATACCACTCAGCCCTATAACGGAAGAAAATTTTACCCTTTCCAATAGCATGGATTGACCTGGAGAGCGTTATGCTAATGGAAGAAGCCAATGAGAGAAATACAAGTACCACATGAATTAAAAAGCAAAATAGAGACAGACTCATAGATAGAGAACAGGCTGATAGCTGTCCAGGAAGGCCCAGATGGGAGTGGGGAGGGCTTGAAGAAAAGAGAAAGAGCTAGAGAGACACAGAGAGTTAATTGCTAGGAGGAGTAGTGCTGGAGGAGGGTATAGGCAGAATAAGTGGTGATGTAAGGAGACTTGACTGGGGGTTATAAACACACAATGCAGCATATACATGATGTGTTCTCAAATTGTGCACATGAAACCTGTATAATTTTGTTAACCAGTGCCAATGCAATAAATTCAATACAAAGGAAAAAAGAATCCCGGAGACAGGGAATATAATACAGGTTTATCCAAACTAAAACTGTTGATGGGCTCCACTCTCATGTTTTAAAGAAAGGACTATAGGAATCTGTCACTTTATGCCTCTGCCCTGGAAGTTCACCAGAAGAAGGCCCAGAAGCAGCAACACGTTACTGATTAGCAACCTCCATGAAAAAAGGACCCAAGCAACACATACTCAGAAACTTCATTTGAGTCACAAATAAGTAACCTGTCATGGTATTTTGCGACCCAAGTGAAAATTTGTCAGGGAAAAACAGAAAAATAAAAATCAGTGAGTCTCTTCACATGCAAGGAGCAGAGCTTGAATAAAGTGAAGCTGATATTCAATCTGTTATTCAGCTCACAATATAAATACATACCCACTCTCCTCCCCACCAAGAGAATTAGGGTGATAGGGGCAGCCATCCCTGCAGACTGGAGTTCTCCAGCATGGAGTGACCCTGAGGTTCTGCACATGCTGAACAGCAAGTTAAGAAAACAAAGAAAAGGCTGTGGTGAAATGGAGAAGAGGCACTGTGATTCTCATCTAGAGAAAAGCCACTTTAAATCTAAGAAATAACAGCACTCCAAAATAAAAGAGTAGTAGTTTCCTGCAGCAATTGTCAGTGGCAGGCTTCACTAGTCTGAGATACTTTGAAAGTGTCAAAGCAAACTCATCCCACAAATATTCAATGTTACCTAATCTGGTGGGGTTTTTTTAGTTCATTGTTTTTTTTGTGTGTGTGTATGTTTGTTTGTTTATGTCCATTGTCTCCCAACATTAGTGTTTAATCTGGACATCTATTTGTTCTATAAAACTAATAATCTCTGGTTAACTAATGAACAAGTTGTATCTGAGGGGGTGTAGTCTTGCCATAGTTACTCACCTGGTACATAGGAGACTCAACAAATTCAAATTAAATCTGAATGTATCCTACAGGTTATCTGCAGTGTGCCTGGTCGCTACATACCACATCAGCATTTCAAGTAATTCCAGTCTCCTAGCAGTAGGTAGAGGTGCTGAGTCAAGCCAGGCTGCAGGAACAGCTGTTTCAACTCCTAAGTCAGAAAGCCTTGCGTTTACTGTTTCTTTACCTATACACTGTTCCCTCTCTCCCTCTGATCATCATCTAAACTCTATGAGGCCTCTGATTACTCATATCACTTCCTCTGTTCTTGTTAATCCTGGGAGATTATTGAAGGTAAAGAGGTGCTATGCTAGAAAAAGTCTACAGGAGACCCTCTACATGAGCATGTGGTCATCAACACTTCACCACACCTACCAATTCCTCTTCAGTGAGCCAGTCTATGAATGAAAAATAAGAGGAGAACTAGGTTTTACTAAGAACTAAATTCTCTCCCTGTCTTCCAGATAATACTGGCCTGGCTATACCTAAGGCTAAGGCAAGCAACATTGGAGTCACCTGGGAGCATGTTAGAAATGCAGAATCTTAGCCCTCCAGGCTTACTGAATCAGAATGGGCTTCTTCCACATGCCCAAGCATAAGAGATTCATATGCATATCAGTTTGAAAAGCAGTGTTTCCTAATTAATATTCAAGACTGTTAGAAAGAAAGGACAGACCTGACCCGTGTGGTTCAGTCCGTTGGCCATCTTACTGCAAAACAAAAGGCCACTAGTTCGATTCCTGATCAGGGCGCATGCCCAGGCTGTAGGTTCTTCCCCAGTTGTAGTGCAAGTCTTAGTTGGGGTGTGAATGAGAAGCAACTGATGGATGCTCTTGTCTCATATCGATGTTTCTCTTCCTCTCTCCATCCCTCCTTTCCCCTCTCTCTAAAAATAAATAAATAAAATCTGTTTAAAAAGGAGAAAGAACGTACTGCTGTGTGAAGAGGCTTGCACAGGTGCTAGTTATCAGAGGGGTAAGACAAATGTGCAAAAGGAGGGATTGTAAGGAATACTACTTTGTCCTTGGTTGGTCTAATTAGATCACTGTGATACTGTATTCTTGCTTATAAGCCAGAAAAATTAGCATGCTGGATCAAAAATCTCATCCAAAGCAATGGCTACTGGCTCTGTTGATTGGTTAGAAGATTTCTAAGCTCTTTCTGAAATACCTGGGTGATACATCTTTACAGATTATCTTGAGGAGAAACAAAGGCTTCTTCAGGCTCTAGAACAGTAGAGTACCTCACAGTCATAAAACAACCCTATGGTGGTGGCATTTTGCTGGGCCACAGAACATTCTGAGCTCATTGGACATGTAATTTCACCTTTAATCTAGTACACAATCTTTATTCTAATGAGAAAAATATTAAAGTGGTGGAGATGAATGAATACTGGAAAAAATTAAAATAATTCATTATAAGCTTCTTAACAAACTGAGACTCGCTAAAGACTGCTACAATGAGGTAATACCATTTCTATAATCATATTAAGAGCTACTAAGAGGTGATATGTACCTTGAATTTAGAATTTAGAAAAGCAGATCTAGCCATACATGAAGTCTGATTTTTTGCTACATCACAGTCAACCCTCTTCATATCATTGACTCTTCAGTCTCAGAGAATCTACAGCATCTTTGGTGGGGGGCGAATTCTAAAATCATGGTGGCTTACATGGAGAAGCGAGGCGCTAAATACTTTGACTTGTGTTTTGGCTGAAATAACTCAATCAAGTGAATCTCTGGAGTTCTACATTAGACAAATGATAAAAATTAAACATTTTTACAACATAAAAGTAATGAATAAAAACAAACAATCTTCTCCATTTTTTCTATTGTCATACTATTAAAATTCCAACATATTCAATACATTTTATTAGTATTTCATGATAATAAAAGTTTTTAAATAGGTTTGAAATCAAAACACATTAACTCTTAAATTAATAACAGGTCAAGGTTTTCTTTTTTAACCAGTTTCACCTTGTATCCATTTCTTTTAATCCTGTAAAATTCTTATTTTTATCTCAGAGTCCCAAACACTATATGCTTTCACTTTTAAGTAAAATTAATTTTTCCCATAGAAAGTATTATTGAAATTTATAAAGATTTATCCATCAAAAATTAGTACTGCATCCACAGCATTTTAAACCTATATGTACTTCACACCTATAAAACACTAGCATAGTCACATGGCTGTAAACACTATTATTAAACTCAAAATATATGAAAAACCCCACCAATGTTTGCAATATAAGGGGAGAGAATAATTAAAATTGAGCTTAATTATACCATTTTCCATGCCAGATTTTTTAATTTACTTGACGTTTATACGAAAATGATATTGCAAACTTAATGACTACAAAAGTGGCATGAACATGGGTGCCTCATCCGAGGTATGAATTTATTTTTCCTTTATAAAGAAACACATGAACATAAAAATATTATAAATCAAGCCTTCTCATGTGTATAAACAAAATGCATGGTTATTCTGCCTGATTCAATAACTCCAGAGTAGAGGGTTTGGAGCAACTTGAAGAGAGAAAAGATTGGTCATTTCTTTACTTACGTGGAAGGCACAGGATCTTGGGTTTGAGATGTGGCACCCAGATAAGATATTAGTATTGCACTTAAAACAGAAACCATCTTAAAACCTCTGTTTTATGAAATTTAAACACACAGAGTTATAGAACTATATATATTACATCTCCCTTCTGTGAGACCCACCAAGGCACCCATGAAAACAAGATGTATCTCCATAGGGTTTCCTTGTAAAATATTTAAATGAAAAAATAAACATTTAAGTCTTTCATAATCATTCTTTTTCATCATGCAATAAAATATTTATATAATGCAAAAACACTGCAGTTGTTACAGTATTTTAATTTAAAAAAATAAACAATGCAATGGTGATTTCCAAGAATGCCATACAATAGGGTAAAGGAAGTACCAAGAGGAGAAGAAAATATATTTTTTAATCTTCTAGAATTTAATATTTAACAAAGCAATACTTCACTTATATTTCAAACAAAGCTCCTTTTTTATTAGAGGAATTGAGATAAATGTAGTAGACACAGCACATATTATTTACTTGTGGGTAGGTTCTCAGTGTGTAAAGTGGCATTACCACTTTTATTACTCCATTGCTCTAGCTCATCACATGAATAAGTCTACAAACATAGAAAGATTCCTCTATTAAGTTCTTAAAAAGTTATTTGGGTTATTAATTGAGTTTGAGTGCTGGAACATTTGACAATAAGGAGAGTTGATTAAGATAACTCTATTAAAAGTTGAAAAAATACACACAAAAATATTTCAGAAGTTCCGCAAAGGAAGTTCTATAGATATATTTTATACATTCTACTTGAGTTTATAATATAGTAAGTAGACTAAGCTAATGTGTAAAAGCTTTGTTATATGTTAATTAAACATAAGCATTTATACAGCGTGTCTAAATATAACAAATATAACAAAATAATATACCATAGGCACACAAAGCACTGCAGAAGCAAATGTCCATGCATATTTCAGTCTCCATAGGAGAAGGTTAACTTGTGGTCAAAGACATTGGATTAGGGAAAATTAAGTTCATAGGTCACTATATAAATCACAGAAGACTTGGTCTTCCATTTCCTTTTTTAAAAATTATAGGCACCACCTCTGTAGAATACATCAAGTAAAGGCTACATGTTGTTTTAACTAGAATTAGAAGTCATTTATAATGGTCAACCCTTTCAAAGGCACTAGCATTCTTCAATTTAAATATGCATGTATGTCTTTATTTCTCACACACTAGGAATTTGAAAAGAATTCTCAGTTATTTGGATGTTTGCATTTTGTTTCTGGAAATAATTTTTCTAGAACATGTTACATATGGATGCGATCCTTCATGCTTCATCAGTAAAAATATACAAACAAAAGGTTACTGAAACATAAACATGAGTTTGCCTTTGATGTTACCCAACTTTTTATTAAAATTAAATGTTGGAACTCTGCAGGAAGTAAGCACACTGGGTGTGCAGGGGTTAAGCTATGAGTAGGGTCAAGAGGAATTGAAGTTAGCAGGGGTAACCAGATGTTAGAGAACCCCAGGCATCACTTCTCAGTTGGTGATCAGCCTCTCTGGCCCCACCTTGTCCCAGTCTGTGTGCTTGAATCATGGTGCTTCCTCCTGCCCTTGTGGCTCTGACCTCCAGGATTCCTGACCTTAGTTTGCCAACTTGGCTCTGCTCTGCGGTAAGCCTGACTTTGACTTGACAATCTGATTCTAATGTTCTGCTCAGTTTTTGATCTTGCTTCCTGTTTGCTCTGTCTATGGTATCTCAGGTCTTAATCTCTCTATTTCCAGAACAATATATCTATTCTTTACCACTGGTTTTGCTTTGGCATTTTTATGACTAGGCCTGTTAAAGCCAGCCGATTTATCTATTTAACAGAAGAAGGAATGACCCTAGCCTATCACTTCACATATTTTAGATTCCATTGGTATATCAGTATCTAGATTTTTAAAATACACATAAATCTTATATTTTTATGTATGTGGGTATATATGTGTTTGTATATACATATATACAGGGTTGGGCAAGTATAGGTTTATAATTTTAAGTACACAAAACACAGAGTTTATTCTTATATCATTATTTATTATTATATTATTTTTCATATGAACAACTGTAAATCTACTTTTGCCCCACCCTGCATGTCATATAGACTTATGTAGTCAGCCATTTATCAATAAAGTTAAGACACCAAGAAGAGTTAAATTTTAAATAATGTTTTATTTTCTCTATTTGACTAAGCCTGGTTGAATCAATTGTGCATTTTCAAAACATACAAAAATAACTTCTTTCTGTTTATTTTACATCAAACTATAAAATGTGCATGAAAAGACAAAGTAAAAGTTTCCTACAAGTAGATATAAGTAAACTTCATTTTATGTGGCATTTTTGGAAATATGACATGGGATGAAGGTGTCACATGGAAATTTTAATTAAAGCATAGATAAAACTCAGTACTTGGCCAAGAATTATAACTAACCTGACTTTATGTATCAGTCAAAGTTTGTTATCTAATATATTGAAAATGAAAAGTTCCTGAAATTTTAATACATATAATGAAAAAATATCCACTTAATGTTAAGTAACTGAACTGGGTAATTGTGTGCTATCATCCCAAAAAACTGCAATGCACGGAGTAAATTAACTACAACTTAAAAGAAATCAGTCAGCAAGCCCTACAGGAGTGTTCATAGTTAACACTTCAAAGAATAAAAATTATGTATATTGGTAAACTCCATGTAGGTTCGTAAAACCAATTAACAAGCACCTTCTGAGCAGTATTCTCTAAGTGGCTGCTATTTGAAGGAGCTGACAAAATATGAAGTCCAGACACAATTCATGCTTAAGTCATGAGCGTTATTCTACATCACTTTGTTCAACAAATTCTGAACATCTTACCTCAGAAAATCAGGGGCCCACAGAAAATCTGTGTGCCCTGATCATCATAGTTATCAATATGTACGTGCCTGGGAACTCAAGCACAGATGGGTAAACAAGATATGAAAAAATGGAAAAACTAAGGGAGTTTTCAGAACCACTCTGAATATTTGATATTCTTAATATTTGTTTGCAAGTTAGATACGGATGGAGATTCTGTGAGGAAATAATATCTCCTCTCCATTCTGATTGCATGAGGGATTTTTAAAGTACCCACTAAAAACAGAAGTGGACTTTAGTGGACCTCATACCAGCCCCTAAGTCCATGAAAATCAAATTATATCTGCAACTTTTTAACCCATTAATTTCTTCCAAAAGCGTAAGCTCTTAACAAATCTCGGAATGCCTGTTACTTAAAAGTGTCTTATTTTAAACAAGGAAGTCATCACACTTTGTGAGCAACAGAACGGAAGATGCAGTGAAACGTTTCCCACAGGAAACAGGATCCACTGAAAGCAAAGGAGAAGGGGGCCTAGCAGTTTCCACCTGACAGGCACCGGAGTATCTTCGACTGAATATATATAATCCCAAAGGGAATTTTTGTATTGGAGTAAGAAGAAACAAAAGGGAAAGAAGAGGACCAAAAATGCATTTACAAACAAAAAACTGAATTCCCTCCAGAGGAAAATTATTCAGTGTCTTATTTCTTCCCTCTCTGCATTCCCTCCCAGCCTGACTGGCCCAAGCCTCCTGGAACTGCCCTTGGAATACTCCGGGGGGCGCCCTAACCCTCTCTCCATGTAACCAAGGTCATAGAGTCTTGGTCCCAACCTGGCTGAAGATGTAGAGTCTTGAATAGACACAGGACTGCAGCAGCTTCTGTGTCTGGAAATGGTCTGGCTGATAGTGACATTTGAAAGGTGGGTGGAAGAACTGGAGGTCATGAACAAAAGCTGCTGCAGAGTTCCTATGAACTACCATGATAGGAACTTGCAAATGTGTGCCACTGACCTCTGTGGGACCACTCTCGGTTTCCAGCCCTTCCAAGGACCTGTCAGAGAGAACACAGAAGTCTTCACCTCATGCGGCCTGCCCTTGGACACACAAACACGATCACACTGCTATTTTTTCTGGGCTTGAAACCTAAGATTTAGAGACTACTTAATAAAATAAACATTAAATTTAGATAAAGGCATATAAAAAAAGAAATGCTCCAAACTGGGGAGAGGGATGCTGCATTTATATATGAAGGCAGTGAAAAATCAAAACGGTCCAAATTGGTCCAATCATTTATTTAGCACTTTATGTCTTAAGAAACTTCAGGATTTTTTAATGCCTTTTTTTCAGTTGCATATAAATCCCAAGATACATTTCTAAAAACCTCATCTGGGTAAAAAATAAAAAACAAAACAAACAGAAAAACATGAACTTGGCACCCTTTGAAAACTGAGCTTGCCTGAAAAGAACGCTTTGGTGTCTACAAGCATTGTTTACTTTCAACCCTGCTGCTTTGTGCTGCCTTGATAAGTAGACATTTAGAGACTTAACTATTGAGAGAAGTAGGATCTCTTCCTTCTGGTAAATCATCTTTATTTTCTAGCAGTCACTGTTCTGCAGCACGGTTTTACTCTCCTGTCTTTTGCAACTACAATCAGCCTTTTTAAACATTGATTTCAATAAGAGAACTGGCATAAAAATTACTATGTTGCTAGTAAACCCACAGCCAAATATTCTTTTGAGGTCGGAAAACAGACCCTCTAGGCCAATAATGTGGAAAACCTGGAGTGTGAGGAAAATTGTAGGCAGCTACAGTTAAATCTGAGTCAGGCAACTTCTCTGGGGTTTTCTTTCCTTTCTTTCCTAAGAAAGAGAAAGACAGGGAATGCTTGTTTGATACAATGTTCTATCAGCACTTTGTTTTTCTTCACACCTCTATAGAATTTCTGTATATTAGAAAAAATCTAAGCTACAAAAATATGATAGCCTTTTGGTTATGATTAGGTACATTTAAAAAATAAAATTTAATAACATGATGTATGTTTTGATCTGAATTCTGAATGCTGATGCATATGAATGTTTGTTAAGTACCTAATCAACAAATGATCCTTGCTTTTCTGCCTATTTTTTCATAAAATTGTATAGTTTATGTTCTACCTGTATTTACTTCAAACCTGAAATTTCACCTTATTTGATAACTGGTCGTTACTATTTAAATTTAAGTCATTCTGTTATTATGTACTGTAAGTGATTTTAGGAAGGAAAAGTATTACTTCTTTGATAGATACTATTTTAATTGTATACAGAATAATATAGGTTGAGAGAGTTTTTGAGTGGAATAGAAACAGAAATACTTCTGCAGCAGAAAGAGGACAATTTATGATTGTGTACTCTGTCGTGTAGCTTAAAAACTGCAGGTTAAACAAATTACCATAGGGACTTTATTCTTTCTTAATTCTGCCCATCACCTGCGTGAATAATCAAGCCTGAACCTTTGATGAGAGCTGCATTTTTTCTAAATACCTTCCTACTCAGCAGCCTAAAGGGACCCATCACATCAGTAACACCTTCTATGCGCTGTCGCATCCCAGCTTGAACACAATAAACTCCTGAGCCTTTGAAATCTTTAAAGCCAATCATACATAAGACAGATTCTATACTGCAGGGCTGGCTGGCTACACTTCAGCACAAAACAATATTTCAAGCTTTCTGATATACATGTGTCACCTCTTTGTGACAAATAGCTGGTATTAATTAGGCACTAGACTTGGTGAGATTGCTGTTATTAACTGAGAGAAGATGGGTTGGATTTAATTGTGTGTGACATCAAAGTCAAGTGACTGATATTTCAAGCATCATTTAAAATGTTTGATATTGAAGTCATTGTATTCACATAAAGACTGTCTAAAAATATAAAAGAGACTGATGAGAAAAGAACTGAAATGCATTTGTACATCTATCTTATAAAGTGTATTTGATGTCATTTTACTGGTATTTTCAATGCACAGATGTAATATTTATTTGTTTAACTGCATAAAATTTTCATTTCATAATGGACTTTAAAGTTTTCAAAATTAACACTAGCCAAACATGGTTTGTTTATAGCGATAACTGCTCCTTAAAACACAAGGTATCAGTTTGTTTGAAATTTGTTTTTATATAAACAGAAATAAAATAAGAATATTGTACAAAATTATTGTACAATAAATTATCATTTATCTATAAAAGATCATTGAGAATATTAAATAACTAGTAAGTACTTGAAATTTTAACAACTAAAACCATGCACAGAGAAAGCAATTTTTCTACATAAAAAATAGATTAAAACATTATCACTTGAATTATTTAATGATGGCTAGCATTTCCTGCATTTTGCTAACACATGGAAATGTAGGCAAGAAACATTGTAAGTCAAGATGATCAATCCAATAAATCAGATTACAGATGATATAATATAAAAGTAGCATAATAATTTGTTTAATTACTTTCAGGCAAAAGATTAAGATATTTATTTATTCGACAGTTGACATAAAATACACGAGACAATTACATGGAAATCTGCTTAATTGGAATATAATATGTTGTAACAAAATATCCCTTGGGCATTGTTTTAAGAACAGAAATATAATTCACAATAACCAAAATTTAATGTTTTCAAACATATTACTAAATGCTTTAATAAAAAGCCAACAAAATATATCTAAATTTAAAAATGTTGAGAGCTGTGTAAACTGTTAAACCATTGAATTTAATTTTTTTCACTTTTCTTCTCAATCTTTTTTAATGGTATTGGTACGTCCTTATGAAAATACAGTCAAAAGAATATACTTACATTTTTAAACTACATTTCAGTTTTTGGATGAAGTATATTTCTTTCCTTTATTTTCAAAGTACTCTGAATTACTTATGAGCATAATCATAATAAATAATTAGAGTTTTCAACATATTTGACTAAAGATTAAAAAACTGTAGGAAAAGAGTGATTCTTAAAACAGAAGTTCTAAAATTTGATCTTTGAAATCATTTTTGTGTTCCCAAAATTGTAAAGTATTTAAAGGTGACCATGAGCCCTGAATTCTTAGACAAATGGCAAGATGTGTGCTATACTTATGCATATCTATCAATTTATATACTGTAAATTCCAGGAAAAAAGGAAGAAACTTATAACCTTTGTTTTCTATGAAGCTGATTAAATAATTGTAATTATTGTAATTAAAAATTCAACTTAATACACCCATAAAACAAATAGGCATTTTAAATAATTTTAATTAACTATATGTCTTGGAAATTCAAATGTTTAAAGATTATTGAGATAAAAATAAGTTATATATTAAACTTATTTATTAAAAATATTTCTTTGATTTTTCTAAATTTATCACAGAAAACAATTCTGCATTTTGTCTGTTATTAATTCTGTTCATCATATTTGACCTTCAAAAACTAATTTCAAAATTATATTCAACTTAGTCATTGGAGTTACTTCAAATGGTAAATTGTAAAAAAAAAGTATTCAAATGTAAAGTATTAATAATACAAAAATTATACAATGATGTACTTTTTATAATATTAAAGTATCTGGCTTCTCACTCACTGAAAGCATACTCTTTTTAACAAAACAAATCAAATTAACCTAATATAATTATGCTATGGATTCACCATAAGCTACACTTTGAAGTATACAGCAACCATGGTAACCTACTTTATACATCATACTGTTGTTTACAAGTTGTTTTTATTTAATTTTATCTAATGTTCCTGATAACCTTAAGGTAGGAAGGAATGTTTAGTTTTTCTTGAACTATGTATAACTTTTTGTTTGTTCTTTCATACTCTGCCCTCTTCCCCACCCATGTCCTTCTTTGTTAGGTGAACTATTTGCTAAATTATGAAAAAGTATTAAAGAGAAATAATAGTTTAATGTGGATGAGTCTCAAGTAAATTCATTTTTAGCAGGGCTCTCAGAACTTAACCAGAAAAGTACTTAATATTGAGGCCACTTGACACCACATTTCAATGTGGCAGATATATTGGGGTGAGAAGACTTTACTGCACCTTTGCAAGGTGATTATAGATGAGTTCCTATTTCTCTTGCGTGCAGAGCAGGCCCAGGTCTACCTCAAGTGGTTGGATGTGGGTTTTTTTTCCCCTTCATCTTTCCCAAGTTATATCACTGATTGTCTTTATCGGTGTGCATTAGAAAATGTAGCTAGGAAACTTAGGTTCATAAATTTGATGCACATATGAATATAAGCATACCTCATTTTCTGAGTTTGTGTTCCTAGTTATAAAGTGAGATAGGTAGACAGATCTATCCCTCAGATAGGTAGGTAAGTAGGTAAGTGGATGGATAGGTAGATGGATGGATGGATATAAATAATAGATGATAGATACATATGTGCATAAATAGACAGATAGATAAATTTCTAAAACAAAGCAAAGGCCTGGGGAGCTAGAAACTGAGCAAAGAGAAGTGTTAGCATTGGTCACTCTTGAATGCAATGGAAACCCAAAGTTCTTGCTCTCAAGTTTCACATGGGCCAATCATTCCACACAGCCCGGTCCCCTGCTTCCTCATCTGTAGAAGGTGCATAAACTTTATAGAAATAGGGACTTTGTCTTCTGTACCAGATTGACACACAGCAGATTCTCAACACATATTTTTTTTATAAAAGCCTTACAAAGAAGTTAATAGTTTTATTTACTTTAAAAGGATAATGTTATTTTTTTATCAAATATCTTCAAAAGGAGTTTTTAAAAGGATCCTAGCTGAGTTACTGAGGAAAGGGAGTAGCTGTAGAGAGTACTCCTAGAACTGATTTTCAGACAGCATGTGGCTGGTGTGTATGAGTATGGCTTTAC
This sequence comes from Artibeus jamaicensis, assembly GCF_021234435.1. Lineage (NCBI taxonomy): Eukaryota > Metazoa > Chordata > Mammalia > Chiroptera > Phyllostomidae > Artibeus > Artibeus jamaicensis. Next base: position 15,316,386 of record NW_026521844.1, on the reverse strand, counting down.
CAGTCCACATACTTAAATACACCTACTTGGAGGAAAGCTGCTTTCTGAGTCACACACCCTCGGTGACTAAGGCCAATGCTGCCTTGGGAGCCACAGGTAGGAACCTACATGGCACCCCAGTGTCTTCCAGCCACCAGAACTGCCCACCAACTCATCTTAACTCCTCTATTCCAGTCCCCATGCGGGAATTTTCCTTTGGTCAGAGCAGATCACAGCAGGGTATACCATGCCTGCCAGTGGTATAGGAATCCTGTAATAAATGCCTGGTGCCCATTTATATCCACTATCAACCACCACTGCTACTTCCCTAAAGTCATGATCACATGGTTGTTTGTAGTAACTGAACATCCACACTTCACTATATCAGTTCTTAAATAATGTTTTAATATATTTTATTGATTATGCTATTAAACTTGTCCCAATTTTTCTCCCTTTTCCCTCCTCAATCCTGTACACCAAGTTCCCTCCAGCAATCACCCCTCTTTGGTCATGTTCCTGGGTCATACATATGAGTTCTTTGGCTACTTCAATTCCTATACTGTTCCTAACATCCCCCTGTCTATTCTGTACCTACCAATTTGTACTTCTTAATCCCTGTGACCGTTTCCCTCATTCTCTCCCTTCCCTCTCCCAGCTGGTAACCCTCCATATGACCTCCATATCTATGATGCTGTTTCTATTCTGCTTTTTTGCTTAGTTTGTTTTTTAGAGTCAATTGTTGATAGTTGTGAATTTATTATCATTTTAATAGTCATAGTTTCAATCTTTTTTTCTTAAATAAGCCCCTTTAACATTTCATATAATAATAGCTTGGTGATGATGAATTCTTTTAGCTTACCTTATCTGGGAAGCACTTTATCTGCCCTTCAATTCTATATGATAGCTTCACTGGATAGAGCAATCTAAGCTGTAGGTCCTTCATTTTCATCTCTTTGAATATTTCTTGTCATCCCTTCTAGACTTCAAAGTTTTTTTGAGAAGTCAGTTGAAAGTTTTATGGGAACTCCTTTGTGGGTAACTATCTGCTTTTTCTTGCTGCTTTTAAGATTTTATCTTTATCTTTATCCTTTAACATTTTAATTATGATGTATCTTGGTGTAGTCCTCTTTGGGTCCATCATCTTGTTTGGGACTCTCTGTGCTTCCTGGTCTTGTATGTCTATTTCCTTCACCAAATTAGGGAAGTTTTCTTTTATTATTTTTTCTTTTTTAAATATTTTATTTATTTATTTTTAGAGAGGGGGTAAGGGAAGGAGAAAGAGAGGGAGAGAAACATCAATGTGTGGTTGCCTCCCATGTGTCCCCTACTGGGGACCCAGCCCACAACCCTGGCATGTGCCCTGACTGGGAATTAAACCAGCAACACTTTGCTTCACAGGCCCGTGCTCAATCCACTGAGCTACACCAGCCAGGGATCTTTTATTATTTTTTCAAATAAGCTTTCAATTTCTTGCTCCTCCACTTTTTCTGGCACCCTTATGATTTGAATATTGGTATGTTCGAAGATGACCCAGAGGCTCCTTACCCTATCCTCATTTAATTGGATTCCTTTTCCTTCTTGTTGTTCTGATTAAATGTTTATTTCTTCCTTATGTTCATAATTATTGATTTGATTCTCACCTCCATCCACTCCACTATTGATTCCCTGTAATTTTTCTTTATTTCACTTACTGTAAACTTCATTTCTGCCTGGGTCTTTTTTATGCCATTGAAGTACCCAATGAGTGCACTCTGAATCTGGTAGGTTGCTTATCTCCATTTCATTTAGTTCTTTTTCTGGAGTTTTGTTCTATTTTTCCATTTGGGTCATATTTCTTTGCCTTCTCATTTTGGCAGCTCCCTGTGTTTGTTTCTATATATTGAGCAGAAATGCTTTGACCCCCTTGTCTTAGTAATGTGTTCTAATGTAGAAAATCACACCTATAAGCTGGATATGTCAAAACCTTAGGTAATCACCAGGGTGGGCAACTCATGTGAAACAGGTTGATGGACCCTCAGATATGCTATCATGCTCTGTGGCTCTGTGTGGGACAGAGTTTAGAAAAGAGAAAATAGCCACTGCCTGGCCTCTGGACTTCTGTCCCAAAGAAGCTGTCCTCTGGCACTCACCCTGATGCCAGACGCTTTAGCTTCTGCCCATATGCCACTGGTTACCTTTCCAGCTGCTGCCCCAGTACTGGAGCCCAGAGGGAATGAGTTTGCATAAGTCCTAGGTCCACTGTGGGCCCTGTAAGAGGAGATGCCTTATAATCCCACAGTTTCTTCTGCCACTCTCCATCCTCACTGAATTGTACAGGCAGAAGTTATGGGGATTTATCTTCCTGGCATTGGAACCCTAGGCTGGGTAGTCTGGTGTGGGGCTGTGATTCCTCACTCCCAAGGTATTACCCCCAAATTTTATCTACCCCCTGGAGTTGTGGGACCACCTGTTCTATATCTCCTACCTGCCTGGATGAATGTGACTTCTTTAATTCCTTGGTTGTCAGACTCTCATACCGCTTGATTTTCTGATAATTTTTGGTGCTAGTTTTTTTGTAGTTTCGTTGTAATTTTTGTTGTGTTTGTGTGAGAAGGAAAGCCACGTTTACCTACACCTCTATCTTGACCAGAATTTCAGTTCTTAAATATTCTAAATAGCACTTCTGTGTAGAACTATGTATGTAAAGACATACATCTGTCAAACACAGATAAATCATAGAATATTAGAACTGGGACTGAAGACATCACCTTATTTTAACTAATAATAACCTAAATTAGAAAACTCAACTCTAGAGAAGTTAAGACATTTGTCTTAAGTTTTTATAGGAAGTAGCAAAAAAAGTTAGTACAGAAGCATAGTTGTATGCATTTTCAAAATAATTTATAGGGTCCAGCACAAATAATGCCACTTTTTTATTGCAAAATGTTGTATTATAAAATCATAAACATGTTATTCTGTAACATGACAATATCACACTCAAGCATACCATATGCTTAGTTAAAATGTTCAAATTAAAACTATAAATTATTACACCCATATTATTACCCTACCAACCACACTCAAGCAGGCCTTACTTTTGCCAGATCCTGTATATTGATTTAAGTCCAATTTAAAAAAAATAAAATTGCTTTTGAGAACAATTAGTAAATCATAAGTGGGAAATAGAAGCTCCAACAAACTCCACCACTACCATGTTCTTTCAAATTTCTATGACAAGTTTTAGAAGGGTAACACTCAAGTCAAAACATGAATGTTGTATAACTGCCCCACATTCAGATATATATTTGCTGGTATTAGAAATGATGAAGCATTTGAAAATGTCAAGGAAAATCCTGATACATAATAAGCATTCAAAATGGTAAATAAATTGCTAAATATTTATTACATTACATAGTATAATTTCTTTTGAATTTTTCTTTTGGTTTTAGTTATATACAATGAATAAGGCAGAAAACAGTATCTTAATTTTGCCCCAAGGCCTGTTCTTCCTGTATACCCAGTCCTGGTCCTGGGGAAGGGCACTTCACCACCCAGACATACTCGGTTTTAGGATGAATTGAGACAGACAATGGACTCAGTGTTACTGGTCCCTCAAGAACTATTAGTTGGCTTAACTGCATCCCTGTCACAGCTCCAGTTATAAAGTAATAACATGCAGAGAGAATTTCAGATTCTAAACAGGGAAGAAGGTCATGTGAACATCCAGTGAACCCTCACCTCTCATCACAAGCAGAATTTATCTCTTAAAGTCTTCCTTTCTCTTAAGGCTTATTAAAATAAACAGAGGTCTAATTGTAACTGGCTTAACAAACTTTAACTGATATTATTAAAACATTTGTCTGAAAACCAGTACAATGCTTTTAATAAATTTTATTTTAAAACACTATATTCTGAGCTAAAATATGTGAGTATGTATGTACTCTGAGCATAATCAGTGTGACTCAGTCCATAGCAAGCTAATGTCAATAATGTCCTTTACATAATTTCCCTTTAATCTATGCCTTGAAAGTTTTCCCCTTCCAATATAAAAATGACAGAAATGGTCATTATAATGGGAATTATTTACTCAGTGGTGGAACGGTCTGAGAACCAATAGGTCAAAGACCATTTATTAGTATATTTGGTGCCTTGAACTAACTGACTAAGGCTTTCATGCAGGATACTCATTATTTAAATCTTTTAAGGTTATCTTTTAATATTGCTTAAATTCACATCTCTTTGGAACATGATGAAAAGAGTAGATGTATTGCTATTACTATTTAAAGTCACTCATTTGACAATATATAATAGGCAACAGTATAGCAGTAACAGTGAATTAGACAGTTAAGCATCCTGTTTAGTGTAATTTATAGTATATTTGTGAAGAAAGAAATGTAAAATCAAGCACAGAAATATGCAAGTATAGATCATGAAAAAAGCTGTAAAATACAAAAAAACAAAACTAATGTGGAAACATTACAGGGCAGTGAGGGAAACTAAGTGTTTAGCAAAAACATCTCTGAGAAGGTGATATGATATTTAGGCTGTTTTCTGTGTGAAAATAAGGAATATCTTCCTACTTACTACAGGAATATCTTGGTGAAGAGAATTTCTAGCGATGGAAACAGCAAAGGCAAAGGCCTTAAGGAACGCACAATATTTGAGGGAGCAAAGAAGAGAGGGTAGCTGGAGAATAGTGAAGAGGGCAAGCAGTGGAATAAAATAACATGGAAGTCAATAAATGGCAGATGAAGGAGACGTGTCTGGAAGGAAGTGTGAATTCAATGCTAAGTGCAGTGGGGAACCAAGCCTGGAGAAGGAAACCCCTCTTTAACCAGTTTATTTGTCCCTTTCAGTGATAACGCAGATAAATTCTCATCAATAATAACCCATACAGGCTGTCACTACCTCATGATCAATTGGTGGGTAGTTATCCAAGGGCTCCACCTGCTCTGCAGGAAGGTAAGGGGAAGGCCCACCATCAGGGAGGAAATGATGTGTCAGGAGATGCAGCAGCACAGAGCACCTCAGTAACTAGGCAGCAGCTTCCCAGATGGTTTTAATTGCAGCTACTTTCCTTATTTTATTTCTTTTCTTAAAAAATACAAACTTCACTACTAAAATTTTTTTACTTAGTTTTTATTTCAGTTAAAATCCTCTTCTTCTCATGATATTACTAAATCTTGTTTTTTAAATGAATCCTTAGAAGCATCAGTATATGAATAGTTTTATTAATAGCACCTCCAAGGAAAACATGAATTGACAAAATACAATTAAAAAGGTTAAGCAAATGTGACATCTCCTTCCTTTCATAATAAAAAGAGGGAATGTGAGGTCTATTTAGAAGGTATCCATCCAAGTAATGTGAAAAATAAAAACATTTATTGAAGAAGATACAAGACACAACAAACATTGTACACAGGACAATGATGCCTCAGTCCCCTTCAAAGTAGGCACCTTGGGACTTCACACAGTTCTCCCAACAGCTATCAGCTACCTGTCCTATTTTTCTGAATTTCATTGATGATTTGAAATCTTTTGCCTTTCACAGGTGATTTTAGTTTTGGGAAAAGCCAGAAATTACAGGGTGCCGAATCTGGGCTGTAGGGATGCTGAGTCGCCTGGATGAGTTGATGTTTTCCCAGAAAACTCTACATGAAATGTGGTGCATGGGTGGGCACTTGGTCATGATGAAGCTACCAATCACCAGTTGCCCATAGCGGTGGTCTTCTGAATCATCTGAATAGTCTCCATGGAGGAATGTTCAAGCTTAATGCAAAATTTGATGCAGATTCATTGCTCTACTTGCTCACTCATTTTGAATGTGATGTCCACACAATACACATACTCATTCAATGGCATCTATTGCCCCTTTGATTACTACAGTGAGGTCATCATTATTTATGCATATGCATCCCTGTCCACGCTCCTTGGCTGCTAGTGTTGTAGACCACTCTGCCTGGTTCTAGGAATTGTAATTCTACCCCTTGTGGCTAAGGGCGAGGGATGACCTTTGGAATGGGAGATGCAGGAGACAAAGCTTGTCTCTGGTAACACGCTGCCTCAGTTTCTTCTCCCTGCCCTCAAAGCTGGGTCAGAAGTCAGTGATGGGTAAGACCCCTCACAGCGGGGGGGGGGGCAACTTAAGCCAGACTTGATCACTTAGGAGGCCTTCATGGAAGGACACGGGGGGGGGGGGGGCTGCAACAAAGAGCAATGGACTCTTGCCCCCGCCCCCACTTTGAGATAGCCCAAGTCTCAAAGGAGAAGTACTTCCTGGCTCTAATCCCCTTAAGCTTGAATACCTGATGGGGAGGGGTGCAGCTCCTTGCCTTGCTAGAGTGTGTCCTGGGGAAAAATCTGGCACCACAAAGACTTCCTGATAAACCTGTGAAATCTGCTCTGCTAAGAGTGCTTTCATTCATATGTTAAGGGTTCGAGCAGGAAACTCTAAAACTCTGTTTCTGACAGACTCTGACTCATACTAAGCCTCAGATTTCTTTGAAATGTTATCTGCTGTTTGTTCCTTGCCGCCCTGTATTCCTGTGTATTACAACCCAATAAAAGCCCCTAGAGGAGGGAGCTCAACGCCTTTTTCCCCTAAGAAGCTGGCCACTGTTCACGGCCTTTTTCCTCTGGGAAAATGGCCACCTCTCCTCCCCAAGCAGATCACATCATGTCTCTGTCATGATAACTCTCATCCGTGGTGGCTGGGGGGACTTGTGAGGAAAGTCGCCCCCACAGGCCAGGTTACATAGATGTTGCACAAGCCATTCTCATTATATTAACAATGGCTGGACTTTTCATGGACTTCACTTCTTAAAGAAGTAAAACATACAGGTATTTTTTTTAATATTTTCTTCATTTGTGTTTTTCTTACGATCAAGAACTCTATTAGGAAGTGTACTTGTTTGAAAGATTTTATACTTCTAAATGTAGGTAGATGTTTGTTAAGGTGTTTTTTTTATCTCTGAAATAGCACTCTCTTTGAACATTATTTCTTTTTAAAAATGGCTTTATTGAGATAGACTTTCATATACTATCTAAAGAGTAGCATAATGTTTCCACAGAACTATACACCAATGAAACCATCACCACAATCCAGACAGTGAATGTATGTTTCATCCCCAAAGTGTGTACTTTACCCCATTGTAATTCCCCTCTCTGGAAATTTGTAGCCACTGATCAGCCTTATCTCACTATAGATTTGTTTGTATTTTCTAGAATTATATATAAATAGAATCAAAGAAGTACTCTTTTTGACTTATTTCAAAGCATAATTAATGTTAGGATTCATACATGTTATTGCTAGTATCAATAACTCATTATTTAAAAATTTTAGTCTTACTCTCTTACAGTCATTCCAATTTTCCCCCTTTGCCCTTCTCTACCCAGACCACAACCACTTCCACAGTCAATTCTCACATCATTGTCCATGTCCATGGGTCATACATATATGTTCCTTCACAGGTTTCCCTTATTTCCACCATCATCTCACTCCTACCTCCTCTTTGGATGCTACCAATGTGTTCCATGCTTCCATGCCTCCGGTTCTATTTTGTTTGCTAGTTTTTTCTATTCATTAGACTCTTCTTATATGTGAGGTCATAAGGTATTTGTTTTTCACTGACTCGTTTATTTCACTGAGCAAAATATTCTCCATTTCCATCCATACTGTCATAAAAAGTAGGAGTTCCTCCTTTCTGTCTGCTGAGTAGTATTCCGTTATGCAAACATACCAGTTTTTTGATCCATTCATTTACTGATGGGCACTTAGGCTGTTTCCAGCACTTGGCTATTGTAAACAGCACCACTATGAACATAGGGGTACATAAGTTCATTTGAGTTGGTGTTTCAGGATTATTAGGGTATGTTCCCAGCAGTGGAATCACTGGGTCAAAAAGCAGTTCCTTTTTTAAAATTTTTTGAGGAAATTCCATACTGTTTTCCACAGAGGCTGCACCAGTTTGCATTCCCACTAAGAGTACAGCCCTTTTCTCCACTTCCTCATCAGCACTTGTTATTTGTTGCAATATTAATGATAGCCATTCTGACAGATGTGAGGTTTTAATGGTTTTAATTTGCATTTCTCTGATGGCTATTGATGTTGAGAATCTTTTCATATGTCTATGGGCCATCTGTATATCCCCCTTGGAAAAGTGTCTGTTCAGGTCATTTGCTCACATTTTAATTGGTTTTTTGGTGTTCCTGATGTTGAGTCATATGAGTTCTCTATATATTTTGGATTAGACCCTTGTCTGATATATCTTTTTAAAATATGTTTTCACATATGGTTGGTTCCCTTTTCATTTTCATGATGGTTTCCTTAGATGTGCCAAAGCTTTTTAATTTGATGTAATCCCATTTCTTTATTTTTTTTCTTTATTTCCCTTGCCCTGGGAGATATAGTGGCAAAAATATTGCTATGTGGGATATTTGAAACTTTACTGTAGTGCTTTCCTCTAGGATTTTTATGATATCATGACATATATTTAAGTATTTTATTCATTTTGAGTTTATTCAGGTATATTGTATAGGTGGATGGTTTATTTTCATTGTTTTGCATATACCAGTCTAATTCTCCCAACACCATTTATTAAAGAGGCTATTTTCACTCCATTATATGCTCATGCCACATTTGTCAAATATTAATTGGTCATAAAGACATGGGCTCTCTGATTTCACTGATTATGTGTCTTTTTAATGTTTAGTTATTTGCTTATTTTTTATTGTTGTTCAGAGTTGTCCCCATTTTTCACACCTTGCTGTCACCTGCCCCATCCAATTCCTGCTCCCAAAGAGAGTCCCCTCCCCATTGTCCCTGTCCATGGGTCCTTTGTACATTTTCCCCTTCCTTTCTCCATTATCCCCCTCCCCTGTCCCTTCTGGTCCCTGACAGTTTTTTTCTTTATTTTCAAATCTCTGGTACTTTTTTCCTCATTTGCTTCTTTTGTTGATCAGGTTCCACTTATAGGTGAAATCATATGGTATCTGTCTTTCACTTATTGCACTTATTGCACTTAGCACAATACTTTCTAGTTCCATCCATGCTGTTTCCAACAGTAGGAGTTCCTTCTTTCTTTCTGCTGCATAGTATTCAAATGTGTAATGTGGCACATTTATGCAATAATTATGTGTCTGTTTTAATGTCAGTACCAGGACGTTTTGATTACGGTGGACTTGTAGTATGGCTTGATATCAGGTATTGTGATCCTTCCTACTTTGTTCTTCTTTCTCAAGATTGCTGAGGTTATCAGAGGTCCTTTTTGGTTATATATAATGTTTTGAAATATTTGTTCTAGATCTGTGAAATATACCATTAGTATTTTAAAAAGTATTGCATTTAATCTGTGAATTGTCACGGGTAGTATTGACATTTTAATGATGTTAATTATTCTAATCCATGAACATGGTATGTTTCCAATTATTTGGATCTTCCTCAATTTTTTTTCTTGTGTTCTATAGTACTCCAAGTACGGGTCTTTTACCTCCTAGGTCAGACTTATTTCTAGGTACTTTATATTTCTTGTTCGTATAATAAATGAGATTTTTCCTAGTTTCTCTTTCTGATAGTTCATTGTTGGGGTACAAAAGTGCCATCGATTTTTGAATATTGGTGTTGTATTCCACTACTTTGACATAATCACTTATTAGGTAGAGTAGTTTATTGGTGGAATCTATAGGATTTTCTATGTACACTATCACATCACTTGCAAATAATGACAGTTTTACTTCCTCCTTTTTAAAAAATGCCTTCTATTTCCTCTTGTGTGGTTGCTGTGCCTAGAAATTCCAGTACTATGTTGAGTAAGAGTGGTGAAGTCAGACACCCTTATCTTGTCCCAAATCTTAACAGAAAGGTTTTGTTTATATGCCCATTGAGTATGATGTTGTCAGTAGGTTTCTCATGTACAGACTTTATTATGCTGAAGTATGCTCCCTCTGTTCCCATTTTGCTGAGTGTCTTCATCATAAATGGGTGCTGGATTTTATCAAATGCTTTTTCGGCATCTATTTATATGATCATATGGTTATTGTCCTTCTTTTTGTTTATGTGGTGTATTACGCATATTGATTTGTGACTATCATACCATCCTTGGATCTCTTGGATAAACCCCACTGATTAAGATGTAAGGACCTTTTCAAAATTTATTCCTGGATCTGGATTACCGATAATTTGTTAGGATTTTTTCATTTAAATTCATCAGACATATTAGCCTATGTTTTCTTTCTTTGCTGTGTCTTTACCTTATTTTGTAATTAGGATAATACTGTCCTTGTAAAACAATTTTGAGAATCTTCCCTCTTCTTTAATTTTTGGAATAGTTGGAGAAAAATAGGAATTAGTTCTTTTTTGAAAATTTGGTAAAATTCACCTGTGAAACAGAGCTTTTGTGTGCGAGAGTTTTTAAATCACTGCTTTGATTTTGTTAGCTGTTATCAGTCTATTCAAGCTTTCTGAATCTTCTTGATTAAATTTTAGAGATTGCATGCTTTCAGAAACTTACCCATATGGCCCAGGCTGTCCAATTCTTGGCATAGTGTTGTTCATAGTAATTTCTTACAATCCTTTGTTTTTCTGTGGCATCAGATGTTTTTTCCTCCTCTTTCATTTCTGATTTCACTTATTTGGACCCTTTCTCTTTTTTTCTTGATGAGTCTTGTTAAAGTTTTGTCAATTTTGTTTATCTTCTCAAAGACTCAGCTTCTGGATTCATTGATCCTTTAATTGTCTTTTTAGTCTCTGTCATTTAATTATCTACTCCTGATTATTTCTGCCCTTCTACTCACTCCGGGCTATGTTTGTTGTTGTTCCTCTAGTTCTAGTTGTAGGGCTAGATTGTTTATTTGATATATTTTAATCTTTTCTTATGTAAGCTTTTGTTGCTATCAGTTTCACTCTCATGAATGCCTTTGCTGTGATCCATTGGTTTTGGGTTGTCATGTGTTCATTTCATTTGTTTCTAAGTACTTTTTAATTTATTCTCTGACTCACTGTTAACCCATTAATTCTTAATAACATATTACTTAGTCTCCATGTATTTTAATATTTTTTAGTTTTTCCTTGAGGTTGGTTTCTAGTATGAAGCCATTGTAATCTGAGAAGACGCTTGATATGATTTCAGTTTTCTTGAATTTGCAGAGGTTTGTTTTGTGTCCTACAATGTTGTGTATCTTTATAATAATCCATGTACATTTGAAAAGAATATATATTTTAATTTTTGGTGTCAAATTTTCTATAAAAATAAATTATGTCCATTTGATCTATGGTGTCTTTCAGTGCCATAAATTCTTATTGATTTTTAAAAATTTATTTATTTGTTTGTTTGTGTGTTTGTTTATTTTATTTTGGACTGAAGGGAGGAGAGGGAGAAAGAGAAAGAGAGAAACACCAGTGTGTGATTGCCTCTTGCTTGCCCCTATTGGTGACTTGGCCAACAACCTAGGCATGTGCTCTGACTGGAAATGAAACTAACAACCTCTTGGTTTGCAGGCCAGTGCTCAATCCTCTGAGCTACAGCAGCCAGGGCTGATTTTTTGTTTGGACAAACTATCCATTGTTGATGATGCTGTATTTAAATCTCCTACAATAACTATATTACTGTTGATCTTCTTCAGATCCTTGAAGATTTTCCTTATGTGTGTAGGTGCTCCTATGTTGGGTGCCTATATGTTCACAGGTTTATATTTTGGTTGGACTACTCCTAAAAGTATTACATATTGACATTCTTTGTTTCTTGTTATGGTCTGTGTTTTGAAGTTTATTTTGTCTTATATAAGTATTGCTGTCTTGTTTTTTCATATCCATTTGCTTAGATTATTTTTTCCATCTTTTCAATTTCAGTCTGTGTAGATCTGCTGTTCTGAGGTGGGTCTCTTGTAGACAGCATATATGTGGGTTGTGTTTTCTTATCCATTCAGCTACCCTATGTGTTTGATTGTATATTTAATCCATTTACATTTAAAGTTATTATAAATAGGCATTTATTAATTGCCATTTTGCCTGTGTGTCTGTGTGTCTCTCTCTCTCTTTTTCCCCATTTTCTTAAAGAAGTCCCTTTAGTATTTCCTGGATTGCTGGTTTTGGGAAGATGTACAATTTCGGCCTTTTTTTTTGTCCGGGAATCTACTTATTTCACTTTCTATTTAAATGAGGGCCTTGCTGGGTAGACTAGTCTTGGTTGGAGTACTCTGTTTCACTACTTTGAATATTTCATGACATTCCCTTTTGGCTCAGTGTTTCTGCTGAGAAATCAGCTGCTGGCCTTATTACATTTCCCTTGTATGTTACTCATTGTTTCTCTCTTGCTGCCTTTAAGATTCTCTGTCTTCAAATTTTGCCATTTTAATTATGATATGTCTTGAAGTGGGCTTCTTTGAGTTCATTGTGATTGGAGCCCTCTGTGCTTCCTAAACTTGTATGAGTTTTTCCCTCACCATGTTAGGGAAGTTTTCTGTTATTATTTTTCAAACAGGTTTTCTATCCCTTGGTCCTTTTTTTCTACTTCTAGAATACCTACAATGTGATTATTAGTAAGTTCCATGTTGCCCAGCAGCTCCCTTCAACTATCTTCATTCTTTTAGAGTCTTTTTTAAAATTTTGTATGCTTTTTATATCTTGTCTTCCAACTCATTATTTAGACCCTCTGCTTCATGTAGCCTGCTTTTAATTCCTTCTAGCGTATTCTACCTTTAAGATATTATATAATTCTTTCCACTTGGCCCATATTCATAGTCTTCATTTCTCTTTTCATGTTGATGTAGTTCCCATGATGATCTTTGACATTCTCTCTAAGTTCCTTTAGCTTCCTTTGAACTCTATTTCTGATAAATTACTTGCCTCAATTTTACTTAGTATTCTTTCTAGTGATTCCTTCTTTTCCTTTAATCGGTGGTTTATTTCTTCGTCTTCCCATTCAAGGTTGCTCTTTTGTTTGTTTCTGTATGTTATAATGATATGCTTTGACTCCCTGTCTTTGTGGGGAAGCCCTCTGTGGTAGTAGTCCTGTGTGAGTCAATGGCACAATCTTCTTGAACTCTTGGTCTGGATACTAAAGGGATTACCTCTATGCAGTTTATGTGGGCTCTCTTGTTGTAATTGGGTTTTGGTTGTTGTTGGCTCATTTGTTGGTTGATTCCCCCCTCAAGCTGGCTGACTGAGATTTAGAACCCCCATCATGTCTTGTATGCTATTGTACAGGAGCAGCCAGAACAAAACAAAATAACCCAGTGAACACACCCCACACTAGCAAAAATATCCCCATCACTACTGTGATATAAACAACAAATTAGCTAAAATTAATAAAGACAGAAAGAAATGAGAATAATATAGAAAATGAATTCGAAGTGACTAACAGGAATGAAAAATGATCTTAAGATGGTAGGAGGAGGAAAAATAATAAGAGTTGAGAATAGAAAAGAGGTGAAGAACAGGGGAAAATAAAATTTACAACATAGATAAAATATGAAGGGAATAGATTAAACTGGAGTAAGAAAAGTGAAGGATACAATATGAGGTTTGAAGGAAAAACACTGAAAAAATAAGAACCAAGTTGAAGAAAAATAACCATTTCAGTCATATCTATGACAAATAAACAAAGATTAATATGGGTGGAAAGAGAGTAATAATATTTTAAGAAAGAAAAAAGAAAACATTCTGAGATAGTTAAAGGAAAGAAAAATGATTTTGAGAGGACTAAAGAGAGAGATATAATAAACATAAAGGCTAGAAACCAGGCTAAGAAAGGGAGAAAATAAAATTAAAATGAAGTTAAAATAGTGCAGGAGTAAGGAGAAATGGAGTAGTACAAAGGAACAGTAAAATATGACATATAAAATTAAAAAATAGTGAACAACAAGGAATAAAATTGAAGAAATGCAGCAAACTCCAATATCAATGGCAAAAACAATTCAAATGATCAGATAATCCAGGAGCTGGTTCTTTGCAAAGATAAAATAATTGACAAGTCTTTAATGCAACTCATCAAGGAAAAAAAAGAGAAGACCCAAATAAATAAAATTAGAAATAAAAAAGAAGAAATTACAACCAATACCACAGAAATACAAAGGATTGTAAGAAATTACTGTGAACAACTATAATCCAAGAAATTGGACAACCTGAGCAAAATAGATACATTTCTAGAAACATACAATCTTCAAAAACTGAGTCAAGAAGAAGCAGAAAGCCTGAATAGACCAGTAACAACTAGTGAACTATCGGATGGCTTCACAGGCACATTTTACCAAACATTCAAAGAATGAACTCCAATCCTTCTCAAACTATTCCAAAAAATTCAAGAAGACAGAATACTCCCAAACTCCTTTTAACAGATCAGTTATTATCCTAATTCCAAGTCCAGGTAAAGATACAAAAAAGAAAATTACAGACCAATATCTTTGATGAACTTATATGTGAAAGTAATCAACAAAATATTGGCAATTCAGATACAGCAATAAATTTAAAACATCATACACCATGATCAAGTAAAATTCATCCCAGGAATGCAAAGATGGTACAATATTCACAAATCAATAAATGTTATATTACACATAAAGAAAGTAAAGGACAGAAATCACATGATCATGTCAATAGATGCTAAAAAACACTTGATAAAAACCAGCACCTATTTATGATAAAAAAACTTTCTTTTTAAGATCAGGAACAAGACAAGGGTATCTGCTTTCACCACTTATATTCAAACTAGTACTAGAATTTCTAGCCACAGAGATCAGGTGAGAAGAAGAAATAAAAGGCATCCAGCCCTGGCTGGTGTAGCTCAGTGGATTGAGTGCGGGCCTGTGAAGCAAAGGATTGCGATTGGATTCCCAGTCAGGGCACATGCCTGTGATGCAGGCCAGGCACGGGCAGGGGACAGGCACGGGCAGGGGACACACAAGAGGCAACCATACATTGATAGTTCTCTCCCTCTCTCCTTCCCTTCCCCCCTAAAGATAAATAAATAAAATCTTAAAAAAATAAATACAAGTCATCCAAATCCAAAAGGAGGAAGTAAAACTCATTATTTGCTGATGACATGATAATGTACATAAAAAACCCTATAGACTCTACAAAAAAACTAGTCAATCTAACAAGTGTATTGAACAAAATAGTGGCATTCAAAGGCAGTATTCAGGAAGTGATGGAATTTTTGTACAACAACAATGAGCTATCAGAAAGAAAAACTAGGGGAAAAATTCCATTTCTTATAACCACAAGAAAAATAAAGTACCTAGGAGTAAATTTAATCTTTGAACACTGTCTGTGCATTTTTCATCATTAGTAAAACAAAAAGATTTCATTTGAGAATATGGTACCAGAAAGGGTTTTTGTATTAAAAACATGAGAAGCATTTGTGTAGACAGAGTAGGGAGCCAGAGAGAGGTGGTATTACCAAGATCCTCAGAGACTATTAGTTTGTTAGTAACCACAAGTGAAAAGTGTGATTTAAACGTTCTAATCAGTTCTCTAAAATGCAAACTACTCCTTACTTTCAGTAATGGGTCCTTTGGAGCAATAAAGATACTCCTGCATGTAATGAGATGACAAAAGCATGACTTTCCATCTAAGATACTATGCTTCCCAGAATGTCCTTTTTTCCCAAAATCTGTACTCTCTGTTAAGGATGCTGCAAGATGAGGGCACTGCTGTCACTGTGGACAGAGCTCTCACATAAACTGTTGCCTCTAGAGGTGTTTTACAAAAACTCTAGCATGGGTTAAATATCACATATATGTAAATTTTAATTAAAATTGAAATGTTTATTTGAAATATGAAAATAAATCCATCATTTAAAAAATCAATTTCTCTTAACCAAAAAGAGCCTTTCACTTTGTGGATGGGTAAACAAGAAATGGCCTGGTCACCCAGATCACTCCAGACAGTGGTGGAATAGTGAGCCTTTACTAACTCACAGAGGAAATTCTTTCCTCTCCACCATTATTTTCCTAGGACTTTAAGGAAGTTGTCGACCCAACAATGGACTTACTTTGTGTGTGAGTGGAAAGAAATGGAAGGAAGGGCAGAAGGGTAGAAAAAAATCTAAATGGAAGTTGTAACTAAAACATACCTACTTTTCAGTTAACAAAGACCAAAGTGGAGAAATGAAAAATGTCTACTTAGAAACCCCAAATCTTCTCCATGTTCACACTGGTTATGTTTTTTGCTATCCAGTGCCACCATACCAAGTCCCTAAGACTGGTATAAACTTAAGCAATGATTACTGATACAGAAATGATCCACTATGGGGCTCTGGGTTCTAGGTGAACCTATTAGAATATAATTCCTGTACCTCCTACTTAATCTTTAAGGTTAATTTCATTACTTTGGTGATACATTAAGTTTATTAAGTGATGTATAGAAAGTGTGGCAGATATAATTTGCCCTGAAAAAAAGGGGGATATTTCTAAACTCTGTTTGTCTCACCAGACTACAGCCAGGTGAACTGAAGAAATTGTAAAAAACTATTGAAAGAAGTTTGGAGAGTAAAGCTGCTAATTTTAAATTTTATGCTTTGGTGATTAATGATAGCACAGAAGCTACAGATATTGCTCGACTTGCTATTTTTATTAGAGACATTAATGATGAATACAATGTCACTGAAGAAATGGCTTCTTTAGTGCCATAAAAAGTACAACTAAATCAAGAGATTTAAATGAAACACTAAAAATATGTTAAAGATATATTCTTTGTCCATTGTCAATGTATCTGGTAGTTACTGATGCTGCCCAGTGATGGTAAAGAAAAGAGAGGGACTTGTAAAATTAATATAAGATGATGCAATTGCCACTCAAAACTCACATTTGATGAAGTATAATTGCATAGTACATCAAGAAAATTTATGCACTAAAACTTTAAAAATGGATAATGTCATGCAAATCATCATCAAGACTGGGAATGTCCTAAGAACCAAGCAATTGAATCATCACCAATTCCACAAATTCCTTTAAAGTATTAATGCTGACTATTGCTACACCATGTACTTTTCAGAAGTAAGATGGGTAAGTTAGGGCCAAGTGTTGAAAATATTTTATGATTTGCAACATGTTATCAAGTTTTCTATGATTTGTGCCAGAACTCAATGATGAAAACTGGCTTACATATTTAACATTTTTAGTGAATTTAATTGCTCCTTTAAATGAGTTCAACATTTCTCTTCAAGGTGAAAACCAATTTATCAATACCATGTTTCAAACCATTACAGAGTTCCAAATGAAACTGAAATTGTGGCAAGTTCAAATTAAGGCAAACAATTTTATGTATTTTGACACACTGGCTAAACTCATTCCTGTGAACAGTGAAACATATGCAACTTTGCATTTCATTTTTGATACAAGAATTTGAAAACAGATTTTAGGGAAAATAATTAATATTTTGCTACATTTCAACTCCATTTTCAGTCAACATAATTATGTTACCTGCCAATTTTCAAATGGAATGCATAGAATGGCAATCACATTCAATTTTTTAAAAAGTGATCGTGTCTCTTTACTGAACTTTTATAGTCCTATCTTCCCAGAGACAAATATCCCTTGCTTCACAATCATGCGTTATTCATGTCATTGCTGTTTGGCAGCACCTACATTTGCAAGCAACTATTTTGAAGAATGAAACACATTAAGAGTAAAATTAAACCCAAAATATCTGATGAGCACCTTGAGAACTCACTGAGAATTGCAACTCCTTCTATCAAAACATGCACTGATGCACTAGTTTCTCAAAGACAATGTCAAACCCCACTAGTTTTATGTTGCCCTCTTTTACTTGTATAATAAAATTATTTTTAATAATCAATCATGTTTAATTACTTAAATATGTACATTTACTAAATTAGTGGTTACAAACTTGGGACCTGCTCAATGATTTTGAAAGGTTATCAAAAGGGTTGCTGCATACTTAGGGTTATTATGGGAGGACTTTTTGGCTTATCTGTGGCGGCAGATATCATGCAAATAATGCACGGGCATTTTTTTTGCTCATCAGTTTTCATTAGTGTTTGTGTATTTAATGTGTGGCCCAAGACAATTCCTCCTCTTCCAGTATGGCTCAGAGATGCCAAACGTTTGGACACCCTTGCTTTAAAGTTCACCATGCCCAGGAAACAAGGAAATTAAAGCAGGACACCATTTTTAAAAAAACACTGTGAGGAAACCCGGAGAAGTAGAATGCAAAAGAAAGGGGGACTGACCCACTAGGCACCAATTAATGTGCCTATTGCAAAAAGGAAGGGCATTAGAGAAAGGACTGCCTCGATCTCAAAAAGGAAAATATACAGAATAGAACCCTCATCTAGAAATATTAGAAAGGAATGATAAATCCGATGACAAATGAAGAAGCCCAGGCGCTCTCTACACAGCCCCTGACCTATTACTCTTTCCCCACGGGAGCCCAGGTACAACTGACAGTGTAGAATAAGCTAATTGACTTTCTTATAGATACAGAAGCTATATACTCAGTGCTAAATATAAAATCAACCAAGGAAAGTTCAGCTGTGATGTTGGCTACTGGAGTGAGCACTGGCGTGACCAGTTTTAAAAACTGGCATTCCTTCAACTCTGGAATGCCAGCTTGAGTTTCAAAAACCTACCCATGGTTTTTATCTACATGCCAGAATGCCCAACAGTGGGCTGATGTTTACTTTATACATTGCATGCACAAATAACTTTTTCTCCTGAAAAGCAGCAATCATGTTTATTAGTCACACAAGAATGTGTCCACCAGCTCCAGGTGCTTCTGTGTGCCTGGAAAGACCTGGAGGTAAAGACTCCCCACCCAGGATCTACTAGCAGGTCAATTTAGCTCTTTGGACTGACAGGACCCCAAGTAGGGCAGTTAACATCTAACCACAGTAATTAAATGAAAATAAAAGGTAGATTCCACAGAACAATAACCCCTTAAAAAGATTTAGAGGGAATTTAACCAGTATTATAGAAATTCTTAAAATTAGAATTAATTTGACCACGCCAGTCTCCCTATGAGACCCCCGTTTTGCCAGCCAGAAAGCCTCTCTCTGATTCATATAAATTTGTACAGGATCTTAGGACCATAAATGATGTTGTCCATGACATACATCCTATGGTATTCATATTGCATATTCATTGGCCACGGTACTGGGGATGGCAAATGGCTTTCAGTCCTAGACTTGAAGAAGCCTTTTTTTTCCTGCATCTCAAGAGATGAAAAGCCTCAACCATTATTTACTTTTGAATGGCAGGACCCAGAAACTAAAGCCATCCACCCATACTGTTGGACTGTGTTGCCACAAGTATTTAAGAATTCTCTCACCATATCTGGGAAGATATTAGAAAGGTTTAGGAATATTTCACTGAAATTGGGAATTCTTCTACAATATGTATATGACTTACTAATAGCTAGCAATACTTATAAAGACAGTTTGCTTGACACCATCACAGTCCTGAATCATTTGGCAAAAAGAGGATATAAAGTATGACTTCACATGGCCTAGATTTGCAAATAGGAGGTAGCATACTTGAAATCCCAACTGAAATAAGGCACTAGGAAAATTGCAGAGAACCCAAAGCAACTTCATGAATTCTTAGGGATTATAGGGTTTTGCCAAATCTGAATTCAAAACTTTGGCCTTGTAGTGAAGCCATTGTATTATTCTTTGAAAGGACTAGACTCTGAATCCCTTAAATACACAAGAGCCTGTCAGGCAGCATTTTATACCTTGAAGGAAAAGCCAGTTTCAGTGATCACACTAAGATCGCTGAGTACATAAAAAACATTCAAATTATACATTCATGGAAGGAAAGGAATTGGTCTTGTGGTACTGGTCAGACTTTGGCAAATACTCCTCAACTCACTGCTTATCTCTGGAAGCCTTATAGTATTTAAAGCAACAATGAACCATTGTTCACTTCAGAAATCTCTCAGAATATAAGACAAGCACTACAGAGTCAATGGAAACTGCACGCATCTTGGAGATTCCAATCTATGAGGAAGACTGAGAAAAGGAACCACATAATAAAAGAAGACTCGAGCCCTGGCTGTTGTAGCTCAGTGGATTGAGTGCGGGCCTGCGAGCCAGAGAATCGCGGTTCGATTCCCAGTCAGGGCACATACCTGGGTTGCAAGCCGGGTTCCCTGCAGGCCAATTCCCAGCAGGGGATGCACAAAAGGCAACCATACATTGATGTTTCTCTCCCTCTCTCTCCTTCCCTTCCCCTCTAAATATAATAAATAAATAAAATCTTAAAAAAAATAAATAAATAAAAGAAGACTCTGGCAAAAATATGCCAGAAAACACATAAGATAACCTTCCAAGTTTCTCTTTTAGGAATATCCCCTTTAAATTTAAGAAATGACTCAAAAATTAAACAATATGTACAACACTTAGGGCAAACACTAACAACTTTGTATAAGTTTGCTAACTGCAGGTCTATCTACCCATCTCATGAGTCCCTTCACCCATTCCAATGGGGAGACCAAGTCTTAGTAAAGACAGAGAATACTGAATAGCAGTTAGCCAAACAATGGACCAGTCCCTATGACATCCTTCTGACAGCACAGTCTTCCCTAAAGGTCACAAGATTCAAGCCTTTCTTCCATCACACAAGCAATCTACCCTAACTATATCATGAAAAATACAGAAAAACCATATGCACAAATGTTTTCATCATTGTGTTATATCTAACTGCAAAAATAGTAGAAGAAAAATAAATAGAACATGGGAAATTGGTGAAGTAAATTATGCATATCCAAATGGAGAAATATTATGTATCTACTCAAAATAATATAAGAAAGTGAATGATATAATATCATAGACTATAAAATTATATATACAAGGCAACTGTTTATGTTAGAGATGATTTCCTGAATACCACACATTACTCAAGACAACTATTCACCTAGGAATAAATCTCAATGGACTGATAAATTTATAGAGCATGTACATCTACGATATGGTAGCATATTTTACCATATGTTTCTTTTATGTTTTCAGCCTTATCTCTCATATTTCTCAGTGTTCTCTCCAAAATGCCAAAAATAGATAAAATTATGATTGTTTGGCCATCTTCACAGAGTTTTAACCAAATCAAATTCTATTCCAGTACAATTTATTTTTAGGGCCATTTTTCAGCACCAGAGTGGTCCACCATTTGAGTAATAAAAGATACCATAAATAGTGTTATAAGAAATGTTATATTATAAATATTTTACATTATAACAATTGGATACAGGAAATATTCAATAGCTGCCAAGACCATTTACAGAATTTGATATATGTGAACTACAGCATGTCTCACATGATACTGGAAAAAGTGGTAGGCATTTCTATTCTGCAGTCAAAGTGACACTCTATAAAGAAACAACATAAATTCAGTTTATATTCATGCCACACTTGAAATTAAAATCCTATATTTATCTATTTATTTCATCGAGTTATTTAAATATGGGACTAATCCTAAATGATAAGCCAAAACCTAAGTTGTATGCAGCAATCAAAATTAATTTTAAAATACTTAATCACGTCCCAATAAAATGTTATAATAACCATATATTGTGCATTGAATTATGGCCTCCCAAGAGATACATTTATCCTTTAAGCCCTAGAGCATGTAAATATAAAATTATTTGGAAAATATTTTTGCAGATATATTTGAGATATTATAGAGTTGAGATGATCCTGGATTATCCACATGGACCTTAAGTTCAGTGACAAATATCCTATAAAAGACACACAAAGCAGAGACACAGAGGAGAGGAGACAGTAACTTGAAGGCAGAGATGAGAATGCTGTGGCTATAGCCCAGAAACACCTAGGAAGGCATGGAGCTAACCACAGCTGGAAGAGGCAAGGTAAAGAATATTCCCTAGAACCACTGGAAGCAGCATGGCCCTATTGACACCTGGATTTTGGACGTTAGGTCTCCAAAACTGTGAAAGGATATATTGTTTTAAGCTATCAAGATTGTGGTAATCTGTTAAAGAAGAAACAAGACATTAATGCATCATCCTTTCATTTCTCTCCTTTTTAAAATAAAGGGGTTTTTTATTTCTAGTATCAAGAGAATTTTTTGGTAAATATGCACTAACCCTTGAGGGTCAAAATGATAACACATACACACACAAATATACATATAGCAAGGACTGCCAAATCAATACATGATTACATGTACGATTTACACTTGATTACATGATTACACTTGCAATTATTTTTACAAGTATAATTTATCATTCATGACAATGCCTCAAAATAAGCTAGTCTCCAGTTTTCTAAAGGACTTTACCTGTAAAAGCATTAAAAGCCCCTCATTACATCTCATCATTAATTATCCCTAAAAATAACTTCAATATGTCTAATTCTTACAAGAATAAGAGTTTTAATTGTTTAGCAAATTTATTAATGTTTGTACATCTAATAAGATCCAGAAACTTCAGGAATAGAAATCATAGAATTCCAGATAAATACAAGTTAAGGAAACAATAAATTCTGCTTTATAACTTTTTTTATTGAATTTATTGGGGTGACATTGGTTAAAAAACCACATAGGTTTCAAGTGCACCATTCTTTAACACATCGTCTACGTACTACATTGTGCTCTCATTGCCTCAAATCAAGTCTCCTTCTTTCACCATTTATTCCGTTCTTGTTCCCTTCCACCTCCCACCGCCCCTCTTTCCCTCTGGCTGTCACCATACCGTTGTCTGTGTCTCTTTTTCTTTTTCTTAGTTCCTTCAATCTTTTCACCCAACCCCTAAACCTCCTCCCCCTGTGACAACTGTCAGTCTCTTCTATGTATCTATGATTCCTTTTCAATTTTGTTAGTTTATTTTGTTCATTCAATTCAACATATCAAAATCATTTGTGTTTCTCTGGCTTTTTCCCTTAGCATAATACTCTCTAGATCCACCCATACTGTTGCAAAGGTAAGAGTTCTATCTTTTTACAGATGAGGAGTATTCCATTGTGTTACACAACTGTTTTATCTACTCATCTATTGATGGGCACTTGGGCTGCTTTCTTATCCTAGTGTATGATGTAAAGAGGTGGTCTAGTTTAATTTTTTGCATGTATCTGTCCAATTTTCCCAATACCATTTATTGAATAAACTGTCCTTATCCCATTGGATGTTTTGCCTCTTTTGTCAAATACTAATTGACCATAAATGTGTGGGTTTATTTCTGGGCCCTCTATTCTGTTTCATTGATTTATATCACTTTTTATGCCAGTATCATGCTCTTTTGATTCCTATGAATTTGTAGTGTAGTTTGATACCAGGTAGAATGATTCCTACAAATTTAGTCTTCCTTCTCAAGATTGCTGAGGCTATCTGGGATATTTTATGGTTTCATATAAATTTTTGGAATTTTTTTCTAGTTCCGAAAGACATGTTACTGGTATTTTAATCAGAATTGTGTTGAATTTATAGATTGTTTTAGGTAGTATGTACATTTTAATTATATTAATTCTTTTTATCCATGAACACAGAGTAGGCTTCCACTTATTTACATCTTCCTCATTCTTTTTTTAGTATTCTATAATTTTCTAAGTAGGCATGTCTTTTACAAAATTGGTTATATTTACCCTTCACTACCTAATTTTTGTTGCAATTGAAGTGTGATTTTTTAGTTCCTCTTTATGATAGTTCATTATTAGTTTATAAAAATGCCACCAATTTCTGAATATCAATTTGTGTCCTTCTGCTTTATTGAATTCATTTATCAGTTCTGGTAGTTTTTTTGGTAGAGTCTTCAGGGTCATGTCATCTGCAAATAATTACAGTTTTACTTCTTGCTCTCCAATTTGGATGTTATTTCTTCTTGTCCAGTTGTTGTGGCTAGGACTTCCAGTACTATGCTGAATAAGAGTAATGAAAGCAAATGTTCCTGTCTTGTTCCTGATCTTAAGGGAAACACTTTTAATTTTTGTCCATTGAGTATGATGTTGATTGTTGGTTTGTCATATATATAACATGCCTTAGAACTTTATTCATTTATTGACAAGTGATAGGGAGCAGAGGTACACTTCCCAGTTTGCGGCAGAACAGACACATCTTTGAAATATGTGCATCCCACTTGCACCTCATCACCTACTTCCATTAGACTCTCTCTGACATTCTTGGCATTTTAAAATAATAATTGAACTCCCAAAATTAAATCAAGGATCCAAATTATGAAAATTATTTTATTGACAAGACTATTCAATGAGGTGTCATATCTAATAATAAAATAAACAGCATATTTCTATTATGCATATGTATTGGTTTTTTTAAAGTAAAACTCATAGATAAAATCACACACTGAGTTTGTTTCCTCAAATCTCCCTGAAACAATATCATTCCCTCCAAACTTTGGGCAAATATTTCTTTAGAAGTACCATGACAATTTTTCACGAACATCCTATTTATAAAGAGGATAAGGAAACATGAGCCAAAGAGCCTTATATTTACATCAGCTGCATGATCTAAACCTTTTGTATATTTGTATCAGCTGCATGACACACTTCATGCATCAGCCTACATATAATAGTGCAATCATTTTACAACCAAATTTCATTTATAACCCTGAGTCCACCAAACTGCATATCTCTTAACTTTAAATAATAACCTTTTTCTCTATGCACCTTTTCTGGCTGATGTATAATGAAAACTATAATGAGTGATAAGAATTAATGTATTTTGGAATAGTAGGACACAAATAAAGCTAATTCAGCAAGAGAGTGTGGTGGTCAAGATGGCTTGATAGCAATAACAGAAATGTATCTAAGAAAAAATGCAAGCAGAATGAAATTATTTTGCATAAAGCTAACAAACAATGAAAAAAAAGAAAATAAAGGGAAAGGAAGGCATACAGAATGGGAAAGGGAAATGGAGGGGGAAGCAGGCCACTGAAATATGGCTTCAAGGCCATTATTCCACTAAAGTTATCATGCCAGATTCACCAGACATATAGTTGATGAATTGAATGTATACTTTTTAGTGTTTCTTTTCTTGGCCTCACTGCAAGGTTTGACTTCTTTTTTTCTTTTTACGATTTCATATATTTAGTTTTAAGGAGAAGGGAAGGGAGGGAGAAAGGGAGAGAAATATCAATGTGCAAGAGAAAAATTGATCAGTTTACTCTCAAATGCCTCCAACCAGGAACTTGGCCCATGACCCAGGCATCTGCCCTGACCAGGAATCAAAGAGTGACCTTTTAATTTATAGGAGGACACCCAACCCACTGAGCCACACCAGTCAAGGCCAGTGTTTGATCTTATTGTAAAATATCCACCCTTTGCTTCTCTAATACCACTGGCTGCCTTTAGCACACAATTCCAAACAATACTTCTTTTAAAGCATGAGAGTATTCTAATAATATATTGTTAAATTTACATTATGTAAATACACAGTGCCTATACATAGAGAAAGACATTATGAAAAAATTAAACGTGATTGTTATCTCAAAGTGGTAGGTAATATGAGATCTTATATTGCTTTTTCTCTATTTTTTGTTTTGTCAAAACAACTTATTAAAGGTCATTTTTGTATGTACTTGTAATAATTAAAATATTACAAATACAAAGATAAGAGATGTTTCTTTACACAAGGAACTTTTTTGTTTGTACCAAAATTAGAGTGACCTTTCCAAATATATTGGACAATACCACTCTCAGGTATTTATCCAACAGAAATGTATTCATATATCCATCAAAATACATAAATAAAAATGTTAGTATCAGTATCATATGTAATAATCATAAATTGAAAAACTACCAAAATGGTTATTAAGAGTGGAAACCATAAGTTGTAATATATTCACTTAATAGTATACTACATAGCAAAGAAAAACAAACTACAACCATACAACAAATAATGGGAACATCTTACAAAGACAATGTTGAAATAAAACACCATACACATACATACTGTAGATTCCATTTATCTAAAATTACAAACCAGGCAGAAACTAGCCCATTGTGTCAGAATAGAGATCATCCTTGGGAAGATATAGGACTGAAAGAGACCACAACAAGGGCTTCTTGGGCACTGGTGAATACCCTTTAATTTGACAGTAGCTTACGTGGGTGTGACCAGTTTATAAAAAGTCAAGTTGCACACTTGTAAACAGTGCATTTTTTCTGCATGTGTGTCAATATTTCAATAAAAGTTCATAACAACTGAACTGAAAACTGTTGCCCTATATGAACTGAGGAAGCATCACTATTATATTTCTACATGGATTAAGTTTTCCTCTTCAAAAAGGTCTGGACCATATTAAATATAGTCACACCCACTCCAGGAAATAGTGAAAAGAGTAAAATCAATTCAAAGTCAAGGTTCTGATGGCAGGTTTTTTAAATTTTTATTTCAAAAACTAACTCTTTTTAAATTATATTTTACTGATTGTTATTACAGTTGTCCCAGTTTTCCTGATTGTTATTACAGTTGTCCCAGTTTTCCTCCACTTTATCCTCTTCTGCCCTTCACTCACCCCACTCTCCAGCAACCCCACCCCCCTTAGTTCTTGTTCATGGGTTGGACATATAAGTTCTTTGGCTTCTCCATTTCCTATACTATTTTTCACCTCCCACTGTCTATTTTGTATCTACCAATTACACTTCTTATTCCTTGTACCTTTTCCCCCATTCTTCCCTGCCCCCTCCCCACTGATAAATCTCCATGTGATCTCCATTTTCATGATTCTGTTTCTGTTCTAGTTGTTTGCTTACCTAAAAAAAAAAAGACCTAACTCTTTTGCATTGCCTTTCAGTGTCTATGTGTGCATGCACAGTAGAGCTCAATTCCTAAAAATTATCTCTTTGTGCTATTGTCTAACTTAATGCTTGTGCACAGTAAAAAGAAAAAAATATCGTTGAAACCCAAATTAGGTCAGGACAATGAGGGAAGCCAGAAATCAGAGGATAATCAAAAAGTAAATGAAACCCCTGGGCGGTCTAATCAGAAAATAACATATTTAAGGGGGCAAAGGGGGAAAAATTGGGACAACTGTAATAGCATAATTAATAAAATATATATTTTAAATCACACATTTAAATCCTGACTCATCCACTTATTATCTGTGACTTTAGAAAAGTCACTTTTTTTTCAGCCTCAGTGTTCTCACCTGCAACAGACTATTTAGTGAATTTTCTTATGAAAAAAAGAAGAGAACAAGTTTGGGCAGAAGAAATATTCTTCAAATAAAAAATAAAATATTTCAAAAGAGCTTCACATAAGTAATAATGTTGCAATATAACCAAATGTCTATATTTTATTGAAAACTCCTCTGATGCTATATTCATATTACTGGCTTTTGTATTATTATTTTATTTACAAAGGTATATATTGTTGTTTGTTAGTCTACACTCATTTATATATTAACTAGAAAAACTTTGGTACAGGAACTAGTATAAAGGACACATGGACAACAACTAAGGGGGGTAGAAATGGGAGGGAGTTGGGGAGCACTGAGGGAGTGGGCTGGGATGGGAGAAATAGACAAAAAACTGTACTTGACCAATAATTAAATAAAAAAAGAATAAAGAAAAACTTTGGGAGTACTACATATTCATTTCTGACATATCATTTGAGAAAAAGAACAATGTTAATGTAATAACCAAATTTTTAGCTCATATTGATAAAAATGATACCATATTGAACTAGGTGTCTTAGAAGGAACTCCCAGTGTTCAATAAAATGTTCAAGAATGGAATTCTCATTAACCTTGAACATCCTCCAGATGTTCCTTTGATAACATTAACTACTTTACACACCATGTGGTTTCAGTCCACTGAACCATACAATACATGGTGTGAATGCACATGTGAAAGTTGAAATCAAAGTTTGAGAAAGGTGGGTTGTCTGATTTCAGATGAACCTCCACAGACTCAATATTTTTGTTAGCTCTTGTAAAGTTAGTGATGTGTTTTTTTCTTTAGTCACTTATCCAGATGATGCACTCATACATTCTATATTCTTTTTAATTTTAAAGGAAGATGAAATGTCTGCATAGCAGGTACCTAAAGGTCCATGGTGTAAGGTTTGCAGAATTGTCGTAGCCAATGATGGTCATCACTGAAATAGTACCAAGATTTTTTAACTTGATTTAAAATAAAAAAATAGAGGTCAAGATGGAGGTATAGATAAACACCTTGCCTCCTCACATAACTACAATGAAAATTACCACTAGACTCAAAAACAATAGTCACCCAGAATTGTCAGAAAATCAAGCTATGTAGAAGTCCAACAAACAAGAATTTAAAGGAGCCACATTCATCCAGATGCATAGAAGGGGTAGAGATGCAGAGACACTCAGAGAGGCATGGAGACAAAGAATGGGTGGTGCATATCCATGTGTGGTGGATAAAAATCAGGAGGGATACCTTGGAAGCAAGGGATCCCAGGCCCAGACCAGACCAGACCAGACCACCAAACCCAGGGTTCTAGGACCATGAAGATAAGTCCCCATAACTTCTGGCTGTAAAAACCAATGGGGTTTGGGGAAGTGGAAGAAACTGAAAGATCCACAGGAAACTCTCATTAAAGGGTCCACAACAGGGTTAGGACTTACACAGACTCACTTCCTCTGGGACTCAGTACCAGGGCAATGCCTGGAAGGACACCAGTGGCAGACAAGGAGAAAATGAAGTAACTGGCAACAAGGAGAATGCTGGGAGACAGCTTCCTCCTGGGAAAAACTCCAGAGGCAAGGCAGTGTCATTGTCCCTTCTCTAAGCCCTCCCCCACACAGAACCACAAAGCAGTGCCATGGGTTGCCCCGTCCAGGCAATTATCTAAGGCTCTTCCCCATCCAACTTGCTGGTGTGCTTTCCTATAATAAGCCATGCTACTAAGACAGGGAGTCAAAGTATCTCTCCCTAATACACAGAAACAAACACAAGGAGCCTGCCAAATTGAGGAGAAAAAGAAATATGGCCCAAATGAAAGAACAAAATAAAACTCCACAAAAAGAACTAAAATAAATGGAGATAAGCAACCCATAAGATGCAGAGTTCAAAACGCTGGTTATCAGGACACTCAAGGAACTCACTGGGTACTTCAATGGCATAAAAGAAAACCCAGACAGACATGAAAGCTACATTAAGTAAAATAGGGGAAAATTTATACAGAATCAACAGTGGAGGGGATGAGGCGGAGAATCAAATCAATAATTTGGAACACAAGGAAGAAAAAAGTATTCGGAACAGAACAGCAAGAAGAAAAAAGAATTTAAAAAATGAGGAAAAGCTAAAGAGCCTCTGGGACATTTTTAAATGTTCCAACATCTGAATCATAGAGGTGCCAGAAGGAGAAGAGGAAGGGCAAGAAATTGAAAAATTATTTCAAAAAATAATGAAAGAAAAATTCCCTAACTTGGTGAAGGAAATAGGCATACATGTCCAGGTATCATGGAAAGTCCCAAACAAGTTGAACTCAAACAGGACCACACCAAGACACATTATAATTAAAACACCAAAGGTTACAGATAAAGAGATAATATTAAAAGCAGAGAGAGAAAAGCAGAGAGTTGCCTACAAAGAAATCCCATAAGACAGTAAATTGATTTCTCAAAAGAAACTTTGCAAGCAAGAAGGGAGTGGCAAGAAGCATTCAAAGTGATAAAAAGCAAGGACTTACAACCTAGATTACTCTATCCAGCAAAGCTATCATTTAGAATTGAGGGGCAGATAAAGTGCTTCCTAGACAAGGTAAAGCTAAAGAGTTCATCACCACCAAACCATTATTATATAAAAGGCTAAAGGGACTTATTTAAGAAAAAGAAGAAGATCAAAACTATCAACATTAAAATGGCAATAAATTCACAATTATTAACAACTGGATCTAAAAACACAATAAATTAAGCAAACAAGTAGAACGAAACAGAATCATAGATATGGATATCATTTGGAAAGTTATCAGTTCAGAGGGGGAAGGATAGAATGAGTTAAAAAGTTGCAGGGATTAAAGAGTACAAATTGGTAGGTACAAAATAGACATAAGATGTTAATAACATTATAGGAAATGAAATAGCCAAAGAACTTATATGCATGATCCATGGACATGAACTAAGGGGGTATTGCTGGAGGCAATGGGGTTATGGATGAAGGGGGGCAAAAGGGGAAAATTAGGACTACTGTAATAGCATAATAAAATATGTTTTTTAAAAAAGTTAAAGATAGAAATTTACTCTGGTCATTTAAATTTCCAGCAGCAAAAAAACAATGAGAGTTCCATGAAATGAGAATTTTTGTGTTTTGTTCACTGCCATGCCTGCAGTACACAGTACAATTGTTAGCACAAAGCAGAACTTAGAGAGCTCTTCAATGATTAAATGAATGAATGATTCTATGCAGCAGAAAGAAAGAAGGAGCTCCTACCCTTTGCAACAGCTTGGATGGAACTGGAAAGCATTATGCTGAGTGAAATAAGCCAGGCGGTGAAAGACAAATACCATATGATCTCACCTTTAACAGGAAGCTAAACGACAAAACAAACAAGCAAGCAAAATAAAAACAATGACACTGAAATAGAGAACAGGGACACAGCGACCAGAGGGGAGAAGGGAGGGAATTTCAGAGGAAAAGGGGGAAGGATTTACAGGAACTAGTATAAAGGACACATGAACAACAACTAAGGGGGGTGGAAATGGGAGAGAGGTGGGGGGTACAGGGGGTGGGCCGGGATGGGAGTAAAAGACAGAATACTGTAGTTGAAAAATAATTAAATTTAAAAATGAATGAATGAATATAGGTTCCTCACTAACAAAGAAATTACTGTCCTGAACAGTGATCACAGAAAAATCTCAGAAAATTTAGATATTATGTCTTGTCCTTTTAATGTTCCCTTTCCTATCTTTTCTCCAATAATTTCTAATATTTATCATTTGAAATAACTTTCATATGTGTATTATACCACTTGCCTTCTTATAAATATGTTGCTCAGGAGTAAACTCAGTATCACAGCTGTGGTATAATCAGAACAGGCAGAGTGATTGTATTTTCTTCTCTTTCCAGACATTGTACTATTAAGTTCTAAGAGAAAAAATTTCAAAGGATGCCAGTTTTGTTGTTATTTTTGTTAGAAACCACTATGGTGTTAGTTTATATTTAAACTGGAACTAACTAAATTCCTTTGACCAGATCTCACCAATATAAAATTACACTAATTTATTTAGGACTCAAGTTACAGGCTTTACTCAATCTCTATGATTTTAAAAAGTCAGACTTGTCACTCCTAACTATTAATGGCTTTTACATTATCAGTGGTAAAGATATTAAACATCATTTTGGAGCAGTACCATACATGTTTCATGTAAGACCATTCCTTATAGCTACACTGTGCTTGTTCAAAGCAATTTGTCCTCTCAGAAACAATGGGAGGTTTGGCAGACCCTGAATTACCAGGGATTCTACAACCAGTCCCTAAACACTTTGGTTGAGTTTAACTAGGACTTTACGTGCCAAGACAGATGCCCTCACAGTGATTCAAGTTCTGGAGGTGCAAGATCACACAGAAAAGCAAAAGAGAAAATGCTGAAAAAGGAAAAAGGCAACATCCAAAAGGTCGTACAAGCTGGCACCGAAGCGAGAAAGAGAAGTTTGGTCACAAATGCTCGATGTTGTCCAACAAGTCCCAGCATCCGTGGTCTTCTCTCTCCGTTTTTGCCTTCCTGGAATCTCAGAAATACTGGAACACAGGGTATAATCTCCTGGGGCTGATCACTGTGTCTTCCTTATTCATATAAGTTCTTCCTTATTCAAAGAACCAGTGAAATTCTACGAAATGTTATTATACTAACCATAAGCTGTTTCCTAAGCCTCTTTGTAAACACAAAACTTTTCATGGTACACTCATCTTTTTACATATACACTTAACTTTTGATCTGTAACCTCTGTATTATAGATTGACATGAATATTTAGGGGGTTTCTAAATGTTACAGATTTCTGGTTTACTTGAAACAACCAGCATTCAGAGGATGACTGCATCTTAATAATATTAAAAGGTAGCTACTTCGTGCATTTGTGATGATGATGGTGTTGGCAATTATCAAATATAAGGTAATTAACAGAATGCTTACAAAATTTTCAGAAAGCCCTGGCTGGTGTAGCTCACTGGATTGAGGGTGGGCCTGTGAACCAAAAGATCAAGGTTCAATTCCCAGTCAGGGCACATGCCTGGGTTGCAGGCCAGTTCCCAGCAGGGGACGCATGAGAGGCAACCATACATTGATATTTCTCTCCCTCTCTCCTTCCCTTCCCCTCTAAAGATAAATAAATAAAATCTTAAAAAAATAAGAATATTAAAAAAATTTTCATAAAGCAATATTCTAAGGTAAAGTACAAACATACATACAGATATTGCTTGGAATACAAATTATAATTGTCAAAAATAGTAAATAGTTAATACCTTTTTAAAAAGATTTTATTTATTTATCTTTAGAGGGGAAGAGAAGGAGAGAAATATCAATGTATGGTTGCCTGAGTCCCCTGCTGGGAACTGGCCTGCAACCCAGGCATGTGCCCTGACTAGGAATCAAACCGTGATTGTGGGGTTCTCAGGCCCGCGCTCAATCCACCGAGCTACACCAGCCAGGGCAGTTAAGTACCTTTTAAAATCATTTAACAAATGCTTATTTTTTTAATGCAGCAAGGCATACATATTTTCCTTTCAGTTTACCTAACAGATTTATAGTGTAAATTTCTCATTTTGTTGGCTACAAGTATTATAGAATTTTACTTAATAATACCATTTTTAATTCACGAGTTACTAGTATATTTTAGCATTTGTACGTAGGTTTTATTTTGATTGTTGCTCATACTTCATATTTGTTAATATATGACTTTTCGTTATGGTTAAAATATGAAATGTTGATTTCTGGAACTTACTAAGGCATCCTTTGAAATTAAGAACAACCTAACAAATGCTTATGGAGCGCTAATCTGGGCCCTACAGAAATGGGAGTAAACGCAACTGGCAAGTTGCTATCTTCATAAAATTTCCATTCTTTCTTTCCTCCAGCTTTCTATCACCCCTGTTCTCCTCCACTTCTCCCCCACATAAATGTCTTCCCCGACAATGGGAAAAGTATTTCTTATTACTTATTCCTTTAGAATAATTATAGAAAACATCACAAATCCAGTAGTCTACCAAATGTAAGAATAGCCATAAGTAGGTGTTTATTATGTCTTAACTACTACGATACCTTTACAAGTCTTTTCACCACATTGAGCTTGTTTTCTCACTTAGTAATATAAGGATAACAATATCTACCTTCTAAGTTTTGTGGTAAGGTCTAGAGATAATGCACATACTGCTCTGACTACATCACAGTGTTTAATATGCAATAACTGATAATTAATCATTAATTTATACAAGAATGTGCTTTAAAGGATAGCGACAATAGCTCCAATCACTCACATTCTTCTGCAATAAAACCTTCTACCTCATCAAGAGAAATATATTAGTTCATACCACCCGCCACCCCATGAACTTAAATAGACCTATGACAACAAAAGTAACACTATATTATACTTAGGTGTAGTCCTAAATTAGCCTAGCAGTTCTGCTGTCTTTCTTTTAAAGCCCATGTAAGAAGGGTGGGCTACTCTGCTGCAGAGGATTACGCTGCAGAAAGGCCTTGTGGGAAGCCCTGCGGCACACACATGAGGAAAGAAGCTCTCTGCTCTCCTTTCTTTTCCTTTTCACATTTTTATTGTTGTTCAGATACTGTTATCTCCATTTCCCTGCCACCACGCCAGCCAACCCCACTTACTATCCTTGATCCTACCTGCCTCTAATTTTGTCCATATGTCCTTTATACACGTTCTCTCTGCTGTCCTTAATGCTCAAGCTTTCAGGTGATTTCAGCCTCAGCAGCTTACAGAGCAGCTGATCCCAACCCACCCCAAAACCATGAAAGATAATAAGTCATTGCTTTTAATCACTATGTTTTGGGGTGATTGATAACAATGGATAACTGAAAGAGTACTGTGTATTAACACATAATCTTTTCAACTCTTATTTGACCTTTCTGTGTATTACTATAACTAAGCATTTCTTTCTCCAAAACTTCTTTTCCCTTCTTTTCTTCTATCCCTTTCTTGCTTTCTTGCTGCCTTTCCCTTCTTCTTCAATGTTGTTATTCTTTGGGCCTCCATAAGGCTTCAAGCATATAGATCCAGCCCAAACCATTCTGTAACCTCAAGGTCAAATAGTTAACCACCTACTTGGTATCATTACGTGGAAGTCTCACATCTCAGTTAAGGAATGCATTACTCCTTTTCCTCCATTACGACCACCTCACTGTAACCTTGATCCTCTCCTCAGGCTCCTTATTTTGTAAATTATCATCCATCCAATTATCCAAGCCAGAGGACTGGGTGTCACCCTTACCCCCTCCCTCTCACTTACCCCCTTTAACAAAGGCATTAGTTGACAAGTCTTAGTCATTTATGTCTCTTAAGTATCCCTCAAATCCATTTACTTATTTCCCCCTCCATTTGCCTGCCCCAAAGTTTTCACTAATTCGCTCGTGACGTAAAAGGCATTTCTTTTCTCTAACACTTTCAGACTAGATTAGGGTTTAGCACATAGTTACATACCACTGTGTACATCTCTTTTTGTAAGACAGTTTACACTTGAAAGTAACTGTTCCACATCTGCATTCTCTTTCAGATAGCAAGTTCCAAGAAGGAGGAATCATATATGCCTCATTTAGTTCCATGTCCATTCCCATTGCAAGCACTGAAAGAATATTTATGGAGTGGATAAATCAATGATTGCCAACACAAACTACATATCTGCCTAAGTTTTTCACAGGAGAAACAGGCAATCAAACCCCAGAAGCAACCATAGGCCCAATCTCTGAACACCAAGCTAAAATCTAGTACTCTGTGCTATAGAACACACACACATTGTTCCTGTTGGTAGTCAGTGCTATGGAAACTAAAAAATACAAACCATAAAGAACGAGATTGATTTCTGAACTTATCATATGCTACCTTGCAATTTCCATGGTATTTTTATTTTACACTGTATTGTTTATGTTGTTTTAAAACTTCTTTATATTTTGCCTTTACCTTTTGAACTAGATATTAAATGGAGCAAAGCTTATGTCATGCTTATCTTTATATCCCTCTGCACTACCTTAGACCTTTGCACATAGTAGGCATTCAAAAATAGTGTTGATCTGAAGTTTCAAATAGCCTAAAGTTGATAAAATAATAAGCAAAAGAAAATAAAGCTCTCATGTATATTATGGCTGGTTGACCACAAATAAAAGGTTTGTTTTGCCCATCGTCCTGAGAATCCTTTAGAGGACCCAGTTTGGGGTTATATCAGTTTCACTCCTGAATATGTGGTCTTTTACTACATGGGCCACAATTCTCTTTTTCCCAATTTTAGGCGTAGTCCAAAACTAGTGTGCTATTCAAAGTTAAACTTGACTTGCTCCTCCAGAGCTTCTCAGCAACAAAGTATTCCTCTTGGACCTTTAGTTTTACCATTAAATTCCTAACAGTCTGACAGTCTCCAGAGTCTCCAGAGCTATTTTGGTCTTGGATCTGGAAACCTTCAAGGTTTCCAAACACCTTCACGGACAAAATGTTAAACTCAGTCTAACTTAGAGCTGATTTCATGCTTTGTAATTTATGCATCTACATGTTTACAGCCCTGCTCCATTCCCTTCTTACTTATTAAAACCTAAGGAATAAATTCCCACATTTATGGAATCTAGGAATTCTGCCTTCTCTCAACTCCACACATTGGTGTAATGGGATAGAGTAGACTTCCCCGGAGAACCAGGAGCTGGTGCTTCCTGCACACCTCACTCAGTGCCAGTCTTGCTATAAAGAGGAGAGCATTTTTACGGATATGTCCCCTAGAGCAAGGAATATAAAGGAAAGAATAAACAAATGGGATCTCATCAAAATAAAAAGCTTCTGCATGGCTAAAGAAAACAGTATTAAATTAAAAAGACAACCAACTGTATGGGAAAACATATTTTCCAATGATACCTCAGACAAAGGTTTAATCTCCAAAATATACAAAGAACTTACACGACTCCACTCTAGGAAGACATCGAACCCAATTAAAAAATGGGAAAAGGACTTGAACAGACACTTCTCTAAAGAGGACATACAGAATATCCAGAGACACATGAAGAGATGCTCAATATCGTTAGCTATCAGAGAGATGCAAATTAAAACCACAATGAGATACCACTTTACACCAGTCAGGATGGCTATAATAGACAAAGCAACAAACAACAAATGTTGGAGAGGGTGTGGGGAAAAGGGGACCTTAGTTCACTGTTGGTGGGATTGCAGACTGGTACAACCATTATGGAAAACAGTATGGAATTTTCTCAGAAAAATAAAAATTGACCTGCCTTTTGACCCAGCAATTCCACTGCTAGGATTATACCCCAAGAATCCTAAAACATCAATTTCAAAGAACCTATGCACCACAATGTTCATAGCAGCACAATTTACAATAGCCAAGAGTTGGAAGCAACCTAGGTGCCCATCAGTAAACGAATGGATCAAAAAATTGTGGTACATATACACAATGGAATTCTATGCAGCAGAGAGAAAGAAGGAGCTACTACCTTTTGCAACAACATGGATGGAACTGGAAAGCATTATGCTGAGTGAAATAGGCCAGGCATTGAAGGACAAATACCATATGATCTCACCTTTGACAGGAAGCTAAAGAATAAAACAAACAAGCAAACAGAACAAAAACAAAGACACTGAAATAGAGAACAAGTGGGCAGCGACCAGAGGGGAGAGGGAAGAGAACTTAAGGGGAAAAAGGGGGAGGGATTTTGAGGAACAAGTATGAAAGACGCAGAGATGAGGACTGGGGGGGGGGAACGGGGGAGGGAGACCGGGTGGGGGGTGGGGGGATGGGAGAAATAGATAAAAAAAATGTACTTGAAAAGTAACTAAATAAAATTTAATATTAAAAAAAAAAAAGAGGAGAGCATTGTGTGTGGTGTGCTCTGAAAAGCGTTCCAGGAGCCTCTTCCTCTGGGTGGCTCCCTTCCATTCACGCCTAGCTCTGCCATGACTTTTTCATTCCTTTATCTTTATGTTTCTCTAGGCCATTGACCTTCACAGTTTTTTGGGGGGGGATTGTTACACCAAAGTTCCATGTTGTCAAATGACTGGCTTAAGAAATGGAAGCATTTGGTTTTTGTGTGTGAGAAAAGTGAGAAGAGATTTTTTGGCAAACAAAGGTTAGCTGGAGTTTCTCGGTGATTTTATAAAGTCTCATGTCAAACATTAGTTCATGTGTGCAAAGTAGTTACACAAAATCTTCTATTCCATTAATATCTTATTAAAGCATAAAATCTGGGAAAGCATGCTTTTGTGATATGTAAGATATTAATAGTATTGTGGGAAGAAGGTGCATGCCATTCTGCATTATTCCATTAAATAAATTTCCCAGGAAAGTAAATGAAAAATTAGAGAAGAAAGATTTTATTATACTTTTTTATACTTTTAGCCATTACATTCAGAGAGGATACAATTCTTTTTCCATTCTTTTTCCATTTTCAATTCTTGCTCCATTCTAAGCAACCTGCAATGATACTTCTGTATCAGCCTCTGCATAACACATAATACTATAAATTACATATAAAAGGGTCTTCATTTGTTTAGCTCAACAAATGGAATTACTTTTTTGTCACATATTTAAATAGTTTTTGTGTGTAAATATAGCCAAGAATATATGACATTATATTTATATGTGATGGTAAAATTCCTTTTAGTGTTTCAAAGCTCATGTCATTCATTTTCTGTACATATGTTAACTATATATATATGGTAAATAAATTTAACATAAAAGATTCAAAGATCAACTAGAAATATTTTATCACTGGGAATCTTAGTAGTTCAATATGTAAATGTGTTTAAGATTCAAACACTGAAAGCTACTTAAAAACACATTCAAGTCACTTAAAACCCAAGAACAAATTGATCAACCGAGGGTTGGGTACAATGTGTGGCAGCCAAAGATGTTTTCAGTGGAAACAGACAGTCTGGGGGAGGAGGGGCCTCCTGTGGACACTCCTGAGTGGATGTTTGTTGAACTACATCTGTTGTTCATTGTTTTTTTTTCTGTGTAGCTTTTATCTCACTTCCTGCATTTTACATTTTCTGATTTCATTATTTATTTTTTTCCATTAGCTGTTTTATAAAGATAATAGGACCTCTTTGTCTGAGATAATTATAATGAGATACAGAAAAAAAAGTTTTTCAAATGTATCTTT
The DNA here is from genome assembly GCF_021234435.1 of Artibeus jamaicensis. Classification (NCBI taxonomy): domain Eukaryota; kingdom Metazoa; phylum Chordata; class Mammalia; order Chiroptera; family Phyllostomidae; genus Artibeus; species Artibeus jamaicensis. Next base: position 15,278,206 of record NW_026521844.1, on the reverse strand, counting down.
TTTAATGTGGCTATTATTTTATTTTACTTATTTTTTATTATATTTTTCCATTACTATTTGGTCCCCTTATGTATCTTTTAAAACCCAAGAATAATCCAAACTGAACCTCAGTGTGGGAAAAGAAAATTAAAACATAAGATCTTTTTCACTTAAAATTATAATATCCACACATTATGGAATAAAAATATATTTCTAATGCATTATTGTCAGAAAATCTGGTTATATTTATTCATTCATATTTTAAAGAATTTCTATTATCGATGTAGTCAATAAAACATGATTTTGATTATACTAATTTAAGGATAAGAATATCAACATTATATTACCTATAACCTGAGTTATAGAATTAGCCAATTCATTTTTAAATGTAATGTTATTATGCTATACCAATACAAATTTAAAGATTTTTAAACAAACCTGAAAGACATAAATATGCTAATAAAGATAAATCTAGTATAGATACATGATTGTTGAGATAAGTAATCTAGTATTTCTTACTTTATTAAATCAGGTGAAATATATAATACCATAAAATGAATTAATAACCACACTGTAGTTAATGACTTTTTAAACATTTATTTCTTATGTCCAGACTTCTAACTAAACACTTTGACCATTATAAACAAATAGGTTTAACCAAGTTTCTTGAATTCAATTTAAAAACACTTTTCAAACTTCTAGAAGATGTCACATTACATACATGAAGGAATTTAACTTTCTTGATATATAAGTATGCTGTAATATTTATTTTGATTAGAAATGTAACAAACGTGAGTGGATTAAGTGTTAAAAATACATTCCATTTTTGCTGCCATAATAACATCACAGATCATGATAAAGTGAACACAACACTGGACAATAAAGTAGGAAATATGGGGTTTTGTTTTGATTTTAAGTTCTGTTATCTAAAAACTTTATGACCATGCCTTGTTATCAAGAAACATACATGCAAATTGAGGTGATAACATGAATAGATAAGACAGCTATCCAATACCAGAAGCAGCATACAAATAGACATAACATGTATATGCAGATGTTATAAAGAGAAAGGAAAGATGGACAGTGGTTAGTGAAGACTGGCTTGAGTTGTGCATTGAGAAAAGCATGTAACTTAGTTTGGAAGAGAGAAAATGAGTGAAATTTTCAAAGTCTTTAAATATAGGAAAAAAGTTAGGAATGAGCATGATTTATAAGGGGTAATACAGAAAAGAATCAAAGTATCCGTTATTATAAAATTTGAGACAGTTTGATAGGTGCAGAAAATTATAGGTCATAAAATAAAGATCTAAGAAGCATATGCTTGAATGCAGCAAATAACAATTAAAGTGTGCAGTTTTAAAATTTAACTCAAAAGTTCTTAAAAATGTATTTATTTGCCAAGGTTATTTTTCTACGTAGCAAAAATATACACATTTCTTATTAATAAAAACCAAGGAATTCCATCATGTATTTCATGCATTTTCCCCAGTATTAGAATGAATAAGGAAGCAAATGAATTTAAGGAAACTAAATTCACATAGAATTGTAACATTATTTGCTGTACCAAAGCCTAAATACAATGAAAGAAATCAAGGGAGTGGGAACTGTGGTCCCACCTTTCTCGTCAGAATACATCACCATATGTCACTCTCTAACTTACCCTTCCAACACTCCTGTCTTATTTTTATAAGACACCAGCCAGTAAGCTAAATAAACCCATACAACATTCTTAAGACTCCTCCTGAAAAGATGGCCTTGTTTTCAGACCTCTGTACTTTGATCAGATACATAAAGGTTAAAAATATTTTTCTAGATAATGTGTTCTTCAGTAGTTATATAAACAAAGCAATAAAATTAGGAAGCATAGAAGAACACATTATTAAACTGCTATTATAATTTTAATATTCATGGGAATTGCAATGAAAACAAAACATATTTTGATAACAAAAAAACAAAGCATGTTAAAAGTTTAGAACCACAACGGTGGTAATTTTTGTTCCTCAAGTAATTAGTTTATATTTGCCTTAAAACTTAATTTTAATACCTAATTTTAAATAGAAATTTATTTGAACACACTTCTGTTTTATGTTTTAGCTGATCTCTGAAATACATATATATATGTTATATAATTTTTCTACTCAAGATGGATAAAGAGCATATATATTTTAGATACAGAAATAAGGGTTTCCTGGTTTCCATTAAAATATTTTGTTGGATTTTTGAAATGTGATTTCTATAATGTCATATTTTAAAATATATTCTAAAGTCAATAGTAAAATAATCTTAAATTCAAATGAAGAAGTTATATCACCAGTCATTTCTACTTTTCACTTTGAACTATTTAGGTTACATAGAGTGTCACACTAGAATGTTCCAAGAATATGAAGAGTTTTTATTAATAATAAAAACACAGTTTTCTTAAGGGTTGATATGAGACATGTCATTTTAAATAATAAAGTACTTTTCATTTAGTGTTATACTTTTATATATCTGTAAGTTCATAATGTTAAAATATATACAAATATAAAAATATTTGACCTATTACTTATAGTAAAAAGTAATTATTATGATTTCAGACTTTTATTCAAAGTTCACTTTGCATGGTATTACATTAACTAGTTTAGAACACTGTGCAATACTTGTATTTACTTAACATTAATATATGTTCTCAGGAACTTGGGTTATAGAAATATAACTAATATTGACTATTACGGAGCTTAACATGCTTAATTAAACAAATCTCTATTTATAAAATAAGGGAGAATATGCGTGATTAGTGCTGCAAATTTCAGTTTTAAAAGAAAATGGATGTATTTTATACTAGCTCAAAGATACAAGGAAAAAAATTTATCTTGTGTATTATCTAATAGGCCTTCCAGAACTAAAGACCACAGGAGGTAAGGCTAACAAAATTAATATGCAAAGAAGCTCAACACTAGGGACCTATAATTTTCTTGCAAATGGTTTCACTTTAAGGATGAAACAACACAAGACAATATCAATTTCTTTCTTTCTTCCGTTCTTTCTTTCTTTTGCAAATAGATGAAGCTTTAAAAAATTAACATATGACAGCAGGTGGGAAGAATCTAGACAAGTGGATATTCAAAGTAGGGGGAATCCAAATTTGATTTCACAAACTAATTTGAATTCATTGGTATATCTCTTAAAAACCAACTTGGGGAGATATATTTAATTCGTTAAGAATTGGTTATCTGTCAGACTTGAAGTAAACATTTAGTAAACTTGGTGAGTAATTATATACTTATAAACATGAAAGGGTCAACAAAAATAAAGTGGGTGGGATTTAACTGATTAAAATATTAGTGAGCATTTTATCTGTAATTAGTTGTAATCCTTTTACATAACATAATATCAATATGTTATTGAGTATAAATAATGTAGGTAAATTAATTAATAAACAGTCTTCCAATTCATTTTAAGTATACATTCTCCCCAGGTATTTAAAAGTTCAAGCAACAAATGATACATAAGCATTTTAAACAATTCAATTTTCCTCAGACTTCAAAGGTAATAAGCTAAAATTAAACAATTTGCTTCCAATCATGGAATTAGTTCATCTTTAGATGCTATTTTCATATTTGTCTTTAATCGATTAACAATGTATAGGTGTATTCTGTCATGTAATAAAGAGCTCACTGTTACTTAACATTTTTAATGTATTCCTGCACTCCAGGAATGGTTCAGTGCTATACTATTCCTATCAATTTAAAGTATGTTAGTATCAGACACACTTTGAAACTAGCAAATCAGTTCCGTATAATTTGAAGTTTTCTTTTTACTTTTTATTTACTTCCAGAGAGAGGAGAAGGGAGGGAGAAAGAAAGGGAGAGAAACATGAATCAGTTGCCTCTCCTTCACCCTAAACTGGGGGCCTGACTTGAAATCCAGGCATGTGCCCCAACAGGGAATCGAACCAGTAACCTTTTGGTTCACAGGCCGGCACTCAATCCACTGAACCACACCAGCCATGGCTCATTGGAAATGGTTAAATCTGAGATTTGAAGAGAAAAAAAGCAGTGTCTTTCAATATCTCATTTCAACTTTCTTTCGCAATTTGACTTTCTGATACGTCCAAAGCTGATCTGTTGTAACTCTAAGATAGAATAGTTCATATGTTAACAACACTAAGGGTAAGGAACACAATCATGAGCATTTTGATTGTGAATTCTTGTGTGATTAAATTATTAAATTCAATTGGCTAATAACCTATATATTAAAAACCATTTAATGGAGCAAATTTAGAGTTTTTGTTGTTCTAAACATTGGCTTTAAAATAATTGATACAGTTGATGTCGAAACATAATATTTTTCTAGAGGTAACAGAGATACATTATAATTTTACTATTCCTACTGGTGAATTATAACCAAAGATGTTAATATACTAGATTAATGCAGTGTAATATAATGTAATGTCATGCTTTACAACAGTACACTAGAAAAATCTAAATGATTTATACCTGAGGGAAGGCTTTGTGCTATCAACTTGAAGTGTTTAATATACATTTATTTAAATATGAAGTTGCAGTTTGCCTAAGGAATGAGTATTTAAATTGACAGCCTAATAAAAAGTCCTAAATAATGTAGTCATATCCACCATTTACTTATTAGTCATATTTTTTAAATCATCCATTTAGAGATACTAGAAAAGGCATGAGAACTAATTGTTTAGGGATAAAATAATTGTTTAGGGAATTAAATGTTAATTCTATAGCTATATTCTTTTTTATCATAAATAAAGAGCTCTGAAGTTTTACTTCTCAGAGAAAATAGAGAAGTTACTGGCTTTAAATAAATGCTTCCATGTATAAGACAGTCAGGATGTTTTAAATAAATAATATATATTATTAACATTATGTAGAACTGTTCAAAGATTATATCCAAATTTCAGTCTTTAAACTAAAAACCAATACTGGTTTATTAGAAAATTATAAAATGTTTTAGGAGTTAATATATACAGAAAAATTCTCTTGCATGGAAACATGTTAGGTAGTTGGAATTTCACACATTATGCTTTATTCTATTCTCATAATTTATGGGCCTTGATGACTTTAATTGTTGTAGACATAATAAAATTGAATTACAGTTTATGCAATCAAATTAGTTACATTAATTATTTGCTGTAGTTATAAATATGGAAATCCAGTGAAAAAACCGTTTTCAGCCTTTCCAAGTAAACAGTTACAAATCCATTTTCTCTGTGTTTTGGAAAAAATGGAAATTGTCTTAAAGATTAAGTAGAAATTTTAATAATTCACTAATTTAACATGTATTATTCATATGCTTTACATACTAGTCAGCCAAATCTACTCAGAAGTTACCTACTAGTCAGCCAAAATCTACTCAAGTATCCACAGCCAATGTGTGGTAGATTTCTACACTATTTCTAACCTATGATTCTCTCTGCAAACTAGTGGAATTGCCAGGATAATAGGTTAGAAAGTTTCAGCCAGCTACAGTGCTCTTTCCCACTTTTCATCTATTTAGAAACTCAAAGCTAGAAAACACACACATGCTCACAGACACATAACACACTTGCACGCACACCTACACACATGGTGATGCTGTGTGTTTAGGGATTGCTTCACGGTAACCCTGTGGGATAAGTGCAGCCTTCGGCAGGACTGGCTTCAGCCTCGCACGGGTTTTTAAATTTCTCCGTTTGCTTGCATCTGAACAGGCATCCCTCCTTGAGTGGTTTATCGCAAGCCCACCGTTTCCTGTGGGCTTATATTTGGCACAGTTCACACAGTGCCAGGTGCATGTAGTTATTTGAATTTGTTACCCCTGCTTTGGCCCAACAAAGTGTTATGTTCTCACAAAAAGATTGGATTCTCCTGACTGGGAAAAGGCCCATTGTTTTCACTCTATCATTTCTATAGACTTCTTTTAGATCCTAAAATTATCCACTACTTCTTCCTAACCCTGAAGGCTGACACAGTATGAAGACAACTTTACTTTTATTAATCATCAATGTAGTTACCACAATCTGTTCAAAACTATCAACCATTCTGCATAGAAGAAACCAAAAATGACACTTCCATGTGGAAATATTTATTAGTGCAGAACAACAGAAAAATTAAACTCTAAAGGATATTACATGTTGATTGCTTATCATGTAGAACACTAAATGGTTTCCCCTTCAATAAAAAAATTAATAGCCATCATTTCATGTTGGAAGCAGTTAAATATTATTCTCTTGGTAGAGAAGGTTTTTCATCATGAAATATGATAACATTGTGTACCACCAAAAATTTCCTTATTTACTGAAACAAAACAACTTTAGGAGTGTATTGAAGTGTTTTTGTGATTTTTTATTTTTCCATTTTCCATTAGGGACTTGGAGTCATAGGGAGTAATTGTAAAGCACTTTAACATGCAAAATTAAAGATGATAAAATCACATCTTTGCATGCACATGCTTATAGTGATTCAAATATTATTAATATTTTAAAGAATAATTTACATTTCTATATCACCTAGCTTAAACTTATTTATCTTATAATATTTTTAAATTATGAAATATATTTTAATTTTGAGGTCTATCAGACTTTCGTATGACACAAAAATATGTACACAGCACAGCAGGTTTTTGTAGAGAAAGTACAAAAAAGTCAGGAGTATAGTTTATTAAAAGTATACTCTCATAAATTTTATTATTTTTCTCCATTTCAAAGAAGAAATAGCCATGTTGAAAACATGTTCATTCATACCTGAGGATGTAGCATCCAATGTCTTTCTAGAATTATTTAGCACAAATGTGTTAAATCATAACAAAATTGGGTTAAATAAACATTGCTGTTGGTATAGTGTAATTTCCTTTTGTGATAAATGCCATTGATTTTCTATTTACTTTTCAATTGATTTTATTTGCCAAATTATATACCAACTAGTCCCATGGGCTTACTAAATATATGAGGGCTAACAATGAAAAATGTGCATAGTTTTAGCACCAACTTTGTAAATTGCCTTAATAATAGCTGGTATAATGTAATAGTATTTTCAACCAGTACTTTTAATTTCTAGCTCATAAAGTCTTTTCATTGAACCCCAAGGGTGTAGCTATAAAAGTAAGATTTAATTTTGTATATAATGTGGCCTAAATTAGCTTTAAAGCAATAGGAGAAACATGCAGCTACAAAAGACAGGCTGAAATTATTATAACTTGATATGAAATTCTTTAACAAAATTAATTACTTCTATTGTAACATAATTTGTGGTGACATTTTAAGTTTATTCAGAATACATATTTTAAATTACATAATTTTAAAACTGTAAAAAATATATGGAGAAACCATATATTAACCTAAAATAAGAAGAAACCATTGGTCAAACATATTTATCCCATACCTTTAAATTCCCAGGTAGTCATCTAGGACAGAGATACTTGCAATTTTAACCTCTTAGGCAGAATATGTCCTTGCCACACTAATTTCCTGCTAATTATTTCCCTGAGACAAAGCAAGGAAAATTCAATAAAGTCCTTTGTTTCCTGATATTTGTGTATTAGGAATATAATACTTCTTTGTGTTTGTGTTGTGCTTTACAATGGACAATGTTTCTATCTGTGATTTCATTTTGCCCCTGTGTGAATCTTTATGGCAAGTATTACCATCTCTACCTCATGGATCAATCAGCTTAGAATATTGTCCAAGATTAATGCCTTGAGGTGACTAATTCACATGCCAGGTATGCGGTATAATTTCTGAGATATTTAAGTGACAATACTTAGTCTAGGGAAAATTCACATATTTTATAAAATTGGACAATTTTAATACTCTATAGGTTTTAGGTCACCACCAATTCACATTAGTCAATAACAGCATTTCAAGTTCCTTTTAAGTACCTTATAAATTGCTACTTTTTTACATTTATAAAATAAAAAAGAAAAATATATTGAATAAGACATAGCCATTCTTATTAAATTGACTAATAGCTATGCAAATAGCTTCATAAAGGAAGTATTTGACATTTGTTGATCTATATTTTTATATTCAAGAAATATATTTAGATATAGTCTTCCTCCCAAATAAAATTTGATCTTAAAATGAATGAAAAAATAAGGATATAGATTCTTATTTTAAAATGACATTGCTGTTCTATTTCTTTTCTTTCTACATTTTGAGACACTATTTTATTTGTGTTTTGCAGTCTTCTATTTTATTATAAAAAACAGGCAGAAACATAAGAAAGTACTGCTGACTCTAAAAGCCCAAGTTCTGCAACAGCTAATAGACTACACGAATTAACTCCAGCATTCCATTCCATTTTTCAGGGTCTCGATTTCTATAACTATAACACGATATTATTAGGATATATAAATTCTAAGGTCTGTATCCAGCTTCAAAATTTCCACAAATTTATAAAAGAGCCTTATATTTTTATCCCCAGCTTTGCCATCTTTGTTAGCTTAATTCATTCTTCCCCCCAAAAGTGAAATCATCATATTGTTTAACGCAGTAATATTTTGAAAATTAGTACACAAGAGAGAACGAATAATGGATAATAAAGTACTCAAAGTATGTTTTTAAATGTTAACATTTAGCAAAGGGGAAGAAATTCCTACATAAAAATATTTAATCTTATTCAATGAACATAGGGAATATTTAAATCTGATTTATCTTAAAATAACAAAACTATTTTGTCATGCTGTTTATTTTGCTATCACAAAAAATATATACTCTGTGAAAAATATTTTTCAAGGTGGCCCTTGTTGCTGCATGTACTAAATAAAGCAGGGCTTGAGGTGGGCACCAGCCTGAGCAGGGCAGTTCCATCCCTTGGGAAAGAAACTTGCCCCACTTGGACCACATGGCACCACAGCAGCTCTTTAAAGGCCTGGCTGTGAGCACACTGACTAAAAAGCCTGACATGGTGTTAATTTATTACCAGTCTGGCGGCCTTTCTTTCCCTTACTCATTTTTATTTGGGCTTGTGTTTAACCAAACATTTAATTTGTTTAGTCATTGTGATTATACTTTGGTCACATTTGGCTATGAGAACGATCTGGAGAGCTTAGAGGGAATACATTATGGTGCCATAAATTTAAGATGGAAGTACGTTTTTGTATTTCTGCCAGGAATATCAGATAGCAAGTTACTGTTCGAAAATCTGCTTTTCCAGTTTGCTCTGCAAATACTAGGGTGGGTGGTCCTGGGGTCATCTCATTCCATCTTCAAAAAGACAATCACTATTCCTGATGTGTCCTGAATCTTTCCTGAGGACCAAGTTTGGCGGGGGGTTGGGGAACGTTTCTTCTATAACTAAACTGATTTCATAAGACAACGTGAGGGTTGTTCTGTGGTGTTTCAGTTTTCTCTTTCACCAGTATCTACATATACTGGTTAGCTGTAGCAGTTCCTATTTATAAACTCCTCGGCACAGGCTGCAGATTCCACACCTGAGCTGAGATGCCTGCATCCTCCCAGCCCTAGACCGTGAAGAATGTGTTCCTGATCTGCATGTGCGTCCTGGCTGCCTACAAGATAAAGGGGGATTCAGACATAAAGACTGGGAATTCCCATGAAGAGACAAAAATAAATGATGTGGTTCAAAGGAGAAGTTGTTGCAAGAAGAGATTCATTCCTGATGTTGTATAGAGGATTGGGAGCACTTTCCTACCCTCAGAAGTTGCCTGAAAGCAATTACATTTGCCAATTCCGTGTCTCCATGAGTTATCTGACTCACAAGAGTTTATTGTGAAAAGATATGTTGCCTGGCAACAGCCTTACCATGGTGCAACTGACTTTTCTGCACTCCTAAAAAGATGTTTTATTCATTAGTTGTCTTCCTTTGCTTATTTGTGTGGCTACACCATCCCTTTATGTATCAAATGCCACTTCTGATTGTGACCATCTCCCTTTGCTTCCAGGCTAAATATGCCATTGTTCACCATTTATACATATCCACATTCAGACATGAAAAGAATTGAATGACTGAGCAGGCCATTTCCTGTTATAAGGGAAAAACAGGCAGCCATGGTTGAGAATTACATTAGGTTATATTAAAGATGTCCTTAGTATTTAAAAGTGTGGGTTTTTAAAATTCACACTTTGTGTAGATTGAGAAAGAGAAAGAGACTCAGGTTGTATGACCAGTTCACTACTGGATTGCATTCCAAATTTCTACCCATCACAGTGAGATTTGGCAATGTAAAATATATATCAAATGAGGTGTTTTAAACTTCAGGTTGCCACAAGGCTTATTTGACCCATATTTCACTGGGTAGCATATTTGTAATGTTATAAGTAGCCCCTTTGTATCTCTTCCCTAAACCCAAATGACAAAAGAACAATTGTCACCACACCTACACAACTGAAATGTCTCAAAAAAGGGAGGTGTTTCCAGGCAATAATTTAGACATTTGAGGGTCAATCATATATTTTTAATCCTGAGATCATTTTATTTGAGCATTGTTGTCAAAGCCAAGTAGAAACCCTGAAAGATGATATTACTCTGCTAAAGTCATACAACTGTGTAGTAACAGGTCACAAGAGCACAGTCCCCTGCTACATTTTCAACAACATCATGTCTTCTTTCTTATGGTTTACAACGAGATACAAAAATGTATTTATTTTTTTATTATTTTTTATATTTTATTTTTTATTGATTATGCTGTTACAGTTGTTCTATTCCCCCCTTCATTCCCCTCCACCCTACCCCCCATCCCCACCATTACCCTCCCTTTAGTTTATGACCATGTGTCTCCAGTTCTTTAGATTCTATATTTCCCATACTATTCTTGCCCCTCCCCATCTATTTTCCATCTACTGTCTATGCTACTTATTTTCTGTATCTTCTCCCCCCTTCTCCTCCTCCCACTCTGAAGAAAGTCTAACACTACAGAAGTGAATCTGGACACAATGATCACCTGATATGCACTCACTCTGACAGGTCTAGGGACACTTCTGCTAGGAGTATTCATTGGACACAACCAAAGATTCTAACAGATATTTAGTATTTATCACACACCAGCACTACCCCATGTGCCTTATTTCATTTAGGCCTCACAACACTAGAATGAGCACATTATTGTAGCCATTAACAAGAAGAAAATTTTAGAACTTTAAGTTATTTGCTCAAATTCATGCAGCTAACACATGACCCAGCTAGCCTGTGCACCTGAGCATTTAACTGTGTCTTTCAAGAGCTCAGAGTGAGCATGTAACTATGCATATATATAATTATATTTGTACATGAATAGTTTTTACAAAATTAATTTGAATTTTAGAGCTGGAAGAAATTTTGGAAACAACGTATTTGCTTAATAACAACTTACTTGGCATGTGATTTTCCAGGCATTCATTCATTCATTCATTCATTAAGCAAGTATGTACTGTTCTTGTGCTATATACTGGATTCTACACCCAGCAGTGAGATACACCCGTCAGTAAGGAAAACTCTCTTCCCACCTTCACTATGCTCACATTCTGACCAGGGAAATAGACAATTACAGTGAGAGTCACATGTAAGGTGAAAAGAATCTTATGTTGGGTTCTTCTTACGATATGATTATGAGTTAGCTAAGACTCTGAGATGGAAAGGAGCAGAGTGAGTTTCAGAAGCTGAAGGAGGTCATTGTGGCCACAGTGAAGTTATTGAGGAGTAGTGCAGGAGAGGAGGAAATATCCCAGGAATGAAGGACTGACTGGGCCAAGGTAAGGATGCCGTGATGATCCTTACCTTCACACAGATTTCAGTCCAGCAAAAGCACGGAATGATTAACAAACACATGTTTTAATGGTGGTGATGGATAAATTAGTTTATAGTAGAGATCCATTTCTCAAAATATTCTGTTACAAACATTGTCTTATCCCCCTTTTGGCATAGATCAACAATTTAAACATTGGCAAATATGTCTAAAGGACTCAATTTCCAAGCCAATCTTGTTTGTCAAATACACACCATTGCATGTGAAATAAATGTGTTCTTTTGTATAGTTCACACATTCTTTCTCTTCTAATTCTACTGTTCTCGTAAACTATAAATTATTTTAATGGAAACATGTAATTGAAAAATAATTATAAAATATGAAGTACAAAATAAATTATGCTCAACTACTACACTTAATGCTATTTCAATAATAGAATGATTCATTTACACTTGGATAATAATAGTGGAATGAGTACCAACCAAATTCATAGAAAGATAGCCATGAAGAGGACCATGAAGTTGTGGTAGACCCTGTCAATATTAAACTAAAATAAAAAGAAAGAGTTACAATGGCATCTGTATGTAGTATATCTGCTTCTCAGTACTCAGTTATGCTCCTAACTTGGTTTAAGAACTACTTCTCTAAAAAACATAACTCAAGAGAAAAACCCATGGTATTGTTTAGTTTTTGTGCTGTACAAGGGATAATAACATAGCCAATTACAAACTGGATTGTATTCTAAATTCTAGATGTAAGACTAATCCAGAAGTAAGTGAATCGACATTTGCAGAAATCACTAAAAGTTGTTCACAAACTCCTCTATAGTATTTGCATTCATAGGGGGATATGCAAACTATTCAAAACTCAAAATTGAAGTCAATAGAAATTATAGCATCTGACTTTTCAATATACCATGTTAAACACTGCGAGGTGATGACTACATTTCTGAACATTAAAATTAACAATGCTGACACATCTTCTATGAAAAGAATCATCTTCATTTACTCTTCTAAAATAAATAGCATGTTTTATACATATATCTCATCATGTCGTTAAGTTTTGGTAAGTCAGAGGCACAGACACTGCTTCACTGGCTTTATTTTCACTACTGAAATGTGCATGAAGAGTAAATGGAAAAAAACTAATTAGTCTTCTCCAAGCCCTACCTTGTATGTACATCATGATACATGTCACAGCGAAAGTCAAAAAACCATATAATTGTTCCAAATGAGGAGTTTGTGCCTCTGCTGACATTTAAGTTTTGAACCTAATGATTACACTATTTAACTGAACTTTGGTCTACTAACTATGAGCCTTATATATTGTCTAGTTAGGCAAAAACATTTATATAATATAAGCAGCACTATTTTGATATGCAAACATCCAATAATACTAACAATCTTCAGCATAAATGCACAAAGTACTAGGTAGAAAACTACACTATTAATATAAGCCCAGATTATTAATATGCTAATCTTTTATAGATGTTAATCAATTTATAGTCATATATATATATATTTAAGGAATCTTCACAAAGCAAAAGCTTTCTTAATGCTACCTCAGGTTGTATGAGTAAAGTCTAAGAAGTATATGTAGGAATTAGGTAAAACAATAGCTAACATTTGTTTAGTGTTTATGTAGTAGGTACTATTCTAAGCACTTTTCATGCACTATTCCATTTATGAGTTCCTCACAACAACTTTGGTAAGGCAGGTATTAATATTGAGATTATAATGTCCATTTTTCAGATGAAGAAACTGAGGCAGAGAGAACATAAAATCCCAAAGCAGGACTCTTCAAGACACTGCTGCATTTCTTCCTTGCATATCAAACAGAGATTTTCAGCTATCTATCTTTTATTTTATACAGGCTCACACTAAAACAGATTTAAGTTATTTTTTCAAAGTACCCTTTTCCAGCTAATTTGCAGAAATGTCATTCTTCCGGTGCCTGCTACCAAGACAGTCCTCTTTTCAATGTCACTTGTGCAGTTGTAAGATTTAGACACCTGTCATCATGGTCTCTGTTTTTGCTGTTGGTTCAATGGTTGGATATATTATTAATCCATAAAGAGTTGCACAAAATTTCAGTGAAAACAAAAAGAAAGTGGTCCTGAAAATTTCTTCTCTACTCAAGATCTAATGGAACTGGAATCAAAACTCAACATCCCCACACACTAGATAAATAAAAGCAACAATGCTTGTCCTCATCTGCCCTTTCCGTAGCCACGGTGTAGTCTGTACTGAACACCCATCTCATGATTCTGTTGTGGCTTCTACACAATAATCATAACAGATAGAGTGCTGGCAAGACTGTCCCTAACTAATTTATCATCCCAAATGACTGAGAAGGGGAATGAACACAGGTAGATCATGTGGCCACCCCCTCATTTGTTATATTATGCACTACCCTCCTAATAATCTACTTACTAACAAAACAGGCGACAAGAATTGGAAGCAGGAAACATGCAAAGTTGTAAATTAGTGGCAAAATGAAAGAACAGGAGGAAAGCACAGGAGAGGTAATGAAAAGGGGAAAAGAGTGCAAAGGGAAGAAAGCATGGAATGTCCCCTGAATTCCTTCCGTCTGGCCACTCTCCCCAGCTGAATGAAGGCAAAGCCCACAGCAGCCATGTGTTTGGTCATTAGGCAGAAGAGTTACTGTCAGCAACACTGTAGAATGGAGGTGGAAAAAGGCTGAAATAAGGCTCTCTCTCTTGTGCACAACATACCCATGCACATATACCATCTGCAGCTATAAAAAATTGTGTATATATCTATATGAATTTTAAAGAACATATATGCACATACCTATGTCTACAGTTGTATGACTCATATATGAGTATATATATATATACACACATGCATATTCATATTGACTGATGGGAAGATAAAGATATGTGAATAGATTTATATCTGAATCTATATGTATTCCATACAAGAATTCAGACCCAGATTATTTATATAGAGAGATCCAGATATCTATAGATTTGTATTTTAAAGAATAGATATAGATATATGATTTATATGTTTAGTCCAAGCATATAAATATATACATGTATATTTATGATCCAGGGATTTCTATAATACAAATGTATTTATATAGAGATACAGGTATATATATGAGTGCATATAAATCATATTATAGATAATAGATAGCAAAATACATGTAATCTATATATGTGACCTAAATATTCTTTAAAATTTAGATCTATACGTACAAAGAGATATAGATAATTAAATAGCATGTGCCTGCTTTTACCATTTCTGTTCTCAACAACACCCGGTACTGTTACATGTACATCTGAAAGCTAAATACTTGGTAATGAAAAACTCACCATGCTGATTATTGGTAGGTCAGTTACAATTTTACAAGAACCTCCTACAGAAGGCAAAACATTCTTACAGGTAAAGGCAATTTTATTTGGGTATACAATCTAGGGTTAATAAAATTTTTCTTTTTTGTTGTGCTATACATACTTTTTCTTTTTAAACAGTTGAATTTTTTCAGGGATGAATTGTTTACTCACAACTAAAAAAATTAAACTAAAGATAGAGACATACATATAACTATATATAACTTAAAACACCACATATATAGTGTTCATGTCAAATATTTTCTAAAAAGACTTGATTTCAGAGCTTTGTTGTGGAATTACTTTTCAACTTAAATTTCTTTTTTACTATATTCTGATAAATTGTATTAACTAGTCAGTGTTTGTTAAATACTATATGTTTGCAAGAATTATAATATCTACAACAAGAATGTGAGACAGTCTAACAAAATCCTTATACTATCTCGAAACTGACTTCATATTAGTTTATTCATATTACTTCTTGTCATTAGTATTATTAATCTTTATGCACGTATTATATTACTTCATCCTGTTAATTAAACCACTTGTGAATGCTTACCAAAAAACAATGTGCTATTTATACGTGTTATCTTATTTTAATCATTACACAGTCCCTATGAGGTGACGTCTATTACTATACCCAGTTTAGCACAGAGAAAACAGAGACCAGGAGTGAGCGCCTTGCCCTCTGCCACACAATTAACAAACACAGAGTCAGATTTGAACACAAGGCTTCTCAACAGCAGAGCCCAGGGGCATTATCATTCTGACTATGTTGTCACTCCACCACGCATTAGAAAAACAAAGCACCTCTCTTTGTCATTCTTTAATACATTTTCCCTGTTGCTCACATTATAATGATGAAATGTATTTAAAATTAAATTTAAGACTGGCAAAATAAAAAAGTATGACAATTATCTATGTTATACCTTTGTGAACTAAGCATTTTAGCACCCCCCCACCATTTTGTTCTAGTTTCTAATGAAAAACAGCACAATGGCAGTTAAATTCACTAATTGTCTTATAACCAATTATGGTTATTGAATCATTAAATCGGTGCCAATCCTGCTTTTTCGCAGTATCTAAAAATTAAATGGAGAAATATTTCTCTTAATATTATGACCAACAAAAACTTCCTTAAATTTATATTTCAAAACACCTTATAGAAATAAAATTTAGATGGATATTTTCATTACTAAGCTTTCATTACTAAGAACTCTCTAACCAAAATTAAACAGATAAGCAATGTATTGAATTTGCTTTAGATATCAAGTTTACAAGCAAGCTATTCATTAAGTTCTCTGAATAAAAAATAGCAGCATTGCCCATATTTGTATGGGGTCCAAAAGCATTAATAAAACCTCTTTTTTTAAAGTGCATTCTTTATAGTGCACATCACAAAAGCTTTCTGAAAACAAATTAAGTGGATATTTGGGAAAAGATAATATAGATTATGCATATGTAAAACCAAAAAAAGGAATTTTATTATCTTTATGTATTTTTTCTGGGTTCTTCACACAGATTTTGTAAGCCCTGAACTTACTCTCTGTTTATTTTTCTAGGTTTAAGGATAATAGTCAATTAGTCTTCTTTTTAAGATTTTATTTCTTTATTTTTGGAAAAAAAGGAGGGAAAAAGGGAAGGAGACAGTGAGGGAGAAATATCAATGTGTGGCTGCCCCTCACACCCCCAACTGGGGACCCAGCTTGCAACCCAGGCATGTGCCCTGACTAGGAATCAAACCAGTGCCCCTTTGGTTTGCAGGCTGGTGCTCAATCCACTGAGCCACACCAGCCAGGACCCAACTGGTCTTTTTAACTGACGTCTATTGAGTGGTTGCTATGTGCAGGCACTGTTCTGACTTAATCCTTACCACAACCTTATGAGGTAAATACTATTACCTAATAAGAAACTAATAAGAAATTGGGGTAAGGGGTTAAGTCATTCCTCAAAATCATTCTGGGGCAGAAGAGGATCCATGCCCACATCTGTCTGGAATTGCACTATGGTGCTTCCCACTGTAAACACTTCACTTCCAAAGATTATGAAAATTAACCAGGTACCTAAATAAACATTATTTCATCTGCTCATGACATTATTTAACATGCACCATTTAACATATTCTTCCACAATAATTTCCCAAGGTATGGACTGATTTTCACTAAGTATGGCAAAGGAAATACATACTGACTTCTCTTTGCTATGTAGTTCATTGTCTTAAGGGAAAATATTCAAGAAGAGATGTAGACAGAGGAAGTTTCTAAAGGGGACAGGGGAACAAAACTGTTCCTGTATACCTGGAAAGAAGTTGGTTAAAATCAACTCAGTGTAAGAAAGAGGGAACTGGGTTAGGTGTTGCCAGGTCTGACTAGCAGCGAAGCTCCTGCATCACTGTGCAAACTGATGGAAGGCAAGTCTGTGGGTCAGTCACGCTGCACAAATTGCAAGGTCTAACAACTGTCAAATTATTATTAGTTAACTCTGTGAATTGTGGGTTAAGTCCAGGATAAGCTCAAATGACCTTTTCTTAAATATAGAGCCTCTAGAATTTGATACTTAAGTGGAATTTAGTTTTGACCAGTCACATGTAAAAAACACTTTCCTCCACTTATGAAGAAAAGAACAAAGGCTGGGACCAATGTTCAATAATATTATGAATATAATATTCAATATCGTTCAATGTGAGTATATTTTAATATTTTATTTGTTAATGGAAACATTTCAAAAAGACATTTGTTTTATGAATTATTATTGTATAATTGTTTTCATATCATTCATAAAACCACTAATATCTTAAATTTTAATTCTGTTGTGCTGATGCTGCATAATCATTTCATGCATTAGTATATAAATATAAATATGCATATCCCTATTGTGTCAAATTATTTTTAATTTTTACTTAATGATTATTTTTATTGATTTTAGAGAGAGAGCAAGAGAAAGAGAGAGAGAGAAACATCGGTGGGTTGCCTCCTACACACACCTTGACCGGGCATTGAACCCATAGCCTAGGTATGTGCCTTGACTGGGAATCAAACCCTCAACTTTTTGGTATGCAGGACAATGCTCCAACTCAACCACCTGGTCAGGCCTCAGATTTCTTAATATTTCTACTGGTTAATTATTTCTTTAAATTAGAGGTTTTCTATGAATAAGACAATTTATCAAATATAAATGAAAATAAATTATTCAGTCAATATTAAGCAAAGCATAAAATCTCATCTAATGATCAAATTACTTATCTTACTAATATTACAACAAAGGTATCATCTACAATGTATTTGTAGATTATTAAGATACAAACAATCGAGAGAAAATTAGAGTCAAATTTAAGAATATTTTTGACTAGAACTTTGGGCAGTCCATCAAATCATAGTTCACCTGTGTTTGTTCCGCACATTAGTGCCTAGAAGATAATAAAGTAACAATTGCTGTCTTACTCCATCAAGTCAGATGTGAGTAATAGCTGTAGACTTCACCCATTGTAAATATTACAGGGTCTTCACTGTACCCAAGTGGGTATCTTCATACTTGAATGGACCAGAGGATACTCACTTTTTCCCAAATGAATTTTTGGTATTAAAGATAATGATACTATGCAAATTAGCAAGGCTTAATGTTCCTACCAATATTTGATGATTTGAAATCAGCCCCAGTTAACAGATGGCCCCATCATTCTGGGACATAATGGATATCTTCTTTGAAAATCTCGACAGAAAGGCCAACGGACATGTATTCTACCTGGTCCCTTGAGGAACTCTCATATTCTGATAGAAAACTTTCCCAAAAATAGCATTTAGTAGCAAATTCCTAAATTTTATACTTACCAAAAGCAAAAGTACTCTTTCCGAATTTCTCCTGTGCTCTGATTTTTTATACTGTCCAGGTATATTTTAAATTTTGTATTTCTGTTATTTGTTGAATAATGTTTAAGATTTCTAAAAGGCACATTTATTATAGTAATTCACCCAAAGGTGAGTTTCCGGACAAAAGTCCATGAGCTTCTTGAGATTCACAGGGGAATAAATGCAAACTATGTAATCAAACTGGGTATGCATGCAGACAAAATTCAGACAGAGCACATGGAGTCTGACATGCATGAAACAAGTCAAACCACAAGAATTGATACGGCTGTAAGAGCATTTGCAGGGTAATTGTAAGATATGCACACCTGTTCACAAGGAACACAATTTCACATTCAGGGGCTAAACAGAAACAGCTTGTGTTTGCATTGACATGAACTGTCAAGACCAACCTTGCACAGATATCCCAACAGTGTGCTCTGGCCATCATGTATCACCCAGATTTTTCTGAAAGAAAAAGGAGCCAGCCCTTGGATCCTGGGAAGCAAGAGTCTTACAGAGAAAGCGGGACTGAGACCAGGTGTGATTGATGAACCCTCTCATTTATACAATGAGATTCAAATCCAGGCTGAAATAACTAATGTAATAAAAGGGAAGAGACTAGTAAAGATTAATGAGTTTTAAGGACCATACCCTCTGTTCTAAAACAAATGTGGGAGGGAAATAGTTACAGATTTAAAAGGAAAGTATTTTTTTCTGATTTTAATCTCTGAAATTTCTAATCCTTATAAAGTTTCAATAATGATTTTTTTAATTCAGTAATCAAGAGTCTGTTTGACAAAAATGAACATATGGGAAAAATACAATAATGATAGGAAAAAAGTATACCTCTTCTACCAAGAGAAGTCACACCTTAGTATTTTGGGCCAGAAACACCACTATGCACATAACTTTTAGCTAGGATTGTTGAGGTATAGATAATAAATTCTCAAGCATTTGGCACTTTATTGAAGAGAAATACTCACAACATGAGCTACATAAACTCATCCTCTAAATGAGAATATTTTAAAAGATATTGACTACAGATGTTTCAAAATAGAATTTAAGGTCTCACTAGGTGTCCCCAACTGGTGATCACTCTATTGTAAGCCTAACTCTAGCTAGGTCGTTCAAATTCCTGTTTTCCCTTCTCAACTTTTCACCCAGCAAGCAGTCATTGTTAGATTTCAACACTTCTTTACATCAAGCACCTAATATAGAATGGAAACAGCTGCAATTTCACTGCCCAGGCCTTTCTTCCACCCTTACAACATTTGTTCTCTTAATGTAGGTTAATTCTGCAAATAACACTTCTGTAAATTGTTCTTGCAAACTGCTACATCATTTATGTAAGGACTTCTGTGAACTTTGAAAAATTAATGCCTTTAATTTTGGTTGATGGCAACATCAGCAGAGCTCTGTAAATTGCACTTTAATGAGATTTTGCTACAGGGGATAATCTGCTACTGACAGAGGAACATCTTGAAAACATCTGTAGACCTATAATTTCTCTATGACGATTAGAGCCCACCACAAGACTCCAAACAGAAACCCAAAATAAAGCGGAAATATGTAAAGTTCTAAATGAGAATACAACCTGTTCTTTAAAAGCAGAAGCCAGGTATGAAACTTTCTTGCACTGAAAATAAATCAATTTTTGGACTAATTAACATTTAGCTTTATTTAATTAAGAAAGACTATTACTGTCTCCACTGCTGTGCATCTGTATATAATGAAGCAAACAGCAGTAGGTATAAGATACCACTGAGGGATATGCCCAAGTAACCCGGCACTATAGGTGCAAAGGAATGTCTATTATTGTTAAGTAACTGACATCAGAATCTTACTTTAATGTTGCCATAAATAAAAGGAAGATTTCCACAGATGCCTTCACATATGGTTTCTTATTTCTCTCTGATGGAGACTGGGAGTTGGATTAGATGCCAAAATTAAATGATTTAACTAGACAGTCACATAATGGAAACTACTAAATAACACCTTTTAAACAGTTTCTATTTATAGCAGGTCTCAGTCACAGAGGGATGACAAATTGTATTTTGCTAAAGCCGAATTGCTTATGGCTCTAATTCCATCACTTCTAAAGCCCCAGAGTTATCTTCTCTGAACGTTCACTGTGGCTCATGTTTGCGAACGTGCTGTCCTTAGAAAAGGAACTTTTGAAATCCACCCCACTTCCCAGTCCAACACTATACTTGAAAGCAATCTGCTTTAAATCTATACCATATTCACTATCTTACGGGAGGGGAAGTAAGCAGAGAGCAGCATATTATACTATATTCTTTACTTTTTAAACAATGAAATAGCTACTCTCTAGAATCCCAACTTCCAGAACATTTTCTGCCTACAATGTTTACCTGTTAGCCATTTTTCACAGGAAAGAGATTACATAAAATGTGTAAAATTAATGAGTACATAATGAGACACAAATAAACTTATTTCTGGAAAACTAGAATTTATCAATAGGTTTAACTGATCATTTAATTGACACTTTGAAGGCTAAATTGTGTGCATATTCTAAAATAAGTGAGAATTAAGAACAATTTAAAATAGTCTCAAACTGAATCTGAATATCTTCATTGTAATACACGAGGGAAGCTTATTATTATTTTACTAGTTGGACTTCTTAAAAATTTTGTGTGTCTTCCAGAACCAGACACTACCGAGTATCCCATGGTCTCTGTTATTGCTCCATTTCCAACAGTAACCAGAGCCCAGGTCAAGTCCCTGTCTTTATTTTTATGTGGTTATAAAATTGAAGCTAGAAGGGAATAGAGAGAGGATGCCTAGAGGCTGAGGTCTCCAGAGGAGAAAAGAATAAATAAGTGATTGACCAGCATGGATGTTTACCTATAATATCTTAACAATCCAGGAGTAATGCTACATGCAGTGAGCATTAGGCATAATAATGTATTTCCTGCTTCTGCCCCTTTCATGATTGTCACTTAGAACTTGAACTTGGAACCATCATCCTGTTCTTCTCTCTCTCTCTCTTCTCCCCTTCTGAGATTTGCTTAGTGTTCTTGCACCTGAATCCATTCCTCAAAGACCCCATATCTACCTCCACTCCTAAGTACACCAAAGGAGTCCCTTATTTATGGCAGGACAGCTGACTCCTTTCAAACACTGAAAATCCAAAGAAATGTTAAATGCTGTAAGTATCCTTTACAAGTAACACATCACAAGTTCCAGGATAGAGATATTTGAGAAATAATTCAGATAATTACTATTGTTAGGGTACAGACTATGCCTCTTAAGCATTTATAGTGTTCTTCAATCTAAAAAAGAAAAAACCTTACAACTAAGAAATGATTACCTTTACTTCTTAGGATTAAACTTCATCAAAATGTGACTTCTGATGATAAATAGCAACATCCTTTGCATTCAGTAATTAATGTTATTGTAATATGTTCGTTATTTACTACCAAAATGATATTCTTTTATTTATTTTTAATCTTCATCCAAGGATATGTTTATTGATTTTTAGATGGAAAGGAGAGAGAAAGAGAGAGAGATTGGTTCCCTGCTCTGATCAGGGATCAAACCCACAACCTAGGTATATGCCCTAACTTGGAATAGAAAAGCAACCTTTTGGTATATTAAAGGATGCTCCACCTGGCCAGGACAAAAATTATTATCTTTTAAAACTCATCCTGAAAAAGCCAAATTGTCATTTGTTTAGTATACACTATAGATTCTAGGTGATTGACAGATTTCCTGCCTTTTACTCCCTGCAGTTGAGATAGCCCCCTCTTGCCACACCTACAGTTTAACCCCTTATTTGAGTTTGCAAACTAATCCTCCCTCTAGGCAACAAGCATTTAAGCTCTGTCAACCCATGAGACTCAGTGTCCTTAATAAAATGAACTTTGGAATCCAACAAATTATTGTTGGAATGTCATGTCAGTCACTTCCAATAATTGACATTTCTGTAAACTTTAATCTCTTCAAGGCTTGGTTTCTTTGTCTATAAAATGAGGATAAAAATACTTAAGTTATTGGGCTGTAAAAACTAAACATGATTATGCATGAAAAGCAGAGAATCACAGATGTAGAATGGTCTCAGTAAACATTATTAGTCTTTTTTACTAGTTCTCTTTTCTTCCTCTCATTTTTTTTCTTTTCTTGGTCAGTTGTTGCTAGTGTCATACATTCCTCTACTTAATATATTTTAATCAGGCGGCCAAGTCTTTTCACAAATAGTTTTCAGGACCCTGGAGAGATCGTGTGTGCCCTTTCCTACAAAATACATTAGTTCTTTTGTGCCGAGAGGTAGTTCACTGATTCATTCAGTCAATCTATTCTGAGATTCCTTACAGACACTATTTTAAGTTCTGGAAAAACAGCATTCAACAAAGCAGACAAGCCCTCATACTCTTGATGTTTATAGTTCATTGGAAAAGTAGACATTAGAAAAATAATTTCACTCTCTCACCACCACCATCCCCCCAAAGTATAAATACTAACTGAGTAAATATGATAAAAAGTTTAAAGTTTTAAGAGAAAAGTCCTTACCAAATTTGAGAGAGTTGGAGACGAGGGTGATTGTCAGGAATAACTTTCCTGAGAGAACATTTTTTGCCAAGATCTCAGGGATGAATGAAAGATAACCAAACAGACAGGATAGTTGAAGAGCATTCCCAAAGCAGAATTATTTGAAGAACCTAAAGGCAAAGTGTCCCTTAGTGTGGAGTGATGAAGGAATAGCACAATGGGAGATGAGAAGTAAGGATGTTATAAGTCATTCTAAAAATATGAATAAATATGGAACACTGGTAGATCTGGTCTATCCATTTTTTACTTACTTTCTATTGTTGTAATATACATTAATTACAGCACTTAAAATTCAGAATATTAAAATTTTACATCTCTTAAAAATTATAAGATGTGGCCACATTGGGCCTGCATTTTCACATGAAGACGATAGGTAATCCACCAAGCACTTCATCAAGGAGATGAAGCGTGAGTTCTTTGTTTGCCACAGTGTCCGTTGGCCAAGCTCATTCATATACACTTTCTATTCATCCCCAGAAGTCTTTTAAGTTTGTAAGCCCATATATTGGTTTCTACATTACACCTCATATCCAGCCCCGATTTTGCATCTACTATGGAGAGTGAATTGTTACCTTGTTTCCTGTGGTTGCATTCATTATCCACACTTTTAAAATACTTTACAAGATAAGTGTCATCCTCCCACACACCTAGCACAGGGATTTCTGAGCATGGCCAGCTTCACAAGTTGCTATTTTCTGCCCACCAATTAGTAGGTTCTGGCTATATTGATTTATCCTACCAAATATTTTGTTCAGCCATAGTCTCCAGACACTCATCTGCCCTCCAGTGAATTTATAGTTCAGTAGTAGTTCAATAATATACCAATCCCAGCCAACAGATATAACCACAAACTTCAGTCTCTTCTCATTTATTTTTTTTCTTTTTTTGTTTATTAGGCAATGAAAAGTCACTTCTCAAATTATATTAGGTAGACTGGTGTAAAAAAAGCACTCTTTTAAAAAATAACTAAAACATATAAGAGAACAAGCTTACAATAAACACTCAATTATTTGGAGCTCAAATATACAGTTCCCTCAATTAATTAATTTTTTCTTAACACTTTACTTTTATGAAAAAGATGTGATTAAAAGGAAGTGGAACACAAAGGTATATGCTTCTAGAGGTAATCACAGAGTTTGGGGAAGTCACACCTTTTATATTCATTTCTGAACTAATTTTCAATGAGAACAAATACTCAGAATGGAGATTGCAGGAAGGACTGCTAGATCCCGTGTTGTCAAAGAAACACACAGTCATATCAGTGTACTCCTCACAAACCAAGAAAAGAAAGTTGCTGGCCTAGTGCTTTGTGCAGAGTCATGACTTAATTTTTGATGAATACAGTGAAGTGCAAACTAGTATATTCTTCAGAGTTGTAATGTTACAGTGGACCATAAAATTTGCTCACCTAGGATATCTCATTTCTGGTAAAGTAACGATTACATTACCATTGAACAGATCTTATTAAAGATGTTACTAAGCAAGTAGATGTCACATCTATAGCATAATTTCTGGGCATTTGTTGAAGAAAGACTTTGCAAGAGATTTCCCTTAGAGATGGGCTGAAATTGCTTCCTGTTCTGGCAGTGGCAGTAAGGTTCCCCTTGCTGTATTTGTTAGCATCCTAACCACAGTCCTTTTTCTTATTTGCCAGTGTTAATGGCCCTTTTCCTAACAGCATCTTAAGAGAGGCCCAAACCCCATCAGCTTTGTGTCCCCTGGCCATTGTGGTTCCAATTTGTATCACTGTAGTCTTTATCAATTTGCTCAGCAATCCTGAGGTAACCGTGCATTTCAGGATTTGGCTAACATTTGTCTCTTGCTACAAAGAGCTTTAAGGAAAAAAATTATTCCAAATGGCATAACGGATGTTTTAGTCACTAAATTTCTTGGGAATTCAAATAAAAATAAAAATAAAAATGATATGCTTTGTCCTTGGATTTTCTTGTACTTAAGCCTTTAATACCAGCTAAATAACAAAGGGGGCCATTAATGTAAAATTCAGCCTAAAGTCAATTGTATTACAAGCACTCAATGCTTGTACATTCTTAATGTAACAAGAAGTCTGAAAGGCACTTAACTGGATACAGCTGTATGCAAATTTGCGTTAAACTACTGAAGGTTAGAAACAGATATTATTTTAATCTTGAAAAATAAACCACTAAGTGTCTAGCATTTGGGTCTGTTAAGCTCATCTACTAATGAGTACCCCATTAAACCATAATAAAGTGTTTGAAAGTTGATCCAGCCTTTTGCACATGGTAAACAAAGAGGCTGGAACTACAGCAGGCTCTGCCAAAAACCAGCAAGAAGATTCTTGAATATATACATGCTCACACAGCTGTCACTCACCCCTGCTGTATTATATATTTTGAGATAATTAAATAAAAATATCTTCCACTTATCTAAAACTCACAAGTCTGCCTTTTGGGAATGCAGTATAACCACAGTCTGATTCAGAAAGCTCTTATCCCATAGAAAGTGAATCATGCTTTAAAGGTGAAAGAAAAAAATTGTCACAAATAAAAATGTGGGGAGAAGTACAAAAGATTTGCCTCCTCAATTATAAGTGTCGTCCCACAAGGAAGCACAGAAAATAATGCAGTTGTTACCATTTCAGCCATACTACATTATTATACTATCTGTAGTCCTCAAGTAGAAAGCTAAGATGTACCTATACATATCTATTAACAAATTGCTTATTAAATCATGAGATACAGAGATAGTTTTCTCAAATAAACTAAACAAAAAATCTTACTACATAACAAATAGGAAGTAAGAAATGATCTGATAGAATGAATGGATCATTCCTTGCTGAATGTGTTTACTGTCCTTAAGCAACGTAAACAGATACTGGCATATTTTCAAAATGCTGTCAAGTTCATGTTTATAACACCCTTAGTTTCTTTTTTATAAACCTAATATATTTTTACTGTAAACTTCCAAAAATATACCTCAAAATTAAACTTTGCTATTATAATAGCATTCACTTATTGAACGAATATTTCATTATAGCATACTATGTGTCTGGCAAAATGCAAGGAATACACTGATAAACTAAAATAGACAAGATTCCTATATTTATTAAGTTTACAATCTAATTTAAAAGCCAGATATCAAATAATAATACAAAGAATATAAAAAATGCAATTAGGATATATGATAAAAAAGAGTTTTCTATAAAAATGTAAAATAAGAAGTTAGGTCAGGTGTTAAGATGTGAGAGCAGAGTAAGAGTTAAAGACGAGGTGAGTACAAGAGGAGGAGAAGGCTAAGGGGTGCTCCCTACAAATGAACATGTGCAAAGGCCCTTGCCTGGTTTGCAGATAAAGGTAAAGGTACTGAAACAATGATAATGTGGCATCAATTTATGTTTCTATATAAGGCTAGAGGTGTAGGTTAAAGCTAGGTCACACAAGGCTTTGTGGGCCTTGTTCAGGGTCTTGGTTTTTTTCCTTTGAAATAAATTTAATGGGAATCCATTGGAGACCAATGCTTTTTTTAATTGAGGTAACATTGGGTTGTGACATTATATAAGTTTCAGATGTGCAACAGTATAATTTGATATTTGTCTATACTATATTGGCTCACCACCAAAAGTCTAGTTTTCATCCATTATTACACAACAGACCCCCTTTATGTGTTTTGCCCCCTCTTTACTGCCCAATCCCTTTGGTAACAACAATCTGTTGCCTGCTTCTATTAGTGTGTTTTGATTTTTTTGCTTATTTGTTCAGTTGTTTTGTTTTTATTTATATTCTACATATGAGAAAAACCATACCCTATAGGTCTTTTTGCATGTGATTAACTTCACTCAGCATAACACAGTCAAAATCTATTCATGTTGTCCCAAATGACAGGACTTTCCCTTTTTTAAATTGAATTTATTGGAGTGACATTGGTTTGCAAAACCGTACAGATTCCAAGTGTATGACTCAATAAAACACCATCTGCACACTGCATCACGCACCCATTCCCCAAAGCAAAGTGTCTCTCTCTGCCCCCAGGTTCCCCACCTTTGCCCACCTCCACCTATTACCACACTATTTTCCTCTGGCTATCACCACACTATTGTCTGTGTTTATATGTTATGTATACATCATTTTTTGCTTAACCCCTTCACTTTCTTTCTTTCTTACAGTCTCCCAACCCCTCTCCCCTCTGACAGCTGTCAGTCTGTTCCCTTATCCATGCTATTCATCAGTTTATTTTGTTCATGAGATTCCATATACAAGTAAGATCATATGGTACTTGTCTTTCTCTGACTGGTTTCTTTCACTTAGCATAATAATCTCTAGGCCCATTACTTATTTATGGCTAAGTAGTATTCTATTGTATTTATATACCTCGTCTTTATCTACTCATCTGTTAGTGAACACGGGTTATCTCCAGGTCTTGGCTATTGTAAATAATGCTGCAATAAATGCAGGGTTGCACATATCTTTTTGAATTAGCATCTTTATATTCTTCAGATAAATACCCTGAAGTGTAATAGCTGAATCACATGACAGCTCTATTCTTAATTTTTTGAAAAATCTTCATACTATTTTCCACAGTGGCTGCATCAATCTGCATTCCCACTAGCAGTGCAAAAGGTTCTTTTCTTTGCATCCTTATCTACACTTGTTGTTTCTTGTCTTTTTGATAATTGCCATTTTGACAGGTGTGAGGTAATATCTCATTATGTTTTCAATTTGCTTTTCCCTGATAATTAGTGATGGCCAATAGCTTTACATATGCCTCTTGGCCATTTGTCATGGTCAACTATTTTAAGTAAAAATTTGACATCACCAGATATGCATTTCCAAAAAATATTTATCTAGCTGTAGTGAAAGAAAGCAACAGTGACTATAAAAAAAAGTTCAGCTTTGGAGAGTGAGAGGAAATGGTTTCTGAGAATAGTGTTTACTGGAGGTAAGAGGAAGAAAAGTGGATATATTGGAGAAATATATAAGAAGTAACTGATAAGAATTAATGACAAATGCATGTATAGGTATGTTTCTGACATGTATAAAAATGATTTGTTTTGGACATGCTGGATTTGCAGTGTCTTTCACTACACTGCATAATAAATAAATTTCAAAGTAGTTACACATTGTGAAATTTTATATTAGTAATAATATTAATATCCCAATAATTTAAAAATCAAAATCAGTTGAAAATATGTACAGCATTAAAAGATTTTCAACAAAAGTCCTATATCTAGCCTAAATAATACTCAGGTATGAAATTAGAAAAAAAAGCATTTTTACACATGCAAATTCCCAAATATTCATTCCTTTGAACCTTCTTTTAAAAGCTAATGAAGAATGTGTTCTGTCAAAATGGGGAATTAGTCAGGATTGAGGAAACCAGATTCAGAAAGAGAAGATCTAAATACAGAAGAAAAGGAACTTCCATGGGAAGCATTTTACAGAGCTTTTATACAGCATGGAAGTACTTGGCTGTATAAAAGTGTAGCAGGTAAAAAGAAATTAGGCAAATGAAAAGTAAGAAAATTATTAACTCCAAGGTAAAAAAAAAGTACAAAATAAAAATGTAGTGATAGGATAGTACTTGGTTTAAGAGTAAACGATAATGGCATAGTAAAAATAATAAGGGAAACAAATTTTGATAAACAATGCGTGTTAAGAATAGTATGAGCAAAGACCCATCTTTCTGAAACTGTGGCAGAGCAAGGTCTGACACACATCCACACTCTTCTGTGTGATAAACCTTGCCTGGTGGGCTGAGAAACCATGAACCTTAACGTTCCTTCCTTAGAAATCAAGAATATCTTTTTTCCCCTCTACTTACTACAGCTTCGGTGGATGATGGGTTGTCTTATTAAACCTTGCTTTATCTACATTCTGAGAGAATGTCTTTACTTCTGTGTAAAATTGCATTCTAACTTTATTTATGAACTTTGACTACACTATACAATTGAAGAAAATGTGTTGTAAGACAGATCAATGTGGAAAACAACAAACTCTGCTGACCCTAGAGGACTTAGGGTTTGCTGTGCAATGGAACTAGAAGGAGCAGAAATGCACCAACTCTCACAAGAGGAAGTGCAGAAATGTGATAGAAGAGTAAAGACATTAAAGGCCAAGAAGAGACATTAAAGGCCAAGACTAAGAACCTAATGGAACAGTCTAAGGAGGATGTATCCCAACAGACTAGAATTAAGAATCCAGCGAACAGACATTCTTAAAATTTTAACACCCCCTGACTATGTGTGGGTTGGATTATACCAATGAAACTTGAAGAAAAGACCTGGTCAAACCTAAATTTTGTGCATTTGTCCAGCTAATTTTGTTGTTGTTGCTTGTTTGTTTATTTTTGTTTGATGTGCTCTTCCTTCCTCCATAATATGAGACAAATGTCTGGGTCAGACTATCCATTTTTCAGGTTTCCAATGAACTTCCACGTCTTCCAGGATACCTATCATATCACTTAGAGTCCTCACAGGCCCTATGTCTGCCCTCATACTTTTACGCTTCATTCTTAATTAATCACTCTATTGTTTTTACCATTCCCATGCAAATATATTATGAAGGCCTGGAGTTTTAATGTTTCTGTATTTTCTACAAATATTAACACAAAGTTAAGTACCTTGAGGGCCCTGGGTAAATAATTTTTAGTCTGATGTTAATACACATACACAGCAACCTACCACATGCCTATGTGTATATATTGTGTTCAGTCCATTACAAAAGTAATCTGTCTATATATCCATATATCATCTTGATAAATTTCTAATATTTCTGATTATAATTTATAAGTTATTATTTAAATTGTTAAATGTTCAGAATTTTGTGAGGCAGTTGTTAAACACAGCCATTAAAAATGGTTTTGCCCTGACCCAGTGGCTCGGTTGCTTGGAGTGTCATGCAATACACCCAAAGGTTGTGGGTTTAATTCCTGGTCAGGGCACACACCTATGTTGTGGGTTTGATCCCTAGTCAGGGCATGTACGGGAGGCAAGCTATTGATGTTTCTCACATTGATGCTTCTCTCTTTCTCTTGTCTCTCTAAAATCAATAAACATATTGAATGAGGATTTAAAAATTGAATTGTTTTTAAATATAAACTATCTTAAGTATTTAAAATTATTAAAATGCATTATATTAATATAAAGGTAATAACGCAGAAGTCATCACTCTCTAGTCATTTACCAGATTTTACTAATCTCTTGTTCTTAGGTCACTTACATCGATCATGTCACCATGGTGGGAACAGATAACTGTGCTCCACTGAGCATCCTATCCCAACCCTGCTTTGCATACCTCCTGTTGGTAGCTGGAAATTGGCCAAGGTGAAGTATTTACTTCATAAAATTCCAAAAAATGCCACAATGTAGGCCTAATTATTTTGCTGATTTTGTGGTCTGTGCAGTCTAATGCAGGTTAAACTTAAATACATGTCATGTCTATAACCAAAACCTTGTGAATAACACATAAAATTCAAGTACCATTCTTTCCATTTTTAAAAACTATTATCTTATTCAGCAACAAAGTTACTGACATTACTGACTAACAAGTGAGTTACAATACACTCTTCATTGGTTCATTTTTGTCTCACCATAAACAAAAATATCAATCCAGAGTCATGGAAATATATTTGTTCATCAGTTGTAATCATAGTGTGGCTACACAGAAGAGTTCAGCACAAGTTGAAGAAATCATTTTGAGGCAATCAACTGGGTATATGAAATTTGTAACAAATATTATATATTTTATTCCTTTTAACTTATATACTATATATTCTTTATAACAGTAAAGTTTATAATAATATGTATATAGAGATATATACATAATTTTTATATAAAACAAAATGTTAAGTTTGTGATATAACACATAATAAAATGCACACATAAACTCGTTCATGCAGCAAGTTGTTAAACATTTGCCAGCCCAGTGCTTGTCTAGGATAATTGTTCGCCAGGAAAATTCCAAGGTCTCAATACCTCAGACTAAATCATTGGATCCCGAGATAAGGCCCAGCAATCTTTCTCTGAAACAACTGGTTTTTCTTCAGTGGCAGTCTTAAGTTTGATTAGGGAGAAAAGAAAAATAAACAATGATATATATCTTGTTTGAGTTAAGAAGAAATCTAGATACCAACAGAAACTTCCTTTGAGAAGAAAACTACAGATGAAAGGGACCACATTCTTCTTTTGAGGAGGGAAAATAATTTATGTTCACAATTCTACCCTGGAAATTATACAAAACAAATCTACTTGTAAATTAAAACTAATTTTCTCCTTCAAAGTATACTTACTTCCTAAATTATTTATTTAACATCGTCACTGTAGTCAAAACCAGTGTGAAAATAAGAAGCTATATCAGGATTATTTATGAAATATGGATGTCTATTATAGTTTTTCTTTATTCTAGAAAACTGACACTAATGACAATTGTTTTGAACCCTAAGGTGAAGATTTAACTCATGGAATGTTGCACTAAGGTATTCTCTATTCATGATACCAATCTGAAATTTATATCTTCTCTCTTTCTAATTATTCTCTTTAATAATTTACCAATATTCTACATCCATAGTAGATAAATATTTTGAAACTTTTTCTTCTGTTTTCATGATGTGATAACCCTGTATTATGACCATGTAAATGACTTCACTCATAGACATGGGTTTTGAAAACAGTTCTAAGTAAAACATCTAGTTATTTCTGATGAGAAGCCATTAGACGTCTAGTTACTGATTCTATTCAAATCTGTTAATCACCTTTAATGTGTTTACATAAAACCTGTTGTGATTTTATATCCTTATTGTTCAACAGTCCCTGCATATAAATGTTAAGAAATAGAGAGCCTGCCCAGAAAGGCCAGCTAAAACATTAAAATGGATCAAGAAAGGTATTCATACCATTATCTGAATTCTTATGAATAGATGGACAGTAACTCATTGAGTAAACTCAAACCTATTTCCTCACCTCGCCCCAAAATAAAAAGGCACATAATTCACCTCCATAACTAATGTGCCTTCACTGCCCCTATGCATTGCACATTGGAACATACATAAGTAATTTAGATGGACTATTTCAACATAGCGGCCTTGATATGATAAGCTGTAGTTACCTTTAAAATGCAGGGAATGGTGAGGTGGGGGGAAGTGGTGCCCAGAAAATGGAGACAACTGTACTTGAACAACAATAAAAAGCAATGCAAAAGGAAGGGGGGAAAAGGCCACATTCTCCCATTTTGTAACATATTTAAAGGTGTAAAGAAAATTTCCATATTAGCTTCCATTGTTGAACACCAGAGTACAATACACAGATGATGTATTATAGAACTGAACACCTGGAACCTATATAATTTTACCAACATCACCCAATAAATTCAACTAAAAATAAAGTAAAATAAAAAATAAAACAAGAAAATGTCTATATCAATTGCAAGAGAAAAATGAATTACTTCAGACAACATCAAGTGGATCATATTTTCTGGGCATCCTCACTTCTGAGAGCATTTGGAAATCAAAATATGATGACTCTTCACATAAAAGACAAGCAGGTTCCTCACTTTATCTGCCCTTAAATATCTAATTCAAAAGTAACCAGCTACATTCACAGCAGGACTTATGAGATAACTTAATTCAAAGCCCTTAGCAACATTACAATAACTAAAATTAAACTTTCCTTGTCAGGAGCTTAACCGAGGTAAGAATTTAAATTAAACATGTTTCTTTGAAAGTTTTGAAATTAATAAATCCAATTCATTTGTGACACTAGAGACAACTTAAGTTTTTGTAATTAAATAACCAAAGGAAAAATTTTATTCAAAATATTTTTTTCTGAACGTCTTAAAAGTTGAAAAATCATGCTTAAAATGAAAAGCCCTGGGTTTTCACTTGTGAGAAGTTGTGAGTGTCTTGGTCATAATATTAATATGTTTCTCATTATTAAAATTTTAATATAATAAAATACATTTTATATTTATTTAGCTAGAAAAAAATTTAATGTAAATTAAGCACACAGAATAAGAAGTGTGGCTAAACATTTACAAGTAGAATGATTACTTGGAGCTTTAAATTACATGTATTTAGAAGGTAGGAGCATTTTCTTATTCTCCATGTTAGTGCTTACAAAGAAAACTCATCAAAACAATTTGTTAATATTATTTTTTTGGTTTTACCATCCTATTTGCTAAAAAAAAAGGACTTTTGGAAGTCTATGAAAACAGAAATTCATCATAGATTTTAATCAATGAAAATATAATTTTTGAATGTGCATTATCTAATGTTATATTTTTCACCTGATAAGAGATGTAAGAATTTCAACTCATTGCTTGTCTTAATGTTCAAGTTTTTTTAAAGAAATATGTTTAAAATATTTTTTGGATCAAATGAAGGTGTCTCTCCTATTCTTACTAGTGCCAACCCCATGATTTACATGCAGTTTAATTATTCAGATGTTTATTATGTTCTACATAATGAAATTTGGACCCTCATATTTTCTTCCTACATGCTCAATGCAGGCTGCAATTATAGCCACAGATATCTGTTTATTTGATGAATTTTGCTTCTTCTGCATAGTTTGATAAATATGGAAATAAGTCAAAACCTACTTTATATACAGTAATTAAAGTGAAAAATCTAGTCATGATGCAAATCCTTAATTGGACTCCAGGAGAGATATGCAGAATTTCTCTTTAATAATATGGGATGACTGGGGACAGAAAAACAAAGCACACTAAAATATGGTTTAGAAGCACAATTAATCACAAAACAGAAAACAACCAATTTAGCATAGCTCATTCAGTGACTCTCATGGCTCAGGTAATGTTCTTTTAATCATCTGGCTCTAATATTAAGGTTGTGTCATGTGCATCTGAAATAAAATACAACATATATGCTGATCTTCAGTATGAAACGCGTTCTTTGGTCTAATTTGTAAACAGAGCCTTTTTATAACAAAATGCTTCGACTTCTTAATGACATGTAAGTGAATGATCAAAGCAGTACAAAATGGTTTTAACTGCATTCTTCAAATATATTAATTATTTAGACATAAATAAAGAAACAGATAAACCTTCAGAGCTCACGATAATTTGTTAGTTTCTAATAAAGTGGGAACAACTAGCCAAGGTATGCTTTAGGTTTAGGATATACTTGTTAAGCAAAATTAATTTACTGTACCCTGAGCTGGTACAGATGTGACTGGAAAACAAATAATAAAAATATCTAAGTAATCTATCACCATAAGTATTTGTTTTCATATACAATACCTGCATTTCTCTAGCCAGGTAAAAACCAGTCATGGTTGTCCCCTAATTTGATTGCAAAGCTATTACATTCCATATAGGTTTTTATAATATGACATTAAGGGAATAATGAATGGAGTAGCCTTAACCAGGAAAAAAAAAACTGGATTTATTTTGCTACTGTGTTTAAATAGAAATCTCACTGTTCTGTTCTTCTGTAGAAAAGTTTCCATCACATGTTAAGCAAATGAAGAGTATTGTGTTAGAATCTGGATATGTTACCTCTCTACATTTATCTAGAATTGCCTGGGTATATCAAAAATGCCCAAGTGTTTGTGCCCCGAGAGAAGCCAAAAGAAGAGTTATACACCTCCATGCCTCATAGACTCTTGATGACATTATCACAAGGATCATTTTTCTGTTCCCCAGATGTGTCCATCAGGAGACACCATGACTGCAGCCTCCATGCTGAGAGTAACTGAAATCAGAGAGGCTTGATGTCCAGTAGTCAGGTCCCTGCAAAACTCTTTGTAACCCAGGAGACCTACCTTCCCAAACAGATGAAAGGAACTAAAGACAATTGAGGTTAGATGGAGTCTACTCCTTGTTTCCCAAGATGACCTGACATCTCTATGAGTCACCTGCCATAAAACTTAAAGGCTTCGGGGAGGCTGCCCTTTGATGTCTTTTAATGACAGCTGGCCAGCCTTTGATGTCCTCCTATGGCACACATTTCAGTTTGCAAACTGAAGCACAGTTTCAGGCAATTTTAGTTTGCAAACAATTTCTACACCCTATCAAGTAATATTGATGTTGCTCATCTCTAAAGCACATTTATAACCAAGAAAGTAAAAAATGTATTTTACTTTGATATGTAGAAAAAATATACCTGAATTTAATTGTAATTGGCTTGATATTATTAATATCTGATTTTATAGTGGAAAATGGATTTATTGTATAAATTTCACATTGGCCAATATGCTTTTCTTATATGATAACAGTAAAAATGATAATAATACCCTAGTTCTTTCAGATTAATACAGCAGATTTAGAAGTAAATGTGCTGTATGTAACTACTATATACTCAATAACTTTCAGAAATATTTAGAAGATGGAAATATGCTTTCTTATTTACTGAATCTTTGCTCCCCCATTTCCATTACAATTAGAGATTTACATTTGGCAAGAGTATTCACATTGTTTTCTCCTTTAATTTCCCATTTCTCAGTGTCAAATGCTCTTAATCTCAAATTCTGGAAATATTAATTGCAGAATAAAGGCAATCAATCCTTCACACCTTTAGACAAATTAATGATTTTTTTTCCTGCACTTCAAATTAAATACAGTTGTCTCCCTGTACTTTTCCTATGATGATCCTAAGAAGAAAAGACAAAGAAATAATGTCTCAGTATCCCCGAAAGGCAAATTTCTAGTTGCATTAGATAGATGCTTTTGGGTTACCATCCATTTGATTTTATCAGGTAAAAATAAAAATATGATGCATTGAAAAATTGTATCTACATTACTTAGAGACTGATCAGATAATACAGGGTAATTCCTTGGTAATTAGTCATTTAATTCATTTGCTATTTCAAGCCAAAGTTACTTACTGGTTTCTTACTGTAGAAATTTCTTCATTACTAAGAAAGTCTAGCATGGGTTTAATTTTAAACTATGTCATGTAGAGTTGCCTTTATATTCCATAATATTTTAAATGTGATAGAACTACAAATAGCTGTTTATTGTCAAGATTATATAATCTCCCCTATAACTAAAAGATTATTCTTGAAATTTTAGCCTCTGGTGATGTATTCCTAAAGAAAGATATTTATTTGAAAGACTGTTACAAATATTTTACTAGTAGTAAAATATTCGTAGTATAATTTACTAGTAGTTTTTTTCATAACCAAAACAAAACAAAGTTTCACTGTTTATCAGAATGGTTGTGTATTAGCCATACAACTCTTTATTAAGTGCCTATATGCTGGTAGAATTATTTTAAACTTTTAAAAGATAAAATTATACCTCCCTTTTAAAAGTCCACGGACAACACTGTAGTGATTGCAGGGTAAGGGGACATAAGACGGGGGCAAAAGGGGAATAAATGGTCATAAAAATACATTAAAAATAAAAATAAATTTACAGTGCAAAGAGGGGAAGGGTCTAGTCAAAGAACATGTATGGCTGACCCATGGACACAGACTACAGTTTGGGAGCAGGGGTGAGATGGACAGAGGAGGGCAAAGGGGGGACGACTGGGAAAACTATAACAGAATAATAATTCAAAATGATAAAAATAAATGTAAAGGGGAAAATAAAAGCCCAACAGAGTATTGCTATCCTTGCCAAAGAAAAAGGTGTGTGGGGGGCGCAGAGAGAGGAGGGAGGGAGGAAATTGGTAAAACAATGTTTCCTGGTGTCTGGCAGTAATACTGACACCGGACTGTAGAAGCAACCCGAACCTTCTCTTTGGAACGCATGCTTAATTGCATGGTATCAAGCCGTTTTTGATCCAGTGAAGCTTCAAAAATGCCTATAATTTATTATTTCTCTCTAAATAATTTATAGAAAGGACAACAAACCAGGCATCTTAAATTCCAAATCTGTTATTTTAAACAAATGCAGATGGAGTATTTATCTAACATCTCTTTATCATTTAAACTATCTTAGAGCATTTAATATCTCAAAGTGACTATAAAATTACATAACATATAGTTCACATATAAAAAACCATAACTGGCATTTATAGCCCACGTTGCATGTCAGTTACGACCAACAAAATAGCTCTTATTCCTCTAACAGGTCACGAATGCATATGAGAACGCCAGCTTTAAACGACAGATACCACACACGCTCCGTGAAGCAGGACCACCGAGGATTCTCGCTGTTTCACAATCTGAAAATCGAAAATATTGTTCTCCATAAGCATGTTTACAAAAGCGAAACAAAAAGCTTTCACTTTCTCCGCAGCCATCCACACCCACAATTTGGGTAGTCGATAAGAAATCTGTTGTTTCATAAATTTCAAAAGCTATCCTTTGAGCCAAACTCAAAATTCCTTTGTCACTTCTCTTCAAAATATTTCAAATTTTGAAAACGCAGTCTAATTCAGTTAGTAACAAAAATCTTGATCAGCATCTTTCAAAATGTATATTTCTCTTCATAGTTTACCATATGAACAACTAAACTGAAGGGGGAAAAACTATTCACTCGCTCATCATAGAATTACAATTCTACTGGAGGCAGTAGTTACCTTTCTCATTGAAACCGAAAGTGTTAAGAATCCTAAATCTTAGGTAAACTGTTTAGCAAAATGTTCACCACACAAGTACAATAATCAACTTGGTGCACCACTACCCTCAAAAAAAGTGAATTCTATACTTCTGGGAGAAGCATAAATTCAGGCCACATAATCTCAATCGCTATTGCAGGAAAGGAAACACATACTTCACAGCCAAAAGATATCATTATAAAATATCTTACAATGAGACTAAATTAAGTTTATTATTACTTCAGGATATAATATATTATGATCATGAGTGATTAAGATGTCTTTTTCTAGTACTATAACCCAACAAGCAAATATGTCCGTTATGCCCATAAATCTGCCTTTGAAAGAATAATAGTAGAGCTAGTAAACCTTCCCTGGCTCTTGCTGTGGGCCAA
Organism: Artibeus jamaicensis; assembly: GCF_021234435.1. Lineage (NCBI taxonomy): Eukaryota > Metazoa > Chordata > Mammalia > Chiroptera > Phyllostomidae > Artibeus > Artibeus jamaicensis. The sequence continues at coordinate 15,239,921 of NW_026521844.1, read as the reverse complement.
ATACTGTTCTATGAGCATAGGACAGTCTTTTCTTCCTCACTCATCCTTACACAATTCGTTTCAACTTTGGACAATAGGTGGAATCATCACGTGTATATTATAGAGGAGGCAACTGAGGCAAAGAGAGACAAAGTACTTTACCCTAGGCCACACGGTCAGTGAACAAAAGTACTACTGAGATACTGCTTACTTGGCTTCCTGGTTCAGAAAAAAAAAACATAAGCTCCTAAGAGGCCCTGCAGGCAACTAAACTTTTCCAGCTTCAGTCTTCAGAGGAAGGGCACTAGACCTCTAGACGGGAGGAAAGTCAAAGATGGCAAGTGAAGTCAGAGTGAGGGACAGCTAACCTCCTAGTCAGTCAGATGTCCTGAGAACTATCTTTTCCAAAGGGATATTTTCAGAGAGCTTGGAAAGCCACCCCCTCCATGTAAAAAGCCTCCCTTGTCCAACTTTGGGGTGATACTATTAATGAAGAGTGGGTACGTGCCAAAAGTCAGGATCCAGAGACGAAGAGTGAAAGACTGACCCAACTCAGTGTGAAAGCCAAGGTGAAGGAGGGGCAGGAGGAGCTGGAGCAGCACAGACTGCAAAGACAAACAGCAAAGGAGTGGTGAAATGCCCAGAACGACAACTGCGTAAGACAGACATTCCATGAGGAGAACAAACCCATTTAACACAAGAAAAGAGAGGCAAACAAACTCGTAGATTGGCACTTAAAGAAACAAAGCCTCAGTCATTAAACCTCCATCTAATGAGTGGGAGACTACAAAACCCAGCCTCAAAAACCACAGAAGGGCAGATTCAGGCCAAAGGAACTGAAGGGCTATGCAGGGCTATGAGGGAGAGAGCAGAAGGCCACCACTTAGTCATCAACAGAAAACATTACTCACTCCCAGGTGAGAGCGAGTAATGTGGTCAGAGAAAGGGTTGCCCTAGCATAGTCTGTAATTAATTGCAATGTTTAATTTCATATTTTGTGACCGGAGGTAAGAGTTTTTCTGCAGAGCCATTAGAGTGTTCTCTAGACAATCTGTTTTTAATTACAAGTTTAAGAACCTTAATAAGGTTTGTTTGTTATGTTCAAGTAGCTGGATACAGCTGGATCCTAACAAGAAGCTGGTCACTGGCCAGATGTATAGAAAGAGATAACCCAGTTTGTCTGTTTCTCACAGACGGATGTAGAAAAGTGAAAGGCACTAAACAGTGCCAGAACCTTGGTGCTTCATGGCCTTGTAAAGTAAATGACCAATTCTACTATTTCAGTTTATTCTCCACTGAGTATCAGAATACCTGGTATGTACATATGTAAGATATGATGAGCATGACAGGGTAAGTATGCTGATTACAATTAAGTAAAATTTGGACAAATTGAGATAGGATTATTGTTTGAGTTTAAATTCATTGAGCATTTTCCTTTTCCTACCTTCACACTGTTTATTTATTTTCTTCTTCAAATTTTTTTCAATCAGGCCCTTTTTGTTTTTCTCACCCTAAGGATCTCTCTCTTGATGTAATCCACATCAGTCTGACTACCTCCCCCAGCCCCCGGCCACTTATGTCAATCAAATAAATAAGCGGTTTCAAAAGCTGGGTTTACAGGAACATTTATAGCGGACAAAACCAAAGTGGAGTAAGATCAAGGGCAGGTGGGTTTGGCTGGGGTGGGAGGAGTTATGGGAATAAAATGGAGACAATTGTACTTGAACAACAATAAAAATAAATAAAGTTAAAGAGGTGTAGTATATATATGCAATAGAATATTAGTCAGCCATAAAAAAGAACAAAATCTCATCATTTGTGACAACATGGATGGACCTAGAGAGTATAATGCTAAGTTAAATAAATCAGGCAAAGAAAAATACCATATGATTTCACTTATATGTGGAATCCAAAGAACAAAATAAATAAAATTGAAATAGACTCATATATAGAACAAACTGATAATTGCCAGATGGGAGGGGTTTTGCAAGGCTGAGTTAAAACGAGGAAGGGTGTGGTTCAGTGAATTGAGGGCCTGCTTGCAAACTGAAGGGTAGCTGGTTCAATCTCCAGTCAGAGCGTATGCCTGGGTCATGTTCCTAGCTGGGGGTTTGTGAGAGGTAACCAATCTGTGTTTCTCTCCTCCTCTTTCTCCTTTCCTTCCCCTCTAATAATAAACTAATTAATTAATTTTTTAAAAAAGAAGATGAAATTAAGTGCAAATTGGTAGTTAAAAAATAGTCATGGGGATGTAAAATACAACATAGAAGATATAGTCAATAAAATTGTAATAACTGTATGGTGCTAGTGAGTACTTAAATTGTAGGGGATCACTTTGTAAATTATATAATTGCCTAAGACTATTCTGCACACCTGGAACTAATATAAAATAATATCGAGTGGCAACTCTAATTTAAAAATGAAAATTTAAAAATCTGGTTTTCCACCACAATTCTAAAATTAAGTAATGTTATGTGGTCCTTTAAAGTAAAATATATGTCTTTTCTGAAACTCTTTTAGCCCATGTTTTGTTTTAAAATTGTTATTTTTAAAAGCTCTAAACATATGTAGAGAAAAGATTTCAGTTTTTCTTTCCAGTTCAAATGTAGATACAGGGGTATTCAGTATATACCTTAAATAGAAGTTAGTTAATTTGAAAATCTAATTGAATCCTATGCAATTAGCATAACATATTACATATCAAGTACCTCTCCTGTTATATAAGTCCTCCTATTTTAGAAAAAGCTGATAGAAATTTATACAAATAAAAGCCGTTATTTTTCAAATTCATTATAGTTGCATTCCACTCCCATATAGTCCTCATTATTTCTTCTTAGCTGATGCCTATAGACCTGTACTCATTTTTCAATTTTTATGAAGGAATTTTTATTTCTTTCACTTACATACATTCCAAATATTTCAGCTGTCCCTAACTTTCTTCCTAGGAAGGGCCAAAAGTCATAGTTTTTGTATATTGTTTTTGCCACAATCAATTACAGTTAATGTCTTTTGTCTAAATCGTTCTTCATCAGCCCCTATGTCTTTGTCAAAGGTGTTCTTTTTTTGTATTATATATCCTAGCATTTCCTCTCCATTCTTTTAAATATCTAGTGTGTTGATATTATTTTCTGAGACTCTCATTATTTCTAGCACCATAGTAAACAATGTATATCCCACTATGTTCTAAATTGGTTTAAAACTATATTTAGGAAAATTTGAACAATTAGATAACTATAATGCATAATTGAATTACTTTTTTAATTGATCATGAGAAAACAGTGTAGATATAAAAACTGTATAAACATTAATGGAATATAAATTATTTCAATGAGTATTTATTTTTAAATTCTAAGAAAAAATGAGTCAAAATACATTTTAAATGCAAAAACCATAATGTCATGATTTATCCTATTTAAAGAAGTATCATATTTTTAACATAAAACTTGAAGAACTTAGAATTCTTAAAAAGTGAATCTTAAATTCCTGTCCTATTTATTATTCCATTTTGTTGTAGTGCTTTCAAAGTAGAAATAGCCAACCAAGACTGAGATTTATAAAAAGTTATTCTTTATGGATTTTTCCCTAGGTAGGTCAGGAAAATAAACAAGATGTCTTAGGACTTAAACCCAGTCTAAATATACAGTTTTAACAACAAAATCATCAATATATGTATCAAACAGAGATGATATTCTTTTTCTATATTCAACTATAAAAATACTAGATGTAATGTCTGGTGTTTTTATATGCCCTTGAAATTATACGCCATAAAACTTTGAAGTGATTTCTGCCCATTTTTAGAAGGGAAAGTGAGTTAAAAGGAGAGATTATAATTGTGAATAAGAGAGAAATTTTGTACAAGATAATTTTTACCTAACCTGAACCAATACAAAATATGAAGCTTAACACCATATTCTTGCTGAAAAGTTCATGAGAACTTATACCACGAATGAAAAACTATTAGGTGATATACAAGATACTTGTTATACTGAAAATTAAACTACAGATTTTATCCAGGAGGAAAACCTAGGCAAAGAAATATTTTCAGTTGCAGCCACAAGGATTACAAACTGAAATGGTACTCGGTTTGATTTTACTAAATGTGCACTTTGCTGCTCTAACTGCCGAAAAACAACCCCCGGAGCAGACAGCAGCCTCAGGTGTGCTCTGGGATTTATGGCAAAATTTGTGTTTCCGACACACACAGACCACAATCCCAAAATTAAAACCTGAAAACAATTACAGTCAAACTGCAGTAAACTCAAAGAAGGCGAGGAGAGAGGGTGAGAGATCTATGCCACAAAATAAAACTCCTCTCAACCAGAAGCCCCATTTCAGCAAGAGCCTGGCTCTGGGAACTGTAGGTGTTATTAGATTGAAGGCTCTGATTCCCAGAGCAAACAGGCCTACCATTTCGGAGACTGATGTTTCACATTGGTTTATTTTCTACTTAAAGTATGTTTTGGACAAATGCTATGATATAAATTAGTGTATTTATGCTTATTTATTTGGGTGGGTGAGGCCCTGAAACATGGCTAGTTAAATATTGTAATAGGTAATATTTTAAATACTCTGCTAACGTTAGAAGTAATTAAGATAGCTCCATGTCTCTAGAGGAGATTTCAGAGAAACAATCTTTCTAAGCAAGCTGAAGAGGCAGAGATCTGTTTTGAACAGGGATTGTTAGGTGTTCTGAATACAGAAAGGTCACCCTCCTGCTGTTTAAAGCTGCATCAACTGGAAAACCTGGGAAAGAAGTGGCCAATTGTTACCCAAAGTAGTCAGCCTACTGGTGAAAGGCTGGCTACAAGCCAAAAAATTTTAAAGTCACATACACCCTATTTCCAATGATAACGGGTTTTAAAACAATTATTATGGCAAGTCTAACATATAAGTAATTATGAAAACCATTCCTATGGACACCATACATAACATTCTTATTCCTGACCTTGGAAACAGCTGACTGTAACCTCTTACTTCTATCTTTAAAATGCAGATTCTTGGAGTGGTTGCCAAACCTCATGATTAGGGTTACATAATGCAAAATAAAATATACAAACTGAAGGTAACCAATGAGAGGAACATGCACTTTCTAATTTTATTTTAATATGCCTATGAATGAATTTTCATTTTTTATATTATGTTAAATTAAGGCCTCACAAGAACATGTTTCCTTCTATTTCTTTTTACTTCATGGTATATTAAAATAAACCAAAGTATGTTAGTTACATTTCTATATCTCTTAAATATGTCTCTGTATAAAATGGCATCTCCACAATTTGATGGTTTTCTTTAAAGCACGAGTAAGCTATTTACCAGAGACTGGAGTTTGGATGAAGACTTCCTGTTGAAACCAAGCCTACATGTTTGTCTGTAGGACTTTAAGCTGCAAAGACATAACTTCATACATTATGTTTCTGCATCAGGGATGGTCAAAAGAGGAATGAAAATGAAGAGATTAGGAAAGGATGGAGAGAGATGAGATTAGTGATGGAATGAGGAAAACACAAAAGGGCTATTGGTAGTTCACTCCCACTGTAGGGAGATGAAGTGGCCAAGGAAGAGAATTCTTGAGAGAAGTGAGAAATAAGAAGTCAGCATGTAGTAAAGGCTTTCCTACTATTCCCCAAGATTAGAAAATATTGCCCAAGCCACCAACACTAAGGTACATGTGACAAAAATTTACAAAATACTTCATATTTTACGGTGTTTGAGTGATCTACAAACACCAACATGTCTCAAAAGCATTATGTTTTCAAAAAGACATGGTTCAACTATAAGTGAACCATTTATATGTTACCAGAATTCACCTTTTCTTCCCCCAAATTTACATATTTTTGCCAGGCATACTAAATCTCTTTTGTGCTAATGTACTCACTCCCTACAATTCGCACTACATTACCCCAAATTTGTCCTCACTCTGCAGTAGTGCTTCATGAAGACTCTCATTGTTTGCCAAGAAATTAACTCTCAAGAACAGGCAGAGGTTCCTGTGCAAGCGCTAATGAGCACTTGGCTCCTGCACACGGCAATCTCACCACTGCAGCTCCCTCTCAACAGTGTTAATAAGTATTTAACACCTTGAGGGATGCCTCCTGGATTGAGGACAAAGCGGCCTAATCCTCAGCTCCAGTGGTTCTCAAACTCTAGCACCTTGGGCAGATTTCAAAATCACCCAGGGCACTTCCTAAACTACAGATGCTCTTTTGCCAAAGATTCTGAAGCTGTGGAGCTAGAGTGAGTCCCAGGAATCTGCATTTTTATGAGCCCATACCCACCTTTAAGTCTAATGCAGCTAGTTTGTGGATAAGGTTTACCGCAGAGTCTCCTTGGTCTCTCAACATGATCACTAACAGGACCCCCTTTTATTCTCAAAGTGTACTTGAAAGTATATAGTCACCAACATTGGACTCAACATTATGTTGCCCACATAAATTAAATATTAAGATACCTATTCTAGACTGTCATTAAGGACAAGAAATTGGCCCTACTGTTCTCTGGATCTAAATGTGATCTGGATCACTTCACAAAACAGTGCTTTGTGAGGATGGTGTGTGAGTGTGAGGGTGAGGTTTGTGGGTTGGTGGAATGCACAGGAGTCAGAGGCGCGCCTTGCACCATGCTTTGTATTTGAGACGTTCAGCTCTGTGTCCCTCCACTGCTCTGTCGTTGGAGACTTAATGACTGGGCCTGCTATTCCCTTTGCAGAGGGCAAGTTTGGGTAAATATTTAATTTAGACCATGGAATCATAAAGATATGGTCTTTGTAAATAAAAAGGAAGGAACACAAACCAGGAGTAGTTAAGTGGCAAAATAAAGGCTAAAACACAGAGAAAGTACAGAAAGTATAGAAACATGGAATTGTGTCAAGAAAGAATAGTGAAGCCTCTGAGGTGTGGTAGCTGAGCAAAAATTTAGATTTTATTTTCTTTCTTTTTTGAAAAAAATCATTTATTTTTAGACAGAGGGGAACGGGGGTAGAAATAGGGGAAGAGAAACATCAATGTGTGATTGGCTCTCACATGGTCCCCACTGGGGACCTGCCCACAACCCAGTTCAGAAGAAAATGAACCAGCAATTCTCTGGTTTGCAGGCAGGCACTCGATCCACTGAGCCACACCAGCCAAGGCTTTCTCCCTTTTTTTTAAAAAAGATTTTATTTATTTTTAGAGAGAGGAGAAGGGAGGGAGAAAGAGAGGGAGAGAAATATCAATGTGTGGTTGCTTCACATGTGCCCTCTATTGGGGACCTGGCCAGCAACCCAGGCATGTGCCCTGACTGGGAATTGAACCAGTGACCCTTTGGTTTGCAGGCCAGTGCTCAATCCACTCAGCCACACCAGCCAAGGCTTTCCCCCCCTTTTAAAAAATGTTGTTCAAGTGCAGTTGTCTCCATTTTTCTCCCCACAACTCCCCCTTCCCGCCCAGCCATCCCCACCTCCCACCCTCGATCCTACCCCACTTTGGCTTTGTCCATGTGTCCTTTATACATGTTCCTTGACAACACTTCCCATTTTGAAAAGGAATCTTGAGTGATTTGCAAGACTCCAAGGCTTATACTAGAAGTCCACTCTAAAGATGTATTAAAGACAGGAAAACTACTATAACATCATTAGAGTTCATTATTTAAAAGTAAAAGTGTGTGTAGGAAAAGGCTGGAGTTTTTTAAGTTAGTGTGACCTTTCCTGGTTTGCAAGGCTCTTTGTGATCTATGTATGCTCTAAGAATTGTTGCTATGTGACCGTGTGCAAGTTATAAGCTCCTCTTTTTGCCTCAGGTTTTAATAAGGAAAATAATACTTATCTTCAAAGGTCAGTATAAGAATAAGATTAAAATGTAATTAAAATATGGTTTTAAAAGAATGTAATAATAAGCATTCATTGAAAGTTAGCTGCTATTGCTATTATTATAATAACTACTATCTTCTCACCATAATTGGAAGATGTTTTGAAAGCACGAATGCTGCATCCAGATTGCCTGGCTTTGAATCCTGACTCCATCACTTGGCTACTTATGGGCCTTTGGTCAAGTTATATAAGTCTCCAGGTTTCTGTTTTCTCATTTGTAAAATGGGAAGAATGGTATTTCTTTTGTAAGGTTATAGTAAATATGAAATTGCAGCAATGTATATAAAGGGTTTACAAACTGTGCCTGGCTCATGAAACATCGTTACTATAGTTGTTATTTTTCTAACCTGAGTTTATCCCACTCTACCCTTCCGCCACACTTACTCATGACCCATTTCTTATATGCAGGTTCCTTGTTTCTTCAGGTTCTCCGCCCTTGAAGTCACCTCTTCAGCCAGGCTTTCCCTGACCACCTGTCTGTCTTGCTCCCCACCCATACACATTCCCCAGGTCGATTATCTCAGATTTGTCCAGCATTTTCTATCTGACATGACCTGTGTGTACGCATTACTTCCCTGATTATTATCTGACTCCCCACACTCTTACAGAATATAAATCACATGCCTTATTTGTTATTGTGTCCCAGGGCCTAAACAACACCTGGCAGATATAAGCATTCAAAAACAGTTGTCAAATGAACGGGCACAATTGTGATAAGCACAATGCAAGATGTGCCTCTGACTTCTGTGAATTCTGCCAACCCACAAACCTCATCCTCACACACACCATCACCACAAAGCACACCCTTTTCTTCATATTAAAAAAAACTTTAATTATGCTGTATTTGCTTTTTCCTTTGAAATTGTCCTTAAAGTCACTCTAAAATGAGTAGCACCTTCACTGTGGCTGCATGCCATGGTAGGATTCCCTCCACCCTTGAAGGTCAAGCCCTAGAAGTGGCTGGAAAATGCAGTATGTGGACTGGGTCTATGTGTGCTAGTTCCAGGATTTTTCAGACCCAACTTTACTAAAGCTATTTGCCTAGAAAATATACCCTGTTATCGCATTAGCTTCTTCATTATCATTTCACAAATAGTAATAAATCTGACGCATAGGGGTTATGTGGCTTCTTCAAAACCACACAAATAAAATGATAATAATAGAAATAATTTAAGAATGAGGACAAGAACAGGGTATCATTTTCATAGACAAAAGAGATGGCCACTTGTAGATCTGTACTGCATCTCATAAACATGGAAGTAAATACCCCCAGAGAAAAATCCCCCAAAACATAGCAGGAGCAGACCATACTGGATCGAGTCAAAATCTAATAAATGTGCTGGAGAAATCATCCAGCTTTAAATTTTCAAAAACTGTTAGTTGTCAAATTAGATAGAAGATGAAAGAAAAATTACCTTTCCCTGAGACCTACTGCTAAATTTGGTCAATTTTGTGTATATCAGTGCATAAAGCCCTCCACTTACCATTTGGCAAATTTGAAGGAAAAAAAACACTTACTGCAATCAGGTGAAGTAGGTTATTAATGGTTCTGAACAGATACATAGGATTGCCTCATCCTGAGGTAATTAAGGCTGGAAAGAAAGTGTGCTTAAAATCTCTGAAGACTGGCTATTATGGAACAGGTGGTCTTCCTACGATTGGCATTGTTTGTATAATTCTGAATTGCTCAGTACATTTCTTCTTTGTGACAAATCACTATGAATTCAGAGGTCTTCCTTTTTTTAACTCTAGCTAAACACAAAGTCACCCAAAGAACACTGGAGATTTTACAAAGGAGAAATATAAGCAAAAAAACTAATAACCAGCATAAAACACGTCACATTATCAATTTTTTCTTGGGAGAAAATTGGGACAAACTATTGAAAGTGAAAACATAAATCAAATAAGAGCAAAACTTTCAGGTGCTTTTGGAAGCTGAATCTCTGCATCATGTTGAGCTTGGCAACTCAACCTCAGATTACTTGCCTGTCAAAATTGCAAAGCAAAGCCCTTGTAAACCAGCAAAGCCAGAAGTTCTTGGGAAAGCCAACTGTTTCCAAAATACAAAAGTCTAGCTAAACAGAATTCAATGCCCACATTTCTATTTTATGTTGTTTCCTTCAGGAATCTATCATCTACTGTCTCTGCACAAACACACACACACTGGCACGAGATTCTATCAGGTGGTTTTAAGTGACCTCTCAAAGCATCCTGCACTCCCCTTATTCTAGCAGGCATCACATATTATTGCCACTGCTTTTATGATTTACCATATTTCCTTGAGTTGAGGTATATTCAGCATCAAGTAATAAAATATGAAATAAAAGTCTCAAATAGTGCAGATATTTCCTACCTACTTAACATGAAGGTGAGGCACAGAGTGGACCAACATGGTCATCGAAGAACCAACTTCTTTCTCCCCTTCCTCTCTATTATCCTCACCTAACCAACTACGACCTTATCATCACAGGATGACTACAGCATCGTCCCAGACAGGTGAGAAACCTGGGTGAGTCAAATGCACACTGAGTGGACACCTTTGTATCTTCATTCATCTAGGAAAATTCCTCTTCACACTCATCGTCCAGGCATAATTAAGTATTTCTTTCATACTCGAAAGTGTCTTTAAATGAGAAATTATATGGCTGCTATCTTGGATACCATGGGGCAAGCTTCTTAGATTCACTGAGCCCTCATTTTCTTTATAAATGAGGGTGTCACCTCTTGATTGAGGTATGTGTGAGAATTAAATGGGATATTTTATGTAAATTGCCCAAAATCTGATTGTTTTTAAATGTATTATAGCTCTTTATTTTTTAAGATTTTATTTATTTATCTTTAGGGAGAGGGGAAGGGAGGGAGAATAGAGGTGGAGAAACATCCATCTGCACCCCAACCTGGGACCTGCCTGCAACCTGGACAAGTTCCCTGACCAGGAATCGAACTAGCAACCTTTCAGCACCCAACCAACTGAGCCACACAGGCCAGGGCTGGATGACAGAGCTTTCACCATTGCTCATGTCTTTTATTAACCCACATGTAATTACTTGCCTTCCGGTTTGTTGAAGCAATAGGTCAGGTAACATTTGCCACAATAATGTCCGTTAAAGTGGCTGACCATAAAATCCCCAGCACCGCATTCATCTGAAGGGCACTGCTGAGGAAGGCAACCATTCCCATCCACTGTGTCATATGAAGCTGCCTCAATATCCAACATGAACTGGGAGAAAGAACATTTTTTCACATACATATAAATATCTGGTTTTCAGTGTTTTTTGTAAGCTATTATCCAATTCACTACACAATCTATCCACATTTTCTAAATGTCATTCAAAATGTAGTCTTTTCTTGGAAGGGGCCACTGGTCTTCATAGCCAAAATGAAATAATCCCTTCCTGTCTTCCGATGTTTTAACCCACATCCAAACAAAATACAATCTTTTACATGGAAATCCCCAACACACAGCCTCTCTGGGTCAGTATCCTGTGATCATAACTTCCACTGAATTTATAGCCCAATCTTCTGGGTTTTTTAAATTAAGCATCCTAATTACAGTATGTCAACAGTAATAGGGATGTATTTTCCCAGTTAAAAAAAATACCTTGGAAGACACAGTTCAACAGTGTCACATTATAGCACTAATCATACCATCAGCTAGAAACATCTTTCACAGTGGAATAAAATCACATTAAAAAAATGAAGTAACCTGGTGACCTAGGATAAGTAAAACCCTCAATTTCCAAAAGATCAAGTGAGTTCCAAATACATGTATCGATGTACATACCCTCAGTGTATTAGTTTGGGTATGAAGAAGGCCTGGCTAGTCCTGGCTTTGTAGCTCAGTTGGTTGGAGCACCAACCTGACATGCCGGGGTTTCGGGTTCCATCCCCAGTTAGGGCACATGTGGGAATCAACCAGTGAGTGCAGAGATAGGTGGGGCAGCAAGTTGATGCTCTCTCTCTCTAAAATCAATCAGTAAAAATTTGTTTACATATCTTTTAAAAAAGAAGAAGGTGTGGCTAATTTTCAAGCTAATAAAGGGGACATTTGAGGTACAACATACTAATTATCTTTTGACACTTCCAGGCCCAAGATGGGGGCACAACTTTAGATTATGTAAGGCAGGTGTTGGCAAATGCCTATTTGATAGGCATAAAGAAACAGTATTTTCCCAAGTCAAACTATGTATTTCAGATTTTTTGTTTGGTTTATGAACATGCTATACTGCGAAGCATCAAAAGTATCAGTGTTTACTTATTTCAAATAATCCAAACCTTTTCCCCAGAACTTTATAAAAAGCCCTTTGTATAACCATTAATTGATCAAATATTCTTTTCTCCCAAGATTTCCCTGGGAAAATGGGTGAAATTAAGGGTATTTACCTTTTTCGGTTTAAAAAGGGTGAATAGGACTGATATATTATTTTTAAAGATTTTATTTCTTTATCTTAGAGGGGAAGGAAAGGAGAGAGGGAGAGAACATCAATGTATGGTTGCCTCTCATGCACCCCCTGCTGGGAACTGGCCTGCAACCCAGGCATGTGCCCTGACTGGGAATTGAACCTCGATCCTCTGGTTCACAGGCCTGCGCTCAATCCACTGAGCTACACCAGCTAGGGGTAATATATTATTTTTAATGCAAAATTTTCTAATTTGATCAGTCACTACAAAATCAAATGAGTTAAAAATCAAATACAAGATAATCAACATTGTTTTTCTAGGCCTTTATAGAGCTTTACTGCCTAAATGATATACAAAAATTTAAAACAATAATGAAGTATTTTAAGTTATGTTAATTTGGATAATTTATTCTACGCTAAATTTACTTCCAGAATCCTACCTACTGTGTGTATACCATCCTTGTCCAAGCCCTACCTCTTATGCATATTCTGGCACTAATCATGGTTCTTAAAGCTTCTAAAAGCCCCTTCCAAGTATGTGTCTATGTCACATCACTTATTTCAGCCTCGGTACCATAATTATCAGTGGATCAAGGACTTAGGGCCTCCTTCTTTCTCAAATGAGAACCCACTAGAATAGTGTCTTTGTATATCATAATTACTGTACCCTTATTCCAAGAATCAAATAGGTTTCTGGTGAAGTATTGGATTAGACAAAAGTTTGTATGGTTTTTCCATCAGATGGCTCTGGTAGCACTTAGTTGTCTTTAACTTCATTTGAAACAATTTTTTTAGATTGTATTGTGACATCTGTCATAACAGCATGCATTTAAAAAATCAAAATTGGTGAATTTTCATGTGGCCATTTTAATATTGAAGATGAAAAATATGCATTTTTGTCATATTTTGCTTCATCATTTCAAGAAAGGTAAAAATGCAACTGAAATGCAAAAACAGATGTGTACAGTATATGGAGAAGGTGCTGTGACTGATCGAATGTGTTAAAGGGGGTATGTTAAGTTTTGTGCCAGAGATTTCTTCCTGGATGAAGCTCCATGATCAGATAGACCAGTTGCAGTTGATAGCAATCAAGTTGATACACTAATTGAGAACAATCAATGTTACACCCTGTGGGAGATAGCCAACATACTCAAAATATCCAAGTCCACAAAGTTATTGGTGAAAATTAAAAATGTGCCTTTTACCTTATAGAAAAAACTAAACAGACATTTTGGTCAACCCAATAATTTGGTCTTGCAGTCCTTAAGAAATGCAGGACTTTAACTTCCTGCAGGACTTTAATACGTTTTCATTGAGAGCTTTTGTTCCGAGGCATGTTCAAGTACAATAAAGTTGTGAGAGGCACAGATTTGTTTTTCAAAGAGATTACAGGTATTATTAATGAACCTAATCCCATAAATAAAAGCGAGGTGGAGATCAGAAAACCTCGATCTGGTCCTAGACTTGTTGTGCTGCTTAGAATCAGTTCATTTTCAACAGCCTCATTTTCTTCATCTGTAAAATGAAGGATCCAATATAAGTGATGTTTGGAGTTTCACCAAAGACAAGCCTTCCTTCCTCTACATGTACTCTCAAAGTTGCTCAAATAAGGAGAAATCTTCTAGACTCTCATATTTTGGTTTAGCTGGCTTTGATGATTATCTCTCCCCACTACATCCCTAAATGTAAATGCAGCCCTTCTAATTCTATCAGGCATTATTAATTTTCTAAAACTTCTCTAAATGGTTATTTTAATATGATAAAATAAAGCAATGAACATGTCTAGTCCTCTATCTGTGATTCTCTCTGATTTAACATTCTCTTGATTTAACATGTGTATATGTATGTACAAACTATGTAAATATATAAGTATGAACAGATCTGATCAGAATAATCTCATATGTGAAGTTGTGTGTTTTTCTTAACTCTCAACACTATAGAAACTTGGGAGAATATTTGCTCATTTAATACCAAAAGGGCCTCAGTACTTTTTCACAAACTATACACAGAAGGTGTTTATCACATCAGGTTCATCATGACTCAAAAAGATGTTGAGCTCACCCCCTAAAAAACAAATTGGCAGCGATAAAAAGGCTCCCAGATCCCAGGAATGCTGCTGGGCTGGCTACACCCTTGCTTTTGCAGCTGAGCACTTCCATGCAGAACCGCACAACATGTTCTGGGCTATCAGCTTCACTTCCAAAATAGAATGTGCCCAGTGTGAGGTAAATATTACTGCAGCCAATGTTAATAAGCTGCTTTTCATAGTTTTTATTTTTAATTTCATAGTTTTGTTATACAGAAAAGTATTTTAAAATATCTATTGAACTGATTAGGGTAGGAAAATAGTTAAAATGTTGCTACAAAGAAAGAGGTAATTGTGAACAAATATTTCCCACATTTATAAAAGCGCACACACATAAGACCTATTCCCAGGCAGCTGCAATGTAATATTATGATTTTTAATAAACCAATATATTAAAGGTATGATTCAACCAATATTTAAGTCAAAGCTCCTGCAAAAGAAGCTTATTTAGGAAGATGATACAATACCTAAAAGCTGAAATCTAAAATGATCATTAGAGAAGGTAGCAAATTATATCAATCTTATTTCTTAGCATGTGAATTCCATCATTTGTTACTTGGACTAAGTTTATAAAGACTGTCTTTTTAATGTACCTTTACTTTTGTGAAAATTAACAGCCTATAATATAAAAAAGGTTTTAAACACTTAAATTTGTTTTGATCTGTGCACATCTATATATATAGTGTATGTGTGTACACATATATACAGATACACATATAAAGCTAATATTTTTAAAAGCATTGGCTATTTGAATGATTATATTAATTTAATTCGCATTTATACTTCATAATGTAAAAAGATAATACAAACTTTTTATTTCTCCACCTTAGGTAATTAAGGTCAGACACCCTGATTTCCAATATAATGTCTGCTGATATTGAAAACAACAAATATTACAGAGAAATTTTTCCTTTGGGAAACAAATTATAATTAACTCCACATCATGACCCTAAAGCATACCAGGATACTAAAACTTGCCTGAAGTATTCTCTTAGAATACTTCCATAAGCTTAGACCATAATGTGCATTCTTCTAAAATATGACCAATCACAGAGTAAAGCCTACGCATATTTAGACAACTTTATTTACCCTTTTGTCCTCATTCAAATTGCTGTGCTATGGTTTTGCCTTGAAATCATCATGAGAGAGGATGTTTAAGCTAAAAGAAACAACATATTAAGTCATTATAAAGTTTTTGTAAGAAATACGAAAAATAGTATTTATGGATATTTTGATTGTTAGAAAATCATCTGTATTCATAGGCAAGTAATAGTTCTACTCACTTGTTTAAATACAAAACAATAATAACATAGCAAAATAGCTCAAGTCTCTGACCATAACTGTGGACCAGAGCTTTATGACATTTCAGGATCTACAGATATTTATTGTGTTTAGGAAATGGCATTAACAATTAACGCTGAGAATAAAAATGACTCTCCATCGAAGAACCATGCTACAAACATACTTAGAAATAACTAAAAGTCAGAGGTAATTGACTAATGTCAATAGACAAAAATTAAATCATTGTATAATTCTAGGAACTAGATCATTCATTCAAAATGAATATATTTTACTTTTCAAAGTGATGATAAAGAGGTGGGGTACAAAAACTTCAGGATTTATGAAGATTATGAGGGGTTTCTCAGAAAAATTTAGAGGAGTTTCAGGTGAACAGAAAATTGTACACAGAGAAGTTTGAGTAGAGTAATGGCAAACAACCCAACTGCTTTATAGACTCAAAAAAAAAACAATTTTGCTAGGTCTCCCCAAGTCCTAAGTGTTTATTAAATGTGAGATTAGAGCCATTTTCTCAGTTTAAATTCTTACTCTAGGGAAAGCATATATTATGGGCCTTGTACTCAATTTGCCATTTCTGCAGGACCGAGGTACCTTGTCAGAGGCTCCCCAAGGATGCTCATCATGCCTTCAACAGGCAGGATTTCATCAATAAGCACTGTCCAAAGTCATCGATTCAGCTGACATTCCATACAGCTTTCATCTTCTCTCATTCTGTTACTTACTCTGAGTCTGCCCCCAGACAACTCTGTTTTCATGTTTTTATTTATGGCATGGTTTGAGATTTTATATATATATATATATATATATATATATATATATATATATATATATATATGGTTATGTGTGTGCCTGTGCCTAGGAAAAAGGTAATTGAAAAATGCAGATGCAGAGTACTGTTACTTGTGAGATCCATAACTCATTAACTCAAGGCATCCTGACTATTTTTCACTGAAACCTTTGTGTGCTGATAAATAACTTTCCTGAAGACAGAACTTGCTTCTCTGGAACTCATTTCAGAAGCATTTTACCTCCACCAACCCCTCACCCCATTACTATCTCTGTTTATAAAACTCTGGTTGCCTTGGGCTCATGAATAAATAAATATACATAAGCCCTCTGGGGAAATGTTTGTGTGCACCTTTAGCTAGAGTCCTGTGGAGTTTTTAAAGCTGGAGGGGATCAACTAATTAAATAGCAAAGCATCTATATTTTTTAAGAAAAATCTTTCTAACAATCTACAAGGACTTAGTTTTCTGCACTAATGCTCATTCAGCCTTAGTTTCTGTACATTTCAAAGCCTGTATACTTTCTTTCCAAATTACTTTCATAGAGGGCTAGCACATTGTAAATTTTGCTAATGTAAGAAAATATTTAAGAAGATAGTTAAACCAATAGGGTGTGATTCAATCTTTTTTAGTACAGAGTCTCCGTGTGAACTCAGGAGGTTTGGAAGTAATTACAGACATATTTCTTTTTTTGAGAACATCATCCAAATATGCAACTCCCCATCCTGAATATACAATTGGAGTCCTAGCCAAATTAAATGGAAATTAATTCTTTGGTTTTTAAGGGGGAAATGATAGTAAATCGAATATCATAAATAATTGCAGCAGGGTAACCAGCAGAGCTATCCTCACCAAACTGTTTCTGCGTTTAAGTCCATAGTTTTCACTACTCAGTCAAGAAATTATATCTGAGATTAACTGAATTGCATTCTCATTTAGAAAATTAATCTAATTCTTTCATCTAGAGATTATAACGCTTTTCCCATTTCCCCGTTTATCCCCGAATGTGAGAACCTGTTTGACCACGAAGGTTTACAGAAACACAGAAAAGACAATCATTTTCCAAAAGGTTCGGTTTCCCCAAGGTTCCGGGCGATGGTCCTGGAAGGTCTTTCTAGCAATTTCCCGGGTCCCTCAAGTTTTTGCCTTAAGTACAAAAGCTTTCAAAGAATTACAGTGACAAAACTTAGCAAAGCAACTTTGCTTCGATTCTAAGGAAGGAGGAAATACCCCTGGTGTCCCTCTTTTCCTTCCTTCGCCGCTTTTTCTAAAATCGTGACATCCACCGGCAGGCAAAGTCTGTTTAATTAGGCCGGAGTCTCTGGCTCGCCCCGGCGGCGGTTTTGAGGTGGCTGAGCCCCTCCGCCTTCGGAGCGCGCAGAGCTGAAAACTGGGAGAGGCCGCGCGGGCTCGCGGCCGCGCACAATGGCGCAATTATTTGTCTGTAGTTCCATTCCCCGCAGCGCACCTTGCCTAATGCAAGCATAATTAGGCAGACAGTGTTCCCGTTAAAGACATGACTTTGATCAGGGAGGGGTGTTTATTTACTTTGGGACTTTGCTTGGAAAGCAGCTTCCGGATGAGCTGAAAATGATTACAGACAGATTTGCACCTTCTAAGTGAAGAGTTCAAAAAGTTTGTCCTCTTGCAAATCGAAACTTTCAGACTTGCCTCTCCCCTGCTCCTCTCCTCATCCGAAACCTGGTGTCGCAGACTCACATTCAAGAACCACTGGCATTTTAAAAACTCCATCTAGGAACTGTGCTCTCATACCTAGATAGTCCAAATGCTGACTGTCAACCTGAATCTTATTCCTCCGATTTAGCTACCATAGTTCCAGGCTGAATCGTGCCTCCTGCTCAGGTCTCCTTGCCCTAGGTTTCGAAACCTACAGGGGGAAAAAAAACACCTCGCTTTGAGGTGAAGGAGCATGCCTGGTGGGGTGGGAAGAAGGTTGGAGTGTTTTGTCTACCAACTTTGATGATTTTCTTATTTATAGAAAGATAGTGCAGGTGATACAGGAGAGACGGTCAAGAAAAGAGGTTAGAAATGGTTTACAAAGAAGGAGCTTTTTTTGTCTCAACTGGCCAGAGTTGGTCCTTTGCTAGAGTTGGAGCTTAAAGGGTTCCACTTATTTGTAGATGCACTCTAAAAATAAATACATGTATATCTCCAACCTGGTGTCGTATAACCTAACATATACTATGCTTCCTGTTAGATAATATTGGCCTCTATATGTAATTTTGTCATCTCTTAATATACTATAGCTCCCAAATGGTAACACATACCTAATATATTATTAATTACCATATATACATATATAACCTAATAACATATACCATGTAATATAAGTACATGCAATACACTCTTATAATAGAAAAAATAAAATGAAAGCATAGGAATATACACCAAATAGTGATATGTATCAGTCCAGAAAATATATAGAAATATCTACATATAACACTATGTGTATATATAAATGTTACACTTATTATGAGCATATGTCACTTTACACATACTCGATACCAGGATCTGCTTTGAAGACCCATTCCACTCCCTTTCACCTGTTGTTGAAAAGACTGTGGCCGCCATAAATAGGAACCTGGAGCAAAGGACCGATTCTCTGTTCCCCACAAGCTCCAGCACTATCGTTCTCATGGCAATGGAAAGGGAGTCTTCATTCAGGTAGTAGATTCACGGGGTTCTGAGCCAACACATAGAACTCCCATTTCAGAGGAGGCCCCCACAGCCCAGGCCATGGGAAAGCTCCATGGAAGTTCAAAGTCAAAAGCTGAGGGGTGGCAAAGGGGGAGTGAAGTGGGGAAGGAGGCTGGGTCCGAACTCCAGCTCGAGGAGAACATGACATCTTAAATCTGCTCGGGAAAGTCACCTCCCCCGGTGGCAGGCTGCCCTGGGGGTAGGAGGAGCAGGCTGTTGGCTCCGTCAGTGCTGGGGGAATCCTGCGTGCTGGCTGTCCCGGGGGCTCCCTCCCCGAAGAGTCGGAACCCTCGGAATCACTTGTCTCCTGACCGCCGCCTGAGGTTCTGGGGGAAGTGCAAAGGAGAATCAAGATTATTTTCTTATTATTTGATTTCTATTCTGAGTGTTGTTAACTCTGGCCTCTTCTAGGCGTCGTTCTGCTCCAGGAACAGCTAGATTTTGCCAAACACGCCCATACCCATGCATCCTGACCACTAAGAGGGACTTAAAGAACGGAAATTCGTTAATTTTGAGAGATGTTTGGGGAAAGTTGAGTGGAAAGGGGACCCGCGCTGCACTAGAAAAAATGTAAACGCGAAACCTCCCGGCCCCGGGGCGGTCAGTCTCCTGGCACGAGATAGGAAGATGTCATTTCTTTAACCAAATCTGGATGCGCTCCTATCTACCCAGCACTGGAAGACTGAGCTTTTGCGAGTTTCTGCGCAGTACTGAGAACATATCCTAATGTCCATAAAAACTTGGCGGAAAGAATTTGATGAATGTGTCTAATTGGTTTAACCCACCATCTATTCACAAGAAGAAAAGCTCCGTCATTAGACTTAATTAAGGGTTTTTTTTTAAGTCGCTGCCTTTAATTATCTAGAAACCGTAAAGTCCAGCACCAGCATCTGCGTCATTTTAATTAATCTATTTTGTTAGGGGGTGTGGCAAAGTTACCCAATATTTTCCCATATCCTTTCCAACGCGCGACGCAGCCCCGCGAGCGGGGCAGGCTCACGTCCAACGCAGGGAGCAAAGCGCGTTTGGCCAGCGGAGCCTGAGCCGCCACGCGCGCCGCCGAGCGCGCCCCCGAGAGCCAGATATTTGGCGAATTTAAACAAACGTTTTAGGAAAGATTTGCCATAAGATTTTTTCCTCTGCAAATAGCTCACCAAACAAAAGAACAAAAGCCTACAATTTGTGGACAAACGCCCTGGGACAAAGATGCTGAAAAGCTTCTGCACACCTGAGGTATTGGGAGGCTCGTGGTCCCCGTACCAATCTGCCCACAGGACCCCACACTGACAAGAAAAACTCGCTTGCCACTTCCCCATTTGGCCAGAACCCAAGGCTTTCTCTGGGTTCGTTCAAAAGTTTTCTTTTAATTCATACAGCGTTCCTGGTTGGGAAACAGGAAAACAGGTTTCCAGAAATCCGATAGGTGATTTGAGGCGCCCCATGCAATTCACTCACACAAGTACGGGGACCAGAGATAGTTCAGAAAGCCTAACACTCATCCACTCGTGGGGTTAATTAAACGTGGACAATTAAGCTGCCATGGGCAGAGACCTCGATGCTTTCTCCCATACCCCCTACATCAGGAAAATAGTAACTTCTGCTACTCACTTAATCCTTTGCTATTCTCCCAGTCAATCCTTTAAAAATATTTTTTTTAAACAATCCAACTTCTTGAGCATTGATGGAGAGGCTGCAGGAGCTTAAGTCCTTGAAATCCTTGAGTCCTAGTCAATGGCTTTTATTCCATCACACCCTAGGGTTTTTTTTTTTTTTCAGCAGCAATATCCTGATAGTATTTTACAATTTTGGAATGATTTTACCTCCATTTTTCTAAATTTAGGAGTGTGCTAAATAAAAGAAATAAGGAAAAAGCCACCTAAGCCACATAAATGGTGTTATTCTCCAATGCCTGGGGCAGTTGTTACTGAAAGTGGAACTTCAGATTTTTTCTCTAAATAGAATAAAAAAGGGGGAATAATGAAGAGAGCAGTGCAAACACCAAGAGAAGAGCAGCCAACTTCCTTTTTTCCTCCAGAGCAAGGAGGCAAGTGGCTATTTGGCAAGTGCCATTAGCCACAGCTCTGAACTTGGGCACCTCTCTGGGTTGAGTCAGCTCAAGCTTGGTTCTCTGTGGATCTGAAGCTCCGTTTATTGTAGGATCTGTGAGGGCCTAAAATGCAGGCCCCAGGCAGCTGGACAAGCCCATTTGTCCACTCAGGCCGTAATTCTCAGAAGTGCATCGCACAAATCATTCCAAAGCAGGGGACATGGAATGCAGAGTGCTTTGGTGGGGGAGGGAAATGAATCTGGAGGCTGTAAAAAGCCTCTTCTCAGGAGCCACCACCTCTTACTTCATCAAGTGCTAGCTGCTTTGGAAATTTCCCCTCAGCACACATCCCTCCCTAGGTTCTGGAGTTCAGGGGGTAAAAGTCATTTTACCCCAAGGAGCTGGGGGCTCCCCAGCACAGGCTGAAATCAGAGGGTAGTTGTGTGAGAGTGTGAACCTGACAAAACCAGTCTAAACCTCAGACCCACCTTTCTCTTTAACTCTCCCCAGTGCTTCCAGCACCTTGAGGGTGGAAGCAGATGTCCTCAGAGGAGTGGATCTTGGAATTACAGGTTTCACCCTTAACAAAAATGCAGGCCTGCAAGGAGCCACCCAGTGGTCTAGCCCTTAGGCATTTTTGTCTGGCTCCCAGAATGAGCCATCAAAACCCAAGAGTATCCCCTTTTACCTGGAAGGTCAGGAAAGGAACTTGCCCTGGTCCCTGGCTCAGGTCTTCCTCCAACCACTCTGAAACTTGGGATTTAAAAAGTTTCCCTGTTTAACAAGATTATTCATTCTTGCTTTCAGTTTTATTGGGATTTCCAACCTCCTTTTCTTTCGTTCTGTGATATTCTTCCCGCCACCATTTTTGGGTGTCTTTTTTTTTTTTTTTCCACTTTTCCCCCACTTTCCTCCAGGTTCAGGACTATTTTGCACTCATTCTCTGTCGCTTAAGGAAAAAGACATGTCTGGAGAATCTGGGATACTGAAGGAGAGACAAGAGATGACCTGGAGGCAGCAGGGGCATGTAACACACTGGCAGCTAGCCCTGGTCTGTTTTCACTGAGTTGGTGGGGGGGGCAGCAACAGAGTCTTTAGTCCTGTGCAGACAATGAGAGGCTGGGAAGCTGCAAAGGAGCTCCTCAGCCCAACACTGTTTGCTTAGTGTCAGGCCTTGGGCCACTCATGCCTGATATAGATGTTGATCCCACCCTAGGAACTGGCTTTTTCTCCTGCATGCTCCACACTGGCCAGTTCATGTTTGCAAACAACTTAACTAACTGACTTCTCTAATATTTGTCTGTTAGCTTTGGCTTTGGAGAGATGGAAGGGGTGACAAGCAGGGCAAAGGCACCCAGCCTCTGAAGGTTTGACTTCCCACTCACACGTCCAGGCCTTCTGGCTGATTATCTTCACTTCTTTCTGGAGGAAGCAGAGAGTCTCCAGCTTTTGAAAATTTACTGTTTTAATATCGCAGCCACAAGATCTGGAAGAAGCAGTACAGCAAGCTCACAAGCCATTCCGCTAATGGGAGCGTCCCTTCCCAGAGCACAAGGTCACATACACCAACACACACACGCCACATGTGGGCAAGTCAGAACAGAGAATTGTCTACACGAGTGGAGGAGACATTCATCCAGACACTGGTCTATTCTTTTCCATGCTCTTCTGATACACTCAGGAATCTCCATCTCTGACTTTCCAACTTGCCTTAGGTTTAAAAAGAGAAGTAGAAGTCAGATCATCTTCTTTGCCTTGAGTATTTAAATAAACATTTAGAATTTGTTTCTTAAATGTGCAAATTGAGGGGCTTGGAGATGCATCTGAGTTCCTCTCAATGTCTTCCCTTTTGAGGGCACTGCTCTTGGAAAAGCTGCCAGGAACCTGCATCTGCAAAGACAGCTATTGGGGCTGCTCCCTAGTTCCCTTCCCAGGGTGCCCTGTACCCCAGTCCAGTCCATATCTAGGCTTAAAAATCCTGCTGTCTTCTCCCCAGGCCAGAATTTCCATGCCGACCCTTTGATAGTGTCCTGAGCTTAATTTGGGGAGGCCAGAAGCTGTGTGACAACACTTCTCTCCCTCTGATTTCAGGGCATCTAAGTTTCTCTAAGTGCCCCTGTAGGACTGAGGGCGGGGATGGGTTCCTCCAGGAGCTCCTTCTATGAGGAGGGCTGGGCTGACACCTTCACCGTGAGCGGCTGGAGAAGATGGTTGGTAACCCAGCTGAGGCAGAGGAAGCCTGTTCCTGGTGCCCCCACTCCCCCTTTTTATTTTCCTTCATGGCATTGTTTGCAATGACGGTCCAGTTCTTATATGAGGAGGCCAACGCCTCCCTTGAAATGGAAACAGAGAACTGAATAAAGAAAAAAAGTACTTTGTAGTCTGCATCGTCCATCTTTAATTCAGAGATGCATCTGTACTCCAGGGAGCTCTGCCTTTGATCTCTTTGATTTTTTTTACATCAGATCTGTTATGGACTAAAATTCCTAGGTTTTCCATAGAAACATCTCCATTCCTTCAGGATATTGATGTTTTCTTCTTCCTGGGGGTTATGATATGGTAAATCAGATTCAGAACAGAAGGACAATGCCAGCATTCACAGGCCTGCCCCATCCCTCTCTCTCACGTTCTCTTTCCCTCCCACTCTCATTTGTTCATTCATATTCATTCTCTCTTTGGCTCTTGCTTTCTCTCATTCTCTTTCACTCCCTCTCTCCCTCCTCCATTCCTGCTTCCTTTCCTTCTCCTTTCTTTCTCTGCCTCATTTTCTCCCCGTTGTTCCCGGGAACCGAAATAGCGTTGTGATTCTGGCCTTCTCAAGCCTTTTCAATCGCCTTCAACTTTGGCGGCCGCGGCGGCAGCAGCAGCAGCAGCAACAGCAGCAGCAGGTTGCGTTGCCATGGAGACTGCACTGTGCTGCAGCAGCGGCGGTGGCCACATCTCCAATCCCCCAAACAATGCCTCGCCAAAGTGCAGGTTTCTCGCCCTTTTCTGAGCACTTTTGCCTTCTAATGGGGCTAGTGGCCTCCAATGGGCGCTGTATCTTGACATGACAACAATCCCTACCCCATTTTCTTCCCCCTCCTGCTTTTTCTTCCTCCCTCCACGTCTTTGATCTATTAAAAATCAAAAGAACAGAGTCACAGAGGAAAGTTGGATTTTGTTGTGGCTGCCACTACACAAAATGGGGCTCTTCAAACAGAGCGTGGTGGAACCGAAGTCTGACAATGCTGATCCAGATTGGTTGTAACTACAGGTCAAACTGGACAGCTCTATACAAGAGGATGCAATCCAGACCCGCCAAGGGGCAATCAGCCTCCCAGCCCCAACCTGGCTGTAGTTAGGAATATCTGTTGGCTGTTGGGCAACATCATTGAGATCAGGGTTCTGAAGAGAACCCCAGGTGAGGAGCCACAAGGACCCAAAGCCAGAATATCTGTTCAAACTTAAATCATCTTACAAGGCCCTTGCATGGCACCGTACTCTCTGCCCTGATCTCGACACACTCCAGCTACCTCCACCTCGCTCGGTGCACAGCAGGTGTTCAATAAATAATCGCTGGTTATCCTAGTTGCAGGTGCACTGCCAAACCCTCCGCTAGGGGGCAAGAGAGAGCGAGAATGGTTGCACACTATAAGTCAAGAAACAACAGCTGTACGTGGCCTGCCATAAAGGATGATTAGGTGGTTGGGGAAAATGCCAAACCATCTGTAAACAGACCCTAAATTCAGCAAGGGTTTTTTTCCCCCAAAGTGACAGTAACATTAATATTATCATTATGGTCAGGTGTCATTTGGCACAATGTATTTCTGGTGAGATAATCTCTGAGCCAAAACATATCTGGTCTATTACACACTAAAACCAAGACCATTGTAAGATCCTCGACATTAAGACACTTGGAGCATTTCCTTAGATATTATATGTCACCCACAACTTAAGTACAGTAGCAATATTAATTAAACTGGTTACATCTAGGTGTAATATGCAGATAACACATTTAAAAATTGCTTTTGTCCCATTGAACTTTCTATTTAGATAGCAGAAAATGCAAACAGATGTATATTACATTCATCTCAGTTTCAAGTTAATATGAAAAATGAATTGTATATACTTCAAAAATTTACTCAGTTTGGGTTCAACATTAGCTCCTCAGTCTCATTGATAACGTCTGGCCTTTCCATATTAAAAAGCTGCAATTTTAAATAAAAGGGCAAAAGTTCAATTTAAAGTAAAATAATATACAGAGATCACAATCAGACTATGAAAGCAAGACCAACTTCAAACCTTTAAAATATGACAACTAGATTGTTTTGGTGATGTGGTATCTATCCTAACATTTCTCAAGGAGCTGATGTGCTGATAGTTACCTGGAACATTTTAGCAATGTTTAATGTTTGTGACTAAAATACAACTGAGAAAATGTCCTAGCAAATGGATATCTGTCAAGATTAAATTTAACTTTTTTAAAACCAGGTTAAAAATGATAGATTAACAAAATTCTAGTTATTTTTTATATAGAGGATTATAAGAGGAATGTACTAATGCAATTATGTTTTTCCTAATGCATATTGGAACAGCATAGGTATTTGTAATCTGAGGAGAAAAGAGGAAAACTTTTCAAGTGTTGAACTGTTGCTAAGGATTTGTGAACATGGAAAGGGTTGTACAAATTCTGGCAAAGATCTCAGAACTCTAATCCCTGGACTCTAATCTCCAAAGACAGACTACAAATTTCTGCCCTGGTCACTAAGCCTAGGGGGAAAATATGAGACTGAAAACTGTTGGCAAAGTCATCTGGGGATAAATATGTAGACATTCTTGTCAGGCTTGGGAATTTATATTGTCAAGTAAACTTAACTATAAAATTAAAAATTTTTTACCCAGCATCATGACTGCTTATTTTTTGTGTTCTGTAATAGATGAAGCATATCACATAGACACACACACATGCAAAAGTTGCACTTGAGGGGTTTTAGCTTTTTTCTTTTTTTATGTTTCTTTTTGTTATACACATAACTTTGCAGTTTCAAATAAATGGAACAAACCATTCCCTGAGATCAGCCAAGATGGAGGCATAAGTAGATATGCTTCACTTCCTTGCACAACCAAAAGGATAACAACCAATTAAAGAAACAAAAAATAACCAGAGCTGCCAGAGAATTGAACTGTATGGAAGACCAACAAATGAGAAGTTAAAAAAAGAAACATTCCTCCAGACTGGTAGGAGGGGCGGAGATGGGCAGCTGGGGTGGAGAGGATGCGTGACAGGCAGTGGCTGGAGCAATGGGTGGGAGAGGCAGTGCCTGGGGATCTGGTGTTCACACATTTGCATTCAGGTAAAGCCAGGAGCAACAACTAGGTAGTGAAACAGATCACACAACCCAGGGTTCCAGTACTGAAAAAAGACAGCCTGAAAACCTCTGACTTAAAACACCTGTGGGGCTTGTGGTGGCAAAAGAAACTTCCAGCCTCACAGGATAGTCCATTGGAGGAGCCCACAGTGTCCCAGAACATATACAAGCTCAGCCACCCAAGAATCATCACAAGGGCAGCACCTGGAAGTAGGCAATTTGCTTGTGGGAAGCAAGGGAAGTGACTGAAAGGGTGAGAGAGCAGAGCAAATGGTATTAATCCCTGTCTGAACCCCCCACATATACAGCATCACCAGGCAGTGAGGTATGTTGCCCCACCCTCAATGAATACCTAAGGTTCTGCCCCCTACAGTGTAACAGGTGTGGCAAAGAAATATGATGTAAATGAAAGAACATATCAAAACTTCAGAAAAAGAACTAAGCAACAAGAAGATAGACAGCCTATAAGATGCAGAGTTCAAAGCACTGGTAATCAGGATGCTCACAGAAATGATTGAGTACTGATGCAAAATAAGTGAAGCCTATACAAAGTGAAATAAAGAAAAATATACAGGGAGCTAACAGTGAAAAGAAGGAAACCAGGACTCAAATCAACAATTTGGAATAGAAGGAAGAAATAAACATTCAACTAGATCAGAGTGAAGAAACAAGAATTCAAAAAAAGGAGGAGAGGCTGAGGAACCTCCAGGACAACTTTAAACATTCCAACATCCAAATTACAGGGACATCAGAAGGAGAAGAGGAAGAGCAGGAAAGTAAAAACTTATTTGAAAAAAATAATGAAGGAAATCTTCCCCAGTCTGAAGAAGGAAACAGACATAGAAGTCCAGGAAGCTCAGAAAATTTTTTAAAAAAGAATACAAAGAGGAACATACCAAGACACATCATAATTAAGTTGCCAAAGATTAAAGATAGGGAAAGGAATCTTAAAAGCAGCAAGAGGAAAGTCCCTACAAAGGTGTTCCTATAAGACTATCAGTTGATTTGTCGAAAGAATCCTTGCAGGCAAGAAGGGACTAGAAGGAGGTATTTGGGGTCATGAAAGGCAAGGACCTACATCCAAGATTACTCTATCCAACAAAGCCATCATTTAGAATGGAAGGGCAGACAAAGTGCTTCTCACACAAGGTTAAGTTAAATGAGTTCATCATCACCAAGCCTTTATTACAAGAAATGTCTTACAGGGACTTATCTAATAAAAAGATCAAAACTGTGGACAGTAAAATGACAACAAACTCACGACTACAAACAACTGAACCTAAAAAAAAAAAGTAAGCAAACAACTAGAACAGGAATAGAATAATAGAAATGGAGATCACATGGAGGGTTATCAGTGGGGATGGGGAAGGGGGAAAATGGGGGGAAAGGTACAGGGAATAAATAAGAAGCATAACTGGCAGGTACAAAATAGACAAGTCGAGGTTAAGAATAGTATAGGAAATGGAGAAGCCAAAGAACTTGTATGTACAACCCATGGACATGAACTAAAGGAGGGAATGCTGGAGGGAATGGGGGTACTGGGCAGAAGGGGAAAAGTGGAGAAAAATTGGACAACTATAGTAGCATAATTAATAAAATATACTTTAAAATTTTCCTAAACAATTAAAAAGGCACCATAAACTGGCCAAAAGTTCCTGGGCCACCTTTTAGCTTTTAAGAAAGACTGAAAGGAGAAAATTCCATACTGTTTTGCATAATGGTTGCACCAGTCTGCAATCCCACCAACAGTGAACTAGGGTCCCCTTTTCCCCACAACCTCTCCATTTGTTGTTTGTTGCTTTGTTTATGATTTCCATCCTGACTAGTGTAAAGTAGTATCTCATAAATGAATGGATCAAAAAACTATAGTACATATACACAATGGAATTCTATGCAGCAGAGAGAAAGAAGGAGCTCCCACCCTTTGCAACAGCATGGATGGAACTGGAAAACATTATGCCAAGTGAAATAAGCCAGGTATTGAAAGACAAATACCATATGATCTCACCATTAACAGGAAGCTAAACAACAAAACAAACAAGCGAGCAAAATAAAAACAAAGACACTGAGAGAACAGGGGACAGTGACCAGAAGGGAGAGGGGAGGGAATTTAAGGGGGAAAAGGGGAGGGATTTAGAGGAACAAGTATAAAGGACGCAGGGACAATAACTAAGGGGGATGGAAATGGGAGGGAGGTGGGGAGCATGGGGTGGGGTGGGCTGGGATGGGAGAAATAGACAGAAAACTGTACTTGAAAAATAATTAAATAAAAAAAGAAAGACTGAAAGGAGAGATTTGTGAGGCTTCTTCAAAAGCAGAAGGAGAATGACCAAGAAGTAACCATGCTAACCATTACTCAGGCTTAAAAAGATCATTCTTAGGGCCTGGATCATCCTGTTCATTTAGAATAAAGTCTAATGACAAAGGTAGCCAACAAAACCTCTACCTCACAAACACAAACACCCACATATATATACACACTCCAAGGTTCACAAACCTTCTCAGAGGGACCACAACTTTGAGTGACCCAAGACCCAGTTACCCCAATTCTAAACATCTTTAACCTCTTAAAAAAAAAAAGGTCAGTCAGAGCTTAGGAAAAGACATGTCCTGGGAAAAATAAACCTCATTTCTTTCTACCTTTCTCTCATGGAAAAAGTGCTAACAACGGAGATAACTTACTTATTTTCTGAGAAACTAAATATTCATCAGAATGAATCCATACTTTGAAAGTATAGGGTGGGGCAAAAGTAGGTTTACAGTTGTGAGTACACAAAACACAGAGTTAGTTCTCGTATTATCATTTATTTGTTAACTGTTGTATTTTCCATACAAATAACTGTAAACCTATATTTTTCCACCCTGTATTTTCTTTTTTTAATTTAATTTAATTTTAATTGTTGTTCAATTACAGTTCTCTGTCTTTTACTCCCAACCCAACCCACCCCCAGCCCTCCCCACCTTCTTCCTATTTCCACACCCCCCCTAGTTTTCGTCCATGTGTCCTTTATGCTTGTTCCTGTAAAGCTACCCTGTATTTTCTAGCTTGGTGACATTTTCGGGTACTATTTTCATCTAACCAGCATCATCCTGTTACTGAACTTTGATGTTCTTTGGATTTCCCTATGTCTTTTAACTTTAAAACAGAATTATTTCATACTACTGGGACATTGTTTAAATTCCTTTAAAATGTGGTTCCAGAGCAGCAGCCTCAACATCACCTGGAAACTTGTGATTAATGCAAATTCTCAGGTACTGCTTCAGGTCTATTGCATTGAAACACTGGGGGTGGCCTGAGAAATCTCTGGTTACTTTGGTCTGTTTTGAATGAACTCTAGGTGATTGTGGAGTTTGATCAAGTTGAAGAACCACCAGTTATAGGACCCTACAAACCACCCTGGAGATGGAAATGTTACACTGATGAGTTTTTGTTTCTGAACTCTGGAAGATCAATCTGGAAAGACAGTCAAGGAAAAGCTCTCGGGACTTCAGTACCAAGAGTAGAGAAGTCAAATCAGAGGTTATGGTTTCTTTCTGCTCCTGGCTGAGCTCAGGGCACTGGGGAGCAATTTCTATAGTTGCTAGCACCAGGTTACTCTGATTTTTAAGTCCTCATGGGTGAAGAGAGTTAAGATAAGGCAGCTAAGTCCTCCAAAGACAGGTCCAAAATTGGGGAGGGTGAGATGCTGGACCTGCGGTAAGGAAGAAAGCTGGGGAGAGAGAAGCAGTCAGAGGATAAGAGGCTAGAGGTTCTCCACAGCAGAGAGAGGATCTCAAATACCACCAGGGAAAATACAATTCCATAATACCTATCCTTCTCAAACTGTTCCAAAAAAAGTCAAGAAGAGAGAATACTCCCTAACTCTTTTTATGAGTCCAGTATTATCCTAATTCTAAAACCAGGTAAAGCACTGGTTGGTGTGGCTCAGTGGATTATATGCCAGCCTGTGAACCCAAAGGTTGCTGGTTTGATTCCCAGTCAGGGCACATTTCTGGGTTGTGGGCCTGGTCCCCAGTTTGGGGCAGACGAGAGATTACCTCTCACACATAGATATTTCTCTCCTCTTTCTGCCTTCTTTTCCTTCTCCAGAAAAAGAAATAAAATCTTTTAAAAAAGTTATGCTTTTAAAAAATAAAATAAAATGAGGTAAAGACACAACAAAGAAAGAAAATTACAGGTCAATGTCTCTGATTAACATAGATGCTAAAATCCTCAAGAAAATACTGACAAACCAGGTCCAGTATTACATTAAACAGATCATGCACCATGGTCAAGTGGGATTTATCTGAGGGATGCAAAGATAGTATAACATTTGCAAATCAGTAAACATAGCACATCGCATAAACAAAATGAAAGACAAAAAACATATGACCTTATTAATAGATGCTGAAAAAGCATTGGATAAAATCCAACACCCATTTAGGATAAAAAAAACACTCAGCAAAGTGGGAATAAAGGAAGCATGCCTCAATACAATAAAGTCCATATACAAGAAACCTATAGCCAACATCATACTCACTGGGCAAAAACTAAAAGCATTTCCTTTAAGATCAGGAACAAGACAAAGGTGCCTGTTTTCACTACTCTAATTCAAGATAGTACTAAAAGTTTTAGCCACAGTGATTAGATAAGAGAGATAAAAGGCATGCAAATGGAAAAGAAGGGAGTAAAACTGTCATTATTCTCACAGGACATAATAGGATACATAGAAAACCCTATAGTCTCCACCAAAAACCTACTTGACCTAATAAGTGATTTTGGCAAAGTAGCGGGATACAAAGTCAATATTCAGAAATTGATGACATTCTTGTACAACAGCAATGAAATATGTAGAATAAAAACTGAGAAAAAATCCCACTTACTATAGCAACAAGAAAAATAAAGTACCTAGGGATAAATTTCACCAAGGATGTAAAAATCTGTGTGGAAGCATATACTGTATTCATGGATTGGAAGAATTAACATCATTAAAATGTCCACACTGCCCAAGCAATTTATAGATTCAACACAATCCCTATGAAAATACTGAAGGCATTGGTCACAGATCTAGAACAAACATTCCAAAAATGCATATGGAACCAAAATGACCCTGAATAGCCTCAGCAATCCTGAGAAAAAAGAACAAAGTTGGGGGATCACAATACCTGATATCAAACATGGAATACTATGCAGCAGAAAGAAAGAAGGAGCTCCTACCCTTTGTGACAGCATGAATAAATCTGGAGGGCGTTGTACTAAGTGAAATAAGTCAGGCAGTGAAAGAGAAATACTATATGATCTCACCTGTAAGCTGAACATAATCAACAAAACAAACAAGCAAGCAAAATATAACCAGAGACACTGAAATTAAGAACAGACAGTAACCAGAGGGGAGGTGGGAGGGAACGATTGGAGGGAAATGGGGAAGGGTTGTCAGGAACATGTATAAAGGACCCATGGACAAAGCCAAAGGTGGGTAGGATTGAGGGTGGGAGGTGGGGATGGCTTGGGTGGGAGAAAGAGGAGAGAGTAAATGGAGACAACTGTACTTGAACAACAATTAAAAATGTGAAAAAAAAACCACTATACTACAAGGCCACTGTAATCAAGACAGTCTGGTACTTGCATAACAGCACATACAGATCAATGGAACAGAATAGAGATCCCAGAAATAAACCCATGTCTCTACAGTTAATTAATATTCAACAAAGGGGGCATGACCATACAATGAAGTACAGTCTCTTCAATAAATGGTGTTGGGAAAACTGGACTGGTACATGCTAAAAAAGAAATTAGATCACCAATTTATACCATACACCAGAATAGACATAAAATGGATAAAGGATTTAAATATAAGTTGTGATACCATAGAAATCCTAGTGGGAAACACAGGCAGTAAAATTTCAGGTATCCTGTGCAGCAATATTTTTGCTTATGTATCTCCTAGAGCAATGGAAATAGAGGAAAAAATAAACAAGTGGGACTACATCAAATTAAAATGTTTCAGCATGGTTGAAGAAACCATCATCAAAATGAAAAGGGAACCAACTGTATGGGAGAACATATTTGCCAATAGACAAAAATATATATAGATATAGATATATAGATATATATATAAAGAACTCATAGGACTCAACACTAGGAACACACACAACCTTATTAAAAAATGGGCAAAGGACCTAAATAGACACTTCTCCAAGGAGGACATACAGATCACTCATAGGCATATTGAAAATGCTCAACATCAGTAGCCATCAGAAAGATGGAAATTAAAACCACAATGAGATATCACCTCACATTTACACCTGTCAGAATGGCTATCATTAATAATCCACAAACAACAAGTGCTGGTGAGGATGCGGAGCAATGGGAACCCTGGTGCACTCTTGATGGAAATGAAGACTGGTGCAGCCAGTCTGCACCATGTTGTGGAAAACGGTGTGGAATTTCCTCAAAAAATTAAACATGGGACTGCCTATGATCCAGTGATTCTACTGCTGGAAATATACCCTAATAAACCTGAAACACCAATTCAAAAGAACTTATGCATCTCTATGTTCACAGCAGCACTATTTACAACAGCCAAGTGCTGGAAACAGCCCAAGTGCCCATCAGTAGATGAGAGGATTAAAAAACTGTGGTCCATTTACACAATGTACTACTACACAGCAGAAGCCAGAAATTTATACCTTTTTGCGACAGCATGGATGGAACTGGAGACTCTTATGCTGTCAAATATGCTAGTCAGTGAAAGACAAATACCCTATGACCTCGGTTATAACTGGAATCTAAGGAACAAAATAAAATAATGAGAAAAATAGAACCGGAGACAAGGAAACATGGAAGAGACTGACAGCTCTAGGAGGTAGGAGGGCAGAGGGCAGTGGTAGAAGGAAAAGGAAAGGATTAGGCTAGAACAAGTGTGAATGACTCGTGAGCATGGACAAAGGACAATGGAGAAGGGATTGACTGTGGGCAAGAGGGGTGGGCTGGGTGGAGGTGAGCAAAAGGGAAAAATTGATACAACTATAATAGAATAAACAATAAAAATAAAAGAGAAAAGGGAAGTACCAAAAAGACAATTTGAAGGAATGGCTTGTGTACATGAATGAGAGTAAAAGTCTGAGGGGGCAGATATGTGTGAAGGTGTGAAAGATGTGACTATGGTGGGTGTGTGTAGGTGGGGCATGGGACTCCAGGAGGTGTGTGAGGACTGTGGAAGACAGGAGAGGGACGTGGCTGATACAAATGTGGGAGCGGCGCAGAGATGTCAGAGGGTACAAAGAGTCTGTGGCGTTCTGAAGGGCGAGAGAAGTAAGGAGGGTGGAAGAAATCTGAAGAGTGAATGAGAGGCCAAGGAGAGAAGGAAGGGGTAGGAGGGGCTGTAAAGAAGGGTGAGGAAGAGAGAGTTATGAGGGGCTGAGGGAGTATAACAGGGTGAAAGGGTGTATGTATGTAAGGTATGAGAGAAGTTGGGGAAAGGTGAGGGAAGGGTAAAGTGGGCAAGGGTGCTCCCTACTCAGCCAGCTGCCAAGCTCCTGCAGAGACACAGAGCATGCAAATGAATAGGGATCAAATATGTGTATGACTGGGTTGGGAGCCAGAAAAACCCTGGTCCTTGCTCTTCCACCAGGCTGCTTTTAGATAGATCAAAACAAGAGCCCCCACCTCTCTGAATACTCTTGGGACATGTCTGCAAAGGGTGCCATGTCTGAACCCTCTGTGGGGATCAGCTTCTTTAAGTGACTAATTAACAACTGTGCTCAGCTGTGCTCCATTGGCAAATTATAGGACACCTGAAATTGCAGGTGATAACTGGATCCCACACCTCCCGGTGTGGGTACTTTCCTGAGACCAGGTCCCCGAACTCTCCTTTATTGCCTACACCACTCCCTTTCACTTTTTATCTTTAAATTCACAACTTTCACAAAAAAAGAGGATTGAGATAGGGGTCCGGACTTCTCCAAGTTAGGGATTTTCCATGACTGTCCATACAAACAATTTCCACCGATCCAGGTCTTAAATCTCACATCTTAGGAAAGGCTCTGCATGGTTCCTTCCAAAACGCCCTTTGGAACCCAAACCTGACTCAGTATTACCCCAGCCTCCCCATTCTCTTCACCAGCAGGAGGTAATTTGGGCATGAATCAAAATTCAGGTGGAAAGGATCCTTCCTTTCTCTGTGGCAAGAATGCGTAGGCTTGTCACCAAAGAGGGAATGGCTGGTCTCTGAACCCAGACTACCCAGACTTGGGCAGGGCCTGGCTATTTGTGTGCACAAATACAGTGTGTGGAAGTGGCATAACTGGGTGATTCCAACTCGAATTCCATAATTAGTAGTTAAGTTTTCATGTGCAGAGTAGAATGAAATTTAATAACAAGTGATTAATGTGGATTATTAAAGTAATATAAACCCTGTCCACATAAATTAAGAGGAAAAAATTACCTTGCAAGCATTAAAGTGGAAGAGAGGTCTGGGGTGCTCTCTCTAGCACCTGAAACCTAACCTTACTTCTTCATTTTAATTTCATTCCGTAGTAAAATATAAAAGTTCACAGATACTGGCAGGTGCCATTTTATAATCAAATCTGCAAGAAAATTATTAATCTTCAGAGTTAGCATATATTACAGAGCTATTTAAAAGATTTTAAAGTTTTGGTGTTAACAACAGGCATCATTTTACCTGTAATGAACATTAATTTTATATGCAAAGGAAATTTTAGCAGATTTTTCTCAAATACTCAACTCATAAGGATAAATCAGTTAACTTAATTTTTCATATAGTTATACATTTTTACCTTTTGCATTGACAAAAATAACGTTAATATGAGGGGTCAATTTTTCCAGGAATGATTTTTAAAGTTTACTAAAGTTGCATCATTTGTTTTAATAAGAATAATTTTGGCCATTATGCTATGTCTTTAACAAATTACAATTGCATATGTCCTCTGAACACCACTAGTTTAAACCAATGACAGATTTCACATTATATTCAATTTGCCAGAAATATGTACAATGTCTAAATGTTTATCAGCAATAGATTGAATTAATCATCTCTCATCTTCAGTTGTATTCACTATAATTAAATAAGTAATTGAATACATGGACTAAATACTTGAATTGTTGGTGCCTAGAATATAATTAACTTGTATCCTATATGTTTTAATGGTATGTAGATATATGGATATTTTTCTAATTTGATGTGTTTTGTTAAAATAGATTTATTTTAAAGTAAGCATACTTGGAAGTCTTTTTTAATTCCTAACTGATTTTTTATAAAACCTGGAGTAGAACCTAAGTCTCTTATAGTCATCATCATTGGTTATATAGTCTAGGTTCCAACTCACCCATAAGCCTCAACAAACTTCATCTACCATAAACTCAGGTACAGGATTGCTGGAAACATATTGCTGAAGGCTAGAAATATGTTACTGTGTTGCTTTCTATGTTCACTGTAGTAGATCTCAGAGAACTGAACTCTAACATGTGCATTTCTATTTCTTGAATTTCTAAATTTTCTAGAACATTAAGGGATGATAAGGAGGAGCAGAGAGAGGAGAAAATTACTAAAGCCATTTGCTTTAAAATGAAGGTTTTCTTTTTAAAATAGGATGCTTGTAAGTTTAAAAGTTGGGCAAATATCCTCTGAGAACCCAAATGTGATTTCTGTGCATATATGTTGCCTGCATTTCTAAACTTAAAATCAAAACATAAAACCAAAATATACAGGCTACCATTCACTTGTTTTTTTTACACTTACAGAACTGTTTTTGAAATAGATCATAGCTGTCATATTATTAACTAACTAGTATGTGTAAACTAGTGGATCTAATTTGTTAATGAAGAAAATAGAGGTGTTTCATTTTCTTCTATATCACTTATGGTAACTTTTCTTGCAAGCTTCTCCATATTACAATTTTCTGCAAGTTTTTTGTTCTTAAATTTATATTTTTCTTTTGCATTCTGAAGTTGTTGTTTATACCTTTCTGCTACTTTTATGCTAGACCAAAATTCTTTGTAGAACATAACTGTTAATAAACTTCTCCCTCCTCTGACCCATAGCCCACCAAAGGGACAGTAAATTTTTCCCAGAGAACTAGAGAAAGGGTTTCCAGTGGAGACCTGGTGACTCCACCCTCCCCTCTACCTGCAGGAGACTGGGAGGAAACTGCACCAAAGTTTGGGTAAAGGGCGCAGCTCTCAGACATTCAGATCTGCACTCCCCAGAAAATGGCTTGAGCTGGTGCTGCTCTAGTCAACTGCGTCCTTTTGGAAGAAAGTAACCACTCCCCTCTCTCAAAGGAGTGACATTCCCTAACGGAATACTGTGAATGCCACCATTTTTCTTAATGTGTCTCCCATGCCTCTACAGTCCAATCTGCCAAGAAATTAGGCCCTACAAATTGGTGAGATTTTGCCATCCTGCTGGTAATGAAAGAAATGTGTAAATTTTTGAACTCTTCTAGAAACAACAGCCAAGGGAAGTTCAGGTTCTTTTTCTATGTCAAAGTTCAAGGAAATGCAACCTAATTCTCTAAAACCAGCCATTTTCAACTGAGGTGCCACGAGAATTTCTAAAACATGCAATACTTTACTATTTAGTCAGGTGCCCTGACCTCTCTCCCCTTAGACTGTCAAATAAAAAAAAATGACAGCACTGAACACAACAATAGCCAACCGGGTGTGAATAAATCAAAATTACACCTATTTTTTTCTGTCAGATCAGCAAAAAATATGGGGTTTTTTTGGTATGCCACAGGGTTTTAGTAATTAGTTACATGTGCCACGAAATGAAAAAGGTTGAAAATCACTACTCTAAATTATTTCAGATCTGCACTGTGGGAATTAAAACAGAGTTTAAACCAATTTTAAAGTTTTGCAAGATGTTTTGCTCCTCCTTCTAAAGTATTTAATTTTATTAGAGAAAGTATTCAGAATGTAAAGTTCAGAAATAAGGATAATTTCCCAAGCCCCCCAGGGTTTGGGGGCGGGGTGTGTGGCTGAGAACCTCTGGACTCTCAGGGCTCCTTCCAGGAACAATAAATCTTCAAGGATCTTTGGGGTTCATTTTCCAAACCTCCCTACCACCACTTGCCCTGAGCATTATTAGTTCCTCACAGTTCTCCCCGTTGTTCTCTCTTCCTTAATTCACTCCCCATGTTCGCTGAAAAGTCATTTATAAGGGAACTACACTCATACACCCGTTTGATCAAACAAGAATGTGTTGACTCCCCCCAAAATAAACTTTTCTCCACTATCAGCACTTTTTCCGCATCATTTTATCCACCTTGTTTAAGAAAAAGAGAGAGAGAGAGAAATGTGTATCTCACATCTAATTGTCTTCTATTTAACCAGCAACTGGCAATCACCCGACATTAATTTATACGGTTTGTACAAATACCTAAGCTATTTAAAAGGCTCCTCTGGGTCGTGTGTGGCAGGGAACATCTATCTGGTGAATAGGCGGTGTCACACGGTAGCATGCTCCCTTGTCAAGGCCGATTGTGTT
The DNA here is from genome assembly GCF_021234435.1 of Artibeus jamaicensis. NCBI lineage: Eukaryota > Metazoa > Chordata > Mammalia > Chiroptera > Phyllostomidae > Artibeus > Artibeus jamaicensis. The sequence goes on along the minus strand of NW_026521844.1, from coordinate 15,201,924 downwards.
TTAGGCAAACATTTGCCCAAACATAAAGGCAAAGGTCAAGGACTGTTCAGTCCCAGTATGTGCTAATTCACCTAGCGAGCCAATGGGGCAAAAGTTGCGTTTTATATGCTCTCCCTCCAGCCCCAAGCACAGAAGTCGAGCCTGCTAATGAACAAAATCGTCTCGAATAAAGGATCAACTCCCTTGTCAATCTCTCTCCGGCTGCCCAGTCAATGGCTTCCCCGGAAATAACCGGCGAACACGTGTTTGCCCACATCTGGATCAACCTCTGGCGCAGCACATGTTGCTTCCAGGTTCCTGAGTAGGGGAGCACCCACAATACACAAAACCTGCCAGCAGGTCGCTGTTTAGCGATTAAATGAACACCCACTCTGCACGGGTGCCCACACAGCCATGCCGTAAAATACACAGCAGACCAAAAAAAACAAAAAAAAAACTTTAGAACCGAATCCCAGAGCCACGGGTGAGCGGCAGGAAAGGGCGTACAAACATGTGTGTGTAACACACGTCTGTAGAAATGCGTGCGCGCACTCTGGGAGCCGCCTTTCCATATTCTTTGAGGCCACTTTTCTATAATTCAGCGAACACAGGGCAACACCTTGCGAGAAAATATGCCTCTCACCTAGTATGTCTACACCATTCCCACAGATTACTTCTATTTTCCCAGCCCCTGAAAAAAAAAATACAATCGATTTCGAGTGGATGTCAACTTGAAGCAACTCGGAAGTGGAATACTTTTAGGGTTAAACAAACGCTCGCGCGCGTGCTCCAACCCGGAGGATTTACTTTGCATCAATAATCATCTGGCGAGAACCAATGGCTGACTTTTTCCAAATCGTCCATTTAAAGGAAGAGTTCTTTCCCCTGATAAACCCGAGGTTCACAGCTGTGCGCGTCCACAAGCAAGTAGTTTACTCGCGCAAAAATCATTCCTGCGAGTTCGGCGATGCCCTGGCTCAGCGGCGCCGCGCGGCTGGCCCGGGGCTGACGGCCCGGGACCTGTTGCCTCCTCCGCCAACCGCGGCTCGCCCAGCCCCGCCGCTCCAGGCTCCGCGGCCTTGGGGGTTGTGATAACAAGGCTTGGAATGCAAGTATCTCTGTAAAACATCTGCAAATCCGAAGCAAAGTCGCAGGACACACCCCTCCCTGGTGGGAGCCTGGAGGTACTTTCTCATCCCTAGAAACAACAGGAAAACTCCCCCGAAGTGCATTTTCACTGCGTTCCAAAACCGAAGAGAAAACAGGAAAAAAAATGTAAACTTACCCCACCTGCCACAATACTATATTTTGAGCGTCCTTTTAACACTTTTGATTCTTCCTTTAGTGCTGAAGCCTTTTCTTTCCTCTTGCCAGATACCGTTTCAAACTAGCTGTGGTTTAAAAATTTTTTTTCTTAACTAAATAAAACCCGGTTTTACACTTCTCCCATTTTGCTGGCTAGAACTGGCTCAAATACTTCTTCCTCCATGCTTTCTTTAACAAAACTCCCTAAACACCACCTGGGCAGCTTCATAAGGCTTAAAGTTTGTGTGGTTTGTGTGCATTAGTGAGCTAGTGTGTGTGAGTGTGTGTGCACGCACGCGCACGCGCGCGCGCTCCGGCTGGTGCGAGAGTTAGTTGCTTTTAAAAAGATGTCGTTGTCATCCAGAGCAATAAAAATGTGACCCCCATCTTTGGGTATGGGTTTCTACGTGCGCCTCTCATTTCAGTTAATTTTTTTTTTTTTTGAGCTGAGAAAGCTGGTAGCTTACTTTCGGGAGACTTGGCTCGTTATTCATCTGTTTAGTCGCCTCAGAGGCACAAAAGCGGATCCACGGCGTTATGAAAAATGGCCTGGGCGCGGAGAATGTCACAGTGGTCGGCGTATTATTTTGGCCTTCTTAAAAAAAAAAACTCAAGGAAAGTTTGCTTTTGATGAATTCAATAAAAGCAAAGCTGCAACGGAAGAGATTTTCAGCTAAAATCATACAGCATGGGGCAGAGCTTAAAACAGCCAGATGGCCAAAGGTAGAGGGACCCTCTCCATTTCAAAACCCAGATCTAGAATTCTGCCGGGCTGAGCTTCTTAACTTATTTAATCCTGCATGTATCTTTATTATTTTTTTCAATTGATTTCCCCGCTCTTTTTTCCACCTCTCTTTTGGTCCCCCACCCAGCTCCCCACCCCAGAAGTTGCTGGTGGTACCCTCCCTGCCTTGGGATTTGCAGAAGTCACTTTTCAATTTACTCTTTGATAATAAGCAAACTTTGGAGCTGGCGCAGCCGGGTGTGAAGCTAACTCTGAAAGCCGTAGGCCTGCTCATTGCGGGCCATCACTGGGTTTTTGGTTGAAATGTCTGGGCCTTTGACATCTGGGGGCAGCTGAGGCTTTTGAATATAAGTACGAATGTGTTCCACCATTCCACTCCTCTCCACCACTCCCCACCCCTCCCCAGCCCACCCCACCCCATGTAACTAAGAAAAATCAGAAGATCATGTTCACCCCTCAGTTTCGCACCCTCATGGCTCACTCCCTTTCAATATCAACCCACAGAGCACGGTCACCGATAAATTTCTTAAGGGACCCCTATAACATTCTTAGGGTGAGGGAGACAGACTTGAGTGGCCACAGCAGCTCCATCCAAAATTTAGAATTGGAGTTGTGAAATTAATATGCATCCTATCTGAGCCACATTTCTTGGAGTCAGATGTTGGCTAAGAAGAGAAAAGGGACAGGTGAGTAAAAACAAATGATGGGATTTAACACCTGAGGCTCTGCCTCTGGAGATTGGGGACAGTGTGGGAAACCACCTAGGGTCCCATCCCTCAGTGTTAACCCTTACAGGTTTAATCTGGTCTGCGAGTTTGGCCGCCACCTCCCGGAAGGCTTTCGGATGGACTCCACCATACTCTGAGTACAAATATCCAGGCTTGGGAACTGGGTGCGGTGAAGAGATGGGGTTTCAGAGAGATTTGGAAATTTGGCCTTCCAAACCCAATTCTAAACCCAGAGGACACCCACTTGTCAATGTGCAGGGAGTTTGGGACATGGCTGGGAAAGAGGACTGAGAGATCAGTGAGAGCAAGGATTAGCTCTGGGTGTCTTATCAACTTGGGGAGCCTGCAGCCCGTGGGGAAAGGGGAGGCAACATCTGAACTGCCCCAACCTTTCCTAAAGGAGATGCTGCTCAAGGAAAGAGAACCGTGGGTCTTTTAGTGGCACGCTTTTTCAAGTACCTGCTCTGCCACAGGAACTCTGCGGTCTGGCTAAAGGACCCTGAACAAAGTCCTTTAAACTACCCCAACACTCTGTTTCCTCATCTCTAAAATGGGCACAAAATAAAACGTGTTTCAGGTGGGGTTTTTTGTTTGTTCATTTGCTTTTTTGTTTTAAATAAGACTAAAGGCAAAATGGGTATGAACTGTATGCAATAAATGTGTTACTGATGTGCTCTCAGCGTTGTCACTGCTGTTGCTTTTACTATACATACTGGCATATGCTCTGCCCTTATGCTATGCCTTGACCTAGGCTCCCAACAAGCCCTTCTTCAGACACACGCCCTAATTCCTTCGGCTCTGGATATCCAAAGATGCCCAGATTGGTACACTTGAGGCCCGACAGAAATCCTGATGGTTCCTGATGAGAACAGCTCTCCCCGCCCAGGGCAGCCTGGCCCCATTGGGTGCCTAGGCACTCCCTTGATCTCTCTGTGTGGGGCTTCAGAACCCCAGGTATCTCTGGGGAGGTGTGGAGTATTCTCAACCCTAGTCCCTCAAAGGTGTTCTGACCCTGGAAAAATCCTCCAAAACCAGACCAGAGAAGATTTTTTTTGGAAAAGGTGCTCACTTTTATACCTTTTGGAAGCAAAGGAAAAACAACCAGAGGCAAACTGGAGGAAGATTTCCTGTCGGCTGAAATGGTCAGGCCAGCTACCCATCAGCACTCTAAGTTCACACTTGTGGTCTTCCTGCCCAAGTATTTTTTGCAGAGGATTCTGGGAGGAAAACTTTTCCTATTCCCTAGCCCACCTGCAGGGTGGGGTGGGGATGGGGGGAGGAAGGGGGTGTGAATGTGTCCATTGAGTGATAGTTGAAAATCCCCCACTACTCCAGGACCCTGAGGGAAGAAGACTGTAGCAGCTCAAAATCCAACACATATCTCTGAAATATGCTGTCAAAATCAATGTTCTCATCTTGTGGGGAAAACAAGCTAAAAATCTTCAAGACTGGGGCTGACCCATATCAACTAGCATTTACTGGCGTGTATGTGAGTTCTTTGTCACTTGTAGTTACCCACTTAGCTGAGATGTTTGAAACGCAGAAAAGTTGATGCCTCGTCTCCACCCAGTCTGAGGACTAGACTTTCTGTCACTGTTTCCACTGCCTTAGGCATTTCACTCCTCAGCGCCATTTGAACACTACCTGACACCCAGTACAAGGAGAGCAGGTCACCTGAGTCCTCAGGAGAAGAGGGGTGCCAATAGCCCTCTTGCTCCTGGACTGGGCAGGAAGCTGGAGTCAGGATATGCTGGCTTAGGGAGCAGTCAGACTCCCCATTTCAAAGGCTCCTTAATGTGCGCGTGACAGCGTTTCCAGCTGCCGGTCACCTGAAATAATTTAGATGCTCAAGAACAGAGATGAGAGGGAGCCACGAATTCCTAGAGAGAAATTTGTGTCTCGGTCCGTTTGTAAATGGGAGGGGGATCGATAGGGTTTTATCTGTAGGCTTCTGTAGTTTTACCTTAGCCAACTGCCTGTGGACAGAAGTAGAAAAACCAACTGCCTGTGTGTGGAAGTAGAGAGCATCTCATTTAAATAGCTGTCCAGACACACCCCTGACCTTCTGAGCTAACGATTGTTTACAAGTAATGAATGGGCTTTGCTCTGCACTTTACCATTATGATTAATCTAATGGGGACTCTGCCCACTTAAATATGTGACAGGAATTATGATCTGTCCAAAGCAGAGGTTTTGCCTCAGCTTTTATGGCATCCTAGTGAAACAGCAGTTGGGCAAGAGTTTGCTCCTGACAAATCCCACCCCCACCGCCAACTGGGCATCTTTCTTTCTCTCTTACTTCTCATTTGTTCTTGGCTTTATGAGTTGGGTGAGTATCATTTGAAAGGAACTTGGGTGCAGGGTGGATGTCATCCCCACCTGAGCTGGTGCTTTCCCATTAATTGTCCCAATAAATTGAGATACAGTGTGTATAATGCCACGGAGCGATATGGTTATAGTCTATGTGTATGACTTAATTAAGCTATTTGCAGCTTGATGCTCCTAGTCTACGGGTGTGCAAGTGGATTAACAATTGCCTTCTTCCTGTCTTCAGGGTGGTGCATAATTACTTTACTAGCAGTGCATATCAATTTTTTATGATTGCAGAAGCAATGCTCACTTCACCAAGAAGCCGCTTAATAACTCTCCACTGTATATTTTTAAAAAGTAGTGTTTGGAAATATTTTGAAGTCACTCTCAACATTTTTATAGGTTCTCATTGAGACCTTTAACAGGCTTCTGTTTTATTCCTAATGTATATTTCATAAAATGGCAAAGGCTAAACTCTAAGTCCGTGCTTCAGCAGAGAAGTGGAGTCCCCCTCCAGAGATTGCCTTGTGCTTAGGCTCCAGCCCAGTTGGCTGAAGAGAATGTAATGGACCAGGGTAAAGGCTTGCAGGGGGGCGGCCAGCCACCTCTAAAATGCTCGCTCTCTCTCTCTCTCCTCCTCCCTCTATACACACCGTACACACACATTTCTGTCTACTTAAAGATAATCCAGGGTGACTGTGGATGCCCCTCCTTCAGGCAGCCCCTCCCCGCCATCACTGTGTCCCAAAGGATGCAAGGCTAAGGGAAGCAAAATGTCTGGTGGACCGGGAGTGGAGGGGGAGTAATGTGTACTAACATGGGTTGATAAAATTTGCAAGAGAGCTAATAAAATTACGCAATCGGATGGCAAAGACATTGACATTACAACTTCCTGGGCTCTTCGCCCTCTGTTTAGAATAACGTGGCACCCAAGCCCCAGCTCACTTTTACCGTGGCTGGGGATGAATGTCAAAGATGTGCATTTGTTGTTCCATGTGACTTACTATTTGAATGTTAAGTCAAAGCTGATCGTTTGACCTCCGTGGATTGAACTAAATTCATCACCTATAATTTTATTTAAAAGCCCTATGGTTATCAATCATAATGAGAGCATGGGGAGCCAATATTTTTCAGGAAAATGTATCAACCTCACCAACACCATACACTTACACCATCCTTTTCTGTCTGGGGCTCAGCAGGCACAGACCTGGATTTCCTTCTGAGGATCCAGGGTCACTGCAGCACCCAATCGGTGGGGAGTGGCATTCTGGAAAAGGAGTTCTTTGCTTGCCTAGTACTAGAGCTGGGCAAGACGATGCCCATCCCCTGATTTAGGCCAAGTCTAAATGAACCCTCTGCCTTTGCACTAAAGAGGTGGTTTATGAGCTGCATGTCTGGCCTTAATCCAAAGGAAATTTCATAAAGTTCCAAAAGGTAAAATCCTGAGAGCTGCTCACCCTTCTTTTCATCAGTGCTACTGTAAATCATGTTGAAATTATGGTGTATCTCAGCTGCACCTCTGTCAGAGGATCCACATTATTGCTTGATAGTCAAATAAATGTAACAGCAGACCCATTGAAAAATTTAAGAAGGGTAAAATTTTCCAGTGATATTTTAAACCCAACTCGACATTAATTCTTAAAACTAAGAAGATTTCCTGGTTGAAGTCAATTTGTTCTTGTACCTGAAGCAGGTGATGTTTCTACAGAGACATCTGAATGACAGCAGGAGCGAAGGACAAATCTAATAAAGCCTAATAAAGCATGAGCGTCAAAATGTCATTAAACTTACAAAGATGAGACTCAGAATCGCCAAAAAGGTAAATGTCTTCATTAGTCTGATCTCCAAAGACTGTCGAACATTTCATTAATTTATAATTTATGATTGTTTGACAAATATTGGAAAGTATGTAAATATGAGCAGGATAATGTCTTTTCTGCGGGAGATGAGGAAATGACCCAAACTGTACGTGCCTGCAAGATTACACACAGGACCCAGCTCTCTGTTATCAAACTGTGCCGCCCCTTCAGCCAACATATTGTGCTAGTGACAAGTGAAATAGTGCAGATAAACCAATGGTTTAAAACGTAATAAAGACAACAGCCATTTGCATTTTTTACATTTTATTACAAAGGTAATTTACTATGACACATTTCTGAATGTAATTTATGAAAACATGTTAAAGCAATTACATCATGTGTACAGCCCTCAGAGCTACAAAAATCAGATAAATAATAATATTATAGATCTTTAGAGAGTTTCTCTATTGAAAACATATAATAAAGAAAATCCTTTATTTCAAAAATGGATTGTACACGATAAAACAGTGGAATTAAAATGTTAAATTAACAATAAAATCTTGAACAATAGCAAGCAAATGAACAATATTCTTTGTTGGAGTTGTAAAATTAATTCTTTATAATTACAATTTTTTCCCTTCTGAAGTCAATGTTAGGTACAAAGTATTAAAAGCTTCTTGGGAACAAGATACAAGAGGAATGAATGTGTGTTTTGTCTTCCGAAACTTCTGGTCTTATTCCTTTTCTCCATGTCTCCTTTCTAAAGCACAGGACTGTGCCAGCCTTGCAAAGTCAAAGAGAAGTTCATTATCAGAAAGTCAATATTGTCCAAATGTATTATTCTTCAAGCATGTTTCTATACCAGCCTACCATGAGTTACCAAAATGGGAGAAAATTCAATGGGGGAAAGAAGAAGAAAAGTTTACACAATAGAGCATGATATTAAAAAAAAAGAGACACTTGATTTCTCCTCACATTTCTCCTAGTGTTAATTTATTTTATAATAACTGCATAAAGTATGATTAGATTAGATACTTTAATTCAGCTTCCACCTATTCTTATCAACTCTTGGGGCGGACAAGAACTTTCCCTCCGTATTTACAGGTGCAATCTTTACAACTGCTTTGGCTTTAGAAGTCTGTCATAAAGCATTCATACAATGGGCCCTGTTTCTACCGGTGACGGACACACCCTGGGTTTATTCCACAACCTGACAGTACCTGAAAGGACTTCTACATGTTTGCTTGAAAGATCGTTTAGGAAATGTTCAGACTTATAGTCACAACCCCCCTCCCAACCCTATCAAATCTCTCCTACCTAAAAAAAAGGCCTTCAACGCAATTCAAATCCGATTTTGTGGGCCACATATTCGGAGCACAAAAGAATTGCCCTGGCATCTTCTCTCTCAGTTTGGGGTCCCAGAAGCCCACAATAATTGGTCCCCAAAACTCATCACTCTCTCCCAGTTCAAACACCCAACACCCCAAGGTGGATGCCGAGGTTCTGGTGCCTTAGAAGTGTGCCCGTAGAGCCTCTAGTCCAGCTACCAACAGTAGGTCATCACGAAAGTGGCCTACTTTCTCAGAGCAGTGGGCAGGTGAGCCCCGGGACACGGTGGCCAGTACTTCCAAAGTCCCTGCCCAAGAATGGTCCTTCAACCCTGCCTTCTGCTAGACATTCGGTGTCATAACCAACCAAAGGGCTGACACTCCTACCACTTTCCGCAAAGCTAGCGCCGCTGCTCTCCGGCTAGAGGTCCCTCAGGTCAGCATTACTGGCTGACAGACAGGCAGCTCTATGAGCTTTAGCTTCCGGACCGACTGATGGCTAATCCCTACCCTACCCCTTCAGCGATGTGGGTCTCTCTTTCACCCTGCTTTAGAGCAGATTCTCATTTTAAAGCCAGGAATCACCTCCACCACGGATCCCTACCCCAGTGAAGGCTAGGGCTTAATTCTACTGGCCCCTGGCACCACCCGGGCCTCCGCGTCTCCGGTTGCCTCCTGCGTTGGACTGGGCCAAGGAGGCGGGCTGTGAGTTAGTTTTAACCAGGGTTAAGTCAGTCCTCGGCTCCGGCCTTTGTCTCTGTTGGAATGTTTAGGGGATGCATATGCTTTTGTGTTACAAACAGCAAGCAGGGTCCCCAGGAGTCCCTGACCCCGTGCCTTGCTGAGAAAACGGTTTCCCTGGACAACTGTGGCTGAGCCGGCCTCCAGGCGGTGGTCCAGCGCGGGCACGCTGCCATGCACCCCCACCGCAGTGCAGACACCAAGCGTCTCCCGCACTTTCAAAGAAAGTTGGAAAAGAGGGGGGGAGGGGGGAATCAGAGAGAGAGAGAAGAAGGGAAGGAGGGAGAGAGAAAGTTGCACTTGCACTGAGTGCGAACTGCCTAAATTCGTGGACTAGACGAAAGGGGAAATACGAAAGAGAAGATCAATTAAGAAAGGAGAGGAGACTAAAAATAATACTTGCTGATGTATCAATTTCAATGCAAAAATAATCTAATAACAAATGAAATAATGAAAAAGGGCTGCTCTGTTTCCTGTTAAACTCTCCATACACGGCCTTGTTTAGATGTGCAAAGCTATGTTTTGATGACTTACAGTATATGCAAAAAACAAACTTTCCCGCGGTGTGTTTTTTTTTTATTCTTCTCTGCTTGTCAAGCTTGTCTTTCCAAAGAGTCAGATGAATTGAAAAAGAAGGCCAAAGAGAGGAGGAAAAAAGCCTCCACTAGCATCACCACCCAAGAAATGATAAATAGCATCGCATAGCTAATCGCTGGAGGGCGCGTTTACCAATTCATAATCATTTATTCTTGGTGATGTATGGCTCTTACTCTTAAATCTGAAAAGCTTCTATTTGAAGGTGTAAATAGCTTTTTTTTTTCCTGCAGTAAACCTTCCTGCGTTAGCAGTGATTGATCTCATGTACAATTCGTCCCAGAGTGCTATTTTACAAGGGGAACACTAGCTTTTGGAGATTAACTGGGGAGTCTGTTACATATTAATGAAGCCGGGAGATACACTAACGTTTTGGTAATTTAGTTATTTGTGTCTATAGCTATCGTTGTTATTTTCTTTTAGACCCCTGCGGTTGTCATCCATCGAATTAAAAAGTGGTCCTTAGAATGATTTTTTTTTCCACTGGCAACTAAATGCCATTTAATGTGAAAAACAAATGTTGACTTCTCTCTTGAAGGAAGTGTGTTTCTTGGCAAGACATCAAAGTGTTTAAACTGCATTAGTGGGTTATGTTAGTTTTCTTACTCAGAACCTGCACTGGAGTAATAACTAACAGAAGAAAAAAGAAGCCTTAGACTGCCTCTGTCTTAGAAAAAATTACTTGATCTTCTAGGAGAAGAAAAGAACTTTAAAACTCTAAGATAAAAAATGTTTCTAGCAAGAAGTCTCCCCAAACATGATAATTAATAACCCACCAAATGAGACATCAAAGTCATTAATGCCTGTGTGTTCTTAGAGAGAGAATTTGAATGGATTGCAATCCTGAATACAAGCCACATTCTGCAGAGAGGTTGCTTCATAGCCCCGGATAAAATGGCACTAGTTCTGTTTTCCTGTGGTATTTTTATGTTTGCTTTCAAATGCTTTGGCTCCCCACAAAGGATCTGCGGGATTGTCTGCTTGTCTGGGGACTGGAAGGCTCTCCAGATACCCCCTCCTAATTCCCCAGGTTCTGTGGAGGATGCAGAACCAATGTCGCTCCGGGGGTGGAGTGAGGAGAGCAGAAAAGCAGTTTGGAAATGCTGTTTTCAGAGAAGAGTGAGCACCAGCATCTGCTTTGTGTAAAAAAAATGAGTGGATCACCCATTTCTAGTCCCACAGAGCCCCAAACTGCCTGCTGAGTTCTGGAAAGGCCAGGAAGTAGAATAACACCCCGGAGAGACATATCTGCCCCTAGGTCCTGACCACATGAATCTTAGTCCCCTGGTGCTTCTGATAGCCTACCCTAGACCGGCTCCTACTCCCCTCCCCCAAACGGGAGTCCCTTATACAGTTTCCTCCCACAGCCATTTACCACCCTGCTCACAGAAACCTGGGCCTGGCTATCTAGACTGGGGCCTCCTAGCCCTGTGTCTGCTGTGAGGGCAGCTTCAAGAAGCAACAAACTTTCCGGAGTCACGAAACGCTGAAGTGCGATGGCGCCAGTTGGCTGGGGCGTGCCCCTTTTGTTTTGGGGGTGCGATTTATGTTCTTTATAAATATGTGGTTTGGAAAAATAGAAAGAGCCTTGAAAACGTTGTTACAATGAAAGAGGGACAAATTAGAAGACATTTTCCATGATCAAAGGCGGAGGCAGAGCGCGCATGGGCATTCACAAAGCTTGACTTATTCACTCCCCTCTTTTGCAAGCCAGGGCAACAAGCGTGTCCCCCATTGACAAGGCACCCTATTCAGACTGCAGGTGCGAAGTGGGCCGGCGCGCTCGGCCACATTATGTCAAGGTTGTTGGAGATTAGTGTTCGGCCTTAATAACTAAAGCGCTTGATTTACATTGGAAAAAAAAGCCCCCTCAGCCGTGAAAACAAAATCGTTGAAAGCATGATCATTGCGAGGGCGGCCGATATCCTAATGCTGGCATTGTTCTCAGCTGGGCCCAGAGGCACCAGGCCTGTAGCAGGCCTCCTGCAGGCCTCCTGCGCAGGGCCAAGGCCTGGGTTGCTGGCCCCACACCAGATCCCTAATCACCCACACACCCTAACCAGATTCTCAAAGAAAAGGTGATGGCTGGAAGTTTTACTGGGGCCTAACAAAGATAGAGTGGAGTCTTTCCTGAGAGTCCACATCTGGGATCCCAGCCTTGGCAAAACCTAGATAGAAGAATTATGGAGGATCCAGACCCTCAGATAGGACCAATGGTCTAGTGTCTTGAAGAGGGAGTGGCTCCAGCATTACTTTTCCCAGAGAGCTTTGAAGTGTCCTGGGCAAGAACAAATTCATTCACAAGTGGCGGTTATTTGAAGGTAAATGGAGAGCTGAAGAAACATAGGAAGGACCGTGACACACCCACTGACTTGGGTCTCCTTGCCTCCAAAGAGGCGATCGTGTTCGGACAGAATCTCTTCCTTCAAGAGGAACCCATTTCAGAAAAGTTGCAGAACTGTTTGTAGTCCCTGCCTCGCTTTCTCTGCACTTTCCCTGTTTTATTTTCCCAAGGATGGAGGAAGGTCTACCTTGGCCTTGGTTCTGCTTCCCTCTGGGTGGGTATTTGAGGGCAGATTCCATTCCCCACACATTATCCATGCCTTCCAGATACCATTCCTTCACCCATGAGAAAAGTTCCAGAGGGCTAGAGATCTGTGGTTGGGACATAAAAACAGGCATATAAATATGGATATGTATCTATTCTAACTTGCAATATCTTGTAGAAGTCAAGCTACTTATGGAAATTTCCATAAGATCTGTCCTAGAAGAAAAGGTTCAGTGGGGACAAGGTGAGAGAGCTGTTAACTATTGTCTGGCCCTGAAAAGGTCCTAAGTCAACGCCTTGGTAGGTGACCTGTCAGAGGAAGGTAAAAGGCTTTATTCATGCAGTTGCTGCAATGTTCCCAGCTCTCACAAAAGTGTTTATATGATTCAATTTTCTTACCTCTTTTCTTAATTAAAAAGCTGAACCGTTAGAATGGCACCTGCATCCTGTCCTGACAGTGCCTGCATACTAATTCCAGAGCCTTTACAACCAGTAATTATAACATAAAATCAGAGATTGAATAAAACAGGATTTTGCTTCCAAAGCCCTGCTAATCCCCTTTTAAAAGGGCCTGGTGAAATAATTCAAAACAGTATCCGGAAGTTGGATTACTGCTCCTTTTTCTCCCATTTTTTTTTTTACAATGAAATGATATTTCACACTTAAAGGAAGCTCTGTTTTTCCACAAGTTTTTATTTTTTAATAAGAAAGTTAGCAGGGTTTGGTTTTTTTTTTTGTTTTTTGTTTTGTTTTTTTTTTTTTGACCAATAGAAAGAATTTGACTATGGAATCTTTGCTTACCTAAATGCAGTAGCAGAAAATGTAAGGGAAATTTTTACGGTATGTTTGAAACACATTTTCTCAAGTGAAAGTGAGTACAGTGTGATTCAGAATTGCTTATGTGCATCATGTATCAGACAACTCTCCTCATTTCAGAGAAAACAAATAAGAAAAGCTTTCGGGGATACATACAATGCCTGTATTTTTATAGGTTAAAATATGGATATTTCAGGCCAAACACTTTTCACTGAGATGTTGGTGTATTTTCTTAACCCTTAATAAACACAGTGATGAACACAAACATAGGGCCCTCCACTTACACGTTGAGTGAGGCTTCGCAGTGGCCCAAGCTGGGGACCTAGAGCTGTCTGCAGTTTCTCCTCAGTTTTTGGCAAAGAATACTATCCTCATCTGGCTCATCTGATCTTGCATGGGCCGGTCAGCAGTCACAGACAAGAAAAAACTAGATCATTCTTCTGATATTCTGTGTAAATCACCTGATAATATTCTTTTTCTTCCCTCCTCCTTCTTTTTGCCATTCTTCTACAACTTTGCAGTACAACCAAAACCATAGAATTTTGGTTTTTCCCTTCTGCAGACATTTTTCAAGCCTGCTGATTCACTGAGGCACAGAACCATGCACATCCATCTTCTCCGTGTTTTGAATTAATCAATGTTCTTGTCCTGTTTGTTGCCTCACACAGAGTCTACATAGGTCCTAAGGAAGCCAAAATGCCAAACAAATTTCAGGTCCTCCTCTCTGGTCCTATTTACATTTGGTGAATTTTCACCCTAAGGTAACTTTTTTCTTCATCTTTTTTTTCTATGCAACTGATTTCGATGTTTGCAAAGCCATTGGAAGATTCAAAGGCAAACCCCAAAGCTTCCCTAAACTGTCCATTTAGTTTCTCTTTTTCCTGCATAGTTTTGGGATTCAAACCTGATAAACTTCCTAAAAAATTCTCAAGCATTTTCCTCATTGAAGATATTTCAGTAAAAAGGCAAGGCCACCCCAATGCCCAGACATAAAGTTGGTGACAACTGAAATATGCTATTGTTCGATCTTCAGCCACTTGGTGACTAAGATGTTATTAATTTTCCCAGAATGAGGATTCAGTATCAGAAAAATATTATTATGAAACAGGTGCTCATGTTATCCTGGGAAGAATGTGCTTTTTATGTCACTTTTGCCCAAATGCTCTGTAGTTGGTCAACGGCCAAACCCCCTCCACACCTGGGTCTTCAAAAGCCCAACACAGGACTCACACTCACCATAGAGAATTTTAATAAAAAAATAAACCAACACCTGTGCTGACCAGGCCATTCTGTTTACTGCAGTGCTAGTCATGGGGTGGGGGGGACATTAAAATAGTCCGGTTTCTCTAGCTTCTTTCTGGACCCCAGAACACTTGATTCCCTACACTTTTTCTTGAACCCTTTAAAAATAAATGATCTCTGTTCCAGTGCCCTGCTGCACAAAGATCTGAAACTCTCCCAGAACATAAATTCAGGGGGTTTCAGGATCCTCAGCTAGTCTCTGGTCACCCTGGAGAAACACCCCCTGATACAGAGCTTGAGGTCCCTGACGAGGCCACATTTTCTAGGAAGGCCTGAAGATCTTATTCAGGAAGATGCTGGGACAGGTGTCTAAAAGATGGAATCATGTAAACAACGATGACAACAACAAGTACTTAACATGTAAATTCTAAATGCTTCAAGGGTTATCTTATCTAACCCTCACACAAACTTTTAAATTCTATTTTACTAGATAAGGACAGGAGCACGGAAATGTTTCACACGTATCCTGGGGCACAGAGCCAGAGGTGGACAAGCCTGAGTGACTGGCCTCTAGCCAAAGTCTTCCCACCGTGCCAGCCCGCAGTTCTACCTGGAATTATTAATCTATGTAAGGAAGAGGAGAGGCCCAGCAGAAATCATTAGCAGGCTAAGATTTCCCCTAACTGCCCTCCGTGCTGCCGCTGCGGGGTGGAAGGTATGTAACTTCCCCCAGAGGGCAAGAGAGTTGGTCTCTGGGGTAAGGCTAGCCAGGGGCCCTTGAGAACCAGTGAATTCAACCCTCTGCCAAAAATAATGGTTCAAAGGACGTCTGAGCTCTCCGAGTGCCTGGGGGCGCTGAGGTGTCTCAGAGCACTTCCTTTTCCTCTCTCCCCAAATACCTTGACCTCACCGTCCCAACTCTAACTAGAAAGGTTCGAAGGCAGACCCGTGCACCTCCAGGACCAGCGCGGAGGCCCGGCAACTGCCTCCCTGCACACTCTCTTTTCACCCCACTTCGGGAAATGGTCGGGGCCGCCATCCCTGGTTGCTCAGGCGGCACCGTGCTGTCCTGGGCGGGATGGAGAGGGGCAGGTGGAAGGGCTGGGACAGATCTGCTGGCGCGGCCCTGTGGGCTCGAGGCAGCCGGGCTGCGAAGCAGAGAGCCGAGCGGGAAGACCCCTGGCCCGCAGTGCCCGGGTTTCCTCTTAATTCCTACTTGCTCCCCGCCAGGCCGATTCTGTCGGGGAAAGGGCCTTTAGGAGAGCGCTTTCGCAGAGGCCAAGTCGAGGACACCAACGCGGCTGGAGAGGCCTCCTCCGCCTTGTCCCGGAGCCAGAGGAGGGGGGCTCCCTTCAGCGACAGAGACCGAAGGGGGCGCTGACCCCAGCACTAGTGTCCAGTGACCTCCTCCCTCGCGTTCCCCACCCACCCGAGGCGTCACGGTGGCTCCAGGGGCCTTCCCTTTAGGGCCGCTCTTTTCACACCTGCACGTTGCCCTTTCGCCTTTGCGCACTGACTTCCCTCCCCCAACCTTGTCTTCGGCACTGCAGGCTTGGCGCTAAGAACTGGGTCCCCAAGGTGTTCTAAAAGGACACCCAGCATTCGGACCCCCAAGCGGTCACCCTTTCACTAAGTGCAGCGGGGGCCCAAGCCAGGCCCCCGGGTACCGACTTCTGCAGAGTTGCCCGGCGCCCGGGTGCGGGACTCCGCGCCTGCGCAGTGGGAGCGGGGAGGGAGGGCGGCGGGGGCCTCGAGGCTCCCCGACCGCCGCCAGGTGCAGGAAGCCTTCGGTGATTCCGGTGGCTCTGAAAAACCTGAGATCTTTTCCCCGGTGGCAGGGTCAGGAAAGAGGGCCCCTGCACCAGATGCTAAACCCCACTGAGGATCCCAATGGGAATCCAGGAAAGGGACGTGAGGGCTGAGGCTGCACATTCGCAGGGCTTGGCCCTCCGCAGTCCTCCGACCGCCCGCTGCGCCCCCGCTCCCGGTGGGGGTGGGGTCCCGCTCGGACCCGCAGCCGGCCGCGCACGCACGCGCCCCACGCACCCCTCCGGGGCTTAGGCCCGGATTGGAGTCAGTCTGCCTGGGTTCTTCTTTCCTTGTTTTTATTCCCGCCAACTACTAAGCTTTTCTCCGGAAAGGCAGGGGCAGTGGGTGAGAGCGGGCCCCGGGAGGCAGCCCTCCCAGGAAGGCACTGAGCGCATTTTACCTTTTTTCTTTTCCGTAGTGGAAATCGGCGGATGGGTGCCAGTGTCACTGGGGTGAAAGTGGGGGTGAGAGAGGTCTCCTCCATGATGTGCACTTTGGTGGATCTCTCGGTTTTCTGTCCTGAACAACTGGGCTTCAGACATGTTCCTGTGAAGCCGCGAGGGAAGGCAGGGAAGAGGACTGGACGCTGTGAGAGGGCCCCACACCTCCCGGGATGCAGAAGCAATAGCAAGACACTCAGATTCAAAAGACGAAGAAAAACATCACATTCTTTATTTCCAAAGAAAATAGCAAAATGGAGCTTCATGTACACAGAAGTCTTTGGAGGGACAATCACATTTTAATTTATTTTTACATATTTACAGCAAGATTAAGCCACCACTTTCAACTGTGTTTTCATTTAACAAACACTTTCAGTCAAGTACTATATAACAACTTTTTTTGTTTCCAGTAAGTTCATAATTTAGGATACTAAAGGGACAGATGATAAATCACGAACAGCATGGGTAGAGAGGATACTAAATAGTCTAAGGTTTCAGTCAGGTCTTTGCATGTGTGAATTATGACTGCAAAACATTTGCCTGTCTGCATAATTCACATTTACTGTAATCATTACATTTTCCCATAAATTAACAATATAAATAAACATATGGGGACCTCAAGTAAGAAACTAAAAATCAATATAAGATACAACATTTTGCTGCAACTATAATAACAGCATGGGTTACAGCTCAGGAAAACTTCTTTACAAATCATTTAGTCAGCACATGAAGCAGAAAGACGGGAACATCCTTGTTCATTTAAACCACCTCTAAAACCACACGAAGGAGGTTTGGGAAAGGCTGGACAGGGTGAAAGTTTCTTTCCTGGGCACAATATAACATGAAAAACTGCTTACGTGGATGGGAGGGGGCATTTGCATGCATTCTGGGGTCACTATCTTGTAAACTGAATTTTCTGAACTCCAACTGCCAAGATTCTGAAGAAAACAGGAAATTATAAAAATGTCTCCCTCAAGCCACTTTCCTTCCTGTTAATGGCAGATAAAGCTTGCTGATTGCTGCTAGTGAGAAAAAAAAAACACAAAACGATTCTATTTTTAGCAGAGATTGTCTTTTAAGGAGTAGGAAATATTAACAATAACTTGGGCAGCCTTAGGTTCCAAGGATCCTGAGCCAGAATACTGGGAGCTTGAGTCCCCATAGGAGGCTCAGGTGACCTGACTTGGACTGATTGAGTGCAAGCCACAGCATACAGAAGCCTACATGCATGTTTCAGAGACTTTGCAAAGGGCCCCTCAACATCTGCACACCTCCACAGGCCTTGGACCTTACGTCTCTGCATTAGTTTTGTTTTCCTTTCCCCTTAGTCCTAAAGTTATCAGTTAGTGTGCATGTCTTTTTTTTTTTTAAGAAGTTTGATTTTTATCTCTTTAGAAACGGTTTGAAACTAACGGGGCAGACGGAGTTTGACAGAGAGGAGAACAAATCGCTGACAAAGAACCTTTTACGTTTCATCAGCGTTGTTAGGACGACAAGCAGGAATGTCTCAGATAATAACTCCCACTTCAAAGATTTCTCAACTCAATAGAAAGCGGACCATCCTTTTTATTCAACCACAAGGACTGGCACTAAAGAAGACTCCACTGTTTGATTTTTTTTCCACCGTGTTTATTTTTCCCCTATTCACTGGGGTACTTGGATAAAATAAACAACATGACAATTAAGGAAACATGGACTTCTAACTTTCCTGCTATCTTCCCTATTCCCTTGG
The DNA here is from genome assembly GCF_021234435.1 of Artibeus jamaicensis. Taxonomy (NCBI): domain Eukaryota; kingdom Metazoa; phylum Chordata; class Mammalia; order Chiroptera; family Phyllostomidae; genus Artibeus; species Artibeus jamaicensis. The sequence goes on along the minus strand of NW_026521844.1, from coordinate 15,183,808 downwards.
CTTTGTGCTCTTGAGCTCGTGCCCAGGGCCAGCCCAGGCCTGAGGGGTACCGTACACACCATTATAGAGAGAAGTAAGTTTGGGGGGCCCCAAGAGACTTCTGGGATAGAGGGGATGAATGGGTTGTGCTGGGGCCAAAGTGGAAATATCCAAAAGCCACAGTCTGAACTTTCCAGACTTATCCAGGGTGGCTCTCTCGTCCTGCAAGTCCCATTCAAATTCATGCCTTCACCTTGTTCAAGATGCAGAGAGGTGCTTTGCACAAAATGAGCTGGGGATGCTCATTTGTTCAGCTTCTGGGGTTGCCCTAAAGTTATTTGCTCCTGACCTTGCAGACTCTTTGAGGAGCAGCCAAGGTATGTTGAGTCCGGCTCCTCCCTTTCCTGCAATCGTCCCTGGCACCAAAGCGCCTACCTCCATTAACATGCAGGAGGAACGCCTAAACATCGGTGAGGCAGGTCCTAAGGGGGAAGTATACACTGGAGAACATAGTGACAGTATTAAATGGCGTGAAAGCAAAGGTCAGTGCGAATGTATCTTAATAGAGTGTCTGCAGTGAAGTGTGCCGCCTTTGAAGCGGCCGCTCCCCGCGCGCATTTCCATGGCGAGCCTAACGCGGCATGCTGATGCACCGTCAAACTCACACTTTCAACCCCAAAACCCAACTCTTTGAACAACCCGAGCTTGATTAGACCTTTCTCCTTTTCTTTCCCTCTTACAAACCATTTCCTCGCCTTTAGAAACTCGCCATCAAACCCAAATGCGCCCTCTGATCACCGCAGAAAGCAGAAACAAAGGGGGCTGAGCGGCAATTCAAGCGCCCTTTTTCTTCCCTCACATTATTATCCATTTTTATTATGATCGGGAACAAGTGCCCATTCGCGTGGGTTTTGTTTACCGGAAATTAAATGAAAATGATTTAGTCCGCGTCAAACAAAAATATATACTTGTATACACAAGAAAAAAGGCCTGTTAGACGTAAATATTATGTCCTTAATGAAAAGCCTGGACGGGCTCCAGGCTCGGCCTTTCAGGATTTCAGTGCGACTTGCCCATTGCCATAGAAATCCTAACTTACCATGAAGATGCACCGTGGCGAAGAAACATTGCTTTGTGCGCGGGCCCTTTGATGTCACAAGCGTGAGATGCGGGCTCTCAGCTGCGCTGGGCGAGATTACCTTGCGAGCAACGAGGTGGGCATCTGTAACAAGCAAATGAAAAATTAAAGGTGATTAGCGACCGACCAAACATTGTTATTTCATTTTATTATTTTGGACGGGGATGGAAGGAAAAGTAGGGTCTAGAAACAGAAGAGAAAGAAACGAATCCTGTTGGGGACGGGATAATTTTTAAACATCGTGGGAAGACGCAACTTCCCCAGATGACCTCTGCGCATTGGTGGAGACCAAGGCTTGCTGTTTACCCAGCCCTTGTCCAGGCAGTCGCTGAGCCCTATTGTAGTGGGGCACAGAGGGGATTGTAGTCCCCCTTCCACAAGGACACTAAGGATGTACTGGGAAGATTTTTATTTTGTTTTGTTTTTAAGGGATAATGAAAAGAACCCCATTACAACTGGGATATTATTTATCTGATGGAACTGTGGGGCTGTTGGGCAGGAGTGATAATCATCTTATGTATCCGAAGAGGGGAGAGCAGAAAATCCAGCAGAGTGGCCGGGCCAGGACTGGTTTCCTGGGCTCAACTTTTAAAAGTAAGCTGTTTAGGGGCTCCCCCTAGGTGAAAACACCATAACCCTATTTATAGCTAAATTCTTAGGGGACTGGGATGGGTTTGCTCAAGATTTTTTTCCCCTTATTTTTCTTTCCTTATTCCTCTAAATCTCAACAAGTATTTCTGGGAAGCCTCATCCTCCCCAAAAATGGCAGACTGGAATATAGGCTCCAATCTTTCATTCTTGGCAACAAACGCAAAGGCTTTCACCTCCCCTGCCCCCAACATCTGGTTCTCTTTCTGTGGACTGGGTATCCAGCACATAAAATACACATACAATCTAGACCCATTAGGTGTTTGCCTTTAAAACATTTATTATGGCAGTTCATCTCTTAGCCCCCTTCTTCACCCTAAAAAAAAGTAAAACCAACATCGTGCAATTTTTGACCATCACAAAATTGGCGCGATCTGTCCAGACACTGTGGACTAGGTCGGATCCCCTCGCAGTGCAGACCTCGGGTCTGTGACGTCATCGGCTCGCTGCACTCCCGCCCCCAGGCAGCCACAAGATTCCACAGGCGGGGAATGGACAAGGGTGGGAGGTGAAGAGAGGGTGATTGGTCTGGGGAAGCCCCAGAGCCTTGAATCTTAAAGCCCCTCTTGCACTCTTCTGTCTGTATTTCCACCTCCTACCCCAAGTTTAAAATGTATATACGGAGCAGGTGGACAAGTAGTCGGATGCGTCTGTGCGCCCGGGCCAGTTCGTGAGCAAAGGCATGTGACCCCAAGGGGCGATGCTGACACATTATTTTCTCCTTTATAGAAGTAAATGGAAATATTTGAATCTGAAACTTGTGTGTTTTTGTTTCAAAGGATAGCTGGGAAATGGGGAATTGTAAGGAAGCAAAGAGGAAGGAAATGGAAGGTAAGATATAAGTGATCCGAACTGCGGACCAAGCTCCAACTGGGAGCTGGGAAAGGAGTGGGGGCGTGGCAAACCCAAGCCTCAAGGAAAACAGTTCCCATCCTCTGAACCGACAAGGACTTTGTGGCCTTAGGTTTGCCACCTGAACTTTCCAAGATTGCACATAAACTCTCCTGATATATATCAGGAACTCTCCTTTCTGCCCGTCTTTATCCCAACACTAGTCATGACAGTGCTTGTGTGTGGGGGGGTGGTGTTGAGTGTGATTGTAGAACCATATTTACAATGTAAATATGAGTACCATATTCACATTTTAAAATAATGGACATTTACCAACCAGCATCTTCAATGAGCTCTATTAGTTGTGACCTTCCTTCCTTCCTTCCTTCCTTCCTTCCTTCCTTCCTTCCTTCCTTCCTTCCTTCCTTCCTTCCTTCCTTCCTTCCTTCCTTCCTTCCTTCCTCCCTCCCTCCCTCCCTCCCTCCCTCCCTCCCTCCCTTCCTTCCTCATCTTCTTCTCAAGCCTCAAGGACCGGGCCTAGACTAGCACTCAGTGTACGCAGAGCAGCAACTACAGCAGCAGCCCTAACACTGGAGGCGGCGGCGGCAGCGGCAAGGCCAGGTGCTGGCGCATGGGGACGCGGCGCCGGCAGTCCAGACCCGGCCAGCGCCTTGACACACGTACCATTCGCTCAGTTCCGCGCCACGGGCCGCCGCCGCCGCCGCCGAGGAGGCCACCGGGGGCTCACGGCCGAAGTCCGAGGAAGGAGACACCAAGGTGGACGGCGTGGCCGAGTCGAAGCCAGAGCTAGGAGGCGGCGGTGAGCGCCCGTGCACTTTCATGTGTTTACGAAGCGAGCTGGGGTGCGTGTAGCACTTGTCGCAGCCGCGCACTTTGCACGTGTATGGCTTGTCGCTCGTGTGCACGTGCGAGTGCTTCTTGCGGTCGCTGCTGTTGGCGAAGCGCCGCTCGCAGCCCTCGAACTCGCACCTGAAGGGCTTCTCCCCTGGTGGAGGCAACGCAGAGACATTAGTGCGTGGGAGCCGCGGCCCGTCTCGGCCTCACAAACCTCCCCAGATTTCTCCTCCATTATGTGGTAAAGAACCAGTACAGATTTTCAGAAACCTTTGTGTTCGGCTCCTCGGGCCCGGCACCCCCTTCCAGGCTCGGAAGGCGCCTCCCGCGCGGCCTCCCGCAGACCTCTCCCCCTCCCCCTCTCCCGCCTGGGCCGGGGGGAGGGTGTGGGGGAGGAGCGAGAAAGACTCCATCTTAGTTGAGTTTTAGCCCTGAAAAATTCCGATCTGTTCCAATTGTTTTCCTCCAAATTTTCTCCTCTCGGAGAAAAGCAGGAGCTCGTCTGCCCAGAGAACGGAGTTGACTGAGGAGCTCTCATCTGCTCAGTTTAAAGTTGTTCCAGCCAAACGTCTGTTTCCTGCCCAAGGGTCCACCCCACACATACCCTACTCCTGGCCCAAAACTGTTTCCTAAAGTAGGTTTTGCGTAAGCGCCAAGGCGATGGGAAGATTTAAGGATGTGCAGCCGATGCACACGGCATGTACATAATGTGGATTCTTGCTGTAGAAAAAGGTGTTCTGAGCAGTGATTCACTTCACAAGCGATTTTTACAGGAAATGGAGCCCCCTCCCCCTTCCCTTCGACCCCCTGAGGGCAAACATTTAGCAGCAGTCTTCCAATCTTGCCTGAACCGTCCGGGATCCCGCTACCTAGGCGCGCCACGAACACTATTTTATTGCGCTGCTCCAGCGGCCTCCTGGAGAAGCTACCGCGAGCAGCCAGCTCTCCCAGTCCCCACTGACCAAGAGGTTGTCTGGCCTCTTCAGGCCACCTCGCCCGGGAGTCTGGCCTCGCCAGCCTCAATGAAGAGGCCGGCGCGGCAGGATCTGCCGCGGAGGAGCGTGCTCCGCGGTGTATCACGCAACTGCACCAGCAAGGCGGCTCCGGTGTGAGAGCAGCTACTGTGGTCAGTCCAGGCCCTGCCCGGCGGACCGAGGGCCAGCGGACAGCCGGGTAGCCCCGCGAGGAACGCCACTCCCGGTGCGATGCTATGCGGAGCCGCAGGAAGGCGCGAGCGCGCGTCAGGGTGGAAACACTGGCCGAGGACCAAGCTCCCACCCGGGAGCTCAGCACCGGCTGGTTCCGCAGGCGCGTGGGGGAGGAAAGAACCGCGAGAGCCCGGAAGCCCCGGTCCCGGCTGGAGCTGCAGAGGCTGCGGGACGGAGGGGAGGAAGTGTCCAGGCACTTTAAACAACTGGAGGTCGCCGAGCGCCTTGGGCAGGGGAGACCGCTGCCTAGCTTCTGGCTGAGGAGAAGGGTGCACGGCGGGAGAACTGTTGCCTTTGTAGTCGCTTCTCCCGCGACTTCCAGGAAAGACAGGAGCTCTGGGGACAGGATTGCACAAAGCCCCCATCCCCGTGCCTTGCCGAGGCTCACGTTCAGCCAGAGGTTTGAGAGCAACCCTCGCCTCTGCGCGGCGGAGGTTTGTGAGCGGGTCGCTGCGCCCTCCTCCTGCAGGACTAGTTCTAGTGCAGCGGCTCACTGAGCAGTGCTGGAACCTGCCGTTTCTGGGACGCCGGTACAGTTTTATTAAACAAATAAATAAATAAATAAATAAATAAATAAATAAGCAAGCAGAATAAATTTGTGTCTCTATTTACCCCTCGTTTTCATCCCTCTAGTCCCTGTTACGATCTACCAAACTAAAACTTTTCTTCCTCCTTTCTTCTTTTCTTTCTAAAATCTTACAAGAACCATGCAATTCAGGGCTTGCCAAAGAAAATAAGATTTGCTAAGATAACAGAGGAGGACTGGAATTTAAGGTTGATTGCCCACACTTATCCCATCTTGTGAGCGCCTCGTTGTACATTCACGTAAAATAGAAAAAGTAATTTCGTCCTAGACGAGGAGTGGAGGTTGAAAAAGGCCGGGCACGAAGGTAATTCGGGCAGCCTGGAAGTCCCGAGACCCCTGGGAGGCCAAGTGAGGCTGCGCCCCAGCGCCCTGGCGGCCTCGCCCAGTGGCTGGAGGTGCCCGAGTCTCCCGGCCAGACCCTCACCCCGAACCTCCGCCCCCGGCACCGCCTCCCGCCCGCTCCCTCGTGCCACGTCTGGGCTCGGAGCCCTGCGGGTGCCTGTGGAGAGGCCGGGTGAGTCCCGGGCCCTGCAGCACGGCTCGAGCAGCCTGGGCTTGGGGCTGAGTCGTGCAAGGCCCGCAGTCTCCTCCTAGAAGCCTAACTACGGGGAGAGGCCCCTTCCCAGCCCCCAGCCGGTGCTGCGGAAAAAGTTCCGCGGCGGCGGCGGCCAGGCCACGCGCCGGCGCCATATTCCCGCACTTGTGGCTGAACCCTACCGTCCCCGCCCCTGCGCGGTCTCCGCTCCACCTCGGCCCCCAGCCCAGCCTCTCGCTCTGTCCGCCGCCTCGGGTGGCGGTTTGAGGCCGCAGCGCGGGGCGCGAGGCGCGGGGCGCGGGTCGGAGCGCGCGGCGGCACCATTGTTCCCGGTCTGCAGCTACCGCCGCGGGGCCCAGGATTCGGATCCGGAAGGATTTTAACTCCCGAGAAATCATCAGCTCCTCTTCGCCACTTCCGCGATTCGAGGAAATGAAACGCCATTAATATTTGAAAAGGCAATTATTTTCCTGTTGAATCGAGAACTGTCTTCATGAATAATTTGTAGTGAGGTCTATTGCCATTTGAGAAACATTTTGTTGATTTTCTCCCCCCCTTTCATTACTTAGGAGGGGGGTTGAGAGAAGCGCCTGAGTAGACCAAGAGAGACTCTGTACAGTTTTTTTTTTTAACTGCAGCGATAATGAATCAGGACTGCCAGTGGAAAAGACGCAGTTGAAATTCTGTCCTGAATAGAAGTAAACCTGAGCCAGCCCCGGCACACTGAACTTGCCTCTCTGCTGTAGGTCGATTGCACTAAGAATTTAACCATTTTCTGCTTCACGGACTTCAAACAGTAGGCCGGCAAAGAGCAGTACAAGTTTGTTTGTTTAAAACTCCCCTGTCATTAAAAATGAGTTCCTTCTCTGGCTCAGGACAGCTTGTCTACCTTTGCGGCGTGGAACGCCGGCTTGCAGAGAAACCGGCCTGTGGGCGGTGATCAGCCCCTCGCCTCTTCCCGCCTCTCCCCTCCCCCCACGAAACTTTGAGGTGGGGGCGGGAGGGGAAAATGCTGGGGAAGGGGAGGCATCCTGGAAACAGCTCTGGGAAACCATAGATTTCCAGACATGCTCGGAAATAAAGTGGGAGACTGACTCCACGTGGACTTTGGTCTGGTCTCCGCGTGTGCTAGGGTCCTGGCCACCGACCTTCCCAAAGATGGCAAGGTTTGTAGGAGAATGCGGGATTTAGCGAGAGTCGTTCCCAGGCATTGCCAGCCCGCGGGAGCTTTTTTGGCTCTAATAACTACCAACAATTTTCGCCAATAATAGAGGTGAGTAAAGCAGAGTCCAGGGAGTAGAAGTGCGGCATCAAGCTAGAACAACGGTCCCCTTACCCCACCCCCAATTCACGCACCACCGCTGCAAAAACAAAACAAAACAAAAAACACAAAAACAAACGGGAGGGGAGATGTTGCTCAAACTTGGGGTGGGAGGGAGCAAGAACACCCTAGCTAAGTAGAATAGAAACATCTGGCTGCTAAACTAATTAATGTAACTTCACAGTCTGTTCTGGGAAGTGTGAAAACTTTCTCCCTGCAATCACATTAATTAGAGATGCTTCTGGCCAGAGAAGTTCAACTTTACAGGCTCTTGCCCTGGCTCCTTTTCTTTCTGTTAACTAGAACTAACAGATGTGGTTGACACATGTCCCCATTTCACTTAACAGCTCGGTAAATGACATTTAGGGCGATGAGTCTCCTTGGATCTCTACTAAAGGCGAAGGGAGGGTTTCTCAAACGTCCCAAGTGTCGAGTCGTGGAGACTCCAAAATAGGGCCAAAGTCAGCCATGGACCCCAAATTCTAAAGAAGGCGCCTAAGGCCTGATGACCCTCAGTTCCGGTGGCGGTCAGGTTGTTAGGCTGGAGGAGTGCTCGCCAAAGAAGCCAGGGAAAGTTAAATTGCTCCTATGTCTTTAAGACTTTGGGGATCGGTACTATTTTAAATACCTTAACAACAAACTCAAACAGCCGCAAGCACACATTTGCACACCCAGAGACCCAAGCACGTTCACCCTCGCTCCCCAGAGCAGAAATCCTGTATTATCCTCCTCACTCTCAGCTTTGGGGACTTCTGTGATTCTAACAGAAGGGCGTAATTAATTTTTTATGAACTTGGCTCGTGGAAACACCAAAATATCCCCCCTCTCCTCTGGTGGAACTTGAGGAAATCCAGCCCGAGGTCCCGGAAGAGGCCGCCTGCTTCCCCAGAGGATTCGCCTGAGATAGTATCGAATACTGACCTGTGTGAGTTCGTTTGTGTATTTTGAGATTTTCTGATCTAGCAAAGACCTTCCCACACCCCGGGAAAGGACAGGGGAAGGGCTTCTCGCCCGTATGCACGCGGATGTGATTTACAAGTTTGTATTTGGCTTTAAAGGGCTTGCCCTGGCGCGGACACTCCTCCCAGAAGCAGATGTGGTTGGCCTGCTCCGGGCCGCCGACGTGCTCCACTGTGACGTGCGTGACCAGCTCGTGCATGGTGCTGAAAGTTTTGGAGCAGAGGAGCCTGGGCGCGGGGCCCTCCGCAGCCAGCCACTTGCAGATGAGCTCCTGTTTGATGGGCTGGCGCATGTAGCGGAAGAAGGCGCCGGGGCCGTGGGGCGCCGCTAGGTTCATGGTCAGGTTCATGCTCCCGTAGCCGTGCAGGGCAGCGGCAGCGGCCAGGGCTTCGCTGCGGGCCACGGGTCCCGGCGCGAAGGGTTCGGGCCGCGCGTACATTTCTCCGGGGAGCCCCAGACGCAGGAGTCCGTTCAAAGTGCTGCTGGCGGAGGCCTGGGGAGGTTGTTCTTGAAGGCCAGGGAACACCGAGGGGCTGGAGGCGGCAGCAAGCTGGGGGCCATGGTGTCCGAAGCTACTACCTGTTGTCGAGACAAACAGCGAGAGTGAGAACCGGGAGTGTGAGCTAAGCGTTCCAGCTGGCCCCGGGGGGCAGGCCCAGCCCAGCCGCACCACGGCCCCGGCCTTCAGCGCCGAGACCTAGACCCAGACAGCGGCGCAGCAAACTGGGTAGACCGCGCGAGGCTGAGCACCTCCGCGGAGGCTGGGCTGGGTGGATGTTGGGTAGAGCCCCCTGCCTCTCCCTGAACCTGAGAGGGATAGATGGTGGCCGCGCGGCCAGTGAAAAGGACGGTGGGGCGCGCAGCGCGGAGTCTGAGGACTGTTGGGAGTCCCCGGGCTCTGCTCCAGGGAGGTCCGACCTGCTCGCCAAGCGCGCTTCAGCGACCAACTCCCTGGGGCGTTCGGGGTCCCAGCGCCCCGCGTGGTAGTGGGGATGAGGGCAGTGGGGATGTTGTACGTGGTGGTGATAGTGCTGAAGCGCCTGGGCCATATATACTAATTTCAGCGCCCCGCTCCGCCGGGAGTGGGCGGCCTGCTGCATCCGGGCTCACACTCCCCGGAGCTCTCCGCGTCGGCCAGTTCAGGCCACCGTCACCTGACAGTGTGGAGGGGAAAGAGCAACCACAAAAAACTTCTGCAAAGTTTCCGCCCCCCCCCCTCAAGTTTTGGATTGTGACTTCCCCCCAACCCCCTCTTTCGGTCTTTAAAGCCTACTTGAAACCCGTATACTACACTACAGAGGCAGCAGCGGGGCGCGTGAGGGCGTGAATAGAGATTCGGGCCGCTGCTGGGGCCCGCGGAGAGGAACAATCGCCTAGGTCGCCCATTGGCCTGCCGCCCGGCCCGACGTCAGCGATGACAGGTCTCGCCGCGCTCGGACACAAACGCGCGCGCGCGCGCACACACACGTGTACACACACACACACACACGCACACACACACACAACCCCCCGCTCCTCCTCCAGCCTAGCCCCCCTTCGCCCCACTGCGCGTTCTGCTTCTACTGCTCATGCGCTCTGACCCGAGCACCGATGCTTTTCCCTCCTCCGGAGCGGAGCCTCCTCCCCCTAAAGCTGGGGGGATCTGCTGGAAGTGAGTGGGTCTTGATTATGCTTCCATTCTCCACGACTTTGGGGAGGGGTGTTGCGCTGTACACCTCTTCGGGGCAGACCTGGTGCACCCAGCTTTGCCTGGGCTGATGGGCAGCACCCGGCCACACGGCACACAAGGATGGTTCCGGAGGTTTGTCCCAGGAGCAGGGAGAAAAGACTTCTGCAGCGCAGGCGGTCGGATTCAAAAGAGCTCCTAGGCTAGCAGCCGTTGAGCCTAATTTTATTTTTTTTTCTCCGAAGTATCTTTCTCTCTCCCCTTATCTCTCTCTCTCTTGCGCGCGCACACACACACACACACACACACACCCCTCTCCCAAAGCCCAGACCACACCATGCCTTCCAACTTGTATCCTTTCTTCTCCCCTCCCCCTTCCCCTTCCCACTCTTTTTATCACGCTTAGCCTTGGCGGTGTCGCCTCTCGGTGCGTGGCGCTCTCACGGAGGTTTGAACCCAAGAATCCCGCCCTGACCAGAGCCAGGAGTGGGCCAGAGGCGGTGATGACCTGCAAAGCCTGACTTCAAACCCACGCAGACCTCCAGATAGGAGCTAAGGATCCCCCAGCCACAAATCACACCGACCCGTGGGCGGACTGACCAAAGAAACCAAGGGGAGGGGAGCAAGAAGGAACATCTCCTCACTTCCCTGACACTTTCCGTCAGGTCTTGAGCTTTGTAGACCCTTCCGCCAGACAGAGCCTTTGGGAAAGGGGGCTTAGGGGCCACTTACACTCTCAGCCCCTGCCACTTGTTGCCTGTGGCCAGAGTCTCCGCCTCCCTCCTGCTTGCTTTCAGGGCTCTAAGCAGAGTGGCCGCCACGTTGCGGGACCTAGGCTGGAAAGAGGGACTGAGGGTCCAAGCCCTGCTATGGAAGACGCTCTGCCTGGCTTCGGGCTCCAGCGTCTTGGCGTGGGGGCTGGCAGGTGGGGAGAAAAGTTCCGTTCTGGCCCAGCCCTGTGTGGCATAAACGGGCGAGGAGGGGTGAGTCCTTTGTTTGCGCCCACCCGTTAGGGCAGGCTATGTCGCCTGGCAATTTGAAGGGCTGCTGGCCCGGACTCTTGCCTTTGTCTCCAGCCAAAAATGCCAGCCTAAGTATTTGGGCTTCCCTGATGGCTATTGGGAGCACCCCAACTCGGAGAAAAGTTTTTTAAAGAGAAGTTTAAATGGTTGAGTAAAAGATCTTGAACCCTTAGTAAAGGTGAAAAGTTTGGACAGATTGCAGGGAACTCGGACTCCGGGTTTATCAAGCTGCCCCACCCATTGTCAGCAGCAAGAACTATTCTCCTACAGATCATGGTCAGTGAATATTTCTTGTTTAAAAAATAATGAACTAATTTATAATGGCTGGCAGATTCTTTGAGTTTTTCTTCACCTAACACATTGTTCCCCTTTGGAGCACATTTAGGTAAGTGATTGACTTTCATGACTTCCCCTGGCTTTGACAAGTGCAGGTCTTTCTTGCACTTTGTCAGACTGCTCCAGCTGGAAGAGCTTAAGCAATACTACCCAATACATGCTGTGTTAGCGTTAAAAAAAAAGTTGAAGGAGAGCATTCGACAACCCAGCCCTGGTCTGTTCTGGAAACCAAGGGCTTCCACAGCAGTGTTGAGACTAGACTTTGAGGATTTGTCTGCTTTCCTGGCCTTCACCCTCTTCCGCACTCTCACTTTCTGGGATTCACCCCTCTGCCTACAGGCCCCTCCTCTCTTTGGTCTCCTGCCCTGTTTTTCTTTCCTCTAAGCCGGGTCAGGCGTGATCTCTATCTCTTGTGAGGTGTTCCTAATGTCAGTGAGTGGTTTCAAGGCTCCCCACTGTGCAGGTGTCTGTTGAATGATGCAGTTTTCTAGGCCAGTGGGGGCTGAACCCACGCAGGGCTCCAAAAATAACAAAGATCAAATCCAAAAACCCAAACGTGTGTGTTCCTCCCTGGGACCCTGTGGCCAGCTGTTTCCCCAAAGCATCCCTTAACACAGAGCTTAGTCATCTCCTCCTGCAGCAGACTCCAGCTCAGGGCACAGCTGCAGCAGTCCGGCAATTAAAATATTTTATTTCCCACCTGAACTTAGCTGATCTACAGCCTACTGTTTAGATGTTTGTCAAACTCACCCTCCACTTCGACTTCCATTAAAAATCTGATTTACACAAGTATGTATCTCTTCCTTTAAACACTGTGACCCCATCTGCATCAGAATCTTTGAATAACCGTACAGAACGAGGGCATTTAAGTCATTTTGGTCTGCATATCCTTTTAGGACCCTGATGAATCTGGTGAATTTTGATATTACTGTGTTTGTTGCCCACATTTGTAATAGAATAAAATTATTACTTTCTATTAAAAGGTGGTGAAAATAAAGATTTTTTTCCTCATTCAAATTTGCAGAGTCCTTGAATTCTCAGCATTGACCCTGTGGACTCCAGGGATAAGAAGCAGGGGTTTTATACACAGAAACAGTTAGTACACTACACGCTCTCTCTTAATAACTTTACCTTGAAAAGCTTTGAACATGTGTATGGCTTTCTGTGCCAACAGCAAAAGGGCAGATACATCTGATTCAGCCAAATTCACCGACAGTTACCTGGCCCCATGGAACTCCCTCCCAGATGCAGCCTTCTCTTGAAGCACTGAAAACATCTGGACTCATCCTGGGTTGATGCTTCTTGAGTAGTCAGGGGTCAGTCAACCTGCAGGTCAGTAAGGTTGCCTGGCCCTTGCAAGTTCCTCAGAGCCACACGGTTCACTCCTTGGTTGGCTAAACATAGAACGGGACCAGACATTCTCCAGCAGGGACATTTCCCGAGGGACAGAGATATGCAGGAAAAAAATGATTTTACCCACTGATATTCATAAACAGGGAACTTTGCGTGCTTGCATAAGGGTCTTCAGAGCTTACTGAAAGTAGCACCAAAGCAATATCCAGATAACCACAAAGGACAGGTGGGGCACCAATGCCAGGAAGGCATATTTCAGTTTTTACAGACACTCCTTTTAGTCTCCCAGTGCTCAGGTAGCAAGGAGTTCAGGTTTCACTGACTATTGATTGGGCAGGCTCAGGAGTAGTAATCTCCTCACTGGTGATCAGAATTTTTATTTCAGAAAGTTATCTCACCACACTTACTCCCAAAATCAAAGGCTTGGCTGGGACATTCTTTTTCTAACAAATTCTGGCATTTATAGCATTATTTAGTCTACTTTCCTGCTTGATTTGCTTTTTTAAAAAGACATTCTGCTGTCCAGAGATCTTTCAGCAGACGTCACAGGAGCTCTGGAGGCTTTCGTGGGGACCTGTTTGAAGAACGTTTCACTAACAGATCCTAAACATCCCCCGCCCCGTGCCCAGAGTCATGCCATCGCTGCCCTGGTTTGTCCCAGCCAGGCCAATGCAACAGCATAAACTGAACTGATTTTCTACCCCTGTTGTATAGACATATTACATTTGATGATGCCACCATCTGCCAGAGCTCCTCACACCAGTGGCTTAAATGAGAAAAATGCCTGACCTCTACCTTGGAAAGGAAATAAATGAGGAATATTTCAGATTTAGCTCATAACTGGGCTATTTTTCAATTTTGTTATCTTAAACAATGCTAAATGATGATTATCTGTTTCAGGTTATGCGCAAAGTAGTATTCTATTAGCTGAGGGCCACTGCACAGAGCCTGGCCAAGCATAAGCCTTGTGTGAATGTTCTGTATCTAGATCTGCAATGACTTGTTCAACCTTTTTCCCCCTTGTTTCTGACCAGGTTACCACCCCAAAACGAGGGCCAAATCTTTTCATAGGCCACTCACAGACAGACTTCAGGATTCCTACAGTGAGAGTTTGTCTCTATTTTTACGGGAAAATAACAACTTAAGCTCATAGAAGCTACTGTATGTCCAGGCCCAGATTGTACAAAGATGAGATTGATCAGAATTTTAAAGACATTCCTTCCCTTTGCTATGCAAGTTTGGGTTTCAGTCAACACTGATGAAACTGAATATGCAAGAAAGTCTATTTGGATAAAATTTAGTTTTCAAGCAATGGTTCTATAAAACATCTTTTAACAAAAGATTAAAAGCATGGCTAAAAGATCTTTCAGAACAGCACTGAAGAACTCAAATAACTGAATTCACATAATAACCACACTTCTCTTGAGAGTTTTGCCATCAAATCAACCCAAAATAATAGAAGAGAGCCATTTCCTGAGTTGTCATTTAACTTTTGTTAAGAAGGTTGCTTTTCCTATTGTCAAAGAAGCATCTTGGGGGCAACCATCAGCTGCTGGTGTGGTTGAAATGAGGAAAACTATATGCCTGGGAGGGGAAACACCCAACCCTAAATCATATGCTTATTCTAAATGGAATATTAAATTAAATTGTTCACAATGAAGGCATTCCTAACCAAGCGGCTGTCAGTCACTCCCTGTTCAGACACCACATTGTGGGAACGTCATCACCACCACATTGCAGAAGGCTGGTGTCCCTGGTAAAGATGATGCATATCATGTAAACCCCATCACCAAGATCAAAGTCTGCTTCTTTCATGGAAGCCAATACATGTCAAACCTCATTCCAATCAAATCGTCTGGAAATGAATTCAAGATGAATATGTCATAGAATAATGTGACAGTGGAACTGCAGAAGGTCAGGGGTGGTTGTTTCAATGAGAGAGTCATCAAATATTAATTCTAGAACGTCCAGATGAGTAGGCATTGAGGGAGGTTACTCAGTTGCTGGTGGGACGTTGAGTAGCTGATTTGTGTGCAAAAGCATGAAACACCAAGGTGTTGTTCGAAGTTTCATCTGAACTCAAAAAACATCTCTAAACTCACAACCGGCATAAGCAAAAGATCAAACAAAACTTCCTACTTAAAAAAAAATACTTTCAGCAAAGCAAAATTCAAAAGAAGATTATAACTTACTTGACTCTTTCAGAGCGTTTCGGTAAAGTCTTAATCGTTTCCTCATCACCAAAGAAGTCTTGTATCTCATTTTCTGACCTTGAGCCTATGAGGGAAAAAGAGGGTCAGTCACTAGGTGAATAATTTTATACATGTTTGTATGACAAAATTTTGTGGCCTACATGTGTGAGTGAAAGAAAGTGTTGGTTTGAAGTCTTTCAGTCTTTCTTTCTTCAAACATTTTCAAATTTGGCAGTGAAAAAGAGAGAGAGAGAGAGAGAGAGAGAGAGAGAGAGAGAGAGAACTCTGCTGGGAACTTCTCTTATTTATTGCAAAACAATGCATTATTGATGACAAAAAACAGTAAAGTCATAACCTCCCAATAAGATTTTTATCTAAAACACATTCATGTATCTCCCTTGCACATAGAATTAAGCACCCTTTCAGTCAGTCAGTGTTCAAACATCTCTAACTTTTAGAATTTGAATTTATTTTATGAGAAGCCTTCATTTTTTCTTTCAGTTTATTGAGTTTAGTGAGCTGTAATGGGAAAGTCTGGGAGGTTAGCCGATTAAAAATTGTGTTGCAACTGTTGAGACCAGGAGGAGAGGAATCTCTTTGCAAACATCTAGACCCTGTTCTACCTTGGTGGTGTGGGATCCCTTATATGGCTTCTTCCTCCAGAAGCTGTCACTGCTTGATTTTTCAAAGTTAATATAAAACTCCCCAGATTAGGGAGGAAGTTATCATTTCTATCATCTGGTCCTGGCTGTCTCATTTCTTATTAAAGAAAGTCAGAAACAACCTGACCCCTCCCCCCAAGATATTTACATACTTTAGCAGATTCACTTTGCTAATAGAACCACTGAGGCTTTGGCCGTCTTAAAGCCTGAAACCCACCCCAGTGACCTCTGCATCTGTCAGGAGAGGAAAGGCGTCAGAGCAGCAAAACACAGGCAATCCACCCAGCCCCAGCCCTCAATTTGGCCTAGAAAGACAAACAGTCATTGAAAAGGTCTCAGGCTGGACAAACACAGCAAGCCCTCTGTCAATGAGGAAGTCTGCTTGTCTTGACACTCCAGCCCACAGAACAGGCAGTTGTTTAACTTGTTGAACCACAGGCTAAATCCAAGCAGGGCTCTGCTATCTCAAAGGCTTTCCAGTTCTCTACGTTCAAAGATCTCTTTCTCTCTCTCTCTCACCGCCCCCCCCCCAAACCAGGCTTGAGCAAGCTTGGTGTTTTCACCCTTTCCTCTCCCTTCTTTTCTAGATCTAAGCCTGAGGGGTAGGGGCTGGGGTCAGGGTGTGGACTCACCGGTTCCCAAAGGGTTTTATTTATTTTCAGTTCTCTTTAACCAAAAGGCATTCATCCCCAAACGTAATGAGCTTCTTCCCACACAAATCAGGAGGGAAAGGAGGATCAACTTTATATTCCTACAAAGAGTGGCATGCTGGGTACCCAGTCTTTAGTCTAAAATTTCCTCATGGTAGGATTTTTGGTGTGAAAAAGTCCTGGTTGGTTGGAACTAATAGAATTTACTTTTTGCTTCTGAAGCAAATGGGTGTGAATTTCCCCGGAGAGTTCTGTCCACCCACAATGCTGCCAAGCCCTGCATTTAAGAGGCCTGTGTCACTTTGACTCCCAGGTCCGGCAGCCTTTTGTGCATTACAAAGCCACAGGCATGCAAACAAGTGTTGCAGTGGCTGGACTTCAGGCAGGCAACTGGGACCTTTAGCTGCTCTCTGTAACAGCTCCATCACCAGCCAGTGCAGGGAGCAAAGGTAAATGTCTTCTCCTTTGGTTCATACTCCGACCCTACTTAGCAAAGCTACTCATCTCATTGAAGGAGGGGTGAGTGAATTGGGAGCAGTCCCTGGGCCTCTAGACCTGAGATCCCCACCATTCTAAGAATTTAAAAGCCTTGAAAATGCTGGGCTTGATTATCCTTCCAATGACTCCTGACTTGTCTTCTCACACCAGCCCCAGCCACTGAATCAAAAGTCAGGAGCACAATTTGGAGATTTATTAGAATTTCCCTGCTTTTCCACACCTTGAGAGGAAGAAGAGGTCCCAGAAAGCCCAAGTAAATTAATCGTGCTGGGAGAAAGCCAAGAAGATAGGCTGGTGAGTACATGCAAAGGCGCAATTTTTCTTGTGAAGCACAGAAGCTGCATGTTGTGGGTTTACCTTAGCATGTATGGCTTATTCAAGGTCTGAGGTCACCTGCAGCCTGCTTCCCAAGCTAAGGAATCTAGTCCCCAAGCCTTCAGTGCTGCTCCACACTGATGGACCTGCAGACTCTCCCCAGAGGCAGCCATGCTCCCCTGTCCGCCACAGCTCAGCAGATGCGGGTGCAGAGCAGGTGCCCTTGGAGACGGCCCAGGAACTCCAAAGCCAAGGCTAAGAGGTCTCCCCACCTTTGTCAGCTGCACCCCGCACCTCCCTGTCTCCCCTCTACCAGGCCCTCTAATACCAGAAAGTTGGGGTGCGAGGATGGGTCTTGTGGCAGCCTTTTCTTATTCTTCTGTTTCCTAGAGGGAAGATCTTGGGTGTCCTCACCCCGGGCTGAAGGCTAAGCGACTTCCCTGTGTCCACAGCAGAGTTTGTATTAGTCGCCTGAAGCACCAGCCTGAATATTTAACTACCCCTTGGAACCACCGCCCCCCCCCCCAATCTGCCCACGGCTAGATGGAAGAAGGGAAGGAGGTACCTCCCTGTGGATTGCTGTGCTGCCAGTGCAGTCGGAAATTTTCTCCCCAAGGGAGGAGAAATACGACCTTGGAATCCAAAGGGGGTTTCCCTGGCAGATGGTGCCAGCCAAGGTGTAACTTCCAACTCGCCTTCTCCATTCCTAAGACCTAGCTAGGTCCCCACCGTCCCCACGGACAATTCACCAACCCCAAGCTCTCCCCGTCAGGGCTTTGAGGTAGTCCTGGTGTTCACAGCCGGCCCCGTTCGGGCCTCTCTTTCCTGTAATTTACAGTGACCCGCGTTGTCTAGGGCAGTGGCCAGAATCAGAGGTGGCTGTGGCCTTCTCCCAGGAGAACTAGTGCTAGCCTTCGTTCGCACTGGAGAGAAAGAAAGCCAAGTCCCAAACCCACGGCAGGCGGCGCGCAGAGAGCGGAGCTCAGCGGTCAGCGTCCTGAGGCAGGACCGGGGAGCGCGAGGGCAAGGATCCAGCCTGGCGGCTGACCCAGCCGGCCTCCGCGGTCACGTTGGGGAGGAGAACTTCCGTCATCTTTCTGCCAGCCAGGCTAACTTGGCTTCTTTGACCCTGGGAAGGAGAAGCCGAGTTCCTCCTGCCATCCTCCCAGGGGCAAAGCAGAGAAGCTGCCTCCTCGGGCCCGCTTACTCGGCGCGAGGGAAGTTCAGGGCCACGATTCCCCTTCCCGTGCCCACTGTGGGACACCCAGGCCACAAGGAGACGAGGTAGGGAGGGCGGACCGGCGACCAGCTGCTCTTGGTCTCCTTGCTGGTGGAAGCTCTATTCGTTCCCCTTGCCCCCTCTCCTGGGGAGAAGGGATGGACTCATCCCCACCGCCGCCCCCAGGCAGAAGAGCCCCCTCCTCCCCTCCCCGTCACTGGGGTGGGGCCAATACCCACAGATGGGGGGCTAAAGAGGGAGGAGATTGGGGGGAAAAGTCTAGATGGGCCTGTCCCCCAGTGGGGTTTGGGTGCCAGTGGTCCCGAGAAGGGGGCTCGTTAGCCCACTGCTGAGGGTCCAAGTCCAGTCTGCCCCGTGGGCTCACGCACTTACCTCGCTCCACCTGTTGCTGGGATCGCCTCATTTCTGCACATCACTTTGGGGTGGCTGAGGGGGGACCACACACCCCTCCAAGTCCCTCTTTTGTGGTTCCAGTGAGGCAGTCATCCTTCATTTCTCTTTTTCCAGCTTTCGGGAAGCAGTTAGGGAATGTATGATGAAGCAGAAATGAGCCGTCAGGATGATATTTTAATGGCTTATATGTCACGTTGGTGCATGTGGCTTTGAACTGGAGCCGCTTTGGTTTCCTGCAGAGAGCGCCGCAAATCCCACTTGATAACTTCTACAACCCACAACTTTTTCCCCCTCCCCGCACATTCACTGTTACCCTGAATATTTGGACGTGTTTCCTAAAAAATACTCTCTTGTCAACGTCCCCATTGGATTTTTCACGGACTGGAGAGGAGAAGACCGACTTTTCTTTTTTGAAGAATTATTATTTTTTTTTCTCTCCCCCTCCCAATGGCTACCCTTCCCCCTCACGTTCCCTCCCTTGTGTTTTTTTTTTTTTTTGAGAAGGAGGAGAGGTGGATTCAATATTTGTTCTCCCTAGTGAGAGCAGTACAGCCTCTGGAGAAAACTTCTTGCAGATAAGGTTTTTATAACTACATTGGAGCAAAGATCCAACCTCCCCTTGTCGGCAGTAGAAAAACACTTTGTTCCGAAAAGGATATATCCAAACTACCCAAAGTGCATATATATATATTTAAAACCACCCCTCAAGCCCCAGCCCTTTAATTTCATTCCCCATCCCTGGTCCAGTCAAAGTTGGTGGGAAATGCTTGGCTGCCGCACTCCGACTTGTTGCTGGGAACAGAACATTTGATTTTTTTTTTCTTTCTTCAATGTCTATTTCCCAGCACAAGCGCAAAGGCTCAGCCAGGTCCCTTCAGACACGGGGAAATCACCCCAGATACACAAGCCGAGTTTTGAGCGGGGAGAGCCTAGTGAAGGGCAGCTCGGCTCACCGACCCAGGCAAAAAGTCTAGTCGATGAAAAGACCAGAAAACCAGGAAGGCTGGGGGCGGCCAGCGCCGATCCTGCCTCCCTCCAGCCTGTGCAGCGAGCTAAGGCGGGCGAGCGGGCAAAACAAATTCATTTTCATTTTCCTCTCTTCCAACCACTGGTGAGTTTTCTGACTGGGCTGCCTGTGAAAGGATGAGTTGAGGTTTCTTTGTCTGCGAAAAGAGTTTAGGGCTCCGATTCAGCTGCAAATAAGCCAAATGAAGTTAGAAACAAAGGGCAAATTGAAGGATTCCGACTCTTGGCTTTTTGTGTTTTCCTTACTAGAAAATAATTAGACCTAATGAATATGCAGACACTTGGGCTAAACCCCCAGCCCGGGCTGCTGGGTTTTAAACAGAGCTGCGGAGAAATGCAACCTTTATCCCCACAAGCCCCCGCATCCGTGTGCATTTTTTGAAATGCATAAATGTTACTCGCCTTAATTGATTGAGTCACGGATTTTTTTTCTTGCTTTTAAGTGCTATACTCTTCTACCTTTCAACAATCATTTTAATATATGGTCAATGGCTCTTTGTGGACGGGACAAAAAGCAACTACGCGCAGTTGTTGAATAGACTTTGCGCTGGGCAAAGACAGGTTAATCGAGGGCCGCATCGCGAAAACAAGCGAGTGTTGTATGTTTGCACTGAATCCAAATGTCTGCATTTTCCTAACTAAATCAAAGGGAGTGTTATTTCTTTTTCTGCTCACTCATCTGAAGGTAAGTAAATTTTCTCTGGCGATCAAAAGCCTGGTCGGCAACAAAGACCGCGCCCGCTTTTTCCACCGTCCTGGTGTGGCGAGTTGCGGAATTTCAATAACTGTGACAAGGGTGACTGATTTGTGAACTAAAAAAGGTTTGAATGTCACAAAATTTACATTGGTTCTATCTATCGGGGATTTAAATGCTAAAAAAGTATTCGGGGATTTCTAGGGAGCTTTGGACAGTCCTGAAGAACAATGGCGCTTTGGGAAATTTACAGTTTTACCTGAATGAAAGGGGCCCCGGTTGGGAACAGGAGTGCAGAGGGAGAGGGTCCTTGGGGGCAGACGAGGGAGCCCGAGGAAATGGGAGAACAGAGAAGAATAGCACAGGGAAATAAAAAGGGAAATCAGCAACAGTGTTTCCAATGTGTCATTTAAAAAGTAAACACCCCAATAACCTGGAAAGTTAAGAGCTCTCATATACCTGTGCTTATTTTGGGGCGGGGGATAGGATGGACGCAGGGGATCTGATTGATCTGATAAAAATAAGAAAACCGAGGCAACTGGTTATCCTGAAGAATCCCATTTCTAGAAAAGAGAGAGTGGAGTGTCCATGTGTTCCGAGATCTTAAATTATAAACAGGAGGAGGACGAGGCAAGAGGGAGGAAAACTTCAAAAGGAGCAAATAACAAAAGCCTCCTTTGCAGCCCTTAAGGGGGGGGGGGTGGTGCGGAGAGGGGAGAATGAAAGAAAAGAAAGTTGCTGAATCGGGACATTCTGGAAGTGTCTTAGCTGTGTTTACCCACCCCTGCACTCCTGGACGCCAGAAGTCGCTAACGGCTCCGCAAGAGCAGGTTTGAGGAAGGACAAGATAGATATAAGAGAGAGAGAGAGAGAGAGAGAGAGAGAGAGAGAGAGAGAGAGAGAGAGAGAGAGAGAGAGAGAATGGGAAAGGAGGAGGAAGAGGGATAAGGAGAGAGAGAGAACCTATGCAACTGCGAGAAGAAAAAGGAACGTGGCAAAAAAATTTTTTTTTTTTCTGCGAGAAGAGGGAGAAAAAAATTTTTTGGCCAAAAAAAAAAAAGTTGCTACTCCTGGCAGCCGGGTTTGTCAAAAGAGGATGTCAAGTGCTTTACAATACCTGGGATTGATGAGGCGGGCGGGCCAATGAACTGCGCGCGGCGCCTCGGCGCGCCCTCGGTTGGCGCGGCGGCTGTGGGCAGGGGGGGAGTGCAGACGCACCAATCGGCGCCCTCGTCAGTAGCACGTGACACCTCCCCCTGCTCCCATTCATCAAGGGGGGGACGGTGTCTTCCTTTCAATTCATTTATCTGCAGGAATGATTGCTGCTATCAGTCTCGCGCTCACCGCCCGGCTGAGGAGGTGAAAGTTTCTCCCCAGGAAGATAAACCGCAAAAGACAATATTGTGCATGATTTGAGCCTTTTCTTGGGCTTTTTCTTTCTTTCTTTTTAGCTCCCCCCTTTTCATTATTATTTTATTATTATTATTATTTTTTGGCAAAAAGCAGAGGGGAAAAAAGGAGAGTGAAGGAGCGAGAGAGGCGAGCCTGAGAGAAAAGAGAGAGAAAAGAAAGAGCGAGGGGCAGTGGAGAAGTGAGGAGGGGCGAACGGCGCGAGGCGGAGAGAGAGCGAGCAGTTGCGGCTCCTGCGCTCACATTCCTCTATGCTACAAATCCGGGAGGAAGTTTTTTGGGGGGGCTGAGATGCTCCATGGTTTTCCCTGGGCAGCTTTGACGCGGGGTACTCTCGGCAAAGACTGAGCGGCGAGGAAGTGCAAGCCCGGCCGGCAGGGTCTGCTTGGCGGGCGCCAGAGCCCGCCTTGCTCGCGGCCCGCAGCCGTCCGGCTTCCCCGAGCTCAGCCGGGCAGGCTCCCCAGCGCGCAGCGCGGCTGCCTGCGGGCCAGGACTTCTCGAGGTGGGTCGACTCCTCCTCCCTCTTCTTCTTCTTCCTCCTCTTCCTCCGCCTCTCATTCCTCCTCCTCCTGATTTTCCCTTCTCGGTGGGCGAGGGTGGGGGGGGCGGGGGAGGCCGGGGCTCGCCCGGAGCAGCCACGATGCTCCTGGACGCCGGCCCCCAGTACCCTGCAATCGGCGTGACCACCTTTGGAGCATCCCGCCACCACTCCGCGGGCGACGTGTCCGAGCGCGACGTAGGCCTGGGCATCAACCCGTTCGCCGACGGCATGGGAGCCTTCAAGCTGAACCCCAGCTCGCACGAGCTGGCTTCCGCCGGCCAGACGGCCTTCACGTCTCAGGCGCCCGGCTACGCGGCCGCCGCGGCCCTTGGCCATCACCACCACCCGGGCCACGTCGGCTCCTATTCGAGCGCAGCCTTCAACTCCACGCGGGATTTTCTGTTCCGCAACCGGGGCTTTGGCGACGCAGCGGCAGCAGCCAGCGCTCAGCACAGCCTATTCGCTGCTTCGGCCGGGGGTTTCGGGGGCCCACACAGCCACACGGACGCCGCGGGCCACCTCCTCTTCCCTGGCCTTCACGAGCAGGCGGCAGGCCACGCGTCGCCGAACGTGGTCAACGGGCAGATGAGGCTTGGCTTCTCGGGTGACATGTATCCGCGGCCCGAGCAGTACGGCCAGGTGACAAGCCCGCGTTCGGAGCACTACGCCGCGCCGCAGCTGCACGGCTACGGGCCCATGAACGTGAACATGGCCGCGCATCACGGCGCCGGCGCCTTCTTCCGTTACATGCGCCAACCCATCAAGCAGGAGCTTATCTGCAAGTGGATCGAGCCGGAGCAGCTGGCCAACCCAAAAAAGTCCTGCAACAAAACTTTCAGCACCATGCATGAGCTGGTCACGCACGTCACCGTGGAGCACGTCGGCGGACCTGAGCAGAGTAACCACATCTGCTTCTGGGAGGAATGTCCACGCGAGGGCAAGCCCTTCAAAGCCAAATACAAACTGGTCAACCATATCCGCGTACACACAGGCGAGAAGCCCTTCCCCTGCCCTTTCCCAGGATGTGGCAAGGTCTTCGCACGTTCAGAGAACTTAAAGATCCACAAAAGGACGCACACAGGTACGGAAACCTCTGTCCTTGAACCCCCCCTGTCCCCATATGCATCCCGGGCAGGAGACCTGAAATCCAAAAGTCAGTGGTCGGGGCACGCAAACAGGGCCTCGGTTGGGTCTGGGAGTCAGGTTCCAGCAGGCAGGCAGCGAAAGTTAAGCTGGTTTTTAGTTTCGTGCTTGAAATTATGAAAAAAGTATAAAAGGAGCGCACAGAGAGGATCCTGGAATTTAGTTTTTTAAAGGAGGAATATAAAAGGCCGGGAGAGCCAAGGGACACACCAGGTTTGCAGAGCCTTGGCTTGCACGAAGCCGGGAGAGGTGGCTGGCTCCGGAAGGCGCAGGCAAGCGGCGGCGGCGGCTCCCGCAGCTGCAGCTGCAGACAAATCTAAACCTAAACGTTTGCTTCCGGCCAGCGTCCACTCTGTGCACCTTAGTGAAGTCTTTCCCAAAGGAAAGAACTGAGGAAATTGGAGGAGATCGGGTGAAGGGGCACAGAAAGAAACAAAAACAGAAAGAAAGGAGGGAGGAAGTGGTGAAAACAAGCAAGTAGAACTAGAGGAGGCTTTTGGAGGCTTGTGCATATTTAAGTAGTCCAGTTCTAGTAGTGACCTGTTTGTGAGGAGTCTCGAGGAGTCGGGAGGGTCGGAGAAAGGCAAAGATGTCTTTTTTTTTGGTCAAGTAAATCCTATGAGGTGGTTTTCAAAACACCGAGTCCCTTACATTGGCCTTTAAAATAGAAACTGGTCGGGAACAGTTAAAAGAAAAGTTGGCGGTGAGCTCATGACTGTAGTCTGGGCCGGGCAGGCCATTCTGGGCCTGCTGCTCCCACCGCGCCGGGATCAGGTCCGCTTCCGTGTTCTGTTTTTCCCGGGTGGTTTCTCACAACCGCATTGGGATCTTTGGGTTTATCGTCGCAGTCAGGGAAGAATTTGTGGCGCCGAGCTCTCGGCCCAGATTACGTTATAAGATGTGTGTGTAATGTGTAGGGTGGGGGAGGCGAGGAGGGGGTGCGGAGCGTCAGAGAGGGGTTTGGGGGGAGGAGAGAAGAGCAAACAGCAGGAGAGTCAGCCCGGCAGCACCCCAAAGGTAGGTGCTGCCTCCCGAAGTCTTTGGAAGCCACCAGCAGAAAAACCTGCTAGTGCTGAGGGATCCTAATAAAATAAAATAAAATAAAATAAAATAAAATAAAATAAAATAAAATAAAATAAAATAAAATAAAATAAAATAAAATCTAACAAGAACAATAATAATAGCAGCAACAATAATAAAAACATGGACTTAATTGGATTAATAATGAAAACAATTGAGATATTTATAAATCCACTGCATATATGTGATTTTACTGAAGACCCGGGTGTTTGAACTTGCAGCCTTTTTAGTTTTTTTCATTTGTTTACATGTAAAAAAATGCAGCCACGGGTCTTGTTTTAATCAGTCCTGTCTCTTTCTCACTTTTCACGCCAGGGGAGAAGCCCTTCAAGTGCGAGTTCGAGGGCTGCGACCGACGCTTTGCCAATAGCAGCGACCGCAAGAAGCACATGCACGTGCACACCAGCGACAAGCCCTATCTCTGCAAGATGTGCGATAAATCCTACACGCACCCCAGCTCGCTGCGCAAACACATGAAGGTAATCGCCCAGCTCCTGCCACCCGCCTTCGCGCCAGGAGCCCACTCTGCTCTTCGGCCGGGACCCGCAGCGAGTGGCAGCCGCGAGGTGGCAGGAGCCGGTGGAGGCTGGAAGGCATCGGTTCCACGCTGCTGTGTGGGGCTGGGCAGAGAGGTCGGGGGCTAGAAAAGAGGGTGGGAGGACCCCAGACCGTTCTAAATGTTTTATTTAATAAGAAAAGTGAAAAGGAAGTGAACACTCGATCAGAGGCCGGGACTGAATTTGAATCTGGCCCAGACCCGGCGCTAGGGCTGCGCCAGCTGGAGGACGCGGCCCGAACGTGCCGCGCGTGGCCGGCAGCCTCGGCGGAGGAGTTGGGGTCTTGCCCGCAGATCCGAGCGAGCAAAGCGGCGGCTGCGAGGTGGGGTGCGGGGACACCTGCGGCTCTAGCCTCAGTCTCAGGCATCTCCTTCTCAGGTTTGGTTTTCTTTGGGGAGCCCCTGGGTCACTATCGCTCCCTGGAAAACCTCCTCCGCTGGGCAGAGGCGGGACGACCCAGCCCCAGTCGAGTCCCCGGGGCGAGGCCTCCGCGCGGAGGTCGAAGGGATGCAGGGCTCCCCGGAGAGGAGGCTGCTGCTCCGGGTCTTTATCTCCTTAAAAAGTCGGCTTTGTTCCCGCAGGTCCACGAATCCTCCTCGCAGGGCTCGCAGCCTTCGCCGGCCGCCAGCTCGGGCTACGAGTCCTCCACGCCGCCCACCATCGTGTCTCCCTCCACAGACAACCCGACCACCAGCTCCCTGTCGCCCTCCTCCTCCGCGGTCCACCACACAGCAGGCCACAGCGCGCTCTCTTCCAATTTTAATGAATGGTACGTTTAAAATCAGAAACAAAACGCCGATCAAAAACCTATTTAAGAGACTGAACACATGTATGCACAATATTATTGAAAGAACCCTGCGAATCAAAACAGCTCCCCGCCCCGCAATACTATTTTTTTGAACCTGCCAGTAGACCCAGGACCGAGTAAGAGATAAAACACCAGACCTTTAATTTCCCCTCCTTTTTCCTTTTTCCCCCCTTTTGGCATTGGATTGGTAGCCAAGGGGCGGGGTGGGGGGTCGGGGAGAAGGCGGCAGCCCGGTAGGCCAGTTCCTCAGCAGAATAGGAACAGGCTCTCTGGGCTTCGGCTTTTTTTCCCCCTTCTTTGCATTCTTGTAAATACAGAGTTATTAGCTTAAAACTGTACTGTTGGATTCTGTAAATAGTTATATCTCAGTTGGAACGGGCGGGTGGGATCGTGGCGTTGTGGTCTTTGCATTGGGGGGGAGGGGCCGGGAGGGCGGGGTTGGGGGAAGGGTGGGCGGCCAAAAGCCAACTGTTTGTACTGAATGGCAAGAATGTTCTAGTAAATGTGTACGAAAAATGTGAATTACTTTGTACGATTACAGTCTCCACGTCGACCTAACAGAATATTATTGGTATTAATGTGCTTTTTTTTTTTTGTATAAAGTGCAAACATTTCGTCCCAAAGTCTAAGTACTTTAGTGCAGTAAAATGTTGTTTCACGTTCTGTCAAGATTTCGTATAGTAGGAGCCTGGATCTGCGTGTCAAAACTGTTCCATTTGTTTATGTAAAGTGATATTAAAAAAGATATAAACTATAACTGTCAGTTGCTTTTGGCAAAAGATACAACCACATAATGTATATAATTCCTAGTTTCCATATTTATCCGCATGTAAAGGGCCGGTTTATTCATGTTACAGCTATTCAATATTTATGGCTAGAAGAACTCGTTATGTACACTTTAGTTTCCAGAACTGTTTGGTAACCTTTCGTACCTTATTAAAGATTCTTAAATCTCAGTGATTGTGGTAGGAATTTCTTCTTCACCCCCCCTCTGCCCGCCACGCCAGCAACCTGCTGCCTCTTCCGCCAGCCTTAGCGGTCCTCGGGAAAAGCTCTCCGGTCTCCCTCGCCTTCCCTTTCTGTCATCGCAGGTCGTGTAAACGTGATAAATGAACGCTACCCTGCTGGCTCTCCGAGAGGGTGTAATTAGTATTTATATCAAAATTTATGAAACAAATTTTAGGCCGCAGTATAATTTAAATGACCTTTGCAGATGTGGAATAACAACCATAAAAATAACAGAAATAGATTGCACAGGCGACATCAATATTAATGTAGACGAATTGTCAGAAGCGCAGGGCTCGCTCTGTAGTGTTGCAAATGAACTTGCAGCGGAGGGTTCCACTGCCCCCAAATTAAATTCCCCAGGCTGAAACCAAGTTGCAGATTTACAATATCATATTTTAAATTGCTGTCTTCAATTAAGCCATTTATGGCTATAACTAATTTTCAGGATGTCAATGCATGCTTTTCCAGGCCTTCCTTCTTTGTACAAAAGTAAATGTCCTCAAAGCGGTTTACTTATGTTTCTTTAAATGTGATGCTAATTTAAATTAATTACTTTCTATGATATGTTATTATTACTATAATTTTACTGCTGTTATTAGTTGTCTCAAAAATACATCTAGGGAAGAGAATTGTTTTATGTAATTTTATTATCTTTCTATCTCTTTATTTCTCATTTACTTAAGAAATTCGTTCCATTGGCTGGCATTGATACAGTAAATTTGTAAATGAGGAGACAATATAAAAAATCTAAATTACTTGTGCTTAATGACTGTAGCGGAACGCCTTTTCTCTAAATCAGATTGTCTTTCTTGCAGTTTAGTTTGATAGATTTGCAAGCTTTGCTGCTTCCTCTAAGTTAGCTGTGCTGGTAGGAATGGAAGCTTCTTTGTCTCTGGTTGTAGCTTGCATGATCGCCCCATTAAGCAGACAACGTAGCTGGAGATTACAAATCAGGGCCTTGGCTGTGGCAGAGCAGGAGTCAGATACGGACTCACTGTGGACAAGGAGGAATCTGGACCTGCTCCTTTAATGCACTCTGCGAGTTCAGGAAGTGACTCCAAGGAGAAAAACAAGTGGGAAAAAACCACGAAAGTATGATAAGCCCTTAAGATCTTTGCACCTATTTAAAAGTGACAATTTTTAAGAGTATGCAAAACCAAAACGTTAAATTCTCCTTAAAAATTATTTGTTGACTTGCACTTTCATCTCTCTATTTGTTATTGTTCATGTTTAGCCTCCAAAGTTTTGGTGGCTGAGGGAACTTCGTGAATTTCTGTAGCTCATTAAAAACTGGAAATGGTAGTGTTTAACTTTAAAAAAATGGTGTTGTGATTATAAGAGTAAACATCTACCTTTCACGAAAAGAGCGCCACCTTG
Organism: Artibeus jamaicensis; assembly: GCF_021234435.1. Lineage (NCBI taxonomy): Eukaryota > Metazoa > Chordata > Mammalia > Chiroptera > Phyllostomidae > Artibeus > Artibeus jamaicensis. The sequence continues at coordinate 15,155,776 of NW_026521844.1, read as the reverse complement.
CAAGGTTTTGCCAGAATTAAGGAGGTTGAACAACTAAGCAGGAATTGCTGCTCACTCCGAAAATTTGTGGGACCCAAAGCTGTGGTTGTAGCATTTGAAATGACTCTAGACATTAGGCCAATAATTAAGAAAAGTAGAAAGAGAAATAAAGATAGTTCCTCTCTCTAGGAAAGAAAGATAGACACCTCAATTAATATTCTGTCCCCTTTCCATTAGAGATCAGAATGTCTGGGAGCATGATATGAGTATGATAATAATAATGATAATAATAATAATAATAACAGAAACAATAGTACTTCTGTAACTTTGTTAGTGTGTTTAGAAAGATAGTAAATGAGTGCATTTTTTCTAAATGTAGTTTACTTCAAATTTGAAAATATGAATGTCTCATTTATGTACTCGGTGCCTTTTTAATTTTAATGTCATAGTATAATGATTAAAATCATACTATGATACATGATTTAAGTAGGATATTTTAAAGATAAATTTTAGGGGTAAATATATTCTTCAAAGATACTTCATATTTCAAACGTATTTTTAAGACTCTGAAGGCCAAATAATTTTTTAAAAGCATTTGAGTACTGTGTGTGTTTGTGTGTTTGTGAATAATCTCACTCACAGAAGAGGAACTTTTATAGTAGAAGCCAATATTTATGCCAACCCGCCTTATGCATTCTCTTCTGTAGCACCCACCACAAAGAAAAAGTCATTAATGATGTAGGTCGCCTAAAATCATGCTTCAAACTTCAATGTAGACTATTATTTTTGCTGGTACCTTTAATGTCTGCTTCTTGAGATGTATTCTTCATACTTTTCTTCATGGGCTATTAGGTTCTGAAATACATGAATGTGAACAGCAAAATATATTGTTAGACCCTATTTAGCAGAAGCTGAAGATGCTGCAAATGACTGGTTTCTGTGTGTAGCTGTGGATTTTGATTTAGGCAGAAAGCCATCCTGGTTCATCTTTTGGCTGCATTGTTTTCTGGGTAATGTCAAATGATTAGAATAGCTAACAAGTTATTAAAAAGTTATATTGTGTCAACAAAAATGCCTGAGTGCAAGCAATCATATTCAAGAAATGAAGAGAGATGAGTTGTCGTATGTGTGTACATTTACAGGGTTGGCATATAAATATACAAGCACCATTTATATGGAGGCTAAGTAATTTTCAAACATTTCAGACCCTTTGTTTTGTTCTTCAAAAGCTACCCCCAACTGCTTTAAGCGTTTGCAGCTGATGATTTTGATTTTTTAAAGTCAAGCATTCAAGTTAACCTTTAAGAAGCAAACCACCTCCCAAAGAAAGATGTAACCTTTCAATTGCCCCATATGCTTATCCTTTTTTTTTTTTTTTTTTGCTTTAGCTGACAATGAAAATAGCACTAACCTTCTTTACTGATGGACCTGGCATTTAGATGTTTTTATTTGTTGATTGTGAAGTTTTTCCAGAACTTTTAAAGGGCTGGCAACAGAACCATACCCTTCACATACCTTGCCCAGCCCTGAGCCTTGCAGATATTCCCTTTCTGAGGCCAGCATGGAATCAGTGTCCTGGACCCCTTGTGAGTCAGCGCTGGCAGTGTTGGTGCCTGAGCACACTGCATCCCAGAAAGCAGCCTAGAGAAGGCTCAGACCCTGAAAAACATCATCAGTTTATGATAGGTTGAAAAGTAACTACGTGGTTTGACAAACTCAGAATGAAGATAGCTGAGCATGTATCTGGGATTATTTGTGAACTAGCTATGAAGCCATAGATTTTAGACATTTCCTAGTTATATTTCTTTCTTTCCCCCCCAAGTTGAAATTATACATTTATCTTCTCTCTAGGCACAGAATTCTCACTTCCTCCTAGCATCAAATATAGATCCTAGAAATATGTGTTCATATTAGGGGAAAAAAGTGTTGCTTTCATTAAGATGGTTGCAGCTTATATTCTCTCATTTTAGAATTCTTGAAATAGAGTCACAATGGAAAGATGTGTCCCTTCTATGCTCATCGAGCCACTAAATGTTCATATTATTATTCATGGTGTTCTCTTAAGCTTTTTACAACCTATCTCACCCTTAGTACTATGTACCCATTTAACTTGGTTAGATATAAAGAGTAATACTTTATGGGAGTAACTAATATTTTATAGTAATAGATTACTATAATCTATTTTGGGGGGGACAAGAAATAAGAAAACTGTTAACTTCCTGTGCCTTATCACAGTTGAGTCATTTCTTCAAAGTTTATTGCAAATATAATGGCATAATATGCACACAATATGGGCAATGTTTTCCATTAATCTGTGCAAGGCTGGTTCGCTCCAGAGTCTCTGTCTGAGCAAGAGGAAACATGATAAGGCCAAGCCAGGGGCTATTTTTACCACGCATGCTGAGTTCTGGCATTAGTTCCCAACATTTATTTCCACTTTAGAGCTTGAGGAGCTAAACTAGCATAAAGTTTCCAACTGACGCTATACTGGAGATGGTCTTTTCTAGAATAAGAAATCGGATTTAGCAATCTAGAATGGAAATTACATTGGCAGTGAAGATGCTAGAGACTTAGGACTGTCAACAGTGTTTTGGCTGCCTGTGATGGTTTGCAGGGCATCTCCGCCAGCATGTGCAGAATTCACGGGCTGTGAAACTTACACAGTGACATTTTCACATACAGCATACGTAAGAATCAACTATTAAGTGTGCATATAAACATATGGGAATCACACCTTTTTAAAAAACAACCCGAATTTAGAAGGCAAGCGACCTTAGCAAACATATATAAAATGTATCTGTCTTTTGTGTTAACAATGTTCATTAAGCCATAGAAAACATAAGTATCTAAACAGGGTGACAGAAGCTCACATCTTGATACCTTAATTTTGTTTTCTGTTTATCCGGGAAAATCCTAGCCTCTGGAAAAGAAAACTAAAAGTTGCGGGGGTAGGTAAAACCGCGAGAAAGGGTAGGGACGGGCCAGGCTGCAAGTTAAGGGAGCTTTTGGTCCTGGAGAGTTTCCTGAAAATACATTAACTCAGGCTTCGGGTGTGGGTGTGGTAGGGGGAATAGCACGACTTCCCTAGGGCACTTCCACAGAAGGCCGGACGGTCAGCTTTCCAGAAGCCCTCTGCGCCGCCCTTCAGCTCCGGGCAGAGTTGCCCAGTCCCCGCGGCCGCAGGAGTGGCGGCTGGGACGGCAGTGCGCATGCGCGGCCCGGGACCTGCGGTTCCACGCGCTTATGAATATTCATGTGGAGCCCCCGGCCCACGGGTGGCAGAAGGGGCAGCTCAGAGGCTCTGGCCTGTGAAAGCCGCTGGTCCTGCTGCCAAAATAGTGTGGCGATGAAGCTGCACGTGTTTCTTTTCAAACCGCGTTGGCTGAAGTGACTTCACAATGCCTGGCAGACAGCGTGGGCTGGAAAAATTTGCGGCTCCCGCCATGGGAATCAGGAGCCCTAAGGGCCCTCCCGACTCCCTCGTTGGAAGAGCGTCGGACCACAGTCAAGGCGCCTAAAACTCCTCTTCCCCCTGTACCCTTCCAAGTTGGAAATGGCACTGTGGCTGTTCTTATATCCCTTAGCTCCTTGGAGAGGACTTCCCCTCCCACTCACCTGGCACCTAGACAGAGTCCAAGCTGGATGTGTGTGTAAGGGGGGGGGTGCACCCTAGGGAAAGCCCCCCCGGTGCCACCCTCCTTCTTTGCACAGGCCCAGGCCTGAGTGTCCACCTGTTTTTGTTTCTCATCTATGTGTCATCTATCTACTATCTATCCATCCTTCTATTTATCCATTCATAAATCCATCCATCCATCCATCCATCCATCCATCCATCCATCCATCTCTCTCTTTCTCCCTCTCCTTTCACTTTCTCTCCTGGTTCCTGTTCCTGTCTCTGGCTGTGTCCCAGGCTTTTCTAGGGTTTTCACTTGACCCTTTCCCAATAATACTGGTCAGCTCTCATTCTTTTTTCGAACTGGTGTAAGTCTGTCCAGCTCAAACGCACTTAGGTGGTGCGACCATGATGACTGGTGGAGGAAGGGTCCTGGTTCAGAAACCTAGGTAATTGAGGACTGGAGGAGTTCAGGTGCCAGGCTTTTGCCTTCTTCTCCTGGTGACATTTTTGGGGGGAGCCTGCACATTGCAAGGTATTTTGTGGTCCATGTACTGACATTTGCAGAGCAGTGTATAATCTGTATGATGGGATTATCAGCACTGCTAAACAAAGGGAAGAAATAGTGGAGGGTCCCTGGGTAATTCTAGCTTTGCCTTTGGGTATTTTAGTCAAAATCCTTTAGGTATTTTGGGCCTCAGAAAATGGCTGCTGACAAGTTCCAATCCTCCTCTGGATATTCTTTTCAGCGGAATGAGTAGACCCATTCCACCGTGCCCATCCTCTTGCTTCCCCATTGCCAACAGGAGAGGCCCTGTGTCACTGCCCAGTTGGCACTGCAGTTAACCCAAGGCCAGCTCCAACCCGGCCAGTTTCAAGGGCCAGAGCATCATTTCACTTGACAGCCACCACCTGTCAAGTCTTCAACTTGGAACCAGAGGGTAAGGCAGAGGGCTTTTAGAAACGTGCCTGCCAGAACAAAGCCTTTCCTCCAACACACCCTCTGAATTTCAGAGCTCAGTAACACGAGAACGGTCCCAGAAGGACCGTCGTTGGGACTTGGGCTCAGGGAAGCTTGGCAGAAGCTCCCTTGGACTGGCCTGAAAGGGGGAAGGGAACACTAGCGTTCTCTTGTCCAGGGCACACACATCGCAGGGCGCAGAATCCTTCCATATACCAAATCCCTGCCAGAAGGGCCACCCTTCGGGAAATCCCTTCCCTGTTTAGGTCCTTTTGTGTTTGAGCATATTGAGGGGGTTGAGATCTAGACTCTAGGGACTCCATGCTAATGAAGAAGACAAGAGTCGGGCTCGTCCCGGGCAGAAAGAACCAACCCACCCTGGGTTCCTGCGTTCTTTCCCAAAAGGCCAAGGCCCCAAGAACCCTTTTCATTTGGCGAGGGGTTTGAGGAAAGGGAGGGGCGGGGGCGGGGGCGAGAGCGGGCGGGGGTCCGCAAGCCAGCGGACCTGGCCGCCAGTATCCGAACAGGCGGTGCGGTTGCCCTCTCCCGGACCGAAGAGTGGGGACGCTCCTTCCGGCTCCCCCCTCCGCATCCGCGCCCCTGGGGATGGCGCCTGAGCCCCGAGGCTGGGAGGCTCCGGCTTGATGGCGGCGAAGGGGGCTATGGGGCCTCCTCAGTCCAGGCCAAGTTTAGTCTGCGGAGGCGACAGCTCGGGGCGCAGGCCCAGGCCAAGGGAAGAAGGACCCCCAAACCAGACAGGCACTTTCCTTCTCCCCACTAGCTCCTTAGTCCCTGCCCAAATTGCGTGTTTCCAGTAGGACTGATTCTCCTCCTGGCCTCTCTCTGCTGCCAACCTTGCCAGAAACCTAGACCCCAGACGTGGTAAGTCTCATTTTCTCCCCATCCCGCCCAGCCACCTTTCCAGTGGACTGGGCCGGCGACTGAGTGCGCGCGCGTGGCCTGAAGCATGCGCCGAGAAGTTGGGCTGATGTGGAGCAGCCACGCCAATCTGGCCTGTGAGGTTGGTGTGCCTGAACACCAAAGACCCCGAGGTAGTCAGAAATGTGGCGGGGCTCTTCAGTGAGGCCGGGGCGCAAAGGGTCCAGCCTCGCTCTCCTGGATCCTCTTTGTCCCTGTGGACACCAAAGCTGCCTCCCCCCACCACCCACCCTCGTTGGTCTCCAAAGTGTTTGTGGGGTGGGCGGGCTGTGTGTCGGGGGAGAAAATAGTCCCCGTTCCTGAGTAGTTTCTAATCCCTAAGGTCTCCAACAAAGTTTACTCACTGTTTTCATTTCAATTCTGTGAAGTTATTAATTATTATTATTACTACTTTAAGTGAAGATTTCTGAGAGCCACAGCTTCAGAAGTATTTGGGCTTCTTGAAGACATTTCGACAATTACTTTGTCTACTAACTGCACTCCCTTCTCACTGGAAAAAAAATAAACATAATTTTTCAATAGTTTCCTTAGGACACATCGTTTACATGTCACTAATGTGAAGAAAGAAGGGAAGAAAAACAACCTTGGCGTTTCTTGTGGAAACTCCGTGTGCTCTATTATAGAGATGTGGAAGATGGATTGGTGTGAGGGGTGGGAGGCAGGGCGCTGGAAGAGCGCCTTTGACCGTGCTGCCCTGTTGCACAGCGCTGACCTTTGGCTGACACGGCCGCGGAGCGAGCCGTTCGTTAACTAGGGTTTGATACATTAGACATTTGAGCTGGGCGTGTAAGCCCACACTCTGAATCCAGATTTCACTCAAATTAGTGTACTAGGAAATGATCTTTTTAAATCCTGAGGCTTAACCAAGTGTCAGGAGGGCCAATCCCCATCTGAAAAAAGCCAGTGCAGGACACCGGGTAAAAGGCACATGACGCGCTCCTTAAAAAACAAACAAAATAAAATAAAAATCTTCTTTGAATGATTCCTGAAATCCTCCAAGTTGCCACTTCGAAGCAACGTTATAAATAAGACTAATGGTCGCATTCTAATTAACTCTGTTGTGTTAATTTCTAATGCCAGACAGGGATGTGAAGACAGTGTCACAGTATGGCAATACTTTTTCTGTGAATATGTATATTCTGTTTTACTTGCTGGAGATACTGGAGTGTGACAATTTATATCAGTCAGGCAGTGGAGTATATACAGAGGGGAGCATCACTAATACCAAAGCCAGCTCAAAGTTGACCTCTCTGGATTTAATTTGGCTGGACTTGTCTCCAGACTTTGGAGCCCAGCAAGGGAGGGCAGGTGGACCACGGGAACCCTGGCCTGGTGATCCCGGCTGAACCTGCAGCTCCTGGGCCTCACAGGTTAGGCTGGAACTGAAAATTTCGCTACAGCCACAGAATCGGAGACCACTCGAAGGGTGCAGAGACTCCCTCGATATTTATTGACCGGCCCTGGAAAGGTGTCATTTTATTTAAGTTGACATTAAAGCTCTAACTTAAAACACCCCCCCCCCCACACACACCCCTAGGAACTGCTTTTTTTCTCTTTCCCCCAGTAACTGAACCCTGTAACTGCTCTCAGTTGAAGAGGGGTAGGAATTCGCTCCTGCTCGCGTTCTCAGCCACACTTAGAGTGCAAGGGGGAGGACGAAGCGAAGTCAAGTTCTCGCAGACGGACGGCCGCCGACTTCCTTCCGCTTGCGTCCTGGAGAGCGGAGCGCCGCAGCAGTGGCATTGGAGTGCTGGCTTTAGCCTCCGGATTTTGCTGGAGCTGCACAGGGGCTGTTCCTGGGACCCAAATTTATTCCAGGCGAAATGTAACAGGAAACAGTTTGGGGTGTCAAATCTTTGCTCAAGGAGACTCTGCCTCCACTTTCCATCGCCCTCTATGTGTAGACGAAAAGATGGAAAATTACAAGAGAACGGCACCTACTCTCATGAAAAAAGCTGAGAAATAAGAATTCTAGGGGAGAGAACTAATTCTCCAGGAGACTAGGTCGAAAAAATCCGGATAGGACCCAGCAGAACTACAGGATTTGTTTCCTGCCGAGTTCTGCAGACTCCGTCCCACGCACAGGCCCACCGCTCGCCAAACACGGGTCCGCGACCGTTAGGACCAGGGCAAGTACGCGGGTCGAACACTTTTTTGAAAGACAGGGGCCTGGGCCGCCTTTGGAAAAATCACACCCTTCCATAATCTTGAGAACTTCCTAGACTTGAAATATTTGCAAAAGCTGCTCTAAGGGTGCGGAGGAGAGTGGGCAAAGGAGGAAAAGGTTGGGAGAGGAAGGAAAGGGGAAAGATTGTGGCGATGAGGAGTTGCTGCTCCCCAGGGGCGGGCCCAGCACCCCTCCCCCACGTTGCGTTCTCCAGCCACCGGTGTGCGGGGAAGGAACTCCCCGGGATCACCAACTTCCAAGTTGTGTCAAGTTGAGGTAGGTGCGTTGGATCTATTTCTATCTCAAGTCCACTTTTTGGAGCCAGTGGAAACAATACGACGTTGATTCTTAAAAGAGTGGAGGGAAGAATGCGCTCACTGCTTGCAGACTTATCCCGAATTTCTTTGGTCCTCTTCCCTAGAACCCCACCCTTGCCTAAGCCCTCGGAGCTACACTTGGGTTTGGACCTTCAGACATGGTCCCAAGTCCGGGATGACCGCCAGGTCCTCGGAGCCGAAAATGTGGCGGTTGTGTGACTGGATTTTCCGGTGGGCATGGAGGAAGCCCCTTTCTCTCCCTCTGGGTTCTCACCCAGCCCTGTCCCGGGCTCCCTCCCCGCAGCCCCCACTGCCCAGGTCCAGACCACCCTGGGATGCTCGGAGGACATGACAGAGGCGGGGTGGGGGCGGCTGACGTCAGGTGCTCAGGGTGGCCGGAACACACAAGGCATGAGGCACGGGCGTCATTAATTATTAGGCACTAAATGCTGAAAAGAAAGCCCAGCTATTCAGATTCAGGTGGGGATATATATATATAAATATAATAAATATATATATATAATTTCAGTGGGGAGAAGGGAAAGGAAAGTATAAATGGAATGAGAAACAGCTATTCGATTCCTCGAAGCACAGTTACTAACTTCGCACCCTCCTGCGCCCAGGTTAGCCTCCTGGGCCCACTCATTTGTAGGTCTGGGCTTCTCACTTCCCACATGATTTGGGGGATTCTTGGTGGAAGTGTCAATATTTGTTCATGTGGAATCCTCAAATCACTATAACTTCCCTGTAGATTCAAGCTTGAGGGAGCTTAATCATCTCCATCAACCAAGGGGGATGGGCATTGCTTTATAAAGCTACATCTAGTGTGTTCCTGTCACCCTTTCTGTTTGGTCAGATCCTAAGCCTGCGATCTGATATTATTATTGTTGCTGAGCAGAAAGGAAGGGGGGAAAAAAACTGCGTAGACCTATAGGGACAAAATAAATGAACAGTGCAATTTGGTGCCAGGAACAAAGCCTCTTATTTGTGACATCAAAAGTAGCTTTCCTTTTTTCTTTTGTTTTAAAAGGAATTGTGTTTATATATGGCTTAAGATAGAATTTTAAGCATCAATAACTTCTTCAAAATCACAACAGTTCTTGGTTCTAGCTGCAATACATCTTCAAACTCCTTTCTCTGAGTATCACTGTGAAGTAAACACAGGGCACAGCAGGGTCATTTTGAGAATTGTCTCCTGGGCTCTTCTGTGCAAAAAGAAAAAAAAATCCTGCCATATATCATGGAATTCCACAAGTAATAGTGAATTGACTTTCTAGGAAAAAAAAACAATGTGAAATTAGAATTAAACAACAACAACAACAACAAAAGCCACCCAAATTAAGGCAATTTTTATGTAAGTGGAAACAATAATCCTCAAATTAAAATACTAAATTTTATTTGTTATGAACATTTTTTCTTGAAATTTCTTAACTGAATAAACCATTTGGAAGGTCCTCTATATAAAAATAAAACTCACATGTATCACAGCATATAGTTCGTAAATAGCAGCCCTTAAAAATATGAAATGTTCTTCATACATATAAATGTAAAATGTAGTTGTCAATACCCACAGGGTAGGGAAAAAATCTCTAGTCATATCTAAAGGATTTAGAAACATCCTAAAAAGTACATTAAAAGGCAGATAATTTATTTAGTGTTTCACATACAGAAAAACAACCAACTGAACTTTCGTTTCTTCTTTTGAAACTTTTATAGCCCGGTAGACAGCTTTTGACTTAGAATTGTAGTGGTGACCATTTTATTCTGAAATTGGTAATTTATTTTTAACCAATAATTATATAGTAGGCAATTAACAAATATATACTGATTCCTCAGAAGTGTGTAATAATTATTTTATAAGATATGAGTAAAAATGGAACTCATTTTTATATGAAGTATAAATATATTGTAGTATTAAAATATTTATGAAGGTGAATTGAAAGTTTAAAAGGTCATGCTAATCAATACATAAAATTCTACAAATATACACCAATAAAAATGTCTAGGAATGTGTTAAAAGTATTAAGTAAAGAAATAACTACACACAAAGAATATTAAAAAAGAACCTCACTTATGGTCAATAAAAACAAAGAAACAAGGTACAGGATCCAAAACTGGTTTTTTTCTTTGATACTTATTATCTATTTTGTGGCTTATAACATCTACAGTTATTTAAAATCCAAGAAATATGTGTTAATTACAATAAAAAATTTTTGGAGTTGAGGACAACAGTTAATCAATATTCAACAACTTTAGTGCTGTTTTTCTATTTTATGTACTACTTTTATTATATACTATAAATTGTTACAGATGGCTCTGATATTTTTGGTACAGCAGGCTAAAATTTATGGGTCTAAGACATATTTCAGACTATGTTTATAATGCTCTGGCAGAGAAAAATCTCAGGATACTTAGTAGATTTAAAAAGTTAGCTAATATTACTATAGTTTCTGAATCAATAAATATTTACAGAATTAGGGCAATAATTAAATGGAAGTGTTAAAATTCAAGGGCATTGTGTGTGTGTATATATGTTCAAATAAGCGATGTGTTCAATTTGGACAGTATTCCTTGGAAGCTATGTGATTTTTGGTATTGTCTCAGTCATAGTTTCATTCTCTGACCTGATAAAGTCAGTTGGTACCCTTGGCTCCTGGATTTATCATTTGTTAATATCAGAGTTCTTGACAAGATGCTTACTGAAGTTTTACATAGTTCTCAAAGTAGTGATTTCAGTTACTCTTGTCTATAGATATAAGTCCAAACTTTTCAAGGTGAATTTTATTTATGAAAAGTTAAATTGGGAAATCTACTTAACTGATTTGGCTACAAATGCAGTGGACTAACAATTTCTCTTGTGAAATCTCATTTTTAGGTTTTTCATTTCTGAGAATTCTGTTTCAGAAATATGCATTCATGGAACAAGGGGAATACAGGAAACCTATCTATCTTAGTTTGAAAAAGAAATAGAATGCAATTCTGTTGTTTTGTTTATGTGAATTATAAAGAATATTTTTATAAACTGGGAGCAGAAGGTACGTAAGAGATGGAAACACCATTAAAGTGAATTGTTTAAGGGCATGCACTTGGGAAGTGCGAACTTTAAGTTCTGGTCACAGGTAAATAGACATAAAATATATTTGCTATATGTATTAATTCACTGACAGCTAAATAAATCCCACTCTGTAAAGTAACAAAAATAAGAAAAAAACCACAATTCTTCTATGTTCTCTCATTGCTGGATCAGTGTGAAGAGTCAAATGTGGAGCCTCTCATTCAATCTACAGGTTCTGCAGCTGTTGCTTTTCACTTACCTATCCAGTGCTTGCACTTGAGCGAACTGATTAATTGATTAACCCAACAAACACGTAATACACATATGATCATTGTTATAGAGACTATGATATTTCAAAAGTGAATTCCAAATGCTGTCTTTCCTCCAGAAATATAAAATAAGAGACACATACAGTTCAATAAAATAAAAGGTAAAATATGGTATTAATCATAAAAGAGGCAGAAACAAAATTTAGGGAATGTTTAAATTTTGATTCTCTTAAGAAGATATTGAATGACAATTGCTGATTTAGAAAATCAAGACAAAATATCCTATCACAATTTTTTTCTTCTTTTTCCGGCATGCTTTCCTTTCCTCCTTTCCTTTCCCCTAAATGCCTTCTTTTTCTCTTCTTTTCTTGCTTGCTTTGGAACCTAAGGCTATATGACATTTTCAAAAGAACTTTCTCAGGGTAATGGCAGTGGTGTGAGCTGGCTGCCTGAATCCTTGCTAGGCCTTTGTCATTTGGGGACAGTTTTGTCCGAATGCCCACCTGCAGTCAGCTAGCCTGGGCTCTCAGAGGCTGGCTTAAGCTCTGTAAATTCTGGGTCTTGGTGTTGGTCAGAACTTTTCAGCAACCAGGGCATTAATTTTTATGGTTGAAATGGATCAGACTATCCAGAGACCAAGTTCTTACAACTCCAGGCTAATATTTAGAAAGATGGCAGTGATTGTTCAGCAGGACTTTTATAGTTTGCAGAACTGTTCAGGATTCCCCACTCTTCTACTTCTTGTTTGATTTAAATACAGAGTCCCTTGTCGCTAACAAGTATGCCTTTTCTCTTGTTTTTATTATGGTTCATTTGTTTATTTTTATTTAGCTTCAAAATTATTTACTATAAAAATATCAGCATACCATTTTGTACGTGTATGTGTGTATAATTTTTTAATCTGTTCTGAAATAGTAAGTTGTGTTTTTCTTTTTCCTGAGGCTAACTTGATTTCCTGGTAGTATTTTCTAAGGAAATTTTATGTCCTCCTTATAATGCTTGATAGTCACCTCATGAAATCAAGGAATAATTCATGTCCTCTGAAATGGGTTGCATTCAGAAGCTCCAAATAGGACTCACCTGTAACTAATTAAAGAGGTAGCAATAACTGACTAGTTTATATATTATTCAGGTTCCTGTATGCTTGTCTTTGTTGTTGTTCTTTGGATCAGTTGGAAAGTGGTGCAACCCAGACCAGTCTGATTAGTACTACTTGCTGGCTGTTTGGATGAGTCGATTCAGGCAGGAGCAGTTGCAAAGTGTGTTTGAGGACTTTGTTTTGTGATTTGTATGCAGTTCCTATTTTCTTTATTAAAAGTTTTCATTCTAAACAATTTCAAACATATACAAAAGTAGAGAGTATATTAAAACTCCATCATTTAATTTTAATATTCATCAAGTTTTATACAATTCAGTTTTATCTATATTTTCACTTACCATTCTCCCCCAAGGTTATTTTGAAGCAAATCCTAAATATCATATTATTTAATTTGTAATGTTTATTATTTAACTAATATATAGTTATTGTTTGCTACAAAGCAGAATGGCTTTTTTTCAAGACAATTAGTGTACTTTTCTGAAACACTGCCTAGTTTGAGCTTTTAGATTGCTGTTCTCAATCCTTTGACAGTTTTGCTTGTAATACCAGAGCCTTTATTAGCCACTGAAATCAAGAAGCTCTGTAGTTCTCAAGAGGAAAAGAATAATTCAGTTGATTACCATCACAATCAATAAAGATAGAAGTTTCAAGTGGGAAATCTCACAATTCTCAGAGCACAGTAGTCATAATGGAATTAGAATAATTCGCTCAAAAGTTTCTGGGTTTGGAAAAATGTGATGACCAGGAATTCCTTTTATGAAAAAAAAATCACATGACCTTATGCTTATATAAAAAAAATCATTTCACTTCCAAAACTGTCACTAAAACACACTCGATTTCAGCTTAATACCACCCCCAAAATTCCCCAGTTACTGATAAAATAATAAACATGAAAACATGCACTGTGATTTAAATGTATGTTTTCTTATCCAATTAAGTTATATGAAGCCATATTTTTTTAAAAAAACAGTACTGATTATTTAGAGATCAGTGCCAAACTATTATTAATTGATGAGATAATATATGTCTGTAATTTGATCCAATTAACCTTTGAGAGGGTGAGTGAGCGAAACAAGAATGAAAATTGTTATTGCTGGACAATGGGTAATTGGGGTTCATGATAATATTCTACTTTTGTATATATTTTTGAATTTTTTCTTAATAAAATTATGAAAAAGACAGGAAAGGTCCCATTGAAGTGTCCATCTATCCATTTACCTATCATCAGAGAAGTCAGAAAGCATAGTGAAAATGAACTTTAAAATTAAAAACATAGATGTTTATTTCCTTCATCTTGGACAACCCATGTATACACTTGGGAAAGTCAATGAACTTCTCTCAACTTTGATTTTCACGTGTCCAAAAAATATTCTCTCTTATTTGAATAAAAAACCAGATAATATTTTTCCAGATACTATTATATATTAGATATCATTCCTATCACTTCATAAGCAAAAAATGTTGCTTAATAATTAAAACTTGTAATTACTTGCAATTTAATTGTTCTGGTATTTATAGAAAGATCTAGTTATTATGTTCTACTTGTAGTTGTTCTGTGCATTAATTATGATAGAACCTTTTTCAACATGTGGGGAAAGTAATGATGGCTTTAGATTTTTAAAGATTTATTTATTTATTTATTTATAGAGAGGGGGAAGGGAGGGAGAAAGAGAGGGAGAGAAACATCAATGTGTGGTTGCCTCTCACGTGCCGCCTACCGGAGACCCAGCCCACAACTGAGGCTTGTGCTCTGACTGGGAATTGAACCAGGGACCTTTTGGTTCTCAAGCTGGTGCTGTATCCACTGAACCACACCAGCCAGGGCAGATTTTTAAGTAAGATAGGGTAATGCTGGGTCTTCCACTTTCCTTGTGGCAGATCAGACTCTTGGAGGTTCAGTGTTAACTACTGACTCATTTTTTCTTCCATAACACATCTGCCCTTCAGACTTCATTTCTGGGCTATTCCTACTGGAGGTAGAAAACGAACCAGCATTCTCTACTGTAATTCATTACGGAACTTGAAACGGAATCATGATTTCCAGACTTGGGTTTTCATAGAGGCCTCTATTTTTAGCTTATCTTACCCTTCCCCATCTTCTAACCAGATTTGAAATATTAAAAATGAAAATAAGTAAATTCTTCAAAGTGACAAAATTATCTTCTGTCCAGGCTGTCCTGCCCACAGATTAGAATTCTGTCTTAGTTTTCTTCCTCTTCCTGTCTCTATTTTCCCCTAAATTTCTCCCCTAAGGTACAAAGTAGACTGTATCATGAGACTAGAACATTAGAAATACTGTAGGTTTTCCCCAACCCTCAGACTAGATCGTGGTCTGTACATCTTCTGATAGCACTCAGCAATTATGGCTTTTCTAATTCTGTGTTGTGCTCATGGCCACAGACCTCTCTGGGACTGAACCATATTCCTGAACATGCCAAACTTTGGAAGCCATCCATTGAACTCACTGTCCATCCCAACCCAATCTGTGCAGTGAAGTCAGCTGTCTAGCCCAGTGTTTTTCAGAGGACTTCTACCAGAGTTATTATATTTGTAAATATTTATATTCCCAGGCTTCACTTTAGGTGTAATAAATCAGAATGTCTGCATTAGGGTTTTAATCAGGAACCTGTATTTTATCACAGTAAAGTTTAAAAATCATTGGCTAAAGCCACAGACTGTGCCAAAGTTGTCTTTTTTTCTCCTGCTCTATTACTGTAATTTAAAAAGTTAGTTTGCTTTTCCATTATTGTTTGCATTCAACACTATTTTGTATTAGTTTCAGATGTACAGCGTGGTGGATAGACGTATTGCTGTGATTTTAAAGTGCCTGATGCCTACACTTTCTAGAGTCTAGACTTTTACAGAGACTCAGAAAAAACAAACATTTGACAGTACCAACAACAAAAACACAGGACTGGTTCTTAGCAAACAAGTATGGTTGTCTCAAATATACAAAGGGGGACCCTCCAAAACCTGGAATTATCTTCTGGAGGGCAGGCCTTGTAGTATAGGCTTCCCCCACTAGGGGTGTGTGTCAGGAACCATTCTGTATCAGTGTGCCTGCTGGCATTGTTGTGAGACACTGCCTTCAGCTTCAGTGAATTTTTTGGAAGACTCTTTCAGTGTGTTTGCTTACTTCATGATGGGTGATTCACGAGCACATTTCCTTACACCACACTGAGTGTTTAGCAGTTTTGGACCAAAAATGGCATGAACCCCATGCCCCACCTTTTCTATTCACCCAATCTCGCCCACAGAGACTTTTTGTTTGTTTGTTTCCCCAGATGAAAAAAGTCCTCAAAGGAAAACAGTTTGCTGAGGTGGAAGAGATGAAACAGAAAATGGCAGAAGAACTAAAAGGCATCAAAATCAACGAGTTCAAAAACTGTTTTGATAAGTGGGAAAAATGTCTCGATAGGTGTATTGCATCAAGTGGAGAGTATTTTGAAGGTGACAGAAGTTTAAACATGTAAGAATAAATACACATTTTAAAATAAATAAATTCAGAGTTTTTTGGTGTCCAGCAAATGACCTGCACATTCAAAGAACATGAAGGTGTTCTATGAATCTCAAGGGTAATGAACTAGGGGAATAAGAGGAGTAAGGTCGAAGATTAAGAGATGCTGGGAGTAGCAGCACTAATTATTCAGGTTCTTGTTAACAACTTTAAGGCCTCTGGCTTTTACCCTTTGTGAGGTAGAAGACATTGTAAGGTTTTGAACAAAGCATCGTGATCTGACATAGAATGTTTTAGGTGAATCAGTGTAGCTTCTGTGTTAAGACTAGTCTGAAGGAGGCAGGCAGCAGTCAGATGTTAGGAGGCTGTTGCTATGATTCAGACAAGAGATCACAGTGACTTGGACAAAGAACTAGGAGAAAAAGTTGATTTTGGTGCCTTTTAGTGCTTCTGCCATTTTTTGTTTCGCCTTTTCCACATCAGCAAAATATTTTCCTTTCAGGACTTTTTTTTTATCTAGCAAAACGAAAAAAAGTCATCTGGGGCAAAATAGGGTGAATAGGGAGGGTGAGGCATTGGGGTCATGCCCATTTTGGTCAAAAACTGCTGAACATTCAGTGTGGTGTGGGCAGGTATGTTCGTAAATCACCCATCATGAAGTGGGCAAATGCATTGAAAGAGTCTTTAAAAAAATTTCACTGAAGCTGAACGCAGTGTCTCGCAACAATGCCAGCTGGTACACTGATACAGAAGGGTTCCTAGAACTCTCCTCTAGAGGGGAAAACCTGTGCTTCTGTACTCCAGACAATAATTCTTTTTTTGTGGGGGAGGGCTGCTCTGGATCCAAGAAATCCAGGAGAGGGTTGTGTCCAGAAGTCAAGTGAAGAAGATGTTACAAGAAGGAAGGAGTGATCAGCTGCGTCAAATAGTGATGACAGAACAAGTCAGATGAGGACAGAAAAGTGATTATTTAATTCAATAATAATGAGCTTATCAATGATTTGATATGAAGTCAGGGAGTTGTGATGGTAGACATAAAGATCTCTGGAATGAGTTTGAGGAAGACAAAAACAGGAAAGGAATTGAAGTTAATGATTTATGGAATGAATAAAATGATAACATTATGTATTCTGCAATGTTTTTATGGAGCAGTATGTGCTAGGCAGTCACTTCTTTATAGCTCTGGCCCATATCTCTTAATCATTGCCTAGTTTTAAATTATATAAATGACCACAAGATGTTTAAGATGATTCTCTAAATAAGTATTAGCTCTTCTGTTTTAGTACCAAGAATATCAGTCATTCCCACCCCAAAACACTAATATAGATGAAACGTTCAATGGAAGTCCAAAGATTGTGAAAGAGACCAAAGTATTTTGAGTAGTCTCTGTGGACATCGCTCCGGCTGTGGTGGAGATTTCACAGTGGAAAACAGTGGGAAATAAAGTCTCTGAAACTGGTTTCTGAAAACTCTCTTCTTTTGCTTAGGACCAACACCAAGCAGGCAAACAGTTACTTGCCTCACAAGAGGTACCAGTTCAGTCCAGAGATACTTTTGCCAGTAATGTTTTTTCAAAATATGTATGCCTCCAGAAGGTGGTTATGAGGCCAACTATAGCTCTCCATTTCCTTTGTGCTGAAGGGTAACAATTTGTTTATGAAGCTTATAATTAATGAAGATTTTGCTAATAATCACGTACCCAGTGATGTTCCTGGCTTGTTGAAAAAACAGGGTGAGTAGCAGTCATTGGGCTGAGGCCTTTAAATATGCATTTGGCCAGTGAACTGCAGATTAGCTACTGTCTTTTTTAATAAGAGCATTTATGGGAGCCCTACTCATATAGTTCAGGGTAAGTTACTTTGGGAAAGGGAAATGATCTGAAATATAGAAAAAACTCAGAGTAATTTTCTAAATAGAATTAGTTTCTTCTGTTGGGCCTATTTTAAGGTCTTCATGAATATCCACATTAATTGTCTGGCTTTGTTGATTTCTATTTTCTATTGTTTATAGAACGACAGTGTCTGCAGCCAGCTTCACTTTTACTACTCTAGTGAAGAGAACTTGACCTAGTAGCACAAAGGGTGAAAAGTCAAGTATGTGTAGGAGGCAAACAAGGAGCCAAGCAAAGCAGCCCAGCTTTAGAAACCACTGGGGAGAGGTCAATGACTGAGATGGACCAAAGAGAATATTCTGCCTCAGTCAATTGTTGCCACATGAGAAAATTTGCCTACTCTTAATACTCCAAGTTTTTCAAAAGAAGCGAGAGATCTGAATTTTAACATGACATCTTTCAGTTTGGAAATACTGGAAACAAATTCAAAGTTTTAAGAAAAGCCTGCTGTAACCCAGTACATTGCAGGACAAAGCAAACACATCTGTGGGCTGGATCCAATCTCAGGCCACCAGTTTGTGAATCCGGCCCAGAAGGCTCAGTGGTTATTGCAATGATTTGGGGCTGGTTCTTCACAGAGACGTAAAACACAGCTGGTCACTAATGATCTAAATGTTCTCAATTAGTTCCGTCCATTTCCTGTTTTTGGAACAAATCTTAGATCACATTAGACTTGTATTTGAAACCTGCTGGTTAAAAGTTGAGAGACCATAGAACCTGGACTGCCTGGGACCGCACTGGCTTAGGCTTGGAGCAGTTGTAGTTATTAATAGTGCTACCTTTCATTCCCAGCATATTCTAATTTTGACCAATTACATAAACACCTTAATTAGGCATCTCTATTGTCCCCATTATCTATTTTAGTTATCCTTCATTTGTGTCTAATTTATTTCTTTTTTGAAAAGCTGAGAGCATATTAAACATATAAAAAACAGGACAAATTTCACTATAAACCTCTATGTAGCCATCATCCAATTTCAGCAGCTATCCACTAATGGCCACTCGTGTTCCTCCCACACCCTCACCTATTCTCCATTCCTTTATTATTTTGAAGAAAATTCCAGATTTCATATTATTTCTTTCATCTATAATTTCTTATGACTTTTAAGTCAATATCATCCCAATACCAGTCTATCAGTAAATATTCAATTTTAGCCAGTTTTTCTTCAAATGGTTCTTACTTTTTTTCCAGTAACTTGACTTCTCTTTCTTTCCCCACCGTCCACCATGAGTCTGTTCTTTTGTTCCTGAGTACTATACTGAGACATTTCATTAGCATTTCTCAAGAACTTTTCAAGAGTCATTAAATATTTGTTGTTGCTTAGGAGAATAACATATTTTTGTCTAAAAGCTATTATTCTATTTATTATTATTATTACCTCTATTCTTATTATTACACTTTATTTTTTCTAGCTCTTCAACTGCCTCCATCTTTTCAAATGTTGTTTTGCCCATTGATTTGCCCCTCAAATAATTTTTGGTGAATTTCCCTGATTTCTCTTGTCTATTGTGGACTAATCCTGGGTCCTAGTTTCAAGGTTCATTTTATATTTCTGTTGGAAAATGTGAATTCTGGTAACTCTGTCCTTTGAAAACTTCATAAATAGCAAATGATCATATAGAGAGCGGGCATAACTTAAACTTTGATAACTTTATTAAGAATTCAAAATATTTTTATGTTAAAATTTTCTTCATAATTAAAAATTTTGGATCAACACCTATGGATACACACATACAATACATATATGAATGTATTCATACACACAGTACATATATGAATAAATATATCACATATATAACACACATACATATATGTAGTACTTATATAATACATATATGAATAATTTTATAATACAAATAATTGATTCATCAAATAAGCTTATTTTGTTAGTTTGTATTTTATGTATTTGGGAATCTTGAGTGAAACATATTACATTTATATTCCTTTTTATTTCCTTTGGTGTTTTATTTATATTTTTATTTTCTTGTTTTTCAATAACATACTAAGATTTTTTCTTTAATTGAGTTTTACATTGTTTTCTTCTTTCCTTATATGTTGGTAATCTTCATCTGCATTTTTTCCCATCATTTAGTCTTCATTCAGATCCAACTTCAACATTTTCAAGATACACATACTTTTTATAGATTAAAGCTGAAGACTAGATTACCCATATTAAGCACAACTAAATAATTCAATGTATCCTTTTATTTATTTATTTATTCATTTATATTTATTTAATTAAATTTATTGGGGAAGACATTGAATAAATGTATTCTTAATAAACTTATACCTCTCATCCTAGATTGAAAGCTCCTAGAGATGAGAATTTCAATCTTTTATATTTCCTTATCAATGTATCGACATAGAGTTTTAGAATGGTGGACTCTCCAAATATTTGTTGACTTAAAATCTACAAAGAAAAAAATCATGTTTATTATATGTTTCATGTCCTTGCTGACCATGGTATTAGTAATTACATATGTAAGTGATATGGTCTTATGAATTATACATATTTAAAACATTAGTGACAGTAATGGAGTTCTGAATAAAGTATGAAAAAATTTTAGCCAAGCCACAGAATAAATATTCCAAAAAGTTATATAAAACCACAAAAGGTCTTGAATACCCTCAGCAATCTTTTTTAAAGGCTTTATTTATTTATTTCATTTATTTTAGTTTTAGAGACAGGTGACGGGAGGGAGAAAGAGAAGAAGGGAAACATCAGTGTTTGGTTGCCTCTCACGTGACCCCCACTGGGGATCTGGCTTGCAACCCAGGCATGTGCCCTGAGTGGGAATCAAAGCGGCAACCCTTTGGTTTGCAGCCTATGCTCAATCCACTGAGCTACACCAGCCAGGGCAGTAATCTTGAGAATGAAGGAGAAAGTTAGAGATATCACAATAATTGATACTGATACCAAACAATACTACAAGTCCATTATCATTAATACAACCTGGTACTGGCTTAGAACAGGAATACAGATCAATAAAATGGAACAGAAAGCCCCAGAATAAACTTATGCTTTTATAGTCACTGAATATTAGCAAGGAAAGTAAGAGCATACAATGAAGTAAAGACAGTCTCTTCAAGAAATGGTGTTGGGAGAATTGAACAGGTACATGCCAAAAAAATGTAACTAAACCACTAACTTTTATCAAAATAGTTAAAGGACTTAAATGTAAGTCACAAAACCATTAAAATCCTAAAAGAAAGCATAGGCAGTAGTATTCCAGATATTTTTGCTGATACATTTTCTAGGTCAGGGGGAACAAAAAAATAATAAACAAATAGTACTACTTCTGCATGGCAAAAGAAACCACCAGCAAAATGAAAAGGGAACCCATTGTATGGGTGGACATATTTGCCAGTGATACATCCAATAAGAAGGTATAATACACAGAGAACTTGTATGACTCAACACCAGGAAGACAAAGAATCCAATTTTTAAAAAATGGGCAAAGGACCTGAATATACACTTTTCCAAAGAGGACATACCAATGATCAATAGATATATAAAAAAATGTTCAACATCACTAATCATTAGAGAAATGCAACTTAAAATCACAATAAGATATCACTTTATACCTGTCAGAATGGTTACCATCAATAAATCACTAAACAAGTGCTGGTGTGGATGTGGGGAAGAGGGAATCCTAGTGAACTGTTGTTGGTGGGAATGTAGAATAATGCAGCCACTGAGGGAAAACAGTGTGGAATTTCCTAAAAAAAAACTAAAAATGAAACTGCCTTTTGACCCAGTGATTTCACTTCTGGGAATATACCCTCAGAATTCCATAACATTAATTCAAAAGACTATATGTACCCTTATGTTCTTGGTTATATACGATAGCTAAGATCTGGAAACAGCCAAAGTGTCCATCAGTAGATGAGAGGATAAAAAAAGCTGTGACACATTTACACAATGGGATACTACTTGACTGTAAAAAAGAAGGGACTCTTACATTTGTGACAACATGAATGGACCTGGAGATTATTATACTAAGTGAAATAAGTCAGACAGTGAAAGACAAATGCCATATGACTTCACTTACATGTGGAATCAAATGAACAAAATAAACAGGTGAACAAAATAGAAACAGAGGCATGGATACATGGAACAGACTGACATTTGTCAAAGGGAAGGTGGGCAGGGGGACTTGATGAAAGAAGGAGAAGGGATTAGCCAAAGAACATATATGTATGACCCATAAACACAGACAAGAGTATGGAGAAGGCCTGAGAGAAGGGAGAGCTGGGGTTGGGTAGAGGTGGGCAAAAGGGGAGGGCGTGGTTGTATGTAATAGCACAAACAATAAAAATAAAGAAGAAAGTTTTAGACACAATTTCCCCTTTCATTGTATCAAACTGCTTTTATCAATCTATTTTCCTTCCAAACTGGTACTTAACTATAAGGGCAAATAATTTCTACGTAGTTAAAATTATTGACATATTTTATTTTAAAAGTCAACTTTATTTTAGGGAATAAATTATATGCAGTGAAATGAACCTATTTTGGGTGTACATTTTGAAAAAGTTTCAAAAAGTTTTGACAAATTTATATACTTATATCACAACCTTTACAACCAAGATATAAAAGGTAGTTCATTATTCCATCTCACTCAATTATTTTTTTTGCAGCCCTGGGTCCAGGTAAAACCTGATGAATTCTGTGTTAGTATAGGTTAATTAGCTTTGCCTCTTCTTGATTTTTATATCACTGCAAATATAAGTTATGCATTTTTTTCATATGTGGCTTTATGTGCTCAGCACAGTGTTGCTGCTTATACCAGTAATTCGTTCCTTGGTAAGGGATACACAACAATTTGTTTCTCTATACACTTGTTGAAAGACATTTGGGTTGTTTCCAGTTTTAGGATTTCATGAATAAAACTACTATGACTATTTAGGTACAACAAGTCTTTGTTGGATAGATGTATGTTTCACTTCCTCTGGGTAAATAGTTAGGAGTAGAACTGTTGGTTTTATTTTGTGTAAACTATAAAAGTATATACCATTTTAAATTTCTGTCAGAAATGTAAAAGAATACTAGACTACATCCTCATATGGAACGTAATTATTTTTATTTTTTCTTTTAATTTTTAATATAATTTTATAATTTATTTTGGCCTTCATAGTTAATCTTTATATTTTGAAAACAATATACATTTAATTGGAAAAGTGTTAGAGGGTAAAATAATTATTCTTTTTCTAGTTATTCTTACAAGTGTCCATAGCCTAACTGTATCTACACATACTTTATGGCTAGGACTGGCCCAGGGTAAATTTTGCAAATAAGTAAATATTTTGCTTTTAAATTTCTTCTCTTCCCTTGAAGTCTGTCCCTGCTTTCTGCACCTCTGTTCCTCAGTGGCCTGCCATTAATAAGTCATAGTTCTACCTCAGTTTTGTCATCACATTTTTAAAAAGATTTTATTTATTTATTTTTAGAGAGTGGGGAGGGAAGGGAAAAAGAGAAGGAGAGAAACATCAATGTGTGGTTGCCTCTCACATGCCTACTACTGGGGACTTGGCCCTCAACCCAGGCAGGTGCCCTGACTAGGAATCAACCTGTGACCCTTTGGTTCGCAGGCTGGTGCTCTTCATCACTCTTGAGACAAGGGTTTTTGACACTTTAGACTCCTGATTTTGTGTTTCATATGCTAGTACCTTTAGTGGTAGTGATTTTCAGTGAAACAGATAAATACTCCTTAATTATGTTTTGTTTGAAGACATCCCTTCTATCAATAAAGTTAGCTTTGAAAATGCTTTTGGTCATTTCTAGGTTTGCTGTGACTTTTGCAGGTGTCCAATTTCTATCATGCAAAGAGGATATAAAAGGACAAAGCAGTGTGTGTGTAAGTGTGTGTATAAGTGCTGTATGATACCTGTCTGGGAAAATTCTAGCCATTGTTAATATAACAAGAACAGTTTATATGACATCAGTGTAACCTGGCAGCCAAAGATGGTGGACTGGAATGCACAGATGTGAACAATGATGACTTTACTGTAGTTAATGGGGACTGTGGATGAAGTTGAGTGAGCATGTGAACTGTGTGGTCATCACATTCAAAATGACTGAGCAAGTAGAGCAACAATTCTGCATCAAAGTTTGCATTAAAGCCTGACCATTCCACCATGGAAACTATTCAGATGATTCTGAAGTCTGCAGCTATGGTCAATTGGTGATTGGCAGCTGCATCACAAAAATGTTCCTGTTCGTGTATCATATTTAGTGCAGAATTTTGTAGCAAAACATCCAATCCTTCGGGTGACTAAGTGCCCCCCTCCCTGCTGCTATGCTCTGATTTGGTGCCCTGTGACTTCTGGCTTTTCCCAAAACTAAAATCACCTTTGAAAGGGAAGAGGTTTCAGACCATTGATGAAATCCAGGAAATATGACAGGGCAGCTGATGGCAATTTGGAAAACTGAGTGAGGTACCAAAGTGCATACTTTGAAGGGGACTGAGGTGTCATTGTTCTATGTACATGTTTCTTCTATCTTGAATCTTCTACAATAAATGTCTCTATTTTTCATATTACATGCCTACATACCTTCTGCATAGATCTTCTATGCATGTGTTTACAAACATGTGTGTTGTCCTGGAAAGAAGGGATATTTCTCTCCAATATCCTTGTAGCATTCTGGTATAGCATAAGTTGGGGAGACTCTCCTACTTTTTAAAATTTTCAAAATGATCTAGTCCTTATATATTTCCTCCTTTTCCTGGCTGGGGATACAGTGTGAGCTTGAAGGGCTTTCCTGCCAAGGTGACCTTTCATTTTCTGAAGTGGCTTGACAAACACTCAATCACAATTCTTAGTCACAGGCTAGGTCACAGCCAAACAGTCAATCTCGATGGATCAACCTCATATTCAAATTTAACTCGTTAGTGCAAATATGGCCTGTGTATTGTTTTTGTTAGTAATGTTGTATTGAGACAGTGCAGGATTTAGGCTGTTTAAAAAAACTAATCTCCCCTCCACAAGTTTTTGACTGTGTAATAACTAGAGAGGGACGGACTTGGGAGTCATAGACTCATTTCTGTGTCTGCATTTTCTTCCCCCCTCCCTCCCTCTTCCCCTCTCTCTTTTTCCTTCCTTCCTTTCATTCACATGTTTGTTTATTGTTGAAAAGAAAATAAAATCATGATAAAATTTAAACAATTCAAGAAAGTATGTAATGGAAAGCAATTAAGCAGTTCCTTTTTCTCAGATCTTTTATACTCCTTTCCCAAAGTCAGCCACAGCTGGCATTGTTGTTACATACTTTTTCCATCCATTTTAACTCATTTTCAAACATTTATTTGTATTTATACACTTTAATTTATATCCTTTAAATATTGTTCTAGAACACCACATATGAACCCACCTCATTCTTTTTCAACACTGTGGTTGTCAGCATTGTGCTCTATTGTGTGGGAGCATATATTTTATTGAACCAACCTCCTGTGGAGGGACCTTAAATTATTACCATTAAAATTGTTTTTTATTACACTGAAATAGAGAATAGGGGGACAGTGACCAGAGGGGAGAGGGGAGGGAATTTCAGGGGAAAAAGGGGAAGGATTTACAGGAACTAGTATAAAGGACACATGGACAACAACTAAGGGGGGTGGAAATGAGAGGGGGTGGAAATGGGAGGGAGGTGGGGAGCACTTGGGGGTTGGGCTGGGATGGGAGTAAAAGACAGAAAACTTTACTTGAACAATAATTAAATTTAAAAAAGATTAAAAAATTATTTTTTAGTATTGAAGATGATATTATAGTGAGCATTCCTGAAGATCTATGAGGCTAGTTATTGTGTCCAAGAATTTAAATTTTGATAGTTATTGCCAAATCGCCCTTCGGTGAAGTTGCATCAGCTTACCTTCCCACTAACAGCCTGGCTTCAGACTATATGCTATGGAAGTTTTCAATCTTTGCCTACAAATTAGCTTTTTTCCAGTTAATAAGAAACAATCTCTTTTCCTTTCTTCACTTCTCTGCCACCTTTAATTTTCTCTTCTTTATCATAGAAAAAGACAATGAAGATGATGATTTATTAGGAATAACCATAAATTCCAAATGTTGACTGTGTAATCACATAGTGATTATAAGGGAGAAAGGTGATTCTATGGGCCTACATTCAATTTCCATACTTCCGTCCCTCTTTGCTTTAACTTTGCCCACATGCTAGTGTGTGGCTGTGTTAATTGGACATTCTACTTTTGGAATCTCATGTAGATTGTACCTCCAACTCATTTACTATAAAATTAGAAAAAAATGAAGACAATGAACATAGCTATTATAGTTGCTGTGAATAATTTGAATTAAATGTAAATGCAGAAACAAAATAGAAAAACTACTATTAAGTAAATCTTGCCCTCCTCAATGGAATAAAATACAGATTTACAATGTTAATTATTTTCACCCTCTATCAACTTAAAAGTTGTGAGATGGAAATATGAATATGTGAGGTATTTAAATACTAATTTATTTTTATATGTACTTTATTAAAATATCACTATGCATATTTTACATTTAAAACTCTGCACTATGTAGATGTAGAGCTAAAATCCCCATTTATTGTCCAGTGAATGTGAGGGAAATTGGATTTGTCACAAAACTGATTGATATCTCTGAAGTGTTTTGTTTTCAGTGACTGGCACTGCCGAGTTACAACCATCTATCATCTAACAGGTAATTAGTCAGATTTCTCATCATGAGCCTTCAATCCTGCTGTTTTATTATTGAAATACCACAAACCAGTAGGCAATTTGAATGCAGATAAAGTTCTCTGTCATGGTTGCTATAAGGACAAAGACAAGATTTTGCAATTCAGCAGTAGAGACTTTGAATAAAAGTCACTGAAATGTAATTTTGCAACTTACAAAAATAAATATATAAAATTTACTTTGATACCTCATTTATTGTCTAAAGTGACAACTACAAAATTTGCTTTTACAAAGCTCCCTAATGTTTTAATATGAACTTAATTTTTCAGGGAGAAAGTTAAGTGGAAGTGTTACAGAACAAGAGTTCCGAGGGAGGGGGCAATATTTGGCCCGTCTAGGGATGCCAAAAACTGCAACACAACAGGGGCCCCTCCCAAGGACAAAATACTAATATCTACTGGGCTCTTCTGTCTGCGGCCAATTGGAAAGACATCTCTCAATGCCAGAGATTTGTGAAAAGGAAACAAAATGTTTATTTAATGCTATTTAGGCTTAATGCCACCACCAAAATATCAAAGTCCTTTAGGGTATACACCTACACCCACACAGCACTCCCTTCTCCCACTGTCCCAACTCCGGGTACCGTAAATCAGGAAAAGAGCACACGTCTGTGTTGCAGGTCGTTGGCACCTTCAGCTGTGTCACTGTGCAGGATCTCGAGTTAATCCAAGGTACTGTGGTACCCTCTCATGGTCCACTGGCAAGAGTTCTTTGTACCCAGTTCCAGTCAAAGTCTCTCCTGCTTTCCAGGCCATGCGGCCAAAGGGAGCACCCAAAAGCCGCATGGGCCTCTTCTACCAAAGCTGCAGGGTTTCTCACTCCACCAAAAGCATGTGGCTTTCTTCTTCACCTGGCTGCAGAGATCTCCATTCTGCCCCAAATGGCATGGCCCTCTCCTCACCTGGGCAGTTGTCCCCTCATGTCCCGGAGCCCATCCTTTCCAAGCTCCCACACAGGCGCTCTCACTCAGGAGTGCAGTGCCTAGTTCCCTCTCCTGGGTCCCAGCCACTCCCTTCTCCCTGGCTCAAAACTTGGCCACAACTATTTAACATATCTATGAAACCAGTTAAAGGTTATACATATGTTAAATAATCATTCCAGAGGTTAGCTGCAAAACTATTGCTATGCAAAATAGCTCTCAATGACCCTGGCTCTTTTTGTCTCTTCCCCCTGGGGAGGGGGTGAGGAAATCTTTTATGTCTCTCCAATATTCCTATACACTTTGAATTCTGGACACCATTCCAAATCTCTTTTTGGGGGCCCCCTGGCTGCACCCTGTATCAGAAGAACATTGATATTATAAAAAAAGGTGATACAAATGAACCAAGTCTTGAAATAGCTCTTGTCCTTTTCCAAAATATTTTGAGATAGTGCATTAAAGTAATCTGTAATTAATGGTAAGTAATAATATGAAAAGTTTGGTTTTTTTCAGTTGCATTTTTTCATAAAAAAAGTTTAGAAGTTAAAGTAATTGGAAACTCAGAAGATGAAATTTTTGGCCACTGTTTCATGTGCTTTGTATTAAACAAGACACCAAGACACTTTTGGGTACTTCTGTGGTTTATGTATTTGAGGCAAATCATTGATAATTAAATATAATTTTCTTGACTGAATTCAAAACCATTTATTATGTTTTAGAAAAATGGTTGTCAAAATAGTTCAGCTTTCCAAAAAGTCACAGGACACCACGGTCACTATTTCTTAATGAAGTATGAACAGCATATCTCCTCTGTCAAACTTTTTGATATAGCAATAAATATTGGGTTGCCCAAAGAGTTTGTTTAGCTTCTTCTGTAAAATAAAATACACATTTTTTAATTTTCACCAGTAATTTTTTAATTTGGATATTTTGAGTATGTCAGTCATCTCCTGTCTGGAATAACATCAATTGTTCTCAGCTGATGTCTCCATTTGATTACTATCAATTTCAACTGCTCTACCTGATTGCAAAGCATCATCCAACAAAAAGTCACCAGCATGAAACTTTGCAAACTACTTCTGACACATTTGATCAGTCACAGCCCCTTTTCCATATACTGTGCAAATCTTTTTTTGTGTTTCAGTTGTGTTTTCACCTTTCTTGAAATAATAAAGCATAATATGCCCAAAATGTTGTGTCTTCTTCCATCTTCAATATTAAAATGGCCAAACAAAAATTCACCAATTTTGATGTATTTTATTTTAAATGCACACTGATAAGACAGCTGTCACAATACAATCTTACAAAATTGTTTCAAATGAAGTTAAAGACAACTAAGTGCTACCAGAACCATTTTATGGGAAAAACCAAACAAATTTTTTGGCCAACCCACTATTTACATGCTTTCTGAAACTTTAAATAATAATTATCTGTACTCAGAAAAGTATTATATATGTACCATATACACATTAACATTAATAGACTAATAAATTTTTTAAATTTAATCTTCATTGTATATTTTCCATTATAATTTAGTCCCCTTATATCCTCCTTCCTACCAACAATCACTACACTGTTGTCCATGTCCATTTTTCTTTTTGCTCAATCTTTCCACCCTTTAACTCCCCCCTCACTAGCTGTCATCTGCTTTCCATCTATGAGTCTATATCTATTTTGCTTGTTAATTCATTTTTTTCATTAGATTCCACATATGATTGAAATCATATAGCATTTGTCTTTCTCTGATTGGCTTATTTTACTTAGCATAATGTTCTCCAGGTCTATACATACTGTTGTAAAAAGTAAAATTTTCTTCTTTTTTATGGCTGAGCACTATTCCATTGAGTAAATGTTTCATAGTTGTTTTTATCCACTCATCTATTAATGGAAACTTGGGCTGCTTACATATCTTGGCAATTATAAATAACACAGGGGTGCTTATCTTCTTTCAAATTAGTGTTTTGGGTTATTTCAGGTATATTCCCAGAAATGGAATTGCTGAGTTAAAAAGCAGATCCAGGAAGCAACCTAAATGCCTACCAGTAAATGAGTGGATAAAAAAACTAAGGTACATTTACACAATGGAATACTGTGCAACAGAAAGAAAGAAAAAACTCCTATCCTTTGCCACAGCATGGATGGAACTAGAGAACATTATGCTTAGTGAAATAAGCCAGGCAGAGAAAGACAAATACCATATGATCCCATTTATAAGTGGAATCTAATAAACAAAACAAACAAGCAAGAAAATATAACCAGAAACATTGAAATAAAGAACAAACTGAGAGTAACCGGAGTGTGGGGGGGAGATAATAGGGGAAAATAGGGGAAGGGCCATTAAGGAACATGCATAAAGGACACATGGATAAAACCAAAAAGGATAGGTTCAAGGGTGGGAGGCAGGGAGAGGTGGGGCAGGGGGCCAAACTGCACTGAAAATGGAAAACACTGTACTTCAACAATGATAAAAAAAGGCTGACCCATTTAAAATTTTTTGACATATCTCCATAATGCTTTCCACAGTGGCTGTATCAGTCTGTATTCCCACCAACAGTATAAAAGTGTTCCCTTTCTCCATATCCTCACCACACTCGTTGTTTGTTAATTTATTTATGATAACCATTCTGATAGGTATGAAATGATAATTCATTGTGGTTTTTATTTACATTTCTCTGATGATTAGTGATATTGAGCAACTTTTCATATGTCTATTGGCCATTTACGTGTCCTTTTTGTAGAAGTGTGTATTAGGGTCCTTTGCCCATTTCTTTAATCGGTTTGTTGGTTTTTTGGTGTTGAGTTTTGTAAGTACTTTATAAATTTTTGATATTAACCCCTTATAAGATGTATTGGTGAATATGTTCTTGAATTCTGTGGGTTGTCTTTTTATTTTGTTGATGATTTACTTTGCTGTACAAAGAGTGTTTGTGTGATGGAGTTCCATTTGTTTATTTTTTCTTTTGTTTCCCTTGCTTGGGGAGATATACCTGATAAAAAATTGCTACAAGCAATGTCTGAGATTTTGCTTCCTATATTTTCTTCTAGGCCTTTTATGGTTTTGAGTCTAACATTGAAGTCTTTAATCTATTTTGAATTTATTCTTGTGTATTATATAAGAAGGTGGCCTAGTTTCATTTTTTCTGTATGTATCTGTCTAATTTTCCCAACACCATTTATTGAATAAACTATCTTCAGCCAATTTGTATGTGTTTGCTTCCTTTGTCAAATATTAGTTGACTATAGAGTTGTGGGTTTATTTCTGGGTTTTCTATTCTATTCCATTGATATATGTGTCTGTTTTTATGCCAGTACAATGTTGTTTTGATTACTATGGCCTTGCAGTATAGTTTGATATTAGGTAGTATGATTCCTCCAACTTTGTTCTTTTTTCTCAGGATTGCTGTTGCTACACAGGGCATATTGTGGTTTTACATAAATTTATTTTTGAAATTTTATTTTATTATTTTAAAAGTATTTATTTATTTATTTTTAGAAAGAAAGGAAGGGAAGGAGAGAGTTAGAGAAACATCAGCGTGTAGTTGCCTCTCATGTGGCCCCCACTGGGGACTTGGCCTGCAACCTAGGCATGTGCCCTGACTGGGAATTGAACCAGTGACCCTTCGGTTCACAGCTCGCTGAACTACACCAGCCAAAGCTCCATATAAATTTTTGAAATATTTGTTCTAGTTCTATGAAATATGTCATTGGAATCTTGGTAGGAATTATGTTGAATCTATAGATTGTTTTGGGTAGTATGGGCATTTTAATGATGCTAATTCTTCCTAACCATGAACAAAGTATGTGCTTCCATTTATTTGTGTATTCTTTAATTTCTTTCTTCAGTGTCTTATATTTTTCCATGTATAGGTCTTTTACATCCTTGGTTAGGTTTATTCCTAGGTCTTTTATTCTTTTTGAAGCAATTGGGAATGGGATTGTTTTCTTAATTTCCCTTTCTGTTAGTTGGTTATTGGAATATAAAAATGACACTTATTTCTGGATATTAGTTTTGTATCCTGCTACTTTGCTGAATTCATTTATCAGTTCTAGTAGTTTCTTGGTGGAATCTCTGGGGTTCTCTATGTATAGTATTATGCCATCTGCAAATAAAGAAAAATTTCTTTCCAATTCAGATGCCTTTTATTTATTCTTCTTGTCTTATTGCTATGGCTAGGACTTCCAGTACTATGTTGAATAAGAGAGGTGAAAACAGATATCCCTGTCTTGTTCCTGATCTTAAGTGGAGCACTTATAGTTTTTGCCCATTAAATATGATCCTGGCAGTGGATTTGTCATATATGGCCTTCATTATTTTCAGGTATGTTCCCTCAGTTCCCACTTTGCTGAGAAGTTTTATCATAAATGGGTGCTGGGTTTTATGAAAAGTTTTTTTTCTGCATCTATTGATATGATCATGTGGTATTTATCCTTTATTTTGTTTATATGATGAGTCACATTTATTGATATGTGAATGTTGTATCAACCTTGCATTGCTGGAATAAATCCCACTTGATCACAGTGTATGACCTTTTTAATGCATCACTGTATACAGTTTGCTAACATTTTGTTGAGGATTTTAGTATCTATGTTCATTAGGGATATTGGGCTGTGATTTTCTTTCTTTGTAACATCTTTATCTGGTTTTGGAGTTAGGATAATGCTGGCTTCATAAAATGAGTTTGGGAGCCCTCCCCTCTTGAATTTTATGAAATAGTTTGAGAAGGAGAGGTGTTAGTTCTTCTCAAAATGGTTGGCAAAATTCACCTATGAAGCCATTTGTTCTAGGGCTTTTGTTTTTTGGGAGCTTTTTGATTACTGCTGCAATTTCATTAGGTGTAATCTATCTATTCAGACTCTCTGATTCTTTCTGATTAATTTTTGGAAGAGTGTATGCTTCTAGAAATGTATCCATTTTGTCTAGGCTGTCCAATTTGTTGGCATATAATTGTTCATAATACTTTCTTACAATTCTCTGTATTTCTTTGGTGCCAGTTGTAATTCCTCTTCTTTCATTACCAATTTTATTTATTTGAGTAGTTTCTCTTTTTTCTTCATAAGTCTGGTTAAAGGTTTGTCTATCTTGTTTATCTTTTCAAAGAACCAGCTCTTGGATATATTGATCCTTTGTATTGTTTGTTTTAAACTCTGATAATTATTTTTGCTCTGATGGTTTTTATAAAAGGCTTTACTTATCTATTTTTAGAGAGAGGGAAAGGAATGGAGAAAGAGGGAGAGAAACATCAACGTGTGAGAGATATATTAACCAGTTACCTCTCACACACTTTCAACTAGGAACCTGGCCTGCAATCCAGGCACATGTACTGACTGGGAGTAGAACTGATGGTTCATATGCCAGCACTCAATCCACTGAGTCACACCAGTCAAGGTTGTGTTATGATCGTCATTATTTCCTTCCTTCTATTCATTTTGGGCTTTATTTGTTGTTCTTTTTCAAGTTTCCTTAAGTAGGAAGTCCAGTTGTTTATTTGAGCTTTTTTTTTAAAATTTGACTCAACTGCTATGAATTTCCCTCAGGATTGTTTTCCCAGTGTCCCACAGATTTTGGATTGTTGTGTCCTCATTTTTATTTGTTTCAAGGTATCTTTTGATTTCTTCCATGATCTTATTGTGGACCTATTCATTATTCCATAACATGTTATTTAGCTTCCATGTTTTTGCCTGTTTTTCAGTGTTCTTCATGTGATTGATTGATTTCCAGTTTCATAGCATTGCGGTCAGATAAGATACTTGATATGATTTCAGTTTCCTTAAATTCAGTGAGACTTGTTTTGTGTCCTAGCATGTGGTCTATGTTAGAAAACATTCCATGTGCACTTGAAAGGTATGTATATTTTCCTGCCTTGGGGTGAAATGCTCTGAAAATATTAATTAAATCCACTGATATAGTGTGTCATTTAAAGTAATATCCTGGTTGATTTTCTGTCTGAAGATTTATCCAATGAAGTCAATGGGGTGTTAAGTTCCTAACTATGACTACATTTCTATGACTCCTTTTATGCCCATCAAGAGTTGCTTTACATATTTAGGTACTCCTGTGTTGGGTGCATAAATGTTTACTAGGGTTGTATCCTCTTGTTGGAATATTTCCTTTATCATTATGTAGTGTTCTTCTTTGTGTCTTGCTACAAGCCTTGGTTTTAAAGCCTATTTTGTCAAATATAGGTACTGCTACTCAGCTTTTTTTCTTTTCCATTTTCATGAAATATCTTTTTCCATCCCCTTACTTTTAGTCTCTGTGTATATTTTGATCTGAGGTGGGTCTTTTGGAGGCAGCATATGTATGAATCTTGTTTTCTTATCCATTCAGGTACCCTCTATCTTTTGGTTGGAGCATTTAAGCCATTTATATTTAAGGTGATTATTGATAGTTATGTATGTATTACTATTTTATTGTTAGACTGTTTTCCTTTGTTGTTTTTCTCCTCCTCCTCCTTCCTCTTCTTCTTCTTTTTCTTCCTCTTTCTCCTCCTCCACCTCCTTCTCGTCTTTCTTTTTCAAACAAGCCCTTTAACATTTGTTGCAGTACTGTTTAGGTGTTAACAAACTTTTAACCTTTTTCTTGTCTGGGAAGCTTCTTATTTTTACTTCAATTTTAAATGATAAACTAGCTGGGCAAAGTAGTCTTGTTTGTAGGTACTTGCTTTTTATCACATTGAATATTTCACATCATTCCCTTTTGGCCTGAAATGTTTCTGTTGAGTGATCAGATGCCAGTCTAATTTGTGCCCCTTATAGGTAACTATCTGTTTTTTTCCTTATGGCTTTTAGGATTGTCTCCTTGTCTTTAAATCTTGTCATTTTAATTATGATGTGTCTCTCCATAGGCCTTTTTGGTTTCAACTTGTTTGGGACTCTCTGAGCTTCCTGGACTTGTGTGTCTTTTTCCTTCACTAGACTAAGGAAGTACCCCATCATTATTTCTTCAAATAGGTTCTCAATGTCTTGTTCGCTCTCTTCTCCTTCTGTTATTCCCATGATGTAGTTGTTGTTATGCTTCATGTTGTCCAAAATGTTTCTTAAGCTCTTCTCATTTTTCAAACTTCGTTTTTTTTTTTTTCTGCTCATCTGGGTGCTTTTTTTTGCCTTATCTTTCAAAATACTGGTTTAACCCTCTGCTTCATCTAACTTACCTTTATTCCCTCCAGTATATTATTTATTTCGGATATTGCATTCTTTATTTCTGACTGGACCTTTCTTATGTTTTCTATGTCTTTTCATGCTGTTGAGTATTCTTATAACCATTACTTTAAACTTTCTCTCTGATAAATTGCTTGCCTCCATTTCCTCTAGTTCTTCTAGAGAATTGTCTCGTTCTTTCATCTGGAGTCTGTTTCCTTGTTTTTCCATTTTGGCCGTGTCTTTGTATTTTCTGGCTTACTTGTTAAATTAATCAACACAAAACCTGATCATTCATTAATCTAATTAAGCTGCAATAGGCAGCCAGGCTTAAGCACCACAGTGTGAGGCAGAGTAATTTCTGTGGGCAGGGCCATCACTTAGCTGGATGATGCCAGTTTGAGAGGAGTGATCACATGAGAAAGATGGCTTCTGAAAATGGAAAATGACTCAGTACAGGAATCCTGGTAGCCGTTTCTTCAGTTTTCTCCCCAGAGCCAGCCGCCCCAGACTATTTTCAAGTATCTCTAGTCTACACTGCCTGCCTCTGCCAGTGCCCAGGATAAGTGGCAGCATATGAAGTTTTGTGTGTTGATCTTTTAAGAGGCTCTCTGCATCTTCAGCACTTTCTCCCTGGCAGACAGAAACCCTGTTGCTTTTCACAGCTGGTTGTTATCTAGGTTCCTTTTCAGTGCTGATGCTGTAGGCTGTGGAGCCCAAGTTGGGGTTTGGACCCCATACTTCTCAGGAGGAACCCTCTGGCCACTGAATTGTCTCTACAGAAGTTGAGCTGCTGCCTGTGGGAGCCCAGTCAGTCTGTTACACTTTTCCACACTGCCTGCAAGTATTGTGTTCAAGAAGTTTCTTCTGTCTGTCCTTGCTTATAATGCTTCTTTCCAGCTGCTCTTCAGTTGGTTTTTCTGGATGATTTCTCAACAATTTTGTTTTAATTCCAGATTGGTCCTGGAAATAGGTTAATGTAGCTTCCACGTACTTGTTTGCCATCTTGGATCTGAGTCAAGCAATGTTTTAATGTTACATAGTCATGTCTTTTGGTGAGTAATACACTGTTACAGAAAGAATGTTTTCATAATTGACTTTAATTTTGAAAACATAAACTACGCTTTAGTATTGTATGAGGATTAAACTCATCATTTACACACATACACATACGTGTGGGTATAAAATCACCTCACAAGAGGACACTTTTTCATTGGTTTTAGAGAGAGGAAGAGAGAGAGGGAAGGAGATAGACAAACATCAATGAATGAGAGAAGCATCAGTGGGTTGCCTCTTGTAAGTGCCCTGCCCACCTGATTGAACTTACAACCCAGGTATGTGTCCTGACCAGGAATCACATCCACAGTCTTTTGTTTACAGAATGACACTCCAACCAACTAAGCTACACTAGCCATGGTGAGAGTGATTATAATATTAAATAAGCAATTTTGTTAAGTAGATAAATAGAATCCTACATATACTATTGCTCAGTGTAGATAGAACATGTATTAAAGTTTCCAAACCTATAAAAATATCAACAAATCTCTATTATCACAAAAATTCATTGTTACTAGTTGCTTGAGAATTTTATTTAGATACTATTTATGTAACACCAAATAAACATAAACTGAAACCTTAAGTCAAATGTCTAAGCTTTTACAGGCTTCAAGATGGAGTACACACATACTGCTGGCCCACGGTGCCCAAACATTTCAAATTTTGTGTCTGGTTGTAAGGGAATGAAGTTTAAATGTCTATATTAACTACTTGAATACATCGTGGTGTAGTACAGTAGTTGGTAGTAGCCAAAATTTGTTAAATGTCATGTGATATGCTAAGTAAAGTGATAGAGCTAGAATTTGGGCCCAGGTACTTTGGCACCAATCTTAAGCACTAAGCATGTTGTCCCACTGCTGGTTAATACTGAAGCAAATATATCTCTCATTCTAAGCACTTCTCTGTTCACTCATCCTGAAGAGACGATGTTTCATGACAGTCTTCATCTATGGATACTGAAGAACAACCTATGGAGTCACCATCTTTAATATGTCTTGACAGCTACTGCCTGCTGGTCTTGCTCCTATATACTTCCTTTGGCCAGTGCTGTTATTTCTTTTTATACACTGCTCTTATCTGAAGTTGAAGCCCAAAAAGATGAAAAAAAAACCCCCGCAAGAATATCATACAACTGTTAAATGGTAGTGCTGTATAATTCTTCATCATGAGAAACACAAATCATTTTTTTAGATACTCAACTATATTTTATTTATAATATATGGAAACAATGTGGTATATTAGAAATAAAAATTTCTTGAGTCAAAAATACCTGGGTTAAATCTGTAAGTTCTTCCCTGGCTGGTGTGGCTTGGTAGATTGAGTGCCAATCTGTGAACCAGGGAATCTCAGGTTTGATTTCTGGTTGGGCACATGTCTGGGTTTCACACAAGGTCAGGTCCGGTCCCCACTGGGGGCTGTGGGAGAGGTGGCCACACACTGATGTTTCACTCCCTCTTTCTGTCTTCCTTCCCCTCTGTCTAAAATAAAATCTTAAAAAGAAATAAAATAGAATAAAATCTTTAAAAAAAACACGAATTCTACATGTTACTAGGAATGTGTATGGGGAAGGTCCACCAAAAGCATAGAACTTATTTGTTAAAAATTGTCTATTTATTTTTACATGTTTAAAGTTCAGTCACCTTCAAAGTACTCCCAATTTGATGCAATGCACCTACCAAGACATTCTTCCCACTGCTCAAAGCAGTTTTTGAACTTGTCTATTTTAATGCTTTCCAGTGCTTCTGTCGTTTTTGTTTCACCTCTTTCACATTGGCAAAATGTTTCCATTTGAGTATCTTTTTCATCTGGAGAAACAAAAAGAATGTTGCTCTGGGTGAGATAAGGTGAATAGGGAGGGTGGGGCATGAGAGTCATGCCAGTTTTGGTCAAAAAGTGCTGAACACTCAACATGGTAAGGGCAGGTGCACTTGTAAATCAGCCATCGTAAAATGGGCAAACATTTTGACAAAATCTTTAAAAAAGTCACTGAAGCTGAATGCAGCTGGTACACTGATACAGATGTGTCCCTGTACTACAAGTGTCCCGTCTTCCAGAAAATTAATTCCAGTTCTTTTTGCATTCCTCCTCATATACCTGAGTGAATAAGTTGACAACTCTGAACCTCAGTTTTCACATCTGTAAATTGGAGGTTGATAAAAATGTCTGTTTTAGCTATTCCATGTGTCTGGCATGAGCAGGTGTTAGGTAATGTACTATCTTCTCATATGCCCCCTTTCCTCCTGTATGAAAGCTACATGAACTCTTCCTGCTCATATTTCAGTAACTTTAGACACAGCATTAAAATGACAGGAATCTTTATTCTGAGTTCTTTGAGAGTTCAACTGTTAAACTGTAGCCAGTAAATTCTTTATTCTCATGTATGGTCCACTTAATCAACTGGTTGATATCCATGAGATTTTGAGAAGATACTTAATAATACCCAGAGTTTTAACAACAACAGCAAAACAAGGCCTGTAGAAACATTTGGAGGTGGTGGATATGATTATGGTATTGAATGTGATGATGGTTTCATTGGTGTTGACTTACATCCAAACTCATCAAATTATACACATTAGATATGTACAGCTTTTTATGTATTACTTATACCCCAACTAAAGTGGTTGAAAAATAATTTTTAACAATGTCATCTGTAAAAATGGTAGGTGGTGCATCAAGATATAATTTTATATTGCTTGATTCTAGTATACATTCCCTGTATTTCTTAATAATTATATTCCATGTTTGATCAAGAATCACTTGTTAGAATTACTCATAGTGCTTAAAATTCAGATTCCTGGGCCCTACTTGGGAACTACTGGATCAGAATCTCTGGAGAAAAGGATCAAGAATCTATATTATTCAAGACATATGTTAATGTATTGATTGACTGCTTTGACTACACTTGACCTGCATCCAAGTGTGAGAGCTCATAGTGTAATGCAAATGCCAGGTACAAAAACAAATTCTAAAATACACTAAGGGTTAAAACAGAGGTTAAAATATATGCTAGAAAAGCATTGAGGGAGAAATGACTATTTGGCCACTTGGGCAAATCAAAGGGGATTGTTTAACTTTGGCAGTTGAACTGGGTTTTGAAAGATCAGTAGATTTTAACCAATGAGAGAGTGAGAGTTGAGGACAAAGAAAATATCCCAAGGAAAAGGAACTATAGATAAAAATACAAAAATATGCTCTGGCTGGTTGTAGGCTCAGTGGATTCAGTGCTGGCATGCAAACCGAAGGGTTGCCAGTTTGATTCCCAGTCAGGGCACGTGCCCAGGGTTGTGGGCCAGTTCTCTGGCTGCGTGTGCAGGAGGCAACCAATCAATGTATCTCTCTCACACTGATGTTTCTTTCCCTTCCACCTTCCCTCCCTTTCTTTAAAAAATAAGAAAAGAAAAAAACACAAATATATGAGAATTGGATTTTGAAGGAATATTTTTATAAACAAGTCTTGGAAATATAAATTGTTATAGAGTTTTTTGGTGGTCATGCGGGCAGGAAAATAATTTTGTACAAATATTCAGTCCTGTTTTTTCACTTTTTTATCATCATCTGAGTATATGTTTATTGATTGGAGAGAGAGAGAGAGAGAGACTGATGTGAAAGAGTAACATTGATCCTCCCATAGGCACCTGGGCCAGGCAGGGATCCAACCTGCAACTCTTTTGTGCGCGAGATGATGCTCCAATCAACTGAGGAAACTGGCACCAGAATTGCTGTAGGTTTTAATAGGATGTTGCTGATGCCGTGTAGACCACAGATTGAAAAGGGGTGAGGATGCTAGCAGAAAGTCAATTTTGAGGCTATTGTAACAATCCAGATGAGTTGGGTGGTTGATCTGGGGAGAAGAGTTTGGATGTTGGATATAGGTGTATGAAAGATAAGACCGCTAGAACATCCTGACAGATAAGATAGGGGGTGAGAGAGAGAGAGAGAGAGAGAGAGAGAGAGAGAAGTCCAACAGGACTTCAAGGGCATTCCGCTGATCAGCCAGAAGACAAGTGAAAAAGATGGGAAAAGTCAGGGGTATAGGTGTTGCCATGGTAGCTCTCACATCTATTAGAACCCTGTTAGGAATATGGGGAAGGAAGTTTTACATTCGAATGTGGCATTTAATGGCAAATTTCAGCTCTGAAACAAATTTGAAAGTTGTGAGGTGAAGAAGGTCCCCAGTGATTCCATAATTTGGAATAATATTCAGAAATTTAAAAAAATAAGAGAGATAGTCACATTTGATTACACTAATAAGCCAATACATAAAAAGTTTATGCCATAAAAGGATTTGTGTTTAAAACTCACAAAATCTTAGGAGAGGGGTCATACTATTCTCATCTTTCAGATGAGAAAACTGAGGCAAAGAGAAGACTAAGGAACTTGCTGGAGATTACACATGTGATACACATGTGATTTGACTCTATGGTTTCTGTTCTTAATCACAGGCAAGATTAAGTATGAATCAGTTGCAGAATAATGCTATCACTATGATATAAATATAAAGGCCTCAAACACTGCTAATTTCTGTATGTGAATAATATGAATATAATTGCAGAGGAAAAATCAAACAGAAATTAGAGGTTTGGGATGACTCAAAGAACCTCAAATTCATTAGCAGTAATAGTTAAAAACTCTCTTTTAGAAAATAAAGAATCACTTGGGCATGCATCAATTTCCTGATAAATAAATAGTGTTTATCCTTACCTTCTTTAAATCTCTTGAACCTAAGTAGACTTGCTTGAAAAGACTTCTTGGGCATAAGTTAGAAAAATAATGCTTATTTTTAGGTGAA
Organism: Artibeus jamaicensis; assembly: GCF_021234435.1. Taxonomy (NCBI): domain Eukaryota; kingdom Metazoa; phylum Chordata; class Mammalia; order Chiroptera; family Phyllostomidae; genus Artibeus; species Artibeus jamaicensis. The sequence goes on along the minus strand of NW_026521844.1, from coordinate 15,115,413 downwards.
TGCAGGTGAAGAATATTGATTCAGGTCAGAAACTATTGGACCAATTAGTCCCATGTTTTTCATATAGTTTTACTGTAATAAAATGTCATAAAACAAAGATTTGTCATGGTTGGACTTTAGCCTTTATAAGGCATTACTTGCTTACCTACTCAATAATTTGGATTGGCATTATCGCCTAAGGTATGAAAATTTTTCACAAATGGATTTTTAAATTTCACTCCAATATTCTCTATTATGTTAATATTTTAAATATCTTATGAAGGGAAATACTAATTCAATCAAAGGATATTCTAGTGCTTAAAACCTTGCCCATGCAAATATCCTTTATTATTAATTCATTGACTTATAAATAAAATATAAATTAAATGAATTTTGACTTTGCATTCAGTTTCATCTTAAGGCCACATTCTGTCCTTTTGCATACCAGCTGATGTCCTTGTGAAAGGTTTGCAGCTGTTTCTATAACCAGCGCTATAATGACTCACCTACCAGACCACTGCTGTACTCTGTGTGAGAGCCTGTTGGCAGAATATTGATTTATTTAAAGGCTATTAACATTCTCAATGATGGGGATGTGAAGCATGAAGCAAAGGGAGATGAGAAGAAGAAACCTTAGAGATACTCAGATAAGTCTTCAAAATGGGAGTATGTAAGAAGTTAATCTGCTAGTTATCTGACCTCTACACCTTTGTCGAATACACAGCTGGGTTGAAAAATTGCTTTATGTCAAAGTTCCTGTGAGATATGGTATCTTCTGCTTCAGTAAAAAATTACACATGTATATATATATACATATTCACTGTTTCTCACTACTATTTTCTTTCTAATGGCATATTTATAGTAAAGTGTCTTCAGAATGTCTTTATATTTGGAAAGAAATCTGATTAGAGGTCGTTGCAGCATATGGACATGGTACTGTTTAGTTATCTCGTTTTTTCTAAGTCAGTGAGTTAGGTGAACATTTATTTGACATGAATGCTAATTACTATGTTTGATGCAGGGTATGCAAGGGTGAATAATCCAACATCTGCATATTGATGGGGGGAACACAATATACACTATAAGTACCATCCTAGCATATGAACCAAGGTGGGAAATCTCTGAAGGTAGTGGCAACTAATCCTCCTTTGAGCACAGTTAGAAGATCTTTTTAAAAAGTGGTGACATTTGAGCTTAGCTTTGCACCCATAGAGGTTTAAAGCAAGTCAGTGGTCAGAGCTGTGCAGGAAATCCACAGACATGGCCATCTGTGTAGGAAAGATGCCTGCAACTGGTGTGTTGAAGTGGAATGGAACGGTTGGGAGATTTCAGTGTGTGGCCATTGTAATGTCATAGTTGAGAGGTGACCTGGGACTGTATTTCACGCTTTCCTTTCCTTATAGGAAAAGGAAAATGTGAAAAAGGGAGAGATTTTGGAGGTACAACTTGTGGGACATGGTGAACAGTTAATGGTGGGGGTTGAGAATAAAGATTTACTCTTAGTTACCAAAAAAGTTGGACTCAAGAAGAAACACACCAAGGCATATCATAATTACATTAGCCAAAATTAAAATGAAGGAAAGAATCCTGGAAGCAGCAAGAGGTAAGGGGACAATCACCTACAAAGGAGTCCCCATCAGGCTGTCAGCAGATTTCTCAAAAGAGACCTTACAGGCAAGAAGGGGCTGGAAAGAAATATTCCAAGTCATGAAATCTAAAGACCTACAACCAAGATTGCTCTACCCAGCAAAACTTTTATTTAGAACGGAAGGACAGATAAGGTGCTTCTCAGATAAGACCAAATTCAAGGAGTTCATCATCACCAAGCCCTTATTATATGAAATGTTAAAGGGACTTATCTAAGAAAAAGAAGTTAAAGAAACATGAACAGTGAAAGGACAACAAACTCACAGTTATTAACAACCACACCTAAAATGAAAGCAAACTAAAAGGACAGCTAGATCAGGAGTGGAAACATAGAAATGAAGATCTCAAGGAGGATTAGCAACAGGGGAGTGGGAGGAGGAGACGGGGGGAGAAGGTACAGAAAACAAGTAGCATAGACAGTAGATAGAAAATAGATGGGGGGGGGCAAGAATAGTATGGGAAATATAGAACCTAAAGGACTTGAGACACATGGACATAAACTAAAGGGGGGTAATGGTGGGGTTGGGGGGGCAGGGTGGAGGGGAATGAAGGGGGGAATAGAACAACTGTAACAGCATAATCAATTCAAAAAAAATAAATAAATTTATTTAAAAAAAAAGATTTACTCTCAGTTACCTAGTATAGACTATCAGTTTTTTTTTAGGGAGAGCCTATTAATTATAGGTTAAATTTTGTGAACATGAAGTTTGGGTTGTAGCATACTATTCAAGTGGGAATGTTGTGTAGGAATTTCAAAAATGGGTTTGGAACTCAGGAGGGAAGAACCAGTTTTGGAATTGTATTAGGAGTCATCAGTATGCAGGTGATGGCTGATGTGTCTTTGGCTGATGATCCCTAGAAAGTAACTCTTTCCTGATTACCTTTCTGAGCCTCATTTTCTGAGGCTCAGTTTCTCATAGTCACTAAATCTGCTTTATATCGATAAAAAGAAGGGATAGTAATAGCATTTAATCTACAGGATTTTTGTGAGAAGATTGATGAGATGGAGCATGTAAAGCATTGGGCCTGGAACCTAGTAAGTACTCAATTATGTTAGTTATCATTGTGTTGTCGTTTTTATTTGTTTAAGATCAGAGATAGTAGAAGGCTGGTGATGGTGAGTTAAACCACTCCTACAAGACATATAGAGATGATAGGCATGAAAGAAATGATAAAGCCTTACAGGGAACACTTTTTTATAAATAGATGGAGAAATGGGTATATTTATAAGCTCATGTGGATGAAGAGAGAGTTTGAAGATACCAGAGAGAGATGAAGAAAATCTTGGAGTTAGGACCAGAAGGCTTACTGGACTTGTTCCTGGGCTTAGACCTGGGTCTGGCCATGTGATTGGAGGCTTGAAGGACCTGATGAAGATTTAGAAATAGCTCTAGTGGAGAATGAGGAAAGGAACTGTCCTGAATGTCTTCCTTGGCTGATCAGTCTTTCAGGTCCTGTTGATTTTTACCAGAACCTAGATTTTCTTCTCCATTAGTCCTGTAATATCATACTCTCTATTCATGCCTTACATCATAGTTTACTTTCTAAATAGTTTACTATTTGTATCTTTAAAATATATGTATTTTGATACATCTCTAGTTAAACATTTCTGATATATCTCCATTGCCTACACGAAGAAAAAATCTTGATTCTCTAAAATGTTTCTTTTTAAAAATTTTATTTATTTTTATTTTTGATTTTGAAGAGAGGGGAAGAGAAGGTGAAGGAGAGAGCAAGAAACATGGACGTAAAAGAGAAATATCAACTAGCAGCCTTCTGTATGCACCCTGACTGGGGACTGAACCTGCAACCTAGGCATGCTGTGACCAAGAATCGAACCTGCAACCTTTTGGTTTGTGGGATGATGTCCCACCAACCAGCCAGGGCTTAAAATATTTTATTTATTCTCATTCATATTCTCTGACATGCTTAAAGTTCCATTAATATATTTTTAATCATTTTTTAAAAATTATGGTTCAAGTACAGTTTTCTGTCTTTTACTCCCATCACAGCCCACCCACCCAACCCTCCCCCTCCTCCCCATTTTCACCCCTCCCCCTAGTTTTTGTCCATGTTTCTTTTATACTTGTTTCTGTAAACCCTTTCCCTTTTCCCCTGAAATTCTCTCCCCTTTCCCCTTTAGACACTGTCAGACTGTTCTCTATTTCAGTGTCTTTGGTTATATTTTGCTTGTTTGATTGTTTTGTTGTTTAGGTTCCTGTTAAAGGTGAGATCATGTGCTATTTGTCTATTATGAACTATGGTATGTCCTTTCATTAGGTTGACCATAAACGGCATTGTCTAAAAGATAGCATTTTGCCCTGGCTGGTGTGGCTCAGTGGATTGAGTGCCAGACTGTGGACAGTCATGGTTCGAGTCCCAGTCAAGGCACATGCCTGGGTTGTGGGCCAGGTCACCAGTAGGGTGTTCATGACAGACAACCACACATTGATGTTTCACTCCCTCTCTTTCTCCTTCCCTTTCCCACTCTCTAAAAAATATAAATAAAACCTTAAAATAAAAAAGATAACACTTTCAAAAGTGAAAGAAGATGTTAGTAAATAATTGTATCAGGACAGCAAGTAAATATTGGACCCCAGTGTTTATCATCCCCTTGATTTCTCACATACTGTTTATTTTGCTTAGAATACTCTCTCTGTCTTAATCCCATTCTCTCTTCTGTGAAATCCTATCCATCCTTCGAAACCCAATTTAATTGCCAAATGCCAGAAGTAAGCAATCCCTTCTGATTTCCCTATCTAGCTCAAAATTTCTCCTCTTTGCTTTTATAGTGCTTGTTTTATGTGCCGTCACTTTATTCCTTGTAAGTTGTTTTTTTAACTTGTTAACTTGTATATCTGCCTTTTTGATCCCAGGATCCAGAATACTGGTGTATATTTGGCACCTGGTACAGTGTCAGGTGCCAAATATAGAAGTCATTCCATATTCCCTTGAATTGTCATTATCATGTGTTTCAATTTCCTTATTAGATTATAAACTCATGGAGAATTTGATTGCTTCCAGTTTATTTACTTTTTATCCACTCTAGCACATTTTCTTGTAAGTTATATGTCCTGAGCTACATTTGTGGAATGGGAGAATGAAAAGACACTGAAAATAAAAACCACTTAAGTTTCAGGCTGTTAGTATATAATTCTAAAAACCTGTTCTTGAAGGAATATAGTATTTTATAGACTTATCTCTTGTTAAATGATTCCTCAACTAAATTTTCAGCCTTGAGATAATTTTCCAAAGAGATTATTTTATGGGCAATGGTGATTTAAATCTCATAATATGTTTAATGCTTGTACAAGCAAATCCTTTTAAGATTAGTATAATTTAAGTATACAATTTCTTCTTATTTCATTCCCCAAATACAAATTATAGCAACCTATAGCCTAGGACTGATCCAGTTTCCTGACTTGGCCTTTATTGTATGTATATTGAGAGGTCATGGAGAGCTTCCTGTGAAATATTCGACAAATTACAATATTTATATAGGAAGAGCAGATGCTGTTTTGGAAACAACAGGCATATTAGTTGTTTCCACAAATTATCTTCCAGGGAGAAGCCAAAAAGAAGTCCTTGCCTTCTGATGGGAGAAGCAAACTGCCTGGGTATCTGCCTACACATTTTGGAGCTTCCAAATGTTCTCTGATAGTGTTTGTAGAATTAGCCTTTTAGCTGTTCTGCTCTCTGCTAGTGGGGGTATCGAGGTAAGATAAAAAACACAAGGGAGAATTTTTATTTTGGAGCAGTGACTGCCAAAATCTTCAAACTATTTAAACTGGCCATTAAGTGACACTTTATTATTTGAAGTAATTTAGACTGTCAAGGGCTGCAGCTGTCCCTCCCATAAGCAGTTACCACTTTAAGGTGTCAGCGACCGAGGCAATGATGGTTTTTTTGTTGTTGGTTTTATTTTTAGCTTGTGTCAGTCAGTCATGCTGACTGAGGGCTGACACTAAAGTCAGTATATAATGAGATGTCATGATTTGTTACTTTTATGCTTCACCTTGGGGCAGTCATTATACAAAGTGAACAGCTCACAGCATCTCTTCCTGTGGCTCCTACTGCTGTCTCTGGGTCCTGCTGTTCTGCAGTACTCTTTCCCCTCTCCTGCCAGCACTGTCTCCAGCCAGGGCTCTCCATCTCACTTTTCTCTGCTATTGCTGATAGCTCCTGGCTCCTGGTGGGTCAATGAAAGTCTGAAGCTAAAGGCTGCTCTGTCATTGAAGTATTGTTTCCCAGAGTATAGCAGAGACTGTGCACAAATTATCGGGAAAAGACACATCTGCTATGTGCTGGCTTGTTCCTTCCTCCACTGCAGACTACAGAGGTGCAACCCATTATAGCTGGTCAAATGGTACTCAATGAATTGTATGTCCAGTTGTACAGCAATTTTTAAGTATCATGATACCTTTAAGACTTTTAAAATGGCTGCTATTATTATTCCATATAAATCCCAACTGAAATGATTTCTAATTCTTTATTTCTTGCTGTAGTTGTTGGCCATATAATATTTCCTATGATAATCATTACAGTGAAAATGTGCTGGTGCCATAGTACATTTCTCTTGCCTATCAGTACTAGAATGAATAAATAAATAGGTTTTGGTGATTACAAATGATGTTGCTATAAAAATTCTTGTCATTGTCTTTCAATCAATAGGTATCTACACATTTTTATTGGCTGTATATCTTGGAGTAGATTTGCTGAATCAGTAGGGATACACATGTTCAGTTTTAGTAGATATTTCACTTTTTTGAACTTCCTACCATTGATGTTTTATTTATTACTATGTAGTTTTTAATACTAATTTTAATAGGTTTATAATATTTTAGAAATTGGTTATGATGGTAGTTCTTGTCTTACTAATTCAGCTTTTTATTAGCTTGACATTTCAGAACTCCTTAAAAAGAGTTTGTAAAATATTTATTAATTTTGGGTATAACTATTTTTACTTTATTTGGAGAATGCCTAAATGACATCCTAGAGATAATAGTCACAGCACCCATAAGCACTTACTTACCATCCAATTTGAATCAGGCATTCAGGCAGGGGCTATACTTAGGATGAAGTAAACATGGTCTTAAGCACTCAAAATAACTTACTACCTTGTGGCTGGTAATCAATTTTTTCTCTCACATCTTTTTAAGCAAAATCATAGAATAATCTATACTTGCATTGTACTTTGATATTTTACATTTAGTAATAAACTTGAAGATTTTTGCTATCAGTATGTATAGACCTGCCTTATTATTGTTAATGGCTCATCTATGTTAATTTTTTGAATTACCAATTTACATATTACTTAATTAAATCAATATACCAACAACCTAGGTTGATAAACCAATAACCAACAATTAAGATATGATCTATAAGATCCAAGATGGTAATGGAGTAGGTGGATATTACATTCACCTCTTTCCAGGACCAAACTGAAATTACACCTAAAATATAAAGGAATCAACATGAATAATCAACCGAAGATTAGCTGAAGAGGAGTCTTGTAATAACTGAAGGTTTATAGAACAAGCCATATTGAGACTGTTAGGAAGGGAAGAGGTGCAAATAGGGCTGGCAAGCTTTCAGGGCAGTGGCTTATATTCCAGAGGGATATCTCAGCTGCAAAGTTTTCTCCTGAGAAGTCTGGGGTCTCGATACCAAGTAGGACTCCCCATCACCAGGGCTGGTAAAAGGTGCAGACATGACATCTGGCTGTGAAAATCAGCAAGGATTCTCTCTGCCAGGGAAAGAAGAAAGTCTACTAGAGACACAGGAACCATCTTTTTTTAAATTAAAGACTATTTATTTTTAGACAGGGGTGAAGGGATGGAGAGAAAGAATAACTCGTAACTGCTTCTCATGCATCCCCCCACTGGGGACCCAGCCTGCAACCCAGGCATGTGTTTTGACTTGGAATTGAACCAGTGACCCTTTGGTTCACAGGTCAGTGCTCAATCCACTGAACCATATCAGAGTGCACAGGCACCATCTTAAAGGACTAACACACAGAATCTTGTTTGTAGGTACTCACCCTGGGCTCCCATATAAAGAGGGCAGAAGAGACTAAAGTTGAGTGAGGACAGACTGGAGTTTGTGGCTCTGGGGAGAGAGCAGAATGGATAGCCACCAGGATACCTGTGCTGAGTCACTCTCCCATAATGAAGATGCCAACTTTCTTGGGTGGAGCACTCCCCTCCATATGACATCAGTCTGGGGAAATGCAATAGTCCCACACACTGGAATCCCTCTGACCCCACCGTGTGGAGCATGTACCCTTCTGAGAAGTCAGCTGTCTGGGTCAGAGTGTAGAGGTCTGGGCAGTCTCAGGGGCTGTCAATGACTGAGTTGTGTGGCTTTGAAGTAAGGGTCACTTCCCCCACCTTCTTTCAAGTCTGACCTGCACCTGCCTCTCAAAAGAGATCCACTAACCCTATCCTCCTAACTCCTTCTAGCTCTTCTCTGCTGAGACTGTGCTCTGGCTGAATCTGTGACAGACTGAGTTGTGTGGGTCTAATATGTGAGCCATTTAAAAAATATTTTATTTATTTATGTTTAAAGGGGAAGGTAAAGAGAGAGGAACAGAAATATCAATGTATGGTTGCCTCTCATGCATCCCCTGCTGGAAACTGGCCTAGCAACCCAGGCATGTGCCCTGACTGGGAATCGAACCATGGTTGTTTGGTTAGCAGGCCCATACTCAATCCACTGAACTATACCAGCCAGGGCTATGTGGGCCATTTCCCCATTATGTTCCCTACCAGTGCAGAGCCCTTCTTTCACATGGCCTGTTTGGGCTACATAAACTATGCTGCTCTCATCCCTGATAACTCCCTGAGACTACTTCCCACCACAAAGGTGTGCAAGCAACCAGCTGATGTCAGTTAGACTTGTTGTACTCTGGGATGTTTGTTGAGTGGCCTCAGACCCAGCACTGACATCAAGTTTGAACTGAACTTTTTTATCAATTTGGCGAATACTGCTAGATCTTGCCTGGTGGTTAACTGAAACCTACCTCACACAGCTTGAGTATCACCAAAGGTTCTTTCAGTGACTGAGCCTAACAGACAGTCAAAAGGTGAAGGCAGACAAAGGCAGATCTCCAGGTGCCTCTGGATTTTTGTTGACCTGCCACAGAACTTGGTACTGGTAAAAACTTGTCTGTGTGCAGCTTGGTCCTGCCCACACACACCCAGGTCTAGCAGAGGCAGCTATAAACTGGGGATCACGTTGTAGCTTCAGACAAGTTTCCAAAGACCAGTCACAGGTACTGTTTTGACATTGATCTGCACCAGAGTGCCTCCCACAATGCCCCAGATCCAACATACCCAGTGGCAAGATTCAGAAAACACCAGAGCGGGTGCCAATTAGTTTTACAAGTGGCACATACAAAGGGAGAACTCAGTAGACACCAGACCCTGCTAAGGGAAATTTCACATCCTGTGAATAGTACCTGTACAGTGGTGGGTAAAATGAGTAATGGATGGGTTCAACCGTCAGAAAATTTGAGGGTTGACCCTATTCATGAACAGGCCAATAGAAATCAAGACTCAGTTACAATAGGAGGGCTTACATAACCCACATACAGGACATTCCTAGAACATCAACTGCAGGTGATCAAGGAGATTGCACCCCTGTGTTCCATAGGACACCTACTACATAGCATAACCCTTTCAAGTCTGGAAGTAATAGCAAACCTACCTAATAAATTGGAACAAACCCAAAGAGGCTGCAAAAATGAAGAGACAAAGAAACATTCTCCAATGGAAGAACAGGAGAAATATACAGAAAAAAGATTTAAATAAAATGGAGACAAGAATTTTATCAGATACAGAGTTTTAAGAAATGGTTGTAAGGATGCTCAAGAACTTAGAAATTCAACAAAAAGATAGGAAACATAAAAAAGCACATAGAAACCACAAAAAACAATCAGACAGAAACTAAGAACACAATATCTGAAATAAAGAATGCATCAGAAGAAATGAACAGTAGATTGGGTGAAGCAGAGGATCAAATGATCAATTTGGAAGTCAAGGAAGCAGATAACTTTCAACCACAGCAGCAAGATGAAAAAAGAATAAAAAATTAGGATAGTTTAAGGGGCTTCGCGGTCAACATGAAGTGTCACAAAATCTGAACTATAGAGGTAGGTGTAAAAGAGAAGAGAGTGAGCAAGAGATCAAGAACCTATGTGAAGAAACAATGAATGAGGACTTTTCTAACTTGGTGAAGAAAACAGGCACGCAAGTCCAAAAAGCACCTGAAGTCCCAAACATGATGAACCCAAATAAGCCCATACAAAGAAACATCAAATTAAAATGGCAAAGGTTAAAGACAAAGAGAGAAAGAGAGAGCAAGAGAAAGATCATTACCTACAAGGAAGATAAGACTGTCAGCTGACTTCTCAACAGAAATATTTCAGACCAGATGGGTTGATGTGAAATATCAAAGTGATGAAAGGCAAAGACCTATAGCCAAGACTAATTTACCCAATGAGGCTATTTAAAATTGAAGGAGAAATAAAAAGCTTTCTAGACAAGAAAAAGCTAAAGGAATTTGTTAGCACCAGAGAAGTATTATAAGAAATGTTAAAGGCCCCTTTTTAAGAAGGAAAAAGAGGAGGAGAAACAACAGAGGAACATAGTTAAGAGAATAAAATGGCAATAAATACCTACCCATGAATAATCACTTTAACTCTAAGTGACTTAAATAGTCCAATCAAGACACTTGGTAGTTGAATGGATAAGAAAACAAAACCTGTATGTATGCTGTCTAAAAGAGATCCAGCTCAGAATGAAAGATACACATAGACTAAAAGTAAAGGGATGGAAAAAGATATTTTATGCAAACAAAAAGAAAAAACTGGGATAGCAATATTAATATCTGACAAAATAAGCCTACTATATAGCCAAAGGCTACAGTAAAAGACAAAGAATGACACTACATAAGATGAAGGGAATGACCCAAAAAGAAAATATGACCCTTGTAAACATTAATACACAACATAAGAACAACTAAATGTATAAAGCAAATTCTGATGGACATGATGGGAAAGGTTGACAGTAATATAGTAATAGTAGGGGATTTTAACACCATGTTGACATTGATGGATTGATTTTTCACACAAAATCAACAAGGAAACAGTAGTTTTAAATGACACACTAGATAAAATGGATTTAATTGATATCTTCAGATCATTTTACCCCAAGGAAGTAGAATAAAAAATTCTTTTTAAGTGTATATGAAACATTTTCTAGGATAGACCAGTTGATGGGGCACAGAACAAGTCTCAATAAATTTAAGAATATTGAAATCATATCAGGCATCTTCTCTGAGCATAATGGTATGAAGCTAGAAATCAATCACAAGAAGAGCACTGAAAAACACACAATGAACAAAGACTGGGTTAACAATGAGATCAAGGAAGAAATAAAAAGATAGCTCAAAACAAATTAAAATGAGAACAAATCAACCCAAAGTAGATGGGACACAACAAAAGCAGTCCCAAAAGGAAAATTCATACCATTATGGGTCTATTTCAAGAAACAAGAAAAAAACTCAAATAAACGATCTGACTATGTATTTGAAGGAGCTTGAAAAAGGACAATAAACAAAACCCAAAGTTACTAGAAGAAAAAAAAGAATAGAGATCAGAGTGGAAATAAATGAAATAGAGACTAAAAAGTAAACAATACAAAAGATCAGTGAAACCAAGAACAGGGTCTTTGAAAATATAAACAAAATTAAGAAACATTTAAACAGATTCATCAAGAAAAAAGAGAGAGGACCCAAAAACTTAATATCAGAAAACAAAAGAGAAGTAACAACTGACATCAAATAAGTAACAGGATTGAAAGAAAATATTACAAACAGCTACATGCCAACAAATTGAACAATCTGGAAGAAATGGATAAATTCTTAGAAACATAAAATTTTACAAAATTTGACTGAATCAGAAAGAATCAGAAATTTTAAATAGACAGATTACAACTAACAAAATTGAAACAGTAATCGAGCTTTTGGTCTGACATTTTCTCAGGTAGCAGAGAGATCTGGTGCTCCTCCAGTTTCACCATGCTGCCCAAGGACAACAACAAGAAGAAAGATGCTGGAAAGTTTGCCAAGAAAGACAAAGACACAGTGAACAAATCTGGGAGCCAAAAAGAAAAAGTAGTCCAAAGGGAAAGTTGGGGACAAACTCAATAACCTAGTCTTGTTTGACAAAGCACCATATGATAAACTCTGTAAGGAAGTTTCCAGTTATCAGTTTGTAACCCCAGCTGTTGTCTCTGAGCAACTGAAGATCCTTGGCCAGGGCAGATGTTCAGGAAACGTTTAATAAGTCCTTAGTAAAGGACTTATTAAAATAGTTTTGAAGTACAGAGCTCAAGTAATTTACACCAGAAACACCAAAGGCGGGGATGCCCCAGCTGTTGGTGAAGATGCATGAACCACAGGTCTCACCAGCTCTACATTTTGAAAAATAAAAGATTATTAAATAAAAAAAGAAACAGTAACCAAGATTAAAAAAACTCCCACAAGTCCTGTACTAGATGGCTTTATAGGTGAATTTTACCAAACATTCAAAGAAAAATGAACACCTATGCTCAAACTATTTTTAAAAATTCAAGAAGGGGGAAGACTCTCAAGTTCATTTTATGAGGCTAGCATTATCCTAATTCAAAAACCAGGTAAAGACACTACAAAGAAAAAGAAATTATTGGTCAATATGTCTAATGAATGTAGATATTAATTTTCTCAACAAAATTAGCAAACCTGATCCTGCAATACATGAAAAATGATCATATTGAATGGTTAAGTGGAATTTATTTGGGGGATGCAAGGTTAATACAATATCTCCATATCAACAAATGTGATACACCATATAAGTAAAATGAATTATAAAAACATATGATCATATAAATAGATGTAAAAAATGCATTTGATAGAATCCTACATCTATGTATGATAAAAATTACAGCAAAGTAGAACTAGAGGAAACATACCTCAATGTTATTAAGGCCATATATAATAAACCCAAAGTCAACATCCTACTCAATGGAAAAAAAAACTATAGTCATTTCTCTTAAGATTGGGACAAGTCAGAGATATGCATTTTCACCCCTCTTATTCAACATAGTGCTGCAAGTCTTAGCTACAGTAATTAAACAAGAAGTAGAAATAAAACATATCCAAATTGGAAAGGAATAAGTAAAATTGTCATTATTTGCAAATGACATGAGAATGTATATAGAGAACCCTAAAGAGTCCACCAAACCCTCCCCTACTAGAACTGATAAATGAATTCAGTAAAGTAGCAGGATAAAAAATAAATATCCAGAAATTAGTTGTATTTTTATGTAACAATAATAAAGTATCAGAAATGGGAACAAAGAAAACAATCCCATTAACAATTGCTTCAAAAAGAATAAAATACCCAGGAATAAATTTAACCAAAGATGTAAAAGATCTGTACTCAGACAGTTACAAGACACTGAAAAAGAAATTAAGCATACAAAAAATGGAAGCATATATCATCTATAGTTCAACACAATTACTATTAAGATACCAATGGCATATTTCGCAGAACCACAAAAGACCCTGAATAGCCACAGCAATTTTGAGAAAGAAGAACAAAGTTGGAGGAATCACATTACATGTTACCAAACTATATTACAAGGCCATAGTAATGAAAATGGCATGATACTGGCATAAAAAAAAAAAACAGATACATAGATCAGTTGAACAGAATAGAGAGCCCAGAAATAAACCCACACTTTTATAGTCAATTAATGTTTGACCAAGGAGGCAAAAACCTACAATGGCATTAAGATAGTCTATTCAATAAATGGTGTTGTAAAAATGGACAGATATGTGAAAAAAATTAAAGTATACCACCTTCTTATATTATACATGAGAATAAATTCAAAAAGAATAAAGGTTTAAATGTTAAGCTCAAGACCATAAACATCCTAGAAGAAAATGTAGTCAAATATCAAACATTTTTTTAAAGATTTTATTTATTTATCTTTAGAGGGGAAGGGAAGGATAGAGGGAGAGAAACATCAATGTATGGTTGCCTTTCATGTGTCCCCTGCTGGGAACTGGCCTGCAACCCTGGTATGTGCCCGGACTGGGAATCCAACCGCGATTGTCTGGTAAATATCAAACATTTCTTTTAGCAATGTTTTTCCAGACATACCACCTCAGGCAAGGGAAACCAAAGGTAAAATAAACAAATGGAACTCCATCACACTAAAAACTTTTGCACAGCAAAGGAAACCATCAACCAAATGAAAAGACAACCCACTGAGTGAGAGAACTTACTCTCCTGTGATACATCTGATAATGGTTTAATATACAAAATTTCTAAAGAACTTATACAACTCAACACCAAAAAACCCAAACAATCCAACAAAAAAATGGGCAAATACTTGAATAGACACTTCTTCAAAGATGACATACAGATGGTCAATAGATTTATGAGAAGATGCTCATCAGACATATACAAATTACAACGACAATGACTTATCACCTCACACCTGTCTGAATGGCTATCATCAATAAATCAATAAACAACAAGTGTTGAGATGAGATGGAGAAATGGGAACATTAGTGCACTGTTGGTAGGAATGTAGATTGGTGCAGCCATTGTGGAAAAGAGTATGGGGTTACCACAAAAAATTAAAAATGAAACTACTTTATTACTCAGAAATTTCACTTCTTGGGATATAGTCAAAGAATCTCAAAACACTAATTTGGAAAAATGTACACAGTGCTATGTTTATTGCAATGCTAGTTACAATAGCCAAGATTTAGAAACAGCCCAAGTGTCCATCAGTAGATGAATGGATAAAAAGCTGTGTTACATTTATACAATACAATACTACTCACCTGTAATAAGGAAGAAAATCTTACCTTTTGTGATAGTATGAATGGACCTGGAGATATTATGCTATGGAAAGTAACCCAGTTAGAGAAAGACAAATATCATATGGTTTTACTTATATGTAGAATCTAATGAACAAAATAAACTATCAAATCAAATAAAAACAGAATCATAGATGCATAGGAAAGACTGACAGATTTCAGAGGGGATTGTTGTTCAGGGGCTTGGTGAAAAGGTAAAGGAATTACGCAAAAACACCCACCACAGACAGAAGAGTATGTTGATTCTCTGAGGGAAAGGAGGTAGAGGGAGGTTGAAGAGTGTACAGGGTGGTTAAATGGTGATAGAATGAGACTTGACATTGCATGGTGAACACACAATATAATATACACATTACTATTAAAAACGCACATGCATGGGTTGCAGGTTGGTCCCGTGTTGAGGTACATGGAAGGGGGGACAACCCAATTGGTGTTTCTTTCACACTGGTGTTTGTCTCCCTATCTTTCTCCCTCCTTTTCTTCCTCTTGTCTCCTCTCTCTGAAATCAGTAGATGAGGACAAAAAGGGGAAAAGAAAGAAAAACAAAACAAAAGAGTTCTCCCTGAACTGAACTATAGGTTTAACTTAATCCTAGTAAAATTCTAGCAGAATTTTTCTTATGGAAATTGACAAACTGAAATCTGAAATGTATATAGAAATGCAAAATATAACCAGAGACATTGAAATAAAGAACAAACTGACAGTAACCAGAGGGAAGGGGAGAAAGGGATAGTGGGGGAAAATAAGGGGAGGGCCATCATGGAACATGAATAAAGGACACATGGACAAAGCCAACGGGGGTAGGTTTGAGGATGGGGGGCAGGAGTGGGTGGGGTAGGGGGCATGGTGAGGTGAGAATGGAGACACCTGTACTTGAACAACAATAAAAATAATTAAAAAAGAACTTAAAAAAGAAGTGCAAAGGGCTAAGAATAGCTAGGAAAATGTTAAAGTACTGAGCTGCAGGACACTTACTACCACATCTCAAGTCTTGTTGTAAGGCTACCTTAGTCAAGACAGTGTGGTGCTGGTACAGGGATAGACAATACACCAACAGGACAATAGAGTATCCAGAAACAGATCAACACATCATGAATGCTTATTGATGACAAAGAAATAGTCTTTTCAATAAACAATTCTGACTCACTGCACATGCATGTAGAAAAAATGAATGTTGACACCCTTTACACTGCAGACAAAAATCATTTTTTGGTGTATTACAGATGTGAAGGGTAAAACAATAAAACTTTTAGGTAAGAAGTATAACATCTGAATGTCCTTGGCATAGTAAAAGTATTCATAACAAGAACATAAAGACCATCAAAGTGGAAGATTATCATGTATTACAATGAAAAACTGTTATCAAAATATTTATAAGCCATATAACTGATACAAAGTTAATATCCAAAATATGTAAGGAACTCCTATAACTCAATTGGAAGAAAAAGGAATACAATTAAAAATGGGCAAAGGACTTGAACAGACATTTCTTCAAAGAAGACATTCAATGACCAACCGGTATATGAAAAGATGCAAATGAAAATGACAATGGGATATCACCTCGCAGCTGTTAGGATGTCTGACATAAAAAAAGGTAAACAGTTGGTGAACATGTGAAGGAATTGGAACACCTTATGTAGGTACATCTAGAGATATTGCAGGTCCTGTTCCAGATGATTGCAGTAAAGAAATATCAAAATAAAGTGAGTCACACACACACACACACACACACACACACACACACACACACACATACACACTCACACACAGCCATGATCTGTAGATTTTGGTAGACTTTTCTACTGTAAAAGAAGCTTGTAAATCAGTGAACCCTATTTTCAGCAAACATATATAGATCAGCCTTACAAAGTGGCAAACAATTGACTATTTAATTTACTTAATTTTCAGTGACTGGTACCTTCATTGTTTATTTATTTCAACTAAAGGAGAACTAATATTATGGTGTATTATTCAATTAAACCAGGAAACACAGCAAGTGGTATGCAAGCCAGGATTACAGTTCAGGGGCTCTCCTGGTTTCATGGACTGCTTATTAAGTCATGTTTCAATTAGTGAATCATTTCATATTCCCTGGTGTCTCATGCAAATGCAAAATGTTTAAGTTAAAGAGATTATGTTTGTAAGAACTCCAAATTGCATTTGAGCATAAGTTCCAGGAGGCAGACTCACCTGCAAAATAAAGAAAGATTTTACAAGAAGAGTGTAATGATGCGAGTAGATGTATTTAGTGTCAGAGTGTCTGCATTTTGCCCCTCTTCCTTGAGGGCGTTTGCAAGTTCTCCTGAGGCCCAGGTGCATAGTTCATTGTATGAAAATTTCAACTGTGATCAAATGCACTTGGAATGTGTCTCAGATTAGAAGTAATACTTTTTTCTCTTCCTCTATTATTCTTTGTAGTGCTATCTAGGTGAACATTTCTGTAGCCACAGAATCTAACTCAATGCAATATACATAGCAGGTGATTCATAAATACTTGAGTCTTATTTCTGCTTACAAGTATCTATTTTTTAGGGTTCATATATTCCACACCTGTTGGTGTATTAGCTAAAAAACAGTTATAGAAAGCATAACATGTTAAGACACATAGGCTACTTAATACTTTAATAGAAATATGTGTTAAATACTTGATCAACATGATAATGCATTGAGAAATACTAATATGACATTATTAGAATTTTTAGCTATTGATTTAAACAAGTAAAAATGGGTGTGTAGTAGTAAAGATTTTCTAATGCATCCAGGAACAACATATGTTTACATGATATACTATGTAGTCTTGCAAATCTTCAATGTACACAGTTTTCTCATGCTCGAGTTCATAACTTCTTTTTTAAGTATTTTTATTGATTACGCTATCCATTTTCTCAATTTTTCCTCCTTTATCCCCCCTCTGCTCTGCCCCCAACTCTTAGTTCATATCCTTGTGTTGTAAATACAAGTTCTTTGAGTCCTCTGTTTTCTATACCATTTTTATCTTTCCCCATCTATTTATGCCTACTAATTATGCTT
The DNA here is from genome assembly GCF_021234435.1 of Artibeus jamaicensis. Classification (NCBI taxonomy): domain Eukaryota; kingdom Metazoa; phylum Chordata; class Mammalia; order Chiroptera; family Phyllostomidae; genus Artibeus; species Artibeus jamaicensis. The sequence goes on along the minus strand of NW_026521844.1, from coordinate 15,097,821 downwards.
ATTCTTCCCCTTACCTTTTCTCCCTTCCCCAGTGAACCCCTCTGTGTGATATCCATTTCTCTGATTCTGTTCCTGTTCTGGCTGTTTGCTTAGTTTTTGTTTTCATTGTTTTTCTTTTCTTTTAGATTCACTTGTTGATATTTATGAGTTTGTTGTCCTTTTATCGTTCATATTTTTATCTTCTGATTTCTAAGATAAGTCCCTTTAACATTTCATATGGTAAGAGCTTGGTGGTGATGAACTTCTTTAACTTGCCCTTATCTGGGAAGTACTTTACCTACCTTTCCATTCTAAATGAAAGCTTTGCTGGATAGAGTAATCTTGGATCTAGGTCCTTTCCTTTCATGACTTGTAATACTTCTTTCCAGCCCCTTCTTGCCTGTAAGGTTTCTTTTGAGAAATCAGCTGATAGCCTTATGGGAACTCCTTTGTAGGTAACTGTCTCCTTTTCTCTTGCTGCTCTTAGGATTTTCTCTTTGTCTTTAATCTTGGGTAACTAAATGATGATGTGCCTTGGTGTGTTTCTCTTTGGGTCCAACTTCTCTGGGGATCTTCCGGCTTCCTGGACTTGCTGGAAGTCTATTTTATTCGCCAGATTGGGGAAGTTTTCCTTCATTATTTGTTCAAATAAGTTTTCAATTAGTTGCTTTTGCTCTTCTCTTTCTGGCACCCATATAATTTGGATATTGGAATGTTTCAGGTTGTCCCAGAGAGTCCTCAGCCTCTCTTGATTTTTTGGATTCTGTTTCTTTGTTCTGATCCAGTTGTATGTTTATTTCTTCCTTTTGTTCCAAATTGTTGCTTTGAATCCCAGTTACCTTCTTATCACTGTTGGTTCCCTGAATATTTCGCTTTGTTTCATTTTGGGTATCTTTCATTTGTTCTTTCATTTTTTCACCAATCTCAATCAGTTCTGTGAGCATTGTGATTACCAGGGCTTTAAATTCTCCATCAGTTAGGTTGGCGGTGTCCTCATCGTTTAGTTCTGAGGTTTTGCGGTGTTCTTTTATTTGGGCCCTATTTCTTTGTCTTGGCCTGCCTGGTAAGTTGTAAGGGGACAAGGCCTTAGGTTTTCACCCCAGCAGGGCAATCCTCTTTGCTGTGCTGCCTGTGGGGGAGGGACCAGAGAGGGAGCAATGCAGCTCGACTGCTTGTCTCTAGCACCCAACAGACTCTTAAGTCAGACTGGAAGTATCTCCTACAGTAGCAACCCCAGCTGTAGCCAACGGTCAGCACTGTCTCAGTTTTCCCCTTAAGTCAGTCCCTCCTGTGCAGCTCCCGAGAGCTCGGTCAGCCCTGCCCCCCAGCCTTCTCTTGCTGTTGAGCAGAATGGATGGCTCATGTCGCTTCACTCCCATTTACTTCAGGCCCAAACTGTAGTCTTGGGTGAACACATCCGATGGCAGAACATATCTGGAAAGCTAACTGCACAGGTTTCTGAGAAGTTTAGCTTTTAACTTTCTAGCTTTTGTGCCATACACATACATATTAGCAGGAGGTTCGAAAAGATATTCAACAAAGCAACTGATATGATATGGCACAGAAAGAATGATAATACATAGAATGCACTAGGTAAATAATGATTAAAAGCATAAATTTGGGCAGTCACTATGGAAAACGGTGTGGAGATTCTTCAAAAAGTTAAAAATATACCTACCTTATGACCCAGCAATTTCACTTCTGGGATTTATACAAAGGTATCCAAAACTCTAATTTGAAAAGATTTATGCATCCCTATGTTCATTGTAGCATTATTTATAAAAGCCAAGATATGGAAGTTACTTCTGTGTCCATCAGTGGACAATTGGATGAAGAAGACATGGTACGTATCTACAATGGAATATTACTTGGCCCTTAAAAGGAAATGAAATCTTACCATTTTTAACCACATGATGGACCTAGAGGGTATTATGCTGAGTGAAATAAATCAGACAAAGACAAATACCATATGATTTCATCTATTTGTCAAATCTGAAAAAGGCAAAATAAATGAACAAACAAATCAGAAATGGACTCGTAGACATAGAGAACAAAGTGAGGATTGCCAGGTGGGGAAGGAGTTGGGGGGCTGGGGGACAAGGTGAAGGGATGGGGAGGTACAAACTGGTAGTTACAAAATAGTCATGAGGATGTAAAATACAGCAAAGAAAACAGTCAATAACACTGTAACAACTATGTATGGTGACAGGTGGGTACTAGATTTATCAGGGGTACCACTTTGAAAGTTATATATATGTCTAACCTCTATGCTGTACACCTGAAACTAATGTAAAATAACACTGGTTTTCAACTGTAATTAAAAAATTTAAAGTAAAATTTAAAAAGCACAAAATGGCTGATGTAGTTCATTAGATTTATAGTGCCACTTTCTAGATATTGATTTCTATTCATAGCTTTCTTTACCCTTGCATAGATGTTCAAGTTCCTAATGTTTTTGACATTCAAAGGTTCTAAAAGCTAATATTTCTGTAACCATTTAATATCTTTTCTCCTATGACTCCTTAGCACTACATCCTTATTTCATCTTATAATACATACTTTGTACAACCATATAGCCACACTCACCTGGTGTCTGGAATTCTCTCTTTCTTTACTTTCCTGGACTCATTTAATTTCTAACTTTCAAGGGTCAACATAAATTTAATTTCCTCAGTGAAGTCCTTATCAAGCATTCACTTTACAATATTTTTTAAAGCATAAAATGACTAGGATGTAAGTTTTTAGTATTTTTAATAAACAGATTAAATGAGGCATAATTGATACAAAATAAGCTGCATATGTTTGAATGTACATTTTGATGTTTTGGTACATGCTTATACCATTGAAACCAAAAGTTTTCTCCTTCCCTACTTTTTCCAGTTTTTAAAATTGTGATAAACTACATATGACATAAGAGATACTATTGTAACCTTTATTAAGTGCATGGTTCACTATAGTTAGGTACATTCATATTGTTGTATAATAATAATATTTTCTTAATTTTACTTGTAATAGACAACATTGCTTTCGTTGTCCACATGTTGTCCTGCTTACTATATTATAGACATCTTTACCATCTACTATCCCGTTGAAAATCAGGATGCATCATGAAAACACTGAAGACCAGGCTGAAAAGTGAACAAAAAAATGGTTAGGTAGCTTACACTCCAGTGAATATTAGACTGGAAGAACAGTCCTTGCTATGATCTCCCTGTAGCAGCATGAAAATTTGAACTCGAATAACCTTTAAATTTTTACATTAGTTGTAGAGGTCAAAATCCTAAATGTGGAGGTGTGTTTCTGACTGGGGAACCTCACTCAAGTGCACAATCACTGTCAGGAAAAGGCAGGAAGAAGTAGTGTTCTGCTTCCCTGGATCTTCATGGTGATTGAGGATGACTACATTGAAAGGATGCTCTATATCACTAGCCATCAGAGAGATGCAAATTAATACCACTTTGTGATACCACTTCACAGCTGTCAGAATGGCCATCATAAACAAATCAATGAACAAGTGCTAGCAAGGTTGTGGAGAAAGGGAACCCTAGTGTACTATTGGTGGGAATGCAGACTGGTGCAGCCACTGTGGAAAACAGTATGGAATTTCCTCAGAAAACTAAAAATGGAACTGCCTTTTGTTCCAGCAATTCTTCCACTGGGATCATACCCTAAGAATCCTGAAAAACCAATTCAAAAGAATCTATTCACCTCTATGTTCATAGCAGCTTTATTTACAATAGCAAAGTAGTGAAAACAACCTAAGTGTTAATAAGTAAATGAGTGGCTAAAAAAACTGTGTTGCATTTACACAATGGAATACTATGCTGCAAAAAGAAAGAAGGAACTCCAATCCTTTGCAACGGCGTGGATGGAAACTGGAGAGCATTATGCTAAGTGAGATGAGCCAGGCAGTGAAAGAAAAATAGCATGTGATCTCACCTACAAGTGAAACCAATAAAAAAGACAAACAAATGAGCAAAATAGAATCACAAACATGAGAATAAAGAACAAAATAACAGTGATTGGGGAGAGGGGGAAGGAGATAATGGGAAAGAAGGGGAAGGGTTAAGTCAAGGAACATGTATGAAGGACCCATGTACAGGGACAATGGGGTGGGGATTGTCTTTGGGAACGGGTGTTGCACAGGGCAGGGGAACACAATGTGGGTAAGAATGGGCACAGCTGTAACTGAACAACAATAAAAATAAATGAATAAGAAACAGATTGAGTTTTTTCAATCCAAAAAAAAGATTAAAAAAAAAGGAAAGGAGATTCCCCAGAAGGGGGTTTTGTGTATTGTTCATGCATCTCCTGGTTCTCTAATATGATTATAAGGCCTTGCCTTGTATTTTCTTAATTTCTTCTGCAATAATTAGAAAAAAAATTTAGACATATTACAGGTGTCTGTATACATTTGTTGAATTAATTTAATAAATAAGATGTTACCCCTAAGTCTCTCAGAGCTTATGCTCACTAAATATTCACTATTTAATTTAGTGAAAGAAAATTTAAGAAAGGGAGAAAGAAAATAAATAAAGGGAGCGAAGTCAGAACTACCGAATGTCTTCTGTGCACATTCACGTTTATTGAGTGGAGATTAAGTGATTAACCTGTGGCCTGTCTCATTTATGTTTTCAACCCTCAGTTTTCACACACTCTTCTTGATTCCTTCCATGATTTCACCTTTCAGTTTGCAGTGACAAGGACCTCTACAGGTGAAAGCACCACCTCATTTTATTCCCCACCAGCACCTGTTTCTTCACTTCAACCCGCTAATCGCAGTCGCATTTACTCAGGAAGCTTCACCAGGTTCCTTCAGTTTAAAACACTCTTGCCTCACTTTCCCCCTTATTTCGTTAACTTGTTTTCTTCAGGTCTTTTTGGGGGGGTTTGAGAAGGCTCCTCTGACAGTTGTATTTACTGACAACTGCTTCTACCATCTCCTATTAATTATTATCTATTCCTTGTTTCCTACTTTATCTGTTTTAGTATTTATCACCATCTGACATAATTATTCATTGCGTATCTCCCCCTCGCCTCCACCGGAGTATATGCCTCAAGTGAACAAAAGTTTTTTCTGCCTGGTTGTGTGGTTGCTACACTACAGCCCATGGACCATATCTGGATAGCCACTTTTGTACTGCCAGCAAGCTTACAATATGCAGATGAACAATGACAATCAACTTGATTATAGAAATGCTAATTTTGAAGCTAAATCAAGCAAAATGTTATCTTTTATAGGAAATAATTTTATTATTCACATTAATAGATCTATATAAAAATAATTGCACTCAATTTTTATTATTAGATTTTTAATTTCATCAATAAAAATTGTAGAAGTTTATTTTCTATTTTGTTATATAAATACTTATATCTTGATTTTTGTCCCTTGGCCCAAAAAGCTTGAAATATTTATTATCTTACCTCTTACAGATAGTTTGTTGATCTCTGGTTTAGTTCAAGCTGTGCAAACACATGTAGAAGAACCTGGTATAAAGAAGGTCCTCAATAAATTTGTTAAATAATAAATAAATTGATCACTGCTGGGGCTGTTAAAAGTTATGGAGAATGGGTTGTGAAGAGATTTAAGCACAGTTTGAATTATGTATAAGATCATGTTCAGAGATAGGAGTTGGATATCAAAAGAATGGGCCAAGTTCAGGAAGAAGACAAAAGACCTAGAGGTTCCCTAGAGGAGCAAGATTATCATTTATTTCCCTTTTACATCATAATGTAGTAGCACAGGAAAGCAACTAGAAAGTAGTGAGTAAGAACTTAATTACAGTTGTCCCAATTTTCCACCTTTTGCTCCCCTCTGCCCAGCCTACTCCCTTCTCCCACAGTCAATCTGCCCCCCTCCCCATTGTCCATGTCCATGGGTCATTCATATTTGTTCCTTGACTAGTCCCTTCCCCTTCTTTCCACATTTATCCCCCTTCACCCCTCCCCTCTGGTCACTTTCAGTCTGTTCCTTGTTTCCATACCTGTGGTGCTATTTTGCTCATTTGTTTTTGTTTTTGTTTAAAAAAGAAAGAAAGAATCACCTGGGGTGCAGGGTCCTCTTGCAGGAGTCTAGGCAGGGGAGTCATCTGCACTAGAAGAGAGGCAGTGGAGGCAAAGGAAGTCAATGAATCTGAAAGCTACTTAAGAGAGAAAATCCTGAGGGGCATGCAGAGAGAAAGGACTTAATACTAGGAAATGGATCACCCATATAAACTTGGGCATCTATTATATACTATATCCTTTGTGCTGCCAGCTATGAGGGAAGGCAATGGAACAAAAGGTATGTCTAATATTTGAATTTTCAAATTCCTACTATGTGCCAGACACTGACCCAAGCTTTTACAACCCATAAGTTAATATGGGCTTTGGAATACGAATCTGTGTTTATTTAACCTTTGACAATGTACTTAAACTTTCTCACCTATATAATGGGCTTAAATAATATCTTTCACCCTGACTGGTGTGGCTAAGTGGGTTGAGTGTTGTTCCATAAACTGAAAGGTCGATGGTTTGATTCCTAGTCAGGACACATGCCTGGGTTGAGGGCCAGGTCCTCAATTGTGGGTGTGTGTGAGAAGCTACCAATTGATGTTTCTCTTGCACATTCATGTTTGTCCCCCTTTCTTTCTATTTCCTTTCCCCCCTCTCTAAAACAGACAAATACACAAAATGAACAAAAAACTTCCCCCCAAACTGTCTTCGTACAAACAGATTTTGATTAGACCCAACTCTGCCAATATCAATATGAGGTCTAGGATCTAGCAAAAGGTGAACCCTCAAAGTCTCTGTTTCCTCATCATTTAAATAAGAGTAAAATTAGTAATTACCTCATAGTATTGTTGAGAGATAAAAATAAAATAATTGAAAACACTTAGAGAACATAATAAAAAATAACTATAAATGCTTTGTAGCTCTGTATGTCTTTTGCTTAATTTTTTTCATTCACTAATTATAATAATGGAGCATGAGGTCTAAGTGGAGTAAAAGAAATTGATGACATGGAAGAGGAACACTTTAAGATGGTAGAATCAATGGATTGATTGTCCTGGTGGGTTAGATAATGATTGAAGTTTGGGTACCATTTGGAAAGATAAATTGTGACCAATAAGTAAAAAATTTGAGGTTCATTTTTGGGGTGAAATTGTTAGTAATAACAATGTCTAAAGTAATAATGTGCAATAAGAAATAAAATACAAGCCACATATGTAATTTTGTGTTCTAGTTGCTACATAAAAAGCAAATTAAAACATAAAATTATTTTAAATATTTTATTAATATGTAATCAATAAAAGTTATAAATAAAATATAGTACATTCTCTCCCTGGTCACGTTGTCCCATGCAGGAATTTGAAGGTTCAATTCCTGGTCAAGGCAAATATCTAGGTTGTGGGTTCGTCCCCTAGTCAGGAAATGTGCAGGAGGCAACCAATTGATATTTCTCTCTCACATCAATGTCTCTCTCTCTCTCCCTTCCTCTTTCTAAAATCAATAAAAATGTGTTAGTGTATTCTTGGATGAGGATTAGGAAACAAAAAATTGAAAAAATATAGTCTCTAGAAGGTATCCAGCCATGTAATATGAAAAATAGAGACATTATTGAAGAAAGTACAAGATACAAAAAAACAATATTCATAGCAGAATGATACTCCAGTCCCCTTCAAAGTAGGCACTTTGCAAACTCACATTGTTCTTCCAATTGCCATCAGCTGCCTTGTCATATTTTTCTGAATCTTATCAATAGTCTGAAATCTCTTTCCTTTCAAAGGTGATTTTAGTTTTGGGAACAGCCAGAAGTTGCAGGATGCCAAATCTGGGCTATAGTAGGGTTAAGTCACCTGGATGATTTGTTGTTTTGCGAAAAAACTGCATAAGATGTGATGCACGAGCAGGCACGTTGTCATGATGAAGCCACCAATTACCAGTTGCCCATAGCTGCAGCTTTCTAAATCATATGAATACTTTCCATGGAGAAATGCTCAAGCTTAATGCAAAATTTGATGCAGATTTGTTGTTCTACTTACTCAATCATTTTTAATGCAATGGCCATACGGTACACAGGCTCACTCAATGTCATCTACCAACCCCACTGACTAGTACAGTGAAGTCATCAAAAAAGAAGATAATGTGCTCCAATTCTAGCCAAGTGAAGAGGTTGAAAGAAAGGAAAAAACCAAAACAAATGAACAATCAATCAAACAAACAAACAGCTACTGCTCAAGAGAGTTCCTGTGAAAAGTGATTTTCAAGTCAGGAGAGTGAAGAGGGCCTTTAGAAAATAAATTGAGGATACAGGGAATATTTTTGTTAAGAGTCATCCTAATGGGTGTGAAGTAACATGTCACTGTGGTTTTGCTTTGCATTTCCCTAGTGACTAATCATGTTGGGCATTTTTCATCTTTTTATTTACCATTTGTACATTTTCTTAGGAGAAATGTCTATCCTAGTCCTTTGCACATTTTGAAAATCAGGCTTTTTGGCTTTTTGTTGAGTGGTAGGAGTTCTTTGTATATTCTGGATACTAACCCCTTATGAGCATTATGATTTGCAAATATTTTCTCCTATTGTGTGGGTTGTCTTTTCATTTACTTTTATTATTATTATTATTATTATTAATTTTTTAGAGAAAGAATAAGGGAGGGAGAAGAGGAGGGAGAGAAACATAGATGTGAGAGAGAAACATTGACTAGTTGCCTCTCATATATGACCGGGAACCAAATTTGCAACCTAAGCATGTGCCCTGCCCAGGAAGCAAACCTGCAACTTTTACTTTGTGGGACAATTCCAAGCCAATTGAGCCACACTGGTCAGGGCTCCTTTCACATTCTTGATATTGACCTTTTGTACACCAAAACTTGAGTCTTTGTGAAGTAATTTTATCTATTTTTATAAACCTCTATAAGGGCATGGGTTTATTTCTGGGTTCTCTAATCTGTTCCATTGATCTCTGTGTCTGTTTTTATGCCAGTACTGCTCTATTTTGATTACTACGGTCTTGTAGGAAAATTAATAAAACAATCCCATTCACAGTTGCTTCAAAAAGAATAAAATACCTAGGAATAAAGGTAACCAAGGACACAAATGACCTATACTCAGAAAATTAGGAGACACTGAGGAAAGAAGTTGAAGATGCGAATATTGGAAGCATATACTGTGTTTATGGATAAAGAGAATTAACATATTAAAATGTCCATACTACCTAAAGCAATCTACAAATTCAATACAATTCCTATCACATATTCCGGTGACATATTTCACAGAACTAGAACAAATATTTCAAAAATTTATGTGGAACCTCAAATGGCCCCACATAACGACAGTGATTCTAAGAATAAAGAACAAAGTTGGAAGAATCACACCACCTACTATCAATGATTTTTCAATTAAGACTTGCATTTTGATTATTATACATTTACTCTTATTGTTCAAAAGCAAAACAGTTATCAAAGAAAGAAAAAAACAGGTGAAAGTGTGAAAAAGAAAATGGGAAATATACTGAGAAAAGAGTATCTCATTCCAAGCTTATTAGTCAATTATGCAGATTTAAAAACAAACACATTTTAAACATTTTACTAATTGTAAGGTAGCATGGATATATTAGTTGTCATCATTTAGATCTAAAAAGAGAATTTATGGTGAACAATGCTTTTTAATTCTGAAAGTCAAATGAAAGATGTACTTTGTAATAATAGAAAAGAGGTAATCTTGTCATTTTAAATCTACCCAGAATTTATAAAATTAGCACTTTCCAACTGCTGTTATATGTTTATACAACATGGACAAAATAATTGAACACTAACTTAAAAATTATGTACATGTTCCCAACGTCATGGTAGTTACTGTTCAAGCAAGCAGATAGATATGACCTTAAGGGTTAGAAACCTTAATTTTCCCCTGAGTTTAAACTACTTATGACTTAATTAAAGTGAATATGTGGTTGCAGGCTGTGGGAGGAGGAGAGGAGAAAGGGGTGTCAGAAAGGTGTCCCGAGGCAGTCACTGATCATGAAGAAGGGTACGGCTGCCAGCTGCACTGAGTCTGAGTCTCAGCTGCACGGAGAATGGTATGTAGTCCTGGCTTGTATGTGGACCTTTAATGGGTGGACTGGAGATACTTGTTGAAGAATATTATTTTAAGAGGCTCCTAAACAAAGCATCACTATAGGCAAACTATGATATTTAGTATATTTTCAACCTTTTCTATTATTTCTTCTAATTCATTGTACTTTGACTTTTCTTAGTCTTTAATCTGCCCTTGTTACCATTTAGTGGCTTCATATTCATCTCTTATTACTCTGATGACTTCTTCACAGGGTTCAGAATTTTCTACTTTATGCAATCTTATCTTTATCTCTGCATTTGACTCATGCAGCAATAGACACAAATTTCCTGAATCACTTCAATTTTGCTGAGTTAAATTTTGAGTTCCTTTCAGGCATGGATCAACCATCACCCTTCCTTATATTATGCCAACACTTTGAACATCATAATTTCCTTCATTTAATATATTTCACTTCTTTAATTCTGGCACCATTTTATACCGTCCAAAGGTGTTTATTTCCCTCGTTATGCCTTTGATATGTTTATTTCTTAGTTGTTTCTTGCTCCATGCCTTAGCTGCTACTATTCTTCCTCTTCAGAATATTATTCACCTATTAAAATATTCTTTATCATCCAAAGATCATCCTGAATGTCACTTACTTGAAGCTTTCTCTTATCTCTTCAGCTACAAGTAAAAGGAAAAAACTTTACATTTACGAAATACTTTCTCCTACAATATTTTATCACAATTACCTTGTGAGTTCTGCTATTTCATCCATTGGCAGGGAGCTAGGTGGCCAAACTGAATCTATAGAGGAAGTTTACTCCTTGTTCAGTATTTTTTCTAACCTGGCATTTGAAAAGCGAATACTCAGAATTTGTTTATAATATCATTTGCATTATTCAATGGCACGTAATAAATAGTGGTTTATTATGTAGGTATTTTTTGTACATGTAAGAACTGCATCTTCTATGTTTTAGGCTCTGGATATTGTCTTAACTTTAGAAAATCTCGGTACAACTATCCCAGTGCCTTAAACATGGGAGATGCCCAATATATATTCTTTGAATAGATGAACAAATTAATCAAAAGACGCTACAAAAGACAGAATAATGGAAGCCAGAGCCAGGATGCAGAGCAACGTGTTTTCACAATACTATTTTGTAAGTAAAACAATTGAGGCTTAAGGAGGGCAAAAGGTTTTTTTTGGGTCATATCACAAATTAGGAACAGAATTAAAAGGTAAACACAGAGGCCCTGAGGTTTCATTCTGCTGCTTATTCATGGAATCTTTTTTCTTTTCAGCTTTCAGTCATAGCTCTCTCTCTAGACCAAAAGATTCGCTTATGGAAAATGGTGTATACAGTGTGATGGGGAATGAGAGTCTGGCCCCATACATGACAATTCCATATACCTTTAACAAGATCAGCTGTGTTTAACATCTTTATCAATTTTCCACCTCATGATTTCTTAGCTTAAAATACTGTCCTCAATTCAATTCATTCCTATAAATATGGGGATGTTGTGAAGATTAGTGATGCAAGACACATAATTTCCTGCAAGCTTCACAGAGGAAAAGTATTACATACATGCAAAGTATGATTATTTCTGCCACTAGCAACAGGACTGAGCTTACCAACACACAGTTCACAGGCTTCTGAGCCAGCAGCACATGGTAATATATATTACGTGAATTAAAGTGGAAAAGTTTTCATTTGGGATATTTGGACAGTTTACTCCACTTAAGATTTTTTAAGGGGGTGTGGTGGTGGTGGGAGACTGAGAGGGTTGGAAGGAAGATTAACTTTATATTAAAGCATTCATAAAGTGCTAAACCTAAAAATCAGTATGAAGAAATAAATATAAAAATGATATTAACATGCGAAAAATGTGGCTTTGTTTGTCCCTTGGTTGCATTTCTTGTGATGCCGGGTTTATTCTGAAGTGAAGTACAGTCAAATGTACTGAATTCAGTTGGACTTAAACAGAAGAACGAGGTGAGGTCTTTTAGGAGAACTCTCCGTATGAATAGAGAGATGACATAATTTAGAGTTGATTATAACAAACTATATTTTATGAAAATAGTTTCTTATGAAGTCAGTGATATCATTTGATTTGTAGTTATTCACACTTTCCTATGTCTGGAAAGAATGTGATTCCATGAGTAAAAGATCAAATAATAATATTAAGTGGGGTATTTTGGCATTTTTACATAAACTAACTTTACACCACATCCACAGTAAAAAGGGGAACCTTCCACAGTCTGATGACCTGATGTGATGGTTCCAGGAGGTGAATGGCTCTAGAATATACTTCTGGGAAGACTGACTCAACATTAACTAGGTAAAGTGAAACTCATTTCTTTTTTGACAAAGATATGCTTCTGAAAGTAGGGTAGTGCATACTCAATGTCTTTATATATTTATTCCATGTGTTCAGTGACCTGGACACTCAATTTGCAGCTAACTCTGGCATGGAAAAGCTAAGCAGCTCAGAATCATTTGACTCTTGGAAGTGCTACTGAGGTTTTTCTGTGGCTAATGTGAGCAACTGGAAGTCTGTTTTGCACAGTTCCCAGGTTGATATTAGATAATTCTGTGGTGTGAAAACCTGGAATCTCAATCAAATACTTGTCCAGTTACTGAAAGTGAACCCGGTTGTTCCCAGTTGTTTCCTGGCTTTGCCCCTTCCACAAATTAGCTGATGAGCCTTCCATAGAATGAGAATCATGAATAGCTTTTCAGGCATCATAAACTTGCAACAGTTTTACCTGTTCATCTAGAATCTAAAGTCTATTTTTGCAACAAGTATTGCCTTTTCCAAGGCATGTGTAAGATTCTTATGTTATGCTCCTATTCTTCACATCTGTATTATCACTAGGAAAACTGAGGCTCAGGGAAGTGAAATAAGTTGTCCAAAATGAAATAGATCATCAAATCTGGATTTCTTTGGTTCCAAAGCCTGTGATCTTTCCCATAGGCTACCCTGCATCTGAAGTCTGAGTGTGAGAAGTTTTTGAGAGACAGTCAAAGAGCCTGTTCTCCATCAACTTCTGTGAATAACTTTTGTCATTGGATCCCGTTTGAATACAAATGGCCATAAGATCTACATATATTAAGTTAAACCAGGTGGAATCACCTTATATTTCTATTTCTATTCTCTTTTAAAAACATTTTATTTATTTTGGTTTTAGACAGAGGGAAAGGGAGGGAGAAAGAGAGGTAGAGAAACATCAGTGTGTGGTTGCCTCTCATGCACTCCACACTGGGCACCTGGCCCACACCCCAAGCATGTGCCCTGATTGGTAATCGAAACTGCAACCCTTTGGTTTGCAGACTGGCTCTCAATCCACTGAGCCACTCCAGCCAGGGCTCTATTTTCTTTCTTTCTCAGACATCCTAGATTAAACCTCACATTAAAATGGAATCTAGAGCCTAAATATTAGAATTTTCTTTTTGTAAGAATTGGTACGCAATATACTTTCAATGAATAATTATACACCTTTGCAAGTTTTTTTTGCAGTGACTCTTACAAAGCTCAGAGTTAAATTAGGTATTTTGTCGTATGAACCATATAATCATTTTTGGTTAAATCATTTATTTTTCTTTTCCTTGGTTCTGGTTTTCTAGTTCATTAAGTGTAATATTTTGCTTATTATTGATTTAAGTTATTTTGTCAGTAAATACCTTTATAAAGATAATAGAACTTAATGATGCTTTTACTTGTTATTTTTCTTAGGCTGTTTTCTTTAATGTTATATGCTGTACAATATGTATTTTGATGGAAGAAGATTAGATATTAGGTAAAGATACTAGAAAGAATGAACATATTGAAGATAAAAATTTTAATGAAGCAGATCCAGTGCATTTTTAATACAAACTATGTGTTAGGCACTGTGGGATATTTACTGTAAGCATTAGTATAAATGTAAACATAGCTCTGAACTTTAGCCAGCTCACAAACTAGAATATAAGAAAAAATGGCACAGTATATAATTAATTTTATAAAAAGGTAAAAAGAACTTAAAGGAAATGAAAAAAATGTCTAGAGTGTTTTATGAGAGTTACATCTTAAACATGAACCCATCCAAGGTAGTAACTTAAAACTTTTATCTGTGAAACTATATAGGAATATCTCAGGAACCTATTCTAATGAGTAATTAATTTTGTGTTCCATTAACAACATACTATTCACAGGGAATTGCATTGATATTGCAGCCTGTGGATTATGTATTATTTTTGGCACACAAACTCACTGTCCTCTTTCTCACTCAAGAAAACAGATTGAAATAGAAGTGAGGATAATAATATTCTAGGGATATTCTTGAATCTGGTTTCATTAATATGAAAAGTGAATTGTTTGTAAACCACAACCTAATTATAACAACAATATGTCAAGAGAATTGCTATGTCATACCAAATGGGGTCAAAATTAAAAGGTTTTAATTTTACTCCAGTTTTGAATCATTAATACTTTATTGACATGAAAAATACTTGATCACTATCTCTTTTAAGAGGTTTTTGCTTCTTAAACTTAATTGTTCCAGTTTCTTTTAACCATTGCTTATGTCTTATTTTTATTGCTAAACAGCTCAATTCACAGCTACATGTAAGTAACAAAGGGAAGACAAGAATCTACTAGCATTTATGGAATTGTGAGCTTCTATTCTAAATTAGCCATGTTGATTGCTGGCATAATCAATTCATTAGATCTTGGGTCTTGTTTTATGTGACTTTTGTTGATAGTAAGAAAATAGGACTTTGATATTTGAATATATAACTTTGTGACTTTGAAAAGACCTTTAACCTTTTATTCTCCTCAAGATCCCTTATATCTCTGAAATTTATTAGTTACAGAATAATACATAATTTTAGGATAACATAAAAAATTCTAATTATACATATGCCTATTTGGCTAGTGGGAAGGTTTATGATTTTGACTGGGATTTTAGAAAATTGTTACCATAATATTACAACACAAGAATGATCTACTGTATTAGTCAAGATAGATTAGGTTATGTTAAAGTAACAAAAACCTCTGAGGCTAAACAGTATCTTTACATACCAGTGCAGGTTGTTGAGGGTGGAATCTGATCATAACCACTCAGGGGCCTCAACTGAGTCCTGTCACATTATTATGCCTCTATTTAACAAGAGTCTTCAAGGTTTTTCATTGTAATTATGAGAAAGCATTATTGGCTATTGAATAACTCCATCTAAAAGTATACTCAATGCAATTACTATTAAAATACCAATGACATATTCCACAGATCTAGAACAAATATTCCAAAAATTCATTTGGAACCAAAATGGACCTCCCAAAGCCTCAACAATCTTGAGAAAGAAGAACAAAGTTGGAGGGATCGCAATACTTGATATCAAGCTGTGATATAGGGGCACTGTGATCAAAACAGTCTGGTACTGGCAGAAAAACAGACATAGAGTTCATTGGAACAGACTAGAGAGCCCAGAAATAAACCCACTCCACTCCTTTTGGTATTTGATAAAGGAGGCAAGAGTATGCAATGGAGCAAAGACAGTCTCTTTAATAAATGGTGTTGGGAAAACTAAACTCATCTGAAAAAAAAAAGAAACTAGACCAGCAACTCACACCATACACCGGCATGAACTAAAAATGGATAAAAGACTTAAATATAACTCTCAATACCATGAAAATACTAGAGGAAGAGATAGGCAGTAAATTTTTAGATGTCTTGCATAGCAATATTTTTGCTGATACATCTACTAGGGCAAGGGAAACAAAGGAAAAAATTAAAAATGGGAATACAGCAAATAAAAAAGCTTCTCTATAGCTAAAGAAACCATCATCAAAATTAATAGGGAATCTACTGTATAGGAGAACATATTTACTAATGATACATTGGACAAGGGTTTGATCTCCAAAATACATAAAGAACTTACACAACTCAACACCAGGAAGATAAACAACCCAATGAAAAAAATGGGCATTGCTGGGTGCCTTTTTACCCAGCAATTCCACTGCTAGGATTATATCCTAAGAACCTGAAACACCAATCTCAAAGATCCTATGTACCACAATGTTCATAGCAGCACAATTTACAATAGCCAAGAGTTGGAAGCAACCTAGGTGCCCATCAGTAAATGAATGCATCAAAAAATTGTGGTACATATACACAATGGAATTCTATGCAGCAGAGAGAAGGAAGGAGCTCCTACCCTTTGCAACAGCATGGATAGAACTGGAAAGCATTATGCTGAGTGAAATAAGCCAGGTGTTGAAAGACAAATACCATATGATCTCACTTTTAACAGGAAGCTAAACAACAAAACAAACAAGCAAGCAAAATAAAAACAAAGAAACTGAAATAGAAAACAGGGGGACAGCGACCAGAGGGGAGGGAATTTAAGGGGAGAAAGGGGAGGGATTTAGACGAACAAATATAAGGGACACATGGACAATAACTAAGGGGGGTGGAAATGGGAGGGAGGTGGGGAGCACGGGGCGGGATGGGAGAAATAGACAGAAAACTGTACTTGAAAAATAGTTAAATAAAATTTTTAAAAAGGGAAAAAAGCTAAATGATAATATAGAGAAATGGTGTCCTTAGAATTTTCATCTTAATTCTGTATTAAAGATCACATATTTGATCATTTTTTCATGTGAGAACAATAAACTTCTTTAGCAACAAAAAATGGGCAAAAGACCTAAATAGACACTTCTTGAAAGAGGACATACATATGGCCCATAGACATATGAACAAAAATGCTCAAGATCACTAACATCATAGAGATGCAAATTAAAAGCACAGTGAGATATCACATCACACCTGCCAGAATGGCTACCATCAATAAGTCACTAAACAACAAGTGCTGGTGAGGTTGTGGGGAAGAGGGAACCCTAGTGAACTGTTGGTGAGAATGTAGAACTAAATTAACAAACAATATGTGTTAGTGGAGATATGGAGAAAAAATCCGTAGTGCAGTATTGGTGGGAATGCAGACTGGTGCAGCCACTGTGAAAAACAGTATGGAGTTCCCTCAAAAAATTAAAAATGGAACTTCCTTTTGACTCAATATTTCCACTTCTCAGAACATATCCTAAGAATCCCCAAAATTAGTTTAAAAGAATATATGCACCCCTATGTTCAGAGCAGCTTATACACAATAGCCCATATCTAAAGCTACCTAAGTGTCCATCAGAAGATGAGTGGACAAAAAGTTGTGGTGCCTTTACACAATGGAATACATTGTAAAAGAGAAGGAGCTCTTACTTTTTTAAAAGTACATTTTACTTATTTTATTTTTTATGTTTGAATATAATTGTTTCTATTTTCCTACCACCACTTGGCCCTGCCCTACCAACTCCCACCTCCCACCCTCAATCCTAACCCCCTTTATTGATTATGCTGTAACAGTTGTCCCACTCCCCCCTCCCTTCTCCCTCTGCCTTGCACTCACCCTCCCTCCAGCATCACTCCCCACCACATTAGTTTATGTGCTTGGGTTTTACATATAATTTCTTTGGCTTCTCCATTTCCTGTACTATTCTTAGCCATCTATTTTTTGTCTACCAATTATGCTTCTTATTCCCTATACTTTTTTCTTCCATTTTCCCTCCATGCTCCCTGCTGAAAATTCTCCATGTGATCTCTGTTTCTGTGATTCCGCTCCTGTTCTAGTTGTTTGCTTACTTTGTTTTTTTAAATTTCAATTGTTCATAATTGTGAGTTTGTTGTCATTTTATGGTTCATAGTTTTGATCTTTTTCTTAGATAAGTCCTTTTAACATTTCATATAATAAAGGCTTGGTGATGATGAACTCATTTAACTATACCTTATCTAGGAAGCACTTTATCTGCTCTTTCGTTCTAAATGACAGTTTTGCTGGATAGAGTGATCTTGGATGTAGGTCCTTGCCTTTCATGATTTTGAATACTTCTTTCCAACCCCTTCTTGTTTGTAAGGTTTCTTTTGAGAAATCAGCTGATATTTTTATGGGAACTCCTTTGTAGATAACTCTCTCCATTTCTCTTGCTGCTTTTAAAATTCCCTCTTTATCTTTTACCTTGGGTAGTTTAATTATGATTTGTCTTGGTGTGTTTTTCCTTGGACTCGACTTCTTTTGGACTCTGAGCTTCCTGGACCTTTGTGTCTAGTTCTTTTACCAGATTGGGGAATTCCCCTTCATTATTTTTTCAAATAAGTTTTCAATTTTCTTTCTCTTTCTCTTCTCCTTTTGGCACCCCTATGAGTCAGACTACGGAATGTTTCAGGTTGTCCCAGAGGTTCCTCAGCCTCTCCTCATTTTTTGGAATTCCTGTTTCTTTGTTCTGTTCAAATTGAATGTTTATTTCTTCTGTTCCAAATTGTTGATTTGAGTCCCAGTTTCCTTCCCTTCGCTCTTGGTTGCCTGTGTATTTTTCTTTATTTCACTTTGTATAGCCTTCAGTTCTCCCTTAACTTTGCATCTGTGCTCAATCATTTCTGTGAGCACTTGTATTATGAGCGTTTTGAACTCTGCATCTGATAGGTTGGCTATCTCCACATAGCTTAGTTCTTTTTCTGGAGTTTTGATCTGTTCTTTCATTTGGACTATATTTCTTAGTCTAGGCTCACCTGTTACATTTAAGGGGTGCAGTCTTAGGTGTTTGCCAGGGCAGGGCAACCCACTTCACTGCTTTGTGGTTCTATATGGGTGAGGGGTCCAAGAACAATGTTACTTGCTCTGCTCTGGCTCTGCTTTGAGTCACTTTCCTCACTTCCCCGAAGCAGATTGTGCCTTTTCAGGTACCGATTTCTGTGTAGATAGGCTTACATATGCTCTAGAATCACATGGGCCTCTCCAACAGACTCTCCTGTGAGGCTGGGACTTCTTCTTGCTGCTACAACCCCCACAGATTTGGGAATTTCACAGCCAGAGTTTTAAAAAATATATTGTATTTATATTTCAGAGAGGGGAAGGAAGGGAGGAAGAAAGAGAGAAACATCAATGTATGGTTGCCTCTTGCTCCCTCCCCAGCTGGGGACGTAGCCAGCAACCCAGTCATGGGCACTAGACTGGGAATCAAACCAGTGACCCTTTGATTCACAGGCTGGCCCTTAACCACTGAGCCACACCAGCCAGGGCCTAGCCAGAGGTTTTGAGGCTTTAGTTTCCCATGCTGGAACCCTGGGTTGTGCAGTTTGTCTCATCCCCCAATTCTACCTTCTGGCTTATCTGCATGCAGATGTGGGACATCCTGGATCGCCAGCCACTGTTTCACTCACTTGATCTGCCAGCTGCTGCCTGGCAATGTGTCTCTGTCTTTGCCCCCCACCCCCATTTCCATCTCTGCCCCTCCTACCAGTCTGGATGAATGTTTGTTCTTTAACTCCTTGCTTGTTGGGGTTCCATACGGTTCTATTTTTTCTGGCAGTTCTTGCTGTTTTTGTTTTGTTTTTAATTAGTTTTTATTTTTTCGGTTGTTCAAGGAAGCAAAGTTTACCTAGTTACACCTCCATCTTGGCCAGAACAGAACTCTTACTTACTTTTTGTGACATCGTGGGCAGATGTGGAGACTATTGTGCTAAGCGAAGTAAGTCAGTCAGTGAAGCACAAATACCCTATGATCTCACTTACATGGGGAATCTAATGAACAAAATAAAGTAACAGGCAAAATAGAATCAGAGGTGTGGAAACATGTAACAGACTGACAGCTGTAAGAGGGAAGGGGAAAGATTGGACTGGTTAAAAGAAGGTGAAGGGATTAGCCAAAGAACATGTGTACATGACTTATGAACGTGGACATATGTGTGGGGATTGCCTGAAGGAGTGAGGGCAGGATGGGTGGAGGTGAGCAAAGGGAGAAAAATTGGGACAACTGTAATAGCATAAACAATAAAATATTTTTAAAAACCTCTCAAATATTGTGAAATAAAATAAATAAATAAAAATGATCTATCACTTCTGCTCACATTTCATCTTCTGAATCAAGACCCATGGTTATGACAAATTTCAAGATGTAAGGAAGCTTAATCCTCCTGAAAGATCAAGAAAGAAAGGAATATTAGTAAGATATAGCATAGTCATCAAGTTGATTAATGGCATTTACTTGTGTACAAACCGTGTATATTGTGTAAGGAAAAAATATAAAACTATGCTTAAATTTTTTGTGTACTTCAAAATGTTCTATTAAATTTACTCATATTACATCACAGAAAAGTATGATACTACCACAATCTATCACTATCTGTTGGCCATTTGTGTGTTTTTAAAAAACTGTCTATTTAGGCTCTTTGCCCATTTTTAAAATTGGGTTATTTGCAGGTGTTTTCACTACTGAGTTGAATGAGTTTATTTTTATTTTGGATTTTAATCCTTGTTAAATACACAATTTGTAAATATTTTCCCCCATTCTACAGGTTGCCTTTCATTTTGTTGATCACTTCCTTTGTCATGCAGAAAGTTTGTCATTTGATATATTCTCACTTATTTATTTTTCCTTTGTTGCATGTACTTTTGTTATCACATCCATGAAAACCATTGCCAGGTTCAATGTCAAAGAAAAAATTTTCCTATGTTTTCTTTTAGAAGTTTTATGGTTTTAAGTCTTATGTTTAAGTCTTTAATCCATTTTGAGTTGGCTTTTGTATATGGTATAAGAAAAAGCTCTAGGTTCATTCTTTGACATGTGACTATTCAATTTTCCCAACACCAATTATTGAAGACACTATTATTTCTCCATCGTGTATTCTTGGAACTCTGTCATAGTTTATGTGACAGGATATGTGTGGATTTATTTCTTGGCTCTTAATTTTATTCTATAGATCTATAAATTAAAAAAAATAATGACAGTACCATAGTGTTTTTATTAGTATAGCTTTGCAATGTAGTTTTTTAAAATATATTTTCTTGATTAAATCATTACGGTTGTCCCATTAACCCCCTTCATTCCCCTCCACCCTGCACACCCCCTCCCACTCACATCCTCTCCCTTTAGTTCATGTTCATGTTCATGTGTCATAAGTTCTTTAGCTTCTACATTTCCCACACTACTCTTGCCCTCACCCTATTTTCTCACCACCATCTATGCTACTTATTCTTTATACCTTCTCCTCTCCTTTTCTCCTCCCACTCCCCTGTTGCTAACCTTCCATGTGATCTCCTTTTCTGTGGTTCCGCTCCTGTTTTAGGTGTCCCCCTATTTTGCTTTTGTTTTAGGTGTGGTTGTTAATAACTGTGAGTTTGCTGTCCTTTCACTGTTCATATTTTTATCTTTTTTTCTTAGATAAGTTTCTTTAACATTTCATATAGTAAGGGCTTGGTGATAATGAACTCCATGAACTTGACCTTATCTGAGAAGCACTTTATCTGCCCTTCCATTCTAAATGAAAGCTTTGCTGGATAGAGCAATCTTAGTTGTAGGTCTTTGGACTTTATGACTTGAAATACTTCTTTCCAGCCCCTTCTTGCCTGTAAGTTCTCTTTGAGAAATCAGCAGACAGTCTGATGGGCACTCCTTTGTAGGTGACTGTCCCCTTATCTCTTGCTGCTTCTAGAATTCTCCCCTTCATTTTAATCTTGGCTAATGTAATTATGATGTGCCTTGGTATGTTCTTCCTTGGGTCTAACTTCTTTGGGACTCTCTGAGCTTCCTGGATTTTCTGAAAGTCTATTGCCTTTGCCAGATTGGGGAAGTGCTTGTTTATTATTTGTTCACATATATTTTCCACTTGTTGCTCTTCCTCTTCCCCTTCTGGCACCCCTATAATTCCGATATTGGAATGTTTAAAAATGTCCTGGAGGTTCCTAATCCTCTCCTAATTTTTTAAATTCTTGTTTCTTCATTCTTTTCTGTTTTGTTGTTTCTTTCTTCCTTCTAGTCCACTCCATTGATTTGAGTCTCAGTTTTCTTTCCACCACTATTGGTTCCTTGTGCATTTTTGCTTCATTTCAATTAGTTTAGCCTTCATTTGTTCATCTAATTTGCAATCAAAATCGACCAGTTCTGTGGGCGTCCTGCTCACCAGTGTTTTGAACTGGTGAACTGTGTTTAAAAGTATTGGCTCTGGGGCTTCGATTTGTTCTTCTGATTGAACCATTTTTGGTCAGGTCGCACTTGTTACGCAGTGAGGGGTGGAGCCTTAGGTGTTCACCAGTGTGGGGCAACCCAGTCACTGGGTTGTGAGGCTGTATGTCAGGGAGGGGTCAGAGAGGGAACAATGGAGCTTGCTCTGCTCTCTCTCGGATTTCAGTCCCTTCTGCTGCTTCCCACAAACCGGCACCTTTTCAATCAGTGCTTTTAGGCTTTCTTTCCCATCACTGGGGCCCTGGATTACAGGTCTATCTTGTTTTTCTTTTCTTGTGGCATCATTTTCTGGCTTGGTATGAGAATAATGCTGGCCTTGTAAAATGAGTTTGAAAATATTCCTTCCCCTTTAATTTTTCTGCAAGTGTATGAGAAGGATTGGTGCTAATTCTCCTTTAAATATTTCATAGAATTCATTGGGAAAGTCATCTGGTCCTGAAGTTTTCTTTGTTGGAAGTTTTTTGTCATTGTTTACTGTTGCTGGCTATTGTGAATGCTGAAAGTCAGAAAATCTGCAACAGCTGCAGCTCCTACAGTTATGAACCAAAGATAATAATTCCTAATTCAACAATTTGTTGTGAGATAAATGTTAGATCTTGGATGTAAAGAATCTAACAATGCCTGAAAGAAATGTTTCTTTCTTTGTTCTTGGGTGATTTAACAAGTGAAGTCTACTTTATATTGATTCAGAAGAGTAGGAGTCCTTTGAAAAGTCATAAAAATACAACCTTTCATGGCTACCATTGTGTTTTTTTTAATACGAATTAAGGGATATAGTCCATGTCATTTGTGAAAGTGAATACTTTTTTTTAAAGATTTTATTTATTTATCTTTAGAGGGGAATGGAAGGAGAGAGGGAGAGAAATTTCAGTGTATGGTTGCCTCTTGTGTGTCCCCTGCTGGGAACTGGCCTGCATCCTAGGCATGTGCCCTGACTGGGAATCGAACTTCGATACTCTTGTTCTCAGGTCCGCGCTCAATCCACTGAGCTACACCAGCCAGGGCTGAATACTTTGAAAATTATTAAAAGTGGAACAAAAAAGCATATACTCTAAATACAAACGTTGGTGTGAAATATATCATTAATTTGTTTGCCATTTGCCTTGATGCTGACATCCATATGCTCAGAGATTAAGGGGCTGCAGGATCAGAATTTTGGGTCTTACTATAAACCTTGCAGGTAGACTTCTACTCAGCTGTTGAACAAATAAATGTGAAACAAGAAAATGAATACAGTTGAGCTGGCTACTTAAAAAAAAAACACCACCACCATCAGACACTAATTATCTTTGTCTTTAGCTTAGGGGTACACCAAATGTTTACAATCACTTGTTTGGTAAACTGCTTTTCTTATATTCCTCAGGAGTTAAAACTTTATGCTACTTATAAAACAGGCTTTTCTGGGACACAAACTTATCGATATTCTGTCACAGGAAGTGTTTACATGGGAACAAAATGCTTTAGCGTCCTTATGCTTCTTTGGCATAATAAAGAAGAAAAATTTTGATGTCATATAATACATATTAATCAAAAAGAAAACTTTTTTGGAAAGTACAGAGGTTTCCAAACAGTGCAGACAAATGTTTTATTTTGCCATTTCATAAACATTTATCATCATTAACAGGAAATACATGTAGGAGCTATTGTGTTGGCCAAAAAGTCACATTTTTTGTTTTCATCAACAACTTCATTGATTTAGATATTTTGTGTTTGTTGGTCACCTCCCATATGGTATAATGTTGATTGTTCTCAATGTATCAATTTAATTTTATCAACTTCAACTGGCCTACCTGACTGTGGAGCATTGTCCAGTGACAAATCTCTAGCACAAAACTTCACAGACCACTTTTGACATGTTTGATCAGTCACAACAACTTCTCTATACACTGCACAAATCTTTTTTGTGTGTATTTCAGCTGTGTTTTCACCTTTCTTGAAATAACAAAGCATGCTATGCTGAAAATGTTGCATATTTTCTTCCTCTTCAATATTAAAATGGTTACACAAAAATTCACCAACTTTGATTAAGATTTAAAAAAATGCATGCAGCTATGACAGCTGTCACAATACAATCTAAAAAAAATGTTTTGAATTAAGTTAAAGATACCTAAGCACTACTAGAGCCCCCTTATGGGAAAAAACAAATAAATTTGTGGCTAAACCAATATGCTGCAGATATTGTGTACTTTAAATTTTTTTGAAAATTTTAATTGTTGTTCAAGTACAGTTTTCGGCCTTTTACTCCCTACTTTTTAACCTATGGAAATATCCATTTTATTTTAATCAATTAAAATAGGATTTGACTTGGATTGGGTTTTAGGAGTTGTGCCATGTCAGAATGCATCAGGAAAAGTTGAACTATGTTGTCTAGGTGATGCAGAAATATCTAAAGTATTCATTTTTAAAATATATATATATAAGTTAAGGTTTTAGTACTTAAGAAGACATCTAATTATTTTTATGTTTGCAAACTTATGTTCTTTTATTTCAAATATAATTGATACCAATAGTTGACACCATTATTATTTTAAAGGCTTATTTCATAGTTATTTTGATGATTTACAATGAAAAAAGGTCAGCCATATTGCATGTAACTAAGAAACTTTCAAAATAAGATTCTAACTACTGTATGGAAATATTAGTCAACATGTTTTGAAACATAAAATCCAGTCTTATGTGATGAGTGATTTAATGTATGTGTTTAATATTTTTTACCAAAATTTATTTGAATTATTCAGAGTTACTCAGAATAAAAAATTACTTATGCTCATTTTCACAAAATATACTGTTGAACAAAGGTGAAAAAAATTATAAAATCACTATGTATTTTACAATTAAATTTCAGCCTTAAGTTACTAGAGGGACTATTAAGTGACTCTTGGAATATTTCTTGTTTAAATAAGGCATGATTGAATTAAATTATCTGAAGCTAGGATTTAATATTATCATCAAACATTTTCCCCTGAGTGTTTAAATTAACATACTTTTGGATTTTTTTCTCATGCTGAAAAAGTAAGTAGCAGAGCTACAAATTTCATGTAAAAATAAGAATCTATATTTAAATACTTTAATAACTGCAAGTAATTTATAAAAGTTAATATTTCAGATCTTCTCCTCCCAAATACTATGGGTTTTTAAATTAAAAAGACAAGATATTGTACTTTACCTCCAAAGGGTAAATTAAGGAGTAATGAGAATTGCAAAGCACATAGCTTCCGGTGGCATGGATTTTATATTTTGAACCTATTAACGGTAAAATTTCATTTTCACTACTGGAGGGGTACACAGGTTTGAACGTGCTATGTTAGCCATGACCAAAAATAATACAAAGTTTTGTGTTTTTTTCCCAGTACACTTTGAGTTGCACCTGGAAGTAAACAGCTAACTAGAAAAGACTAATGATATGTGCACACAGCCACGGAGTAAGCATCTCTCTCTGTTTGGGTTCTCCAGTGAACTCTTAAACCATTGGCTTTTAATTCAGTAACACACTCTGAGGAGCATGTCCCCTGCTTTTTACTACATTTCAGGGGCAGCTCCATCAAACCGTGTCACTGTCGCTTAGCTCAGCACTTACTGTCTCTAATAAGAAATCACTCCAGGTGCTATATTGAATGGATTATTACCAACAGAGGATTCCAAAATTTAGTTTATGTTCCACTCTTTCAAGATTCAGCAGCCTGAGGTCCCAGATATGTTTATGAGCACCAACATGACAACTGAAAAAGATCTGGCCTGATGCATGAAGACAGTCAAGACAGAGCTGTATTCAGACCCAACATTCCGTATTGTTGGCTTACAAAATCATTTCAGGGGGAACAAAGATGGTTTCTAAGCCTATATGTGAAAATGGCATCAAAGGCAAATAAAAGGTTGACAAAGATAAAAAAAGAAACAACACTATTGAGAGCAAGAGTATGCCAGCAAGTGAGAGAACACTAACAGGACCAACATGGTAGAGAAAATAATTATTTAGATACAGTAGTTACCTTCATAAAGTATATAAGAAACACCTCATTTCTTCCTAAATGATGAGATTCATATTTACTCCCAAGATTATTTAAGAAAATTATTTTAATATTAGTCAGAAAAGAATCAGATCCTATAGTACTAGGCAGTATATATGTTGTTAATGATAAATCTTTGCTTCATTAAAAATATTTCTGTGCACATAATAATTCTTCAAAGTCAAAGACCAAAGTTTAACATGGTATACAGTGATCCCTTGCCTGCTGCCTTCTTTCCTTCTTTACTTATTGTTTCTTTTAAGTCTTTCTGCTCTCATATTTTTATGTTCCATTAGCAGTGAAGTTTCTATTATTTTCACCACATACTTATTTCCCCTTATTTCTGCAGCTTTGCATATCATCTTTCCTGTGCTTGGAACTTCCACCTCCTTTTTCATCTATTTTTTTTTAAAATTTATTTATCTTTAGAGGGGAAAGGAAGGAGAGAGGGAGAGAAATATCAGTGTATGGTTGCCTCTCTTGCACCCCCTGCTGGGAACTGGCCTGCAACCCAGGCATGTGCCCAGACTGGGCATTGAACCTCAGTCTTTTGGTTCTCAGGCTGAGCTACACCAGCCAGAGCCATTTTTCATTACCTACTTTGCTTAGAAAAAGGTGTGAGTGAGTGTAGTGGTGCTCTGCTCTATGCAGCCATTTAGAGCAGTGTTGTTGTTTACGCCTGCTCCTGGAAATTCATGGTCATCGGCCTCCAGCTTGGAAGTAGAGAGGATGGTAAGTGACGTGTCTTTACGTTGCGGACCACAAAAGGGTGCCTTTCCACTTACACTGGGAAATGGAGGCTAGTGATGTGCCTGGCCTGGAGAGAAACCATGTTTGATGTGCACATTGTTTTTTGTGTCATAGCAAATACACATGCAAGCAGGCTCATGTCCTAGACAGTTTGTTGTGTAATACTGTCTATATACTCAGCTGTGTATCTCCAACTTCTTTCTGTATTATATCATCATTAGTTGATTGTATGACAATTTTTTAAATTTAAGTCAATTTTTTGTTAAACATTTTGGTTATTGCCAGCTTCCATGAATGTATGCAAAATCTGCTAACGTTCTTATACCTCTGCATACTATCCTGGTTGCTTCCTTAAAACATTCCCAAAGGTAGAATTGTTGGGGAAATGTGTGCATATCTAAAAGACAAAAAGAAAAATGACTTTTGACACATTACTTAATTGACATTTTTAGTATTATTAGCAATAAGGGCCAGTTGATGACATTCTTCTCTTGGGTAGTGGACTCTGTAGGTGGATGCTGAACACTGAGCTTCCAGTGTTCTTTTGCTTTTAGTGTGAATTAAAGAATCAATAATCAAGTACTTGTTGAGCATCTAAAAGTGACTGGTTTATGCTAGGAGTAATTAAAGAAAGTGATTAGGTTGTTTTTATGGGGGAACAGTACTCTATTCTACAAATTCAACACCAAAAGAGAGTTTCAGTTTTCTGCCTCTTCCCAATTCAGTAACTGATACTCTAGTTTTTATTATGCCTTTAGAAGGGAGTAGGGAGAGGTAAAAGTTGGGGTGTCTCTTAAAAATGACAAATTCAAATATAGAAATAGGGTATGTTAGTTTATATTTGTTTGTTTGTTTATATTGTTGTTTAGATGTTACAGTTGTTCTCACTTTTCTCCCCTCCCCTCCCTTACCCAGACTCAGTCTCTTCCTATCCCGAGGTAATCCCCATATTGTCATTTTCCTTGGGTTGTGCATAAATGTTCTTTGGTTAATCCCTTCCCCATCTTTCATACCGTTCTCACCTTTTGGAACAGTATGAAACCTTCAACCTTTTTGGAAGCTGCCAGTCTGTTCTATGAATATATGCTTCTGTTACTATCTAATTCGCTAGTTTATTGTGTTTATCGAAGTTCACATATAAGTGAGATCATTTGGTATTTTTCTTTCACTAACTGGCTTAATTCACTCAGCATAATTTTCTCCAGGTCCATCCATGCTGCTACAAAATGTAAGAGTCTTCTTTTTTTCCGCTGCATAGTATTCCATTGTATAAATATACCCCAATTGTTTATCCACTCATACACTGATGGGCACTTAGGCTGTTTCCAAATCTTAGCTATTGTAAGTAGTGCTTTTATAAACATAGGGATGTGTATATATATTTTGCTGGTGTTTCAGGATCTTTGGGGTATTATACCGGAAGTGGAATCACTGGTCATAAGGGAGTTCCATCTTTAATTTTTTAAAGACACACCATATAGTTTTCCATAGTGGCTACACCGACCTGCATTCCCACCAACAGTGCACTGGGGCTTCATTTTCTCCACATCCTCGCTAACGATTGTTGTCTGTTGATTTATCCATGGTAGCATTCTGAGAGATGTAAGGTGATATCTCATTGGGGTTTTAATTTGCATTCTTTGATGATTAATGCTGTTGAGCGTTTCTTTCATATGTCTATGGGCCCTCTGGAGAACCCATATGTCCTTTTTGGAGAAGTGTCTATTTGGTCTTTTTTTCAAAGTATATGTATTTTAAATATTTTTATTTATTTTGAGAGAGAGGAGAAGGGAGGGAGGAAGAGAGGGTGAGTAACATCAGTGTGTGGTTACCTCTCATGCACCCACAAATGGGGACCTGACCTGCAACACAGGCATATGCCCTGACTGGGATCGAACTAGCTACCTTTTGGTTTACAGGCCGGTGCTCATCCACTGAGCCACAGCAGCCAGGGCTTTTTAAAGTATATTTTATTGATTATGCTATTAAAACTGTCACAATTTTTCCTCTTTGCCCTCCTCTGTCTGGTACCCTCCTTACCTCTAGCAATCTGCCCCCCTTAGTTCATGCCCATGGTTTGTGCATGTAAGTTCTTTGGCTTCTCCAGTTCCTATGGTATTTTTAATATCCTCCTGTCTATTTTGTTCCTGCTAAATATGCTTCTTAATCTCTGCACTATTTCCTCCATTCTCCCCCTTCCTCCTCC
This sequence comes from Artibeus jamaicensis, assembly GCF_021234435.1. Classification (NCBI taxonomy): domain Eukaryota; kingdom Metazoa; phylum Chordata; class Mammalia; order Chiroptera; family Phyllostomidae; genus Artibeus; species Artibeus jamaicensis. The sequence continues at coordinate 15,068,790 of NW_026521844.1, read as the reverse complement.
CAGGTGATAACCCTCCAAATGATCTCCATATCTATGAGTCTGTTTCTGTTCTGGTTGTCTGCTTAGTTTTTGTTTTGTTCTTTTTTTTTGATTCAGTTGTTGATGGCTGTGAGTTTGTTGTTATTTTAGTGTTCACAGTTTTGATCTTCTGTTTAAATAGGTTCCTTTAACATTTCATGTAAAAATGGCTTGATGATGATGAACTCCTTTAGCTTTACCTCATATGGAAAGCACTTTATCTGCCCTTCCATTCTAAATGATAGCTGTAATGGATAGAGTAATCTAGGTTACAGGTCCTTGCTTTTCATCATTTTGAATACTTCTTGCCATCCCTTCTTGCCTGCAAAGTTTCTTTTGAGAAATCAGTGGACAGTCTTATGGGAACTCGTTTGTAGCTAACTCACCACTTTTCTCTTGTTTCTTCTAAGAATCTCTATCTTTACCTTTGACATTTTAATTATGATGTGTCTTATTGCATTCCTCTTTGGATTGAACTTGTTCTTCCTCTTCTCCTTCTGACATCCCCCTATGATTAGAATCTTGGCATGTTTGGAGATGTCCCAGATTCTTCTTATACTGTTCTCATTTTTTAAAATTCTTATTTCTTCTTTATGTTCTGGTTGAATGGTTATTGCTTCCTGTCTTTCACTGTTGGTTCCCTCTGGATTTTTCTTTATTTCACTTAGGGTAACTTGCCTTTCTTCCTTTATGTTTTTTGCCATACTCAATGAGTTCTCTGAGCATACTGATCACAGTGTTTTGAACTCTGGATCTGATTGGTTGGCTATCTCTGTTTCATTTAGTTCTTTTTCTGTCATTTTTCCTGTTCTTTCATTTGGGCCATATTTCTTTGTCTCCTCAATTTGGCTGCCTCCCTGTGTTTGTCTCTGTGTATTAGTTCGAGCTGCTTTTACTCCCAGTTTTAGTAGCCTGGCTTATGTAGAAAAGGCACTTATTAATTGCGTGGGGTAGAACCTTAGGTAATTGCCAGGGTGGTGCAATCTGCTTCGCTGCTCTGTGGCTCTGTGTTGTGGGGAGGAGGAGTCAGGGTGGGGATAATGCCAGTACCTGGCTTCTGGACATTTGCCCGGCATTCACCCATTTCTAGTCACTCATCCACTTTCTTTATTGGCGGGCAAACCTTCCAGCTACTGTCCTTGGGGTAAACCCAGAGTGGATGGGTTTGCAAATGTACTTAATCCACGTGGGCCTTTTAAATAGCAAAAGTCTGGCAGTTTCTTCCACCACCTGCCAGAGGTAACAGAGATTTATCTTCCTGGTGCTGAAACCCTGGGTTTGTGTGGTCTGGCATGGTGTGAAATTGCTCACTCCCAAGGTATTCCTTCTGATTTTTATCTATCATATGTGAATGTGAGACCATATCTAATCTGCTGCCACCTCTCCATGCCACAGTGCCAGTCTGTCCATCCCTCCTACCTGTCTGGATGAATGTGGCTTCTTTGAATCCTTCTTTGTCAGACTTCCATATAACTTGACTTCCTGACAGTTTTGGATGTTATTAATTTTTATATCTGCTTATAATTCTATCTATGCTTGCATAAGATGAAACCTGTCTACCTTTGCCTCCATCTTGACTGGACTCTATTCACGTGTTTTGCCCATTTCTTAATTGGGTTTTTTGTCTTTCTGGCATTTTAGTTGTATTAGGTCTTTGCATATTTTGGAGATTAAACCCTTGTCAAATGTATCATTGGTGAAAATGTTTTCCAACCACTGGGTTCCTTATTTGTTTTGCTGATGGTTTCTTTAGCTGTACAGAAGCTTTTTTAATTGATGTAATTCCATTTGTTTATTTTCTTCTTTGTTTCCAGTTCTTTAGAAGATATATCATCAAAAATATTTCTACATTTAATATATGAGATTTTACTCTCTATGTTTTCTTCTAGGAATTGTATGGTTTCATAATTTACGTTTAAGTCTTTTATCCATTTTCAGTTTATTTTTGTGTATGGTGTAAGTTGGTGGTCTAGTTTCATTTTTTGCATGGACCAGTCCAGTTTTCCCAACACCAATTTTTGAAGAGACTGTCTCTGCTCCATTGCATGCTTGGTCAAATATTAATTGCCTATAGAGACATAGGTTTATTTCTGAGCTCTGTATTCTATTCCATTGATATGTATGTCTGTTCTTGTGCCTGTACCAGGCTACTTTTATCACAGTGGCCTTATAGTGTACTTTGATACAAAAGTTGTGATACTTCTAGCTTTGTTCTTCATTTGCAAGACTGCTGAGTCTACTCAGGGCCTTTCTGGGGTCAATATAAATTTTTGGAGCATTTGTTCTGGTTCTGTGAAGTATACCATTGGCATTTTAATAGGTATTGCATTGAATGTATAGATTGCTTTGGGTAGAATGGCCATTTTAATAATGTTAATTCTTTCTATCCATGAATATGGTATATACTTCTACTTATTTGTATCTTCCTCAATTTCTTTCTTCAGTGGACTATAATTTTTCTGAGTACAGGTCTTTTACCTCTTTGACTAAATTTAAAAATTATTGCTGTAATAAGTTCAAAATGATGTTCAGGTACATGTGATTACTATTTACAAAATTAGGCAGAGGCAGCACAAATCGGGAATGACTAGAGAGATCCTTTGAATTATGCCTCGCTTTGGTCATGAATTTCTTGAGAAAAACAGGGTATATAATTAGATTAATACATTCATTATTATTTATAAATTCTCATGGTTAGTAGTAGACAATGACAATGTTAAATTTTAAGCAATATTTTAAACATTAAAAATATTTTTCAAGAGGTCTATAATTTGAGATATTTTGTAAGATTTCTATTTTTTCTTATTATTTAGATGGTTCTTTTTCAAGTAGCTAATCATAATTATATGTTCATTAAAAATACAGTGTTTGGATGCATTCTGAACTATATATTGATTTTACTTCAATGATAATTATTATCTTTCTTTTTATTATTCAAATTATAATTGAAATTAATTTTTAAAATATTTTATTTATTTATTTTTAGAGAGAGGGGAAGGGAAGGAGAAAGAGTGGGAGAGAAACATCAATGTGTGGTTGCCTCTCTTGAGTCCCCTGCTGGGAACTTGCCTGCAACCCAGGCATGTGCCCTGACTGGGAATCGAACCGTGATACTCTGGTTCACAGGCCCACGCTCAATCCACTGAGCTATGCCAGCCAGGGTGGAAATTAATTTTTAAAGCAATACATTTTTCAGATTTAGATTTATTGCTGTATTTATATATTAAATGTAAGTAACTTATTACAAATTTATTATTTAGAGTCTTGATTTTTATCTGATATAAAGATTTTAGCAATTAAGACCTGTGTCTTACTGAGATAGAGTGTTTATAGAAAAGTTATTTCCACAAAATGGAAATATAGTCTGTGTTAGTAGATGTATAATTTGTAGGTATATACCTCTATGATGTATAAGCACTCTTATAAACATAAAATAATACATGTTGTAAATAATCCTGACACTTTTCTGATAGATATTCCAGTCTCTAAATATTCAGAACAGCCTTGATGAATTAAAAAAATACAGAATAGTTTTACAAACAAATATGGATATAAGCTTGGAGTTAAGATAATAACTACAAATAATAACAACAAACAAATCACATAACAATATTTTAAAATATTTGCAAATTAATAATAAAAGGTTTGCAAAATCTTTTAAAATATCTAAAACATAATTCTCAGGGTCTCAATGTGTCTCACAACTACTTGTTAATATCTAAAACCATTTTTTATACTTATGCTTACCTCAATTAATTTATTGAGCATGTGCTGTGTGTGAGATACATAGTAAATTTTCCTTAAGCCTTCCAAGCAGAAGTAAGACTTCCTAGTCTCCTGGGGAGACAAACAAGTGAATGGATTACAATTCAAAATGAAAAGTTCACCTGGGTTTTCTGAGAACACACAAAACAGAGGAAATCTGGAATACCAAGGAAAGATTTCTGAAGGAAAAGATCAGAGATCAGAGACTGTTTTATATTTTCATTGGTACTAGCTGTGTTTTGAAGCATTTGATAATTTGTTAATTTTGAAAATTTCTAAGTGACATCACTGTTGCTAAGAGCACATCTGCCCATTAAAGAGGATCATATTTAGCTGTTCAAGTTTCTGAATAAGTAAAATAAAAAGTTCTGGAATGCAGTCTTCAATGAACCATAGTGGTCCATTTAAAGTTTTAATTATTTAAAGCCAATCCTATAATTTTACAAGTAATCTTAATCTGGTCCAAATACACTAGAAATGGCTTCAGTCAATGGAAATATGGGACTTGAACTGGCCCAGTGAATGTCAAAAAGAACCAGAGAATGTGGAAGTGAGTAGCTTAGGGTCAGAGTTGCCCTGGGTCAGGAAGAGGCAATCTCTGTAAAAGCCTCCACCAGCTGGGTTGTAAAAGGTACAGCTGGAGCAGCTGGAAGAGAGATTGGAACGGCCTGAAACTGCAGAAGAGTGAGGGTGAAATGAGATGTGCCTTGCTCAGGACAATAAAAGAAAGGCAGGAACAGCTGCAGGGTTTGGATCTGAGATGTGCGGCAAACCCACTTGCAGAGAAAGTGCAACTGAGCAGCAGTGAGAAAGGCACATGTATGTGCATATATATATATATATATACATATATACATATACATATATATATCTGAAGATGCAGAAAACAAATGCTTAGGAGAAATTAACATGCTTAGAAGATTCTGAGTGATGAACTGGAGGGATGACGATTAAAAGGCAGAGGTAATTGAATTGACAGATATTTTGATTATGCTTTCAAGTTAGCAACATACTGTGAATACCTTGCTAAGAAATACTTGGCACTCAACACTGGCCACCAAAACCTTCTGTTCTAAGTGAGTCTAGTATACTGCAAATCCTTCACTGTAGCATTTTAAAAATTCCTAGTCTATTTATACATGGACTAATTGGATATCAATTTAACTTTCTATACAGTAGTTTAAAATATTTAAAAATTTCCATATTTTGAGAAATTTCTCATCAAAATTATAATAGGGTGCAGTAGTGAATTAATTTTTCCTCCATTATTGACAGTTAGCCTGTATGAAGTTGGTGCTTGGTATAAGAACTGCTTTTCTATCTTTGGCTTATTAGGTTTGCTGATTTAAATATAAGTGGAAAATAATATTAAGTCCCCAAAATATCTTTTCCTCCAATTATGTGGCATTCTCTTTTTTCCCCTTCCTTTTTTTTTTGCACTGCATAATATAGTCTGACAAAAAAGTAAGTGTGATCTTAATTGTTAGACTTTGTTTATTCCAGGGAGGAACCAATGGAGCACCTACAGTAATTAACGTGTTTTCTCTGGTCTTCTCATTTTGTTAATGATATCTTATTGAAGGCTGTGAAGTAATTACTGCCCACCTAGGTATGTACGCTGAAACAAATTAATGGCCAATGACCAATAATAATTACACTTGTAATTATCTATTGTGAAGTACAGGCAGAAAAAATGGAAATTAAAACAATGTTTTTGAAGCTAAAATTAAACCATATTGACAAATTGTGGTAAAAATCATATTAACAAAGCAATGATATTCCATAACTTTGTCATCATGTATGCCAGTTTTGAATCAGTTACAAGAATTTTGGTTTTGTAATGTTTTCCAGTTTCACCCTGTGGGATGCAGAAGTAAAAGTGTGAATAATAGGACACATATGTTTATTTTCAAGTATCATGTTAGTTATTTGTGGCACATTTATTTTAACATGAGAAGGATAATTTGCAGTGATTTCAGAAAGTTAAATTTCAGTATCAGGAAACAATATTTCTTTCATCCTTCTCAAGATTCTTTTCTGCCCACTAGCTTCTTACGACATATCTGTGCTTAAGAAATTCCAGGTTACTTAGCACTTTAGCAATTTCAGTACTCTTTAATACTTTATCTCACAGGCTTATTAAAAAAAAGAGTAATTTTCCTATAATATCATCCACCATAAGTTGGCATAGAAGGTGGTGGTATTTATACAATTTTCATATGATAGAATTTGATTTTGTGAAGTCCAGCAGGGCTTATTCCTCTTTAGACTTCATCATACGTATTTTACATGTGAGAAAATAGTCATAAACCTTAGCTGAGGATTAGCATAGTACAGTGGTGAGCTCTGCATCCTGGAAACCAGGTGATCTCTGACTTTCATCTGTGTCTCGTATTAGCTGACATGTCACTCATTGTCTCTGGGCCTCGGTTTTCTGATCTGAGAAATGGAGCTTTGTATTAGATTATCTCTAAGGTTATTCATAGGCTTTAACGTCTGTGGAAAACTATGTGGTCTGTGGACCACAGGAGGTTGGAAATTACCTCTCATTTTTTCTGCTTAAATTTTGTGAAACCCTTATTAAGAGTTTTAAATTATTTTAATTATTTGGAGTTCAGTTTACAAGTCAAATTTTCTTATCTTTATTCTCAAGCCTTATCAAATACATGGGATATAAAATAGAATTTTAAATATATACATTTCAAGTAAACTTTAAAAATAATATTTAGGTAAATCTGATTTTCCATTAAAATACTGAATAAATATAATGTTTTTGTTTATTATATTGTTCAGTTTCTTATGAGAATTTGAACCTCTGTGAGATCAGAATTAAGTTTTTATATATTTTTATACCAGAATCTTAGCACATATTTGTGTTCAAGAAATATTTGCTAAAAGAAAAAAATCATTAAAATATATTTGTTTTTGGACATTCTATATCTTACTGTGTTGTTTTAAATTGTTTTCAATGTCAAATATCTTTTCTCCCTCAAATAGGAAGTTGGCTTTCTATATGACAACTTACATGTTTTGCGACAAAGCAATTAACATTTGATTATTTGAGTTAAGGTTTATTATTTGGATATGGATATCACAGTAGAATTATGATCTCTTTGTTGTAAGTTGAATATCACATCCAAATTACTTTTTTTACATGTGAGGAAATTGGGCATAATGAGGATATAAATTGCTAGATTGTTATTATCTAAAATCTCTGCCCTGGAGATTTTAGTTGTTTTATTAAAATTTATTGGTGTCTTCTTTAGGATCCCCTAGCAAAAAATGAGAAAAGTTGTTATCCAGCTTTTAAGAATTTTCAGGACCTCTGGCTGTGTTTAATTTTTCTTTTCAGTTCATGGGAACGGGTCCTGTACGCCTGACTGAACTTGGTTTAAATATTTGACAGTTTTTTATTTGCATCCCATTTGGATGTTTTTCAAAATGTCCAGACTATTCACATTACATTTGAATAAGCACTACTCAATGGTTTAATTCAAGTTGTCTGACATACCTCTAATTAGTATTTTTAGGGTTTACATATTATTCTTTATAAAATAAAGTTTGTGGACTCATTTTAATAATAAGATAATATAATAAAAATAAAATTAAATATCTTTTTTCAAATAAAATATTTTAAAGTAAAAGTAATGTACAAATTATTAGAGGTTTTAAGGGAAAAATTAAGTTTAAAAAACTGACTGACAGAAAACTTTTCATTGTGGTAATATAAGAAATGACAGAGTAGGCAAAATAACTATCTCTGATGATATAATTCTCAATCTAAAATAATCTTGAAATTATCTATTAAGATATTTAGACTTAGCAATATGGGTAAACTGAAGGTTACAGAGATGTACACAGACAATACTTTGCTGCTAGTCTTGTTATACTAATTGTTAGCAGTAAATTTTATGTCCAAACCCAATATAGGTTTGTACACCTGTAAGTATTTTGGCAATCATAAAGGCAGTTTGCTACAATATTAAATTAGAAATTGTTCTCTAATTTAATCAACAATGAGTGAGAATCCAACAAAAGGATCTGAGAAAATTACTACGTAACAGTGTGCTGGAGAAATAAAATACTCATTACATGGCTGTATTCTTCTAGCTCTAAATTCAGTAAAGGCTTCTGTTTATTCTGCTCAAAATCATTTAAAGAGAGTTATTTAAAAACTAAATAAGGTGAGAACAGAACACTTATTTAATTAGAAAAATTCATGACTTTAAATAAGAGAGGTGTGGGCACCAGACTATCGTCTTGTCTCTAGCTGAGCTACTTTGTGAACACAGGCAGGCCTATCTGTCATTCAGAGGCTCAATTTTCCTCATCTGACAGTCTACACTTTTCTTTTCTGGAGCATCACTAAAGTCCTTTCAGAAACCATGGATTCTGTGTATACTGGTGTTAATGTTTATGTATATACTTATATAAAATTATAAATTCTCTTAAAATTTATACAAGCATTTATTATTTTTAAATGCAGGTATGTGAATACCTTGTATATTAAAGAAAAATAATCCAGAAGAATCATTTACATTATTTTGTTCACATATTTAAAACAATTTATACCATGTCATTTTCTTCAGTGATGTGTATATTGGAATTATGGTTATAAGAATGTCATGTTCATTATTTTTTTGGACACATTTCAACATCTCTATTCAAGGACTGACTGGATCATGTTTACAGTGGCTTTTCAAGGCATCTGTTCTTAGCCACAGCTGAGAATGGGGCCCACCATGCAGACTGGAAGGATCCACCTAGAATTTGTCGAATTAAGTTCTTGCACCTGGATATAATTGTCATGCCGCTGTGCTGGGGTTTTCTTAAGCTACTGGTAAAACAAATTAGATCAATTTAAACTGGCATCCAGTAGAGAAACAACAACTCACCTCATATAATGTTTTTCAAATAATTATTTTGTATTGCCAGTCTTACCTCATGAATATTTTCCTGGGGGCTGGGTGAGAAAAAATAAAGCTAAATGAGAGATGTGATAAAAATTTTACTCATGTGTAGCCTTTAATATTATTGCAGTATAATTAAGATTTGGGTAAATATGCAATTATAATTTCAGTTCAGATAAATTGTTTTCCCCACTAAACCAAACATAAATTCAGATACTTAGTTGTGAGGTAGAATTTATGTAATTTTCTCATATTCATATTCAAGTTTCGCAAACCATTGACAAATTGTGGTGGCTTTAATGACATAAATATTTTTATAGATAGAAAAGATACATGTGAGAGTCATGGTAAATAGGAAACAAAATTTATTTCTGTTTGTAGATTTCATGGAACTCATTTGGTTTTTCACTTTTGAGTCATTTATATTTAGTAAGCAAATTCACATTTCCTAGAAATTCCTTAAATTCAAGAATGGGGTGCTTGTGCTATCACGGGGCTAATACATGTATGTATTTCTTTGTACATTCATTACTTATTTACTTGATACAAATTTCATGGGCATCAATTAGGTGTCAGGCAGGACACAGCAGGGAAACATGGTTAAGTCCCTGCGTTCCTGAAGTTTACATTCTAGTTTTGGAGATAGACAAAAATAAAAGATAGAAACAACTTAAGAATTAATTTTAGTTAGCATTAAGTCTGTGGAAAACATAATATACTCCCAGTTGGTGTGGCTCAGTGGATTGAGTGCTGACCTGTGCACCAAAGGGTCACTGGTTCAATTCCTAGTCAGGACATGTGCCTGGGTTGCAGGCCAGGTGCCCAGTAGGGGGTGTGCAAGAGGCAGTTACGCATTGATGTTTCTCTCCTTCTCTTTCTCCCTCCTTTACCCTCTCTCTAAAAATAAATAAATAAAAATATTTAAAAAGACACAGTATAGACTAATTACAGAGTAGTGAAAAGATACAATTAGAATGGTCAGGAAGACTGCTCTGAGAAAGTTTTCACGGTGACATATGTATGAATAAGCATATATGCTAACTGCATTAATATATGCATTTATTTATTAATTTGCCTTTATATTTCCAGCTCCTTAGACAATGTCTAGTATAATATATGATAAAAATGCCCTACCTGATTTGAAGGGCTAGTGCTGCCCTTGACAAAGTGACCACTTGAGCTAAAGCAGACCCTGTCCACTTGATTGGAGAAGGAAAGCATTTGCATGTAGAAAAGTCTGTGCATATTTAGTAAGATTATGTATATAATCTATTGGTACTATTTAGTAAGATTATGTATATAATCTATTGGTACTATATAACCTACAAAACACAAGAGATCAATATCATAATGTGATTTATTGCAAAAACTTGGATATAAAGCCTACAGAGCCTTCCCTAACCATTGTTTTTTCTTCCAACATCTTCACTCCAACCCCTGTCATTATAATAACTTGTACATTTTCTCCTGTAGTACACCCCACCAAGCACTGCCATTAGTGGTATACCAATGTATTTTCCTTTTGAGATTTTACTCCCTGACAGGGCTTTGTGTGTGATGTGTTTTTGTATTTCCAGAGCCTTACACCAAGCCTAGAAGGAAATGAATGTGTTTTACTATGAATGTGAAGTAAAGGAATTCGATTGCATTTTAATTAAAATGTTCAGAACTGATTAAGTAGAAAAATTTCACTTATATATTGATCTGAGAGGAAAATATTACATTTAAGTGGCAAAGATTAATTCCAAGTTCCAGCAGCCCAGCTGGCTGACTTGCGCTTATTGTTGGCAGCAAACATTGCAGCCAAGCTGGATTCACAATGGTGAAAATACTGCTGCTGATGGAAATAACTGTTTCTAATGTCAGTCCTTGGCCACTATGTACATTGTCCTACCAAATTCTGACAATTGTGCTATGAGGCAGGTGCTATCGACTTACCTTACAGATGAGTAATTGAAACTCAGAGAATGAAAAACTGCCCAAGCTTGTAATACATCAAAGTAGATTATAATAATGTGCATGCCACATTATATTTATGAAATACATGATGCATAATAAAATAGTATAAAAATCCATAATAAAAATTATAAAGTGGTGGCTTTATGTGTATAATGTGTATGTTGTTACATGGTAGTAAAATAGTCTTTCAAATGTTTGGTGAGAAAATGGTGTGAGGTGGTAGGAATATGTATTTTGGTGACGTTTGGGATGGTATGTATGTGTATGAGTATGTGTACCTACATACATGTATACATCATATGCATAGATATTTACATAGTTATTTGATACTATTAGATTTGAACCAACTTGTAATCCTTATGGTGCAATCTCCTTAATAAGATGAATTTTTGACACAGCCATTTTTTGTTTATCTCTGTGCTCCCAATGCTTAACAGAGTGTGAGATACAATGTAGGTACCTACTAAATGCTTGTCTAAAAAATGAAAAAATAGCAAAGCAATTTTATTACTATGATGATTCATACCATAGGAACACCTAATATTTTTACTCCTATTAGCTTTAAAAACCAACATAAACAATGGGGGGTAAAACTGTTACTTTTATTTTGATTCCTAAAGCTCAGTGGAGATTTTTTTATTATAAGAATTTATCTATTTTAATATTATAGCTTTGGGTTAGGCTATATGGTTGGGAAATGCAAAACTTAAGAAAATCATATATACAACGTCTATTCAGAAGACATCTATACAAGTAACATGAAAAATAGAGACATTTATTGAAGAAGATACAAGATACAAGACCCATTGTACATAGGACAATGATGCTTCAATCCCCTTCAAAGTAGGGACCTTGGGGCCTCACACAGTTCTAATTGCTATCAGCTGTCCTATCATATCTTCCTGACTCTCATTGATGGTCTGCAATCTCTTCCCTTTCAAAGGTGATTTTAGTTTTGGGAAAAGGCAGAAATCACAGGACACCAAATCTGGCCTGTAGTAAGGCTAAGTCACTTGGGTGAGTTGATGTTCCACCAAAAACTATGCACAAGATGTGATTCATGAGCAGGCGTGTTGTTGTGATGAAGCTGCCAATCACCATTTGCCCACAACTGTGGCCTTCTGAATCATCCAATAGTTTCCTCAAAGGAATGTTTAAACTTAATGCAAATTTGAAACAGAATCATTCCTGTCTTGCTCAGTCATTTTGAATGTGAGTGCTACACATTACACATGTTCACTTAACGGTGTCTCTTGCCCCCACTGACCAGCCAAGTGAAGACATTATTGTTTACATATGTACATTCCAGTCCATTCTCCTTGGCTGCCAGGATAGATGGATGTTGTGCAAACTGTCCTCGTTATATTGACGATGGCTGGACTTTTCTGGACAGATCTTACATATGCAAAAATCTAGCAACTGTTTATCTTTTTATAGTCTAATGTTGGGCCGTAATGAACAAAATAAGCAGTTAAATAAGATATTTTATAAATTTAAAGCTAATAGCCACTGTTATTCACACATTTATAAATAAATATATTCACTCTGAAGGTCATATGATTGACTGATACATGTGTCTTAATACATCATTCACACACATACACTGAACTCAAAACAAAGCTTCCACAGAAGGTTAACCAAGCAGTATATTCTTTTTAGTTTGAGGATTCTTTTGTTAGCATATGAAAAAGGCAGAAAAGAGATTCAGATAAAAAATTTGTAACCTGAAAATTAGGAGAAGTATATATCTTCAGAGTTAAGCCTTTTCAGAAATATAGAAATAACATGTGTTCATAATTAAGTAAAATGATATTTTAATCTCCTTATGGGATGATGGAGGTCATGGTCAGTCATTATCACTGGTAATTTATCTTATATTTATGTGTCTCTAGAGAGAATAGAAGTCACCCAAAATATTCTGGGATTTTAAGCACAAAATCTTCTGATCTAATTTTACTGTTTCAAATGTTATTTTGAAGACAAATTAAATTGTTTTGTTGGGAAAAAAATAGGGTTGTATAGACTTAATATAAGGCTCACAGGATTTCCAACCTTCTGGCCACCCTGGAAGAAGAAGAGTTATCTTGGGCCACACAGTAAATACATAAACACTAATGAAAACCAATGAACAAAAAGGTTTTAAGTAAACTTACAAATTTGTGTTGGGCCGCATTCATAGCCGTCACATGCACCACACGCATGCGGCCCGTGGGCCTTGGGTTGGACACCCCTGTGAGAATTTACCTGTCAGTCACAGAAGATTTGTTTTTATAGGACCAGGTAATAGATTGTTGATTTCAGAGAAAATTCTCTATTATTAAATTTTTGATGTCCCAAATTTGATTTTACTTACACACACACAGAGTGGTTATGCTAACCTGATATACAGATAGGTAGTTAGAAATGAAGGGGCAAGCAATAATCTATTTGCTTCAGACAAAAAGGAAGGAGGCATCTTTGATTTTTCCCACTAGTGAAAATGGTCTCTATATTCTGCTTTCAAAGTAAATCTTGTGACTTTTACTGAGTTTTCTACACCTCTACTGGACCCAGCCATTGTCTTCTCACCTGGGCTATTGTGCTGGCTTCCCCTGCCCTCTGCTTCCCACGTTAGATGCTCTAAAATCTATTCTTTATGCAGGAGTCAGACACAATTAAAACAAAGTGGGAGTCAGATCATGTCAATCCTTCTTTAAAAGTCTCCGTAGCTGCATTCATAATTGCCAAACTGAAAACAACCCAAATGTTTATCAACCACTGACTGGATAAACAAATAATACCTTCATACAATGGAATTCTTTCAGCAATAATGAATAAGTGATACATTCAGCAGCACAGGTAAGTGTGAAAGACCTTATGCTGAGTGAAAGGAGCAACATACAAAACAATGCATGTTTTTACTTATATGATATCTTAAAAAACTATAGGGACAAAATCTGGTTGCTTGAGGGTTGGAGACACCAGGGAAGTTTTGAGGTGAGGAAATAATCTAGTCCTTCATTATGGTAGTTATATAACTTTATAGATTTTCTGTAATCATTAAACTGTTACACATGAAAAGGGTGAATTTTATTAAATTCCTACATATAATGGTTATATAGGATATACAAAACCATCCTTTATAAAACATAATTAAAATATATATAATCTTATTTATTCTCCATTTCTCCCAATTCTATAGAATGTACTGTCTCAAAAAATATGAGAATAAACACATCTTTCTAAAGTGTCTCCCTTTAACTCTGAGAATTGTCCATGTGTATTATAGAGTCTGTGGGGAGCTTCTATCCAAATTATATATACATGAGGTCAATATTATCTCAATAAACATAACTTAAAAAAAATAAGAAAGTATTCTTTGGTCTCCTCTGGTATTTAGATTAAAGATCCACACCACCAACTTGGGCCTGGACAGTCCTTTGAGAACTTGCTTCTGCCCGCCCTTCACTCATCTTTCTCCCTGCCTCATGTTGTTCCAGACTGTGTAGGGAGTTCTCTCAGACATTTTAAGAACAATAAAACATTAGTCTTTAAAATAGCATTTAATTATTATGAATGAGAATTTAAAATATAAAATTACATATTAATAATTCCTTGGCAGAATAGCCATCTTGTCTTAGTTCATGGGAAAGGAAGAGAAGAGGTGGCAATGAAAGTATCTGACATTATGTCTGATTAGGTCAGTGGCCAAATGTTTTCTGTCATTTAAACATGATATAAGAAAAGATGAATTTGAATTGATAAGAATGGATACTACATTTATCTTAGCCAAAAGTCAGAGAAGTAAGGGTGGGTGAGAAAGGTAGAGAGATTAAGGGAAAAAATCTCATAGACCCAGACAACACTCACATGGTAATTACCGGAGGGAAAGAGGAGTGGGGGGAAGTAGAAGAAGGTAAAGGGGTAATAAATGGTGATGGAAGGAGACTTGATGACTTGACTTAAGGTGGTGAACACACAATACAATATGCAGATGATGTATTACAGAATTGTACCCCTGAAACCTATATAATAACCTATTAACTAGTGTCACACTGATAAATTCAATTAAAAAGAAAGAAGTAAAGACATTAAACAATTGATTTTGGTAATTAAAAAGATATATTTATATTCATAAGTAGTTAAATATTTTATACTTATGTAACGGTATTCAAAGGAACCATATTTTACTTTATAAAATATTAAAATTATATTTTATTAAATAATAACTTCTCCTGCTTTGTTTACAAACCTACATTTAACAAATATTTAACTACAAATATTTCAGATACCTTATATGTTGAATGTAGGGCAACACACAAACATAAAGAGGAGTAACATATAAAAGGATAGAAACTATATAGAAACAACATCTCACCCCCCACACACATTTTATTCATGTAGTTCAGAAAAGCACATCTAAGTAAAATGTGCTTTTCTAATAGTTGGATCATATAGAAGTAAAAATTCTGTTCACATATTTAAATTAGATTTACAAAGCTTCTATAACTGTGTTAGAATGGATTCACATAAATCACTAAAATGTCATTTGAAAAAAAAGGTTACATTTATTATCTGATAGTGCTTCTCACCACATCAGTCACATTTACATACTATGCACCCCAGGTATATGTTAGGACTAGAAAAAATTTTCAGCTTATCTATGAAGTAGCAAAAATACAAATTGATTCTATTGTGGGATTATGGGACTCAAATTTTATGTTTTTCAATGGACTATTTCTTTTCTCCCTCTTTTTCCTCTCACCCTTCCTCACTCATTGTCTCCCTCCCTCCCTCCTTCCTTCCCTCCCTCCTTCCTTTCTTTCTTTTCTTCCTGTCCATTTCTCATTTTTATTTAGACTTTCTTTTCTTATGCTCACTGAAAAGATTATGGTTATTGTAGGAAGTTTCCAGTTTATGGCTTTAGGATATTTTGAATTTACATTAAATGTTTGCTGTTAAGTATGAATTTAGACAATATAGATTACTGTCAGGCTGGAGTCCCAGAATTCATTTTATTTTCATTTAATTTCCTTTTAATTTATCTAAGAACAGGATGACATTATGCAGGAAACATCTTGTGCAATGATGCTACATCCATCACTTGACTAAGAACTTGTTCTCAACTTTATAAACCAGCAGGGTGACCTTCTGTTCCCAAGAGAAGGCCTAAAATGCACTGGGCAAAGCCCTAGCTCTTTGAAATAGCTGTTCAGTGTTACAGATGTTCAGGTGACTGACTGATGGTTTCCCTCTTCCATGAGACAGCCCCTGGGATGCTCCAGGATGACTTTAAACTGGAATGACTCTTGGGAGCCAGGTTCAATATGACATGGCCTCAAGGCATCCCTGGCCTAAAGTTCTTCCAGAAAGTCTGGTAAGTTCTAAAACTTTCTTGGAAACCAATCCTCTCTGTCAGCACAAAGAGAGAAACATGAAAAAGGGAAATGTCAAGGTCAATGCCTTACTTGGTTGGCACTTTCTGGGTATAGTATAACAGTGGTTAGAAGCTCTAGCTTTGAGGTTGAGGTGCTTGGTTACAATGAATAGTTCTATCACATGACCAGAGCCTCAGTTTCCTCATTAATAGTAACAATGATAATAATGAAAGTAATATTTATTTCATGGAATTGTGAGGATTAAACTAACACAGTGATAGCTCAATGTAAACACTTAATGTTATATATTAGTATTGTTATTGCTATTATTATACTAAGTGTCAGCAGTTGATTTGCCTATAGCTGAGTGACTACTGGAGCTTTTATCATTTTATCAATTATGAGAATAACTTATATAACAGTTGTGATAAATATGTATAGAAAACTAAGTACATTGATAAGTAGAATTCAAAATGCAAGCAGATGCTTTAGTTTAAATATTCATAACCAGTTTATCTAGAGTAAGAAAAACTTTGTAATTGAATCAATTTACTTTATTCAGTTTTATGCAAAAACCTCTCATTTCCTTTGTTTTATAATTAGATATATTATTTAAAGGCACCAAAATATTACTTACAG
Organism: Artibeus jamaicensis; assembly: GCF_021234435.1. Taxonomy (NCBI): domain Eukaryota; kingdom Metazoa; phylum Chordata; class Mammalia; order Chiroptera; family Phyllostomidae; genus Artibeus; species Artibeus jamaicensis. The sequence goes on along the minus strand of NW_026521844.1, from coordinate 15,052,142 downwards.
CTTAGGAAGTAAATCAATACATGTTATATTTTTGAGTATAACATCTCTGTGAAATATTAGATTAAGATGGTAAGAAAATGAAAATCTCCTCTTAGAGTTCCTTCACATTTTGTGTTTCTTACACAAAATGTTAAACAAAAAATCCTGTAAATTTATTTTTATTGTGCAAAATTACTTTTGGTTAAATTCTATGCCAGGTCTATGAAGCTAGTTATTAAAAAATACATCTTCTAGCAAGTAAATAGTGATATTATTATATCATTTCAACATGAAATTCTAGATAAATTTTCAATGGAAAATATTTAACATTTTTGTAATATTTATTTCCTCATCTGTTCTCTCATTATTATTACTATTATTATTATTATTATTACACCAAAATGACATATTACTATATACCAGTGAATATTGGAAGGTTAAGCAAAGTTGTTTTATGCAAGAAAACTCCCTATAGAAATTCAGAAAGACCTTTTTTAATTTAATAAATACATTATTTGTACAGGTTATTTTTACCTGGTGAGTATTTCCAGGCATTCAAATAATTGTTCTTTCCAACTGTCTCTTCTCATGTCTTAGCCAAGCTAACCCACAAAGGACAAACAGCTCGGAGATCAGTGAGTGCTTCTGTCCTACTGAGGCGCTGGGAGGCAGCCTGAAGCGTTTCCCAGGAGGCCCGATCGGACACAGCTGTTTACTTGAAGCAGCCCTGGATCATGTTTGTTTTGGATTCATCTTCTGGCTTTATGATCTTGGGCAAGTTATTTCTTTCATTCCTTCACATGCAAAACAAGAGGACTAATACCTACCTTACAACCATTTTTCCATTTTTTTTTTGATGTGAGAAACAAAGATGATAACCTTCATAAACTGATTGCTAAGTATAAAATACTTATTCCATTTAAATCTAGTTCAGCTACTAAGTGTGCCATCAGTTTGAATCCTGTCTCTCAAATGAGAATAGTAATTGTATTTACTGCTCAGAGTTGTTGTTGGGGGGGAGCTATACATACAGTATAAAACAGCTGGGCAATTTGCGAGACATTTTCATGCTTTTTTACTATTAATCCAATTACTTTTGCTTTACTAAGAAGCAGACCAAATGGACATATGTGATGTGAATTGCAAGAATGACAGAAAATGAGATTAATTTTTAAAAATGCAATGAAAAGAAAACTAACCATACAATGTATGTGAATACAAAACACTTAAGTTCTACATGTAATGTGGTAGCAATTCAATTACAACAAAATTAACAGAAAGAAGAAATTTTGATTACTTGGGTTTGTATACTCCTTAAACAGGCTCCTGTGAGTACAAACTAGTTAGCTTTAGAAAGTCTACCACCTGGTTTTGCCTGGAAATACTGTTTTTAATTGAGGGTGTTTTGCTTGACCTAATAGAGTCTAATTTCTTTAACATGTTTAGTAATTACTGCATAGCCCATTAGCTGGATGGCTTTTGAACATTCAGAGATAGTCTTTATCATCTGAACTAAAAAGATTGTGTTTTATAATATATGTAAATATGTGAGCTCATATTGCTCTTAAGATAGGATGGATGAAAGGGAGTGGTTTTATTCTGCATTAGAAAAACTGAGCTAGTGCTTCCTAAATAATAACAGGTACAATGAGAAAAGCAAAATAAACTAAAAATAATTCTCTGGTCGAGTTTTAGAGACATTAGGTTAATCAAAACTCTAAAAATTTTATTGCAGCATTTCTCAAATCTTTATATATGATGTGTATTGAGAATTTCTAAGGATGACAGTAGTATGTTCACTATGTTTGTTACTATTACTTGAAAATTGAATTCTTGAGAAGCTATTGTTAGATATATATTTTGGAAAGGCTGGGATAGAGATTATTGTGTTTCTTGTCTTTATTTTCAAATAAAGCAAAACAAATTTTATATAAACCCCAAGATGGCAGATGAATTTAGAATTTTGTACCACATTTCCACCTGAATTGTTCAACTCCTTTGGGGACATCTTTGTAAACCTAGCTTGCAAAACAATTTCTAGGAATAATAGACTGTAGCTCTTGGATTCTCTTTGTTCCTTCTCCAATTTTAAAAGTACAAATTATCGTCACAGCTCAGATAAAGAAAAATGTTGGTTTTCCTTTTGTGAATATCTGATACTGAGGGTGTAGAACTAGACCAAATTAGCACCTATGATGTAAAGTACCAAGAGGAAGAAAAGACACTCTAAACAAAAGCTGATACCCACAAGAACATCCTTGGATCTTTGAAATATTATTTTAGAGGAAAATTGAAGGCATCAATTACATCATGATAGTGATAATGATGATTATTTTATTGTGGGTTTTACCTGTCCTACTCCATGAAGGAGGTAAACAATAGAGAAAAAATCTCAATTGAGAATTCTATTTTTTTTATTGGTTTAGTTTTCCAACCTTGAGTCTATTGATGTTTTGGGCCAGGTAATCCTTTGCTGTAAAAGGTAGATGCCAGTTGCCTCTTATTCCTACTTGTGATAAACAAGTGTCTCCTGGGGGCAAAATCATCCAGTTGAGAACTATTGGTCTACTGTTTTCTTTGAGTTTTCCTCCTTTACTATGAAAATATGAATGTAAAAATTGAAGGACATTATACTGTATGTATTCAGGTGAATAATACAATAAAACTGTAAATAAGTTTTAAAGGAATAACAATTCTTTAACAGGTTTCCTGTCATCTTCTGTATCATTCTGGAAGTACGGGGTCGTTTTCTAATCTCCTGTTAGCTGACTTGTTCTTCCTCCTTTTGTCCTGACTGACATTTATTTCCATGAAAAAGAATATTAGCAAAACAATCCCTTCTCATCTTAAAATGCTTAAGAATGAAATTACTAAAACCATGGTTTAAAATATCTCCTGTTTGATGTAATCTTTCTGGAATTAACAAACATTAGTTTTTAAATTGCCAAATATGTTGGTTAAATGTATAAACCAAATGAAATAGAATGCCACATCATCCCTTGTCTATTTATATCTTTAAATTCTTTGGGGCTATAAATTCACACCTATTTTCCTGTTTTCCAAAAGTTTCTATCTTTCATATTGGTATTTGGGTATCTGTTATGCTGGGGTGGGGTGGAGGAGTGGTGAGGGGAAAAATGCAGACAACTATAACTGAACAACACTAAAATAAATGTAAAAAAAGACTATAAAGCTGTCCGTGACAGGTTGGTAAAGACACTATCTAAAAATAAGCTTGTGGTTTTCTAACACAATCATGGCTAGAAATGTGCATTATAAGATTATTATTTTAGTTATCATTTATGTTTGTTTTTTGTAACCCTCTAGGACTGAACCTTTACTTCTGCAGAAGAACATGGTGAATTTTAATGTTTATATTAACTTATATGGGATCTGAGTAATGCCCTAAATAAAATAAGAAAAAAAAAAGAATAACCAAAAATAAAAAGAAGGCATTCATGTCCTAATAACCAGTTAGATTCTCAAAGCATATGTTCTTTATGTACGCAGGGAATAATTTAACATTTTGACATAATATCTTCTGTTTAATTAATATTTAAATATGTATTTTCCAGTTTTAAATAATTTATACAGTTGTAGCACAGGTAGAATGAAGAGCCCTAAAGGAACCTATATCTTAATAGCAGAAATATTATTGTTGTTTTTTGTTTTCTAAGGTTTTTTGAGTACAGAGTTTTACAATATGAAATAAATTCGCTGTCAAGTTATTCTTAGTGCTTATATTAGCCTTAAATCATACAAAGCTTAAAGTCCATTTTTCTACTTTTGAATTTTACATATGATTAAAGGTAATCTTTATTTTTTTCTCCATATAAAGAAAGATACTCTGTTCCTCTGTCAGATTACATTAGAGGATTTCAGTGACATTCCTGTACCAGAGAAACGGCAAACACTTCTGCAGGCTGTGTATTTATGCAGCCTCATGGCATAATCCTATTTTTATGAGGAATGAATAGAATTTACTCAAAAATAAAAATATCTTACTTAAATCACCTATACTCTCAGTCCAATTTAAAAGAATAACTTTGAAGCTTTTTGCAAACATTTAAATCAGATAAGTCAGCACAATCCCTTGCTAAAGGTCAAGAAGATTTCAGTAAAAATTCAAACAGAATGTCAGCTGGGACCTGACAAGGCAAAGAAAGTGGATGAGTATATATATACAGTTGCTCATCTTTTTGCTCAAGAGTCAAAATAGAATTATTCTGGAATAGAAATGGTGTCTATCTGACCTATCATTTAATGTGTATTTCCAAACTGGTTTATGATTGCCAAATTAATCTCAGATAAAAACTTATTTGCACAAGCTATGCACAAGTAAAAAGAGGGAGCAGAGTACTTTACCTGCATCAGTACAAAGCACTGCATAACAATTATTTGTTTTTCTCACTACTGTGGCTTTGGGAACAAGTAAATATAAACAGCAGGAAATACAAATACAGAGGCAGTGCAACTGGAGGTTGTCAGGGCGCAGTATGGCGGCTTGAGGAGCTGAATTCGGCTTGAAATAGGCTCTCTCTCAATATGTGTAAGATGCTTTGGCTCTGTATCAGACCTCTGGGGCAACCACTCAGCGGGGCAGGGATTATCCAGCATGTTACTATAGTCTGTGCTTCCCAATTCATAGAAATCTTGCCTCCCTGTCATAGGCTTACATTAACTCACTAGGTACTGACTTTTTCATTTATTTGTTTTCTCTTCTATGGTTTTAGGTCTTTTGGCCAAAAAGAGTGGTGCACACTAATTCAGAATCTTAAAAGTATTTCATGAACATGATTGAGAAGATTTGAAATGTGTAACATCTATAGATAGTAAGAAAGTATAACCATGGGCAATTTTGCAAGCTGAGTAATACCTGTTTTCTGAAGATGTTTCTTTTTTATTGGTGGCCCTACCAAAAATGTTCTAAGCACAAATTGACTGTATTTTAGTGTACTGCTACTCGCTCAAATGAAGTTCCAAATGTATTTCTATTCCAAAAATGAGATGCATTCTTTTTATTTCTCTTCTCTTCCTCTCTCCCTCCCTTTCTCCCTTTCTTTTCTTTCCTTCCTTCCTTTTTTTCTTTCTTTAGGGCTTGATAGAGTTAATTCCCTTTAGCTGTGAGACTATGCTGTGGTGGACACCCCATGGTTATTCCAAGCGCAGGACCATAAAAAAGCCAGATTAGCTGAGGAGGAGGGAAAGGAAACTGTGCACTTCCTGTCTCTTAATAAAGCTAAGATATCAGAAGTATTTAATAACCATTGTGAGTTTTAATAGGAAATTGTATGAACACTTTTGGTAATTCCCTCAATCTACGGTTACCATTTGGAGATTGTTTTTATTTAAACTAGCTTAGAGATCTAGAAAATGTTGTAAAATCAGGATCCTATTACCCATAGCACTGCTAAGTAATCAACTATAAAGACATTAAAAGTTCTTTTTGGATATCTCATTTACACTGAGCAGAGTGACTTATACCACAGCTAAGGAAACAACAGCAATTGTTTTATAAGCACTGAAAAGGCAATAAAATGTGGATTCCTTATGTAGGTCCAAATGTAGCAGCTGGATTTGGCTTTATGAACCATGAAAAATAGTTCCCATCTGGAAGTTGATGTTGAATAAAGATGCAACAGTAAGACAGCATTTTACGTGAAACATTTTATACATGTCTAGCAAAACTTTTGGTATTTTCCACTTATAATTAGAAAATAATAATTGAGAATCAATGAGTTTAACATCAAATAAACTTTCTTAATTTTGGAGCAATGTTTGTTTGGTTTGTTAAAAACAAACCAGAAAACAGAAACCTTATCTTTAAATTTTCTTAATAAGTACTGTGTACTTACTTGATATACAATTAAAAGCACAGTCACTAACTCCAAAATTCAACATTTCTTTGGTGCTGATGGTATATTCTTTAATTACTGAAAAATGTATGGTGATGTACAATCCACTCCCTCATTAATCCAGCATATTATAAAGTATTAGTTTTTTCTGTGAATGAAGTCTATATCAAGTCTCCCAGGCAGCTAGTATTTGAAGTTATATGCATGAACTGAACCTAATGAGGTTATTTCACTATCTCTTTGTTTCTGATGAGAAATATCTCAAATACAAAGTAAACATATAACCATAAACCCAATTCAATAAGATTGGGATGATGCTCATCAACATTCCTGAATCTCCTCCTGAATTTATTATGTAAATTGGAAAAATTAGTATTTACTACCAACTCATTTTAGTAGATATAGTATTTTGTAATTAGAAAGGACAGACATGATTTGACCCCATTTTTTCACTTGTTTTGGCCATATTAAAATTGAGAAACTGAGGTGATAATAAGAATGTCGATAATATTTATAAGCTATAATGTATCATTTGATATGTTAATCCAAATATGTAAGAGCTAAATTCAAATATGTTATTTTTAGGTGTTTTCACATTGCTTTAAAACAAAGATTTTAAGTTATTCAGGTCTCAGTACTTTTTTCTTTTTAAAAAGTGCAGTTTGACTTATTTAATGATTTCAGATAAAGCACAGCTTATTTTAGTACATCCGTAAATTTAAAAAATTATTTGTAGAATATTTTGAGGTTCAGTAAAGACTATGTTACATTCTGGAAAGGGCAAAGCTATAGAGGCAGTAAAAAGATCAATGGTTGCTAACTAGGTAGAGCACAAAGCATTTTTAGGACAGCAAAATGATTGTGTATGGCACTAGAATGGTGGATATGTGTTTTTATACATTTGTCAAAACCCATGGGATGTACACCACCAGGAGTAAACCCAAATGTGTGTAATGTAAACTAATGTAATGGGCTGTTGGTGATACTGATATGACACAGTAAATTCATTGATTATAGCAAATGTAGCACTCTGGAGGGGGACTCTGAGAGTGAGGAGGGTGTGCATTTGTACAGGGAGGTGGTGTATGGGAAATCACTGTAGTTTCCATTCAGTTTTGCTGTGAACCTAAAACTGCTCTAAAAAATAAAGTCTTTTTAAAAGTCTACAAAAAGAAAATATAAATAAAGAAGGATAGAGACAAAATGGACAGTGTCAATCTATTAAAATTTATTAAAATGACAAAATTAGCTGGCCAAGATGGAGTCATAGATGGAAATACTGTACCTCCTCATACAACCAAATTTAAGGACAACAAAGATTTAGAAACAAAAACACAACCAGAACGGACAGAAAATTGAACTGTACTGAAGTCTGACAAAAATGAACTGTTCATCCAAACCAGTAAGAGGGACGGAGTCAGAGGCTGGCTAAAAGGGTCCCTGTAGGAGGAGGCTGTGATTGGTGACCTGGGTGAAAACCCAGTAATGCTCAAAAGGCAGCTGGCTGATTGTGGACACACATTCACGTGCAGATAAAGCAGGCAGGTTTAAAAATGGTCAGTGAGACAGACCACGCAACCCAGGGCCCAAGTAATGGGAAATAAAGCCTAAGAGCACTGATTGGAAAAACTTTCTGGGGTTGAGGTGCTGGGAGAGGTGCCTAGCCTCACAGGAGGGTTTGCTGGGGGAGACCCACAGGGTCCTAGAATGTACACAAGCCCACACACCTGGGAACCAGCACCAGAAGGGCCCAATTTGCTTGTGGGAAGTGGCAGAGGGGACTGAAATCTGAAAGAGAGCCCAACAAATGCCATTGCTCCCTCTCTGACTTCACCCCCAGTCACAACACAGTGATTGGATAGACCCACCCTGGTGAACACGTAAGGCTTCACCACTCCCTACGTAACCAGTGCGACCTGACCAAAACATTATGGCTCAAGCAGAAGAAGAGCCCAAAGCCCCAGAGCCAATACTTCTAAGTGACAATGAGATAGCCAACCTATAAGATGCACAGTTCAAAACACTGGTAATCAGGATGCTCACAGAACTGGTTGATTTTAGTTGTAAATTAGATGAAAAAATGAAGCGTACACTAAGTGAACTGAAGCAAAATGCATAGGGAACCAATAATGATGAAAACAAAATTGAGACTCAAATCAATGGACTGGACCAGAAGGAAGAAAGAAACAACCAAACAGAAAAGAATAAAGAAACAAGAATTCAAAAAAATGAGGAGAGGCTTAGGAACCTCCAGGACATCTTTAAATGTTCCAACATCCAAATTATAGGTGTACCACAAGGGGAAGAGGAAGAGCAACAAGTGGAAAATGTATTTGAACAAATAATAAAGGAGAATATCCCCAATCTGGCAGAAGAAATAGACTTCCAGGAAGTCCAGGAAGCTCTGAGAGTCCCAAAGAAGGTGGACCCAAGGAGGAACACACCAAGAAACATCATAATTATATTAGCCAAAATTAAAATAAAGGAGAGAATTCTAGAAGCAGCAAGAGATAAGGGGACAGTCACCTACAAAGGAGTGCCCATCAGACTGTCAGCTGGTTTCTCAAAAGAGATCTTACAGGCAAGAAGGGGCTGGAAAGAAATATTACAAGTCATAAAATCCAAAGACCTACATCCAAGATTGCTTTTTCCAGCAAAGCTCTCATTTAGAATGGAAAGGCAGATCAAGTGCCTCTAAGATAAGGTCAAGTTCAAGGAGTTCATCATCACCAAGCCCTTACTATATGAAATGTTAAAGGGACTTATCTAAGAAAAAGAAGATAAAAATAACAGTGAAAGGATAGCCAACTCACAGTTATTAACAGCCACACCTAAAACAAAAGCAAACTAAGCAGACAGCTAGAACAGGAGCAAAGCCACAGAAATGGAGATCACATGGAGGGTTAGCAACAGGAAAGTGGGAGGAGGAGAAGGGGTAAAAGGTACAGAAAATAAGTAGCATAGACCGTAGGTAGAAAATAGACAGGGGGAAGGTAAAAATAGTATGGGAAATGTAGAAGCTAAAGAACTTATGACACATGGACATGAACTAAAGGGGGGAATGTGAGGGGAGGGGGTGTGCAAGGTGAAGGGGAATGAAAGGGGGAAAATGGGACAATTGTAATGGCATAATCAATAAAATATATTTAAATAAATAAAATGACAAAATTATTACACATTTTCATAGGCTTCTATTTTTCTAAATTTATCTATTAACATAGAGAGACATTAGTAAGTTTTAGTAAGTTATTTTTTTTCCAATCACAGTTCCAGCCAAGATGGAGGCATAGGTGGGAACTCTTCACTTCCTTGCACAACCAAAAGGAGAATAACAACCAATCTAAAAATCAAGAAAAAACCAGAAGAAGTTGGTTGTCTTTTTATTTTAACACTGTTTTCTTTATCCATGCAGAAGCTTTTAATTTTGATGATATCCCATTTGTTTATTCTTTCCTTTATGTCCCTTGCTCTAGGGGACATATCAGTAAAAAAGTTGCTGCGTGAAATATCTGAGATTTTCCTGCCAATGTTCTCCTCTAGGACTTTAGTGGTGTCACGGCTTATATTTAAATATTTTATCCACCTTGAGTTTATTTTGGTGTATGGTGTAAGTTGGTGCCCAAGTTTCATTTTTTTGGACGTATCTGTCCAGTTCTCCCAACACCATTTGTTGAAGAGGCTATTTTTAGTTCATTTTATGTTACTCTCTCCTTTGTCGATTATTAATTGACTGTAGAGGGTTGGGTTGATTTCTGGGCTCTCTGTTCTGTTTCATTGGTTTATGTGCCTATTTTTATGCCAGTACCATGCTGTTTTGATTACAGTGGACTTGTTAAATAATTTGATATCCGGTATTGTGATTCCTCCTACTTTGTTCTTCTTTCTCAAAATAGCAGCTGCTATTCGGGGTCGTTTATGGTTCCATATAAATTTTTGAAGTGTTTGTTCTATGTCTGTGAAATATGCCATTGGCACTTTAATAGGTATTGCATTGAATCTGTGGGAAAACAATTGCCAATGATACCTCAGACAAGGGTTTAATCTCCAAAATATACAAAGAACTTACACAACTCCACTCTAAGAAGACAACTAACCCAATAAAAAATGGGAAAATGACTTGAGCAGTCACTTCTCCAAGGAGGACATACAGAGGATCCAGAGACACATGAAAAGATGCTTAATATTGCTGGCTATCAGAGAGATGCAAATTAAAACCACAATGAGATACCACTTTACACCAGTCAGAGTGGCTATCACAAACAAAGCAACAAACAACAAATGTTGGAGAGGTTGTGGGGAAAAGGGGTCCCTAGTTCACTGTTGGTGAGATTGCAGACTGGTACAACCATTATGGAAAACAGTATGGAATTTTCTCAGAAAACTAAAAATGGACCTGCCTTTTGACCCAGCAATTCCACTGCTGGGATTATATCCTAAGAACCGTAAAACACCAATCCAAAAGAACCTATGCACCCCAATGTTCATAGCGGCACAATTTACGATAGCCAAGAGTTGGAAGCAACCTAGGTGCCCATCAGTAAATAAATGGATCAAAAAATTATGCTACATGTACACAATGGAAGTCTATGCAGCAGAAATAAAGAAGGAGCTACTATCCTTTGCAACAGCTTGGATGGAACTGGAAAGCATTATGCTGAGTGAAATAAGCCAGGTGTTGAAAGACAAATACCATATGATCTCACCTTTAACAGGAAGCTAAACAACAAAACTAACAGGCAAGCAAAATAAAAACAATGATACTGAAATAGAGAACAGGGGGACAGCGACCAGAGGGGAGATGGGAGGGAATCTCAGGGGAAAAAGGGGAAGGATTTACAGGAACTAGTATAAAGGACACATGGACAACAACTAAGGGGGGTGGAAATGGGAGGAAGGTGGGGGGCATGGGGGGTGGGCTGGGATGGGAGTAAAAGACAGAATAGTGTAGTTGAAAAATAATTAAATAAAATTAAAAATAGAAATAAAAACCCAGAAGCACCAGAAAAATCAAACTGCATGGAACTCCGACAACCAAGGAATCAAAGAAAAAAATCAACCAGAACAGCTAGACCAGTGTGCCAACACAAAGAAATATGGCCCAATGAAAGAACAGAGAAAAACTTTAGAAACAGTGCTAAACAATGAGGAGACAGCCAACCTATGTGATGGAGAACGTAAAGCCCTGGTTATCAAAATGCTCAAAGAACTGATCGAGGTTGGTTGAAAAATGAAAAAACAAATGAAAAATACTCAAAATGAAATAAAGCAAAATATTCAGGGGACCAACAGTGATAGGAAGGAAACCAGGAGTCAAAGCAACAATTTGGAGCAAAAGGGAAAAATAAACATCCAACTGGAACAGAAGAAACAAAAATTCAAAAAAGTGAAGGGAGAATTACATCTGGGACAACTTCAAATGTTCCGATATCTGAATTATATGGGTACCAGAAGGAGAAGAACAACAGCAAGAAATTGAAAACTTATTTGAACAAATAATAAAGGAAAACTTCCCCAATCTGGCAAAGGAAATAGACTTCCAGGAAGTCCAGGAAGCCCAGAGAGTCCCAAAGAAGTTGGACCCAAGGAAGAACACAGCAAGACACATCATAATTAAGTTACCCAAGATTAAAAATAGAGAATCTTAAAAGCAGCAAGAGGCAAGGAAAGAGTTACCTACAAAGAGTTCCCATAAGGCTATCAGCTGATTTCTCAAAAGAAACCTTACAGGCAAGAACAGGCTAGAAAAAGTATTTGAAGTCATGAAAGGCAAGGACCTACATCCAAGATTACTTTAACCAGCAAAGCTATAATTTGGGATGGAAGGTCAGATAAAGTGCTTCCCAGATAAGGTCAAGTTAAAGGAGTTGATCATCACCAAGCCCTTATTATATGAAACGTTGAAGAGACTTATCTAAGAAAAAGAAGATAAAAAATATGAACAACAAAATGACAACAAACTCACAACTATCAACAAATGAACCTAAAAGGAAAGAAAAACAATGAAAACAAAAACTAAACAAACAGCCAGAACAGGAACAAAATCAGAGAAATGGACATCACATGGAGGGAATTCAGTGCAGAGAGGGAAGGGGGAATGGGGGCTAAGGTACAGAGAAGAAGAAGCATAATTAGTAGGCAAAAAATAGATAAGAAGAGGTAAAAAATGATATAGGAAACAGAGAGCTCAAGGAACTTATATGTACATGTACTAAGTGGGGGGGGGTGCTGGAGAATTGAGGGTGCAGGGCAGAGGGGAATAAAAGGGGAAAATTATGAGAACTGTAATAGCATAATCAATAAAAATACTTTCAGAGAAGTTATTTTTCTCAAAGTTACTTTTCTTCATGTGGAACATGTTATGTTCACATGATTCAAAAATTTTATGTTTTTACATTTGTTATTTACCAGAGTAAATAGAGGATGACAAAAATAATTGTGACATTCTTTAGTTATTATCTAGATTTAAGGACTCAAAATTGTAGCTCTTTAGACGGAGTGATGAAAAATCTGTTTATTAATGTATAATCACTTTTGTTTGGGATGTTAATAATTAAGATTTACATAGCTATTTAATTTATTTTATTGACTTTATTGGGATTGCATTAGTTAATAAAAGGATATAGATTTCAGGTGTATAATTTTGTAACACATGATCTGTATACTGTATTGTGTATTCACTGCCCTAAGTAAAGGCTTAAGAACAACAATATTCTGAAAGCTAAAGAAATTTTGAAAATTAAAACAGAGTAATAATTGTTGAGTATAATATGAATTCTATCTAAAGGAAATTAAAAACAAACTACCCATGACTTTATGTTCTATTTTCAGGACTATTCAAAATATTGATCTTTTAGCTTGCTTTGTGGTAAGCTCAAAACTCAACTTAATATTTGTTGAGTAAATTACAAAATACTTCTTTAGACTCTGAAAATTGTACAATTATAACTTGAAAGATAAGTGAATGTCAGTAATTATAAACGATACTTTTAATCTCCCAATATAATTAAAACATAAATTCTTTTAAAAATGAAAAGAGAGTAATTCTTTCTCCACTTTATTCATGAATTGGTCTTTCTAGAATCACATTACCTGTGCCTCTGCAAAAAATGGTAAAATGATTTTTATGTTTATTCAGGATTTTCCCTCCAAACCTCTATCTATATGACATTACATTATATATACATATATATACACATTATATATACACATTGTATACATATTGCATATACATATATATACACATCTAATATTATATATGTGTAGTTTTGACTTTATAATTTTAGATTCTTTAGATATTTTCACTGTGTCTCACAGATTTGGGGATGTTTTCTGTTCATTTTCATTTGTCTCCAGGTAATTTACTATTTAATCCTGGATCTCATTGTTAACCCATTAATTGTTTTCCTGCACCAGAGTAGGGAAGTTTTTAGCCATTATTTCTTCAAACAGGTTTTTAGTCCCTTGTTCACTCTCTTCACCTTCTGGTGTTTCTATGATGCAGATGTTCTTATGCTTGGTGTTTCCCAGAAATAACTTAGGCTTTCCTCCTTTTCAAGAATTCTTTCTCTCTCTCTCTCTCTCTTTTTTTAGTCCTCTGCTTGGGTGCTTACTCTTGTTTTGTCCTCTAAATTTTTGTTTTAATTCTTTGATTAATTTAACCAGCTGTTGATTCCTTCATGTATTGTTCATTTCGGATATTGTATTTCTTATTTCTGATATGTTCTTTTTATGATTTCTATGTCCTTATTCATGCTTACTATCTCTTTGCTTAAGTCGTCACTAAGATATCTTCTTTTGTTTGTCTCTGTGTATTAGGTAAGTCTGCCATGTCTCCCAAGTTTGTTTTGAGGACTTACTGATGTAGGTGTTTTGTGGGTCTCACTAGCACAATTTTCAAGATTTTTCTGAGTTAGGTGCTCCAGAAATGTTTCTCATGTAGGTTATGTGACCCCCTCCTGTTGTTGTTTAATACTGAATGATCTTGGCCCAGGAGTTAAACCTCAGGCTGTATGAATATAAGGATAGACCTTAATCACCATGTACAAGTCACTGGTCAGAGGCTACCCCATATATGGAATTGTTCCCAGCAAGGTCTGGTGCCTGCCAGGATCCCTCTTTGACTATGCCATTTGTGTGGCTAGTTTGCTCAAGCTCTGCTGTGGTCTGAAGCTGACCACTGTTTGTGTTGGTTCTGGGCCCACGTGGGTGGGGATCCTGTGCAGGTCAAAGTTAGACATTGTGTGTAGCCATCCTTGGGCTACTATCTGGAGCTACTTCAGCTATTCATTGTTTGTGGCTGCCTCTACTTGGCCTGTGTTTGTAGGATTGACCAAGATGTGTACAAGAGTTGGCTTCTTGAAGATCTGAGCTGGAGAAAAATCAGTAAAAGACCCAAAGCTCCTTGAGGTTGGTATTCACCTGTTGGCTATTCTGCTACCTTTTAAACATGCCTGGACTTCCTCTAGAGCCTTCTGATCAACGACTTTGATGTACAGTGAGCCCAAGATTGCTGCAACCCACTGATTCTTCCACGTGGCACAAACTTGTAAGGTAGTGTGACCAGGGTTGGGAGTATTGGGCTAGTGTATCCCTTACTTGGTGGAAGCACAGTTAAGTACTCAATGGTGAGTACGTGCCTCTCTTCCAGAACCATAACACTCAGCCTCTGCCAGAGTCTAATTCTATCTCCTTCATGTGGAGCATACCACAGGTAAAGGTAGGGTGCAGTCAGCCATCCCCACTGCAGGAACAAGCTCAGCAGGGCATAACCACTAAGACTCAGGAAGGCAGATTAAAATATCTCCTGTTGGGGATGGCACCAGCAAAGCCCACAGGAAAGGGGCAAGCTCTACACTCCCTCTTAGCTTTCCAGCTACACCATCAGAGTCCTGGACAGGAGACTCTGGGTAAGACACACTCCAAAGGTTCTACCTTTGAGTGACACCCCATTTCTCCTGTGGAGATTAGCCTGGCATAGTGGGGCCACTAGGACTTGGGAAAACAAGTCAAGGCAGTTGGCCATTGTGGGTGGATACTGGGGATGCTACTAACTGAGTCCACAGGAGGGGAGCAGTTCTACATTTCTTCTTAGCCTTGTAGTTGTGCCTGTCAGAGTCCAAGACTGGAGGCTACTATGAAGGTCCTATATCTGAATGGTACTCTTGTGCCTGCAGAGCTGAGCTTTGTGGGGCAGAGCCACCAAGACTTGAGAAAACAAATTACAAGTCTTCCATTGGGGTTGTGCTTCCCAAGTCCACAGGAGGGCAGCAAGCTCTATGCCCCTCAACTTCACAGCTGCTTGCTGTCAGAGTTCCAGACTGGAGGCTCTGGGGGAGATGATCTGAAGGTCACAGCTCTGAATGGCACTCCCTTTCCCCACGGAATGGAGCTCAGCAGATGGAGCCACCACAACTGAACAAAATAGCGCCCTATTGGAGATGGTGCTGGCCATGTGTGCACATGTGGGACAAGACTGCCTTTGTTCCAAAGCCACACAGCTCAGTGACTGAGAGTCTGCCTATAGCTTCTCTATATAAAGTGCACAGCAAAGGTCCATGTTGCATACAGCCTACAGACCTTTCTGCCATACTCAAGCTTGGCAAGGTGGTGTCATCAGTCGTTAGAGAACCAGTTTAGTGCTAAATCCTGTACAAATAGGAGTGCCCAACCCTGAAAGATGGTGCCTGAGGGTGGTGTGGAATATTGATTCAGGACCAAGATCTTAGTAGCTGACCCCCCAAATCTCTCATAGGGGCCATGCCACCCAGAATTTTTTTTGACTCCTGTACCCTCTGAGTCACCTTTCCTCTACTGGAGCCCAAGGTGATTGCTTGAGAGGAAGCGTTTATGTATTGGCCTTATAGGAGAGAACACCTCGGTTTCTAGCAGACTCCCTATTTTTCCATACGGTCAGAATCCCCACTGCTTTTCACTGCCAGATGCTATGCAGGTTCTTCTTCCTGGCCCTGGTGTTGTGTGTTGGGGGTCCTGGCATGGAGATGAGACCCTACATTCCTCATGAGGGACTTTTACAGCTGACATATTCCTCTGGCTTGTCCACTGCATGTGGGTGCAGGGCCAGCCCTCTCTGTGTCTCCACCCTTCTTATCATTCTCAATGTAGCTGCTTCTGTATATCTTTGGACATAATACTCCTCTTTGGCTGCCCTTCAGTTGATCATTCGGGTTGATTGCTCTACAGTTCAGCTGCAAATCTGATTTAGTGCTGGAAGGAGGTGGGTATGTCTCCCACCCATTCCACAATCTTTTGGGAATCTCCTGAAACATGACTAATTTTAATATTTTATGTTGTAATACTTTATCTGCTTTCTTCTCTCTCTGATTAAAATATCTACCTATCTCTTTTACAAATTCGTGGTAAAGATTCCATCAAATTCAATTGTATTTGGCTGACTATAAGTTTCCAAAAGACAGGTCCACTGGCCCAGTTTTTTTTTCTGAGGAAACTGCTTTTCACTGGAAGGGAGTGTTACCTTCCTCTAACAGTGGTTAGTTGAGATTGCAAAGTGTAGTTCTGAGTGCAGCATAAGGCATTTACTCATTTTGTTCTCAGTCCCCACCATTCTTTCTCTTATTCCCCACACTCTGAGACTTGAGCCAAAACCCTGAGGACAGCATCTGCCATGATGGCCTTTGTCCATTCAATATCAGGAAGTCTGTTGTTTTTGTAACACTGGACAACATGAACTGGGAGAGGGAAAGGGCTATAATAATATTCAACTCTTTGTAAATATTAGTGTGTTATGTATTTTGTTTTCAATATTTGAAGGTCTCTTAATTTGAGATGTGGAAATATCAAGACTCTCCTTCTAAGTTAATCTTATAAATATCTATCTTAGTTTTGGAGTATTTTCATATATCTCCATAAATATAATTAGATAAATTTTAATAATGATAATTTTCCCGACAAGCCAGGCACAAATTCTATGACAGTTGTAGCATCTAAAAACATCCTCAGGGTCCTCAGAAAATTAAATGGAACTGTCTTATGTGTGTATATATATGACTTATATATATACACACACAGAGAAGTGGAATATAAATACAGATCTAGATCTAGATATAGCTCCAAAGAAACACAAAATGTGAATTTGAAAAGATCTATGTACTCTTATGTTCACTGAGGCATTATTTACAATAGCCAAGATGTGGAAGAAACCTAATGGCCTATCAGTAGATGAGTGGGTACCAAAATTGTGGTACATGTATTTAGTAGAATATTACTCAACCGCAAAAAGTCATGAAATCTTATCATTTGCGACATCATCTATGGACCTAGAGGGTATTATGCTAAGTAAAATAAGTCAGTCATAGAAAGAAAAATGCCATAGGATTTCATTTATATGTAGAATTTAAAGAACACACTAAGTAACCAAACAAAATTGAAACAGACTCATAGATACCAAGAACAGATTGATGGTTGTCAAGGGGCTGGGTAAAAAGGTCAAAGGACTGAGAAGTACAAATTGGTAGTTACAAAACAGTCATGGGGATATAAAGTATACTATAGGAAATACAGCCAATAATATTATAATAACTATGTGTACTACCAGGTGGGTACTGGGAATATTAGGAGGGGCACTCTGTACAGTATATGTAATTGTCTAATTAGACTATACACCTGGAACTAATAGAAAACAATATTAAATATAAGCTTTAATTTAAAAAATAGAAGTAAAAATAAATAAAAATTTTAAATTCTAAGATTTTCTTTTACTTTTTTGTTTATTTTAAGTATATTTTATTGATTATGCTGTTACAGTTGTCCTAACATTTTTCTCACCTTTATACTTCTTCCACCTTGCACACCCCCACCCTCCAGCATTCCCCCCACCACCTTAATGCATGTTCATGGGTTGTACATATAAGTTCTTTGGCTTCTCCATTTCCTATACTATTCTTAATCTCCGTCTATTTTATCCCTACCAATTATGCTTCTTATTCCCTCAACCTTTTTCCTCTCCTTCTCCCTCTTCCCTTCTCCACTGATAACCCTGCATGTGATTTCCATTTCTGTGGTTCTGTTCCTGTTCTGGTTGTTTGTTTAGGGTTTATTTTTGTTGTTTGTTTCTGTTTTTAGGTTCAGTTGTTGAAAGTTGTGTTTGTTGTCATTTTACTATTCATAGTATTTGATCTTCTTTTATTTCTCAGATAAGTCCCTTTAATACTTCATATAATAAGGGCTTGGTAATGATGAATTCCTTTAACTTGACCTTATATGGGAAGCACTTTATCTGCCCTTCCATTATAAGTGATAGCTTTGCTGGATAGAGTAATCTTGGATGTAGGTTCTTGACTTTTATGACTTTAAAGACTTCTTTTCAGCCCCTTTTGAGAAATTAGCTGATAGTCTTATGGGAACTCCTTTATATGGCACTCCTTTGGTGCTATCAAGATTCTTCCCTTATTTTTAATCTTGGGTAACTAAATTATTATGTGCTTTGGTGTGTTTTTCCTTGGGTACAATTTTTTGGGGACTCTCTGGGCTTCCTGGATTTTCTGGAAGTCTGTTTCCTTCTCCATATTGGATAGGTTTGCCTTCATTATTTATTCAAATAGGTTTTCAATTTTTTCCTCTTTCTTTTCTCTTTTTGGTACCCCTATGATTCAGAGGTTGGATTATTTAAAGTTGTCCCAGAGATTCCTAAGTCTCTCCTCATTTTTTTGAGTTTTTGTTTCTTCATTCTGTTCTGGTTGAATGTTTATTTCTTTCTTTTGTTCCAAATTGTTGATTTGAGTCTTGGTTTCCTTCCCTTCACTGTTGGTCCTCTGTATATTTTCCTTTATTTCACTTTGTATAGCCTTCATTTATTCCTTCATTTTGTGTCTGTACTCATTTCTGTGAGCATCCTGATTGCCACTGTTTTGAACTCTGCATCATATAGATTGTTTATTTTCTCATTGCTTAGCTCTTTTTCTGGAGTTTTGATCTTTTGTTTGATTTGGGCCATAATTCTTTGTCTCAGTGCACCTGTTATGTTGTAAGGGGCAGAGTCTTTGTTATTTGCCAGGGCAGGGCCACCATCCTTGCTGTGCTGTGGCCCTGTCTGTAGAGGAGGCATCAGAGAGGGAACAATGCAGCTCATTAACTCCACTCTAGCCCCACTTTCTAGAAAAATCTCCTGTAAGACTGGGAGTTTCCCTGCCTTCACAACCCCTGCAGGATTTTATGGTTGGAGATTTTGAGTCTTTAGTTTCCTGGTCAGCCCTTCCCTGCCTCGCCTGCATGGTTTTGCAGCCTCATGCTGCCTTGCCTCCAGCACCTTGTCACCTTGTCTGTGTATCCTCCCTGCCTAGCTGCCAATCTCTGCTCCTCCTACCAGTCTCGCTCAATGTTTCTTTAGTTGTTGGAGTCCCATGCAGTTTGATTTTTTATCAGTTCTGGTTGTTTACGGTTTTTAAATTTGTTGTTGTCTTTCTTTTGGTTGTGTGAGGAAGTGAGGTATTTCTACCTATGCCTCCATCTTGTCCGGAACTCAGAATTTCTTTTTTAGAAAGAAAATGGGAAAGTTTTGGTTTAGTAAACTGAAGATTTAACTTGCATTACAAAGCAGTTTTAAATTTATAGGTCTGTTTTGCACTCTAAAAATATTGTTAGTACTTTGTTAGAGACCAAACTGTTGTAAACACATTTTAATTTCAGAATAATCGAGTAACTATACATTGAGTCATGTCATGGTTGCTAAGATACTGTCAACACAGAAAGTTTATACATACTGTTTCATAATACTATGATTAAAAAACACCTTTCAGTTTCTCTGAAAAACAATCTCAGAAGCCACCATGCAAGAGATGCATTTATTTAGATACCAAACTTTTATAGTAAATGTCCACATCTGTTCCTAAAATCTTATTCAGTCTTTGTAAATTAGCTGTCCTTAATTTTTTTAATTAGTTAATTCCTTTTTTCTGTTATTCTTTATTCTTACAAATACCCACTCATACCCAGAAAAATAAAATATCGTTTGCAAAATTCATTGAAATGATTTATTTCTCCCCTTTTCCAGTTATAATTTTATGTTTGCTACAAATGCACATTAAGTTGTCTTTAAAAATACTTGTCTCCATTTTGAATTTACTCTACAAGGGAATGACTAATAAATAACTGAAATTGTGCTTTGAAGTATGGTGGCTATCATTTATCACTCTAGTTGCAGAATGAGTCCACTGTTAAATTATGAAAAGTAATCCCAATTGCTCATACACATGGAAATGACTCACTATTTTGTAAATCATCTGTCTTATTCCTAGTGAGTCTGGTTTGGCCCAAACAAAAATGTGAGTGGAGAAGAAAAATATTGTGGACACATCCTTAATGCCCAGTGGCATTAGGCTTTCAAAAGGAGTTACTATTGAGGCTGTAAATATGAGAAGTAGAGAAAATTTAACATTATTGTAGTAGAGCGAGAGGACAGATAATAGGTAAATCTAGTTACTTTAAGCAATTTAAAGACAGACAAATAGAGAAAAGATATAGGTAATATATATTAAGCTAACTCTTAAGTTCTTTCCTTTTTTTTAAAAATTACCTTCAGGCATTTCTCACTGACTAGTTGCCTTTTCTTTATATAACTCTCCAAGGACACTATGAACTCTGAGGGCAGAGATTAAATTTTATTTTTTTAATAAATAAAATTAATTAGGGTCATACAGTTCCCTAAACTGTATGACATGAAAGAACAGATATAGTTATTGGAATAATCAGAATACATGAAAAAACTGTGGAAAAATAGTGATTTTGGAAAATCATCGCTGAACTTTAAAAAAGTACTTAAAATATTTCAAAGTCAGAAAACAGTATGGAAATACTATAACAAACATCAATGTAGCAAACATACAGATATAGACAATATTGAAAGTATGCCATAGTTACTTAAAGTTATTTTATTTACATTTTAAATTTAATCTTTATTGTTTTTTCATTATCATTTATCCCCTTTATACCCTTCTCTCTGTTGCAGTCACCACACTTTTGACCATGTCCATGAGTCATTTTACCTTTGCTCAATCCCTCCACTCTTTAACCCTCCCATTAGCTGTAAAAAGTAGTTAAATATTCTTTTTCTGTTTTCTTCAATTTTCTTCACATTCCTTCCTCTCCATAGGCAATTACTGTTCAAATATTGGTGTGTATATCTCCTTTTCGTGTTTTCGAATACATTTTTAAAATATAAGGTATAAACAAAATTGTGTATTGGTTTTCATGTTTAAAATTTACATCAATAGAATTGCATTGTATGTGTCCATCTGCATAATATATTGTTATTTTAATTTAGATTTGCATTTCTCTAATTTCTAGTGAGACTGAGCAAAGTAACAGGTTTAATTGCCCTTCGAGTTTTCTGTTCTATAAATTGTCTATTCATATCCTTTGCCCACTTTTCTACAAAAAACAAACAAACCCTCTAAGTTATTTGCATTGCCAATATTCTCTTCCTATCTGATTTCTATATAAGTATTTATAGTACCTTTATTATATAGATATTTTAATTTTAAAGCAGATAATTTATCAATATTTTTGTTTTATTTAAATGAACTTTATATATTATGAGTTCATAAGTATTTTTTACAACATTTTCTTCTTTTCACATGAAAGAGGTGCCTCTCCAATTTTTGAAGACTTTTTATGTCATTTCTTAGAATTTGATAATTTCCTTATTACATCCTTCACACTTCTTTTGTTAGATTTATTCCTAACAACCTTATTGATTATACTAGTATTATACTGTTGTTATTAGTATTACTACTATTACTATATCCTCACCCAAAGATTTTTAATTATTAATTTTAGAGTGAGAGAGGAAGTTGGAAGTTAGAGAGAGAAAGAGAGAGAACGATATAATAATTGGTTACCTCCCTTATGTGCTCCAATCAAGAATTGAACCCCCAATTTAGATATGTGCCCTGACCAAGAATCAAATCTGAGAACTTTTTAAAAAAGATTTTATTTATTTATCTTTAGAGGAGAAGGGAAAGAGAGAGGGAGAAAGATATCAATGTATGGTTGTGTCTCATGCATCCCCTGCTGGGAACTGGCCTACAACCCAGGCATGTGCCCTGACTGGGAATCGAACAGTGATCCTTTGGTTCACAGGCTTGAGCTCACTCCACTGAGCTACACCAGCCAGGGCGGGCAAATCTGAGAACTTTTGATGCTTGGAACAATGCGCTGACCCAGGCACAAGGCCAGGGTGACTATGCTGGTATTATTAATAAGATTTTCTAGTGTAAAATAGATAGGATTTAAGAACTCTGGGTTCTGGATCCAAGTGCTTGAATTCAAATACTGGTTCTATCACTTACAAGGTGTGTCTCAATTTACTTAACTCCAATTTGGTCACAATAATACAATATAAATTTGGACACAAATTTCATATGGTTATTGTGAAGAGTAATTGAAATGATATATGCCTAGAATATTGTGCCAAATATATTTGAGTTATCAGCACTACTCCATCTTTTTATTTCTACACTTTGGTTTGGCTGTTAGAAAGGATTTTTATTTATTTATGTATGTTGCTCTGTAGTTAATCTTGCATTTTTATGATAGAAAATTGTATCATGCATAAATAATGACTATTTTTTAAAATTCTTATAGTCCTTATTTTGTCTTCTTGTCCTATTGTGTTAGCTAAGACCTCTAATATAATGCTACATATAAGCACATTGCTACATTTTTACTTAAATAAGTTAATTTTAGAGAACATTTATGTTCATTTTCTCTTTTGTCCATGGTTAATTACCATAGAAGTTGCAATCTACTCTTTCTGCTTATTTTGCAAACAAAATAAGAAATGGAATCATACATATATCATGCTTTTCATTCTGTCTATAATGTTATTTCTCTGTCATGTTCATCTTCCTAAATCCTATGCATTTTCAAGACCAGTTTGAATGATATCTCCTCCATAAAACTTCTGGCTTCTCCTAGCTGAAAATGACATTTCCAGCCCCATACCCCTTATTGGTTTACACAAATCTCACTTGTGTTTACTATGACCTACATTATGGGTTATATACATGTTTTATTATCCCTACACAGATCCTAATATTTTAGGTCAGGATCAGCATAACTGTATTTTGTTTCTATTTCTGCTACTACTGGCAGACAGAATTCATACTGAACAAATAGTAAATAAATAAATAAATAAAAAACAAACAATAGAAAAATGATATAAATTTTATTAGGGAAAAGGCACAAACCAAACCACATTCTTTTTCATTTATTATATCTTGCTAAACCACATTCTTTTTCATTTATTATATCTTGCTATCACTCTTTTAAAAAATATGTATGGTCATGAGTACACATACATATAATTAATATTCTGCATCAAAATAAGAATTTGACTATCACTGTGATTTTTGATTAATTAAGTCTTCTAGAACATGTGACAGAATGGATAGTACAAGAGCACCCTCATGGGGACAACCAGGATGTACAAATAAGTGTCATTTATATCTAGTTAACAGGAAACTTAAGCATCTATCCAGCTTTATTTCCCTCAGCTTAATCTGGGTCATGTCAGGAGTGTTCTTTGGAGAAATATTCTTCAGAAAGGTGTTTGTAAATATGAGGCTTCATATTTCCTCCTGTTTTTTTGTTGAGTTTTAAACTTTGTTTTGTTTACAACTAAGAAAAATACTCTGATGAACAATATATTATAGTGATCCCTATCATTATTGACTTTGAATTTTCCATATTTGCTTAATTCTGTATGGATTTTACCCCTTTGGGATCTCTAAGTTCTTAGTTTCTAGACCAGTTGTTGTAACAAATACAAAATGCTAGCATAAATGGCAGGATGATTCTTCTTTGAGGAGATATAG
Source organism: Artibeus jamaicensis (assembly GCF_021234435.1). Taxonomy (NCBI): domain Eukaryota; kingdom Metazoa; phylum Chordata; class Mammalia; order Chiroptera; family Phyllostomidae; genus Artibeus; species Artibeus jamaicensis. The sequence goes on along the minus strand of NW_026521844.1, from coordinate 15,028,459 downwards.
AACCCAAACTTATTTTTCCTTGAACCACACAAAGTTTTATACAAAAAAATTTCTAAATATATACATTTAAATATCCTAAAGGTAATTTTCTAAGTTCTTAATTTATATCCTCTCTGTTTTCTGCAACTTGATCTCACTTTATTTCTCAAAATATATCTGCAGAGATTTGCAGAAACCTATAGGCCAGCATATTCTCCTGGAGGCCAGGCTTCCAGCTTGCACTGACTTTCATCATCTTTCTTCAGGCAAACACCTGGAGATAATCATCTGCAGATGCCAGTCTGCAAGCAGATGTATGTGAGTAGGACAGCAGCACTTTATGCCATTAGAACAGCTGGTAGGAAAAGAAAATGAATGTGTTCTGCTTTTCTTTGTGTCATGTAAAACTCCCTAAGAGCATTCTCACCTGGAACCCATTTTCCTTTTCTTCTGGTCTTGGCTTGTTTTGTTGGGAAGAGAAACTTGCCTCACTCGTCCTTCCAGATTAAGAAGAAGATTTTTCTTCCTTGACATTAATCATCTTCATTGAGAATGTTGCTCAGCAAGCATTCTTACATTTTCCTAAAATGTTTTCTTTTCCAGAAAGTGAGCTTCTTGAAGGGATTACCACCGATTCTCTACTTACTCCACTGTATGGTGCCTAGTAAGACTTTAAATAGACAGATACATTCATAAATAATTTAAATTCCCAATTTATAGCTCAAGTGCAGATGAAAACTTAGTTTAATTTTATCATTTAAATACACATTCTATATATTAAACTATTTGGTTTAATGATAGATTTATTGGAGAAAGTACTATTTAATTTGATATTACACTTGAGAAACATCAATTTTTCTTAATTTTTGACTTTTAATCTAACTAAAAGCTCTGGTAGCACCCCAACTAAAGTCTTCATTATTGAATTGGACATAATACTTGACACCTACTTTTATCTTTACTACTTCATTTAGTTTATGGCAATGAACTTCAGTTGTTCCCTAGTTTCTCAATATAGTAACCTCTAATTAGCAGAAAATCAGAGGGATCATGGATTTTGAATAAAGCAAACCATATATTTAACTTAAATGGCAGTTCTGCCATTTACTAGCTTTCTGTTCTTGCCTAACACCTTCACAACTCAGTGTCATGAGCTTTAAAATGAGGACAATAATTCACATCTATTCATCAAGAATTGGTTTTCAGGAACTACTATCAAGGACTCATGGACAAAACCAAGGGGGAGGGTGGAAGCAAGAGAAGGAGGTGGGTTTGGAGGGGGTCGGGGTATGGGGAGAAAATGTAGACAACTGTAATTGAACAACAATAAAATAATTTAAATTAGAAAAAAGAATTTGGTGACTATGTATAATGTTCCATCCCCTTCTTTAGAGGGGGGGATACAACAGTGGATACAACACAGCCCCTGTCTCAAAGAATGGAATTTGTCCCTCACTGCCTGGCTTATTTTGCTTAGCATAATGCTTTCCAGTTCCATCCATGCCGTTGCAAATGGTATAAGCTCCTTCTTTCTCTCTGCTGCTTAGAATTCCACTGTGTAAATATCCATAGTTTCTTGATCCACTTGTTTGCTGATGGGCCCTTAGGTTGCTTTCAGCACTTGGCTATTGTAAATTGTGCTGCTATGAACATTGGGGTGCATAGGTTCTTTTGGATGGGTGTTTCAGGGCTCTTAGGATATAATCCTAGCAGTGGAACACAATCAACAAAAGAAAAAAGCAAACAAAATTTAAACAGAGACATTGAAATGAAGAACAATCTAACAATAGCCAAAGGGGAGGGGGGAGAGGATGGTTGGGAGAAAGGTTTTCAGGAACTACTATAAAGGACATGTAGACAAAACCAAGGGGGAGGGAGAAAGCAAGGGAGGGAGGTGGGTTTGGATGGGGGGGTACTGGTGGGGAGAAAATGAAGACAACTGTAGTTGAACAACAATAAAGTAATTTATGAAACAAACCAAAAAAAAGAATTAAAAAAGATTCTCATGTAAAAAAATAATCTAATGGGAAGTAGAGTGATAAAAACAAGAAACAGTTACTATAGAAACATATTAAAAGTTTTAATTGTAGCATTGTGAAGAAAATTTAATATTGTTTATAGAGAAATTGACAGAATGCCCTCCATATGGTAGATACTTCCAACTGACTACAGATCATTTTATGATTTTTTCAGAACTTATGACATATATCTGAATGGATAATTTGGAGGGCGAACTCAATTTTTAGAAATGTCTGAAGTTATTTGTTGTCTAGGCTAGGCAGGTAAGGTAAAGATATGGAAAGAAAATAGCCTACAAATCAATGAAACTGAGCTGTTCTTAAGTAACTCTCCTGAGACCTCAGATTTGAGGGCAAAACCCATATGAATACATATATTCTGTATTTCTCAAAAGCAATCTACTTCCCACTTAATTCCTGGAGGCAGAGGTTGCATTGGGCCCACTGTTGTATCTCCAGTGCCTAGAGAAGAGATTGAAAAATGATATTTACTCAGCCAATATTTGTTTAGTAGAAGAATATTACTGTTGTCATTTTAAAACTTATGACACTGAATTTCAAAGGGGTTAGGCAAAACCAAAGATGAGTAAATGAAAGAATTATCATTTAAATTAAATATATGGTTTTCTTACTGGACAGTGATATGCAAAAAAAGTAAAACTTTCTTTCATTGTATACAAAAGTAAGTTCTAATTCCAAGTGGATTAAAGACTTTATGTATGACAAGAAACTATAATACTCCTAGAAAAGAACATAGACAGTAAGCTTTTTGAAATATAGTCTAAGTAATTTTTTGGATGTATCTTCTCAGGCAAGGATAACAAAATAAAAAATAAACAAATGGTATTACATCAGATTAAAAAGTTTTTTGCAGTGAAGGAAAGATCAACAAAACAAAAAAGTGACCCACAGAATGGAAGATATTTTCAAATAGTATAACCAGTAGGGGTTTAACCTGCAAAATATGTAAAGAACTCAACATTATAAAAACAAACAATCTGATTGAAATATAGGCAAAGAATCTGATTATACATTTTTCCCCCAAAGAAGACATAGAGATGGTCAACAGGGACACGAAAAGATATTGAATGTTGCTAAACATCAGGGACAGACATACCAAAACCACAATAAGATACTACCTCACAACTGTCAAATTGGCTATCACTAAAGGACAAAAAAATAACAAATGTGGAGGATACGAAGGAAAGAGAACCCTTGTGTACTGCTCTTAGGATTGCAAATTGGTACAGGCACTATGGAAAGCAGTATGGAGGTTTCTCAAAAAAAAATACAAGTACCCAATAATATGTCAATTCCATTTCTGGGTAACTGCCTGAAGAAAATGAAAACAATAAATTCAGAAAGATATATTCACCCTTATGTTTTTGCCCAAGATATAGAAGCAATTTAAGTGTTCACTTATGGATGAATTAATAACGATATCTGGTGTGTATTATAATATATTTATATATTTAAAATAAAATATTATTTAGCCATATTAAAAATTGCCATTTGTGATAAGATGGATGTACTTAGAGGGTCTTATGCTAATTAAAATAAGTACAAATACCATCTAATTTCACTTATATTTAGAATATTAGAAAACTCAAAACAAAAGAACAAACAAGAATGGAACCAGACTCATAGATAAAGAAAACAAGCTGATGGTTGTACCAGAGGCAAGGGCTGTGGTACAAACTTCCAGTTATAAAACAAATAACTCATGGGGGTTCAATGTCCAGCATGTAGAATATAGTCAATAGTGTAACTTTGCATAAGGAGAGATAATTATTAGCTTTATTGTGATGATTGTTTCATAAAATATATAAATGTTAAATGATTATGTTGTTCACCTGAACCTCATATAATATTGTATGTAAACTATACTTCAGTAAAAAATAATATACGGTTTTCCTTATTCAAAATTTAGCTTCTCTCTTTGATTTTCTGCTAAATAGAAGGTTTCTATAATGAGGAGGTAGGGAAGAATGTGGGCTGCTGCCATGTTAAATGAAATACCAGGCTCAGTGGATTCAGAAGCAAAATTAAGTCTGACACATATGATGATAACAGTAGGCATTTGCAATAACTTTATATGGCTTTGTGTGGTATTATGCATTCATTAATTAGTCTACATAGTACTTCATTATGTGAGTCTTCATCAGTGAACTTTGAGTACCCCAGAAACAACACCGAATTAGCAATTAAAGTAAGCCACATGAATTAACAGACACAGTAGGGCATTTTATAAGTCAAAATGAACATTCATGTTCTTGAGAGTAAGAATTCAGAAATCAGGCTTTTCTTATAAAGAAAACTATTTTTTCCTCTTCTCTTGGGCATAATTTCTCATGAAGCAACCAAACAATTCAATGAAGAATTGAAGTTAATTGATTTTTACATTTAGGTTAATTTTGTTATCATTTTTGGCCATTTATTGTGTATTTCTATTTATTTGCTTCACAAAAGTACTCTGAAGTATACATTTATCCTTAAGGAAACTTTAAAAAGTAGCCTCTTTTAGTGCATCCAAATATAATATATGACTAATCCTTTATACTCAGTATTATTTTGTATTAGATTCAATTGTATAGTTTAGTGGTTAAATAATAATATACTTAATGAAGTGGTCCCTTGGCAAGGATGTGGAGAGAAGGGAACCCAAACACACTGTTTGTGGGAATGCAGATTTGTGCAGCCACTGTGGAAAACAGTATGGAATTCCCTCAAAAATTAAAAATGAAACTTTTTTATAACCCAGGGGTTCCACTGCTGGAAATATACCTAAGAATCCCAAAACACCAATTCAAAAGAACTTATGCATCTCTATGTTTGTAGCAGTGCTATATACAGGGTCTAGCACAAATAGCACCCCTTTTATTACAAAGTCATAAGCATGTAATTCTGTAACATAACATTATCGTACTCAAGCATACCATATGGCATTATAGGTGAAATGTTCAAATTAAAACTGTAAATTATTATACCCATATTATTACCCTACCAAGAATACTCAAGCAGGCATTACTTCTGCCAGACCCTGTACAATAGCCAACTGTCAGAAACAGCCTAAGTGCCCATCAGTAGATGAATGGATTAAAACAACTGTGGTATTTTTACACAATAGAATTCTATGCAGCAGACAGAAAGAAATAAAATCCCTGCCCTTTGCAACAGCATGGGTGGAACCGGAGACTATTATGACAAGTGGAATAAACCAGTCAGTGAAAGACAAATACCATATGACTTCACCTATAAGGGGAATCTAATGAACAATATAAACTAATGAGCAAAATAGAACCACAGACATGGAAACATGGAACAGACTCACAGTTTACAAAGGAAAGGGGGGAGGGATAGTGGAAGGAAGGGGAAAGGATTAGTCAAAGAACGCATATGAATGACCTATGGATGTGGACAATGGTGTAGGGATTGACTGTGGGAGCGAGAGTAGGCTGGGTGGAGGAGGGAAAGGGGGAAAATTGGGACAACTGTGATAGAATAAACAAGAATAAAAAAGAAAAACTCAAAGGGGTCCCTACAATATTTCAAGTACCCACCTGATACCATACATAGTTATCACAACACTATTGGCTATATTCCCAATGCTGTACTTTACATCTCTGTAAAAAGTAGTTACATTTTGTAATTACCAATTTGCTCTTCTTAATCCTTTCACCTTTTTTACCTAGCCCCTCAAATCTCCTCCCATCTGGCAACCGTCAGGATGATTTCTGTATCTGTGAGTCTATATTTATTTTGTTCATTTATTACTTTTTAAAAATTTCACATATAAGGGAAATTATATGGTATGTGTCTTTCATTGTCTGATGTATTTTACTGAGCATAATACCCTCTAGGTCCAGCCATGCTTTCACAGATAGTTAGATTTTATTATTTTTTGACTCAGTGATATTTCATTGTATATATATCCATACCACTATTTTTTATTCACTCATCTATTAATAGGCACTTGGGTTCCTTCCTTGTCTTGTCTATCATAAATAACTCTGCAATGAACATAGAGATGCATATATTCTTTTAAATTTGTGTTTTGGGTTTATTTGAATATACACACAGAAGTAGAATCACTGAGTCAGAAGGTAGTTTCATTTTTAATTTTTTGAGGAACCTCCATAGTGTTTTCTATAATGGCTGCAGCAATATGGATTCTCACCAGTAGTGCATATCGATTCATTTTTTCCACATTCTGGCCAACACTTTTTGTTGATTTTATGCTGGTCGTTCTGAAATGTGTGCGATAATATCTCATTGCAGTTTTAATTTATATCTCTCTGATTAGTGAAGTAGAGAATCCTTTTATATGTTTATTAACTGTCTATGTCCTCTTTGAAAAATATTTATTCAGATTTACTTTCCATGTTTTAATTGTATTGTTTGTTTTTAGGTGTTGTGTAATATGAGTAATTTATAAATTTTGGATATTAATCCCATATGGCAAATCCCTTCATCCATTCAGTAGGCTGTCTTTTAATTTTGTTGATGTTTTCCTTTGCTGTGCAAAACCTTTTAGTTTGATTTAGTCCAGTTTTTTATCTTTCTTTGGTAACACTTGCTCAAGGAGAAACATCAAGAAAAATATTACTAAAAGTGAAATATTGCTAAGAGATATAACTGACTATTTTTCTTCTAATAGTGTTATGGTTTTTGAGTCTTTTTTAAACAACGGGAGAGCTCAGTAGTTTATTTTATTTTATTTTTAAATAAATTTTATTGATTATGCTATTCAGTTGTCCCATTTTTTCCTCCCCTTTATTCCCCTCTGCTCTGCACTCCCCTCCCACCAGCAGTTCCCACCTTTAGTTCATGTTCATGGGTCATACATGTAAGTTCTTTGGCTTCTCCATTTCCCATAATATTCTTAACCTCTCTCTGACTATTTTGTACCTACCATTTATGCTTCTTATTCTCTGCACCTTTTCCCCCTTCTCCCCCACCTCCTCCCTGGTGATAACCCTCCTCCCTGGTGATAACCCTCATGTGAACTCCATTTCTGTGATTCTGTTCCTATTCTAGTTGTTTGTGTAGTTTATTTTTGTTTCTGTTTTTATTTTTATGTTCAGTTGTTGATAGTTGTGTTTGTTGTCATTTTATAGTTCATAGTTTTGATCTTCTTTTTTTAGATAAATATCTATAACATTTTATATAATAAGAGCTTGGTGATGATGAACTCATTAACTTGACCTTATCTGGGAAGCACTTTATCTGCCCCTCAATTCTAAATGATAGTTTTGCTGGATAGAGTAATGTTGTATGTAGGTCCTTGCCTTCTATGATTTCAAATACTTCTTTCTATCCCCTTCTTGCCTGCAACATTTCTTTTGAGAAATCAGCTGATAGTCTTATGAGACTTCCTTTGTAAGTTAGTCTCTCTTTTCCTCTTGCTTCTTTTAAGATTTTCTTCTTATCTTTAAACTTGGGTAACTTAATTATGATCTGTTTTGGTGTTTTCCTTTTTGGGTCCAATTTCTTTGGGACTCTCTGAGCTTCCTGGACTTTTATATATAGTTCCTTTGCCAGATTGGTGAAATTTTCCTTCATTATATTTTCAAATAAGTTTTCAATTTCTTGCTATTCCTCTTCTTTTTCTGGCACCCCTATGATTTGAACATGGAAATATTCAAAGTTGTCACAGAAGTTCCTAATCTTTTCCTCATTTTTTTGAATACTTGTTTTTTCATTCTGTTCTGGTTGAATGTTTATTTCTTCCTTTTATTCCAAATTGTTGATTTGAGTCCTGGTTTTCTTCCTTTCACTGTTGGTTCACTGTATATTCTCTTTTATTTCACTTTGCATAGTCTTCACTTCTTTCTTTATTTTGCATCTGTACTCAACCATTTCTGTGAGCATCCTGATTACCAGTGTTTTGAACTCTGCATCAGATAGGTTGGCTATCTTCTTGTTCCTTACTTCTTTTTATGAAATTTTGGTCTGTTCTTTGATTTGGGCCATATTTTGTTACCTCAGCCCACCTGTTACATCGTAAGGGGTGGAGCCTTAGGTATTCATCAGGATGGAAGAACCCACTTTGCTCCATTGTGGCACAGTCTGTATGAATGTTTCTTCTCTAATTCCTTGGTTGTTGGACTTCTAAACAGTTCAATTTTTTGGCAGTTCTGGTTGGGTTTGTTTTTAAATTCATTGTTGTCCCTCTTTTGGTTGTGGGAGGAAATGAACTGTATCTACCTATGCCTCCAACTTGGCTGGAGGTCCTAACCTTTAGCATTTTAAATTATGATGTGTCTTGGTGCGGCCCTCTTTGGATCCAAGTTATTTTGGAATCTCTGTGCTTCCTGGATTTGTATATCTATTTCCTTTGCCAAATTAGGAAAGTTTTGTTTCATCATTTTTTCAATTAAGTTTTCAATTTCTTGCTCTTCCTCTTGTCCTTCTAGCATCTCCCTGTGATTCAGATATTGGCATATTTGGAGATGTCCTAGAGTCTTCTTACACTCTCCTTAATGTTTTGAATTCTTGTTTCTTCTTTTTGTTCTGGTTGAGTAGTTATTTCTTTCTTATGTTCCAAGTAATCGATTTGAATCCTAGCTTCCTTCCTTTCACTCTTGGTTCCCCGTGGATTTTTTTTTTGTTTCACTTGGTGTAACCTTTATTTCTTCCTTTATGTTTTTGCCATACTCAGTAAGTTCTCTGAGCATCCTGATCAGCAGTGTTTTGAACTCTGCATCTGATAGGTTGGCTATCTCCTCTTCGCTTAGTTCTTTTGAGCTATATTTCATTGTCTTCTCAATTTGGAAGTCTTTCTGTGTTTGTTTCTGTGTATTAGGTAGAACTGCTTTGACTCCCTGTAAAAGGCACCTATAAATTGTTTGGAGTGGAGCCTTGGGTAATCACCAGTGTGGGGCAACATACTTTATTGATTTGTGGCTTTCTGTGGAGGATGGATCAGAGGGTGGGCTGTGCCAATGCCTGGCTTTTGTGGGTTTGCCTGGCATTTGCCCCATTTCCAGTCACTTCACTAATTCCTTATATGCAACTGGTGCCCTTCCAGTTATTGCCTTGGTGTTGAATTCCAGAGTTGGTGGGTTTGCATAAGTTTTAAGACCATGCAGGCCCTTTAAGTGAGGTTTCCTGATAATCCAGCAGTTACTTCCACTGTCCCAATTCACATTAGTTTTTATATCCAGAAGTTATGAAGATTTATCTTCCCAGCCCTGGATCCCTATGCTGTGTGGTCTGGCCTGGGGCTTACATCACTTGTTCCCAAAGTGTCCCTGCCAGTTTTTATCCACCACATGTGAGACCACCCATGCCCATTCAGCCACTGCTGCCTCTTTGTGCTACAAAGTGCCTCCTTGCTTCTCTTCCTTGTCTCAGCATCTCCTTCCCTGCTACCTGTCTGGACAGTTATGGCTTCTTTCAATCGTTGGTTATTGAATTTCCACACAGTTTGATTTTTCTAACAGTTCTAGGTATTATTTGTCTTGACATTTAGTTGTAATTCTTTTTGTGGTTGTGTGAGGAGGGGAGGCATGTTTACCTACACCTTCATCTTGACTGGAACTCTGATTTTTTTCTGATCTGATCCAGAGTTTATTCATTGTTTAGTAACATGTTATTTAGCCTCCCTATGTTTGGGTGTCCTTTTATTTTTTTATTGTAATTGTTTTCTAAGTTCATACTGTTTTTGATTAGTGAAGAATGCTTGATGTACTTTCAATCTTCTTAAATTTATTGAGATTTCTTTTGTGGTATAACATGTTGTCTATCCTAAAAAAATGTTTCATGTGCACTTAAGAGTAATGTATATTCTGCTGTTTTGTGGTAAAGAGCTCTTTGAATATCAATTAAATTGATCTGATCTAGTGTGTCATTTAAGGCCACTGTTCCCTTGTTAATTTTCTGTCTAGAAGATATATGCATTAATGTCAATGGGGTGTTAAAATCTCCTACTATGAATGTATTACTCCCCATTTCTTCCTTTATGTCCATCAAGATTTGCTTTACATATTAAGAGGCTCATCCTATGTTGGATGCATAAATATTTACTACGACTATATTCTCTTATTGAGTTGACCCCTTTATCTTACATAAGGTCTTTTTTGTCTCTTTTTATAGGTATTGTTTTAAAGCCTGGTTTATTTGATATAAGTACTGCTGCCCCATTTTCATGCAATACATTTTTCTACACCTTTACTTTCAGTCTTTGTGTTTTAGATCTGAAGTGAGTTTCTTTTAGACACTATATTTTGATATATGTGTTTAGTTTTCTTCTTCATTGCTAAACCTCATGTTTTTTAATTGGAACATGTAAGCCATTTACATTTAAAGTGATTATTTATAAGTATGAAATCCCTGCTGATATTTAGCCAGATGTTACATAGGATTTTTCTTGGCACTGGTGTTCCAGGCTGGGGAGCCCAGTGTGAGGTGGGAACCCTTGGCTCCACATGGGAGAATTTTGGAGCTGAGATATCCCACTAGAATTTCAACTACCACACGTGGATGAGGGCCAGTTTTTTTGCATCTCCACTCTTTCTACTGTTCTTGGAGTGATTTCTCTATATCCCTAGTTATAAAACTTCTATTAGGCTAGTGTTTAGTTGGTTATTTAGGTTTATTGATGTATAAATTTAGGTGTAATTTTGATTTAGTTCCAGCAGGAGATAAGCAAAACACTTACCTATTCTGCTATCATCTTAGATCTCCCTAAGTAACAAATTGTTAAGAGTTTATATATGACTTGAGGGAAATTAGTCAATCACAATTTTATTATCCAACTAATTTATTTCTTATAAAATTTCCATTCCTGGCAATAAAAATAGATGTATCTTTAAAAATATATTTTAAAATTTTACTGGAACTTTCCTAATTGGGGTGAAATAAATTCGACCAAAATAGATATTTACCTCAATATAAATAGGTAGATTAAAAAAAGTTTTAAAAAACAGTAATGATGTTTTGAATACTAAATTTGAACAATGTTTACTATAGAGTGAATCATTTTAATTGTACCTTTCAATAACTAAAGATGCCTTTAATTGGGAAATATTTTAAAAAATAGTTGAAATAGAGTCACACATTTCTTCTCTTTAAAAATTTCCTGTAAAATTAGTGATAAAAAAGTGTGAATTAAATAAGCTAATTTGAAAGTAATTGATTCAAAGCAGAACATATAAGGCAATCAGATATAAATATGGTCTACTCATATGTTTCACTAATAGACAGTTGTGTTACTCTATTAAGGTCAGATTTGTGTACCATTTTTGTAATTTTTAAAAAATATTAAATTTCAGAATTGCCTACACAAAATGTGCATCAAAAATATTTTAAGCCCCAAACAAAGCAACAAACAGCAAGTGTTGGAGAAGTTGTGGAGAAAAGGGAACCCTAGTGCACTTTTGGTGGAATTGCAGACTGGTACAACCACTGTGGAAAACAGTATGGAATTTCCTCAGAAAACTAAAAATGGATCTGCCTTTTGACCTAGGAATTCCATTGCTGGGACTATATCCTAAGAACTCTGAAACACAGTTCTTAAAGAACCTATGCACCCCAATGTTCATAGCAACAAAATCTATAATAGCCAAGAGTTGGAAGCAACCTAGGTGCCCATCAGTAAATGAATGGATCAGAAAACTATGGTACATTTACGCAATGAAATTCTATGCAGCAGAAAGAAAGAAGGAGCTCCTACCTTTTGCAACAGCATGGATGGAACTGGAAAGCATTATGCTAAGCAAAATAAGCCAGGTGGTGAAAGAGAAATACCATATGATCTCCCCTTTAACAGGAACCTAATCAACAAAACAAACAAAGAAGCAAAATATAACCAAAGACATTGAAATAGAGAACAGGCTGACAGTGACCATAGGGGAGAGGGGAGAGAATTTCAGGGGAAAAGGGAGCGGTTTGCAGGAACAAGTATAAAGGACACATGGACAAAAACAAAGAAGGTGGGAGCGCTGGAGGAGTGGACTGGGATGGGGTAAAAGGCAGAAAACTGTTATTGAACAACACTTAAAATAAAAAGAAAATTCACTTGTAAGTGAAATCATAAAAAATACCACAAAATGTAAGCTTTTCATTAAATTTCAGCTAGATACTTTTGAATTCTGAGTTCAAGGCTTGATTGACTCTTTGTTACAAAGAAAGATTTGTAGATGTTACAGAAGTGTTAAGACATATTAGTATGAAAATGAGACTTTATTCTTGTCAAAATCAATATTATTAAATGATAATGGGAAAAACATTTTGTAATGCTCAAGTTAGTTAATGTAATCCCTGTTTACCATCTAAAATTATTTCCTGCATGCCCCACCTTGGAATATACTATAGTAGGAAAAAATTCTAGTTCAATCACTTAAAAAAAAGTTGAGGGGGAAATCCACAAAGGAGGTATCCTCATACTTTCAAAAATTGCCCTACCTTGCCCTGGCTTGCATGGCTCAGTGAACTGAGCACCAGCCTTCGAACCAGGGGGTTGCAGGTTCGATTCCCAGTTAGGGGACATTCCTGGGTTGTGGGCTGGGTCCCCAGTAGGGGACATGTGAGAGGCAACCACATATTTCTGTTTCCCTCTCTCTTTTTTCCTCCTTTCTCCTCTGTCTAAAAATAAAGAAGATCTTAAAAAAATAAAGCTTTTAAGGAAGAGAATCCAGTCCCTGCCTCTGGCAACACAAGAAGCTTATTTTTGCCTCTCAAGTTGGCAAAACTTTAAAGTTCTTTTAAAAAAGTTGCCCCTCTCCCCCCAAAAAACCTTAAATGCTGTTGAAATAAAATATCTTCATGTTTTTAACAAAGATAATTTCAATATTTGATTGGTTTTGTTTTGTGCAGAAACCTAGGATATTCTTTGAAGTCTTTTGGCTCCTTGTTTTATGGCCCTTCTCATTTCTGGTGTATGGGTATTTTGCAAGTGTGAGCATATTTTTTTAAAGTGCATGTGACCAAAGGAATGTAAAGCAGAGATTGTGAGCAACAACAACAACAACAATAATAACAACAAAGAGTTAAATCTTGAAGAAACAGGATCTTAACAGGCATCTTTTCCCTCCAACAACCTCTTGATTCAATAACTTCTTTCAAAATATATTATTATTACAAGAATTTTACCAGCCCATTTCCCGCAATACACTGTAAACTTCTCAAGGATAGGGTCTATGCTCTGCCTCTCTGCATCCTCAGACTCTAGTATAATTCTTTAGGTAGTATCAGTGCTCAAAGCTTATTTGAATCAACAAATATTTATTAGAATTGGTTGTTTCAGGGAGTCATCAGATGTCTATTAGATTTTGCTTCAGCTTGAATGGTAAAAGTAAACTATGTGTTTGTCTGTAATAACTAATAAAAACCAAATATTTAAGTACACCTAGTTCCTGAAATTTTTGAACCATATGTCAACTTTATACGTATATTGGAATATTTTTCTAGGTACCTTATAAACTTTATATTACTCTGTGCACATACAAATTACTGAATTTGATTTCTCAATTTCTTCACTTTTCCTCCTTTTCTCGGGTCCTCCCCCTTCCTTTTCTTCCTCCATTTCTTCCTTTCTTTTAATATTTTATTGAAAATTTGTAACAGACTTTCAGAAAAATGCATTTAATGTTTACATTTTTGATGAATAATTATTAAGAAAGCGTAACTACAAATGTAACCACAGACTACTTTCAGAAAAGCATCTTTAACAGTTACATATATATTTTTAAATACTTATTTATTTATTTTTCTTTATTTATGCTTGTACAGTTATTCCCACTTTTTCTCCATTTCCCAGCCTCCACTCATCCCCACCCTCTCTTCTCCCTAAGTCATTCTACATTGTTGTCTGTGTCCATGGGTTATGCATAGATGTTGTTTGGTTAATCCATTTATCATCTTTTATCCTTTCTCCCTACCTCCCTTCTGGCAGCTGGCAGCCTGTTCCATGTGTCTAAGCTTCTGTTTTAACTTTGTTCATTAGTTTATTGCGTTCATTAAATACCACATATAAGTGAGATCATGTGGTATTAGTCTTTCACTGACTGGCTTAATTCACTCAGCATAACATTCTCCATGTCCATCTATGTTGTCACAAAATGTAAGAGTTTCTCCTTTTTTATTGCTGCATAATATCCCATTGTATAAATGTACTACAGATTTTTTATCCACTTATCTATTGGTGGAAACTTGGGCTGTTTTCAGATTTTTGCTATTGTAAATAGCACTGCTATGAACATAGAGGTGCATATATATGTATTTTTTTTTGCATTGGTGTTTCAGGATCCTTAGAATATATTCCCAGAAGTTGAATTTCTGGGTCAAATGGGAGCTCCATTTTTAATTTTTTGAGGATACTCCATATTGTTTTCCATACAGACTGCACCAGATTGCCTTCCCACAACAGTGCACTAGGGTTCTGTTTTCTCCACATCCTCACCAACACTTGCTGTTTGTTAATTTATTGATGGTAGCCATTCTGGCCAATATAAGTTGATATATCATTGTCATCTTAATTTGCTTTTCTTTGATGATTGGTAATTTAGAGCATTTTTTCATGTGTCTATGGGCCACCTCTGTGTCCTCTTTGGAGAAGTATCTATTCAGGTCTTTTGCCTATGTCTTTTTTGGGTTGTTTATATTGTTGGTGTTTAGTTGTATTAGTTCTTTGTGTATTTTGGAGATTAAGCCCTTATCAGATGTATCATTGGCAAAAATGTTCTCCCATGCAATGAGTTCATATTCGTCTTGCTGATGGTTTCTTTAGCTATGAATAGTTTAATGAATATCTTTTATAACTATAGTCCTATCAATATACAGAGCATTGTATGTTTCTTCTTTTGCTCAATACTTTGTTTATAAATTTATCCATATTGTGGCGAATAGTTGTAGTTTATTTATTTTTATTGCTGTATAGTATTTCATAGTACATTTTTATTCATTATATAACTGATGTTCTTTTCAATATTTAACTACTGACAACATTGCCAATATGAGCATTTTTGTATATGCCTCTTAATGCTTGATTGCATTAGTTTCTATAGGCTATACAATCAGAAGTAGAATTTCTGAATAATAAAATACAATGTCTTTAACTTGAGTAGGTAAGAATAAACTTTTTAGTGTGGTATACTCGTTTTATTTATTTATTTAATGTATTTAATTATTGTTCAAGTACAGTTTTCTGTCTTTTACTCCCATCCCAGCCACACTCCCACCACAATGTATGAATGTTCTCGGATGTTGCAAATTCTTTTTGTATTAAGGACTTTAAAAATTTTGTCATATGGTATAGTAGTTATAGCTCATTGAAGTTTTAATTGGTATTTTCTAATTTTTTAATTTAATGGAATCTTTTTATTTATCTTATTGTCCATTTAGATTTATTTTTATTTTGAATAGTTATTGTTTTTCTTGTTCATTTAAAGATTGTCTGTCTCTTTCTTATTGTAATATTCTTATTGTAGTATTGTAATATTTCTTATTGTAGTATTCTAAGCCTTTGTTTTTTAATTATGCTGCAAATATTTTCTCCCATTCTAAATTTTTTCATTATTTTAATGATATTTTAGATGAACAGATGATATTCATTTTAATAAAGTCAAATTTAATAATCTTCTCCTTTATGGGTAGTGGCTTGTGTATTTTGTTTAAAAATTTCTTTTGTACCCAGAGGTCATGAAGATGTTCTTCTACACTATCTTTTAATTTTATTTTTCAACGTTAGATCTTTACCCATTTAGAATTTACTTTTGTGTATAGTGTCATTCATGGTTTAATTTTATTTTTTCCAGAAATGGCTATCTAATATTTCTAGCACTGTTTATTAACTAGACCATCTTTCCCTATAGTTCTGCTACCCTCTCTGTCATATATCAAATGTCTGCATATGTGTAATTCTGTTCAGAGGTTTCTGTTCTATTCCATTTTCAAATTTGTTTATTCCTGCATAAATATGACATAGTTTTAAATTTTAGCATTTTATAATAAATCTTGATATATTATAAAGAAAGTTCTCTCAACTTGTTCTTTAAGTGTATAATGGTTATTCCTTGCCCTTTGATTTTTATATGTTTTAAAATAAATTTTTCAAGGTCTGTCATAACTAAAAATAAACAATCAATGTTGGAATTTCAATTGGGATTGCATTGAAGATTTAAATAAATTAGGAAAAATTTGACGTCTTTTTAATACCTAGTCTTTAGATCTCTGAGCATCTACCCACTTTTTAAAGATTTTTTAGACTGAGCAAATGTTAGTAACAAAAAAACTCAAGTACTCTGTTAAATTACTATTTAACAATTAATAATTATTAGTTAAATAATTATTAATTGTTAATAATTATTTATTGTAATTCTAATAATTATTAATTGTTGATAATTATTAATTGTTGATAATAGTTAAATTGCTATTTAACTATTAATAATTATTAATATTATAATCATTATTAATGTGGTTATTTTTATGGTATAGCACTATATTTATTTAGGTTTTTATATTATTCTTAAAAAGTTTGATCATTTTAAAATAATTTTTTATAAAAGTTTCATACAACTTTGGTGTATTCCTAAGTAATTGATATTTTATTTTGTTTTAAGTGGAATTATTCATATATATTTTTATGTCTATTTGTTTCTGGTATGTAAAAATAAATTCATTTTTGACAATTGATTGAAATCTAATAACCTTGTTAAATTATTTCATTAATTTCAAGAAATAACCCATAGAATATTTTGGATTTTCTATACACTTAATTCTATCATCTGTTAACAATGACAATTTGTTTTTTCCTTTCAAACCTAAACTTTACTATATCCTTTCCCTTTTGTACCGACAGACTAGGATGTCCTTTAAAATACTGAATAGTTCCTGGCTGGGTAGCTCAGGTGGTTAGAACATCACCCTTAATATGCTGAGGTTGTGGATTCCATTCCTGGTCAGGGCACATACAAGAATCAACCAGTGAATGCATGAATAAGTGGAATGACTTGATCTCTCTCTTTCTCTTTTTTGCCCCCCTCCTTTCCTTTCTTACTCTCTCCTTCAAATCAATAAATTTAAAAAAATTAAAAATATATTCAATAGATATTCTGACAACAGACATTTTTACCTTTACCTTTTTCTTAAACTGAAACAGAAAGCTTTCAAAGTTTTAGCAGTCAATACAATGTGTGCTATAGGTATTTTGAAAGTACCTCCTTATCAGGTTTAGAGAGCTTGCTCTGTTCCTAATGTGGTACAAATTCTTATCATCAATCAATTTTGAATTTTGTCAGTGTATTCTCTGCATTTGTTGAGCTAATAATATGTTTATCTCCTTTCATATGTTGATATAGTGGTGAGTTATATTAATTAACTTTTAAAAATATTAAGCCAATGTTTTATTATGGGCTAAAACCAAGTTGGGCATAATATATTATTTTTTGTATATTAATGAGTTTAATTTGATAACCTTACAAAAAGAATTTTGTTTTATTCAAAGTAAAACTTGAAACTGACTTTTAATTTTCCTCCTTTCTTGTGCTGTCCTTCATGTTTGATGTAAGGTAAATGATAAAATGAGTTGAAGGGTAAAACATGTTTTTCTGTTCTCTGAAAGAACTTATACATAAGTTAGTGTTCCATCTGCCATAATACCTGTATGAGTATCTTAAGAAACATAAATTTATTTTCTCATAATTCTTGAGGCTGAGATGAGGGTGTAGTATAGTTGGGTTAGGGTGAGAACACTTCTCATCTTTCAGGGGGCTCCCTACTCACTGTGTCCTCACACCAGTGACAAAAACATGAGAGAGAAGGGAGAGAAAGATAGAGAGAGAGAGAGAGAGAGAGGGAGAGAGAGAGAGAGAACACTAGCTGCCTGGTGAACAAGATCACCATAAACCCAAGCTTACACTGCCATCATTAGGGCCCCACCCACATGATGTCATTTATCTGATTGCCTCCCAAAGACTCCATCTCCAGATACCACTATATTGGGTGTTAGGACTTCAACATATAATTCTGTGGAGTACACAACTTAGTTCATAGAAATCTGAAAGTTTCTTTGGTGACTGCTTAGAAAACTCATTTATGTAGCTATCTGGATCTTCCTTATGGGAAGATTTTTAAAATGTATTTTAAATTTCATTAAAAGATTATTGAGGTTTCCCATATATTCTTGCATCATATTTTTGTTAGAAATACACTTTCTAGAAATGTATCATTTTTTCATAATATCACCTTTTATCTATTTGTTGTCTGCAGTGATTTCTCTTATTTATTTTTTAAAGTATATTTTATTGATTATGCTACTATACTTGTCCCATTCTCTTTCCCCCACATATCCCCTTATGCTTGGTACCCCCATTCTCTCCAGAATTCCCCCTTTTAGTTCATGTCCACTGGTCATACATATTAAGTTCTTTGGCTTCTCAATTTTTTATACTATTGTTAACTTCCCCCTGTTTATTTTGTGCCTACAAATCATGCCTCTTATTCCCTGTACCTTTTCCCCCATTCTCCCCTTCCCCCTCCCTGCTGACATCCTTCCATGTGATCTCCGTTTCTGTGATTTTGTTCTTATTCTTGGTTGTTTAGTTTATTTTTGTTCTTGTTATTTTTAGGTTCAGTTGTTGAAAGTTGTGAGTTTGTTGTTTTACTGTTCATATTTTTGATTTTCTTTTCCTTAGATAAGATCCTTTAACATTTCATATAATAAGGGTTTGGTGATGATAAATTCCTTTAACATTACCTTATCTGGAAAGCACTTTATCTGCCCTTCAATTCTAAATGATAGCTTTGCTGGATAGAATAATCTTGGATGTAGGTTCTTGCCTTTCATTATTTCAAATACTTCTTTCCAGCCCCTTCTTGCTTGCAAGGTTTCTTTTGAGAAATCATCTAATAGTCTTACGGGAACTCCTTTGTAGATAACTGTCTCCTTTTCTCTTGCTGCTTTTCAGATTCTCTCCTTATCTTTAACCTTGGGTAATTTAATTATGATGTATCTGGGTGTGTTCCTTCTTTGGTCCAATTTCTTTTGGACTCACTGAGCTCCCTGGACTTTTATGTCTAGTTCATTTGCCAAATTAGGGAAGTTTTCTTTCATTATTCTTTCAAATAAGTTTTCGATTTCTTGCTCTTCCTCTTCTACTTCTAGCACCCCTATGATTTGGCTGTTGGAACATTTAAAGTTGTCCCAGAGTTTCCTAAACATTTCCTCATTTAAAAAAAATATTGTTTTGTTCATTCTGTTCTGGTTGAATATTTATTTCTTCATTTTGTTCCAAATTGATTTGAGTCCCAGTTTTCTTCCCTTCACTGTTGATTCCCTATATATTTTTTCTTTATTTCACTTTGTATAGACTTCACTTCTTCCTTTATTTTGCATCAGTACTCAACCACTTCTGCGAGCATCCTGATTACCAGTGTTTTGAACTGTGCATCTGATAAGTAGGCTATCTCTTTATCACTTAGTTCTTTTCCTGGAGTTTTGATGTATTCTTTGAGTTGGGCCATATTTCTTTGTCTCAGTCTACCCATTATGTTGTAAGGGGTGAAACCTTAAATATTCAGCAGGGTGGAACAACGCACTTCTGCTTTTTGGTGCTGAATGTGGGGGAGGGGTCAGAGAAAAGATTATGTCAGTTGCTTGGCTGTTGCCCTGCTTTCAAGATAGTGGCAGTTACTCCTGCCACCACACCGTCCACAGATTTTTACAGCCAGAGGTTCTGAGGCTTTATTTTTCCTGCTCTGGAACCCTGGGTTGTGTGTTCTGTCTCTCTTCCAAGTTGCTCCTCCCAGTTTATCCCCATACGGATGTGGGACTGCCTGGTTTGCCAGCTGCCGCCTTGCCCTGTGTCCTCTTGACCTTGACTATCTATCTCCGTTCCTCCTTCCAGCCTGGATCAATGTTTCTTGTTTAACTGCTTGGTTGTCAGACTTCCATACAGTTAAATTTTCTGGCAGTTCTGGTAGATTTTTTGTTTTTAAATTGGTTGTTTCCTTCTTTTGGTTGTGCAAGAAGGAGAAGTGTATCTACCTACACCTCCGTCTTGCCCAGAACCTCTTTCCTATTCATTCTTAATATTCACCTGCTTCTCTTTTTCCCCTCCCTCTCTTCCTGATCAATCTTACTAAAGGATTTATCTTTTCAAATATATAATTTTAGATATGTTGTTCTCTATTTTATGTTTTTGAAACATTTTATTTATTTTTCCATTTACATTTTTTCCTTCTGTACATTTCTTTGTTTTTATTTTTGATAGTTTTCTAAATACTTTAGATAGATGTTTAGTATACTTAATTTTCAAATTTTTATCATATGCATTTCTCCTTCTAGATTTCATTTATTTATTTATTTTTAGAGAGAGGGGAAAGGAGGGAGAAAGGGAGGGAGAGAAACATTGCAGTGTGAGAGCAACATCCATTGGTTGCTTCTCACACACAGCCCAACCAGGGACTGGGGGCTGGGCCAGCAACCCAGGTGATCCTTTGCTTTGTAGGACAATGTTCAATCAACTGAGCCATGCTGGTCAGGACTTACATGTTATACGTGTCTTGCTAATAATATTTTTTCTGTGGATTTGGATGGTTTCTATCAGCTATGCTATTTAGCATTTTTATTATACATGCGAAAATATTTTCTAATTTCTTATATACTATTTCTTTGACCCATATGAGATTTAGAATATGTTAATTTCTGAAAATACAAGAAATTTTTTATTTATCATCTTCTGCATAATTTTTGACATAAATACATCATGGTCAAAGGGCATATTTTGCATGGTTCAGATTTATTTTTAAAATATTGTGATTCATATGAAAATATTCATCATATAAATTAGCACATAAAACATAGATACATAGCTTAACAAATTACTATGAAGCGACTGTCCATGTTATTACCATTCCTGGTAAGCTATAAAACTGGCAAAGCCACAGAAGTCAACTTGCGCCCTTTCTGTTTTTCTTTGTGGTTCCAACCCTTTGATATCTGTTGACATGTACTTTATGGCACAGTATGTAGTCAAAGTTCTAAATGTTTGGAACTTTGTTTGGAAAGTTCCATGTTTGGAAAGTTCTAAATGAGATGTGCTTTTGGAAAATATGTTTTATGCAATTGTAGAATATCATGGGTATAGGTCATTTTTTAAAATTATATTTAAAAAACCTTCTATAGCCTTACTTAATTTTTATGTTTGTTCTACCATTTACTAAGGGAGGTGTATTGCAATTTCCCACTATAATTATGGATTTTTTTCTTTTTTGAAAGTAAATAAGTTTTGTTATCTAGTTATTTTAATTTCCTTAAAATCCTGACATGTTTGAACTTCTTCTATATAAAGATGAAACATTTTAGCACACAACAAAAATCTCAAAAAAGGGCACCAACTAGACCACTAAGCACTGATGAAAAGGGTTAATGTACTTCCCAATTTTTTATTAAGATATAAAAGCAATTTTGAAAAATTTCACTCTACATCAAAGTTACTTGTCTCCTTAATAAAAGATCCACCCCAACAAAATATAATTTAATTAGCATATGTTGGTATGCATAATAATGACTATGACTCAAACAAAAATTTATTGGGTACATTCTAGGGGATTTGTGGAGTCTACTGTGTCATAA
Organism: Artibeus jamaicensis; assembly: GCF_021234435.1. Classification (NCBI taxonomy): domain Eukaryota; kingdom Metazoa; phylum Chordata; class Mammalia; order Chiroptera; family Phyllostomidae; genus Artibeus; species Artibeus jamaicensis. Next base: position 15,006,886 of record NW_026521844.1, on the reverse strand, counting down.
AGAATTTTAAATAATCCATTATTAAAAAATGAGAATTTTATCTCAAAATTTCTGATTTAATAAGGATGTGTTTATTTGAGAGAAAAAGGCTCCAAACATCAGGTTGTTCAGGAAAAAAATAATCCACATTATCAACTTTGGAAAGCAAGTCTTAAGACTATTACATTAATCATTTTTACATTAACCATTTTTTCATAACTATTACATTAATACATTTTCCTGAAGATGCATTTGACATTTGACATTTCTGTTACATTTGTGTTTAACAGAACACTCTTGTGTGGGGCTAACAAATATACCTCTAACTCAAAGCTGCTTTCAGGTGCTATTCAACTAATGAGATTGCCTTAGCAGTTAGGGAAGCAACTATTGAACTCATATATGAATGAAAAGAACTGAACTCCCTGCGTGGCAAGAGATTATTTTGGAGACAGTTGATAAAAACCATACATCCTTTTTATTGTTAAGTCATAAAGAGGCATCAAAATTTAAAGCAAAAATTACAGGGTGAGACAACTACTACGAGACTCAAAGGAACTGAGAATGGTACTAGGCACAGGGCAATATGAATTAAAGAATATAGCAGAAATAAGGATGGGGAGAAGGGTAAGCATGTGCTGAAGATGCTAGGGGAGAGGATCTGGTGAAAATTTCGATCTTAGACAGTGCCTAGGTAAATAATAATGGGACAAGATTTCTAAACTTCACCATGTGAGTGAGTTGTCCTCATCATTGGCCCTCTCCCTGTCATCCTTTCCTTTCTCAGTCTCTTTTTCATTATCCTTGATCAACTCCACCTGGTCAATTCCCCAATCTTAATTATCCTCATCATCCAGTAGGCCCCCCTCCTCAGCTCGTCATCTGCATCTGGCTCAGACTCCATCTTTGCATCGGTCTCATCTTTCTTCAGGGAGCTACTGCTCAGCTCGTCTTCTGACTTATTCTTCATCTCTTCCTGTTTGCTCTGCTTCTTTTAAAACAATACCCAGGCTTTCCAGTAAAGAATCCATTTTTTTTTGTTTTATATTGTTCAATTCCTTCTTAATGTCTTGAAAGTCATCTCCCTTCACAACTTTCCAGGCTTGGAAGAAGATCCTTGCTCTCCACTCTTAGAATTGAAGCCACTTTTGCCCCTTCATGCGGTGTTTCCTGATACACACTGGCATTTCGAGGGCACTTCAGCCAGAGCAATAGGAGGAGGAGGAACAGGTGCGGGGTAACTGTACACTCTTTCATAATAATCCCAGTGAAAGTCAGTCCAAGTCAAAAGAGGAGCCATACATCTCCACTGCAGATTGGTTCAGACCAGCTTTTCCTGGGTTCACTTTGGACTCTGCAGCCAGATTAAGGTCTAAAACCCAGCCAGTGACTATTCTGCCCTCCTTCTCTGCAGGCCAGTCATTTCTCTGATTAATATTTTGAAAGGAAGCAAAACCCTTATTAACAGAGGAACCCACAATATTGCCATTTTAAGAAGATAGCCTTCACGTCAGAATTTCTTGACCACAAGAGTATTGAGATCCCCGATAAGTACAGGGGGATTTATGGGCTAAGAATCTGTCCTTGTGGTTACATGTTGGTCTTTGTAACATCGTAAGGTTTTTTGATGGTAAGGTTTGTGAGAGCCTCATGAAGCTGAAATGCAGCTGAAGATCAAAAAAAGTCTCCCTGGAGGGACAAGGAAGAAGAGACTTGGTTCTAAATCTCCTAGTCCTGTTTCTGCACGGAGAAGACAACTGCGGCTGCTGCAGGTCCGAAAGAGGCGGCAACCTCTGGGTCTTCCTCTCCTCTGGGTTTTTCCTTCTGCTACTATCAGTATTTGCTTCTTTTGTTTGAGGCTATGTAAATAGGTACATACAAATTTAGAAATAATATCATTTTTTTCTGGAATTTTCCACTAAACCCTCTGGTCTATTATATTCTCTTATTTTTTTGTGTGTGTTTTAATCTCTTTTTGCAGCTTTCTGGATAGTTTTTGTTGACCTTTCAATTTTCTACTTTTTCCTAATGTACTGACGTTCCTAGTTTGCTGCCGAACATGTCCAACGAGCATATTTAAAATTTTTATTTTTAAAGTTTACTGAATTGTATTTATTTTTATAATTATTTTACATTTTACAGTTTTATTGTATTATATTTTTGCAAGTTTTATTTCTTCAAACTGCATTTGGTTATTTTTCAAGTCTATTTGGTACTTTTTCTAATTTCCTATTCTCTGAAAGTGGTGGCAACCACTTTGTGAGTTTCTTGACTATTTCTTTTTTTTTTAAGATTTTATTTATTTATCTTTAGAGGGGAAGGGAAGGAGAGAGGGAGAGAAATATCAATGTATGGTTGCCTCTTGTGCATCTCCTGCTGGGAACTGGCCTGCAACCCAGGCATGTGCCCTGACTGGGAATTGGACCATGGTTGTTTGGTTCCCAGGCCCGCGCTCAATCCACTGAGCTATTCCAGCCAGGGCTTCATATTTTTATACTTCTGGTTCTTACAGATATTTTTCCCTTTTGTGTGTTGAATTATCTTTGACTCTCATAGCCCTTGAAAAATCATTTTGAAATTCCCCAAAACTTATGATGGGAGATACCTGTATGTGTGTGTGTATTTGTGTGTGATAATTTGCTTATATTCCAGTAGGTAGTATAAATCTAAGACCACCTAAAACTGATTTTGGACCTTAAAGTTACAAACGTGCAAAAAAATTAAGGGTGAAACTTCATAGTGGTAGATTTCTTAACCACTATGATATACCATAGCATGCCCTTAAAAATATTTTGAAAAATAAAATTCTAGGCTGACATGAGTTTCATGGTAAGTGTAATTTCTCCCTAACAGAAAAGACTTTATTACCCAGTAGGCAGAAGAAAAACAACTATGTTTAATAATAGAAATTTTAATAACAGTAACAGTTTTAGACATTGCTATGACAGTCACTGCTAAACCCTTGATATAGGGTTATTTGATTCTTAACATATATTATCTTAATTTTGTTGTGAAAGAAACTGGTTACATGAAGTCAAGCAACTTGCCCAGTCTCACGATTAGCCAATAGTAGAAATAGTAGATCTAAAATTTATTTACAGGTCCCTCCAAACCTACAGCATCACACTGTATGACAAACTTATCTCCACTTTTTTGAGGCAAAGAGACTTCTATATGTTCATATAGAGTAACTTTTTTCTTTTAGAAACATACAGGAAGTAAGGAAAATATCCATAATATCATCTTTGGCATTTCCCCAAAAAATACATTAGCATGTTAGCATGGAAACAGTTGTTGGCAAAGAGAGCACCTAAACTGTACCTTGTCTTGCTGCCTTTCTTAGACAGTTAATTTACTTTACTGAGTCTTGAGTAAATTTTCATGGTACACTAAGCTACTTTTATGGGTGAAAGTCCATAACATACCTTTGAATACTTTGGGATTAAAAAAAAATAAGATACATTTTATTGTTTGATTAATGTTGGTGCTGCATGAAGTAGTATTGATGACATTTGAAATTGATACAAGTGCCATTTTAATATATTTTTTAAAATAAGAAAGAATAATTGTGAAAGAAAAATGTAACTTTTGTCAGTTTCCTTAATTGTTCAAGTACGGTTGTCTCCATTTTTTCTGCTCACGACTCACTCCTGCCCCACAGACTCCCACCTTCAAACCTACCCTACTTTGGCTTTGTCCATGGGTCCTTTACATGTGAAGACTTGTACAATTGATTTTCAGTTTTAATGGAGGGGCATAACAATAAATAAACAAGTTAACCTAAGAATATTTAAAAAACAGGAAATATATATGATTTGTTAACAGAAACTGCATTTTGTGAGTCAAGAGTCTTTCTCCTTTTTGCATTTTTTTTGAGAGGCGGGGATGCAGTTTTGAAATCTTGACAAATCTTATTTATGTTGCTGCATTGAATTGTATTGCTAACACCTCAGTACAATTTTGAATTTACAAAATCAGATGCAGATTTATGTACCTTTGTGCTTAGAAACTCAACACTACTTTTGCTCAGTAGTGTGTCATTATTTCCTTTGAAAATTTTATTGTTGTTTACCTGAGTAATTTGTGACAATATGTTCAGCACTAACATTCCAAAGTATAAATTAAACCACAGAACTCCCTTGCTTAAAATTCTTTAGCAACTTTACTTGCTTACATAATAAAAGAGAAATAATATAACTAGTGCACAATGTCTTTCCTCTTTGCCCTCTGGCTAACTATCCAGTCTTACTTTAAATTCACTCCACGCTGCCTCTGCCCTTCAGCTTAGCAAATTATTTGCTGCTCCTCAAATGGGCCACGTGGTGTCAGGTCTATGCATTCACATATGCTCTTCGTTTGTCTGTATGCCCTTTATTCCTGACTTGCCGGTACTGCCCATCCTTGACAACTTGGTCCACCTATCATTCTTTATTTGGGGCTTTCAGGTCCACCTCGCCTGAAAGCTACCACATTGTCAATCCTTAAAGCCCTTCTGCTTCTATGTTAGTACTTTTCCATTGTACTCTATTTATTTACATGCTTAGTACTGCTTCGGCAGTAGGCCTTAAACTTGACACAATAGTGAAAGCAAAATAAGTTTTGGTGAATAAAGAAATGCCTGGATGACACCTAACTCACAAAATTGTTGCAAAACAATGTAAAAGAATGGATATGAAACCCTCTGTAAGCTCTCAGTCACTGTAGAATTGCTATTTATGTATTTATTGATTTTCTAGCCATATGCTTCGCATGTAAGTCAGATCAGATCACTCCATAAAGAAATTCTGAGGGAAGGCTGAAAATTATGCATTTTCATGATTGAGTTTGTAAAATGTGCAAAAACTATGAAGATAATTTGGGATTTAGAGATAATTCTCTGGCATCAGAAAGCCTATTATTTACAGTTGTGGCACAAGACATAAAAAACATCTTGAATAACAAATTGTTTAGGATTGCATATGAGTGACTGGGATTTTGGTTCTATAGGAGCTGCTACTGAGTGTCCAGTGGGAAGGCCATCATGAGGAAGTCGACTTTGAACTAGGTGGTAGGGGAGAATGAGTTGTGGAAGGTCACAGCCTTTTAATTGAGGATGGGCTACACAAAGGCTTAGGAAGAAGCTGCTGTGCTCTTTTTAAATTAAATTTGATATATTGTGAACATGACTTCTCCTTTGAAATCTCCTCTTTCATGGATTTCTTTGGCTTGACCACGTGAAAAAGTTCTATAAATTCTTTAAGGTTTGGCTCAAATGTTAAACCTTAAAGAACTTGTAGAAAAATTTTAATTTTTCCCTGAATTTCCAAGAGTATGATATTATTTAGAATCATGTTCAACTTTATATAACAGAACACCCCTGCCCCCTGCTTACTAGCCTAGGAAATATAGATGTGTACTTTTTTAAATGACTCTACAATCATCAAAGACTCAGGCTTTTAAAATTTTTCTGCTTCTTCCTAGCTTCCATTCTGGATTATTTCAGCATTCAAGGTGGTTGCTGGAGCTCTAACCATCTTGTTCAAAGTTTTAGACAGTAGGAAACAAACAAAATGAGGACAAAAAAGATGTGCCCCAATGAAGAGCTTTCCAAGGCATTCAACTCAACTTTGGCTTTCATTTCATTCACCAGAGCATTTCATGGCCACATCAGCCCCAAGTGAACTTCGTGTCAAAGCCTTACATAACTGCAAGGATGGCTAAGAACACCGAGACCAGAACAACACCAGAGTCTGGAATTAAGAGGAAGAGGACCTTGAGTATTGTGGGGGTAGCTTCTAGTATCTACCACAAGTACATTCTTTGCATGTTTCTTGAGACATTGTATCATTATTTTCTTTTTATGCCAGTTATTTGAGATGGTGTTTATTTCCCTCCACCAGATCTTAATTCTTTGAGGGAAAGGGCCATAGCTTATGAATGGTTAAAGGGAATTAATTAAGTTTGTGAGGGCAGAGAACTGGACGGAATCAGAATGTGTGAGTGGTGGAGAAGTAGGTGACATGAAAGGCAAAGCACAGTAAGGCCAGATTATAAAAGTAAGGAGTAAATAAAAATGCCATTATTAAAATTATAAACATTTACCTTAGCTTCTAAGGGTAATTAAAGAAATAAAAGAAATTTAAATTTAGTTTGAAATTTATATAGTAAAGCAGTGACAACTAGCAGACTCCCTCTTTTCCCAAAAGAATTAAGTGGCTATAATATTAAACAATCCAAACCAAAATGGAAAATTAATTATACAAAGTCTGATTATCAGAAAGTCTACACAAATAAATGACTTTTCCATATGAGATACTTTCTTCAAAGAGATAAAATGGAGAACAAACAAAACAACAGAAATTTTACACATTTGACATATTATACAAAATGTCTCCTTTTTGAAATTTGAAAAAATCTGGTATGATATTGTTTGCTTTATTAAAATATATTATATTAAGTCCTCAAAGTAAAATGTTTTTCAAGAGTGTTTTAGAATTTTGGCTGCCCCTCTATCCACTGTGGGTGATTTGTGACGTGTTATAAGTTGTTTATGGTATCAAAAACCAAATTTGTTGCAAATTAACCTATCTTCCTCAATAATTGTCTCTAAGTTTTAAAAATGATGGCTCTTATGGGTAAAACATTTTAAAAAATTTTCCCCATGTTAATATTTATTTATTTCTAAATTATGGTAAAGTTTATTGTGTGTGTCATAAAGTGTGATCTAGTATAGGATTAAACGAAGAATGATGTACAATATGTGCAACTGAAATTCCATGATTTTCTTCTTAACTCAGAATGGATCATCTTTTTTACTGAATTACATAAGAGAACAAATCTTATTCAGTTGCATGGCCACCACCCTGACCCTTTACTTCTTTCCTTTGCTCCCCAGACTTAGGAACACTAATGAGATTAAACACTGGTTTTCAAAGTTCTGAAACTCAGGACCTATTTACACTCTTAAAAATAATTAAGGACCTCCAAAAACTTTCCTTTGTTGTATCTTACCTAGAAATATTCATCATATTAGAAATTAACCCTGGCACGCCCTGGCTGGTGTAGCTCAGTGGATTGAGCACGAACTGCAAACCAAAGGGCTGCTGGTTCAATTTACAGTCAGGGCACATAACTGGGTTGCAGGGGAGTGGGGGCCATGTGAGAGGCAACCACACATTGATATTTCTCTCTCCCTTCCCCTCTCTAAAAATAAATAAATAAAAATCTTTTAAAAAAGAAATTGACTCTGGCATATACAAAATGTTTTCATATGCATTTATTTTAAAATAGTGTTAATAAACTTTTACATATTAAAATAAATAACATCTTAAGAAAGTACTATATCAAGGGTGTCCAACCTTTTGGTACCACTGGGCCACACTGGAAGAAGAATAGTTGTCTTGGGCCACACATTACATACACAAACACCAACAAAAACCGATGAGCAAAAAATGTCTGTGCATAATTTTCATGATATCCGCCACCACAGATAAGAAAAAAGTCCTCACATAGTAACTCTAATTATGCTGTTCTCCTTTCAATATGCTTTTGAAATCATTGAGCAGGTTACAAGTTTGTGATACCTAATATAGAAAATGTACATAACTAAGTAATAAAACACCATTGATTTTTAATATATTTTTATTATAAAAGTAAAAGGAAAGAGGGCAACATAAAACTAGTGGGATATTTGACATTGTATTTGAGAAACTAGTGCATCAGTGCATGTTTTGATAGAAGTAGTTGCAATTCTCAGTGAGTTCTCAAGGTGCTCATCAGATATTTTGATTCTAATTTTACTCTTAATGGGTTCATTCTTGAAAATAGTTATTCACAAATAAATGTAGTTGCTGCCAAACAGCGATGGCATGAGTAAGGCATGATTGTAAAGCAAGGGCTACTTTTCTCTGGGAAGAAAGGACCTATAAAAGTCCAGTAAAGAGACATGATCAAATTTTTCTTTAAGTCGGATGCCAGATTGCAGCTCTATGAATGCCATTCAAAAACTGACAGGTAACATATTTATGTCAACTGAAAAGGGAGTCATAAATATGGCAAAATATTGATTATTTTCCCAGAAAATTTGAAATCTGTTTTCAAATTCTTGTATCAAATTGAAATGCAAAATGGCATATTTTCAGCTGCTCAAAGGACTATGTTTAGCCATGTCAAAATTCATAAAATTTTTTGCTTTAATTTGAACTCTCCATAATTTCAGTTTCACTTCGTACACTGTTATGGTTTGAAACATGATATTGATAAGTTGGTTTTCACCTTGAGGATGCATGCTTAATTCATTTAAAGGAGTAGTTAAATCCACTAAAAATGATAAATCTATAAGCCAGTTTTCATTATTAAGTTCCAACACCAATTTGTTTTTTCATACCATAAATGACTTCATAACATATCACAAATCATAAAATCTTTTCAATATTTAGCCTCAACTTAGCCATCTTCCTAAAATTAAGTGATATCACCATAATCAGTAACACTATTTTAAAGGAATTCCTGGAATTTGTGATGACTGGCTCTTATGAAATTCACAGTCTTGATTTGCACAATGTTATCCATTTTTAAAGCCTTTGTGCATAAATTTTCTTGATGTACTATGCAACGACACTTCATCAAATGTGAGTTTCGGGTGGCAATTTCATTGTCTTCTATTAATTTTTAAAGTCCCTCTCTTTTATCTACCATCGCCAAGGCACCTTCAGTAACTATATCAGATATGTTGAGAGGATGGACAAAGAAAATTGCTTTAACATATTTTTTATTGCTTTGTATAAATCTCTTGATTTAGTGGTGTCTTTTAATGGAACTAAAGAAGCCATTTCTTCAGTAACATTATATTTGTCATCGTTGAATCTAATAAAAATGGCAAGTTGAGCTGTATTTGTAGCATCAGTTCTATCATCCATTACCGAAGCAAGAAATTTAATTAGCAGCTTTACTCTCCAAACTTATTTTGACAGATTTTCCAATTTCTTCAATTCACCTGGCTATAGTCTGGCGAGACAAACTAATTTTTAGAAATATTTCTCTTTTTTTCAGGGCAAATTATCTGCCACACTTCTAGTACATTGCTTAATAAAATCACCATCAGTAAGTGGTTTTGATTTTTTTGCTATTATATATGCTACCACATCATTAGCTTTGACATCATTAATTTTGACAGTCACATAAATCCATCAAGCACAGAGGGTCACAATTAAGAGGAACCCAAAGAGGCCCACTCCAAGACACATCATAATTAAAATGGCAAAATTCCAAGACAAAGAGAGAATCTTAAAGGCAGCAAGGGAGAAACAGAAAGTAACATACTAGGGAGCTCTGACAAGGCTAGCAGCTGATTTCTCAACAGAAACCTTACAAGCCAGAGGGAATGGCAAGAAGTATTCCAAGTAATAAAAAGCAAAGGCCTGCAGCCAAGACTACTCTACCAGCAAGGCTCTCAATTAAAATGGAAGGTGAAATAAGAAAGAAAGACAAAAGAAAAGCTGAAAGTATACACCTCCTTCAAACCAGCATTGCAAGACATGGTAAAGGAACTGCTTTAAGAAGTCCATTTAAGAAGGTGAAGAAAAATAGTGAGATAGAAAGGGATATGAGTACAAAAGGGAAGAGTGGCAATGAATAGGTACTACTAATAATAACTTTAAATGTAAATGGATTAAATTCTCCAATCAAAAAACGTAGAGCAAATGAATGGATAAGAAAAGATGACAAGAATTTATGTTGTTTACAAGAGACCTAGAGGACTTACACAGACTGAAAGTGAAGGGTTGGAAAAAATATTGCAAGCAAATGGACAGAAAAACAAAGATAGTGTAGCAATGCTTATATTAGACAAAATAGATCTCTAAACAAAGCCATAAAAAGAGACACAGAAGGACACTTCCTAATATTCAAGGATAGAATCTGTCAAGAAGTCATAAAGATTGTAAACATATGTGAACCCAACATAGGAGCACCCAAATATATACGGAAAGTTTTGGAGGACTTCAAGAAAGATATAGACACCAACACATTTATAGTAGGGAATTTTAACAACCCACTGTCAACAATGGACAGAACTTCTAAACTAAGAATCAACAAAGGTATTGTGGCACTGAATGACACCTTAGATGAAGTGGACTTAACTGCTATATACAGAACCTTTCACCCAAAAGAAGCAAAATATGCACTCTTATTTAAGGTACTTGGAACATTCTCAAAGATAGAACTCATGATAGGACAGAAAACAAGCCTCAACAAACTCAGAAAGTTGAAATCAAATCAAGAATTTTCTTGGATCTCAGTGGCTTTAAACTAGAAGTCCATTTGGAGAAAATACTCGAAAACAGTCAAATTTATGGAGACTGAATAACATGTTAATAAATGATGAATGGGTTAACAATGAGATCAAGGAAGAAGCCAAAAAGTTTTGGAAACAAATAAAAATGAACACACAACAGTTCAAAACCTATGGGACACAGTGAAGGCAGTACTGAGAGGGAAGTTCATAGTGATACAGCCTACCTAAGAAAGATAGAAAAAAATTCAAATAAAAAATCTAAATCTACAACTACAAGAACTGAATAAACAGCAGCAAGCAAAGCCCAGAGCAAGTAGAAGGAGGAAAATAGTTAAGATCAGAGCAGAATTAAATGACATAGAGACTAAAGAACAATTCATAGGATCAATAAATCGAGGAGATGTTTCTTTGAAAAGATAAACACAATTGACAAGCATTTAACCAGACTCATCAAGAAAAGAGAGGACCCAAGTAAATAAAATCAGAAACGAAAGAGGAGAAATTACAACTGATACCACAGAAATACAAAGGACTGTAAGAAATTACTATTAACAACTCTATGCTAAAAAAATTTGAAAACCTGAATGAAATGGACTAATTTCTAGAAACATACAATCTTCTAAAACTGAATCAAGAAGCAGAAAGCCTGAATAGACTGATAACAGCTTGTGAAATTGAAGCAGTAATGAAAAAACTTCTGTCACACAAAAGCCCTGGACCATATGGCTTCACAGGGGAATTTTATAAAACATATAGGGAAGAGCTAACCTCTATCCCATTCAAACTATTCCAAAAAATCCAAGAAGAGGGAAGACTCTCAAACTTTTTTTATGAGGCCAGTATCATCCTAATCCCAAAACCAGATAAAGACACAATAAATAAAGAAAATTTTAATCCAGTATCACTGATGAACATAGATGCTAAAACCCTCAACAAAATATTAGCCAACTGGATCCAGCATTACATTAAAAAGATCATGTACCACAATAAAGTAGAATTCATCCAGGGTTGCAAGATTGGTACAATATTCACAAATCAATAAACATAACATACCACATAAATGAAAAGAAAACAACCACATGATCATGTCAGTAGATGTGGAAAAAGCATTTGATAAACTACAGCACCCATTGATAAAGACACTCAGCAAAGTTGGAATAGAGAAATCATTTTTTAACATAATAAAGGCCATACATGAGAAACCTACAGCCAGCATCATACTCAAAGGGCAAAAACTGAAAGCTTTCCCACTAAAATCAGGAACAAGACAAGGGTGTTCACTTCCACCGGTTCTATTCAACATAGTATCAGAAGTCCTAGCCACAGCAATCAGACAGAAAAAGAAATAAAAGGCATACAAATTAGAAAGGAGGAACTAAAATTGTCATTGTTTGCAGATGACATGATAGTATACAGAAGAAACCCTACAGATTCCACTAAAAAACTACTTGACCTAGTAAGTGAATTTGGCAAAATAGCGAGATACAAAGTCAATATTGGAAAACTGAAGGTATTTGTGTACACCAGCAATAAAATATCAGAAACATAAATTAGGAAAAAAATTCCATTTACTGTAGCAACAATAAAAATAAAGTACATAGGAATAAACTTAACCAAGGAGGTAAAAGACCTGTACTCAGAAAACTAAACAACACTGAAGAGAGGAATTAAGGATGATACAAGTAAATGGTAGCATATACCGTGTTAATGGATTGGAAGAATTATCATTAAAATGTCCATACTATCCAAAACAATTTATAAATTCAAAATAATCCCTATTAAAATACCAAATGACATATTTCACAGATATAGAAATAATATTTCAAAAATTTAAATGGAACCATAAACAACCCCAAATAGTCTTAGCAATTTTGAGAAAGAAGAACAAAGTAGGAGGAATCACAATACCTGATATAAAACTGTACTACAAGTCCCTTTATCATCAAAACAGTCTGGTAGTGGCGTAAAAACAAACACATATAGATCAATGGAACAGAATAAAGAGTCCAGAAATAAAGCCAAGTGTCTATGGTCAATTCATATTTGACAAAGGAGGCACAAGCGTAAAATAGTGTAAAAATAGCCTCTTTAATAAGCGGTCTTGGGAGATCTGGGCAGATACATGCAAAAAATGAAAAAAATTAAGACTGCCAACTTACACTATACACCAAAATAACATTAAGATGGATAAAAAACTTAAATGTAAAACTTGACACCATGAAAAGCCTAGAGGAGAACATACACAATAAAATTTCTGATGTCCAACAGAACAATGTTTTCACTGATATGTACTGTAGGACAAGTGATATAAAGGAGAGAATAAGCAAATGGGATTATATCAAATTAAAAAACTTCTGCACAGGTAAAGAAAACATCAGTAAAATAAAAGGGGGACCAACTATATGGAAAAACATATTAGCCAATGATAACTTAGACAAGGGTTCGATTTCCAAAATATATAAGGAACTCATATGACTCCACACCAGGGAGACAAACAATCCAATTGAAAAATAGTCAATGTTCCAGAACAGACACTTGTCCTGGGAGGATATACAGAGGGCCCATAGGCATATAAAAGGATGCTCAATAACACTAACCATCAGAGAGTTGCAAAATTAAAACCACAATGACATACCGCTTCTCACCAGTCAGGATGGTGAGAATCAACAAACAAGTGTGCTGGTGAAATTATGGAGAAAAGGGTACCCTAGTACACTGTTGGTGGGAATCCAGACTGGTATAGCCACTGTGGAAGGCAGGATGGAATTTCCTAAAAAATTAAACATGGAACTGTGATTCGATCCAGTGTTTACACCGCTGAGATTATGCCCTAGGAATCCCGAAACACCAACTCAAAAGAACTTATGCGTCCCTATGTCCATAGGAGCATCATTTACAAGAGCTAACTGATGGAAACAGCCTAAGCATTGATCAGTAAATGAATGTATCAAAAAACTGTAGTACATTTACTCAATGAAATATTATGCAGCAGAAGGAAAGAAGGAGCTCCTACCCTTTGCAACAGCATGGATGCAAATTGAGAGTATTATACTAAGTGAAGTAAGAGAGGCAGTAAAAGGCAAATACCATATGATTTCACCTATAAGCAGAACATAGTCAACAAAACAAACAAGCAAGCAAAATATAACCAGAGACATTGAAATAAGGAACAAACTGACAGTGACAACATTGGAGCAGGGAGGGACATAATGGGGAAAAGAAGGGAAAGGGTCATCAAGGAACATGTAAAAAGGACCCATGGACAAAGCCAAAGGGATGTGGGATTGAGGGTGGGAGGTGAGGGTGGGTGGGGTGGGGGAAAGTGGTGGTGGGAAATTGGAGGTGACTGTATTTGAACAACAATACAAAAATGATAAAAAGAAGCTATATGTGCATTTTTGTATTTTTTAATGTTTCTCAATAACGTTTTGAAATGTTTTTGAAGTCTTACATGTGCTTTTTTAGATTTATTACTGGTAGTTTATAATTTTATTCTACTATAGTGGTTTTTAAAATATTCTTTCTGTTTGTGGCTGATATAAAATGCATTGAATTTAGATGTTAGTGTTTTTTTCAGCAAATTTACTAAATTTCTTATTAATTACGGTAATTTATTGGTAAAGTCTATTGGCTTTCCTATGTAAATAATCATAGCATCTTAGCATAATAACACACTTATTTGTTTCTTTTCAGTTTTGAAACCAGTTAATTTTTTGTTTTTGCTTTATTGTACTGGTTATGACACAATTTAAATGTTGAATGGAGGTGTAAATAGAGAAAATCTTGGTCTTATTTCCCAACCCAAAGTGAAAATTCACAATTTCACCACTTATGATGTTTCCTATAGGTATTTTGTAGATATTATTTTTCATCATTTCAAGTTCCCTTCTATTTTAGATGGTTAAGTGTTTTTTTAAAATCATATACAGATAATAAATTTTACCAAAAGCATTTTCTACATCTATCAAGGTGCATAATTTTAATCCTTTAATCTGTTTATAAGGTAAATTACATTGAAAATTTAATGTAAATTGATTGTGCATTCCTAAAATAAAACCAATTTGGTTTTAATGTATTGTCATTTTTATATAATTTGTTTTTAGTGTGCCAACATAGTGTTTAGATTTTTTCTAATTATGTATATGAGTGAAATTAAGCTTTAATTTTTCTTTGTGTGTGCTGTCATTGTTAGAGATTTCCTGAGCTCATAAGATGAGTTGAGATGTGTGTTTTTCTATTTTATGGAAGAGTTCTGTAAGTTTAGATTTATTTCTGCCCCGAGTCTGTGGAAGAATATAGCAGTGAAGCCATCTAGATCTGACTTTTTGTGGAAGTTACTGATTACAGACTTGGTTACTTAAGCAAATCAGCTTCTCAAACTTTTCTAGGAATTATTAGCTCATTTCGTTGGAATGTTCATATTTATTGCTATTAGTTACTTGTAATATCTTCTTATAATACTGTTTTTATTGTATTTTTCCATTAGCATTATCCCCCTTATGCCCTTTTCCACCTCTGTCTCCCCTCTGCAATGACCATACTGTTGTTCATGACCATTACTCCTTTTTCTTTTTTGCTCAGTCCCTCCAACACCCTCATCCCCTTACATCTAGAGCTGTCACCCTGCTGTCTATCTATGAATCTGTCTCTATTTTACTTGTTAGTTCAGACTGTTCTTTCATTCCACATATGAGTGGAATCACATGGTATTTGTCTTTCTCTGACTGGCTTAGTTCACTCAGCACAATGTTCTCCAGATTCATCAATGCCGATACAAAGGGTCACATTTTATTCTTTATTATGGCTGAGTAGTATATATCACTGTGTAGATATACCATAGTTGTTTTATTCACTCATCTACTGATTGACACTTGGACTGCTTCCATATATTGGCAATTATAATGATGCTGCAATAAACATAGAAGTACTTACATTCTCTCAACTTAGTAATGGGGGTTTCTTTGGATAAATTCCCAGAAGTAGAATTGCTGGGTATAAAGTAGTTCCATTTTTAGTTTTTGAGGAAACTCCATACTGCTTTGAATAGTGACTGCACCAGTCTGTACTACCATCAACAGTGCAAAAGGGTTCACCTTTGACCATTTCCTCATCAGCACTTGTTGTTTTATTGATGATGGTCATTCTGAGAGGCTTGTGGTGATATCTCATTGTGATTTTAATTTATATTTTTCTGATCATTAGTGACATTGAGCATCTTTTCATATGTCTATTACCCATATGTATGTCCTCTGGAGAAATGTCTACTAAAGTTCTTTGCCTATTTTTTAATTGTTTGTTTGTTTGTTTTATTTTGGTCTTGAGTTTTGTAACTTCTTTGTAAATTTTGGAAATTATTAACCTCCTATCTGATGTATTGGCAAATATGTTCCCCTATTCAGGGGGTTGCCTTTTTATCTTGTTGATGGTTTCCTATGCTGTGCAAAAACATTTTAGTTTGATAGAGTCCCATTTGGTTACTTTTTTCTTTTTTTCCCCTTTCCCGACGAGATTATCAGAAAAAAAATACTGCTGTGAACAATGTATGAAATTTTAATGCCTATGTTTTCTTCTAGGATTTTTATGATCTCTGGTCTAACATTTAAATCTTTAGTATATTTTGAGTTTATTCTTCTGTGAGACTTAAGAAGGTGGTCTAGTTTCATTTTTCTGCATATATTTGTCTAATTTTGGTAACACCATTTATTGAATAATCTATCTTTAGCTCATTATATGTGCTTATTTCCTCTGCCAAATATTAATTAACTATAAAGGCATGGGTTTATTTCTCGGTTTTCTATTCTGTTGCATTGGTCTATGTGTTGTCTTTTTGCCAGTACCATGATGGTTTTATTATTCTGGCCTCATAGTATAGTTTGATATGAGGTAGCATGCTTCCTCCAACTTTGTTCTTTCTTAAGATTGATGTAGGTATTTGGGGTCTTTTGTGTATCTAAGTTTTTGAATATTTGTACTATATCTGAAACACATCATTGACATCTTTATAAGAATTGCTTTGAATTTATGGATTGCTTTGATTAGTATGGACATTTTTTAAGTCTTTCTATCCATGAACGTGGTATGTGCTTTTACTTATTTGTATCTTTTCCAACTTCTTTCTTTAATGTCTTGTAATTTTCTGGGTATAGGTTTTTTACATTTTTGATTAGATTAATTGCTAGGTATTTTATTCTTTTTTCTAATGTTTTTAAAATATATATTTTTATTGATTATGCTATTACTGTTGTCCCATCCCCCCCGTTATTCTCTTCTGCCCTGCAGAACCCTCCTATCCACATTCCCCTCCTTTAGTTCATGTCCATATATAGTACATATATGGTCTTTGACTTCTCCATTTCCTATACTATTCTTAACCTCCCCCAATTTTGTACCTACCATTTGTGCTACTTATTCCCTGGACCCTTTCCCTCTATCTCCCCCCACCTGCTGATAACACTCCATGTGATCTCCATTTCTATGATTCTGTTCTTGTTCTAGTTGTTTGCTTGGTTTCTTTTTGTTTTTGTTTTTAGGTTTGGTTGTTAATAGTTGTGAGTTTGTTGTCATTTTACTGTCCATAGTTTTCATCTTCTTTTTCTTAGATAAGTTCCTTTAACATTTCATATAATAAGGGCTTGGTGATGATGAATTCTTTTAACTTGATCTTATTGGGGAAGCTCTTTATCTGCCCTTCCATTCTAAATGATAGCTTTGCTGGATAGAGCAATCTTTGATGCAGGTCCTTGCTTTTCATGACTTTGAATACTTTTCTCTAACCCCTTCTTGCCTGAAAGGTTTCTTTTGAGAAATCAGCTTATAGTCTTATGAAAACTCCTTTGTAGGTAACTGTATCCTTTTATCTTGCTGCTTTTAAGATTCTCTCCTTCATTTTAATCTTGGCTAGTGTAATTATGATGTGCCTTGGTGTGTTTCTTCTTGGGTCCAACTTCTTTGGGACTCTGTGAGCTTCCTGGACTCACTGGAAGTCCATTTCCTTTGCCAGGTCAGACATTTTCTCCTTCATTATTTGTTCAAATTAGTTTTCAATTTCTTGCTCTTTCTTTTCTCCTTCTGGCACCCCTATGATTCAGATGCTGGAATGTTTAAAGTTGTCCTGGATGTTCCTAAGCCTCTCCTCATTTTTAAAAATTCTTGTTTCTTCAGTCTGTTCTGGTTTCTTTCTTCCTTCTGGTCCAAACTGTTGATTTGAGCCTCAGTTTGCTTTCCATCACTGATGGTTGGTTCCCTGTATATTTTCTTTCATTTCACTTTTCATAGCCTTCACTTTTTCCTCTATTTTGGGACCATACTCAACCAATTCTCTGAGCATCCTAATTACCAGCGTTTTGAACTGTGAATCTGATAGGTTGGCTATCTCTTTGTCACTTAGTTGTATTTTTTTCTGGAGCTTTAATCTGTTCTTTATTTGGGCCATTTTTTTTTTTGTCTGGGCATACCTGTTACCTAATGAGGGGTGGAACCTTAGGTATTCACCAGGGTTGGTAACCCACATTGCTGACATGTGGCTCTGTATGTGGGGGGAGGGGTCTAAGAGGGAGCAATGCTGCTTGTTCAGCTCTGCTGGCTTTCAGTCACTTCTGCCACTACCCACAGCAAATTGGGCCCTTTTGGTGCTGATTTTCAGGTGGGGGAGTTTGTGTACAATCTTGGACCTTGTGCATTTCTCCAACAAACTCTCCTATGAGGCTGGGAGTTTCTCTTGCTGCATAAACCCTCACAGGTTTTTTCAATCAGAGGTTTTGAGGCTTTATTTTCCTTTGCTGGAACCCTGAGTCACATGGTCTGTCTCACTGCCCAGTTGTTCTTCCCAGTTTATCTGCATGCATATGTGGGACTCATCATTTCTCCAGGCACCACCTTGCCTGGTCTGCAAGCCACTGCTTTGCCCACCCCGGTCCTCCAGCCACCTTGCCAGTGAGTCCCCTCCTCCCTGACTGCCTGTCTCTTCCCTTCCTACTGGTGTAGACCAATGTTTCTTCTTTAACTTCTTGGTTGTCAGACTTCCACTTCCATATAGTTCAATTTTCTGCCAGTTCTGATTGTTTTTTTTGTTTTTAAATTTGTTGTACTTCTTTTGATTGTACAAGGAGGCACACTGTGTCTACCTACACCTCCATCTTGGTCGAAAGTTCTCAGGTTTCTGTTCAATTCCTAGGTTATTTTATACTTTTTGAAGCAATTGTTACTAAGGTTGTTTGTGGGGGCGACTTCTTTCTCGAGTCCCCCCAGTGCCACGGTCACGCGTGAATGAGTAAATATGGCTGAGACATGATGAGATCTGTTTGGGGAGGAGGAGTGGGATGTGGCCAGTTTCTCAGGGGAGAAAAAGGCCCCGAGCACCCTCTTCCATAGCCTTTTATTGGGTTGTAATACACAGGAATACAGGGTGGCAACGATCAAACAGTAGATAACATTTCAAAAAGATCTGAGGGCTTCAGAGTCTGAGTCAGTGTCTGTCAGGAAGAGAGTTGCAGAAACTTTGGGAGACATACCCATTTCCTCTCAGACCCTTATCATATGAATGAAAGCACTTTTAGCAGATTTCACAGGTTAATCAGCAAGCCTTTGTGATGCTAGATTGTTCCCCAGGACACGCTCTAGCAAGACAAGGAGCTACATCTCTCCCCATCAGGTATTCCGGCTTAAGAGGATTCAAGCCAGGAAGCGCCCCTCCCAGGAGATGTGGGGACTCGGGCTTTGTCAAACCTTGGGGGTGAGAGTTCACCGCTCTTTGTTGCAGCCCCCCCCCCGCCCCACCAAGTCCTTCCATGAAGGCCTCCCAAGTGATCGAGTCTGGCTTAGGTTGCCCCCCCCACTGTGAGGGGTCTTACCCATCATTGACTTCAGACTAAGCCCTGGGGGCAGGGAGAGGAACTGAGGCGGTGTTTGCTACCAGAGACAAGCTTTATCTCCTGCGGCTGGCATTCCAAAGGTCGTCTCTTGCCCTTAGCCACAAGGGGTCCAGATACAATTCCTAAAACTGGGCAGAGCAGTCTACTACAGTTGTTTTCTTAATTTCCTTTTCTGATAATTCAATATTGACATATAAGAGTACAATTGCTGGACAAAACCAAGTGGGGGTGGAATCAGGGGAGAGAGGTGGGGATGGCTGGGGTGGGGGGAGTGCTGGGAGGTAAATGCAGACAACTGAACTTGAACAACAATAAAATGATTTTAAACAAAGAATGACATTGTTTTCTGGATATTAATTTTGTGTTTTGCTGCATGTATCAGGCCTAGTAGTTTCTTGGTGGAAACTTTAGGGTTCTTTGTGTACAGCATCATGTTATCTGCAAATTATTATTTATGTGGTTCTTATCCTACATTTTGTTTATATGGTGTATCACATTTATTGATTTGCATCAAACTTGCATTCCTGGAATAAATCTCACTTGATCATGGTGTATGGTCTTTTTGATGTAATGCTGTATTTGTTTTACTAACATTTCATTGAGTTTCTTAGCATCTATGTTCATCAGGGATATTGACCTATAATTTTCTTTCTTTGTAGTGTCTTTATCTGGTTTTATAGTTAGGATAACACTGGCCTCATAAAGTAAGCTTGGGAATCTTCCCTCTTCTTGAGTATTTTGTAATAGTTTGAATGGATATGTTAATTGTTTTTGGATGTTTGGTAAAATTTGCCTGTGCAGCAATCCAGTCCAAGACTTTTGTTTGTTGGGAACTATTTAATTACTGCTTCAATTTCACTAGTTGTAATCTGTCTATTTGTTTTCTCTTTCTTCTTGCTTTAGTTTTGGAAGAGTGTGTGTTTCTGGGAATTTATCCATTTCATTCTGGTTGTCCAATTGTTGGCATATAGTTGTTCATAATATATTGTAACATTCCTTTGTATTTCTCTGGTGTTAGTTGTTATTTCTTCTCTTTCATTTCTGATTTTATTCATTTGGTTCCTCTTTTTTCTTGATGAGTCTGATTAATGGTTTATTGATCTTACTTATCTTTTTAAAGAACAAGCTCTTAGATTCACTGTTCTTTTGTATCTTTTTTTAGACTCTATTTTGTTTATTTATGCTCTGGTCTTTATTATTTCCTTCCTTCTACTCACTTTGGACTTTGTCATTCTTTTTCAAGTTCCTTTAAGTGTAAAGTTAGATTGTTTATTTGAGTTTTTTCTTGTTTCTTGAAATAGGCCTGTAATGCTATGAATTTCCCTCTAAGATGACTTTCCCAGTGTCTGACAGTTTTTGGATTGTTTTGTCTCTATTTTCATTTGTTTCGAGGTATCTTCTGATTTCTTCCTTGATCTCTTTGCTGATTCATTCATTGCTCAATAACATGTTATTTAGCTTTCATGTCTTTGTGCATTTTACAGGTTTTTGTTATTGATTTCTATTCTCAACATTATAGTCACAGAAAATGCTTGGTATGTTTGTAATCTTCTTAAATTTGTCAAGGCTTGTTTTGTGTCATAAATTGTGGTCTAACCTGGGAAACATTCTATGTGCACTTAAGACGAATATATGTTCTCCTGCTTTGGCATGAAATGTTCTGTGGATATCAATTAAATCCATTTGAACTAGTGTGTCATTTAAGGCCCCAGTATCCTTTTTGATTTTCTGTCTGGAAGATCTAGCCATTGATGTCACTGGGGTGTTAAAATCTCCTACTATGACTGTATTTATGTTGATATTTTTCTCTATGTCCATCAAGATTTGTTTTACATATTTAGGTGCTCCTATGCTGGATGCATAAATATTTTCTGGGTTTACATCCCCTTGGTGGATTGTCCCCTTTATCATTATGTGTCTCTTACTACAGTCTTGGTTTTAAAGGTAATTTTATGAAATCTAAGGATTGCTACCCCTTAGTTTTTTACTTTCCATTTACATGAAATATTTTTTTCATACTTTTGTTGTTAGTATGTTGTGTATCTTTAATTTCTAGGTGGGTCTCTTGGAAATAGCATATATATGGATCTTGTTTTTTTTATCCACTCAGCTACCCTATTGATTGGAGCATTTAAACCATTTACATTTAAAGTGATTACTGACAAATACATGTTTATTTCCTTTTTATTTTTAACACTTTCCTCCTCCTTCTTCTTCTGCTTCTTCTTCTTCTTTCTTCTCTTTTTCCTTCTTTTTTCTCTTCCTACTTCCTTTTCCTCTACTATTTCTCCTCCTCCTCCTTATTCTTTCTATAATCCTTTTAATTATTTGTAGAAATAATATGTGGCCTAAGACCATTGTGTCTTTTTAAAGAAAGGGCTTTCATCTTCTCAGCTTACCTCTTTTTTGGTCTCGGGAACTCCTATATTGTGGTCTGGAAATCCTTCTTTTTCTAATTTGATGTTTTTCAGAACATATTTTAAAAGTTTATTTCTTCCATTTTAGATGTTCTCAGCAAGAAGGTTGGTCTGAGTTATCTTACCTACCTTTGCTGAATTTTTCTGTCCTTCAGGTGTTCACATTTTCAGCCCTTATGAATTTTATATTCACATTTCCCTTCTTTATTCTTTTCCATCAGCAGTTATTACTATCTAATAAATGATGGGTTTTGCTTATCATCTTGTTTATTGCTTATCTTCCTTCTTGTCTACCTCCTTCCATATTGTGAAGTACTTAGAGTTCTTTTTACTACTGCTCCCTACCATATTCTCAGGAACTAGTACTGTTCTTGGCACATATTAATGCTCACCACATTATTGTTGAATGAATTTAAAAAAACTGGCCATTGCCATTCAGGAGCTTTTAACTTAATTCATTATGTAAGTTAATTCTGTGACAGACCCTTATAGCTATGCTTTGCAGTTCACCAAATCTTGGTGCTAGGAAGCTATCAGGAATCATATACTTCTTAGATTTTTTTAATTAAAAAAACAGAATTGTAGAGAGGATAAGACTAATTTATATTAACTTCAAGAAAAAGGGTTTTAACCCGGCCTGCTGTTTTGGTTGGTTGGAGTGTCATCTCATATGCCAAATTGTTGCAGGTTTGATCCCCTGTTAGGGCATGTACCTCAGTTGTAGTTTTGATTCCAATCCAGGCACATATGGGATGAGTGAAAAGTAATCCATAAAAAGTTCTCATTGCATTCAGTACCATTCTTTTTTGCTCAGTCTTCTTTTTTGGGAGGAAAGGATTCTGAAACAGGGAATTGCAGACTCTTGGACTCCATGATATAGGTAGAGACTGTGCATATAATGGGATAATATCTGTGAAGCCCTTTGAAGTCCTCTTGTTATTCATCAGGTTTAGTGGTTATGAGTAAGAAGCCTTGGGATCTTTATAGAATTTCAAATGCCATAGTGGAGAGGAGCTCCAAACTGTAACTGCAGAATTCTTTATCCTTTTATCTCTGACATTTTTGTTCTTTTGTTGTATAGGTAACACCTCTCTTTCAAACAGATTTTTACTAGGTCTTTCGAACACAATTATACCACGTGTAGTGCGTACCTTTGGACACATTTCCTTGACATAGGGCATGCAAGGCACACATGTGGAATAGAAAGTTAAGGTTTTACTAGCACTATGTATTCACATTGATCTAGGACACTTATGATACAGTTATGAAAAAAACCCCCAGAACAATAACAAAACAAACAATGTGGCATATGTGAAGCAGGAACACTTTCTATGATCATTTTTTCTAATGACAGCAATACATCAAATATGAGACAAGATTAATTCAGCTGATTCATTTATTTCCTTTTTAATTTTTCATCTTAAGAACTGTTGAGTCAATTCTTCCCACTGTGTAATGGATACTTCCATCATATGAGAAAGCAAACACTGCATTGGAGTGAGACGCTGGCCCCCAAACTTTGGCCGTTCTTTAATAATGATCTCATCTTCAATTCCATGCCCCTTTCTCCCTGCCCTTAATGACTCTGCATTTGTGATGTTTCTTGGATATTGATGGATAGACCAGGATTCACTTTTGCAATGACCCACCTCTTACATCATGTCACATCTCATTTAATTTTAACATAAGGAAGTAGACCCAGAGAGAGTGTGGTTTACCCCAAGAAATCTACTGGATGCTTCATGCTTTTTAAACAAAACATATTTTATTTTGTTATTTCACTGTTTGTTTAGCATAGATTATATCCTGGATTTTACTCTAGGCATTGGAATTATAAGGATGAAGAAGATGTTCCAGCTCAAAAGGTTAGTGCTCCACTTGACAAAATAAAAGATTGTGTAATTACACAAGGTATAACATGCTATGAGAGAAAGAAGAGATGGACTGGCTCTTCGTCATGTTTGGGCTAGACTGGGATGGCACTTGGATGAGAAACCATTTTAATGTGGGCTTTGAAGACTGAGGACACATTTAAAGGCAAAAGAGAGGGAATTGCCATTCCAGAGAGATGAAATGGCATGTATAATAGTTCACATCCAAAAAAGAGTAAGGACTTAAGTGATGTGGGAAAAGACAGTAGGAGATAGATTTAAGGGACATTTTGGAAATAGAATTGGTAAGACTTGCTGTTCATTTGAATGTTAAGAGTTGACAAAAGGATATTGCCAAAGACGACCTGTAGATTTGGAGTTTAGGGGAATGTTTAGTTTAGAATCCACTGAGCTCTTGAGTTGGGTATATGAAATTTATGTGAAGGTATTTGCTGGGCTACTATAATTCTAGTATGAGATTTGATGGGGGTGGGCTACTAGAGATTCGGACTGCTTCACGTGGTCAAGTGCCCTAACCACACACTTGCTGTCAAAGGCAGAGCATCTAAGGGACTCTGTGTCAAAGAGATTGAGCAAAAAGGAAAAAGGATTCACAGACATGGGCAAAAGTATGGTGATTGCTGGGGAAAGGAGGTATAAGGAGACTAAATAATAATAGAAAAAATACAATAAAAATTAAAAATATTACCGATCAAAAAGCATGATGAAACACTCTACATTAATTTTAGGTTTTTAATAAAATATATTTTGTTTGGAAATTGCCATATTAAAGAGAAATTCAAGAGAGAAGAAAGTATAATATATGTCTTCCCCCTTATTAAGTATACTTTAAATTAAAAAGAAGAATTTATATAAAATTATTTGGAAGAAGGGAAATAGTGCAGTCAAAACAGTTCATGGTAGAGATGGCATAAACCCCTGTATTCTTTTACCACCTCTGTATTTTTACAAAACTTCAATGGAATAAAAACAAAAAAAACTAAGGTAATTTGGGGGTCATATAATTGGTGATTTTGCTGGTTTTTGGAGGATGAAAATAAATTACTTGCTTACCCACAGAAGACACACACGAAAGGATATCCTCACTAATCACAAGGGGCCTTGATATTATCAGAATTTTCACTAGACCTTTTTCTATTGGCTTCATGTCATTTCAGCGGGGTTTTCCCACGTGTTAAAGACTCTAGCATCAAATTTTAAAAAAATTATATATGTTTTAGGGATGTATAATGGGAGCGTCTGTGGTGCTGACAATGTTCTGCACTTGGTCACAACTGTATTCACTCTGAGACTCCTCAAGCTGTACACTGAAGACTTGTGAGTGTTTTCAGATGTATTTTATACATTCATAAAACGTTTACTAAAATATTACATATTGCAGATTTATCCAATGTGGTTATTTCTTATACTTCCATTTTAAAGTACATAAACTAATTTGATTAGAAATCTTACATATAATTATTCAGTTTTTTAAAATTTTCAATTTGTGTATGTTTTCAGGTAGTCACATAAAAATTACACCAAGAAAACTGGTTTAAAAATATACAGAATGTGCTCTATGTGTGTCAGGTGATTTAAGGCTTTCCAAACAGTGTTCAAAGATTCCATTTTTGTATCCAAATTGCAAATGAAAACTTAGAAAAATGCTTCCCTGAGGTGAAGTTAACTTGCCGAGGACAGAAGATTTTTTAAGGATGCCAGTTTGCCCGCTGTAGGGCCCAAGTGTTTATTCAGCTGAGGCTTGGATGAAAACCCAGCATCAATGTCACAGTTTCAGCACATGTGAGGAAAATACATGTGGTACATAGCAAATTAGGTGTCATGCTCTGGGAAGGGCAGAGTGGGATTGATTTGCTGCTTTTAGCAATGCTCTTTTACTGTCAGCTGTGGTTTTGAGGAAAGCATTAGAGATTTTTGTCACAGATGTTTCTTTCATAAACTTCTGTGGGAGGACGACATTCTGCAAAAATGGTTTACTGCTCTTCTGCCTTCTCTGGAGGAGAAGCAGGCTCTCCGTCCTAGCCAGAGGGACTCAAGGAGTGCTCTTCATTTATACAATAGCATTGAGGATCATGACATTTACATAGTTGATTTTAGAACTTTGTTGGGAAATATAGTGTTGAAGTATTTATTCAACATAGGAACCATTAAGGAGGTTTTTTAAGACTCATTGTGGGGGAGGGTGAAAACAGCCCACTAAGTGTTAAAACTGGATGTTAAAAAATGTTTATAATTTTTTATTTAAGGTTTCATCGTTGATTACAGTAATTAATCTTTTTAGCATATGGTACTTGACACAAGTTACTAAATTGTGAGAAGTTAAAAAATCTTTCTAGCTCAGTAATTTCTGTTTATAAGATGATGAAATATGTGAAGAGCAAAAATATTTGTATAAAAAACATGGTTGATAGCATTATTTGATGGTAACTTTTAAAATAAGGGATAAGAACTGCTTATCCACTGAGAACTTTAATTCATCACTTTCATTTGGTATAATTTTCACTGAGAATTTGGTGAGCAAATGTAAACATTCTGTACATAAGTATTTTCCTGCTGAACAAAAATGCAGTTACTATAGCAACTGCAACGGTGCATGAGATCTAAAAGATAGAATATTTTTAAAAAGCATTATTCATGTGTCAAATGAAATTTTCTACTTTATACCATGTACAAGTCAGAATATTTTTTCTGATGCAATGTGGATACCAGTGTTTAATCACTCATTTATTTTTCTCGAATGTTCTATACTGCCTATAAAAGTTTTTGTTTTTTAAATATATATGTACACAAATTGGGGTATATAAACTGTCACTTGCCAATTTAGATGATGAAGGTTAGAATAGGGTGAGTATTTATTTTTTATGTGAGTGAATTATCATTTCAAATTTAAACGAAGAAATAATTTACCATATTGTCTTGAAGTGTAAGAAAAGAAAACTATGTTAGGGCAGGTCATACTTGCTGATTGAAACACTTGTCCTCCTCTACTAGGTTGCAAACATTAAGTCTTAAATGTTTATTTTGAAAATTTCCTATCTCCTTCACTGACAGGAACATTTTTTTCATTTTGAATACATATGATTTTATTTTATTTTTTAAAATATATTTTATTGATTATGCCAGTACAGTTGTTCTATTTCCCCCTTCATTCCCCTTCACCCTGCATACCCCCTCCCCGACCATTCCCCCCCTTCAGTTTATGACCATGTGTCCCAAGTTCTTTAGATTCTATATTTCCCCTACTTGCCCTCCCCCTGTCTATTTTCTACCTACCATCTATGCTACTTATTTTCTGTACCTTCTCACCCCTTCTCCTTCTCCCACTCCCCTGTTGCTGACCCTCCATGTGATCTTCATTTCTATGGTTCTGCTCCTGATCTAGCTGTCCTCTTAGTTTGCTTTTGTTTTGGGTGTGGTTGTTAATAACTGTGAGTTTGCTGTCCTTTCACTGTTCATATGTTTTATCTTCTTTTTCTTAGATAAGTCCCTTTAACATTTCATATAGTAAGGGCTTGATGATGATGAACTCCTTGAATTTGATCTTATCTGAGAAGCACTTTATCTGTCCTTCCATTCTAAATGAAAGCTTTGCTGGATAGATCAATCTTGGATGTAGGTCTTTGGTTTTCATGACTTGGAATACTTCTTTCCAGCCCCTTCTTGCCTGTAAGGTCTCTTTTGAGAAATCAGCTGACAGTCTGATGGGAACTCCTTTGTAGGTGACTGTCCCTGTATCTCTTGCTGCTTGTAGGATTCTCTCCTTCATTTGAATCTTGGCTAATGTATGATGTGCCTTGGAGTGTTTCTTCTTGGGTCCAACTTTTTTGGGACTCTCTGAGCTTCCTGGATTTCCTGGAAGTCTATTTCCTTTGCCAGATTGGGGAAATTCTCCTTTATTATTTGTTCAAGTAAGTTTTCCACTCGTGGCTCTTCCTCTTCCCCTTCTGGTACCCCTATAATTCAGAAGTTGGAATGTTTAAAGATGTCCTGAAGGTTCCTAAGCCTCTCCTCATTTTTTTGAATTCTTGTTTCTTCATCCTTTCAGTTTGGTCATTTTTTCCCTCTTTCTGGTTCACTCCTTCAATTTGAGTCCCAGTTTCCTTTCCACGACTATTGGTTTCCTGTGTATTTCCATTCATTTCAATTAGTTTAGCCTCCATATGTTCCTCTAATTCGTGACTAAAATCAACCAGTTCTGTGAGCATCCTGATCACCAGTGTTTTGACCTGTGCATCTGAAAGTTTAGCTATTTCTTCATTTCTTAGATTTATCGGTTCTGGGGCTCTGAGTTGTTCTTGAGCCATGTTTTGATCTGTTTGTGCCTGTTATGTATGAGGAGCGGAGCCTTAGTTGTTCACCAGGGCGGGGCCACCCAGGTCACTGGTTTGTGACACTGTGTTGGGGACGGGGTCAGAGAGAGACAATGGCGGTCTCCTCTGCCTCTTCCTGCCACTGGAGCCTGCGTGGTCTGTCTCACCTCTGGCTCCTTCACTGGTTATCTGCGCACGAATGTGTGACTGTGGTCAGCCCTCAGTGGGTCTGCCCGCTGCTCCACACCTGGGATCCGCCCTTGGCTGCCCGTGCACCTGGGTTGTGCACCCAGGTCAGTCCAGTGGATATTTCCTGTCTGATCCTGCTCTGCTGCTGGCTCTGCCCCTCTTACAGGTTTGGCTGAAGGGTTTGTTGTTGTCAGACTTCCATATAGTTCAGTTTTCTGTGGTTTGGCTGTGTTTTTGTTGCTAAAACTTTGTTGTTTTTAAACTTGGTTGTGTGAGAAGGTGCAGTGCTTCCACCTATGCCTCCATCTTGGCGGAAGTCCCCTGAATATATACAATTTAAAAAATTGTATTTTCCTAATTTTTTTAACAGAAACACCTCACAATTTTCTCATTTTAAGGTCTGGATGGAATCCTTTATGAGGCAGAAACCTGTTGTGGAGCTTTTCTGTATAACTGCTTCCTAATCCTGTGTTTCTAAGTATCTGGTTGTTTTTTCAGTTTGGAGTTTCTACAGTGGAAAAGTTAAGGGTATTTTCCTGGAATCAATTTTACAACTGTTACCTTTGTAAAACAGGCTGTGTTCTCCAGAAGTTTTGCTAGATAACAGGTTCATGGAACTAGTGTCAAGTAATCCTACTTTTTTCAAAACCTTGCTTTGTGAACTCCAGATTCACACGGTTTATTGACATTCATGGTTTGGAAACTGAAGGTCACTTCAGTGAGAATGAGAGAGGTGTTTGCAGTAGCTCTTCTCTCTTCAGACTTTTAAAAATGCCATAATATTTGACTCGCTGGAGATTCAAACTGAATTTAAATTGTTGGAGTCATGAAAAGCTTTAAAAAATTGGAGGCAATGGTTATAAAATAAACAGGGTTATTTTTGCTGAAAAGTGTCCTACAAAGTTTGGAACACATTTAGAAAATTTTAAAAAATGCTTATGTCGTTATGGAACACTCATTAAATTGAATTTGTACACATGTTATTTTTCACAACTGTGTAGATTCATAGTCTAAAACTGTACTTTAACATAATAAATTACATGTTTAGTTCAGATTCTACACCAATAATGAATCACGATCAATTGCTTGTATGTTGCAGGTCAGCATAACAGGAGCAACATTTAAAAAATATATATTTTATTGATTATGCTATTGTAGTTGTCTCAGTTTTCCTCTCTTTGCTCACCTCAACACAGTATTCCTCATTCCTTCCAGCATTCATCCTTCTTAGTTCATGTCCATGGGACATTTATATAAATTTTTTGGCTTATGTGAAGGTTCTCTCCATTTCCTATACTGTTCTTGACACCCCCTGTCTATTTTGTACCTACTAGTTTGTACCTCTTAATCCCTGCACCTTTTCTCCCATTCTTCCTCTTTCCCCTCACAATTGATAGTCCTCCAAAGTCGACTTCTATGTCTATGATTCTATTCCCATTCTGCTTGTTTGCTTAGATTGATTTTAGATTCAATTGTTGGTAGTTGTGAATTTATTGCCATTTTAATGTTCATAGTTTTGATCTTTTCTTTTTCTTATATAACTTGCTTTAGTGTTTCATACAATAATGGTTTCATGATGATGAACTTATCTAGTTTTAGTTTGGGAAGCACTTTATCAGTCCTTCCATTAGAAATTATACCTTACCCGGATAGAGTAATCCAGATTGTATGTACTTGCTTTTCATCACTTTGAGCACTTCTTGAAACTGCCTTCTAGCCTGCAAAGTATCTTTTGAGAAATCAGCTGATTGTCTTATGGGAACTCAGTTGTAGGTAACTCTCTGTTTTACTCTTGCTGCTATTAAGATTCTTTTTATATTTTTGACTTTTGGAATTATAATTATGATGTGTCTTGGTGTGCTCCATTTTGTTTGGGATTGTCTGTGCTTCCTGGACTTGTATGTCTATTTCCTTCACCAAATTAGAAAAATTTTCTTTCATTATATTAAATAAGTTTTCAATTTCTTGTTCATCCTATTATCCTTCTGGCGTGCCTATGATTCTAATGTTGAGGCTCCTTAGTATATCCTTGTTTTTTTTTCTTCTTTCTTCTTGCTTTTCTGATGGAATATTTTTTTCTTCCTTATGTCCCAAATCCTTGATTTGATTTTTGGCTCCTTTCCCTCCACTGTTGGTTCCCCATAGATTTTTATTTATTTCACTTAATGTAACTTCCATTTCTGTCTGCATCTTGTTTATGCTGTTGAAGTACTCAGTGAGTTCCTGGAGCATCCTAACAACCAGTGTTTTGAACTCTGCATCTGATGGGTTGCTTATCTCCATTTTGTTTAGTCGTTTTTTCTGGAGTATTGTTCTGTTCTTTCATTTGGGCTGTATTTTTTTGTATCATAATTTTGGCAGCTTCTCCGTGTTTGTTTCTGTGTATTAGGTAGAGTTACTTTTACTCTCTGTACTAGTAGCATGGCCTATTGCAGAAAAGCATACCTGTAAGTTGTCTGGGGTGGAGCCTTAGGTAATTGGCATGGTCACCTGTGTCACTGCTCTGTGGCTCTGTGTAGGGAGGGCTCAGAGAGGAGACAATGCCACTACCTGGTCTCTGGAGTTTTGACTGGGAGGAAGCTATCTTTTGGCACTCACCCTGTTACTAGCCACTTAGTTTCTCACCATATGCCATTGGTACCCTTCCAACTCTCACCCTGGTGCTGAATCCCAGAGGGGGTGAGTCTACGGAAGTCCTAAGTCCACTGGGGGCCCTTTAAGAGGAGTCTTCCGAGAATCCTGCAGTTTATTCTGCTGCCTCAACTCCCACTGATTTTTATAGCCAGAAGTTATGGGGACTTACATACTTATTGAAAAAAATTAATGTTACATAATACCGTAAACATTTTTTGTTTTTATGTGATGAGGTACTTTTGTGTAAAAATTTAATAGATTTCCTTCAGCTTCTGTTGAGGCCTTGAAAATGTGGGTAATTTGTTTTCTATCATTTTTTGTATCCTGTTTGTACTTGGCAATGATTAACAAAAGTGGTCAGGAGAACACAGAGGCATTGCTAGAACTATAAATGATGACAAAAAGATAAAGCAGATGAAGTTTGAACTAGATAGTCTTCTAATTCACTTTTTAAACTTAAGTCCTTTTTGTTAGTTTTTTTATTGTTGTTCAAGTACAATTGTCTCCATTTCTCCCTACCATTTCCCCCAACCTCAGCCATTTCCATCTCCCACCCTCAGTCCTATCCCCCCTTTGGCTTTGTCTATGCGTCCTTTATACATGTTCCTGAATAGCCCTCCTCCATCCCTCCACCATTGTCCCCTCCTACCTCCCCTCTGGTTACTGTCAGTTTATTCTTAATCTCAATGTCTCTCATTATATTTTGCTTGCTTGTTTGTTTTGTTGATTAGGTTCCACTTGTAAGTGAGATCATATGGGGTCCGTCTTTTACTGCCTGTCTTATTTCTTGTCCTGTCACAAAAGGTAGGAGTTCCTTCTTTCTTTCTGCTATGTAGTATTCCACTGTGTAAATGCAACATAGTTTTTTGAGCCACTCATTTAATGGTGGGCTTTTAGGTTGCTTCCAGCACTGGGCTATAGTAAATTGTGGTGTTATGAATATTGGGGTGCATAGGTTCTTTTGAATTGGTGTTTCGTAATTCTGAGGGTATAGTACTAACAGTGGAATTGCCAGGTCAAAAGGCAATTCCATTTTTAATTTTCTAAGGAAATTCCATACTGTTTTCCACAGTGGCTGCACCAGTCAGTTTTATAAGCTGTATTACCAGGAGTTGAAATACAAATGCAATTTTAAAAATAGTTGAGTTTTACAATGATTCTTACATTACTAGTGGGTACACAGCCTCTTACTAGAATTTTAGTGTATCATATTCAGTCCCTAAATTTTCAGACAGGTATCAGGAGATTTAAGAAAGTGGTTTATGGAACGTGGAAATAGTAATTAAGTGAATATAGAATACACTTATTGGAGACAAGTTGGGAGTGAGGGCAGTTTAGTCACAGAATGGAAAGCTGTTTCAGAATGCTGCCCAGTTGTTTTTCACTCTTGCAGAAATCACTGCTGTAGATTATATTCCAGTAATTGAAATCAGCCAGATATTATGAAGACTTCTTTATCATATATTTGCTTACATGCTATGGCTAACTATAGTCTGAAAAGTAAATAAGCATCTGTATTTCTTAAGAGATCATTGAATTTTTTTCATATTTTTGTTTCCATACCTTAATTGGTTAAATAATAATACTAATTTTGAACATAAATTGCATTTCCTCAAGATTCTATAGAAACAAACATATGACTCAATATTTCCTTTCAGAAACAATGATAGTTCCCTTCTGAACCATTGTGGCTCTACTTTATCCCACTCACACGACATCTGTCACTAATCACTTTGTCTGGAATTTATCTGAGTATTGAATAATCTCCCTCAAAATATTTTAGGCTTCTTGGTGGCAGGGAGAATATTGTGTTTATCTTTGTGTCCTGCCCAACTTTTGGCACAGTTTCTCATGTATAAACAATCCTTAAGAAATATTTCTATGTGTAATAAGTGGGTAAAAGAAATATTTCTCAGCGGGCACAGGTCACTTAGAAAACCTAACACTGCTAGAGAAGAAGTCTAAATGATAGGGAATCAGAATCGTCTTTCCCACACAGGGTGGACGATATCATCTTTATGAAAAATCAATTTTAGTGTGTAAAAAGTAAGTGATATTGAAATTACAAAAAAGTACAAAGCAAGCATTTCCAGAAATACTGTTGATTCTGAATACACAATATACACAAGTTATAAGATGTCAGGGTCAAAATTCTGCAATTATGTTATTCTATACTTTTTAGCCTTGTGAAAATTGGGGGTGATCTGAGAGATACACATAAACTCTTTTCTTAAATATATATATATATATATATATATACATATATATGTGAATGCTACTTGAATATGATGATGAGAATGATAGAGTGAAATGCAAAAATCAAAATGATTTAGGTTTTCATTTTCATATTTGACTCTAACAGATTATGTGGAAGTTAGTTCAGAAGATTTGGATACTGAGCAAGATATTTTTAGTGAAGGAAGTAAAAATGAATTAGGCCTGAATGAAGGCTATATTTTGGAAAGGATAAAGAATTAAAATGAAGGAAAAATCCAATAAGAAGACACATTAGAATATTTTGTGTTAACTTCCATCAATTTGATCAAATGAAAAAAATGCCAAGACAAAATTTGAAAACTAGAACTGCTTTATCACAAATGATATTTTAGATCTAGTTTTATTATGTACAAATAAATACATTGATTCCATCTCAAGCTAGTTTTCACAAGAAAGAGATGTTAAATAAATAGGCAAAACCAAATTGAAAGCAATTTTAGGCTTCTTATATCTAGATGGTTTATATCACAGAAATTGGCTAAATTTTCAGGATTTATGGGCTAAAGATGGTACTTGAATTGAACTTTTAGACTTATAATATCTTTGTAATATTTAGGTATATTCATAGTTATATCAGGCTTGATAACAAACTTACCCAGTTAGAACACCTGAAAGTGGACAAATTAGTGGCTCTGAGAGACATTTTCTCAGCATTTGTAGAAAATTGTGAATTATGTTACTCTATGGGACAGAATGTAAGAATAGATGAAATGTTACCTGAATTTACAGGCAAATGTGGGTGTAGACAATATAGTCCATCCAAGCCCAGTAAATATGATATAGAAATTTTTGCTGTGGTCAATTCAAAAATGTTTTACATAGAAGATCTTGAAATACATGCCAGTAGGCAACCTGATGGTTCCTACTTAATTAGTAATAAACCAGCAGATGTAATTAAGATATTTTCAGAAGCCATTTACTCATCAGGATAAATATTGCAGCAGATAACTTGTTTACTAATACAAATCTTATCTCTGACTTGAAAAAGAGCAACTTTCATATGTAATACTGTTCATAAGAATAAGCCCTAACTAACCTCTGATTTTGTGTCTTCTAAAAACAGGCCTGCAAAATCCAACTTATTTACTTTTCATGCAGATCGAACATTTGTATTTCATATATCCCAAAAGGGAAAAAAATGTAATTTTAGTTTCAAGTATTCATTTTGATTATTCCATAAATTTAAGTTTGCAGAAGCCTAACATAATAGAATATTAAAATCAAACACAGTCAGGAGTTGACACTGTAGACCCAATGATAGGTGAATATCATTGGACCAGGAACACCAGAAGATAGTCTATGGTTATATTCTACACAATTTTGAATGTTGCAGGAATAAATGCTCAGACTATTCATATGCTGAGCAGCAATGCAAAAATAAGGTACAGAGTATTTATTAAAAGTCTTATAACACAGTTAGTGTGAGAACAAATAAAAAAGCTTTCAGAAATCTCTACAGGTGCGCATTAAGTCTTTGTGCCAGAAACTTCATCAATTTCAAATCGAAATTGAAGGCAATTCTAATGACAACATAAATATGGCTCCCTGGTCAAGCAGAAAAAGATAAAGATGTTTTAGGTGGTATGCATTTAGTGAGTCGCTCATCAACATATTTTTGTAAGTGTTGTGAAAACTATTTTTGCCTTAAGCATAGCAATATTATTTGTGATGACTGTTACAAATGTTATGTAAAGCCAACGATTGAAGATTCCAATTAATTAATGTTAAAGACATTTTTGGTTGTATTTTTTAGCATTATCTGTTTCTGTTATTTGAAAAGAAAAATTTTTATTACTTATGTTTTAATATTTCTGTGTTTAATAATTTCTGGATGGTAACAAAATAAATATAAATCATGTATTTTATTATATAAATGTAATAAGTGCAAATTTACAGCACTTTAATTTTTTGTCACTTTAGCACAAACTAGTAATGAATGTATCTCTCGGACACTTGCATCTTATGCTATATATATATTTTTGACTGCGACTTTTATTAATGTGAATTTTTTATGTTTACCAAATTATTTTCAACAAGTGATTATTTAGAAAAAATTGCATTACTATTATTTAAAGAAGAAACATGGTGTACTTTGAAGCTGAGTTAAAGCATGAGCACAGAGGAATAGTAACACAGTCTGTCTCTTATAACACCTAACATCCCTACCAAACCTAAAATGGGTATATTAGTATTAGCAGAATGCACTCAGAACATAAGAGACAGAAATTGTACACAACAGACATTTACAGCAATACTTTTTTCTATATCAAGGTTTTTTTCTTAATTTATTTTTAGTGTAATTTTCCCATTACTATTTATCCCCTTATACCCTCTTCTCTTATCAATTATTGAGCTCATTCAAGAGAGCTTTACTTTCAAAGGATTTTGATAATATCACAATATTTTGTAATAATGTCATTTAAGGGTCTAAAGGTAAAGTGTTCTCCACTGCTTGCCTCCAAAATGAAGTGAATATTATTTTGGTAGACACCAAGTAAAAAGAATAAAACTCCTTTTTTCCACCTTCTGTATCTCCCTTCCCTGTGTATGTTTCTTACTTTCACACTATTGCCACACGTGCAGCACACTTCTGACACTTCTGGTCACCAAATGTGTGGGTTCCCCTGTCCTTCACCACAGTAAGCAAGTCTTTGAGACCAGCTGGGTGTCCTACAATTTAACTTAATTCTCTCAGAGAGTCATATCCTGCAGATCAAGGGGTCTGGTGCCACAAGACTGACCTTCCCCTCATTTCAGACACCAGTTGTAAGCCCTAATTATTTTCTGTGCTTCTGACCAATTGGCAATAGATAGACAGTTTCAACAACTTTTTTCTTGGGTTTAGTTAATTGCTAGAATACTTTGCAGATTCAGGGACACTCTTACGTTTCCAAGTTTATTAAAGAATATGATAAAGGATACAGATGAATAGCCAGATGAAGAGATACTTAGGGGTGAGGTCTGGGAGGGTCCCTAGCACGGTAAAGCCTCTTTCCTTGTGCAGCTGGGGTGTATCACAATCCCAGTATGGATGTTTCACAGCCTGGAAGCTCTCTGAACCCCATACTTTGGGTATTTAATATGGAGGCTTTATTATGTAGCCATTTTCAGCCCTTCTCTCTTCTCAAGAGAATGAATGGGGAAAGGGGCTGAAAATTGTTGACTTCTAATCATAGCTTGGATTTTTCAGCGACCAAGCCTACTTTCAGAGCCACCCAGGAGCTCACCTCAATAGAACAAATGACACTCCTGTCACTTATAAAATTATAAGGGTTATGGGAGCATTGATTGTATCAGGAACCAGGGTCCAAGGCCAAATATTAGGAAAAAAGATTCTTCTAGCACTTTTATCACTTAGGGAATCATAAGGGTTTCAGTAGTTCTTTACAAGAACCAGGGACAGAAACCAATATATATTTTTTCTACCATCTCATACCAAGGAAATAATTGGGTAAATAAAATTATCTAGTGTATTAAATATATAATAATGCAATTCAAAAGCATTCAAAATAATAAATACTCATATTCTTTTAACAACAGGTAGAATTTTATTATATTTGCTTGTTTAACATAAATTAGTTTTAGTCTAGGTTACTCTTCAATGTCATTTCTCATGCTTTTCTGTAAATTAGACCAGAATGTCTTTTTTTAAAATTTTTTATTTAGTTATTTTTCAAGTACAGTTTTCTGTTTATTTCTCCCATCCCAGCCCACCCCTCCCCCATGCACCCCACCTCCCTCCCATTTCCACCCCCCTTAGTTATTGTCCCTGTGTCCTTTATATGTGTTCCTCTAAATCCCTCCCATTTTTCCCCTTAAATTCCCTCCTTTCTCCCCTCTGGTCGCTGTCCTCTTGTTCTCTGCTTCAGTGTATTTATTTTTATTTTCCTTGACTGTCTGTTTTGTTGTTTAGGTTCCTATTAAAGGTGAGATCATATGGTATTTGTCTTTCAACCCCTGGCTTATTTCACTCAGCATAATGCTTTCCAGTTCCATCCATGTTGTTGCAAAGGGTAATATATTGTTCCTTCTTTCTCTTTGCTGCATAGAATTACATTATGTATATGTACCATAATTTTTTGATCCATTCATTTACTGACAGGAACCTAGGTTGCTTCCAACTCTTGGCTATTGTAAATTGTGCTGCTATAAACATTGTGGTGCATAGGTTCTTTGAAATTGATGTTTTGGGTTTCTTACAATATAATCCTAGCAGTGGAATTGCTGGATCAAAAGGCAGGTCAATTTTTATTTTTCTGAGAAAATTTCATACTGTTTTTCATAATGGTTGTACCAGTCTGCAATCCCACCAACAGTGAACTAAGGTCCCCTTTTCCCCACAACCTCTCCAACATTTGTTGTTGGTTGCTTTGTTTATGATAGCCATTCTGACTGGCAGAATGTCTTTTTTTTTTTAATAGTGAAAATTCACATCCAGGAGTCTCCCTCCAGGAGGTGGGGAGCATGTGAGTAATGATTGTAACATGCATCTATGTATTCAGCTACTGAGTGAAAGTTAGTGGAAACTCTGACTGCAGCCTCCAGTCTCTGCACATTTGTAAACTTCTCTACAAATGGATGATGTAAGGATGGTGGGCTTTCCAGGAGTCTTGTTCTTTTTATTCTGTGACTTTTATAAAATTATGGATCAGAGAAAGACTGGACCTGAGATTGACCAGATTAATCTCCAAAATTGATTGATGAGTTATGAAAAATTTGTTAGGAACTCTTCATACAAGTTATAAGGGGAATGGATTAACTACAAGGCAATACATTTTGAGAAGAGTCGTGTGTATTTGTTTTTTAATATATCTATAATGTTAATAACTTTGCTTTTGATAACCCATATGGAAATGAATATATTAGCAAAGTAGATATGATATTCTCTTTAAATCACAGCTTTAATAATTAAAAAAATTATTTTATATTAAAAGCACCAATTGACATTAGTTAGGGGCAGAACCATTTTTTCAAATAATGATTAATTCTTTACCACAAAAAACTAAATCAAACAGATATTTTAGAGACATAAACCAGATGCCATGATTTAAAATGGTTAAGAATAAAGAAATTCCCTCACTACAGTAGACTTACTTTTGGTTAGTTTTGATATACACAACAAAATGCCTTTTTATATACCAACAGAGTTTTGAGAAGTTTTAAAATTGACAATGAAAAATATAAACAACATTAAACTCAGTTTTTGATTCATCTGGTTTTCAGTAAAGAGAGAGCAGAGACATAGCCATTCCATGTTGAGGTAGAAGCATTTTCCAGTGGGGTTTGCTACTTTAATAGAAGGTATCTGACATGTATTTTGGGATGTGGGAGAAATGGAGCTTACAACAATACAAGTCTTTGTAATCCTTGTTTCCTTCTAATGGAGAGACCCAGAGTCCATCCAATAAAATCTACCTTCCTAGCCAAAATTTGGTCAGATTTTGATGAAAAGGATTTTCCCAGAGTGGGACTAGTAGCACTCAAATTACAGTAATTTATTAGAATTTTATCCTATAAGACAC
This sequence comes from Artibeus jamaicensis, assembly GCF_021234435.1. Classification (NCBI taxonomy): domain Eukaryota; kingdom Metazoa; phylum Chordata; class Mammalia; order Chiroptera; family Phyllostomidae; genus Artibeus; species Artibeus jamaicensis. The sequence goes on along the minus strand of NW_026521844.1, from coordinate 14,968,523 downwards.
ATAAAATTATTTTCCAGTACTACATTTATTTCCCTCATCTCTTCCTTTGCCAACTATGAATCATTTAAGTTTTCAAAGCATAAATAGTATTCTGCCTAGAAATAATTGGATGACCTCATAGCTGGGTTTGTATTTTTGGAACCATTATGACATGGCTCTAAAGAAATCAATTTTCCAGAGTCTTATTCTGGGTAACTGGACTGATGTTCACTGAAAAAGCAAACCATCTTATTTATATAAAATAACAATACAGTCATTATGTAAATGAAACTAGTGAAATGTAGTTAGTCCAATTATCTTCTACTATTTTTTAGTGACATTCAACATTGAAAAACCTATCTTTTCTTTATGTACAAATGCATCACTCTGAATTGGGAGAACTTTTGTTTACATATTTTTTTTCAAATCCAAGAACAAACAAATAAATAATATCCCCTGGATTTTAGATTTCATGAAACTGGCAGTGATCTCATTATAAGGCTAGGTTTTGTTTATTTGCTTATTTATTCATTTATTTGTTGATAATCATTTGACCTTTTTTTCTACTCATTTGGATACTATGAATCATGATACTATGAATATTGGATTATGGTGATGGTTATACATCTCTGTAAACTGAGGAAAATAGTTGGTTTGTACACTTAAAATGGGGAAATTTATTGTTATGTAAGTAATAAATCAATAAAGTCATCATTAAAGGCTAGTTTTAAATACATCTAGATTATATGGCCCTAATAGATTATTTGCAAGATTTCAAGAAAACTTCTTTCCCAAGAGTATCTTTTTCATTTAACTTTATTAATGTCTGACATTTCACCATTAGAAGCTTATTTAGGTTATGAACTTGACAACACTTCAAGTGCTACTGTGAGGGATAACACATAAAAGTTAATAACTTTGTTGTGGTAAGCACAAATCAGTGATCTGTGAATGAATTAAAAATGCATAAATAGATATAGTCCAAAGAATAACTTTGTAGGATGCTGGTAAGAACATAGTGTGAAAGTGATGTTATAAAGGTCCAGAGCAGGGGAACGTCTCAGGAACAGAAGATGTAGATTGGGTACCACCCAGGAGGTCCTGGGGCAACAGAAGGACATTAGTGTCCCTGGGGAAGGTATACCAACTGGTAGAGAAAACATTAAAAAATCACAGCAAAAGGTTAGTCTCTTTCCAGAACTTTGCCTTGCTTTGTAATTTAACTTAACTTTTTTTCCTGGGTATTTAAATCACAATGCTTATGTGTACAGACATTTACAAAAGAGTAATGGAGTCTCACAGTAAAACAGTGGGATCTACCAGCCTATGATGATGGCAGATTCAAAGAACCAAAGAGATGCAAATGATTCTTGTAACATCCTGGAGCAAGCTAGCTATTGGGTAATCTTAGAAAAAGTGTCCAGAATGTCTCAATAAAAAAGAATATCTTTGTGCATTTTTAGTTTTTTTGCTATATGTTTGAATTCATAAGGGTGTTTATTATACCATCAAGTTTTTTTGTATAATAAATTATGTTGCACACAACAATATTTCTGATGACATTTGTTATTGCTGATTGTGAAGTTTTTTTAAGGCCAAAATTTCTGTTCAGGCTAGTTTTTCATGGTGAATTTGCCTTCTATAGCTACCCGTTTTATAATAGATTATTTCCTCCCAGCACAAAGAAAATAATCTCTAAATACAAGCTGCCAGCCTAAAGTCACTGGATAGCTCTTTCTAGTCTTGTATAGTAAACAAATTTTCATTATAATTAATAATTTTAAAACAAGCGTGAGATATTGTAGTGGACAGAGAATTACTTTTTTTTACAAGTCTCTCTGTTATTATTTCATTGGAGCAAAATAAGGATGGGGCCAGTCATTGAGTTATTCATGTAATTCAGGAAAAAATGTCACTCTAATCCCTGGACCCCTACAGAGTTCCACAGATTTACCAAAATATTTTGTAGATTTCTATTTTTTAGCTTAAAAATATGGAAGACTGGATGAAATGGATAAGTCTCCTTCACAAGTAAAAAAAATTCAATTTCATTGCTCAGCATGTAACATTTTTTTCCTGTGTTTGAAATTATGTTGTGCAAGTATATCTCTATGTCTTTTTTATATAAAACTTACTATTGTACATTGAAAACCATCACACAATAGGAGCATTCAGCTTCCTGTGATTATGCTTTCATATTTAAAAATAACTTTTTTATATATCTGATAAAATGTTTCTATGAGCAATATCTGAGATTTTGCTGCCTATGTTTTTTTTTTCTAGAATTTCTATGGTTTGGGCTCTGACATTTAAATCTTTAAAAAGTTTTTCTGAACTTTATGGAAAAAAACAACAGTGACAATCAGCCAAAAATGAGCCTCCAAATGTGTCTCATCCATGCATTCCCCTATAACACTGGCTGGCTTTAGGGTTTCCAGGGTCACAGTTCTCATGTTCTGACCATGTCCCCAGCACTGTGTTCTGAAGGGTCCACATGAAGACAAGTCAGGTGAGAAGCCCAGAGTAACGAAAGCACTTCTGCACAGGGAAAGCAGGAGAAGAAGAAACCATGGGGCACTGGTCTGCTTGGGGCAGAAACATGCAGGAATGATGGCAAACAAGAGTATTGCAGGAGGGATTGGTGCTCTCCCACAAAGTGCAGACAAGGTGGATCTCAGTTCTCCTCAGGCTCGTTGGCTGATAGTTTGCAAGCCTGCAGCATCTTCTCAAGCTGAAGCAAAACTTGAGCTTTGCTCTTCTCTGCAATGGCAAAGTAGCTAAGAAAGTCAAAATGTCTCATGGAGGAGTGACAGGAGTCATAGAGATGGTTCACCAGCCATTTCTATTTGGGTGGTGGAGTTGACATGGCCTATGTATTTGGACTACAAATGCTCCAGCTAGCTGGCTGTGGATGTTGTAGCAGTCTGTCATCTCACCACTTTCCTTGTTACTCTAGGGCCACAGGTGAGGATGAGAAGGAGATGCTGTATAATTTCATGCCAGGGAGGTACCCCTACCCTAAAAGTTAAGTCTTGGATCGATTTTGAATTTATTCTCTGTGTGGTGTAAGAAGGTGGTCTAGTTTCATTTTAATGTATGTGTCAGTCTAATTTACACAATACTGTTTATTGAATAAACTATCTTTAGCCCATTATATATGCTTGTTTCCTCTGTTGAATATTAATTGACTATAAAGGTGTGAGTTTTTTCTGGGCTTTTTGCTCTATTCCACTGATCTTTGTGTCTCTTTTAATGCCAGTACCAGGCTGTTCTTCTTACGATGATCTTGTAATATAATTTGGTATTAGGTAGTGAGATTCCTCTAACTTTGTTTTCCTTTATCGGGATTGCTGTTTGTATGCAGGGCCATTTGTGCCTCCATAAAATTTTCTGAAATATTTTTTCTAGTTCGGTGAAATACATTATTGAAATCTTGATAGGGATTGTGTTGAATCTGTAGATTGTCTTGATCCATCCTACATGGTATGTGCTTCCAATTATTTGTACCTTCTTCAGTTTCTTCAGTATCTTATAATTTTCTGAGTACAGGTCTTTTACATACTTCGTTAGGTTTATTCTCAAGCAATTATTATTTTCGAAGCAATTGCAAATGGGATTGTTTTCTTAATTTCCCTTTTTGTTACTTCATCATTGGCATTCAAAAAGGCAACTGATTTATGAATATTAATTTTGTATCCTGCTATTTTGCTGAATTCATTTAACAGTTCTAGTAGTTTCTTGGTGGAATCTTTGGGGTTATCTATGCACAGTATCATGTCATCTGCAAAGAGAGTTTTCAAAGACAGGTTTTTTCTTCCTTTCCAATTTGGATGCCTTTTATTTCTTCTTGTCTGATTGCTGTGACTAGGACTTCCAGTACTATGTTGAATAAGAGAGGTGAAAGCAGACATCCTTGTCTTTTCCCTGAACTTAAGGGGAACGCTTGTAGTTTTGGCCCAATGAGTATGATGCTGGTAGTGGTTTTGTCATACATGGCCTTTATTATTTTTAGGTATGTCCCCTCTATTACCACTTTGCTGAGAGTTTTTATAGTAAATATGTAATGGATTTTATCAAAAGCTGTTTCTGTATTGATATAATCATGTGGGTTTCATCTTTCATTTTGTTTATGTGGTGAATCACATTTATTGATTTGCAAATGCCATACCATCCTTGCATTTCCATATTAAATATCATTTGACCATGGTGAATGATGTTTTTGATGAATTGCTATATTCAGTTTGCTAATATTTTGTTGAGGATTTTAGCATATATGTTCATCAGTGATATTGGCCTATAATTTTTATTCTTTGTAGTGTATATACATGGTCTTGGAATGAAGATAATGCTAGCCTCATAAAGTGAATTTGAGAGACTTCCTTCCTAGAAGGAAGGAAGGTTGAATGTTGTGAAATAGTTTGATAAAGAGAGGTGTTAGTTCTTCTTAGAATGTTTGGTAAAAATCACCTGTGAAGCCATCTGGTCCAGGGCATTTGTTTGTTGTAAGTTTTCTGATGACTGCTTCAATTTTATTAGGTGCAATCTCTCTGTTCAGATTCTCTGACTCTTCCTGATTTATTTTTGGAAGAATTGCATGTTTGTAGGAATTTATCCATTTTGTCCGGGCCGTGTCTGGTTTGTTGGCATATAATTGTTCGTAATATTTTCTTAAAATCTTTTGTATTTCTTTTGTGTTACTTATTATTTCCCCTCTTTCATTTCTCATTATATTTATTTGGGCCCTTTCTCTTTTTTTTCCTTGTTGGGTCTGATTTAAGGTTTGTCAATCTTATTTAGCTTTTCAAACAATCAGTTCTTGGATTAAGTGATCTTTTGTATCATTTTTTTATATTCTATTTTATTTATTTCTGTTCTGATCTTTATTATTTCCTCCCTTGTAATCACATTGAGCTTTGTTTGTTATTTGTTTTCAAGTTCCTTTAAGTGTGAAGTTAGATAGCTTATTTGGGCTTCTTTTTTTTGAGATAGGCCTATGATGCTATGATTTTCCATTTTAAGATTGATTTCCCAGTGTCCCACAAATTTTGGATTGTTTTACCCTCATTTTCATTTGTTTCAAAGTATGTTTTCATTTCTTTCTTGATATCATTGTTGACCCATTCATTGTTTAATAACATGTTAATGAGCTTCCATGTCTGTGCACATTTTTCAGTGTTCTTGTGGTTGATATCTAGTTTCACAGCATTGTCAACCGGGAAGATGATTGATATGATTTCAATCTCTTAAATTTGTTGAGACTTGTTTCGTGTCCTAGCATATGGTCTACCCTAGAAAAGTGTTCCATGTGTACTTGAAATGTATGTATATTCTGCTGATTTGGGATGAAATGCTCTGAAGATATCAATTAAATCCATTTGATCTAATGTGTCATTGAAAGCCACTGTCTCCTTGTTGATTTTCTGCCTGAGAGACCTATCTACTGAAGTCAATAGAGTGTTAAAATCCCCAACTATGTGTGTATGTCTGTCAATCTGTCCTTTTATGTCTGTTAAGATTTGCTTTACATATTTAGATGCTCCTATGTTGGTACATAAATGTTTCCTACTGTTATATCCTCTTGTTGGCTTGTTCCCTTTGTTATTATGTTGTGTTCTTCTTTGTTTCTTACTATAGCCTTGGATTTAAAGTCTATTTTGTCAGAGATAAGTATTGTTACCCAGCTTTTTTTATTTATCATTTTCATGAAATTTCTTTTTCTAACCCTTTACTTTTAGTCTATGTGTATCTTTTGATCTGAGACCTGTCTCTTGGAGGCAGCATATATATATATTTTTTTCTTATTTATTCATCTACCCTCTATCTTTTGCTTGGAGGATTTATGCCATTTATATTTAAGGTGATTATTGGTAAACATGTATATAGTGCCATTTTATTGTTAGACTATTTTTCTCTGTTTTTTTTCCTTTTCCCTCTTCTCCTTCTCTTCCTCCTTCTTCTTCTTCTCCTTCCCCTTCTCCTTCTTCTTCTCCTTCTCCTTTTAGGATGTCCTTTAACATTTGTTGCAGTATTGGTTTGGTGTTAAACTCCTTTTGCTCTTTCTTGTCTGAAGCTCCTTATTTATCCTCTGATTTTAAATGATAGCCTTGCTGGTTAAAGTAGCCTTGGTTTAGGTCCTTGCTTTTCACCACCTTGAGTATATTTCATGCCACTTCCTTCTGGGCCTGAACTAATCCTGATGAGTAATCATGGCAGTCTGATTGGTGCTCCCTTGTAGGTAACTATCTGCTTTTCTCTTTGGGCTGTTATGATTCTCTCATTATATTTGAGCCTTGTCATTTTAATTATGATGTGTTTTAGTGTAGGCCTCTTTGGGTCCAACTTGTTTGGGACTGTTTGAACTTCCTATACTTCTGCAACACTTTTTTCACTAGATTAGAGAAGTTTTTGGTTATTATTTCTTCAAATAAGTACCTTGTTCACTCTCTTCTCCTTCTGGTATTCCCATGATGTGTATGTTGTTGTGTTTCATATTATCTAAGATGTTTCTTAAGCTCTCTTTATGTTTTTAATTCTTTTTTTCTTTTGGATGCTCTGTCTAATTGTTTTTTTCTACCTTGTCTTTCAAAGCACTGAATTGGTCCTCTGCTTCATCTTACCTACTGTTTGTTCTTTCCAGTGTATTTGTCAGATATTGAAATCTTTACTTCTTTTTTTAGAGATTTTTATTTATTTATCTTTAGAAGGGAAGGGAAGGAGAAAGGGAGATAAATATCAATGAATGGCTGCTTCTTGTGTGTCCCCTGCTGGGAACTGGCCTGCAGCCCAGGCATGTGCCTGACTGGAAATCGAAGTGTGGTTGGCAGGCCCACACTCAACCCACTGAGCTATACCAGCCAGGGTTGAAATCTTTACTTCTAACTGATTTTTTGAATGATTTCTATGTCTTTTTTGATGCTGTTGAGTATGCTTATACTCATGGCTCTAAACTCTCTATTTGATAAATTGCTTACTTCCATTTCACCCAGTTCTGAAAAATGTCCTTGTTCTTTCATTGGGGGTCTATTCCTTTGTCTTCCCTGTTGTCTGCTTCTTTTGTATTTTTAGCCTTAGATGTTAAATTAAATATCCATTAATCTGATCATTTGTTAATTTGATCAATATAATCATCTGTCAAGATTAAGCACCACAGAGTGGGGCAGAGTAATTCTTGTGGCACGGGTATTGTTTCCTCTCATGTTGATGCCATTCAAAAAGGAGTGTTCTGTCTAAGAGAGATGGCTTCTGCAGTATGGGGGATGACTCAACACATGGATCCTAGCATTTTCCTCAGTTCTCTCTCACAAGCCACCAGTGCCAGACTCTCCTCAAGCATCTCTAGTCCACTCTGCACTCCCTTTGCTGTCACACAGGGTAAGTGACTAAGAAGGAAATTTTGTGTTTTGACCTTTAAAAGGCTCTCTGCATCTCCAGCTGTCTCTCTCTGGCCAACAGAACTCCTACTGCTTTTCACAGCTGAATGTTATCTGGGTTCCTTTCTGGCTCTGGTGGTATAGGCTTGGAAGTCCAGCTTGGGGTTTAGACCCCACACTTCTCAGGGGGAACCCCTCAGCTTATGGGATATCCACACAGCACTTCATCTGCTGCACATGAGAACCCAGCCAGCCATCATGGGCATCTCTTCCACACTCCCTACTAGTCACATTGTGCTGAAGTGTTTTCTTATGTCTGTCCATAGGTTTAAGGATTCTCTCCAGATAGAGTTGAGTTGGTTATTCAAGATGATTTTTCTATAATTTAGTTGTAATTCCAGATTGATCTTGGGAGGACTTTAGTGTAGTTTTCACTTACTCCTCTGCAATCTTAGATCTCTCTGGGAGAACATTTTTGCCAATGATGTATTTGATGAAGTTTTAACATCCAAAATATTCACAGAATTAATACAACTCAACACCAGGAAGACAAACAACCCAATTAAGAAATGGGCAAAAAAAGAGACTTCTCCAAAGTAGACATACAGAGGCCCCAGAGACGTATGAAAAAATTCTCAACATCACTAATCATCAGAGAAATACAAATTAAAACCTCAATGAGATATCACTTTATACCCATTAGGATGTCTGTCATCAATAAATCATCAAACAAGTGTTGGCAAGGATGGGGAGAAAACAGAACCCTAGTGTATCATTGGTGGGAATGCAGTCTGGTATAACAACTATGGAAAGCAATATGGAGTATTTTAAAAAAATTAAAGATGGAACTCCTTTTTGACCCAGGAATTCCACTTATAATAATATAACCCATGTGTCTGGAAACTCTAATAAAATATTTATGCACCCCTATGTTTATAGCAACACTATTTACAATAGCCAAGATTTGGGCAACCTAAGTGCCCATCAGTGTTTGAGGGGATAAAAAGCTGGGCTACATTTACACAATGGAATACTATGCAGCAGCAAAAAGGAAGAAGCTCCTACATTTTTTTTGCAACAGCATGGATGGACCTGCAAAAAATATGCTAAGTTAATTAATCCCATCTATGAGAAAAAATAACACATGGTCTCACTTATATGTGGAATCTGATGAACATGATAAATCAACAAACCCCAAAATAACAGGAGCTTAGATGCATAAAACACATGACAGGTGCTAGAAAGAAGGAGGAGAGGGGATGAAAGATGGTAAAGTGATTAACCGAAGAACCTATATGCACAACCCATGGACACAGACAGCAATATGGGAATTGGCTTGGGGATGAGAGAAGGTGGTGTTAGGTGGAGGTGTAGAAAAAGAAAAAAAGCAAGAACAACTATAACAGCATCATCAATAAAAAATAAGTAAAATGAATAGTTTATATCCAGCTGTCTGCTATGGTCCACTGGCTGTGTAAGCGATTCACAGTCTTGCCATGTTAAACACTGGGAGTACAAGCTGCTTTGCAGCATCTCAATTTCCCTTTCCCTTTTTCTTAAATTGGTACTGAGGGCAGCCACACTAGATCACCTTACAAACAAAAATTCAAATGGGAAAATAAGAAATCAGATTTCTTTGAAAGTGTTTAAGAGGTTCTCTTACATACCTTCTCATCTGTCTCTAAGTGAGAGGTGGGAAGATTTCACCACTCTGATGGTCCTCTTTGATTCCTCTCATATTATTATTATTGTTAGTAGTAGTATTTTAATTTTTGCTATGATGTGGTGATTGTAAGGGTAGCCAAAAATTTTTGCATCTTCTCGGGGAGGACTTCAGGGAAGTACTTGGTGATTCTCAGGGTTTAGTTTAGTTTGTGAGTCCACTTAGCTTCCACTGTTCTTTAGCATTAGAATTTGAGTGGCAATTCTACAGAAACAGGGAAGACCCCCATCCAATACCATGTAAATAGATAGTGGGTTCCTTCTGAGTTGTAGAATGTAAATAGAAGAACACCATTAGAGCCAGGAAATCCATAAAATAGATTTATTATTCTCAAATACAATTTTAGAGACCTAAATAATGAAAACAATGTAGCAGTGCTCAGTTTGGCTTTTGGTACAATCGACACTCATTCAAGTTGTACTCATTAGCCATGTTGTGGGTTGATTCTTTGGGATTTGTTGGCAACATTCTGACAGGGGCCCTCTGATTAAATGATTTTATGCCGTTAGCCCACTGAAGATTTAACTCTTGCCATCCATTCTCTTTTAGGAATCAAGGAGCCCTGCAAGAATTGACTATAAAGTATAGAGAGTTGAAAGTCTGTGGGCAGATGATGTGCGGACCAACAGTCTACAACTTAGCTCAGGATTTCCTTCTTCATATATACAGTATTTAATAGTGTATTACAAAGTTTTCTCCCTATGTTCTTAAAAACAATAACAGCAACAACAAGTTCTGCCTTGGTACTTTGCATCATCAGTCTGGCAAAGGAAATAAAGCGAGTGAATTTTATATTTGTTTAGTGCTCTGTTACCATTAAACCCAAATGAGGGTTAGCAATTAATTTTAGATTTTTAAGTTTTTATTTTCTTAAATATCGAACAAAGACAATTGGGATTCAATTGTAGCAGGAGAGGTTTAAGTTGAAGGGAAGGGAGAAAAAGGATATATCTATGGATGATCATTTACTTTATATTGATACTTGTGTTAAATGCTTTTTACATTACTTTACATAGGTCAGTGAGGGCTACCTTTGAAATAGTACTAAAATCCTAATTAGTTAATATTATTATTTAGAAATATTTTATTAAGTATCACATTTATGTACAAAACATATTCCAGAAGGTAAAGAGAAGGAAAAAGGATGTATATGTACACATCTTTTTTTCTTTTTTCTTATTATAGGAGAAACTTCATTACCCCAGATCATCTTTGAAAGAGGATGAATGGATGATGAGATTGTATCTGAAGTCACTTTGAATTTCATAATTCTATGTAAGTCTTGTTCCACTACCAATACAGGAATAAATAAATAACTGCAATGAAATGCTATTAGATGTGTGGTTTTCAAATATACTCTTCTAAGAGGAAGGCTATGCAATACTTTGTCCTCTGGAATGATTTCATTTAGGCCCTTCTTTTGTTCGGCACTTATAAAGAATTTGTGGACTTATTTCTTCATGTCTAAAATACTGCTGGATAGGACTTAGAGTTTAACAAGGTGCAATTCCTGCTCTCAAAAAGTCACAGTCTAAAGAAAATCAGAAATGCAGACACTATTAACAATACACTTCAATAACTCTTAAATTAAAACCTTGTAAACAAGAAGAAAAAGGCTCTAACTCCACCTGAACAACCAAGAAATGTCTTGCTTCAAAGAGGAGAGTGAGCTGAATTGAGGGATTTGCCAGGAAATTACCAGGTGAATGTATGAAAGCACAGACAAGACAGAGAAAACAACATATGCAAATATTTAAAAATGCCAGTTTGTCCCAGAAACTCTAAGGCAGCCACCCAAACTAAGGACACAGGTTAGCTCTAAAGGATAAGTTGAAAATAAGGATGGAAGGGGAAGATGAGAGACAATAAGGATCTTGGCCTTTCTTATTATTTAGGTAAGGGCTTTGCAAACTTTCATATGCACATGATTCACTTTGGATCTTATTAAAATACAGATTCTGATTCAGTGGTTCTGGGACCACAAATTCAGCATTTCTGATAGGCTGCCAGTCATCCTGCTGGCCTCCAAAGTTTAGTTTGATTAGCAAGAAGATGGGTTCATGGTACAATTCTGAAATACAGTAGAGGTTCAATTAGATGTTTACTGTAGGAGGGAAACTCTGAACATAGTGTGGGATGCAAATATATTGGAGTGTTGTCATTGAGATGTTTTATTCCAATGGAAATCTAATACCTGTATGAAAAAATTATTAACAATGTAGAAAACATCTAAAAATAAGTTTCACCAAAGGCATCTATTTCAAAAAAGATTTTCAGGTCACTGACATGTATAATTTAAACAATTAGAAGATTGTTTGTAATCTATTTTTATGTTTTTTTAAAGATTTTATTTATTTATTTTTAGACAGAGGGGAAGGGAAGGAGAAACAGAGGGAGAGAAACATCAGTGTGTGGTTGCCTCTCATAAGCCCCTTATTAGGGACCTGGACTGTAACCCAGGCATATTCTCTGACTGGATATCAAATCAGAGACCCTTTGGTTCATAGGCCGACTGACACTCAATTCACTGAACCACACAAGCCAGGGCCATTTGTATTCTTTTAGCACAAATTTATTAGAGGTTTGTTTTTCTTTTCCCCTCTCCTCTTTTCTCACTGTAATATTTTTTTCTATTTGAAATGACATAGTTAAACATAAACACAAAAATAGTCTCTTCCTTATCTTACTCTGACTTCCCCCTCTTACTTTTCTTTTCCGTAATTGATAAAGCAACATTGAAATAGTGATATGACAAATATTTATTGAAAAATGTGAACAAGCCTCTGGTCTTAAAAAGCACACAATCAAAAGGAGAGAATGTTTATTATTATTTTTTTAAATCCTCACCTGAGGATATGCTTGTTGATTTTAGAGAGAAGAAGGAGGAGAGTGGTGAGAAAGAGCGTGTGTGTGTATGAGAGAGAAAGAGAGAGAGAGAGAGAAAGACAAAGAGAGAGAGAGACATTGATGTGAGGCAGAAACAATGATCCATTGAGCCCCGACTGGAGATTGAACATGCAACCTAGATATGTGCTCTGATGGAGATCAAAACCTGAAACCTATTTGGTGTATAGGATGACACTCCAACTGCTCCGGCCCGCGGAGCAATCAACTGGGGCTCAACCACCTACCTAGAACAAATGGGTTGGGGGGACAAGAGGCGCGAAGAATGGCAGCAAGACAAAAGATTCTGATCAAGCTGCAAACTTTATTTTTCCGAACTGGGTATATATATAGGGGGGGAGGGAGAGGAAGGAGATTAGGTTGCTTGCTACTGGCTAGCTTGAGACAAAGAAGGGCCTGCTTATTGATTACTTGGGTGCAACTGGTACTCGTGGACACCTCATGTGCCTGTAGCTGATTGGCTTGTGGAGCGCATGCACACCTCATGTACCTGTAGCCGATTGGCTCGTGGAGCGCACAGGTTTCTGTAATCAATGCAATGTTTTTAGCTAGAAGCCAGGTGTAAGGTTCCCAACACTCCAACCAACTGAGCAACCTGGGCAAGACAAGGAGAAAGTTATTTTTGTAAGGCTATTATTTCAAAAAATTAAAAACAGAACAGCCTTTTGACCCAGTGTTTCCGCTGCTGGGAACATACCCTAAGATTCCAGAAGCACCAGTTCAAAAGAACTTATTTACCTCTATGTTCATAACAGTGCTATTTGCAATAAACAAGTGTTGGAAACAGCCTAAGTGCCCACCAGTAGGTGAATAAATTTAAAACTGTGGTACATTCACACAACGGAATACTATACAGCAGGAAGAAAGAAGAAGAAATTGTTATCTGTTGCGACAGTGTGGATGGAACTGGACAATATTATATTAAGTGAAATAAGCCAGTCAATGCAAGAAAAATACCATATGATATAACTCATAAGAGGAATCTAATGAACAAAATAATGAGCAAAATAGAACCAGAGACATGGAATCATGGAACAGGCTGCCAGCTGCCAGAGGGAGAGGGGCAGGGGATAGTGGAAAAAAGGGGGAGGAATTAATCAAAGAACCCGTATGAATGATCCATGGACATGGACAAGGGTGTGGAAATTGACTGTGAGAATTGGTGGTAGGCTGGGCAGAAGAGGGAAAATGGAGAAAAATTGGGAAAACTGTAATAGAATAAATAATAATAAAGAAATGTAAATTATGAATACTACAATAGCATCAACCCCACAGAAATGATCACATTTTAGAAATAAGTTCTTAAAACAGCTGGTCAACTCTGAAACATGAAGTGGTTTTAAATCATAAAAACATGACCTAAAAAAGGATCAAACATAAAACTCCCTGGATAAATGCTTGTGGTTAGGGGTCTATAGTTTTGCTTACCCATTTAAATTTAGTTATCTCCATGGTAATTATGCCTATGGAAAGGGAGAAAACTTCTCAAGATACTTCTCAAAGTCAGTGGCTAAATGTTAAAATAATTTGGGACATTTTAAAATAATACCAGTGCTTTCCCAAGAAAAGCAAACAAACCTATAGACACAGAGAACAGCAGGTTTACTACTAGAGGAAAAGGGGGTGTAGGGGCATAAACACTGAAAAAGACATTTGACTTGGGGTAGTAAACACATGGTACAATGTACAGATGACAGAGTATTAGAACTGTACATCTGAAACCTATATAATTTTATTAATCAATGTCAACCAAAAAATTCAATAAAGGGAAAAATCTTAACAGTTCAAGAGATTATCAGCCAAATCACAATACCAGGTTCTGATGGAATACTTTTAAGACTTTCATTTTCATCTACTCTGGCACCTCTGAAAATTAAAAATTGCCTCACTGGGTCCAAGCAGCACTGACTAGTTTTTTTCTGTCCAGTTCTCTCCAGATCTTTGGTGTGGATCAACAGCTCATGAGGAAAAAATGACTGAGGGGGGCACATGTATTACTGACAATGAATTACCCAAAGGCTTTAAAATGGGGACACAAAATAGTGGCAGCTTTACCAGGGCTGCCCTGTGAGGAAAGGACAATCCAGAAGTACTTATACTCAAGACAAAAGTACACACTCAAGAGGGAGTTTGCAACTAGCCTAGGAAGTTTCTCACCCTCTCTAGGGTCTTCTGATAGAAAACAAAATAAAAATTATGCAATGCAATTCTTCCTGTGCCATTCTCTTGCTCAGAATTAAAAATCATCTACTGAAGACTTTCTTGTTTCAAAACCCAGTCAGGTGCTTTCTATATCAAGGAAGATGTTGGAAGAATAAATTACTCCAATCAGAAGTAGTCTTTAGTTCTGCCACAAGGAAATTAAAATAAAAAATAAAAAATACCAGTGCCCAAAGCACTATCTCCAGAAGTTCTGAATTTATTGGTTTTGGATGGAGTTACAGAACTCATAATTTTTAAATGTTTCTTTTTTTCTTATCTTTTACTCCCAGCCCAGCCCACACCTCCCCCCCCGTGCTCCCCACCTCCCTCCCATTTCCACTCCCCTTAGTTGTTGTCCATGTGTCCTTTATACTTGTTCCTGTAAACCCTTCCCCTTCTCCCCTGAAATTCCCTCCCCTCTCCCCTCTGGTCACTGTCAGCCTGTTCTCTAATAAAATATTTCTTATCAAAGTATAACATATGCATTTAGAAGCATACCCATACATAAACAGTTTAATGAATTTTTGTGAACTAAAAACATTCATCATTCAACACCCAAATCAAAAATAAAACATAACAAGTCTTCATAGAAACAGCCAAGAATGAGGTCACTATTCAAAGCAATGGGACTTCAAAGAAAAGAGAGATTTTTTCAGAATAGGATGAGAAGATAAAAAAAGATATTTGCTCATTTCATGGAGGATGAAAATTCTAAAATTTGGCTCAAAATTTGGAGATGTGAGTTGGAATATGCTTATAAATAGACTTATCTGAATGAAGATTGGCAGAAAGTGAATGTGAAGTTTGGAAAACAGGGCATGTTTGAATTTGGTTGCACAGGAGAAAGTGTGAGGTAGAAAAGAGCAAGCAAGGGATAAAAGGTAGAGTGTTTTAGAAGAGGCCCAAATTAATATGGCAAAGGACATTCCATGTGACATAAAATTAAACTGTTTCACTTATGGAACAAAAGTAAACTGCATCCTAGCATATTTATGAATTTAGATATTTGTAAGTCTGTATTTAACAATACAAGAAGAAACTATAATTAATATAAACTATACATTTAATCTAACACATTCAATTGATGAATTTTGTTTCATGTTAAACTTTTTACTTATTTACTCATTCTGAATAATTTACATCAAGAAATTTTCAAAAATACTAAAAAGGTGTTAATTTTAACTTTCTTTTTTTGAAAAAGATTCTCCAATCCTTACCTTAAGTGCAATATGTTCCTATCTTCCAGTAGCATAAGGTGGAAGTGAAAATCATTACCATAAGCAAAAATAGTATTTTATTTCAGGTGTATATATACTCTGAATATAAAATTCATAATATAAATAATTAGTCTTGTCATTTAAAAATGATAATTATCTCATTTACATGTTTATGATTTTTAAAATGTGTCATACTACCTCAATAAATTACATTCTGGATCATACCAGTATCTCTTCAAGAAAATGAAATCAAATCTTTGCAGTAACCAGCAGCTTAATTTTCATTAGCCCAGCTATCTGATAATTAGTCATGCACCATAAATCAAATCCCCAAGTTTTCTTCTGGTTTCTTAATTGAAAATTATTGTTTCTTGGTTCTCTGGTTGAAAATGCAGCAAGTGTGAGTGTGATCGATGTGGAATCTGGCACAAACAGTTTGAGACAGTCAGAACTTGACAGATCATTGCCCTGAAGGGGTTTGTAGTGGTGGGTGTGCAGAAATCTCCAAATTAAAGATTTACTCTTAAAATTGCAAATGCAAAGATAACTGTTGTATATCAAATTTATTTTGACATTTTTTACTCATTTTTTTCCTTCCTTCCTTCCTTCCTTCCTTCCTTCCTTCCTTCCTTCCTTCCTTCCTTCCTTCCTTCCTTCCTTCCTGTTAGTTAAAATTTACCATTTGTACCAGTGACTATGGAGATAATAAAAAATTATTGGAAATCCAGATTTTTGTTTAGGATAAAAATATGAAAATATTACTCATTAGTGTCATGAACAAATATTGAATTTTTTGGTACTTTGAAGCAATTTGAAAACATTGACTAAAAACACTCTACTCATCTGACAGCTAATCTGAGAGAACAGATGGCTACCCAAATATTGCCCCCAGTCATAAAGTCATTTCAAATGTGATACTGTTGAGACTAAAAACACTTTACAAGTTATAAGGAAAATATTGCTTCATTGAAAAGCTAAAGCTTGTTGCCATTTTTTTCTGACAATCTAGCAGGATTTGCAGGGAACTTTGGCTATGTTTGTGATTCTTTAGTTAAGAACAGCCAGAGGGTTTTCCAGCATTCATTTCTTTTTTCCTAGTGGCCTGGCAACCAGGACCTGATGAGGCCCACAGCAGGGAGCACTGTGAAATGCACCATAAATTTCAATGTGTGAAGTCAAAGAGCTTAAAAAATATCTGGCCACAAGAATCTGATCTGGGGTTTGGAAATTACCTGGGCAAATGCCCTTGAAATAAATTTAGCATTTTACTAGTTCCACATATAAAGTGAAGTGGGTGGTTAAAGGTAGATGTCTTGCCAATAGTTCATAAAGACTAATGTTGATATTATTTTTTCTTCTTATTTATTTATTTTATTTTTCATTGTTGTTCAGTTACAGTTGTCCTACCTTTGTCCTCATTGCTCTCTTCCATCCTGCCACCCCCCCACAGCCAATCCCCTCCACTGTCCATGCCCATGAGTCCTCTATTCCTGTTCCACTGCTTGCCCCTTCCCCTTCTTTCCCCAAGGGATATTATTTAATTCAGAGTAACCACATTATTTTTATGTGATTGAGGTACATAAAACCTTCTGAATGGCACATGAAAATAATTTTGGTTGGTTTTATGAGACAAATTTAAGTAAAGTTTTTTTTTTAAATTATGGTTTGGACTAGAGTAAGAATTAGCTAGAAAGCCTGTGGGGATATGATACCTAGCCATGAATTATATCTTAGAATTTGAAGAATTTTATCACATTTCAAAGAAAATCTTGAAATAATTACATACATATATTTTATTATCTTTAAGACTGAACAAGTTGTTAATCCTCCTTAGATGTACACTACCTCATCTATGAACTGATGGAGTTGTGATCATTAAACTTCAATATCCTTTCTTATTCTAACATTATTTGTAGAAAATTCGTATATGAGGCTGCGTTTCTCATCTTCATGAAATGAGTTTTAGCCTGGGGAAATAATTAAATCCATTCTCATCTGCATAGGGTGGCTGTATTTGGGGGTGTGTGTAGGTTCTGAGTAGACAGCTTCACAAATTAGCTGTATGGAAGCCTGATTCTATCAGGAGATGTTTTTGCTTGACCAATGCAGTGTTTTCAAAAATCTTGATAATTTCAAGAATTCAAAGTCCAAAAATGTGACGTAGACATCTGAGTTTTGACAGCTAAAACACAGAACATAAAGAAATGCATGGTTCTATGAGAATAATTATCTAGAACTGAAGAGCAGTTTCTTTTTCCCATATGTTACAGTTTACCAAACCTAGTTTTCTTGTCTCTGCTGAGGCTGGGTGTCACTTATGACTTATTGGTGTTCTTTCCCCATTACACTCTTGTTCTACATCTGCTCTTCACTCATTTATGTTATATATTATGGGGCCATGCTTTGGCCATATATAAGAAAAACTTAGTAGGCCTGGTGATAATACTGAATATATTATGTAAAAATGTAAGTTAAGTACATTAAATGTTTTTCACCTGATAATAAGGTCAGCCCTTTAGTACTGACATGCTTCTTTTCCCTCCACCAGCCAAGCCACTATATTATTTAGAAGAATAAGAATAAGAATAAGAATAAGAATAAGAAGAAGAAGAAGGAGAAGGAGAAGGAGAAGGAGAAGGAGAAGAAGAAGAAGAAAGAATTTTTTTTAAATGGCGAGCTTGAGGTCCTAGACTTCTCTGATCTGTCTGGTTCCTCACTTTGTAAGTATTGCCAAGCCTGTTGAAATGTGGACACAACTTTGATGATTCAGAAAAACAACGGGAGTTGTGAATTTATATTCTTGATGAGATGATTTTCCTTTGCATTTTTTATTTGCTGGACCAGTGGTAAACTGAAATTAAAGCAAGTTCAATGGGATTTGAGTCATAGTTAATGACAATCTTTGAACCTTGACCAGCCTTATAGACTAGACAAATTCACCTAGTTGGTTAGAGTTCTAGATAGTATATGGATACTGTACTCCTGTTGCTGTGTCAGTGATACTGATAATTTTTCCCAAATGCCCCATACTTCTTTCTGAGAGAACCCCTTCAACCATAATAGTCTGAGAAGGTCCAGTTTTAATGTACCAGCAAACTTCAGTGTTGACATTGACCATGAGAGCTGATTTGACCAGGCCAATCAGATATATTGTCTTAGGGAATGAGGCATGGTGACTGAGCCATATAGTAGTGGTGAGTCAAATTAGATGATCCTGAATATCTAAGGCTGACTGCCATTTTGGGAGGGGACTGATTTGGCCATGAGAAAGTAGAAACACATAGAAAGACAGAGCTAAGTCACAAAATATGGCTCAGTGAAACTTGGATCTTTTCAGAAACTGTGCTCTAGATTTCCTATGATCAACTTCCTGTTTGACTTCCAACAAAATGTTCCCTGGCTCAATAGATATTCTGAGATTTTTATAGGCAAATGTCTACAAATGTAATTACTAAATCAGAAGTTTGGTTTTTTTTAAGGCTCTTCATGTATATATTTCTAAATTGTCCTTTGGAAATGTTGAACAGTTTTCCTTTCTACCTGAGGATGTAAGACAGCAGCTATTTTCCTGTATTGAAAACACACTTCTGAGGAAGTAAATAGGGGATTGATGCTACCACTAGTTATGGCATTGTACTAAATTTTCCTACCAGCAAATACTTAAATATCTTCATAGGTAGCCAAGATATCCTTAGTCCAATATTTTTCTGGAGATAAAAATTATATGAAGTCTTCTATAACTTCTGGGGCCAACCTGAATATTTAATAAATAATAATACATGGCAAACTAACACACATACTAAACACACACAATGTGGAAGTCAAAACAAACAAACAAACAAGAAGTAAACTAGAGAGAAACAGAGACAATTAAAGAAACAAAAGAAAAAATCTAATTAATAACATCAGTGAGACAAAAGAAACTATTGCTCTTATAAAACAAGAACAGGATTTTTTTAAAAGAAAAAATAATCAGGGAGTGAAAAGTATCTCTTAGGAATTAAAAACAAAAAATAGAAATATAAATAGAAGGAATGAAAAATAAAATGAGGTAAACCTTTGAGAAAGTAATAAAAAAGAAGAAAAATTAGCATTAGGAAGTAAAATAAAATTAGAAAACTTTATAGGAAATTCAACATCCAGATAAACAGGAGTTCTGGAAAAAACAGAAAGAGAAAATGGAGATATAATGCAAGAAAATCCAAAGAACTGAAAGAGCTGAAGAACATGGGTCAACAGTTTGGATAGATCTACCAAGTACTCAGTACATGAATTTGGTGAAAATAATTTCAACTTTAAAATTAATATGCAGCCAAACTCTGTTCACATAAAAAGAAAGATATTTTTAGACATACAAGGTTACAGTAAATTATCTTCCATATGCTTTCTCAATAATGTACTGTAGTTCTACTAAAATAGAATTTAGTCAAGTGAGAGAAATAAGTGGGTTCTTTTACAGAAGAGAGGCAAAGAAAAGCTCTCGGGTGACAGTCTGAAAAAGCTCTGGAGAGGAAAAATAACAGAGTTCACGGGAAACCAGAGAATGCCGAGGGGAGAATTTACGGGAGAAAATATTTTGATTTGATTGTATTCATTTTGACCTTCTGGATAACAGTATCGAGATAAATATTACAATTCTTTTGAAAAATTTAGGAGTTAACTGTAGGCAAATAGTACAACAAGCTAAATAAAACAGTCAAATATTGACTCTATAAAGCATAACAGGTTATACAAGAAAGGAAAAACAAAGATAGAATAATTGGCTAGTATTTGACTCAGCACAGAACAATATTTATATATTCCAACACATAAATCTTACAAGGTACGTAATCATAAAGAAGGAGGTATGGGAAGTGCTTGTGTAAGATGATACCATAATAGTAATTCAATATATAATATATTAAATTGTTAGATAGTTAAATATAAATGTAGTGCAGAAGCAAATAGTATGTAAAATATAATGTTGTTCTTGATGAAAAGAGTCTAACAGATTAGGAGATATGAGGTAGAAGATTGTTTTTGTTATTGGTTTAGACTTTCAAGATTAAATGCATTCTTTTAGTAAAAATTTGAGCATTTTAAAAATTGAAAGTCAAAAAATTCTTGCTAATAGTCCAAATAATCTCAAATATATAAATATGTACTTGTATATTTGTTTTATAGAAGTATTAGTAAACCATTTCCTCTCTTCTTCAAATTAAAAAATAGATTGTTATTTATCTGTTTAATTTCTTTTTAATGACTTCCCACTCTACTCTTTCATTAATTAATCCCGGTTTTTGACATTGGAATACCTCCTTTTAAAATGAATGTGTTCTTATGTAATGAGCAATTTCATGTCATAAAATTTCAATACCCAAGAAGTAGTAAACTCTCTTGAAGATTAAATATGGCAATATATAAAAAACTACTTAACATAATACCTTGGCTAGGTGGTACAATTCAGTACACCAAAAAGTTGTGGGTTTGATCTCTGGTCGAGGCATATACCTAGGTTGTGGGTTTGACCCCAGTTGGGTGTGTAAAGGAGGCAACTGATCAATGTTTCTCTCTTTTTCTCCCTTCCTCTCTCTAAAAATTAATAAAAAGCATCCTTGGGTGAAGATAAAAACTTACCATGCAAATTTAATTTGTAAAGGCTGAATAAAAAATAATTTTAACTGAATACTCACATATTACTTTATCTTTTGTGTACATTTTGTTTCTGCAAAATGGGTTTGCTTATAAAGAAATATCATATGACAAAATGTTCAATGGTATTTGCAGTGTGTTTTATAAATGTGCAGAGCTCAGAGGGTGACATGAGGGAATCACAATGTATTTACTTTTGAGAATAGTTAAAGTGGTGAAGGGGACCCTCTTATTTGAATATTAGTAATTAGTAGTTTCAAAATATGTTTACTGAAAAGTATATTCAAATGGAAAATTAACAATTTTTGAAATTCCATATTTAAAATATCTCAGTGTAGCCATGTAGTAGGAAAGGCTTTTTTTTAAATTACTTTTTATATACAAAGCAAGGAGTAATAATTCTACTACTCAATTACAATTTGTGTCCTTCCCTTTTAATTATTTTTGAGATAATAGAGTCTGCAAGCACAATCAGAAATTTTTATGGAACATAATTATTTTGTTACTAGTGATAGTCAAGTATCACTTTTGACTATAAGTAGATTTTATAACACTAATATTTAAATTGGAAAGGAAGTCAAAAGCAATTTGTATGGCTAATGCAAATTTGAAGATTTAGGAGGCAATATAAATTACATGATTAGCAACTATAGGGAAGAAGATAAAAATAAAACATAATTCCTGAGCATATAAATGGTTCTATACTTTGAATGAAGTGAGGGGAATTCTTACAAACACAGAAAAAGTGTCTGTAAGTGGGCTTGTTATGAAGACCATCAGTAGGAGGGTGGGCAACCCTCCACAAGGTGAGCACCACCTGGTTGGCCCCTTGGAGAGGCCAACCTGGGGAGGGGGGTTGTGCTGCACAGAGGGTGCCAGTGGGTGATTCAGGGGTGACTGCCATTCTCCAACCAGCTCCTCCTGATGTGGAACTTGTGTCCAAGCAATGGGAGGTGAGCACATCTCCAGGTTTCCTGACGAGTCCTGCAGTGCCTTCCCCACTCCCAGTGATGCCCATAACAGAGAAAGTCAAGGAGCCCCAAGAAGTGTCCCTCATTGTTCAAGATGGTTTAGGGGGAGGTTCTTACACTGAGCCCACTGAAAGCTAAAAAGATGAATGGCTAGTGCCCCAGCATAAAGATAGAAATATGAATGCACAGAGCCCTAGTGCCAAAAGCTAGCGAGGTTACAGGAGTTAAAAAAGCCCTCCATTCCCTACCCTATTAGAACCCCATGGATGGTGGTTGAGAAAGGAACTCACCATTCTTCCAGGTGGTGCAGTACCTGACTAAGCCTCTTTCCTTTTGCACAAGCACCCATGCTGGCAGGCAGCCAATCCTAAATTTTGGTTACAATTTTAACCCAATTTAACAAAATGTATTGTGTATTTATCATTTGAAAACAAAGTTATGGTCTTTGTGCTTATCGACATAATACAGGAATACCTTGTTTTTAAAGTATGTATGAAGTAAAATGGAGACATAAGTGTGGGTCCACACTTAAGGTTTAAAGAAAGTAGACTCAATGAAATGAAATTATGTATTATGTAAAAGAGAAAACTAAGAATGGTTTTGAAATAACTTTATAGATCGTTTTCTATACCCATACTTAGGTCTATCCCCTTATCTATATTGATATTCAATTTTTGCCAATTTATAGTATATGTTCTTTGTATATGATAGTTTATAAAGTTGATAATACTGTTTTTCTCACTTTACTAGAGAGAGAAACAAGCTTGGTAGAGAAAAATAAGTAATCTCAAACCTAGTGAGTGGCAGAATGGAGACACTCCATCACATTTTGAACATGCTCTGAACAGCCTTGTCCAATAGAAATTTCTTCAATGGTGGAAGTATTTTACATCTGAGTAGTTCAGTGAAGTACCACTAGCCACATGTGACTACTGAGCACTTGCAATATGTCTAATGCCACATTTTTATTTTAGTTCATTTTAATTTAAATAAGTAGACTTGGAACCTAGAGAAATAATGGAGATGCAAAAAGAGGAAGGGAAGAACTGAAGGAGAGAAGTTTTGAAGATAGTGTGGAAGATAATGCCATTACCTATGTGAAAGAATTGGACTGAGCTAGGAAAAAGAATATCTTTTCCACTGTTAGAGGAGAAAAAAAGGACAAGATGGATGCACATGGAGTAGGTTAGTTGGATGAACGAGAAAATGAGTGACAATGAAGTATGTGGCAAAGTCAAGAGTGAGGGACAGAGGAGCAGATGGATATCTTAGCAGCAGCTTTTGTGTCTCATTGTACTTCTTGTGGATCCATAAGAGACTATAAAGGGACACATATAATTTACATAGGTATCTGACTAGGGGGGAGACAGTGGGCAGTGAGCTGAATAGATGGAAAAGAATTTTCACTTGTTTATATTTTAATTTTTATTTGATTTTTGAGCCCCTGTAAATTCATTACTTTTAAAAATTAAATTAAAAAATTTAAAAGCATAAAAAAGAAGGCTTAGAAGTAAATTTACCATATAATAGTAACTAGGATTGATGGAAAGTGTTGAGGACTCTGCAAATTTCAGCTTCTAAAGGAAAGTACAGGGACTAAGAAGCATAAATGGTAGGTACAAAATAGACAAGGGGGAGTTAAGAATAATGTAGGAAATGAAGAAGCCAAAGAACTTATATGTATGACCCATTGACCCATGGACATGAACTAAGGTGGGTGAATGCTGGTGGGAGGAGGGTGCAGGGCAAAAGAAATAGAGGGGAGAAAAATAGGACAATTGTAATAGCACGATCAATAAAATATACTTAAAAAACTAGTAACCAAGTGTTTTATTTTGGCTTCTCTTCTTATAAAAAATTATTCTCCAGTGCATATTGTTATAGAAAATACTGATTTCATATGAATAACACCAACAAAAAGTTTTACATGATGAGAATTTTTAAAATTTATTAAATATATTAGGGTGACATTAGTTGATAATATGTTTCAAATGTATAATTTTCTAACACATCATCTGTATATACACTGTGTTCTCACCATCCAAAGTCCAGCTGTCTTCTGACACCATATATTTGACCACATTTACCTTCTTGTTGCTCCCTGCCATTCCCCTTCCCCTCTGCCAACCACTCTTCTCTGGTTTGTAACTATGAATTTGTTTCTTTGCTCATTTGTTGCTCTCTTTACATTCCAGGTATGAGTAAAATCATATGATTCTTGTCCTGGATTATTTCACTTAGCATAATACTCTCAAAGTCCATTCGTGTTGTCACAAATGGTAGTATTTATTTCTTATGGTTGAATAGTATTCCATTATATTTATGTACCATATCTTCTTTATCCAATCATGTATCAAAGGACATTTCAGTTGTTTTCATATCTTGGTTGCCATGAATAATACTGCAATGAATATGGGGGCATATATATCTTATTTTAAAGATTTTATTTATTTACTTTTAGAAAGAGGGGAATGGTGGGAGAAAGAGGGAGAGAAGCATCAATCCATGGTTGCCTTTTATTTGCCCCCTATTGGGGACCTGTCCTGAGACCAAGGCATGTGCCCTACACTGGGACTCAAACCAGTGATCCTTTGGTTGCCAGGCAAATGCTCAATCCACTGAACTACACCAGCCAGGACATATACCTTTATAAATAAATATTTTCATATTTTCTGGGTAGATTCACAGAAGAGGCATTGCTAGGTCAGATGGTAGCTCTATTTTTAATTTTTGGGGGAATCTCTATACCTTTTTCCGTAGTGACTGTTCCAGTTTACATTCCCACCAGCAGTGAATGAGGGTTTGTTTTTCTCCACATCTTCTACAATGTTTCTTATCTCTTGTCTTGCTAGTAATAGCCCTTCTAACAAGGGGGAGGTGGTAGCTAATTTTGATTTGCATTTCACTTATAGTTATTGAAACCAAATGTCTTTTCATATATTTGTTAGCCATTTGTATGTCTTACTTAGAAAAGTGTCTATTCAGGATTTCTGCCCATGTATTAATAGGATTGTGTGTGTGTGTTGAGTTGTATGAGTTCTTCATACAAGGTTTGTTTGGGAAAAGTCCAGCCATTGTTAATATAACAAGAAGAGTTTGTACCAACATCAGTGTAAACTGGCAGCCAAGGAGAGTGGACTGGAATTCACATGCATAACCAATGACAGCTTCACTGTACTAGTCAGGGTGGGTGGTAGACTCCATTGAGTGAGCATGTGTACTCTGTGGCCATCGCATTCAAAATAACTGAGCAACTACTTCCGCCAAGATGGAGGTGTAGGTGGAAACACTTTTTGTCTTCGCACAACCAAATCTAAAAACAACAAAGTTTTAACAACAATAAACATAACCAAACCACAAAGAAAATTGAATACAGAGTCCAGAAACAACGGACCACTCAGCTAAACCCGTGAGAGGGGCGAAACCAGCAGCGGAGCCAATTGGGCAAAAAAGATCCAGGCGGTGACAGGCAGCCAGGGCGAGGATCCCTGGTGCGGGCTAGTTATGGGCGGAACCCAGGGAAGAGGTGCTGCTGGCTGTCTGCAGTGGGTTGCGCATTAGCAGGCAGATAAACCAGTGAAGAGGTGAGCGTTGAGACAGATCTCGCAGGCCCCAGCGACTGGCTCAGGGAGGCAGACTCGCACACTTGCACTTGGATAAGCAGGCGGGGGTGGGTGGACTGGGCGAGAGGACTGGGCGAGGTGAGAGGAGAGGACCACCATAGCTCCCTCTCTGACCCTGCCCCCACACGCAGCGTCACTGCGTGGCCCCGCCCCAGTAAACACCAAGGCCCCTCTCCTCTGACGGAACAGGCACAAACAGATCAAAACATGGCTCAAGAGCACCTCAGAGCCCCAGAGCCAATAAATCTAATCCATGAAGAAATAGCCAAACTTTCAGATGTACAGTTAAAAACACTGGTGATCAGGATGCTCACAGAACTGGTTGATTATAGTCACAAATTAGAGGAATATATGAAGGCTAAACTAATTGAAATGAATGGAAATGTACAGGAAATCAATAGTAAATCAAATCAAAGGAGTGGACCAGAAAGAGGAAAAAAATGACCAAACAGAAAAGGATGAAGAAACAAGAATTCAAAAAAATGAGGAGAGGCTTAGGAACCTCCAGGACATCTTTAAATGTTCCAACATCCGAATTATAGGGGTACCAGAAGGGGAAGAGGAACAGCCATGAGTGGAACACTTATTTGAACAAATAATAAAGGAGAACTTCCCCAATCTGGCAAAGGAAATAGACTTCCAGGAAATCCAGGAAGCTCAGAGAGTCCCAAAGAAGTCTGACCCAAGAAGGAACACACCAAGGTACATCATAATTACATTAGCCAAGATTAAAATGAAAGAGAGAATCCTAGAAGCAGCAAGAGATAAGGGGATAGTCACCCACAAAGGAGTTCCCATCAGACTGTCAGCTGATTTCTTAAAAGAGACCTTACAGGCAAGAAGGGGCTGGAAAGAAGTATTCCAAGTCATGAAAACCAAAGACCTACAACCAAGATTGCTCTATCCAGCAAAGTTTTCATTTAGAATAGAAGGACAGATAAAGTGCTTCTCAGATAAGATCAAATTCAAGGAGTTCATCATCATCAAGCCCTTACTATATGAAATGTTAAAGGGACTTATCTAAGAAAAAGAAGATAAAAAATATGAACAGTGAAAGGACAGCAAACTCACAGTTATTAACAACCACACCTAAAACAAAAGCAAATTAAGAGGACAGCTAGATCAGGAGTGAACCATAGAAATGAAGATCACATGGAGGGTTAGCAACAGGGGAGTGGGAGAAGGAGAAGAGGGGGGAAGGTACAGAAAATAAGTAGCATAGAGAGTAGATAGAAAATAGGGGGGAGAGTAAGAATAGTAGAGGATATATAGAATCTAAAGAACTTGAGACACGTGTTCATGAACTAAAGGGGGGAGAATGGTGGGGGAGGGGTGTGCAGGGCAGAGGGGAACGGAGGAGGGGAAATAGAAAAAATGTAATGGAATAATCAATAAAAAAAGTTAAAAAAAAACAAAATAACAGCATGTAGAGCAACAAATCTGCATCAAAAAATTTAAAAGATTTTATTTATTTATTTTTAGAGTGGGGGAGGGGAAGGAGAAAGAGAGAAAGAGCAACATCAGTGCATGGTTACTTTTCACAGGGCCCCTACTGGGGATCTGGCTGGTAATCCAGGCATGTGCTCTGACTGGGAATCGAACCAGTGTCACTTTGGACTCCAGGCTCATGCTCAGTCCCCTGACCTACACTAGCCAGGGCAAATCTGCATCAAATTTTGTGTGAAGCTTGAACATTCCTCCATAGAAACTATTTGGAAGGATTCAGAAGGATTTGGAAGGATCCTACATTTATATGTAGGATCTAGGGGTAAATATGAATATGATATCAAAGAGACTATTGCATATTAAACTTTTTATTAATATTAGATTTTATAGTGATCATTCTTCAGGTATCTTCTACCCAGAACCTCTGTACTGAGCAATAAACATGCTTGTTAATAAAACACAATGCTTAGCTGTCATGATGAAGTACTTTTCTGTAAATACTTTATGCATGGGTTTTCCTCAGAGTCAGTAGAAAAATGCATAAACCAACATGAAGCAACAATTGTGTACAATTTTGAAGGACAGTTTGCTTGGATGCTCTGGGAGGTCTACCTATTCCAAGGGAGAATTTTCCCAAACTTGGTGAGAGATTCTCTTCATTTTTTTCACATGTCCTAGAACAAATGGCACAACACCTCTCCACCTTTAAACCAAAATAAATATATCATGTTGAAATAGGAATTCAGAACACCCTATTGTTTTGAAAGTGAGGTCTTTTTATCATTTGATATTCAACCTCAAATATACCCAGTATTTTAAGGGCTTGCATTATACAGGTACCCAGTACCAGAAGGAGATCACTCCTCTACTTTAGGCTGTTGGCAGAGGGCCTTTAAAATGAGATTGAGAATAAAAATTAAACCTAACACTGATGTCTCTTCTAACCACTCTGCATAACCTAATATACTTAAACTCTTCTTGCAAAACCCTGCTGCTTTTCTTTGTTTGATATTCTTACCATTTTTGAACCCTTGAACTCTGACAGAGAAGAGGGACTTAGAGAAGTTGTCATCTGATCTGTGTTAGAAGGCAAAAGAAATAGCTATTTCTCTGATAGCACATCTTTCTACTTAACAGTTGGTGGGAGATTAAAATGATCTAGATGGAGAAGACTGGTGAAAGGTCTGGGGACATCGCTTTTTTGGTAAGGATTGTCTGCTTGTCAAAAACAGGCAGGGTTTATTTTTCCCCTCTTTTATTCCTGTCACATATTAATAATATTTCACTGCTTATTTATTCATTTTTATGATTTAGTCCAAGTCTTGAAGGAGGATGAATTCCTGTTATGCTACTGTCCAGCCAGGGCTGTGGTTAGATGCTGACATTTTGAATTCCAGCCATATTAATTGCTGGATAAAGGCTATAATCCTTCTCTCTTTGAAGCCCCAAGGCTGATTTTTAGGCAACACTTCAAAAGCAGAGCACAACTGAAAAGGCATATTTCCTACCAGCACTGAATTAACATGATTGACTCAGCTTGTTTTACATACTTGGCTACCTAACCGAACAATTTGATTTTGATATTAGGGGACTAAAGGAAATACCTTTTGTTATCTAAAGAGTGATCTATAACTCATTGTGAAATAGTTCACTGGTTGTTTAAACCACCTTAGAAACAGAAACACCTAAATCATTTATTTCTTACACTAGAAACATCACGCTTGAAAATTCTCTCCCCACTCTCTTGTTTTGGCACAACATCATATAAATCATCAGTCTGAGTCCACTATGATTAATGACGAGAGCCTATGTAAATAAGGCATTTCATAACCCTCAAATAATTATAACTCTTAGAAGTCTTTTTCAAAATAATTTTAACATTAGCTATTTAAAATTCAACCCAATATGTAAGCAATTGTAAACAAGATTTTTAAATAAGGCACAAATATTTTGTGAAACACTAAGCAAAAAATAACTATCACAAAGCAACAGTGAAACAAAATTTAAAGAAAGATTCAAGTAAAATGGAAATCTGTAATCAATATGGAACTTTTATCGGTACGTATTTTACTTGTAGCATGTTCATCGCTTGATCTGTACTACAGGAACTTTCTCATAAAGGATTTGCCAAGTGTGCTTAGTGTGTAATGTTTGAGAAATATTAACAGTAATTTGGATCAAAGGAGGACCCTGCTGCATGGTCTTAAGAGATTGTCATTCACTCCCATTATGGCTCATTTGCACAAGATTTTCGTGTAATATGAGCCATTGTTTTGATGGCAGTGATTTGACATAAAGACTGAGCTGAACTGCATCTCAGAGTCATCAGCAGTCAGGCTGGGGGGTATCTTGGTCCCAAAGAACTTGCCAATCATAAAAGACAACTGTTACTCAGTTTGGGATCAGCCATCCCACAACACTGTCCCCTACCCCCACCTCCTTGTTTTTAAGGTGGAAAACTTCTTGAATGTTCATGGATACCATAAAAATCAGACAATGCCTATTTGTGCTAGATTAGATACAGTTTAACCAGACAAAGTTTCAGATGCCCTATTCTAAAGAGGAAGTTATGAGCCATTTTGTGAACTGCTTTTTCTTCTTGTGCTTTCTGCCATGGTTATTTGGCTTTTAAAATAACTCGAAGTGGTGAAAGTTATGCCTGAGTTACATGAAAACTTTTCCTTAAGTTATATTTGTGGTTTTCCACTGATTTAGCTTCATGGCTGTGCGTAAAATATATACTTACTATACTAGTTACTAACGTTCTCTCCCTCTTTTTTCCTGCAAGTTAGAGTTAAAGAAAAAGAGAGAGGTATTATTGCTGCTTCAGGTGCCTGATAATGTGAATAAAAAAAATCTGTCAAAATCTGATAATTTTAAATGTAATTTTATTTAACTAGAGAGAATATCATCTTATTAACTCTATTTAGCATAAATATAACAATGCATTTAGATGTATTAAATATACATATATGGAATGAAAGTTTTTGAAGATGTTTATTCTGAGTATTAAATATAAAAATTAAGAATGAAAACTACATTAGAATATAATCTCTTTAGTGTCTGGTTTGAGTTTTCTAAGTTAATGCATTTTAAATTTAAAGTTGTAAAAAGGGAAATATTTATACATGACACTTATAAAACATTTACCATTTCTGGAAATATAATTTTATATAGCATGATTTCAATACAAAGGTGAACCTAAATTTTTAGATTTTTAAAATTTATTTCATGTTACAAAATGCCTTACCTGAATTTTACATTTAGGATAAGATTGACTGTAATTGCTTCATATTGTTGACTCTATTTTAAATTATTTTGTAAACCATAATGTCAAAAAACAAGAGAGGTAAAATCATGTGATTTCATCATATTAGAAAAATGTTTAAAAGGCAGAGAAATCACTATTATATAGTAATTTTTCAACATTTTGTAAAAATAAGAGTGCATACAAATTTTTATTTAATTTTTCTCCTTATCCAATTTTAATCATTTAATGAAAGAAATGGTATGTGTATCATATAATCAAGATAAACTTTAATATTTCAGGACCGCATTAAAAGCTAAACATAAAGAAGCTAGCATGAACAATAAAATATTTTAAAAAATGTATATATGCCTAGAAAAATAATTCACAAAAATAACCGTAAAAGTTAAAAATACATTGTTTTCAGTATATTTTTCCCCATTTTTAGTTTGAAAATTTTGACACAAAGAAGTTGTAAACACAATACAAAAACACTCGCATGCCCCTTACCTGGAACCAATGATTAACATTTTTGCCATCTTTACCTCATTTTCTTTCATGAACCATTTGAACATGACACCCCTAAATTTTTCAGTATGCATCTCCTAAGCACAAAACTGTTCTTCTTACATATCAGAAAATTGAAAAATTTTTATGAAATCTAGTAATCAAAATGTTTAAAATGAATTAAAGATGGATTAGAACTCAGGGACAATGAAAAGTACATATGTCCTTAATAGCAAATACAACAATTTTAATGATATGTTAAGTAAATATTTTTTTCAGTTACTTTAAATTTAAATGCAGGCTTCACATGTTACTATTTCTATTGTAATTTATAAGCATGTTTTGAAAAACAAATAATGAACTATTAGCTGAATGTGTTTTGTGTTATGAAACACTTTCAAAATACATGAACAACAGCGCCCTCTAAATTTGGCTAACATATGATAAAAAATATTACTGGTTGAGAAAAGGAACATTTTACAATAATCGCTGTGGTTTTGGGAGCAAATGATGTGATTGTGATCCATTACAAAATTACACAGTACTCTCTTCTATGATTTTACTGTATTTTCAACCATTGATTTAGTGTGGGAAATAAAAATTTAGAAAATATTGCACCATTCAGCAAACAAACTGACAGAATAATAGTGAAGAGGAAATAGGAGGCTCTCTAGGAAAGTATATAGACCTATTTTAATAATAAAGTTAAATCACATTACTTAATGGAATTTCAGAAATCAGTTGTTAATCGTGTTATTTTTCTTTCTTGCTTATATAAACAGGACGTTGAGATGTTTTCAATTTCAGAGATGGATTGAAGGCTTTGTAAAAAAGCATTATGCCTTTTCAGTACTTGAAGAAAAATACAAACTTGGATCTGACAATAATT
The DNA here is from genome assembly GCF_021234435.1 of Artibeus jamaicensis. Classification (NCBI taxonomy): domain Eukaryota; kingdom Metazoa; phylum Chordata; class Mammalia; order Chiroptera; family Phyllostomidae; genus Artibeus; species Artibeus jamaicensis. Next base: position 14,936,814 of record NW_026521844.1, on the reverse strand, counting down.
ATGCTTGCATGAAATGAAATAAAATTATTGTTTTCCTTTGAAAATTAAAAAAAATTAAGTTATAATACAGTTGTTTGTGAAATTAAAAAAAACATAAATTCAAATTGATTTTCTCATATGCAGACCCTTATGTCTGTAATTAATTAACAAAGCTATTCCCAATACAATTTGAATAGCATTGTAAATAATTAAGAAGTGAAAAGTTATACTCATGTTATACATTTAAAAATATTGTAACATTGTTATAGCCCAGAATAATATTTTAAATATACATTTGCTGTCATTTAAAAACTATAAACACTTTATTGTATAATATCTAAATTTTAATTTCTCTCAGTAATCCAGTTGGTAAAACAAAGTGCTTGAAAATAATAAAATTAATCCAATGTATGGCATTTGAAAGATTTAGTTTTGCATTTAGTAATTTTTTTCAGTGAAACTTTTTCACTGAAGAAAAATAATGCATATTTTACAAATAATGTTTTGCTTGAAAATATACTTTTATACCCAAGTTCGATGGGGCCTAAAGTAAAAATCTTATGGTAAAGTATTTGCTAGTTGTCAGTTGGCAAGGAATGCGGTAAGATAGTCACAAGCAGGAAACATGTTATCCTTCCTCGTTTTAATGCAAGAGTTTCAATATCTAAATCACTTTATTTAAATGTAGAACAATATTAGAAAAATTAGAAATTAATAACTAACAAAAACATATTTTATGTTTTAAAGTAGTCAACAACTAAAATATCTAAAACAAACTCCTGCAGACTGCTTTGTACATTTTAAGTTACAACAACTCTGAATAATAATGCACCTTGTGAGAGAAAAAAAAAGAATGCTCTTTGAAATGATTCCTTTAGTTTATCCTTTGCTTACAGTGCCATGAAAAATTCTAGAGCATGCTCTAAATTTATAAAGACAAAATGCCTGTGACTCTGGGGATCATCTTGTTCATTTTAAGAGCAAATTAAAACAGTGAAAGAATGGTGCAAATAATTGTTTCATATGTTCTTTGCTTGTGACTGCTGTAATCATCGGGCCTGATTTACAAATGTAGGCTTGAAGGTTTCTCAGCTTCCTGCAGGGTAGAAGACTGTTACTTTGGCACTCACCCTCTCGCCCTTGTAATCACCACTCAAAACTGTGCACTAGTACTTCCAATTTTCAGTCCTTGATTGAACACCTCATTCTGTGCTAACAAGGTGTCCAAGGTATTTGAACAGGGGCTCCAGTCGGAAAATTGTTAATGGTTTTGCTCATTAAGTGTTGCTGTACTAGTTTTGGTAATTTGGTAACTGCCTAAATTGCAAGTTGTTTTTCCCTCTTCAACTTCGAGAAGGATGCTACATTTAAGTCAGTAACAGTAATACTTCGGTTTCAAAATTGACAAGGGTAGTTGAATGATGTCTGTGTTATTATGCAATAGTTTTCGCAAAATTAATAAAATTATCTTGAATGTCTAAGTTTATTCTCCAGTTATTTTCAAAGAATAATAAAAGAAAAAATCATATAAACTTGAAAATTAAAAAAAGTCACAGAATACACCTATGAAGTAGCTAAGATTTCCTAGAAGTTTAAAGAATAAAGAAGAAGCAATAAAAATAATTTCTTTAAATATGTGATGAACAATAGAGTTATGACAGTGTTTTTAAGTTCTTTATGTTAAACTAAATTTGGCGAATTCTATTTTTGATACCTCCTTTTTAAAAACACATATAGCTTATTTCATTCTTAAATGGAAAGTTAATTTACTTTATTTACTATTAGAAGACTTTTAATGATCATTAATTACAAAGACTGTTTTTATTCAAACATAGACAATTTTAATAGATATATTTATCTACTATTTGGTTTTTAAAAATGTAATTTTATATATAATGTGAATGCTTAAAATTGGTTTTTACAAATACATATAAAAATTCTGAGAACATGTTTCATGAATTAAATGTGTTTACCTCTATGTAAATGTCCCTGACAGTACCAAATTATTTTATTTATATAATGCATTTCTTTATATTGCTATACTTTGTGAAAGATACATTTCCCAAGAATAATTATAAAAAACAATTTTATATATCCTTTGATTTAGTTTAAAACCTGTAATTTACTTTATCAATTTACATTCAAAAGGGAGAACATTTCTGAAAAGAGTTTTTCTTACACGTTCTGTGCTTTCTTCTTAGTCACGAAAGGCTTTACTAAGTTTGGCAGCACTATCCCCAGGGATTTATTTTAAATTATTTTTAGTGATTTGGACAGTTGCCATTTTATCATAGAGATGAAAAGGTGGGAGATGAGATTCAGCTGCTGATGGAAGTTTCTCCCCTGTATCAAGCAAAGGGCTATTTTAAAGTGATTTATGTGGCAGTTTTCTTCTGTGTCACCATTATGTCCCTGCTGCCTGAGTGTGACAACGTGATGCTTGCTAACATTTTGGTAATAATTTATTGGGATGAGATATTTTTTTGCCTGGAGTTCAGCCTGCAATCCTTTTAACACTCTGCTAAAAGGCGTAAGTTCTCTACAGGCTTATTTATTTTTCACCCTGGAACTGTGCACTCACACAAAAACCTGCCTCCATAAATCTGCAACTTTTCTTTTTGAATTGGAAGTTGAATACAGACCATGACTTGTGCATATAAAAAATGCAGAAGTAATGCCCCCCTACTGTGTAAGTATTTTTGTTTTTCATGAATCAAGCCCAAAGTTATTTAAATTATTGCTAGTCTCGTCATTGTAATAGGATATCATATTTTTGTCTCTTAAAATACTAATGCACAAGCATAATTTTACTGGTTATTTGATCAGGTTTTTCATACATTTTAAAATTCTGTAATACAAAGAAAAAACAAAGGGCTACAGTTTCATGTTATGAAGCTTTAATCAATTAACATAAAGAAAAAATTTTTGATGTTTATAAACCATTATATAGTTATTATGTCTTTAAAAATCTAGAAGACAAAGAAGTTATTTATTTTTTCCATGTGTTTACATTGAAAGTTGTGCAATTGATTAATCAATCAGGGAATCCCCCAAATCTTATTGTTTGATATTAGGTGTTATGATTTGGAAATTTTATCACATCTAAGCTGGACACAATTGTAATAAAATAAAAGATCTGACTTTTCTAAATGTTTGGTCATAAACACAGTCAGATTGAAATGACAATTTATTGTACTACACCTAAATTTGGTGGTGAGTGAAAGATAAATTAGTTTTTTTTAAATAATAAAATCTTCAACACATAATTATTTGATTAATCTTTCTAATTGTTTGGCACAGTAGAGAGACTTCAATATGCCCATGAATGTCTTAGGGTAAATTTTGTTAATACTAGTGGCAAGTAGTTAGAGATTGGATTATTTTTAAATCTTGGGAGTAATTCAACAGATTTCTGCTTATTGACTTTCCTTGTCACGCATCTGTAATTAAGATATGATGAAGTCATAAATTGAAGAGATAACTATTAACTAATAAAGATACCAGGTTGCTAAACTACTTTAGAAGTTTTCTATTGGCACTGTGATTTTCTTGACAAAACAGGTCTGCCACTTCAAAGAAGATAAAATTATTTTATAATTTTGCCTAAATGATATCAATATGTGTAGTCAATTTAGGTAATGAGTTTCTATACTTGGCCTTGGGAATGACTTGAAATTTATAGTTCTCACATGGACAAAAGTATTATTAAATAGTAAAAAATCTATTATTTATCTAGTTTTTAAAAATATTTGGACTATTTTAGCATTTTTGTGACTTTCTATTATGTTGAATTTATTTTTATCATTTAAATTAATTTTAACCATTAGAAAACAACTCACTCACAAAGGGGAGGTCACCATTGTTTTGGAGGGGTAATATGAGAGCCTATAGTTGAATGTAATTCATTGCTTAATGTATCATTTTGTTTTAATAATTGATGAAATGCATCTCATAGTTCACATACTTTCTGAAAGTAGGTAGTGCATTTGTTACTTCAAGGCTAATATCACAGTAAAATGATGATGAACATTTAGATATTGTTATCAGCTTTGTTTGTTATTACAAATATGTTATGATTATTGCTCAGATGTCTTATATCTTATGTCATAGTTATAGTAGGAAATTTAATGGTGTAGGTCACTAATCTAATCTATAGAGAAGACAAAACTTTCGCTATGATATAATAATAACTTGTCTTTTAATTAATTAAAATATGATACATTTTCAGGCCTATAAACATTTTGTCTAGAGTAAATTTATTCTAGTGTCTGAGAAAGCTGGCTTCATAAGGATATTTAGGGGAATTCACATTTGCTTCATTTCATCTGTCACAGTTATTCAAATGTAAAAATTGATGGCAGCATTGGAAGGGATGTTAAAGGTCAATTTGCAAATGGGTAAAATGTGATAGAGTTATGAAAAACTTATACATAACTTTTTTTATGGAGCTAGAAATCCAGAATTAGAAACTTGTTAAATGAATTAATGTAGTGGATTCTTTTTAAAGATGAAGAAGGCAAAGGCAGGAGAAGTGCAGGACTTTTCCGAAAGTCCCATAACTAGTTAGCAGTCCCAGGACTAGAATCTGAGTTCTTTACTTTCCAGGTTAGTGATCTTTCCATCTCCCCAAACCTCTTGGTCATATCAACATTGATACGTAATACAACATAAATGGTTGTATTACATAGAAAAAAGTAACAGCTGTGGTGGCTTGAAGTTACCGAACTATTGAAGATGACTTGATCCTACTCATTGCCTGTTCATTACATGTTTAAACCGATTTAAGTCATCCTTATTTATTAATGCATGGTGCAAAGATGAGAAACAGGATCACAATATAAAGTTTTGCTAAAATGAATAACAAATTTAGAAAGCATATAACTTGTGTTTTCTAATGAAGTTATCTTCAATATGGAAAATATTGAAGGAAGGAAACTACCTTTAAACCTTTGATGCTGGGTTCATTTTTATCGTCTTTTCTTTCCATTGGGAATGATACATAATTTAGAGGAAAGACTTAAGTGTGTGTAAATGGGTCCATGTGTAGTTGGGTAAGAGATATAGTGTTCATTGATCGCAGTCTATGCTACTGTCTAAAAACAACCCACACAAGCCATAATTAGGGAGGCTGGCAAATGCTTGTAGAAAATGAATGTCTGTAATCTAGTCAGGCACTGAGGCTGCTATACAATCATGGTATGTGGTCTCACGGTCTAAGTCAAAGGGAATAGAGACAGGAGAGCCATGACACAATCGGAGACAGACATGGGCCATGGGAGGTGAAGTTTTAGTAAAACTAAAAGGGTGTGTAGGAATCATTATACTAACAAGGAATATGGACAAGGTTATTAAGAACTCACCACATTCTCTAGTCTTTGGGATATTTTGTGTTTTGAACATGCAATGTAATTTCTCATCTCTCTGGATTTTCTTATGCCATTTCTTCTACCTAATATACACTTGTTTACCTGGAAAATGCTTCTTCATCCTTCAAAACCTAACTGAAGTGATATTACAGATTGTTTGCTTACCTGGACTCTTTTTGTACCTCAAATTATATTAAATGCTTTCTAATATGCTACACATCGCATTGCATTCTAAATTACAATACTAAAGCTAATTTTGAAAATAAGCATTCAAAATCCTACCAATGTTGGAAACCATGTTACTATTATAAGATCTTTCTTCTCACAAATACACCATCAGCACATGTATTGTTACAATGTAGACATTACATATATTCATATATAATTGAAATAATACTATTTTTACAATTTTAAAAATCCAATTTATATAGTTTTTAACTGTTTTCATTTAATATAATAAGCATTTGGATTTAGAATTATGTCTTCTTCATTTTGATAAACCCCAAAATTCTTTTTAAATTGAAGAGATGTAGGTTTTAAGGGAAAAAAACCTGGAGGTAGTGGAAAAGGCAGATTGGAGAAAAACCCAAGCAAGAGCCAAGCCAGGACAATGGGACAGGCTAGCAGAGATGAGTAAAAGCTTAACATGGTGAATGTGCTAAAGAGAAGCCAAGTGGTATGAGGATCTTAAACGTGCACCTGAACTTGGCAATTAGTAAATTGTTAGTGAGGTTGATAAAGATCATTTGGGAGAAATAGAGGAGCAAGAGCAAGACAGCTTGGATAAAGGAGTAAATGAAAGATGAAAAGTTAGATGCTGCAATATAGTTTCTTGTCCAAGAATTTTGGAGGTAGAGATCAGAAAAATATTTGTTGTTGTTGCTCATCAAGAAAACAATAGATAGATTTGGGAACAAAGTGGGAGAAACCAATGGAGAAGGGAGGAATTAAAGATGCATGAAAGATACAGGGCAATTTATAGAATGGTACTCCAAGGACATGGGATGATAGAACATGGAGGAAGTTTGCTTGTTCATAGTCCAAGTGTTTTAATGATAAGTACGTTTTATATACTTATGTTTTATATCCAAATGTTTTATAGATAAGTACCTCAGAATTTTGAAATTAAACATGTGACAGATATGTTTATCTTTAAAAGTATTTTATTTAATTGCAAATAAGGACTGTGTGATTTGGTTGAACAGTTAACATGGAGGTTCTAGTGCAAATACTCTTGAGGCTGGACCAGGCCTGGGATGTTGGAGGTAGAAGAAGGCCTCCAGTGTGACTGAAGTGTAGTGAGTCAGAGTGAAATAGAAAGAGACAGAGAATTAATAGAGGTAAGAAGAGCTGCAAATAGAGAATTTACAGGTGGCCATGTCCAGTGGTATAGTAGGGTAAATTTTCTCATTCTGTGTAGCTCACAATTAAGAGATGTCATTTACTCTGGCCTTGCCTACTTTTGACAATAACTGAGACAACACTGGAGTAAGGTAGGAAAATTTCAACTCAGAAAAGATCAGTGAGGATGAAGTCAACCTCAAGGTAGGCAGAGAAGAAAGGGAGAAAGACTGGGAGTCCTGAATGTCATGCTGTGCCTCTGGTTAACCAACCGTAAAAGGAGCTGCCTCTTTGTTTTGTGAGTTAATACATCTTTCTTAGTTAATAACACATAAAAAAAGAGAGATGTAATCTAAATATTTACAAGAAATAGAGCACATTATGCTATTTAAAGTTTACTTACCAATAATATTATATAAATAAAATACAGTTACAGAATCAAAAATTAGAGAATTAAAATTAGTATGACAAATATTAAAAGGAGAAAATAAGCTACAACTTAAGTGCCTTATCTTTTCAAGCAATCTATAAATATATAAAATAAATCAAGAAAAACAATTATAAGTATTTTATTTTGATTCAAGTATTAAACAACTAAATTATTTATTTATTTATTTATTTATTTATTTATTTATTTATTTATTTATATTTTATTGAATGTAGTGGGGTGACATTGGCTTACAAAGCCATACAAGTGTACAACTCAACAAAACATAATCTGCACATTGCATCACCCCAAGAAAAGTCTCTTTCTATCCTCACTTATTACATTTTTGCCTGCCTTTACCTACCCTGCTTTCCCTCTACCTATCACCACACTGTCGTCTGTGTCTATGGGTTATGCATATCTACACTTTGGCTAATCCCTTCACCTTCTTTTTGGTAGTCTCGCATTTCCTGTCCCCTCTGACAACTGTCAGTCTCTTCTACATATCCATGCCTCTATTTCTAAATTGCCAGTTTATTTAGTTAATTAGATTCCATATATAACTGAGATCACATAGTATTTGTTTTACTCTGATTGGCTTATTTCACTTAGCATGATAATCTCCTGGTTCATCTGTGCTATCCCAAAAGGTAAGATTTCACTTTTTTATGACTGAGTAGTATTCCATTGTATAAGTGTACCATAGCTTTTTTAATCCATTCATGTACTGATGGAAAGTTGGGCTGTTTTCAGGTCTTAACTTTTGTAAATAGTGCTATAATAAGCATAGGGGTGCATACATTCTTTCAAATTAGTGTTTCATGTTCCTTCTGATATATTCCCAGAAGTGGGATTGCTAGGTCATAAAGCAGTTCCATTTTTGATTTTTTGAGGAAACTTCATGCTGCTTTCTGCAGTGGCTGCACCAGTCTACAGTACCACTAACAGTGCACTTGAGGGATCTCTTTTCTGCCCATCTTCTTCAGCACTTGTTCTTTGTTGATTTATTTATGATAGCCATTTTGACAGGTATGAGGTGATATCTTATTGTGGTTTTAATATGCATCTCTTTGATGATTATTGACATTGGGTATTTTTTCATATGTGTATCTGTATATTCTCTTTGCAGAAGTGCCTATTCAGATTCTTGCCCATTTTTAAAATTGGATTGTTAATCTTCGTGGTGTTGAATAGTATATGTTCTTTACATATTTTAGAAATTAACCTCTTATTAGATGTATCATTGGCAAATATGTTCTATTTAGTGGCTTCTTTTTTGTTGATGGTTTCTTTTGTTGTACGAAAGCATTTTGGTTTGATGTAGTTTGATTTGTTTATTTTTTCCTGTGTTTTAATTGTCTGAGGTGATATATCAGAAAAAAATATTGCCACAGGTGTCTAAAACTTTACTGTCTATGTATTCTAGAACTTTTATGGTTTTGTGACTTACATTTAAGTCTTTATTCCAGTTTGAGTTTATTCTTGTGTATGGTTTAAGTTGGTGTTCTAGTTTAATTTTTTTCTGTGTATCTGTCCGTATTTTCTCAACAACATTATTGAAGAGACTGTCTTTACCCAATTGTGTAGTCTTGCCTCCTTTGTCAAATATTTACAACAAAGGCATAAGTTTATTTCTGTGTTCTCTATTCTGTTGCATTGATCTATATGCCAGTTCTTGTGCCAATATTATGGTGTTTTTATTACTATGGCCTTGTAGTTTAGTTTGATATCAGGTAGTGTGATATCTCCAACTTTGTTTTTCTTTCTCAAGATTGCTGAGGCTATTTGGGATCTTTTGTGATTCCATAAAAACTTTTTAGTATATTTGTCTTAGATTTGTGAGATATGTCATTGTCATTTTAATAAGAATTGTGTTGAATCTGTAGATTGCTTTGCATAGTATGGACGTTTTAATGATGTTAATTCTTCCTATCTGTGAACACAGTATATGTTGTCCACTTACTGGTATTTTCCTCAATTTCTTTCTTCAGTATCCTATAATTCCCCAACTACAGGTCTTTTGCCTCCTTGGTTAAATTCATTCCCAAGTACCACCAGTCAGCCCTTCCATGGTGGCAGCCATTGAGGAACAGCAGCCATGGCTCTGTACTACCCCATGCCTGTGGGCCTCAGAAGATGACCAAGAACCTGAGCAACCTAAGGCACAGCTGCTATAGCTGACACCTGACCAAGCACACCAAATTCATGTGGGACTTGATCTGAGAGGTGTGTGGCTTTGTCCCCCATGAATGGTGCCTCATGGAGCTGCTCAAGATCTCTAAGTACAAGAAGGACTTGAAACTCATCATGAAAATGGTGGGGAAACAAATCCATGCCAAGGGGAAGAGAAAGGAACTGACTAACGCCTTTGCGGCCATGAGGAAGGCAGCAGCCAAGAAAGACTGAGCCTTACACCCTCTCTGTAATAAAACCTGTTCAGAAAAAAATTTTTTTTGCAATAGGAAAAGGAATGGTTTTTGAAATTTATCTTTATGATAGCTTATGATTGGTATAGTAAAGTGCCACCAACTTTGGAGTATTAATTTTGTTTCCTGTTACTTCACTGAATCCATGTGTCAGTTCTAATAGTTTTTTTTGGTGGAATCTGTAATGTTCTCTCTCTATAATATCAAGTTATCCACAAATAATTACAATTTTACTTCTTCTTTGATTTGGATACCTTTTATTTTTTCTTCTTGTTTGAGTGCTGTTACAAGTACCTCTAATACTACGTTGAATAAGTGTGGTAAAAGCAAACATCCCTTTGTTTCTGATGTTAAGAGAAACTTTGTTAGTTTTTTGCCCATTGAGTGTGATGTTGGCTGTAAGTTTGTAAAATATTGACTTTATTATATTGAAGTTTGATCCTTCTGTTGCCACTTTGCTGAATTTTTTTATCATAAATTGATACTGGATTTTATCAAATTTTTTTGCATCTATTGATGTGATCATGTAATTGTTATCTTTTGTTCATGTGATGTATCACACATTGATTTGTGACTATTGTACTAACTCTGCATTCCCAGAATAAATCCCACTTGATCGTGGCATATGATCTTTTTAATGTGGTGCTGGATACAGTATGCTAATATTTTGTTCAACTATCTATGTTCATCAAGAATATTGGCTTATACTTTTCTTTCTTATAATTTCTTTATCTGATTTTGGAATTAAGATGATGTTGGGCTTATTAAAAGTGCTTGGGATACTTTCATCCTCTTGAAGTTTCTGACATAGTTTGGGAAGGCTAGGTGATTTTTTTTTTTGAATGTTTGATAAAATTTGCCTGTGAAACCATCTAGTCCAGGACTCTTTTCTGCTGGGAGTATTTTTATTACTGCTTCAATCATTAGTTGTAAAATAAGTTTTATGATTTTTTATGATTCAGTTTTGGAGGATTGTATGTTTCTAGAAATTTATGTATTTCACTCAGGTTGTCCAATTTATTGGCATATGGTTGTTTATCGTATTTTCTTACAATTCTTTGTATTTATGTGGTGTCAGTTGTTACTTCTCCTCTTTCATTTCTGACTGCATTTATTTGAATCCTTTCTCTCTTTTTCTTGATGAGTCTGGCTAAAGTTTTGTCAATCTCTTTTTTTCTTTTCTAAGAACAGGCTCTTGGTTTTATTGATCTCTTGTATTCTTCTTTTTTTAGTCTCTATGTCTTTTACTTCCACTCTAATTTTTATTATTTCCTTCCTTCTACTTTCTTTGGGATTTGTTTGTTGTTCTTTTTCTAGTTCTTTTATGTGTTTGGTTAGATAGTTTTTGATGTTTTTCTTTCAACAATTTATAAATGTTAGAGTATTTAAGTTTAGGGAAAGAAAGGGGGAGTAAAATACATTTTATTTTATTTAATACTGTTATTTACTATTTAAATTAACTTATCATGTGAATAAATAACTCACATTAAAAAACTGTCAAACAAATAAATGAGTTGAGCATGTATAATAGAAGTAACAGCATGTTTTGGCCTTAAACACCGTTCCTCAGAGTTCTAGTTCATGTGCATCAAAGACTATTCCTGGTGTTCAGGGTGGTTGAATAAACCAAGATGTTATGCTTCTAACCCTCATTTTAATAAACAAGTGTGCTTTTAGCATTTTTTAGGATTGTCATAATAAGCTCTGGCTAGTTTGACTCAGTGGATTGAGTGCTGCCCTGCTAACAATAGGGTCACTGGGTTTGATTCCCAGTCAGGGTATATGCCAGGATTGTAGGTCAGGTCCTCAGCAGGGGGTATGTGAGAGGCAACCACACATTGATGTTTCTCTCCCTCTCTTCTTCCCTCCAAGTTTCTCTAAAAATAAATAAATAAAATATTAAAAAAATAGAATTGTCATAATGAGTTTCATTTGAGTAAAGGATTCTACTTCTTTTTTACTTATTTACTTATTTTTAGAGATTAGAAGGAAGGGAGAAAGAGAAGGAAACATCAATCTGTGGTTGCCTCTTGCATGCCCCCTGCTGGGGACCTGGACTGCAACTCATTCATGTGCCCTATCTGGGAATTGAACTGGTGATCTGTTTGTTCACAGGCAGGCACTTAATCCACTGACCCATACCAGCCAGGGCAAAATTCTATTTCCTTTCTTGCTTCTTGCCCCCTGCCCCTCCCTCCCTTACCTTCTCCTCCTTCTCCTTTTTCTTCTTCTTCTATCTCTCTCTCTCACTCTCTCATTTTGTGATTTTGGCATAACTCTGAACTTCTCATTGACTCCTATATAAAAATAGGAAAATATTAACTTTTTAGAATTGTTTAAAGTATAATGTGAGTATAATTCATAATTCATATTAAGTATTCAGAGAAGAAATGCATTATAATCATCTCCATAGATGTAAAAAGGCATAATTATAAAATTTAATATTCATCATTGATAATAATCTCTTAGTAATAAAAAAGTAGATGGATACTTTTTTACATGATAAAATATTTATATTTAAAAACTAAAGCTTAATGGTAACACATAAGATCTTTACTTCCACCATCAGTAGTTAAAGTTTTTCTAGAATTAATAACAAATTTAATAAAGAAATAGAAATTAAATTTTGGCAAAGAATTGGAAAAATTATTAGTTTACAGATAGTACGATGATATACCTAAAAACTGCAGCTAATATAATGAAAACATCTAGAAAAATAGGAGAATATCATACCATTGTTTTGATTCAAATACATATAATTAGGTTCTGGAATGTTTTTCTGTTAATATTTATATCACTCTTTCTACCAAGAATGTAATTGAGTCATCTGTTTTATATAAAATGAGAAAATGCACAAGGAAGAGAGGAAAGGAATAGTTATATAAGTATGTAAAAATCAACAAAAGAGAGAAAAAGGAGTAATCAGAGGCATGGGAGGAGATTCACAGAATTTAGGGCTATGAAAACATGGGTGATAGTTTGATGAAAGGCTGCATGGCCAAAGAGAAAAATAGGAAATGTGAACATAAAGAAATAAAAACTGGAGAGAGTTTTTATTTTTCATTCAGAAGGTAAGTAGTCATGTCTGACGGAGTAATTTCAGTAGAGTGAAAAGGCTGAAATTAGGTTAAAATAAGTTATTGTGCAGTAAGCAAACAGGCAGAAGGCAAAATCTGGCAACTTAAAGAGGTAAGGTCAATCAATTGTTATTATTTATATATATATATTTATTTATTTTAAACATTTGGAATTTTTCTAGTCAGAAAGTAGGAGAGTTTTAAAATGGTACAATCAATATCTTGGAGAAAGTGAAGTTAAAAGCAATCGATAGTAAAAATAGAGGAGTTTGTCCCGGTACACATTGATAGAAATTCTCCCTCAGAGACTGGCATCGAGAAGGGACAACACAAATATGCAATTGAAAACATTTAAGGTGGGGAATGGTGGTGAGAGGGCTGCAATCTTTAATATCAAAATAGAAGAAAAGGTCACCTGTTGAGTGTTGGAAATAGTCATGGGGCTAGATGCATAAGGAGAATGGAGAAGTGTGGTAGGCTGTTACAAGCCAAGCTATAAGATAACAAATATAAAGCATAAGAACAGACACATAGATCAGTGGAACAGGATAGAGAGCCCCAAAAGAAACCCCCGTCTGTATGGTTGATTAATATTTGGCAAAGGGGACAGGAGCATAAAATGGAGTAAAATGAAACTAGACCACTAACTTACACCATACACCAAAGTAAACTCAAGATGGATAAAAGACTTAAATATCAGTTGTGACACAATAAAAGTTCTAGGGGAGAACATAGGCAGGAAAATCCCAGCTATCCCATGCAGCAATATTTCCACCAATATGTACCCTAGGGCAAGGGATACAATAAACAAGTGGGACTATATCAAATTTAAAAGCTTTTGCCCAACTAAAGAAAACAACAAAATGAGAAGGGGACTGACTGTATGAGAAAATACATTTGCCAATGATAATTGGACAAGGGCTTGGCCTCCAAAATATATAAACAACTCGCATGACACCACACAAGAAAGAAAACCTATCTAATTAAAAGCTGGTCAAATATCCTGAACAAACACTTCTCTGAGGAGGGCATAGAGAGGGACCACAGACATATGAAGGAATGCTCAGCATCACTAGCCATCAGAGAGATGTAAATTAAAACCACAATGAGGTACCACTTCACACCAGACAGAGTGTCCAGCATTAACAAAGCAACAAAATGAACTGCTGACGAGGTTATAGAGAAAAGGGAACCCTAGTGCACTGCTGGTGCGAATTCAGACTGGTACAGCCACTGTGGAAAACAGTATGGAATTTCCTCAAAAGACTAAAAATGGAACTGCTTTTTGACCCCGTGATTCCACTGATGGGATTATACCCTAAGAATCCTGAAACACCAATCCAAAAGAACCTGTGCGCACCAGTGTGCATAGCAGCACAATTTACAATAGCCAAGTTCTGGAAACATCTTAAGTATTGATTAGTAAATGAGTGGATTAAAAAACTGTGGTGCGTTTACAGAATGGAATACTATGCAGCAGAAAGAAGACACTCCTACCCTTCACAGCAGCATAGATGGAACTGGAAAGTATTATGCTAAGTGAGGTCAGCCAGTCAGTGAAAGACAAATACCATATAATCCCGCCTGCAAGTGGGACCTAATCAACAAAGCAAACAAATGAACAAGATAGAACCAAAGACATAAAAATAGAAAACAAACTGACAGTGCCAAGAGGGGCAGGGGAAGGGATAACGGGAAAAAGGAAAGGGGAAAGTCAAGGAACATGTGTAAAGGACCCAGGGGGATGAACAACAGGGTGGGGGTTGACTGAGGGTGTGTGGCAACATGGTGGGCAGCAGACACAGGGGAGAGCAATGGGGAAAATTGTGAGGTAACTATAATTAAACAACAATTTAAAAAAGAAAGATCTTATGAGCAAATGAGGACATGGGAGGGGGCTAAGAATGTCGTAATATGAAAGGAACATATTAGCTCCTCACTGGACTTCAAAGTTACTCAATATAATTAACCTGCATTATTTTTGTCCAATCACATTTATTTGGACATCAGAAATTATGCCTCAAATCACTATCGTAAAATTAATTCTGCTTTGTAGCCAGCTCCAATTTGGTTAAAATAAAATAGAAAAATAATTTACTATCTTAAAATAATTTTCGTTATGTCTCTTGGAAATCCTCTTTTGAAATTCCTACTACTGTTATGTTTAAATTACATATATTTAACCTATAGAATGTTTTTTTCCATTGATGTTTATTTATATCATTCTACCTACTAAGGCCTATGGGCCATAATTAAAATGTAATTATGGTTCAACTATTTAAAATTGTACCTTACATCAAAGCCTCTTCGTACTGAAAATACCATTGTATGTGACTGCCACTGTTCAGCTGGATCTTGTCCCACCCAGAACCACTCCAGTGTGAAAGGGTGGTTTAATATTATTGGCGTTTGGATTACATTGAGGACTCTGCATAAATCTGACATTTTTAATATCATCATTTTATTTTTATGTAAAACTGAAGATGTTTTAGTTTATTTTTTAAATTTTTAAAATATTTTCATTTATTTATTTTTAGAGAGGGAGGAGGGAAGGAAGAAAGAGAGGGGGAGAAACATCAATGTGTTGTTGGCTGTTGTGTGCCCCCCACGGGGGACCTGGCCTGTCACCCAGGCATGTGCCCTGACTGGGAATGGAACCAGCAACCCTTTGGTTTTCAGGCTGGCACTCAATCCACTGAGCCACAGCAGCAGAGGAAGCTTAATTTTTTCCGTTGCTTTGTCCATGGAAAAGACAATCATACACTAACCTCTGGAGAAATTTGACTCATTCTGTACTGAGATAGTTCCAAGTTCTTAGCAATATAGTAAGAAGTAATGATGAATAATGATCCACCTCTGAATCCTGGTTCTGTCACTACCTAGCTGGGTGACTCATAAAAATTTATTTAATATTTCTGGGTCTCAGTTGCCATTTTTTCCAGCCTAGACTTACCTTTCCTTTTCATTTGGAAATTCTTGCTTCTGAAGGCTTGTATTAGTTTCTATTGCCAATTTAAGCAATTATCACAAACAGGAGGAAAAGCCAGAAAACTGTACTTGAACAATGAAAAATAAATAAATAAAAGAAATGATCACAAACAATAGGATGTTATTATCTTACAGTTCTGGAGTTCAGAAGTCTGAAATGGGTTTCATTGGGCTACCGCCAAGGTGTCAGGAGGGCTGTGTTCCTCCTGAAGGTTCTATGGGAGTCTGTTTCCTTGCCTTTTTCAGTGTCTAGAGGCCATCCTGTTCTGGCTTGTGGCTCCTGTTCACCAATTTAATCACTCTGATCACTGCTTTATTATCTCCTTCTCTGATGCTAGGCCTCACCCCGCTGCTGCCCTCATTCACTTATAAGGATTCTTGTGATGACATTTGGCCCTCCCAGATAATGTAGGAATAGCTCACAACTATCTTAATTCATCTTATCTGTAAAGTCCATTTTGCATGGAAGGCAGTGTAGTGACAGAATACAGGGATTAAGATGTGGACATTTTTAGGGATGACAGCTGTATTATTCGGAAGACCATAAGGTCTGAAATAATTCTCTCTATAAATTTTCACCCACCACCACCAGGGAAGAGTATCACTTTTATGAAAATTCTCTATGTGGATGAGGAAAATATATGTTTCCTCTTTGAGTTCCTTTACATAATGAACTAATTGTCTAAAAATGCTGTCATGTAAGGTTTCTGTTAGTCTGCTTGAACATTAATTAGCAGGGACACTGTTCTCATTTCATTAGACTTTCATAGGTTTTGATCATCAATAACTGTACCACGGAAGTACCGATTCCTTTCCACTGTCACATCTTACTCTTGTTACCTGTGTGTGGCTCCATGCTAACCAAAGGTTAGATGGTACAATTATTTATGTTAATCTCCATTTGATTTTGTGCAGGAGACAGTACAAATAGAGCTGCAGCAATTGATTACCCATCATGGACAGCAGAAGGAACATACAGTTTCACCAGTGAAAAATCTGAGTTACGTAATGGCTCAGTAGTTATGTGCAGCCTCATGAGAATGACAATCAAAACCAGGTTGTAATGATATGAATATTTATTGGGTACCTCATACTGCTTGGTGATTTTAATAGTCTGTTAAAAATGAGTAGAAAGGGAAACATTTCTGTTTTTATTGAATACTTTTATAAAATTCAATAAATTAAAATTGGCATTTTAAGTATTCTTACATTAGTGTTCTTATTTTTAATTGTATTATTCTATAGTTATTTTGTTCAATACTAAAATAGATAAATATCATATTTAATATCTGTATTCATAAGTGCATTTTTGTGTCTGACCCACATCCATTATTGTCATAATTGGATACTGTTTTGATAAGTTAAACCGAGGAATAGTTAGAAATGCATAAATATGTAAACAGCTAAAATAAACACAGGTAAAATTTGTTCATCCAAATAATTGCAATAAATTACTGAAAGAATAGAAATGGGGTATACAACTTCCAAACTGTTGCAAGAAAAAAAAAAGAGGAAAACAAAGAAAACTCTTTCAGCTCAGTAGAAGGCAGAAAAAAAGGCAAAAAAATCAAAGAAAAAATAGGACAAATATATTTAGTTACTTGGCAAATACTTACTGTGTCTGCACTAGACCAGGAATTTTTCTCTGAAAATGTTATCCAAACAAATCAGTAAGCACAATAAGTATAAATAAATTAAACTCTCTGTTAAATGTCAAAACTTTTAGATTTTATATATTTTTAAACTCTAGATATATATAAGTAATGTATCTAAATCAAAACACACAGACTTACAGCAAAGAGATGTGAAAATATATATACTAAGAATGTGTTTCACCTAATGATATAACTTAAAATATGTAAAGACAAAAATACAGAGTTACAAGGTAAAGCCAACAAATGCCCAATCATGGTGTGTGCTTTTAACATATCTCAGAAATCAATAAATTGTTACTAAATTTAGTAAAGATTTTAAAAATCTTAATATTAGACTAGATTTTTAAAATTAAAGGTTGTCTTAAAATTATTAGCATAAAAGTGGTACATCACTTTTGTTTGTAGTTGTCATTGACTAGATTGTCAGGACATCTGACTAATTTATTAGATTACAAAGCAAAATCTTAACAGAATCTTCTCCTGATTCTGAAGTCAAAATTCTGTGTTGATTTGGCTAATAAACCTCAACAGACCTGCTTTCTGCCTGCATTGTCTGTTGTTTTCCAGCGAAAAGTATTGAGTATTAAATCTCAGCCCACAAAGTCAATCACAGATGAGAAAGTATCTATTTACTAAAACTTTATGAGTGAAGGAAACCACACTACTGTGTTTAATTCTGTAGGACATATACATTTGCATCTTTTAACATACTCAGATTGCCCAAATGAATGAATAACACAAAAGTTTTAAATTCCACAGTTATGCATTCTAGGAGCCAAAAAGACTATTATAAAATAGTCTATGTCTCTGTGGTTAAGGCACTGAATTCTTGTCCTGTCATTTACAAATCTTTGATATTTTTCCCTCAGGGGATTGGGCCTAGGTCCCATCTTCAGTGCACCCATGCCTGTTTTACCAATAAAATAGAGCACACCTGACACTATGTGACTTCCAGGCTGGGTCATTAAAAACCATGCAGTTTTGTTCTTATTTCCTGGAACACTCATTCTTCAAGTCCCAAGCCACCATGTAAAATGTCTGTCTGCCACAAGGCTGCCATGTTCTCCTCATGCAGAGACCATATTTTGGTGCCCTGGTCAACAGTGGAGCCTAGTCCTGCCTTCCAGCTATTTTTCCTAGGGGCTAGATATGTGAGGTAAGCATGTTAGATCCTCCAGCTCAGCCCATCAGCCAGCTGAGTACAACTCAAACTGTCAATGCCACATTAAACAAAAGAATCACATAGCTGAGACTTGCCTGAATTTCTAACCCATGAAATCATAAGATATAACACAATCACTCCTAAGAAACTAAATTCTGGGTCAGTCTGTTATTCAGTAATTGATAACTAAAACACTTGGTCAACTGTCAGGCTTGAATTCCAACTCCCAGACACTGACTCCTGTCATCGTGCTAGGAGTGTGGTTTTTGCTTCCCGGGTAGGAATCCCAATGCCCCCCATTCTTTCATCCTCCTACACTGCATTGGCATGCAGTAAGCACCGAGGAAGGTGCATCTTTACTAATGCTCCAGTCTCTACAGTTTTTCCTGGGGCATGTTGCCGAAGCTGACCTAGCACAGAAGGTACTGACTGCTCAACCAGCCACCTTAGTTTGCACAACCTGTGGATTTTACAACTTTCCATGAGGCACTATGGGACTATATTAGATAATCTAGAAGTAAGTTTGGTACAGAAACATTGGAGAAAAAAATATCCAAAAGCAGGGTACAGATCACATTCTACTGTCATGAATTTTCTGGGGCATCCCTGATTCTAAATGTTCTATCTCTATCACCAAAAATTATTGAAACATCTTAGAATTTCCTATTTTTGGTGACTGGCATTTATTCCAGACTATCTTTCTTCACTGGGAGAGGCACAGAATCTTTAGTCAGATCTTTTGTCAGACTGCATGTCCCAATTTTGTGTTTGGAAAATAGGCCAATGTGCTTTTATCTCAAAGTTACAGAGCAACAAGTTTGTCATCTCTCATGACAGGATAGAGGCTGAAGGCCTGCTTGACACTATAAAAGGAGAAAGTAGAAGAAAAAGAGTTTCTGTATAAAATCTATATTTAGTTCATAAGTATAGATATCCTGAAAATGTAATAATTTAGCCCAGTTTTTTAATAGTTGAAATGGTCATTATAAATGTCTATGGTAGGTATGCATTTCTCAATAATATTTCTTGCAGATTTTTAAAGATGTATTTTTAGCATCAAAGGAGAAGGAAAAAATCTATGTAAGAAGTTACTGAAATTCTTTTTGTGTTTTTCCCCCCTGGTGATTTTCTAGACTTTAAAAATTATCATGCAAATTGTGCCTTCATGTACTAGCAGACTAAGAGTGACAGGAAAGCCAGTACAGCTCCACAACTCAACTGGGTTCTGGCTAGTTCCATAAGGGTGTTTATGGGGTTAAAACTGCTTTGATATGTGACTGCTTACTACACATGACTAAGGTTGCTCTAGGCACCTGCACACTGGGGATGGCCAGATAGGCTTTGGTACTAGTCTTTTTAATAAAAACCAAAAGTAAAAGAGATTTAGATCAGTAGGAACAGTATCTGTCAACTAAGACCCTTTTTTCTTTTCCAGGATGTCAAGTCATCTAAGTAATTCCAGCATTACTGGTGTACATAATTAAGAAAATTTTAAAAAGCCTGGGTTTTATATTTCTAATTTTATCTCTAATATACCACGGACTAAGTTTCATTACCATATTACTTTGACCACATATTTCTCTCAAATCCATCATTATAGTTATTAAAAATTTTTGTTACTTCTATAAGACTATCTTACTGATCAATAACAGTCTCTGAAAGGAGATAATACCTGTACTCTTGCTCATAAAAAGGGATTTCATAATGTTTAAGAAATGAGGTCTGATAAAATGCTGATTTCAATTGTAAAGAAACCACACACTGTTGATTGTCTTTCAAAAGTGTTCCTTACAGAGAATGGCTATTTCAGGAAGTAAGAAATGGATTGAGAATAGTACAGATAATAAAAATGTATGACTCAGACAATGAGTAATTTAAGTAACTGAGTATAAATAAAGAAGAAAAGGGAAAGTTAATTAAATGAGTCATTTAATTGCCAACTTTCCTGATTGAAAGTGACATCAAAGAGTTTGAATAAAAATTTACATTGATTAGGTGCAAATATTTGACTGTTTCTCCATACTTTCTGTTCCTGGTGGAGTAAAAAGAAAATATCTAAAAACTGAGAAAGTGGCTAAAAATTCATTTGGAGGCATTTCTCCAGATTAGCAAAGTAGCCCACTTTTTAAGAGCTTTAATGCCAGGATTGAAGTTTAGTTATTAGTGATTCTTCATTAAAGCATAATGTATCAAACAGGATAGGTGAATTCTTTATTGCTGTTCTATTACAGTTGGCTCAGTTTTTCCCCATTTGCCCTCCTCTGCCCATCCCAATTTCACTCCCACGGTCAATTGCCACACTGTCGTTTATGTCCATGGGTTATTCAGATGTGTTCTTAGACTAGTCCTTTCCCCTTCTTTCCACCATTATCAACCTCTCTACTCCTTTCTGATCACTGTCAGTCTGTTCCATGTTTCCATGCTTGTGGTTCTATTTTGTCCATTAGTTTATTTTGTTTGTTAGATTTCTTTTATAGATGAGATCCTATGGTATTTGTCTTTTACTGACTAGCTTATTTCACTTAACATAATATTCTTCAGCTTCATTCATGCTGTCGCAAAAAGTAGGAGTTCCTTATTTCTTTCTGTGTATATTCCATTGTGTAAATATATCAGTTTTCTAAATATTTACTAATGGGCACTTAGGCTGTTTCCATTACTTGGCTACTGTAAATAATAGTGCTGCCGTGAACATTGGGATGCATAGGTTCTTTTGTATTGATGATCTGAGATTTTTATATTATATTTCCAGCACCGCAATTGCTGGGTCAAAAGGCAGCTCCATCGCTATTTTTTTTTAGGAAATTCCATACTGTTTTCCACAGTGGCTGCACCACTATACTCTCACCAATAGTGCACGAGGGTTCTCTTTTCTCCACAACCTCACCAGCACTTGTTTGTTGATTTATTAATGATCCATGTGAGGCGATATATAATTGTGGTTTTAATTTGCATCTCTCTGATGGCTAGTGATGCCAAGCATCTTTTCATTTGTCTATAGACAATCTGTATTTTCCCCTTGTAGAAGTGTCTATTCAGGTCTTTTGCCCATTTTTTAATTAGATAGTTTATCTTTCTGGTGTTGAATCAGATGAGTTCTTTATATAATTATATATTTTTATTCTTTGTTCTTTATATATTTTTGAGATCCAAACATTGTCTGATGCATCATTGCTAAATATGTTCTTGCATATAATTGGTTCCCTTTCCATTCTGATGATGGTTTATTTAGCCAAGCAGAAGCTTTTTAATTCAATGTAGTCCTATTTGTTTACTTTTTTTCCTTTCTTTCCCTTGCCCTAGGAGATATATTGGCAACAAATATTGCTATGTGGGATATCTGAAATTTTACTGCCTGTTTCCATTTAAAACTTTTATGGTGTCATGACATAATTAAGTCTGGTATCTATTTTTAGTTTATTCTAGTGTATGGTATAAGTTGGTGGTATAGTTTTATTTTTTGCATGTACCAGTTCAGTTCTTCCAACATCATTTATAGATAAGGCTATCTTTATGTCATTGTATGCTCCTGCCCTGTTTGTCAAATATTTGTTGGTCATGGAGACATGGGTTCTCCATAGATAATATTGACATTTTTAGGTTGTTAATTTTTCTAATCCATAAACATGGTATATGCATCCATTTATTTATATCTTCCTCACTAACTTTCATCAGTGTTCTATATATTTCTAAGTATAGGTCTTTTACCTCCATGGTTAAATCGATTTCTAGGTATTTTATTTTTGTTGCTATAGTAAATGGGGTTTTTTTTAGTTTCTCTTCTGATATTTTATTTTTGGTGTACAAAAATGCCATCAGTTTCTGAATATTGACTTTGTATCCCATAAATTTATCAAATTAACTTATTTAGAAGTTTTTGATGGAGACTAGAGAGTTTTCGATGTACACTACCATGTCATCTGCAAATAATGACAGTTTTAATTCCTCCTTTTTAATTTGAGGACCTTTTGTTTCTTTTTCTTGTCTGATCTCTGTACCTAGAACTTCCAGTACAGTGTTAAATAAGAGTGGTGAAAGCAGACACTCTTGTCCTGTTCCTGATCTTATAGCTAAAGTTTTGAGTTTTTTCCCATTGAGTATGATGTTGGCAATACGTTTCTCATACATGACCTTTATTATGTTGAAGTATGCTCCCTATATTCTCACTTTCCTAAGAGTTTTCATCATAGATGGGTGATGGATTTTATCAAATGCTTTTTAGCATCCATTGATATAATCATGTGATTTTTGTCCTTCATTTTGTTTATGTGGTATATTACATTTATTGATTTGTGAATATTATACCATTGTTGCATCCCTGGGATAAATCTCATTAGATCATGGTGTATGATATTTTTAACATCTGGTTGGATTTGGATTGCCAATATTTTGTTGAGGATTTTATCTTTAACATTCATTGGAGATTTTCACCTATAATTTTCTTTCTTTATTTTATGTTTACTTGGTTTTGAAATTAGGATACTACTAGCTTCATAAAAAGAGTTTAGTAGTCTTTACTCTTCTTGAATTTTTTGTAGTAGTTTGAGAAAGATAGGAGTTAGTTCTTCTTTAAATGTTTGGTGAAGTTCATCTGTGAAGTCATCTGGTCTAGGGCTTTTGTGTGCAAGTGTTTTTATTTTTGTTACTGCTTCAGTTTCACTGGTTGTTATTGATCTACTCAGGCTTTTTGCCTTTTTCTATTCAATTTTAGAAGATTGTATGTTTCTAGATATTTGTCCATTTAGCCCAGGTTGTCCAATTTCTTGGCATATAGTTGTTTATAGTAATTTCTTACAGTCCTCTGCATTTCTGTGATACTGCTTGTAACCTCTCCTTTTTCATTTCTGATTTTATTTATTTGGGTTCTCTCTCTTTTTTATTTGATGAGTCCGGTTAAAGGTTTGCCAATTTTGTTTATCTTTTCAGAGAACCAGCTCCTAGATTTATTCATGTCTTAAATTGTTTTTATCTTTTTAGTTTTTATGTCATTTAATTCTGCTCTGATCTTGCTTATTTTCTTCCTTCTACTTGGTCTGGGCTTTGTTTTTTGTTATTCCTCTAGTTTTTGTAGATATGGGGTTAAGTCATTAATTTGAGATTTTTTTTTCTATCTCCTTTTGGTAGGCCTGTATTGCTATGCAATAGCCTCTCAGGACTGCCTTTGCTTTGTCCCGGAGGTTTTGGGTTGTTGTGTATTCATTTTCATTTGTTTCCAGATGTTTTTTTTGATATCTTCTGTGATCTTGTTGTTAGCCCATTCATTATTTAATACTATGTTATTCAGTCTTCATGTGTTTGAATGTTTTTGAGTTTTTTCCTTGAAATTGGTTTCTAGTTTTGAGCCATTGTGATCTGAGAATATGCTTTTATAACTTCAGTTTTCTTGAATTTGTTGAGGCTTTTTCTATGTTCTACCATTTCTTTGAAAATGTTCCATGTGTGTTTGAAAAGAATGTATATTTTCCTTTTTTAGAGTGAGAGATTTTGTATATGTTAATTAAGTCTGTTGATCTAGATTGTTCAATGCCATGATACCCTTGTTGGTTCTTTGTTTTGAAGATCTATCCATTGTTGACAATGGGTGTTAAAATTTTGTATATGATTGTTTGGCTGTCAATATCTTTCTTGAAGTCCTTCAAGATTTTCCTTGTATAGTTAGGTGCTCCTGTGTTGGGTGTATATATGTTTACAAGGATTATATCCTCTTGGACTACTTCCTTAAGTATTATGTAGTGACTTTCTTTGTTATGGCCTTTGTTTTGAAGTCTATTTTGTCTGATATAATAAGTATTGCTATCCCAGCTTTTTTTTTCATGTCCATTGCTTGGCTTATTATTTTCCATTGCTTCACTTTAAACCTATATAGATCTTTTGTTCTGAGTTGGGTCTCTTATAGACAGCATATGTGTGGGTCATATTTTCTTATTCATTCAGTTATCCTGTGTGTTTCGATTGGAGCATTTAGTTCATTTACATTTGAGGTTACTATTCATAAGTATTTATCCATGGTCATTTTTCAATATATGTATTCCTTTCTCTCTTGTTCCATTTCTTCTCCTTATAGCAATCTCTTTGGCATCTCTTGCAGTGCTGCCTTGGTAGAGAGGTACTTTTTTTAGCCTTCTTTTGTTTGGGAAGTTCTTTATTCTGCCTTTCCTTTTAAATAAAATTCTTGCTGAATAGAATAGTCTTGTTTTCAGGCCATTGCTTTCTATAACTTGGAATATTTTGTGCCAGTCCCTTTTGACTTATAGCATTTCTGTTGTGAAATCAGCTGAGAGCCTTATTGGAGATCTCTTGTAGGTTACTAACTGTTTCTCCCTTGTTCTTTTAAGATTCTCTTTGTTTTTACATTTAAATTGTGATGTGTCTTGGAGTGGGACCATTTGGGTTCATCTTAATTGGACCCTCTGTGCTTCTGGAACTTCTGTGACTTTTCTCCTTATCACATTAGGGAAGTTTTATGTCATTATTTTCAAAACAGGTTTTCTATTCCTCACTCCTTCCCTTCTCTTTCTTATATTCTAATGATGTGAATGTTTTTATATTTCATGTAGTCCTGATGCTCCCTTAAACTGTCTTCATTCTTTTGGAGTCTTTTTTCATGTTTTTGCTCCTACTAGTTATTTTCTTCTACCTTGTCTTCCAGGTCACTGATTTGGTCCTCTGCTTCATCGAGCCTGATTTTAATTCCTTCTAGTGTATTTTTCACTTCAGATATTGTATTCTTAATTTCTTCCTGGTACTTATCCATAGTTTCTATGTGCTTTTTCATTCTGCTATAGTTCCTACTAAGTTCCTTGTAGATCTCATAAAGTTCCTTGTAGTTTTTACTGAGTTCCTTGAGCATCCATATAACTATTATTTTGAATTCTCCATCTGATCATTTACTTGCCTCAATTTCATTTAGCTCTTTTTCTGGGGATTCCTCCTTTCCTTTCAATTTGGTGGTTACTTTGTCTCTCCCAAAGTGACATCGAATGTTACTCCATTTTATGTTGCTCTTTTTGTTTGTTTCTGCACCTCAGATTGCCCTGCTTTGACTGCCTGTCTCCATGGGTGGTCTTCTGTGGTAGTAGGTTTGTGGACTCAGTGGTGCAGGTATTTGATCTCCTGATCTGCATGCTCTAGGAATGCTCTTTATTCAGTGTATTTGGCTCTGTCATTGTACTTGGGCTTTGATTACTGATGACTCATTTGTTGGTGGGTTCCCCTCTCTGGCTGGCTGACTGGGAGTCACAACCCCCACCACTTTCTGTGTGCTATTATACAGGTGCTGGTTAACAAAACAATAGTACCAAGGAATCCAAATCCACACCAACAAAACTATACCCCTACCACATTAGCAATATCAATAGCAATTGAGCAAAGTTTAATAATTGTAGAAATAGATTAAGGACATAAGAGAGAAAAAAGATCTTGAAATGACTAAAGGAAGAAACAATAATTTCTTTTTTAATATTAAATTTTATTTAGTTACTTTTCAAGTACATTTTTTTTTATCTATTTCTCCCATCCCACCCCACCCCCCCGCCCGGTCTCCCCCCTCCCTCCCATTCCCCCCCCCCAGTCCTCATCTCTGTGTCTTTCATACTTGTTCCTCAAAATCCCTCCCCCCTTTTCCCCCTTAAGTTTCCTTCCCTCTCCCCTCTGGTCGCTGCCCACTTGTTCTCTATTTCAGTGTCTTTGTTTTTATTCTGTTTGCTTGTTTGTTTTATTCTTTAGCTTCCTGTCAAAGGTGAGATCATATGGTATTTGTCCTTCAATGCCTGGCCTATGTCACTCAGCATAATGCTTTCCAGTTCCATCCATGTTGTTGCGAAAGGTAGTAGCTAGGAAGGAACAATAATTTTGAAGACTATAAGAAATAATAAAAGTAGAGAATAAAAAACAAAGTGAAGAAAGGGAGAAAATAAAATGTAAAATGTAAGTAAAAAAGGAAAGGGCAATGACAAAATGGAATAAGAAAAGGGAAGAGTATAATGTGTGGTTTGAAATAGAATAAAAACAATAGTGAAGCAATAGGAACAACATTGAAGAAAAACCACAACAGGGTGAATAACAATGACAGATGAGCAAAGATTAATAAAGGTAGAAAGAAAGTAAGAATATTATAAGAAATAGAAAAGAGATTATGCCTACAGTAAAAAATAATGATTTTTGAGAGGATAAAGAGAGGAGAAATAAGAGTAAGGAATTGAATCCAGGCTAAGAAAAGAGAAAAAATTAAATTCCAAACTCAAATAAGCAAGGGCAAGATGAAGGTAAAATGGAGTGAAATAAGAGGAGAGTACCCTATGACATTTGAAATTTAAAAAAATAGTGAACCAGTAGGAATTCAGTTGAGGAAATCAACAGCAAAAAGCAATGCCCATACCAAACAAGCCATAATTAATAAAGGTGGAAAGAAAATAAGATTATAAGAAAGGGAAAAATGTGAGCAGACTAAAGGAAGGAAGAATGATTTTTTGGAGGATAGAGGGAAGACAAACAGTAAATAAAGAATAGGAAGAAGGCCTAGATAGGGGAAAATAAAATTTACAACAAAAATTAAAGAGGGCAGGAAGAAGGCAAAATGGAGTAAAATAAGGAAAGGTAAATGTGAGATTTGAACTAGAAATAAAAAATATATACAAGTCTAACTAAAAAGAATGAAACACAAAAGATAAAAAATAGTGACTTAGTTTGAACACAATTGAAGAAAATGAAGAAATGTTAAAAAGCTATATAAGAGAAAAATAATGCAAGTTCTAATGAAGAACGAGGTGAAATTCATTTCAACCGAGTTTGGTGTTTGACTTCTGTCTTCTTCTGGATCTACCTCTGGCTTTTTATCAGCTCAGGAACCAGGGGTGGGCCATCCGACTTCTGACAGCAGTATATGTACCACCTTCACCTGGCTCTAGAGGGGACTTCTGTTGGGATTGGGTAGGTGAGACTCTTGGGCCTCCCTTGGGAAGCATTTTTCAGTCCTCTGGGAAAATTGTGGTTGTGTTCTCTTGCCCTTGCACTATCTGTCTTGATCTGTCTCAGCTTATTTCCAATAATGTATAGTTTCAGATGAACTAGCTGTCTCTTTCAAGGGAGGGGTCAATCTGTGTAAGAGGGTCATCTCTTTCCCACTGGGTGCTGATGGAAGCTCTGTGTGTGAGCCAAGGCTGGGTGAGCCCTGATTTCCCCTTGCTTCACTGATTTCTGATCTCCTTGCCTTGCTGGCCTCAGTGGAATAAGGCCCTAAATACCAGTGTATTTTGTCTCCCTGAGAGAAGTGCAAAATGGGCCCTTTTGGAGATTCTCCTCCTATCTTTCTCCTGCAGATATGAACCCTACGGGGGTTCTTAAGCCTACCCAGCCTGTTTTGCAGAGCTTCCCCATTGGATAGGTGCTTATAATCCTGCAGGATGTGGGGGCTGGATATATTTTTCTTTTCCCAGAGGTTAAATTCTTTTGGGGGAGGGGGTACATTCTGGCTATAAATAACCTCAAGTACTCAACTCTTGCCTGTCCAATTCCCAGCCAACTTCCCTTACAGTAGACACAGTCCCAAACTCTCCATCTTGCATACCTTCTTACTTTCTAGCTGTGCTGAGCTGGGGCCAGAAATTCTTTTGCTGTGCAATTTTCTTATCTCCCTGCATATCTGTATTTAGTGGGAGCAAAACATGCTTTCAGTCTTGTCCCTTTGTTGGCAGGGCAGCTGTGAACAGGGTCCCTTCCCAGCACGCTTCAGCTCCCTTTTTAAAAAGTCTTGCTGTGGCATATCCACTGCAGCATCAAGTCACTGTCCATCTTTCATGCATACCACCTCTCCAAAAAGCTGTAAGTTTCTCACAGTCAAGACTGGCCACAGCCTGCCTCTGCCTGAGCCAGGTGCAGATAGAGTCCCTCTCTTCCTCTGGCATTCTTCTTGTTGGTGCTCGGCTCTGCAGCTGCAGGTGTGCTGCTTGTTGTGTACACATAGCCTGGATCTCCCTGACCTTGTAGATCTTCCTAAGTCACTCCTGGCCTGGGTCTGTGGGTTCCCCACTTGAGACTGGGGTCCACTCTCCTAGGAGCTGTAATTTCTGACCAATCTTTCTACTGCTACAAGCACCACATGTGGAGCATTTCCCCTTCAACTTATCAAATATTCTTACCACCCATTGTGAAACATTGTCTGTACTCCTTGGCTCAAAATTCATGTCAGCTAAGATTTCATTGATTGTTTGGCTTATTTGTCGGAAGATCAATGAAGAATTTGAGTTGGGGACAAGAGCTAGTGGATTCAGCTTCCACCTATTTGGCCACCTTCTTCTGTCTTGGGATGAGTAAATTTTTGTTTTCCGAAACCTTAAATGTTCCACCCCAACACACAATATATTTTTAAATATTTTATTTATTTCTTTTTACAGAGAGAGAAAAGGAGGGAGAAAGAGGGGGAGAGAAATATCAATGTGTGGTTGCATCTCATGTGGCCCCCAGTGGGGACCTGGACTGCAACCCATGCATGTGCTGACTACAAGTTGAACCAGCAACCCTTTGGTTCACAGCCCCCACTCAATCCACTGAGCTACACCAGCCAGGGCTCCAACATACAATATTAAAATAAAATAAATATTGGAAGTACATTAGACTTCATTAGCATGTTTGTGTAAGTCAACAAAATACTCCATATAGCCCTGGCTGGCATAGCTCAGTGGATTGAGCACAGACCTGTGAAACAAAAAACCACGGTTTGATTCCCAGTCAGGGCACATGACTGGGTTGCAGGTCAGTTCCCAACAGGGGACGCATTGATATTTCTCTCCCTCTCTCCTTCCCTTCCCCTCTAAAGATAAATAAATAAAATCTTTAAAAGATACTCCGTATATAATTTAAGTTGTCATTTGTTTCCTCTTAATTTTTAATTTCTAAGTCTTTTCAAACAAAAAACATTTGGACAAAGGTATATGGAAGGCTGCATGAAAATTAAAATTCAAACAAATTCTTCATAGCTGAATGTGTCCAAACCATCTTCATTTTATAGGTAAGGCTTCTGAAAAAATTATGCTGAAGGATTCCTAATTACTCAAATGTCCCTTATCTATTTAAATAAGTATTTTTGTATATTAAATGAATATTTCTGAGTGACAGGGACATCTAGATGAACATTCTCAGATCCATAATGTAGATATGATGGTCTCAAGGCATGGGGAAGTTGCTGGGTGCCCACTTTTTTCCACTGCTAATATTAATGGAGGACAAAACAACATTCTCTTGGCTTTGTATTAGATAAATCACCTCTTACCTTCATTAAAATGGATGGCCCATGATTGAGTCTGTATAGTGTGCATTGTTGGAAGCTGATTAATTTTTGTGGATCTTAATAATGTCATGGGTTTCTAGGAGGCATGTACTGAAAAACTCTGAGTCTAATTTTCCATTTACAGTAAAATTATGATGTAATCATGAGCAAATTAAGCTCATTGTAAAGAAAGTATGCTAATACTTACTATCCCTACATTTAAGGGGTCTTGTAAGACATGAAAAAAGTAATAATGGTGTGCATAAATGCAATGTTTTCAATATTTGTAGCCATTTAAAAAAACATTGTATGGAATGTACTATAAATATCTTGATGATGTGTGTCCCTAAACTCGTTCCCAATTCTCCATTAAATGTACTTAAATTAACAAAATCTATATTAGATTAGATATCAGAGAATTTCAAATACTGCTTCTGGCAGTAATCTGTCCCAACCTTTTGCCCCTCATTCATTAGTTCTCAACTCAGTCAAGAATCTTTTACCAAATTTCAGGCATTCTTTTTCAGTATGTTCCAGGTAAAAAGCAATAAATACAATAGATGAAGATCTCCTCTCTCTCTAGCTGGGGATGGGAAGAAAAAATAAATAAGCAAAAATCTGTAGTAAGGATAAACACAAGTAAAAAATAAATAAATAAATGGATAAAATAATTAGTACTATAGAAAAATAAATTCGGGAAGGGAGTAGAGGTTGTTAGTTGGTGGGAGGGGGTTTAAATTTGAAATTAAGTGATAAAGAAGGCTTTATGAGGGAGGGAAATAAAATTTAAGAAGGAACATAATGTGGATGTAGGAGAGAACAGTGTGCACATCAAGGAAATGAATATTACGAGCTGAGGGAACAGTCAGCTGGAAAGGCAATGAGGCAGGAAAGTGCTGGGAGTCTTTAAGGAAGAGAAAGGATATCAGTGCATGGTGGGCAGAGCAAGCCAAGTGGGGGGGACAAGGAAATGAAGTCAGGAAGGAAATGGAGGCCCAGATTGCTAAGGCTGTTGAAGCATTTTCAGGACTTTAGTTTTTGCTTTGAATAGGCCATTGAAGACACTTGAGTGATCTGATCTTTCTTATGTTTTCACAGTACCTCCCTGGAGCGACATTGATTAGAAACTGTAGGAGAGTAAAGACGTGTGAGGAAGAACAATAGTTGATTCAGATTCACATTAGTAATTAACCAAAAACTCTGCCTAAATGTAGAGCAGGGATTGGCAAATAATGGCTCACTGATCAGAGCAGGCTCTCACCTTGTTTTTGTATGACCTGTGAATTAATCATTGTTCTTACATTTTTAAAGGTTGTTAAAGGAGGAGGTGGAGGAGGAAAAAAAAACACCAAAGCTATATATGGCCCACAAAGCCTAAAATATTTTAAGTATAAAAAATATTTTCCAACACCTGGTGTCAAGTATCCAGTTGGCAGTAGGTCCTAAGCAAAACTGGAAGGAAGATTTTTCCTCCATGTTTTGTGGAGTGACTGATGTCAGAAACAGTTTATAGCCTTACCCCTAACCTTCATGAGCAATGCCATTTCCATTAAGCTAGTGAGAAATGCAGTCTAGTTTTCAAACCACTAAACCAGAAGGCACTTTCTCACATAAGCAATGTCAAAAATAATTGTCAGATAAGGTTGAAACAGCAACAAATAATATAATGATAAAACATTTTATAGACCTTTTAACTTTACAAAGCATTTTTAAGTTCATTATCACATTTAATAATCCTCAAGTCAAGACTATGAGATAGTGATTGCTCAAGAAAAGTTGAAATTTTGAGCGCCGCATCTGTTAATGCTAACACTGTTTCCCCCCACAAGGCAATATTGGATGCTAAAATCTATTAAGTATTTTTAGTACTAGATGACAGACTTGAGAAACATTTACTTTTTGTTTCTCTTGAAACCATATTTAAATAAAAGTATAGAAATATCAAAATTACTAAACCAATACCAACCAAAAAATTGTGATGTGGAAATCATCAACTGAAGAAAATTTTTGATACATTGCTAGAAATAAAAGAAAATCAAAACAAAAAAGGATATTCACCTTATGAGTTCCGAGGATCACTCAATGTATCCCTACATTAACTCTGTATGACTTGCAATGGACTATTGGTAAGCAAGGCATGGAATCAGAGTGCGAGAACATCCACCTGCAGGTTTTCAGCTATGGTTCATTGTCACTACCACAAATTCCATCTACTGCTGCTCATCACTAGGTTCATTTTACATAACTGCAGATTGGTGCTTTAAATTTTGTCAAATTAGAAATAACCTTGCCTGGCAACTATTAACTGCTTTTATTATTAAATATTTTATTAACTATTAATTATTTAATTAACTTATTAAATATATTCTGTCTCAACATGCTTGCTTCTGCCAATCCAAATTATTTCAGAATAACCACTTGTCATCTAATGTTATTTTGCATTATAAGGACAAGTAAGATAATCTATATCTCAAAAAAGCACCCTGTCCATCTATTTGCATTTGAGAGGAAACATCAAGAGATGGATTTTCCTGGAATATGCTTGTCCATATTCGGTTTTATCTATTTTATCATCTTCAAGCCCCAAGATAAATGTTTCATAAAATATTTCCTCTTTGGGAAAAAAGATGTAAACAACATGACTTTAACAGTGTTTTCTAAATGTCCGATATGTGATCTCTTTTTCAGACCTCCTATAAGAAATCTTTGTCCCAAATTTTTACCAGCCTGCTATTTTTGTTCAAAGAAACAAAGAAAATCAAGAGATTGTTCTTTACTGAACTCTCCTCAAATAATATCAAAGAATTATGGTTAAATGGCATAACTGTAAATCATTTCTGCTTTGGAGAGGTTAGAAAGGGCTTATAATATTTTTCAAACAGAATTTGGATCTGAGCAAAATCTTTTGTGTTCTACTAACCTCAAAGTTTGTTGAGAATGAAAGTCCAAATTTGCTCTGACACACTGTAAAAGGAACCTCATGAGCAGAGTGCTAAACCTAATTTGGTAATATATGAATTACATCAATTTTACTTTAAATAGGTTTTCAACTGAAATATACATATATTCAAATGTTTTTACTGATGTATGTGATTCTTGGTTCTGAAACTCCTGCACGTCACATGCACAATGTACAATATCAGTCTTATAAGAGAGAAAACACTCCAATGAAGTAAGCCAAAGAAACAAGATGAAAATGAGCAAAAGCCAAGTGTCAGTCAGAATTTTCCAAATTTTCCTTGTCATGCTGAAGCTGCCAACTTCTGGACAATAACACATGCATCCTTTATCCTGGATACCCAAGAGTATATGTCTCTTATCTTGGTTATAAGAATATCTAGAGTCACACTTAGGTGACAGTGAGCAGAAGAGTGGATTGAGCTGGTACGCACACAATGATCAAATCATGTTAATCTTACTTTAACCCAATATATCACTCCATTATTAACTTGCAATAAATTATGCATTTGTTTTCTAGGTATATCCCAGAAAGACCAGAGAAAGTGGCTTCTAATTCATATGGAATAACCCACTGGTGAATTTCCTTCAGGATGGATCACAATTAATCTAGAATATAATCATTACATATTGGAATCATTCAGACTTCACCAAAGAGAAAATCTGGGCTGCAAGGCTTAATTAGAAATCGGGGATGGTCTATGCTGACAATCAGATGTTGGCTATTGCTTGACATACATCTTCTGGCAGTAGAACCTAATATGACCCACGGCAGTTAAACTAGAGACTTTTATTGGACAATGCATATGGTTTTTATGGGTATGGCATGGTGCTATGTACCCCAAGGACTACAAAATATGAAAAAGAGAGAAAATGATAACACATGATGAATATATCACAAGGAAACACCAGGAGCTCTGTGATCATAGAAGCTGGGCTTGATCATACAAGCCATTACAAATTGTATGACCTAAGGAATAACCTAAGGTTTAAATATTGTTTTATCAACTTTCGAAAAGGAAGTAAAGAAAGAACCTGCCTTCCAGGAAGGAGTGTCATGGAGTGCAACACCCAGTCAGGTCAGGGCTCCATGTTCAATCCTCAGAGACATACACACCTGGTTGATGAGGCTGGTGGCTGGGAGAAAGTACACCTGGCTCCAAGCCTCACAGGGGAGCTGGAGAGGTCCCAAGAGGAAGGAGGCAAGATCTGAGTGGCTCTGGCACTGCCTTTAAACAGGCTTTCGCCTCTGGGACCCTGGGGAATGTGCCCAGGCAGGGTGAGCTCTGGCAGATGGGGCCTCCCCATTCCTGAATAGTGTCTACATGGTGGACCATCTGGTGTCAAACACCTGCAATCCACTGCTAGAAGTCCTAGGAGATGGAATGCCCAGAAGGAATTGGCCAGAGGCCCTGCTTGTTGCCCTTTGACATTGCCTCTTCCCAGGTTGAATTTGCAGGCCCACATTTCTCTGTGGCACGTCCAAGGAGTCATCCCAAGCACCTGGCTGATGTTACTTTAGTGCATACTAGCTACTGAGGGAAGTCAGAATAAAGGAAAAGCTTTCCCAGTTTCTACTTTGTTCTTGGGTTCTTCCAGCACACAGTTTGCTTTATAAGTTTAGTCTCACATCACCTCTTCTGCCCCTTGTCCAGTGGCCACCACCTGGTGGTTTTCCCCACCCCATGATGATGCCCCAATGTGGCCAGAACCAATCTGCCTTTCTTTTCTGGTCATTGGCTGTTCCACCAAGATCCTGCACCTTTAAATCTGGCTTTGACCTCCAGCTGAGGAGCACATTCTGCAGGCCATGTGCTTCTCTCTGGGGGTAAATGTCTCTTTGTGAATTGGAAGAATCTTCCAAAGAAGCCCATGCTGTCTGCTCCTAATTTTAGTATGTCTGGAGACTCAAGAATCATAAATATTTCTCCAGGATACAAATTCACTCTCCTGCATCCACTGGCTGAGCAGGTAGTCAAGGCTGAGCAGCCAGAACCATCTTGTACCATCCTACTTCCTTGTCCCAAAGAGGTGGAGGTGAAAGTCCAAGAAGATTCCCTAAAAGTGATGGCAAAGAACAAAAACAATCAGGTACAGAACAATAAACAGAATGACCAAAACAGCCTGTATAGCAATGGGCACCTACTACTGACATCTAGGCCCCTGAAAAGCAAGCCTGTACTAACTTCTGCAAATACAGTCTTGGGCCTCTGGACCTCAGTCCCAAACATTCACAAGAAAGCTTGAATGGGGACACAAAGATATCTCCCATGTGTTTCTCCTCCAAAGGCCAGGTGGTCACAAGATTCAGGAGATGTCCTGCTTCCTTTGAAGCCTGACTCAGAAGCAGCAGTGCTCTCTGATCCAACCTCATGTTGCTCCCTGCTGCCAGAGAGATCCACAGAGGAAGTGCTAGGTGAAGGCCATCTGCCCAGCTTGCCAGTTTCACTAACTTTAGGTAAGGAGATGGATGCTCAAAAGCTATTAAAGAGCACTTCTCCAGTGGCCTCTGCCAGCAGGAAGCCCTGCAAAAGGAAAATTTCCATGCCACTTTTCCTACTGCCACCACCATTGGCATGGGATGGAGGTGAGGCGCCCCCATCCTGCTAAGTTGCTTTGCCTTGATATTGACAAAAACCTGGGAACCTTGCAGAACATGAAGTGCCAGAGTAAAAGACCTTAGAGGACAAAACAGAGATCATGGTTGACTGCCATGCCACTCAGCCTGCCTCTCCGTTCTCTCTTTCTGGTTGGATGATTGAAGACACCCTGCCCCTGGCCACTCATACTGAGAAGGTACCTGCTACTACTACAAACTTGGCTGACCTGTTTGGTCCCAGAATTTGTCCCTCCACCTTCTCCAGCACCAAATGTTGATCAAGAAACAAGATGCACAGTCCCTCACTCTCCTGTTGCTATTCACACTGATTTTCTTTCTTTTAATTCTAGTCACGTTTTGGAAATTCTACTTAATGAGAATGAAAGCCATGTTCATTCAGTTATAACTGCAACATCTCCTGTTTCTGACCTCCCCACTTCTCCTGGGACCTCAGTCTTTTTTTGCTAGTCACCTTTTTGTGAAAATGATCCCTAATACTCAGTTTTGTGCATCCTTCTCCTTTTTCTTACCCAGTTCTAGTCCCTTATGCCAGCACCCCTGTTTCTACTGCTAAGCCCATCACCTCTGTGTATGTTCCTTCCACCATCACAGCTAAGGCATCCACACATTTGACCTCTCAGTTTACTTTAGATCCTGATGTCATTGATGTGGACTCTTCCATGCTGTCATGTTCAGATCTTCTCCAGATTCCAGTATGAGATTCATCTCAAGTCCATTGCAGTGTAGAGCAGAGGCACTCTGCAGTCTCCTCAGCTGGGTGCAGTCTCCACCTGCACTGAAGGACTCCTGCTCTAACCCAGAGCATGCCATTTGCCCCCAACTCACCCCTCTGCCCACATTAGGGACCTCTGATGCCAGAGATCAGCAGAAGAGAACCACTCTCCCTAGTACTCTTGTTAGCACCAGAATTCTGCAGTTACCAAGCTCTGTTAGACAGCACCACTACAAACTCCAATGCTGCTGTTGAGAACTGTTCTATAGACACTACTCCTTCCCAGGCTATAATTTTCTATTTTGCTTCTGTCTCAAGGGAGAGCCACTCCCCATTTTCTATGACACTTCCTAATTCTGAAAACAACTACCCAGTGGCAGCATTCCTTCAGCTGATGTCTCCACCCGTTTACCTAAAAAAAATTAGTCAGCAGAGGGACCCACGTTTCCAACCATCTCTTGGGTCCAGTAACCACCTCCTACTTTATATCTGGGGCCAATGATGGGCAGCAGCCTGAAAACTCTGCACTGTGGGGGAAAGTGGTAGCCCAAGCACAGGCTATAGTCCTAACTTCTGCAGCCCAGGCAGCCAGAGACAGCATAATGCACTCAGTTGTTGCAGGTTTGCCATTGCCAAACTCCACATTTGATGCCACTGTCAACAACCAGTTGGCCTTTGTTGACAACCTACATGTGTTTCCTATTGACACATCTACTATTGCTGGCTTCGGAGTTTCCACCAGGCAACTATACCTAACACTGGGTACAGTAGCTCACAGTTTGCCTGTAAATCTCCAGACCCACTTGTGGTTATAGAACCTGCATCTTCCATAGATGATGGGAGCTATATGTTTTCACCACCATGAACAAAAATTGTATCACATGATGCATGTCTGTTTCCTCTTTTCATCAGACCACTAGACGCTCACCTGGTTACATAATATTTGTTATAGATGCCACAGAAGTTCTAGCACCATACCTGTGTTTAGAAACACTTGTAGTCATACTTTATTGTCAGGCACCTGGAACCTACCTGTGCAGAATCCAGGCGATGCTGTGGAAGGGTATCACTCCCATGATTGGAGGACCTCTTATTCCCACTTTCTGTCAGTACAGTTTGGGCCCAGCTGACCAAGATACAAAGGAAACAATGTCTCAAGTTGATGCAAGACCACTGTGTTACCACATGTCATCAGAACACTTGAAGCCCAATTATCTGGAGTACAGGTAGAATGATGAGGATAGCATAGTACCTGTGATTACTGGATGTGGTTATGGTCCCCCATTCATACAGAGTACCTGCCCACCCCCACACCAAAGAAGTAATGCTATAGGGGATAGCACCAGACATTTTAAAAGAGAAATATCTACTCTCAGTCAAGACACCTGTATCTACCCCCCAACTTATGGTGACCCTCTCACTTTGGAGGAGCCAGAACTGTGTTTGGAGGTTTCTGCTTAGAGTAACTGTGAATGTGTCCTGGGTGTGGCAAATGATAGCCTTGCATTTGGGGCACCTGCTGGGGAACTAATAGAGCCACCAATTAATTCTGTCACAAATCACAACAAATTAGGAGCAGATATTCTTCTGCAAACTGTCTCATCATAAATGCTCCACTGGAAAGGAGCTCAGGTCCTTTAAATAAAACTTAACCTTCTGTTGGTTAACCTGCTGATGGTTCTAC
Source organism: Artibeus jamaicensis (assembly GCF_021234435.1). NCBI lineage: Eukaryota > Metazoa > Chordata > Mammalia > Chiroptera > Phyllostomidae > Artibeus > Artibeus jamaicensis. The sequence goes on along the minus strand of NW_026521844.1, from coordinate 14,899,156 downwards.
ATCAAGTTGGAGGGAAATACCTCAGGGGTTTTTTGTGATTCAGGTGCAGGAGGTATTGGAAGATAAAGGGCACATGAGCCCAATTCAGAAGTACACTGGACTTGGGATGGTCTAGTGTGGAGAATACAATATTGCTGCATATCTCAATTGTGTCATCTATGGCTGAACTGTTAACTTGGCTAACCCAAGCTCTGGGACAGTTTTATCTAGTCTTGGCACTGTCAGGATGCCATTTTTTTTATAGGTGCTTCCTTTTCTCCTACCCATTTGCCTCAGTGGGCTGTTATTTTTGGTCCCTTAACCTTGTTGTTGTTTTTTAAATCCTCACCCAGTGATATGTGTATTGATTTGGGAGTGAGAAGAAAGGAGGGAGATGTGTGTGTGGGAAGAGAGATAGAGAGAGAGAATGTGAGAGAGAAACGTCAGTTGGTTGCCTCCTGTATGTGCTCTGATTCAGGATTGAACTCACAATTTAGGTATGTGCTCTGACCAGGGATTGCACCTGCAACTCATGGGTTTATGGGACAGTATACCAGTCAACTGACTTGCTTGGCCAGTGCCATTATTCTTGCTTTTTAAAAAAGCATAATGTAAGAGAGAGTACTCTAAGGACTTTTGTAGCTCCATGTGCTGATGGCTTGCATGAAGTGATGAACAGGAGACAGCGACAAGATATTTCAATTTTCCAGAGGTCTGTATTGGGTGCAAGACATACCAGGAATAGAAAATTGCCCAACATTTACTTTGAAAATGATTCATGAACAGTGTAGTGAAAGTAGCACTTTAGATGCAAGTATTTGCATTCATTCAACTTGATTTTGTGGTTTGCCTTCAACACGTTTATAATTGTGTGATGTAATAAAATGCATATAAAATCACAATTAATTGATCTATATAGAGATTCCAATTCTGCTTCTTACTCCTCGTATTAAAACAAAGATGATTAGTTTTTGTAAGAAATGTTATTTATAAGCGGTACAAAATGTTAACTTTTATATACTTTTTATTGTTTTATTGAGTTAAAACATTGATATGGGAAACATTAGTTTGGGTGTAGTCTTTGCCTTATAGTCTCACCTATTCATGCCCGAAAAGGAAGGGGCAGGGAAGGTAATTAAGAGTGTTTGAGTATCTACTATGGAGCACTAGTGGTGCCAGGGACTTTTTTACTTCATTGTTGAGAAGTCTGTGAGATGGTTAGTTATGCCACTACAGACATGGTTAATGATGTCTGTAGTTCAGTTTCCTCATTTATAAAATGAGGAAACTGAACTACAGACTGTCTAAATTTTTATGGTGATGGTTTATACAGTTCGAAAGCCAAACACTGGTAATGTATGTCTTTGAAGATCATCATATTTGTCTTCTATCAGCTTCCTAATGAAAGCAGATGATTTAACAGGCTTCACTGATGTGTCTAGAAATGTAGATATAGGGCCTGGGAGGGGAAAAAAGCAAATAGAATGAAACTGTTCTTTGGTCATTAAAGAAAAAAGAATCAAAAGTGGCAGTAGAACACTCATGCGGGGTGGATCTTCAATTCCTTAAGCATTTTATTGGGATGTGCCAGGGGCCAATATTCTCACTCTGTCTTGCTTCCCTGCCATTTCTAAATGTTTGACAGATGTTAAACATTGATTTACATTTGAGTTTGTGTGCTAATTCTTCTGTCAAGATTTTCCTTTTCCTTATTACTTCCAATAATGGAAACAATTTCAAAAAGCTAAAATTTGTTTAAAAGATTCCTAGTAATGCATATCATGTGCCTGTTGTATGTGTTATTTTATTTAAACTTCATGATAATTCATGAGGTGGTTAACAGGTATCACTGTATCTTACAGTTATTGAAATCAAGACTTGAAAGATTGCCCACATTCATACTGTTGGTAAGCAGTGGAGTCTAGATTTCTGATGTGAAAGCCCTTGGTCCCGGCACTGTGCTGTCTGTCAGATGACTCAAGGTGATCGGTATCTCTTGTTAGCATGACCGCTTATGCAATTTTCAGGAAATGTGGGGAATCTGTTGGGAATGGGAACTTTCATTTACTGTGTTCCCTCAAGTGTCAACATCAAATTTGCATGCACACACATACACACACACCTCACAATATTTAAGGAAAAGAACAGGTGAACCAAGTGATTTATAAAACTGATTTTGTAAAATAATTTTTAGGACTGGTTGATGTAATTTAAACATTTCCATTTCCATGTGAGGTAATGTTTTTGAAATCATACCTAAAATTGAAGTCTAATATGTGTTTCAGGGAACAAAAGAATACCCTAATGAGTGTCTACAGCATAAAATTTAAGGGTAGGAGACTCAAAATTATTTCTGCTGACTCACTTAGAACGAGATCATGTGTATAATGGGGCATTTCTGAATTCAAAATTCTGCATGATCTATGAATTTTTTCAGCAAAGTTTGGCTCTAGAAAGAAACTCAGATACAATTTTTGTTGTTTTTAACAGGACATCTGGTATTTATTGGCAGAGTGCATTAGTGATGATTTTCTGTGATATTGATGCCAAATGTTGGAGTACGAGTTCATCTTGTTTATGTCACTCTCACTGTATCAAATCCAAAGCCCAAGAATTTCTTCCTACCAAGTACAGTGTCATCTGAAAACATGATAACCACAGTCATGGGATCTTTGAGATTTCAACTAAAAGAGCAAAGTGTCAAGATGAAATACTAGATTGATAATTTAGCTATGATAACATTATATTGTTAAATGCATATGTAAATGTATGAAAAATGACTCCACAAAGATACAGTTTAAATTTTTTTTATTTAATAGGAAAGATATATCCTAATTTTACTCTCAAAGCACAAGGATATTCCCTCAGGAACCACCATTTCCTCAGTAGTTGATTTAGATAACAAAATGAAAAATGGTAACTGGATGTATCCTCAAACCTTATGCTTCAAGAATTGAAATGGGGAGATCCTCGGGGTTGCAGAGCACAACTGAGGCTGCTGAACCTCTCTAAGCAGCTGTTAGGTAGTAGTGTCAACAGAGCTTGTTAATGAGACTCCTGGTCAGGGCCATGATAACTGGATCCCTTTATTGTCACCCACACTCCTTCCATCATGTCCCTCCACTCTCACTTGCCCTCCTCCCCTGCTTGCTCTGTTAGCACTACTCTCCTGAGAGAAAAAAATTTAATCTCCTTTGCTCTCTCTCTCCTCTTCCTCTTTCTCTCACCTACCTCTGACCAGTCCTTCTTGGATCTATCACTTTTCCTCTATAACAATGCTTATTCCTTCTTTTTCTTTCTTCTCTAACAGCTATTTCTCCCACACCCGATGTGTGGGTCCTTTTCTCCCCTCCATCAGGCAGTCTTCCTCACTAGTTTCCATACCACTGGTGAAAGGGACCACTTGAATATCTTAAATCATCAAACTAGAGGTGTTTTCCCTTCCTTTGTGACAGAGGTATATCACAGAATTGGTTAAGGACACAAGGTTTGAAATTATACTAGAATTTGGTTTAAATCCCAGTTCTGACATGCTCTTGAATGCAGCATACAATACTTAATCACCCTTAACATCCATTTCCACATCTGTAGAGTGTTTTAAAAAACCATTGGTATAAATGCATTTTACAAAGTAATAGGAATAGAATCAGCAGAAAATAATAACGGCTTCTGTTTTTTTTTTTTTATACCATACCTGCTAATCAGATAGCACTGGTCTCAAGTGTTTGGCTTTGCTAACTTCTGTAAGTCTTTTTTCTAGGCTCATTTTGGTGAGTCTGTCCACCTATAGCTATCTCACTCATTTATAAATTTGTGTATTCAGGGGCTTACTTAAAGGGTGTGTAATGTTTTATCCCATTTTATCATTATGCCATTGTCACAAACTTAATCCTTGTTAAGGCATTATTCCTTCCGGACACTTTAGAGATGTAGAGGTGGTGGAAAGGGAAGGAGAAATGGGGGGAAAGCAAAGGGAAATGTTAAAGAGTCTTTTCTAAAAGGCCTTCTATTCCTAGAGTAAAATTTTGGGTCATGGACCAGCTATGTATGTAGAAAATGTTATGTGGCGAGCACCTTCTCTACCTGCTGACTGGCAAACTTTTCTCTAATATCTCGCTGGCTTCTTGACTGCAAATAACCAGTTTTTATTGTGGGGGTGGGGTATAAGAATGATTAAAGTGCTCTTGACATCATGTTAAATAAGTTCAATTATTTGTAAATACTTTGTAGTCACATTTGATCCTGATGACATTTTTCATGGACATTTTTATCCCCATTTTACAGAAGAACTAGTTGACCTTTAGAGAGAGTAAACAGCTTGCTTTATGTCACTCAGCTAGATGACACTAGAGGTCTCTGTGTTGTCTTAACATTGGCTTTACTTGCTACGCCTTACTCACACCTGTTAGTGAGAAGTTCTGAATCATGGCAGCGTGCTTCCTTTATCTTTGGATAGTTTTCATTTGGACACTGAAAATACCATATAGATATCAAAGTGTCCAAAGAGATGGACACTTTGAAAATACTGTATACACTCATAATCCCTTTAAGTAGTGACTAGGAACCACCGTTTCCTCATGAGGGAGGATGAAAAGCTCTAGGGAAAAGTTGCCCCATGCACTAAATTCTAGTCCTTCATATATCTGTCTGTCCAGAAGGTACCCAGCCATGTAATATGAAAAATAGAGACATTTACTGAAGAAGATACAAGATACGAGAAACACTGAACATAGAACAACGATACCTCAGGCCCCTCTATAGTTGGCATCTTGGGACCTCACAGTTCTCCCAATCACTATCAGCTGTCCCATCAGAGTCTCCTGAATTTCATGGATGGTTTGAAATCTCTTCCTTTTAAAGGTGATTTTAGTTTGGGGAAAAGCCAGAAGTCATAGGATCCCAAAACTAAGTTGTAAGGGAGCTGAGCAGCCTGGGTGATTTAATGTTTTGCCAAATAATTCTGCAGGAGATGTGATGCATGATCAGGAACCCTGTTGTGAGAAAGCTGCCAATCACCAGTTGCCCATAGCTGCAGCCTCCTGAATCACCAAATAGTTTCTGTGGTAGAATGTTAAGCTTATTGCAAAATTTGATGCAGATCTGTTGCTCTACTAGCTCAGTCATTTTGAATATGATTGCCACACAGTACGCATGCTCACTGAACAGCTCTTACTACCCCACTGACTTAACAGACTGAAATTGTCATTGTTCATGCGTGTACATGCAAATTCTCTCTCCTTGGCTGCCAGATTACATTGATGCAACCTGTTCTTGTTATAATAACAATGGCTGGACTTTATCTGGACAGACTATATATATATATACATATACATATAAATTACAGTTGACACATAATATTATATTAGTCTCAAGTGTACAGCCCCGTGACTAGATGTTTATATAACTTACAAAGTAATCACTTCAATAAACTTAGTACCTGACACAATGTACTTATATAGTTATTGCAGTATTATGAAATAGATTCCCTATGCTGGACTTTACATCCCCATGACTATTCTGTAATTACCAATTTGTACTTCTTAATCTCTTCATTCTCAGTCCTCCCCCAAATCCCCTCCATCTGGCAACAACCAAAATGTTCTCTGTATCTATGAATCTGTTTCTGTTCTGCTTATTTATTAGATTTTGAAATTCCACATGTAAGTGAAATCATCTATTTGTCTTTCTCTGTCTCTCTTATATCACTCAGCACAATAGAATCTAGGTCCATCCTTGTTGTTCTAATGGCAAGATTTTTTCTTTTTTTTTAATGGTTGAATCATATGCCATTGTATATAAGCACCACTTCTTTACCCATTCATCTTAGGTTGAATAGTCTTGTGTTGTTATGCATTCAGCCTCTGTATGTCTTTTATTGGAGCATTTAATGCATTTACACTTAAAATTATAGTTGATATGTATTTATTGTCATTTTATTCGTATTTTCATCTTTTTTTCCTTCTTCTTAAAGAAGGCCCTTTAACATACCTTGTGTACTGGTTTGGTGGTGATGAACTCCTTTAGCTTTTTCTTGTCTGGGAAACTTTACATTGGTCCTTCAGTTCTAAATGATAGTTTGCTGAGTAGAGTAATCTCGGTTGTAGGTTCTTGCTTTTCATGTCTTTGAATATTTCTGGCCAATGACTTCTGGCTTGCAAAGTTTCTTTTGAGAAATCAGCTGATAGTCTTATTGGAGCTGCCTTGTAGGTAGCTAGCTGCTTTTCTCTTGCTGCTTTTAAGATTCTCTCTATGTATTTAACCTTTCATATTTTAATTATGATGTATCTTGGTGTGGTCTCTTTGTATTCTTCTTGTTTGGGATTTTCTGTGCTTCCTGGACCTGTATGTCTATTTCCTTCACAAGGTTAGGTACATTTTCTATTATTTTTTAAAATATATTTTCAATTTCTTGCATCCTCTCTTCTCCTGCTAATGTTGGTACTTTCCAAGTTGTCCCAGAGGCTTTGTACACTATCTTTTTTGGGGGATTCTTTTTAAAAAAAAATTTGATATTCCAATTGGGTGTTTTCTGCCTCTTAATCTTCTAAATCTCTGATTTCATCCTCTCCTTCATCTACTCTACTATTGATACCCTAATGTCTTAATTTCAGTTCATTTACTGTTCATTTCAGACTGGTTCTTTATTATGTTTTTTATCTCCATATTTATGTTTCCAGTCTCTCTGTTGAAGTTCTCAGTAAGTTCCTATATTATTTTCCTATATCCACTGAGCATTCTTATAAGCAGTTTTGAACTCTATCTGGTAGGTAGCTCATCTCCATCTTGTTTAAGTCTTTTTGTAGAGGTTTGTTCTATTCTTTCATTTGGGCCACATTTCTTTGTCTCCTCATTTTGGCTACTCCCCTGTGTTTGTCTCTAAATATTAGGTAGAGGTATTACATTTCCCAGGATTGGTAGAATGGCCTTATGTAGTAGGTGTCTTGTAGGCCCCTATAGCCCAGTCACCCAAGCTTGGCTCTGCAGGTGCACCCCTCCATGTGGGTCGTGTGCACCCTTCTATTGTAGTTGAGTCTTGATTGCTATTGGCATGTTAATGGAAGAGATTTCTTCCCAGGTCTATTAGCTTAAAGGACTGGCCTCAACTACTGTACTGGAGCTGGTTTGCAGGGGCCAACTGCATAGAACAGAACTTACTTCAGCAGGGCTTAGGTATTTACTGAGTCCTCCACTGGAGAGTGCTGCTCATGGAGGTAGATGCGTGCTTGTGGTTGTATGGTCTGAAGTTGTCCACTGGTTGAGCTGGCTCTGGGACTTCCTGGATAGGAAAGGCCAAGGTTAGCTACTCCTTGTGCCCTGCCCAGGACCACCTAGTATAGGCTACAAAGTGATCTGCAGATATCCGTTACTCGTGCTTGGCTTGGAAGTATCTGGGAGAGGCCAAGTTGTGAACCAAGCTTGGCTACCATTAGTGCTTGGTTTGGGGCTACATAGAATTATGGGGCACACAGAGGGCAGATGCTGCTTGTTTAAGAGATTTTAGGAAAGTCAAAGCAGGAGCCAAGATAGGTCATTTTTATGGAAAAGCCACTGGAAGGGGTCTGTGTGGACCCTCAAGTTGGATGTGGCAGGGTTTCAGGAAGTCACCAGGGTGGGGTGAGCAGTATTAGTCAGGTTGATGGAGACTCAGATATGGCACCACCTGCTACCTCTGTGGATGAGAGCATAACAAAGGAACAATAGCCTCTGACAACATTTCTGTCTGGGAGAATGTTACCCCTCCATCTCTTTCCCTGTTGCCAAACAACTCAGTTATTTTCTCATATGTGCCTGGTGCCTTTTGAGCTGCTGCCCCATACTGGATCTCAGAGTGAGTGAGTGAGTTTGCGTAAGTCTGTAGGAGCCCTTTAAAAAGGGTCCATGCCTTGGACTCAAAAAACCCTTCCCCAAACCCACTTAGCTACAATCTCTGCTGGTTTTTATAGCCAGAAGTAAGGAGATTTTTTTCTTCCTGGCACTGGAACCCTGGGCTTTGGGGGAGTGTGGTAGGTGATTGAATGTCTTGTTTTTCAGCGGAGACATCTACAGCCAAGCTATCCCTCCCAATTAATTACCACTACACATGGATGTGGGACTACTTCATTCCATGTATCAGACCCTTTTACCAGTCCTTTTTTTTAAAAAAATGTTTATTTTTAGAAATGGGGGAAGCAAGGGAGAAAGAGAGGGAGAGAAACATCAGTGTGTGCTTGCCTCTTGTACACTCTCTACAGGGGACCTAGCCATTCAGTTTTCTGACTGGGAATTGAACTGGTGACCTTTGCTTCACATTCTGGTGCTCAATCCACTGAGCCATGCCAGCCAGGGCCCAGTTGTTTTTTATATGTTTTATTATGTGTACTATTACAGATATTTCATTTTCCCTCTTCACTCCTCTCTACCCAGCCTGCCCCTCCCACTCTCATAGACAATTCCCAAATTGTTGGCTATGTCCATGGGTCCTTCCTGCATGGTTTTTGACTGCTCCCTTTACCTTCTTTCCATCAGTCCCTACTCCCACCCCTCTCACAGCTGTCAGTATACTTCATGATTCCATGCCTCTGGTTCTATTTTGCTTATTAGTTTATTTTGTTGATTAGATTCCTCTCATAAGTGACAAAATATGATATTTGTCTTTTACCCACTGATTTATTTCACTTAACATAGTAGTCTCCAGTTCCATCTATGTTGTCGAAAAAGGAAGGGATTCCTTCTTTCTTCCTGGTACGTAGTATTCCATTGTGTATATGTACCATGGTTTTATGATCCACTCATCTGCTGCTTGGCAACAACTTCCATCAGTCTTTATGTGATTTCTCTTCCTGGGTGTTTTTTTCTACATTGTTCTCTGACTCACTGATCTGATCTTCTGCTTCATCAATCCTGCTTTTGATTCCTTTCACTGTGTTCTTTAGTTCAGAAATTGCATTCTTTAATTTCCTCTGGGCCCTTGTTGATAGTTTCTATTTCATTTTTCATGTTAATATAGTTTGCTGTGAGTTCATTGTAGTTTCCCTGTAGTTTCTGGTAGCTCATTGTGAGCTCATTGTACTTCCTGATAACCATTGCTTTGAACTCAATATCTGGTAGTTGAGTTGCCTCTATTTCATTTAGCATTCTTTCTGAGGCTTCCTCCTTTCCTTTCATTTAGGGATTGGTTCTTTGTCTTCCCATTGTTTGTGAGACTCTTCTTGTTAGCTCCCACTTCTTAAATTGATCTGTTCTGGCTCCCTGGGTTTATGGTGTGAACTTCTTTGGTAGAATACCTGTGAGATTCAGTGGTGTAGTCTCCTTGATCTCCCAAGCTCACTGGTCTTAAGCTGTTGTTTAATTTAGCTCTGTGTTTGTCTTTGGATTTTGATTGTTTTGGGGTCTTTCTTTGGTGGGTTCTTCCTGCCAGCTGGTTAACTAAAGGTCACTCTGTCCATCACCTCTTGTATTTTGTTGTACTGGTGATGGCAGATTGTGTTGAAGCTAGTTCTTTCATGTGGACAAGGTTTTGAGGATTCTCTTTTACTCTTGTTCAGTTGTTTGTAGTGGGTAGTTTCTCCACTATTTAGTTGTATTTCCAGATAGGTCCTGGATTGAGGTTTGTGTGGTTTCCGCTCCCTCCTTCACCTTCTTCTGGTGTTATCTGTTGGTGGTTCCTTTGTTGTTTGGTTTCCTCTTCTATTGGGTGTTCTGGTGTTCACTGTTTCTACCTACTCTTTTTTTGTGATCACATGGAGGGAAAGGCAAAATGGTTTAAGACAGTAAGAGAGTATTCTATGATATTTGCAGTAGCAGCCAGTAGAGAAGAGATAGAAGATCCTTTTGCTATGTGTGGTGTTAACCATGATCTTCCACCCAACCAGCCACTTTTTTTTAAAAGGTTAAAGAGAAGATAAGACTTGTTGGGGAGGGAAGAATTGTGAGTTGGATCTAGAAAGTAGTGAGATTGTGAGAGGTTAGATTCTGAAGTAAGGTGAGAGTAAAAGATAGTAAATAGTGTAATGTGTGAGAGAATAGAGTTAACCACTACAGTAATAGAGTTCAGGAAAGTGTAAAGTGGGCTAAGATCCGGGAGGGGTGTTGTGAAGTACTTACAATTGTATGGAAGTTATTATTTACAATAGCAACAATCATGTGACAGAATCTATGTGATTTGTATAACAAGAATGAGGGTATAGGACTTTGAGTACTGTGCTAATGGAACACAAGTGACATGAAGGTAAGTAAATTAGCAATACACTGTGAAAGAGAGAACAGGGGAAATCTGTCAAATGATACAATATATCCAGACAAGCAAAGAAGACTATACAGAAAGAAGAGGAATATAAAAATACTATTAAAATAAAAGATGTAAGAATAATGAAAAATAGTAATACAAATATGAAGTAACTTTAAGGTTCTCTGTAATAGCAAAGTAAAATTTGTCTCACTGTCTCAACTGTTGGGATGCCCCATCTTTTGGTCCAACTCTGCTCTTTTCACAGTTCCAGGTTTTTTGTCTCACTTGTGGGTATTTAAAAAAAAAAGCAGGAGAAGGGAGGAAGAAGTGATAAAATTGTAGAGGAAGGAAGAAGGAATAAGACAATAAAAAGGGAAAGAGAGGAAAAGGTATTAGAAGATAAAACAATAAAAATTAAAAAAATAAAAGATTACTTAAAAAAACAAACAATAAAAAACACCTCTTTTTGGTTTCGAACTGTCCCCACCAATTTTTCTGGTCTTGCTGGCTGCAGCAGGCTGAGGGGAGATGGGTATGGCCTTTCTCCCTTCCTGGTGCGCACTCAGCCAGCCTTGCATGCACTCTCTCTATAGCTAGTCTGGCACCTCTCCCCAGTGCCTTGGGTGTGGGATCCAAGTCTTTCTCAGAGGCTCTTTCCCCGGGGTTACTGCTGTGGGCTGGGGTGTGGGTGTGTACACAGGCACACTCAGCTAGGCTGTCGTGGTCCTCTCCCAGTGCTATGGGGGTGCGCAGGGCCTTCCATGCAGCCTTCTGCCCAACCTTGGGATCGCTGCCTGGCTGGGAGGTGAGTAGGCTGAGTGCTGTTGCAGGAGAATTCCCCAAATAGTGTTTCTTTTTGAAAAATTCCTCCTACTCAAGCCTTACAGCCCAATTCTCCAACCAGACCGGTGACTACTGGGGTCAGTGAGCATCACTGTGAGACTCTCAACTCTCAAGCCGGCACCACAGCCTCCAAGGGTGATCACAGCCTCTGTGTATTTGCCTCTTTGTCCTTATTCCCCTCTCTGTGACTTCAAGCAACCAGGTCTCTCCTGGTGCTGCTTAAACTTGTTTGGCTGGGGTGGGAGGGAGCAGTTGACCCGGCTCTCTCCCAAGGACTCTGTGGCAGGCCGGCTGATCCCAAGGATTCCATGGTAGAGCCAGTGCTGGGCGGGCACCAGGTCTGGGGCTATAGCCACCCTGGTCCCAGAGCTGGTCCAGGGGACCTTGTTGTCCTGCAGCACTCTCCTTGCCATCTGGATTTTCAGTGTGCGCTACAATTTTTGGTCCTTATTTTCATATATGCTGGGATACTGTTGGCTGTTTGCTCTGTTCCTTCATAGATCAGCCAGGTTTTTCTCCCGTGTGTAGGAGGAAGTGGAATCTGCTCCCTCCTACTCCGTGGCCCTCTTCCTTCTCACAAATCTAGATTTTCAGTGTCACTTGAAAGATCAGAAGATTTTGTAATGCTGAGCATGGGAATAGAAACTTCCAGCTTCTGTGAGGGCATAGAGTCTCCAGTTTGCCACAGTTTTTCTCTGCCAACTTATTTTGTTCACTTAGCTCTTGTAGACTTTTGAGGTTTCATCCCAGGCTTGAGGAATAATTTCAAGTGGCATTTCAAACAAATTCATTTTTGATGTGCTTCCAGCTCACCTCTTCTGTGTCCCAGGATTAATACTTAAAAGATCAGACTAGTAGGCAGACTGGTTTTCAACCACCCGTCACCAACCAAGAGACAGAAGAAATCCCCGCAGTGCAACCCTCCGGAACACATGGGAAGGCCAACTGCAACCCATGTGTTCCGAGCCCTGGGGCGATCGCGGGAGGGGGTTCAGCAGCCAAGGTGAAGGAGAGCACTCCAACATGGACCCATTTCCACATTTAAATGAGCAGGTCTGCTTTTGCTTTGCTAGTGCTTCCCCACTGAGGATCAGCCCTGCCTGTATTTTAAGCAAAGTAAACAGTGTTTTGCCCTTAAACATATTCTCTAATAGTCTGACTCTGCATTAGCTAAGTGTATGTGTGGTTTATTTATTAGATTGAAGCTTTACATTGTGCTTTGTACAATGTGGACAATCTATAAATGTATTTTAAATGGCATTGATTGAATTATTTACTCTACAGGCTTTGTAATGTGCATGGCCATATGATAAAACCATGTTTGGTTTCCTTATGCAAGTTTGATTTTCATATCATTATGTGTCGTACCAAGAAGAACCCCAATCAGCCCTCTCATGTAGAAACATCTCTGACCATCACGTAAAGTATCTTAATCAAAATAACATTTAACATTAAAAATTGAAATATAAAAAGGAGGAAATGAATTTATGTGCTGTCTTATCCTGCTGTGGACTCTACCAGGCATTCTGTCTAAAGCTACTACCATGGAGGCACACGATAATTAATGCAGACCCTGGGAAAATTATTCAAAAAATATTAGGTCATTGTTAGATCACTGGATATTAACAGTGTCTTTTATTTCAACCTCTACTATAATTTAAGCCTTGGGAAATTAATACAGATAGAAAAAATGGAAAGAAGTAATTCTAGAGGAAATATTTCTATTAAGGTAGTGGATTAGGGAGAAGGTAAAATTTTTCTAATGTAATACAAATTTTCCATGTATAATTACAGAAAGATCTTAAAATAATCATAAAAGATTCTTCCAATAAAATCCATTAAATGACTGTGTATTTGAAGATTTGGTTCAAATATTCTGTGTGTAATAGTGCCTAATACTTTTAACTGAAACTTTTTGAGCCATACCATTGAGTCAAGTATTTTTTTCTGCTTAGACAGTACTGTGAATAATAATTTATACTTACCAGGGTTTAAGAGACTATTTTCCCTTGTACAGTGGATTTTCTTCTCTAACAGCTTTTTGTAAAAAGATACCTTTGGAGATATTGGTAATACACATATAATTATTGAATACACTTCATTAAATGAATCTGTTATGTTGTTTTATACAAAAAAAGTTTTATATGCATTCTGAATGTTGAAGACTTAAAAGTATTTTTAGAAGAAAATGCTAAAAATTTATGCAAAATATATAGTTTTATTTATTTTAGTTATTTATAGTTTTAAGTATATTTTACTCATTATGCTATTACACTTATCCCACTTTTTTCTCCCCTTTCACCCCATCTTCCCTGCACCCCCTCTCCTTCCAGCATGTGCCTTTTTAGTTCATGTTCATGGGTTGTATATATAAGTTGTTTGGTTTCCCCATTTCCTGTATTATTCTAAACCTTACCCTGTCTATTTAGTGCCTACAAATTATGCTTCTAATTCCCTGTACCTTTTCCCCCAGTTTGTCCCTCACGCTCCCCACTGACAACCCTCCATATGATCCCCATTTCCGTGATTCCACCCCTGTTCTAGTTGTTTGCTTACTTTTTGTTTTTGTTTTTGAGGTTCACTTGTTGATAGTTGTGAGTTTATTGTCATTTTACAGTTCATAGTTTTGATTATCTCTTTTTTCTTAGATAAGTCTCTTTCACATTTCATATAATAAGGGCCTGGTGATGATAAACTCCTTTAACTTTGCCTCATATAGGAAATGCTTTATCTTCTCTTCCATTCTAAATGATGGCTTTGCTGGATGGAGTAATCTTGAATGTAGGTCCTTGCCTTTCATAACTTTGAGTACTTCTCTGAGATATCAGCTGATAGTGTCATGGGAACTCCTTTGTAGGTAACTGTATCCTTTTCTCTTGATGACTTTAAGATTCTCTCCTTAACTCTAATCTTGGGTAACAATTATGTTGTGTCTTGGTGTGTTTCTTCTTGGATCCAACTTCTTTTGGACTCTCTGAGCAACCTGGTCTTGTATGTCTGGTTCCTTTGCTAGATTGAGAAAGCTTTCCTTCATTATTTTTTCAAATAAGTTTTAAATTTCTTGCTATTCCTCTTCTCCTTCTGGCACCCCTATGGTTCAGATGTTGAAACATTTAAAGTTGTTCCATGTAGGGGCAACTTTGCCCACAAAGTGCCCTCATCTACCATGGATGAAAGTGAAACTACCAAGACATGATCTGCTTGGGGAGGAAAGGTGGCTGATCCCTCAAAGGAGAAGGGCCAAAAGCCCCTTCCTCAAGGGTCTTTTATTGGGTTCATTTGCACAAGAATACAGGTAAGGATCAAACAATAGATAGCATTCAAAGAACTATGAGGACTTATTCTCAGTCAGGCTCAGATAGCTAAAGAGCCATAAAACTTTGAGGAACAAACTTCTTGCTTGGACACTTATCATTTAAATGAGATCATTCTAAACAAAGCAGGTTTCACAGGATTTTACATATTCTTTCTTAGGCTTGATCACCCTGGGGAACTCGCCCTTTCTAGCACAGTGCTGCACCGCCTTCCCCATCATCAGTTTTTGGGCTTAAGTAGATTAGAGCCAGAAAGTGCTTCTCCCAGACAGAAATTGGGACTCAGGCTATGTCAGAATAGCTGGGGGGGGGGGGGGGCCAGGATCCATCACTCTCTCTTTTTGCTGCAGCACCCCCCAAGTCCTTCCATGATGGCCTCCCAAGTGATCCTGTTTAGCTTAGGTTGCTCCTCCTCTGAGGGGCTGTACCTGTCTCTGACTAACCAACCAAGTATTGGGGGCTAGGGAGAAGCTTTCTCTCCTTAGTGGCTCACATTCCAGAGGTTGCTCACTCAGCCTTAGCCATGGGGGGCAGCCACAACTCCTGAAACCAGGTGGAGCGGTTCCCAACAGTCCCAAGAGTTTCTCAGCCTTTCCTCATTTTTTTTTGAATTTTTGTTTCTTCGTCCTGTTTTTGTTGGATGTTTATTTCTTCCTTTTGTTCCAAATCATTGATTTGAGTCCCAGTTTCCTTCCCTTCACTGTTGGGTGCCTGTATATTTTGCTATTATTTTACTTTGTAGCTTTCATTTCTTCTTTAGTTTGCAACCATACTTAATCATTTCTGTGAGTGTCTTGATTACCAGTGTTTTGAACTCTACACCTGATAGGTTGGCTACCTCTTCATTGCTTAGTTCTTTTTCTGGAGTTTTGATTTATTTTTTATTTGGGCCATATTTTTTGGCAGGGCACACCCATCTGGATTAATGTTTCTTCTTTAACTCCCTGGTTGACAGACTTCCTTACAGTCTGATTTTCTGGCAGCTACACAGAAAGTCAAGTGTATTGTACTATAAAAATACCACTATTAATCTGTGTTTTGGTCAAAGTAACTTTTTAAAAAAATGCTTTGCCAAGTGATCATGACCTTGTCTCCTCAGAGTGAATATATGGGTGCAGCTCTTCAAAGAAATATTGATATGATACTTATTTATGCTGCTCAAATGTACGCTCCAGCAATTTTTCACTCACATGGGTGGCGTGTAATATTAAGCCATCCCAAGGAACTATTAATTTATACTCTCAACTTTTTGATTACTTTTTCAAAGCCTTTTGATAAATATGTATATCTTATGACTACAGAAGTTATGTCTGCCCATTTTTCATCTTTTCAATTAGAGATAGTTTAGTTGCTTAAGTGTAAAGAGTTTAAAGGGCATCACCACATTGGAGAATGGTAACAATTTTTGTGTATGTTAGACAAGAAAAGTAGCATACACCTAGAACAAATTGCTCTCCGTTCCCCTTGGGTAATGATGGTACCATTTCCATAGGTATAAACCAGCTCATTCTTTTTGACTGGGAAGTAGCTTGTAATAGTGTATGTTGGGAGCAGAAGATGAGGTTTTTTTATGTACACTCACAGATGAGTCTTAGATTCCTGAAATAAAGATCAACAAAATTAGCACAGTAGAATTTTAGTCATATGGACTTTATTTTCTCTTTCATTTAGTCATTCTTTATCTTATTTCTCTTTAAGGCTAGCTCCTGACTTTGGAAACTACCCCAAAACACTTAGGCAAAAGCGCAAGAACAATAGTTCTGGAAAATGTAGGACAGTGTTTCTGAGTGCCCTTGCCAGAAACTTTTAATTAAAGAGACCTGACTATTTTCAAGCCATTCACTTTTCACCCTGCCTACCAACCCTGGAGCACTATAGATGAAAGCACCTCATGGAGTTTGGAATTTAAGAAACTTCTTTAAACCTTCTTTCATCATTTCATACCAAACCCAAGAGTTATGCTAGGTCAAGGGTTGGTGACCTTTGGCATGCACACAAAAGTGGACTGAAATGAGGGGCAACATCTTGGGTACATTCCTTCTTTCTGACAAACATGCCTTTCCTTCCTCCACATAACCTTATCTCCAGGGGGGCTACTCACCCACCTAAACCCTTAACCAGTGTCTCTTGTGCTCTTAGTAAGTTTTCTAAGGTGTTGACTAAAAGGCAAAATGAGTTCATTAAGGGAAATCTGTCCCCAAATCATTTGCATTTAAGAGGAGAGAGAGTAGAAACAGAAAAGTCTGAAGGCAGTGCTGGAAGGAGAAGCAGGGAAGCAAAGGGTGCTGCTCTTCAACCCGGGCAGATAGGTCTTTTCCCACTGCCCCGTGTACTTACAGGACAGATTATAAGTAGATGGCTCCCAAGAGCTTGTTAGATTCAAAATCCATTCTAAAAACAATTTCTTCTATTCATAGTTTCAAAAAAATCTTAGATATATTTTACAATCATTAAGAGCCTTATGTTGTCATTTCTCAGGTATCTTATTTTTATTATTTTGAACTATTTTAATTTCTATCAAGATTGTTTCTATAGTCATATGATTCAAATTCTTTGACCAGTGTTGCTGCTTTCTTCAGAATTGTCTCCAAGTTATATTTTTTCTCTTAATTATGTGACTATATGTTTTCTCTCAGTAAACAACTGTATTTCTACAGTAGTTTTCAACATGCAGAAAAATTTGAAATAAAAATTTCTACAAGAAATATTTCTATTTTTTACTGTTTTAAATTTATTAATTTCAAGGATAAAGTTCTCTGTGAATTTGAAATTATTCTGTTGTATATGTCCTAGCATAGTCAGATTTACAATGAATTTTGAAAAGGAAAGGCTAGGTTGAAATTAAGCTGTCTCTTCTTCTTCAATTTTCAGCCCCAGTCTGAACACCAGAGCTTCAAAATTTGTTCACAATCATGCACAATACATTTTAGTTGACATTTAAAATTTTAATTTACTTAAAGTTGCATCATTCAATGTATATCTTTTGAGATTACTCAACCTTTTCCTCATTGCTATTCCAAATTACTTAGATTTTCTTGAATTTTGATGAAATTTTCCAAAGGATAACTTGGAATTTGTGCTTGAAATGAATTATTTATTTGGACCCCTGTTTCATCATCCAAGTCATGGATAAAGTGTGTAAAAGCCTTTGGCCTCAGTACTCTCTAGTGTGGAACACGTCCAAGCAGTTCTTTTTCCTTGGTGTCCCAAAATGTATAAATAAGAAATAATATTTCTCTAATGCTTGACCACAGCCACCACAGTCTGGGAAATGAATGCTGAATTTCCAACCCATTTGTCCAACCCGAACATGTTATGCTACTGAGGCAGAGTTTGGTAGGCCAAGCATAGATGAGTATCCTTGGCAATGCTACAATGGAACATTAGGAAGTGTTTTGGGGCAGTGAGGTGGTGTGGGCATGGAGTGGAGTTGGACATATTCGTGAAGGGCAAGAGCTCTGCTCAGTACAAAATACATTTAGAATATTCAGTGCATTTAACTTATGCTCTCTTTGAAGAACTATTTAACATTAAATAGTAGATGTTGCGTACTCTCCAGGTATAAGATGGTAATTTATTCTTTATGACAAATATCAGACTTGATTGACTGACAGAGAGAATGAGGAAGAACTTGAGATTTAGTCACATGATTGACTCTTGGCTCCACTGATGTTTCTTTTTTTCCTTTTCCTTTCTTTTCTTTCCTTTTTTTCTTTTTTTCTCTTCTCTTCTTTCTTTTCTCTTTTCTTTCCCTTTCTTTTCCCAGTGAGGAACCACAAAGAGCTCAGTGATAACAACTGGTTAAAGATGAGTTAGGGTTAAAGCACGCATTTATCAGGTCCTAGCCAGTGTTATTTCCAACAAGTCATTGCTCACATTATGAATTTCTTAATGACCAGTTCTCAATCTGTCAGTTTCTTTGAGTACAGTTGTTTTTACTATAGTTGAAATATATCTATCTCAATTATGTCTCTTCTTAATGAATTATTGAATTTGCTATGATCTGATAAATGTCTTCCTAAAATTTGCAATCAAGTCCCAGTTGGGTGACTCAGTTAGTTGCAGTATCATTCCATACACCAAAAGGTCACAAGTTCGATCCCAGGTCAGGACACATATCCAGGTTGTGGGTTCCATTCCCGGTCAAGGCATATATAGGAGGTAATAGATCCATATTTCTCTCTCACATCAATGTCTCTCCCTCTCTCAAATCAATGAAAACATATTCTCTGGTGAGGAAAAAAAATAGCAATAAAGTTCCATTGATTTCATTGTTCGACTTTATGATCTATTTCTAATATTTATTTATCTTAATCTGACTTTTTAATAAAATAAATTTAAAGAGGGTAATCTTAATATAGGCCCAAAGTAGATTATTACAATGTTTTTAGTTACTTTATTGATATATTTTAAAAATTTCCAATTTTCAGTAAAAATGTTGAATGCTAGTTTTTTAAATCAAATATGCCATTTGCATAAAAAAATTTTAAAAAGGAATCTGCAGAGGTCTTAGAGTACAGCACCCCCTCCCAATTTAAACAGTTTTTTTCTAAATTAAATAACTATTTTTTAAGTATGAGGTTTTTATTATTGTAAACAATTCAATACTGCGTATTTTCCTGACAGGAAAACATTTTGCATTTTACTAGGTGTCAAGCATATCCTAATTCTCTGCTAATAATATTCATGGCTTGTAACTAGAGGAATTTCCCACAGACTAATGCCTGGCTCTTGTTTCATAACACAACCTATGAACTCTGTGCCGGGCACCATGGGGTGTGCTCACATAGCAATATAATCTCTGGCCTGCACTTTTAAGTCATTGTATTAAGTCAGCAGGTAGGAAGTGAAATACTTATAGAAGCATTTCTTAAATAGGTATGGCTAACAATAACAGCTATTCATAGAAATAACTGCAAACCTCATAAATACATTTCCCTGAGCCAAAGTTAATGTATCTCCAAATTACCTTCCCCTCAGCTAGATCTCAATGATATCTACAGTGTCTTCAGTTTATGCCAAATTTTGAACAACTAGCTCTCCTGGACAAAAATGTAGGCATATATACTATATGTATATAAGTTTCTTATAGATTTTGTTGATATAAAGGATATATAACACACGGTTTACAAATAATGATAAAATATGTAACCAATTAGGAATTTACAATAGGAATTACAAATAGGAATATCACCAACAATGATTTGCTCCTCTACCAGGGGAATTTACTCTTCCCATTGTTGTGGTAGCAGTAGATATTTATAAACTGAATTTCACACCCACAGCCACTGGTACCCAGTGGTACACAGGAATCAAAGTCTTCACTGTGTGCTACACAGTGCCTGCCTGTTTGGCTTTTTTGAGAGGCAAAAATTTATTCATTAGTGACATGTAGCATACTTGAATTTAACTGATTGAATTTTTAGCATAATTGAATTTTTCCACATATAAGTGAGTCATATTTTGTATTGTTATAACAAAAAGACTGGCTATGCCTTCCCAGGTCTAAACCATATCAGAGGAGTGTTCAAGTCCAAACTAGCAAGGCCACTTCTGAACTGTTTTTTCCCACTTGCCCCAGTCTTTATATTCATGTGTTCCTTTTCACTTTTTAAGGAAAATTTTGCTAATATTCACATAACAAAAATTTTACTGTTTTACCCATTTTAAGTTACAGTTCAGTGGCATTAAGTCATTTATCTTCATGACTTTTCATCTTGCAAAGCTAAAACTCTATACCTAAACAATATTCCCCATTTTTCTCCTTTCCCTAACCCCTGGCAATTACCACTCCACTTTCTGTCTCTATGAATTTTATTCTCTAAGAGCCTCATATAAGTGTAATCATACAATTTTGGTTATTTTGTGGCTCGTTTATTTCATTTAGCCTAATGTTGTCAAGGCACAACAATGTTTTCCTTTTTTTAAAGAGTGTGTAATAAATAATATTCCACTGTGTCCAAATACCACATTGTGTTTATGTACTTATCTATCAATGGATACTTGGTTGTTTCCATTTTTGGCTATTATGAATTTCTGCTATTAATAAAAACGTATATATAAATATATGTCCCTATTTTCCATTCTTTTGGGTTTATAACCAGAAGTGGAATTGCTGGATCATATGACAATTTCTGTGTTTAATTTTTTTAAGAAGCACCGTAAAACTTCCCACAGCTGCTGCACTTCTTCACATCCCCACTAACAAATTGTAGGGGTTTCAGTTTTTCCACCCCAGTCAGGTGCTTTTCTATGCCATCTCCTTCCCTGCAGCAGAAACTTTCTTCTGTTTGCCAAGTTTGAGGTCGACTTTTGAATTTGTTCTGACTAACAAAAAGTATCAAGACTGGTATTAGAATAAGATTCAAATAGAACATTCTAGAGGACTAGGGAAAGATCTTTGCAATATACGTTTTTGCTAGGCATGTAGAAAGCCCTAATACCCTTTCTTCTAGGAAGGAGAAGTTTGATCCCATCTAGCTGAAGAGATTTAATAGGTGACAAAATGATTGAGACTTAAGCTTAAGGAATTAGAGAATTTTAATACTTGGCATAAAATATGTAATAAATTCTATATCAGACAGAAGGAGGAAATTGGGAATAAAGAACCAGCTTAAATGAACCACTTGTATGGCATCAAAAGGAGGGCTAATGAACTCTTTCCAAGACTACACTTGCCAAATTAAATATAAATATATTAATGAGAATGATCTTAGATATAGCTTTTAGTTTATATACCCCTTACATGTAGAGTCTAGAAACTATGGAATATAAATTTAATAAGATATGACTATTCTTGGAGAAGAAAGTGTTCGGAGACATCATGATCTTAGATTAAGAGACCATGACAGTGGGGAAAGTGGTTTGCAAAGCTTTATGCAGGTGTCTCACTCCTGGTATAACAGAATGGGTATTTGGAAATAAGGAAAGTTGCACTGTATTTAGGGGTAGGTTTAAGACAAAAATTCTAATTTCAGGTAAGGTAGAGTAGAATCCATTCTATTTCTTAAGCTTCAAGACAAAACCCCTAAAATATCAGAATGTAATTTACCAGTATGCCACTTCATGTACTTTGACCAGAAAGTTCAACCAAGTTTTCATGTGCCAGTATAGGAAGATTGAATGATCTAGCATTAAGAGCCACACTTAATGGCGTTCAAAGTCTGTAGAATTACCAGGAAAGAGCTGGTGTCTTACAGACTGAGTCCATATGGCAAGCCTCACACCCAAGGCTTTATCTCCTGCTCCAGGAGGAGGATTAATGATGATATTTAAGATTCTTCTGCTCTAGAACTTTTAAGACTCTTACAGTGCTCAAATATTGGTTTAGCTTTCTTTACAGTTGTGATTTATATTTTTCTACTACTTCTGGACTGGGATGGCTCAGTGTCTTATCTCTGTGATGTTTACATTTATTTACTCCAGTTAAGTCTTTTGATCATTTATCAGGATTTTGTTCTATAGTAGGTTTTAATACAGGTTTATTTTCCTAAAACTTGATTGATTTAGGTACTGCTTTGTTATTTCACCACTTTCATTTGTCTTTTGTACTTTTTTTTTTAATTTAGGAAGCTGCACCCACCTAGTTTATTTGGGAAGTTGAAAGTACACTTGCTCACAAGGGACAATTAATTTAGTAAGCCTTCATAATACCTGTTATTTAACCAGAAAAATTAATATTTGGAACAAGATGTGGTTTTCTTTCCAATCAGCAGTTCTCTGTAATGATTCCACTACATAAATGCACTGTGCTTTAAAAATAGATTAGAATTGACAACAATTAGTTACATGTCTGAATTTTTGACATGAAAATAAAAATGAGCTCCTGTGCACAGGAAGTCCAAAATTCATCTTTCTTTCCCCTAAGGTTTTTCTTTCCTCAATATCAGTTATCAATTTAATATAATATTGTTGACTTAACCATGATGTATTTCAAGCTGAAGGCAGAAATGAATTTTGCATTAATAAATTGTTTGGAGATGAATTCAAAGAGTATTTCATTATATAGGAAGGGCAGCTATAAAACATGTTTGGTGGTCTTTCCATCATTACTACCTGTGGCCCATTTGTGGAGATGGCATTTATCAGTGTGACAGGGAATATTAAGCAAGTGATAGACAGTTATTAGCTGAAGTCCTGATATATTTACACCCTGGGAAAATGCACTTGGTATTTTCTTGCTGGCAACTGGTCTGCTGTTCATAATTTGATGGAAAATTGATTAATCACACATTTAACTCAATGCAAGATCTTCTGCACTGTAATAAATTATGGCCATTAATCAATAAGTACAAAGTAATTCCAAGAGTCTGGAGACATGCTGGTTTCTAATAGAAAAACTTGCACTTAGGCCTTCCTGCCAGTGACCACTTCATCTGAGGTATTTTGCACCTGCCTCAATCCAATTAGATGACATAATTAATGAACCTCAATGCTCTCGATAATTTGTTATACAAAAAAAAGAATGTTTTGGCACATCCATTAAAACCTGATGTACAACATTTGCAGAAAAGGAAAAATGGTGAATCAAAGCAACAGAAGTGCTTATGCTGAGAATCTTGGTGTTCAAGTGTAAATGTGGGAAGCCACATTCTTATTTCATGTTGGGTAAATATTCAAGTGCATTTGTTTTAAAAAATCTAACTCTTTTTCCATTAAAAAAGTGAACTCAGCCTGTGTGCAAAGTTTCATGCCATCTTGTTTCTTTTATGACAAATTAAATGGTATGATTAGAATAAGTATTCAGGAAGTATTGTTTTAGAGGCGATCTAATAAATGTTCCCTTGGTTAAGTATCAGTTACAGTTTTACATATCACAGTCATTCTGCACCTGTTTTATGCAGCTAACAATAGGCCTCTCAATAGATTTTAGTGAGAGAAAGGCTGGGAAGATAAAAAGAAAACCAGTTGGCAGCTAATTCTGTCACTAAGAAACACCAGGACTAGGTTGTGTTTAGAGACTTTGAAAAACAATTAGCTGTGGATTATAGGACTAAAGGCCTTTCCTAACTGTACCTGGAAAATACTTTGCCCATTTAATGCCTTCTAAGCTGTCACTGAGCTTGAACTTCAGTCCCAGTGATTAATGAAAAGCTGCAGGGCACAGCTAGAAGCTAAAGTCTCAATTATGAAAAAGCAGTAACTAGTTTAATGTGCTGATGCTTTTATACTTAAAGTGACAGCTATGAAAAATGGCAATATTTCCAATCATGCTTTAATAATTTATCATTCATTTATTGGCATGTCCAATGTGCTTTACTCCCACTGTTTCTTTTCTTTTTTTATTCTCTTTCTGGGCTCCTGGTGTTGCCATGCTGAAGAACACAATATGGCCTGGTTCCTTAAAGACCTTTCTTCTTGGAAGCTAGATACTACAGCCATAAAGTTTCATGTCTGTACCTATCTATCATCTATCTATCTATCTATCTATCTATCTATCTATCTATCTATCTATCTATCTATCTATCTATCTATCTATCAATCATCACCATCTATGTATCTATTATCTCTATCATCTATGTATTTTCCAATTAGTGCCATATTATAGCAACAGAGTTTTGAAAAGAATATATCCCAGTGACCTCCACTTACTTACAGGTTACTAACTGCCCTCTTAAATCCTGGCAGACACCTTGAATTATATGCTTTTGGTTATACGGGGAACTAGACAAGGGTGGGTGGAGGAATCAGTTTAAGTCTGCCCATGCCAAGAGAAATCAATCCAGAGGTGCAGACAGTGGGCAAGTATAACCAATTTATAGAGCAGTAAGTGAGGTAGATGAAAGACAGACTACATTTTTTTTTTGCAAGCAGTGGTACCAAATATTTTGACAAAGTTATTTAGGTTTAATTTTATATTTTTAATTTCACAAGTAAATTGTTTAGTCAATGGCTGTAGTCATTGTCTTGATATAGTTTTTAGATATTAGACTGTTTCCTGTAATATGTTCATGGCTTAGCATAGTATCTGACATAGCACTTGATGAGTAGACAAGAAAAGAAAATGAATAAAATCACAAATCCAGGCTGCTTGTTGATTAGAATTAATTAAACTTCTACAGTATTATTTGAATTCCACTGTATACTCAAATGTGAATGTACAGAAAGAATAAGTGAGACTTCAAGAAACTTTCAAATCGCAATTATATTTACAAGTATTTCAAACTGAGATTATAACACAATATTATAAAGTTTTATATAAGATCTGCATTAATCGTGACATATTTTCCAGTCTCCTTAAATAAAATAAAAAAACAAATAAATATATGTAGTAGTAGTTAAATTGCAACTGCCTACAATTTTCTGAATTTGGCTTTAAAAATAGAATAGGTTAGTAATAGTCATGATATACTAGTAAATAGTATAGATAATATTATGAAATTACTCAGATTTATTTACAGTCTAGAGTTTGTTTCTTCCTAATTTTTTAAAATCTGTATGTTATGGTAAAAATATTTATATATCATAAGAAGACATATGTATGACTTTACAAAAACATTGTAGGAACTATTTTGGGAGCTATTATAATTAAAATATATTTCTTATACTCTGATAGTGAGCAACATATTTAGCTCTCTTTAATTACCATCACCTTCTTATAATCTGATAGTGAGGAACATATTTGTTTCTTTAATACCACCACCAATCATGCTAGGTAGGAGACACCCAAAGCCACAGATCACGAATTGGTAAATAAGTATAAGTGAGGTCATAAAACTCAAGTTTCAAAGTAGGTGGAAGTTTTGGTAGTAAAATATTAAAGGAGCCCATTTTAACGAAAATGTGCTTAATGTACTTCCTTGTTTGTCCCAGTGGAAGTTTGGTTTTGACCCAGATGACACAGGTACTGCCCACCACAGCACATGGATCTTGGTGTTTAATGAGCTTGTGGGGTGTTATTATGTCCAGTGGCAGGAGTGGTACACATTGCTATTTCTTTGGTAAATAAGGACGTGTGTTTGGTCTGTTCTTATAATCAAACCAAAGATAGATGAAACCTGTTTGTAGAACTGAGCTGATTAGAACTGTGAAAGTAAAACTGGACCCCGGGTTTAAAACTTAGCTTTAAATCCAATAAGCTATATACATTTCTTTAGATAAAGACATGAAGCAGAATTTTATTTTGGGGCAAGGATATTTAATGTATTTTGAAAAAATAATGCAATGATATAATCACAAGAAAAAACTATATCTCTTTTGGGCAATTATGTTTAGTCATATTATATAATTTTATGTGGCATTGTGTATGTGTGGTATGTGATAATTTTTTCTCCATGACAGTTTAAGAGAATATGAGCATTCATTTATTCCATTAACTACTACTCTAAGTCTATATAAATAACTTATTGGTAAGATTATCACTATTCTTACCCTGCACTAAAAAGTACACTACCATGCATGCTTCTGTGGATTTGTCTTTTTTTAATGGTCTAATTTTCATGCTATTTAACTTATCTAATAATTTACTTTCCAAAAAGCTTCAAATTACTTTTCAGGATTATTCTAAAGTTTAAAGCTGGTCATACCCTTTATTACTATGATTGAGAGCTATTCACTCAGCAAAATTTTGCTGGTAGCTTTGATAAGTCATAGTTCCCCGTCCTTTTCTCCAAACTTTTGTAAATTGACTAGCACACACTGGAAGGTGCCATGGGTGCTGCCATGTTATTCTTTGTACTCCTAGATCCAGGCATCTGTCCAGAGACATTTTCTTACATATGTAGATGCACATGCACACACTTTTCAACACATCCCACACACACATATAGAAACTGGCACACATATACACACAAAAGCATAACACCTCTGCTTTGAATGTGACTATAATTTCAGTTCTTTAAGCAAGCCTATGAAACTTTTTTCCTTATATTATAGTCTGCCCCTTAGTAAAAATATGAACTTAAAGGAAAAATATGAAAAGGTGACAATTCTCTGAATAGTTTCATTGCTTCTCCTTTGAGAAAAGGGAAGAAAGCATGGTAACAAGATAAATATCCCTCAAGTGGCAGAAAACAGCTCTGGTTCTTTGGGCAGGGATGTCATGATCCTATCATGGAAATTTAGGAAGTCTTGGAATTTTCAATTAAACTACTCCATCTAGGGGTAGTTTCCCCAGAGCTATGGGGACATGTTTCCCAGATTGGTTTTCTCCCAGGTCAGACAAGGTTAAGATGTGGAAGCAGTGCCAGGAACTTGGCCTATTAGATCCAGCTGTAAGATTCATTTTCTGCATTTGTCTTGTAGGGGCCACTCCACCAATTCCTTATGTCGATAGATAGTTCTTAACAGCAGTTTTTCCCTGGGGTCTATCTAAACAATTATTATAAGCTTCACTTTGAGAACATTTTAAATTAAAATCTTCTTAACATTTATGTGGTCTGTATATGTGAACTTATGGCCTTTTTATAATAATATAATGATGATAGTGATTATGATCAGGATGATTGCATGATTATTGATATCGATTGAACACTGTTTCAATGTGTTTGCATATATTGGTTTATTGAACATTATATTAGTTTCATACATTTTTACTTCAATCCTATGAGTTAGGTATTATCCCTTTTATATACATGGGGAAACTGATGTATTAAGAATTTAAATATATTGCTTAGGTTTATACAACTGGTAAATGACAGAGATGGAATTTGTACCTAGGCAGTCTTCTCCCAGATTTTCCACTCTTAACTGCTATTATATATATATATATATATATATATACACACATATATATTCTATGTTATATGATATAGATAATCTTAAAATTAGTATAAATAATTTTATATTTTACAACATGGGTAAAAAGTAACAGAAATGAGATCATTACAAAGTAGTTGCTATGATGAGGTTTCTAGCAACTGAAACTTTTATATAAAACTCTATCATAATTTTTTCTTCCACTCATAACCCACTTAGCATAAATTCCCCATCTTTCTCTCTCTCTTTTAGGATCACATTATTTTTTTCCCATTTAACAGCAAATGCCCAATTCCTTGTCTCTTGATTATAGTGAAATGGAGGGGGGAAACACATCAAGAATTTCATGACAATGTGTCTTGGTGTCTGCTCAGACTCTAGACCACCGTGCTTTCATTTCTGTATGCCCATTGGATTCCCCTCACTGTTCTTTATCTTACTTCTTCTACCTTATCAAACGACATCACTTGTAAGTGAACATACTTCTTTGGAAACTAGCTGTTTATACTTTTGTAAAATATTATGTGCTTCTGGATACCTTTTATCTCAAATTTCTAATCAGCTGCATGCCTAATGTTTGGAAATTTTCACTTGTTTGACTTTTGTCATTTTATTCTTGGTTCTGGTATAGCACGTTTTTCTTCTGCTTTTAGATTTCGGAACTAGATGTCAAATCTCCACAACTTTATACACCACCCAATGGTTTAGTATACACATGTAACAAGCTTTAATTAGAATATTTATTTTTTTATTTTATTGATTCTAGAGAGAGGGGAAGGAGGTAGAAAGAAGGGAGAGAATCAGCAATGTGAGAGAGAAAAACTGACCAGTTGCCTTCAGCATACACCCTGACCAGGGACCAAAGGACATCCAACTAACTGAGCCACACCAGCCAGGGCTAACTTGAATATTTTATAGAGTGGTTTTAACAGCCAATTTGATATGTTTTCATCTTAAAAAATGGTCTCATCTTCACGTTTTATCCCATTGCATTACTTTTAATATATTTAAGAAATATAAGACTCTAGTATCTAAGAAAACATTGTAATGTTTTAAATATAGTATGTTAAGTAGTAGAAAGCAGTCACATTCCTTAAAAATTTCATATTTTCCAAAAATTCTATCTTATAAATTCATTTAGTAGAGAAAAAAGGCGTTAGGAAATTGGAAGGTTTATACGTATAGTAAAATGACTATATTACCTGTATTATTTAAAATAGTAAAATAGCTTGTATTATTGGAAACTGAAATAATCAGAAAATCAGATCTAGAAAGTACGTGAAGCTCAAAGTACATCTGGACAGGAGCAAGCTCAGTGGGCGCCCAGACCATCAAAACAAAAGCAAACTGCTGCACCACTCCCGACTGTCACGAGTAGACCAACAGGCAGTGCTGCGACGGTGCTTAGTGCATCAGTCCAATGTTTACTCCTACACGAAGTAAAACAGCTTGGTTAAAAAGATTGCTCTCAACATTACTCGATATCGCCATTACATACAACCAATTGTGGTCCACACTGCATTACTTAATTAAATGATTTAACATTTCAGAAAATGATTGCTCTTGGTTTTGCACAGTGTAATAGAGCCAGCCCTTACTAGCGTGCAAGTTGATAGCTACATTTTCAGGGTACGTAAGAACCAATTGTTAAATTTAGCCATTGTTAAAATTTAAACGATATAAACTTGTGAATAAATCAGGTAGCAAATGTTAAAAATTCACCAGTTCTCGATTAGTTGCTACACTTTACTATTACCTGTCTCTTGAGTTTCTTTATTTGTCTTGCATCTCTGGTGGAAATGCTGTAGAATGGTGTGCTGTTGCACATCTTTCCAACTCCACGGTCACTGATATCATGCTGCTCACTTGAAACTGGGTAGTGTAAAAGTATTCACACCACAGAAATTGATAAACCCTGCAAATAAAAGCATCTTCAATTCCACCCACCACACTACCATCTAGAACTAGCTGTTAAACATTGCCTAGCACACCACTGGCTTTCATACACATTAAATTCATATAATTATATTTTATCTTAGTTTGAAATTGATACTTTCAACTTTCACGATAAACATTGAGAGGAGGTTTGTTAAACTCTAAGGTCAATAATGTTTTGTTTTAAAAATAAAAACAATAATTAGAATCGATAGATATATTTAATGCCTATGGTCAATCAACTAACAGGTGTGCAGTCAGCAGAGCGTGCTGAGCTCTGTGGCACCCACCGCAGTGGAGGCTCCACTAGAAACAGCTGCATCTAAGTTTTCAGTTTGCTAAATGTTTTTCAGGTGTTCCTATTATCTCACATAAAGAATTCATTCTGGAAGATTTCTCCCAAACATAAATGCCCAATAGGGTTTGCTTTTCCTTAGCTGTTGGACAGTTTTAGCTCATAGAAGCCATGAATTTTGTCATCTTTAATTTGACAGTTGAAGCTTAAAGACAGATACGAAACTCCTTTGAACAACTGCCAACATCTCTGATCTATATTTTCATGGATCAAGTTTAACACTGGCTTTATTTTACTCTTCTATCTTTATTTTCTATTCTGTGCTCTTTACTTGTAGTGGATATATATGAAACAGTCTGAATTGTATCCATAGCTGGGAACTTCCCTTTTCCTACAGCTTCATGGATCTACTTAACCAGACAAAAACCACTCACTTGGCCACAGGTGATTGAGCCCTGACCTAACCTGGGCAAAATGAGTCTCTTTTCTTTGGTTTGGGTTTGGGGAGGAGGAAGGAAAGTCTGTCTCTCTTCAAGGAGCTCTAGTAAAACTCAAATTTGGTTCTGATGATGGTTTGTGCTACCTGAACCAAGAACAAAGGGAGGCAGTCCATCGTGAGAGAGCAGCACGGGGCAGATGGTTGGCAAGCCCAAAGTTAAGAAATGTGGAGAGAAGGTGCTGACCACACTTGTTTTGTGTCCATTTGGTTCTGAGGCAGAGCTAGATTTCTGTCCTAAATTCCCTAGGCCATCCTCAAATCCTCAATGCAAATTCTTTTTGAAGTTGTTACTTCTGGTTGCTTTCTTTTATTTGGAAGCAAAAAGAGTTCTGGCAACATGCTAAATTTTATTGTTATACATATGTATAACAATAGATACATATACATAGTAATATGTATCTAACAATTAGATATATGTATGTAACAATTAGATACTCTGCCAGATATTGGTAATGAAGTAGGTCTAAATAAGTAAAATATTTATAATTAGTCTAATATTTTATATTAAAAGACGTTTTCCAAGTGATATTAAGGGAAGTAAGTGCCTTAGGAAGACAAAGCTAAGGAAAGGTAGGTATTTCTCAGTGGAGTACATGAAAAAAATTTAGTTTGCCATTTATAATGAACAGGAAAATGTTTTTGCAATTTGGCTTTGCAAATCAAAACTACAAATTCTACCTCAGTGTCTCCTCCCATAACCCCCTCCCCCCCATGTGTTCTGATGTGTTGTATTGGTTTTCTATTGCTGCCATAACAAAATTACTGCAAACTTAATGTATTAAAACAACAGAATTTATTATTTTAAAGTTCCGTGGGTCAGAAGCCTGTTATCAATTCCACCGGACTAAAATAGAAGTGTTGGCAGACTGTGTCCCTTTCTGGTGGCTGTAGGGGAGAATCTGTTACTTGCTCATTCAGGTTGTTGAATTTGGTTCATTGCCAGTTCAGACCTGAGATCCCAGCTTCTTTGCAGGCTGTTGACTGAGGACTGTTCCCAATCCCAAGAAGCCATCTGCATTCTTTGGCTCATTACCCACTTCTCTTTATCTTAAAAGTCAGCAATAGCATGTGGACTCCTTCTTACAATGTGTCCCTCTGACCTATTCTCCTATCTCTCTCTTCCATTTTTAGACTTATGTGAGCAGATTGGGTTCCTCGGGATCCTGTCATCTCAAACTCCTTCACCTCAACCACATCAGCAAAATATTTTTTGTCATGCAACATACTGACACATAACATATTCACAGCTTCTAGGGCCTCAGTCATGGACATCATTGGGAGGGACCATTAATTCTGCCACACTTACTGTATTTCTATTTTCCCATACCCTTGTATCATAATGTGGATTTTTCTATTTCAGCCATATGTATACAAGATTCCCACATACTCTATCATGGTATTGACATAATGTATCATTATGCCCAACAAAGCTGATTCTAGCAGTGATTCCTCTACCTTATCTTCTGTATCACCAGTAGTGCTTATTGGCACTAAAGCCCACCCTCTTGCCCAACCTGGAGATTACCCTCACCACTGTTACTAATTAGAATCTGCTAAGTCTATTTGCTTCTTCACCCACCATCTTTTCAAATCTGTTCTTTCATCTTCATATTGTCTCAGTTGATGCCCTCATCCTCTCTCTCCTGAAACATCGAAACGTTCATACTCATTCTCTCAGCCTTATGTTTCTTCCAATTCTTCTTGAACACATTCCCAGCTGTTTTTCTTTACTATAACTCTAATCACTTTTCTCAGATAGTTTGATGGCTCTTTATAACTAGTGAGAACTGTCTATGACTGGATTTCTTTATACTTGTGTATCCTCAGCTTCCTTTTCTCTTTCTCATACTCAATCTATTTATAACCACTTCTTGCAGTTCCCTTTTTATTTGTGCACAAACTGTTGCCTTTCCCTTCAAATGACTCTTCCCCTCTTTCTCCTCTGAAACCCTATCATTGTCTTGGTAAACTGTTGTTCTTGGCTGAGACCCAATTTAATCCTTCTCTGCACCCTTTGGCATCTTTCTCATATCTTCTGAGCTATCACTGTACTTTGTAGGGATCTTGTTTTGGCATTCTTTATAAGCAAGAGATATTTTACTTTTTTGCAGCATGTGTTTTCTTCGTGAATTTTATTCCTTGAAGTTAGTTAGCATCTTTTCATCTTTGTATACCAATGGT
This sequence comes from Artibeus jamaicensis, assembly GCF_021234435.1. Classification (NCBI taxonomy): domain Eukaryota; kingdom Metazoa; phylum Chordata; class Mammalia; order Chiroptera; family Phyllostomidae; genus Artibeus; species Artibeus jamaicensis. Next base: position 14,867,207 of record NW_026521844.1, on the reverse strand, counting down.
CTAATATTGTGCTCTGTACACAGATGACAGACGATATTGGTGACTGAATGGACATACAAGAGTAATAAGATATAAAAACCAAAATCTGGAGATGCACACTTCAAATTCAAACTTTTAGCTACTTCAACCAATGTTTGTCTGGAAAATTAAACAACCCAAAATTTCATATTTCCATAATAGTAAAACTTCAGCAGTTGAAAAGATACAATCTGTTTTGTGGATGAAGTTTAAGCACCAAATAACGTCCAGGTTCCTGAACATTTTGAAATTTCTGTTTAAACAAGGTGCCACCAGTAAAGGATTCAGGTATTCTCAGGAAGCCTATCTGGCAAGCCTGTTTCAGGATCATTTTTTATGCTTTTTTCCATATACCCATTATAATTAAACTAGTCATATGTGTAATTATGTGGCATAATAATGTAGATAATGCATAAGAAACTGTGTAAAACAAGTTTAGATTTATACTTTTTCCAGGTTCTGTTGGAACGTCATCTGTTCCTGGCCACCCAGGGAGCTGGCTGGGAAGAAACTGCCTTTTGATCTCTTTTATGAAATGACCTTTGAGGGCAAAAAATAGATGAGAATAAACCTTAAAAGTTCTGTTATAAATATTCTGTTTGGCATTATGTATCTTTCCAAAATGCCAGAATGAAACACAACTGGAAAGGGTGACTTTAATGTCTTAGACATGTAAGGCTAAGCCCACAATTATAATTGCTTATACTGTGCGCTGGCCAAAAAACTTGCAACAGAGCCCTGCCCCCTAATTCCCTTGTCCAGGGGCTATTGACAAGCAAGCAAGGAAACTCCTTACACAATTGTCTACAACACCAGAGCTGTGTTTTTAAAGAATTACTTTAGTGTCCCTTTTGCCCCATAATCCTCAGTTCTTGCAGTCTGTGTAACCAGCCAATGCTCCCATCTGTCATTAGGAGCAACATATGTACTCAGAAGGGAGAAACAGTTCATGTTAATGATGCCAACCTGTTCTGTCCTCCTTTAATCAGAAAAGGCTTAGTGAGAGCCTGTGGAAAGGCTGCAGGTGAAAACAGCTTATGTGTCCCAAATGCAATGGGTTCTGAGACTATTAAAATATATATATTTTTATTAAGACTAGGCAGAATCACAGTGACTGTGATGAAACAATGTTAGATTTCTCTTAAAAAAAGATGGAAGGAGGATTGTTTCCTTTTTTCAGTGTTTAAATCTTTGAAATCAGATTAACCAGCCCACTTACCATCACTTACATATTCATTCAGCAAACACTTAACTGATAACCTACTATGTGAGAGTCACAAGATGCTAGAAATAGAACAAGGGTCTAACACTCTCCACAAAACTGATTTATGCTTTATGTTCTTTACTTTTACAGCTCAAGGTTTCTATTATTCTTACCACACCCAACTGCTGAATTTTCTTTTTGTGTATTTTTTCATCTTTAACTTTTCCTAGACATGGGTTCTATTGTAGTTGACTTTTATACCAACCTCCTGTCACTTATTTTTTGAAGAAAGGCTTACCAAATATAGATCCCTGAGAGCACTATGTCAGAGAAAGCTACTTTCCTGATGGCTCTGCAGGTGTGCTCAGGTGGAACTCCAACAACATTAACCGCTGGTAAATGGAAGGGTCCAGGAAAATGGTATTGGAACACGCGGGCGAGGATGAAGAAAGTGTTGCCAGGCAGGAAGCTGATGTGATGTTAAGGGGACAATAAAGACCAGAAGTGTTTCACATGACTTAACGATCTGAACAAGGAAATTAGAGAAAAAGTAGGGCCAAAGAGCAAGTTAATTATTCAGAATACAGGAGATAAATGAAAAAAAGAAATTTTGAAGTAGAATATAAACACAGGTATACTAAAGAAAAATGTAAATACTTGAGCTAAGAAAAGATGACAGCAACTTCAAATTCTTTCTCTCTCCATCACTCACCCCTCCCCCTCCCTCCCCTCCCCCTCTTTCTCTCTCTTGATGTATACCAGTAAGGATGGCTTATGCAGTTGGAGGAGTAAACAACAAACAAGGCTGAAAAATAAATGAAGGTGTAGAGCAAGAGGTAGGCAAATGCAAGATAAAGGTAAAAATTCTTTTTTTAAAACTTGCTACTGTTTAATGGAGGATGGGAATGGGGTTAGGGGGTCAGGGGGTCAGAAGCGCATCCCTCTGCGGGATAAGTCGGCTCTGGCCTCTCGGATCTGTCTCTGTAGCTCCCGGGCGGCATCTTTGCAGTCATGACAAGTTGCCACATGATAGCCCACAGTGCCCAGCGCATAGCAGCCAGCAGACACCAGCAAATAGGCAGGCAGTGGCCACAGGACCTCCCGGCAGCCAGGCCTAGGGCTGCAGTGGTCAGAGCTGCCCAGGCGGAGCGCAGGAGAGCCAGTGCCCAAAGCAGCTGCGCTGATTTGTCATGGTTGCTCTGCCCCACATTTCTCGATTGTGCCTAAAGGTAAAAATTCTTATTAAAAAAAGTTAAAACTTTGGATCTATGAAGGGTCTCTCTATGGAGTATAGCACATATATCAATCTGGCCTATCTAAAAAAGGCTTTATATGTTTTTTTCAGAACACAAGCATGCATGCACATACACAGAAGAATAAAACTTGGAAAAAACATTTAAAATACATATTGTATGTTTTAATTTTGAATGAATAAGTAATCATTTAACTTCTAAAGTCCTAGATTAATAAGTGTAAAAAATTTTAGAAATATCTTAAAACATTATGAATTCTAATCTATAACATAAAGTTGTGAAAAAGAGGAAATAATTACTTATGATTTTAATTTGCTAACTTAATAAAATGATATAAATATATTAACTCATTTATTTCTTTTTTTTTAAATATTAAATTTTATTTAGTTACTTTTCAAGTACATTTTTTTTTTCTCCCCCCCCCCCCCGCATCCGGTCTCCCCCCTCCCTCCCATTCCCCCCCCCAGTCCTCATCTCTGTGTCTTTCATACTTGTTCCTCAAAATCCCTCCCCCTTTTTTAACTCATTTATTTCTAATATTATTGACACATTATTTATTGAGTATCAATTAAATGTGAGAACTTATTCATACAATTTCTAGGAATAATCAGTCTATGATGTCATTATGTTATTGGCAAACAGTCTGTCCAGAGTGTCGGGGAGTCTCCTCATTGGCCAGGATAGTGGCAACGGGGAGATTCTCACACTGAGTGTGCACAGAGGTAGGAATATCAATAGATAGGGCCCAAGCACAAAAAAAACTAGCAAGATAATTGGATAGAAAAATGCTCCCTTCCACTTCCAGTACCAGATTGGGGGCATGACAAGGGAAAGGCAGGCACAGGCACCAGAGAAGACAAAATGGTCTGGGGACAGGTGCTGGACCCAAGAGGCCTGTCAGGCTAGCCTGGGGAAAGAAGGGATTGGTTGGAAGGTGGACCCGCCCAAAGCATGCGAAAGTTTGGGAAGCTGAGTAATCATTTGAGAAAGCACCTGGCCCATTTCACCCATAAGCTCATGTAATTCTAGGGAACAAATAGTCTCTGTCTCTTTTGCTAGTGGCTGGGTTGTTGGTGACCTGGACTCACAAGGAGTACTTACAGTTAAGTACTCTTTCCATGGGCCACGTGGCCTTAGGAGTCATGTGGCCCATAGCCTCCAACAGGGATACTTTCTGGCTCTGTCTCCCCTACCTGGTGACGAACTAGCAAGTGCTGTGGTGCTCTTTCACTTGGGAGCACGCGGCCATGGCGGCCTGGCAGCCTCATGGTGCCCTGGCCTGCAAGCTCCTCCTCATTTCAGAAGGGAGCCCGAAATGAACAGCAGCCGAGATCGAGCTGAAGGACCTGGATGGGGACTATGACTGTTTATCAGGATCCAAAGGACTGTGCTTTAAATTGGGGCAGAAACTCTGGACACCAGCTTTTGTCTTGGTCTTGCTGAGAAGATGGACTTCAAGACAGAAATCCATCATTCTCCCAAATCAGATAGCACCTGAATAAGACCTCTTTCTTTTTGTACCAGCACCTGCCTCACAAGTTTTTCTTTTGTAGTAACAGGCAGCCAAAACTCCATTTTTTTGTTTGGTTACAAGTATTCTATTATATATATATATAAATATATCTCTATCTATATATATTTTTTATATATAATATATATATAAATATATATATATATATATATATATATACTAGAATAACTCATGATAGCTACAAAAGTTCAATATATAGGTTCCGGCAGAAGTAATTCCTGCTTGGATGTGGTTGGTAGAATGATAATAATAGGGGTGTAATAATTTATATTTTTAATTTGAACATTTCACATAAGATGTCATATGTTGTGCTTGAGTGTGATATTGTTATGTTACAGAATTACATGCTTATAATTTTGTAATAAAAGATTTTGTAATACAAAGGGGTGTTATCTGTGCTAGACTGTACATCTAGGCTTTAATTTCTTGTGGCAGTAACCATGTATTCTACAGAAGATACAAGTTAGCTTCCAAATATTTATTTTTTCAAAGTGTTTGATAGGTTGAAAAAAAGAACAATAGAATGTTAAAATATTTAGCACAGGCTATTTACTACTTATTACTCTATTTTGAAGCGATCGTTATTGCTAGCATTTTAGTAAATATTCCTTTTTTCAATGCATACCCATTCTATTTTTTAATTCTCACCATAGGATATGTTTGTTGATATTTTTTCTTTTAGAGAGAGAGAGAGAGAGAAACATTTATCAGTTGCCTATATATGCCCCGAATTGGGACTGAACTTGCAGCCTAGGTATGTACCCTGAGTAGAGATCAAGGGGAAATACTTTTCATGTATGAGACCAGGCTGCTACCAACAAAGTCACCCACCCAGGGCTCCAAATGTTTATTTTAAAAGACCCACACCACACATTGTGCACTGTTAGGTAATGTTTTTTATTAAGTATGTCATAGACATCTTTCAACAGCAAATAAAACAATGGTTGCTTATATTCTATATTTGTAAATGTATCAAAATTACTAGTGTTGATTCACATTACGTTGTTGGCAACTTTCTTCTTTCTAACCACCATGTTCTATATGTATATAAATACATCCTTAGGCATTTTGGGTCTATATCATTCATGTTTAAAATTTTGTTTCATATTGCTAAAAGTTGCTCAGAAGATTGCATTAATTTATTTACTCACAAGGAATATAGGAAGGTTTTGTTTTTCTTGAACACTGGACAATTACACTTATTTCCATTTTTTTAAACTTTGTCAATTTAATTTGAGAAGAAATGTCATTTTCCACATAAAGTTCTAATTTTTATGTTTAACTAGTAGGAAGACTGAATATTTTATATAGTTATTGCTCCATCATTATCATAATATTTCTTGTTTCTATAGACCCTTTAACACTTCAATTCAAACTCCTTTTTTTTTAACTGAGATGTTTTTCCAGTTTGTATCAATTTGCCAGAAACTGTATATATTAGCAATTTTGTCTTTCTCATATATTTCAAATGTTTTCCCCAGAAAAAAATAAAACTTTTGTTTTCAGTGAACAAAATAAGTCCAACCACAGGACAATAGGGAAACTATTATTTTTAAATTTAAATTAATCTGGAAGGGAAAATGTTGAGTCAGGTGTTCTACATTCTCTTTTGAAATAAATATCTGTAACATAAAAATTTATTATTTTCAAGATGCATTGTCATTTGAGAGTGGTCAAAGCCCAGTATTAATTTAATTTCTTATGCCATTAATAAATAAACTGTATAAAATATTCGATATTTTAGAATATTTTAGAAACAATAGACATAGCCAAAATAACTGGAATTTAACATTAGAAAGACTTAATTGTCAGTCTCATTTATGCATCTGATTTTGGTTATAGAATGAAAACCTTGATCCTTAGAGACCAAGGTCGATCGCCATGATAGAAATGTCTACCAGTTTTCCTTCCTTTCCCCAGGACACCAGCAATCCCTATCAATCAGATCATTGATATCTGTGTGGTTCCTGTGCAAAATTTTACTTTGCTTCTTTCAATGAATGAAATTTTTCCATTCTGTTTTTATCTGTTGACAGCAGAAAATATGTCTATAGTTTATTCACATAATGAATGGGGTGGGAAATTAATTCTGTGGGAACTAAGATTGTTTAGTTTGTCATGAGACATCATTGACATTTACGGCTTTTTCCCTTTTGTGCTATTCCAGTACACTGTTAAAAGATTGTGTCATAAATCCAAAAGGGTGTTTTACAAAGTTCATATCTGCATTCGCTACCTTTAATATTAATAGGAGTGTATCTTTAAAGTGAGTAAATTGAGAAAGTGGCTGAAACTATAGTTTATAAAAGAAGATTAGTGGGTTTAATATGCACTGGAGAGTAAAAGAAAAATCTTATTACTGTATGGAGAAATTACCTCATAAAGAAGCTCATACAGCAGGCTGGGGAGTAATTTTTAACAAGGTTTTTATGATGCACAAGTGTAGGCAAGTTAATGAACTTATCTTTCTAGTTATTTTCAGACTGTAACGACTCTCTTCTTTTCTGGTTCTTGTGCTTTAAAAAGTAAAATACATTTAATCACCTATAATAAAACTAATTCATTACTTTAATAAATCAAGTACAGTCTTATACTGTACACTTACATGGTATTGCAATAATGCTGGCAACCAGGTCAGGTGCTAATATTTTGCATGGAACCCAGAAAAAGGTAACTGTGGAGCTTATTTATTATTTAAATTAAAATATCTCATTTTGAAAATCATTTGGGGAAGATTTAACTCCCTTTCAGCTATTGGGTACAGGCAGTGGAGACAAAAGAGTGAGAATTATTTTACTTTAATAATCACATACCCTTTTTCAGTGTGACCATTTAGGTTTTGTACTGCATGCCACACAAACAATCCTGAAGAATTGTACATTCAACAGCAAAATAACTTGAGTTTTGGGGTTCAGTAAATCCAGGGTGTCTGTTGGTAAAAAGCTCTACCGGGAACAGTTAGGAATTATTTAGGAATGATTGTAGACCATGTCTACATTTTTCTGCTCAAAGACAAAAAATTAACTTCTAAGTTATCACGTTAAGTGTTGAGAAGCTTTCTATACTGTGACTGTGATGAACTTGTGCAAATAAAGTGAAGGAAAATGTAAATTAATTTTTTTAAATGATGGGAAAATAAATCCCTTTCTAATATCTAACTCAAATCAGATTTATGATAACTGGTTTACCATCTATCACTCTAAATTTTAGTACATAAGGCATAAGCACACACAGAGTAATATCTTATTTTGATTTTAACTTTTCTTCAATGTTGGAATACTAGTAAACTGATTTGAATTAGAATGCCAGCATAAATCCTAGATATTGCCACTTTCAAAGCATTACCAGACTTAGATAAAATTCTCTCTCCTAGACAGCGTAGGTGCCCACTCTCTCCTGATTTTATCAACCTGATAACACAATTTTCATGCTCCATTTAGGGTCCTCATACTCTGCAGTCAAATACTGGTTGCTTAGACCCTTTTATAGTAAAGGGTTGGATGTCACTCTTCTGGACATTTCTTATCTTCTTTTATTTTCCATCTATCTCACAATCAATACTTTTCTTTTTCATACTTCTTCTTTGGCACTTTCTCAGCTAAATTACAGTTGGTCATAGTGAGTGTAGGTAATTCATGCTAAGTGCTATCCAACTAACGGCTTAACAATTACTAATGGTAAAATGCCTATTTCTTTCTAGCATTCTTGTATGATGCTGACCATAGAAAGTTAAGGCATAGTTGCAGGCTGATACTGAAGGTACCATATTTTTCATTAATATTCTTTGAGGTGTCTCTAAATTATTCCATATAAGTAGTTACCTATTCTGAGTTTTTATGAAGTTGGCTTTATCTGGTGATAAAAGCTACGTGTAGTAAAATATACCCATGTTTTAGAGAGTTGTTTGTGTCACACAAAATAATTTAGAGAACACTTTGTATAATTGAATACATATCGGTAATGCATTTTCTATGTGCCTGTGTTTATTTTAAACAGGCAGGGCAAGAATGCACTCACTTCACATAAGAGTCCACTGTGTGTATGTGTTCTGCTTAGGGACTGGTTTTTGAGTTGCAGAAATTAGGTCTCTTAAGTCATATCCAAATGACAGTAACCAACCAACCCAGTTTCCAGAGATAATAAACTGGCATGAGTGTAGCTTTTCTTAATGCCAAACTATTTTTTATTATGATAAAATAATTATGCACTGATGTATTCTTCTATATTGAGGGGTTTTACTCCTAAATTAATTCTTGGTTGTAAAGAGTTTGATAGATTATATGTGCCTTTTCCCAAGATCTTGGTAGATCAGTCACTAATGTGGAAAATGTCACAATAACCCAGAAGGCAGTCAGGAATACTTGATATCACTCTGGAGATTTGGTTAGATTATTGAATAGAATCTCACAGTCAGCATGGGACTAAGCTGGTCATATGTAATGCCCATCCTTATATTGTGAACCATTTATCTTGTCCCTTTATTTCCCCAGGTTACTCCTCTCAAAATCTTTAAAACCATTGTCCTTGTCATTCTTCTTGTATTTATTTAAAATATTTTTTTATTTTTAAAAGAAAGAAAAAGAGAGAAACATCAGTATGTGGTTGCCTCTCATGTGCCCCCAACTAGAGACTTGGCCCATAACCCAGGCATGTGCCCTGACTGAGGATTGAACCAGTGACCCTTTGGTTTGAAGGCCGGCACTTAGTCCACTGAGCCATACCAGTCAGAGATCTTTTTGTGTTTTAAAAAGAATGAATACCTGTGGGATATTCTTTTTCCTAAGTCAGATCCCCCAAACTCCATAAGGGATAAAATGTGCACATTGGGAGAGCTGGAAGGAAACAGATGGAATATTGAAGAGTTAGTAGGTGTGTGATCCACATCCAACCATCAGTGGAATGGAAATGGAGTTGGTCGCTGTGCTCTGGCAGTGAAAATAGGACTAACATAGATCTCAGCCAAGATAGATAAGGGCACTGGGTGGCGAAATTTGACAGAGTGCAGTGTCATGTGGACAGGAAGACACTGTTCAAATATCAGAGAAAAAAAGGTGCCCGGTTGTCAGATCTCCAAATGCTGGTTTCAGGTCAGGTGCTTGGGACTTCATCAGTAAATAGTTTAATTCTTACACAAAATGATTCATTGTTAAATGAAAAAGAAGATAAAAAAGATGAACAGCAAAAGGACAGCAAACTCACAGTTATTAACAACCACACCTAAAACAAAAGCAAACTAAGAGGACAGCTAGATCAGGAGCAGAACCATAGAAATGAAGATCACATGGAGGGTTAGCAACAGGGGAGTGGGAGGAGGAGAAGGGGGGAGAAGTTACGGAAAATAAGCAGCATAGATGGTAGGTAGGAAATAGATAGGGGGAGGGCAAGAATAGTAGGGGAGATATAGAATCTAAAGAACTTGAGACACGTGGTCATAAACTAAAGGGGGGAACGGTGGGGGAGGGGATGTGCAGGGTGGAGGGGAATGAAGGGGGGAATAGAACAACTGTAATGGCATAATCAATAAAATATATTTTAAAAAAAGCAATTAATATCCTAATTTGTGGTGTTCAGGCTTTAAAATTTTTCTTTCCTCCCTTTTTTTCCTTCTCTACCTTCACACTTTCCCACCCTCCCTTAGCCCCCCTCCTTCCCCCTCCCTCTTTATCTTTCTTCTTTCTCTCATTGCTTCCTTTTTTCCTTCCATAGTTCCCTTCTTTTTTTCTTTCTTTCTCTTTGTTTCTTTGTTTCTTTGTTTCTTTGTTTCTTTGTTTCTTTGTTTCTTTCTTTCTTTCTTTCTTTCTTTCTCTTTTTTTCATTCTCATTATAAGCAGTACCATAATTGCCACTTAAGATAAATTCTATCAATATAATATATAAACCAAAATATGTTTAAAAAATCAAAAGGTTTTAATAATATTTTAAAGGGCTTCACAAATATTCTAACAACTATATATGAGTATTTATTTTTTAATTTGCTCACTTAGAATGGATCTCATCATTTAATAGTACTGTTGGTAATTTAATAGGTATAATCTTAGTATCAGGAAGAGCACTCATCAAAACTCAGTATTTCTCGGAAATGTACTAGAAATTTCTACAATGAGTTCCAAGAGGGAAATCATCTTTTTGAGGAATAATTTTACATTATATTCCCTTGTGTTTTCCTAGGAGAATTCAGCAAGTTTCTCTATTTTTTTTATTTGACAAAAAAAAAATCTCAGCATGAAAATTTTAATGTGCTATTTCTCTAGTCATTAAAGACTCCTAACATATGGTCCACTTTGGCCTTAAAACTAACTAGTTGGTATTAGAAATTTCCTTTTCTTTTATGTTCTTTTCTTGGACAATAGAGTCATCAGAAGCCTCTGATTTTTTTATTGTATTTACTTCTCTAGATGGTGTGCTGTGAACAATTTAAAAACTGGTTAAAAAATGCAACTGGATATAAGGGCTATAGTCAGCTGATGTTTTCTTTAGTGATTGTCCACAAAGACAACAAATATCTCAGGAGCATTTAAGGCTAAAGTGTATGCATGTATATATGTAAATATGTGTGTATTTTTGGCAAAAGTGAGGATGAGGGAATAGTGAATAAAAATGAATAAATGATTGTGTAAATAAAAGACTTAATGTGAAGTGTTTCTTCCTTGAAAAATAGTGTGCATTGTTACTTTGTAATATTTAGATGAATAATAAACAAAAACTCATCTGTGATCTTTTTATATTCTTTGGAAAAGTGATTTTCAGACTCCATAACTTCATTATCTAGTCCTGCTTAAGCAATGTCCTATTTGTACTCTGCTTGTCCAACTCTGCAAAGTCCATGCTGTTCTTTAGTCCTCCTTTGTCCAAAAGCACAGTTAAGATCCTGCTGAACATATCAGCTCATGAACATGTGGTACATGTTACCTGTCTTGTTTTGTTAATGTATTCCATATGTCCTTGGCCCATGTTATGAAATGGTTTCCTTTATCTATTCTATTTGTTTCTGTTTCCTACTGTTCTGAACTCTCTTATATGTTATTTGCCACTGAGAATATTTAATATAAATGTTTTCCATTCATAAATTTACATTACATTTAAATAATGATAATTTCAGTAAAGTTCAAGACAACAGAGGGCTAATCTTTTCTAAACCATATGGTATAAATATCTTAACTTTAAATATAAGTTTTAGATACAGGTATTTAATCAACAGGGAAATGGTCTATTTAAAATCTGTTGCTCATATAGACACCAAGGAGCATCACACATTATCATTTGGTATTAGCTGTTTGATATTTGGAAAACTTTTTACATGGATAATTAAACATGTAAGAATTACAAAGCACTTTACAAGTGCATTTATTAGAGCAGATTTTCCTACTATGTCTCTGGACAGAAGGCAAATGGAAGATGAATGTATTTATACACAAACATGGAGGCACCAGCCCCTGGCTGTAACACAAACTGCAGATGAAAACTGCATACCTTTCATCTGATAAATGAATGAGTCATGCTCATCTCAAAGCACTGCTGACTCATTAGCTGGCCTGCAAAATAATGCACCCTCTTAAGATGTAAAGAAGAGAAAAAGAAGGTCTAAATATTCTCTCTCTATACCCTTCCTGCACTCAGAGGTTTATGTCTAATTAGGTAGGGCCGGAATCACTCAGCTGGAGCTGTCAGCCTCCATGGTCACTGATGGAAGCAGCTTCCAAAGCAGCTTTCAATACTGCTAAGAAATCTGTCATTGAAGATGCAGCTGGAGAGAAGCCACGCATGGGATTGGCTGGCATTGCAGAGTTTAGGACTGTTCATGCAAGTGTACTTGCTGTTCTGAGGAATGCCTGCTCCCTTCTTCTCCTGGCAATCCACAGTATGGCAAAAAGAGAATTCTGGACGTGGAATGACATGGGGCCCCTGGGAAGACTTGGATATGCCATGAACTGTAGGAAATTCACTTCACTCCTTCATTTTATGCAGCAGCTAAGTGGGTGATAATTCTTACCCTGACTTATTTATAAGGATGATGAGATAAAATTAATAGTGGGAATAAAATATTTTGAAAGTTTAAGTGTTCTTCAACTTTGTGCTTTTCTCTGTTTATTATCTGCCATATTTATATATATATAAAATATATATATATACAAACACACATATATGTAATTGCCATAATTGTCACTTAAAGTAAATTATTAGGGTAATGTATATGTGTATATAAATTTTTAGTATAAAAGAATCAATACATTGTATTTTATTTTAAAAGTTTTACCAACACATGGTATTAACATGTTCTAAGAATGTTTACTGGACAATTAAAATAGCAATATTTTAATGGTGGCAGGAAAGTTCAACTTGGTTGCAAATATACATAGAGTAGCATGCTAACATGAGAAGACTTTATTTTTAAAGACTTGGGAAATTAATCAATGAAAACATATACTTTCTAAATCCTCACTGCATGCTCAAAACAATTCAATATAATAGCCCACAATACAAATGCCTACCTGTCTGCTCAGCCTAGTGTGATTGAGGAATCACAACTGTCGCAATGAGACAATTAGGAATTTGGAAGCCTAACAAGAGCTTCAATAGGTCCTCTGTGATGATGAATTCTTGCCCAAGCAGAGTAACAAGATGCTGACACCTGTTTAATTTGGGGGCTATTTGTATTGTTCTTGGTTAGGCCTGCAAAAAGAGGAAGATCAGAAAGTAGGACCTGTGTCTCTTTTCCAAGAACTTGCTCTCCAGCCCTAAGAATAGTTAATCCCCATCAACAGATGATCTCCAGCCCTCTCATGGCCATTATAGCATGAGTCCTTTCTTTAACTTGTCCAGAAGATGTTTCTATTTATGTATTTGTTACATTCAAAATTTCCAAAAACACATACCTATCATATCTGGAAATGACAACCTCTTATTGGAAGTGTAGACACTTGGAAACACTTATGGATTTCTAAGAGAAATTACAGGAAACTTGTGGTTATTGGAAAGCATACACAGGAGGGAAAAGGACTTGTCGTCCTCTGGCCAAACAGGAACCTATTTAAGCAGCATGTTAGTTACACTTCTAATGATACGTTAAACTGCCCTCAAGTAACCAGGTCACAAGGTTGGTAGAGGTCAGTTGTAGTTGAAGAAGAGTTTTGAATGTTCTGAAGTGGAAATCTCCTTTCTTTCTTTTAAAAAGAGTCAACAAAGGTACATATGTCTACTGTGTACTTGTAATAAGTCTAGAATTTTAAAATGTGCTTATGTGTTTTAGGCTCAATTCTTGGCCTATAATAGTCTCTTTACATTTTTACTTCAACATTGACCCCTATTTTGTTCATTTATGAGGTTAAAACTACCTTAGATCTTAATAGCATCAGAATCAGCACAGGACATTTCATATCATAGAGTCCATATACATTCCTTCCAGAAATTAAATGGACTGGTGGATATCATTTTCTCTCAAGATGTGGGGGAGAGATTCATTTGGGATTAAAATAAAGTAATAAGAGCAATTTCACTAGCAATGCTAGTAAATACATTTTATATTTAAAGATCACCTTTAGCTGGGGGCAGTAAGAGCAGATATATTCATCTCTCAATCTTCAAATCAGGACACAGAATAGCTAACCCTAAATTTGATAGGAGACTTGAAATAAAACATCTACTACATATTCTCATTTCCTGCAACTGTCCTATCTACCATGGCTCAAAATGTCAGCAAAATTTCTGATTTCTATTTTATTTCCTCTCCCTAACAAGTTAGTAGTCAAGTAGCCTCGATTCTTCCTTGAAAATGTCTTCCTATCTATTCTTTATCCTTCACCGATTTGACAAACCATTCCAGATTTAAACTCTTCTCACTTTAAAGATCAGTTACTGAAATGTTCTATTCAATTAAATAAGCATGGGATGGCATAATATGTTGATGGAATGTTGCTCTGTCATAGAATAGAAACACTGAAAATCACCACAGACAAAAAGGAACAATAATGTAATCATGACAGAGAAGCTGAAGCAAGAGTAGAATAGACATATTTCAAAATAAAACATTTCAGCAAATGAAATGTTTTCTGGTACATTAAGGGGCTATCTTACAAAAAAGGATTGAAATTTTCAGAGCAATCCAGAAGGTGGTACACTTAGGCATTTTCTGTGTCCACTATGATAAATGTTTGTGATCAATTGGCTTAATTTGGACAAAGCCTGTATAGTTTTGGGTATTCAGAACATTTCATCTCTTGTAAATATCAACTGAATGACTAATAATAAAACAAATTTTGTTAATTGGGGAACTTGTGTTCCAATTTCAATTATTCCACCACCCTTTTTCACACTGCCTTAGTACTGTCATTTTACCACGGAGTGAAGTGTCAAGTGTGTGCATAATTGTGAAGGAAACATAATATTTAGGATTTGTTGTTGCTGTTCTTGGATGTCATGTGAGAGGCGGAGCTGACAGAGTATGAAGAATAAATAGCAAAAATAAGTCGAGGAGACATGAGGTGAATTACTATGAAATTAGGTTTTGGCTTTACCATTTAAAAAGGAAGAGCACTGAAAATTATAAGCTATTATTCTTTTTTTGCTTTTTCTAAATATGAGACTCCACTCTAGCCAGTTAGGCAACCATCTGCCCAAAGCACATTTATGTAGAGATTAGGTATGTGGCATCTCTTATCTGATGGCACTCAAATAAAAGAACAAATGTGAAATAGGATTATGCATCAAGACAGTTTCTTCATAAACCAGGCTATTGGCTTAAAAGAGAATTTTCCAAATTTCTTATTTTCCCATTTCGCATATCAAAAGCTCAGCACTGAACTCTCAAAACTTTTAGTACAGAAAATGTGTTCTCTTTAGGCCAAAGACACCAAAGCCAGGAGGCTATGCTGCTGAGTAAATAAGGGCTGTGGTTTAGGACAATTTAAAGAAGAACTTGTCTCTTGGAGGAAATGGGAAGGAGATGTGAGAGAAGGAAAAGAAAGTTAAGCAGCCATAAATCTGGGGCTGTGGCCCAGAAGGAAAAAGTTGGCTGAATAAAACAGGATAAATTCAATGACAGAAATGTGCTGGAAAGACGATTTGAAGAAATCTTAGTTTACTTAACCTTATGCAAAAAAAATATTGGTCCCATTTTTTATGTTAGTAGAACTGTTGATTGTGCAGAGATGTATACACAGACTTTAGTACTTAGTACAGTCCCTAATATATGATAAATAATAAAATAAAGTTTGATGAATGAAGAAATAATCAGATCGTGTCGCATTAGGACACAAGGCTTCTTGTATATTTACAGGTACTTTTCCTAAGTGACCAAAGAGAAAGAGGTAATGTATCCTTTGGTTATGTTAACTTGGCAATATTTGCTCTTCAGACAAAAAATTATAGTATAAACAGTATTTATAGATCAACTTTGAAGAATAAATGTGCACCCCCCACTGGGGTCCTGGTCACAGCCCAAGCATATGCCCTGACTGGGAATTGAACCAGAGACCCTTTGGATTACAGGCCAGCACTCAGTCCACTGAGCCACACTAGCTGGTAAAACTCGCATTGTCACCAACATGATGACAATGCAAGTTTTAAAAAATAAGTATTCTATAGGGAATTTTAAACATTATTTTTTGGAGAAAAAAGAGGATCCTTATCTCTTCAAAAACGGGAGCATCTAAGGAAAAAGCCAATCTCTAAACTTCTGTTACTATTCTCATGTGATGCCAGTCTCCCAGTTACATGGTTGCCAAAAGCTGTGATTGTGGATGATTCCAGGCTACCCCTGGTGCATTGTACAGGTGTTTCATTAGCCTTTAATGACAACCTACTTCCCGACAACTTGCAAGAACAGAAAAGAATAGAGCAGAATTATAATGTAATTCAATGGCACATGTACTATAAGAATAAAATTTTAAAATAAGCAAACATACTATCAAAGAAATTTTCAGGAATTTTATTTAATCCATGAGATGATACTGGCAGTATGAGTGCCTTATGTCTATGAGGTTTCTTTGTTTTGTTTCTTTCTCCCTCCTTCTTTCTTTTACTTAGTTCTGATGTAGCAAGTGACATGGGGGACTATGGTACAAAATGAAGTAAGGCGAGGACAGAGTGAAGTGTTAAAGCTTTCTTTTAAAAATTCATTGGACATGCACACCCAACATTACAAATCAATAACCAGTGCATGATGTACTTCAATCACAGAAATGAAGAAATGTGTTAATGGATGTCAGAAAACAGAATAAGAGGGCATCACCCCACAGCCGAGAGCCCTGTAAAATGGAAAAATTCAACTGTGAAAGAGTTCTTGAAGATTCTAAACATTTAGGAGCATGATTTCTGCTCCTAAATGTTTTTCACTGCAAACTACCACATCAAATATTTGGCCTTCATTGCTGATGCTACTATTGTCATTTTCTTTTTGTTGATGTTATTATTATTATTATTATTATTATTATTATTATAGTGAGGGATCTAGAAATGAATATTGAAATAAAGGAAATATTGGTTTTTATTGTTTTTCACTTAAGTTTAAGTCTTTTTTAGTTGAAAGGAATAAATTGTATTGGCATAATAGAATAGATTTATGACAAGGAATGTTAAATTTAAAGCAAGTTTTGATGAAATCCCATTTGTTTATTCTTTCTTTTATATCCCTTGTTCCAAGGGACATATTGGTGAAGATATTGTTGCTTGGAATATTTGAGATTTTCCTGCTTATGTTCTCCTCTAGGACTTTTATGGCGTTGTGACTTATATTTACATCTTTTATCCCTTTTGAGTTTATTTTCATATATGATGTAAGTTGGTGGTTGAGTTTCATTTTTTGCATGTAGTTGTCCAGATCTCCCAACACCATTTGTTGAAGAGGCTATTTTTACTCCATTTTATGCTTCTGCTTCCTTTGTCAAATGTTAATTGACCATAGAATATCAGTGAAATGAAAAGGGAACCAACCGTATGGGAAATTATATTTGCAAATGATGCTTTAGACAAGGGTTTGATCTCCAAAATATTTAAAGAACTCACATGACTCTACTCCAGGAAGACAAAAATAACAATTAAAAATGAACAAAGAACCTGAAACAGACACTTCTTCAAGGAAAACATACAGATGTCCCATAGACATATGAAAGGATGCTCAGAATCACTAGCCATCAGAGAGATGCAAATTAAAGCCACAAGGAGATACCATTTTACACTGGCCAGAATGGCCATCATAACCAAAGTAACAAAGAAGTGTTGGAGAGGATGTGGAGAAAAGGGATCCCTAGTGCGTTGTTGGTGGGAATGCAGACTGGTGCAGCCACTGTGGAAAACAGTTGGATTTTCCTCAGAAAACTAAAAATGGAACTGCCTTTTGACCCAGCAATTCCACTTCTGGGATTATACCCTAAGATCCCTGAAACACCAATTCAAAAAAACATTGTGCACCCCAATGTTCATAGCAGTACAATTTACAATAGCCAAGTACTGGAAGCAACCTAATTGCCCCACAGTAAATGAATGGTTCAAAAAGGTGTGGTACAATTTACACAGTGGAATACTACACCGCAGAAAGAAAGAAAGAAAAAAGCTTCTACCCTTTGGGACAACATAGATGGATCTGGCAAGCATAATGCTAAGTGAAGCAGGCCAGGGAGTGAAAGAAAAATACCATAGATCTCACCTACAAGCAGAACATAATCAACAAAACAAAGAAGTGAGCAAAATATAACCAGACACATTGAAATCAAGAGCAAACTGATAGTAACCAGAGGGGAGGAGGAAGAGGATAACAGGAAGAAAAGGGGAAAGGGTTATCAAGAAACATGTATAAAGAACACATGAACAAAGCCAAAGTGGTGTGAGGTGGGGATGGCTGGGGTGAAGGGAAAATAGAGACAACTGTACTTAAACAACAATTATAAAAAAAGAGGAAAAAAAGGAAAAACGAGCCTGTATATGTTTTCCATACAGAAGAAAAAGGAGTTGAAGATGTGGAGAGTTATGGACAAATTATAGATGACAAATAGAATACAGACTGCACAACATGGATTGCACAACCTGATCCCTGCCCCTTTCCCAACTTCACCTCCTCCCGTTTAAGGACGCTTCATGCACCTGCAACACACAGGACTTCATATTTGGTTTAATGCTCTGTTATTGTCATTCTACAATTCTTAATTTTATCCTTCTGTTGATGTGTTGTGAAGTCTGGTGAAACAATAGAACATGCTCACTAACAAAAAAAAATATGTGTGGTGTATGAGCCCACTGTTCCTTGATGCCTTTGTTTGTTATGCCACTATAAGCATAAAATTCCTCTGGACTCAATTATCTGGAGGTTTAGTGAGGCCCAAAGTGAATACGAGATAAGTGTGTTCTTTTGTCAACTGAATAAATGGAAGGTGCTCACATCCCCCAAGGGACTTTTCTTTTTTTAAACCAGACCTTCCAGTGCAGAAAAAGACAAAAAAATAAAAGAACCATAGCATTCAAAAAATATGAAGGACCAAGGAGCCCAACTGTATCTTTCTTACTCTTGCTCCCATGTATTAGCTAATCACTTACACTGAAACAGATGATTTAGGTGGGAAGGGAAAGGTAGGGCAGCCTGTAGTTCCTTTCCACATAGTCCTTCTTCTTAATCCGTTAATAAAAGCTGAAAGTAAAGAGTGTTGGAAAAATGTGCTTGTGTCAAGAAGGGTAATAAAAGTATTTGAGTTAGTTTTGAGCAACATTTTCACTGTTCTGAAAGTGAAAGAATGAAATATGAATTTGTGTATGAACTATGAAATACAAATTGTGTCCTTTTGGCGATTCCGCCTAGAAGGTAAATGTTTTTATATTTGCATTTGAAAGTGACATTGCCTAATAAAAATAAATGGAGAAAATATGCTAGTGATTTAACTTTGTGACTCAAAAATTTTACGTTAGAATGATATTAAATAACAAGTAAAATAATCATTAAAAATTAAAAGAGACTGTTGAACAAAGGAAGAGATCTTCTGTATAAGGATCTCTAATGACCTATTTTTCCTGTTTTTTGGACAAGGAGCCACAATTTTGAATTATAATGGGCCCTGCAGAATGACTCTGCCTCCATCGACCCCTTTGACCACCACATGCAATCATTCTTTTCTTACACACACCATAGTCCTTTCTTACCTCCAGTGCTTCTGCCAAAAGTTCCCTCTGCTGGAATTGCTTCCTCACAGCCTTTTACCTGGGCTGGCTTCCTTCCCCTCTGAGGGAAATGTCACCTTGTTCTCTACCACTACTCCCTGCTTGTCTTCCAGCATTTATTAGTTATAATTATTTATTAATTTTTTAATCTACTTTTCAAAAAAATTATCTTCCCAATTACATTGTAAGCTCCCCAGAGAAAGGACCTATAATCTGTTTATTTGCTAATGTGTACCCAGTATGAACAGAGTAGGCAGCCAATTAATATTTGTTGAATGAATAAATTAATTAATGGAATTTGAATTGAAGGACCTTTGTCCTCAGATAATGAGGAATATAGCATATCATCCTAGAGAAAAGTAATTTTACAGATTGTCTTTCAGTAGGGCTACCAAAAAAAAGTATAGGATCCCCAATTAAACATAAACTTTTAATTGATAAATCCTGTATCTCATACTATCTTTTAACTCACTTACCCTGGAATCCTTACCTTAAGAAACAATTGTGAGAATGTTTGAGTCTTTAAATAAAATGTGAGCATGATAACAGCACAGTGTGGTAGTTTAAACCTTGTTTAGTTATGAATTCACTTAGATATCTGATGGGAAAACTAAATGTACTTTTTCTGGGGGGAGGTTTACAGACTCTCTAAAGCCCATCCTTGATCTCTCTCGCTCTCATACTTCCACATCTAACTGATCTTTAAATCCCTGAATATGCCAGGACCACTTAGTTCATCATTATTTGTCACTTGGATTAATATAGTGGCTTCTTCAATGGTCTTTCCTTAGTCCTTACCCCGTTACTTTCACATGGCTTCTTGACTAGCATTTTCTGTCTAAAATGTTGTTTATCCTTTTCTCCTATTTAATCTTTTCACATCACCTATAAAAACATCTTTACAATGACATAGTAAAAAAAGATACTCCATTTTGACTCGACTCTTAGCAATAACTTCCTTTTTTACAGTTTGCCAATTCTACTGTATTTGGTGAGCTTACTGTTTGCTCATTCTATATGTACTCGCATTCTGTTTGGGGAGAAAAATGTTTTCCTTGATCTTTTTAGGTTCCCTTTTAGGGTCTGAAAATTAGACTAAAAAACACAATAGATTAACAGGAGAAAACATACACATTCATTTAACATACATTTTACATGACATGGGGAAATTGATGTGGAAATAAAGATGTGAAGAAACAGTTAGGGCTAAGTACGTTTATCCTAAATTTGAGGAAGAGTTGATTGTGGTAGGAATATGACAGGTTAAGGACTATACGTAAGTGTTATAAACTGGGGAAACTTAGTGTGCCTGCTTGTCAGGAGTCTTCTCATTGTCTCCTTGTCTTTGGAGATAAGAATGTTCTTCTCCCTGGAGTATCAGGAAGGCACCTCTCTCACGAAGGTTTTATAACCCATTTCAGGGGAAAAGGAGAGGAAAAAAGTCAGAGCGTACTTCGTGCTTTTGCCATTTTCTCAAACTCCTTCAGCTAAAATATGCAATAAGTCAAGGTGCCATATTTAGGTGTAGCATTTCCTAAACTCCATCATTCTGTCAAGCAGCCATTGCAACCTGAAGTTTTGTCTAAATCCCTGACTCAACCTTACCTCCACCTAAGGCTGACTCAGTTCATGAATGACCCATCTCAGTAAGGGCTTTTTACTCATTAGTGGTTTTCAGTACTACTTGCAATACTTTTATTTTTTTAATCCTCACCTGAAGATATGTTTATTTGTTTCAGAGAGAGAGGAAGGGAGGGAGAGAGAGGGAAACATCTATGTGAGAGAGAAACATCGATTTGTTACCTCACATATGTGCTATGACCAGGGATTGAACTCACAAAATTTTGGTGTATGGGCAAATGCTCCAACCTATGAGCCACTGGGCCAGGGCAGTTTTGAAGCAATAACTCGCATTCAGCATTGTATCTGTTTTGCCTGCACCATGGTTCACATATAGTGGTACTCAATAATGTTTTAACAAATAAATAAATGTTTACATATATTTAGTTATTGTCATTAGATAAATCTAGCCCATACATATTTTACTTTTTTGTCAACAAATCAAAAAGCAAAAGGAAATTTATACAGATATTTACAGTGGGTCTTTGAGGTCTATTAAGGATTATTTTAGTAAGAAATACCACTACAAAGACAATTTGATCAATTCTTAGTGCTTTGCTAAGTTCTAAGCTTATAAGTAACTGTGGAGATCTGAAAAGTATGACCCACGTTATTTCCTCATGTTAAAATACATAAGTAAATATAATTTAAGAGTGCAAAGTGACAATTTTTATAAGATATGAAACATCTGTAGACAAATACATGATTTTTATTTTTTATTGTTTTCTACATGTTAAACTCCACAAGACACATAGTAATCTACTAAAATAGTTTCAGTTGGCTTATCATAAAAATAAAAATAAGTAACCTAAAACTGTATGTGAAGCCAATTATTTTTATCAGTAGAGTTCATAAAGTATGAATGTATGACATTCTGTCTATATTGCCTGCCTTGTTCAAGAAGGCCATTCATTAAGTAAAGCTACAAACTTTCTTTCATGTGCTATTTTTTAATTAAAAATTTCTTTTACAACACAAGTAATTTATAACTGTGTTCTCATTATAAAATTTTGGCAATTGAATGTACATAAATTAATTGTGAGCCATATCTCCTTGGTAGAAGCCCCTCCCACCCTCAATTTAAAATGCTCTTCCAAGACGTAACCATAGCTAGCATTATACTGCCTGACTTGAAATCTTTCTTCTGTTTTGCATATATATTTATGTCTAATGATAGCTTTTCACATATAATAAAATATACATTTATTATATAAATTTCATATATAATAAAATAAAATTATATTACACACACTTACCTGGAAAATTAATAATAAAATCTGCAATAAATATTTGTGGGCTCTCCTTTTTATGATGAAGAGAAGTGTAATTGTCTACTGGAGAATGTATATTTCTTTTTGCCCCCCTTCTCCCCCCATCACACACTGCCTGGGTAGGATTGACCCACCCATGATTCCTAGGTAGATCCTGATTGGTTTAGGCGATTAGCACATCCTCCTCCTGGCTACAGTGAGTAGTTTCTAGATGCACTCAAATCCATCTGAGTCAGTGAGAAAGAGGGTGACGTGAGAATTGAGAGAAGCTATAATAGTTGCTTTGTAAAGTCTTGGATTATGCCTTTCTCTAGGCTAGACATGTTTTTTGTTTCTTTAAAAATAATCAGTGAGGCAGAACTTCAGGGCATCATTGTTGTAATAGGTCAACAAAGATGTTACTGGTTGCCAAATATTGCCTGTTCAAAATAATCTACGACACTAAAATATATTCTAGGTTCAGTGTGTTCTCTGTGAGAGTTCCTATTTTTAGTATTTCCAAGCAGAGCTGGCTACCTCTTGTCACCCAACACACATGCCTATATTTTGCAGGCAGCCTGGGTTTCTTCTTCAGTAGATGAGGGGTATTTACCCTCTCTTATGAACCATTAAGGTAAAAATAATTGACAGGGATAACATCCAATCTAACCTTCATTACCTAATTTGAGATGAATTTAATATTAGTTCCTTCTCTAACCCTGGTGACCAGTATTTAACAGCAATAGAGACTTATTAATTGAATCTCTCCCATTGGAATTATATGTTTGATTTATCATAAGCTCATGAATTGCTTTTTCTCCCAGGAACATATCCACAGATCTTAGGGTGACTTTCTTAAAGTTCACATTATCCTCACCTTCTAATGCAGAAAAATATTAAATATATGAAGAATATAAAGGGAACTTCGGGCTTATAAAGAGTATAATCGAGTGTTTCTCAGAGAATATAGAAAAGCCAATTTCTTTCATAAGAACTACCAGAAGAAAGTTCCTCTCCATTGGAAATGAGCCAGGTGAGAAAGGATGTGGTCTTGTTGCTCTTAAGACAAACCCACCTCAACACCCATCAGGCTTCAAAACTTTTGTTTTAAGCACTTTGAAATGAGTCTGTCAGTTATAGCTTAGAGTCCCAGCTAATAGAGAGCCAGTGATACAAAGCATGATTTCTTATCCTCGAAGAGTTTATATAGTATAACAATAGAGTCAGATACTAAAATAGAAGACAATGGTTGCTATTTTGGCCTTTGTAATATTTGAGCAGTGTCTGAAATAAGTGAGAGATATGAAGGTTTATGAACAAAATTCATCTTTGTTAAAGGAAGAGCGAGAAAGTCCCAAGCAGATCATGCTTGGTATATTCCAGTAGCAACAAGGTGGCCAGTATTAAAGAAGTGAGGAAAGAAAGGAGAGTGTTAGTCACTGAAGTCAAGATATTTGTGAGGGTCAAATCACCTAAAGTCTCATTATCTATTGAAAACACTTTGGGTTTTAATCTGAGTAACACCAGAATGCACCGGGGGTTTTTGAGCAAGTCGTAACATGATGAAATTTGTGTTTTGCAAGGTTATTCTGGCATTAAAGTAAAGACTACCTACAGGGGCAAGAATGGAAATAGTGAGACTATTTCAAGGGGTATAACAATAATTCAATGACCAATAATATGGCTTGAACACAAACACACACTTCTCTCATTATGTACAAATAAACATTTGATCTCAAAGCAGATAATATCATACCAAGATTGATTAACTGTTTTACCTTGTAGAAATTGTATCTTCTCTTTAGTCTTCCATTTCCTTTGCAAAATAGAGGTAATATTAAATTAACATATAATTTGTGAACACAGAACTATATCTAACCAAATTCTTTGCACATTTATTTCCTATAGGTGTCCCAGATATTCAAGATTGAAGATATTTGCCTCTAATCTCTCTGCCATATCACCATATTTGAATGAATGGACACTGTCATACACTAAGTTACCTCTTTCATTCCCCAATATTTTACACAGAGCTCTCTCCCTTCACTCTCTGCCATGTTGTTTAATTGATAAACAAGTCTTAATTCACAGCATTTATGCAACAGCTATCACTTTATCATAATTTATGTTTTTGATGTCTGAAGCCTGGGTCTTTGTAAATAAAATGACATGAGTTCATACAGTTGTTTTGGATTTGTTTTTACTTAGTTCTTATTTTTTCAAAATCATGTTTGTTAGCATCATTACTGTGTCCTAACTTTTTCTTCTTCTGCAGGACTTTGCTTTTATTTTATTAGACTTAAAAAATGAATTGTCAACCATTTCAGTATTTCTAGTTCCATTTTTTACATATAGCTTCCAACTTTTTTTCCATAAAATATTTATCTACTGAATACTTACTAATGTCTACTAAATGTATACTATGTAAAAATTATCTTAGATTTTGTCAGCATTGTAGATTATTGATTTTCAACATTGAAAAAGCTTTCCTGTATTTGAATTTCTTTCTCACCTCTACATTTGAATAATGAGTCAAATAGCCTCATGAGTAATTGTTTTGAACAATTAGAACTTTCCCCTGTATTATAATTTATAGTATGGTTGAATTGAGCGACATGTAATGAGTCATTTTACTGAGGCTTTTAAGGAAGTTATTTTTGAAGGTCTGCCTAAGAGGGTAAAATATGTCTGAATTAAAAAGAATGACAGGCTGCAATCAGGACTATAAAATAAAGGTGCTCAGTAAGCAGCCCTATTATAATCAGAAATGGAAGGAAACGGATCTCTGTCTTGTGTGCAGAGGCAGAGGAAATGATGAATACCTTAGGTAGCTCATTCTGTGCAAAATCAATCTTTCACTGTCAATTTTAAATGAACTAATTTGTTCACAAATCTGCTCAGTCAGTTTGGAAGCATACTCTGTTCCTTCATATTAGCAAATCCTTTAATCTTGACTAGTCCACTGAGTAAGAAATCTAGAAATGTGTTAATATGATTGGACATATGTAGTAGGATAAGAATTGATTCTTTTAATTAGTGTCTGCTCAAGTTAGAGTCCCTTTCTTGGCTGAACTGTTGACCCACTAATATATCAAAAGATTATTTTATGATGAACATATATTCAAAGTATGATTTAACTCTTTCTTTATCAGTCACTACTCTATTAAACTTTCTAGAAAACAAATTCTTTATTTCTTTTTCAGGAAATGTTGGCTTTATGTGCTGTAGTAAGGAAAATATAAATGTATAAATATCTGAGTTAATTCTTTTTACTACAACATTATCTACAAACTGCTTTAACACTGTTCTCACTGCTTGAGAAATCCAAATTCTTTATAACTTTGTCACATTAAAATGGAATGGTATTGTAGAATAACATGAAAAAGAAATCTAAGAAGTACTGTGTGAATATAAGATTTTGTTAAGAAATGTGAAAATAAGATGTATGTGGCTCTCTTTCTGTTACTTTACATATATTGGTAATTACTGGATAGGCTTGTACATTTTGATTCAGAAAGAAAACAATATGGAAATTTTGTGTAACAAAAGATGTTTATAAAAACTAAAAATATGTTTCAAACCTACTTAGGTTTTGTTTAAATACACTAAAAATGTATGCTCGAATAAGTTATATCTGATGATAGAAGAAAACTATTGATTAAAGTGTTGAAAAACCATTATATACCTTTGTATACCCATTCTATAATTTTTTAAAAAACATTAAAAAGATTACCTATTACAAGTATAATCAATTTGGCTATTTTACCCATTAAAATTGTGTCTTTGTTTATAATTGAAGATAAGCAAAGTGTTAAACAATGAACTTGAGAGAAGCTATGTTTATATTTTTACACACACTATGGTGAGAAATTCGGAAGGAATAAATGCATTCGACTCATTCAGCAAATATTCATATTACATGTTCTGTGTGCAATGTCCTAGACAAGGCATTTTGTGGGGTTTCAAAAGCTAGGGATATAGTCAGTCTCCGTTTTAAAAGAAATTTTAATTTAAAATTTAATCTCAGAGGCTCTGCGTTATTTTAACATGGAAGTCAGGTGTACATTTTTTCTGCCTGCATGTAGCCATTCCCATCTCAGTTGTGAGAAATCCATTTTTTCAATTGGTCTAACAAAAACCTTTTGGACCTTTTTTTTTTTTTTTTTTTTACTTTTTTAAAATTGAGTTTACTGGGGTGACATTGGTTTACAAAATCATACAGAGTTCAAGCATACAAGTCAACAAAACACCATCTGCACAGTGCATTAATTGTGTGCCCATCACCCAAAGCAACATAACACAAAACTGCAAACATTTTTTACTCAAATGATAATCTAGTATAAATGTTAACTTTTCTTTTATTTACAACTACTTATTTGCATATTTCCATCTACCAGACATTAATTTAGGTACTCAGAATATGAATAGCACACAAAAGACATATTGTCCCTATTCATGCCTTTGGCCTACCTCCCTCTATTCCCTGTTCTCCTTTCTCTCTGCTTATCACACCACAGTCTTATCTGTGTTTTGTGTAATATACATATATATTATATAAATAAATATATAACATTATGTATAATATATATATTGCTTAATGCCTTCTTCATCTTCTTTCATTCAGTCCCCAACTCCCTTCCCCCATAACGGCTGTCAGTCTGTTCCATGTATCCAGGTGTCTGTTTCTGTTTGGCTCATCAGTTGATTTTGTTCATTAGATTCCACATATAAGTGAAACCATAGAGTATTTGTCTTTCTCTGGCTGGCTTATTTCACTTACCATGATATCCTCCAGGCCCATCCATGCTTCCACAAAGGGTAAGATTTCCTTTTTCTGTTTGTGGCCAAGTAATATTCCACTGGGTAAATGTACCACAACTTTTTTACCTGCTCATCTACTGATGGGCACTTGGGCTATTTCTTGGCTATTGTAAAAAATGTTGCAATGAACCTAGAAGTGCATATATTCTTTCAATTTAGTGTTTCAGGATTCTTCAGATTTATAACATATCCCAAGACATAGAATCTCTGGGTCAAAATGCAGTTCCATTTTTAATTTTTTGAGGTAACTCCATACTGTTTCCACAGTGGCTGCACCACCAACAATGCAAGAGAGTTCCCTTTTCTCTACTTTCTCACTAACACTTGTTTCTGGATTTATTGATGATAGCCATTCTGGTAAGTGTGAGGTGATATTTCATTGTAGTTTTAATTTATATTTCTTTGATAATTACTGATGCTTAGCATTTTCATGTCAGTCTACTGGCTATCTGTAAGTTTTATATAAATACATATATATATGTATTTATATAAATACATATATATATATATATATATATATATATATATATATCCTCATGCAAGGACATGCTCATTGATTTTAGAGAGAGAGGAAGGGAGAGAAAGAGAGAAAGAGAACAGGAGAGAAACATTTATATTAGAGAGAAACATCCATAGATTGGCTCTCATATATGTCCTCACCAGGGGCTGAACTCAAAACCAAGGCACATGCCCTGATGGGAAATGAAATATGCAATCTTTTGGTTTATGAGACAACACTCAACCAATGAGCCAAAACAGCCAGAGATGGATGCTTTCTTTAGGAAGTGTTTATTCAGAACTTTTACCCATTTTTAAATTAGATTGTTTTTCTTTTTGTTGTTGAGTAGTATAAGTTTTTATATATTTTAGAAATAACCCCTTATCAGATATATCCTTGGCAAATAGGTTCTCCCATTAAAAGGGTTCCCTTTTCATTTTGTTGATGGTTTCTTTTGCTGTACATGATCGTCTTTAATTCCTGTTATTCTTTCTTATTCCATACTCCATTTAGTAAGGTATATACTATTTCCTCTATATTAAACTTTATCTAGAATCAGAGGTTCTACCTCCTTCATAACTCCCTCATTGGTGCCAGTTATACCATCTCTCTTTTGGATGTTATATAGTTTTTAATTGTTCTTCTTGCTTTGGTCTTTGCCCTTACCTCATTCCACACTATATTAACACATTCCAGAGTGATTCTGTTAAAACTTACCTCAGATCCTATCATCCCTGTTCAAAATCTAATGTCTTTCTATTTCACTCATTACAAATGGCTGAGTACTCACCATGCCTTATAGGTCCTTAAAGAACCTGCCTTCTCTTATTTCTGTGACCTCATCTTGTTTTCCTCTTCTTTTGTTACAGTCACATTGGCCTTCCAGCTATCCCTCAAGAACACCATCAGTGCTGCTGCCTTTGGGCCTGGGCACCAGCTGTTCTCTTTGCCTGGGAGGTTCCTGACATAGACAGCCACATGGTTAACACTCGCTCCTCTTTCAAGGATGCTCAAATGTCTCATTCTCAAGCCTACCATGACAACTGTATTTAAAATAGTAAGCTTCAAACCTGTAATCCATGTCCCCCTTGCCACTTTTTGTTATATTTTAGCACTTATTAATTTATAATACTATATAGTTGACTGATTTATTATAGCTGTTGTTTATTGCCTGTCTTCCTAGAATCTTTTGTGTGCCCCTCATTTTCTGAGTACCAAATTAATATCTGGTATATAATAATATTCAAATAAATATTAGTTAAATAAAAGAAGTGCTAACATTTATAATGGATTATGGCTTGAGTAAAAATTATTTGTGGTTCCTAAGAGTGTGACTACTTTGTATTATGCTATATTGTATTATATTCTTAATATGCAGTTTCACCTCTTATTTCTAAAGAAATAAGATGTGACTTTTTGTGATTTTTTTTATTTATGGCTATAAACTCAGAGAGCTCTGCACTATAAACCTTTTGTTTTGTTTGTTTAATGATAGTTGTTGCAATTATGTATCATTTGCAAATAGTCCTGAAGTAAAAACTATTGAACAACCTGTCATTTACAAATACATTTGCATTGAATTGTTCAAGATATATAATGAAAAACCTCAAGTATTTTAAAGTGTATTTCACTTCCTTATTCTAAAGTATACATTAACCACTATACTCTAACTTTTAAAATGTATTGATGGTTACTATTCTTTAAGACTGTTTTATAGATGTTGCATAAATGCTGTGATTTACTTGATTGAATTTAAAGTTTGTTTTTTATTGGTGCTAATTAATTCATTTCATATGTTTTTTATTTTTATTGAATTTATTGGGGTGACATTGGTTAATAAAACTACATAGGATTCAGGTTTACAATTCTATAGTAAATTATTTGTATATTGTATTATGTTCACCAACCCCAGTCAAATCACATTATATAACCCAGGGATGTCAAACTCATTTTCACCAGGGGCCACATCAACCTTGTAGTTGCCTTCAAAGGGCCAAATATAATTTCAACTCCTTAATAGTTAAGGAGTAGTTACATTTATACAGTCCTAAAATAATTTCAGTTACTTCTCCTTTTTCATTTCTGATTTTACTTATTTGGGTCCTCTCTTTTTCTTCATGAGTCTGGCTAAGTGTTTTTCAATTTTGTTTATCTTTTTGGAAAACCAGCTTTTGGTTTTACTCTTCTTTTTTAATTTTTTTAGACTTTATTGGTTTTATTTGTGCTCTGATATTTATTATTTCTTTTTTTGACTTATTTGGATTGTGTTTGTTGTTCAATTTCTAGTTCATATAAGTGTAAAGTCAGATTGTTATTTGAGCTCTTTCTTATTTACTGAGGCAGGACTGTAATGCTATCAATTTCTTCTTTTGGATTGCTGTCACTGTTTCCCATAGATACTGAGTTGTTTTATTCTCATTTTCATTTATTTCAAGTTACCTTTTGATTTTTTTCCTTGATCTCATATTCAGCTCTTTTATTGTTTAGTAATGTATTATTTAGTTCTCATGTCTTTTCATCCGTTTTAGTTTTTTTCCTTGTTATTGATTTCTAGTTTCCTACCATTATGATCAGAGAAAATGCTTGAAATGATTTTAAACTTATTAAATTTGTTGAGACTAGTTTTGTTACTTAATATGTGGCCTAAAAAATGTTTCATATGCACTTCAAAACAGTATATATTATGTTGCTTTAGGATTAAGTACTCCTAAATTATCAATTAAATCCTTGTGCTCTACTGTGTCATTTAAGGCTGCCATTTTCTTGTTTATTATGACTTTGTTACTGTCAATCTTTCCTGTTATGTCTGTCAAGATTTGCTTTACCTACTTAGATGTTCTTATGTTGTGTGCATGTATGTTCCTAATAGTATTCTCTTGTTTGAATACTCTCTTTTTCATTATATAGTATCCTTTTCTATCTCTTACTGTAGCCTTGGTTTTAAATTCTAATTTGTTGGATATAAGTATTGCTAAAACAGCTTTTTCCTTTCCATTTGAGTAAAATTTTTTTCCACCTCTTTACATTTAGTGTGTATGCATCTTTTATTCTAGTTGGGTCTCTTGTAGATAGCATATATATATGGGCCTTGTTTTATTATTTATTTAGTTATCCTATGTCTCTTGATTAGAATATTTAAGACTTTTAAGTGATTATTAATGGGTACATATTTATTGTCATTTTATTTTTTAACACTGTTCATCTGCTTGTTTCCTCTTCTTCTTCCGCTCCCCCTTTTGGTCCCTCTGCCCCTCCCCCCTCGTCCTCCTTTCTTTTTCTTTCCACCTTCTCCTCTCCTTCTTCTTCTCCTCTCCACAAAGTCCCTGTAATATTTCTTGTAATACTAGTTTTTAATAAATTCCTTTACCTTTCTCTTATCTGGGAAGCTCTTTATTTCTCCTTCAATTTTAAATGATAGGTTGGCTGGGTAATGTATACTTCATTGTAGGTCTTTGCTTGTCATCACTTTGAATATTTCATGCCAATTCCTTTGGCCCAAAACATTTCTGTTGAGAAATTAGCTGGAAGTCTTATGGGAGTTCCTTTGTAGTTAACTGACTGTGTTTCTCTCAGTACTTTTAAGATTCTCTGCCTTTAACCTTTGCTACTTTAATTGTGATGTTTCTTGGTGTGGGCCTCTTTGGAGTCATCTTATTTGAGACTTTCTGCACTTGTATGTCTTTTTTTCCTTCACCAAGTTAGGGAAGTGTTTTTTCCTACAAATATTTTTTCTTCATTATTTCTACAAATAGGTTCTTAATCCTTTGGTCTCTCTCTTCTTCTTCTGGTAACCCTATGATGCAGATGTTGTTATACTTCACGTTGTCCCAAAAGTTCCTTAAACTGTCCTCATTTTTTAAATCCTTTTTCTTTGTGTTGTTCTGAATGGGCAATCTTTGTCTACCTTATCTTCCAAATCATTAATTTGACCCTTTGCTTCATTCATCCTACTGTTTGTTCTTTCTAGCATATTCTTAATTTCAGTTATTATATACTTCATTTAAGACTGGTTCTTTTTCTTGGTTTGTAAATTTTCTTTTCATGGCTGTGAACATCTATATAACCATTGCTTTGAACTCTGTATCTGATAAATTACTTGCTTCCACTTCATTTAGCCATTTTTTTCCTGGATTTTTTCTTATTCTTTTATTTAGGGTATGTTCCTTTGTCTCTCCATTTTGCTTTTTTTTTGGTGTTTATGTGTGTGTGTGTGTTTGTTTCTCTACATTTGGTAGGTGTGTTATGACTCCTCGTCTTCATGGGGCTTTATATAGTAGGTGTGCTATAGGGTTCAGCAGTGTAGTCTTCTTGACCACCTGAGCTGGGTACTCCAAGAATGTCTCTTGTGTGTGTGATATGGGCTCTCTTGTTGTAATTGAGTCTTGATTGCTATTAACCTGTTCATATGTTGGATTGATCCTCAGGCTGGCTCGCTGTGAGACTTAATTTTGATAATGTCATGTGAGTTGTATTTGGGAGTTGAGTACATGAAACCAAATTTGCTAAAGCCAGCTCTTATCACACTGGCAGGTCAGCAAGAGTGCCAAGGCATTCTAATTTTTGCCTCCACCCATTTTGGGCTTCCTTCTGCTTGTTAGGTTCAGTCATTGAAAGAGCCTTTGGTGGTACTCAGGTTGCATGAGGTAGATTTTCAGTGAGTCACCAGCTATGGGTAAATGGTATTTACCAGATTAATATCAGTTCAAACCTGGTACCAGTGCTGGTCTGAGGCCACTCAACAAATGTCCCTGGATATACTAAGTCTAGCTGCTACCCATTGGGTGCTTGCACACCTTTGTGTTGAAGTGAAGTTTCAAGGAGTTGTGAGGGTGAGGTCAGTTCAGTTTATCAGGCCCAAACATACCAAAATTTGGCCATGTGAAAGGAGGGTTATGCTCCAGTTAGCCCCAGTCCTAGAGCCACACAACTCAGTTTGTCCCAAATTCTTCAGGAAGGATACAAAGTTTAGCAGGGTGGGGCTACCATGTATGCTATATTCAGCAATCTCGTTTCTAAAAATATATTTTTAGAAGATATACTAGCAAAAATGTAAAGTCATTACTGAAAAACTATTTATATTGATACTATTTGTTATACTAAGGAATGGATAACCTAAATATCAATCAGTAGGAGACTATTGGAGAACCCTTCAATCACAGTGAATTAGGAAGTAGCTCTCTACTGATATATAGTTTTATCAAAGATCTATTGTTAAGTAAAAAGGCAAACTTTTATCTAATAAAGTATTAAAAATATGAATGTGTACATTTATTATTTGCTCATATTTTCATAAATATATAATAGAAAAATAACCCCAAAACTTATAACAACTGTTACTTTTAGGGGGTGTAAATCAACAGATATGTCAATAAATATAGAAAACAAAACAGTTGCTTATGATGAAAATTTTCAATATTCATTCAAATCTTAAGAAAGAAAAAGCCAAAGAATCCAGCATTTATAAATTTACTGCTCTGATCTTCCACACAAGTGAAGTAATAATCACAGTCATGCAATTAGTGCTTCTACTGTATAAAAAAATTTTGCCTGTGTGTACTGGATTCACAAAAAGAAGAGGCATGCAAGATTTAATTGCAAGCCTACATTGGATAAAGTAGTACTCCAAACGATTTCAGAAGAAAGTTAGTCTAAGTTGTAGAGACTATAGCAAAGTGTGGGTCATGAACAGCTATAGGTTGCCCTGAAAGAAGTAAGCATACCTCAGCACTTGATTATCCTAATACATGAACTGTATGAGAACAGGAAGCCACTGTCAGGACAGATTATGGAGAGATGGAATGGTTTCCTATAGTCAAATGTGTCAGACAAACGTGCATTTTATTTTCCTACTTGTTTACTCTGTATGTATAATATACAATATAAAAAACTGAGCTAGACTCAGAGGAAGGAGAGGTAAAAATTGGTGGAAAAAATAACTTACGATATCCAGATAATGCTATCTCACTGACTGAAAGCAACAGTGATTTGATAGAACCTCTGATGAAAATGAAAGAAGTGCCAAAGCAGGACTTCATTTCAATATTAAGAAGACAAAAACCATGACTACAAAAGAAATACATGACTTTAACATCAGCAATGAAGACACTGCAATTGTTAAAGATTTTGCTTACGTTGGTTCAGTCATCAATTCAAATGGAGACTGTGGGCAAGAAATCAAAAGAAGGCTAAGTAAGACTTGTAGTTGTGAGAGCATTAGAAATGATCATCAAGAGCAAAGATGTGTCTTTAGAGACCGAGGCTAGCACCATGCACACCCTCACATTCCCAATTATTTTGTGAATGTTGGACAGTGAAGAAGGCTGATAGAAAAAAAATGACTCATTTGAAATATGGTGTTGGAGGACAGCTCTCCCATTCCCAGGACTGCCAGAAAGATAAACAAGTGAGTCCTGGCGTAAATTCAGCTGAAAACATGACTAGAGACTAAATGACAGAAATTAAGCTATCCTGATTAAGGCACATCATGAAAAGACATGGTTCTGTGAAAAAGACAGCAATGCTTGGAAAAATAGAAGGTGACATGAAAAGAGGATGGTCAAATGTGAGATGAATTGACTCCATACAGGAAGCCATAGACATTAGTCTGTAGGGGCTGAGCATGGTTCTTGAGGACAGGACACTATGGACATCACTCATTCGCAGAGTCCACATGAGCTGGAACTGACTCAATGGCACATAGCATACAAACAAGAATGAACAGCACAGGGGTGGAAGCAAGATTTCTGTTGTGCACTTTGTTAATAGGTCTATGTTACTGTTTAACATTATTAACACAAATTTAAATGTAAACATTCCCTAAAATTTGAAAAACTGAAAAAGTAAGCCTAACTTTATATCAAATGGAAGAATAACCACAGAGAGAAGAAAGAATTGCTTCAAGTATATTATATTACAAAGATATAAAAAACTTCAACTTTACTCAATATTTATAATGTCTATTTTAATTTTGAAAATGTTATAGGTATTTTAAGAATAAATTATTATCTTAATATCAGTGGAAACCATACTTTGAGGCATAGAAAACAAATAAAGTGAAAAATAATAGAAACTAAGTAAATCTATATAATCTTAAATTTGAAATATCAGTATTAATTCAAATTCACATTTATCTATGCATTTATTTAGTTACTTACTTATATACTGATTTCATGGCTTTATCTACTGGAAAACAAGTAATAAAAACTCTATAAAAATCTGTACCCCTAGCACTTAGGTTGTGGTCTCTAAATATCATTTGCCACTGAAAGAAAATGAGGTCTAGGGTTTTTTGAAGAAATGATTGATTTTATACCTAAATGTAAGATCTAAAATTATAAAATTTTTTAAGAAATGCAGGAGTTAGTCTTTATGATCTTGGGTAAAGTAGACATTTTTAGATTCAACACAAACACACACACAGACACACACACACACACACACACACACACACACACAAAGAACAATAAAAGGAACATCAATAAACTGAATTTCATCAAAATTAAATAATTTTGTGCTTCAAATGACATTACCAAGAAAGTAAACAGACAACCCACAGACTAGAAAAAATATCTGAAAGTCATACAGGTAATAAAGTACTTTTATAAAGAATATATAAAGAACTCTTACAACTCAATTATAAAAGGACAACCCAATTTAAAAAATGTGGTTCAAAGATTTGAATAGATATTTTTGCAGAGAAGATATATGAATTGGCTGTAAGCACAAAAAAGACATTTAGCATCATTTACCATTTTTAGAGGCAAATCAAAACCAGATATATTACTTACAAAGAAATTAGCTTTAATAAAAACTATTGGCAAAAATGTGGAGAAATTGGAAAATTAATTTATTACTATCAGAAATGTAAAATGTACAGTCACTTTGGAAAAGAGTTTGGTAGTTCTTGAAGATGTTAAATATAGAGTTATACAGTCAGGAATTTCACAACTAGTTATATACACAAGAAAAATAAAACTCGTAAGTACATGCAATAGCTCGTACATGGATTTTCTTCTAGGCATTTTTTACCATGGCCTAACAACTGTCAACACATGAATGGCTAAACAAAATATGGAATATCCATATGATGAAATATTATTCAGGAATAAATAGAAATGATGTATGCTTGAGAAAAGGTATGAGAGTTCATGATGATACTTGAAAAATAACACAAACACATGCAATTAGTTATCATTGATGGTTGCTTAAGCACCATCATACTATTTTAAAAATTGATAAAATAGATAGAAAATTACACTTCTTAAATTATCAGTTTAGCCTATGCAATATGTACTTATAATTCTGTTTCAATGACATACAACTTAAAGATATTTTATATTAAGCCTAAACTGTTAGAAAGGTATAGGTTAAAATTTTGAGTGTTTCTCAAAGTGCATGAAACCAAATCTCCAGTCAACAAGGTTTGTCTTTATATGACATGGATTTTAATATTGTAAATAATATTGACTTTTCCTATAAGTTTATTATTTTCCTTCTCTGAACTTTCCACTTTAGTTTCTTTACTTTGTACTCAGTTAGTTCAACCACACTTAAAACATACTACCCCTATGGAAGAAAATGTTGAATGCTAACTGGGGACAAATTGATTCACACACGCATAGAAACATACAGCTTGTGAAACAGTTCTCTTCCCTTACATACAGCAATAACTTTAAATCTGAACTTTTTAGTACCATGCTTTTCAAAGGCCCCGAAAAATTAATCGGCACCAGCAAAATATTATCATATCATTAACAAAAACATACATTAGATAAAATAAAAATAAAGCTTAATTTATATTAAGAGTAGGAAAAACTGGTAAAACAATGATCTCAATGATTGCTTGAAGCTGAATCAAGCAATCATTCAAACAACTGAACAGGAATTAGAACACTATGTTAATTCCCTCATCTTTCAATTCTGCTCATGTTATAATACAAAAAAGTATATGTATATATGAATCATACATTTTTTATGGAAGGCTCTATTCAAGCCCCCCATTTGACCTGAACCAATTCTAATATCTACATTCCAAGATCCAGAAACTCAGTTTCCATCTTACTGTTACAGGAAAACAATACAAGGGAGAGACAGCAAGCGGTGGAACTGGTCAGTGCATCTGTCATCCCCAGGTGCTGTCTCGATGAGACCTGTCACTCCTCTCTGCCTTGTGCACTGATGCTGAAGACTCCCCCTGACCGGAGCCCAGTCATTTGCCAGGCTGTCCCTATCATGGGGAGTTACACAGCAACTGATCCTCATGCTCACTCACCCTGCTGTCAAAGCATTCCAATTTTTAATCGCTACATGACTTGTCAAATTCAATATGAACCACATGGCTGCAGTGAAAACCCCTCTCTAGAGGGGTTTAGGCACTGAGAATGCCTAAAAAAGGAAAATTTTGGGCATACTTCCCACCACTGTTGACAGTCTAAAACTAAGTTTGAGAAGTTCTTCAACTAAAATTTATGTTTACACAATGAGAAACTATGTTGTTATCCTCTAATTCTCACAACAGACCACTCTCATTGAGCATATTTCCACTATGGAAAAGAATCCATCTCCCATGGCTAGGAAAGAATGCAGCCAAAATTCAGTTCCAGGTCTGCACACCACACCTGTCACTTCCTTACCTACTGGGAGACATTCTCTTTTTGGTTCTTGTTAGCTAAAATGCTAGAGCATATTTTATTTTATTTTTTTAAATTTTTTATTTTTAATTTATTTTTTATTGATTATGCTGTTACAGTTGTTCTATTCCCCCCTTCATTCCCCTTCACCCTACCTCCCCGTCCCCACCAGTACCCCCCTTTAGTTTATGACCATGTGTCTCAAGTTCTTTAGATTCTATATTTCCCATGCTATTCTTGCCCCCCCATCTATTTTCTATCTACTGCCTACGCTACTTATTTTCTGTACCTTCTCCCCCCTTCTCCTCCTCCCACTCCCCTGTTGCTAACCCTCCTTGAGATCTTCATTTCTATGTTTCCACTCCTGATCTAGCTGTCCTTTTAGTTTGCTTTTGTTTTAGGTGTGGTTGTTAATAACTGTGAGTTTGCTGTCCTTTCACTGTTCATGTTTTTTTAACTTCTTTTTCTTAGGTAAGTCCCTTTAACATTTCATATAATAAGGGCTTGGTGATAATGAACTCCTTGAATTTCATCTTATCTGAGTAGCACTTTATCTGTCCTTCCATTCTAAATGCATATTTTAAACCCAGGAGACTGAACTTTATTTTCCTGAGAATGTTACTTGAATCACAGTCTCAGTTATTTTTCCCTATATGATGAGATTTGAATTTCTGTGATTAGGAAATTAAAAGAAATATGAATTAATTTTTGTTAATTAAAAACAAATTGTTACACTTGCAGTTGTCCTTGCTTTTTATGCTATCTTTTAGGATGGATACATTTAGAAGAGATATGCCAAGTACTGTTCCTTACTTGGTCTTGACAATTTTTTAAGATTATTCATTTATTTATCCTTAAAGAGAGGAGAAGGGAGGGAGAAAAACATTCACATGTGAGAGAAACATTTATTGGTTGCCTCTTTCTCATGCCCCAACTGGAAACCAGTCCATAAACCCAGGCATGTGCCTTGACCGGGAATCAAACCAGCAAGCTTTTGGTTTGTGAAACAATGCCCAATGACCTAAGTGGCACCCGCACACCTGTCAGGCTGTGCAGATGAAAGTCATATCAGCTAAGAGACACATCTGCATTTTTGTGGAAAAGATCTAATGATGTATGTGAGAACTGCAGACAGACCATTCTAATTCTATAACATGCCCCAGTGTCTACTGGGACTGGATAAAGGAGAAAAGTCTCGGAGGCCCCACCTGGCATAAGTACCTTGGCAATTAAACATTTCTATATTTGGCTTAATTCATAAAAAGGGAAATTAATTTCTATTCTGGTATCTCAGGAAATTTTTTCAGAATATTGATTCGGTGTCCTATTACATCTTTATGTTCTGGATGTCATCAAGCAGCAAAAATCTGATGAGTTATTCTTACAGTTCTGTTCCTTTTTTTATCTTGTTGTGGAAAGAACACAATGTGAGATCAACGCTCTTAATAAAATTTTAGTGTACATTACTACTGGCTACAGGTGACGTTATATAGTAGATCTCTAGAGAACATTTATTTTGCTTACCTGAAACTTTGTACTCATTGATTAATAATTTCCCATCAAGAAATTTACTATGGAAAGTGTGAGCTAAATAGTCAAATCTTAGAAAAGATGTGAAAGATTTCTTACTACCTGGTCACATTGCTGCTATGTGTCACAATCCTGGAAAAAACCATTTCAAAGATTTGTGAAATCCAAGTTTCCATGAATCTCCTTTGAAATTGTCAAGAATGTTTCCTCTACATACGAAAGCTCAACTTTTATGTTTTAGTAAAGAAACCAAGGAACAAATTCTGCCCACCACTTTCCTTTTCTGTTTGCTGTAGATTTGTCCTAGACCAAAGAATATTTTGAAAGAGGAAATCTAAGCACATCTTTTAAAACACCATTTGTATAGAATTTTAGTTTACTGAGTAGAAGTACTTACCCAAAGAGGACTATGGCTTCCCTTAAACAGACCTGGGTCTTTTATTAGTCTTTGTGTTTACAATAGAAATACAGTTCTTAATCAGGTATGCAGCAGGTATTAACTAAATGATTAGTAAATTAATTTATTTACAAATGCAGAAATTAATTTATATTAGGGCAATAGAGAAACCCCATCTAAATAAATTATTGTCCATTATGATTTTAACTTGATATATATGTGGACAGGTTAACATCTATAGTTTTACTTAATTTTAAAATTATTTATCTTCATTCTTTATTATTTTTTATTTTTTATAGACTGGAATTGAGTACCACATAATATAATGACTCTTAAATTTTCTACCCATTATTCTAGTTCAAGCCATATAAAGTTGTAGGGTCTCACCAGTTTATCAAGAGGAAGTGAAAATATTTCATGCTCAGTGAACTAAAAACTTAAACTATTTCTCACTTAAACTGAAAACTTAAATTGGCACCTTTAAAATGGAATCTGTTCTTTTTAATTTAATTAAACACATTCCAGTAAAAATTAGAGTTTGACAAGATAGTACTAAAATTTCCAATTCTAGTATGAGCATTACAAACCTAGTCACACTTGAACTGATTTTTTCTCCATGCTAATAGTAAAACAAATGAACAAATGATGAAATCACACTATTAACCCACACTAGTGATTGCACTTGCTATCTCAACTTTTTGTATGTGTTGCAATAATTCAATTACTAGCATTTAGGGTTATGTATTGAAAAATTAAATTACACCTTCTGTCTTTCAGCATGGTTTTACTGTTTGCCTAGGAGTGTTTTCTGCTCTGTCTGACCTTTTTATGTACTTGGGGAGCAAACCCCTCCCCTGTGAGCATGCTGACTTGTGGCATTGGTGTTGACTTGAAGTTATTCTCCTCCTATTACCTCACGCCCACCATGGATAATAACCTGTTTTACATAATGCGGCACATAACCACTCAACTCACCATTGAAAATGTTGAACATTGCTACAGCAGTGTTTAAATTTATTTCTACATGTATATTAAAAACCGTTTAAATTTAAGTCCCATTAAATTATCATTTGGGGCACACCCATGAAATGTCTAAAGTATACCAGTCAGGAAAAAATAATATTTTTCTACAATAATATTTGATAAATTTTTAATACAATATTACTTTTATTTCCAGATAATATGAGTGTCTCTAAAGGTAAGTATAAAAAATATAGGACACCCAGTTAAATTTGAATTTCAGTTAAACACTGGGGTTTTGGAACTTATTTGGGACATAGTTTCATAAAGAATTACTCATTGTTTATCAGAAATTTAATTTAATTTGGTATTTTGTATTTTATCTTGTAATCCCTGAATTTTTAAATTCAATAAAAAATGTAAATGAAGTACAATAGTTTTTATAACCTACCAAAATGTCATCAAGAGGCTCAACAATTTATTTTTACATTACATTAAAAAAGTAATGTTATTTGTTAGTTTTGAGAAAGAATCTAAAGTTTTCTAGTAAAATAACTCTAGAAATATGAAAGAGAGAGACCAAAAATTTTGACATAATAAAATATTACATATAATCATATATACTGAAGAGTATAGAATATATGTCAAACCTAAAATATGAACAAAGTAAAACAGAATTTTGGATGACTTAATCCCTATCTTATTTTCATAAAAGTGTTAATGAATTGAGTGCTTATGACATTTCAGGAAGTAACTATACTAATTTCAAATGAAACCAGGGCAGCAAAAGTCACTTTGAAGTTGAGTGGGAAGTTCTGACACTCAAGAGAGAGACGTAACCAAGAGAGTAATAAAGTTATTTAGGTGAAAAGAGAGAGGCCTAGAGCAGAAACTTACAGACCCCCGCCTGTAAGAACTGGCAGAAGACTAGTTGAGAAAGAGCTTGAGAGAGGGCATGAAGGGGAGGAGAAGAGTAGGACACATTTCCCACTGAACATTACTCACTGAAATAAGCCAGAGGGTCTTGGAAAGATGGCTAATTCCAGGAAAATGGAGGTAGGGGAAGATTTAAGATAAGCTTGAAATATGTGTGGTACCAGAAATAAGTACAGAATGAAGGATGTGAAAATATCACAAAGACCTAGGAGTCAACATGAAGGAATTCTCATAGGCCGAAACAATAGTATTATATTAGAACTAATTAAACAAAATTTGATTCCATGAGTATCTACTAATAATAACAGATGATGATAGATGATAGATGATAGATAGATGGATAGGAAGGGGAACTTCTCCCTTACAATCAAATTCTAACTAATAAATAAATAAATGATGGTGGAATCACTATTCTACAACTATCAGTGTAAAAATTGAATAAAGAAAAAATAAATAGATAGTAAATCTTGGGTTCAGGGAGGCTAAATGAGATTCAGAATGTTTACATCACATTAACTATTTTTTCACAAGCTACTTATTACAATCGACCCTCCTTATTTAACATTCAGGGCACCCTCTTGGTCACTCACGGAAATACACATTGTGGTGTACAATCCAGTCTGCCAATGTGCGTGCCCTCAGCTGAGGTTGAACAAGGCCACACTCTGCCTGCTTTTTTTAACAGTCATACTACTAATGAGTATCTCTTTCTGATATGAGCTTTTTGCATTTTTGTGCTTTTTCTTAGTGTTTTGATATTTCTTGGCTATTTTGCTATATAAAATGATTCCAAAGCATCCTGATGATGTCCTTTCCAGTGTGAAGTGTAAGGACATTGTGACGTGCCTTACAGAGAAAATTTATGTCGAGATATGCTTTGTTAGTCATGAATTACATGCTGTTAATTTTTTATGTTAATGATCAAAAATACATATTGCATAACGTGTCTTTAAAGAACAAAAATTTCACACTGCAAAGTTATGTATTGATTGGTTGATGAAAATTTTATATCTAGATGCTTACAGGAATGTAACCCAGTATTTCCTTTGAGAACAACACTCACAATTTGCAGCAACTTTATGGAATATAACTACTGTGAATAATGACACTCAACTATAATTTCCAAAGGAGAAATAATAAACACACCGTGGAGATACTGGACAAAGCTTTAACCAAGTAATCCAAATTAATAATTAATAAGAGGCAAATGGACAGCGTGGTCCACCAGTTGGGATATTCTCTAAAGCATATAACATTCCCTCTTTAGTATTCCAGCCCCAAATGTTAGAAAGTTGAATTTAATATTGAGGAAACGCTAGAAAGCTCGGGGAGAAAAGCAATCTTTAAAATACTTGGCCTACATTCTTCAAAAATGTCCACAACTTGAAAATCAAAGAAAGATTGAGGAACTTGTTCAGATTAAGTTGACAAAGAGAAGTATATAAATGTACTCTGCAATTTTTCCAAAAATTCTGTACCAGAAAAGAAGATATAAAAGACACTAGGAAACATGGACTCTATTAGATAACAATTTCATATCAGTGTTAAGTTTCCTGATTTTGATACTTATA
Source organism: Artibeus jamaicensis (assembly GCF_021234435.1). Lineage (NCBI taxonomy): Eukaryota > Metazoa > Chordata > Mammalia > Chiroptera > Phyllostomidae > Artibeus > Artibeus jamaicensis. The sequence continues at coordinate 14,824,850 of NW_026521844.1, read as the reverse complement.
CTGTGGCTAATTATATCCGAGGATAGATAAGAGAATATTCTTGTTTTTAAGAAATGCATATAAAAGTGACATTGTTAAAGAAGAATGAACGATGCAATTTGTATCCTCAAAAATTTCAGGAAAAAACAGCATCAATGTATCTATTTATCTATTTATCTATCTATCTATCTATCTATCTATCTATCTATCTATCATCTATCATCTATCATCATCATCTATCTGTCATCTGTCATTATGTATTGGTAAAAAGAGAGAGCACAAAAGAAGAAAAATGTGGCAAATAGGTCAATCTGGGTAAAAGGAATTATTTGTACTATTTTCATCACTTCTGTTTGCTTAGGATGATTTCAAAATATGAAGTTTAAAAAGGGAGGAGGAGGAAGAAGATCAGCAGGATGTGCTGTCAGAGGAGTCTGGAGAAGAAGTCAGTGTCAGTGTCAAATGCTACAGGGGAGAGTAAAAATTTGGATTTATATTTGATTTAGAAGCAGGGAATTGCTAGTGATGCCAGTTTCCTTGGCTTTGTAGGGACAGAAGCCTGCCTGTTGTGGATGGCAATGAACTGCCATGTGGAAACAAAGACAGCACAAACTAGCGTTTTAGCTGTAAGAAAGGAGAGAAGTATGGTAGAAGCTGGAGTGAGAAAAGAAATTGTATTTTTTGTTTGTTTGCCTTCACATTGAAGAGGCTAGAGGATTTATAAATGGTGATGAAGACCCACTTTTGGCCAGTGAGAGGAGAGAAAAGCTGAAGACAAATGGAAAGGAAGTAATATGTGAGAAAGGGAGGGAACTAATAAAAAGGAGGAGATGGGGTGAAAAGCACAGGTAGGAGGCAATTATGAATTCAAATTATTTGACTGGAAAATGGACCTTTAAAAAATTTAAATAGTATTATTGACATCCTTTAGGTTTTCTGAAGGAAAGTCTTTTAGCTGTGGCTCAGTACATTGAGCACTGGCCTAAAAACCAAAGGGTCACTGGTTTGATTCCCAGTCAGGGCACATGCCTGGGTTGTGGGCCAGGTCCCCAGTAGGGGCGCATGAGAGGCAACAACACATTGATGTTTCTCTCCCTTTCTTTCTGCCCACTGCCTAAAAAATTAAATACATAAAAATTTTTTTCTTTTAATTTTTAAAAAAACTTTTCAATTGTAATAAAGGAAATAGCATATACATACAGAGAACTTATTTTAAAATTAAAGGAGGTAGAATGTTTTCAAATTGGAAAAAGTTATGATTTATCTTTAATGTTATTATATCTTTAAAAACACAAGGATGTTAGTTACAATCACATGTCTTAGCACCTTTTTTTCTCTACAATATCTTGCTTGGGAACATGTCTACTCTTCTAATCTTGTTTTAGTTTCTGGCCCACATTGCTAACTGCCTTTAGGAGTTCTCCTTTGGACATTTTCACCTAAAACTCCATAATCTGTGTTTTTTAAAGATATTTAAAACCCTTTTTACTATCCAGTTAAGGTGAAAAATAACATGGGACATTTAAAAATATTTCAACAGGCATGATTTGTCTTTCATGAATGAGTAACTTCATGACGCACCCTTCATTCTTCCAGAAGGGCCTGGACAGGTGCCCAGCATCCCAGGGAAGAAAAGTATCACATTTAATTTTTTTTGCTATATTCCTAATTGAGGAAGTCGTGAGTTAGTATTTGGGGAGTAGCCAAACTAACAAACAACACTGCTGTAAATCTTAAAATGAAACTTTAAAGTCTCATCAAATGCTAAAATAATAGCTAAAATATTAAATTTATAATTAAAATATTCTGCTTTGAACCTGAGCTGAAATGAAACAAATGGAACTATTTTGATTGCCCCTGACTATAGATAGACTAACACCAGCTCCGCAAGAACCTCAAATAACATTTTTAAAACTTTAGATAGATTATGGGATACATATACTAACCCGTAAAGCAGCTTTAAATAAAAATAATAAAACTGAGTTCAATATTTCTGTCTGTGTGGGAATAGGAGGGAGTGGTAGGGGAAAATTAAGAAAGAGATTGGAGTAGAAGAACAAGCATTTCTCTAGAAAAAGTTAAAATCTGGATCTTTCTTTTCTTGGTATTACCCAAATGTAAGTTGATTCCTAACTCTCTGTTCTTTCTTCTTTCTGGAATTGTTGGAACCCAAGTCATGTGACATTGATTCCGCAGTTTCTTTGTAGGTTAAATTTTTTATTTTCTTTGGATAAAAGCCCATGGCAACTAACCTGACTGGAGCAACAAATAACAAAAGCTCTTGGAATCTCAGAATCTATGAAATGTAAAGGAACCAGATTATTTTAGCATTAACTTAGAATAAGGCATGCTTTTTAGAAAAAGTTCTATTTAAATTTTTTTTTACTATGGATCATATTTGAATGGGCAGTTCAGTGAGAAATTGTTATAATATTTTTGTTGTTATTTTTCCATGATTATAAAAACACCTATGGATAATATTATTTTTGCTTTTCCGGAGGGATCTAGTACTATTTACATTTGTGAAATCACTTCAAAAAGACATTAACTGCAGGAGACGAAACAGCAGTTGTAAATATCCAAGCAGATCCACCAAAACAAGAATTCCGTTCATAAAACAATGGTGCTTTGTAACAAGTTCATTTCACTGTGGAAATTTGAAAAATGTGCTATTGCTTGGGACATTTTAAAAACCATGATGTGAAAAAATATGGTGTGGGTTGTAATTCTTTCTAATTAAAAAGCAGGCAAGCCCTTAGGTAGGAGTCACAGTGAGTCCCCCTGAGTTTTTTCCCAAGCCTAACAAAAGAGGGAAGGGCTTGCCACTGCTTGTGCCTGCCAACCGTGCATTGTTCAAGGACTCAAAATAAAGAGGCAAAGGGGTCAAGGGTTAGGGGCTCGTATTTCCACTCTACATGACCCTGTCTCTGGGCCAGGGGTGCTCTTGTCATATATTTCTGAAGGTTTCTCAACACAAGACTCTCCCCCACCCCTTTCGGGAAACTACCGTGTAGACTATGCTGATGATTAATGAAAATGGCTCACAGGAGCCCTTCTTAAAATGCTTTAGACAAAGGGGTCCTCAGCCCAAAGGCTTCAGAAGAATACCTGCAGAAACTACGGCCTTAAGAAAATAGTGGAAATATCTGCATTTTCCACCAATTCAAACCGTTTTTACAACATATCAAATAACCTGATTAATAGTATGCCACTTTCACACTTCATGTAATCGGCTGATTTTTAGGTTACTTCCATTATATCAAAGTAGGATCAGGTGACTGTTGAGCTGAATCCTGAAATTTCACTTAGTCCACCAATAGTAGAAAATTATAATCATGTTCTAGCAAATAAAATGTAGGTGTATAAGACAATTTTAATTCAAATCTGACAAGTTAGAACACAAATTATTAACATTTTTCTGCTGCAACTATAGATACCTGAATAAAAAGCACGCACAAATACTTCATCAAATTTCAAACCTTGTCATTATCACCTTCTCATTGACCACCTCGCTAGAAATTTTTGACAGGTTATCAAACACATTAATAAAAACCCAAAAATGATTTTAAATATTTAATTAAAATACTTAAATACCAGTGAAATTAAACATATTGTGGCTATTGCTTTTTTCTAGTGGTTTAGGACAGTGAAATAAGACATAGGTTCTAGTTCTAAGAGCTGTCAGGGGTCCGATTTCGGGAAACCTTAACGCCGGATGCTTAATCTACAACCGAACTGATTAAATAGTGTTTTGCCCATTCCACCCTGTTTGCACTAATGAGCCTACAGAAATAGGAATTATCAGTTAAAGCTGCTGTGAGGTTGTTCCCCTCACAGTATATTAGCCACACGGCTTTTCTTACTATCTTACAATTCGATATAGCATCTCTCCAAATATGTGGCGTCTAGTTATTGCAGAAATTGCTCGGAAAAGAATGAAGGAAAGTAGGCAAGGCAGTATTTGTCTACGACTATGAGTGTAAAATGCCGACAGCCCAAATTTGTAATTTTAAATAGTGTTTTCTATCAAATACCATCCTTTCCCTCTTTCTACATGGAAGTTTAGAGATTTATACTTTATCAATGCATCTTTTCCTTCCACGTCCCATGTTTACCAGCTTTCCAAAGCAAAAGTTCAGACTTTCTGTCCACTGAAGTAAAAATCACCCAAATGAGACTGTGAGGCACTTCTGACCAAACTGAAAATAAATTAAAAAAGTAAAACACCTCCTTTAATTAAATTTCATTATGTTTTAAATGTAGATAAGTAAGAGCTATTGTTCCTGAGACAATATCCAGGTTGATGAAAAACTGATCCAAAGAGAAGGGTTGGTGCATTACACTTAAACAAGTAGAGAAAAATAAATGGTAAACTATTTTTTTCAAAATTGTTGACAAGAACTCTGCTTATTTTCAGGGGGCATTAATCAGATTTAAAGTTTCAGTTCATGTCCTTCTTTTCTTCTGAAATGTTCCTCTGATTACATCCAGTTAAATGCTTTCTCTGCCTTCTTTACCACCCAAGTTCTCTCCCCATCATTTTTCTAGGATTCCCCATCCCTCCCCTATATCTCTATCCCCCTTATCTGTCTGTTGTAGGTTAAATGAGTGACAGTGTGGTATAAGGGGTAAGAACCTGAAGGTTTCAGCCAGACCATGTTTGGCTCTGACACTTGGCTCTCTCATTTGTCAGCTGTGTGAGCTCAAATTACTGTACCTCTCTGTGCATATGTGAAGAGAAGACCATGATACCTACACCATTGGCTTGATGAATGGGTTAAATTGCTAATTTATGTAAAATATGGAACATAGTAAGCACTATATTATTGCCAGATGCATTTGCATGAAGGTGTTTCCCATATAAAGCAGGGACTGGGTTTTCTCTTATTTTAAAATTCTCTGAATCACCTTGTGTAGTGTCCAATAGTCATTGCTCTTAAATAAATATCAAATGAAGGAATGAAAAGGGAGTACACTGCTATGATTAGAAGTTCTGGCATTTAATTCTCTTAGGTAGACAGAATAATTGCTTCACTTTTTTCTCTGCATACATTTTCCCAAGGTTCTCACTCAGCAGCCTGTCTGCAGCCTGAACCTAAAGCTAGACCATGACTTTTCAAGTAGTTGGACCTTCTGCAGAGAGGAGAGGGACAAGTGGGAATTCACATCAACAATCTAGTACGTTTCTCTATAACTTTCACTATGAAAACCTACAATGTTTCAAGATCCTGGAACTTAGTCTATGTGATATTTATATAAGTAAAAAATAATTTTACGTTACAGTTGTAAACTTTAAATTTGGAATCTAAATTACTTGTCTCTTACAAAGAAAGGGTTAAAGTTTTGCACAGAGAGAGGGCCAAACAATGTTCACTTTTGGAGACGACCCTTAATTCTGCCAGAGAAGTGACCATATGGGTGTTTAAATTTGAATATAGACAGGGTCAGGTGGATAGATCCCTAATGTTGGTGTCTCCACTGTCAGTCACTCCCAGGACATTCATCAGTGAACCCTGTCTTATTTGCGTGTAATAACCACTGCCTAGACAGAATTAGATAAGCACCTGTAGAGATTTTTCAAAGAAATCTGCTCCCATTATCTGCACACTGTGAGCACCTTTGCTTTTAAGTACTTCTGCTTTGTACAATATAGGTTATTAGTTTGAATATTTGAATTAACCAGTTGTTAAAAATGTGAGGATGGGAAGCTAAAGGCCAGTAAATAAGTGGAAGAAATACACCAGTTTCACTGTACAACCTAGGGCTGGAAGCCACTGGCCACAGGAGTTCATAAATGAATATGTTTCTAGAGATCATCTTTCATTTTAAAATGTAGTCACCAGCAAAATTTCTATTTCATGTGTTAGCTGCAATGGGACAATTAAGGAAGACTATGATAATTATTTGACCAACTACTGGCTTAGGAGAGGTCTAAACAAAATACTTTTCATGAGCACAGCTTTACAAACATTAGCCTGTGTTTACTTGTTTGCCTTTATGATATAAACATTGCAGTATCATACTATAAAAAGGAGCTCCGTACTCAGGAAACCCAAGGTAATATCATCTAGCATTTTGGCATTCTGCTGAAGAATTAGTGCCTAGGGGAGGCAAAACAGAACATTAGTGAGGATTAATAGAATTTTTGAGTAAGCCTTCTTTCTCCCTCCTCTCTAAGCCCCAGCTTCTATGTGTTAACCTACAAATTATATTAACACGTTGTGTGTGTGTTAAATTATTAAAAGTGGTGAATTTTTTTAGCTAGTAGATTGTTGATGATGTCTTCACATTTTTTCCAACAGCCACACCATATTTAAATTTCTATAATATTGCTATGTTTTAAATTTCAAGTGAATAAGAGATAGGTCTTCTTTAAAATGTATTTTCTCCAGAAACATAAATTTAGTAGTTTTCTGACTATGTCACAGGATATTTAAATCTTTGTCAGGCACCTATGGCAGTTGATAAGAGATAGATAGATTGGCAAACTCTTATAAAAAGTGTTTTCTGTCACTTCCCAAATAATGTGATTTTTGTGGATAACTTGTTCACTTCTGAATCTAATAAATAATGGGCTTGAACCAGATGATTCTGCTAGTTACTTCCACGCTGGAGTCATATCAGACACTGCAGTGGACAAGAAACCCAAGGCCCTACCTCTAATGGAGCCCCAAAATTAAAATTGGAGGGAAGGATGGGTTTGAGAATGAATGTATGTGACACACAGCACTCTGCATAAAGAATATCAAATATAAATCAAAGTCTATAAACCACACAGTTCTGATGAGGTACTGTCTCCAACAATAGTTCATTTTGTAAACTGAAGTGTGTAGACCCAGGCACTCCAAGATCTCAGGCAAAGGTGGCCATAAAATGGATTGAATAAACAAATTTCTGGAATCATTTTTACGAATTAGGTAAGATGAAGTCATTGTCATGTCCCATGTTACCACTGAAATAGAAGTATTTTTATGTCTTGCTTGTTGATAGGGTCACATTCTGAAGGTACATTGTTTTGGTTGTAAATTGCTCAGACAACCAGTGATATTCCAAATGTTAAAACAATTCTTTTTAAACATATCAACTCTTGTCCTTAGTTAACCATTCTATGAGTTATCTCATTACTCCTTCTCACACTAAGACTGGTGGAATTTTTCCCTAATTTAATTCAATGAAGCCATACTCAAGCAATTTCTGATTCCCAAGTCTTTCAGTTAGCTGCAGAACAGAAGTTCTTGGTTAAGTTAAAACTATTATACACAAAAGTTGCCATAAATAACGATTCTTTGAGAAGAATGTGGGTCATAAACATAAAGAATATAACATAAAAGACAGTTTCAAACTTATGTTCCTTCATTTCTGTTCAAATAGTCTGGATAGCCTGTTAAGGTGCTTCAACTTCCTGTAATAGAGAATGAAATGAACATTTTTCTACAAAATGTGTCCCTCTTGGTTATTTAATGTAGCAGAACAATAGCAAAATAAAATACCGGCAGAATATCTGATAATTTTTTTTATCGAGAAAACAAGGAAGTTAGGATGAAATGTAGGACTCTTCAAGTTAACGGGAAAATACACTTACAGCTTTTCGGGCCCACCTCAAGATCCTCTGCCATTTATCAAAAAATCTCTTCAATTTCCAAAAGCCCTCTAAGACCTCCTGGGACTATAAACAAAGGCCATATTGTATCCTTGGCTGAAGCTTGTTAAGTGGCTCATGAATAATACTAAATGCATCCTTCCCATAAATCTACTTGATGTAGGACTACTGTTATCCAGCCTCAAACTTCACTGACATTCATCATAAACTTGGGAGATGGGAGATTCACAACATGCATCCAAATAACTGCTTCCAATATCCTGTAGATGTGATTCCTTTGAACAGAAAAATTATGGGCACTTTTGTTGTTGTTGTTGTCTTTAGTGCAATGAGTTGGAAACACTTCTAATGTTCTTTGAACTGATCTTTCACAACAGTAATTTAAGGTAATGAGTCATTGGAACTTATATTTACAATGGCATTTTGTTCAAGAGTATCTGTAAAGAACTGAGTGTTGTGAAGACTATTTCAGAGCTTCTGGGCTTTTTAATTTCTAACCTTTTTTTTTTAGAGAAAACCACAAGTAATGTTTTTAAATGTTTATGCAAGTTGGCAACAACTAGCAGGTGTTCTTTCTAATGAACAACCTATTTTTGATTATCTATTTGTGGCAAAGTTAAGAAGAAATAAATGGCAAGTAGAACCTGGTGCATCTGAGATGTCTCCTGTGGAGAGGAAGAGGAGGTCTAAGGAGAAATCACATATTTAGCGTCCCTCTGTGATTAGCAGGATTCAGTGGTAAGTTCAATGTCACTTGAATGAGCCTTACTCATCTTTTTGTGTTAAAGTATGTTTATCATACTATAATGTTTATCATATGTAAAGCAATATCATTTCAACAGGATAATGATTTATTTAATGTCTCACAATGGACACTTGACTTTCAGGGTAAGCATAAGCAACATGGACGCTTTCAGTTGGTCAAAGAAGTAAAAGACTGTTAAATGTGTCTCATCTGCTGACCTGTGATTTAGATCTACTAGGGAAATGCTTTAATACCTATATAATAAGGGTCTTGTGGTTCTTTCCAGGAACTATAGATAAAGTTAAATTTGCTCTTCAGGTTGTTAATGTTTGCATAGAGAATGTGACTTTATGATTGCCTCAATCTTAAGTACCTATTTACAGTGAATGTTAATTAAGCTATGGCTTTTTATTTAGACAGGTGTGTATCAGCCTCCAGTTGTATACGCAGATAAATTGTCTTCAATTTGTGTAGAAGTCAGACAATGTAGTTTGTCTGCTTGTCAATATAGTATAAGCTAATTATAACATTTTAGAGTAAAACAAAGGTTTTGTGATTTAGTATGGCCTTATTTTAACAACTTAAAATGACAATTTAAAACCTCTGATAGCTAAGAATAAGAAATTTAGATTAACCAACTGAAAATTATTTTATTGTTAGTATTTCTAGACTTAGGGGTATAGAAGGTTTAGGTAGAATTATTTAAGAACATATTTGAATCAAGGATATTATTATTATTTCTTGTTCACTAAGACCATTTATTTATAAAAGTTAAAAAATACATTATTTATTTGAATGAATGATTGAAAAGAGGACTACTCTCAGTTCAATAGAAGATAATTCTCAGGCATTTTCCTCTCACTGACCATGGGTAGTGAATAGTACTTAATTTAAATTACAAATCTATAGTGTTTACATAACTCTATATCAAAATATCTTTTAGAACATTGAATACTTGTTTTTAATCAAATAACTAATAGAATTATAGATTAAATAGACAAAACCAATTATAGATTCATAAATTAAAGAACCATAATGTACCCTCTAACTTGCTTTCTCCCAAAAGAAAACTTGTCCAGGTGAAGTCTTCCAAACTTGTGCTCATGGGCAGTGGTGGTCATATTTTGCATCACTTGCCAAGTATGTCAAACTTGACATGCAATGTCAGCTGCACTCCAAAAGAAAAGACTATTCTGTTGATACAGCTTTAGCAGGATATGCTTTTCTTCCTATAGAAGCAATAGTTTCTTTATTAATAATAATAAAACTGTGGAAGATAATGTCCCCAACAAATTTAAGGTATATTCAGCGCATAGTTAGATAACAACACAGCAAAAGCAAACAATTTTCCTACTTCCTTTGTCTCCTTAATATTTTTGTGAACGCATGTACATGCACAGGTGTGTGTGTGTTTATTTACATTGTAACCTTTCGTAGGTTACTTGCCTGGAAGCTGTGATGATATCATTAAGAACACTATAACCGGATAGTGTTATTTCCCATGAATAATAGCTAATAATTGACACTTAAAAAGTTTTCTTTTTGTTAGGAGAGGGGATGACTTTTTTTCCTGCAAAAGTCCAGATAGTGAATATTATTGGCTCTGAGGCCATCTAATTAATCTATGAAGCCATAGACAATGCAATAAAATCTTATTTATGGGCACTGAAGTTTGAAGTTGATAAAATTTTTACATTATAACGTATTGTTCTCTTTCCAGTTATTTTCAACTATTTGAAAATGTGAAAACCATACATAGCTAGTGAGACATACCAATCAAAACCAAGCATCAGGCTGGATTTCTCCAGGGGGTCAGAGTTTGCCAACTCCTGACCTAGAGAAATGTTTGAAAAATGTTTACTCTACAATCCAGTTTATTGTATGTTAATTTGGGTGTGCTATTTTGTTCATCCTTTATACATTTAAATTGCTTTATACATTTCTTCATATTTAATTTTAGAGATTTAATTTTTTGAGGTGAAATAATGGAAGATGCAAACAAGGAAGAAAGATGAAGTATTTATTCTCTTTGCTGTAGAAAAAAAAAAACAAGAAGGCAAATTCACCTGAATTTTTGTTTTTCCAAAGAAAAGCTGTTTCCTAATTCTTGATGGATCTCAATAATGATGTTGTAAGTTGGAGACTTTCTGGAGAAATGCAAAAATTATACCATCCCTAAAGTGGTCATTATTGTGTGATTTTGTTAAAAAATTACATAATCTGAATAAAATGAAGCAAAGACTAGTAGTCAGTACATTATTTCTAAAAGTGTAAAATTGAAGTAAAAGTTTATTTTTATAAAATAATATTAAAATTTGATTAATATGTTCATATAAAAGAGGTTCTTAATAATTAGGTAAAATCATCATGAGCATTATTATCTCTAGAAGAAATTCTTAGTAACTTATTGTTTTAGCTTAATGCCCTTAAAAATTCATTTTCACTGACTGGATATTTTATCGTATTAAGAAGTCAGTATTATTTTTTCTGAAGGCAGGATAATGTTTTATGGTAAAATTAATAAAAAGTAAACTATGTTAAAAATAACTGAAAAAAGAACAATATGTTATAATGCATAACAAAATATTGATGAAATAATAGGATTGCTGGGTAATTTTCAGTAATGCCACATGGGACAATGTGTGGGCATACAGTTGAATTTGTAAGTTGATAATCAACGAACTTGGGCTATGGATCCATAGTGTTACACTTTGCTCATTAGTGTATTTTGTTCATTAGATTCCATTTTTAAATGAGATCATATGGTATTTGTCTTTCACCATCTGGCTTATATCGTTTAGCATCATACTCTCCAGTTTCATCCATGCTGTCACAAAAGAAAAGACTTCTTTCTGCTGAGTACTCCATTCTGTAAATGTACCACAATGGAGTATGATGCTAATTATACTCCACTCATTTACTGATGGGCACTTAGGCTGTTTTTAGCACTTGGCTATGTAAATTGTGCTGTTATGAACATTGGGGTGCATAGGTTCTTTCGAATTGTTGTTTCAGGATTCTTAGGGTATATTCCCAGCAGAAAAATTGCTGGGTCAAAGGGCAGTTTCATTTTTAGTTTTTTGAGGAAATTCCATACTGTTTTCTACAGTGGCTGCATCAGTCTGCGTTCCCACCAATAGTGCAAAAGGGTTTCCTTTTCTCCACATCCTCACAAGCACTTGTTTGTTGGTTTATTAATGATGGCCATTCTGACAGGTGTGAGGTGACATCTAATTGTGGTTTTAAGTTGCATCTCTCTGATAGCTAGTGATGCTGAGCATTTTTCATATGTCTATGGGCCATCTGTGTGTCCTCCTTAGAGAAGTGTCAATCAGGCCCTTTGCTGATTTTTAAAAAAATTTATTTAGTTATTTTTCAAGTACAGTTTTTTTGTCTATTTCTCCCATCCCAGCCTCCCCTGCCCCTTGCTCCCCACCTCCCTCCCATTTCCACCCCCTTAGTTCTCGTCCCTGTGTCCTTCCTATTTGTTTCTCCAAATCCCTCCCCCTTTTTTCCATTAACTTCCCTTCCCTCTCCCCTCTGGTCACTGTCCCCTTGTTCTCTATTTCAGTATCTTTGTTTTTTTTTTTTTGCTTGCTTGTTTGTTTTGTTGTTTAGCTTCCTGTTAAAGGTGAGATCATATGGTATTTGTCTTTCAACACCTGGCCTATTTCACTCAGCATAATGCTTTCCAGTTCCATCCATATTGTTGCAAAGGGTAGTAGCTCCTTCTACTTTCATTTTTTAAAGAAACTATCTAGCTATATTTTTTGGTATAAAAAATGCACAGAAGAATCATTCTCAACCTAAGCAAGCTTAGATGAATTACTTCTGCAGAATTTTTAAGAGCATTTATCAAGGTGCCAGTCTAGTTCCAATTAATAAGAATCCTCAGGGATGGAGCTCAGGTGTGTGTACTCTTTTTAAAAATATTTTATTTATTTATTTTTATAGAAAGGAAAAGAGAAGGCAAAAGAGTGGGAGAGAAACATCAATGTGTGGTTGCCTCTCTCGTGTCCCCTACTGTGGACCTGGCATGCAACCCAGGCATGTGCCCTGACTGGGAAGTGAACCAGCAACCCTTTGCTTCACAGGTGTGTGTACTTTTATAAAAGCACACTTGGCTTTAAATCATTATTTTAAACTTACTGATAATTTTTAACTTGTAGAATGAAATAATTTTTTCTGGAAAGTTTTCTTCTATGATATCATTATCTGTCTGCTTTCTTTTTTTTCACTCAAGAATGCTAATATTTTAAGCTCGATCTTCTATTCTTTCGCCTCCAAACTTAGTTTTCTTTTCTAGTGTTCTGATTACTATACTATTTAGTATTTTACCATTAAAAGTACACTTGAAATACACTTTTTTTACTTAAAGATAATGACACTGATAAGATTGTTTTTTTGTGAAAAGATAAATTACAATTCCCATGCATAACCAACATTAAATTATAACTGAGAATTATTGTGTCACTATAGTTGCCTATCATATAATAATCCCATACTTGATCGAGACTGTATCAATGAAACCTCTAATATCTGAAGATGTTTTTACAAGGTGGAGTGGAAGTTGTACGATGATACCTTATCTCCTATCTGTTATGTGTATATGAATAGCTGGGGAGATTCCCTGGCAGGACTAACAGTGAATTAATGTTTTCAGGAATGTTTGAGACCTCCTTAGAAGAAATTATCTTGTGAGTAGAGAGAAACCAATTATACAGTGGATTGTGGAAGGAAGTGAAATATGAAAACATTTAGTTTACCTCGTTTTCCTTTACTGACAATGCTGATTAATTTCTTCATACTTCCTTTTTCCCCAGCATACACACCATTCACCATTAAGGCATTTAATCCAGAACCAAAATAAATGGAGGCTGTAGCTATAAACTTTTAATGATTGTGAGAGCACAAAATTCAGACCATCCAATACACTGAGATCCAAAAGGCAGGAAAAATTGATTGATATCACTTTAGCAATATCTCGTGATTGATAGTGATTGATATCACTTTAGTGATATCATGATAAAGCGTCACTGTTTTAGAACAAAAAAAGCATATGGAATTCATAATGTGGCCTTGGCATATGAATGACTTATCAGCTTCTATGGCCTTGAGAGTCAGTGCCCAAGGTTTTTTCAGTGATAAGAGGCCTCTGTGACCAAACTATTGCTGTTTGGCTTATGGAGAGGCAGTACTCTCAAGCAATAAATACTGTCAACTTTGATGTAGACCTTTGCAAGCATCACCAACTTCTAGAGCAGCTTTATTACCTTCAGCAGCCTTGGCAACAGGTTGAATCAGCTTTAGAAATTAAAGAACAGATCATAACGCCAGCTGATATGCATGAAACAGCTCTTGGAGAACCCCATAAATAGATGAATGGAGATTTTGAGAGAGGAGTGTGAACTTTCTAAAAAGAGTTAGAATGCATATTTAGAGCAATAGTATTTATTTTTTATCAGTATAACTTATCATTGTAATTCCTGGAAATTAGAGCCTAAAGAATCACAAGTTATATTTTTAAAAGTTCCTTTTCTTTGTATTTAAGATTAGGTCCACCTGATACACACAGAAGATATTAAATTTGGAATAAAATATTAAAGACTGAAAAGGCCTAAGCATGTAAAATTTATTAGACTGTTAAGGAAAATAATCATCAATAGTCAGTAAGTCATTGTCCAGATTTAAACATAGCTCTTATCATAGCTTACAAAAATAACCAAGAATTACCCCAGTTCAGACTTCAGAGTCTAATTCTACTTGTACCAGAGGCAGACACGAAAGTCCTCCATAAACTTGGAGACTGGTAGCCCATAACATTTGGCTGTTTTTTATGAAAACTAGTTTGATACAATGCACAGTTGAAGAGCAAAGGGTTTTCTTTACTTGATGAAAGCAGCAAATTCTGAAATTATGCACAGCAGGTACAGATGGAAGACATGGCACAAACTTCAAAAGGTATCTCACATACTGGTAGTTTTTTTTTGCTGAAACATTTGTTTCATTCATTTATCTCACAGCCTTTTTGTTGGCAGAAAAAGAACAAAAAGCAAGCATATTAATTTTTCTTTTATAGAAAAAGATAGATGATGAGAAAGTCATGTATGATGCTTCTTACTCTTCATTTATCCATTCAGGAGACAAATATTTATTCAGCCCCTACTATGTGCTGGACACTACACCATAGCAGATTTTTATCTCTCCTCCGTTGACTGAAATAGAATTGTGTAATTCAGGGTCATTTCTAAGCAATGTCATAAAGAAAGCAAATTTTCTATAGACCTTACTTTTCTCTCCTCCAAGACTCTCCTTCTCCCATTCCTTGACTTTTCAGTCATTAATTCCACCTTCTAGCACTTTACTCTCTCCTATCAATTACAATTTCTTTTAAGCATTTGCTTATGAAGGCCCATGTCTTTGAAATTCAATACTAACGTAAAGCAATAAGAATATGTACGTGTTTGTTCATGTAGCTGTGTGTGCACATGTGTGTAGAAAGCTATTTTGAAATAAGAGTTCTGCTTTAAAGTCTGAGGATCACACAGCACTGGCACTGTCTTTTTTTTTAAAGATTTTATTTATTTATTTTTTAGAGGGGAAGGGAAGGAGAGAGGGAGAGAAATATCAATGTATGGTTGCCTCTCATGCATTCCCTATTGATAACTGGCCTGCAACCCAAGCATGTGTCCTGACTGGGAATTGAACCTCTGGCACCGTCTTCTTTACCTCCAAAGTCAAATTCATAACCTTCTTTGAAATACTTGGGGCACAAAAATATTTGCATTTCTTTGGCCTCTCCATATGAGATATTCAATACAACTTTTCTAGAGTGAGTTAGTAATTTTAGTTTATTAATTCTTTAATATTTGAGTATTTACTTTGTGTTTTTCTAGGGCTTTGGGACACAGGAATGATCAAAATAGACTACCAAAAATTGTTACCCACATGGAGGTTATATTCTAGTGAGGAGTAAGATGACAATGAAAGTAAACCTCATAAATAAGTAAATTACATGGTGTATAATAATATATTAATACTCAAGTAAAAAAAATAGAACAGCAAAAGAAAATTGGAGAATGTTGAGCAGTGAAAAAATGGCAGTTTTACGTAGGATGGCCAGAGTAAACCTGATTGGAAAGGTGACATTTGAGTCAATATGTGAAGAAAGTGAGGAAATTATCACTTGGCTATTTAAGGAAGAGTATCCTAGACAGAGTCTGCGCAATGGCCCTGCGGTGGAGAAAATGTGACATGTTCCGGGAAGAAAAAAGAGGCCAATAAACAAGGAACAGGGAGAGCAAAGGGAGAAGTAGGTGTTGAGTTCATAGGGACCACAGTGTGCCGGGCCTTGTAAGACATCATAAAGACTTCAACTTTTATTCTAATTAAAATAGTGAGACACTGTAAAACTTGGGGTGACGTGTTCCAACTTATCATTTTAAAGACTTCCTCTGACTGCATGGAAAAGAGTGAAAGCAGAGACCTATGGGAGACAAATCCAGCAACTGAAGAAATGGAAAGTATTTTTGTTGTGTTTGTTTTGAATTGATAACTCTGATCTCCTCCAATAGAATCCCCCCATATCAAGTAGCCACCACAGTTTGAATGTTGTTACCATATTTTTTCACACTGTAAGATGCAGCCCACAAATTTGGGAGGAATAATGGTTGTTAATACTGCTGTTAAGTTCTGTTTACATTTACATTGGTAAAATATTATGTTATTTATATTATTAAATATTTTACCACATTTTTGGCTTCAAAATTTTTTCCTATTTTCCTCCTATAAAATCTAGGTGCATCTTACGGTCCAAAAATATGGTAGTTCATTGATGGCATACATTTGACAAGTCCTGTGCTTGAGGACAATGGAGACATCCATTTCAAGGAAAAGGGTGAGCAGGGAAGGGCAAATCAGTCAGTAACCACTTTTTGTACTTGGCTTCTTAAGTATTCTCACACTAGGGAATCTTCAATAACATCAACACAATAATAGTAATGAGACTTTCTGGATATAAAACCAAAGCAATTAGCTATACTCCTGTGGTTGAGGCTCAGCCACTAGTTCTTTTTAGAAGCTTCCCATGTGATTCTTATGTGCAACCAAGAATGCTAGTCACTAGGCTACCAGTTCAAAACTCTAGGTGTCAATCTTCTACATATGATTTCCAAGATTATCTCAGTCATTTCCATTTATTGTTAAGCAATGAGAAGGAAAAAGGAACAGCATACTCAGGGCTAATGCCATTTAAGCAGAAGTTGCACATCACACTTCACTTGTTTTCACATTTCACTTGTAATAAATCTTTTGTTGATATCTAGTCACAGAGGAAGCTGGGGAGTATAGTTGAGTCAGGCATCTATATTGAGGAAATGTGTGCTATGGGGGAAAGGCAACCAAAAGTGTTTTTCATGTCATCTCAATATTGCAAAGGAGGAAGACACATTTGGGAAAGACTTGATATTGGGCCAGTTCTTTTTTGGCACCTCTAATCTAGTGAGTTTCAGATAAAACTGAAGTCCAAAATAGCTGAGAATAGGAAGCACTTGAGTTCTAAAAGGTTGTTCTTTCTTACCCACTCTTTGTCGAAGTAACATTTTGAGGGAACTCCATTTAGTATGAACCTGAGGATTTCCTCAGTGGATTCTTTCTGTAGTTTTTATACTGACACTGATACAAGAAACTTGGGGTATGGGAGGAAAAAGGGGAAAGGCAATAGGATAATGCTCTGCTATAGTGATAACCTTGGCCTACATACCCTTTTTACTCTTCCCTCTTCTAGAGATCCATCATTGTGGGTTTTCCTAAATGTAATGGGTTGTAAATAGAGCATCAGTATCTGAATCTGCTCTTTGGGTTGTCTATTACAAACAGTTTTGTTAGGTGAGAAGGCACAATCATTGGGAGCCCTGATAGTAATAGCAAGGAAATTGGATGCTGGCCCAGGGAATGCCATGCCCACTGACTGATAGTACTCCCTGCATTTTTTCCACACACAGCAAACACAAAGTAACACTCTGCGGGAGTGAAGAAAGATAGGAAAGAAGGAATAAAAGAGAAAAAATATTTTTATTTTAGAATAACTAACAAGAGGTACAATTAAGAGAAAACAGATCTCGCAGTCTAAAACTCAGAGATGTTTAAAACTATGATTGTAACAATTCTTTTCTTTTCTTTTTTTAAACAATTGTTTTCTTCATCAGAGAGATTAATTAATTTTCCCAAGGTCACAGAAATTCATATCCAAGAGTGGCAACTTCATCAGACTTTGTCTTTAATCTTTCTTGATTGGTTTTATTTTGTAATCTAACCTTCCCTGAGTCTATAAATTCTCATTTCAACTAAAACATTAAGTTGTGTTGACTGCAAGCACTTTGAACATTACTGCTCACAACAATTCTTTTTATTTAATGTGCTCAAAGAATGTTTATTAAATAAATGCATAAAATAAATCATGTATAAAGAAGTTCCACTCATCTTCATACCAACTAGAATATATCATTTTATAACATACTATTCTTACAGAATAGCATATCAAATTGTGGGAACTTTTAGAAAATGTTTCCCTCAGGGGTAGTTGGGTTATCTCCTTTGGGTTCATTTCTTCAGTGCATATTTTCCCATTGATTCAGAATCCTTTAAAAGTAACTTCTCCTATCTTCAGCTGGGTGAAAAATGTCTTGATTAGAACTAAATGAGTGCAGTTTCCTAATGTAACTGTGTATAACACCTGCTGTCATTAATTTTTCTTATTAAGTTGTAACAGGTGAGGCAAGCTGGAAGCTTAGTGGTAGCATTACTGAAAAGAGGCAGGCCGATTCCAAGTCTAAATGCCAAACTACATGGGGTGTAGAAAAGCAAAGTTAAGCTTCAGGATTGCAAACGATTATTATGACAGTCTATGACCCTGGTCATCTCATGTGACAGTTAGTAGTGGTGAGTCAGAATATAATGAACAGGTCCTGGACTTATGATGTTTTATTCAATGTCTTTTTGTTACCACATTGATAAAATGCCATAGAAACTTAACTCTTGCTTATATCACTTAGCCAGTGGTAAAATTGATTTCATTATATGTTTTTTTTCACTTAAAGTTACAGAGCCTGTCAACATTAGGACTTAGTGTATCCCTAATTGGGCTAGGACTATAGTAGGTGCCCCCCAAAATATATTGATTAATGTTCAAACCACAGGTGGATCACTTCTGTCCATGGAAGAATCTCAGAATGTAGGGGTAGAAAGGGGCAGCATGGTTATTTACAGTAGAGTTTAACACCTAAAATGGAAGCATCCCCCTGCTATGCATCTGTCTGAAATCAATGTCCTCCTGATCTCCAGCCTCCCTTAAAACCCATTGACACCTATCCATCCTTTCTAGGTCCAGATAAAATCACACATTTCTGTTGATGCCACTCCAATTTTTTCACCAGAATGTGATTGTTTTTCTTTTTTGAATTCCTTTAGGAGTTATGCTGTCTAGGGAATGTAGTATTTAATACCTTTTTTTTGACTTCATATTTTACCATATTTTCCTGGTTTGATACAATGCCTATCCTCACCTCTCTACATATTAACATACAAGGCGGTGGTCATCAAGGAGTTTAACAATCTCTAATAATTGATGAAACTATATTATTCATTGTAGAAAAGTATAGTTTTAAAATTTTTTTCTTCATGTTGGTACACGAAATTATATGTAATAGAATAATAAAAATGCCATTGCTTTTACAATTTAAGATTATTGCTTTAAACTAGGCCAACATAGCAACTATCATTTTTTAAAATCTCAGAGAAAAAAGACTAGTTTCAGGAAGAAAATGTTGGAAAATAAAAGGATTTCTTATATTCTGTATCCTGTGTTCTTGTTAAGAAAGTCAATAATGGGAAGAGAGAAAAAAAGATGGGGAAACAGTGAGTGGGGGCAGGGGAGAGAGAAGGGAGGGAAGGAGAGAGAAGAGAGACAGAGGGGAGGGGAGGGAGAAGAGAAGAGGCTATAGGGCAAAGCTATTGTGGTATTTTTGTTATTAGTAGGCTGCTTTTATAACACAGGAATTTTAAAAAATGTTCTCATTTTAAGTGTTAAAATAAAGAGGTTTGTGAATCTTATTAAGGTAGTCGATACTTCTTTTTAAAGGATAGACAAACAATGCCATGTCCGTAACAGGAAACAAAACATTTTAGTGATTGTGTCTCCTAGTCTCTTTAAAGGCACAAAAGACATACACTTGAATCACAAATCTGCCTGCATAGCATGCTAATTATTTTTTCTTTGTGAGGTTTATTTGTGCAAATAACAATGGAGACAACATTCTCATGCAAATGGCAGCCAGGGGTCACACCGGTCCTTCCATCCTCACTTTGCCAAACAGAGGCCTCTACTCTAGAGCCTCATGGGGGTCTGGACACCATTGGGAGCCTGAGCCTGTAGAATGTTAATTTTAAAATATTTCTTAGCAATCTATTTCTATCAAAGTCAATTTATGAAGTTGGAGTAACACTATAGGAACTCCTGCAGGTACAAAGGTAAAATGTTAAATGGTACATACCCAGTCCCCACATTTGTGGCTGAAGGACCCTCTTTACATTGACAGGGTTTCTCTGTACTCACCATCTGTGCAGATAAAAGGGGTGGAAGATTTTAACCAGTAGGGTATTAGTCATATTTAGAAATATTTGACTTTTAACTTATTAGTCAAAATATAACCAACTTATATCAAAATTTAATACTATTTTCATAGGTTGAGCATTTTACATTAGTAAATAGAATAGTATATTAAACAGAATCTAGTGTATCTGAAAAGTACAGGTCCTGTTCATTAGACTATTTCCTAAGGGACACCATGCTGAATCCCAATAATTTTTCCATTGACAATCTAAGCACAACCTGTGTTAATCTGAAACTACATCTGGTATTTGGTCATTTATTTTGGGCTGGTGATTTAAAAGGTATTTATTATTTCATTCTTTTCTTTATAAATGTCTAAGTGTATACTCCCCAGATATGTACTCTTTCATGTACTTTTTCTATAATATACCAAATATTTTATAAAGCCTAAAAAACTAAAAATGGCCCTGCCTAGTGTGGCTCAGTGGACTGAGTACCGGCCAATGAAGCAAAGGGTGGACAGTTCGATTCCGAGTCAGGGCACATGCCTTGATTGCAGGCCAGGCCCCCAGAAGGGGGCACATGAAAGGCAACCACACATTTATATATCCCTCTATCTCTTTCTCCCTCCTTTCCCCTCTCTCTACAAATAAATAAATAAAATCTTTTAAAAAGATTTAAAAGCCCTAAAATGATGAAGTAGAACTTCTATTTATGTTTCTTTCTATCAAAAAGACTTGACTTGCAGAGATACCAAGAGATACATATACTCTACTTTAGAAACCACTGATCTAAAGGCAGTCATATTCAAAACTGTATATAAGAAAAATATATACAAGTTAGAAACCATGGTGAAAAGGGAAATTTTAGCAATATCAGAGAAGAAGGTATATTAGACACATCAAGAGGAATGATAGTAGGAATGACTTTGGAAAATAAAGACATACCAGTAGGGTAATAACTGACAATACGCAAAACCAAGAAGTCCTTTCAAGGTTTAATTTCCTGCTTCATTAATTTGATTATATGATTCTATGGGATGATGTGTGTGTTTTCATAATTATAGAATGAACAAAAGACTGTTACATAATGACTTCTTAAAGATCTTTCAGTGTAAAAGTTAAACTCAGAAAAGCAAAGTTCAGTTCTTACTGTGAAGACTGCTTCTCCTCTAACGACACCAAGAGAGACACGCGGAGTTCCAGATTCATCATGCCTTCTATTCCTTTCCAGTGCTTCATGTTGTGTTATAGCAACATAATTTAAGTGCAGCCTTGACTGAGGATTTTTTCATTTAGTTTTCCAAAGTAATGCTTTAAAAAATGCTTTCAAGAACATTATGACTTGCATATTATTGTACTGAGATACTTAACTAAACCCAAAAGCATTCATGTTTTTTAAGTAAATATGAATTCTGTCCTATTTAAACATGTATCCAGAACTAGTACTATAAATTATTTTGACTTTGTCATTAAATACACATGCATAAATACACATAAATGTCAATATAGATATTATTTTAGAAATTGACTGTAACTAAATACTTAGGCACTTTAAAATATTTTTAAATGAGTGAACCACATGAATTGCTTCCAAGCCATTAAGTCTACACTATAAATACAGTGCCGAGTGGGAAACAACATTTGTATACAATTGAAAGGGCAAAATAAATGTGTTTATAAAATAAAATTGAAGATTTTTTGTTTTCTAAGATTAATAGCAAGTGAATTCTCCATTACTGGCAAATAAGTATAAAAATTTCTGTTTAGAAATGGAGGCCCAATAGCAGATTTAAGTGACTATTTGGATACTTCACATTTAATTATCTTCAGGGGTAGCACATCATTGCTTCAGAGAAGAGAGTTCTGAAACAGGTCAAACACCAGCAGGCACCTGCACATCATGGGGGTACCAGAGTGTCACTCCATGACTGAAAGATGTTCTAGGAATATTTGAACACCAGGGGAGAGAGTTTTCTTAAAGTCGCACAAAAAAATTCCTCTTCCTGATCCTCCTATATCATCCCCATGACATGACCAGTTGCCATTTTGCTTTCTGTCTACATAAATTCATTCACAGCTAGGAAAGAGCGATTTAGGGCTTGATATTCAAAATGTAATGGTGTTCTTTTTTTTTCATTCCTCATTTTGCTCAACACCCCTGCAGAGTTGATGCAAGTACTGAGCTCCCTTTGAAGTCAGCTTGCATCATCTTTGATGGAGTATAAAGTAGTAGGAGATACTGACTGCAGTTCTGGGCATCTCAATTCCCATTTCAGATGATGCCAACACATTTGTAAGTAAATGCGTGTCATGAGTAAATCCTTGGAAAAATTGCCAAGCAGTTAAAATTGGCAGGTATAGGCTACACATCTCTACTATAAAATAATAGAAAATAAAATTATTATCCTGTTTTAAAAACATTTTATTTTCTACTGAAGTTATTCTTTTTTTAAAAAATTGTTTAAGATTTTATTTATTTATTTTTAGAGAGAGGAGAAAGGAGGGAGAAAAAGAGGGAATGAGACATCAATGTGTGGTTACATCTTGCACACCCCCAGCTGGGGACCTGTCCCACAACCCAGGCTTGTTCCCTGACTGGGAATAGAACTGGTGGCTCTTTGGTTAGCAGGCTGGTATCCATCCCCTGAACCACAAAAGCTAGGGCTGAAGTTATTCTTACTGTGAGTGATTTTCTGACATATTCTTATTAGTCGATTCAATTTTTCTAATGCTTTATAAAAAGTTACACTTCGTAAAAGTTATGTTGAACAGATATATTTAGATGCCAAAAACATTTGAGACCTTGAAGAATGATTTTTGTTTGTTTGTTTAAGTAATAGTGAAATAAATCATCAAAGTTATCTGTGGATGAGCACTGGTAGCATTAGCTTTTTAATATATCGCTCTTAGAAATAATCACGTTATATACTGAAGATGAGAGTAATTTGGAGGTAAAAGAATAGCAAGACCTTTAAAATTCTGCACTTGTTAGGCACTACTACAGATCACTGAGCTTTTGTTCTCATCTTCTTGTGGCACAGGGAAAAATTACGCTTCCTGTTGATGATGGGTTTTATTCACATGACATGATCTGGTCAATGAAATATGAACAGAGGGACAGAGTGAAGCATTTGAGTACTTAAACTCTCCTCTTGCTCTTCTGCAGAGATGACCATGAAAGTATGTGTGGCACAAGACCAAGGTACACTATAACTCCAAATAAACATGAAGAGTACACGTATTATAGAAAAGTGTCAAGCAGACTACAGTTCACTTGTCTAGTCAAAAACTTAATTTCTGTTATGCTAAATCATTAAGATTTTGGTGTTACTCATTAAAACAACACAGCCTAGCCTATCCTGATTGCTATACATACAAACATATATATACATTTTAAGTTTATATATATATAACCTTAAAAATATGTAGACATATATAAAAATTTAAAGAAAAATAAACTTAGTAATTAAAACAACTCAAACAAAATATACAAAAATTTTTGCAATATATTTGCTCCTTCAACAATGCTAGACTCCGTCCCTCAACCCCCATAGTCAAATATCCACATATGACTTTTGACTACCCAGAAACTTAGTTTTCCTTAGTATCAGTGAGAAATTGGTTCCAGAACCTTATGCAGATACTCAAATCTATGAACGCTCAAGCTCCCCATATAAAATGCTGTAGATCAAGGCATATACTTGGCCCTCAGCACCCAGACTCTACAGGTCAGAAAGCAAGCAGGTATCTATTGAAAACAATTTGTGTATGAGTGAACTCATGCAGTGTAAACCCATGCTATACAAGGGTCAACTCTATTCCACATTTCTGTGATTCTCATTGGTCTAGGTGGAATGTACTATCTATGGCTCTGCAGTAAATGTCTCTAAGCCTTCTGTAAACACATTCTACTCTTATTAGGATAATCACAATTTATGTTGTCCTTCTGAAATTGCAGTTTTCAAAACCATTATATTTTTATAACAATTTAGAATAAAATTTCATTGTTGGGAAAAATTTCAAAGTAAGTCTACAGAAGTTTTAATGAGCCTAGTTTTATTTTATTTTATTTTTTTAGAGAATGTATAGTTGCTTTGGGAACTGGATCATAGGTTATAAGAAGGCTGGGAGTAAAGAGGAGAATTGTGGCAGAAATTATGTGTAGTTAATTTTTCCTGTGTTGCCTTATGTCTATATATCACAAGATTTTACATTCCATTAGTTCTACAACATTTCCACTAAAAAAACCACACACAATCTAAATCATAAGAGGAATATACTAACTATTAGAAATGTAAGATTCTCAGAGGGTTTAGCAAACTATGCTAAATTGCAGACAGACATGTTAGTTTCCTCTGAATCAGTAATTTAAATCTTTCCCCTTATTTTTCCATCTGATTTTCAGTAGGTCACTCTCAAGTCAAAATTTAATTTTATGTGGTTGAAGTGAGAGAGCCAAAATGAAATTGCATGCTATGGGGGAAAATTTAACCTACTTTTAATAGCCCCTTTGAAAGACACTTTGAAGACTTAACTTACTTTAATAGTTTGTTGACTATCTGAAGAATGAATTATTATATCCTTGTCAAATATTAAATAGCATGCTGTTAAAAATATTAGTCACACAGGGGACTGTTTAACAGTAATGTCACAGAAAAGCTCTGGTCTATATGATCAGGCAGAGTCTGGAACTTAATATCCTGGGGTTTTGGAGCTCTCCCTTCCCGGGAATCCACAGAGGAGTGGGAGTGGGAGTGGGAAGCTGCTTCAGGTTTCTTTGGAACTCTGGCAGGACTCTGCCAGCTGATACATTCCACGTGCTGTTCCAACCAGCTGAGGGGCCT
The DNA here is from genome assembly GCF_021234435.1 of Artibeus jamaicensis. Lineage (NCBI taxonomy): Eukaryota > Metazoa > Chordata > Mammalia > Chiroptera > Phyllostomidae > Artibeus > Artibeus jamaicensis. The sequence goes on along the minus strand of NW_026521844.1, from coordinate 14,800,072 downwards.
TGTGTCTCTCTGCCTGTCTTCCTCTCCAGGCAGAGTTTAGAGGAAAGACTAAAAAAATTAAATAAATAAAAAGCCATCATTTCAAGTGAGGAAGACTTGAAAAAAATACATCCAAGAAATGTGAGTTGAGATCTAGACTAGAGGTTATAAAGAAAATGATCCAAAGAATGTCTTTTAAAAGGCAGGTTATTTTTTAAGCCTAAAAAATAAGATTAGAAGCTCACTTGGATGATCCCAACTGTGATTAAAAAAATAAATCTTTTACAGTTAACTGAAGAATTTTTCCCCTTTTTGTTCTTTGACTTTTCCTTGCCGGGAAAGGAGCAATCTTTACCTAATCAGAGCGAAGCAAGAATCACTGAGGTAGCGGAAGCATCATGAAGGTGAAGGTCAGGCCAATTTTCCCCCAAGTAACGCTGTTTTATCACTCATCGCACAAAGATTGGGATCTTTCTTTCCTTGATCCTTTGTGTTCTCCCCTATTACTTTAACAGATCTGAACAAACCAGAGATTCTTCATCCAAAAGTTCCATTTAGCTGCATTCATTTCAAATCCTCCAAATTTCATGTCTCAATGTTATAGCAACTCAAGAATGATTCAAAATCCACGTGTTAGGCAGGAAGGCAAGGTTACCTAAAAACAGAACACAGAACATCATGATTGTTTTCACTGGTTCTTTGCCATTCAGTACTGGGCTTAAGGTCATCCCTATTAACCCAGCCACCTTTTACTTTCACGATTTCTGTCTTCTGCATGTGTATAAAACATGAATGATGTTGATGAACCATTGAGTCACAAACTGGATGGTCAGGTTGAGAAGCCAACTACAAAACAAAAAGTCACCTGAGGGATATGTGGTCCCCTAAATAAATGGATTCTGTACTTGCCTCTGAGTAACTGCCACAGCTGTGACAGTCTAGGGCACACGCTATGCCTATTTACTCTCCTAAGTAGATTTCTTGTCTGCACAACAGGGAATCGATATGAAGAAATGGGACAAATGTCATTTTGTACAGATGAAGTTAGGAATTAGTTAATGATTTAAAAGGTCATCTTATTTTAAAAGTATAGCATTTTAATTTATAAGTAGCAGCAAGTCACTGCTTCTGAATCCTGACAGCTTTGACTCAGTTTTCCTATAGCTGAAGAATTCCAGATCATCCTGGTTTGCCCACCTTGTCTCCTCTCTACCTTTCTCTTTTGCACTGACCTTTATTTGCCACCTATTTGTCTCTCCCTCTTTTCCTCTCCTCCACCACAGTCTAGGTGAGAGGATGGCCGCTTTCAGATCAAGGGACACATTTTCTCTCTCAAAGTGGCTTAAAGTAGGTGTTTAAAGCCAAATAGCTTTAAAAAAAAGTCTCATAGCTTTGTGAACATACCGAAAATGTTATTCTGAGAATGCTGCAATGAATCTCTAAATTCTAGTGGTCTGAATTCTCTAGAGATAAGTAAATCAGGGGCTCTACCTTTTTTATTCCTGAAAATGTGATCTTTTTATACCTTCCCCTGTTATAATAATATGAACAGGAAAGCACTGAAGGATTTTATCTTCAAATTAATGTAAAAATATAAAACACTGCTTCTCTCTCCTTTTTTTCCATCTCTAGTAAGTCACAGTATTCTAATATACCGAGGAAGTGGAGGAAAGGGTAGTTCGTGCACACAGTTGTCTGTGGGCAGGAGAAAGACCAGACTGCACCTGCTGAGAAGGTTGATTTAATCCACCTTCTGTGGATTAAACTACTTCTGTGAATCCTTCCCACTTATGGCCTCCCAGCACTACGGCTCCTGTTCATTGGACCAGCCAGAACTCTTCCAGACCCCGACCAGCAAAGCCTAATCCTCATCAAAGTCTCCTTACTGACCTTCCTGCCTCCATTCTCTGCCCATGCCACTTCTCATATCTGAAACAGGATGAAGCCACAACCACCATCCTGGAATTCAGCTTTCAACACCCTCCAAAGATCAGCAAAATTTATGTTTACTTATTTAAGAATCAGGATAGGAAGAATTAGGAGAATTAGATGATGGGTTATATAACCCTCCATAACAAGGATAGTATCTTCTTTCTCTTGTCCACAACTAAAAAATGGCTTATTCCTTACTCATTTCTTCTCCATTATGACACTGCATTTTCATCCCCCTGAATAAAAACAATGGATTGTCATGGGGATGAGGAGAGAGGCCAAAGAACACTGTGATGATGAATAAATGAGAAAGGGTAATTTACCTCATTGAGAACAGACTTTCAAAGCTCTTATCCAGCTTTTGTAAGCTCTTGAGAGGATCAACATTCATATTTAATTATACACATTTTGTATTTATTATAAAAAATCCAAAATGTGTTTGCTGGTATTTTATTAACAAATTGGTTTATATTACTTTCTGTTTTGAAAGAAAAAATTTAAATATCATCAGTTTTTCCTTTATGTTGAAATGTGTGCTCTACTGCCCATTTCAAATCAATGAACTTTCACAATACATTTGCTTCCCATTCACCGGAGTTCCATTTATCTTCCAATGGAACAATTTCCAACCACAATTTAAAAAATTATTATTAAAAGAATTTGGTGACATGCAGTTCTATCACAGATGCAACTAAAATAAAAATGCTTATTTGGTAGCTTTTTACTTGATTCACAAAGCAGTGTTCAGAAAGCAGTAATGTATGATTTCCCGTCTGGCAGAGTAAGCACAGAACATTTTTTTATCTGCTCAGCTGATGCTTGTGTGTTGAGTTAACCAGCCCTTGCATGCTCTGTCTCTTTTAAGGGTCGTTGAAATTTAAATACAATAAATGCTTTATGACAGTGCTGCTGCCGTGGAGACAATTCGTTTCCTAGAGTAGAAGATCAGTTCACAATGACTTCAGGGCAGTCCATACAAGCCATCTTAGCCGGTCAGTAATTAAGCAATAAGATGTGACAGGCAATCTATTTCTGGGCCATTTAACGTATCTCTTGAGAGATTTTTTAAAGCAAGAGGTTAAAGGTCAAGTGACTTTAACTACTTGAGAAGTTCACTGCCAGAAATTTTCTATTACTACAATGAAATTAAATATGAATTATTAAGTCTATGATAATGAATTAGAACATCTATACAGGGTTTTTTCATGTATAGTTAGGAAATCAAGTCAAAACAAAATTTAAAGAAATTAACTTATGGATTCCACTACAGTTTACCACACGCCACCTCATTTCATTTTTTCCAGCAACCTTGTCAAGCTCCTATTATCTCCATTACACAGTTGAGGTGTGTGAGGCTCAGAAAAGTTTTATGACTGAAGTAATTTGCACTAGGATTCGGAAACTTTCAATGAAATACTATTAAATTTCAAGGTCTCACTTTAGCCAAACTTAATGCATTGTTCTTTCACACCCAAATTCAATTTCTTTTGATGAAAGCAAAGATTATTTTTAAAAACTTCGCTGTCCCAAGGGCTCCTGGAAGTGGATTCGGAAGTGGATCCTTTTAGTGAACTAGAAAAAGTTAATAAGAATGTATTAAGCAAATTTTTAATTAATCCTATAAATCAGACTAAATATAATAGCAGACATATTCGATAAATCATCTAAAAGAAACATTTGGGCTTCACTGGACAATATTTAAAATTTGTCCAGACACTTCCCTACAATGCTGAGATTCTTTCTTAAAAACATTGTCTTATTTCTGCACCTTATTGCATGTCCCCTGGCAGAGACACTTACTGTCCATATGGCTCTCTTAGGTGCCTCGCTCAACCTCCCTCTTGCAATATGTATAAGCACATTATATTAATGTGTTACTATGAACAGAAAATGGTCAGCTCTCTTTTAGAGCCAGTTGGTTATTTTTTTTCTAAGTTATTCATGACTTCAAATGTAGTACTTGGTATGATTTGGCTTACCTTCTAAATTTTCCCCTTCTCTCTTGAGTTTTTCCTACTCATTCCCAATTTTCCTTGCTTACTGTTTTCACTAGTGATATCCTGATAAGCAGACATCTAATTTCATTTTATAGCAAAACTGTTTACCATCATATCAGATTTATATTATATGCTCAATAAATAATTATTTCATTTGTTAAATTGATGTATAACTTTATAGATCACAAATTTCAAAAATTTCAAACTATAACTAAATGTTCATTAATATTGAATTTTATTTTCTCTTCAGTCTTTTCTGAGCTTCTCAAACTCTTTTAATACTCTCAGAGTATTATCTAGATTTTCTTTCTTTGTCTTTATGGAAATAATTCTTCTGACAATTTCCATGACACATCACTCATCTTGTTTTATTCTAATTGTTTCATTTATTTATTTATTCAATATTTATTGACAATCAATATTTATTGCTTTTCCTAACTTTTATCATGTTATAATGATTATATTTTAGCAGGACTTAATAGCTTTATACTTAGTTAAAATTGTTTCCAGATTCTGACCCTACATTATTTCTCAGTCTTAGTTTCCAAACTGGGTGATTTTGGCATATACCTGTATGTAAGTATGAATATGTATGTTTCTGGATATAATTATTTCAGATCAGAATTTCTGGAGTCAGTAAATTCCAGTTATTAGGCAGATGCCATTTTAAACCAAAAGAATATCTTTTGGTCATTCTTTTGGCTGAACTGATAGGAAGTCCACATATATGGTTTTCTGTTGCTTCCCCTGTGGCTAAAACCAAAAGGAAACCCTTGTATATTCTACCATTTACATTTAGGTCAATTGAATCAAACAATAATTGAGGGGTTCTTGGGAGTTTAAGAGGGGATTTCAATTCAAAATCTTGGAGGGAACAGATGTCTCCACAGGATAAGTGTGTGTAAGAACGTGTATAATCCCAGAGGCGATGGCAGCCTTGTTGTGGGCTGAGGAGGTGCCTGTCTGAGGGAAAAGACAATCCGGAGAGAAGAAGACCTGAGAGGCGGAAAGAATAGATGGCTCTCTGATGTCATCCTTCAAATTTCTCCAGATTTGCTCCCAAACTAGTTCTTATTATTAATCATGTAAACCAACCTCTATTCTGCCTACCCCGTTTCTTTAAAACGGTTTGAGTATTGAAACTATATTTCTTTTATTTTTCTTGAGGCTAATATGATACAAATAGAATGTTCATAAAATTTTGGGTATAGTAGGAATGAATTGCAAGTCTTAAATATTTAAGTTACTTTCTCCAAAGTCTTTACCCAAAATATTAACCCTGTCCTCAAATTTATCCTGTAAGAAATACACTTCACTTTTGAAAGGACTGTTTATGTTTCAGTCACCCACATGTTGGAATATCTGCCCCTATTTGCAATCATTTAGAGTCTAGTAGGTCCAAGAGAATTCTATATCATAAAACTGGTGGAGAAGATGTAGTTTTAAAACTTAGAACTCTGTACTCAATGAAGTTCCCAAGGAGACTGATATAAATTACCACAAAAATGTTGAGCCTAGATCAAGTATAGTTCCCCAAATATAGATTTATGGCAGAACTAGACTTCTAATGGTTTCCTCGGGGTTCTTTTATAAGGTGGATTTGGTAGAATGTTTAGCACATGTGGTTCATGGTTTCACTGCTAAGGATGACTTTCCACAAATTATGGTGTCAAGTAAAAATTTACTCAACATAATCTTGTGGAAATCTCAGGTGAAAGTGTCTTTATGATGAACTGTTTGAAGGCTACTTCCTGTTTAAATGAAATTCCTTGGAGACCATGCATTTTGAGGTTTAACATTGAGGCTAAACTTCAAGGTGTATTTTGTTCAACTTTTTTGAAGCATCTGAGGTCTGCACAAATATTAAGTTTTATCCTGAGACTACTTTCTCAGACCCTGGGCGGGAAGACCGGATCCGCTGCATTACTATAGATGGCTGTCTCTAATTCACCAATAGTTATTAAAGGCTCCAATCACGGGTTCTTAAATCTCCCCATTTTCCCTTTTTTATTTGTAAAAGGCTTTTATAAGAATTACTGTACATGCACAAAAAGACCCCATTTAGAAAATAGTTTGTGAATCCCCATTCTGTACAGTAATGGTCCATATACCTGTATTAAGTCAGTTTCTTTAATAAGGAGAGTGCCTTTTTAGTATTTGAGAAATTTGCCCCTGCTGAGGTTTGAACCAGGTACCCTTGGATCTAAAAGCTTTTGCTTCACTCTTTAGATAAAGTAGAATCTTCTTAAAGGGGGGTGGGGTGGGGAATTCTCTTTGACTTTGCAACCATATCTTTGACAATTTTATTTTATTTTTTTCTGAGTAATTTCCTCCGTCTCTTCAATCCATCTTTTGTTTTCTCTTTCCTAGACTCTTCTTTTAAAATCTGAGCATTTGGCTATCATTGGCCTTTAAAAATACAAACACGAATCTCTGCATTGAAGACCAGTGTTTAAAATCTAATAACGTAAATGTTGTTAAACAAAATAATTTGCAAATGTCAGGCCTCACACTTGGGCTGCAGAATTTTTAATATTCTCCCACCTCTAAGAATTCATGAGTCTAAGTCATTTGTGTCAAGTTAAAAATGAAAGTTTATCTTATAGAAGAAAAATGATAACATAGTAATCTGACTTCTGTATTCTGTGTATTGCTTGATGGAGGCCATTTGCCAACAAGACTTCTAGAATCCTGTTCCTAAAATTATAGTGAGATAATGAAATAAAACCCTAATTTTCTAAATTCCCTCAAAGATTTATTATATATACACTAACTGAATTCTACTCTCCTGCAATTTGTGATGTAACATTCCAGCCTTTTTTTTATTGCAAATTTCATCATATCCAATAAAGGGTTAACAAGAGAATTACAGGCACTTACGAGCTTTTGTAAGATTAACTTATTTCATTCTAAAAACTAGGTTGTGTTCCAAGTGTTTTCTAAGCAAAATATTCTGTGGAGATCTCTAATAAATAGGCCAGACACTGCAGTAGGCTCTAATGTTGCAGCAACCAAGGTGATTTTTCTCCTCCTTTGACAGAGCAGAATTCCACTGCAGTTACCACACCCACACTAAACCCAGGTCTAGATCCTAAGTTGCCACTGTTTCCTCATTAAGCATCTTAAATTCTCGCAGTTTGCCAGGTGCTTTATGAAACATATAGAGACTAGTTTTTGCACAAAAACATGTTCATTCAAGGATAATATTGGACACATTGTAATTACTACTCCCACTAGAACCATATATATGTTATAGCAAAAAGAGTTTGGGCACAAAAAAGAGAAAATTTAACAAGGTATGTTTCCTTTTTGTTGCAATGCCAACCATTATTTTTTACTCATAACTCTCTGAGTCCAAACTGGTAACAAGCTGAATCTGGATTTGCCAACTTATTCAAGGTCGGGAAATAACAAAATTTTGTTATTTAATAGGCTTTTTAAAAACCAGGTAAATGCTTTCTTGGACAATCAGCTGCATTCCAGCCCTAAATTCTTGGAGTTACCTTGTATTTGTTCTTGAATGAAGTCACCAGCAACAGCTAAAACCTCTAAGTTCAAAGCTGAACTGATATCAAGCGGGAAAGTCTTTGTTTCAGAGAGTAATATCAGTTCTATACTAGATTGAAAGACAAAAATCTGAAAATAAACACTGTTTAATTATCCATAGTTTCTTTAATGTAAGGTCTTTTATATACAGGTATATAAATGACCAGCAAAGTGCCTGTAAACATAGTAATTATTTAATAAATATTTGTAGAGCAAAGAAAGTTCCAATAACTGTGGTAAGAAAAACATGCATTATGACTCCTGATCATATGAAAATAAAATTAACGTTTGCAAACCAAGTTGACAGATTGATCATTGAGAAGTGTGGGTTCTGAATTTCTGCTTCCTTGACCTAGTCTTTACATGCCAAAAACAGTTTTTCTGTCAGGGCCAACAATAGGCATTTTTAAGTTTGGGGGCAATAAAAGCACTTCATTGAAAGTTCCTCATTTGATTTCTTCATTCTGAATTGTCTTCTAAAAAGGAAAAAATAAAGGAAAGTTAACAATTTTGGTAATAGAGATAAAGGACTTGAATGCATTGTTTTGTTCATTTGAAGATTAAAAGGTTTACTATTTCATTTCTAGTTTCTTGTTCATTTTTATATAATTGTGTTTTCCTGTAGGTAGCATGAAAATCAGGATTACAATTTTTCCAGGCTATGATTAGTGCTTTCTCAAATATGATTCAATGTAGGCAATACCTTTTCTTTCCACCTCAAATTCTTTATTAAAGAAGCATAATTGTCAGTAGATGTGTTCTGTAGAAAGATGAAGAGAGATGAAATTGCAATTTAAAGTTCTATTGATGATTGCTTTCCGCTCTGTCTTCCTTTAATTCCTTGACTGGCATTGCCTGCAGTATGACTAGCTCCCTGAGAGAGGGAGGACCCAGACTTTGACACCAGAAGATAACTCTCTCTCCCCTCTCCCTGCTACCTCCACTCCCTTAATCATTAGTCTTTCAGTCATTCAAACTCTTCTCCAGACTTGTTCTTCTTTGCTCCTTGGATAAAATCTCAAACAAATATAACAGTTTCTGGACATTCTTAGATAATAATCCCTATAATCACTTTTGGTAGAAATTATAAAAATGTCCCAGCTAGAGGAATATTAAAAATAACCTGAATTAAACATAAAATCAGTTTCTTTTCTTTTCCATGTTGGTACTGCTTTCTGCTTTCGACATAGGGGAAAAAAGAGAAAGGGCATGGTTGGCTATATCTTTGTTCCTCACTTTTAACCCTTCCATCCCGTATTTACTTCCCTTGCTTGTTGAAGTTTCTAATTCTCACATAGATGAAGAAAAAAGGAAAAGAAGTTCAAATCAGTAAAGATCTTATCCGATGATGTTAATTTATCTAATGATGCTGTTCTTAGGAAGGACAACCCAGATTTCTAATTCTGATTCTCCCAGATGGTGATTTTATGATTAGTTGGAGAATACCCTGCCAAGATCCACTGATTGCAATGATCTATTGTGATCAAGTGTCCATTCGGCTAGCTGCTGACAACTTTATTCCTCAGGGTGTGGCAAGTCCACTCCACACAAACTCTCACTGATAAGGCTCCATCATCACTCCAAGAATGTTTTAGAAAAGTCTATTTCAGGCTGCTTTGAGTCTGGCTTCCTCTCACCCGATTTACATTGGGTCAACAGGAAACCCATGCCTTTGCTTCCGGCATGTGATTCTTTCTCCCAGCCTTCATCTCTCTGCTTGTCTGCTACACAGACTCTTTCAGTCCTAGTCTTGAGCCTTTTAGCTTCCCATGTGAAGGTCAAAAGCCATCTGATTCTAAAAGACAGGTGTTAAGTTCCCTGTGAGTGGTCCCTTCTCATTTTTTCTACTCCCACTTCTTTTCCTTATTCATGGTAAGGAAAAGTTTAGTACTCTTCTCCAAATAAATTCTTTTTCAGAAACAACCGTTTTACTTGCTCCTCCCATCTTTAATTCTTTTCAAAGAGAAAATTATGGTCAGAATTACAAAACTTTTTAACCACCTTCTTTTACAAGTCTTGCATAAGTGTGTTAAGCCCCACAGTTTGGGCTACCTTGGCATTTATAACATTTGTTCCCTAAATTTCAAGTCTTGGCTAATACTAAGAAGGAGCTTACGTTAGCATTCTATTGATACAGGGTGCAGCCAAAGGGGGGGGGGCAAAAAAAAGATTTGGAATGGTGTCCAGAATTCAAAGTGTATAGGAATATTGGAGAGACTTATAAGATGTCCTCACCGCCCCTCCCCCCCCCCCACAGAGGGAAGGGATGAATGGAGCCAGGCCATTGAGAGCTGTTTTGCATAGCAATAGTTTTGCAGCTAACCTCTAGAATGATTATTTAACATGTCTATAACCTTTAACTGGTTTCATAGATATGTTAAATAGCTGTGGCCAGGTTTTGAGCCAGGGAGAAGGGAGTAGCAGGGATTGAGGATGGTAACACTCCTGAGTGAGAGTGCCTGTGTGAGAGCTTGGAAAAGACTGGCTCTGGGACATGAGGGGATAACTGCCCTGGTGAGGGGAGAGCCACGCGGTTTCAGCAGAGTGAGGACCCCCCCTTGGTGAGGTGAAAGAGGGAGCCACGTGGTTTTGGCAGGGTGCGGACCCCTCTTCCCCAGGTGAAAGGGAAAACCATGCAGCTTTGCCAGAATGGAGATCCCTGCAGCCAGGTGAAGAAGAAAGCCAAATGCTTTTGGTGGAGTGCGGACTCCTGCAGCTTTGGTAGAAGAGGCCCACGCGGCTTTGGGGTGCCCCCATTGGCCGCATGGCCTGGGAAAGCAAGAGAGACTTTGACTGCAACTGGGTACAAAGGACTCTTGCCAGTGGACCATGAGAGGGTACCACAGTACTTTGGATTAACTCGAGATCCTGCACAGTGACACAGCTGAAGGTGCCAACGACCTGCAACACAGACGTGTGCTCTTTTCCTGATTTACGGTACCCGGAGTTGGGACAGTGGGAGAAGGGAGAGCTGTGTGGGTGCAGGTGTATACCCTAAAGGACTTTGATATTTTAGTGGAGGCATTAGGCCTGAATAGCATTAAATAAACATTTTGTTTCCTTTTCACAAATCTCTGGCTTTAAGAGATGTCTTTCCAATTGGCGGCGGAAAGAAGAGCCCAGTAGATTTTAGTATTTTGTTTTTGGGAGGGGCCCCTGTTGTATAGCAGTTTTGGGCATCCCTAGGTGGGCCAAATATTGTATTGCCCCTCCCTCGGACCTCTTGTTCGGTAACACTATTATGATGATTGGTAATGAATTTATCTTTCTTTTCTTATTGGAGACATCTACCATAAAAGTGAGGCTCCTGCCTCTCTAAATTTGAGAGATTTTACAGAAAAGAATAAGGCCAGTTAGGTAGGGAAATATTATCAAATAGTACAGAATCTTAATTTATGACTGTCTCTCTATTTATTCCTATTTGCAGATGAATACTTACCTCAGTTAAGCCAATGTTAAACCTCATTATTTGTTCTCTACCTAATTTCACATAAGTTCAGAGACAAAGACCAGACAATCCTCCAGACCTGAGTTTCTGTGTTTTTCACCCAGTCAGAGGGCTTGACTTGTGTGTAGTCTGAGTACATCTGCAATATCCAGCAGCATCTCTGTTATATGGTCTTAATCTCTGACTAAGCCATTTACTGTGAGACAGCAGGGATGTTTCTCCTCTCCTCTCAGTCAGATCTTGACGATTTAGAGCACTGCGTAAATTGTTTTGTTATCCTTTCTGCTTGAATTTGGACATATTAGCTGTAAAATAATTCATTACTATAAATTCATACTGTAATTAATCCAATCAACAATTCTTTAATTTTACTTTATTTTTTCCATTTATTTGTAGCAGTACATTTCACTCAAGTCCAACCTGTGAGATGTGTTGAGTACACTTTACAATTCATCTTTTAAAAATATTTAAATCCATAAATCCTAGTAAATCATTCTTAAGAGACCTGTCCAACTATAATTTTGGCTCTAATATTTTAAGATGGAAAATAATTATTATGAAGCATAGAGATATCTCGACAGTTTATTTGGAAACAGATCTTAATAATAGCAACTGTTCACCATATTGCAAAACAGAAAGAATTAATTTACTGTGGGATAAGAAGTCCTGCCAGTCCCTGAATGCCCTACATAGTTTCCTAGATTTATTTTACCTCACAGAAAAACAAAGCCCTATGTCCAGGTTTGGTAGCAAACAACCTCTGTTTCCCGTGTGCTAGGCTTCAGTCGCTCTTCTGGTAATAAGCTTCATGCACATTTGCTAGGAAGCTGGGCAACTTGTCAGCAGGTACTATGATACTGTGCAGCCCCCCATCCTGCTCCAGTAAGTCAGGACTTTTGAGCCCCAAATTTCTGACAGATGTCCTCCAGCTGGTCTAGCTCAGGGAAGCTACTTTCATATATGTCCTGGCAGCTCACATGGCTCTGGTTCATTAACTCCCTCACAGCTGGACCGTGTTGTCAGGTGCCTCTTCACGCAGCTTCTTAAATTGGGGAACTCACTTTCTCACTGTGTACATGCTTTGCTCACTGGTAGAGTTTGAAGGTGAGCACATATTGAGTGTTTGGACTTGAGATTTGTGTTCAGAGTCCCTGCGGGGTAATTCCTAGACAACTGCAAACTTCCTTGGGGACATGGGGTTCAGGGTGAAGAGCATCCTCTCTGATCAAGAATATTTCTTCCAGACTGACCCTTAAATTGCCTGCACCTCCTGTAGCCACAGTACTTTATCCCATTGAAAGTTTTTGTTCTTAATCAAGAGCCTTGAAGCTAGCAGATGCTCCATCATTCTGATGTTAAAATCAGAAGTTGATGCCTCATTCATTTCCATACAAACATTAGCAATCAAACACTGCCACTTGGGAGTTTTGCATCAGTTGCTGTCAGAGTACTAAATTCTATCAGCTGTGCAGTTCCTTCTCCTGCAAGACATTAAAAGGGCTGGTTCATTTATCCTCCTTTGGTGCCAATATAACATTCACTCTTGGTACATATTTCTGTGAGATACACTTTTTAGATAGGTTCATTCCCAAACTGTGAGCATCACCAAGCAAGAACCACATACCAAAGCACTGGAACTGGGGAGGCCAGGACTGGGAGGGATGGTTGTATCCATCAAGCATTTCATTCCAGTTTGGGTTACTAAGACCAAATTGTTCCCAAATTCCTTTAAATTCACACAGAAAATAGTTGTGCTACAGAGGCTTGGTTTTGTCAATCTGAACATTATTAGCATTAATACTGAAGTCTGGGTGTAAGAGATTAGTAGTGGACAGTTGCAGAGTGTATATTTTCACAGGTTTCACAGCTCTTAACGTGTCTTGTTTTATAACCATAGGAAGGACAGGATATCCACCATAATTCATGTGCTATCCTTCTAACTTGTCTTTGCCAAAATTAACCAGTACAATACCAAGACTTTCTCTCTAATCTCCATCTTTGACATCAGCTCCCACATCTCCGAAACATTTTGCAGCCAAGCCAGAATGTGGAACTACTCTTCAGCAGCTCACAGAAGAGCTATCTCACTGTCAGTTTGCACCAGGGTTCTCTCCACAGGTGGTCCTATCAATCATAGGTACTGCACAGGCCATAGCCTGCCGCCCACAAGGACCCCTTGGTTGGAGCAGAGGCGTATGTGGAGAGCAGAGAGCTGTCCAAGTGGAAGCGCATGCTGCCTTCCTCTGTAGGTGGGGGCCACTTGCTGGGGGAGCTGGTAGGTGCCTCCTGAGTGGTGCTGCCCACAGCCGTGGATCCTCAGGTTCTAAGTCAGGGCTGCCCAAAACAAAGGAATCATATAAAAATGCCCTTGACAATCAATTGCACTCAGCATTGTGCTTTAGACTGGACAGGACAGCAGGTTCAATTTCCAAACCCAATTTTATTTCTGAAGAATATTTGGGACTTCCAGGTGAATAAGGAGAAATAAGACAAGCCCCAAAATTAAATGTGATTATAATCTATTGACTATGATCATGATACTAAGGAAAAAACTCTGGGATGTCTCTCTCTCTAGAGTACACTTTGTCTTTCCCCACCATTTCCCTTAGGCCAATTTTCCGGGCTTCACTCTTTCTCCTAAGCTTCGAGGGCTTTTATTTTTCCTCTATAACTTGTTTCTGGAGTCCATCCTTTCTACAGCTCACTTCTTCTACCCTAAAAAAATGCGAATATTGAGAGGAAATAAATTCCCTTTTGGATGAGAGGGATGAGACACCAAGGACTTAGAAAGAATTCCTTTCCAATGGGCCTTAGATATGGTAGGACATTAGAATAGGAGACTTGTGTGCCTGATTGAGGGAACAGTGGGAATATAGTGAAAATATTGCAGGCATGGCTGTTGTAAAATCTGTTGTATATGATGTGTGAAAGAGAATAAAACTAAAAAGGAAGGCTTCAGCCAGACTTGGGGGAGTCCTAACTGCCAGGATTAGAAAGATTAAACTTTATTCAATTAGGAAAGTCTGTGAGAAATGATTTTAAATATTCTAAGGAAGAAAATTAAATAATTGGGTCAGTTATGGAGATTGGTTAAATTGGTAGCAGTAAGAGTAAAATAAATAGAATGCTTGCAAATGAAAAATAGAAACTAAAGATGGATTTAAACAATGATTTATCCAAGAAGCAACGACTTTCTGAATAAATACGGTGGGAAGAGAAGAGAGAAATGAACATGGGAGGTATTTCTGTGGTCCAGGGGATAAGACTTGAATATATATTGGATACAGATATTAGAAAGGGAGAATAGTTATTATGATTTCAGGGTTTACATTCTGAAGGGGCAATTATCCAAAATAGAGAAAAAAAGAAGTCCTCATACAAGAAATAACTGATGGCAAAAAATCAAGCGTTATTTTTGATGTTCACAAGAAAGAGCAATCAGGAGTTAGAGTGATGAAAAAAAGGCTTCTTTTAAAGCTTTGAAAGTTGAACAAGAATTCTTGGTGAAAATGAGACAGAATGGAGATGTAATGTATGATTAAAGGACTCTCCTATTTCCACCTAGGTTTTCTAATGAATATATGTTGTTTTAGATTAGTCTGTCCTTTATTTATTTTTGTCCTTTAGATGGTACCCAAGATAAACAAGAATAGAAAGAACTGAGGTTTAGATTCACTTAGAATGGTATTTAAGGTAACTCAGAAGAAAGAGACTTCTTGGAAATTGGTCTATTTTTTAACTTATTTTTAAATAACAAACAGTATAATTTACTATTTTTGTTGTACAGTTTTAAGAGTATTGAGAAATTCATGTAGTCATCTGGCTACCATCAAAGTCAACATACGGAACTTTCCCATCCACCCTCCCAAATTTTCTGTCACCATCCCTTTTGTCCCTTTGTAGTCTGCCTTTCCCCACAACTAACCGTTAGCAACCATACAACTGCATTCTTTCCTTATAGATCTCCCTCTTTCAGAAAGTTGTTCAAGGCACAATTTTAAAATGGCATTCACCCCTGGTCATGAAAACTCCCAATGATCATGCTGCATTGTAGGGTGGGCTTAATCATACAAGCCCTTTAAAAGCAGAGAATTTCTGCCTCATGACAGAACAGGGAATCCAAGATGTGAAGCAAGAAAGAAATTGACTCACCATAACTTTGCTGCCTAGCTTTTGAAGGAGGTCATGTCGAAGGCTGTGAAAGTAGCCTTCGGGAGCACAGCACAACTTTCCACTGAAGGCAGTAGGGAACCGAACACCTGAGTCCTCCGACCGATCGTAAGAACTGACTTCTGCCAACAACCTAAATGGTTTTGGAGGTTGTTTCTTCCCCAGAATGTCTAGGAAGAACCCATCCCAGATGACATCTTGCTTTGTCCTTGTGAGATGTTGAGCAGAGAACTCAACTGAATCTGCCCAGTACTTCTGACATACAGAAGAAAGAGCTAATAAGTGAATGTTGCTTTAAGCTGCTGATTTTGTGGTAATCTTTTAGATAGCATTAGAAAACTAATAGTCATACAAATAAAATTATAGAGTATGTGGCCTTTGGGACTGGCTTATTTCATTCAAAATAATGCATTATTTTATATAATGAAACATAATGCAGAAACATTCGTATTATTTTATGGATCACTGAGTAGTATTCCATTTAAGGAATGGGCCATTATTTGCTTACTTATTCACTACTTGAAAGCCATTTGGGTTGTTTCTAGTTTTTGGAGCTTGAAGACAGGCTGCTTTAACCATTAGTGTATAAGTTTTGTGTGAAAATAAGTTTTCATTTCTCTTGTGTAGCTATCTAGGAGTGAAATTTCTGTGTCACATGATAAGTGTACGTTAAAACTTGTAAGAAACTGACAAACTGTCTTCTAAAGTGACTACCATTTTGCATTTGAATCAATGATATTTGGGAGTTTCAATAGGTATTATCAGAGTTATTTACGTTAGGTGTGCTAATAGCTGTATAGGAGAATATCATTACTAAATTTGATTTTAAATCTGTTTACCACAAACTTTAGAGGTTCTACACTAATTATTATTTCAAAAACTGTAATGTAAACATTAGCATATTTTATCTTCTTCATTTGGAAATCATATTTTGAAAATATACCATTGGTCGAGACTGTGCAACTTTGGACAATAATAGTTTTCCACCGAGATACTAAGAAAGAGGATTTGGGCAAAGATTCAATCATTTAATCAATGTTTACTGATATCAACTACTGGTTATATACCAGGCATTCTGCTAAATGCTCAAGGTAAAAGATGAGAAATAAAGGACTTGCTCTCAAAACCTCTGTGCTCTCTGAGGAAAGAGACACACCATGTGTAATTGTCAAATAGTCTGGTAGATGTCCCAATGGGGCTTGTGAACGGTGCTGTAAGGTCTCAGGTGAGGGAACTACAGATTCAGCCTGAGGGAGCAGGCTAGTAAGGGGATGAAATATGACCCTGGGTGTGCACTGCCTGAGACTGAAGACTCACTCACGGGCAGTGAAGATTAGCAGTGGAAAGTGATGGGGACAGGCTGCCGGGTCCAGTTAGAGTTACTCTAAACAACCGGAAGTTTCAGAAGGGAGAGATGTTTCCTCTCAAATTCTTCAGATTTTTGGAAACCTTCCCAAATAACTGCACTGGATATATAAATTTGAGGATAGCATGTGATATGATTTGGTACATTTCCAATGGAAAAGATTCTCATTCTTACAGATTTGTTTTCATGGTGAAAATACAAACCTGGGCAGGACAAGCATGCTTTGGAGTTAGTTTTTGAGGCGCATGAGTAAACATAATAAACAGGATTTCTTGTCAGAATCTTTCTGCCTTTGGGGTCAGTCATTTAGGTACTGCATATATGTATGTGTCTGTATAAGCATGGGTATATCAATAACACAGACTTAATAGGGAATGATTATAAATAAGACTTTATCAGGGCTAACTAATGTGCTTGTAAGTGTCCAGTGCTCTGATTTTTGAATCTCATATTACAGAACAATGCACCTAAATTCTAACATACACAATACATGCTGAATGTAATAAAAGGGACATTTTTATAGCACATCCAGTATTTCTATATGCAGTTCAGAGCATATGTGGCAGGATTGTATATGTTAAGAGCAAATAAGAATGAGCAAAATTGTGCCAAACAATGTAAGGATTGCACATAATTGAATAAATATAGGGTTAATCATCCAATCATTTTAAAATCACTGTCAAAAAGCATTCACACATGAAATGTCTGAGTTCTGAAGAAAATATTTGGACACTTGAATTTTATTTTATTTGAAAGTTCAGAAGAGTTTTCATTGAGGTAACATTTACTTTTGAGGTGTGTAATCTAGGCTCAGCAGGTTGTAATTCAATAACCTTTGATGTTCTCTGCTTGTTTATGAACTGTGCTGGGGATGGCAATCTAATATCTTCCACAGAAATGCAGAGATGAGCACAGAACATCTTTCTCTGTTCTATTCATAATAGCACCCTTACTGCCAGAATGTAACCAAAGGTCTGTTACAAATGTAAACAGGACAGACTCTGTGCTCCAAAGAGAATGTGATTGGTGTACCAATATCAAAAGCCAATGCATTTTGGGAGACCGGGAAATGTGTTATAAAGTGTACAATATCCTGAAGCATTTCTAAAGCTGCCCCTTAAAGCAGGACACAAGCACTGAATCTAGAGAATATGACTGACTTGTGCACACCAATGTATTTTCAAAATATTAGGTGCATTTTCTTTTGTTTGTTTTGGGCTTTTTTGCAACGCATCAGATTGAGCTCAGTTTTGTGACAGCTACTGAGACACCATATTGTAATTTTTGAGAGCTCTGCCCTTGATGACTTGCAATAAACCACACACAATATTCCCATTGGGGGAAAAGAAGTTGTAAACTGTCACAAATATTATCATTTGCATGATTTGAAGCTTGGGGATCTCTTGTTTAGATTTTTAACTCCAGATAATCACAGATTTTTCTGTTTTGAAAACAACAGTTTGAATATAAACCAACTCAAAGAGGCACATAAGGCAATTTCAAGAAACTAATTAATTTCTACAAAAAAAAAATTCACGTGCTCTGAATTTTTTTGGAGGGTGATTTACAAACATACTTTATTTGCAGAATCAGTCAAAAACAGTTATATTGATAAAGATAGAGCAGAACTCAACTATCCATATCTAAAATATTACATCTAGCCAGGTAGCACTGTGAAAATGTATTCACTTTCATCCAAAAAGGTACTTAGAAAGTGTCACTTTAAAACACTAAAAAAAAGTTTATAAAAATCCATTCAGGCAAATCTGTACTACAGACAGGTAAAGAATTTTCATTTTTATAAAACTATTAATGTAGAATCTTAAATGATAGAATTAATATCTCTGTTATGTTCAAGCATACATAATAGTGGCAGATCTCAAGCTTTAAAAATTTTTGTTTTTCTCTCCAAACAATGATACTCTTCTTGAATTTTCTACAAATGCTGCTATCTTGTTAAAATTACCATCAATGGTAAATTTATGCTTTAAGAGCAAACAGACCAGATGAATAATGCATTTGGTTATCTTCCAACAATAAATATAACCTGTCTATAAATATGTATTTTAAAAATTTTTACTAACAAAAGTAGAAATATATACCCATGAGCATTCTTAAAGCCTCAACCTATCTAATTTAAGCAATCTTTGTACAATCCTTTATTCAGTTTATGAATGGGCTATATTATAGATGATGAATCTGTTTGGAAAAATCCAGCCATTTTTTAATTAAGTATATTTTATTGATTATGCTATTACATTTGTCCCATTTTCCCCTTTCCTCCCTCCTGGTACCCCATTCCCTCCTGCAATACCCCCCTTAGTTCATGTCCATGGGTTGTACATCTAAGTTCTTTGCTTCTTCATTTCCTATACTATTCTTAACCTTTCCCTGCCTATTTTGTACCTAGAAATTATGCTTCTTATTCCCTGAATCTTCCCCTCATCCTCCCTCCTCCCCCTTCCCACTGATAACCCACCATGTGATCTCAATTTCTATAATTCTGTTCCCATTGTAGTTGTTTGCTTAGTTTGCTTTTGTTCTGGGTTTTTTAGGTTCAGTTATTGATAGTTGTGAATTCGTTGCCATTTTACTGTTCATAGTTTTGATCTTCTTTTTCTTAAATAAGTTCCTTTAACATTTCATGTAATAATGGTTTAGTGATAATGAAGTCCTTTAGCTTTACCTTATCTCGGAAGCACTTTATCTGCCCTTCCGTTCTAAATGTTAGCTATGCTGGATACAGCAATCTTGGATGTAGTTCTTGTTTTTCATAACTTTGAATACTTCTTGCCAATCCCTTCTTGCCCACAAGATTTCTTTTGAGAAATCAGCTGATAGTCTTATGGGAACTCCTTGTAAGTAATTCTCTTCTCTTGCAACTTTTAAGATTCTTTCTTTATGTTTAATCTTTGGCATTTTTATTATAATGTGTCTCAGTGTGGCCCTCTTTGGGATCAACTTATTTGGGACTCTGTGTTTCCTTGTATCTCTATTTCCTTTGACAAATTAGGGAAGTTTTCTTTCATTATTTGTTCAAATAAGTTTTCAATTTCTTACTCTTACTCTTCCCCCTTTGTCACCCCTATGATTTGAATGATAGTATGTTTCATGTTGTTCCAGAGGTTCCTAAGCCTCTCCTAATTTTTTTAAAGTTCTTGTTTCTTCTTTCTCTCCCAGCTGAATGTTCATTTCTTCCTTTTGCTCCAAATCATTGATTTGAATACCAGCTTCCTTCCTTTGACTATCGGTTGGTTCCTTGTGTGTTTTTCTTTTCCCACTTTGTATAGCCTTCACTTCTTCCTTTATTTTGTGGCCATACTCAGTCATTTCTCTGAGCATCCTGATCACCACTGTTTTGAACTTTGCATCTGATAAGTTGGCTATCTCCATGTTGCTTAGTTATTTTTCTGAAATTTTTATATGTTCTTTCATTTGGGCCATATTTCTTTGTTTCCTAAATTTGGCAGCCTCTCTGTGTTTTTGTATATTAGGTAGAGCTGTTTGGACTCTCCATGTTCATATACCTGCTATGTTGTAAGGGGCAGAGCCTTAAGTATGGGACAGGGAGGGGCAACTCTCTTTGCTGCTTTGTGACACAGTGTGTGGGGGAGGGATCAGAGTGGGAACAATGTTGCTTACTCACCTGGTGCCCCATTTTCAGTCACTTCCCCCACCTCCCATAAGCGACTCATTTCAAGCTATTGTCCTGGTGCTGATTCTTAAAGTGGGTGGGTTTGTGTATGTTCTAGGATCCTGTGGGCCCTTTAAATGGACTCTCTTGAGAGACCAGCAGTTTATTCCACCACCACAATCCCACTGGTTTTTGCAGTGAGAGACTATGAGACCTTATTTTCCTGACATTGGAACCCTGGGCTGCACAGTCTGGCCTGAGGCTTGGATTGCTCCCTTCCCTTGCCCCACTTGTCCTTCCCAGTTTTGATCCCTTGCACATAAATGTGGGATCACCTGTTCCACTGGCTGCCACTGCTGTCACGTTACCATGTGTCCTTTTCACCACCGACCTGTCTAAGGGAATGTTTTTTCTTTAATTCCTTGATTATTGGTCTTCTATAGTTTGGTTTTCTGGCAGTTTGTGTTGTTTTTTGCTTTTACATTGGTTGTTATGTTTCTTATGGTGTGTGAGGAAGCAAAGTGTGTCTACCCTACTTTTCTATCTTGACTGGATGTCTAAGCCATTGTTAATATAATAAGAAGAGTTTGCATGACATCAATGTAATCTGGCAGCCGAAGATAGTAAACTAGAATGCACAGGTATGAACAATGACGACTTCACTGTACTAGTCAGTGGTGGTGGTAGACGCCATTGAGTGAGCATGTGTACTGTGTGGCTATCACATTCAAAATGATTGAGGGAGTAGAGCAACAAATCTGCATCAAATTTTGCATTAAGTTTGAACATTCCTCTGTGAAAACTATTTGAATGATTTAGAAAACTGTAGCTTTGGGCAGCTGGTGATGGGCAACTTCATCACAACTGTACAACCATTCATGTATTACCTCTCATGCAGCGCTTTTTGGGGAACATCAAATCACCAAGGCGACTCAGTCTTTCTACAGCCCAGATTTGGCACCTTGCAACTTCTGGCTTTTCCCAAAACTAAAATCACCTTTGAAAGGGAAAAAAATTCAAACTGTTGATGAGATTCAGGAAAATATAACAGGGCAGCTGATGACAATTGAGAGAACTGTGTGATATTCCAAATGCATCAGCCTACTTTGAAGTGGACTGAGGCATCATTTTTCTAGGCACAATGTTTCTTGTATCTTGTATATTCAATAAATATTTCTATTTTTCATATTACATGGCAGAATACCTTCTAGACATGCTTTAGATTTAAGTAAAATGTAAACCATCACTATCAAATGGGAACATTTTATTATTCATTAGTTTAACAAATATTTGTCAAGGACCAGAAGTCATTCATCTCCTTATTCCACTGCTCCTCTTGCATCAGGAGTTATTACCATCTCTCACCTTGGTCACTGCAGTGGTCCTAGAACAGAACTCTACACATGTCCTTGTTTTCTTATTGTCAAAAAGTAGTCAGAAAGACCCTTTTGAAGAACAAGTCATCTTATGGCTTTTTTTCTGCAAATTCTCTCACTATTTCCCATTTCACTAAGAGTAAAAGCCAAAACCTTCTTGCTAGCCCCAAAGACCCTACTGATCTGTTCCCATCATCTAGCCCCACTTTGCCTCTCTGACTATATCTCCCGCCTCTTTTCCCCTTGTCTTATGCTGTTCTTGCTCCTTAGCAAATTGGGCCAATCCCAGAGAACTTCAGGTACACTTCTGCTTCAGGATATTTGCATTGGCTGTTTCCTCTGCTAAGAAAACTCTTCCCAGCTATCTGTGAGAAATATTCTCCAACTTTTTTCAGGTTTAGACTCAAATACCACCTTCTCATTGAGGATTTCCTTGTCCATCCCAAGACTGCAGCACCTCCCCACTCCCCGAAAGTGAACTGATTCTATCTGCTTTGCCTTGCTTAATTTTTTGTTCTTCTTAACACCACTAATAGACTACATATTTTACTTAATCATCATTTTTATTATTTATCAACATTCTCACCGGAATATAAACTTTATAAAGGCAATGAGTTTTCTGGTTTTACTTTCTTATTCCTAACATCTGTGACAGTACCTGACACAAACTGTGATGCTGTTCTGAGAGCTGGGATCCAGGAGCAAACAAGGTAGACAATTTCTGCTCTCATAATGTGAATTTTTAATGAGCAAAATAGATGGTGAGCAAGCAAACAGGTAAATAAGATGGCATCAGATTAGGGATACATGCTATGAAGAATAATGTGCCACTGAAATAAGACAGAGAGTGACTGGTCATGAGCAGTGGGCACATATACTTGAGTGGTAAGAGGGCGCTCCTGAGAAGTGACATTTGAACTGAAGCCTGATAGATAAATAGCAGGGCAAGAGAATTGTGTCAAAATCTAAGTGGTATAACATATGAGAGAGCAGAATTTTATATTCAGTAATGTTCATTATTAATCAGCAAGCATTTGTTTCTCAAGTGTTGCCTGTTGAGGTACTGGTCTTTAAAGAACTTAGGATATGGCACTTATTATAAAGATACGCACTAGTAATGTAATACCTACAAATGTAATAGGTGAATAGTAAGTTTAATTGAATGAATGAAAATACGAAACCTTTAAAGCCTTTTAACACATTTATATGAAATTGGAAAAGCACATGTCAGAGTAGCCCAGTAGGGAGATCCTGCGTATCTGAACTGAAAATAAAGGGTGATTGACAGCTGCAAGATATTTCACTAAAGAAATCAGTGGGTCCCTATCACTGACAAGAGATGGAGAATTGCAATGAAATCAAAAGAGAATACATCAAAGATTATTCATTCTGTAATCATCAGTGAATGAGTCAAAAGTAATTTTTAGAAAAATTCCAGTGGTTAGATTAAATAGTTAATACGGGATATTAGTAATTAGCGAAGGCTGCTCTATGGTTGGGGATAATTTTGTGTGCAAATTTGTTTTCCTGTTGTTATCCTGGCATATTTTTGCAATATTATTATTGCTTTTATTATTGTGCATTTATTTGCAATTAGGGCCCATAATGAGGTGTGAACTGCTCCCCCAGAGTGAATCAGGCACTGGGGGAAGTTTGTATCTTTAGAGCCATCAGTGTCCTATTGAGTAAACTGCTACTCTCCCACACCCCACCCCCGCTGTCTCACACAAGTTTTCCTCGTGCTGATGCACCCTCAAAGAACAATCTTAATGGATCTTCCCACTGTATTTCTGTTTCCTATGAGAATGTATTGTAGCTGTCACATTTCCCTACTTCTGGTTTATCTTGAGCAATTTAGCTAGAGAACTGACTTATCAGTATAACTTACAACCAAGTTTCACTCTTAAGAAGTGTTTTAAAGGCTCAAAGAACTTTTGTTTATGTGGCTTTTACCTATTAATATTCACCATCTTAGACATGGAAACTGTATGCATGCAAGACAATGCAATTGAAAAAATAAATAATATTTTTATTAAACAGTATTGCTTTAAAAATAGTTTTTACCTCACGGACTCCTTAAAAGGGTAATAGGGGCCCAGAGGCCCCAGATGACCCTTGGAGAACAAAGTGTATATTATAATCACAAGCATTTACATAGATCTAGTCAACTTGCCCTTTGCTTCTATGAGAAAAATGTTATGTCAGTAATTTCATATCTAAAATACTTGCCATTTTTCTTTATGGACTGGGTATAAGGATTGGATGTAATAATAAATGTAGAAGTTTTTCACAAGTATAAATTTGTATAAATATATAAGAAGGGTTACTAATAACTCAATAAAAACTTAAGTTTTGAAAATTTTGCATTTTTACTGACTTTTGGGGCTTTCTGCCTTCTATATTTTTGACCTATGGATGATAAATTTTAAAAAATCACATGTAAGCTCATCTTGATCAGCTGAAGCAGAAAATAGTTTGGCATACTTACCAGTAAAATCCATGAGTTTTAGCTCATAGTGCTTTGGTTCATGCTTCATTCTAGACTCAAGTTACACATTATGGAATATTAAAAATGCCAGGTCATGACTTCCTTATACAATACAAGATAGCATCATTAGTGCCAAATATTTGGTTGGTCGAAAAGTTTGTATGTTTTTTAATCATAAAATGAAAGACATATTTTCATTTCCACAAATAACTTTATTGATTTGGATATTTTGTATATGTTGGCTGTCTCCCATGTGGTATAGCATTGATTGTTCTCAATTAATGTCTTGATTTAATCACTATCAACTTCAACTGGTCTACCTGACCATGGAGCACCATCCAGGGAGAAATCTGCAGCATGGAAATTCACAAACCACTTTTGACATATTCGATCAGTCACAGCACATTCTCCACACAGCACACAAATCTTTATGTTGTGTTTCAGTTGTGTTTTTAGCTTTCTTGAAATAGTAGAGCATAATATGCCAAAATTTTTTGTGTATTTTCTTCCATCTTCAATATTAAAATGTCTATACAAAAATTCACTAATTTTGATGTTTTTTAAATTAATGCTAATGTGACAGTTGTCACTATAGCAACTAACAAAATTGTTTTGAATGAAAAGATGACTACGAGCCATTTTATGAAAAAGCAAACAAACACTTTGGCCAACACAGTACAAAACTGAGAGTTCAATCAATTCAATTGCAAATCTTTAAAGAAATTTTGAGGGCAAGCGATATTAATAAGACTATCAATTATATTATCTAAAACTTACATGGTGGTTTTAATTTACAGTGCTCTCTTTATACTTATGTTATAGTCTTCACAATAATTCTGAGGTGGTTACAATTATTTTTATAGTATTGTTTCACAGAAGGAAAATATGGAGGCTTAGGGAGTGTATTATTTTTGCATGGCTGCCATAACAAATTACCACATATATAGTGACTTCACACAATTTACAGTTCTGTAGTTCAGAAATCCAAAATGGTTGTCAATGGACTAAAATCAAGGTAGCAGGGCAGCATTCTTCCCTGGATGGGCTAGGAGAGAATGCATTTCCTTGTCTTTCCCATCTTCTAGAGACTGCCTACATACTTCATCTCTTTGCCCTTTCCTCCATCTTCAATACCAGCAGCACTGAGTCGAATACTTCTAAGGCTGCCATCTCTCAGTCTCCATCTTTAAAAGACCCTTTGTGCCCACCTAGATAATCCAGCAAAACCTTCCTATTTTAAAGTCATCTGATCTGCAAACCTAATTCTATTTGAAAACTTAATTTTTTTTAATATATGACAAAACTTGCCATGTATCTTAATATATACATAAAGTTCAAAAATTGAGATATAAACATCTTAGGAAGTCAGGAGCATTATTCTGCCTACCAAGGAAAGACAAGCTATTTGTCAAGTGTATCAAGCTAAGAAAAGTGAGGTTTAGGCTCAAATCTGGCTTTTTGACTTTCTTGTTCTTCTAAGACACACTGTTCTTCATCTTATCAGTCTTACCAAAGAATGAGGAACAGTTAATATTGCTGGAAAAGGGTTAATGGTAGAGAGAATTGGAACATGAAATCTGCACCACTTATGAGAGACTTGGGGCCTTTATGGAGAGGTGGTAGGCTAGAGGAAGACTTGTTTTCTGAAACAAATAAGAAATTGGGTTTTTCTTCTTTTTCTCTCTGTATCTCTATTTTTGTCTTTATTGATATCTACACTTTATCCTCTCTTTGTTTTCTTAAATCATCATTATATGGAAATTACATATCACCTAAATGTTAGAATTTTTTTTATTTTAAAACACATTGTTATATTACTTGTTGTCAGTTTATTTTTCCTTACTTTTTAATTAAAAAACAAATCTAAAATAAATTGTGCTCTAATTCTGTAATATAATGTTGGTGTTAGACAAATAAACTTTTGTTTGTGATATATGAAACAATTTTATTTCTAAATATTGGTGCTTTTTGATAGAAAAAAACAAGTATTCCCTTACGTTCTTTATTTGATACAAATATGTTATCTTGGAAACAACACATTAATCTAAATGAGTTGGCATGAATCTACTCAGCCAATTAAATATATTGTTGAATATATTCTTGGGAAACAAGAAACACATGCATTAATAAGGGTGAAATAAGAGAGGAGAGAGCTATGCCACGAATGAGTGAGAATCTTAATAAAAAATGGGCAAAAGACTTGAATAGACACTCTTCCAAGGAGGACATACAGAGGGCCCAGAGACATATGAAAAGATGCTCAGCTTTGCTAGCCATCAGAGAGATGCAAACTAAAACCACAGTGAGATACCCTGGTCAGAATAGCCATCATAACCAAAGTAAAAAACAAGTGTTGGAGAGGATATGGAGAAAAGGGAACCCTAGTGCACTGATTACAGACTTGTGCAGCCACTGTGAAAAACAGGATGAAATTTCCTTGGAAAACTAAAAATAGAACTGCCTTTTGACCCAGCAATTCCACTGCTGGGATTATATCCTCAGGACCCTGAAACACCAAACCAAAAGAACCTATGCACCCCAATGTTCAGAGCAGAACAATATATAATAGCCAAATGCTGGGAGCAACCTAGATGCCCATCAGTAAATGAGTGGATCAAAAACTGTGGTACATTTACACAATGGAATACTATACAGCAGAAAAAGAAGGAGCTCCTACCCTTTGCTACGGCATGGATGGAACTGAAGACCATTATGCTAAGTGAAATAAGCGAGGCAGTAAAAGACAAATACCATATTATCTCACCTTTAAGTGGAACTTAATGAACATAACAAACACACAAGCAAAATATAACCAGATACATTGAAATTAAGAACAATCTAACAGGGGAGGAGGGAGAGGATAATTGGGAGAAAGGGGGAAAGGGTTTTCAGCAACAACTATAAAGGACACATGAACAAAACCAACGTGGGATTGGAAGCAGGGAAGGGAGGTGGGGATGGTTGGGGTAGGGATGAGTGGTGGGAGGTAAATGCAGACAACTGTACTTAAACAACAATAAAGTAATTTAAAAAAATTAAAAATAGAAAGTGAAAAATCTTGGGTGGCAAGTATTTTTAGGAAAGTTACTTAACCACACTGTGCTATGGTTTCTTCATTTATAAAGTGGAATTATGATAGTCTCCTATTTTAAGTATTGTGAAAATTAAATGAGTTAATTTATGTAAAGGACTAAAAAACTATTTAGGCTTTTATACATATTGAATTGAATTATTTTACTGTAAAGTTGTTATAATTATTATTGTTATTTATATTAAGGAGATAGCTCTAGAATAAAAGGATGGAAAGAAAAGAATTTTAAGAACAAAACACTCTGGAAAAGGCAGACAACTGTACTTGAACAACAATAAAATTTTTTAAAATGAAAACAACCACTTTTCCTAATGCTAAATTTTTCTGTAGTTCATCCTATTTATACATTTAGATTGGGTATTTCTGCGTCTATGTTAACTCGAGAGAAATGTTTTCTTCTTTTTGTAAAAGAATATGCCTATATATAAAGATCTCTATCCATCCTAAAGTAAAAAAATAACTTAAAAGCTTCTACTTCAACCCCAGTCCTCCCGTAATCACTATGTTGTTCCCCTCAACCGTTTGATGCCAAAGGGCTTCACGTGGAGGGTGACCCTGACCACCTTTGTGTCCTCAGCACCTCCTCTTTTCTCAGCTCCCACAGTCTTGCTTTAACAGCTCTCAGTCCTTTTATCAATCACCATTAACTCCTTCTCAAATCTACATTTAGAAGTATTGGTAGAATAGAGGCCAAGCTGTAGAATGCACAGAAACTTAGGTTAAAACCTTCCTGAATTAATTAATCCAGCTAAAACTCAAATCACTTTTATCTTTAAATGGGAATAATCAATGGTGATGATCAATCACCATAGTTCCTGACATATAGTGTTTGCCACTGAATAATCTTATTTTAGTTTATGTGTATTTTGAAATAAGTAAATTGCAAAAAATGTGGAAAACATTAGTCTCATTTTGGGTATCAAGTTTAAAAATTGGTCAAGAATTGTGCAATTTTAAGGGGCAAGTGGAGTTAACTGAAAATTGTATTTGTGTATTTCATTTGGCAACATCACTTTCTGACAAATAGATACAAAATATTCAACATCAGTGGTCATGCTTTATGCATATCAAAAGTTCTCTGAATGATTTTGGTAATGAATATCTCACTTATTTTTGAATTATTAGTATTAAAATATATATTTTTATTCCCATAACAATGTTGCTTGAGTTCCCCTGAAGTTATTGTTTTAATACTGTTGCTAAAAATATGAAAGGCTCTGGCTAGCATGGCTCAGTTAGTTGGGATTTGTCCTGCAAATCAAAGGGGCATAGGTTTGTTTACCTGTCAAGAAACATGCTTGGATTGTTGGCTTGGTCCAGTTGGGGCACATGCAAGAGACAGATTGGTGTTTCCTTCCCTTCCTCTCTCACTAAAACATAAATAAATAAACATTAACAAAAGTGAAGTTGTGAAAAAGTTTGTAAACTTGTTTGGGTGTGATAAAAACACTTTGAAAATGCCTACAATACATGGTGTTACATTTAGGAGGAAGCACGCACAGTAATTTTAGAGCAGCTGTTCAGAAAAATAAGATGCTTTTTTGACTCAGATATTTCATATAACAAGGAAAAGATAATTTTTAAAAAGAAAAAGTGTGGGGGGGCTAGAATGGGAGTAAAAGATAGAAAACTGTACTTGAACAATAATTAATTTTTAGAAAAAAGAAAAAAGTGTGATGTGACATCATAAGATAAAAAACAAGGTTTTTTGCCCCTAAGATATATTGGCTGGAGATTTATTCACATCAACACTATAGTCTTTACATTTATTCTTATGGGAAAATACATCTTAAATCATGTGACTTGAATTATATGAGGCATTCAGAACACATCCATTTCATAATATTGGAACCCTGTCCATCTTTAAGTTTAAGTCCCTTTTTAGTTGCTGTTTGTTCGTGGAGTGTTTAAACAATTTGTTTAAATAAATACTCCTTTTAAAGCTTGCATTTATAATCCAATGACTTGTTGTTAAAATATCTCTGATATTTATTTCAAAATGAACAAACGAATGTATCAATATACTGTAGTGAAGAAGCACATAATCCCCCTCTCTGTTCTATTCTCCATATCCATCTGCAGAAAATTCCTTTACCTGCTGTTCACATGTGTGGCCAGTGTCAGGCTGAATTTTCAGAATCCAAAAGCGTGTCTGATTCTCTTGATACACATATGTGACAGGTCAAGACCACCATGTCTAGCTCAGCTGTGATACTTCTGAGGCCAGTGACACTTTGTCTTCTAATAGAGCAGGCTGGGGATTCTTCCTGCCCTCATCAATTCTCCATACCTTTGACCTTCGTGTCCCTCCACCAAAGGTAACAAACTGTGCGTAGTGCTTCCTAGAGACCTGTGAGGATTGGGAAATGTGTTTGTGACACCACTGCTATTTGATGGTTTTTGTGGTCCTTAGCACTGTGTGGCTGCTCTGGGATACCCTCTGCTTATGGTCCTCAGAGTTAGCAGGGTCAAGAGCTCTTGGTAGAGCTGACCAGGAATCCACCTGATGTCCCAGAGACCATCAGAATCTGTACACAACCAATTCATTCCTTCAGTATATTCATCGATGAAGTCATGGCTCTGTCTAAAATGCTTTTTGTCAATACATTTGGAATGGCAAAATAACAACAAACAAAATAAAACAAACTACACAAACAAATAGCTTCCACCACAGATTCCTTACTTTAAAAATTAGATACTACAGTTTTTTTTAAGATTTTATTTATTTATCTTTAGAGGGGAAGGAGAGAGGGAGAGAAACATCAATGTATGGTTGCCTCTAGTGCATCCCCTGCAGGGAACTGGCCTGCAGGGAACTGGCTTGCAACCCAGGCATGTGCCCTGACTGGGAATTGAACTGGGATCCTCTGGTTCACAGGCCCATGCTCAATCCATTGAGCTACACGCCAGGGCTTTAGATACTACAGTTTTTGAAAAATTTGAAAACATGAATATTCTAAATGGAAACCATTTGTGCCAAATGCTATAAACATAATACGTAGAAAATGTTTTCTCAAGGTACTCAGTGTATGTGCTCAGCATATAGTTCCTATTCTCAAGGCTTTTTAAATACATATTGTTTGGAAAACTAATGGGAATAAGAGTTTTGCTATCTAAGATACTTATTTTATGTATACTTATTTTAAGATACTTATTTCATCTATTTCTTAAGGCTTACTTCAAATATAAAGCTCCTCCCCTTTTCTCCAGCTCCTGACATTGGGAATGTAAACCATATTTATTTATTTATTTATTTATTTACTTATTTACTTATTTTAATTAAATGTATTGGGGTGACATTTGTTAGCATGCAGGTTTCAAGTGTACATTCTATGACACATGATCCATATATTACATTGTGTGCTCACTACCCAAAGTCAAATCTTTCACCAGCATACATTTGGCCCCCTTTACCCTTTACTACACCCCACCCTCTTCCCTCTGGTAATGACCATAGTGTTGATCGTGTTTATGAGTTCCAGTTTTATATCCTACATGAGTAAAACCACATGGTTCTTAACTTTTTCTCACTTAGCATGATAGTCTTCAAGGTTCATCAATGTTGTTGCAAATGGCAATATTTCATCTTTTTATGGCCAAGTCGTATTCAGTTGTATATATGTACCACATCTTCTTTATTCAATCATCTATCAAAGGACACTTAGGTTGTTTCCATGTCTTGGCCACAGTGACTACTGCTGCAGTGAATGTAGGAGTGCATATTACATTGGAAATAGATGTTTTCAAATTTTCCAGTAGATAACAGAAGAAGGTTGCTGGGTCAGATGAAACTCTATTCTTAATATTGAGGAACTACCATACCATTTTCCATACTGGCTGTACCAGTTTAAGTTCCCACCAGCAGTGAATGAGGGTTCCTTTTTTCTCCACAACCTCTCCAGCACTTGTGATTACTTGTCTAGTTAATAATAGTCATACTAACAGTTATGAGGTGGTTTCTCATTATAGTTTTGATTTGCATTTTCCTAATAGCTAGTGAAGTGGAGCATCTTTCATGCATCTTGTTGGTCATTTGTATGTCTTCTTGGGCATTTGTTCAGGTCCTCTGTCAATTTTTAAATTGGATTGTTTGCTTCTTTTGTGCAAAGACTAGGAGACATAGCAGATCTACCTAATATATAGAAATAACACAGGGAGGCAGCCAAAATGAGTAAGCAAAGAAACCTGTCCCAAATAAAAGAACAGGACAAAAATTTAAAAACAGAACTAAACAAAATTGAGGCAAACAATCTACCCAATACAGAGTTCAAAACACTGGTTATAAGGCTGTCCAATGAACTTAAGGAAAGAGTAGATGAACTGTTTTATGTTTGCAGGGAGGTGGTACAGACACTGGCCTGCAGTACCCATGGTGTTGTGGATGAGACATGAGACAAATTCACATGAATTACTAAGTCCTGTGAAGGAAAAGGGACAGCATGGTACCCCCCCAAGGGGGGAACAACTTGGAGCAGCCTGGTCACTCTCTCAAGGGGAGAGTGTGCTGACCCTTGCCTAGATAGGCTTTTATTGGGTTTTAATTTGTGCAAGAATACAGGTAAATCTCATTAATCATTGTCAGGCAATAAGGATCAAACAGTACATAGCATACAAAGAACTATTAGGGCTTCTTCAGAGTCAGGGTCTATCAGCTAAAAGGCTATAAAACTTTGGGAAACAAACTCATTTCCTGCTTGGGCCTTTATCATTTAACTAAGTGCATTCTTAGCAAAGCAGGCTTCACAGGATTTTATATATCCTTTCTCAGGCCTGATCACGTGGGGAGCCCGTCCTTTCCAGCACAGGGCTGCACTGCCCTCTGTCATTGTTTCAGGCTTAAGTCAGGCAGGGGAGGCAGATAGCCAAGAAATTTAGGAGACTTCTTGCAGACAGACTGAGGACTCAGGCTTTGTCAAAGCTGAAGAGCAAGGGTCCCTCGCCCTCTTTCTCCATAGCCTCCCAAGTTTTTCCCTGGGGCCTCCACATGATCATGCCTGTCTTAGGTGATTCCCCCCTTGGGGATTCTTACCTGTCATTGGCTAACTGATCAAGCATTGGGGGGCAATTATGAAAAAAGGAGCAGAAGCAGCACTCCTGCCAGGGAGATAAGCTTTGTCTCCTTAGTGGCGTATGGTCCGAAGGTCACTCACTCAGCCTTAGCCATGGTGGGGTTTCAGCTCCTGAAACCAGGCAGGGTGGTTCCCAACAAGATGGTTAACATAAAAAAGAACCTGTCAGGAATGAAGAATACAATAACTGAAATGAAGACTGTATTATATCAGTGGTCCCCAACTGTTTGGATACCAGGGACTGGTTTCATGGGAGACAATTTTTCTACGGACTGGGGAGATGGTTTCAGAATGATTAGCTCATTAAATTTACTGTGCATTTTATTTCTATTATTCTTACATTGTATATATGATGAAATAATTATACCACTCACCATAATGCAGAGTCAGTGGGAGCCCTGAGCTTGTTTTCCCGAAACCAGACGGTCCCATCTGGGGGTGATGGGAGAGAGTGACACTAAAAGTTTCTTGCTTATGTCCAGTCTATTCAGTGACTTCATACTGGTTGCTGTTACTACAGAAAACCCTGCTTCACAAAGACAGGATGTTGGAAATTGAAGCAAACTTTTCAGTGCTTCTGCTGCAATCTCACCATATTCTGCCTGACTTGAATTCAGAATGAAGATTTGAAGTTGTCTCAAGCATACTTTCAAGGCCACCATCATTTGAGATCTCAAGAAGTTAATCCTCTTCTAGCACAGCCAAAATTGTTTTACCTGGCTTATTCATCTATGGGTCATGGATCCATTCCTTCCAAGTTCAGGGGTCTTTTGTGGTTGGGAAGTAATGCTCAAACTCTTCTGAAAGCTGAGACAGGTGATTCTTCACCATCTTGGAAAAAGACGGCCCTGACTCAGTCTCTTTCAAAATCTCTGCTAATGTTTGAAACATGCCAGACATCCCAATGTTCACTCACCACCTCCATAATTTCAGTTTGGCTTTTAATGTAGCCACTTAATCTGCTGACTTGACCACAGTTTAATTGTCCACTGAAGTGACAGGTTGAGTTCATTGAGAGGTTAGTTTGTGCCACACAAGTAAGCAAGTTTTGTGACCCACTCTGGGTCACTGAAATGTGCTGCCTGTAGTGACTTTTTATCTAAAACAAATCTCTGGAGCACCTCTCATAGCTCAGAAACTCTGAACAGTGATCTACCATTAGAAAGCTATCTCACTTCTGTGTATAAGAGAAGATATGTGTGCTCTGAGTCCATCTCCTCACAGAACCATGCAAACGAATGTGAGTTAAGGACATGTACTTTAATGTGGTTGATAATTTTAATTATATCCTGCAAAATGTTCTTAAGTTCAGGTGACATTTTGCAGCTAGTCAGCCTTTCTCTATGGATGATACAGTGTGTAGACTCCCATTCAGAAGCGACCCCTTTGACCCGAAGCCAGAAAGCTGCCCAGTCATGACATCCACTCTGTCCATGCATATACTGACACAATATGACCAATGCAGTTTTCATGTAATCATTCAAAGACTTGCATAGTTCTACAGCTGTGGTGTTGGTTGGGCACCAAACTGCACATAACATATCCTCATACACACCCTCCTTAAAAATATATCACACAAAATCAAGTATTGTTGCCTTGTTGTCAGCATCAGTAGACTCCTCAACCTGGATTGTGTACCACTGTATCTCATTAATCCTCTCTAACAATCATGACTTAATATCCTCTGCTATTTCATCAGTTTATCTAGTTATGGTGCTAGTCAAAAGAGGAACACGTGCCACCTTTCAAACTGCAGCCTCTCCTAAAAGTTCACAAAAAATGTTGTTAGCAGCAGGCAGTATCAACTCGTCACCAATAGTAAAGGGCTCTTCAGCTTTAGCAGTGTGGTCAGCCACTAAGAATGTTGATCTCAGTGCAGACACATTTGATGAAGTGGTGGTCTTCAATAATTGCTTCTTCTCTTCATGTCCATGTATTTTTTTCTTTGAAAAATTCCAAAGGCTTATCAAAATGCAGGACGCTTGGTCCAGGTAGAGAAGTTGTTTTGAAGGTTTCCTGGCTTCATTGGCTAGCTGGTTACCACATATTATGCAAAGCTGGCTTGGAGAGTATATGGATCACCTGTTGCAATCAACCCATAATTTAAGTAGGACTCTTGGTATTTTCTTTCAAATGAAGCTTTCTTCTTCTTGGCAATCTTAGCATATTCTGCTGTCTTATCACTGGGCCTTTTCCCTTTTTCAAAGAAGCTCTCCAGTGATGTTTGATTTTCACTCATTTTGGCTACAGTTAGCTTGTGGGCTTCACCAAAACTGTGATTGAAATAAATGTGCATTGCAGGAAAGACTTGGGGACAGAAGCGGTAAATAGAATATTGGTTGGGTCATGTGTAGACTAAAATAAGTGTCAGATTTTGACCTAAAACCTCCCACCAGATGTAGCTATACAATTGAAGTACATCAACCCACTTGCCACTATAAAGCCTGTAGCTAGATATAGCTTGTTACTTTCCACTCCTTGATAGGGTCTTGATATGAGTCTGCAAACAATTGACTTATTATAGTCTCTGTGCAGTCACACCTCTCTGCTAACGATGATCTGTATTTGCAGCTGCTCCCCAGCATAGCATCACTGCCTCAGCTCCACCTCAAATCATCAGGCATTAGATTCTCACAAGGAGCACACAACTAGATCCCTCACATGCACAGTTCACAGTAGGGTTGGTGCTCCTATGAGAATCTAATGCCTCCACTGATCTGACAGGAGGCAGAGTTCAGGTGGTAATGTGAGCAATGGGGGGTAGCGGTAAATGCAGATGAAGCTTTGCTTGCTCGTCCACTGCTTACCTCCTTCTGCATGGCCCCATTTCTAACAGGCCCTGGGCCAGGAGTTGGAGGCCCCTGCATACGATGAAATCAACAGCAGATTATATGATGCATTGAATTAATCAGTGATTTGGGAAGCAAGGTAGTAGAAAACAACCAATAAGAACAGCAAAAAAATTAAGTGATGATAGTTTAAATTTTAAGCATACAAGTGCTCACAGCATAGAGGTACCAAAAAGGAAAGAGAAAGAGCAAGGGATTGAAAACTTATTTGGAGAAATAATGATGGAAAACTTCTCTAATATGGTGAAGAATAGAGACATACTAGACCAGGAAGCACAGAGAGCTTGAAGCCAAAGATGAAGCCAAACAAGATGAAGCCAAAGAAGATCACACCAAGACACATCATAATAAAAATGTCAAAAGTTAAAGAAAAATAATCCTAAAAGTAGCAAGAGAAAAGCTATTAGTTACCTACAAGGGAGTGTCCAGATAACTTGCAGCTGATTTCTCAACAGCAACTTGCAGGCCAGAATGGGTTGGCATGAAATATTCAAAGTGATGAAAAATGAGGATTTACAGCCGAGATTACTCTACCCTGAAAAGTTATCATTTTGAATGAAAATATAGATAAAGAGCTACACAGACAAGAAAAAGATAAAGAAACTCATCACCACCAAACCAATATTATAAGAAATGTTTAAAAAAGACTTCTTTAAAAAGAATAATAAGGCCCTGGCTGGTGTAGCTCAGTGGATTGAGCACAGGCCTGGGAACCAAGGGATTGTGGTTCGATTCCCAGTCAGGGCACATTCCTGGGTTGCAGGCCAGTTCCTGGCAGGGGACGCATGAGAGGCAACCACATATTGATATTTCTCACCCTCTCTCCTTCCCTTCCCTTCTAAAGATAAATAAATAATAATAATAATAATAAAATCTTTAAAAAAAGAATAATAAGAATAAAAAAGATAAAAACCATGAATAATAAAATGCCAAAAACTGCATAACTATCAATAATGACCTTGAATATAAATGGATTAAGTGCTCCAATTAAAAGATACAAAGTAGCTGAATGCACAAGAAAACAATACCCATACATAGGCACTCTACAAGAAACACTTAAAATTGAAAGATGCAGACATAAAATGATGAAAAACAATTTCACATAAATGTAAAAAAATTTGGAGTAGCAATACATACACTAGACAAAAAAGATGGAGAAAGCATTATGCTAAGTGAAATAAGCTGGGTGGTGAAAGACAAATACCATATGATCTAACCAAGAAGTAGAACCTAATCAACAAGACAAACAAGCAAGCAAAATACAACCAGGGACATTGAAATAAAGAACAAACTGATAGTAACCTGAGAAGAGGGGGAGGGGATAACAAGGGAAAAAGGGCAAGGGTCATCAAGGAACATGTATAAAGGACCCATGGACAAAGCCAAAGTGGGGAAGGATTGAGGGTGGGAGGTGGGAAAGTGGTGGTGGGAAAACGTAGACAATTGTGCTTGAACAACAATAAAAAAATCAAAATATTAAATTAAAATTTAAAAAGGCTCTAATAAGATATAAAGAAGGACATTTCATATACAATAGCCAAGATATGAAAACAACTTATGTGTCCACTAAGAGCCAGTTAGTAAAAGAAAACATGGTACATATTTATAATAAAATATTACTCATCTATAAAACGGAATGAAATCTTATAATTTGCAATACCATGGATAGACCTAGAGGGTATTATGCTAAGTGAAATAATTCATAGAAAGACAAATACCATATGGTTTCACGTATACATGGTATCTTAAAAAAATGAACAATCAAAATAGAAACAAACTCAGATACACTGAACAGTGATGATTGTCAGATGGGAGGGGTCTTGAGGGACGGGGGGATAAAGTGAAGAACTAAAGAAGTGCAAATCAGCACTTATAAAATAGTCATGGGGAAGTAAAGTACAGCATAGGAAATATAGTCAGTAATATTGTAATAACTATGGTGCCAGACCTGTGCAAGAATTACAGGGGAGACCACTTTGTAAGTTATATAAATATCTAACCTTTGCTAAGAACCTGAAAAGAATATAATGTTGAATGTCAACCATAATTGAACAAATATTATTTTGTTTTCTAATTAGAAACTTATTCTAATAAGAATTTTAATTAGAATTCTAATAAGTGATTACGATTTCTATCATAAATCACTTATTTACAATAATGGCAATTTCTTCTTTTTACTGCCATGAGTGATATTTCAATACCTACTAAATCTTAAGGTCATGGAAACCAATCGAACAGAAAGGGTACCAATGATTGAAATTGTTCTTTATAATTATGATAACTGCTCTGACATGTCCCTGTTAATTGCTCTTTGTTATAATTTACATGGTGAGAGTTTTTTGTCAAGAGCAGAATCACAAAAAGAAACACATACTTGACAATTTTTTCCTTCTATCTACTCTCTATAGGACAAAATACTTGGTTATAAATTTGGGCCTTCAGTGTAACTAAAAAGCTTTTGAAAGGATGTAAATTTTAAAGTAATTCAACTCAGAAATGTTTGCTGGATAAATGAATTTGTTCAAATTCTCCCAGTGTATGAGATATTATTTATAAGTTACTGTGCTGGTCAGAATACCATGATGTACAAGAATAAGCTTAGAAAGTGCAAAATTGCACCAAGAATGCACACTGTCCATGAGAATTAAATTGTGGATGCCAGACACTACAGCTCAGGATCCCCCACCTCAATAAGTAGCTCCTTATTTTTTCCCCAAGAAGAAAATAACCATGTTGATCATCAACAATTTGCCAGACACTGCTGGGAGCACTTCACGTACCTGTCCATAGAGCTGCATCTTCTGTGGGTTTAGTTACCTTACAGAGCTAGATTCATTAATATCAAAGTTATTCCTGGAATTCTTCTACAATGACATCACTGTGGAAACAAAAATTCCATCTCTTAATAAATTCAGAACCAGTTTTTCCGTCAGGTTTG
Source organism: Artibeus jamaicensis (assembly GCF_021234435.1). Classification (NCBI taxonomy): domain Eukaryota; kingdom Metazoa; phylum Chordata; class Mammalia; order Chiroptera; family Phyllostomidae; genus Artibeus; species Artibeus jamaicensis. Next base: position 14,762,189 of record NW_026521844.1, on the reverse strand, counting down.
GGATGGATTGTTTTATGTTGCTTTGATTCATAGATTGCGTAGTTAACTTGTACTTGAAAAGAAATAATTATCTGAAGCACTATAAAAATAACACAAGGTGGCAAGGTGCTTATACAACAAGAGAAGCAAGAGATCTGAGATCCACAGAAAGCACAGATTCACACCTTTCAGGCAACGCTCTCTCACATTGGACATGTTCTTTGAATATTGAAGTAGGTGGACTCTCCTGTCTTTTAGAAGTGTTATTTCTTTTTCTTTCACCAACCCACTCCAGAGAACCAAGTGTGTAAAGCCAAATTTGCTTTACCAAAAACTGAATGTACATATGATGTCATTAAACCATATCTACAGCACTTGCAACAACCCTACAAAGAATGGTAATTATTCTCATTTCAAAGATTTAAAAATAGTGGGGCTAGGAGAGGTCAAATGACGTGCTGCATGTCACGCAGCTGCAGTTTGTTTATGGACTGGAAATATTGCTGAGGCATCTCTCTGACCTGTAGAGTAGTAGGATTTGTAGACAGGGGTCTGTTAAAAAATGCTAATTATTAGATAATTCAGGCTTAGAGCAATTCTATATTTGAGATAAAACTTTAATCTCAAAATCCTAGCTATTCAAATTCTATCTGTTACTAGTTCTCAGGTTATCAGCCTTTAGGTTAAACCATACGAAACTTATTTTTATAGGTGAAAAATGTTAACGATAAACAATTTTTTGTAGTCCAGCACAAATTTAGCACCATGGTTTTTATAGTAGAAAAGGCCTTGAAACACTGTAAAATATTCTGTGGTCTCCTTGAGAAATAGAGATTCTTTGATAAGAATAAAGAACCTAGTGATTCTTTATACTTATCAAACTGAGTTTTGTTTTTCCTTCTCTAGTCATAATAATTTTCAGAATTTGCAGTTTTCAAGTCTTCTTTTTCCTTTCTTGTTTTTCTTATTTTTCCCAACCAAGTAGAATTTATTTTCATCACCTGGAAAAGTATCTGGAACATAAATATTTACTGAATAAAATAAACTTGATAGTTTAAAAATATCTGTCTAAAATATTGAATTATTAGATATATTTTCTATTTGGAGTACTGCTATAAAACATACATTTTCAATTCCCCAATGTCCCTTTGAAAAAGATAAATTAATTCATTTCATTAGTGATATTGTTTTGCCTGTGGCATGACTTGTCAGTGTGGCTACAATAGACTAACGATTGGATAACGAGTTTATTTATCACAGAACTAATGTTTCCCACTGAACTGAAGTATAAATAATGGTATATCACTATTTACATTATAAATATGTTTTAGGGTTTCTTCGTTGGTCATGAAAATTCTCTGTAGGCTGAAACAGCTAGTGGGTAAACATTGTTTATAGCACATATATCAAGATAAGAGTGCAGTGGCCCTTTTTGAAGCAAAGAGCAAATAGTACATACAATATTTTTCTTACAAAATGAGAAGGAAGCTATGTAAGAGCTCTAATTTCTTGATGACATGCAGAATCTTGGGAAATGACATGATAAAACAATCTTGAAGAGATTTTGTGTAACCATAAGAAAAATGAATTTCTACTAGAATTTTCATTCAGAACAGAAGATTAGGTTTCTTAGATAATGTTAACGGGCAATACTGATTTAATAACTGTGACAAAAAACAGAGGTAGCAAAAAAATGCCAAGAAATACAATTTCAGCTGCTGGTATTCCATCATAGCAGCACTGGTGACATCGAAGTGCAAAATGACCTCTCACAAGTATAAGTGATTGATTTTTACAGACCTGCTGTATAAGTCATTACTTTTTGGAGAAAATACAATTTGACTACAGAAATCTCTCCCAAATCTAAACAATCTATTTTGTAAATACAGTATTTTGCTTAATTGAGAATACCCAAAAATCCTTCCTCTTCTCCATCTTCCGTCCATGGATGAGCCAATAGAGTGACTAATGTGGTTATAGATGTCACCTTTACAAAACAACGTGATGAATAGACTAGGGCTAGAAGACAGTACTGACTTCTGGTTTTCTGGTACTTAAGGGAAGGCAAAGTTTGTAAATAGCCACCTACAGGAAATAATTGCCACCTGTTTTGGATCCAATAACATTAAGGGTTAACTGTTGTAATGACTTACCTAAAATATTTTAAACTACTTCTGAAGTGACAGGCCTTCTGCCAGTTCAGGAGTTTTGAATATGTTGTTTTACATCTGCCAAATATGGTCTTCTCTTGCCTAATGAATACTTAACCTCCCACAATTTTGCTTATAAGCTGTGGGAAAAAGTAGATTTACAGTTGTTTGTATGGAAAAAGACATGAAGGTTATGATTATTACAGTAGCTCTTTTAACTCTTTAGCATACTCACAACTGTGAACCTACTTTTGCCCACCTCGTACATAATTTTTTTTCCTAAAAAAACTTTCTTACCACTCCCATCCCTAGCCCTCATCCTGAGGCCACAGCTACACATACACAAACGTCTGCCTATGTCACACACTCTCCTAACCCTTTCTACATTTCCTCCATGGCACCTCACTATGTGTGTACTCATTAGCTCTATAAGGGCAGGTGTGCCTTTTCAGTTTTTTGCTGCATCCCCAGAATCTAGCAGAGTACCTGGCACACAGTGAATGCTTACTGAATGGTTGTCTTTGAAGTTGTTTTTATTCTCTTCCTCTGTGTTTTCTTTGAATCAGAGTCTACAATAAATATAGTGATGTCTTGTTTTGTTTCTTGCCCTAACTCTGCATCTGACAAACCAACCATTTGTCATCCCCATGGGTCATTCAATGGCTGCCAACTGGGGCTTCTGCTTTGGGACTGGCTCTCCTGTAAGTTTCATGGCTGAACAAGTTTGTCAGCATCCAAGTTTTAGTACTATTCTATAAGCATTGATTGAGCATCTGCAATTTTCAGACACTAGTTATAAAAATAAAGATTGGTTTATCTTGTTAAAGGTGAGATCATATGGTATTTGTCTTTCAACCCCTGGCTTATTTCACTCAGCATAATGCTTTCCAGTTCCATCCATGTTGTTGCAAAGGGTAGTAGCTCCTTCTTTCTCTCTGCAGCATAGAATTCCATTGTGTATATGTACCACAATTTTTGGATCCATTCATTTACTGCTGGGCACCTAGGTTGCTTCCAACTCTTGGCTATTGTAAATTGTGCTGCTATGAACATTGTGGTGCATAGGTTCTTTGATATTGATTAACAGGAAGCTAAACAACAAAACAAACAAACAAGCAGAAAAAAAACCCCAAAAAACAAAGACACTGAAATAGAGAACAAGGGATAGTGACCAGAGGGGAGAAGGAAGGGAAGTTAAGGGGAAAATGGGGGAGGGATTTGGAGGAACAAATAGGAAGGACACAGGGACGAGAACTAAGGGGGGGTGGAAATGGGAGGGAGGTGGGGAGCAAGGGGCAGGGGAGGCTGGGATGGGAAAAATAGACAAAAAACTGTACTTGAAAAATAACTAAATAAAATTAAAAAAAAGATTGGTTTATCTTTGAAGATCTTTTTTAAAATATCTATTTATTGATTTTAGAGAGAGAGAAAGTGAGAGACACATTAATATGTTGTTCTGTTTATTTATGCATTAATTAATTGATTTTTGTACGTGCCCTGACTGAGGATCAAACCTGTAACCTTGGTTTATCAGGACCATACTCTAACCAACTGAGCTACCCATTCAGGTCTTTCTTTGAAATCTTTAAGTCAAAGGATGTGGAGAGAAACACATAGTTAGATCAATGCAGTGAAATATGCTATGTCATAGTCAGGATGCTGTAGGATTTAGCATGTACCGAGGGAAGGGGATTTCCTCATTGCTTGTGATTTGCCAATATTCCAGGGTCCCCGGAACTTTCTATTCAGTGATTCTCTCTCATGGAAAGCAAGTGCTGTACAGTTTAATGGGAATATCAGATGGTGATACAAGTTCTTAAATATATTCAAAATTTTTCTCGAGAAGGGAACTTTATAGATCTCATTTAGTCTGAGTTTCTTTTCAAGTGCAGAGTTCCAGGCTCCAATCTCTAACTGGAAGCTATTGCTTCAGTAGCTTTCTTTTTAACAATGATTGGGTATTTCTAATCCCGCAGGGTCACAGACCTAGCCCTTTCTGCACAAACATCAACATTAACCTGTTTGGTTTACAGAAATTTTATTCCACCTAGCCACAACCGTATTCACCCTTTCCTCACTATTTTACAATAAATGTAATTCATTTTTATAGAAGTAATTATCATTTTGAAAATATTCTCACTTTAAACAACAGGAAGAAGTAATTACGCTTGGTGGAATGTACAACTTCTAAGCAAAGATCTTCTTTCTATTGTTGTAGGCAAAGAAGGGAAAAGCAAAACCAGCTGCAGGGGCCAGTGCATGACAGGCTACTATGTTACTCTTAGTGATCAGTCTCTGAGATGTTCACCCAGTAGATTGGCATTGTTAGTGGAAGTCTTAGGAAACAGTCACCATTGGTTTTTAGGCATTTATACCCATATAAAGTGTCCCTTCATATGTATCTGTGCCATTTTCTTTAGGGACATTTTAGCTCTAATTGAGAAGCCTTTTGCTATTATCCCAGTTGAATTTGACCCTTAATTCCTCAGGGTCTTTATTATTTATTTATTTTGGCACTTCTTCATATCTATTACATTTAATACTTTCTTGAGGTATATTCTGTTGAAGGATAGACTCTGAGCACTGAAGGGGACCCCATCTCTGAAAATACGGAGGGAGGTCAAGTTAGTAATGCAAGCTAAAAACCATGAAGTCTGCCTGCCTGCCTCCTGCCAAATTATAACTAATTTTAAATATTTTTAGTCTGTCACTCATTCAAAATGCATTTTTTAAAATTCTCATGTGAGTTAGTTATTACAACTCTTTTTCACAGATAAATAATTAGTGTTCAGCAGAAGTCGAATAACTGGCTGAAGATCACACAGCAAGTAGAGGAAATGGCCATGTGAAGGAGGCCCCACCTGCAAATGTCGTGATCTTCACACATCTCCTAAATAAACATACGTGTCACTTCTTGTAGCTGTGTCATTCTCCCTCAGGCCAAAGACTGTATTTATCTTTACACCCACACTGCCAGCAGACCTCCTGTACCTGGCATAAATGGAGTGTAATGTGTGCATTTCTAGGTTAGATTGAGTATATTCTTAGGGAAATTTTTGTTTAGTCGTCATTTTATTCTAGGAAAAGGTAGGTATTTTACATTACAAAGTTATTTTCAAAGTCCAGAACGAAACAAACAAAAAGGGAAAAAAACAAGCAAAATGACAAAAACAAACCAGCATTCCTTCTAAAATGAATGCAGTGACATTTAAGCTTCAATTACACTTCTCACTGCCCCGTGAGCAGCCACGCCAGGGCCCCAGGCCTCTTGCTGATTGAGAGCACATTTAGAGTCCCCCCATTGTTCCTGGCAACCATGCTCCTGTGTAGCAAGCAGGATATTCAAGTTGACAAGGCTCTTTCTTTCTGGATCAGAGAGGGAGCAAGGTTCTTGTCAGTTTGAATCATGAGCCCACACTTGGCAGAGCCGAGTGGACAGGCACAGTGGGGAAGGTGCCATGTGCTCGCCATCCGTGTGCTGGTCATGTGGGCCTCTGTCTCCAGCTCCCAAATAACTCAACTGGCTTCATGCTCTCCTGCTCCGACAGGGCCTCTGTACTCTCTGGCCAGCTGATTCACTTCTGACACTAAATCTCCTCGTTATCCAGCTTCTAAAGTTTTACTTTAAGGCTTCATCTCTCAACCTATTTTTTTTCAGAGTTGCAGCTGAGAATATACAATTTTACGATTCTTAAGGTATGCTGTTTTAAAACATTTTTCTAAGGATGAAGATGACTATTTTGGAGTCCACATCAAAATTCTTGTAGAAGTCATCAAAGAAAATGAAAACCTAGTATTCACAGCTCTAAAAATAGTTTGTCTTTATTATTATTTAAAAAACAAGTTTTAAAAGAATGACAAGTAGAATTAATGACAGATGCAATCTAGAAATTTTGATTATGTGCTGAAAGAAAAAGTGTCTTATTATTTCATTCCTTTACCATTAAAGGTCCACACTTTACTTGGGTTTGTTTTAAGAGGAAAAAAGGAAAAATCTTTATTGGTTAAGGATCATAACACACTGAAAAGTAAGTAACCCGACTCCATTTTTGTTTTCATTGGCATTAAAACCAATATTTTTGGTAGTTACATAAGTGTAAAATTTTATCTTTTGATGTTTTGTTTTTTAATGATAAAATAGCAGTAAGCTTTTGCTTCAAATCATGTAAATCTTTCTTTAGAATATTTTTAAAACATTGAAACCCATCACTAGCTATTTGTGATTTAACTGTAGAATTTTGTGAAACTGACTCTCCACTCAAATTGCTAAATATATATTTTAAAAATAGGTAATTAAAGGAAGGAGAGAAAACAACTAACAATCTTAAATTCAATCAAAATGCTTATTCTCTGCTTTCAATAATCTTTTTCGATAATGTTTGAAGCTGAATATAAACTCAAATAATAAATGTAACAGTCTGCATAACACACTCGGTTTTTTGTGCAGTTACCTACTATTAAATGAGACTTCTCTAGACCTTTCCCTGTATTTCTAAATCTTAGCTTTCATTAAGACTTTATAACACATAATAATTAATAAGTATTTTGCTCTTCGGGGCTGTTGACCATATCCTTTCGCACTTTTTAATTCCTTTGTTTTACTTACACTTTGCTTGCCCCGTTCACTAGAAATTTATTGTGGAAATGTATTATTATTACTCTATTACTGACTTAGCTACACTTTGTACGTAGCTTTTTTTCCTACTGGGGTTACTTTATGGATTGCTCTAATGCATTAAATCTTCATTTTCATCATTTGCTGATAATTATTCTTGCTGAATTTATTGGCCTGGATGGTAGCTAACAGGGCCCTAAGATGCTATGTTTGTTTTTTAGCTGCAGGTATAGTTCTAGCCCTAACAGATTTTACAGTCTAAAACCACTAATATAGATCACCATAGATGATTAATGATTATTCATAAAATTTGGAAAAATAATTCAATATATTTACATATACAACTTATCAACTAAAATCGAGGCTACAGAGTATTTAGGAATAAAGTGAGGTGGGAGCTGAGCCAATAGATAAGACCAAGAACAGTCGTGCAGAGATTAGAGTGCAAAGCAGAAAAATTTAGCAGGTTTTTATTTTCCCCTGGGGCCTTTCAGGGTAGTGAAGATCTCTCCTGCTGTAAACAGATGTGCAGGGAAGTTGTTATTAAATTATTCAGAGTTGAGGGGGTGTTTATACCCAGTAGATGCATGCAGCTTTCATATTAATCATGACAGGAAAGTATTGCTTAAAACCATGTTGCTCAGTAACCCTGGAGTATGTAGTCTGAGGATTGGATGATGCTTTCTGAGGCAGTTTCACCTTTCGGCTTTTGAGAGGAGACTAAGAAGGGACACCTATGGCAGACTCCCTTATGCTATCGCTTCATAGCAGTGGAAATACGTTGGGTGGCAGGAGCTTACTGAGATTTTAAAGAGGACCCACATCACTGAATAGTAACAGTGTAGCCTGGGGGAGGTAGTGATAAGGAAATGTGGGGAAGGAGGTCACAATTAGAAAAATCTCATCCCCTAATTTAGTTAGTAGATTTTTTCGAGTGCAAGTTGATGCAACACAGTGGTTAACTAAAAGTTTGATTTCTTCTTCTTTTTAGTTCATTTGTTTAGTTATAATATATAGCTATATGTCTCATCAGGATGTGGAAAATGTTAAAATAGTTGGCAGTTGAGGCACTAAAGAACATTTTTACAAATGGAATATAAAATCACCTGTAAAAGGCTAGACTTTGAACTAACTGGGCATACTGGCATGTGTTAAGAGTTAGCGGTCTTGTGATTTTCAAATTGTGCTACTGTGTGAGATGGACCTCACTCAGTGGCCTGGCGTTAAACCAGATCTGTCATCCAGAGGAGAGGAAGGCAATTCCAATTTCATTTAAATAAGCTCATATTAAAATAAGGAAAAACAAATGTGACACAGCTGCAGTGGCCTGGCCAAGTTAAAATGCTTACAAATATTTTATGTCTGTAATATAAAACTGCTTACTAATGGGAGAATATTAAGTATAAAAGAGTTCCAGATTGCCTTTGATATAAGGTGGTAATAAAAATGCTACAGGTTAGCATTTATGATCCCTGTAGGTTATAAAAACATGCTTCCTGTATTATTACTTTAACAGACTTTTAACACTATGATAAAAATCTATACAATATTGTCACTTTTTCTTAAATAGCATGTAAGACACACACACACAATAAGCTAGGACACTGAATCAACAATTCTTTTGAACCTGTTATATATCTTGAAAGTAACAATTTATATAAATGTGTTTTTTTTCCAAAAGAGAATATCATGTGTGCTCTGGATCATGCTATATCCCATAACCATATAAATATGAAACTATGTAAAATTAATAAATGTCAGCTTTTAGTCAATACCACACAATGCTCTTTATTACAGAGGTGAAAAGACTATAACTAAGATAAAGTAATATAATAAATGATGAATTTCTGAGATTTATGAATAATGACACCTCATTTATTATACAAAGTTAAGGAATATTCCCTGGGGAAAAAAGTGTAACATTACTCCACTGCTATATTTGAAGCAGACAAAAAATGTTGGCCCCTAAAGGAAATAGTGCAATTCTCATTATTTCAATCTGCATTGGTAATCAAGAAATATGGGGATAACATGAGGACAAATAATGCCAACACTACAGTACATGATTTATCAACGGTAAGATTATAGGATATGTTGGTTTTGAAGTCAGCATAAAATTTTGTGTGATTATTTAGTGAATATTACTTTGGAAGCCACACATGTATGGGTACTTGTAATGTCAGTCCAGAAGTGCTGAGGTTTTCCTGTAAAAGAGTATCATCAACATTGACTTTGAATCACCACTCTCTGGCCCATCCTAGCCAACTCAATGATCTGCTATTAACTGGGTACATTTCTGGAGAAAAACCATAGAGAAGATATTCTATTGAAGCTGGCATCAAGTTTCATTGTAAGCGATTCTGGGAAAACATCCCTTTGACCACAATATGTACTGACTACTCTACTTCCATGCCAGGCTGGCCCATCCACAACACTTTGTCTTGAGAAAATGTCCTGTAAGTGTTTTTGATAGAAAGAAACGGGATTTTCATTTGACCCATATTTACGGTGAATACTCAGTAGTTATAGAAAAAGTTTTATAGTTTGGGGTCAGATATGCCAAAACTGAGATTATGTGGTAGGAAGAATTCCAAGATGGTCTCTAAGAGCTTTGCCCTTTTATACATCTGCTCTGCCTAATCCTCCTTGTTAGTGTGGATGGGGCCTGTGAATATCTTTGGATATTACTCCCATGATTCTTTTCCATTATATAGTAAAAATAAAGTAATATCACAGGTGGATTAAGGTCCTTGAATAGTTAATACTGATTTAATTAAAAGGGATATTTTTTCTTGATGGGACTGAACTAATCAGGTGAGCCTTTTCACAGAGGGTCTACCGGTAATAGAGAAGAAGCAGCAAGACTCTCCCGTTCGCCTTGAAGAAGCCAACTGCTGGGGCACGGAGAGGGCTGTGTGGTAGCAAATGGGCCTCAGTCCCCACAGCTGCAAATAACTGAAATCTGTTAACAGCCTGTGAACTTGGAAGAGGACTCCAAGATAACATGATTGCATCTTCAGCCAACACTTTGATGTTAGTTAGTCTTGTGAGATCCTGAGCGAAGGAGCCAGCTAAACCAGGCTCAGACTCCAGGTCCACAGAAACAGTGCAATAATAAATAATATGTGTTGTTTTAAACTGCCAAGTGTTGGGTACAAACTTATTTGTCACACAACCAATATAGATAGACTACCATTCTCTGCCAGGGTTTGTTTGCTCTTACCCCCAGGAAAATGTCTTACTAGATTGAAGTTCAAGTCGTCAATTCTGTGTTCTAAAGAAATAACTAATTGTTGGAAAATTCCCTCCTTGTAATTCCCAATTTACTAACTTGTCCCTAGCTCTCTAGTCTGGATTATTTTATCCCTAGCTCATCATAAATCTGGATTATTTTAACTTTTATATGTAAATTTTAACTTCTACATTTGTTTAATGTTCCTGTAATGAACCTTTAGTTCTTGTAAAGTTTTTTTCTGAACACAGTTCAATTTTCCCACATATCCTTGTTGTCTTAAATGAATTCAAGGTTCCATGAGGAAAGTGTCACTGAAAATAGGATAGAAACATTAGTTCTGGTCTTATGCTTCATGCATTTTTGTATACCGCACATAGCAGAATATCTCACTTGTTTATTTGGTGCTATTTATTATACCACCTATAAATTATTGATTCAAGTTCATTTTGGTGTCCATTCTGACTTATACAGTGTGCCCAGAAGGTATCCACCTCTGTGATGTGAAAAACAGAGACACTTGTTGAAGAAGATATAAAATGCAAGAAACCTTGTACATAGGACAGGAACACCTCAGTCCCCTTCGAAGTAGGCACCTTGGAACCTCACACATTCTCCCAATTTCCATTAGCTGCCCCATTGTATCTCATAAAAGTTCTGAAATCTCTTCCCTTTTAAAGATGATTTCAGTTTTGGAAAAAGCCCCAAGTTATAGGGCACTGAATCTGGGCAGGGGTGGCAGGTGAGTCATCTCTGTGATTTGACGTTTCGCCAACACACTGCCCAAGATGTGATGCACGTGTGGACGTGTTGTCGCCATGAAGCTGCCAGTCACCAGCTGCCCATAGCTGCAGCCTTCTGAATCATCCCAGTAGTTTCCATGGAGGGGTGTTCAAGCTTAGTGCAAAATCTGATGTAGATATGTTTCCCTACTCCCTCGGTCATTTTGAATGTGACCACCACACAGGACACATGCTCACTCAACAGCGTCCACTGCCCCCACTGACTAGTACAGTGAAGTTGTCATCATGTACATTCCAGCCCACTCTCCTTGGCTGCCAGGTTGCATCAATGTCATGCAAACCATTCTTTTTCTTGTTATATTAACAATGGCTGGACTCTTTCCGGACAGACCTCGTACGTGTCTTCTCCTTGTCATTGAAGCCATAGCAAACGTTTACCCATTTTAACTCTGTAGTTTGTGTTGGAACCAATAGAACCGTGCAGGTACTGGCAGCTTGTTGTTGCTTTTTTTTCTTTCATTGTGCTGTAATTGTGGTAAGAAACATGATTTAAAGTTTACCATCTTAACAATTTCTAAGTGTACAGTTCAGTTGTGTGAAATATTCACCTCGCCATGCAATCAATCTCTAAAACTTTTTTTATTTCACAAACTGAAACTCCATACCCATCAAACAATTCCCCACTTTTCTATCCCCCTACATTATGTTTATATAAATTTGAATACTCTAAATAGCTCATTTAAGTAAGATTATACAGCATTTGTCTTTTTGTGACCGGCTTACTTGGCTTAGCATGATGTGCTCAAGGTTTATCCATGTGTTGGTTGGGGATCTACATTAGAACTCTCCAGAGAAACAGATCCTATAGAAGATACACCTGCATGTGTATATTCACATCTGTATCTATATCCACATGTGCAAAATTTGAGGTTGTGTGGTGGGCTGAGTTCCATGATGGTCTCCAAGAGCCCTGCTCTGTTATATGCTCAGCCTGTGTGGATGGAAACTTTTGATTTGTTTGTTTAAAAATACTTCATATGGTAAAAATAGAGCAGAAGTAGATTTTGTTTAAAGAAGAAAAATATACTGCTCTGGTCACAACTTGTGGGATGATTTAAGTAGTCTGGCTGGCCTCTGTGCTCCCAGTGGTCCACAGCCATGACTCCTGGCTTCAGTCATTTATCAAAGCTAACATCAGACAATAAAGATAACTGAGGAAACAGAGCAAGTTGAAACCAAGCTCACTCATGGCTTCTTTCAAGTGTGACTTCAGCTGCCCTAGATTATGTATCTCTGTTGAACGAAACATCCCCATGTTACCACTTGGCACCATAATGAACCCATGTATATTTCAAGTGGCAGCAGGCAACTAGGGAGGGTAGGTGAACCAGTGAGATGAAACCAGCATTAACGCGGCGAAAATGTTATGGCATGTCAATTCTGGGATTACCCACTTGTGTAATTTCAAGCAAAGTGACCTTGCACTAATTCGATCACATTCTAAATCAGACAATATAATTATAAAGTATGTAAAGGAAGATGAACATTCAGCAGTCCAAGAAAGAGAAGACTAACACTATCTCCCTGTATCCCTCCCCTTCCCTCCCCTTTTCTCTCCTCTCCTCCCCTCTGTCTCCCCTTCTCTCTCATTGTTTTTTTTTTATTGTGAAGATTACTTCTGTGAAATTTGATCTTCTTCCCAAATTCTTTGATTTGTTTCTTTGTAAATTGTTTAATCCTTTTCTTCTCTCTCTCTCTCTCTTTTTTTTTCTGGAGAGTGTGACTAGGAGAGGAATATCATTTTGCAGACTGGTATAATACAAGAAAATGATTGGCTGTGGAATGGCAATGTCAGTGCCTTCCTTCATATAGCTTTCTAAAGTGGATACCTGAGATTCCCATACTGAGTCCTGGGGCCAGGGAAAAGTAAAGATTCATTATGAGATAGAGCTTCTATGAGGGAGTAAGTACATTAGCCCTTGGTGGACACAAGCCTGCATCCCTTCACAGAGAGTCTGCCCTGCTATAGCTGCTTCTCTCCCCTCTGCACAGCTACAACTTCTGTGGTCAGGGTTATATCAGTACATGATCTGTTTACTACCAGGTGCATAGGTACTCTCATTTAAACTGAGATAAATTTAGAGTCCATTCCTGTTGATCGACAAGTCATCTGCACAGACGAGTGAGAGAGGGTTTTTAAAAGCACCAAGACATCAGCCCTGGTGTGGCTCAGTGGCTTGAACTCCAGATTACTAACTGAGGGTCCTGGTTCTAAAGACTGAATTCCTAATTCCAGAGGCTGAATTCCTAGTTCCAAAGAACAAATTCCCAGATCTAAAGATAAATTTCAATATCTAAAGTTAAATTATAAGTCCTAAAGATAAATTTCTAGTTCCAAAGACTGAATTCTAGATTTAAGGATAAATCCCTCAATCTAAAGATAAATTTTAGATGTAAAATTAATACTTATTTCTTTTTTTCTACTTTAAATAATTTTATTTGTCAATTACAGTGGACATACAATATTTTATTTGTTTCAGGTGTACAAATTATTAGTTCTAAAGATAAATTTCTAATTCTATAGATACAGTCATAGTGCCAAAGAATGAATTCTTATATCTAAAAGTAAATTTCTATTATACTTTTAAAGATAAATTCTTAGATCTAAAGATGAATTTCTAGTACTAAAGATACATTCTTAGTTCTACAGATAAATTCTTAGTCCCACAAACTGAATTGCTATGTCTAAGGATAAATTCCTTGTTTTAAAGATAAATTCCTAGATATCAAGTTGAATTCTAACATTTTGTAACTTTATTTTTTCTTTCTTATTTGTAGTTGACATGCACTATTATATTGTTTCAAGTGTAAAAATCTTAATTCTATGATGAATTTTTAATTCTATAATACATTCCTTGTCCTTAAAACTGAATTTATATATCTAAAAATAAATTCTCCTTCTAAAGCTAAATTTCTAATTCTAAAGATAAATTCCTAGTTCTAAAGATAAAATCCTAACCCCAAACTAAATACCTTGATCTAAACATAAATTCATAGTTCCAAAACTAACTTCTAAATCTAAATCTAAATTCCTAATTAAAAAAATAAATTCTTAGATCTAAAAGTTAAAAAATAGATCCAAATATAAATTCCTTGTTATAAAGATGAGTTCCTAGTCCCAAAGACTGAATTCTTAGATGTACAATAAAATTTTAGATCTAAAGACACATTCCTAGTTACAATATCTGTGTTTCTAGTTTTAAAGATAAATTCCTAGTTCTAAAGATAAATTTCTAGTTTCAAAGACTAAATTCCTAGATCTAAAAATAAATTCCTAATTCTTTTTTTTAAGATTTTATTTCTTTATCTTTAGAGGGGAAGGGAAGGAGAGAGGGAAAGAAACATCAATGTATGGTTGCCTTTTGTGTATCCCCTGCTGGGAACTGGCCTGCAGGGAACCAGCCTGCAACCCAGGCATGTGCCCTGACTGGGAATTGAACCAAGATTGTCTTGTTTGCAGGCCCGCGCTCAATCCACTGAGCTACACCAGCCAGGGCTGATAAATTCCTAATTCTAAATATAGATTTCTGGTTCCAAAAAATAAATTTCTAGTTTTAAAGATAAATTCCTATTTCTAAAAATAAATCTGTATGTTGAAAACATAAATTTCTATGTCTAAAGCTATACATTTCTAGCTCCAAAGACTTTAGATGTAAAAATAAAAACCTACTTCCAGAGACTAAGTTCTTAGATCTAAAGATAAATTCCCAGCTTTGAAAATAAATTTTTATTTCCAAAGACTGGAATCTTAGATCTACCAATCAGTTCCTAGATCTGATAGTAAATTCTTAGTTTTAAATATGAATTCCTAGTTCTAAAGTTAAATTTTTAGTTCCAGAACTGAAGTTCTAGAACCAAAGATAAATTTCTAGTTCAAATATAAATTCTTAGTTCTAAAAATATATCCCTAGTTCTAGAAATAAATTTTAGTTCCAAAGACTAAATTTCTGCTTTCAAAGAATGAATTCCTAGACCTAAATATAATTTTCTATTTCTAAAGATAAATTCTTAACTCTAAAGACAAACACCTAGTTCCAAAAAAATAAATTTCTATCTCTAAAGATAAATACTTAGGCTAAATTTCCAGATCTCAGGATAAATTCCAAGTTCCAAAAACTGAATCACTATATCTAAAGATAAAACTCTAGCTTTATAGATAAATTTTTAGTTCTAAATATAATTTTCTAGTTCCAAAAACTAAATTCACAGATCTAAAAGTAAATTTCTTTCTAAAGATAAATTTCTATTTTGTAAGAGCAAATTCCTAGATTTATAAATCATTAGTTCCAAAGACTGAATTTCTAGATCTTACAATAAATTCCTAGTTCTAAATATAAATGCTGAGTTCCAAAGAATGAATTTCTATTTCTAAACATAAATTTCTAGTTTCAG
Organism: Artibeus jamaicensis; assembly: GCF_021234435.1. Classification (NCBI taxonomy): domain Eukaryota; kingdom Metazoa; phylum Chordata; class Mammalia; order Chiroptera; family Phyllostomidae; genus Artibeus; species Artibeus jamaicensis. The sequence continues at coordinate 14,747,018 of NW_026521844.1, read as the reverse complement.
AGACTGCAATTCTAGATCTAGAGATAAAATCTTAGTTCTACAATTAAATTTTTAGTTCTTTTTTGACACTGAAGAATTTTTTATTTTTTAATTATAGTTTTTATACAATATTACATTTTTAGGTGTACAGATTTTTAGTTCTAAAGATAAATTCCTAGTTCTCTAGATAAGTTTTTATTCCCACATACTGAATTCTTAAATCTCAAGTGAAATTCCTTGTTCTAAAGATGAATTGTTTGTTCCAAAAACTGAATTCCTAGATCTAAGGATAATTTTGTAGTTTAAAGATAAATCCCTAGTTCCAAAGACTGAATTCTTGAAGCTAAAGATAAGTTTCTACTTTTAAAATAAATCCCTAGTTTTAAACATAAATTTCTCTTTCTAGGGACAAACTCTTAGTTATAAAGAATGCAAACCTACACCTAAAAAGATACTAAATTTATGACATTTATAGAGACTAATTATGCATATATAACTGAGTTAAGATTTAACTACTTCTGAATATCTCTAAACAAAATAGAGATTTAGAAAAAGTGATTTGTAAGGCAAGGTAAGGGGAAGAGTAGTGGTTTTTAATCTTGGTGGCACATTAGATTCTCAGGGAGTTTTTAAAAACTTCTAATACCTAGGCTTCACCCAAGACCAGCTATATCCAATTAAATCATAACCTCTAAATGTTAGTGAGGTATCAATATTTAAAAATTAAATTAGGACATTGCACAGTAATCAGAAATCAGTGTTGTTATGATTTCCTTAGAAGGTTCCAAAGGGTGCCTGAGGTTGAGAATCATGGGAGGAAGGGTAGCATCACCCCAGGCAAGAAGGAACTATAGTCATTCCACTTTTCTTATGGGTCATGGAGCATCTGGGTAGCCTTATGTGCCCAGGGAAGAAAGAAAATGTCACCAACAGGGGTACTTCTACTGGCACTGGTATAGGACATTTATGAACATGTGGCTATCTGGTATTCTTGATTTTTGCCATGAGTGGTTTGGCATTTGGTGGCTGGATGCCTCCCATAAAAATCACCCAATAATCTCTCTTTTTTTTTTAAAGATTTTATTTATTTATCTTTAGAGGGGAAAGGAAGGAGAGAGGGAGAGAACTGGCCTGCAACCCAGGCATGTGCCCTGACTGGGAATCGAACCGTGGTTGCTTGGTTCCCAGGCCCGCGCTCAATCCACTGAGCTACACCAGCCAGGGCTATAATCTCTTAATTTAATAGTATATTATTACTAAAAGAAAGACAGTGGATCCTTATTCAAACTGGTGCAGAATAACTAAGTTAAAATAGCCTGTGTTAGTGCGTGGTTTTCAACCAGCAGTGATGTCGTTCTCCCAAGGTTATGTAACAATGTCTGAAGATATTTTAATGTCTCAGCTGTGGGAGGACAGTGAGTTTTCCACTGGCATTTAGTGAATAAAGGCCAGGGAAACTTTGAAATATCCTGCAATGCAGAGGACAGCTTCCTACCCCAACAAAGAATTTTCCAGTCCAAAATGTCAACAGCGGTGAGGTTGAGAAACCCTACTTTTGTGTAGAGTCTAGAGGCTTCAACTATTTCAGAGGAAAATATAGACCAAATATAGAAAGTCCATTACAGAGAATAATTTGCTTGGAGGAAAGTAAAACTCTCCAGAACTTCCTGATGGAACCAAATACTCTGAAGAATATACCTTGTTCTTAAGAAAGGAAACTCAGCCACGTAGAGGTTTGAAAATGACAACTATTATCACAGCATCTATTTAAAGTTGGCTCCTATGTTTCTCAAAATAAATTCAAACTTGCAACATGAAACACATTCTAACCACACAACCCCATCTCTGTGTACATATAGTTAGGTCAAACAACAAACTACCTACAGGATTTTTTACTTGCAACTTTTGTTCCCTTGGTCCGGCATGTTCTTCCCTACCTCCTATCCAGGCTGGCAGAGGTACATTTTTTAAAGTGAGAGTTGAGTAGTCAAATTCTCCAGAAAGTCTTGGTAGTCCTAGGAGCTCAGTACTGGAAGAGGTGTCTCTTCTTCATGTTCTCGGAATACTTTGCATGTTTCTATCACAGTACTCATATAAATATTTTAAAATATGCAGGTGACTCCTTAGTAAACTGTACTTAAAGGTAGAGCATTTGCTCTGTAGCTCAGGACCTAGCAAAACCTCTACTATTTTGTAGGTACTCACATTTTCTTAAATGAACAGATGAATGATGATACATTTGCATCATTATGCAATAAAGGAAACACTATTTTGGATGAACTCTTCGGTAGGTAACTTCAATCTCTCATATCAAGAACACTTGGAAGTTGACTCAACCCCCAAAAGCCCCCCTTTTGTACTTAGGCTTACTTTTCTGTTTCTTCCTTCCTCTCTTAATCTTTTTCAACCCTCGTTTTTAGAGTTCAAGCACTGAGCACAAATAACACATTGTTTCTCTTCTCTGTATAAAATACTGTAAAAACCTAACCAAAATGGTATGGCGAGAAGCCATGGAGCTTGTTTAACAAGTTTTTATTTCAGGCTCATTATTGGAAAAAAAGATCTTTATGGAAATACGTTTTGATTGTTTTAAAATATTTTTACAAAGAAAGAAAAGACCTTGAACCTTTCACTTTCTGAGAATGTTTTTCAGCTTCTTGTAGTCCTATTTGCAAAGTCCCAGTTCTAGGCACTTGTAAAATATCTTTAGTCATTTGTGCCTATTCATTTTGATTAAGGAAATTTGAGGGGGGGAAAAGGAGCCGTTACAGAAAGGGCTAAAGAAAGTGCGTCATTAACATTTTCTCCTGCCAAATTTAGTCATCAACTTAATTGCTGAGATTAATTGTTCTCATGAGGTTTTTACAGTGACTGCTTCATTGACCATCTTGTTCTATAAAGAAATACACTTACAGACTCTGAAATTCTATGTTATTTCTGGGGAAAGATCAGCATTTAGTTGATAGACCAAGCAAATATATTTAGTTCAAACTATGCATTTCTGAGAGTTCTGGAACACCATCACTGCAAATCTCAGAATATTTCCTGACAGTGAAAGATCTCAATGCACCATTTTAAGGCATATCAGAGTCAGCAACTAGTCCACAAACCTCTAATAAAACCCTTCCCTTCACTTATGTTTAACAAAAATAGTAAGGCAATTGAAATGCAGACTAAAGAAAAAACGACTATAAAGTTGAAGTCTGACTCACCAAGGACTGTTTATGTCTTCCCTGGTGCTATATGTACTTTTGCTGTATTTCTGTGAGTTTTCTTCCTGTTCTCTCAAGATAATTTTGTATCGAGGAGGAGGAAGGAATGGAGTTTTGTGTTTGGAGCTGAGAGACAAGATTCCTAAATATGTACTTTAACATCGCTACTGACTTGTAGTGTGCAATTAACATTACATAGCATTCTATTCTCTGTATTCCCTATAAATTATCACCGGATGCAGGTTGATTCTAAGAAAAAGACCCTAAAGTTTTATTTCACCTGATTTTAGCACCACGACTATATTTGTGTGTGTAAAAATATACAGATGTGAGTGTATTGTTTCAGAAGCAAATTGTGTAATGTGATAGATGTTATAGGAAAAATACATAAAATGCAGTTTTCACAGTAATATATGTGTGTGTACATATGTGTATATATATATATATATATACACACACGTGCATGTGGTGGGTGTCTTACTGAATATAGAAAAGTTAAAAGGGGCATTTTTCCATGTGTTTGAGGACTGGTAATGCCACACAGGCATGAGTAGATACATAAATATACATTTTTCTCCCCACAGTGTAAGTCAGTCAATTACATGTAAATTAGGGTGTTAAACTAGATTATGTAATTTCTCATCCTATGAAATTTTAGGGTTCTATTAATGTTTTTTAAAGCAATTCATATGCCAACCAAATATTTTTATCTGAGGGTGAAAGTGTGAAGGCTGGAATCTCTATGTTTGTGGTCCTACCAAGTATGCTAAAATATTTTTTTAAAAGAAATTGGTACTCTGGTCTTTTTAATTCTTTTTTTGATTACTGGAAAGTTAGCTTTCTCTTTAAATTCTCTGAGTCATCCATTGAACCATTAGCAATTGTGTTCAGAGGTTTAGAAAGGGACAATAATTGCAGAGAACTTTTTACAAAATAAGAATATGGAAAGCCATGTGATAAATGGTGCTCAATCTCTTTCAAGGGGAAGCACCAACAGATAACATATTCTTCCAATTTCTAATTTGCAACAAGCTTACTTTAAAACATTTCATTACTTAAAATCATTTCAGATATATATGTTACATGAAGAGTATGACTTGTCTGATTATAGCACACTTATTCTTAATGCTTAATGATGTCTTTAATACATAGTGTCAGTCAAGCAGTATTGTTTGTCCATGGAAAGATATTATCCCATGGAAGGAGAAATCTCCAATCATTTTATTCTGGAAAATAAAATAAGGGCTACTAGATGTACTACTTTTAAATTTTAATTCTCTATTCCGACATATAAACTTATTTGCAGGTAACAGAATGTAGTTCAGCTAAAGTAGTAGGTAATTATTAAGGAGTATTACATCCACTTTGAAAATGTTTATTCATAAAGATATATGTACCCATATGCTTATTACATTATTCAGGGTGATCAACATATGGAAACAGCCAAAGTGTCCTTCTATAGATAATTGGATAAAGATGTAGTACACACACACACACACACACACACACACACGATCATAACTGACCATAAGAACTACTCAATCATAAGAAAAGAAGAAATACTGCCATTTGCAACAATGCTAAGCGAAACAAGGTAGGTGAAAAAAGTCAAGAACCACATGATTTCACTCACATGTGAGTTATAAACCTGAAAACAACAAATTAACAACAAATAAAACTCATAGACACGGACAACAGTATGGTGTTACCAGAGGCAATGGGGGTGAGAGGAGGGTAGTAAAGGGTAAAGGGAATCAAATATTTGGAGATACAAGGACATTTGACTTCGAGTGTTAAACACAAAATGCAGATGATGTGTTACAGAATCGTACATTTGAAACCTATATAAATTTTATTAACCAATGTTGCCCCAACACTTTTAATAAAAATAATAATACCTTTAATTTTGGAGGTTCCAAAAGAACAAATTTTAGGTTGAAATTAGTGTAATAATCCCAATCATCACACTGGAGAACTGCTACTGCCCACATCAGAACCACAGAACTTTACTGAAACCAGAATGTTTCTGTTATCAAGTCCAAAATTACACTTGACTCCATGATAAGAAAACTGCCAGGTCTTCTGGCAATCTCAGATACTCTCCCCTGCCACTTCACGTCTGGTCTGTGTCCTGGCTCTTTTCTGACAAAGCTTGCTTACAAATGAAAGCCCACACAAGTACATCTGATTAGCAGAAAAAAACACCTAGCACAAAGGAGAAATATGTAGATTTTTAAAATTCTTCCTTGTAATTTCACCATGTGAGGGACTACTAACATGTGAGAATGAGGTTCAGAAGCTTAGAGACTGCTACAAATGACAGATACCTACTCTATGAACTCTATTAAACAAAGACTCACTACTGTGCTCTTACCTTTATAAAGGTTTTACTATTATCCTGGTTCCAGTTCGGGATCTGAGAGGCGGGATAAGAAAAACCAGGAAGTTAAGTGTCTGGCCAGGATTGAAATAATGCAAAAAAGAAGCCAGGATTTCTGTGCTGAAGTCAGGTTACTCTCTGCTGAACTGTCTCACTTAGCAAATATTTTTAGCTTCCTTTAAATAGCATTATATTCCACTTCAATATGGAAAGCCTAACTTACCAGTTCAGAGCTATTTTAACAAAATTTTAACCTTTCAGTTGCCATAAAGTTTGGATCAGGCCAATGGAAATTCAAAGGTTTCAATTCACAAAGCTTCAGGACTGCTGAAATTTCTAATTCACTTTTAGAGGTCAGTACGGAGAGCCCACACTGGCATAACTGCATCACGATGAACTCCCCATTAACACAGTCTTAATTTTCTCTAGGTAATGGTTACCCAGGTATTCTCTCCAAACTTAAGCAGCTTCTTCCAAATAAATATGGAAGAATTCAGAGTCATATAAGAGGAATATATGTGATAATATAAATAAAATAATGCAAACATATACAAATACTATACAAAAACAAATATATACAAATAAGCATATGCAAATAATAATATGAGAATACAAGGAGTTTGAGTCTAAAGTAAAGTTTATTGTTACATTTGATAAATGAAAAATATTATCCACATCCCTGCTTTCCAGAGTATGAATGCATTTCAATGGAATATTTGAGGCCCTAACTCAATTTTACCAGATTTTTTCCTCCTTTGGGATAAGTATGTGAGGTTTAAAAAAATTCATGAAACTAACAGCATGTGCTCAAAGTTCAGGCAAGGCTGTAATTGCTTAATGAAGATATTCAGTAGCATTAGAAAACATTTATCTTGATGTTTTCTTTTTTCATGGCTGTGAATGGGTTTATATGAGAATACTCATGTGCATTTATGATCACTCCAATATTTCTTTTACGATTTATGTCCCTCAAAATATTTTCTAGGTCTTACCTCATCTTTTCACAATTAAAATCTTCTCTATATTGGACCCATTTCCCTCACCTTTATACCAAACTTTCTGGGCCTTCTTATGTTCCTCATAGGCATTTTTTATCTTTTGTTTTTTGTTACTTCTGCCCAGTCCCTTCCTGTACCACTTTCTCTCCCTTGCTTTTGCTCTACTTGTTTATGTTCCTTTAAGAAAACTTTTGTAAGGATTGCCTTGTGTATATTTCTCTTCCATATAAACTCAATGGCTCTCACCTAATGGGCTGAAAGCAGGGCCAGTCCTTTAAGTGGCTCTTGTAGCAGAAAGATTATATACAGAAATTGTATGTAACCTGTGATTATATGGCCCCTACATGGCTAAAATAGACAAGGCTTCATTTCTTCATGGGCTGGAAAATACAATTTAATCGTTATGAAGAGAGTAGGTTTTAAAATCTAAATTTTAGATTATCATTTAATGATAAACAAAAATGGAATAAAACTATTAATGCTCAAGAAAGTTTTCAGAGCAAAGATATGACAGAGACTTTTACCAAATAAAATATGTGCAGTCTTCCACTCCGACACTTCCGAGGAAAGGATAGGGCTGAAGAATGAGAGTGTGGCTAATGCAGCATTTAAAAAATGGCGAAATGCAATACATACTGTGGAGACTGTTTCTTAGCCAGGAAAAGAATGTTCATACTCTCAAAGGATAGTGACATTTTTGGTCATTTATATATTTTTTTAACTTAAGGAAATGGGTGTTCAGTGAACAAAATAGTTTCTACTGATGAGTTCATTTTTGATAGGAGAGTTTCTGACTGTTTAGCTCCTCTAGCACAGAATGTGATATTACCTTAGCTCCAGACAGTTTTTCCCAAAAGTAACCAAAACAACAGGGATCAAGTAAGAAAACGACCCAGAAACAAAAAGATACAGGAAGAAAATTCAACTTAGTTGTTTAGGTTTGCAAAGGTAAACATGGCAGGGCTGTTTTCTGGGCTTTTGTTGCAGTAGGGAATCAATCCATAGGAGTGAGTGATTTACTCAGTCTCAAGGATCAAGAACCTATTCACAGATGAGTTGTTACCTGAACATGGTTTCTAAAGGAGTGTTTCTCAGTATCCAGTGATTTCAGTTCTTGCTGAATATAAGAAAATAATTACTGAGGAGGTACTTAAATCACACCAGTGTACAAATATCTTGGGAGTACTTCTGGACTCTCCTCTAAGATCCGAGGTTATTGTACTGTGAACCCTGGTTTGAAAATTGCAGGTGCAATTCCCATTATTTGTATCAGAAATGCATAGATTGGCTGGGTCTCAGGGTAGGGGTACACTTTGGACGAGTCCTTCAAATGTTGCTCAATGATGCTTATACACCTGAAAGTTCAATAATTTTAAATAGTAGACAAATTTTTTTCTAAGTGGATTGAAGATAGTGGAAGAGGGCATTCTATGAAGTGGCAAATATCTGTGTAAACCCAGAGATGTGTGCAGCTGAATGGTGGATGATGAGGCTGAGGAATGAAACAAGAGGTCCCACTATGAAGAATGTACTATGCCAGGATAAGGTGTGTCTGTACTCTTGCCAGGCAGAAGGGAAGAGCTACTGAGGCTTTTAAAGGTCCAAGTGATGTGTTCAGACATGAATTTAGAAAGATAGGTCTGGTGGGATTGTACAGAAATGACTAGAGAAAGCAAGACCAATATGGAGGCAACTGAAAATGTTCAGGTGGTGAATAGAACAATGATGAGAAAAACAAAGTCTCACATTAAAAAAAAATTCATAGGCCTTGAAGTTCTACTGAGAAAAGGAAGTGTAAGGAGGACTTCCATGTTGTTTGTTTGCCTTCACTTGAGTGGCAGCAGTAACACCTGAGTTTTCTACTTTTCATGTAATTAAAGAGAGTAACACATATCCACTCTGTGCCCCTGTGAATGTTAAATAAAAATATATTAATGCAGAAAAACACACCACATTGGTGGAAAAACAAAAAAGCTATCAATTGACAAAGAAACTTCTTTTAAGGACTAACAAGAAATTTAGTTCACTTGGAGAATGTTGGGGTTAACAGTTGCAGGCTATATAGAAACTAAACCGATATCTAGATTTCATAATACAGTTATAGTTTGGTAAAACTGAAAGGTAAAATCAGTCATATTCTCATCATTTTGTTTTATTAAAGTGACTCGGAACTGTTGGAAACAGTTCTGGTAAGAAAATGGACCTTCCATGGCTTCAACTATTATATCAGATTCTCCGAAGTTAGAATAAAAGATAACTATATTTTTGAGTGTTTCCTTTTTGTTGGGTTATATTTCATAATTGAATAACAATGTGTGAAAAATAACTAATAAGCAGTTTAAGGAATGCTGTGAATGTAAAATATGAACAAACACATAATAATGTGCTTTAATGAACTATAAAAATAAAAGGGTAAATTAATACCCTGTGAAACTTTAGCAAGTTAATTACAATACAACGAGAAACGAACACATATATGCTTTACTTGGCTCAGTGGGGGAAGGGAATTTCTTATATACTTGATTCATAGGTGATCACTGGGTGTGCTGAAATACAGAATGAAAAAGGGGCATGATATTCATTAAGGACAGAGTAATGAAATAAAAAATGAGCCAATTATGGCTAATTCGTGTGTTATTTTCTAATTTCAACCATTCATTTCAGTATTTTAATGACTCCCGAGTGACCTATATGGTTTGAAATAAACTTATCAAAACATGAGTAAAGTGATTTTTTGAAAGTTACATGTACACAAAATAATAGTCACTGGAAATTAAAAACCTTCATAGACACAAGCAAAATAAGTGATGTATGTATTTCAATACATAAAAGGATTCATTAAAACACAAATGATTTAGTTACATGAAACTATTTTAATGGAAACAAGCATCACATTTTCTTTTTTTAATATACTTTTTTAAAGGTTTTTATTTATTTATTTTTAGACAGAAAGGCTGGTAGAAAGAAAGAGGGAGAGAAACATCATCTGTGGTTGCATCTCATGCACCCACTAGATACCTGACCTGCAACCCAGTCATATGCCCTGACTGGGAATGGAACCAGTGATCTTTTGGTTCACAAGCCAGCACTCAATCCACTGAGCTACACCAGCCAGGGCTTACCTTTTCTAATTATAAGAAAAAAATTGTGCTCAATGAAACTTTTCAGAAAATTATGAAGAAAAATGAAAATTATTCTTTTCCCCTCTACCTAGAGACAACAACTAATATTTTGGTTATGTATCCATCAAAAATAGTTTGGGAGATGATCTGCCTTAAGTTATTTGCATAACCTGCTCTTTTGCTCTTAATTATGCAGTGTATACACATTTAAAAAAATTTTCCCCTTGTTATTTTTAAAGCATTGAATAGTACATTAGTTGGTCACAACTATATACTTTTAAAATAAATAAACACTCACTGGTTTGCACATGCAGAGTTTTATCTTACAGTGTTCTTACTGGATAAGTTATAAGAGATGCTGGACAATCACTGTTTTTCTGAACAAAAATAAAATTATCTCCCTTTCTGAAATTATGCTCCTTTCTGAGATCAATCATCTCAAACTATAATCAATTTTTACAGTTAGAACTTTTTCCTTTTAATCATGTTGATTACATTGAATTTTATATGGCCTATATGAATAAAAAATGTCCCATTTCAAACTAGTTTTTTAACATTGAATATTTTTGATACTGATATTGTGCACCTTCTTTTATTTTTCACATTTTCCTGTTGTATATTTTACCTATTCTTTTTTAGATACTTTTATTTAAGCTCCTCATTATGCTTAACAAAAATCATTGAAGATAGTCCCAGTATAAATTTATATACTGTTCCAACTACTTTAAATATTATTTCGGAACAGTAATTTGACAATAGAAACTATAAAGTAGAACAAGATAATGCACCAGTATTTATACACATTTATATGTAGACTGTGGACCTGGTTGTTCAAAACAGGGTCTGAAGATTATACCTGTAGATGTACCCCAATTCAATTAAGAAAATATTATAAATTGCTTAATTGGAAATGGAAGTGTAATAATATATTCTGAGAGGGAAGATATTGAGTTAATGGAATTTTCTTATTTGTTGATGAAAAATTACTCTGAAATTGATTTTTTGCTTCAATACTTATTGATTAGAAAGCTTTCTAAAATACAAATTTAGTACTTCTTCAACCTTAGTAAATAGCACACAAGTATTTTCTGGACATTGAAGATTGTGCAATACATTTGGGTCATTCTGTACACTGAGCAATGTAGCACTGTGCAGACATACAAATAGATTAAAACTTCATGGAGAGGGACTAAAGCATAAAGTCCAGTTGTTATTATTTTGAATAAACTTCTGCCTGTTTGCTGCCACTTGATTTTTTGTAAGACTCTGGTGTAGACCGTCTAACCCTGCATTTGTCTTGCAAGGGGTTCTGCTGTGGAATCTATGCTCTTTTACATATTTAATAAAACCACTCCAACAGTTCCTTTCTCTCTTTTAGGCAATCAATTTCTCTCTTTCTTCTGGGACATTCCTTATAAAATAAAATAGGCTGTTGTTTCTCTCATTTTAAAATACTTTAAAACTCAATTCCCTTCCAGCTGCCACTCCATTTCTCTGAAACCGTCCTATGAAATCCTTTAAATAATGGTACATACGTGTTTCCTTCAGTTCCTCCCCTTTCATTCCTTGTTATCCGTCCCCTTGTGCCCACCAAATCATCCAAACCTAACTTTTCAGAGTCAAGCTCTCAGTCCTCTTCTTACTAGATCCCTCATTGGACTTTACAGAACTAATTCCTTCCCGCTTCTTGGTACATTTTCTTTCCTTGACTTTCAGAGAGGCACACTTCATTGGTTTTCATTTTGCCTCAATTCTCACTCCTTAATCTTCTTAACCTGCTCAATTATTCTCCTCTATGAACTTATTAATATTGAAATGTTTTTCATATCCAAGCTTAATCTCTTGATGACCTCATACAGACTTAGGACTCTAAACATTGTAAGTCAAGAACGTCCAAAATTCTATCTCCAGCCCAACCACTTTTCTGAACCCCAGAGATGTGTATAAAACTACCTGTTCAGCATCTCCGCTTAGAGGTCTAAGAGATAACTCAAACATAACATTCAAAACTGGACTTGTCTTCCTACAAAAATCTGCTCCACTGACAGCTGCAGGGGGTAGCAATGCTTTTCTTTCTGCTTCTGGGGTGGCTAAACATCCCAGTTTGCCAGGAACTGAGAGTTCTCCAGATGAATGACTTTCATTGTTAGAAGTGGGAAAGTCATTAGCAAACCAGAATAAGTTGGTCACCCTGCCAGCTTCTCGATCCAAAAACATTAAGGCCAGCCTTGACTCTTTCTCTCACATTGCATATCTAATATGTTAGAAAATCATGTGAGTTCTATCTCTAAACTAACGAGTTTGCACCACTTCCATTTCTACAATCTCATCAAGCTGAACCAGCCCCCTAATTGGTCCTCCTACTTCCACCTGTTCTCCTAGCACACACGCTCAACAAAGTTGTCAGAGTGGTCTTTTTAAAATATGTAAGCAAGACCATACATCTCTTATTCCTCCAATACTGTACTCTCTTCCCATTTCAGAATACAAGCCAAAATCTCTACAGTGACATATAAAACACCTGATTTAACTCCAACTGTGGCACTATAAGCACACACTCTAAGTCTATTCTTTGCTTCAACTCTTACAATTCTTTCCCTTGTCCATTGTGCTCTCATCACATTAATTTCCTTGCTGTTTCTCTTTGCTGCACACAGACTGCTGTCCTAGAGCTTTTACACTGGCTGTTCTTTCTGCCTGTAACACTCCCCAAGTAGCTCCATGATTAACTCTTCACTTCCTTCAAGTTTTGCCTCGAATGTCACTATCTTTATGGTGATCATACTGTTCGAAGTTATATTCTATTCCCAATCTCTCTTCTTGTGCTCTTTTCCCCACAATGCCTCTGTGTTTAATATTCTATGTAATTTACACATTTCTTATATTTATTTTTCATTATCTGTCTACCCATGCTAGATTTGAAGTTCTAGCAAAGAATTTTAAGAGTCCTCTCACTTGATAAGAACCAAGTACCTTGAACAGTGCCTAACATGGGAAGTATTCAATAAATACTTATTAGATGAACAAATGCATTTATTTAACTTAACCTAAGTACCTTTTGAATTCCCCCTATACCCCTATCTTCATTTCATATGCTTATAGAAGATTCCAAAGATGAATGATGCATTGTTCTAAAATTTGAGAAACTTATCATCTATTTGGAGAGTTGAGATATGGTATATTGTTGGGGATGTGATTCAATATTACAATATGTGGTCATAGTTACAAGCATGGTAAGCATAAGAAAACCTGAGGTTTTTTTAATCTGAAAAATTAATTATTTACTCAATGGATTACCCAGAAACCCTTTCAACTCTAAAGTTATTATATTTCATAAATTTACAGATTGTTAATGTAAAAAAGGTATAGAATACAGGTAGGTGTGGTAAAATCACCAAGAAGACCAGTGACTATCAACAGTTGTAGGGGAAGCTGAGAGAGAAAATGTATTATGTATTATAGCACCTTCTACACACAGAGGGGAAAAGAACATTAGTAACACATATTATATTTCCAAGGGGAGAGGCAGCTTACTCTGAGCTGAAACCTGAGTGGATACAAATGAGAAGAACAGTGTACAGTGGACAAAGTTCTCATTGCCTTTAAGGTGAAGGGAGGGAAGAAAATGTGTGTGAACCTGGGAAAAGAGCAGAATGCTGGCAAGCTTAGGCCTTGAGAATTGGAAAAGCATTCAGTAGCTTTCTGCTCGACTTCCTCTGATTTTCACAAAGACAGAGGCTCACTCTGAGAAAACTGTACATATCAAATATACCTAATGACAGAAATAAAATTGAGGGCAGAAATAACTGGGAGAAATAGAGGTCAAAGTATCAAAGAATGGAAAGGATTATCAATAAGGAAATAGTTCCAAACTATATCTTAACAGCAGAAAATCTAATGTCTAAACCTGAAAGCACCATTCTTGTAGGTAAGGCCTGTAGAACTTGTAGGCCAAAAACCTTCCTTGATAGACTTAAATCTATATACACATAAACTATTTTATGCCCTTTTGGTAACAACAAAACAGCAAAACTTTAAGTTATATATCTTAGTCCAGTTGGGCTATTATGACAAGATACCTTAGACTGGGGAGCTTAGAAGGAATGCCAATTGATTTCTCTCAGTTCTGGAGGCTGGAAGTCCAGGAGCAGGACATCAGCATGGTTGCATGAGGGCCCTCTCTCTGTTTCTAGCTAGCATCTTATCACTGTGTCCTCACGTGGTGGAAGGGACTAGAAGTCCCTCTGGAGCCTCTTTCGTAAGAGCACTAATCCCATTCATAATCTCACCTCCCAAATCATCATATTTGAAAGTTTGGATTTCAATATCTATGATGTGGATGGAGCACAAATGTTTAGAACATAGGACTATAATATTGGAAAAGCTACCCTGTTGCCTATACTCCTCTCCTATGGAGCCTCTTTTCAATAGCTTGAGAAAATCTATCTCATTTAAAAATGTGGGAAAAATACAATTTGAATGTAATAAAAAGCTATTGCAAAAAAAGTAATGCATTCCAATAGACAATGAGAGCACATCAGAAACAAACAAACAAAAAATCTGGTTCCTGCCCTGGCTGGTGTAGCTCAGTGGATTGAGCGCGGGCCTGCGAACCACACGATCGCGGTTCGATTCCCAGTCAGGGCACATGCCTGGGTTGCAGGCCGGTTCCCTGCAGGCCAGTTCCCAGCAGGGGACGCACGAAAGGCAACCATACATTGATGTTTCTCTCCCTCTCTCCTTCCCCCCTTCCCCTCTAAAGATAAATAAATAATAAAATATTTTTTAAGAAATCTGGTTCCTAAACAGATTGGAACTCCAACATAACACTTAAAATTAGATGTTTTGAAAGAACAGCAAAATTAAGAATTTCAAAATCTGAGAAATTATATGGCTATATGATAGTAATATGTGTAAGAAGAATTGACAGAAAACAAAATTAACTGGAAAAAGAAGTTTTCAGAAAGAAAACCGCAGTTCAGCATGACTTTTTAATTAAACAAAAATTGATTCTATAAACAGTCCATACGCTTTGTGTCCATGGAACCAGAGTAGTCAACACTAAGATACAGTCTAGAAAAATGATTAAATATTAATGGTAAAAATGCCTTTGGAAATCCAAACAGTACCTGCCACTACTACCAACCTACAAATATTAATCAATTAACAAATAAGGGAAAGAAAGTGAGAGTAGTATCAAATTTCTCAGCAGCAGCATCTTAAGCTACAAAACAATGAAATGATGTTTTTAAAATATGCAAGAAGAGAAATTTTGAGCCAAGGATTTTATACCCAAACAGGTATCCTTTGGTACAAAATTTACAAAGAGTTATGAATATGAAGTACTTGAAAAAAATATTATTCTAATAAACTTTTCCTGAGGAATGTAGTAAAGAAAAAACTTCAAAAAATATAATATCTGAAGAAGCTTCTTTATGAGGTTTTGAAGAAATGGCCGAAAGCATTTATACACTGAAATATGGCAATGAAAATTACAAAATGCAGTATGAATATACTATATAGTCTTATGTGGGATAAATAATGCAACCAATTTTAAAATGGGAGAAAAAGAGACAGATTAAGTGGAAAGTAGAATAAACTTCTCGATTGACACACTGGTATTAGTAGTAAAAAGATACCTTTTAAAACTGAACAATAAAGTTGAAGCTTAAGTATATTTTGCTCAACAAACATCAACACTAAGATTATACTGAGGAAGAGAGAAAAAGAAGCAGTTACTTGATGAAATTAATATATATATAATATAAAAAACCCTAATAATTCCACAATAAGGTCATGGTGAAAAGTATCATAGAAAGGTATTAGTACAAAGTTAACCATTAGAAAAAGTTCAAATATTCCCAAATAGCAAAGGAAATAATAAAAAAAGAGAAGCAAAGAAAACAGCCAACATAATGGAATATGTGAAACATACAAATACATATATGTTTCATAGATATAAGTATATTCATATATAATTTTAAAGCATAATACTCTTTATAGACATCAAACATATTAGTTGTATCGATATGTTAATATACTTAACTTACATAATATAAAAAAGTTGTTCAGATTGAACTAAAAAAGTAAAATTCAACTTTATACTGTATGTAAAAGATACCTAAAATAAAATGAATTGAAAAGGCTAAAGATAAAAGCATGCACAAAAATATAACAAGTAAAGGCAGGCAAGAAGAAAGTGGGGGCCATGATCTCGATCTAAAACAGGTAGAATTCAGGCCAAGAAGAATTAAACAATACAAAGTAGGACATCATATAATGCTAAAAGCTACCATTCATGGTGAAGATATTAATATCTATTCACCAAATATCAGTGCAGCTTTTATAGAACAGATAGGAGATAAAAGGTGAAACAGACACATAATAAAAATAGGAAACTTTAGCACACCATGCTCAGATCTAAACAGATCAAGGGGACAAAATGTTAGTGAGAACACAGGAGACCTGAAAAACATAAGATGAAGTCTATAGCTGTGTAATAAGTACTTTATCCTTATAGCATAGAATATACTTAGTTTTTAAGTGTATGTAAACATCTGCTGAAATTAGCTACATACTAGCTTATAAATAATAAAATAAAAATATGGAAAACATCATTATTAGGCCATGATGAAATGAATTCTCAATTAGTAGTAACAAAGAAAAAATCCCCTCCATCAGGAAACTTAAAGTAAGTTAATTTATTTTTTAATATTTATTAATTTTTTCAAAATTATTGTATTGTTCAATGACAGTTGTCTGCATTTATCCCTCACCACTCCCTCCACCCCAGCCAAATCTACCTCCCTCCCTTACTTCCACCCTCCCCCTTGGTTTTGTCAATGTGTCCTTTATAGTTGTTCCTGAAAACCCTTCACTCCATTATCTCTTCCCACCATTATCCCTTCCTACCTCCCCTTCTAAATAAAAAAAAATACAACCCCAAATTTCTGGATTTATAGAAGCAAATAATGAAGAATCACATTGTATTAAAATTAAATGAAAATAAAAATGTCACAAAATAACTGATAGAACATTCTGTGTTTGTGAAAGTCTTTCTGTGCATAAAGGAATAGAGAGAACCATACTTGAAAATCCCTACAGCTGTAGTGGGAGAATGGGTAGAAGGGGAATAGAAGCTCAGAAAACTGGCAGCTTAGATTAGAATGTTAGCAGTGGAGTTGGAGAAAGGTGGGACAAATTTTTAGATTTTCCTTTTTTGAGGCATAATCTAGAGAACTTGGAAAAAGATCGAATGTAAATAGTAATGGAGACTAGGCCACAGGGAACAGTCATGGATCCATTCACACAACCAGGATGGTTGGAAGGGCCAATTAGCGAGAAAAGAAGAATGACAGAAATTTTAGGTGTGGTAGCGGTAGAAAATAATTTACAAAATAGATAATTAATAACTGAAGAAATTCAAAGGACTAATAAAATATGATTGAGTTCAACTTTACTTTTAAAGAAATATATATTAAAGATACAATTTTAACCTACCAAGTTAACAAATTATTGATGACAATGGTGAAATGAGCACTCATATATCCCACTGATGTTTTTTTTTAATTTTTAAAAGATTTTATTTATTTACTTTTAGAGAGGATGAGAGGGAGAGAGGGAGAAAAATATCAATGTATGGTTGCCTCTCATGCGTCCCTCGTTGGGAACTGGTCTGCAACCCAGGCATGTGCCCTGACTGGGAATTGAACCACAATCCTTTCATGTCCAGGCCTGAGCTCAATCCACTGAGCTACACCAGCCAGGGCTTCTCCTAAAGTTTTATGAACATTTATACCTTTCTGATTAGCATTATGGAATTATATGATCTGTGATCTATGATTCAGTTTCCAGGAATGTATTCTGAAGAACTAATTATTATTCTTATACATAGACCAAATCTATGTATAGTAATGCTAATCATAGACTCATACATTACAGCAAAAATTGGAATCAATCACTGGTTTTCATAATATAAATTTTAAAAAACAAATGTTAAAAATTATACTACTATGCAATAAATATCTACATGAATACTATTAATCATGGTTTTGGAAGCATACTTCAAAAGGTATTTTTAGTTTAAATCAATAGAGAGCTCTTTAAAGTTAGCAAGCTATCTATACCAAGTCTCATTCTAAAAATACAGCTACAGTAAATTCAGATAAAAATAGACAAAAGAATTGTATTAAGGTAAAATACTGTACAAAGTCACAGTAAGAAAAATGAGAGAGTAGCATAGCATTTATAAAAACAATGAAAGTGTGTTACAATGACACACTAAAAAAATTAAAACTATTGCATACTGTTTCAAAGTAAGTTAAAAGTCATTAAGAAAATTATTTAAGACACAAAACAACAGTGATAAACATGAAATAGAAAATGCAGAAATAAAGTAACATCAAGTGAGAAGACATGAGCTGTATAGTAATAATTAGAATTGTAGATTCTCCTGTAAATATGGCAGCATGACTATGAATATTATAATATATATACACATACAGGACAAAAAAAATTCCAATATGTGCTCAGTAGTTATAACTAAACAGTAGAATTAGAGATGATTTAAATTTTCTTATATTTTTATGTTTTATATATTTTAATATACTTCCATAAATATTTTGTTATGGGTAGGACCTCAAGGGCAGAATATAAAATAATAATACATATCAGTTCATGGCATATCATTTTTGTTCATACAAGGCAGTATTTTGCTGTGTTATTTTGTGCTTATTTTCCTTATTGTCTTCCCTACTTATAACCCCCTTTATTTCATAAGCAACCATTCTCCTGTATTTAATGCATACCATATTATTATATGGATTCTAATAAATATTTTTTTATTTGGTGAGTATGTACTTCAGTTTGTACCAATGGTCAACTCTTTGGAGTTAGCGAGCTGTCTGTAGCAAGCCTTATTCTAAAATTAAAGACTGAAAAAAAACCCTCTATGTGTTACAACTAAAGCAATGTAACTGGCCTCTATTATAATGATATTTTTGAAAAAAGAAGCCTTTTGTGCATTGTACTCACCAACATAATCTTTCTTATATAGAAATGTACAATAAGGAAGAAAAGCAAGTGCACCAAACTACTTGACTTGTGGTCAGTAAGTTTCTTATGCCTGTGATGAAAACATGTCTAAAACTATAAACCTTTTTTCCCCAAACTACTTTTGATTGTCTGAAAGCTGCAGTGTAATGTTTGAACTCTATTAAGTTTAATTTATACCACAAAAGATAGGGGAAGAATAATAGCACTGGACACAGTTCCTAAATACAAACCCTTCTCCTTATGTATTGACTAATTTTGACTTTACTGATGATAAAAGGTGTTTCTCTGAAAGATATCATAAATTCTCAAATGAAAGACAATAAAACATAAAATGAAAAATAAAAATAAAGATAAAGTAAATCCACATAAATTATTCAACAGAAATATATCAAGAGAAAGTACCATAGACTGATCAGAGAGACTTCTGGTCAAGATGGAGGCATAGGTAAACATGGCTCGCCTACTTGCACAACCATAGCAAAATTACAGCCAAACTGCAGAACAAATATCACTCTAACCATCAGAAAATCAAGCTGTCTGGAAGTCCCAAAACTAAGGAATTAAAGAAACCACATTCATCCAGATAGGTAAGAGGGCCTAGGAGACAGAGACTCAAAGACGCAGAATGGGATGGTCTCAAACCCACATATGGTGGATATAAAATAGAAGGATATTTCCCATATACTCCTGGACTGGGGACTGCATAAACATCCAGACTGGGAATTGAACCCCAAAATAGTTGTTATATGCAATGAATGAGAATCACACTCACAAGTTTTTGGTTACAGGACAGCACTCCAATCAACTGAACCATGTTAGCCAGGTCCTAAAGATACCTTATTTTTAAAAAGCTCTCTATATAATATAAATATTCTTCCCCTACCCTGAAAAAGACTACAAGCATTAACCAGGGACCCATTCTGTTGCAAGGGGATCTCTTGGTTCTAGATATTTGTCTTAAAAGAGTGAAACATTTCTTCCATGTATCTGTTCTTCTTCCCAAGTCTTGGAATAATAAAAACAAGTTCCTTCATTTTCTCCCGCCCTTCCTTTCTCCTCTTCCTTTTTTTCATTTTCTTCTCTTTCCTCCCCCTCCCTTCTCCCTTCCTTTCTTCCTCCTCCTCCCCCTCTCTCTGTTTCTTTTCTCTCTCCCCCTCCTACCATGAAAAAAGCTCAACAAATTTTAAACAGCTTAGATTCTCAAGAGACACATTACTTTTGCTTTCTCTTTAATATATAAACATTTTGAAAAGATATTTCTCTTAAAAATAATAAATAATACAGATGATGTATTATAAAATTGTGTACCTGAAAAAATAATAATAAACTTTTAAAAATTCAAAAGTTGACAATTTTTGTTTAGCTTAAAATGTTGAACACAAAAATTAAAGTGTTAGAAATCATATAAATAATACTCAGTTATTTAAAGACACAAAACAAGCATTTAAAGCACATTATTTGATAAAGAAAAGCTTATGAGCAATTAAAGCAGGGTTGGCAAAATAAAATAAGAAGCAATGCCTTGCAATATTTTTATATATAAAATTCTTCAAAACATATTTTAGCATTATCAAATTCTGATTTTGGCAGTTTGAAAAAAGTATATAATTTTGCTCTAAAGGCTTTCTTTATGAATAAAAATGGTTTTCTGTCTTCTGAAGTGATTTCTTAACATATATTTTTATTTCAGTCTTTACCTAACACAATTTAGAATTTTCCTCACAGATTCTCTGTTATCAACTGATCCCACTTTCAGGCATCATGAGCCCACTAATTATTTTCCACTGCATTTGAAACCCACCATGGAATTGTTAGCATTACTCCACTTGTCCGTAGATTGTATACATGCTATTTTCATTTACTGCTAATCTAAAAATTGTGTAATTTTTCTATTTTAGTATCATTATACATAGCTCAAGAAATCAACACACTTCTTGAAAAAATACCTAGAAGAGGAGTTTAGATGTTTATTCTACAAATAAGACTTTAGTAGAAATTATTTTCCCTTTAAAAATAAATATACATATTTAAAACTTCCGTAACATTTGGTTGGCCAAAAATTTCATTTGTTTTCTCTAAGATGACTCTATCAGCACTTAGTTGTCTTTAACTTAATTTGAAACAATTTTGTTAGATTGTATTGTGACAGCTGTCACATCAGCATGCACTAAAAAACTTAATGAAACTGCTGAATTTTGTGCAGCCATTTTAATACTGAAGATGGGAGAAAATATGCAACATTTTGGCATATTATGCTTTATTATGTCAAGAAAGCTAAAAATGCAATTGAAAGGGAAAAAAAGATTTGTGCAGTTTGTGGAGAAGGTGTTCTGACTGATTGAACATGTCAAAAGTAGTGTGTGAAGTTTCATGCTGGAGATTTCTCACTAGCTAATGCTTCACAGTTGAGTAGACCAGTTGAAGTTGATAGCAATACAATCAAGGCATTAATTGAGAGCAATCAATGTTATACTACAGGAGATAACCAACATACTTAAAATATCCAAATCAATAAAGTTTTTGGTGAAACTGAAAAATATGTCTTTCATTTTATGGGAAAAACAAAATGGACTTTTTGGCCAACGCAGTAACAATAGTCATAACATCTCAAAGTTATCCTATGCTTTTATATTAATAAACCCACATCTCCACTCTTTCATCTTCAGGATTGTCATTTTCTATCATCAATCCACTGGAAAACAAGTCATCCCTTGTTTCAAAGTCCAAAATTTTAGTGGGATTTCCTCGACAATTATTTCTGAGAAAACCAGAAGAATGCTTAAGTGTTCCACAAATCCATCTCCTGTGCCCCTGGTTAAATAGCCCTCAGCTCACTTTGGATCACTCTTGCAATTACTGTACAAAATTACTCATTTCTTTACAACTGCTTCTCTATGTTCTAAGTGTAAATAGGTGTATTTCTCACTTTCCAAAAATATACTTAATACCAGAACATAACCATGTCCCTCCACTTCACTGAAGTCTTGGTGATAAGAAAAGGAACTGAAAATGTCCCAAGATCACGTCTGTCTTCTTTATCTATTCCATGGTCAGCAGTAAGTCTCCCTCCCCCTAACCAAATCCCTCTTCCTCTGATTAACTTCCCTCCGATCTTCTCCATGCCAGTGAAAATTTATCAGTTATAAATGAATCCTTGTCTAACAGTAAACCCCAAATAACGCTGTAAAAAAATTCAGGAGGTGGTTGCACAAGTGACCATGACCATATTTTTCCTCTCTGTCATAAAGTGTGCCCCTGCCCATGTTCCAAGTTGAAGGTTTAAACTTCAGGGTTCACTTTTTTACTCTAATTAGAATGAAGGAGGAAAGAGGGCCTGCTTATTCTTGTGGATGAAGATCTCCTTTGATAGGGCTACATAACATGTCTGGTTACAATCCATTGGCCAACGCTTATTCAAATAGATCATGTAGCTGCAAGGCCATGTGCGTCCCTGAATAAATATAAAGTTATTTTAATGAAAAGGAAAAAGACAAGTGTTCAGAGTCAACAATTCTCTGTGAAAAGGAGGAAAGAATTGAAGTGTTTTATCTTCAGCTCAAGCCTCTGGACCACCTCTCTATTATATACACAGAGGTGCAATCAGGAATCCCAGGAAAAATAATTCCTATACCATTAACTAGAAAACCATAGCTTCTTTTTATCTCAAACTTTCCACGCCACAGTCAGATCTTTATCCTTGAATAACTAAGGGTTTATTGAGAATTTTACCAAATGAAAGTTGTATATGCCCCCAAAGATAAAGTCTTCTGTCCTCTCTCAAATTTAACAAGACAAAATTGTTTGCAGCTATCAAAATAGTGTCTGTATATAAATACATATAAAAATGTGTATGCATCTATATAAGACAATGAAGATATACAAATATTATAACTTATTCTCTCTGGCTGGCAATATCATTCAGAAATAAAATTTTTTAAATAATTTTTATTTAATTATTTTTTAAGTACAGTTTTCTATTTCTCCCATCCCAGCCCACCTCGACCTGTGCTCCCCACCTCCCTCCCATTTCCACCCCCCTTAGTTATTGTCCCTGTGTCCTTTATACTTGTTCCTCCAAATCCCTCCCCTTTCTCCCCTTATATTCCCTCCCTCTTCCCTCTGGTCACTGTCCCCCTGTTTTCTATTTCAGCGTCTTTGTTTTTATTTTGCTTGCTTGTTTGTTTTGTTGTTTAGCTTCCAGTTAAAGGTGAGATCATATGGTATTTGTCTTTCAACACTTGGCTTATTTCACTCAGCATAATCCTTTCCAGTTCCATCCATGCTGTTGCAAAGGGTAGTAGCTCCTTCTTTCTCTCTGCTGCATAGAATTCCATTGCGTATATGTACCACAATTTTTGGATCCATTCATTTACTGATGGGCACCTAGGTTGCTTCCAACTCTTGGCTATTGTAACTTGTGCTGCTATGAACATTGTGGTGCATAGGTTCTTTGAAATTGATGTTTTAGGACTCTTAGGATATAATCCTAACAGTGGAATTGCTGGGTCAAAAGGCAGGTCCATTTTTATTTTTCTGAGAAAATTCCATACTGTTTTCCATAATTGTTGTACCAGTCTATAGTCCCACCAACAGTGAACTAGGGTCCTGTTTTCCCCACAACCTCTCCAACATTTGTTGTTGGTTGCTTTGTTTACGATAGCCATCCTGACAGGTGTAAAGTGGTATCTCATTGTGGCTTTAATTTGCATCTCTCTGATGGCTAGCGATATTGAGCATCTTTTCATGTGTCTCTGGATCTTCTGTATGTCCTCCTTGGAGAAGTGTTTGTTCAAGTCCTTTTCCCATTTTTTAATTGGGTTAGTTGTCTTCTTAGAGTGCAGTTGTGTGATTTCTTTGTATATTTTGGAGATTAAACCTTTGTCTGAGATATCATTGGCAAATATGTTTTCCCATACAGTTGGTTGTATTGTTAATTTAATACTGTTTTCTTTAGCCATGCAGAGGCTTTTTATTTTGATGAGATCCCATTTGTTTATTCTTTCCTTTATATTCCTTGCTCTAGGGGACATATCAGTAAAAATGTTGCTGCATGAAATATCTGAGATTTTCCTGCCAATGTTTTCCACTAGGACTTTAATGGTTTCATGGCTTATATTTAAGTCTTTTATCTACCTTGAATTTATTTTGGTGTATGGTGTAAGTTGGTGCTCATGTTTCATTTTTTGCATGTATCTGTCCAGTTCTCCCAACACCATTTGTTAAAGAAGCTATCTATACTCCATTTTATGTTACTAACCCCCTTTGTCGAAAATTAATTGAGTGTAGAGAGTTGGGTTTATTTCTGGGCTCTCTGTTCTGTTCCATTGGTCTATGTGCCTGTTTTATGCCAGTAGCAGGCTGTTTTGATTACAGTGGCCTTGTAATACAGTTTGATATCAGGTATTGTGATCCCTCTTACTTTGTTCTTCTTTCTCAAAACTGCAGCTGCTATTCAAGGTCATCTATGGTTCCATATAAATTTTTGAAGTGTTTTTTCTATGTCTGTGAAATACGCCATTGGTACTTTAATAGGTATTGCATTGAATCTGTATATTGCTTTGGGTAGTATGGACATTTTGATGATGTTAATTCTTCCAATCCATGAACAAGGCATATGTTTCCATTTGTTTGTGTCTTCTTTGATTTCTTTCTTCAGTGTTGTGTAGTTTTCTGCATACAGGTCTTTTACCTCCTTGGTTAGGTTTATTCCCGGATATTTTATTTTTGTTTTTGCTATATCGAATGGGATTTTTTTCTTGATTTCTGCTTCTGCTGATTCGTTGTTGGTATAAAAAATGCCTTTGATTTCTGGATATTGACTTTGTAACCCGCTGTTTTGCCAAATTCATTAATTAGTTTGAGCAGTTTTTTAGTAGAGTCTATAGGATTTTCTATGTACACTATCATGTCATCTGCAAACAGTGACAGTTTTGTTTCCTCCTTTCTGATTTGGATGCCTTTTATTTCTTTTTCTTGCCTGACTGCTGTGGTTAAAACTTCCAATACTATACCGAATAGAAGTGGTGACAGTGGACATCCTTGTCTTGTTCCTGATCTTAGTGGAAAAGCTTTTAGTTTTTGCCCTTTGAGTATGATGTTGGCTGTAGGTCTCTCATATATGGCCTTTATTATATTGAGGAATGCTCCTTCTATTCCTACTTTGCTGAATGTTTTTATCATAAATGGGCGTTGTGCCTTATCAAAAGCTTTTTCCATGTCTATTGATATGATCATGTGATTTTTGTCTTTGCTTTTGTTTATGTGATGTATTACATTTACTGATTTGTGAATATTAAATCATCCTTGCATCCCTGGGATGAATCCCACTTGGTTATGGTGTATGATCTTTTTGATATATTGTTGGATGTGATTTGCCAACATTTTGTTGAGGATTTTAGCATCTATGTTCATCAGCCATATTGGCCTGAAGTTTTCTTTCTTTGTTGTGTCTCTATCTGGTTTGGGGATTAGAATGATCCTGGCTTCATAAAAAGAATTTGGGAGTTTTCCATCCTTCTGGATTTTTGGAATAGTCTGTGAAGAATAGGGGTTAGCTCTTCCTTAGATGCTTTGTAGAATTCTCCTGTGAAACCATCTGGTCCAGGGCTTTTGTGCGATGGGAGTTTTTTTGATTACTGCTTCAATTTCATTTGCTGTTATTGGTTTGTTCAGGTTTTCTGCTTCTTTTTCACTGAGTTTTGGAAGATTATGTTTTTATAGAAATTTGTCCATTTCCTCTAGGTTCTCAAATTTCTTGGCATACAGATCTTTATAGTAATTTCTTATAATCCTTTCTATTTCTGTGGTATCAGTTGTAATCTCTCCTCTTTCATTTTTGATTGTGTTTATTTGTGTCCTCTCTCTTCTTTTCTTGATGAGCCTACTTAAAAGCTTGTCTATTTGTTTATCTTTTCAAAGAACCAACTCCTAGATTCATTGATCCTTAAAATTGTGCTTTTAGTCTTTATGTCATTTAGTTCTGCTCTGATCTTGATTATTTCCTTCCTTCTACTTGCTCTGGGCTGTCTTTGTTGTTGTTTCTCAAGTTCTTGCAGGCATAGAGGAAGGTTGTTTGTTTGAAATGTTTCTATCTTCTTTAGGTAGGCCTGTACGGCTATAAACTTCCCTTTCAGGACTGCCTTCACTGCGTCCCATAAGTTTTGGGTTGTTGTGAGATCGTTTCCATTTGTTTCCAGAAATGTTTTGATTTCTTCCCTAATTTCATTCTTGACCCATTTGTTGTTTAATAGCATACCATTCAGTCTCCATGATTTTGGGTGCTTTGGGTTTTTTCCTTTGGGGTTGGTTTCCAATTTCAGTCCCTTGTGGTCAGAGAAAATGCTTGGTATGATTTCAATTTTCTTGAATTTTTTGAGGCTCGTTTTGTGTCCTATCATGTGGTCTATCTTTGAAAATAGTCCATGTGCATTTGAAAAGAATGTGTATTTAGCTTCTTTGGGATGAAGGGCTCTATATATATCAGTTAAGTCCATTTCATCTAGGGCGTTTTTTAATGCTGTAATATCTTTGTTGATATTTTGTTTGGAAGATCTGTCCATTTTTGATGGTGGGGTGTTAAAATCCCCTACTATAATTGTGTTGCTGTCAATATCTTTCTTGAAGTCCTCTAAGATTTCCTTTATATATTTGGGTGCTCCTATGTTGGGTGCATATATATTTACAATGCTTATGTCTTCTTGGTGGATTCTTCCCTTGAGTATTCTGAAGTGACCTTCTGGGTCTCTCTTTATGGCCCTTTTTTTGAAGTCTATTTTGTCTGATATGAGAATTGCTACCCAGCTCTTTTTTCTTGTCCGTTTGCTTGAAAAATTTGTTTCTAGCTTTTGACTTTTAGTCTGTGGTGATGTTTTGTCTTGAGGTGGGTCTCTTGTAGGCAGCATATGTGTGGGTAATGCTTTCTTATCCATTCAGCTATTCTGTGTCTTTTGATTGAAGCGTTTAGTCCATTTACGTTTAAGGTTATTATCAATAGGTACTTATTCATTGCCATTTTTGTACCTGTGTTCCACTCTGTCTCTCTCTTTTTCTTCCTTTCCTTAAAGCAGTCCTTTTAGTATTTCTTGTAGGGCTGGTTTGATGGAGGCATAATCTTTTAGACTTCTTTTGTCTTAGAAGCTCTTTATTTAGCCTTCTATCTTGATTGAGAGCCTTGCTGGGTAAAGTAGTCTTGGTTGTAGGCAGATATAAAAATTTTCGAATTTGTCAAATCTACAAAAAAATTTCTCAATTGTAAGAAAATAATATTTACAAATCTACATATTGATCCTCAATAAATAAATGTCAGTAGAGTCTTGGCTCTTGTGGCTCAGTTGGTTGGAGCATCATCCCAAGGGTGGTGGGCTTGATTCCTGGCAAGGGCACATCCCTAGTTGCAGGTTTGATTCTCGGTCAGCATGCTTTCTAGAGGCAACAGACTGATGCTTCTCTCTTATACCAGTGTTTCTCACTTTTGCATGCTCTCTCTCTCACTCTCACTTTCCCTCTCTCTCTTAAAACAGTGAAAAAACGTCCTTGGGTGGAGATAGAAAAATAAATATAAAAATAAAATAAATGTCAGTGGGATATTTCTGGTTCAGAAGAAAGAAATTGACATAATTAAAATACACTATCATTTAATACATAAATAAAAACTATAAATTGTAGGTTACTGGTATATAAATGATCATAACTATAAGTAGCAGCAGGGTAGGATTACTAAGTTTATTTAAAAGTAAAGGATTTAGCCTCTACAGTTTGCTCATATAATAACCTAGAAGTTTAAAGCTTTCTTCATTAAGTTTGTTTTGGTAATACTAGGCTCTCTATGCTGACAAAATATGGGATTCTCCTTTTCTATATTACATTTTATTGATGCTAATACATGTGCATTAAAGTGTCTTTTCTAATTTATTTTCAATTTCTATATATTTTATTTGTGCTTATTTTTGTCATCTGTTAAAGCAACCATTTTCTTTCAGAGATGAGGTAAAATATATTGTGGGTATGCACTTACACATGTATATTTTGTGCCTTATAATGTATGTATATAAGTATATAAAATTTTAATATATACATGGGTATGAACATATATGTATATATTAATTTCTTAATGTTTTATTTCTACGTTTTTCTAAATTCTCATTGAACCCTTGGTAAATGTTAGGCATGCAGTGATAGCCACTGACATAATCATGACAGAGTACTGTTTCGTTAATTAATAGCTGAGAATACAGCCTTATGGAAGCCATGGCCCCTCTGGTTACTTCCCTCCAAGTGTGATACTAGAAACATTTAATAGGATAGCATGAGCACCAACCAATCAGAATAGATGCCTATTCAACAGGAACAAACTACCAACAGTTGAATGTCTCAGACAAATTCAAACCTTTTTCTAAAGTGTTTTGTTTACAGTATAAACCTGATATGGTGCATTAGTCTAAGAAGTTGGGAGTAGTGTGTAACAATGAAATACACATATCTTGAAGTTGTTTTTCCTATGTTGTTATTGAATGAGCCAACAGAGAATGAATTCCAGAATTTCTCTTCATATATATATATATATATATATTTCTTGTGTCAGCATGACACATTATTTTAAAAGTAAGATAATTTCATTATTTTGCCAATATATTGCTGAAGAAAAAGATTAGTCACTTCTTTTTAACTGGAATGGTTAATCTAACTAAATATTGGCATCATAAACTTAACCTTTATTTTTTACCTTTTCTTATTAATGTTTAAATATTAGCTTTGAACATGAAATTTATAAATTTAGTATAGGTAATTAGTAAGCACTTCAAATCACATAATGTAATTTTTTAACCCTGGTAAGGTAACTGCACTTGAACATTCTTCTGGAAGATTTTCTTATCATTGCTTATGTTCTGCACATCTACACTCATATGCTGCTTGGTGGGAACCACTTCTGCAGTCAATGATGATAGAAATGTGTCTCCTCTGAATTTGTTGTTGTTTCCATAGCTCTGTTAACTCCTCTATGAAGTTTACTTGTTCACAGGAGATTCATTAATTGATGTATGACTTTAAGTAACAATAAATATAATTGTGGAATGTATTTTTCCATCAATCGAATGTACAGATTTTTATTTACTTGAGAGTAAGGTTAACTAAAAAGAAAATTTAGAAGTGTTCCAACTCCCTCATTTTACAGGTGAAGAAACTGAGCCTCAGGGGAATGAGAAAATTTTAATCACTTGAGATATGACTTGAGGTGAGTAATACTTAAAGAGATAGCATTTTGTTCTCCAGTATTTCCACATGTAATTGTATTTTGTTTCTTTTGATGATTAACTAACAAACTTTTGATATATTAAAAAACATTACTATTGGTTTACTTTCCAATCTTTTTCACATATTAGTCACATTCCATTTTTCTGATGGCAAAAACCAAGATGTACTGTACAAGATGTATGTCACTGTGTTATTATTCTCCATTTTCCTTAAGCATTTATGGTACTTTCTTCCTTTTAAAAATACCTGTGCAAATTTCAAAAACAAACAATATATCAATTGTATAAATTTTTATGTTGATTTTATAGTCAGAAGAATATTTCTATTGCTATAACTGGCTTTAACTTGATTTATTTTACAGTTGAGACATTGACAGGCTCTGGAATAAGAAAGCTGTATTTAAAGTAAATATGAGCCTTCAATACATTAGTAATGGTAAGTTAGAATCTAAGATTCAAAGAAAACATGTGTGTGCATACTCAACAAATGTAAAATGTATATGCATAGAACACCCATGCAAGTACACATACACACATTTTTAATGTAATGGTCCTATAAAGCTAAGCCAAGGAAGCTAGACTTACTTCATACTAATCCATGCTTTCTAGCTTCACGGGGGCTTAGATTACTTTCTATTGTGCTTTTTTTGTCCACTGTATTAAAAGAAAAAAACAGGGACTAATTTGCTAAGCCACAAAGCCTAGCTCTACTCAATTCATTTTAATCCATGGAGGTGCTGAAAATGAAAGAAAGACATAAATAAAACTATGAGCACTCTCTTTGGATCATAAAATTACTAATACATTATAGATTCTTTTCTTGAAAGTAATACTCTATGTGTGTAGGTGTGTA
The DNA here is from genome assembly GCF_021234435.1 of Artibeus jamaicensis. NCBI lineage: Eukaryota > Metazoa > Chordata > Mammalia > Chiroptera > Phyllostomidae > Artibeus > Artibeus jamaicensis. Next base: position 14,717,170 of record NW_026521844.1, on the reverse strand, counting down.
AACATTACATGCATAAAAAATGTACATAATAGACTTCCATAAACTAGAATTTAATGTGTGCATTTTTAAATGCATCTTTGATACGGTCTGATAGTGATTCTTTTTTATTACAAACTGTATTATATTTGAAATAATTATGTCCCTTAAGCACCTGGTTAATCTTTCACTTAAGTTCTGCATCAGCCAGGTGTCCTCTTAGGAGTCTCATAAAGATTGGATCTCGTTTAAGTGTAAAATAATCCTGTTGCTTCTATTTGAGAGTGAATGAGCCCAGGATTAGGTCAGATAAAACACACTCAAGCTAAAGTGCACAAGGTGGATTATGCAAGAAAAGAGGATTTAGTGAAGAACGGATCCACAACTTTTTGTTAACACAGAGAATGGTGGCTTTTGTAAGTAACATTTGTGGAAATTCAACTAGAGCTTTAAAAGCTATGTCTTTTGTTGTACATTTCTCTGCATACATTTGCTTTGTAGTTGGGAGTGCTAACTTTGGAAGCCATGCTGGGCCAGGACTCATGCTCATTTTGCCTAATGAAAGGCTAAGGATGTACTTTCGCTCATACATTCTTGTTTTGTCTTCTTTGAAGTTTATTAAGCTCTCCTGAAAGATGTGAAGTTCATTAGGTTGTTATTATTATGAACACAAATTAAGTATCTATTCCCTGGGGAGTGATAATCTTCAAGTATAAACTGTATTTACTATAATATTTACCTATTACTAATATACTGCTTCTTGTTCTTAAGAGGAAAAAAGACAACACAGCTATGAAGGTGTATTAGGGATGCCCTTAATTTAATGTTGTATTTGTTTAATTGTTAACGCTCTAACGCATATTCTCAAGGTTACAAGTTATTTATACAACTGACAGGTATATAGATGAGATGTTTTCAGAAGCTTTAAGGGATGTGTTACTAGTATAGGATTGTGTGCTGGGCCTTCTAAATATCTTAATTCTGTGTGACTCTCTGGATAAGAGTTTTGCCGACTTCTGATAGAACAAGTCAGTGATACCTCTCATTTACATATTAAATGATTATCGAGTCCATTCTACTCAATTATTTCTACTCTGTTATATTTGTTAAGTACCTGTATTCTCTCACATCAACCAGATGATTAACTTCTGGATATCAGTGAGTACTTCTCATACCGGCTTTCACCTGGAGCACCGTATGTTATACTTTCTGGGTGTTTTGTTAATATGGCACTTAAATGTGATGATGAAGCAGAAATAGCCAAAAAACAGGTAATTCTTGAGTTCTGGATATAAATTTATTACTTGAAGTGAATAATTTTTGATTGAGAGATTATTTAATACAACTGAATTTTCAAGAATGAACCTAACAATTGTAAGTATGTTTTTTATAATTCTGTTTTGCTGTAATCATGGTTCTCATAAATGGTCAATTGATCAAGGATCCACAGAGAATGTGGTGTTTTGGGAAAAAAATATTGAGCATATTTTTTCACTTACATTTTAGGAATTTGAAAAAGAATATCGATTAAGATTATCACCAAAATCTTAGCACATGCTTACTTATCTTTATTAAAAGTTGGTAAGGTGCTGGAAAATATGTGTTTATCAGTTTACCTCAGCTGCCCTTATTAAGAGTTCATCTTAGTTAACTTTTACATATAGTTGTAAATCTCACATATATTAAAAACTGTGTTTTACAATTTTAATAGATTGTGTTAAGTCCCCACTTTTTAAACATTATAAATGGCTCAAAAGTTTTTCACTGAAGACCAAAATCTTGAAAATCAAATAACAATACTCACGATGGTCCAGTGAATTAAAAAAAGTAAATCTGTGTGTGTAGGAGTAATAGAATATATCATGATGTCTTTAAAGAATATGATGAAGAGCCCTGACCAGTATGGCTCAGTCGGTTTGGTGTCATTCCGTACCGGAGCAAAAAGTCTCCAGTTCAATTCCTGGTCAGAGCATATGCCTGGTTTGTATGTTTGGTACCTGGGTGGCTGACATACAAAAGGCAACTGATCTGTGTTTCTTTTTCACATTGATGTTTCTTTCTTGCTCCCTTCCCTATCTCTACAAATAAATAAAGTCTTTTTTAAAAAGGAGTAAAATAATAAAGAAAATTGGAAATCAAACATGTGACATGTAATAACTGAAAACTGGGTTTTATTCAACCAACTAGAGACCATTTTAATCCTCAGGATATTGTCTTGTAAAATAAAGTCAAATAACAACCTAAAGCTATGGAGATGTTTATGCCATTTTCAAAGCAAAATGACCCCATAAAACAATCAGATTTCTCCAGAACAATCACAAAATTGTGCTTTTTAGCATTGAACTGGTGAGTTTTTCTGCTAAAATCAAAAATGATCAAAATGTATTCTTTCTTTTATTGTAAAACCATTTGCAAGTCACACATTGCCAAGAAACACATAAAACCATCTGCAAAGTGACAAATATTATGCTGAGAAGAAAAGAAGGCAAGCTGTTGGCAAAATTTCTTTATCAAATGACACCATTTGGCTTTGTATATCAACAGCACACAATCGGAAAGAGAAATACTATAGCTCATAGAGGTGAAGAGATTCTGAGTTATAGTTGCATGAAACTCCAGAGTGGGAAACCATTCTTAGTATACGTGCAGGGAAAAATATATACTCAATAACTTAATATTATATTCACTTCTGAACACCTAAACTACAAAAGAAAAATAGTTTTTTTTATGAGCCATGATGTACATTGGAGAAGGTGCTTCGGGCTCATTTCCGAGGAGCACAGCGACACATGCATGGAGAGAGGCATTGCTTAATGAACAAAGCAGCACTGCCAATCTACACACTGCTTTGCCCACATACTGCTTTATTCGCAGGCACCAGTTGTTGGTTAACAAAATGCCTCCTGATTTTGATTTAGTGCTGAAGGAAATGGTGAAAATTGTGGTCCAATAATACTAAACATTTGAGAACCCCTGTTAAATGTCAGGCTTTTATAGTGTCCCATTAGAATTATTACCAAAACCTTTCTAATTAGTTTCTGAAATCATTCTTGACTCACACTAACCCATGGGCCTACAAACTTTTTCTGTAAAGTCTTTAATTGTGAATGCTTTTAGCTTTACAGGACATATGGTCTAGTCAAGTTGTAAATACTCAAGTCTATAATTGTAGCATAATATGTAAACAAAAACTTGTGGCTGTGCTCTGATGACACCTTATTTACCAAAAGCAAGGTGGGCTGGACTGGCCCTTGGGCTGTGATTTGCAGACATCTGCTAACCTGTTTGATTTCCCTTTTACAGGGAGATCAATGTAATGTGAAAGTTTATCATAGCACATTTCTACTTAACAGCTTTTAAGAGTTTTTTCTTTACCCATAATTAAGACCTAGATTCTTTAGAATGATAGTCAAGATCCTTCTTTATTTGACTTTTCATTTTGAATCTCATCTTATGCTTTTCTTCAACATAACCCTTGTACGAAGTCTTAATCAAACCATTTATAATGCACTAATTTTCCCACAGTGTTTAGGTCTCTATTCTTTTAGAGAAAATATATTATTTTCAACATGCCTTGGCTATGAAAATTAACAGTTGTGTTGCTATTATTTGTTTACATGTCTGGCTACAGGATTTCAATGTGAGTTTCTCAAGAGAGGAAAATATATTTTATTTATATTTGTATAGACAGAGCCTAGGATGTTGCCTGGAAAATTCTAGACACTCAATAAGTAGTTGTTGCAAACTAGACATATGATTAAGCTCATCCAATAATAAATTGCTTAACCCCTGAAGTAGTGAATTATGCTTGGAGAGTTGAAGTAGAAATCTGGAGACTATCACATGGAAATAAAGTTTTAGAGTAAATTTTAGATTTAATAGTCTAGTTATAATGGAATTAATACTTGATTTAAATCAAGCTCATTATTTGATGTACTTGTATTATCTAAACTTTTTTTAATTTTTAACAAATATTAAAATTTTAGATTCCACTTACATTGTAGATTCACCAAGGCATTCTAATTGCATGTGCCCCTTCTCCTCTACAATCATTCAAGAAGTAATTTTAGTAAGCTTCAAAAAGAGAAAAGAAGTAAGGGGTCTTATTTCTGTTTCTAGCCAAATTAGGGTAACAGAAACTGGATTTATAATCCCAACTAAAATAACAATAAAAAATTGGACAAATATATGAAACAACAGTTCTCAAATCATTAGACGTGAGAGCAAGAGACAGTGGTTCCTCTCTAAGAAATGGGAAACAAATGAGATAAACATTATAATTGCCCCAGCTTATTATCTAAATTTTTTTCCAGGTTGCAGCATAGAGAGAGGAACACAGGAAGCTGAAGTTGGCAGACTCTTTGGGTTCACAAGAGACTGCTGGAATCTAGGAAGTTCACAGCCACTTTAGAGGAGAAAAGAGTACAAGGGAAGTGAAAGCTTCCCAGAGAACTCTGGGGATATGCAAAGGGACCCCCTTTACTATCTGACTGAGTCCTGATTAGCACATGTGTGTAAAGAAATGACTTGAGATGACAGAAAGAGCTATCAAAAGGATTAGAGGAAACAATTACAGAGGTCCCAAAGGGCTGGGAATAGTCTGTCCCTCATAATTCATAGGATATTAGGTAGATAACTCACAAGTGTTTGGTTTCAATGGTGGGACAAAATTATCATTAAACTGAATCATGTTCTAATTCTGCCTAATAAATTTAAAAGCAGAACACATAACAATTAAACCAACTAACTTCTCAAAATAAACTATAAAAGCAGGATAATATTTACAACACCTAGTATTCAATAACATTTATCAGGCATGCATCCTGGCTCACTTGGTTTGAGCATTGCCGTGCATATCACAGGGCTGTAGGTTGGATTCCAGTCAGAGCACATACCTAGGATGCAGGTTTGATCCCTAGTGGGGGTGCAAATGGCAGGGAACTGATTGATGTTTCTCTCTCATATGGGCGTTTCCCTTTCTGTCTCTCTCTCTCCTCCCCATCTTGCTCTCTAAAATTAATAAACATTTCCTTCACTGAGGACTAAAAGAAATTATCAAGCATGCAAAAAGCAAGTAAATATGACCCATTACAAAGATAAAAAGCAATAAATTGAGATAGACACATAAATTACACAGATGACAGAATTAGCAAACAAGGGCACTAAATTGATTTTGAAAAGTGAATTTCTTATATTTACGAAGCTTGACAAAAGATTTAACTTGTTAGGTGAAGACACAGAAGATATAAAGAATAATAAATTGATTTTCTAGAAATAAAAACTAAAATATATGAGATTAAATATGTTCCAGATAGAATTAATAGTAGATTAGACACTGCAGAAAAAATATTATTAAACTTGAAGACACAGCAATAGAAACTACTCAAAATGAAGCATAGAGAAAAATGACAAAACAAAAAGTATGTCAGTGAGAAATAAAAAGACAGTAAGAGTCCTAAAATATATATATAACTAGTGTGCTTGAAGAAAAGGAGAGAAAGAAGAATTAAAAAATTAAATATTTAAAAATAATAGAAGAAAAATTTCTAAATTAGTAGGAAACTATAAATGGTATATTCAAAAAGCTACATGCACCTCAGCACAAGTAACAAGAAAAAAATCACACCAAAGCACATCACAAAACTGCTTAAACTTGAAATAAGGAGATAAGCTTAAAACAGTGAGAATAAAAAGGTATTGTATTTATACGAACAAAAATAAATATGACAGCAGATTTTAACTTGGAAATAATGTAAGTCAGAAGATAGTGAAGCAGCATCTTTAATGTAATAAGAGAAACAATATGATAAGGAAAACCTATACACTTTCCCTAAAGTAGGTTTTGATAACAAAGGTGAGTTGGGAGGTTCTTCAAACAGTTAAATGAAATTACCAAAAACCTAGAAATTCTACTGCTAGGTTTATATACCAAATAATAGAAAACATGAACTTAATTAGTTACTTATACCAATTGTTCACAGTAATATTATTCCCAATAGCAAAAATATGTAAACAATCCAACTGTCCATCAACAGACCAATGGATAAAGAAAATGTGCTGTAACACATATATGAAATATATACAAAATATACAATGGAATATTATTCTGTCATAAAAGTGAATAAAGTTCTGATATATGTTATGATATGAATGAATCTTCAAAACATTTTGCTAAATAAAATGTCACAAAAAAGATAAATATTATATGGTTTCACTCATATAAAATATCTAAAATAAGCAAATTCATAGACAGACATAGACTTGAAGTTACCAGAGCCTGAAAGATTGGGGAATAGGAAATACTGCTTAATGGGAAAAAAGTTTCTGCTTGAGGTAATGAAAATTTTGGAAATAGATACTTGTGGAAGTTGTGCAACACTGTCAATTTAATCAATTCAATGTTAGCTTTAAAATTATTAAAATGGCAAATTTTATGTTGTGTATATTACCAAAATAAAATGTGTTTTTATCCCTAGCAGGTTAGCTTGCTTGGTTAGAGTGTCATTCAAATACACCAAGATTGCAGATTCAATCCCCAGTCGGGTTACATACAGGAATCACTTAATAAATGCATAAATAAGTGGAACAACGAATTGATGCTACTCCCCCTCTCTTCCTGCTCTCTCTCTACAACCAATACATTAAAAAATTGAATTGTTTTAAACAATAAATTTAAAGAAAACCTAAAAGGTGTTCAAAACAATCTCTGGTAAATAAGTACCACACACACAAGTATCACACACAAAAATAAATAACATAAAATAAAATTAAAATCAAATAAAATCTCCAAATGTAAGGTAAAAACATACAAAAGCTGAAAGAATATAGCACCAGACAATGTTCATTACAAGAATATTAAAGGAAGTTCTTCAGACAGAAGAAAATTGGAGTCTAAACAAAGAGCTCCAAAAATAATTACAACATACATACTTTTTACTATTATTTAAATATTTAAAAATATAACTTTTTAAAGTAAAACATAAAGTATTATTGGGTTTACAGCATACATACAAGCAATGTTATAAGAACAATAGCACCAATACAGAAGGGGAGAAATGGACAAACACTGTTGTGAAGTTCAGTATTTTACATGAAGTGGTATATCACTTGGAAGCATACTCTAATAATTTAAAGATGTCTACTATAAATTCTAAAGCTAATCCTGGTGAACACTCAATGCACTAATGTTTTCCAAATGCAAATAAAACATTTTCCAATATAAATCCTGTAATGGGTAAAAAAAAATTCTCAATCGATGTTCTTTGATCACAATTAAACTAAAATATAAATCAATAATAAGAAGATAGCTGAGAAATCCCCAAATATTTGGAAACAAAATTATCTACTTCTAAATAATTTATAGGTCAAAAAAGAACACTTTAAAACATTTCAACTGATTGAAAATGAAACATATTAACATTTATGAGATGAAGCTGAAAACAAACACCTGTATTAAAAAATAAGAAAGGTCTTAAGTAAGTAAGCACAGTGTCTACCTTACAAAATAGACCCAAAAAAACAAAACAAAACAAACCCAAATGACCTGGCCAGGTAGCTCAGTTGGTTAGAGTGTCACCCTGATATGTCAAGGTTGCTGGTTCGACCTTTGGTCAGGGGACATATAAGAATCAAACAATGAACGGTGGCTGGTGTAGCTCAGTGGATTGAGCATTGGCCTGCAAACCAAAGGGTCGCTGCTTTAATTCCTCGTTAGGGCACATGCCTGGGTTGCAAGCCAGGTCCCCAGTAGGGAGTGTGCAAGAGGCAACCATACATTGATATTTCTCTTCCTCTATTTCTCTCCTTCCTTCCCCCCCTCTAAAAATAAATAAGTACAATCTTTTAAAAAAGGAATCAAACAATGAATGCATAAATGCATAAATAAGTGGAACAAGAAATCAATGCCTCTCTCTCTCCCCCATCCTACTGAAAAAATCAATAAATACAACTTTAAAAAACTGAAATCCAAAGAAGTCACAAGAAAGAAAATGATATAGTTCAATGAGGAAATCAATGAAATATGTAAACAAAAGAAAATTAACACAGAAAAAATAAAACCAATAGCTGCTTCTCTGAGATCATTAAAATTTATAAGTTTCTTGTCATACTGATCAAAAAAATAAAAAAGAAGATATAAGTTATCAATCTCAGGAATAAAGTGAAGATATTAAGGATTGTAAAGATTAAAATTATAATAGGAAATATCATGAACAACTTTTTCAAATAAATTTGACAAAGAAGATTAAATAAATACATTCCTTCAAGAGATAAATTCCTACCAGAGATCACATATAAACAACTGATATCTCTGTCTTTATTAGAGAAATTAAAAATATTGTACCTAAGACAAATACTCCTTCCACACACACACACAAAATTCCAGGCCCAGATAGCTTCTCTGCAAAATTCTATAAAACATTTAAGAAAGAAACAACATCGATTTTATAGAAACTCTTACTGGAAATTGAAGATAAGGGAATATTTCCCAACTCATTTTATGAAACCAATATGTCTTTCACACTAAAACTAGAAAAAGACATTATAATGGGGGAAAAACTACATACTAGTATTTTCTATGAATATAGATTTTTCAAAATCATACACAATTTTAGCAATGGAATTCAACAATTAAAAAAGGTTTACTATGTCATAACCAAGGGTGGTTTATCTGAGGAACAATATTTAACATTCGGAATTCACTCAGTATGGATTACCACATTAACAGACAAAATGTATATGGTCATCTCAATACATAAAGAAAGCATTGTGCTGAGTGAAATAGGCCAGGTGTTGAAAGACAAATACCATATGATCTCACCTTTAACAGGAAGCTAAACAACAAAGCAAACAAGCAAGCAGAATAAAAACAAAGACACTGAAATAGAGAACCAGGGGACTGTGACCAGAGGGGAGAGGGGAGGGAATTTAAGGGGAAAAAAGGGGATGGATTTGGAGGAACAAATATAAAGGACACATGGACAACAACTAAGGGGGGTGGAAATGGGAGGGAGGTGGGGAGCACAGGGCGTGTTGGGCTGGGATGGGAGAAATAGAAAACTATACTTGAATAATAACTAAATAAAATTTAAAAATACATAAAGAGAAAGTATTTGACATTACAAATGTCATTACGAAATAATTTTCCCACCTATGCCCAGCCCCCAGTCCCTTCCACTGAGGCCATCACCATACTGTTGTCCGTTTCAGCGGGTCAGGCATGCATGTTCTTTGGCTAAACCCTTCACCTTTTTTCTTCCATCTCCCCTTTTCCCTCCACTCTTGATTTCAAAATGACTCAGCAAATTCAAACTGAAAGAAACTTCCTCAACCTGTTAAGTGACATCTACAGTTAATATTATGCTTAATGATGAAACACTAAACACTTCTCCCCTAAAAATAAAGAATCAGTCATGAATGTCCACTTTTACTCCTTCTACTCACCATTGTATTGAATGTCAAATGCAATGCAACGAAATAAAGAAAAAGAAATAAAAAGCATTCAAATTTGAAAGAAAAAAGCAAGTCTTTATTCACATAGTGCATGATCATCTAAGTAGAAAATATGGTGAAATCTATAATAAAAGCTGCTGGAAGTAATCAGTACGTCTAAAAGGTGGAAAAATACAAAATCAATATAACATTACATTGTGTTTTTATAAACTAAAAGTCAAAATAATATTTAAAAAGTAATGTCGTCTAAAACAGCAACAAAAATATATAGGAATAAATCTGAAAAAAGGTGTATAAGACCTAGTTATATGAAAGCTATAACATAGTACTGAGAGTAGTTAAAGAAGATCTGAATAGGTGAAAAGATGTAATGTGCTCATGGATCAGAAAACTCAATGGTTATTAAGATGTCAATCTTCTCAAATTAACTTTTAGATTTAATGAAATCTCAAAAATCTCAGCATGGCTATTTGGTAAAACTTAAACTAATATTTATCTTTATTTTTTAAGCCTCACCTGAGGATATATGCCCATTGATATTCTGCGCTCTCATGGAGAGAGCAGAAGGGAGAACAAGACAGAGAAGGAGAATGAGAGAAAGAAACACCCATTGGTTGCCTCCCATACTCCCTGACGGGGGATTGAACCTGCAACACAGGTATGTTTCCTGACCAGAAAGTGAAACCCTTTGGTGCATGGGATAACAATCTACACAACTGAGCCTCACCAGCCAAGAACAAACTAATTTTAGAATTCATAGAGAAATGGAGAGAGTTCAGAAAAGACAAAATAACTTTAAAAAATAACAAATTTGTAGTACTAACTGCTTGATTTCAAGGATTATTTTAAAGCTACAGAAATCGAGTTTCTATATTTACATAAACATAGGCAAATGGATTAATGGAACAGGAGAGAGAGTCCAGAGATAGCCTCACACCTTTGTAGCCAATTGATTTTTGATGCCATGCAGAGTCATTCAGTGAAGAAAGAATACTCTTTTTAATAAATTAAGCTGCAATAACTGGACTTCTATAACCCCCCAAAAAACCACAATTTTAAATTTTATACCCCATAAAAGTATTTATTTAAAATGAATAATAGACCTTAATGTATAATGAAAAATTATACAAATTCTAGAAGAGTACATAAGATAAAATATTTTTCAGCTAAAATATCAAATCAATATCCATAAAATGTCAAAAAAATTTGAATTATCAAAATAAGGACATGTGCTCTGCAAAATACATTACTGAAAGGGTAAAGACAAACCACACACTGGGAGAAAGTGTTTATAAATCATATGTTTGATAACAGACTTATATGTAGATACATAAAGAAATCTCAAAACTTAACCAGAAGAAAACAAACAACCCAACTATAAAAATGCTTAAAATATTTTAACAGACACTAAATCAAACAAGATATACAAGTGGTAAATAACCATATAAAATACACTCAGCATTATTATTCATCAGGAAAAGGTGTAATAATGAAATAACACTGTACGCTCACCAGAATGGCTAAAATTGAAAATAATTGCATCAAGTATTGGTATGAATGTGAAACAGCTAAAGCTTTCATTCACTGCTAGTAGTGATATAAAATGCTAAATACACATTGGAAATACCTTGACAATTTCTTAGAAGTTAAACACACATCCACCATAACAGACTCAGTCATTGCACTCCTAGATGTATCCCCCTAAATGGAAGCATATATCTCTATAAAGACTTGGGTATCTTGCATATCAGATTTATCAGAAACACTCTAAAATGGAGATATCAATCAACAAGTGAATGGGTAAACAAATTGTGATTTATCCATGTAGTAAAATATGACTTGGCAATAAAAAGTAATGAATTATTGCCCTGGCTGGTGTAGCTCAGTGGATTGAGCACGGGCCTGTGAACCACATGATCGTGGTTTGATTCCCAGTCAGGGCACATGCCTGGGTTGCAGGCCAGTTCCCAGCAGGGGACTCACGAGAGGCAACCATACATTGATATTTCTCTCCCTCTCTCCTTCCCTTCCTCTCTAAAGATAAATAAATAAAATCTTTAAAAAAAAGTAATGAACGATTGCTGCAAAAACCATGGGTGAATCTCAGAATAATGAAAGATATGACATACTATATGATTCTGTTTAAATGAAACTTTATGGAGTGCAAACTAACCTAGAGTGACAGGAAACCAATCAGTGGTCACTTGTGTGTGATGGAGCCTTGGACAGAAAGGAGCAATTACAAAGGGGCAATAGGAGTTTTGGGGGATGATGGATTAATTTATTATCTTGATTGTGATGCCAGTTTCATGGGTATATACATAAAAATATATCAAAGAATGCTTTTTATGTATGCACAGTTTGTTTTATGTCTATTATACTTCAATAAACAGTTAAAAGAAAAACGAAAAGGAAGGGCAGTCTACTCTCAAGGAGCTTTCCATCTCACATCTTTTGGAGAGACATTCCATGGCTCTGCGATGGTTTCGGACAAAGACATTTAAATTCAGATACTATTGAATTTATTAAGGGAAAATTAAAAATTGTCATTTTGACAGATACAAATCCCTTTTCTTTTACTTATGTACACAGTCTCTCCTAAGCCTCCTATTTGTTTGGTGTGCCTAATGAAAACAAGGCTGGCCTTCTAAGAAAATAAACATGAACCAACATGATGTCGATGAAATAATGCCCTGAGGCAGAGTCTGACCTTTCTTCAGTAGGTGCAGGTTTTTAAGGCTCATCTCCTATTAATTTCACATCAGGTATAGGAATTAGCCAGTTGGGAATTTACTACAGAATCAAATATGACATCGTACTGGGTTTAAATCAAGGAAATAGCTTGTTTTTCACTTTTATAAGTCTTTCCAGTGGAAAGCAATTTGTATTAGAGTACTGTGACTTTTATATGCTATTTAGAAAATTTAAAGTTAACCCCCTGGAGGATTACTAGTTCCTTATTCACTAAACTTATTTTTTCTATGCACACTGCCATTCTTTTATTTCCTCAGTAAATTCTTGCAATTCTGACTTGACTTTGTTGGTTTTATTCTTCCTGCATCCCCTTTTCCTGCCCACCATCTGCCCTTCACTTGTTCCTCTCTTCTTAGTTTTTCTTCCCCTGCTCACCTGCACTCCCACTCTTCCCCATCACTTACAACAACACTACTTGGCGGTGTTTGGGGAAAACCTGCTTTCAGAAAGGGATAAAGAGTTGTGGTAGAACATACGTTGGACAAACAGTTTGTGACTAATCAAAATGCAACTTTACCTTTGTACCTCATCATTGGCTTAAAATGTGTTCATTGAGACAAATGTTTCTCTCCCTGGATAGAAACTTGGGGAGATCTAATGGATACTGTCATCATTCTTAGATACAGTCCTGGTTCTGTAATTAGACAGTACCTAGTAGATGATAATTAATACTTCAATTTTCTTCCCAAGTTAACCCTTTCCTTTCCGTTCCACAAGCCAGTTAGTGGTTGCCTGCATTATTATAGAAGGATTAGGATTCGGTTTCCTCCCCATTTTCCCACTTACCTTTTTCTTCATTTGCTAGCTGCTGTGTTAAGCCATTTCAGGTTCAAAAAGAAGTAAAGGAGGAAAAGTGAGGGACAAGGCTTTTCTGATTAAGCTGAGTGACTTTTCTCTTTCTGGGTTTAGCAGGAGGTAGAAGTGAACACTCAGTGGGGATTTAAAGGTTCTTTGGAGATTCCTGTCAGTGGGATTGTGCTTGTGGAGGGAGGTCTTCTAACACCACGTGAATTTTATTCTGAGTCGTCCACTGCAATTCATTCTGCAGGGGCTAGGATTCATCTTGCCTTCACCTTCATGCTACAATTCTTAGGTCCACATTTTCAACAGCACCCAAGACCACATCTTTATCTGCAGTACTTGATTTGGAGTAAGAACATTTTTCATGCATCCCTGGCATTTACGAAGCAAGTGTTCTCTTGTAAAATCTTCATATAGGCATTCTTCTCATGCCTACCTTAAAATCTAATATGGCATTTTGGCTTTTAAGTTGAAACTTCAACTTCGAACTCTGTGATACTAATTAAGCTTACCACCTCTTATCATTAGTACCTTAAAAGCAATCATTCCTTAAAACATTTGAAGTAATTTCTGCTGTATAATTTTAGGTCTTCTTAAGTGCAAGGGAGCATTTTATACCTGCACACATGCAAGGCATTCGGAGAGACAAAAATTCTTCCCAGAAACCTGGAAATCACCCCACAAAGGCAGCTGCGGTACACTTTAGCTATAATGTTTTCCCCAAGATTTTCTCTCTTTAATTATATTTTATTGATTATGCTGTTACAGTTGTCCCAATGCTTTTCCCTTTGCCCCCCTCCACCTAGCAACCGCCACCCCCTTAGGCAGTCCCTACACCATTGTTCATGTCCACCTGGCAGGCTCATCAGTTCTTTTGGCTACTCCATCTCTACACTGTACTTTACAGCACCATTCTATAACTGCCTACTTCTCCTTCTTGAAACCCTCACCTCACCAAGCCTTTCAAACTAGAAAAAAGGGATGTCTTCAATGCCTTAGAGGACTGGAAACTCTATCCCCTTTCTTCTCCTTCCCCAGTGAACACTTGGCCAGCAGGAGCCATGTTTTCTTTAGCATCCACCAAAATGGTGGCAATGTCTTCAGGGAAGAGTTGCAGAGCAGAGGTGTCCCCCACAGAAGCATAACTCAGATGCACAAGTAAAGGATGTGCTCTCTGCCTAATGGGGTTATAACTGGACTGTGACTTGAATTCCCCAAGTAGCCCGGAGCAAAGTAGAAGTTGTTTGCAGAGCCATCTGGTGTGTATTTTTTTAACTTATTTAATTATTGTTCAAGCACAGTTTTCTGTCTTTTACTTCCATCCCAGCCCACCCCCCGTGCTCCCCACCTCCATCCCATTTCCACCCTCCTAAGTTGTTGTCCATGTGTTCTTTATACTGGTTCCTGAAAATTCTCCCCCTTTCCCCCTTAAATTCCCTCCCCTCTCCCCTCCAGTCACTGTCCCCCTGTTCTCTATTTCAGTGCCATTGTTTTTATTTTGCTTGCTTGTTTGTTTCATTGTTTAGCTTCCTGTTAAAGGTGAGATCATATGGTATTTGTCTTTCAACACCTGGCTTATTTCACTCAGCATAGTACTTTCCAGTTCCATTCATGCTGTTGCAAAGGGTAGGAACTCCTTTCTTTCTGCTGCATAGAATTCCACTGTGTAAATGTACCACAGTTTTTTGATCCATTCATTTACTGATGGGCACTTAGGCTATTTCCAGCAGTTGGCTATTGTAAGTTGTGCTGCTACAAACATCGGGGTGTATAGGTTCTTTTGAGTTGGTGATTCAGGATTCTTAAGGCATAATCCCAGCAGTGGAATTGCTGGATCAAAAGGCAGTTACATCTCTAGGGTTTGGGGAATTCCACACTGTTTTCCACAGTGGCTGTACCAGTCTGCATTCCCACCAACAGTTTTCCACTAAAACCATAGATGACTGAGAAAGTAGAAAAATTAAAGGCCAACTTTTAGTGCTGGTGTTGTCCACTTTTTATTATCGGAGAAGAGAGAAAGTGCTCTACATTTTCATCCTTAATTTGGACCAGGAAACAAATTTAACAACTTCTTCACAAAAAAAATTTAAAAGATTATTTTATTGTATTGTTTATAGGAATTAAAAAAATTCCTTTCCAGTTCTCCTGGTTCAAGTTTTAGCTTTTAATTGACATCTTTGGGAAAATAAAAATGGAGAAGAATAAACAAAAAAAGTTTCTATCTTGCAATACTATAGACCCCACTTATTTATTCTTTAAAGATCTTATTAATTTATCTTTAGAGGGGAAGGGAAGGAGAGAGGGAGATAAATATCAATGTGTGGTTGCCTCTTGTGAGTCCCCTGTGGGGAACTGGCCTGCAACCCAGGCATGTGCCCTGACTGGGAATCGAACCGCGATCGTGTGGTTTGCAGGCCTGCACTCAACCCACTGAGCTGCACCAGCCAGAGCTAGATCCCACTTATTTAAAAAGTGCTAATGGAATGTCTTGCCAAAAGTTTATTTTGTTTATTTTTTTATATTCTGGCTAAAATCTGGCTACCTCTACACCTGGATAGAACGTCTTGCTTTATTGTCTGTTTTCTTATTATGCTTCAACCCGAGGCTAGATATATGTGAAAATGTTATTGAAACAGAGGTGGATACGTATCTTGGGAAGCTTGCGGACAAAAGATGCTGTGTCACAAATATATTACTAACATATCATAGGGATACAAGCTTGGGGTTTGTGGTCTCCTCTCTCCTGTTCTCCTACCTCTGCCCCTCACTCTCTACGTAGGATTCCAAACAAACAAAAGGAAACAAACAGAAAACCCCAGCCAATCCTTTCATGGGAGTCGTGAAAAGATCTGGACCCAAAGCTGATTCCTAGGACCTCTGTTCATGCTATCCTTTTTCTGTAAAATGTGCAACTCATATTCTTTGGCATAACTTATGCATATTTGATGTGATAAAAGAAAATGTAAAGCCTGGGATGATATATGTATAACAATACACTGTAAAAAATGTTTTAAGGTGGTTTCAAGGTACTGCTTTGTACGTTCTGTACAGCATTAGATCTTAATTGGCCATCCTATTATATATGCATCATATTTCTAAATCTGTGCTGAATACGAATCTATGTATCTCTCCCCAGGGTTAAAATCTTTTGAAAAGCTTTTTTCATGAAACCAATTTTCAGTCAGATATGACACTATACGTTGATTGTAAATATTGTCAAAAATAAATATAACATTGAAAATTCAATTTTTAAAGGTTAAAATCAAGCCACTGGATATTGAATAACATTGTTGAAATGATATTAAAGACCTATATACTTAGGCACCGCATTTTAATTTAAACTCCTGTTATTACAGTAACTCGTCACAAAATGGCTCCCTATTTATGCAATATGTTAGCCGTAATGTTACTTAAATTGAACAGATGAGTGCCTTCTAATAATGTATGTTTACTTCACGAACTTGTGGGCAATTACATTGTAATTATGTCTTTGTAGGTGCTTTTTACTGACATATAGAGCACCAATGCATTTTAAATGTAATTGCAGTCCTCCGTACCATTTAGCAAAGCTGAAAATTGTTAAAGGTTTGTAAATTACCTACATTTAGACCATAGGCAACTAGGCAAATTAAGTGACACTGTCAGTAATGTTACAACAGAAAGGGGTTGCAAGTATCAATCCAAGGTAGACTTTCTTTTCTAAATTAGAATTAGTTTACAGAGTCCCTTCTAAAAAAAGAATAAATAAAAAAGAAAGAGAAAGTGGGTGGTGATTCTTGACAAGATAGACCACCTTTTAACTCACATGAAATCAATGACTGATCTGCAGTTAGTTTAAATTGTAAGGCTGCCTAAAATTAAGAATTTGGGTTAGTGCTATAGTTACTCAGAGAAAATGGTACATGATGGCTCTGGAGAAGACACTTCTACACAGAGTTTTCATGAAACTATGCAACCTGACATTCAGAGCCTAAAAGAATTTTAGGCTTTTTTTTCAATGTCAAAAATCCTATTCAGGTTCCTTAATCTTGAGCCTCCATACCTTAATCTAAAATTAAAAATAAAACAGCTAGCTCCAAAGGGCTCCTGTGAAAGTTAAGATGAAATAATGTATACAGGCCCTCAAAAAAAAACTTGAGTTTTCTTAGTCTTTTCTTCTTCAGATAGGTGATTTGTTCTGCTGTTCTAAACTTTTTTTCTTTAGATGTGTGGTGAAGAACAAGCTTCTCTGAGGCTGTGCTGAATCAGTCACCCAGCTGCAAAACTGACACAGACTTACAGCACCCCATGGGATTAAAGAACAGTAGCAACAGTGTATACTGAAAAATATTCACTATCCCTTCCCATAGAAGAGACCAACAGAGACCAGTCTCCAAAGACCAACAACTCCGGTTGCGGAAATTAATTGTGAAAGTATTACTCTGTCACTTCAAGCCTTCAGGCCAGTCGCTTATTGATGGCGAGGGTTTAGGTTCGGATAAAACCATTTCACCCATGCAAGCCCTTTCCATTAAATGGGAAACGAGCATCTGGGCCTGACAGCTCGGAGGGTTGTGCTGTGCAGAAAACAGCTCTCAGAGGGTCATTTCATTTAAGTGTAAGATTAGAAAGAGTCGGTGCAAAGCCTTGTTTTTAAAGTACAAATAATAAATTAATTATAAGGTGAAATTACATGCATTAAAAAATCCCATATTTATGTGGCATACAGATGATAAAAAGTAATATTTCAGACTGGGCAATCCTGTAGCTGTGCAGAGAGGTACTGAACAAGGAACAGACAGCTGAGAGCTACCAGGGGCTTATTTCTCTCCAGGTAAACTCAGGCATGCCACTTGCCACTCAGTCACAATTTTCTTTTTGAAAAAATAACAATAATTAAGAGCTGCTGTTTCTCTTCACAGTTTTGTTTATAAATGAAACAATGTATGAGAAAACACTTTATCAAGTATCAATACAGCATAGTACTTTCTGATATACTGACTTTTCATTGACATTTGGTCTAGAGACTTAAAACTTTGACGTTTTTGTTCTCCTTTCCATACTG
Organism: Artibeus jamaicensis; assembly: GCF_021234435.1. NCBI lineage: Eukaryota > Metazoa > Chordata > Mammalia > Chiroptera > Phyllostomidae > Artibeus > Artibeus jamaicensis. The sequence goes on along the minus strand of NW_026521844.1, from coordinate 14,699,145 downwards.
TTATCGTTACATTTTTTTCATTATGTCTGTGGTACAACTGGATGTTGGATTTTGCAGCAGAGAGGAAAAAGAACAGCACCACCACGTCGATACAAACAAAACAGTGGGGCACGAGCTCTGCAACGTGCTACAAAGTATTCCCCATAGTTGAAACCAATAGGAGTCCAACCACACATAGAAGTAAGCTGACCTCAGTTGTTCACTCACAAAGGAAGATGGGACTAGTGTCCTGTAGAGACAGGACCATTTGACTTAAGTTTGGAGGTGAAGGAAATGTCTCAGGAAGTAGAGGAGTTGTTCAGAGTGGATTCGAGATGTCATAGGCCCCAGAAGAAAGAGGCTACCAGGTCCGGGAGCATAGAGCAGAATGGGGTTGAGAAAATGTCAGCAGTTAAGTCTCCTGGAGAGTTAGTGGGTCGAGCATGATGGGAATTAGAAACTTCACGAAGAAAACACGGCCTCCAGACAACTGGCCAGTGAGAACCCACAGGCATTTTTGGAGACCCAGTGAGGCCTAAAGTTTATTTCCCATCTGCAGTCTTTTGACCTAGCTCGAAATGAAATACTGGCACCAGGTATTTCAGAATCACAGAAACTCTCATTCATATAATTGAGGGAGGGATTTAATTTCTCTGAAAATGAAATGGGAAGTTTCCTTTGTGGATCTGATTCTAACCGAAGGTCCGGAATGGCAGAAAAATACCACATGGGGAAGGACAGAGGCAGGCTTCCCAGAAGAGGTGTCAGAGTACAGACAGCAGTGCAGGAGAGAGGATTTAGGCAGGAAAGTCTTTCTAGTCCATGTATCACCTATTTCTCACTCCCCCCAATTTTTTTTATTAGAAAAACTCCTAAAGTGAAAGTGATTTGATTGGAAGTTAACTGGGCTAGTCGTGAAGGGTGGAAAAGGAAAATATGTTGATGATGAAAATAAAGTCTATTTAAACAGTAGTTTTGATTTATAGCACTTTAATTATATATGTTCTTTGAACTTCTTGAGATTAAGTGGGATAGATTCAGCATATATGCAGACCCACATTTTAAGAAAGACAAGACTAAGAAAAAATAAGTGACTTGAAAATGGACTGAGAAGGCGTGTTGGGAGACAGCTCTCACTGTCCCTACGTCTCAGTGCTGATCACCTGAACCTTTGTCCGGTAGTGGATGAGCTGCTGGGAGGGCCGTTGGTGATGGACCGAGGCTGAAATGTAGAGAGGACTCTGAGGGCCCAATGCCCAGAAACACAGAGAAGTTGGTCTTATGGTGTGGAGCTGTTTTAAAGACTGGGAGGAAGAGTTTTTCTTTTCCTTTTCTTTTTCTTATTATAAACAACAATTTCTTCCAGATAGGTAGCATGTCATATTAGCATTATTTATTAAATAATATGTTACATCCCCCAACTGAAGGAAATGAAAATCAGCTAACTTCAAAATACTTACTCAAAGGAAGATAATACTCTTATTTTACATGTGAGAACACTGAGTCATGCAGAGTTTAAGCAATTCATTCAAGGTCAGGGAGCTAGGATTTGGAAGAGGCAGAATTAAAACTCAAGTGGTCTACTTCCAGAGCTCACGCTTGACCACAAGGTAGTGAGAACAAGAATAACAAAACTAGCAATACATTTAACAAAGAAGTTACAATTATATAACTATATAATTATATAGCTTATATGAAGCTATAAAATTTTATTGGTAGACCTAAAGAAAATTTAAGCAATTAGAAATCTACACACCATTTTTCTTAGGTGTGCTTCTTAGGAAAGGCTTCCTTTGTCCTCAAGACTCAGGACTGAGTGAGCTATGGCAGCTTTTTGCCCACAGCAGTGCTAAGTCTGTGTGAGGATGTGGCTCACACTTGTTTTCTGTCTCATTTTTCTTTTTGGTTCTTTTTCAAGCATGAGAGCAAAAATTACTCATCAATTAATAATGAGAATATCTCTTGAATCTGTACCATCCCATTCCTCCTCTCTGGCACGGTATGACTCGGATTCTTCACCCCTTTGCCGATGGTTTACTGTTATTGTTTCCTGGAGGATCTATTCATGTCCAGGCTTCTCTCAGGTTAATTCCAGGCTGCACCCAAGCTCTTCAAAGTGACCTGCAATTGCGTACATTTTCAGTGACTCCCCACTTCCTTGCACATTGAGTTGACCTTTCCCTGTGTGACTTCCCAGCTTCCCACCATTTCTCTGTTAATATATTAACTACACAGTTATATTTCACACTCTCATTTATCAGTCAGACTCAGCTCCACAACGGAAAGCATTGTCATTCTCCGCTTGATGGTTTTGACCTCTCCACATCTCCTGTCATCTTTTTCTGTGCAAACTACCCACTTATCTGGGTTCAGTTCATGTTTTCCTGTCATGGTAAAGCTTTCTCTGAGGACCAAGTCTTCACCAATTTCTTCTTTTGTAGTGTGAAAATAAATGTGTACTTGGTTGTTTATTTTATCATATTTATTATTTCAGGGTAGAAGTTGTAAATTGCATCTTCCCGATTCTGTGATAGTCCCCTAAGGGCAGAGATGTTCTCTTTACCCTCTTCAAGTGGCTTAGGTTAATCACAGGTTCTGGCTATTGTCAAACCACTTATTACCAGCAGAAACTGCATTTAGCTGCATGTATCAGAGATCCAACTATGGTTACTTTGATACATAGGGGTGTTTTTTTGTTTGTTTTAATGTAATGAGAAATCCAGAAGGAGTTGAGATCTGGCATTGGTTCTGTAACTTAATAGTGTCCCAGTTAAAGTCCCTGAAATTCTTCCTGGTCTCTTCCTCCTGGGGTAAGATGGGTTCTGAAGCCCTAATGTCACATCTGAGCTCCAAGCATGAAGAAGAAGAAGAGAAGGAAGTCACATTTGACAGAATTATCCTTAAGTCCGACTTGACTTAAACATATTTCATTGATTACCTCTCTTTCCATGGAAAACCTCTATTTATAAAGATATTAGACATTGAAGAGGCGACTACCAGTTTCTTCCACATCTTACCTAAGACTTCCTCTTTCTGATGCCTCCAAAGGACAACGTTGCTGGTCTTACTGTCCTCATGCATGACTTTTCCTTTCAAAGTCTGCTAGAACTTCCTGCATATATTTGGCCTGACTTTTAATCCTTTGCATAACTTGGCCCAACTATACTTGCCCAAACTGAACCTCCAAATACCTTGTTTACATGCAGGATTTTCTTTTCACTGGGCCATTCCTTCCTACTTCTGCATGTGCCCTCACGTACTTTTCTTTCTATCTGACATATTCTAATACTTGATCCTCCCATCTTTCCAGTGGGTTTCCTTTGGGGATCTAGGGCCTATTTTCCCAGAGGCTGTGAGTGGCTGGCAGATACCCCTTAGATCTTTGCTGCTCTCAGGGTTTGCTACAGCTGAAAAGAAAAACTTACCCAAAGCCATTTTCCTTCCCAGGCAACCCACCACCAGTAATGACAGTGAGGCTATAAATAATGGAATTAGCCTCCTAGCCTCAGCTTGGGACAACTGGGAAGGGGCGTTCTACCTTTAGGGCACCTCACGGGGAGGGCTGAAGCTTCCAGTGAGACAGTGTTACCTCTCAGCCTCTCTTCTCTGTCTGCCCACTCTTGCTTTTTCCTCTTCACTTCCAAAGGCATCCATGGAAAATGCATGGCACAGAAATCTCCTCAGGTTCTGCTTCCTGGGGAACCCAATTTGCAGTGGTTCTCATTTCCGGACCTCTTAAAAACTGCCACTTTCACTGTTCCCACATATGCCACCTAAAAACCTCCTTACAGGCACAAGGGACAATGCCTTCCCTCCCACAAAGCTCGTTCTCCCACTTCAGTGTTTGGCATTTTCTCCCATGCTGGTTTCAGAGCATCTCTTATGATGTTGATGATGATATTGATGGTCACCATGGCAATTAAAGTAACCACCACTGCACAACTCAGTGGCTTTTGACTCATAGTTATTATCTTTTACAGTTTGTCTTTAAATATATATGGAAGATGACTAATATGGTTACATAGTAGGTGCTCAAAACACAGAAAAGCAGAGAATATTGTATGCGATATATTTTTCATTTTTTCCGAAGTAAATGATAGTATGATACACACAAAGTAGCAAAGGCACTTGCTGATTAACAGTTAAAACTCAAAACTCTTCGATGATTAAGTTTCAGACCTGAAACACCCTATGTATCAGGCTTCTCCATGTGAGGAGCAGTGGTCTGCAAAATGTGAAGAAGAGAAACTCTCATACCTGGCGAACTACTCAGTCCTGTCTCTGCCCTTCTTTCTCCTTAATCCATCTGCCTCCGTTTTCCATCCATTGCTCCCACGGCCCTCCCACATGTTGTGTCAGCCTAATTCTCTGTGCTGAACTCTTCATTTGAGGAATTCCTAGAGTGGCTTATGTTTTTTTATTGTACCCTGGCCAACCCAGGCAGTAAACAGTGTCCACTGCAGTCACCTTAGTGATCGTCTTTACCTCATTTACTGCCCAGAAAGTTTGCCATCCCATGTCCATTGTCCAAGTTGAGACTTACTATTTCAACACTGACAAATGTGTCTTATCAACAACAAAAAAGAATGATATCAGGAATCCATAGCTCAGAACATATTTTTTTATAAAATGTCATTTGAAAAAAATTTGCCTGTAACTGCCATAAGCAGAAAATTAAAGGTAACAAATATAAATGTTGAGATGCACTCCTTCACGTAGAGGGAAAACAAAGAACAAGCTACACGATGCCTACTCATAAAAAATTTGCTGTGCAGCAACATGGGTTTCCAAGAAATCTGATAACTGTTTCTGCCTCTCCCTTTCTCCATTAAATTGAACTCTGTGAATTATTCATGAGGGCTAGTTTAATGGGATAATTTTTTCTTGCAAACGCTGACGCTAATACTGAGGAACATCTCTTGGTATTCATCTTGGATAAATAAGGGTACTGGTAACTAGTTTTCTTGATGCTTCACCTTATTCAAATGAACATATATGGAAGTAACTAATGTGGGCCTTTTTTTATATTTAATGTTTTCAATATATTTCTTTTCATATATATATATCCAAATATATGTTTGCTCAAGAATTAGCCAGGATGTTGAACTAAATGAAAGTAAAGCCAAAAGTTAAGCAATTCTCAGGTGAACTCAGGCAGGACATTAAGAGGAAATTTAAAGTCCACATTTTCCAGCTGTGATGACAGCTCAGAATGACTTTGGGGATTGCCCGTCCCTCCATAGTACTTGGGCCATATTCAGAACCGATCATTCACTTGAATGTGTACATTAGGTGTTCTTAGCTCTGAGTAGTAGGATTTTAGATGGTTGGTGAATTCCCTGAAACTGTATACCAAATTTTCTGTGTATGATTATTTTTCTGAGAAGAAAGTTTATAACATTTATTAAATTCTCAAAAGTGTTCCTGACTACTCCATTACCACCACCTGTACTGGTAAGAATTCACATTTTACACAGAAGTAAAACTTCAAATATCAGGATTGTCTGTGTTTTTTATGCTGGGTGATGGTAGGGTAATGGTTGGTTGTCTTTCATTAAAAGATAAATATAGTATTTAATTTAGTATTATGAAGATTCACATGCGGTATTTACAGAACTTAGAGAAAAATATACTTTGTAGGTTAATTATACTTTATTGCTTAATAATGATAAATTTGTAACAACCTCTGAGAATTTTTTAAATTAAACTTATTGGGGTGACTTGGTTAATAAAATTATGTAGATTTCAGGATCCTTTTTTGAGTATGTCTAAGTTTGCTCTTGCTTTTCCCTAAATATTACCTCAAGTTATTTTGTGATTTTTTTTGGTACTGAGATGTGTTGATTAAATATCAGGGTGATCATCTTTAACCTATTCTGTTAGGTGGATGATGGTAACATGCATGTATCAGATTGACTGAAGATGTGAGAGTATATAAAAATGATGATGTTATGTAACAAAGTTAAAGGCACTTCAGCTTCTAGAGTTCACAAGTATTTTTATTTTTATTTTATTTTTTAAGTATTTTTATTTTAATCACAATGTAAAATAAGGAATAATTTATCTTCAAAGAAATAAAAGCCTAATAATACTCATTCCCCAGCACAATGCAGCTCTCTATCATTTCTAATAATTCCCGGATAAATCCAACAAGATTTTTAAAACACTAAGGTGACTGTCACTGCTGGAATGTGTCCTGGGGGCTTCTTCTGTCAAGAGATGACAGTGAGTCTTCCGATGCAGATTAAGCTGGTGTTTACAGATTTGCCCTGGGTGTGAATTTTCATCCAGCTGTGACCAAGTAACACAGCCTGGTGAGTGCCAGACAGATCTCCAGATTAGAAAGGCTGAGTGTGCCCTCCCTTTGCACGGGGCCAGCCTGAACTGGGTGCCCTGGGCAAGGATCTCTTTGCCATTCTTCTTTGCAGTGATACCTGTGCAGACTCTTTACCTTTACTTGTTTCCTTCCTCTTCGAAAGAAGCATTTGGAATGAATGTGAAGAAGATGCCATAGTGAATTCAGTGCTGAAACTGAAATTATTAAATGTAAAATATAAGAAAACATTGTATTTGGATTCAATTTTTGGAGATGTGATAGATAGAAAGCCTGTGAGATCATATAGGAGGCTTCTAAAAAACATTTGAGCGATTCACAGTAATTTTTCTTTTGTTTGTTTCTTTGTTTTTTTTTATTTATTTAAATTGTTGTTCAAGTACAGTTTTCTGTCTTTTACTCCCATCCCAGCCAACCACCCCCAGCGCTCCCCACTTCCCTTCCATTTCCACTCCTCTTAATTTTTGTCCATGTGTCCTTTATAATTGTTCTTATAAACCCTTCCTCTTTTCCACTGAAATTCCCTCCCCTCTCCCTTCTGGTCACTGTAAACCTGTTTTCTATTCCAGTGTCTTTGGTTATATTTTGCTTGCTTGCTTGTTTGTTTTCTTGTTGAGGTTCCTGTTAAAGGTGAGATTGTATGGTATTTGTCTTTCACTGCCTGGCTTATTTCACTCAGCATAATGCTTTCCAGTTCCAGCCATGCTGTTGCAAAGGGTAGGAGCTCCTTCTTTCTTTCTGCTGCATAGAAGTCCATTGTGTAAATGTATCATAGTATTTTGATCCATTCATTTACTGATGGGCAACCAGTTTGCTTCCAACATTTGGCTATTGTAAATTGTGCTGCTATGAATATTGGTGTAAATAGGTTCTTTTGCATTGGTGTTTCAGGGTTCTTAGGATGTAATCCTAGCAGTGGAATTGCTGGGTCAAAAGGCAGATTCATTTTTAGTTTTCTTAGATAATTCCAAACTGTTTTTCATAGTGGTTGTACCAGTCTGCAATCCCACCAACAGTAAACTAGGGATCCCCTTTCTCTACAACCTCTCCAAAACTTGTTGTTTGCTACTTTGTTTATGATGACCATTCTGATGGATGTAAAGTGGTATCTCATTGTGGTTTTAATTTGCATCTCTCTGATACCTAATAATATTGAGTATCTTTTCATGTGTCTCTAGGTCCTCTGTATGTCCCTTTGGAGAAGTATTTGTTCGAGTCCTTTGCCCACTTTTTAATTAGGTTGCTTGTCTTCTTAGAGTAGAGTCGTGTAAGTTCTTTGTATATTTTGGTGATTAAACCCTTGTCTGAGGTATCATTAGCAAATATGTGTTTTCCCAAAGAGTTGGTTCTCTTTTATTTTAATACTGTTTTCTGTAGCCATGCAGAAGCTTTTTATTTTGATGAGATCCCGTTTGTTTATTCTTTCCTTTATATTCCTTGCTCTAGGGGACATATCAGTAAACATGCTGCTGCGTGAAATATCTGTGATTTTCCTGCCAATGTTCTCCTCTAGGATTTTAATGGTGTCACAACTTATATTTAAATCTTTTATCCACCTTGAATTTATTTTGGTGTATGGTGTAAGTTGGTGCTCAAATTTCATTCTTTTGCATGTAGCTGTCCACTTCTCCCAACACCATTTGTTGAAGAGGCTACTTTTACTCCATTTTATGTTACTGCCCCCTTTGTCGAATATGAATTGACCATAGAGAGTTGGGTTGATTTCTGGGCTCTCTGTTCTGTTCCATTGGTCTATGTGCCTGTTTTATGCCAGTAGCAGGCTGTTTTGATTACAGTGGCCTTGTGATACAGTTTGATGTCAGGTATTGTGATCCCTCCTACTTTGTTCTTCTTTCTCAAAATTGCAGTTGTTATTCAGGGTCACATATGGTTCCATATAAATTTTTAAAGTGTTTGTTCTATGTCTGTGAAATATGCCACTGGTACTTTAATAGGTATTGCATTGAATCTGTAAATTGCTTTGGGTAGTATGGACATTTTGATTGTGTTAATTCTCCCAATCCATTAACATGGTATATGTTTCCATTTGTTTGTGTCTTCCTTGATCTCTTTCTTCAATATTGCGTAGTTTTCTGCATAGAGGTCTTTTACATCCTTGGTTAGGTTTATTCCTAGGTATTTTATTTTCTTTTTGCTATATTGAATTGGATTTTTTCTTGATTTCTGCTCCTGCTATTTCAACTCACAGTAATTTTTTTTAAAAGTTATTAATTTTCACACTGCAGAGTTTCACAGAGAAAATCAGTGAGATAAGAAACTTCATTCTGGACAAAAGCTAATCAAGCTCTAGATGCCTTGGATGTTAAACCAAGGAGAGTGGATCCCCATCTGCCTCCAAGGAACATCACTGAGCCCCCGCCCACTCCCCCCCCAACAACACACACACCCTCCCACTTCCGACCATGTCATTCTAAAGCAAGAACTTTTAATATCCATGAAAAAAAACTGGCTGTTGTCATCATATAATGAAGCTCAAATCTCTGCATTTTGATTTGTTACTGTATTTCAATAAGAACAGCCTATAAAGAAAAGTGTTAGGTTTGAAAGGGATTACATTTTTTTTCTAAAAATGTTTCATTATGTTGAGTTAAAAACAAGTAGTATGCAAAAGAGGAAACTATCGTATTGAATACCCAAGTTCCAGGTTCTGCTGTTGTTAAGCTTTGAGACTGTAGAAAAGTCACCTAACGCTTACAGTTTGACTTACCCATAAAATAGGATCAATAAGGTCTTTCTGTCTCTCCTGCCCCACCTGAGGCACTGTGTGGAGTAACCAAAAAGTGCAATGTTAAAAAAAAAACATTTATGTAATGCTCTATAGCATTTAGCATGTATCTCATTCCTAAAATGTAATTGATCAATCATTGTTGATTTACTTACTAATTGTAAAAAGCACATATGTTAGTATGGATAGCTCCTTATTCAAACTTTGTAATAGAGGTAAGGTTTCTCATTACAACAAAGTACTACTAGCTAAAACTTTTTTATCAGCAAATATTGCAAAAAAACAATATAATTTATCACCTGCTCTTTCCATTTGTGTTGGGGCTACATTTTTAAAATTATTAATTTTGAGAATAATGAATGCCGCATACATGGGAGATATAAAAAAGTACATAGATTCTTTAGAGTATACTTTATGTTTTTTTTAGTCATTTAATAAAAAGAATTAAAACAACCACTAAGAATATTTTCAATTTCTGCTAAATTTTGAAAAGTGATGATCATTGCACCCCATCACTATAGCTGCCCCTACTCTCAACACTTTCCTTTGCTTATATAACCTCTATTTAATAGGTGAGGAGGCTCCAGGCCACACAACTGGGGAGGAGAAAGTTGGCTGGATTTCCAAGCCTGTGTATTAATATATATTAATATATGTATTAATATTATTTAGAAATACATTTTAATAATTCCTTCAAATAAATACAAATAAGTGTCAATATGGGATTTATAAGTATTTTATTAGACTCTTCTCTAAATAAATGTAAAGATAAAGTAAATCAATTCAGTATGCTTTATGGCTTGCCAAGGATACATTATTTTTCTGTGTGTGACTCTGCAGTTTTACCATATACTGAAGTATCTGGCCATATAATAATATATAAACATTTATACATAACCTTGGATTATAATTTTAATGTTTGTTCAGGAAACCCACAGATACAAGTTTTTTTTTCAATAAGGAATCTGGTATTCACACATAAAGAGGCCTGTATTAAGCATTAGAGGTAAAGGGTTTGGCTGGAGGAAAGCTCTGGAAGCAAGTTGAAGGGAAGGAGTGGCAGCTGGCTGGGGTGTGAGCAGGAAAACCCCCCTGAACACCACTGGATGCCATGTAACCTGGGCAAATACTGCTTCAATTCTACTTCCTTGCCTTTAAACAAGGGATAATTACATTTCTTATTCTATTTAATTTTTGTGGTACAGGTAGCACCCCCAAAACTTTAGCTATTATTATGTGTCATTATTACACTATTTATGTAGCAACTTTTAATTTATAAACTTTTGTATTTTTGTGATCCATTGACCCAAGTCAAAACATTACACTAAAATGTATTTATTAAATGTGTTGATCTTAAAATTTTATTTCTCAACAAAAATAATATTAAGGTTTTTAGGAGAATACTATTAGAGAATTTTGAATTATCACATTTTTTTCTAAGAGGATATGTGCCTACTACTCAAAAAAGCCCAACATCAGTTTCTTTTTTCAGGTAGACACATTATGTTTTGCACTATCAATCACATTTAGCTAAAATGTAAGCCTTAGAGACATGGAAATTCAGAAAGCAAACTGCATGCTAATGAAAGAGAACTCAAGTACCCAGTCCCTAAACAGCAACATAACACATTTTAAGTTTAATTTTTTATCCATATTTCAGATTACAGCAGTATAACAAAATAAATCCTTGCCACAGCAATTTATTACTCACATAAGAGATTTTAGTCTTACATGAACAGGTAGAATAAAGAGAAGTCTTGGTGAAAGTTTTAAATTTAAATGAAAATTAGATCAAGAGGGAAAGTTAATTGACTTGAATATTTGGAAGTCTGTAGGATTATTTTTATGAAACACATAGAAAATAGGAGAGTTGTTTTAAAGAAACAACATGCATGTGTATGTATGTTCTGATTGTAATAGGAATCCTTTCAAATTGTACACTATTTGTAAAATGAAGAAAGTAAGTTGCAAACTGGATGACCTGGCCCTTGCCTCCCCTCTTGAAAGGATTCTGCTCTTCTCCCTGCCCTGGCCATTTGGGCTCACTTAGGACTTACCATTTTCCTTCTTTCTTTTTTATGACTTTAATCCCTACCCCTCCTGGCTCCTGATGTAACAGAGTCACATGTCAAAAGTGTTTGTAAGTCTGTTGGAATACTATATACATAATACAACAATCTAAATGTATCTTAAACAACATGGACATTAGCTAAAGTTACAGATACCAAGTAGCTCCAAGGTTGATTCACTGAGTAGCCTCATATCACAGCACACGTGACTTCTTACATTCTCCTACCAGTCGTTCATTTACAGCCTGAGCTCCTGCAAACATATTTTATACCTGCATGCATTCTGTTCCCTATCTTAGGAACAATAATAATTTTAGCTTATTACGTATGAACATTTACTTTGCCAGACACTACGCCGATCACTTTCCCCTCATTATTGAATTTATTTCTCATGAAATCTGATAAGGTCGATATTATTAATCTGGTTTTACTGATGAGTTAAAAAACATAGGTAAAGTAACACAGCTAGAATGTAGAAGCTTGGAAGTGAACTTGGTTCATCCTGAGTCCAACACCTTTATATCATAAACTCAGTGCCTGACACACTCTTTCAAACAACAGCTTAAACAACATTTCACCAACAGCTTCCTACTCATATTTTTACTTTTATAGTCTCCCCAATTATACTATTTCAAAAATTTAATTTGCACTAAATGCTGTTAGCACTTAGTTCACTATGATTTAATTATTTTTGTACAGATCACCTCCAAGATATTCAAACATGTGTAAGGCAAGGACCACAATTTGTGTGTGTTTTTAATTCCCAGAATTCATTAAGGTGCCTGGTTGATTTAGAATGCATGTTCAATAAGGTTTTGTTAAATGAATGAGGAAATTATTATTTTAATTAAGCCTCATTCAAAACATGTCAAAAGGACCCCAATAAGATAGATTTTTTAAATGATGAAACTTAAGCAAAAATTGCTCCTCTTGTAATGAACAACCAGCATCTGATCAAATAAACCATCATTATATTCCATTTGAAAACATTTTTTTCATCAAAAAAGGTCACAGCATGTAACATTTCTCTTAAATAAAAGTTAAATAAAATAGTTAGTTCAGCTGGTTAGAAAATGTGCTTCAAGTTTAAAATCACATATTATTGTTTACACAGATGATTATTTGGGACAGACTTCAATGGACTCAGACTTTGCTGGCAAAGAAGACAACTTTGGCAATAGCACACAGTGATCAGCAAGAGTGACTCATATTTTCTAGCTGAGATCAATGGACCCTAATGATTAACACAGACCTAAATATCACCTAATAAGATGAGATAACAGTGGAAGTGTGAGTAAGAAAGGTACAGTGTATTAATATTTGATAATTTTTATCATAATCTTTTTTGTACTCAATATGCAAGCAGCATAAATTTGGATTTTTGAGTAGTTTACCCTAGCTATTAAATTAAAAAGTGCTTTTGTCCAATGTAAATAATTTTTGTTGACCTACTTCAAGCTGATTTTTGCACAATTTGATTCATAAAAGTCCTTCACAGCATCTTAGCAATAAGCCATTTTAAAATGTCAATAAAAAGTTTCATTTCAGGGTGGATTTTAATCAACCTAGTAAACCAAGTGCTTGCTAGATATTTAATTTTTAAAGGGTAAGATGGTGAACTAACTACAAAAAATTCCACAATCAAGCATTTTAAGCCAAAAGTAAATAATTTGGTTACCTAAAAATATTCAGAGTTAAGTGTCTTTTAGTTTAAAAATAAGGTTTAGAATTTGTTCTTCCTCAGTTTATCACAGTATTTTAAGCATGCACTTGCTAATAGAATTACTTTTGTCTACATATTTAAATTTATTGTATAGAACTTAATGAATGATACATTACACTAACATAGATTGAAAAAGTCATCTAGAAGTTACTTGTTGATGCATATTATGCACTTTGATCCCCTTTTCTTCTTTCCTCTTTCCTTCCTCCTGTATCTTCTTCATAAATTTTCTTACTAACTTTTTGGATCTGTTATTTTTTTCTCTTTCTTACTGTAAGATTTATAAGCCTCTTGAGGGTAGAGGTCATATTTTACATTTCTTTATATTTCGGGTCTCAGTCAGACTGTATATCAGGTCACACATAAATATTTCTTGAATAACTGAATGATGACAATGAAAGAACAATAGTGTCATGGATAATTCCATAGTGAAACTAACAGAAACAACTGGATAAATCCTGTGTACAGCATTATTAGTTCAAGTGACACAGTACACGGATTGCTTTATCATACCTTTAACTAGTAACAGTTTTTACATTTGATATTATTCTTCAGGACAACACAATAATGATATGAAGCCCATTATACAACTTTGCTGAGGATGTTAAAGTGGACCCAAATAAATTCAGTGGAATACTCTTTCTGGATAAAGGATTCAATGTTGTGGAAAATGTTCATTTGCCACACATTAATCTATAAATTTAGTGCATGTCTCAAGATTTATAAAAAGATGCTTCACTTTTGGAATTTGAAGAGCAGTTTATTTATTATTTATTTATTTATTTATTTATTTATTTATTTATTATTTATTTATTTATTTATTTATCCTCACCCTAAGGCATCTTTTTATTGCTTCTAGAGAGAGAGGAAATGAGAGAGGAGGAGGGTGAGAAACACTGATGTGTGACAGAAGCACTGATTGGCTGCCTCCCATTCACACCTTGACCAGGGATTGCACGCACCCAGACTGGAGATCATTTGCTGAGAAATCATCAGTGATGTCAGATCTCCACCACTCTCTCCAACTAACTCTTTTGCTACTTTTTCATTAGTCCCTTAATGCTTTTTATCAGGCCCACAAAAGGGGAAAAACTTTTAAAAAACAAACACAGAATTCATTTCTCTGATGAGTTTGTGAACTCTAGAAGGAATACAATATCTGAATCAAAGTGTAGAAAATCAAGCATAGTATATTTAAGATATAACAAATATACCCATAGAATCTGTCAAAGTTTAATACATACCAGGTTCCTTCTATGTTCCAAGGCTCCCAAAAGGGTAAAAAGTAAAAAAAATGCTGGGCTAGTGATGCGCACACCGGCCTGCAGTGTCCGCAGCACTGTGGATGGGATAGGAGACAAATTCACAGGGACTACTGAGTTCTGTAGAGGAAAAGGGACAGCACAGCCACTCTCTCAAGGAGAGAGCACCCCGACCCTTGCCTTGACAGGTTTTTATTAGCTTTCAAATACCATGCATGAAAGAAGGTTTTCATTCATTATTCTTAGGTTTGTTTTAGGTAATTACTTTTTATGGATAGCAATGGATAGTACTGATTACTTCTTACAGATTAATAAGAAAGAAATGTTGTAAATGCAAGGGAACAATAAGAATAATTGGTCTGGTTACACTTTAGTCCTTGGGAGAATTAGCACAGACTTCAGGAAGTTACTTTAAAGCTATGCAGTAAGCATTTTCTGATTCAACTCAGGGTGAGGGAGTTTCAGCAAGAGCAAGTCACAGAACAACATAGTTATAATTCAGGCCTGGTTTCCCACAGGAAACTGACCCGTGGGTTTGGCTCCTCCTGCATGCCACAGTGCGCCTACTGGACTTTTCAACAGGGCTGAGCTACAATTGCCATTGCCAGGCGGATTGGTTCCCTACAGGCTAGGGGTCAAATATTGTGATCTTTTTAATGTAAAAAATACAGTCTGTGCATCTCTCCCCAAGCACTTTAGTATATGTCTTGGATTCATTTTGTTTATATTCCTTTGGAATTTTGCTAATATCAGAAGTCTAAATGTGATCTGGAGCATTCTGGGGCTTGATATGCTCTATACACACACACACACACACACACACACACAGAAGATAGTCTTTGGCTATAATGGAACATTTTTAGAGTAGAAGCAATCTTTTTTTTTAGAGCAAATCAATTTTACACCAATTTTTTAAAAATTGACTAAATGTGACACATAATATTATATAAATTTAAGGGTACAATGTGTTATTTTAATACATTTATATATTATATAGTGATTGCCAATATAGTGGTATTTATTATATCACATAATTATAGTACAATATTATTTTCTATATATTATACTGTGCATTAGATATAAATGGCTTATTTTATATTAATTACAATTTTGTATCCTTAAAAACCATGACACTTAACGTTTTCCACCCATTTTACTTTTTGTCTTTTATAGTGTTAACTCTTTTAGATTCCACATATAAATGATATCATACAGTAATTGTTTTTTCTATCTGACTTACTTCACTTAGAATAATGTGCTCAAGGTATATCCACGTTTTTACAAATAGAAGGACGTCTTCCTTTCTTATGGCTGAACAATATTTCACAGTGTGTATGTACCACATCTTATTCTATTTATTCATCCATTGATGGACATGGGTTGTTTCCATATGTTGGCTATTTTATTGTAAATAATGTGATAAACATGCAAGTTCATACTCTAGTCAAAATCCTGTTTTCATTTCCTTTGGGTATAACCATAAGTACAATTGCTGGATCATATGGTAGTTCTAGTTTTGATGTTTTGAAGGCCTCCATATTATTTTGCATAGTGTTGGGCCAACATGCACCCCCACCAACAATGTGTAAGAGTTCCCTTCCCACCACACTTTCATCGGCACCTGCTGTCTCTCTTCCTGATAGCCATTTAGACATGTGTGAGGTGACATTTCATTGCGGTTCTGATTTGTATTTTCCCGATGATTGGTGATGTTGAGGATCTTTTCATGTCTGTTGGACATTTTGATGTCTTATTTAGAAAAATGTCTATTTAGTTCTTCCTAATTTTTATAAAATGTTTAAGTTGATTGAGGTCTTTATATTTTTGATACTAACCCCTAATCCAACCGATGTTTTGAAAAATGTTTCTTCCATTATGTAGGATGCCTTTTCATTTAATTGCTTTTTTGTAGTGCAGAAGCTTTTCAGTTTGATGCAGTCCCATTTGTTGAGTTTTACTTATATTATTTGTGCTTTTGGCATCAGGTTAAAAAAATCATTGCTGAGACCAGTTTTGATGAGTTTTTTCCCCATTTTTTTCTAGGAGTTTTATGATATTAAGTATTATAGTTAAACCTTTGACACATTTTTAGTTAATTTTTGTGTTTTTCTGCATGTGTTTCTCTGTGGGTCCAGCACTATTTGCTGAAGAGACCATCCTTTCTTCATTGAGTATTCTTGCTTCCCTTGTCAAATATTAGTTGACTCTATACACTAGGTTTTAACTTGGATTCTCTCTTCTGTTTTATTGGTTTATGTGTCTACTTTGTGCTGGTACCATATTGCTTTTATTATCATGATTTTGTAGTATCATTTGAAATTCAGCAGCATAGTCTCTTGCTTTGTTATTTTTTCTCGGGATTGCTTTGGCTATTAGCAGTCTTTTGTGGTTCCACACAAATTTTAAAATTGTTCCTTCAATTACTGTGAAGAAGGACTATGATGTTTGGATGGGGATTATACTGAGTTTCTAAATAGCTTTGGGTAGTATTGACATTTTAATTTTGATTCTTCTGATCCATGAATATGAGATATATTTCCATTTGCTTGTATATTCTTTAATTTATTTTAATCAAATCTTATAGTTTTCATTGTACACACCTTTCACATGCTTATCTAAATTTATCCTTAAGCATTTTATTGTTATTGATGTATGATTATAAATGAAATAATATTCTTTTTTCAAGTGCTTCATTAGCGTAAAGTAATGCAATGGATTTCTGTGTGTTTTTTTTTGAGAAACTATTTGTCTCTATTCATTAAGGATATTAGTCTAGAGCTTTCTTTTCTTGTGATATCCTTATCTGCTTTTAGTGTCCAAACAAGGCTGACTTCATAGAATGGGTTTGGAATTGCTCCCTACACCTCAATATTATGGAAGGGTTTGAGGAGGATTGGCGTTAATTCTTCTTTAAATATTTGGTGGAATTCTGTGAAGCATCTGATCCTGGAGTGCTTTTGGAAATTTTTTGATTGCTGAGTCCAGCATTCTACTTATTTACTCTACAAATATTCACTTCAGTTCAGAGTTTCTCATTCTGTGTTTATGAGAAATACACAGCTTTCTTTGTAACAACAAGGCACAAATGTCACATGCTTTCAGTTCTTGTAAAACACTTAAAAACTAATCTACAAACCAAATATGACCCAAACTACAAATCCAATAAACACTGAAGTTTTCAGCATGAATTGTTTGTGACGGATTTTGTTGCTTTGATGAAATTGAGTTATCAATTATACCAACTAGGAATTACATGCATATAACAGCAAACACAACTGACAAAGCTACAGAGAAATAGAGGTTGATTTTTCTTCACATAGGGCAAAGTTTGTAGATAGATAATTACTGCTACTGGTTTAGGGGTTCAATAATGTCAAGGATGCTGTATTTGGAAATCCTCTTTTATTTTCTTGATTATAAGTTAACTACTATAGTTACTCTTATTTTTAATAACATATTTCTAACATTGATGAATTAATGAGTCTCTGGATACAATAGTGCATACCTATATACAAAAATGTTGTAATTGTTTTAATAAGAAGTTACTTCCTGTGTATTTTTTAAAGGATAAACAATTTTTTAAGATTTTATTTATTTATCTTTAGAGGGGTAGGAAAGGAGAGAGGGAGAGAAATATTGATGTACGGTTGCCTCTCATGTGTCCTCTGCTGGGAACTGGCCTGAAACCCAGGCATGTGCCCTGCCTGGGAATTGAACCACAATCCTTCGGTTCACAGGCTCACGCTCAATCCACTGAGCTATGCCAGCCAGGTCTATTTTCTGTGTATTTATAACTACTTTGATTTAAGCTGATGCATAGCAGACAGACCCCAATAGCATTTTTATTATTTAAAATCAATTCCTAAATTTATCATTACCTCAAACTGAACAGCCTAAGGGATGGTACTGTTGAGAGTAAAAGATAAGGAACATTGAAGACACATTTCTCTTTGTTCATAGTATGCTACTAGGAATATCCCAGCTTAGAATTCATTCCTTTAAAATGTATTGTCAGGGTCTATATACATCTGATGCTTTATTCATATGTTACCAGAAAATCAAATTAAGTACTTAGGGACCAGGATACGACTGCATGCAGATGGGCTGGATGGCTATTGGAAAAGACTCTGACTGGAAGAGCATGTGCAGGTACCCTGAGCGATACCTCTGTAGGTAAGGAACGTGAGGGGACACAGAGACAGCCAGGGCCCAGACTGTGTGAAACCTGTGAACAATTCAGGAGACTCTGCATTGTATTCTCAGTGGAATAAGAAACCTTTGAAGAGTTCTAAACAGAACAGTGCCATGATCTGAAATATGTTTAGAGTAGTTAGGTATATTCACAGTGATGACAATGCTTTAATATTGGTGACATTGCAGTTCAAATTCAGATCTGTTCTATTCCAAAGACTGCATTTTTAACAACATATACTACAGTTGATTGCCTTTTGATGTTATTATCCAAATCAAATTTTAAATTCTAAGGTTGAGTTTGTCCTTGATCAGACAAAACCGTCACAGAAACTATGGGGGCTGGACAGTTACTATATTGTTTCAAAAGCATTGGTGTTTGGAGTTTGCAGCAAGTGAAAAACAGACAGAAAAAATGATTGAGCTGCAAGCTTTCCCCAGAGCTATAGCATCACGAGAGGTGAAGAGAAGTAAAGTAGTTTGTCAATTTAAAGGGCTGGGTAAGTTGCATGCTCATTTAATAACTACTAACCTGGAATATACAGTTTGTAAACTCTGTAAAACTCTAGAGGCCAAGCAGCAGCATTTTTCCCTCTCTGATCCCTTTCCACACAGAACTACAGAGCAGTGGCATGGGTTGCTCCTCCTTTGCAACTATATAAGGCTCCACCCCAAACAACTTACAGGTGTGTTTTTCTAAAATAGGCTGCATAACTATGACAGGGAGTCAAAGCAGCTCTAACAAATACATGTGAACTACAACAGGGAGGCTACCAAAATGAAGAGACAAAAAACTATGGCCCAAATGAAAGACCAAAACAAAACTCCAGTCAATAAACTAAATAAAATGTAGATAAGCAACCTATCAGATACATAGTAACCAGAATGCTCCAGGAACTCATTGGATACTTTAACAGCATAGATAAGACCCAAGCAGAAAGTAAGGTTACACTAAGTAGAATAAAAAAAATGAACAGGGAACAAACAGTGGAGAGGATGAAGCAGAGAACCAAATCAACTATTTGGATAGGAAGAAAAAAGCATTCAATCAGAACAGCAAGAGGAAAAAAGAATTCAGCCTGGCTTGTGTAGCTCAGTGGATTGAGCACAGGCCTGTGAACCAAAGGATTGTTGTTTGATTTCTAGTCAGGGCACATGCCTGGGTTGCAGGTCAGTTTCCAGCAGGGGACTCACGAGAGGCAACCATACACTGATATCTCTCTCCCTCTCTCCTTCCCTCCCCACTAAAGATAAATAAATAAAATCTTAAAAAAACCTGTACTTGAACAATAATTAATTTTTTAAGAAAGAAAAAATAATTTAAAAAATGAGGATAGGATAAAAAGGTCTTTGGGACATCTTCAAACATACCAACATCTGAATCATAGGGGCACCAGAAGGAGAAGAGGAACAAGAAATTGAAAACTTATTTGAAAAAATAGTGAAAGAAAACTTCCCTAATTTGGTGGAGGAAATATATATGCAAGTCCAGGAAGCTCAGAGAGTTCCAACAACATGGACCCAAGGAGGGCCACAACAAGAAACATAATTAAAATGCCAAAGATTAAAGATAGGAGAGAATCTTACAAGAGAAGAACAGATATTACCTACAAAAAGTTCCCATAAGACTGTTGGCTTATTCCTTAAAAGGAACTTTGCAGGCTAGAAGGGACTGGTAAGTATTCAAAGTGAGCAAAAGCAAGGACCTACAACCTAGATTACCCTATCTAGCAAGCCATCATTTAGAATTGAAGAGCAAATAAAGTGCTTCCCAGACAATGTAAAGCTAAAGGAGTTCATCATTACCAACCTATTATTATATGAAATGCTAAAGGAAATTATATAAGAAAAAGAAGAAGATCAAAACTATGAACATAAAATGGTAATAAATTCACAACTATCAATGATTAAATCTAAAAATCAAGCTAAGCAAACAAGCAGAACAAGAACATAACCATAACCAGATTTGGAGATAATTTGGAGAGTTATCTGTAGGAAGGGGGAACAGGAGTATGGGTAAAAGGTGGAGGGATTGAAAAATACAAGTTAGTAGATACAAAATAGACAGGGGGATGTTAAGAATACTGTAGGATATGGAATAGATAAAGAATTTACATGCATGACTCATGGACATGGACTAAGGGGGGTGATTGCTGAAGGGAATGGAGTTACCAGGTGGAAGGGGGTAAAGAGGGGAAAATCGGGACAACTGTAATAGCATAATCTTCTTTTTTTTTAAAGAAAAAGTAATCAACGAGGTGGATAATTATGGTGCATTTCACGTTCCTAAATACAGGACAGTCACCTCTCACACCCTCATTTGTATGATCATCTCTCCTCCTACCTGATTCCTAGAAGAACACAGGTTCAAGGCATGCACAATAATCACTTGGCCTCAATTACTGATACAGCAATGGGCATATGTCCTAAACCAGTCCAACAATGTTCAATTACAGTATTTTTGTCAAAATATGAGGACAGAAAGATATTCTCTTATTTTGGAATTGAAGCCAGTGGGATATAGGCCTAAAACTGTTTCTTCCGCGGAAGAATTTCTGCCTTCAAAATCTAAGAATTTTTCATTTTAATTTAAAAAAATATTTTTACATTACTATTCTTACCAGACAAGAATATATTCAATGCAGAGTCCAGATAGGAAAGGAAAAAAAAAAGAGTTCTGATAATACCAATTGAATTCCAGGATCTAGCCATTCCTGAAATCTAAATACTTTAATAAAGCAATAAATTTTCTTTTGACAACTAATTCCTATTTGACATTAAATACCCCTTTTGGCTTAAGCCACTTACAGTTGGATTTCTGTCACTGGCAACTGACCAGGACATGTAGATTGATGCCTTCCCTCCTTCATTGCAAAGTAGCTCATTGGAAAGGACAATACAGCATTGGCTGACTGGATGAAAGCCCCATTGCTCTCAGAGTCAAAAACTTAACTACGGTTTTGGCTTTGCCACTTTCTAGATATGTGGACTTAGACCACGTGCTAGATTGTATGTTGCCAATTTGGAACTAGCACTCTCATTTAAAGATGGGAATTACATATTCCAGAGCTCTTTTCCCTGTACAGTTCTGAGTTAGAGTTGACCAAGAAAGGAATTTGTGTAAGATTTGGAATGTTGAATTGAAAAAGAAGCTCTTACTGTTGGAAGGCCGTGTCAATCCGGTACTATAGGGGACACGTACAAGGTTCCCAGCTTGTCACTGCTCTCCTCCTTCTCCAAGTCCAGCTATTCTTTCTCACTGTGAGCCCAATTAACCTACCACGGTCCTAAGCCCATCATGACTCGCTAACTGTGACATTAAAAAAGCACATATTCCCCAGAGGGGACTGTTTCCGCAGATACTTCCACAAGCTCTGGACCATAGTATACCTTTAGCTACCAAATGAACACAACTTCTCAAATTTTCCTGCAGGTTCTCGCTTGTCCTTCTGGGCTGTCATTTGGACTTGGTTTTTAACTGTATCCCTGATCTTAACTATCCCCTCTCAGACCTGCACTTAAAAAGCTCCCCCCAGGTTCATAAGAGATTATATTTCTATAGTAAATTTCTGATTTCCAAAGTACTTGTAGTGGCTGTTTTCTTCATGACCCTATTTAATAAGGCCAATTACTTACTCTCTTAAGCTTTAGTTGCTTTGCCTCTTTAAGTTGTCCTGCCTGAGCTGTAGTGAGAATCTGGTGCTAAAAGGCCCGGGTCAAAACTCAAGGTATGACATTGCTGCGGCCTGTTGTTGGTCCTAGGAGGCAAGTGCCTTGGCTGCAGCACACACGCGGGTTTTCTACCTTTCTTCCTTGTATAAATGAACCCTCGAGAGATTTTAAAAAGATTTTAAAAAGAAACAAAGCAGTTTCTAATTTCAGGACAAGTGCATGCCTTGTAAGTAAAAAAAAAAGCAGTAGCAAATAGCAGTTAAAGTTTCTTTCTTTCCAGAGTATGCTTATTTCTTGATCCTTTACTTTTTCCTTCTTTTATTCCTAGGAAAATATTGAATTCTTCTTATTAGTCACTAATTAACATTAAAATATATCTTCCCCTTATTATTCCCAACTCCACCTCCTTTCATTTCAAACCTTTTTACTTCTATGACAAGAGAATAAATTGTCAAAAACTTCAATTGGATAAATAACTATTTTAAATTTTTAGAGTTATAGGCGTAATCTTGTTCTTTTTATCTATACAAAGTTCCTTTATATAGTTAATTGAAGATTATACATTACATATGTATGTAAATATATATTTAAAGCCCCTGCCATTTTATTTCATATGAATAAAATGAAACAGATTTTAATGTACAAAATGTTTCATTTCTTATGTATTTTAACATATAATAAAATATTTTATTTCATATACATTTCAATACACAAAAGCAACTGCCCTCTTTTATTCCTTAATGAGAACTTTTTTATTAGTAGAGAAATCTTAAACTGAACACTAGGGTTATGGTGAAAGATATATTTTCACTGGAGCTTTTGCTCAGGATTGAGAATTGCCGTTCTGATGCAAGCACCTCTTTTTCTTGTAATAAAGTATAAAATAGGCATTCTACATTGAATGCTCCCTTCCTACACAGTGATTTCCATCAATGTATAATTAAAAGTGGATTTCCTTTTCCTTTTTTGGTTGGTGGGAGGGAGGGGCTGGTAAACCTGGTTAAAGAAGGGAGAACAAAGAGAACTTTCATGAGTTCCCCTGCAAACAGTCTATCAGTTACAATTCCTAGTGTTCGAATAGCTGCACCATTCTAAAGAAGTTCTGGAATAAAAAAAGTCAAGCAGGGGGTCCCAACTAAGGGAAAGAAAAAAAAGGCAAGGGGAAAAACCCTATCTTTTGTTGTAAAAAGAACTAATGAAGCTGCTGTTAGAACTGTCCACAGTGACACAACAAGGCTGTACACCCACAGGCATTGTTAAAGTGCCAGTCACCCCCGGGGGAATGGGAAAAGGGAAAGCTGCGATTTAAAGGAGGTGGGAGCACACACTGCTTTTGGAGTTTAACTTGGGAAAGCTCAGTGAGGGCACACTTTGGCTGGCGTTAGCTCCCAGAAGTTAGTGTAAAAATGCATAAGGTTGTCTACTTTGGTCTTAAAGAAGAGATGGACTGGTGGGGGGTAAAATCCCATTGTCATTATAAATTGCTAATTAAATAATTATCAATTAGTTGGCAGACAGAACTCATTCCAGTGTATTCCTTAGAGATCCGGCAATAAAGAAAAACAGTAATTTTGGTTTTTTCCCTACACAATATTCTTGCCTAGAGGTGCTAAATAGGGATAACACGTGATATACTCTATGTTAGATGTTTCACATGGGCTATTATGCATTATCAGTCAAAGATAAACACCAACCATAGCAAGAAACATGAATTTCCATTATTCTAGCAACACTGTGAGTTTCATCACATTAACTAACTGACTGGGACCTCTTTTAATGAACAATACATTGTACTATATGTTTTCCAGTAAAGAAAAAAATCTTAACACTAAATTTTCTTAGATGTACAGAAAATGTTTTGGAAAACAAAATGTCAACTGATATTATTTTCGAGAGCACAGACGGTACCTCTGCATTTTTAAATGCAAAATTGTTTTATTTAAAATGTCTAGGTATAGTGACTAATATTGCATAGAAAATTTAAAAACAGCAAGTCATTTTTTAAATATAATTAGAAAGTAGAAATATTCATTACTAAAGAAACATATTACATATATATACATATAGGTATGTGTGTATATATAACACATAATGTAAATATATATTTATAAAATACATAAATTAAAATATCCTATCTAATATAGTTATATCCTTTATTGTGAATACAGAAGTTAAGGATAGGTATTGTAAGATCCTCATATTATTCAACTGAGAAATCATTTCTTGGTTCTCAGGGAATGAGGGTTTTGGGTTTTGGGTTTTTTTTTTTTTTTGAAGTTTAAATCAAGGCCTTGAGTAGAAACAAAACCCAAAGAACATGCTATCAGAAAGGTAGTAATTGAGTTCCTAAGGGATTCAGTTACATTTAAATATGAATGGGTTTGTAGCAGTTACATAGGTAGATCATTTCTGTCTTCGTAGAGAGATATGAAGCTCTAAACAACTCCATTGTCTTCTCTATTAACTATGAATTAGAGAAGGGTTATAAATTTGCTAAAAGCTTTAGAAAATTCAGCAGCATGTTATGGCAAACAAATAAGTAAAATTAATTTGTTTTAGTAGCCACTGGAAAATCTTTTCCTATTAGGATATATTTTTAGTCTATATTTACATAAAGTTTGATTTTCTTATGAAAATAATAACATTTTAAGGTTTGACTTTAAAACCACTTATTTACTCATGCCAGCCATTTTAATGACACTGACCCCACCCTCCTTATTTATTTATTTATTTTAAAATATTTTATTTCTTTACCTCCTTATCATATTTGATTATTTCACCACGGATGAAAAGTTGTGTCCTGGAACAGCCTGATGCTTCTTCCAGACAAAAATTTTCTTTTGGGGACTTGGAATTTATAGACATCTCAAAATCTTCAAAGAGCTCCATTATGGCAAGGTCCTTAATTTGATTTATTTTAAGGAATACTTAATGCTTCAAGGTCCTAACTGTGTTGTCTTATTGAATTCTTGTTCATGGTTCAGGATTGATCCACTTGAGCTTTTCAGCAGGGAGCAGTTTTCCAGGGAGGCACAGCAGGACTCCAAATCAATAAGGTTAATAGATGTGGGCCCAAGCAGTCCGAGGTGATAGAGCTGGCACTGCTGCTGCGGTGAAGACAAGTTGTCTTCTGATGTCACTTCTGTATAGGCAACAATGTCACTCTGATTACGTGGCACATACTGTCGTTATGTGTTAATAGGTCTGTGAACGGCCCATTAACCTGAATTGTCTTAAGGGGACTAGTTTCAATTTCTTTTTTTTTTTTTTTACTCTTCTTTAAATTACTTGTTTCCATAATTCCTAAAATACCAATGGCTTCCTTGATGTTGAAAACAGTAGTGTTCAGCTCTTGTTTTTAGTACCCCCCAGTTATAAAAAAATTGTAACTCCATAAAATGTTAACGCCCTGAAATAGAGGAAATTTTGTCAAAAAATGTTTCTGTTTTGAAAGGCTCCTTGTTTACAGAAGGGTTGTTGAAATAACAAAATCAAAGGGAGCAATTTAATCTAGAAAACCTACGTTTATCTAGTGGCCTACATGAAGCAAGATGAAATAAAAACTGGTTAAGCAAAGAATAGATAGTCAAAGTTTATGTCTAATGTACATTAATGTCTTCTCTTTCAGAAGCCAATAGAAAGTCAGCAATCTCTCCCAAAACATATCAAGATGTGCCATTTATAGACAACCCACCGACATTAAAACAGCTGACTCAAGAGCAAATAGAATCATCTCATTCAAATCTTCACCTAAATATTTTGATAAACAAATAAATAACAGAAGTATTACTAAGTAGAATTTGGAATATTTGCCTATCCTTCCTTGAGGAAAAAGCTTGATGGTATACATTATTTCAAATAACTGATTTTACTATACAAATTGTGATAGGCCAGGTATGGAAGGTCATAAGCCCTGGATGCTTAGCAACAGGCAACTGTGCAGTGGGACTTTGCCCCTAAGGGTGACCTCCCTTAGCATATTGCTGGTCATATGGTTTAGACGCATTGACCTTTCATATCACTGGTCATGTGGCTGGAACCTTCCCCTCACATGTCTCAGTCACGTGGTGTTAGGGTCCCTTTGAGGATAAACAAGGGGGCTGGAGAAAAGCCTCCTATAACTCCTGTGCAAGCCCTGGCACAATCACTCCCTTAAGCATTGAGGCCCTAATGCCTCAAATAGGTTCTGACCACCATCCAATAATCTTAGAAACAAAGCTTTGGGTCTACTAACAACAGAGTCAGAATTTTGGTCAAACTAGAGATGATATTTAGGCCTCAGTTTTGTTTCAGCTCCAGGCCCAGAAAAGCAGCAAAACCAGAGAAGCAGCTCCATGGCTGACAGCAGGACCAGCTCTAATGACTAATGATGCCCTAGGACTCTAGCGCCAACAAATCAGTAGAGACCATGACCCTCAAAGGACACACCAGGGAAGCTAATAAATTTCTTATTGCAATCTTTCCCTGAGACCTCCAGATAAAAATCCTCAGGACAGAAGACCCAGCATGCTCACATGACTTTCCCCTCTCTCTGGAGAAGACCTTCCTCTCCAGCTCTTTCCAGCTGACTAGTTCTCTCTGGCTTTCCTTTTCCTAAGCTCCAGGGGCCTTCCTTTTGTCTCTGTGGCTTGTTTCCTGAGCCCATGCAGCTTAGCTGGCTCACCTTTTTTACCTCTGTGAATTTCTAAATAAATGTTCCTTGTGTTTGAATATCGACTCTGAATTATTTTTTAGCCAGACTCAAGTACTGAGGATGCCAAACTGAGGTCCAGCCACTGGTAATTTCTGGTGCCATTTCACTGCTAATGAAATCAAGGTGTCATCCTTACCATTTTATCGTTCACAGAAAAGGATCCGTTTGCCTATTTTCTGCTTTACAAACTTTTATTTATTCAATTTTTATAGAACTCAATTAACAATCTAAAATCTTTAATGTGCCGAGAATTGCCTTAACAAACTCTGGTGTTCATATATCCATCCTGGATGTATCTGACCTTATGTTCCATCATTGATTGATTTGTTATATTCTGCGCAGACAGATTTTACCAGTGAAGGAAGAATGTACATTAACAGAGTAAAGCAGCAGATTGAATTACAGTATTATTATTATTGTCTCTGATACTCTTGAAAATTGTTAAACATAATAGGTGAACTTGAAAACACTTCAAGTCTGAAGGAAAGTGGGTTCTTTTAAAATTGCACTGAGAGATTTCCTGTTAATTGAGTTGTAATCAGTTAGTATTGACCACTAGCCCTTTATTTTACGATGAGGATGTTGATGATAATAGTAGTGATGATGATGATGTAATGTGCACACAAAATAATAGAAATGTATTCTTTTAATCTGAAGAGGACTTGTTTTTGTGCCAAATGTATCTAGGTTTGCATGATGGCCTTGTAACAACCAAGACAAGTAAGGAGCAAACATTCTGGGCTTTCAATTAATCTAAAAGGAGGAATTTACTTAATCCTAAATTACCTGTTCTATTTTCATGTTTTAAATGTTAGTCAAGCCTGTCTTGAATTGAAATTGTTTCCTGAGAATGAATACCATTTTTAAATGTCTATTATAATTATCTTCTGGGAAGAAAAGAATTTTTTGCCAGTGGTACATTTTTAAAAAATTGATGTCTGATTTGAATAAATCAGGTTGTCAAAAATTAATTCTGAAAAAGGAATGATAACTAGAAAAGCAAATTAATTGAGTATTTTATAAGAAGAGAGAAAAAAATCTTTGTTGTTCACAGGGCACCTTAGTTGATTTGATGTGTTTTGATGTAAATTTGGGGGTCATTTTAATTTCAAAACATATTTTTTTCACTTAATAAGGGAGACAAAAGAAACTTTCAGCCAGCATCTCCACTTTGTTATCTCAGAATGTTTTGGCTTCTCCAATGTGAGAACATGATTGTTTTTATTTCCAGGAGGAGATAATAACACTGAGGCAATAAAAAAGAGTCCAGGCAGCTTGCACAGCACAGGAAGTTCACAGCTAGAGACTTAATTTCTCACACAATGTGCTGTGCAATGGGCCCATTAACATCGATGAATAGGCTCTTTAAAGGTTCTTTTTCCCCTCTTCTTCTTCCAGATATGCAGCTGCTGCTGAATGGTGATATGTTAATAAGGTAATCGCTTGCCTATTCTTCAGGTACTCTGGCATTCTCTACCTAGGTAATCTCCATATAGGAAAAGCTATTAGGGGGTTGTATCTGCTACCACACCTTCAATTATATTAACACCTGCACTGATAATCCACGTAAGGTAAACTAGTAGGGGGCCTATGGCCTTAGTCCACCCTTTTTCTCCCTACAAAGTTACATGGTATGGGGTGGGGCAGGGGAGATAGGAAGAAGTAGAAGAAAAAAAAAAGGAAAGTCACTTTTATTACACATCAGTGGGAACCTTCTGAAAAAGCTTTCATGCCTAGGAAATTGTTATTTCTTCAAACAGCTGACAGCCTGCAGAGGAAACTCTTAATGGAAACCCAGCTTCTGCATTGTTATGCATGGCTCTCATGTAGATTCAGGGCGGTGGATTAAGTTGGCTTCCAAAGGGCCTATTGTGTGTAGCATTAATTTGCAAGGCTCTTGATATTTGAGTTTGAAGGTTTACAACCTCAGTGTTTACTTAGATGAACTACATCCTAGGTTTGTTTATTTCCGTCTGCAGTCTCTTATTTCCTAGTAAATGTTACATTTATATTTGTTAACAGCAAGAATGTTGTTATAAATCTGAAAGAAATGCATTCATTAATTTTAAAGCTCAGATCCTGGGTCACCCTTCACTTTTATGCCTGTAGAAGATGATACATATAAATTCCTTTCTCAAGACTATTTATGCCACCTAGTTAAACAGCAGTGTGAAGACAATACAGTTTGGAATGAATGTTTAATTATAGCTTGTTCCAAATAGTAACTTTCTATGAAATTAACACAACTACCCCTTGTTTCTTTCATATAGTAATATTGTAAATACATACCCCCACCAGTCTGTGCCTTTTACTTACAGATAAACAAATTTACTACAGAATTGATCATCATTGTATTCCGTTACTGTTTAAATGATTATTTGTAAAGGATTGGTTGCAATTTCTAAATTTTGAATTTTAAGAAATATTTCCAACTTGCTATTTTCAAACAACTCTGTATGTTTTAAATATAAGAACTCTTCAGAGGTCTCATCTAAGATTATTAAATTGCAAATTTACATTCAGAAACTTGCTCAGCACCACCCTTTAACCTTACTCCCCTTTTTTTCCTCTTCCTTGATTGTATAGGCATTTGCTAACATGAATTTAAAATTCAATATGAATGTCTGGGGAGTGGAGGGAAGCATGCCCATTGGAATTTCCTCTGGTCTTAATCTGGATTTAGGGGCTCAATTGAATAGAAGTACATTATGCTTGAACAACTGAAGTTTCTATTATTTTAAAACCTTTTTTTTTTTAGAAAATAACACCAATGGCATGTTGAATATTTTCTTTCACATTTTCTGCTTTTACAAATATTTTTGACGTTTTACAGATAATTTTAAATGTCACTATTCGTGGAATTATACATGTTAGCATTTATATTTAATAGGTCTTGTGATACAGTGGTGAGATTGTTTATTTTCATAGACATTAGAGAGCAGAGCCCTAGTTCTGGATCCAACTGACCTTGGGTTAGTTGGATCTGAATCTCTTTTGGGTCTTCTATTTTGTCTGTAAATATTAGAGTGATAGTCTAATTTCTAAGTTCTCTAAGCAAAAAAAACTCT
The DNA here is from genome assembly GCF_021234435.1 of Artibeus jamaicensis. Classification (NCBI taxonomy): domain Eukaryota; kingdom Metazoa; phylum Chordata; class Mammalia; order Chiroptera; family Phyllostomidae; genus Artibeus; species Artibeus jamaicensis. The sequence continues at coordinate 14,669,408 of NW_026521844.1, read as the reverse complement.
ATTATTCTTACCAAATATACTACTTATTTCTTCTAGAAGCAACTCTCAGTAAAGCTGATATATCTGCACCTCTCCTACTTTCAATAATTAGATTTCCAGATCTTCATATAATCCCCAGAGTTGTGTATTTAATAGTGTTGCTTATGATTATCATTATTTTTTCACCTACTATTCATTCTTTCTTTTTATTTCAGGGGAAAGCTGTTCTTAGGAAAACTGACAGACTCCGTTGAAAATACACTGGCTCCTAGCAGTGAAACTTTGAAGCAAGCTTTTGAGTTCTGATTATACTCAGTTTAGCAAGTAACCATGAAAGATAGATCTTATTTATCACCATTGGGTTACTTTTGTTTTCATCATGCAGTTTTGCAGGCTGTTCCCATGGATCCTGAAAAGCAATCCATCCAAAAATATAACTTAACTGATTGATTTAGCAAATATTTCTTGAGGACCTATTACACACCAGGCATTGTGCTAAATAAGGAGGATACAGTTATATGTGAAGGCCTGGCCTTGGGTAGATTATTTAGGGGCCAGTGCCTATCAGATGTAGACATATAACAAGTGTCTATTGAATGACTGAATGCACATATATTAATATGAATGAATAAATTACACCCTAAATGCACTTATGATTTACATTGGTCAGATATGACATATATGTTTACTTTAGCTTATTTTAATAGTAATTTATTGAACATCTTCCACCTGCCAGACATTGAGCCTCATCTTGGAGATTTTTATTAGGGAAATAAACTGCCAATAAAAGTTGATATATCAAGGCAAGAACCATTACATGGATTACACTCTTAAATACTTGCCAGTAGACTTAAATTCCAAGCACGGTAATATATATATATTGAAGAGCTGCTCATGCTTTATTTAGTACAGATCTAATCTTGATCTTAAAATTGTTATAGGAGTTATGTAGAAAGTTATTACAGTATGGGGACAATATCAAGAAGAAAATGCTGAGACCTTAAATGCCACTCATAAGCTGGATAAAGGACTCTCTGGCTCAGTACATAGTGCCAAAATGAGAAAATAATATCAACATTCAGTTGATGCATAGTGGTAATAAAAGTGATAATGATGATAATGATGACAACTGTCCTTTCTACTGGACTTACTGAGTACCCAGTGTTGTCTTGAATGCTCTATATCATTGCTTGATTCAATTCTCCCATCCGTAGTCTTTGGAGGTGAACATTACTGTTCCCACTCTGCAGATAAAGCAAGTGAGGTTTAGAGTATGAAATAAATCGCTTAAGTCACAAAGGTGGAAAATGGTAGAGCTGAAATTTAAAAGTTCCCATTATTCCCCTGTTTCTTTTCTTAATCATTGCAGCACTGTCATTCTATCCTTGTGGTCAAAACTCTCCAGCTATTTTGGGTCTGCTAGTTGCTAACTTTGTTCTTTCTGCAATTTCTTAGGAGATTGTTGGGCACAGATATTAATTACATCTTAATACAGTAACAGCTTTCAGGACTAAAATTCATCAAATAAAATTTTGTTAAGTTCTTTCCCAAGTTGAGAAATAGAGCTTTTTTATGGCAATAGCTGCTGCAATTTTAGAGACTTCTAATGGAATATAAAATATGTGTCCATTTCTTGACATTAATATATATACTTATTTTAGTAGTATATATAATATTATTACAAGAATAACATGAAAGGGGTGGCAATGATTAAATGGTGGGATTATGGAACTTGCAAACTGAACTTTTTAGAGAATGACACCTGCATGTTATCATTCTAGCAAGAAGTATGAGAGTTTCTCAATCTAAATGAGGAACATAAAGAAACACATAATGCTTTAATTCTCCCAAAGGCAAATATAATACAGGGAGGGAAGGATGGGAAAAAGCAGGTGCAAGGAGGCTGGTGTGGCATGTTTTCTCCTTGACTTTGACAACTGTGAAAACATATCTGATCACTGATGTCATTCCTGGAAAGTCCAATATGATGCTATGTGTATGAAGACAACACGATCTCTTTATGCTTCTACAATTGTCGTTACTTGTTTATTTTACTAGTAAGAACTTATCACTACAGATGGTTTACATTTACAACTATATGTTAGTAAATTTTATATATACAAAGAAAAACTTGGACATAGCTCTTGTTAAACTTTTTGTTGAAGATAGCAATTTGAGTTTAAAGCCCTTTTTCTTGGATCACAAATAAAACTAAAGTTGGTAAATGTTATCAAAAGGAAAACATATTTTATATTTTATTGTTTCAGTTATAAGGGCATAAATAATGAGGTGAATATGTATCTGTGAAGTTTAACAAGTGAGCATATCTTCCTCTATGTTACACCTAAAAATTTTAAAACATACTTTTGATTTTGGCCTCAATGTAATTTTGCTGAAAGAGAGGGTAAATTGGTGTGTTATAGTCTGGTAACAAATATCTGCTATCACAGTAATTGGGTGGCTTTAAAACAGTACCTTAATCATTGGGCCTCTGTCTTCCCTGGTATCAAACAGAGATGAGAATGCCTCTATTCCGGGGCTGTAGCTTAGAGTCGAAGGGAATATGTATGAAGCATTAAACACAGAGCTTCTACTAAGTGTTGAATAAATGGTGGTCAATTTTAGTAATGACTAGATGCTTGGGAAATCAGGATATCAAGAGAAGAATAAAGAAGGGCTATTAGTAATAGAAAAGACTATGCAACTGATGAAAAGATGATTTAAAATGGTGAGTACTGGGAGAGGGAATAAACATGTCAAAAAACAAAACATTAAAAGGTAAGGACACTCAGTAGAAAACTTGTCCATATAGTACTATTCTGATGTTTGGAATTGAGTTTTCACAAATAGTCACATGCCCCAGAAAAAAAAAAAAGGAAAGAAACCAAAGGGGGGTGTGGGAAGCAATAAGATAAAACTATGGAAAAATTAAACAAAACCAAGAAAATTATATTAAATATGGAAGGTTTGTCAAAAAGCATTTGAACAATGGAAAAAACAGTATGATAAAACAAAAACCCTGGGAAATCTTGAAAAGAAAACAAAAGAAACACAAAGAACCATGGGAAAGACAGAAATAAAAACAAACAGCAAATAAAGGGCTCAGGCATATGAGTACACAGGTTTAAGCCAGCAGAGCACGGATAACTCTGCTTTGAATTTGATAGCAAAAAAGATATCTGACTTGAGCAGATTTATTATATGAAAATGGCATACAGAAGGTTAAGAAGCAATATTTTTAAGAAATTTCTGAAGTTGAAGTAGAATGCTATATTTAAACATGACATATGTTTCTGTGTTTTCAAATGTATATGGGATTTTGGGGGTGTCGACATTGAGAAATCACTTCATTTCATTGCACTCTCACTCAACTGCATGATATAGAAAGGAGAAACTTGATTGTTTACTTCTGCATGCAATGTGAGAAGACACAATTTCAAATCACAGCTATAACAACATATGGAGGTCTCATCTAGTTTTAAAAAAATGTCCATAAGTGTCATTTTTCTGATTGTATAAAATAACAAGAACAACAGAAATATTTTCAGTCATACTTCAAGCCACCTAAAAATTCTTTGGGGATCAATTCCTTCTCTTCTAGAGCAAAGTAACATGTATATGTACTACAAATCTAAAGGCAAATAGACTTGTTCCTGTTCACTTGTCCTTGCAATGAAGCATCTGCTCACTATTTTGTTTTTTTGCTGCTGTTATTTCTTTTCTGAATGCTCCAATTCAAAAACATCAGCCTACCACCTTTTTTAGTTGTTAAATCTCCCTGTCCTGTGGCTACATCTCTGTGCACCAGAGAAAAGATCTCTTTAACAAAGTAGATCTGTGTGTCCTTAACACTGAGGCCCCTGGCTTGCAGCTGGAGGCAGCTCTCTGCTCTGCCGCCGTGGAGAGTGACACAGGCAGGCGACATCGTCACTGAACACTAACTTCTGTTACATCCAGGCAGACTGTGGTATCCATTTCGGAACAGCGGCAGGACATAAGAGAAGCAAAGGTAATCTTTCTGTTTCTATATTCAATTTTTGCAAGAATCAAATATTTCCTTCCGGGTGGGACAATTGGGCAAAAGTGGGGGAGGGGAGATTCATTGCCAAAACTGATAAGCCAGCAAATAAATTCATCAACCCTTGAGGAAATAAAATACAAACATAGAAAAAGAATAGCCTCTGATATTTTTGAATGAAATTTTTATGCTGTATCAATAATGTTTTAGGATCAATATAACAAGGGAGGGTACTAGTGAAGGGGTTTTTTTTATGTGGGAAGTAAACTGCTGGCTAGTATCTGGCAATGAGAGGAGAAGGTTTTTGTCTTACTGGAGTGTCCAAGTTGGAAAGGACTTTAGGGATCATATAGTCCGTAATAAACAATCACATCTAATACTTTTCTTTTTTTAAAGGGGTAGCTGCAAAGTTTTGGACAAGACCTCTACATGCAACTGACAGCACAGTGTACCCAGGTGGTGGGTCTCCTCTGTGATAATATATTTTTCTGTCTGTCCAATTGAATATGGCTGTAAAGGGAATAAAACCCCATGTAATTTCCAGCAGTGACAATTTAATCAGTTGTATAAGGGGAAGAAACAGAGTCCTCTCATTTTCATATTTGCATATTTGATTTTTGCACTGGGGAATAGAGGTTATGTTTTTCTATTACTTCCCATTCAATTTTAGTATTTCACTCTTTTATGAGCAAATTTTTTCAGTGGTAGGAAATATTGAGTCAAAGTGGTGGTCCAAGAAAAAGATTCCATTTCTGAGATAAAACAAGCGCTTGATGCACCATGCTTTGTTTAACATTTCTTACTACAAAGAATCTATATGCCAAACATAGCATGCTTGCTCCCAGCTTCTGCACGTGATGCATCTGCTATTAACATTCACAGATCCACCCCGAAAATGAAGGCAACTGTTTGGAGAACAATGCAAAATGATGAGGACTATACCATAATATGTTCCCCATGTTTCGTTAATTTCTTAAAAGGTAAATTTTAATAACTGCATCTATTTAGGAGCGAGTAGTATTTCTAAAATGCCTTATATACATTGGAGTTAGTTTTATGAGGTTATAGAAGAGCAATAAATACAGTTAAATTAATAAAAATCAATTGTTTTAACAATTGACAGAATGATATGATTGCCCATAATAAGGTAACGGATTACAGGATAGATTTTAACATAAATACGATGCAAGTAATTTGTAGTCATCATCAATTACTCTTGTGTGATTCTCATGAGTATTTTAAAAATCTATTCAAAATGCTGTTGTATCTGAATTACCAAAACAGGGATAGCTACTTTTTAAATCCATCATTCCTGTTAGCTAGCTTCCACTTGTAAAAGGATCAAAAAGTATGTTGGGTAATTTTTTTAAAGGATAATATTCTACTTATGTAATCATTTAGAATTTCTTTGTAAAAAGTGAACTCTGAAGCCAACACCCCATTTCCCTGGAGAAGGAAGGAGGAATAATTTTGGTTCTATAGAATTTTGCAAAAATAGAAAACATTAAATAAAGTATCGAAATCTTATGTGTATCAAAGTTATTCTATGCACACATTCATATATTCACATGTACATGTGTGAATGTCAGTGTGTATATATGTATAAATAATGCGGCTAACTCTTGCTAATCAAATTCTATGATAAATAACTAAACTTGGGATTCTGAAAAGATAAGCCATAGAATTTTATTAGAATAGAGCAGATTGTCTTTTTCATTTATGTCCTGAAAAGTGCACCAGTAGCATTACACAGGCATGTAGTCATTAGATGAGAAGTATAATATGCTTTGGGGGTGAGTACAAATTCCCATTAAATTCAAGCACAGAATGTGTCAAATGTTGTGTATGTTCTCATTTATTTAAATCTGTATTCTGTTGATCACCCTTTCAAAAAGGTTGCAAATATATGAATATGTGATCCAATGATTACATATTCAAATTAACCCAGTTTCATTGAATATGGTCTAATTATTGAATGACCCCCCACAAACACTGCAACTCCTCCAAGAAATATGCTGATTCCTCAGCACAATTTCTCAAGGCCTGGAGAGTATTAGATCTGCCAAGCAGTGCCTTGAAGCATGAGAACTCTCCTCTACCTAAATACCAAATGAAGGCTTTAATCACAATGGCTAGGTTCACACTAAAGCAATTAACCATATAATTGCTTTCACAGGAGTGCAACCTCACCAGTATCTTTCCTGGAGGCAGACTGACAAGGCTAGTTGTAGTCAATGACTTAAGTGCATTTGACTGTCTGAGAGGCGCAACTTTCTGAATACATTCCCAAATGAAGAGCAGGAATACTCATCCTCAATCTATTTTTCAGAAGTTGCCTATTACAATCAACATTTTACATTTAAATGATTAAGTTAAAATAATTGTTCCATTAAACACTTACGAGTTGACAAGTATCACTAGAAAGAGACAAAATGATAAAGATCATTTTTATAGTTAGGATTTTAAACTATAGTTAGTTAGGAGGTGATGTGTGTTTGTTTTGGTCTTTTTGGCAGGGGTAGGGCAAACTTTAAAACCTAAAATAATTAGACTTACTTTAAAGTTTGAAAGAGATAAAAATGCTGCCCTGACTGGTGTGGCTCAGTGGATAGGGTGTCGTTCTGCAAACCAAAAGATTCCCAGTCAGGGCACATACCTGGGTTGTATATCAGGTTCCTAGTTGGAGGTGTGCAAGGGGAAACTGATCAATGTTTCTCTCACACATTAATGTTTTTCTCCCTCTCTTTTCCTTTCTCTAAAAACAAATAAATAAAATATTTATGCCTTGCCTGGTGTGGCTCAGTGGATTGAGTACCAGCCTGTGAACCAAAGAGTCACCAGTTTGATGCCCAGTCAGGGCACATGCCTAGGTTGAGGGCCAAGTTCCTAGTGGGAGGCACTTGAGAGACAACCACAGATTGATGTTTCTCTCCATCTCTCCCTCCTTTCTCCCCTCTCTAAAAATAAATAAATAAAATCTTAAATATACATATAAAATATTTTTAAAAGATATAAAAATTCCTATGGACTATAATTTGTAGTTAAAAAGGCAACTTTAGATAAGGTTAGAAAGGTAGGAGTATATGTGTACATCTGTGTACACATACAGATACATATATGTGCACTTGTCTAGGCTTATTTAAACCTGTGACTTCACTAGTCATTGCTGAATTTGGTGATATAGCAAATGTAAAGTGGAATCTACTATTGCATCTTAATGTGAAGTCTTTTGGCATAATAACAGCATTTTTTTATTATTATCCATTAAATGATTTTTCCAAAAATGACCTGTTAGAGGATTTTCAATACTTTCCTAGCTTAAAAGATGAGTATGGATATAAGATTTGAGCAACAAGAGTTTCTCAATGGTTTCGTCATTTCTCAAAAGCACTTTTCCAGATTATCCTAACTATTCCTAGGAGCAATTAAAATGCATCAGACAACAAGGGATATACCTTGCCCAAATACTATAGAAATCATGTTTCCAGTATTCATTGGCTAGAAATCTGGATGGTTATATGGTCTGATAAACCTCACTGGAGCTGTATCTCATTCTGGAATGCCAGTGTACTTATTGCTATGAAAAACTTGTTAAAATTATGAGATTGACTCCCAAAAAGATTTCCACAATTTGGAATCCAACTGTTAATTTTATCGCTTTCAATAAAAGAAAGTACCCTGATGAAATTGTAGTCTTGATCATGGTGGGAACTCCTTAAGTAAAAGCATTTATAAAAGTAAATTGGAGGTCTTTTTAAAAGGTGTCAAGGATGACTTTTCTTGAATCAGAGAAGACTATCAGAGTTGGTGAACAGTTTTTGCTGAATCTTACTTTTAAGCACCAAACTCCAATGCTTTCTTATGTTCAAATACTTAGATGAATAATAAAACAGTTTATCTGGTGACTTGGCAAACTGTGTCCCAACCAAAGTCCACTCTTGTCCTGGCTCCTCACATTCAAGACAGAGTAGTCTAAAAATCTGGATGATCTGTGGAGTGTCTGGAGCACAGGAGGCAAAGTGTCCAGAGATCTGAGGGAAAAACAATGCCTAGGGACCAGAGTGTCTTACCGTCACTGAAGAGAACAGACCTGATGGAGTTCAAAACATCGTTTTCCCTGCACTTCATAGAGTCTATCCATCTATTTCTTTTCTTTCTTCTTTTCTTAAATAAAAATAGACATACATAAACAAGTCTAAAGAAAGTAGTTATGAAAAACTTTTGGTGGTATAGAGTGTGATTACAGCCAGTTTGAGGGTTAATGAAAAGATGACTGTGCCCGTACCCTCCTCCCATTTGCTGCTGGTTGCAGTAGAAGAGGCTCTCTTCCCATAGCCCAGTGCTCACTCTCCTTCCTCAGTCTATACTTGGCTGTGGATTCCCCTGTGCCCTTTGTGCACTTTAAGTTTAATTTTGCATTTAAAAACTCAATTGGCTCATCTGTTAAGCATTAAGCAGCTCCCTTTTGAGCCACAGGGGGAGCCCTGGGAAAACCCACAGCTGCTGGAACATGGAAAATGGGTTTAAAAAAACAAAACCATTTTGAAACTTTAAAGCAGTTTAGCAGCCGTGGATTTCCCAGTCCTTACCCCCCAAATGGTTCATCTGTTTAACTTTTATCTAGTATTGGAAAACACAAACCAGAGCATTAAATAGCCCTCAAATGACTCTTTGTTTAATATAAAATGAAAGTAAAACCTAAGCAAGCCATGTGAAAGGATCTTACAGAGAGCTACAGCCTGGGATACCTGCAAGCACGTTCTCCCTCCAGTTATAGAAACAACCCCGAAATCCAGTCATGCCTGCTGGCACCACAGCCTTTCCTCCACTTCCCCTCACCAAGAAAGGGGCGGGAAGACAATTCAAAACAAGCCCAAATCCCAGCTTATAAAATAACAATCAAATTGATGGAAAAGTTAATAGGCTGGGGATATTAATGAAATGCTCAATCAAGATTTTAAGTTTCATAATGATTTGTCATTGACTAAAAATTCAGGTTTGATTATAATTGGATGGATAAACTTAAATTATTCTTGTTCTTTTTATGTTTTCCCAATAGTCCTGAACTAACCTGAAGTCCCCTTATGGTAGGGCCCCAAGTCTCAGAATTAGATACTAATTCTTTTAAATGATGGGAAGAGGGAAGACAGTCCTGTCTTAATGAAAATATTCTTTGGAAGGGTGATGGCTACAAGACTGTTTTTTATTATTACTACCTAATACAGACAAAAATTCCACATGGAAAAATAAAATAATGTAACACTGAGTTAATAGATGAGGTGAAAGAGAGATGTTTAAATCATGGAATACTGCCAAAGGAAATATCTTACCTTCAATGGGTAGAGCCTACAATGAGCAGCTCAGTGTAAGCAAAGAATGGAGAGCATAAACAACACAGCATGAAAGTGAAGAAAAGACCTGCCATGTATTGTGTCCCCACTAAAGGTTAACCTGAATGAAGGGAGGATAGGAAAATCCATCTGGTAGAAGAGGAGTGAGTACTCACAAGGAAATTGGAAAGACACACACACACAAAATGCTTCACTTAACTTCTTTGAATGGTGTAGGGTAAAATGGAGGCAGTCTGGCTTCCTCACCTAGGCGTCTGGGTAACTAAGAGAAGCAGTTTCCCATAACCTTGAGAATAGACCTGGTAAGTTGTGTTCTTATAGCCTTGAGACTGGGTCCAATAAAGTGTTCCCACCACCCTGAGTGGGCTCTTATGAAACTTGGTTACATAAGATATATTGGGATCCTGCCATCTTTGTTTGTTTCCAGTACTTAAGGGGGTTGGGACTCCCAACAGTGCCATGCTGGGTACCATAACATATACCACGCTGGGTGACATGCAGGAGACATAGAGCTTGTGGCATGCATGGATCTCCCACCCTTGAATAAAGGCATGTTAGACACCCCAACAGCTCCGTGAATACTCTTTCATCTGCTAGAATCTCATGAACCTGTCAGGCCTTGAATGGTCACAAGACACATGGCTTTTACTTTGATGAGAATCACTGAATTCATATATATTTTTAAACTATAGGGACAATGGTTGCCCAAATCAGTTGAATAAACAAAGTCTCATATATGATTCACCCAAAGTCTTTTATTCTACTAGTGAATGTCAGATTCACAAGTAAAATCATATAATTCCTGATTCCCAGTCCATTTTTTATCTTGGGTTGTCTTGGAGATATCAGTGTTGCTTGGGGCAAGTATAGAGTGGCTAGTTTGTAAGGAACATGTTCATGGAACACCGTCTACTATGCACTTTCAAATAAACATTGTATTTTCAAATAACTCAATTTTGTATTTATTTTAAATTATTTTCCTCTCTTCTTGCCCCTCTATCTAGGATATCTATAACAATTTTAAAATATATGTCACTATTGTAGGAAGTTTAATATATTCTATAGATAACTCGAAGTTCATGAGGCCTTGCAACAGGATTCAAAATAATTGTTAAAAGGTGGGTATAAGGAAACAGTAAAATATTTGTAGTGAAAAAGTAGTAACATGATACTCAAGCCAGATACATATACTGACAAATTATGAAATTATGAAGAAAGAATTTAATAACTTGCTCAGTTTTCAAAGACCAGAAAAGAAGTACATTTTTCTATTGTCAAACTCAAATATTAAAGTATCAAAATGAGATAGAGACTAATGATGATAATATACCTGTATACATATACTGTATCATTTTTTACGAGAGGAAACAAATCTTTTTTGAACATGTATGATGTGAGAAGCACAACACTAGTTGTTAATGTGTTTTTGTGTTCAAGGATAATGCCCATGACTGATTGTCATGCGGTTTAATTACAAAGTAGTTCAACTCCTTAGCCCATGCCTTTTGAGTTTCAGTTGCTGTTCCAAGTTTGGAGAACAGTTTTTCAAGGCTCACACACTGATAGAGAAATTTAACTACTATGCCAATCAGGGGCTAAAAACTATACTTTGCAATCAGCTTGTGCTCTGAGATTTAGAAGTAAACAATATTACTCTATGTAAGGAAGTGAAATCTATTTTAATCCAGCTGAAGTCAAAAAGAACGAACTGTGGCTCATCTAAATGGGAAGGTAGAACTTTCACAAAGTTACCTGGCCTCTTGTTTCTCTTTGTCTCTTTTTAGCTTTTCTCCAGATTATGGCCACATTCTTTTTTCAGTTCAGAAAGCTTCCTCCACATAATAGAGTTGGAGAGTGGAGGTGAGGCTATGGCATGTTTAGCAGTCCCAGTGGGAAGAGTAAACTTTCTCCTGGCTTTAACGTCAATAATCCTAGTAAAGGTTCTGATTGCCACGTCTCAGGTAACATACCTTACTCCTGGACCAAGCACAAGGCTGTAGCACTATTATGGTCAGGCCAAAGTCATCTGCATACTGTTATGTACTATGATTGACCCTGGAAAGAATCATATGTTTGGAGTAAAGAGGCAATGAAAGTACAGAGAAGTTGTCACTTGCTCATGCTGACACAGCTAACATCTAGTAGCTGAGGTTGAGAATCGAAAATCCAAGAAAGTTTCTTACAGAATCAGTGTTGATGTATTTGATATTAACATTGCTACATAACATTTCTTTTGAGTAGCATGTTTCCTAGTATCCCCTTTTCCATTTTTTAAATTTTCGGTGTGACTTGGTAGATTGTCATTATGATCACAGAACATGTTTAGGACCAACTATACCAACCACCTTGAGCTTTAAATGGAATGCACTGCTAAATGCTGAGTTAGGGAAATTACTAGTGTATTGATGATATTTTCATATCTTTGGGTTAGCCATCCTTGAAACTGCTACTCTCTTATTCCTTTTTATATGAAATAATAAACCTTTCACTGTTCAGCCACTTTGGCCAGATATCCTGTTATCTGTAGCTATAAACATTCTAACTGGCACTTTATTACATATTGTATTATTTTTCTTCTAATAATTCATCTTGGATGAGTCCAAGGCTTATGTAGCAACTCAATAGACAGGACCAGCATTCAGGGTTATAAGTGACACTCAAAGGAAATGTGTTTTGGGCAGAGAAGTAAAAAGATGTGCAACAGAGATCATGAGTTCCATTTTTGACTTAGTAATACTGTTTATGTGTCAGTCAAGTAGGAAGTACATATCTGAGTCTATTATTCAAGATAGTATCTAGGTTGACAATGCATATTTAGAAATAACTTGCATACAGCCAATCCATGTTGATGTGGGAATGGATGAGTTTATTTGAAGAGAGAGTTAAGTTCACAAGAATATTTTCAAAATATTTGCATCCCTTGTTTGCAGGTACGTCAACAATGTTGAAGGCATCCAAATACCTTGTGAATTATTAAATATTAAATTTCTTTCTAAGCTTGCTTCATCTTCATTAGATTCTACCTACTCCAATGTTTTTTAAAACATTTTTTCTATCCCACTCAGAAAAAAAAGTTTGAAATAAAGAATAAAACTTTTGTTCACAAAAACTGTATTTGGCCTTTTATCTTCTCATTGTTATCTGCCCACCTAATATTTTATTATATAAGTACCTCTTCTCTCCCCTGTAATATTCTCTCTACTTTTTCCGTTTTTCTATTATTTTTCTCCTCTTTCTACATATTATACTTCTCAAAATCCCAAATGATAATATAGTAGAAGAAGCTACCTTAGAAGCTACATTAGTAGAAGAATAGGTTACCCACTGGAAAAGATTGGCTGTGTAGGAGAGAGGAGAGTTGAGCAGAAGTTCTAGGTGCTGTGGAAATGGGAAAAGACAAATGGGACAAACGGTGATGTTTTAAAATGGAATGCGATTGGTGCATGTTCAAAAGCTGGAAAGGATTTAAATTTGACTATATAGAAGAGAAAAGAAGAAAATACTCAGTATATGTGTCCTAAATGAAGCCACAGGGAATAGAATCCACAATGTGGGTGGAGGGATTGACCTAAAACTGTTTAAAGACACATTCTGGATCAAAACAGGAGAGAAGGAGAAGGGCCTGGATTTCGGTGGTATATTTGGTACTTCCTAGATTTTAGAAACAGTACAAATGTTATAGTTCATTTTGATTATTTTGTGCTATTGTTATATTTATTTCCCTTATACCTGTTCTTAGATATTTGGAATTCCTTTGAAAATCTTGATCTATGATTAAAAGAAAGAGCTGTCATTCCAATGTCTTTATGACACAGAAAATAATAGTTCAACTAACTATTTGTTGTAATAATAAAGACCAGAAGCAAAACCAAAGGCCAGGATCCTAGAGTCTTTCATGTTGACCTCTGTTTTATGATGAACTTTAAAATCTGTTTTACATCAGACGCTGCAGGAAATAGAATAGGAGAACATGGGAAAGGAATATATCCTGCTAAGGTCGCACAAGGCCAAGGGGATTGGTGATGTTACTGAAGAGAAACAAACAGCAGTTGACGAGGGTTTTCAATATGAGTAAAAATGCTTTGATGTCTGGTTATTTTTTAAAAAGTAAAATAAATGCAGATTTTAAAAATAAAATATCAAAACAAAACCCAGACTGACCAAAGTTACATCCAAGAACGAAATTTGCAAGGGTAAATGTGGGGAAAGCCACAGAGCATAAAGGTATTCATAAGCCTTTTATTAGAATTCATGGTAATCATGAAAATAAATTTTTTGGCCATATGATAATTTTAATTAAGCACCTTTTATAAAAAATAATGTGTGGTAAATTTAGAGGAATAACCTTTAACATAATAAATTATTCAGAGCCTACTTAGGGGTGGGTAGCCAGTATTTCATTAAATTTTCAGATAAATATTCTCTTTTTGCTTTGTGAAACCTCTTAGTATATTATTTTGGTTTTTTAAGGTTCCATCCCCCTTTCCACTTCTGCAATTGCTTTCAAAACTGTTATTAGTGTGATGTCATTTACCCTTTCCTGACAAGGTTAAAAGCATTGTTCATTGACCACTAGTTTCAATGGATGTGGTATGGTAACAATTACAGTAATGAGTAAATAACTGTCCTACTACAAATACAATGCCAGCAGAATCTAGTGGCATGAACCAGCATTTAATACACTCTAGTGAAACTCTTCCCTCATATGATGCTACTATACTCAACATAAGGGTCCGGGAGACCAGAAGACATACCCAAAGTAAAATACATAGTTGTTCAGGTTCCATAATCCTAATCTTCCCTAAAAAAGAAGGTAAAGAACTTGAGCTACTGAGAAGGGGCAGATGTGCATATCCTTTTAGTGCCCACCTGGTAAACACCATCACATCACTCAGGATTCATTTCCAGCATTATGCACTGCATAGTGGTCTTTCTGAATCTCCTTTTCCTTACTACAAGTTATTTCTCCTTCCCTTGAACTTCCAACCTGGGATGAGGAAAAGAGAGAATAAACCCAAACTCTTTGTTATCAGTTAATAGATTATATATTATATTTAGATATACTTCTAAAATACATTTATATTTTGATTCTTTGGCAGGATAAGACTCATTTCTCTGCATGGCATTGTTGTAATAATCAATGTTAGATCTAGAAGAAATTCATAAAAACAATAATAAAAAATTGAAGAGGCCAGCTGCATATTTTAAACTCATGAATAAGGCACAATTAAAATAGAATAAAATAGACCTAAACATCTTTTAAAAACTCAAAAATCAGCTTTACTTTAATGTCAAAAGAGTATATATTGGTTTTGTTTTCCTAAATTCATTTAAAATTTTTAAGAGTAAAATAGAAGACAAAATATTTTTAGAAATTATTTCAGTTCTTTAAGTGGATTCAAACCTAAAACAAGGTAAAGCTGAGCTGATTTTGAAAAATAATCGTTTTTCATGTTAGAAAAGTTTAAATTGCCAGTTTAAGCCTGCTAAAAATATTTTTATTGCTTTCTTAGTAATTTCCCATGGAAGCATTTCTAAAGCCTCAGCAAAACATTTACAATTTTATAAAACCTTTTAAATTAATTTATAACTTAGCTATGAGCTTCTTTTTGGGAGACCCAGAACAGTGGGTGACCTTATATCCATAATGTGTATGCTTAAATGTTTTATTACAACTGAGTGAATTAGGGTGGGATTACTTAACTTTAGATACCAACATTTTATTTAACTGCAATACATTTGGCCCTTTACTGAAACCTATTCCATTTTATGTAAGTACAAGCTTGCTTTTGTATGTTCTAGCTATTTGTTTTATTTTTAACAATAGAATGGCTTCGAGTAGGAAGTATGAGAAAATGTTGGACAAATATAATAGTTCTTTTGGCATTTTATCACATCAGATGTTTAAGAAGATTAGAGTTTCTTCATAATCTTGATCACTGAGAAATAATGTCTGACTGAATTCCTTTTGTATGCAATCTCACATTCTCTTAGTCAACCTTTTTTCCCCTCAGCTGTTACTATGACAACCGACTGTGCAGGTGTAACCTGACAGCACATCGCTACTATACCTGTCTCTTACTTTCTTTCCCAGAGCACCTTCACACTAATTTTTAGCCATACTTTTTGTTATAAATTATTTAAGGGCTATGTATTATCCTCTGTGTGGTATTTCATTCACATTCACATAAGGAGCTTGATAGTGTTCTCATTGCTCATTTCTAATTAGAATTTAATTTTAACTTTGTTCTCTCGAGTTAACCCAAGGGTTACCCAGAAGTCTTCTTAATATCTAAGTAAATATTTGCCTTTTACTCATACTTTTGTTGTAAAATGTAGCCTGAGTGAATTTGGATTTTGGCCCCTGCTTGAAATATTCCTTGTGTAGAAGATTACATGGTCTTTTCAAATAAAACTGTCATGAATATTAAAAAATTTCTATGTAACAATGTTATACTGGAACTCTTTCTACCTCAGGTTTGGCTGAGGTCACAAAAACCCAGTGTCACGTATTCACATTCTTCTGCATATGGCTCCATCACGTTATGCAAGTTGGGAAGCAAGGGCTGAAATCAGCTTTGCCGCCTCTGCCCATCAACCACCTGCAGCTCACGTACACTGCAGACTCAGACTTGAGCCAGAGATAGATTAATAAAGGGAGACTGAGGGCTTTTTCTGGACTGAATTGTTTGTGCATGTTGAGTACCACCCACTCCTTGGTGGAAGGATGAGGCATGTTTCAGATTTACCTAAAGTCTCAAGTGGAAGTAACTTGACTGAGACCACCCAGACAGCTTGATGTGGGTCCCCCAGAATATCAGACACACTCCTGAGAAATTTAAAGAATGAATATTGCATAAAGCTTTTTTTGTTGTTTAAGAGCTAGAGTGGATTGTAAAAGCATTGCCACTGACAGAGAGCCAATAATATGCATCTCTCAGTGCCAAAGCTAGATTGGGAGGGAGTGGTCTTAAGACTGACGTTGAGCCATAACTTTCATGTGTTATATCGACATGTATGGCAATAATGGAGTTAATGTCACGTACATCCAAATTACCTATACTTCCTATGGGATGATAAACTTACAAATATATAATGTAATATTACATGATCAATCCAGATTTAATATTTTGATTAATGCACATACTATAAGAATGCTATTTTGGGGTAGTAGTAGAAGTGTAGGCCATCACTGTAAATGACATCCAGTAAATGATTCTTGTCAGTCAAAGTGAGGTTCATGTTTATCTGCCAGATTATTCAAGTGTTGGGAGAGCAGAGGAGCAGCTGAGCCCTGCAGTGGCTGCAAGTGCCTTTGAACTGGGATATGAGTTTTCTCATCTGTTGCAAGGAACTCCTTTCCTAGATTTGGTTCCCTCTGGAGTGTGGTTTCTGTTCAGACCCTTGCTATGACAAGTACATGTAAATTAACTAATCCTAATGGGTTAATCCTAACTACTGTTAACACATAGGCTTATTCTGCTACTCGTGACCATACTATCAAATTTTTATAAATAAATTAAGAATTTTTTATTCATTGATGCAGACAAGATACTGTGGCTATGATTGAAATTTGATATTACAATTAATAAACTCACACTCTTTAAACCCAATGACTACATCTGGATCATAGGAAAAAATCTGGGGTTTGGGCAAGGTGGCCTCTGTACAAAAATGCCTGAGGCATAACAGATCCTTAGGTTGAATCAGAAATCACCAATAGAATAGGCTTTTAATTGAATCAAGGGAATCAGTAATAGGGTGTTTTTAAAAGACTCCACACAATATTCATGAAAAAAATAATATAATTTATTAATTTAAATAATTATTTTAATTGTTGTTCAGGTACAGTTTTCTGTCTTTTACTCCCATCCCAGCCCACCCCCTTGTGTTCCACACCCCCGCTCCCATTTCCACCCCATCTAGTTTTTGTCCATGTGTCTTTTATACTTGTTCCTGTAAATCCTTCCCCTTTTCCCCTGAAATTCCTTCCCCTCTCCCTCTGGTCACTGTCAGCCTGTTCTCTATTTTAGTGTCTTTGGTTTTATTCTGCTTGCTTGTTTGTTTTGTTGTTTAGGTTCCTGTTAAAGATGAGATCATATGGTATTTGTCTTTCACCACCTGGCTTATTTCACTCAACATAATGCTTTCCAGTTCCATCCATGCTGTTGCAAAGGGTAGCAGCTCCTTCTTTCTTTCTGCTGCATAGAATTCCATTGTGTAAATATACCATAGTTTTTTGATCAATTCATTTATTCATGGGCACCTAGGTTGCTTCCAACACTTAGTTAACATCTTCCATGGCCAGAGTTATATAATAACAGTCAATAAAGCATTTTCCTGTCCCTTACTTTCCCTCAGGTCCCCACTTCAGCATTAGAGGAGCCCAGTGAGTAGGAGAGGGAAGAAATAAAATCTCAAGCTAGAACAACAATAGAAGTCAACTATGCTCCCTATTTTTCCAGGGCAGGCTTCCCATCAAGACTGGAGACAAAAGAAGGTGAGGCAAGCTCTAAGTCAAGCACCGGGTTTCAACCATTGTAGGGCTGCATATTTAGTTACTGAATTAAGTGTGTGATATAACTCAAAGTGACTGAAGGACTTTTCAGTTTCTGAGACTAATAAGAAAAAAGATTTCACTGCAGCAAAAGGAAAGACTAGCCCCACAGAGTGGTGGTTTGAGGTGGAAATAGTTGCTTCCCCAGTTGTAACCTATGAGACTCATTTCTTCAGTGGGTGCCTTGAGTGTTTATAGATCAGTTTTCTTGCTGTGTTATTCACATCATCTCTATCAAAGTTTGGCAAACTGTAGTCGCAGGCCCAATTTTGCCCATCACCTGCAGTTGTGAAGAGTAGGAGAACATGCCACCCCAAAATATGACTGTAGGAGTTCAGGACATGCTGCTTGAAAATATGCACTTGGATATAATGATTATTTCGAACTGTAGGCACTTAAAAAACAGTAAATGTAGGGAGAAACTTTCCCTGAACTTCCTTTATTTGCCTAAGGATAAATCCTCCAAATGAAATGTCATTGTCATAGATCTCCTCCCCAGGAGTTTCATCAACGAAGGAAGATTGCTTTTATCCCAGGAGAGGAGACTAGAAATCAATATCACACCCAGACAGATTTGTTACCAACTGCCTACCCCGCATCTGCTCATCAAAAGGTCCATTCATCTTTCTTAAAAATCATTTACTCTCCCCTAAATTGCTTATATCCCTCTCTCTTTGTCTTGTGAAAATGGCATTTAATTTGAACACTAAGCCACATCTGAGAATTACTTTTTCTGTGCATCTCCCATGTAAACATGAAATACACATGTTAACAAACTTTTGTTTGTTTTTCTCTTATTAATCTGTCTTTTATTACAGGGAGTATCAGCCAATAACTCAGAAGGGTAGGAGCAAAATTATTTTCTTTTTACCATAGTTATAAATAGTTTTATTAAAACACAGGGATTATTTTTGGCTGCTTTCACAATATAGCAGCAAAGTTGAGTTGTACAACAGAGACAACCTGCCTTCAGTCCAAAATATTCTCTCTCTGGCCCTTGACAGAAAAATGTTTGCTACCCTTGATTTATCACATCTTTCTCAAGTTTTAGTCACTGAATTACTTGATTTCTCCCACTATAACTGTAAAATTTTCCATTGGCCTTGGTTTTTCTTTGATATATTTTCAAATCTGTTTAGCAAAGTTTTATGACTATTCTATAATTTATAGGCCTATAACTTTATTGGCATCTCCTTATCCTTTTTAATGGACTTTACCAGGAATTCTCTTTTGTCCAGTCTCAATATTGGTATAACTGTTTTCCTTGAGTTAGTTTTTGTCTAGTACAAGGCATTGAATACATGCGCATGCATAGGTTCCTAGTCCAAGGCACATGTCTAGGTTGCAGGTTTGGTCCCCAGTTGGGATGTATATGAAGTAACCAATCAATGTTTCTCTCTCAGATGGATGTTTCTCTTCTTTTTTCTCTTTCCCATACCCCTCTCCCCAAATCAATAAGCATGTCCTTGAGTGAGGATAACATAAATAAATTAATTAAATAATTTTTAAAAAGATGAAAACGTACTTATTGTTTCCCGCCCAGAAAGCAGCGAAACCAAACAAGCAATATCATGGCTGACATCAGGACCAGCTGCATTGACTAATGACTCCCCTGCCCTCACACTGACCCATCAGTAGAGATGATGAGCCTGAAATGACACACCTGGAAAGCTAATCAATATTCGATTGAGATCTTCTTCTGGGACCTTCAGATAAATACCCTCAAGATGTGAGACCCAGTGTGGCTTTCTCTGTAAAGCATGCCCATGCCATTACCCAATCCCCTTCCTCCAGGCAAGTTTTCCTTGTCTCTCTCTCTTTCTCCTAAGTTCTAAGAGCCTCTGTAACCTGTTCCCTAACTTCATTTCTTCTACAGCTCATTTCTTCTACCTCTGTAACTTCCTAAATAAACTCTTTCTTATAGTTTGTCTTGGTTCTCAATTCTTTGTTAGATGTCAACTACCTATGTTAATGAACCGAGGTCCAGTTTTACTCCACCAGTCTCAACACCCTGGTTTGGTTCTGAGCATTAGCAAAACCCCTCGTGCATGGTGCATCAGTTAGGGTTCATTTGGTTGCAAATAAGAGAAAATTAAACTCAAACTGGCTACAATGCAGGGAACTGCTTCTCAAAATGTGGTTAGTGAGCAGGAAGCATTAATGTCTCCTGGGATCTTTTTTAGAAATGCAAGTTCTTGTGCTTTAACCCAGAAATACTGAATCAGAATCTTGGGAGGTGGGGCCCAGAAATCTGCATTTAATAGGCCTTTCAAGTTACTCCAATTCATGATGAAGTTTAAGAAGCATAAGTGAAGGAGATTTACGGGTTTACAAACTTGAAATTTAGAGTTGGATACTGTGGCTCAATGTAATTTTTTCTCTGTTTTGCTTTTCTGTTCTGCCTTCAACTTGGCAGTTTCCTTCTCATTTTTTTCCTTTGAGGATTTCTATACCCTTCCAACAATGGTGGGGCTGTAGACTTCTTCACTTACATGAGGAAGAAAGAAAGAATAGGTTGCATGAGGGCTACTATATACAGGTAGGAACTTTCAAAGCCCACAAGTTTTTTTCCTCATACCTCACTACCCAGTTTGAGTTGCAGTACAATCTATAACATGAGCTAAGAGATGGAATAATGCTGATTATTGTGTACCACATGGCCCTATCTAGAGACAAAAGGAGATTCGACATCTTTCCAAGCTGATGGTATGCATGAGATGTATGAATGTTTGAATTCAATTTAGAGGTCATACCATGGGAAGAAGTAAATGATGGGAAACCAACCACAAAGTCAGCTCAGTGTCACTAAAATGTGTGCCTTCCAAATAATTATAAACATTAATTTTAACAGATTGTCAGAATACTTATTTAAAGAAGTTAATCCAATTTAAAATTTCAATAGAAAATTGTCCAACATTTAAAAAAATAGATGAGATGACTAATAAGGGAAGACCCACCCAACAGAAATTAAAATATACAGCAAAACTTTAGTAATCAAAATTGTATATCTAGGAAACCTATTGATATAAGAATAAAAAAATAGATTTATGTGATTGAATAAAGTTCCAAAATATATAAATGGAAATAACATATAAAAATACATGACATAATTAGATACCTATCTGTATAAATGTAGTTAGATTATTTTGTATGCCATTTATAAAACTAAATTCTAGGTGGATTAGAGATATAAATGTAAAAGACACAATATTTACAAAACAATTAGAAGAATATTTGTATAACCACATGGTGGGGGAGACCTTCAGGAGTAATAAAGGAAACATTCAGGAAAAGATTAAGAGATTTAATTACAAAGAAATTTAAACATTCTACATGGAAAAATATCCCATAAATAAAGTCTAGGAACAGATAACACTGAGAGAAAATATTTGTAATATATACAGCAATAACAAACTGATGATAAGTACATTAAAAAACCAATAAAGTTTGGCAGTGATGTAAACTGGCAAGCCACAGATAAAGAGATGCCAATGGAAAACATATATTAATGTATGAAAGATGTTTAATTCACTAGTAGTCAGGAAAATGAAAATAGAAACAACAGTGACAGATTATATTTTTAAACCCATTAGGTTAGAAAAATGTATGTTTGTGTGTGTTTAATTTATAAGATTCAGTGCTCATTAGAATGTGGGGAAATGGAGATTCTTATATATCCTAGCAGAAGTATTGCATGAAATGATGGTTATACAATAATATACTATTGTATAACCACTTTAGGACAGATTTGGTTGGATCTATTAAAATTTATAAAAATGCATATATACACATATACACACATATTTTAACCATATTATTTCAGCTTGGAGAATCTATCACATAGAAATAAAACACACACACACACATATATATATACACATCCATATGGATGTTTATTGTAATAATATATAAGTGGCAATAAGAAGTCATCAAACTCTATGACAGCTAACATGGGACTGGCTGAATAAGTTAAGGTACACTAATGTTGCAAAATGTACAACCATAAAAAACAAAATGAATTTATTTATTATTCATTCAAGAAATACTTAATGTATACCTATAATGTTTGTGATTTAAGTGTTGATATTACAGCAACTGCTAAAGAAACATGTGTGTTTTACGGCTTATATACTAGTGGAGGTTCAAACATGTCTTTTTAGTCACAGTTAAATAAAAATTCATATATGTGATTGCTGTGATAACTATAATTAATGACAAAAAAGGCAATACTATATCATGGATGCCATGGGAAAGCATGCATAGATTATGTAGGTATATACTACAGTAAATGCTAATCATGCAAATAAAATCATTCTTTTACAATGGAAAATAAGAAAATTTATTGATGGTGCTGATGCAGGTGTAAGGGCAAAAATCAAGAGAGGCTCCACAAAAGAATTTTTTTTCTGATATTCCACAAGGTATGAGAAATAAGTAAGATTCCAAATGAAGGAAATTCAAAAGTATAAAAATGAAACCAGATGTGGGGTGCAGTGGGAACACAGTAGGCCTCAGTCTGGGGCTATACTGACTGGCTCAGTATGTGCCTACCCTATGCTGGCAAATGCAGGTAACCTGTTAAACCCTACCTCTGATGGGGATTGTGGGTGGCAATTATTCCCCATGAAAAAGGAATTCCTACTAAGTGCAGGTCATAAGCTTGCACTGAATAAGTCCCTGCTTTTGCACACACTGCTCTTCACTATTATTAATTGGATGGTTCACATATTACTATGCTAATTAATAGCTTCTACTCATTTGAGAGCTTTATGAGAGGAGGAAGTAAGAACCAGGTCTGAACCTGCCATTGCATTGCTACCACCTAACAAATTTCCTGGAGGATATTAACCTATTCAATAAACATTTGTAGACTGTTGAGTGAAATAGGCTCTCAGCCTTTACCTTCACCAGGAATTGTGGCTCTGCATCTGAAAAAACTAAGCAAATACCCTAACTCCTGAGACAACTGCTTCAGGTCACAGCTCCAATTCTCCTCCATACTAGCTTTCTTGGACTGGATGGTTTAGCAAGTGAAAGGTGGCCACTAAGGCTGGAATGTGGAGATGAAGGAATACAGATTTAACAAATGACAAATGGCTGATCAAGAGAGACCATACTGTGCAGGATGTTATCAACCATCAGAATAATCTAGGTCTGTATGCTAAACTTAACAGATAATCATCGAAAGTATTTAATCAGAGGGTGAATTATCAAGTCTATAATTTAAAAGCATCCCTCTGACAGTTCTGTGGTTACTGGATTGTAGGATGGAAAGAGTAGGTAGGTAAAGAAATATCCTTAGGAGGTCATTGTAGTACTTAGCTGTAAGATGATGTTGACTGTGATTAAAGTGATAGAGTTTATATGAAAAGCATGGATGAATTGGAGAGATTTTAAGAGGTATAATTGGCAAAATTTCCTGATAGATTAGACTTGAATATGAGCAAAAGGAAGGTGTTACAGTTGATTAGTAGAATGCTCATGTAGGGAACTGAATGGATGATAGTGCCATTGGTTAGGTCTGATGAGGAAGATTATAGCACAATTCGAGGTCTTTGAAATATCAGGTGAAGGTGTCCAAAAGGTATATCTGATCCAGAGATATAAATCTGTGAGCCTTTTCTCTACACATGTAAATTGAAACCAATGAGATTTCTTACACAATAGAATTAGAAGAAAAGAGGGTTTAAGACAATCTTTCTGATTTTATTTGAGTCCCCTCTTTTTTTTTTGATGAGTCTGTTTAGAGTTTTGTCAATTTTGCTTATCTTTTCAAAAAATCATTTCTTGATTCATTTTTTGTATTTCTTTAGACTCTAGTTTGTTTATCTCTGCTCTCATCTTTATTACTTCTTTCCCACTACTGATTTGGGACTTTGTTTGTTGTTTTCTCCAAAGTTTCTTTAAGTATAAAATTATATGGTTTATTTGTGACTTTTCTTGCTTCCTAAGGTAAGCCTGAAATGCTACAAACTTCCCTCTCAAGACTGGCTTCACTGTGTCCCATAGATTTTGTGTTGTCTTCTTAGTTTCATTGGTTTCAAGGCATCTATTGATTTCTTCATTGTTATCATTGTTAACCAGTTCTAAGTAACAGGAACATGTTACTTAGCCTTCATGTCTTTGTGTGTTTTCCTTTATGATTGATTTTTAGTTTCATACCATTATGATCAGAGATGATGTTTGATATGACTTCAATCTTCTTAAATTTATTAAGAATTGTTTTGTGGCCCAACATGTGGTTTATCCTAGAATATATTCCATGTGCACTTGAAAAGAATGTATATTTTACTGCTTTGGGATGGAATGCAATGGAGATATCGATTAAATCCATTTGATCTAGTGTGTCATTTAAGGCCACCATTTCTTTGTTAATTTTCTGTCTGGAAGATCTATCCATTGACATCAGTAGTATGTTATAATCCTTTACTATGACTGTATCTATGTCAGTCTCTCCATTTATGTCCCACAAGAATTGCTTTATGTATTTAGGTGCTCCTATGTTAAGTGCATAAATGTTTACAAGGGTTGTACCTTACTGTTGAATTGTTCCTTGTACCATTGTGTAGTGTCCTTCTTTGTTTCTAACTATTAGCCTTTGTTTTAAATTCTATTTTGTTAGATATAACTCTTGCTACTCCAGTTTTTATTTCTATTTACATAAGATATATTTTTCTGTCCCTTTACTTGTTGTCTCTTTTGTGTGCCTTCCTTTCTGACATGGGTATCTTGTAGATAGAATACTGGGTCTTGTTTTCTTATCTATTCAGCTAACTTTTGTCTTTTTACTGGGGCATTTAAACTATTACATTTAAAGTGATTATTGATAGATACATATTTATTGCTCTTTTATTCATTTAACTATGTTCCCCCTTTTTTAATTTGTCTACTCCTTAAAACAGTACCTTTAACACAACAAACACTAATGAAATACAAAGAATTGTAAGAAAATATTATGGATGACTATATGCCAACAAGTTGAACAATCTGGGCAAAATAGATACATTTCTAGGAATATACAATCTTTCAAAAAGTGAATCTGGAGTGGTAAGAGAATCTAAATAGACAAAGTACAACTAGTGAAATTGAAGATGCAATTAAGAAATTCTCAACAATCAAAATTCTGGACTGAATGACTTCACAGGTGAATCTTACCAAACATTCAATGTATAGTAACATCTATCTTTCTCAAACTATTCTAAGAAATTCAAGAGGAGAAATGACTCTCAAGCTCATTTTACAAAGCCAGAATTATCTAAATTCTAAACCAGATAAAGACACTACTAGGAAAGAAAATCATAAGCCAATATCCCTGATGAACATAGATGTTCAAATCTTCAACAAAATGTTAGCAAACTGGACTCAGCAATATATAAAAATGTCATACACCTTGATCAAGTGTGATTTAACCCAGGGATGCAAAGTTGTTATAATATCCACAAATCAAAAAGATAACACACTACATAAACACAAAATGAAGAATAAAAACCACATTTTCATATCAATAGGTGTAGAAAAAGCATTTTATAAAGTGTAACACTTATTTATGATAAACATTCTCAGCAAAATGAGAATAGAAGTATTACACCTCAACATAACAAAGGCTATATATGACAAATCCACAGCCAACTTCATACTCAATGGGAAAAACCTAAGTGCTCCCCCCATGATTAGAAACAAGACACAGATATTAGACAAGAAGAATAAAAGGCATCCAAATTGGAAAAGAAGAAGTAAAATGTTCATCATTTGCACATAACATGACACTGTATATAGAGAACATTAAAGATTCCACCAGCAAACTACTAGAACTGATCAATTAATTCAGTAAAGTAGTAGGTTATAAAATAAATACCCAGAAATCAGTTGCATTTTATACACCAATAATAAACTATGAGAAAAAAACTAGGAAAATAATCCCATTTACTGTTACATCAAATAATGAAATAAAATAAAAGGAAAGGAAAATAATAAAATAAAATATTGGGTTTGCCAAAATGTCTCTATGGTTTTTTTTTTCATAAAATAAAAGTTATGGCCCTGGCTGGTGTAGCTCAGTGGATTGAGCACGGGCCTGTGAACCAAAAGATCGTGGTTCAATTCCCGGTCAGGGCGCATGCCTGGGTTGCAGGCCAGTTCCCAGCAGGGGCCAGTTCCCAGCAGGGGATGCACCAGAAGCAACCATACATTGATATTTCTCTCCTTCCCTTCCCTTCCCTTCTCAAGATAATAAACAAAAATTAAAAAATAATAATAAAAGTTACGTTTTTCATTTTCACCAAGTGATTTGGCTATTTTGTGTATGTCAGCTATCTCCCACGTGGAATAACATTGATTGTTCTCAGCTAATGTCTCGATTTAATCACTATCAACTTCAACTGGTCTGCCTGCCTGTGGAACATTATACAGCAAGAAATCCCTGGCATGAATCTGCCAAACCATGTTTGACACTTTTGATCAGTCGCAACTCATTCTCCATACACTGCACAAATCTTTTTTTGCATTTCAGTTGTTTTTATCTTTCTTGAAGTAATGAAGCATAATATGCCAGAAATATTGCTTATTTCTTTCCACCTTCAGTATTAAAATGGATACACAAAAATTCACCAATTTTGATTTTTTAATGCACGCTGATAAGACAGCTGTCACCATACAATTTAACAAAATAGTTTCCAATGAAGTTAAAGACAACTAGGTGCTACTAGAGCTATCTCATGGGGAAAACTGAATGAACTTTTTGGACAACCCATAAAATCAGATTCATAGATACAAAGAAAAGACGGACAGCTGTCAGAGGGAAAGTAGGTTGAGTCCTAGGTGAAAAGGATGACGGTATTAGACAAAGAAGAAAAACACAGACAATATGGTGATTACAAGAGTGAAAAGGTGGTAGAGGAAGGTAGGAGAGTGAAAAGGGGTAAACGGTAATGGAAGGAGACTTTACCTGGAGTGGAGAACACAGTAAAGTATGCAGATGATGGCTCATAGAATTGCACACCTGAGACCTATTGATATATAATATTATTCACCAATGACACCCCAATAAATTTAATATAAAAATGGAGTCTCAAAGAATTCTCACATACAATAACCAAGCAGAGGAAGATAACCTGGAAGAAAAGAATGAAAATAAACAGCCAGAGGAAAAAAGAGAAAGATAAGCAAAGTGTGGCACTACAACCACAAGAGAAAGGAATTCTAGATAAAGAGAGGATGTCCCCTAATTATGTGAGGATCAGTACACACAGAGCCTTTTTGCACAAAATTTTTATCAATTTAATTATGCTCTTTTTTTTTTTTTTACAAAACTTACTAAGACAGCAAAGTTTACAGTTCAAAAGGGTTTCTTCTACTGTGAGTTCTAAATTTGATTTTTCTCATTCTAAAGGTCTGTTATTTTTCCTTGGGTTACCTCCCCTTTAAGTAGAACTAAGTACAGAATTTTACACAAACCCTCCAGAGGACAGTTTTCCTGGAAGCATCTTTAACATGCAAAGAGAATTCTGTGAGCTCAGCCAGTGCTTTGAAAGTTAAAGTGCTGGGGCCCCATTTCAGTTGTTTGAGCAGCCAGGACGGGCATATACTGTCATGGTTTGCTGGTACTTAATCAGCACGAGGGATGGAGAGAGATGACTAGATGCATTCATCGTTAAGGAGGGGGAATACATAAGCCTGATCCCAAATGTTGTCTGATAATTTTCAAAGTAAAAATGACAGCAGAGAGAACATCTGCATCATGGACTGTCTCTATCTGACCTGTAAATTAGGATAGTCTTATACTGACTGAGGAATGAGGAATGAAATAAACTGTCTGGAGAGCAATGTCCTTCACACTAGAGACAATATATGTTTTGAGCCACATCAGGCAGAGAGCAGAGGGATACAGCTTTAATTTTCAGGTGCCTTTCAGAATTGTGGCAGTTGTTCCATGCAAAGAGCAGTAAAGAATGGCTCAGGAAAACTTTGCCATCTGCCCACCCCTTCTAAACTTCCCTTTCTCCATGCTTTGTCCATCAGGGGCCTCTCCTGGTCTTCACCATATCCAGTCAAAGAGAAGGAGGAAATTAAAAAAGTGTTTTCATGGGAACCTCACTTTGGAATGTTACAGCACTTAAAAACTATTTAAGGTTCCAAGTAAAGTATATTTGGATTTTAAATTATCTTTGAAATAGGAGGAAAAAGCTATTAGTGGAATATTTATGTAGAGAGGTAAACTACAATGCATTTTAAAATATATGTATCAAATGGACAGGCTACATCTACCTCCCCTGCCACACACACACACACACACACACACACACACACACACACACACACACAATCAAGATGCCTGTCAGTGTCAGGTCTAGGATACAACTGCCTTGCCCTTGACGCCTCCTCTTGGTCTCCACCACTCTAGAGTATGTATTTTTCCTGTGCCATTAAAGGTCTCTTATTTATCTTTGTACCTCCAATGTCTACTCTGTCACATAGTAAGTGTTAGTACATTTATTAACAAATTGGTCCTTTTTTAACTCTTTATATTTAGTAAACAACAATACTATATGAAATGGCTCCATTGCATTCCCCCGTTTTATCAAGGTAATATTAACAAAGAAAACTGTATCTTTAAAGTATACATTTCAACATGATGATTGGATATATGTGTACATGGTGAAATAATTATTGCAATTCAGTTAAAAAACACACCATCATCTCACATAGTTACTTTTGTGTGTGTGTGTGTGTGTGTGAGGTGACAATGCTTAAGATCTACTGTCTTAATAAATTGCAAGAGTGCAATACTCATTTTAACTACAGTTACCATGGTGCACATTAAATCCCCAGAACTTATTCATCTTACTACTAAAGTCTTCTATCCTTTAACAATATCTCCCCATTTCCTCCATATCCAAGACTCCAGTAACCATCATTTTATTCCACTTATTTTCCACTTATTTTTGGATTCCACTTATTTTTGGATTCTTTATATAAGTGAATCATACAATACTCGTCTTTCATGTATGGCTTGTTTCACTTAGCAATGTATTATTCAAGATCATCCATATTGTCACAAATGGAAGGATTTTCTTCTTATGGCTGAATAACATTATGTCATATGTTTTTTTATCCTCTCATCTGTCAGTAGACACTTAGGTTGTTTTTGTATCCTTCCCATTATGAATAATTCTTCAGTGACCATGAGAGTAAAGACTATTCCTTTGACCTGGTGATTTTGGTTACTTTGGATCGATACTCAGAAGTGAAATTGCTGGATCACATGTTTTATTTGTAATTGTTTGAGTGAACCTCCTACTGTTTTCCGGAGTGGCTCTACCAATTTACATTCTCAACAAGAGTTTACAAGGGTTTCCTTTCCTCCACAACCTAGCCAATGTGTTATCTCTTGTCTTCCTGATAAAAATCATTCTAATTGGTCTGAGGTGATACCTCATTGTGATTTTGATTTGCATTTCCCTGATGATTAGTGATGTTGAGAACCTATTCTTGTACTTGTTGGTCATTTACACATCTTTGTTGGAAACCTGTCTGCCCTGTGGGGCTGCTGTGTGGCTCAGTTGGTTGTCCTGTACACGAAAAGGTCATCAGTTCAATTCTTGGTCAGGACACATGCTTAACTTGAGGGTTCAGTGTCCAGTTGAGGTACATGTGGGAGGCAACCAATCAATGTTTTTTTTTCACACCAATGTTTCTCTATCTCTGAAATCAATAAATATATTTAAAAAAATAAAAGAAATATGTCTACTCAAGTCCTCTAGCCAAATTTTAATTGGATTATTACTATCACTACTATTATTATTATATGCTATTGTGTTGTATCAGCTATGATATGGTTTGCAAATTATTCTATCCAATTCCATAGGTTATCTTTTTACTATATATTTTTATGAATCAAACATATTTTTAATTGTCATGCTGTTATAATCCTAAAGATACTGACTATATCTTTCTTCTTTCTTAAGTGAAATGAACTTTTTTCCCCTGTAAGACATACATACACACTGAAATCTCAGAACATTGTGCAAATATAAGCACATATGGTTTCAATTTGGAAGCATTGAAAAGTTTATTTGTTTAGTTTAGTTAACTACCTATTAATTGAGGGAATGTTTGATGTATTAGTAAGGAGTCTTTTGCATTTTTAACTCAAATCGACTTAAGGAAAAAAGGGGATTTACAATTTCATGTAATTAAAATTCTAGGAGTAAATCAGATATGCTTCAGACACACTTGGACCCTAGGTACCAAATTTTGTCATTTGCAGTCACTGCTGACCAGCCTATCTTTTGGTTATGCTGCCTTTTGTATGTTGGGTTTGCTCTTCAAAAACACTGTTTCCTTTAAGGCTATATTACATAGTATTATCTTAGAATCATAATATTATATTTCATAAATTTGATTGATAATGGAATATTATAGCATATGCTATTATTAATTAATATTACACTAGAGTATGACATAAAATATTATATAATTAAACCATAGTAATATAATATATTTATTATATAAAATTTCTGTCCAATTTAATATTGTGTTCTGCATAAAATTTAATTACATTAATTTATGCCACTAAATTTTCTGTTAAATTTTTAATTAGATCCATTTTGTAAATCATTACCTTATACATGTAATGTTTTAAATAAACTTTTTATTGTTGAAGGAACATTACTTTTTGAATTAAAATATGGTAACTTTTTTGGCTTATATTTAAAATAGATAGACTTTTTTTTCCCCTCATGAGTAAATTTGAAAAGCATGTAGAAGTTGAAGGGTAATAATACGCTGTTTTTTGTATCTGAAAGTGGCAGTCCTGACCTGCCATTAGTCAGGGCACTTATGGCTGGGATTGATTCTTCTGGATATGTCTTCTATTCTGTCCATTCACCCCAGGCTTCTCAGGACGAAAGGTGTAATCGGTGGCCTCAGAACAGAGCAACACTAATGAGCATGACCCTGACCTCCTGAGAATGGTGTTCTAACCCCTTAACCCAAAGGAAATAGAAGAGCTTGAGCAATACATTTAAGAATAACTTTGGGATTAGTTCTATAGATATAAAGACAAATGAGGAAATAAATTCTACTTACAAGTAGAGAGACTTGGATAATTGTGTGATATTTGAAACATAAAACTTAAACTGAAAACTGTTATACTCATAAATTAAATAATATTATCATTCCTTTTAACTAACTTCAGAATGACTTTTCTTTAATATTTCCTTAGTTAATAAGACCAAAATCATATTGTTATAATTAATTCTATTAAAAGTTCTTTAACCTTTTTTCTTTTTAAAAGATTTTATTATCTATTTTATTAGGCTATTTGAAACATATACTAAAATTATACTGTGTTTGGAAATTTCAGTTGAAGTATTTGAATGTTGAGATATATTTAGATCATAAATGCATGATGTCAATGATTCTTTTCCACTAGACACTTTGAACACATTTTTAAATTTGTAGACAATGACCATGAAGCTTACCTCTATAAATGCTGATTGTTTTAAATTATTATCTTGAAAATGTTTTACTCTAATTCTTGATTACAAGTTTATTAATATTTTATTAATCTGATGGTGTACAGAAGTTCTGCTAACATCACAAATTATAATATACTATTACTTGATACAAATTACCTGAATAAGATTATTGTTTACCTTTTTTTAATTTGATAATAAGGTTAATTTTTATGATAAATTATAGGCATTCAGATATAAACATTTGTTGGTCATTGAATTAAGAAAGGCCAGTGTGAACTGGTCTAAAAAAACCCATAATTCTTGTTTTTCTCATTTAAGAAATAAATGATAAATTCCTCAAAGAGAACTGGTTATACTAACCTACTCTTTGTTCAAATACTTTCTTTTTCTTTAATGGAAG
Organism: Artibeus jamaicensis; assembly: GCF_021234435.1. Lineage (NCBI taxonomy): Eukaryota > Metazoa > Chordata > Mammalia > Chiroptera > Phyllostomidae > Artibeus > Artibeus jamaicensis. The sequence goes on along the minus strand of NW_026521844.1, from coordinate 14,637,625 downwards.
CTTCTGTTGTGGCTTGCCTAACAATGTATGGAAAGCAAGATACTTTTTTTCTTTTTTGTTGTTGTTTATTAGATTCTACATCTGAGTGAAATCATTTGGTACTTGTTTTTCTCTGATTGGTTTATTTCACTTAGCATAATGCTCCTCTTATAGGGGGGATAAATGGTGATGGAAGGAGACTTGACTTGGGTTGATGAACACACAATACAGGTGATGTACTATAGAATTATACACCTGAAACCTGCATAATATTATTTACCAATGTCACCCAAAGAAATTCAATAAAAAATAAAAGAAAAAAGAAAGAAAGGCACTTTCAACTGTAGACATCAATTTTCAGATAAGACATAACACCAGGGTCCTGCCTGGTACTTTCTGGAAGAGAAGAGACACTAACTTCAATGTCCTGGCCAAATTTCAACTTGGGGAATTATATTCTGCTTCCTTTAAAGGCCTCTGGTTGATTGAGTTTGACAAGAAACTCTTCACTTCCTGCCTGAGGAGTTGCAGAATGTGGCACTGCTCTGGGAAATGGTTGCTGAGTTTGCTCCTTAGGTGAGTGAATGTCAGCACTGCAACTCTCTCTCTCTCCCTGTCTCTACACACTTCCACATCCACACACGGACACACTCCCAAGCACAAACACGTGAATGGTAAATTGAAATCTTCATGTGAAAGGTGTGTTTTTGTACACATCTACATTTTTATAGAGCCAGGTCCTACTGTATCACCAATATCATGGAAATAGGGTGTCTGTCAATATACACAAACATATTCCAGTTTTTGAAAAAGGCAGTGATTATTTAAGTTTTAAGATTCAATCATATTATAACTAAAGCCATAATGCATAAATAAGAGTGTGCATTATTAGAGAAGAAATGATAGAGTAGGTGCCCCATCCGTGCCTCTAGGGTCAGCCCAATTGATGAACACATTACCGTGACTTACATTAAGGAAGCTTCTGCACATGTGCAGAGATTTCCAGTAACCTCTAACTACTCCAGGTTACTATTCACAATAAGAAGAGCAGAATTTTAGAAGTCTCCCTAAAGAGGGTAATAGCAGGATTTAGTTCCTAGTGGATTACAGCCCGCATTATGAAATGACTGCACATTTGGCACAATTATGCACCACTGGCAGCCTTTTCTCAAAGGAAGACTCATGTTAAATGAACACTTAGAATCATTTTGGAACTCATGCATCTTGCAGCTAACACTGTGCTAAGTTAAGCATAGAACACTGCCCATCTGGTAGAGAGAGAGTATCAGGGCTGTAATATCATCAGTCTTTCCCCTTAAAAGCTTTGATTTCATTAAAGATGACTTGTCAAAGTGCTTCAGAAAATGAGATACTCTGCAAGATGTGCTGAATAGGACAAAAGGGCATTTAGTACATAAATTACTGTCTTATCCATTGTTGTTTTTAAGGTTTCCTAAGATCATGCAGGTGGGCTGTTTTGGTGCTTAGGTGTCCTTTGAAGCTGTTCAGGAAGATGTTCAGTGGGAACTAAAGTGTTAAGTGATATACATTTGCAGTGAGAGGTACTGGCCATTACTCTCCAGTGTATGATTTGAACATTCAGGTTTCAGAACAGAATTTGGAAATCTCAGAAACAAAAGGCTTCCATTCCCTTCTAGAGCTAAACATTTGGGGAAATGAATGTCAAAAGATATATAGGAATTTATTTCATACTGCTACATACTACAAAAATATGCTTTAAAAACTCCATTGCAAATATTTTACAAAAAAAAAAGGTAAGTGCATGACTGCCCACAATGAATTGTAGCTCAAACCACTTTGCACCAACACCTGTATGGAACATACTACAAAATGTAAACAGAGCAAGTAAGATCCCATTAAAAAAAAATTAAGCAAAGTTCAAATTGACTTTTACTTATCCGAAACCCTCTGCTCAGAGATACTTTATTTAATTAATTTTATTGAAATGATTTACTTTTGCCTAGTTCATGATGCCCTGATATTAGTTATCCAGACTGCAAGTCAAAATCAGAAATAGCAAAATACAACCAGGGCTGCCAGCACCCAGGCACCTGTATATTTTAGTGAAAAGTGATAGCAAATTTCAAAAACTATAGCAGCCTTTCATTTTTATAATTTCTTTTACCTAGAATTTATTCAAGGAAGTAATAAAGTGAAATAATCTTGAGCATCATACTTTGTTTTTAGTTCCTATCCATATTTATTAGTTTTCAAAATACAGAGTTCAAATTGCCCTACAGTGTGACATATATTGTGTTCATAAGTTTTATTTAGAAATCTTCATTTGGGCTATTAAGTCTGTTTCTGAGTTTATTTAATCATTTAATAAGGATAAGAATAATCATTTTGTGGACTTAAAGGAAAAAGTTGAACTTCATATGTCAACAGATTCTAAGCAAATTGCTATTTTTTATGACAGTGTTCTTACTTATGTTAAGTAAAATATAGCAAATAGTCCTCACTGAGAAAGGCTATCTTTAAAAATTCAGGAGGCTGTTTATGTTTTAGAAATATTTTTATTTAAATTAATTAAAGTTACTTCTAGATGTTGACAATTTAATTTAATTGTGTTTTGAGAATGAGCTTATCTAGAAGTTTACAACCCTCAAGGGTTATAAATAGCTTATATTATACTCCTATATTTTATTTTTACCTATTTCTTATTCATTCCAGGAGAGTATAATGTAAGACAAAACAAAACAAAAACATAGTCACCATCGTTATTTGCTTTTCTCATATATTTATGTATTAATTTTCAAACTATAGACTTAGCAGTCTTTAAATATTTTGTAGTTATAACTTAAGTTGTAATTTATGTTGTATTCATTATTTTGATTTCAATTCTTTGTGTTTGGATTATCAAATTCATTTTTGTTTTATGAATTCTTTTTTAATCTCTTCAAGTTAAAACACATTTATATTATTATAACTCAAAATTAATCCATAAATGCAATCTCATTGTATACATTTTGTATATTAAAATTTTAAGAAAGTAATAAATAAAATCCCTCTGACCCTCTTTACCCTCATTAAGTTGTCACCAGTGAAGACACTGTTGGCATGTGCCTTCAAGGATTACAGAGTTCTGTGGACCACTGATTAATCTGAGCATCCCCTTCCACTCTGTTTGATTGAGAGTGTGGATAGCGGTTATCCTGTGCATATCCTATCATTGTGTGCTAGGGGTGCTGGGAGCTGATAAGTTGGCTATTCAGTTCACAGGCTTGCTAATTGATAAGAACTACCCTTAAGCCTCATATGCGATTAAACATAATTTAAATTTTGAACCTGAACCTGAAACCATACTGGGATGAGAATTTGGGGGCCTTCAGAGAGAAGGTAAAAATTTTGTATGTAAGGTGAATGTGGATTTTTATAACCAGAAGGGAGGTGGTGGCCAGTTGTATTTTATAAAATTAGGCACAGTAGTATTTCTGCCTCCACAAACTTTTTCAGAGACTTGGCATCCCTTTTTCAAGAACTAAAGTCTATTTCTGATCTCTCTGGGACTAGATGGAATGTTGTAGCTGTTTTGACTTAATAACATTGGTGGAATAATGCAACATGACCTTCATACACTATATGGCTTCTACCTGGCTCTCTGTCTCTTTGGACACTGGCCTCTTTAACTCAAACACAATATTCTGAGGGATGCCAAGCAACATTGAAACATCACATGTAGGTGTTCTGCCTGATAGCCCCAGCTAGATCCCAACTGACAGAGAACCATGACAGCTGCAGACATGTAAGTGAACAACCCTTCAGATGATTCTAGCCCTTAACAATTAAGCCATCGCTACTGATGCCAAGCAGAGGAGAGATACACTGACTCCACCAAGGCTTGAATAAACTATTGACAAACTTGTGACCAAATAAATATTTTAAGTAATTAATTTTTGGATTTTTTTGCACAGAAAAAGCAATAATAGATCACAAGGTCTCTTAGATAGCTGGTTAGAGACATATGAAAGCAAATCTGAGCAAACAGCATGGCTTCATTTGGATGATTGATATTTTTATGTGTAACAAGTTTTAATAACATAATTTTGGGGATATTGAATTACTGTCTTTGGTCCATTTATTGATGCCATGGAATTAGAATAATCAGACCAGTAGTATGTATTTGTGTGTGTGTGTGTGTGTGTGTGTATGTGTGTGTGTGTTTAGGAATGGAGTTTTTGCAAAAAGAATGGTATTTTCCCACTTTATACTAAACAGAGCCGACTGCTGAGGGAGGATATCAAGGATTAAGATATTAAAGAGTGAGTGAGTAAGTGAGTAACTGAGTGATCGAACAAGTGAGTGATTGGGTGACTGAGTTAAAAGGAAAGTTTTTTCCTCCCTTTAGGGTAAGAAGTTACTTTGACCCCAGCTGAAACACAAACATGTTAGGAGCCCTACAAGAGGTGGTAGTCTTGTGGGTCAGCATCCAATTCAAGTGGTAAAGTTGAGCTTCATTTTCTAATAGTAGGGCTGAGATACCTCTGGCTTTTTGAAGTCAGGAGCCATTCCAGTGAGAACACCGGACTTGTGCAATACTGTTCACTATTTTGAACTTCCTTTTTATTATTTCTAAGCCTTCAGCAAAGTTTCATGAAAAGTTATCTTCTGATCTTTGCTCATCAATCCTATAAGAAATCCAGAATCAAAGCTTGCGCTATGCTAGAAGGAAATAGGTAAATGTAGTGTTTGATACCAGAAGAGAAATTGTCTCTAGTGACAAGTAGTACATACTAGAGCAGCCGTCTCATGACATTTATTAAAGGCAAAGGAAGTATTCTGGAGGAGTGATTCAAAGACTGGAACTAAATAATTAAGATGTCCCATAATCAAGTCTGATTAGGCAGCACTCTAGGAAATTCTTGTGGAAAGCTAATTTACATCAATAAAGCTTCTGAGAAGACTTTCCATGATAATGTGGATTATAACAGTTAAACACACCATTTACCAAACATTTGACCATCTGTAATAACATGTCTCTGTCTCTCAGTTTTCTGTTAAGATAGTGATATCTTTTTCAGAGAAGTAGTGGTTAGTTAAGTGAAATACTAAAATGTTTTGGTAGAATTGAGCCCTTCTTGTCCATACAGGCATTAAAATAAATCCCACAAATGAGTTCAATGTAACAAAATTATGAAGCACTCAGAAGAAAATATAGAGAGTATTATTTTCCCAAGCTTGGGCTTGGAAAGGATTGTCTAAACATAAAGATGAAGAAAGACACTAACTAATAAGAGATAAAATTAATTTGACTTCCACCAATGTAAAAATATAAACGTTTTGATGTTAAAAAGAAGGATAAAAATAAAGCTCATTAACAAAGAAGTGGATAAGAAATGAGTATAATTTCTTAAAACTTAGTATAAATATTGAATAAAGTATAAAATATGTTTTATCTCACTAAGAAAGAAAGAAATTTCAAAATACTTCCATTGAGAGCCTATTGTATTTGCAAATCCAGTGTTGGATAAAGTATGATAATATTGGTGCTTTTTTACTTTGATGGAAGGAATATAAATTTGGTGAAAATATTTCAAACTCTAAAATTATTCTAGAATATAGATAATAATTTGGCAATATATAAGGAAAACTGCAAAATGGCTCACTGGTTGATACAACATTCCACTTGTAATAATGTATTCTAAAGAAAACAAACACAGAAAAAATTATGTACAATGATTTTACTATAGTACAAAAATTATAGTACAATAGCACAAAGTAAATATAGTACAATAGATTCAATATTTTATAATATTGTATAGTAGTATTACTACTAATGTAGTATTTTGTTGTTACAACAAGCTATTATACTGATAAGCTAAACTATTAGGCAACCGATTTTTGAGAGAAAAAATAAGTGGTGAAAAAAAGAAAAAATATGGCAGCATTCAAAAGTATATGTCATAAAATGTCTAAAATAAAATGCAACATAATAAAAATAATGGATTTTTAGGCAATTTTTGTTTTCTTTTTTACTTTTCATACATTTTACAAATTTTTACAAAGAATTTGTACTATTTCTTCAAATCGACAAAAAAAAGATTTAAATATAAGAATGAATAGCATGATAGAATAAAATGTAAAAGATAAAACTATTAAATTCTCATTTGAAATTAGTTTGATTTACAGACCAAATTTTTATTTAACTGCATTGAAATTTGTTAGCTGGGATCAATGAAGTTTTTGTTGTATGAGTTTCAAGGACCCAAGGTAAAATTGCAATTCCAAGAAATACGTGAATAAGGAAAATATCCATTCAGCTGATAAAATTTTACTGGTAACAAAAGGTCTGATGTTTAGTATCAAAGTGTGTTTGAGAATTGCTAAGCCAAAAGATTACCTGAATAAGAGTCAGGTTAGAAAGAAAATTTTGTTCTGGTTTCTAAGACACCAATTCCTTTTATTATATGCTCAGGTGGTGGATCCTTTGGAAACTGCCTTTTAGGATATCTGGACTCCCCAACCTAACCCACCTCCCATATTAGAGGAGTGGGAAAAGTAAAAGCAACAAAAAAGGCAAATACTTACATGTATATTTAACTGGAACCTTAAACAATATAATCTGCATATCAAACCCAATGCCAAGACAAATCCCCTTAGCTGTGATTTCTTCTGCAGGGAAAACAAATAACAGGAGGACCCCCAGCAGCCTTTGTAACTGCCTCAAACACCCACATCTACTGCTGAACCACCACAATCCATCAGTGCCCTCACATCTGTCCATAAATAAAGGTCTTTCTTCATCAAGGACAGTCTAAACAGTTTAGAAGAGCTGATGGTTCCCTCAAATGCACAGACCTCAATGCAAGGCTATGAGAACAACAAAATATCAAGGAAACATGATACCACCCAAGGAACAAAATAATTTCCAGTAGCTGAAACTAACTGAAAAAAAATGGAGATTCACAAAATTGCCTGACACAGAATGCAAAATAACTGTTTTTAAAAAGCTCAAAAAAGCTACAAAAAAAGAAAACATAACAACAACAAAAAAACCCCACAGATAAACAACTCAACAAAAATCAAAAAAGCAATACATGAACAAATCAAGGAATTCAACAAAGACATATATCATATAAAAGATCAAATAGTAAATCTGGAGCAAGAACTACAATAAATAAAACAAAAATATAAGAGAGAGCTTTGATAAGAGATTCAATGAAGCAGAAAAAAGAATTTGTGACCTTGAAGACAACTCACTTAAATTTATCCAGAAGAGGAAAAAGTAAAAAGAATAAAAAAAAAGTGAAGAAAATATACAGAATTTTTGGGAAACTAACAAGTGAACCAGTATGCATATTATGAGATTCCCAGGTGCAGTGAAAGAAAAAAAAGGGTAGGAAATTAATTTAAAGAAATGATGGCTAAAAACTTCCAAAATCTGGGGAGAAAAATGAACATCTAGATTAATGAAGTACAAAAAAATGTCAAATAGGTTAAAACTATAGAAAGCTACATGAAGACGCATTATAAATTGTTAAAGAAGAAAGAGAGAATTTTAAAAGCATTAAGAGAAAAGCCACTCATAATATAAAGGGAAATTCCATCAGGTTATCAGCTGATTTCTTCATAGAAAGTTTCCAAACCAAGAGAGTGAAGTGATACATTCACAGCACTGGGAGAAAAAAAAAACTGTCACCAAGACTTCAAAATTATAACTTCCAAAATTATCCTTTAAAATGAAGAAAAAATAAAGACATCAGATAAATAAAAACTGAGGCACTCGGTCACCACTAGAAGTGTCCCCCTAAGAAATGCTGGGGGAATTATTTAAAATGGAATAAAAACAAGCAACACAAAAGCATATGAAAATGTAAACCTCACACTAAGGATAAATATTGGGTGGGTCAAAAAATCTATTACTTTTTTTCTATAAGATGGCTCTAGTACTGCTTAGTTCTGTAACTTCATTTGAATCAATTTTCTCAGATTGTATTGTGACAGCTGCCGTTAAATCAGCATACATTAAAAAGAAATACTTAACAGAATTAGTGAATTTTTGTGCAGCCATTTTAACACTGAAGATGGAAGAAAATAAATGACATTTTAGGCATAATATGCTTTATTAACTGAAGAAAGGTAAAAACACAACAAAAAAAGATTTGTGCAGTGTGTAATGAAGGTTCTATGACTAATGGAATGTGTGAAAAGTGGCTTGTGAAATGTTTTGGCACTAATGACATTTTAGCCAAATAATTCTTTGCTGTGGAGCTATCTTACACATTGAATGATGTTTAGCAGCACCCTTGATCTCTAGACACTACAAACCAATAACAGGAGGTAGCCAACATGCTCAAAATACCCAAATCAATAAACTTACTACTGAAAATGAAAAATGTATCTTTTATTTTATAGAAAAAGCCTGAAGGACTTTTTGGTCAGCCCAAAAACTCCTTTGGGCCATATGTAGCCATATGTAGATTAGTGGAACACTGGTAAGGTAGTATATAAATCACTCTCAACCCAAACAAAAAGTTAATAAAAATTTGCGAATGCACAATACACTGATACACAATACCCTAAAAAATGCAAAGTGCATGTGGGGAGAAGTAGAAGACTACTGTTTTGTAACTGATTGAAAATAAAGTTGTTAGTAACTTAAACTGGAAGGTTATAACTACAAAATATTTTATGTAGTCCCTTAGATAACCATAACATAAAAACGATAATAGAGACACAAAAGATAAAACAAAACAAAACTAAAATCAGTACAGAAAATATCATCAAACAAAGGAAGATAGCAAGAGGAAGAGTGAGATGAAACAATCTCAAGATAAACAGAACAACAAACAAAAAATGAGTACAAGACAATAGTAAGTCCTCAATTATCAATAATCACCTTAGATATAAATAGATTAAATTAAAAGGCACAGTGACTAAACAAATAAAAATAAGATTCAATGATATGCTGATTATAAGAAACTTATTTTAGAATAAAAGACACACATAGACTGAAAGTGAAGGGATGGAAGAAGATATTTTATGCAAATGGTAATCACAAGCAAGTAGCAGTATTTATACTTGTATCAAACAAAATAAATTTTAAGTTTAAAACTATCTCTGGCCAAGACTTCTGGCCAAGATGGAGGCAGAGAGACACACTGTGCCTCCTTGTACAACCAAAAGAAGGACAACAATTTAAAAACAAAAAACAATCAGAACTGACAGAAAATCAAACTGTATGGAAGTCCAACAACTAAGGAGTTAAAGAAGAAACATCCATCCAGACCTGTAGGAAGGGTGGAGTAGGGCAGCCGGGGCAGAGAGGGCTCTCAGCAAAGTGGTGGCTGGTGGAATGGGGTGGACAAGGTGGCAGCTGGTGGAACCGGTGGTCCCACATACTCATGTAGATAAACTGGGAGGAACAACTGGGGAGCAGGATGGACTGCTCAACCCAGGGCCCTAGCACGGGGAAATAAAGCCTCAAACCACTGATTGAAAATACCTGTGAAGGTTGAAGTGGCAGTGCTTTATGCTTCCCAGATAAAGTCAAGTTAAAGGAGTTCATCATCACCACACCCTTATTATATGAAATGTTAAAAGGACTTATCTAAGAAAAATAAGATAAAAATATGAATAGTAAAATGACAGAAAACTCATAATTATTAACAACCACTTCTAAAACGAAAACAAAAGTAAACTAAGCAAACAACTAGAACAGGAACAGAACCACAGAAATGGTGATCACATGGAAGGTTATCAACAGAGGAATAGGAGCGGGGAGATAGGAGGGAAAGGTACAGAAAATAAGTAGCATAGATTGTAGGTAGAAAATAGAGAGGGGGAGGGTAACAATAGTATAGGAAATGTAGAAGCCAAAAAACTTATATGTACGACCCATGGACGTGAACTAAATGGGGGGAATGATGGTGGGAGGGGGAAGGAGTACAGGGCAGAGGGGAACAAAGGGGAGAAAAACATGAGACAACTGTAATGCTATAATAAATAAAATATATTAAAAAACTATCTCTAGAGATGAAGAAGATCATTATGTAGAATAAAATAGTCAATTCACTAGGAAGTTATGACAATTTAAAATATATATACACTCATCATCAGTGTACTTGACAAATGGCAAGTATAAACATATCTGAAAACTGAAAAGTGACTTCAATACTCCACTTAAAACAATGGTTAAAACATTCAGACAGAATATTAGTAAAGAAACAACTGACCTAACCAAATATAATTGACATATACAGAATTTTCCACCCAATAGTAGAAGAGAATACATTCTTTCCAAGTGCATACAGAACATTCTCCAAGAAAAATCACAAGCTAGATCACAAAACTAACAAGATCAGAATCAAAATTATTCCCAGCTCCTTTACTGGCCACAGTGAAATGGAGCAAGAAATCAGTAAGAGCAAAACAAAACAAGCAAAAAAATCCCAGGAAAATTCACACATGCACATGTAACACCACACTTTTTTTGCATCAAAGATGAAATCAAAAGAGAAATTAAAATACATATTAAGACAAATAAAAACAAAAACACAGCAGAAACCTATGGAATGCTGTAAAAGCAGTTTTAAGAGGGGAATATATAGCAATAAATGCCTATATTAAAAAGATCTCAAATAAAACAACCTAAATTTATATCTCTAATAATGAGGGGGAAAGCTCCAAATTACCAGACAAAAGGGTGTAATAAAGATTGCAGCAGAAATAAATCAGAGCCCTGTCTGGTGTGGCTCAGTTGTTTGATCATTGTCCTGAAAAGTGAAAGGTTGCTGGTTTGGGTTTAATTTCCCTTCAGGACACTTGCCTGGGTGGCAGGATAGGTCCCTAGTTGCGGGGTAGGAGAGGCAACCAATTGATGTTTCTCACCCTCACTTTTCCCCTTCTTTCCCCTCTCTAAAAATAAATAAATAAAATATTTTTAAAAGAAATCAGAGAATAACCACATACACATACACACACAGAGAGAAAAACAACAAAACTATAAGTTTTACTTAAAAAAGATAAAATTGATTAATCCCCAGCTAGACTAAGAGAACATATTCTTTTTTGTTGTTATTTTTTCTTTTTTTGTTGTTCAGGTACAGTCATCTCCATTTTCTCCTCACCAATTTCACCTGCTCCACATACCCCCACCTCCTACCCTCACTCCTTCCCTCCTTTGTGAAAGGATGCTCAGTATCACTAGCCATCCGAGAGATGAAAATTAAAACCACAATGAGATACCACTTCACACCAGTCTGAATGACTATCATAACCAAATCAACAAACAAGAAGTGCTAATGAAGTTGTGGGGAAAAATGAACCCTAGTACATTGTTGGTGGGAATTCAGACTGGTGCAGCCACTGTGGAAAACAGTATGGAATATCCTCAGAAAACTAAAAATGGAACTGCCCCTTGACCAAGCAATTCTACTGGTGGGATTATACCCTAAGAATCCTAAAACACCAATTCAGAAGAACCTATGCACCCCAATGTTAATAGAAGCACAATTTACAATGTCCTAGTGCTGGAAACAGCTGAAGTGCCCATCAGTAGATGAGTGGGTCAAAAAAACTGTGGTACATTTGCACAAGGGAATACCATGCAGCAGAAGGAAAGGAGCTCCTACCCTTCATGACAGCATGGATAGAACTGGAGAGCATTATGCTAAGTGAAATAAGCCAGTTGGTAAAAGACAAATACCATATGATCTCACCATAAGTGGAACCTAACCAACAAAACAAACAAGCCAGCAAAATATATAGAATCAGAGACATTGAAATAAAGAACAAACTGACGGAACTACAGGGGAGGGGAGGATGATAATGGGGGAAAGAAGGGAAGGTCATCAAGGAACATGTGTAGAGGGAATATTCAAATAAATAAAATTATATATGAAAGAGGAGACATTACAGTGGATATCTCTTAAATAAAAAGAATCAGAAAGGAATATTATGAACAATTAATTATACTACAGCAAATTGGATAACCCCCCAAAATGAATACTTTTCTAGAAACATTATACTTACCAAAACAGAAGCAAAAGGGAATAGGAAGCATGAGCAGACAAATAACAAACATAAAATAAAACCCGTATTCAAAAAATCTACCAACGAAGAAAATCCTAGAACCTAATAGCCTCATGAGTTAATTCTACCAAACATTTAAATAAGTAATATCAATCCTTCTCAAATTTTCCAAAAAACAGAATAGAGGCATCTATAAACTTTATTTATGAGGTTAGCATCACCCTGATATCAAAACCAGACAAAGGTACTGAAAGAAAAGAAAACTTCAGGTTGATATCACCAACAAAAATAGAAGAAAAAATATTTAAATAATAGCAAATAGAATTCAACTTACAAATATTAACTGCAGGTCTATACAGAGAAAAAGGGCTATGTAAAATGGAAATTAAGGATACAATCTTATTCACATTAACAACAAAAAGAATAAAATACTTAGGAATAAAGTTAACCAAAGAGTAAAGACTTATAAGAAGAAAAATAAATGGAAAGACATCCTTTGTTCATTAATTGAAAGAATATTGTTAAAATATGCATACTACCCAAAGTGATTTACAGATTCAAAACAATCTCTATAAAAATCCCAATGTCATTTTTTACAGAAATAGTAAAAACAGTTCTAAAATCCTGAAGAGCTAAAGCGATCTTTAGCGAGAACAATAAGACTAAAGCGTCACATACACTTATTTTAAAATATATTACAAATCTACATTAATTGAAATAGTGCAATTTAGAATAAAAACAGATATATAGACCAATTAAACAGAATAAAGAGCCCGGAAATAACTCCGCGCATGTATGGTCACCTGATCTTTGAGAAGAATGCCCAGAGTACATGAAAAGGTAAAAGATAGTCTCTTCAATAAACAGTCCTGGGACAAGTGGATATGCACATGCAAAAGAATAAAACTGAATCCTTACGTCACACCATGTACAAAAATTAACCCATAACAGATTAAAGAATTAAATATAATTCCTAATATCTTCAAACTTAAGTCAAAAATCTTCTTTACATTGGCCTTGGTAATGACTCTATGGATATGCCACCAAAAGTATAGACAACAAAAGCAAAAATCACCAAATGGGACTACATCAAACTTAAAAATTTCTGTACAGAAAAAAAGAAACAATTTCAAAAATGAAAGGCAACCTGTAGAACTTGAGAAAAGTTTTCAAATCATATAGACAAAGATTAATATTCAAACCATATAAAGAAATTAGATAGCAATGTAACAAAAAATCTGATTAGCAAATAGGCACAGAAACCAAATAGTTATTTTTCCAAAGAAGACATTCAAATGACCAACAGGTATATGAAAATATATTCAATATCACTGATTATCAGGGAAGTGGAAATAAAAACCACAATGAGATATTAGCTCACAATCATCAAAATGGCTATCATCACAAACTAAAAAATAAATGTTGGCAAGGATGTGGAGAAAAGGGAACCCTTGTACACTTTTTGGGGGGATATAAATTGGTATTTGCACCATTTGAAACAGTTTGGAGTGTCCTCAAAAAATTTTAAAAATATATAACTACTGTCTGATCAAGCAAAAGAAAATGAAATTAGTATCTCAAATGATATACCTGCACTCCCATATTTATCCCCGCATTATTCACAATAGCCAAGATATGGAAACAATCTAAATGTCCAACAGCAGATGATGTTGAAGCAGAATAAGTAGATAAAGAAAATGTAATCTGGGTTAATATTATTCAGCTTTAAAAAGAAAATGTGGCACGTACATACACATATAACATGGAACATCACTCAGCCTATAAAAAGAAGGAAATACAGCCATTTGTGACAATGTAGATGAATGTGGAGGCTATTGTACTAGCAAAATAAGCCAGTTATAGAAAGGGATATACTGCATGATCTCATTTATCTGTTAGAGTCTAAAATAGTCTAGAGAAAAGTAGAAGTGGCCAGGGCTGAGGGGAGGGGTAGATGGGGAGATGTTGGTCACAGGGTACAAAGATTCAGTGACATGAGATGAATAAGGTCTGGAGATCTAATGTGCAACAGTGTTATTAGTTACCAGTACTTTATTTTATATTTAAAATTTGCTAAGAAAGTAGACCTTAAGTGTTCTCAGCACTCAAAAAAAAGAAAAAGAAAAAAAACAAAAACAATGGTAATTATATGAAGGGATGGATATGCTAATTAGCTTGAATTTAGTGATTATTTCAAAATACATGTGCATATTAAACTGCTACATTATACACCTTAAATATATGCAATTGTTAATTGTCAAGAAAAGCAAAATATCAAATAGCAGAATATTGAATTTTAGGTGTGTAAAACAGGAGGGTAAACATTTATATGCGTGTTCATATTTATTTATATGAAAACCAACTTTTAAAGTGTTTAAATATAAATTATTATTTAAAGTATCATACCTTATTTTTATTTATTTCCACAGCTACATTTTTTAATTAGCATTTGTAAAATGCATTGGTAGCTTTTATGACAAAAATCATGTCATAAAATTTGACATGCTCTTTTTAAGAAAAGATTAATGAGTAGTGACAACAATGTGAAGACCTTATCTCAGTAACTAAAAATTCCAATTAATGGAATCTAAAGTAATTATATATTATTTTTATTTAACATACCAAAGATGCATTATTAATTTACAAATATATTTTATATCTTATAATTACTTGAATAAGTCACCAAAATTCTCATAAGTGAGAAATTAAAGCCTGCATCATTGTGTCTAGGATACATATCTAGGTCACGTGGCAAAGATATATTTGTAATTGGAAAGTGCAATTTGAGGTAATCAAAACCACATTAAGAATTTAACATGTCCACTTTCAAATTTTTAATTCAAGTTTTTATATGGGACCCATCAGATGTAAAAATATTTTTCTATATTTTAAACTAAATGCACACTTAAAAGACATTTTAAATGTCTAAAATATAGTTATTTTAGATACCACTTATTGGAATTTTAGTTTTTGAGGTAAGGCCCTCACTTCATTGGCATATTTAGGAACCTAAAAGCCAATAACTTTTTTCTTATCCAAGTCTATCAGAAAAAAAATGCGAAGGCCAATTAGAGGCCTTTACTATTTATATAGCTAAAACTGGAGAATGTGGTTTATATCTTCAGGCAAATAAAATGTCTAATATCATTCTCTAGAATTAAATATATTTACCCATCTAAGGACAGGGTTAGTGTGAGGGTGACCTTGCTCTCTCTGAAATATATGCTTGGAAGAGAAGAGCTAAATTTATGCTTCCCGGGGGCAACTTCCTCAGCTTGCTTGGCACTGGTATATTTAAAAGCTTTTATCTGTTTTATTATAACTACCACTGCTCAGTAATTAAAAGTTTTACATTCACAAATTAATTAGAGATATTTTGTTCTACTTGTTCAAAGAGTTTAGTAGTATACGCTGCAAATGATTAATAAAATATTAATAAATGATTCATGGTTATTTATTATGGCCAGTCAGTACAAATTAATTGTTTGTTGCATTTTATGAAAATTAGTTTGTATATCTAAATTAAGGGCATTTCAATCGAAGTAGGAAAATATATGCTAATTCTTCAAAAAGGAGAGTCCTGTTATTGTGAGGTATCCCATTTCTGTTAAAGGCAGTTTTCTTTCTGGGTGTGTTGATTTTACTACTATAGTGATCTAAACACCAAACATTGAAAGGTAAGGGGAACAACTAAAACAAGTGTCTAAAAAGGCAAATTTTTGGTTAAAAAGTGATAAAGTGTAAGTATGATTGAAACTAGTGAAAATGATGACTGGTTTTTATTACAATTCTGAAGGATTCTACATCCTGTATCTATTGCATAGTGTATATTGACCTCCTAGAGCCATGACCTCTTCTTTCTAACAAAATTCCCTTTTCCTCCTTCCCATCTACTGTACTGTACCATCATCTAAAGGATGTGATAAAGTTGGTGTTTATTATCTGTCAAGGGACCAAGGAGATGAAAACTAGGCATCACCAAAAGGTGTAATTTTAGGTTGTTGGATACCCCTGCATTTTTCTTAATTATATCTGACATTTTATCTATTTCACCATGAGCTTCCTTGGAGGACACAGATAAAAAAACTGTTTGTCATGACCCAGAAGAAGAAATACATCTTCTCTTAATAAATCCCACCTGAAATCATATAGGAGAAAGAAAGAAGGAATAACAATAAACATTTATCACTTGTTCTGTTTCATTTACTAAACTCCTTTTTGAACCTGAAGGACACTTTCTTCTCAGCATAAATGAGACTTCAGATAAAATGTGAGAGTCTGAGAAAAAGAATTCTAGACAAACTATATAAGAATTTGTTCAAGGGGAAATTGAAAGGTTAAAACTACATTCTCTCCTGTTGTTATTTTAAGCTCTCTGAAGATAAGGCAGTATTTTGTTTATTGTTGTGTCCCTAGCACTTAGTATACGGTAGGTTTTCATAAGTATATCTCACTATACTTTGTTTTATATGGCATTTAATTAAGTTACTATAAGTCCTTCCAGAAATGAGTGTGCTAAAGCAGAAGAACAGTAATGACCACAAAGAGTGTCTCTATTGCATTCTGCAACCAATACTTAGTGTGACAGTACTCTGTGATGATAGAGGATGTTGTTAAATCCATGGTTTGAAGCTTAAAAGTGATAAGAAAATATTGAAATAAAGTAAAAAATGCTTTTCTTACAAATGTCTGTGTTTTTCTTGGCTTAAGGAATTGTAAGCCCCTTAAGATGAAAACCTCTTCAAAGATGGCCCCAGGGATCCATACCTCCTAATATGAATAACTTTGTGTAGTCACCTGCTGCATTCTATCTAGGTATGCCCTGTATAATCAATAAATGTAGTGGAAGTAACTTTGTGTGTCTTTTAAAGCCCAATCATAAGACTTGTAGTAGCTAGTAGCTTCTTCCTTGCTGTCTTAGAAGGAGTGCTCTTGGGGAAGCTAGCCACCATTGCAAGAAGATGGACTATCCTGAGATTACTGTGCTAAAAGTCCAAAGTGGCCATATGAAAAAGCTTCATGAACACATATTGTCAGCCTGCTTCACAAGATTGCAGCCTTCTTAGCTGAGGCACGAGACATGTAGCTACATTGAGCCTTCAGGTGACTTCTTTCCCAGGTAGCGTCTGACTGTGTTCACAGTCAGAATGCAAGCAAAAACCACACAAATGAGGTCCGTCAATTCACAGAACTAAGTATTTGGTTAGTTTGTTGTATAACTATGGAAATCAGAATGATGTTTTATAAGGTCATTAGGGTAAAAGAGACTTCAGCCATATTCATGGACTATCATTTATTAAAGAGAATTTCAGAAGCTTGTAAAATATATTTTGAGTTTCAAATGATGAATTAAACCAAATATAGAGCTAGTTATGCTAAAACTTGGAATTCACTACAAAATCTTTTGTTGAATCTTAGAATGGGAAGGAGGTTTAATTACTATGGATCAAAATATACTCATATTATGCTTTTCAGGTCCAAAAGTACAATGAGGCAAAATTAGGCTCATCAGACTTTCACAAGCATATAATCCAGGAAGTTTTCTATAATTCTATTTAATATTTAAGCTGCTTAATATAATTAATACCTTACTTTTAATTATTTTCCATTTCTATATAGTGTCTTCAGATTTCAATTTATTCTGGTATTTTCAATTAAGATTCGTACAATTTATACATAATTAAGATTATGTTGAATAGGCATCTTCTATTGAATATGGCTTTGTTTTCTTCTGTTATGTGTCAGAAAATACAGATCAATTGAGATGTAAAATTTCTGTTCTGACAAGTTACAAGTTAGGCCAGATACACAAATAATATCATGTATGTGAACAAATACCTTAACAATCGCCTCTTTATTTAAAAGTTAAGGCAAAACAAGATGACAAGTAGTCTCAGTAACAAATATGAAATCAGACGAAATACAGAAGAAAGAGAATAACCTATTGGAGAATGCATTTTATCAGACTGATTGATTTTATTTGATTCATTCAGATATTCATTTCTTAGCTTTAAATGAGTGCCTATTATCTGTTAGGGCAGGAGCAAATTGTAGAAGATATACAGGAAAGAAGACAGAGAAAGCATTTTTTCTCTAAGCAGATGGTAATCTAGTTGTGGTGCTAGTAAGAGCAAGTAAATAGACAAACAGCAGGTCAGTGTAAATCTCTAGTGTGTCAAATACTGAAGTATATAAGAAATTCTAGGTCATCCTTACATACCTGTAGATAATAAAATACTGAGTGAAAATGCATGCTAGGTGCTTTACAAATGCAATTCGTTATTAAAATTAGACACCGTGACACTGTGTGGATAGCTCAGTTGGTTGTAGCATCATCCCATACGCCAAAAGGTTGCGGGTGTGATCTCCGGACAAGGCAAATACCTAGGTTGGGGGTTCGATCCTTGTAGGGGTGCATAAAGGTGGCAAGCTATTGATGTTTCTCTTTCTCTCTCTTTCTCATCTCCCTTCCTTCCTCATTCCTTCCCTATCTCTCTTCTACTCTCTCTAAAATCAGTGAACATATCCTCCAGTGAGGATTTTAAAAATTAGCACTGTGACACATATGGGTATTTATATTTCATCTTTCTCTTTGTCAGTGCCTATATTTAGGCCAGCAATCACATTATATTTGTTATATTTCTTCTTTTGTTGTATTCCTTTGTTCTTTGACCATGGAAACAATTGTCAGTGGACAATAAGGTAATCAAAATCTTATTATTTCATTCTGGATATTTTTTCAAGTTCCTCCAAAAAACAGTTCATTTGTGTTTCTTAAATAGCTTGATATAGTCATTGTGGCAAACTAAACATGAAAAATTTCTTTTTTTAAATTGAATTTATTGGGTGACATTTGTTGATAAAGTTATACAGATTTCAGGTGTACAATTCTATATTATATCACCTGTATATTGTATTGTATGTCCATCACCCAAGCCAAATGTCCTTCCATTACCATTTATCCCTCCTTTACTCTCTCCTACCTACCCCCATCCCTGGTAATCACCATACTGTTATATGTCTATGAGTCTCTTTTTATGGCTTAATCCCTGCACCACTTTCATCCAGTCCCTCAATACCAGTCCCCGGGGACAGTTGTCAGTCTGTTCTCTGAATCAATGAGTCAGTTTCTACTTTGTTTGCTTATTTTGTTTATTAGATTTCACATATGAGTGAAATCATATGGTACTTGCCTCTCTCTGACTGGCTTATTTCACTTAGCATAATAGTCTCTAGGTCTAGCTATGCTGTCAGAAAAGGAAAGATTAGGTCCTTTTTAATGGCTGAGTAATATTCCATTGTGTACATGTACCACAGCTTTTTTATTTACTCATCTTGATGGGCACTTGGGCTGCTTCCAAATCTTGACTATTACACATGATGCTGTAATGAACATTTATCTTTTGGTTTATAAACTCTTTCTTTAGTTATATTTAAGCTATTAATAAACCCTCCTTCAAATTTCTAATATTATTTATTCCAAATTTTAGTTCTGTAATGTCTATTTTGTTCTTTTGTATAGTTTCCAATTTTGTGACATTTTCAATTTTCTCATTTATCTTCTTAAACATATAACTATTGATATGTTACACTATGCATCTCTCTACTCCATTATCTTTACACCCTGTGAAAAGCTGACTTTTGTTTCTGTTGGTTTTCATTCATTTGTTTTTTTTTTTTAGTGTGTTTACAGTTAATTTTGATTGAGTCTATTATTTCCATGAAACAACACTGTAATAATCAGACTTTTAAACAAGCTTTATACTTGTTCATAATGGGTGACTCGGGCATTTACCATCCAAATAATTTATATCTATTTAGAGTTTTTGATATTTTTAAGCTAAGCTTTAGCACTTGCCAGGGAGAATATACTTCCAGTTTACTTCACAGATGATAGCTTTTCATGGCCCTATTTTAGAGGATGCTTATTAAAATAAAATTTTAAAAAATGAAAAATAATTTTTTTAGGCAACACTGGAATCAAGCATTGATCCTCCTAGTTTGCAGGCTGTTAGAAGATTTGGTCAGATTGCTTCTCAGCCTTTCAGCAGATGAGTCTAGTATGAAAGTGATAACGCCCCCCAAAACAGTGTCATCGCGGTCTGCAGATTCATCTTTTCCCCATTGTGGCATTGTGAGTTCTCAATGCCTTTTCAGTTCTCTGATTAATTGAAGTTTGATTGTACCCTAAGAATCCTGAAATACCAATTCAGAAGGACTTATACACCCCAATTTTCACAGAAGCACAATGTACAATAGCCAAGTGCTGGGAGATAAGTGCCTTAAGAGTAAATGAATGGATCAAAAAACTATGATACATTTACACACGGGAATTCTATGCAACAGAAAGAAAGAGGGAGTTCCTACCCTTTGAGACAGCATGGATGGAACTGGAAAGAATTATGTTAAGTGAAATAAGCCAAGTTGTGAAAGACAAATACTATATGATCTCACCTATAAGTAGAACTAATCAACCAACCAAACAAGTAAACAAAATATAACCTGAGGCATTAAAATAAAGAACAAACTGATAGTAACCAGAGGGGGAGGGGGTAGTTAATGAGAGAAAGAAGGGAAAAGTTCATCAAAAAACAGGCATAAGGGACCCATAGAAAAAGCCATATTGGAGTAGGATTACAAATTGGAGGTGGGGGAGGGTGGGGCAGGGGAAAGTGGTGGTGGAAAAATAGAGACAACTGTACTTAAATAACAATTACAAAAAGAAAAAAGAAAAGTGTTTTATCTAAAGTTTCTAGTTGTTCTCGGTGGGTTTGCTCAAGTTGCTTATTACAGTGTTATTTGGAAGCAGAAGTTCTGCATTTATATTTTTGCATTCTTATAAAATGTAAAGAAAAAGCAAATTATGAAATGATTAATATTAGAAATTTTCTCTACATATTTTTTTCAGAAGGGGATTTTAAGTTGGTTTCACTTGATTGTCCACAGGACCTATCTCCCAATTATTAGGACACAGATTATATTCAGATTGGCAAAACTTCCATGTTTAATTGTCTACTTCTTCAGCTAAGTACAGAGTGAGATCGTTTGAAAAATTCTTCCCAGTAAATTATATTTTAAAATCAAATTTTAAGATTCATCAGTGATATACAAGAGGAAGTAATTATAGTTGTCGAGAATCTTGAGCAGTTCTGAGAACCTCAAAATGGTACCTAACAGAGGGACTCTTCAGGGGAATAGTTTAGGTTGGAAACACTCCAATATTTTTGTACACATTAGGTCTCTCTGCTCAAAACACTTGTTTGGCCTTGGAGCTCTATCAACAAGGATACGTATCACAACATTTTTACATAACCATTTATTTAGTAACATCTTATATTTTTCAAACACTGTTATAGTTTCCTTATTATTATATTGTCATTATAATTCTGTAAGATAAACAGTATACATTTTACACTGCATGCACATAACTTTGTGGAAAATAAAATGCCTTTGCCTTAAAAGATGCTGCACACTGAGGAATTCGCAAGAATCAAAGGGGTTGTGGACATCAGGATTCAATGGGGTGGCAGGGAGTGAGGGAAGCAAGAGACCTGGATTTCAGGAGGCGATGGGATTGGAAGCCACAGAGAAGAAGAATCTTTGAAAAAGCATTCTACTAGAAAAATATTTGAAAATTGTGGATCTCTCGAACCCCTTCAAGCATTCCGCCTCTTAATTTATATAATTACACTTAGAAATACCTGAAGATATGTGTTGCCACAAGTCTGTCAGATGATTTCTCAAAAGAAACTTTGCTGGCTAGAAGGAGTTGGCAAATAATAATCAAAGTGATAAAAACCAAGGACCTAAAACCAAGATAATTCTATCTAATAAAGTTATCGTTTAAAATCGGAGAACAGATAAAGAGCTTCCCAGACAAGAAAAAGCTTATATCATCTCCAAACCATTATTATATGAATGTTAAAAAGTTTTCTTTATTAAGAAGATAAAAAATAGGAACAATAAAATGGAAATAAATACATCTATCAATAACTGAATCTAAAAAATAAAATAAATGAGCAAGCAGAACAGAAACAGAATCACAGATACAGAGAACATACTGATGGTTGCCAGATGGGAGGGGGGTCTGGGGGTTGGGCCAAAAAGGTGTAGGGGTTAAGCACAAGTTGGTTGTTACAGAATAGTCATGGGGATCAAGGTAGAGCATAGGGTATATAGTAGTCAAAAACCCTAAAGGCAGGACCCATGGGCGTGGACAATGGTGTGGGGATTGCCTGAGGGTGCAGGCCATTTAGGTAGAGACAGACGGAGACAAGTAGAGGGAGGAAAATTGGGAAAACTGTAACAGCATGAACAATAAAATACAATTTAAATTTTTTAAAACTTCACAGAATTTAAACTTATCTATTTATTTGCCCTGTTATGGGTAGTAACTATTTTTCTTTAGAGAAAAAAATAGACTTCAAAACTTTAAATACTGCTTCTAAGGCCATAGGATTGATAAATGACTCACCGGGGTTTTCACCTTGATTTAAGTTTTTCTTGTATACTACATTATCTTTTCACATTTGGGACGGCCTGTTATTGTGAAATTCATAAGAAAAAGTTATGATCAAAAAATAAACTTTTTCTGTTTACCTTTAAAAAATTGATGTGACCTTGAAAGCAATGTTGCTGCTGTGTTCATTTTTGTGACCTCATCTTCAACATTATGATCTGTATTAGCTTATACCTATTTTATAAAAATACTAGTAGTTTTTTTAGAAATTGACATGAAAAATAATTTGAAATATATGTATTCCAGAGTACAGCTATTAAGTCATATTGCTAGACATCAAGAAAATGAGATCTACTACTGATGTGGAATAATGTTAACCATTGATTAAAGTAAGTCATTATAAGCACATTAATAAAGCCATACTTTTTTCACACTTTGACAGTTCTCTTTAAAGAAACTTATAGATTAAAAATAAATTTTATTATTTTAGCCGAAAGTAAGCATCTCTAAAGTCACAGGAATTATACAGCCAATTAGTAGTGCTAGTAACCAGTAATGCTAGAAATCCCCTAAAGCCAAACTAATATTATCTAGCCACAAGCCTATGAGAATATGGGATCTCCCTGAGTGGTTATTTTCTCTGTGCTTAGCTGCCAAAATTGTTTTTATTTCACATGATTTTTCCTATCTCTGATGAGGTAAATTTGGTAACCAACGATTGAACTAATAATTTCAATGATTTGTTTGGTATCTTATTTATAAACTTAAGTTTGAAAACTCTACTGAATCAAAAATTGTCAATACAGTAACTACTTTTTTTTAGTTCCTTCAATGAAATTACACACAAGTAAATTTCCAAAAAGTTCCAAAGTCGAATGCTTCATTTTTTATGTTATTAAATTATTTTAATTTTAGTACTTATTTTATTCATATTTTAGAGTCTTAAGTACTAGTAGAGAAAAATAATATCTACAATTATTTCTTTTTAAATTATAGTAAGGTGGGATTTTTGAATAGGTATTAAATTCATTTTCAAAATCTGCAAGTAAAAATTATGGAATTTCAGTATACAATTAGATGAAAATGTTTTTTTTTCACTAATGTAAATTTTGAAAATGTCTGGGCTGTTAAAAATGTTAAACTATTAAATGCAAAATTAACTGATAATAATGCATTGATTTAAAATTATTAATAAGGCTTTTGTGAAATAAAATTACTGAATATGAGGGCCAAGTGTTCTGAAAAGAAACAATGGTACTTGACCAGAGATTCTTTGGGAAGCCTGGATGCATCTTGGTGTGTGCATCTGTGAATCAGGTAAGGAGCAAAGGCAGCACAAGCAATGGATCACAGAGCAGGATCAAAGCAAGAGCGCACCGTGACATTCCATGCCAGCCAACAAAAGCAACACAGCCCAAAGGAATGAGGGTGCATTTAGGAACTTCACATGTTGAGGAACCCTAGAATTCTGTTTCTAAATATCATCTAAACACGTTTGGTTTTTGTATTGTAAAATATTTGTGTTCCTTAACATGTTATTTTTCTGGATTTAGAAGACAGTGATTTTCTTGTCTAGTAACACTACAGGAGACTTACTGTATGAAAATTTTAGTATTTTATTTTAGTTTTATTATTACACTTAGATTATTTCTTGGTCCTCATAACTACTCCTCAAGGAATGTATTGTTATGACCCCTGGAAAATTTCATATTTGGTGAGGTAAATTCCCTTAGACAATGTATTAGCAGAAATATTTTCTAAAACAGATTTTTTACTATAGCTTATGCTTATGCAGTTTATCATGATGTAAAAATAAAAGTGTTTTTCACAACCTGAGAATACTTTCAGCAATGTGCTCTTTTCTATACATAAGATTATATGACCAATCCTCACTATGCATTGAATATGACTTCAGTCTTGTTTTTCCCTCCATAGGTGGTTGCTTCCTCTTTATTTTTAATTTCTTGTTTGTGATGCACTTATAAAAGAGCTAATCAGATGCACATGAGTGAAGTTGTGTGTCTTCTAGGAGATCAAATCTGTAAACTTAGCCTTAGTAGCACTCTGCTCTCAGCTTAGTGCTACTATTTTGGCTCCAAAATTCATTACACATATTTTTGACCACCATAGATTGGCTGTTTGAACAACCTCGGGAAAATGTATCTTTGGTCTTTCATGTTTTTTATTTAGTACTTTTATGGCCCTTCATGTCTCTCTCTTTCTTTCTTTCTTTCTTTCTTTCTTTCTTTCTTTCTTTCTTTCTTTCTTTCTTTCTTTCTCTCAGGCCATTTCATTCCACATCACATTTTTTCCCAGTTGGATTATTTTTTAAATATGTTAACTGAACATATTTTTTAAAACATAGTTTTACTTAAAATTCAGAAGAATCAACTATAACACTAAATTATCAAGTGAAAGAATTATATTTTAGGTGCCTCTTTGGTGCCCTGTCAAACATATAAGTATCTGCTTAATCTACCAAACTATATATTTCTTGAATAAAATAATTTTTATGTATTTTTGTTTTGTATAAATTGATGTGTTCAGGTGTACTCATATATATACATACATACATGCATGTACACATAGAAAAGTACATGTACACACAGAATGATACCTCTAGGCACCACTATATTTACACTTATACTAGCAAGTGCTTGTAAATATATTTGAATTAAAATATAATCTGTTTTGTCTGACTATTCATAAGACAAGCTCTAACTTGAAATAATTTAAGGAGGACTTTGAGAACACAGTTAAATATACTACCCTTACAATCACGAAGCAAATGGTTCACTGAAGCAGAAAACTATCAGAATAAAATTTAACAAAAATATCAGATGTTGAATAACAATGCATCTTCCAGCCAGTTCTACATTAATTAAAAATTAAAAAAGCAAACCTAAGTTTGTGAGGCTTCATTTTCATGCTATTAGATTCAGTTTAGTTGCACCATGTAAATTAGTTGTACCATGTAAATGAAAGATAATTAAAAATTTTAGTATAGCAATTTGTTAACAGCACTCATGAGTAAAGAATTATACAAACTGACAAAAATGAATGCTTTCTTTTTTATTTCAAAGTTATTCACCAACAGGAGGTTTTAAAAAAACATGCAAATGGGAAAACTGTACCAACTAACTACTATATTTAAATGAAATCTATTTACCTTTTATCCAGTCTGAATAGGTGCTTTTTAATTATTGCTAATTGTTTAAGATGCCTTCGCATCCCCCAGAAGATTTAGTCTGAATAAATTTAATTCCTTTAAAATCTCCTTCAGTTACAGGCAAATGAAGTAAGAAGCCCCATAGGTATGGCAGTAAAATAGTCATAAAGGCAGAAGCATTTAAATGAGTAGAACAAGGAAAGTCTTCCCGAAAGAGGCAGAAAAGCTATATGGTTGGAGATGCGAGAACCAAACATGAAACACACAGCTGAAGCATTTGCGGTGACTGTGAAAAAGGTCTATGTTCACTTGCTAAAGAATGCGCCAGGGCAGACTGAAGCATGTGAATAGTTCTTTCACAGGTCACAGCGTCCATTCAGCCTGTGGACATTGTTATTACCCGACAGAAATAGATGGGCCTAATTAATATTCTGAACATACCTGGGAGAACATTCTTAAGGAAATCATCCTCTGGTGGTTTGGAACTTTAAAAAAAGAGAGAGAAAGAAAACTTAACAGTAAGCATTAAAAATTGGATCTAGATAACAAAGTCAACTACTCTTAAAGTTTAATGCCAGCTGCAAGTTGGAGTCTTGTTTGTGTACATTTTCTGGTGTAAATGGTTGTGCCTTGTGAAATAAAGTTGAAGAGTAGTGTGTGTTTATTAGTAATTATATTTTTGCTATTTTATCAAAAAAAGGCAAATATCAACTACAGAAATCTTGTCAAATTCATGTAGTAATAAATAATGTAGTGATTTATAAGTTTTTAATTTATTTAATGTAAAATGCATATAATGAAAATACAATATCTGAAAAAAATTAGTAGTTTAATGAAAAAGAGAGTATGTAATTGATGAAAAAATAGCAACTTACATAGAATGTTCAAAAGATATTTAAAAAATTGTTAAATCATTAATTTAAATATTAATTTTAGTATATGATTAAGTTTTTTATATAGAACTATGATATTATAAGCCATGACTTCTAACTTTTTTTATTTTGGACAATTTACTTTTGGTATATCATTTATATAAGATTAACTATAATGACACTTAAAAAAATTATTGCTGCAAATAGGTATCTGAAACATAATTAATTTAGAAATACAATAAAAAATAGGGTGTAGGACAAATTTTATGAGCTACTTCTATATTCTGTGTGTATACATACATAACATATGCATATTTACATATAAATAACATGTACACATAAAACACAAATATATATATTAAGAAAGAGGACAACACTATAAAATATTTAATAAAGTAGGAAAAAACTGCTTATTAAAGAATTTGGTGGTTAAAATACCTAACATTTAAATACCTGCTCTAATGAGTAATTTCTTGTAAAATGGGAGCCAAGTGTTTAGCACCTAAACCTTATACAGTACATATAAAACAAAGTCCCTATCAAAAGGAATGGACTCATTCATTTCTGAGAAACAAAAAGCTGTATCTTCTTTGTTTTGCCACTTTAAAGCCCCTTGATAGCATTTTTTATGGTGCTTTAGGTATAGATGCTTCTTTGCTCAAAAATCATGAAAAAAAACTACAAGTAGCAAATATCTAAATATGTAGCAGATGTATAAGTGCTTCTTGGGATAAATAGATTATGGACAATTAACTGTCTCCATATCCCTGTCTCCATTTCCACTTGCTTTTGTAGTGTGCACCTGTAGCTTATTAGTAATGTAACCAAAGTGGTAACACAAATTCCAGGTTCAAAGTTAACCTAGGAAAATCTGCTTTCTTATTTCTCGAGTATTCCTTATGAAAAGAACGATAAGCAATGTAGAAACAAAGCAGTGAGTGCATACATTCAGGGACCACTTGTGAAGAGCCCCATCTTGTATTTCCGTCTGGCTGAAAGTGTGTTTCAAATGGGATGATCAAAGGAGGATTTAACACCACTTCAGATGGTGTTAAATGCAATCGGGTTCTGATTCTTGTCTGGCTTCTAAGTTAAAAAAAACTTTAAAAAATTATGAGAATAGCATAGAAATTCAATATGTAAATAATAATACATATTTCTTTCAATTGTGAGAATGACATGGTGGTTTCAGTGTTTTGGAAGCATTTGTAGATGAAATGATGTGCAGTCTGGAATTCTTTCAAGATAATTGGAATGGTAAGTACAAAGCGGGTGGACCCATTGTGGTGACTTAAAATATGTACAAAAGTTCTTTGATACCCTTTCTTTTAAGAATTGGATCTTGATTTCTCTCCTTAAGTGAGTGCGTGCTGTATGGAATTACTTACTTCTACTAAATAGAATATGGCAGAAGCAACAGTGTGTGATTTCCAACATTAAATCATAAGAGTCATAGTGGCTTCTTTTTTATCCTCTCTCATGTTATTTCTCGCTCTGTGGGGAAACAGTGGCCACGTGATAAGAACATTCCAGCAGCAGTATGTGGTAAGGAAATGAGTCTTCCTGCCAACAACCCCAGAGGAACTGAGGTCTCCTGCCAATAGCATGTGAGAGAATCACCTTGGAAGTGGATCCTCTGGCCCTGGTCACACTTCAGATGACTCCAGTCCAAGCCAGCAAGTTAACTACAACTTCATGAGTTACTCTCAGAACCACCCAGTTAAGCTGCTCCTCAATTTCTAACCCTCAGAGGCTATAATAATAACAGTTTTTTTCCTCTTTTAATTTAATTATTTTTCAAGTAGTTTTCTGTCTTTTACTCCCATCCCAGCCCACCCTCCCCAGTGCTCCCCACCTCCCTCCCATTTCCACCCCTGTTAGTTTTTGTCCATGTGTCCTTTATACTTGTTCCTGTGAAAGCTATTAGGTTGTTTTTGTTTGTTGGTTGGTGTTCATTTTGTTTTCTTGTTTCATTTTGTTTGCAGCAATAGATAACTAACACTATCTGTAAAGCCATATTTTCTATTTGTTGAGTTTCTGATACTCAAAAATGAAAGCATGAGGAATTATTATAATACTGTATCTACCTTCAGGTGTATTAATAACTACAACATTTTAAAACTGATTTTAATTTTTTTATTTTTAAAGATTTACATTAATAGAAACTGTTGACATCTTAGTTAAAATGTAGGAACTTATAATTTTCTTTTAAAAGGAACCATTTAAAACTCTTTGTTTTTTTTCTCCGTAATACTTAGACACATTTGGATTAACCTCATCATTTTCTAGCAATTTCCTCCAAAATAAATTTTCATAGAAAAAAACCACACTAACAAAAACATGCAGGGTTAAAAATAGAGACGACAATAAGAGGAAACTCAGAGAACTGATTTAGACACCTTCACACATCATAATCTTTATCTCTTTCCTATATATAAGCATACTCTGTGACTAAAATAGTGTGTTTTCTTGGCAAACACAGTTTGCGGATAAGACCGTTTGGGATCTGACTGTAAAGAAAATAAGGCTATAAACATAAAAAGATATTATCGTTAAAGATTGTTGTGATATGATTACCTAAATCTCTATCTAAAATGAGTATAATCAGTGAATATATATTTAATAGTCTTGAACTAAGTGCTAAATGAAATTCAGATATATTTCAACTGAGTGAGCTCTAAAGGGATTCATTTCTAACGTTTTGAGTCCTTGTGTACTGAAAATGTAAGTTCTACAGATATTAAGTAGAAGGCATATGTTCTATCATCAATTGTAATTATGCATTTATAAACTAGAATAATGCATATTAGACACATCATTCTGATGCATTTTGTTATATTACTCCTATTTCTAGTGAGGTATTTTTGTTTGTTTTTTTTTACAATTATAGAGAAAGAAATAAAACTTGAGGGGTAAATTATCTTGCTAGGATTACATAATTAAAATTAATGGTTCCCAGTTTAAGATTTGAGGTTGCCTGAATCTAAATCCTCAAATGACATAAAGTACCATTATGTGCCTGGTGCAGAGCTCTGTTCTATGTGGACAGAAAGGAGTACTACAACATAGCCTCTGCCCTCAGTGCACACTTAAATTTTGAGAAAACAGAAAATTAAATGGAGCATATTAGGAGATGATACTGTTAGTGGTATACTGGATGGACTGCTGTAATTGAAATGGAAATCCAAAGAAATTCAGGATGTGTGTAGTTGAAGAAATTTTCAAGGAGGAGGTAAGATTTTAGGTAAACTCTAAAAAATGTAGTTTAGGTAGACAGAAGGAAGCATGTGGGTGTGATTGGTTAACTCCCATTTGCAAGCATTTTTTCGTTGGAGGAACTTCACATAAGGGTTGTGAAACATGACTGAAGAGAAAGTTAGCTGCGCGATTCTTGGGAAGCATGTTTTCCTCTTCATACCTCTTTCCTTTTGTGCTTCTTGTTGGAAAGAAGAGGTGATAACTAGAGCTGTGGAGAGAACACTTAAGGTGTAGAGATTACCTCATTGAACTGCCCAACCAGGACCAGCAACTGCTCAACCAAAGCTTCCTGTTTTCTATCAGAACATACCCATTTTTGTTTAAGAATCCACAGCCGAGTTATCTATCACTCATTACCACAAGCATTCCTAATAGATATAGAATATATATAATATAAATAAAGATATATAATGTTCCAGGTGAAAGAAATACGACTGAAAATGCACTCATTTGGAACATCAAAGTTTGTGCTTTTATAACTGATCATATTTGGATACAAAATAGTCGATGATTTCAAGTCTACTCTTTGACTAATAAATTCTATAGGGGTGCTTGAGAGAATCAGGGTCATTGCTTCTATCAAGGTCCTGTGTTTTAATCTTTCCCATATAGTAGTAACTGAGGTCATCTATTGGAAAATAGAGTAGAGTGAAAATTGTCAGATTGGGTGGAGAGAAGGCCTGAATAACCTCTATTTGGAATGTTAATAGAACCCCATAAAATAAAATAAAATAAAATAAAATAAAATAAAATAAAATAAAATAAAATAAAATAAAATAAAATGCTAGGCAAGCAACTGTGGAGGTCAGTTTGATGTTAGTAAAGTAGTATTTATTATTTTCAAAAATTAAATTCTGGTCCCCTGTAATTGAAAAACATTTTTTAAAAATTATTTCAATTCTTTGCTCAACTGGGGTGATTTGGTTTAAATTAGTTTGTGTGATTTCCTTATTTCTGAGGCATTTGGAAGGAATAAAAGACAATAATAAAATTAGTTTTATGTAAGGTATGAAGAAAAAACCTGATCTGGGCTTTCCAGATTAGGAGATTGATAATGTTAATGCCTCTGAGTGAAATGAAGCTATTTGAAAGAAGTGTTTTCCCTGTTGGAGATCCTGCGTTGGAGTACCTCGTACGTGGACTGGTCGTGTAGGCTGCTGAGAACAGGCACAGAGGCAAAAGCAGTGGGTATGAATGGAGTTATACATTTAGAAGTAATCAGAAAAAATGTGGCCAATTTGATAAAACTGCTAAGCTAAAATTGCAGGTATCAAGAACAGAAATGGGAACTTCCATTAGAGGCAGGCAGCAGGGTAAGGGAAAATAAAACTGAATAGACAGGGAGGAACAGCTAATAGCATGAAGTATCAAGGAAGCCAAGGGAGACTGGTTTAGGACTCAGGAAAGCGACACAATCAATGTAGAGCTGGGTTTCAGGAAAGACCCGTGTGTTTGAAGGCTTGGTGACTTGTAGGAGAGCAGCCTGTTGGAGATGATGGTGAAGAGTCTGCATTCCAGATGGGTGATGCAAAGAAGGAGAGAGAATAGAGAAGGCTAGGCAGAAGCTGTGAGAGAGAAAACATCTGAGCTCTGTCCCAGTAAAGAGGCTATTCTGAAAAGAACACATGAGGCACTGACATGAAGGTTCAGGAGAACGGAAGAGGTTCGTTCTCACTCCGGCAGCTGTTGGAGGATGCAGATCCCAGAAGCATAAACCCCCTTGGGCTTAAAAACTCAACATAATATCTCCAAATCCCTTTGCTTTGTTTTGCTATGATAACTGCTTTTGAAACTTAAAAAATTATGTGAATATTTAAGAGTTATACAAAGATTATAAAAAATACCCACTTTACAATAATTGGCCTGAATGAATGCACTAAGATACCAAAGGTTGCAAGTATTCAGCTCTTAATGAAAGTTTTCCCCATTTTTAAAGATCAAACAAAAGTTTGATCCTTTTTTGCAATACGTTTAGACAGAAAAATATCTTTTTTTCATAGAAAAATTTCAGTGTATTCATACATTTATGCTTTTGTATCAAATTTTATAAAACATTATTCTTTGCTGCCTGCTTTCAAATTACTACTGTGTGTCACCGGGAGGCTGCTAAACCATGTCTTATGAACATGGATCTGCACAGATTTCCCCCTCTAGGGTTATATACAAAAATTAAGTTTTAAAACAATGCCACTACTTCCAACTAGGATCTATGTAAGCAATAGTTATGAACAAAATATCTACATTAAATATTAACCTAAAGACAAATAATAAAATTACATTAGCTTTTAACTGATTCATAAGATTAATTCTTCTTAGGAGGCTCATGCTAAGAAAAGAGAATAAAAAAGTAAAAATAATTAAGAAAGTGAAATCATGTTTATTAATACAAAATAAAAAGTGAGACATGATCTTTTTTGTTAAATGAAAGCTCTTTAAACCATTATGTCCCTCGTTTTGCTTTGGTTCTCAGGAAGCTCAAATTGAAATTTTTTTGAAGAGCCTCCAATAGATTAGTTTTTATGGTATAATTATTTATCTATTCTGTCTTTACTACTTGTTTTTTTTTCTATTCCCTCTCACGCTTTATTGGCTTACCATTCTATGATAACTTCTTTAATGCTCTCAATTTTATATCCTTTTTGGAAGCAGGCAGAGCATAAATGATACGTAATGAATGACATTCATCCTCCTTTCTGAGTGGAGATACATTCTAAAACCTCCGGTGGATGTCTGAAACTGCAGATAGTACTGAACCCTATGTTTTTCCCTGCACATATGTGGGGGAAGGGAAAATTCCCACCTTTCCTTTTTGCCTCTTTCAGTAGGTCAAATCATAAAAAATGGCATAGGAAGATTAACAGAAGGTAAATTAATATGTATATATGGAGAATTTAGATAAGCATGAAAAATTCCAAAAACGGTAAAGCAAATGATGTACATATGTCATTTTGGACTAATGAGAAGTAGGTAAGGGTCTGGTTCTTCAAAGAGAAGGAAGGCAATTCACAGGGATATGAAAAGAGTTAGCCTGGCTAAGTGGTCAGTTGGTGGGAACATTGTTTGTATACCCAAAGGTTTGGAGTTCAATCCACTGTTGGGGTGCAAACGGGAGGCAACCAATTGAAGTTTCTCTTTCTTATAGATGTTTCTCTCTCCCTTCTTCTTTCTCAAAAAGAATCAATCTATCTATCTATAAATATATATTTTGCAGGTGAGGATTTAAAAAAAGAGTTAGAAAATACTCTTTCTAAAAGAGTATTTAGAAAAATGTTTCCTGGGCCATCTGGGGATGATGGGATACAGACAGGACATTGATTAAAGAGGCCTTTTTGAGTTCTTCTCTGTCCATCTCACTTAGCTCAGATTCAACTAGTTATCTATGATGATGGCTCCTTGTCTGAATAGGCTTTCTACCTTAAATCCTTTAGACACTTAGAGAAAAGTTCGGTTTCTTCCTAAGCCTTCTGAGCCTTAAATATAACTGTCTTAAAATGATCAATAACTCAGAGGCATATTTTGCTGTGACAATTTTTTTCCTTTCTACATACATGTACCTATGATAAAGCTTAATTTGTGAATTTGGCCCAGTAGAGATCAACAATAACAAAATAGAGCAATTAAAACAACATACTGTAATGAAAGTTATGTGAGTGTGATCTAATTCTAAAAATATCTTTTTGTTCTGTACATACCCTTCTTCTCATCATGATGTGAGATGATATAATTCCTTCGTGATATGAAGTAAATTAATGAATTCATAGTTAATCTGGTAACTGAGATGGCTGCTAAGTGCCTAACAGGCTGGTAGCCTATACAGGGTTCACATGCTGGACAAAGGGATGGTCTGAGGGAAGAATGGGGAAGAATGGTCAGAGTCTTCATCACATTACTCAAAATGGCATGCAATTTAAAAGGTATAAATCATATATGGAATTTAATATTTTCTGACCATGGTTGACTTTGCATAATTAAAATGGCAGAAAGTAAAACCACACTTAAGGAGAGAGTACTGTATATCATTGTCAATGATACTAAATTGTTGATAAATAAATGCATTTTTTAAAAATGTAAGAAACTAAAAACACAATTAGCTCTAAATTAAATTTTAGATTTATTTCTTTTATTTAATCCTTATTGTATATTTTATTTACCATTTAGTCCTCTTATACCTCCTTCCCCGCAGCAATCACCACACTGTTGCCCATGTCCATGAGTCCTTTCTCCTTTTTGTTCAGTTCCTCCACCTAACCTTCCCCAAGCTGTCATCCTGTTCTCCATCTATAAGTCTGTCCCCATTTTCCTTGTTAGTTCAATTTGTTCATTAGATTCCACAGGTGAGATAATTCATATGGTATTTGTCTTTCTCTGACTCATTTATTTCACTTAGCATAATGTTCTTCAGGTCCAACCATACTGTTGCAAAGACTAAAATTTTCTTTTTTCTTTTTCTTTTTCCCATTCTTTCCTTTCCTTTCTGTTTTTTTTTGTTGTTGTTGTTTGTTTGATTTTTTAATAGTGGAGTAGTATTCCACTGTGTAAATGTCCCATGGTTGTTTTATTCACTCATCTTTTGATGGACACTTGGGCTGCTTCCATATCTTGGCATTTGTATATGATGCTACAATGAACATAGTGCTGCTTATTTCCTTTCAAATTAGTGTCTTGAGTCCTTTCCAATATATGAGATCCATCCAGAAGGCATCCAGCCATGTAATATGAAAAATAGAGATATTTATTGGACAAGATACAATACAAGAAACATTGTACGTGGGACAATGACACCTCAGTCCCTTTCAAAGTAGGCACCTCACACAGTTCTCCCTAAAGCTATCAGCTGCCCTGTTGTATATTCCTGAATCTCATCAGCAGTCTGAAATCTCTTTGCTCACAGGTGATTTTAGTTTTGGGAAAAGCAAGAAGTCACAAGGTGCCAAATGTGTGCCAAAAGCGGACTGAGCCACCTGGGTGATTTGATGTTTTGCCAAAAATCTCTGCATGACACATGATGCAGGAGAGGCACATTATTGTGGTGAAGCTGTGCATCACCAGTTTCCTATAGCTAAGGCCTTCTGATTCATCTGAATCGTTTCCACAGAGGAATGTTCAAGCTTAACTCAAACTCTGATGTGAATTCATTGCTCTATTCACTCAGTCATTTTCAATGCAACTGCCACACAGTATACACGTTTACTCAATGGTGTCTACTGCCTCCACTGACTAGTACCATGAAGTCATCCCTATTCACACATACACATTCCAGTACATTCTCTGTGACTGCCAGGTTACATTAATATTATGCAAACCATCCTCATTATATTAACAATGGCTGAACTTTTTCTGGACAAACCTTGTATTCCGAGAAGTGGGATAGCTGGGTAAAAAGGCAGATACATTTTTTAATATTTTGAGGTTTAGCCATACTGCTTTCCACAGTGGCTGCACCAATCCACATTCACACCACCAATGCAAAATATTCTCCTTCTCCACATAGCACTTGTTGTTTGCTGATGTATTGATGATAGCCATTCTGACAGATGGGAGATGATATCTCTCATCGTAGTTTTACTTTGCATTTCTCTGATGATTAGTGATGTTGAGCATCTTTTCATATGTCAATTGGTCATCTGTATGTCCTCTTTGAAGAAGTGTCTATTCAGGTTCTTTGCCCATTTTTAATTGGATTATTTGTTTTTCTGATGTTGAGTTTTTCGAGTACTTTATCAATTTTGGATATTAATCACTTATCAGATGTATCAGCAAATATTTCTCCCCTTCTGTGGGTTGACTTTTTATTTTGTTGATAATTACTTTTGCTGTGTAAAAGATTTTAGTTTGATACAGTCTGATTTGTTTATTTTTTTCTTTGGTTTCCCTTGCCTGGGGAGATATATCTGATAACATATTGCTACAAGCAATGTCCAAGTATTTGCTGCATATATTTCCCTTACGATTTTTATGGTTTAGGATCTAACATTTAAGTCTTTGATCCATTTTGAATTTATTCTTGTGTGTAGTGTAAAAAGGTAGTCTAGTTTCATTTTTCTGCATGTAACTGTCCACTTTTCTGAATAGCATTTATTGAATTGCTATCTTTAGCCAATTGTATGTGCTTGCTTCCTCAGTGAAATATTAATTGACTATAAAGGTGTGGGTTTATTTCTGGGCTTTCTATTCTGTTCCATTGATCTATGTGTCTTTTTTTTATATCAGTACCTGGCTGTTTTGATTACTATGATTTTATAGTATAGTTTGATATTAGGTAGTGATTCCTCCAACTCTGTTCTTTTTTTTCAAGACCGCTGTTGTTATATGGGGTCTTTGTGGTTCCATATATATTTTTGAAATATTTGTTCTAGTTCTGTGAAATATGTCTTAGGAATCTTAATAAGAATTTCATTGAATCTATAGATCACTTAGGTAGTACAGGCATTTTAATGATGTTAATTCTTTTGATCCATGAACACAGTATGTGCTTCCACTTATTTCTATCTTCTTCATTTTCTTTCTTCAGTTTCTTATATTTTTCCATGTACAAGTCTTTTACATCCTTGGATAAGTTATTCATAAGTGTTTTATTTTTCAAAGCAATTATGAATGGGATTTTTTTAAAATTTCCCTTTCTGTTAGTTTGTTATTATCATATAAAAATGCAACAGATTTCTGGATATCAAATCTGTATCCTCCTATTTTGCTGAATCCATTCATTAGTTCTAGTAGTTTCTTGGTGGAATCTTTGGGTTCTCTATGTACAGTATCATCATCTGTAAATAATTACATTTTTACTTCTTCCTTTTCAATTTTGATGCTTTTTATTTCTACATGTCTGATTGCAGTGACTAGGACTTCCAGTACTATGTTGGATAAGAGAGGTGAAAGAGGACATCCATGTCTTGCTCCTGATCCTAAGGGGAATGATTGTAGTTTTGCCTATTGAGTATGGTGCTGGCAGCAGGTTTGTCATATACGGCCTTTATTATATGTATGTATAGTCCCTCTAATCTCACTTTGCTGAGAGTTTTTATCATAAATGATGCTGGATTTTATCAAATGCTTTTTCTGCATCTATTGACATAATCATGTAGTTTTTAACCCTCATTTTATTTATGTGGTGAATCATATTTATTGATTTGCATATGTTGCACCAAACTTTTATTCCTGGAATAATTCCCACTTGGTCATGGTGTACAATCTTTTTGATGCCTTGATGTCTTCAGTTTTCTAGTATTTTGTTGAGAATTTTAGCATTATTTCCATCAGTGGTATTGGCCTATAATTTTCTTTCTTTGTAGTGTCTTTATCCAGTTTGGAATTAGGATAATTCTGGCCATGTAAAATGAGTTTGGGAGACTACCCTCCTCTTGGATTTTGTGAAATTGTTTAAGAAGGAGAAATTCTCTGAATGTTTGTTAAAATTGCCCTATGAAGCTATGACATCCAGAGATTTTATTTATTGGGAGTTTTTCAATTAGTGCTTGAGTTTCACTAGGTGTAATCTATCTATTCAGATTAACTGTATCTTCCTGATTTAGTTTTGGAAGATTTTGTTTCTAGGAATTTATCTATTTCATCCCCAGGTATACAGTTTGTTGGCATATAGTCGTTCATAATATTTTAATAAAATCCTGTGTTTTATTTTATTTTATTTTTAGACAGAGGGGTTGGGAGGGAGAAAGAGAGGGAGAGAAACATCAATGTGTGTCTCTAACGTGCCTCAGACCAGGGACCTGGCCTGCAACCCAAGCACATGCCCTGACTGGGAATCTAACTGGCAACCTTTTGGTTAGCAGGTCAGTGTTCAATCCACTAAGCCACAACATCCAGGGCCACTCCTTTGGGTTTCTTTATTGTCAGTTGTTATTTCCTCCTCTTTCATTTCTGATTTTATTAATTTGCAGCTTTGTCTTTTTCTCTTGAAGAGTCTGGTTAAAATTTGTCATTCTTGTTAATCTTCACAAAGATCCAGCTCTTGATTCATTAATCTTTTATATCATTTTTTAGTAGACTCCATTTTGTTTATTTCTGCTCTGTTTTTATCATTGCCTTTTTTCTACTCATTTTGGGCTTTGTTTGTTGCTCTTTTTCAAGTTCCTTTAAGTGTAAAGTTTGAGTGTTTATTTGAGCTTTTTCTTATTTGTTTTGAGATAGGTCTGTGATGCTATGAATATCTCTCTCAGGATTGCTTTCCCAGTGTCCCACAGATTCTGGATTGCTGTGTCCTGTCCTCATTTTCATTTGTTTCAAGGTATCTTTAGATTTCTTCCTTGATCTCGTTGTTTAACCATTCATTGTTTAATAACATGTTATTTAGCTTCCACGTGTCTGTGTGTTTTTCAGTGTTCTTCTTGCGATTTATTTATAGTTTTACAGCATTATGGTCACAGAAAATGCTTGATATGTTTTCAATCTTTTTAAACTTATCATGACTTGTTTGTGTTCTAGCATGTGGTCTATCCTGGAAAACATTCCATTGTGCTTGAAAAGCATGTATATTCTACTGCTTTGGGGTGAAATGCTCTGAAGATATCAATTAACTCTCCTTGATCAAGTGTGTCATTTAAGGCCACTGCCTCCTTGCTGATTTCCTGCCTGGAAGACCTACCCATTGAAATCAATGGGGTGTTAAAATCCCTGACTATGACTGTATTTTTGTCTATTTCTCCTATTATGTCCATCGAGATTTGTTTCACATATTGAGGTGCTCCTATGTTGAATGTATAAATGTTTACTAGCATTAGATCCTCTTGTTGTATTGTTCCTTTTATTATTATGTGGTGTCTTTCTTTGGCTGTTACTAGAGCCTTGGTTTTAAAGTCTATTTTGTCAGATATAAGTACTGCTACCCCAGCTATTTTTTATTTCCACTGAAATATATTTCCATGAAATATATTTTTCCATTCCCTTACTTTTAGTTTGTGTGTATCTTTGAATCTGAGCTATGTCTCTTGGAGGTAGTATATATATGGGTCTTGTTTTCTTATCCATTCAGTTATCCATTCAGTGTCTTTTGGTTGGAGCATTTAAGCCATTCACATTTAAGTGATTATTGATAGACTCATATTTAGTGCCATTTTATTATTAGACTAAGTGCCTCTGTTTTTTTCTTTCTTTTTTTCTTCTGCCCTTAAACAAAGCCCTTTAACATTTGTTGCAGTAATGGCTTGGTGTTACGAAATTCCTTTAACTGTTTCTTTTCTAGGAAAGTCCTTATTTCTCCTTTGATTATAAATGATAGCCTTGCTGGGTAAAGTAACCTTGATTGTAGGTCCTTTCTTCATTACCTTGAATATTTCACTTCATTCCCTTCTGGCCTGAAATGTTTCTGGTTAGTACTCAGATGCTAGTCTAATTGGTGCTGCCTTGTATATAATTACCTGCCTTTCTCTTATAGCTTTTAGGATTCTTTAAGCCTTGTCATTTTATTTATGATGTGTTTCAGTGTAGGCCTCTTTGGGTCCAACTTGTTTGGGACTCTCTGAGCTAGACTTACTTGTTTTTCTTCCATTACCAGATTAGGGACATTTTCAGTCATTATTTTTCAAATAGGTTCTCAATCCCTTGCTACCCATATTCTTCTTCTGGTGTCCCCATGATGTGGACGTTAATATGCTTCATGTTGTCTGAAATGTTTCTTAAGCTCTTCTCATTTTAGAATTTTTTTTTCTTTTTGATGCTCTATCACGGTGTTTTTTTGTGTGTTTTCTTTTTAAATTTTACCATGTCTTCCAAACCGCTGATCCAATTATCTGCTTCATTTACCCTGTTTATTCCTTCCAGTGTATTATTCATTTCAGATATTGCACTCTTTATTTATGACTGGTCCTTTTTTATGTGTTTTTGTGTCTTTTTTTCATGCTGTTGAATATCCTTTAATCACTACTATACACTAACTGATATATTACTTGCCTTTCTTTCATTTAGCTATTCTGAAGAATTCTCTTGTTCTTTCATTTGGGGCCTTTTTCTTTGTCTTCCCATTTTGACTGCTTATTTGAATTTGTTTCTATGTATTAAGTAGATTTGCAAAGACTCTGGTGTAGACCTTTACCAGATGCTGCTTGTTACTGTCCCTGATCAACCTGTTTGAAGCTGTCAATGATCCACAGCACGTGGCTCCCTCTACTGGGCTTGTTCCTGCACAGAAAGAACAAGACTGTCCACCAATGCTGGTTTTTATCAGGACCGGATGGGGAGGAGGGTGAGATGAAATCTCTTAGAGCTCTAAGAGATCACCTTGGTTTTTAAACTAATCAATGATATAGCATCAAGCTGTAATCCACAGCCCAGGTAATTGCTTACCCTCAGGCAGATGCCACTTGGAGAGGACTGCTCTGCCTGAGAAAGATGGTTTCTGCAGTGTGGGGAATGACTCAGCACAGGGATTCTGGCAGCTGTCCTTTCAGTTCTCCCCACAGAGCCACCAAACCCAGATTCTCCTCAAGCATCTCTAGTCCACTCTGTCTTCTGCCTGCCGGATCCCACGGTAACTGGTTATAAACTAAATTTTGTGCATTGGCCTTTTAATAGGCTCTCTGAGTTTCCAGATACCTATTCCTGGGTGACAGACCCTTGCTGCTTTTCATAGCTTGATATTATCTGGGTTCCTTTTCCATCTCTGGGGCTGTAGGCTGGGGAACCCAGCTTGGAGTTTGACCCTACACTTCTCAGGCAGAACCCCCTGTCCACTGAAATATACTGCTTGAACTTCAGCTGCTACCCACAGGAGCCCAGCCAGCCCTCTTGTGCCTCGTCTGCATTTCCCTACTAGAAGAAATTGTTTCTTCTGTCTATGGTTATAATGCTTCTCTCCAACTAATATTCAGTTGGTTATTCATGATGACTTCTCTACAATTTACTTGTGATTTCAGATTGGTCTTGGGAGGAGGTTAATTGTATCTTCCACTTAATCCTCCATCATCTTAGATCTCATATATTGTGAATTTAAATAATAAATACCATTGCTATTTAAATGACTTAAGCTGAATTTTGAACTCAGCTTTATGAATGGAATTTATGCATTACCATTAAAATAATCTTTCAACAAAAAAATGAAGAACAGAATAAATTATTTATTAGAAATGTTCCAGGTTGCATAAGGCATAAAATAAAAACTAGTAATATCAATTAAGGGTAACAGACATATCTGATCTGGGAGACTGGAAATCCACTTTTTACTTTGGCTATGTCATTGACAATTTAGCAGAACTCTACCATGTCTGAACCTTTTGAGACTTCAGTTTTCGCATTTGTAAAATTAATAAATTGACAGTTAGTAAAGTCTTCCAACTTTAATTTTTTCCATGGGATAATTTTTAATTTTTATGTTAGACACACTATTAAATTTTACTTCATTTTATATTGTTTTACTGAATATAATAATAGATTATGGAAGACAAAACTGTAGAAATCACACAAGAGAACAAGAACATAGATATCTCTCTTTTTCCAGCATTTCTCTTGAAAGAACATACTTTTTCCAATTTAGTAAACTTAAATCAGAAATATTTTACTTTTATAACTTTATGAAATTGCAAATAATAATGAGCAGAATTTGAATTTGTATTTTGTCATAAAAAGAGAGTCTGGAATTCTTTTCAGAGTTCATAATCTTGGCGTTTTATAAAGCAGCATTTGGTCTGCTGTGTTCTGTGGCTAATGTGTCCTATGAACACTTACAGAATTTCAACATAGTTACCTCGGTGGGAATCAGGAAAACAGAGTTTGATGAAAATAAAAACTACATATTTTAATATCATTCTTCACTTTTTCTGTGAGTTTCCAAAAAAAAGGTTTGATTCTAATTTGATATGTATTTAGCAGTGAGTTTATTGGATTGCCCATCTCTAGTTTAGTTTGACAGCTGGAGGACATTCAACAACCACAGACCTCAGGCAGCAAAGCAAAAGTACAACTGGGTGGAAACTGAGAAATCTGTATCACAACATTTCCACTTACTTTACCAGCTGGCTTGGCTTCTGTTTATATTCCTTTTCAAGTACTTGAGTGTGTGCATAAGCTTTGTTCTTATGTAGAATAGTTTTATCTACATCTTGCAAAGAAATGGAATCCAGGAGAGTAATATCATCTTGGCTGAATTACTAAATAGTGCTGGTAAAATTAACAGGTTTCATGCTTTCTCCCTGACACCATCGAATGTAAAGTCCTTTCTTAATAACAATGTAAATTTAATTATAATTCTTGACTTTATTAATATCTCTCAGTATATTCTAATTCACTACATGATTGTAGAGAAACTGATGAGTGCTTCAATGAAAGAAGAAAGTCAATACTTAAAATGCTAGATGTTAGAGTAGTTATTATAGTTAATTTAATATATACAATTACAATATTGATACTCTCCAAATGTTAAATTAATTTATGTAATAGCTCTTCAAATCTTCCTGCTGAGTTTTTCTTAACTTTCTAGATAAGGATATATCAACACCAAAATCACAAAGTTTATCAACAAAGAGAATCAGTGAAACCAAGAATTAATTCTTTGAAATGGTCAGCAAATTTACAAAGCTTTAGACTAAGAAAAAAAGTAGAGAAGATAAAATTAACTAAGATAAGAAATATAAATGTAGATATTATTGACAATCTTATAGAAATGAAAAGGTATTAGAGAATAATAAATATTTACATCAACAAATTTAATAATAAAGTAAACATTTGAAAAATAAAGATTGTGTTTTCATATTAGAAAGGCTCAGCAAACCAGGAATTGAAGGAAATTTCTAAAATGTTATGACATTGATGAAAAACCCATAGCTAATATTGTCAATATATATTAGCTAAAAGCTTTACTTCTAAGATCAGAAACATAACAAGGATGCCTACTTTTACCACTGCTGTTCAGCACTGTAAGAGAAGACTTAGAGTTAATCAGGAAAAAGAAATAAAGATATCCAAATTAGAAAGGAAGAAGAAAAGCAGTCCCTATATGCATATGATATGATTCTGTGCATAGAAAATCCCAAACAATTACAAATATAATGTTAGAGCCACTCAAAGTTGCAGGGTAAAAGAAAAACCTATAAAAATCAGGTGTGTTTCTATATAGCAGCAATGAATAATGATAAGAAAATAAATTAAGAAAACAATTTCATTTTGAAAGGAATTCAAAATAATAAAACCCCTAAGAATAAATTTAGCCAAAGAATGAAATATTTGAATACTGAAAAATATAATAGAAAAACTACTGAAAGAAATCAAGAGATATCTAGCTACATAGAAAGTTATCATATGCTTGTTGATTAAAATTAAGATGGAAATACTCCCCAAAATAATCTACTGATTCAATGCAATCTTTATCAAAACTCCAATGGCCTTTTCTGTGGAAATGGAAAAAACTATCCTCAAAATCATATTGAATTACAGGGAGTCACTAAAAACAATACTAGAAAAGAAAAACAAAGTTGGAGAACTCACTTTTTTGTTTCAATTTTACAACTTACTACAAAGCTGCAATAATCAAAACAGTGTGGTATTATAATAAAGATAAACATATAAACTGATGGGGTAGAATTTGGAATCCAGAAATAAATTCAATATCTATGGTAATTGATTTTGACAAAGATGCCAAGTCCATTCTGTTTGGAAAGTAATTGCTTCAACAAATGATGCTTAAACAACTGGATAAGCATATGCAAAAAAATGACATTAAGCCTCTTCCTTGACCCATATATAAAAATTAATTGAAAATAGATCAGTGACCTTAATATAAGAGCTAAAACTATAAATTAGAATAGAACATTTGGGTAAATCTTCAAGGCCACAGATTTTACAATAAATTCTTAGATTTGAAACCAAAAGTACAAACAGCAAAAAAAAAAATACATAAATTAGATTACATAAAAATGAAAAACTTTTGAGCATCTAATGACATTATC
Organism: Artibeus jamaicensis; assembly: GCF_021234435.1. NCBI lineage: Eukaryota > Metazoa > Chordata > Mammalia > Chiroptera > Phyllostomidae > Artibeus > Artibeus jamaicensis. The sequence goes on along the minus strand of NW_026521844.1, from coordinate 14,594,005 downwards.
AAGAAACTGAAAAGCCAGCTTATAGAATGAGGGAACATACTTGCAAATCTTACATCTGATAAAGGTTTAACACCTAGAATACATAAAGAACACTTACCATGTAACAGCAAGGGATAACTCAGTTAAAAATGGACTTGATTAGACATTTCTCCAAAGATGTGGCCAGAAAGCACAGGAAAAGATGTTCAGCTGCATTGGTCATTTACAAATGGCAAATAAAAATCACATTAAGAAAACACTTCATCCGCCCTAGGATGGCTATAACCAGAAAGAAAAAGATGACAGAAAATAAATGCTACTGGAGATGCAGAGAAATTAGAATGCTCGTACACTGCTGAAACAATAGTTTACCAGTTCCCCAAAAAGTTAAACATAAAACATAAACTTCCCATATGACCAGCAAGTCTATGCCTAGGTATTTATTCTAGAGAAATGAAAACAGGTCCACAAAGAGATTCATACAGCAATGTTTAAAATAGCATTATGTATTATAGAGAAACATGCCCATCAACCCAAATATCTATCAATGGGTGAATGCATAAAGAAATATACTTGTAATGGAATACTATCTAGTCATAGAACAGGAATGATATATTGTTAGATGCTACAACTTGGATGAACCTAAAAATAAGTAAAATATATGAAATATTCAAAGTAGGATATTTACAAGACAGAAAATATATTAATTATTGTGAATGGGTAGAGGGAGGGGATTGGGAAAATTATTTTCAGAATAAAGGTGATATGAAGCAATGTAAAAATTTGAAACTTGAAAGAAGTGGTGGTTGCACACAATTGTGAGTGTATTAAATTCTACTAAATTATACACTTTAAAATAGTTAATTACATGCTATGTAGATTTCACCTAAATATTTTTAAAAGGGAAAAAATTAGGGATGTTTTGAGGACACATAAAATAATGCATATAGATTACTTTAGCATAGTGCTTGGAACATAGAAAGCACTCCAAAATGTTACCTGTAAGAATAATTGTCATTTTAGCTTCTTTTATCATTACCAACCCTCGATATTACTAACAATATTAGCTTCTTTTATTTTTACTAGCCCTCAAAAATAAATATCAATCGATATTTATTTTTATCAGAGAATTATCTGAAAATATAGTTTCGTATGGATATATGGATAGCACATTGTCACACACAATCATGTACATGTTAGGTGGAAAAATCAAGGTTTAAGAACTCTAACAAACTCAAAAAACATGTTAAATATAGAGCTAATTATAAGAACATCATAAAATTCAAAATATTGCTAATGCAGTAAATCTAATAAGTATAAATACATAAACTTGTGATGATTTAGTGACAACATAGTTGAAAGAATTATCAATGTTATACAGCTATCAAAAAAGCTAGAAAAGTCTTTGGCTTTATTAATTAATATGGAGAATTCATGTTGAAAGAAGCAAGAGTTTCTCCCAGTTCAGCAGTAAATCAGACCCTTTTTGAACAGCACAGTTATGGTAGACTTTTATGGATTGGAACATATTAAACATAGAGTCAAGTGTAATTTTAGTTGGCCTGGAATTTTTCCACACAGGAGGATCTTTGAAAAACACTTAAAGCTGTTTATTATGGGGGGAAAAATCTAAGAACTATACCAACTTAGCAAAAATTCAGAATATCTTATTTTTTTTAGAACCAATAACATGGCCTTAAAATATTATTCAGATGTACAAGCAATCATAGTAAAAAGGGCTTGGCATTTGGATTTGAATAAAATAGAGCTGTTAATCTCTCTCTCACATTATGTTCCAATTATAAACAACAATGAATTTGTCAATGATTATAACCCAGTTTTGTAAACATGTCTCCTTCAAACTGATTTGAACAATGTTATGATGATTTAAACAAATGAACAAAATGAGCAAAACTGAACAATTGATTACAAAAAATGTGGTTTTGTGAAACTGGTATCTTTTTACTGTGTAAAAATCTGTCAAGAACTGTCAAGTTTTTGTGCTTATAAATTACTAAGCCATTTTAATGCTTTCAAGAATAACAGCAGCCCTGACTGGTGTGAATCAGTGCATTGAGTGCCAGCCTATGAACCAAAGGGTGGTCAGTTTGAGTCTCATTCGTGACACTTGCCTGGGTTATGGGCCAGGTCCCCAGTGGGGGGCACATGAGAGGCAACCACACACTGATGTTTTTCTCCCTCTTCTCCCCCCCTTCACCTCTCTCTAAAAATAAATAAATAAAATCTTTTTTAAAATGGCCTTAGAACAAAAAATAGCAGCAATTTACCAAGGGATACCTTCACTCTTTCTAGCATATGCTTCCTGTTGTTTTCTTCCACTTGTACTTCCTTATTGTCTTGTCTCTTCATTACCTATTTATGCTAGAACCTTCCAATGTGTCTGCTCCTTTTGCTCCCTTGGTTTTATAATTCTCTAAATGGCATAGAAGATTTAGGAGATCTTATTTTATTTCATTTATTAATTATTTATGGAATTGTGGCCACAAATAAATTTATTTATTGCAAAATTTATTGCCATATTTTATAGCATCCTGATTACCAGTGTTTTGAACTCTGAATCTGATAGGTTGGCTATCTCCATGTCACTTAGTTCTTATTCTGGTGTTTTGATCAATTCTTTCATTTAGGCCACATTTCTTTGTCTCTTCAATTTGGCAGCTTCCTTGTGTTTTTGGTAGAGCTGCCTTGACTCCATTTTGGTGTACTAGTTACATTGTAAGGTGTGGAGCCTTAAGTGTTTGCCAGGGTAAACCAACCTGCTTTGCCACTTTGTGGCACTGTATGTGGGGAAGGGGTTAGAGAGGAAACAATGGTGCTTGCTAGGCTCTCTTCCCATTTCCAGTCACTTCCCCCACTTCCATAAGTGACTGGCACCCTTCAATCTGTTGTCCTGGTGCTGATTTCCCGACTGGGTGGGTTTGTGTACATTCCAGGACCCTTTGGACCCTTTAAATGGACTCTCCTGAGGGAATGACTGTTTCTTCTGCTGTCCCAGCTCCCACTTGTTTTTACAGCCGTAGGTTGTGAGGCTTTATTTCCTGGAGCGGGAACCCAGGGCTGCATGGTCTGGCCTGGGGCTGGGCTCACTTGCTCCCCAGTTGTTCCTCCTGGTTTTGATCTGCCACATGTAAATGTGGGATTACTTATTCCACAAGCTGCCACCTCACCACATGCTTTCGGCCTCAGCTTCCTGTCTCTGTCTGCTCTTTCTTACTTGTCTGGATGAATGTTTCTTCTTTAAATCCTTGGTTGTCAGGCTTCCATACAGTTTGATTTTCTGGCAGTTCTGGGCTTTTTGGTTTTGCTTTTAGATTGGTTGTTATCCTTATTGTGGTTGTGTGAGGAAGCCAAGTGTGTCTACCTATGCCTCCGTCTTAGCCAGAAATCCTCATAATTGGTCCTGATGTCTTTCTTGTTAGATGGAGTCTTCATAACTAATAATCTTTATAGCCCAGCACCTGCCACAATGCCTGGGACATAGTAATTATCCAACATGTATTAATTAATTGCTGTTAAATATTAGATAGTTAGCTTGATTACATTCTCTTTTTTCTATTCAGAATTGATTTCCCAAGTATTACTAGTTAACTAAGTACCAATGACTGTAAATATTGAATAAAGTGTTCAGCCAGTGTTGTAAGGAATTCAAAGATGTACTTCCTCTGACTTTAACAAAATAGTTTAAAGATAAGAACAAAGTTAAATTATTAAATTAAATTTAGGTTTGTGAAAAAATAAGTATCATGGTTTAATGCTTTAAACCAAACCAAACTGGATCAATACTGAAAAATATTAGAAGAGGCCATGGCTGGATAGTTCAGTTGGTTGGAGCTTTGTCCCAAAACACCAGGGCTGTAGATTGGATTCACAGTCAAAGTATATACAAGGATCAACCAATGAATGTATAAATAAGTGAAAAAACAACTGTATGTTTCTCTTTCTCTCAAATCAATAATAAAAAGAGGCCATTATAGGATATAAATAACTAAAGTTCAAAAGTAAGAAGTACAATTGTAATTGTTATGTAGTAATGTTTTGAGTGAGTACTTACTAGTTATTATTAGAAGTAAATTGGGGAGACTAGAGCTACAGAGAAAACTTCAAACAGAATAGCTGGGTCTTAAGGTATTGATTGATAGGTATGACATTAGAATGCAGAACAGGGATCCACAAAAGTTCTAAAAGTACTATGTAATGTAAGCTTCAAAAATGGAATGTTGCAGAAAAAATATAGGATTTCTATAAAAGTCTGTTAGAAGCATCTACTTTTTTGTTTTAATTATGGCCAAAGTTAGTATCTTAAGAATGTTTGCATATGGAGAGCCTTCTTCTTTGGCTTTTCTTTTTGGAAAGTGAGCTGACAAACCAATAGGACCAGCTAATTTTGATTAATGGGAAAATGATAAAGATAAGTAGGTCCCTTAATATCTTCTCCTTGTAGGAAAAAACTTGCTAAAGTGGGTATATGAAGGAAGCCGGGTATACTCTCAATGCAAATTCTTCTCTAGGTAATTTGGGTCAGAGAGATAGGTCTCAGTCCAGAAAAATGTTTACTCTGCTGACGTCCACTCCTTCCCCAGTGTCCAGAAAAATCACCAGGTATTTCATCTGATACTTAAATGCTCCTTCCCTTGCTGGTATATAGCAAAGGTGTTCTGAAGAGAAGGTAAAAAATATCTATATAGCCAGGCCTACCAGGAAAGCAACTGTTGACTGAATTGTGCCCCTCACCTTCACAAATTTACACATTGATGTTCGAACTCCCAGTGCCTCAAAATGCAATTTTATTTGAAAGTAGGCTGTTTAAAGATGTAATTTAAAATGGCATTATCAAAGTAGGGTCTCATTCAATAGGATTTGTATCCTTATAAGAGGATATTAGGACAAAGACACACATGGAGGGAAGACCACGTGAAAATACAAGGAGAGCACAAGGAGAAGATGGCCATCAACAACACAATGACAGAGGGCTCAGAAAAAAACCAAACCTATTGACATTCTGACCTTGAATTTCTAGTGTCTAGAACTTTGAGAAAACAAATTTTAGTTTTTGAAGCCACCCAATCTACTGTACTAATGGCAGCCTATGCAAATTAGCACAGCAGGATACCCAAAGTGTCTTAGTACAGAGTTTGGTGCACATTAAAATAAAAAGAGATAGGTTTCCAGAAGACTCATAATGTCTAATGCCTCCAAAAATTTTTCACTTTGTATCTGTACATTTACCCAAGGGTTGTATAGAAGAATGACACTTTTCTGAGGGTAGAGTGAGACAGGGCTCTATGTTCTAAAGCAGGGGTGTCAAACTCATTTTCATCAGGGGCCACATCAGCCTTGTGGTTGCCTTCAAAGGGCCGAATGTCATTTCAACTCCTTAATAGTTAAGGAGCAGTTATATTTATACAGTCCTACAATTATTTTGGCCCTTTTAAGGCATCACAAGGCTGATATGTCCTGTGGTGAAAATGAGTTTGACACCCCTATTCTGAAGGGATAAATTTTAACATCTGCTCATGCTGAACATATGGTGAGTAGAGGACATAAGCAACTGAAGGTAAAAATTGAGAGGGCTAAATTGCTCTAAGAAAGAAATGAACTATGAGAGGCCAGAAGACAATTGTGTGTATGTGTGTGTGTGTAGAGAGAGAGAGTCAGAAATCTGAGAGGTATAGGCCAATGGGAGGAGGGTGAGAAAGAGTAGATCCAGTGGCTAGAGGAGAGGGGGCAAGCTACTGTGGCTTTGCAGTTGACCTTGCTGACACCATCTAAAATTTCCTAAGAGATTTCTCTACAGGCCTGGACGTGGGTGGACTTATTTTGGAGACTACAGGGAAGTATTGTACTAGATGACAACTCTGATGCAGAGACTGCTCTGGGGATCACTCACCACTGACTTCCACAGTTAGAAAGATCTGGGAAGGAAAAGGGGATTATATCAAAATTTAGTGAAATGCTGGTTTGAACAGATGGGATTGAGCAACACTGTGGATTCCATGAAAATATGTGGACTTTGTACTGAAGATCTTGGTGGGCTTTACTGGTTGGAATGGAAACCTAAGAACTCAAAGAACTCAACTTGCTTTGTGAGCAGACCAGAGGAGAGAGAGCCATAGCTGTAACAGGCAGCACAGTGACTCCCTGTGCGATGTCATTCAAGGGATACATTGCATCAGACACATTGTCTGAAATCATGAGAACCTACAGTTTTCCCTGATAGGAAAAACTTTTTTTTCTCTTACCATCATTGCTTATGCTAAAAAAATAAAAAATAATAAACTACTAAGAGACAGAAAACCGTATACACTGTCAGGATGCAGGCAATATTACTAATAACCATATGGAGCTGTAACACGTGCCACTATTTTCCATAGACCCTTGCACAATCTTGCACCGCTGGCAGCTGTAGGACATTGGTGATGATACCCAGAAAAGGCCAGCATTCCTACAGAATAATTGTGGCACCTGAGCATCAGTAGTGCCTACCTGCACTGTGGGAACCTCCACATAGTTTACAGTAGCAGGGACCCCCAGCAAAGCACAGTAACTTGGTAGAGATGATGGAGCAGAGTAATTTGAGAATGAGACTGTGGTTTGTAGTCACAGCATCTGGTTTCATAAGGTGCCCAAAGTAACTCTGCCCTTGCCCTGTTTCAGAAAATAGAGAAGTCAAATGACAGAACAATGCCCAGTAGAAGAGAACTTGTTTTGAGAAAGAGTTAAACACTCTCTGGGGACTCCTGGAAATACTTGGATGGGGACTATGCTTTGCAAAGGACCAGGGTCTTGTGTAATGCACGTGAAGGCAGGAGGCAGTGAGACTACAGTTGTGAATGCTAATGAGATTTCATTTGCTAAACCCGTGTGGCCTAGGGAAATTTTTTTCCATTGCATATAATGGGGACTTCTGACTTTTAAATAGAACAGAAGTGACATAATGAAAGTAGTGTTTAGAAAGATTAAATTCCAATTTATGAGGAAAGAGAAATGACTTTAGCAGTAGCAAAACATGAATTACATTGCTTTAAAATTTGAGAAAAAAATTCACTCGTAGGTTTTAAACAAAGCTATCCTATTTAACATGCTAATTTATATACATATCTCCAAGAAAAAGGAAAATACCCCAAACTTTGGAAAAACTCACAGAAGTTTACAAACTACTGGTAATGAAGGTCCTCAGAAGTTCCTTCGTTTGAGACAAAGCTAACGTAACTTAACGTCTAGCCTGCGCTCACATCTCTGAATAACTAAGAGTATCTTGTTTTCATGTGTGTCTCCAATTTCACGCTTCCTGAGCTGGTATCTGATCCTATGGTTCACACGCAATTTAAAAGGTTTCTTGTCCAGGTGACTAATAGGGGGATGGCACTGGTACTGCCTCCGCTGTTCAGACAGTACAGGGTTAATGAAACAAAAGGTGACTCAGTCATTTATGAAGTCTTAACTATCTTAGACAAGTTACTTCTGCTCTGTCTCATCTTCATTATGTGTAAAATATAAAAGGTGTAAATGATTACAAAGTCCTTTTCCAACTTAAATCGTATGATTCTAGAAAAATAACTACCTAATTACTCAAGAAGCACTTTCTTTTCCTGTATTGACTAAATGATCATGTGCTTTTCTCTCAGTCCAGATTAAAAAGATTAAAAATTTCTTTTTAATCTAAGCAAAATTACTCTGTCTTTTAAAATATGCAGACAATGGCTTTAGCTTTTAGTAAAGGGAACAGGAAGGAAGTGAGGAATAACTTTGCCTAAATGAAAGCTTCATTAGGAAAAATGAATGAAACACCATCTTTTCAAGAAAATTCATCTATTCAGAAGGGCATAGGCTCTGCAGCTATGCATACTTAACAAAGTTTATATTATTAAAATTGCTACATAAATATAGATATACATATATTTATATAGTTGGAACACAGCTAATGAACCATATTTTACTACTTAGTATTATTTCTATCAAGACTTACTAGCTATTGTAATGTTATATTTGAATATTGATGAGATAACACAGTCAAGCAAATATTATGTGCACTGTGGAGCTAAGAATACGAAATAAACTTGTTAAACGGAACTTTGAAATTCCACATTCTGAGGTGAGTCAGTTAGTACATAATACCAGGGCTGAAAGATGGGTCCAAGCCCCATCCAACAGCAATTTTTTGCATTAAATATATGAAAATCTCCCATTTATCTAAGTTTAGACATATGTGAAAAGATACAATACATAAAATAAGAATTCAAACTATTTATGAAGTAGAAGATAAAAAGATAAACAGTGAAAGGACAGCAAACTCACAGTTATTAACAACCACACCTAAAACAAAAGCAAACTAAGAGGACAGCTAGATCAGGAGTGGAACCATAGAAATGAAGATCACATGGAGGGTTAGCAACAGGGGAGTGGGAGGAGGAGAAGGGGGGAGAAGGTACAGAAATAAGTAGCATAGATGGTAGGTAGAAAATAGGTAGGGGGGTAGGAATAGTAGGGGAAATATAGAATCTAAAGAACTTGAGACACATGGTCATAAACTAAAGGGGGGAATGGTGGGGATGAGGGCTGCAGAATGGAGGGGAATAAGGGGGGAATAGAACAACTGTAATGGCATAATCAATAAAAACAAACAAACAAAAACAAAAAAAGAAAGTGAAAAAATGTTTATGAATTAATTTGGTTTGTCAAGTATTCAAAATCAGATCCCTTTTAAAGTATATTTTATTGATTATGCTATTACAGATTTCCCAATTTTCCCCCCTTTATATCCTCTGCCCTGCACCCCCAACCTTCTGGCATTCCCCCTGGCTTAGTTCATGTCCATGAGTTGTACATATAAATTCTTTGAATTCTCTGTTTTCTATACCCTTTTTTACCTCTCCCTATTTTATGCCTACCAAGTATACTTCTTCTTCCCTATACATTTTCCTCCCATTCTTCCCCTCTCCCTTCCCATTGAAAACCCTCCATGAGATGTCCATTTCTCTGATTCTGTTCCTTTTCTAGTTGTTTGCTTAGTTTTTGTTTTCATTGTTTTTCTTTTCTTTTAGATTCATTTGTTTATAGTTGTGAATTTGATGTCATTTTACCATTCATAGTTTTTTATTTCCTTTAATTTCTTAGATAAGTCCCTTTAACATTTCATATACTAAAGGCTTGGTGATGATGAACTCTTCAACTTGATCTTATCTGGGAAGCACTTGATCTGCCCTTCCATTCCAAATGATAGCTTTGCTGGATACAGTAATCTTGGATGCAGGGTCCTTGCCTTTCATGACTTGGAATACTTGTTTCCAGCCCCTTTTTGCCTGTAAGGTTTCTTTTGAGAAATCAGCTGATAGCCTTATGGGAACTCCTTTGTAGGTAACTCTTTCCTTTCCTCTTGCTGCTTTTAAGATTCTCTCCCCATCTTTAATCTTAGGCAATTTAATGATGATGTGCCTTAGAGTGTTCCTCTTTGGGGCTCTCTGAGCTTCCTGGACTTCCTGGAAGTCTATTTTCTTTGCCAGATTGAGGAAGTTTTCCTTTGTTATTTGTTCGAATAAGTTTTCGATTTCTTGCCGTTGTTCTCCTTCTGGCACACTGATAATTTAGATATTGGAATGTTTAAAGTTGTCCTGGAGGTTTCTAAGCATCTCTTCATTCTTTTGCGTTCTTGTTTCTTCATTCTGTTCCAGTTGGATGTTTATTTCTTCCTTTCATTCCAAATCAACACTTTGAGTCCTGGTTTCCTTCCTGTCACTGTTGGTTCCCGGAATATTTTGCTGTATTTAACTTTGGGTGTTCTTCATTTGTCCTTTCATTTTGTGACCAAGCTAAATCAGTTCTGTGAGCAATTCGATTACCAGGGTTTTGAATCCATCAGATAAGTTGGCTACCTCCTCATCACTTATCTCTCTTTCTGGAGTTTTGCTCAGTTCTTTTATTTGGGCAGTATTTCTTTGTCTCAGCACACCTGTTAAGTTGTAAGGAGGTCAGGCCTTTATTGTTTACCAGGGCAGGCCAATCCTCCTGGCTGCACTTCGGAGCTGTCTGTGGGGGAGGGGCCAGAGACGGAAGAGTGCAGCTCAGTTGCTGTACTCTAGCCCCACTTGCCAATGAACTCTCATGTGAAAGTGGCAGCTTCTCCTACCACAATAACTGCTCTAGTCCAGAGTCAGCTCTGAGGCTCAGTTTCCTATTCAGTCAGCTCTCCCAGTCTGTCTCTTCACTGGGATTCTCTCTGTCTGCCTGTCTTACTGGTCTGTCTGGTCTGGTTGACTGTTTCTTTAATTCCTTGGTTGTCATAGTTTCATGAAGTTTGATTTTCTGGCACTTCTTTTTGTTTATCGATTTTAGATTGGTTGTTATGTTCCTTTTGGTTGTGCAAGGAAGTGACGAGTTTCTACCAATGCCTCCACCTTGGCTGGAACTGGAACACTTTTTTTTTTATCATTAAATATTTTTTATTGTTATCCAAGTACAATTGTCTCCATTCCGCCACCCCAGTCAAATCTTAAACAGTACAGGATTTCACAAACTCTGAGAATATGCTTTCGAAGAGAGAAGAAAGAGGAAGGTAAAAGGCAGGAGGAATAGTGAGCAGCTATAAACAAACATCACAGAGTGGTGACACAAAAGAAAGAATATAATCATGGCTTAAATAGATAATAAACTCCATTTCATGAAGAAAAATTTTCCAGGCAATTTTTTATAATTTTACAGTAGAAATGGAAGCAAATGACAACTAATATGTATTATAGTCCACTGCAAATTAGTCTCTGTTTACTTAATCCTCACAACCACCCAAGTTGTCAGTATTATAATTCTTTTTAAATAAAATATATCAGAAATGACATGTGATAGAAATTATAGGAAATTGTGTCTCAGGACCCAATGGTGACATGAATACAGTCAAACATAGATGGAGTAAAAAAAAATAAAAATATTAGGTTAAATGTTCTTCCTTCTAAAATGAAGAAATATAGACAATATAAAATGAAAAAATATTAACACAAGCAGAAGAGTCTAATGTCTTAAAACCCCTTTGGAACAACATTAAGTTACTATTAAAGAGAAAAAATAATAAAGTATTATTGAGTGGAAAAAGGGGTGGTTAATTTCCTCTTGCCCCTTATTATTTTCTCTTTCTTTATAGATGATGTTCTGTGCTGAGGAAAATTAAAAAATAATCAGTGGCAATAGGGAAGCAAAGAGACCAGATTCAGAGAGTATAATCAAATTGAAAGAGAAAACAGAAATAAAAAAATCACTTTCAAAAGTTTTTACAAAGTATTATAAAGCAAAGCTTAGAGTCGATTCAATCAGTAATAGTGGCAGCAGAAACATGTAGTCACAGCAAAAATTTACATGAAAAGTTGGACTTAAGATACACACACAGGAGAGAAGGAAGTGCTATAGAGGAGAAAATAAGAGATGGTTTAATTTAACTAAAAGAGTTTCCTGCTAATTAAGCCATTTATTTTATTATAGCATATTAGAGTAACAACTTGGCTTATTCCTAGTAACTTTTTAATGATAATAAAATTATTGTTTCTTTTTTATATTATGAAATATATTTTGCTTATTACATAGCAAATATTCTGTAAAACACATAATCAAATACAAATATGCAAAGATATCTATGTATTAATCAGGCTAAGCTAAGTTTTGCAAATATAACCAAAAGATTCCCCCAATCTCAGGGGCTTCAAACAAACAAACATAGTATGTATTTTCTCGCCCATGCAATATTACCAATTGTGAATTGCTGTGGTAAGCTTCTTGGGCTGACATAACAAAACAGTGCAGTCTGGGTTGGAGGTTAAAAGTTTGAGATACAAGTTCTGACAGAATTGATTTCTCCTGAGGCCGCTTCTCCTGGCTTGTAGACCACTGCCCTCTCAGTGTGTCCTTACAGGCAAAGCCTGTTCCCCCTATGAACACAAAAGGAGGGGGGAGTCTGGCTCTCTTCCTTTTTGAAGAAGTACATTAATACTATCTTATTAACACTGCATCCTTAAGACCTAACTCACTTTAAATACCCCCTAAAGGCATTATATCCAATAAAGTTACAGCAGGAGCCAGGGCTTCAGTATAAGAATTCCGTGGAGACACAATTCAATCCTTACATTTGTCTTGAAAGTTACATGAACACACCAGATATCTACAAGGAGAGGCAGAGGTGCAGTCCTATCATGTTCCTGAAGAGAAGAAAATGGGAATACTAAAAAATATTCAAAAGGACTATCACCATGTTTACAAATTTTCATTCCATGATTGTTTCATAACTAATTTAATCAATAAAGCTATGATAAAAATCATTATATAAAACTTTCCAAAACATAATCCTCCAGTACAAATTTTACAGGAAAAAGATGTAGTAAAGAGTTTGGAACATTCTGAGCATTTTATTGTACCCTGGCAAATTTTCCTCCTAAAAATATTATCAAATAATCCCAACTCCTTAAATCTTTACAAAGATTCAACATTATTATTTAAGAACAAAAAGGAAGAAAACTTTGGTCAGGAACACTATAAAAATACATCATTTTATTCTTTTACTGTTTTCTTTCTAAAACAAGGCTTATCATTTTTTGCTTGTATATATTTTTGATGATATAAAAATATAGTTAATATTTTGGTTAATTTTTTTCAGCAAAACATGTGCCATTCAATTAAAATATTTTATCTATTCATAAAGTAATGAATAAGGTAATTATTCATTACTTTAAGGAAGAATTCTAAGTTCTAATATACATAAAAGTTTATACACAGATATTGGCCAAAGATCTCAGATAAGGAATCGATGCTTAGCAACACTTGACTGAGTCCCAAAAGGCTAAAAAGTAGATGTAACGTTATCTTTCTCTTAGCCTGTTTTTATCATCAAGTCATAAACTCACATGCCACCATCTGAAAGCATATCTGTGATATCAGAAAGAACGCAACCTTTTTTTAAGAATAACATTAGAATTTGAAGGATGAATAAGCATCTCTGATCTTCACCATTGCTTCTTTATCTCACCAGAGATGTTAGTTAAGTATGGATAGCCTCTGAAGAAGGTACAAGTCCATTAATCTACCAAGTGCTGAACTTCCTCCCGGCCTTCCTATGCCCTCTAGTCTTCAGCTGGATGTGAGCTCCTGCCTCAAGCTATTTACACCATGATCAGGCTAGTAATTAGCAAAATGTTTAATATAATATAGAAGCAATTATGAGGTGATAACATGCAATTAAGATGTTTTCAGATTAAAGATTTTATAGTGCTCTTTTTCTTGAAAAGATAAAGTGCCTATCTCAAAATGTCAAACTGCAGTGATTTAATCTGAATTATTTTCAATTAATATGCATGTATTCTTGCGATGTGTTAACCGTTGTTATTGACATTGATAAATTAAGCTCATCCCAGCTGAATTTATCCTTGGGTTGCTCTATATTTCCTGAATGTCAGCTCTTTATTCGTATTTTTTTTTCTTTGCCTACAAGCTGTGTGTGATCTAACTATAAGTCCCTTGATTCATCTCTGGGATTATAGTGATGTGTCAGTCTGGAGGAACAATAATCTGAAAGGGCATTGTTATAAATAGAGTGTTAGAATATAATTGTTTGTCATGTCATTTCTCCTCTTTAAATTCCCTGGAGTCCTGTTGAAGTAATTTAGACAGCTAAGATGACAAGAGTCTTGAGACTGTACTTATAGAGTTGTCCAATACATCTTTTGCCTATTCTGCCTTTTGAGACCATCTCATCTACAAAGTAGTAAATGCAAACATCAAATGAGTTTTGACTACAGTGTGGATTTAATTTGAGAGTTTACAGAGGCCACTCTTCATATAATACAAGCATTATGTCTCCTAATTCATTTTGTACTTGTTGGGACAATAGCTATTAAATGCCATTTAAAATTAATTAGATATTGTCATGAGTGAGCACAGTAGCTATTGAAAATAACTAAAAGGAATTAAATATTTAATGTATAGAAGTTATTCTTTTAAATGAATGTGCAGATAAATAGGTTGGGACTAAAATATTTCATTTTTAGTTAAGAGATCAAGAGAAAGTTATAATTTTATATCAGCTTCATTATTTGTAAATTAAAAATAATATTAATGATTACAGCAGTAATATATATGCCAGATAATATGGTGATTAAATTAGAAACAAATTTCATATTTCTTTCTAAACAAGATACACTGAAATTCCTCAAATTTACAAATTGTTGCTTTGTTAAGAAACACATCCATTTGCCCATGGTTTAACAATTAAAATTCTAATTTTTACAAATGATGAACAAATATGATTTAAGAGGTAACAGTTGATATAGTAATAAATATGCCTTATGCCAGGATAGATTTACCTAGTAAATAAATAACACTTTAGATTTGATTGATTTTTTCCCTATACAAGCTCACTACAGTAAGAAATTTTAATGTCTTAACAAAAGTTGTTATGTTTATAAAGAAAAAATTTAACATTTATTTACTTGGTAGATTTTGTGAATTTGACCACAGATTTTGAAGTGGGAAAGCTAGATGATCACTATAGTCATGTAAACAAAATATTAACTTTAAATTATATTTACATGTCATCTACAATAAGAAATACATTAAATTTTACTAATATTTAATATGTAATTGACATTTCTTCCCTTAGGCTGTCCTGTGCCAAGAGCCCACACCGAGGCCAAGTGCTATATCCACGTGCAATGAATGTGCCCTAAGGCAAAAGAGTTCACAGCATGAAAGCACCAGTGGGGGAATCATCAAGGCATTTGTTTGCTTTTGTTATATCTCCATACAGTGCATGGTTAAGTGAATTTGTGAACAATGTTATTTAGTTTTAATTAAGCTAATATTTCTGCAAAGTGATTTTATAATATTTCTGCAAAGAAAACGCAGCTGAACATACTCATCATGAAAGTGCAAGTAAATTTCAACAAAAATCTTTGCATAATTGGAGTTGGGATTGAAAAATTAACATCCCGATTTAATAAGAGAGTCTGATAATGCTTTTCTTCCACTTGGGACACTTATCTTTGATAAATACCTTGTTCAGTGGTAGCAATCATTAAGCAAATATCAAAATAAATTGAACTTAAATCTAGAGCTTTAAACACATAGATGCATTTCAAATTTTTAAACTAAAACAGTTTAAACTAAAACTAAATTATAAATAATAACCATGCCGTGTTTCCATCAAGTGTTGTTTGAATGATATAGATAAGAAAACATTCATTAAAAAATATAGTAGGTACTTTAAATTTTTGTTTTTTCTAGAGAGTTTTATTCTAACTTTGACTATACTATGCATTCACAGAATGTGTGTGTGTATATATATATATATATATATATATATATACACACACACACACAATAATAAAATACATTTGCTCAAACTAAACTTCACAGAACAAAAGTTCTATGGATATTACACAATCTCCATTTCTTTACAAAACAATAAATGCCTGGAACAATACCTTGGGAGTAGTAGGTGCACAATAAATATTTGTTCAGTAACACTATTGTTAGCCCATCGTTTTCCATATATTGTTACCCAGTCATGTCAATAACCTCCTGCCCACACTCAATTTCTGTCTTAGAGAATCTCTTACATGCTGGCTTTAGTTGAAGCTCGGCTGACAAGCTGCTTAGTTTAATTCTATCCCTCCCCAAAATGAGACACTGGCAGTTCAGAGTAGGCAGGGGCAAAGCACCTAGTTAAGGTTGGTGAGATCCGTTGGGACTGAGATCTGGCTGGGTTGTGACCACTTGGTATATTCAGAGTGTTAGGCTGACTAAACAATCTTTTGTAAGTGTTGCTTTAAGAATTCTGATGAATAGTATTCTGGGTAAGCCAATCATATAGACATTAAGGCCATGCTTTGCACTGGGCTAAGCGCAACTGGAAGTTCAGAGATATAGACTAGGCATTAAGAGTCTGGCTATCTGATTTTTTTAAGTTTATTTTAAGCAATCTAAGCATATGATGTCATAAGAAAATCAGCATTACATTTATCAGAATAATAGCACTCATCAAACACTAAAACTACAGCTTCTAATATTTGTATAATTTGAAGATAATTTCTCAGCCACTTGCCTATATGGATCATGAAAAGAACACTCATCCCTTCATTAGTATTCTGAATATTATCAAAATTATAAATAATCTGCTAGTATTCAGGATACACTGATTTTACTATTATATTTGTTTTTAACATCAATAAAAAATTAAGTAGCTTCATACACTAGTCAGTGTTTGTAGCTCAATATAGTTAAATAAAACAATGAGAAAATAATACTCATCTTACCCAAATAAATTTATTCATAAATACTATATATGTTCATAGAAACTTGAGAATGTGCAATATTTTTTCATGTAGTGTTTCACTTATCAGTAACTAAGCTAAGATATGAAATGAAGATTTTAAAAAATCTTCTTGATAAATTTAATTCTACTGCATGATATACATTTACATTTCCAACCCTTTAGGGAAAATTGAAAGAATTTTAACAACTGTGCAGTTTAGTTACAACTGTTTGCTAATAAAAGACTGATTTTATTTCACAGCAAGTAAAAATTACAGATAGCACAATGCTCCAACTAACACACAGACTTCATTATGTTCTACCTAGATGTATGCATGTGTTTATAAAATGTGGGCTCTCTGCTTTACAATACATAGAATAACTAACTAATTTTGAAAATCCGATCTTAAAACCTAATTCAAGGGAAAAACCTCTCAACCTGACAAAAGGAATTATTACCGGAGATTAAACTGCTTGATGTTCTCCATTGTTCTAGCTGAGTCAGGAGGGAATATTAATTGAGATGTGCCATGGATTCCGGTGTGTGTTCCATAGTGGTTCACAGGTTTCCTGGTGGTCCTTCCAACAGGAATAGCATAAATGAGTGGAATAAGAAGGATCATTCTGAACCACAGTCATTAAGCCATTGTTCTGTTTGGCACAAAAGGTAATGGTTGGTTGATTTGCTTTCTTTCTGTGCTGTTCTGATTTTCCCCTTACACCCTAATCTCAACCACTTCCTCTGTGAGTCATCAGCAGCTGGACCCAGTGAGACCACAGGAACAGGCTCCTGGAAAGGGGCGCTAATGGAGCCTATTACTCAAGTTCAATTCTCTTTAAGTGTGGTAAGAACAGCAAGTTACAAGGAGATAGAAAAAAAAGCGAATTGTTTTGCATTTTCTACTTTGAAGAGCCTCCAAATCATTCTGACCTCTTTATATTTCTGTGCAGGCACAGGATAGATGTATTTATCTCAATAGTTCTTATGAAGAAATGCAATTAGATAAAAAATTTAATATTATTACTCCCAGTAATTTAATTATATTTGAAGTAGTTTTATTGTTTATTGGTTTTGTTTTGTAGTAGTTTATGTTCTTTTGCAAATTTTAAAAACGATATTTTCAGACCTTTTATTTCATCATGTAGAGTTCATATAACAGTTTATGCTAGTGCTACATTTGAGACAGTTACTATTATAACCTCCATTATATATAAACACTTCTATTTTCTCATCACATAAGGGGATCTTGAATGAGATCCACAAAGAACAGCTTGATTTATAGTTGTTTTCTCTCCATCCTATTTGGAAATAAACAGAAAAAAGGAAAAACTCTTAGTATAGCATTGGGCTTTGATATGAGGCTGTTTCTACTGTGTGCTGGCAATATCTCCCTGGTTGTATATCTAAACCAAAGTTTAGGTTAGAGATTTTACTAAAGAAAATTTGGGGCACACCTGAGATTCTTCAAGGAGGTGGGCCATTTAACAAGACTCTGAAATAAGAAAGCCCAGATCTCAGATTTCTATCACTATTAAACTCCTCATGTGGAATCTAAGATTCCTTCAAGTAAAATGAAATATTAAAAATGCTAAGAATTATTAAAGAACCCTGATTGGTTAATATAGTTCTCCTACAGGTGTTGTAAAGGAAATGAGCAACAACCACAGACAATAGTGTCTCTTTGCTGACTAGAAGTATAAGAAAATTAGATGAGATCTCTGAGGGCAATTATGCAGTTAGAGGAAGTATGCAGTGCTCAAGTGTTTGAGGCCTGTGTCCCACTATGTGCTCTCTACCCATACAGAATTGGTTTTTTTTTCCTTTTGCTCTCCTTATAAGGTGCCCGGTATCTCTTTGCTCCCAGTCTCCCGTTTTCCCATCAGGCCATGTGTTGACCAGGAGGCTCCATTTACTGAATCCAACCAACCATTCATCCTTTAAGGGTCATGTTTCCTGAAATTCTTTGGGCATTTTTCCCTTTTCTTACATACTTTAGGGGTGAAATTTTGGAAAAAGGTAATATGATTTGCCCTACTTAGAAACATTTTCAACCAACAATAGATTCCAGAAGTTTAAAAAGGGGTAGTATAACTCTGTCATACATCAACATTTAAAATCTATTTCTACTGAACGAAATGAAGTCCAAATTATTTTGTTGGTAAGAAAACAAATTTTTTGGCTTAGTTACATTCAGAATTAGGAAAGTTTAAGTATCATATACATTATTATTCTAAAAATATACTTTCAGCAACAAAGGAATACCTGCCAAAAATGTAGTGTTAATTTTCTGAAGAATTTTAATTACCTCTTGGTAAATTTTTTAAAAAAACACCTTTTGGGAGTTGAGGAATAATAGGGGATTTAAGATTCAATGTTTATAAATCCCACATCAGCTTTTAGCAATAGGTGGCTTTAAAAGTAACCAACAGAAGTCCTGAAAATGAAAACAAATAACATTTTTTGTGTGTGTTTTACACTGCTGAAGGTTGCCAGATATTTTGAGTCATGATTACACATTGGATAATATCACCATACCTATTCAACTAGTTGCCCTTTCTCAAAGTGAATGGCATGCTAGACAAGCAAGGTTTCACCAGTTCAAATGTAAATTAAATTTTAGTTAGTAAAAGGGTAATTAAAATTTACTCATGTGTTTTGGAGAAATTCACCCAGTTTTATAGCATTCTACTACAAATTAATCCCTGATTTATGCTGATTTGCTTTCATTTAATATCTCTGGTATTAAGATTACAATATTTCCCCCATATGTTTTAAGTTTTATTTATTTAGGATGTATTGGTTTTGCACAATGAGACACCTGACAGTTTTCCAATCTTTATATACATAAAAGGCTGGGATAAGTCTGAAAGCCTTCCTATTACACCCACTTTTAACAGACTTGTTTTACGATGGAAATGGATTTCTTCTTTAAAATTTTAAACTATTTACAATTTCTTGTTTTTTATGGTATCAATTATATTTATGAGAACATTTGAAAAACTGTACAAATATTAAGTGTCCTCAAAGACTTTTGTTTTTTCTGAAACATAAAGCAGATATTAATAGATGCGATTATTTCCAAAAACCAGGGGAACAGAGAACTCATGAAAAAAGAGCAATAAAGGTGGTATTCAAAGCAGGAATTCTTTTTTAAATACTTTATTTATTTATTTTTAGAGAGGGAAAAGGAGGGAGAAAGAGAGGAAGGGAAACATCAATGTGTGGTTGCCTCTTGCACGCTGCTACTGGGGACCTGGTCCGCAACCCAAGCATGTGCCCTGACTGGGAATCGAACCAGCAACACTTTGATTCACAGTCTGGCCCTCAACCACTGAGCCACACCAGCCAGGGCTTAAAGCAGGAATTTTATAGTCAGAAAGTTTTTGTTTTAAATCCTAGCAGTATCATTATTAGAAATGTTGCCATAGTCTCATTAGCTCAGTTTTGTAAGCTTCAGTCACCTCCTCTGTGCAACAGAAACAATATTAGTCTCTGCCACATAAGCTGGCTGTGACTAGACAGTGATTAGCTCAATGCTTTGGGTAAAGTAAGTTGTCAGAAAGAAAATTATTATTACTTATCAGAATTTCCACATCAATTTACCAGTACCATATTAATGTCTACATGCATTATAGTTATTTGTATATTTAGATTATAGTTTCCACAAAATTCATGTTGCATTTGGATGTACATCTGTTTCAGCTTTGGACCACTGTAATACCTCCAAGCTGTCTTTCAAAAGAATATCTACTTGAAGTCATCAGAGTTGTAGCTTTGCCAAAATGGCACCATAGGAAACTGCAGCCTCTGTTTTTCCCACAAAGATCAACAAGACAGCAATACACAATATACACCCCACCAGCTCTTAGACTCTTCTGGAGTTCACTGAAGCATCAGCTGCACAATAGAAGAGGACCCTGGGAATACAAGCCTGAAAAATGGATAAAGATGGCTTCATTCTGCCTCCATCATCACAGCTACCAAGTAGCATTGTTCAACACCAGGCAGGAACTCCCATTATAGAGTCCCCTCACTGTTTAAAGGAACCATAGGGTGAGCCACCAGCTTCCGCAGCCACTTCAGTTTTACTCCACACACAGACTGGCACAGTGGAGTCTAGATGGCCAGGAATAGGAAGAAAAACAGGAGCAGCCATGCAGCTCTAGTAATGGTGGTTAACCAGTGAATTGCTCTGCAGATATACTCAGAAACCTTTGCTACTAAAAAAAATAAAACAACAACAACAAAGCAATGGATAGCACAGTCATTGTGAATACCCTGCAAGTTTTCACCCCAGCTCCCAGGAACCACACTGGGGGCCAGTCCAGGCCTCAGTGGCTGTGCAAGTAGAAGATGACAGCCTAGACCACACATCCGACCCCTACCACAGTGCACTTGCACAACACCAGCTTGATGCCTATCAGAAGCCTTGACTGCTACATGCATACCTGGTAGGGAGACTGGGCAGCATGGAGCCGCACACCAAAGTCATCAGTGATAAAGGGAATAGAAAAACCATCATGTGATTCATCCAGTGATTCCACTTCTGGGTAATATCCAAAGGAAATGGAAACAATATCAAAGAGACACCTGCACTTTCCTGTTCATTACGGCATTGCTCACGATAGGCAAGGCACAGAAACAACCTGTGCCCATCAACAGATGAACAGATAAAAAGGTGTGGTATATATAATTATAATTATAATTAAATATATATATAATATCATTATATATTTTATATATAGTGGAATATTGCTCGGTGATGAAAAAGAAGGAAATTCTGCTATTTGCAACATCTTTGAAGGCGTGCTAAGTAAAATAAGTCAGACACAGAAAGAGAAATGCTGTATGACTTCATGTGTATGTGGAACCAAAAACAGAACGCTGTGGTGCTAGCAAGTGGGAGAAATGGAAATAGGGAGATGTTGGTTTAAATAGATTTATCTAATTCAGCAATTTATTAAAAATCTTACTTTTTACACAAAGGATTTGGGGATAATAAATCAACAATTTCATAAAGCCTGTGGAATGGTCTGAATGTTTCAATTTTTCCATCATTCGTGTTTAAACCTATTGTCCAATGTGATGGTATTAAGAAGTAGGGCCTTTGGGTGTTGCATAGGTCATGGGAGTGGAGCCCTCATGAGTGGGATTGTTCCAGGGCACAGCCAAGAAGGGGGCCCCAAATAGGGATTTGAAATGGGGTCCAGAACTCAAGGTGTCCAGGGAATATTAGAAAGATATATAGGATGTCCTCCCCCCACCACAGATGTGAGTCGAGGGGAAGGGACAAATGGAGCAGGGCCATTGAGAGCTGCTTTGCATACCAACAGCTTTGCAGCTAACCTCTTGCATGGTAATTTCATATATCTATAACCTTTAACTGGTTGCATGGATATGTTAAATAGCTGTGGCTGTGCTTTGACCTAGAGAGAAGGGAGTGACTTCCTCCCAAGATTTAACTGGGAAGCAAGTCTCCGTGGTTACAGTGCCCATGTGAGAGCTTGGAGATGATTGACTCCACATCATGGGGTCACACCTGCTCAGACTCACTGGCAGCCCAGTAGAGCTGGAAGGATATGGAAGTGCTGGCAAGTGTACCGGATTGAGGGAGGAGTTGGAAATGGGGCTGCAGTGGAGCATTGGTGTGAGGGTTTAAACTGAGATGCGGCAGCCATTAAGGGAAGAACCATACGGCCTTGGCCAGAGCAGCAGCCCTATGAGAGAATCTCCATACAGCTTTAGCAGAGAACTGCCACTGGGCTTTGGCAGAGTAGAGATCCCCTTGCAGCTTTACAGAGGAGAACCACGTGGCTTGATCCTGGCCAATGACACAGCTGATGGTGTTGGGAGCCAGAATCTACTTCTTTTCCTGATATATGGTACCCCAAATTAGAGCAGAGAGACAAGGAAGGACTGTGTGCATCTGTGGGTATGCTTAAGGACTTTGATATTTTAAGGAAGACATTAGGTCACTACTTTAAGTCTCTATGGCTTTAAATAAATATTTCCTTTCCTTTTCACAAATCTCTGGCATTGAGAGACGTCTTTCCTATGGTGGTGGACAATGTGAACCTAGTGGGGGTCCTTTCAGTAATAGTATATTGTACTCCCCTTAGCCCTTTATTCTGTAACAGGATCAGTGCTCTTATAAAATAGAATCCAGACGGATTCCTCACCCCTTCCACCATATGAAGAAGCAGCAAAATCAGACCTACCTGTGAACCAGAAAGCAGGCTTTCACTAGCCACCAAATCTACCAGTGTCTAATCCTGGACTTAGCCTACAAAACTGTAAAAATAAATGTCTGGTTTTTTAAAAAAGAATCTGATATTGTCAATAATATTATAACAACTATGTTTGAGGCCAGGTGGGTACTTGAAATATCAAGGGGCCACTTTGTAAAATATATGATTGTCTAATCACTATGCCATACACCTGAAACTAATAAAAAATAAATTTGAATGTCAACTGTAATTGAAAAATAAAAGCTAAAAAAGGGATCTGAGAACACATGAAAAATATTTACAAATGACTTAGAGAAAAATATACATGTTTATCATTGGGTCCAGTTAATATTATTTAATAAAATAGTAATTCATGTTTTAATTAATTAACCAATCAAATAAAGTGTATTTATGTAGTAAAGTAAAAGTGTTGGATTAGAGCTGAGAACACCTGATTTTGAATTTATTCACTGCCCCTATTAACCATGTTTGGGGGCTTTATGCTTCTTGAACCTCAAATACTGTAAAAAATAAATAATTTAAATTTAAATGATGTGCCATCTGTGGAAATACCAGCTTATAGTGACTGGTCAATCAGTGGCACTTAAAATCTGAATGATATTACCTTTAAATAGACTCACAAAATATCTTAAAATTATTTTATTGTTTTTTTACTTAATAGGTCTTTTAATTACAAACTATGTATTCATGAAGCTAATTTGTCAATGAAGCTGTATACAAAAAATTTAAGATTAGTTATATATGCATAACAGGAAATGAAAATTCCCCAAAATATATATGAAATGGGAGAGCATATTTTTCTTAGATCCTTTTATTTTTCTAAGTAATTTATACTATATCTATTGACAATAATATTCTAATAATTTTTATAAGGTCCTTAACATGGAAGTATAATTTACCTTATGTTTTATTGCAGAACTATTTAATGGGTATGGATTACTTTCTTGGGGCTGCCATAACAAAGTGCTTCAAATTGGGAGTCTTACAAAAACAGAAGTGTATTCTTTTGCAGCTCTGGAGACTAGAAGTCTGTAGTCAAGGTGTCAGTAGGGCCATGCTCCTGCTGAGACTGGGTTGAACCCTATCTTGCCTTTTCTTCATTGGAACGGAGCTACATCACTTCAGTTTCTGCCCCTATTGAAACGTGGAATTCTCCTCATGGGTCTGTGTCTTTTCATCTAAAACCACCCTTATAGTGAATAAGGGCTCCCCCCCAAAAAAATTCTCTTAATTAAATTATATCTAAAAATACATAATTTAAAAATAAAGTCATGTTCACAAGCATAAGATGTTGTGATTTTAATGTATCTTTTACTGGATACAACTGAACTCTGTTATATCACAGGCAATGTTCAAGACACTGAGGACACAATATTAGAAAAGACAAAGAAAAGAAGTTTTCTAATAATGGAAATAATACTTATTTTTGCATTGGGAAAAGAAGGTTCAGGCTCTGTATCTATTCAGAGTTACATCTTGCATAATTTCTCTATCCCAGGAGTTCTTTAAATCTTTATTTCTATTTGGAGAGAATTGACGTTTTTTTTCTATTCTGAGTCTTTCAATGTGACTCAATATGAATTAACACATTATATCTCTCAATTTATTTAGACAGTTTAGATTTTAAAATAAACCTATCAGCATGCTTTGATAGGTTAATACCTGAGTATTTATTTTTGAGTTATAAATGGTTTTGCATTTCTGATTTTGACCATGAGTAAGTTCATTGATAGTGTTCATAAATGCACATGATTTTCGCATGCATATCTTTTGTTCTGGGAGCTTGCTGAACTCAACAGGCTTAAGAGGTTTTTTTGTAGACTCCTTCAAATGTCTACTTAAATATGTCCTCTACAAATATGAACAATTTTATTTCTTCTTTTTTAATGTTTATATTTGTTATAGCCTTCCCTTGCCTTATTACACTGGCTGGAACTCCCCGTACTTTGTTGAATAAGAGTGGTAGACTGTACATTTTTGCCTAATACTTATCCTAGTGGCACCATTAGCTATAATATTAGTGGTACAGTTATTTTGGGGGGTTCTTTATTCTTGTTCTTGATGCTATGGCAGATGTCCCCATCCCAACCTTGCTGCCTCCTCTCAGTCCCCATCTCCCCTCTCCTCTGGCCATCACCCCACTGTAGTTTGTGTCCATGGGTTATACATAGATGTTCTCTGGCTCATCTCTTCACTGTCTAAAAAAACATAAAAAATGGAACTTCCTTTTGACTCAATAATCCCACTTTTGGGAATATATTCTAGGAAGCCTGAAACACTATTGGAAAGAATATATGCACTCTTATGTTCATAGAAACATTATTTACAATAGTCAAGACCCAGGAATAGACCAAGTGCCCATCATGAGTGAATAAAATGAGTGAATAAATGAGATGAGTGAATAAAAAGCTGTAGAATATTTTTGGTAGACATTCATTGTCAGGTTAAAGAAGTCACCTTTATTCATATCTTCTGTACACTGTTATCATGAATGATTCTTTAATTTTGTCAAGTGCTTCTATATATTATTCTATATGAATTTTCTTCTTTAGCCTTTTAATATGGTGAATTACAATTACTGATTTTTTAAAATGTTAAACCAACATTTATCTCTGGCATAAATCTCACTTGTATATGGTGCAGAATGATGCATATATATAATTATGTGTGTACATATATTGCTGAATTCTATTTTATACTACTTTATTGTGCCTACATTTATGAGGAATATTAATCTTTAGAGTATTTTTTGTGTTTTTTTTGTACTGGCTTAGTATCATAGCAATATTAGTTTCAAAAAATTAATTGAGAACTTTCCTTTCTCTTGTATTTTCTGGAAAAGATTGTGTAAAATCAGTTCTTCAACATTTGATAGAAGTATAGTAAAACAGTTTGGGTCAGGAAATGTGTTTTCAGGGGAATTTTAAAATTAGGAGTTTCACTTTCTGAAAGTCATAGGGTTATTCACATTGTGTCATGTTAGGTATATTGTAATAGTTTCTATTTTTTTGAGAAAGGGTTTCATTTAGTCTAGAGCATCATGTTTATGTGTGTGTCATATTCCTGTATCTTTTTGTTGTCTGCAGGCCCTGTAGTTATTCCTTGTTTCATTCCTAATATTAGTAATCTATGTTTTTTCTTTTTTTCTGTCAGTCTTGCCGGAAGTCATTTTAATTTTTTCAAGAAACTAGCTTTTGTTTTATTCAAATTCTGTTTTTCTGCTCTCAATTTCATTGCTTCTGTTCTCATCCTTACTAATTTTTTTCTTTTCCCTTCTTTGGGTATAATTTGCTTTTTTTCTAGGTTCTTGAGATGCATGCTTAGCTTATTAATATGAGTTTTCTCCTCTCTTCATTGTGAGCATTAAATGCTTTAAATTTCTTCTCAGGACTGCTTTAGCTGTGTCCCACAAAATGTGATATTTTGAATTTTTATTTTTATTCACTTTAATGTATTTTTATATTCATCTTGAGACCTTTTCTTTGTGGATTACTTAAAATTGTTTTGTTTTGTTTTCAAGTGTTTAGTGATTTTTTTCTATTTTTGCATTAATGATTTCTAGTTCTTTTAAAAGATTTCAGTTCTTTTAAACTTTTTGAAGTTTGCTTTATTTCTCTTCTATAAAATCAATTATGTCTCTTGGTACATAAGTATATCAAATACACTTCCTACAAAATTTTCAATGATTTCCCTAGAGTGTGCATGTACATTTACAATGAAGCCAAGTTCACCATCCAATAACTATATACTCCTTCACAGGTATTAGCCCAGAAATGGTCAATAACCATTGGTCAATTATTTGTTTTTCTGGGTAAATTATTGGTCAATTAAAAAGTTTTATGCTTCATTCTCAAGATTTGAATTTTTTTGTTTTTATAAATAATTTTATTGGCTAGAGCCTTTAGATAACATTACATAATAGTGCTGTAATAGTGGGTATTTCTTGTCATTTAGTGGTAATGCCTTCATACTTGTTACTGTTTTACTGAATTTTTGTTTATTAATATGTAACTTAATACCATATGTGTTTGAACTACCCTCCTTTTATGTTATCAGTTTAGGTATGAAAACAAATTGTGAATTTTAATTTGTAAAATAACCTCTCAAAGAGTTTGAAAAAACAAAATTTCTAATCCTTGAATGTTTGGATGAATTGAGTAGTGAAACTGTCCAGTGCCTTATAGAAGTTTGGTCAATTCCACTTATTACAGTTATTTTTTAAATCTCTGATAAACAATCAAATATAGTTCACTTTACCACAGTGCTCACACTTATTTACTGTTTGCATGGTATTTTACCAAAGAGATGCTGGCCACCAGGATGAGTAAGTACCTCTTTCCTGGATGAAAGAAAGTACCATTTGCTATCCTCTTCCTAGGGAGGGTGGGTCTCATTACTTTTGCATTATTATATGTTTTTCTTAAGTTGTAGGCAGTAAAAATAAAGTAGTAACATTGCAGAAAATACAGAAGTCAGGTAGGGCACCAGCTTGAGGGGACTACCACCAAAATTTGGGAATAGTGGTAAAAGGTAGCTATAACAGGTTAGATTAGAAATTGATTGGTTGCAAAAGAACACTTATGTTGTTACTGATGTATTTATTATACTAAGCTCTTTTTTCCTTTAATTTACTCTCACACTCCATAATCCTAGTGTTAGGGTACCAATAAGTGTTTGCCTTTACCGGCTTTGCTGCATGTAGTCATATTTCAGGTGCTATAATTTGATAAGCAGTGCATTTGAATAAACTTGATCATTACCTCTATTTCATTATATAATAAAAACAGTGACTTATGTTTGCAATTCTTGTAAAGCTTGTAATTTACAGTAAAACTACTTTTTGTTTTTATTTATCTCTTACCTGTTAAAGCATATTTTTGATTACTGATAAGAGTAAAGTTAAAATGTGAAGCAGAAGAATCTTCAAAAACTGCCACATGGAAGTACTGAGCCCTTGAACGGTCATTGGACTTTGCCCTTTAGCAGTCTCTTCCCCAGCTGTGTAAAATTTGAAAGTGATTGCTTGTTGAATTGAAAGAAATTCTGTGAGTCGAGTCCTAAGGGCTAAGGCCCCATTGTAGATGAGAAGAAGCCCTAAGAGGATCACTTCTGTTTATGTGACAGCCAGGCATGATCTCAACTCCCAAATCTCATCTTCAACATCTGAGCACGGCTAGTGAATCAGAAGAGACAGAGTTCCAAAAATGGGTGCTACACATATGTAGCTGCGTATGTACTTCATATTGGCTTGGGGACAGTAAGCAAGTTTAACATCTCAACTTAAATGATGTTGACCTGAACACAAACAAGAGTCTCTTAACTCCTGGACCACTCTATTTATTCCCTTTAACCTTAGCCCATTCTGTAATAAAATGGAATCCTGCTAATAAGGCTTATGACAATGATAATAAACATGCCTACAAAGTAGAAGCACAAGTATGCTTTTGAATAATGGAAACATCCTGTGGCCAGAAAGTCCCAGGAATTAATACAGTCAAGTAAGGGTTTTTATTTTCCTAACTAGAAAGTGGACATACCAATAAATTCTTACCAAAGTAATAAATAAGGCAATCAAAGTTCATCCTTCTTTTTATCCAATTAGGATGAATTTATTTTATTTTAGCTAACATTTTGATATAATAATTGTAGCTAGAAGATTAATAACACGCGAGGCAGGGGAATCATTTAAGGGAAGCAGTTATTTTCTTAACTAGCAAAATATTTCTGAAATCTTTGCTGGCTGTATCCAGAGCAAATTTAACAAAGACCATGTTTATTAACAGTCCCTTTGGTTTGTCCCAGATTACTTTTCAAGATCTAGTACTTTACTTCCCTTATTATTTCCTCTTCACCATGTTTTCCCTCATTTTAAATTCTCCATTGAGACTGCTTACCAATTCGATTATCCCCAAACTCTCACTTTAAGTTAAAAAATAGTATATTCAATAACCCTAGAACAAATATAATTTATAAAAATAGTAATTTGCAGTGCCAGCTCTTTAGAGGGATTTTTTTCCCTCCTCTGTGAATGTGTCTAATGAGACAATGTGTACCAGGAGGCGAATAGACCATTTGGGTTCCCAGATTGCTTGCCCTATTTAGCATTATTTTTTTTTTAGGTTGCAATTAGTATTAGCCTTAAGAAATGAATGAAAATTGACGATGAATGGAAAAAGTTAATAGATGTTAGTAGTGTAATTAGCAAGGGTCTGATCTTGCAAGAGTGGTTTTACAACTGCAGTCTTTGGAGGACTTGCAAGTCTCTAGCCTGTCTGTGTGGAGCTTTGTACTACAAGCGAGGGAAGGGGTTCAGTGGAGAAAAAATGAATTGCACTCCTCCGCCACTCCGTGATCCCGGGGAGGCAGGAAATGATAAGTCCCAGCGTCATTCAGCCTCACAGACCTAGTCCATCTTTTCATCAGATAAGTGAGGACAGAACATAATAGAAGTTTAAATGGTCTGTGGGAGCAGATATAACGGAATTGAAATGATATTTTTATCTCAATACAAAAAATAGAACTGCTCAGTGTGAAAAAAGACGTATCTAAATATGTTGCTAGAAAAGAGTGATCCCTTTACATAAAAAAGCAGTATCGGAAATTTCCTTTTGTGCAAGTTTTTTACCATTTGCCCAGAGGGCATCTTTTACCTGGTATCAGTCCTTTGTCTGAGTGGGCACAAAAAACACCTAATTTTGCAGTAAAAAGTATTGGAGAGAAGTCTAGAGCAAAAGAGACAAAGAACTTGAAATAAATAATGTAATTAGTATGTGTTCTGAAATACTTAGTTTGCTCATAAAACTTTACAATTGGAATATACATTTAAAACTAACAACACTCAGTGTTGGCAATGCTGACAAGAAATGATACCTCTCACACATTGCTTATAGGCATATAAAGTATAAAAATGTCCTGTATGGCCATCTGGGAATTATAAATACAAAGCATTAAAGATAAAATAGTATTTCACCCTGTAACCACAGTACAAAGTAATCTACCATAAAGAAAAAGGTATGACTAAAATAGTGAATGTTAAATACATGGATGTTCTCTCCAGCACTGCCTAGAATTTAAAATAATAAAAGGAACCAAACAAAATAACCAGCGCTAGGGGATCATTATTATGCACTGATACAGTGGGATATAATGCACTATTTTTTAGTAAAAGAGTTTACATATGGGGCAATTATGTAAAAATAAAATCAAGGTGAAAGAAATTCTTTTTAATTAAGTCACAAAGCAATTTTAACTACATTAAAATGTTAAAAAAATTGCCTGCAGAAGTGGAACACATTTTATTGTTTGCATCAATAAAAAAGTAGAAATCTTAGGAAGACTATTATATTTTGCTATATATAATGTGCACTTTGCCCAAGATATTGAGGAAAAAAATAAGAATGTGCATAATACATGGGTAGTACTACTTCCATGTCAATATTAATATATTTAACATATGCTTATGCATTAAAATTATAATTCTAGAAAACGATAACAATATCCATATGCAAAGTAGTATCCTGGAAATGATCATCAGTTCTGTTTCTAAATATAAATAAATAGTTGAATTTAAAAATTAAATTGAAAGTTTTTTTTTTAAGTTTGGGCCAAAAATGTAGGTGCACATTATACACAGGAGCACATTATACATGGCAAAATACAGTAGTCATACCACATATGACATACAAAAATCTTAATTTACTTAATATGTAAAGAGCCCTTGCAAACCAACACAAAGACAAATAACACCCAACAGTAAAATAAGAAATATGTGCATTAACATTCAAATTCCAATAAAGACATGCAAATTGTCTGGAAGGATTCCCAACCTTATGATTGTAAAATTCTAGATAAAGCAACAAGGAAGTACCACTTTTTCATCTATCATACTGGTGGCTATTTTTTTTTAATGGTAGTGTACAGGTTTGGTAAGGGGGAAAAAACAAAATGCAAAAGTGGCCCCATTTCATTTTTCTGGCTACAGAACATAGTGACATATCTGGAGATCCATAGGATAAGAGCTGTAAAAGGGTAAATGTCTATAGTTTTATTCCACAATTGCATTTCTAGGTATTATCTTGCAAAAATACTAGTACATATCGAAACATTTTTATGAAAGAGTATCTGCTGCAGCATTGTCAGGAAGGCTTAAAGATCAAACATAAGCCAACAGTACACATAAGCGAATTGCAGTACGGTCTTCTAATGTGATCTAAAACAGTAAAGTAGATCTATATCACCGATATTTGACCCTCTGAGGGTCTGTAAATAAAATAAATCACTGATTAAAAAGTATCTAATTTTGGTCTGTTATATGTTTTCATTTGTGTAAAAATAGGAAAAATATATGAAAAAAGTTTGTAATGGGAAGATGATGAATTTTTCACCATACAGAATTTTGTTTGTGTAATTTTTTTCTACCCTGAGCATAAAAGTGTTTTTATACCTAAATTTTTAAAGTATAATTATTAATATATAATTCTTTATTCTTAAAACATATTTTATTGTATACTATACATCATATATAATATTAAATTATGTTATATTGTATCTTTAGTAAGATGTGGAAAAATTGAAACAAATTTAACAAATAATAATAATTAATATCGATGGATTTATGATTAATTATTTTTGTGGTTTTTAAAAATGTTCTAGGTTTGTTCATTTTTATAATGAAATAAGCATTTACATGTAGAGAAGCTATTGGCAGATGTTTTTATATTTGGTATGGCATTTTCAGGATACTAACTTAAGTATTTTATTTTAGAAAATTTCTTAAATTATAGACCATATTTTGCTGTGTGTACTGCACAATTTTTTGCCCAAATTTGTGAGGGTAAAATAAGGATGTACATTATACATGGGTAGTACCTGAAATGCCTTGTATCTATTCTTGTGTTTTGTAATTATTTGTTACACAACATTGCTTTTATCACAATATGTTCAAAAATAAATGCTAAAATTCCTTTTTAGTACAAAAAACAAGTATCTAAATGTAAATAAATAAAGTATTAAATTAAAAAATTAAAATGAAAGATTTTTTTCTCCTGAAAGTTTGGGCCAAAAACATGGGTATACATTATATACAACAAAATATGGTTATTAAATCTTTCTTCTATTCCAATATTCTGGATTATTTTGATTCTTAATTTATGTATACATTAATTTCTTTTGACTCTCTTTTATAACCATCATTTTTCTAAGACTTTTTAGCTTCTTTTGAATTCCCATTTAATTTTTGTTACTTTAAAATATTTCTCTATGTACATTCCTGTATTTTACATAATTCTTTTTTTTGTTTTCCCCAACTTTTATTTTCTCTTTAATATTATTTTTCTTCCTCTTTTGAAAGATGATTATTCATTTTATTTTATTGTATTTCCATTTAGCTCCCTAAATTTTTGCATTTTTACTTTGTGGTCTTCATTCAAAGAAGTAACTGCTTATTTTAAAAAACTGGATAATTTATTACTCACATTTTTTAAAAGCTCAGTTGCAACATTTTCCTGGTGAGTAACATCATCTGTTAGAAAATTATACTGCTTCTTTGATATTAATGGTGATTTTGTATCTAAGCTCTGTTAGGGTCTTTTTTAATGTCCATTGTTAAAACTAGGTAACTTTTCCTGAACAAGCTATTTGCAAGAGGTTTCTTGGAGCAAAGATTCATTTTAGTAATATCCCAGATGGTTGATTTTCATAATGCTTGTCTAATTACTCTGTTGCACCACACTCCATGTCTCTGGAACCCGCTTTCCTTGTTTCTATAATACAGACTCAGTCAGGATTTGCTCCTGGCCGTTCCCCTCTATTTCTGCTTCTGCTGTGTGTGTGTGTGTGTGTGTGTAATTTTATATATTTGGAAAGTATATATGCACATAGTTATATACCATATTAAAATTATATATTAAATTATATATATAATTTCCAATTTTGGTTATGTCCCTTATCTTCTGAGAGTATACATTTGCTAGTGCTTCTGAAATCTGTCAGAATAGCCCTCTGTCCTTATCCCTGTTTCTGCTGCTCTTCCTCCTTTCTTTCTCTTATATAGTTCTTTGTTTAAATGACTTTAATCTTTCTCTCATAGAATTACAAAAGGTTTTAGTTTTTATGACTCTAAATTTTTATTGAATTTATTGGGATGACATTTTAAAGGTTACAGGTGCATGATCTAAAATACATCATCATATATTGTACTGTGTATTTACCAGAAGTCAAGTCTCCTTCCATCACCATTGTATTCCTTCCTTTACCCTCTTCTACCACCCCCATTCCATTTCCCTCTGGTAATCACCGTGCTGTTGTCTGTGTCTATGAGTTCTTTTTTTCTTAATCCCTTCACCTTTTGACCCAGTTCCCCAACCTCCCTCCCCTCTGACTGCTGTCAGTCTGTTTTCTGTATCTATGTGTCTGTTTCTCTTTTGTCTGTTTATTTTGTTCATTAGATCCCATTAATAAATAAAATCATATGGTATTGTCTTCCTCTGACTGGCATATTTCACTTACATAATACTTTCCAGGTCTACCTGTGTTATCACAAAGAGTAAGATTTCCTTCTCTTTTACGGCTGAGTAGTTTCCATTGTATAAACGTACCACGTTTTTTTTTTTTTTTGGTCTACTCATCTACTGAATGGCACTTGGGCTGATTTTTGGCGATTGTAAATAACACTACAATGAACAAAGGAGTACACATATTCTCTCAAATTAGTGTTTTGGGTCATGTCAGATATATTCTCAGGAGCAGAATTGCTGGGTCATAACAGAGCTCCATTTTTAATTTTTTGAGGAAATTCCATACTGTTTTTCATAGTGGCCGCAGTAGTCTGCATTCCACCCACAGTGCTCAAGGATTCTGTTTTCTCCACATCCTTGCAAGTACCTATTGCAATTCTGACATTTGTGAGGTGATACTCATTGTGGTTCTAATTTGTACTTCTATCGACCATATTTTTATATGTCTATTAGTCATCTGTATGTCCTCTTTTGATAAGTGTTCATTCAGGTCCTTGGTTCATTTTTTAAATTAGATAGTTTATTTTTTTGGTGTTCATAAGGACTTCATAAATTTTGTATGTTAACCCCTTATCAGGTGTATCATTGTCAAATATGTTCTCCCATTCAGTGGGTTCTTTTTTTCATTTTGGTGATGGTTTCCTTTGCTGGGAAAAGAAAATTTTTAGTTTGCTATAGTCCCATTCATTTATCTTGTTCCCTTACCTGAGAAGATATATCATAAAAATATTGCTACAAGAAAAGTTTGAGAATTTATTGCCTATGTTTTCTTCTAGGGTTTCTACAGTTTTGCATGTAACATCTGTCCTTAATCCATTTTGAGTTTATTCTTGTGTATAGTGTAAGATGATAGTATATTTTCTCTTTTTTATGTATCTTTCCAATTTTTTTGACAACATGCTAAATGGGCAAAAACTAAAATTATTTCCCTTAAGATTGGGACCAAAACAGGAATATCTGCTTTCACAAATCTTATTCAACATAGTACTGGAAGTTCTAGCTACAGCAGCCAGACAAAGAAAGAAATAAAGAGCATCTAAATTGGAAAAGAAGAAGTAAAACTGTCATTATTTGCAGATAACATGATAGTGAATATAGACAACCCTATAGATTCCACCAAAAACTACTAGAACCGTAGTTTTAGTAAATAAATTCAGTAAAGTAGAAGGATACAAGATAAATATCCAGAAATAAGTTTCATTTTTATGCACTAATAATGAACCATCAAGAAGGGAAACTAAGAAAATAATTCAATTTACAATGGCATCAAATAAAATAAAATGAAACACCTAGGAACTTTAACTCAAGATGTAAAATCCTGTACTCAAAATATTATAAGACACTGAAAAAAATCAAAGAAGATAAAAATATGTGTAAGCATATATCATGATTATGGATATGAATTATTAACATCATTAAAATGTCCATATTACATATAGATTTAACGCAACTTTTATCATGATACCAATGGTGTATTTCTAGAACCAGAAAAAATATTCCCAAAATTTATATGAAACCAGAAGATTAACACAGCAATACTGAGAAAAAAGAAGAAAGTTGGAGGAATCACACTGTCTCATATCAAACTATAGTACAAGGCCATAGTAATGGAAACAGCGTGGTACTGGCATAAAAGAGACATGCAGATTAAAGAAAAAGAATAGAGAGACCAGAAATAAACTCATGCCTTTATGGTTAATTAATAATACAATAGCCAAGAGTTGGAAGCAACCTAGGTGCCCATCAGTAAATGAATGGATCCAAAAATTGTGGTACATATACACAATGGAATTCTATGCTGCAGAGAGAAAGAAGGAGCTACTACCCTTTGCAACAACATGGATGGAACTGGAAAGCATCATGCTGAGTGAAATAGGCCAGGCATTGAAAGACAAATACCATATGATCTCACCTTTAACAGGAAGCTAAACAACAAAACAAACAAGTAAGCAGAAAAAAAAACCCAAAAAACAAAGACACTGAAATAGAGAACAAGGGGATAGTGACCAGAGGGGAGAAGGAAGGGAAGTTAAGGGGAAAAAAGGGGGAGGGATTTGGAGGAACAAATAGGAAGGACACAGGGACGAGAACTAAGGGGGGGGAGGAAATGAGAGGGAGGTGGGGAGCAAGGGGCAGGGGAGGGTGGGATGGGAAAAATAGACAAAAAACTGTACTTGAAAAATAACTAAATAAAATTAAAAAATTTAAAAAAAAAAATATTTGACAAAGGAGACAATAACATACAATGGGATAAAGATAGTCTATTCAATAAATAGTGTTCTGAAGCTTTTTTATCACATTTTCAAATTTCCCAAAGTTGACTTGATGTCAAGATTATAATTTAAATAAACTAATACATAAATATAATAAGCTTTGACTTAAAATTGAGTAAGCATCAATGCTTACCATTCTCCCTTTTATAGCATAGGTTTGCAATTTATCTAAGGCCACTAGATCACTGTTCAATTAATATATCATCAAGTAAAATACATGGATAATTCCTCAGATTGCACATTTAAGAGTGGGTATAATAGATTTTATTTCCCTTCAGAAGAAGACATGTATGATGACTTTTATTTCCTTTCAAAGTAAACTGACCCTTGAACAACATGGCAGTTAAGGATGTCGATCACTGTGTAGTCAAAAATCCATTTATAACTTTGACTTCCCAAAACCTAACTACCAATAGCCTTATTCATAATAATTGATTAATACATATTGTGTATGTTATGTGTATTATATACTCTATTCTTAAATAAAAGTAACCTAGAAAAAAGAAAATTATAAGGAAAATAAAATTATTCACAGTATTTATTGGAAAAAATCCTTGTTTAATGGACCTTCGCAGTTCAAATCCATGTTGTTCAAGGGTCAGCGGTATACAAGGCAATCTCTTTCAACTTCTTGCATTTGAGATGATGAAAGAAATGGATTTGTTAAACTCGAATTTTCTTTACTTGTAAGTAACCTAATTTATTCCATGGTGACAATTTTGTTTTAAAATATGGATAGATTAGAGCAATTGCATTTAATTCCATTGCTGCTTTTTCCACAAAATTTATCAGAATTCTTTAGTATTTGGTCATTTGCTGGTTTTTACTCTATCTTCACAATCTATTGAATAAGTTGGTGGTGACATGGGCAGAAACCAGCTAAATGTCTGTGTTCATAATTCTGAGTCACTTAACAATTTATAAATTTATTCAAATGAGCCTGCTAATCTTGAAACACTTATGTATCTTCTATTTAAGATAACCTTCTTGTCATGGCTGGTATGTCTCAGTGGTTGAGTGCTGGCCTATGAATCACTGGGTTGCCAGTTCAATTCCCAGTTTAGGGCCCATGATTGGGTTGCAGGCCAGGTCCCCAGTAGGGGGCATGAGAGAAACAACCACACACTGATGTTTCGGATGTTTGTTCTCCCTCCCTTTCCTTCTCTAAAAAATAAATGAATAAAATCTTTTAAAAATATAAAAATGAAATAACCTTCTCTTATGATAAATAATTGACACCTCCAAGGGATTTATTGTGCCCAAACTACTGTAATTATTTCAATTTCAAAGAATACATAAATTCATAAAAAACCCAGAAAATCACATTTTATCTGCACAAATAAATTTATGATGATGATGTCCACAGGATTTCATATGACCTTACTTTAACATTAATTCTAAAAGATGCTTCTTAAATTTTCTTAATTGCTGGATTATTAAAGTAAACATATACCATCTCCTAATTATCTCTTTACAAATACCTTTTATGAGGGTTTTAATGTTTAAGTATGCATATAAAATTAATTCCCCATACTTTACAGTCATATCTCACATAAAATTATACATAAAACAAATTATTTCATACTTAATGAATCAAATTCTTCCAGTTCCATTATTCACTCTTTCAGTAAAATAAATAGATTCATAGTTACTTGAAAGAGTTATTCAACTTCCAAAAGTGCTTGGCTTCCTCCCAAAAAGTAGTTTACACAGTGACACTCTATGAGTGATAAAGTAATATGAAGAGATGCTTATAAACTCACAAGAGCATACATCTGCTAATAACTGGAATTACCCTCTGAGTCTCAGCAACTTCTTATGAATTTCTTCTTTCAATAGTAAAAATATTCATCATTTTAGGGTAGACCGGCTTTTTCATGTAGTCAACTAAAAGTTGTCCGGTAGCATTGTATAATTTCCAAAACTTACAGAAAATCTTCTAGAAAAATTAAAATACATATATTTTACATCAAATTGCACATGATAATTTTATGACATTATTGAAATGTTAAATTGGGAAACCATAGACATTTTAGAATATAAAACATAATTCTTTTTTGTTTCAATACATTTTCAAAATATAATACAATATTTGAAATTGAAGCCCAATATTAAAAAACAGAGTCGTTGCTGATCTAGCTCAGTTGATTGAGGGGGGCCTATGAACCAAAGGGTCACTGGTTTGATTCCCAGTCAGGGCACGTGCCTGGGTTGCAGGCCAGGTGCCCAGTAGGGGACACATAAGAGGAAACCAGGCATTGATATATCTCTTCCTCTCTTTCTCTCTTCCTTCTCCTCTTTCCAAAAATAAATTAATAAAAAAATTTTTTAAATCTTAAAAAAAAAACAAAGATTTACCTGTCTCTTGTGTAGCGATAAATTTTAATGTCTTATAGCCATGTAAACTACAATCAGTTATAGTTTACATATAATTTAATTAAAAATCATGAAGGATGTATTCATGTTTAAATGTGACTCCTTAACTTTTTTTGTATTAAAAAGTTATGTCTTTTCTCTTTTACAAAAATACATTATATGTTATATGTTATGCCTCTTCTTGGATTTTAATTCTTCCATTACTACCTTAAAAAAAATAAAGAACTTTAATCTGTTACTCTCTATTGGGTTTTGTCTTCTTATATTTAAGAATGCAGTTATCCTCTATCTTGAGATAACTCACATGACTTATGACCCTGAGTAGCTATTGCCCTAATCTCTTTAAGGGCATTATACAGATAGAGAAGACACAGATTATTCTGAGTTTGTATGGTCTATTAAATATTGTAGTATTATTCTAAGCAATATTACTCTTAAATATTATTCTAAGAATATGTAAAACATTTAATAAAAGGGATAACAAGGTGCAGAGAGTAAAACAAGTTATGCGACAAGTTTTGGATCTTGAACAAATCATTCTTTCCATAGTATAGAGAATAAATTTAGAGGTAGGAGAGTGGATGGTTGGAGACCTATTTAGAAACTAAAATTGCAAGGATTTAATGATGGATCAAATATGGAATGATTCTTCAGTTTCTGGCTTAGGGAACTGGACACATAATATATCTGATACCTGAAATTGGGAATTTATGGGGTTTTTTTGAGGAAAGGTTCTAGAAGACACCATGAGTTAGAAGTACTGTGGATACATGCAGATTGAGCTAGTGAGTAGGTAGCGGCATTCAGTAGGTAGCTGATGTTCTGAAAGTTTGCAAGTTACCCACAGAAATGTACTTATAATATATTTTTCAGTAGTTAATAATTTGTGGATGAAATTTCATAATAGAAGTTGTTTTGATAAAAATCTTAACACAAGTGTCTGTCTTTGAGAATGCCCAGAGCATTCCAATCACTAAAGTTTAGAACCACTGATTTGCACAAAATTTTCCTTCAGATGTGCAATTATGTGTTGAAAACAAAGCAAAAATGTAATTTTGTATTTAAAATTACAGAACAGATATGTGATATGGGGCTTCTAATTTATGGCAGACATTATGCTACCTATTCTACATGTTCCCTCATTTAATCTTCAATAGCCTTTATTTTAAGTAAATTACATTAACTTTACTTTATTGCAGCTCAGGAAATGAAAACTGATTAATCATTTTTTACTCAGGATATACAATGATACTGTACATAGAGAATTTTAAACATTCCACTAAGAAACTACTAGAACTGATCAATGAATTCAATAAAATAGCAGGATACAAAATTAATATCCAGAAATCAGTTGTATATTTATATGCCAATAATGAACTAACATGAAAGGAAATTAAGAAAACAATCTCATTCACAGTCACTTCAAGAGACTGAATACCTAGGAATAAATCTAACCAAGGATGTAAAACACCTGTACTTGGAAAATTAAAAGACACTGAAGAAACAAATTGATGATCCAAGTAAGTGGAATCACATACTGTGTTCATGGATAGGAAGAATTAACAACACTAAAATGTCCATAATACTAAAAGCACTATGTAGATTCAACACAATTCTTGTCAAGTTAAATTTTCAATTTTATTAAAGATAGACTGTCAAAAGACCAAGCTTTCAGTTGCATCATTATAGTAGCTTGTGCATTTATACTGACTAATAATGCAGCCTTTGAATATACAGCACATGAAAGAAAAGGATCGTGATGTCAACTTGCCTTATTTCAGGATGTTCTTGTTACATCAAAATTACATGCAAAGATAACTCATTGTCATATGAATCACTGTGCCATGAAAATTATGCATTAAAATAACATGACAAATTCAGGTGTGTGGGCAAAACAAAACATATCTTAAATAGGGTTATTTTTTGGTTCTCTTAGATCATAATATTCAGTTGATATTCTTTGAATATTTACCTTAAGATTGAAAATTGTAGTTATAAATGCTAAATTTACATTTAAAAAATTAAATCAAAATGACTGCTACAATGGCATTTCTTTAGAAAAGACTATATGAAAATTAGGACTTTTAAATTTTTCTAATAGGAGTGTTGCTATTCCTTCAAAATTATGGTGAGTTTTTTCAGTAGTATATAGTATTTTGCATTTTCTTCATACTTAATAAAAAATACATGTTTTCTAATGCTTACCAAACTTTGAGTTTAAAGTAGTTCATTTATTTGTCTTAAGCTTTAGACTAATAGACTAAATAATGACTATATCAACAGTGCTTCCATAAATGAAATCTATATTACATTTTTTAAACTAATGACTTTTTATTTTATTTATTTTTTAAGAATTTGTTTATTAATTTATTTTTAGAGAAAGGGGAAGGGAGAGAGAAAAAGAGGGAGAGAAACTTTGATGTGAGAGAGAAACATCAGTTGCGTACGTGCCCCAAATGGGCACAGAACCCACGATCCAAGTAGGTGCCCTGACCAGGAGTCGAACCAGTGAACTTTCGTTTTGTGGGATGATGCCCAAACAACTGAGCCACACTGGTTAGGTCCACAAATGACTGTTTTAGCATCAGTAGGTCATTTAATTGTTTTTGTCTTGGGGATTTAGGAAGAGTCGTCATTTTTTGGTTAATCAGTTTTGGTGGTGAGGCATAAGTAATCACCTAACATGGTGTATGTATGCTGTTTCCTTAGTAACAAACAGTAATTATGTGTTTAAAATGTATTGTAAATCATTACAAAAGTGTTGCAAATATATTTAGTTTTAACTTTTGGCATGGTAAAGGAAAACTAAATATTTCAGGTTAGGAACGGTTTCACATTTCGGATCTATTACAATTTACGACTTCACACCACTTTGTTTTGCTTTTGTGTTCCCAGTTACTTTAAGGAATGTGAATCTCAGTGAGTTACATTTATTTTGAAATAAAATTGTAGTTCAAAACAAGTTTCACTGCCAGTGGAAATTTTCTAGAGGTGTCGGTATTTTTTTAGGAAGCTGTATTTGTTTATGCATTCCCTCTCTGTAAGCCACTCTGTTCTATCATAATAAAACCTACAAAGGAAGGGTCTGCTCCACAAAGCAATGTTGATATGATACTAAAAGGACAAACATGGTACTTGTTTGTCAAAAGTGTTTCCAATGATTATTTTATCAAAGTAAAAATAAAACACTTCATTGTAATTTCCATTATGTGCTTGAAATTTTGAAAATATTCATGGAAGATTATAATAATTAACATTTTTGGTTAAACATCTCTATATGTCAGTCAGAGAAACCAATTTTTTTATTATTTTATGTAATAATGACCTTGGAAAATAACCTGGCTTCATAACTAATAAAAATTATTTTCTTATTGAATTGGCTTTTTAAATCATTAGAACTATTTTTGCTATTTATACAGATATTTTAATTTCACTTTCTGAATTTGGAGAAAAAATCATAGACTGAATTTTACTTTCAAATATAAATCATATACACATACTAAAATATATGTGCATTTGAGTCTGTATTTAAAACATGAGAAGTATAGTAGATTGTTTAAATTCTAAACAATAAAATTAAATAGCTCATATTCTCTTTAATCTGGAGAATATTAAAAGTATTTTTTCCTAGAGTTACCAGCTTATAGCTAAAAATATTAGCTCAACTAAATTAAAAATTCCCTTTTTATATTGCATAGCACAGCCAAGCATGACTGTTGCTGATTAAATGTACATCATTTTTAATATGGTGTTTGCACAAAGTCATTAGAAAACCAAAGTCTAGTGATAAGTAAAGAGGGCAGAGAAAAATATAAAATTTTTACAAACTTAAATTATAACAGAAACATAAACATATTAGAGCTCTTTTATAACACTAGTTTGGCATGTGAAAAATTTTGAATAGCCTAGGTAAAATATTAACAAGAAATTTAGAATCATATAATATGCAAAATTATCTAGTGCAAGTATTACAGTATGGTAGATACTCAAAAATATTTGTTGAGTCAACTGAAAGAAGACACATGAGTACTTAGAGAGGAAAATTTGCATATATTTTGAATATAGAAGAACTTGATATAGTTTTAATACATTTGCATTTTGAGAATCTCAGTGAGGGAGTTTCTTTCATTTAATTTACTTAACTTTGCTTTAATTGATTTTTCAGAGAATTCCTGAGGTAACAATGGTTCCTCAGGGTGCTGATTTTGAATCATGTTATGCTTAATCTTTTTTTAAATCAACTAGCTTAGACAATGCTTTAATCTAGGAAGAAAAATATCAAAATATTTCCTTTTGGGCTGATATCTAAGATTTTCTATTGTTGATTTAAAATTAGGCACCTAAAAAATTAATAGTAGATAGCTTTTAGGACTTAGATTTCATGTAGTCATCAAAGGTATACCTAAAAGTATTATGAAAGCCATATTGAGTATAGTCGATTGACATTGAAATCTGTTCTGATTGACATTCACGGATTACATTGAATGTTTTCCAGATTGCATTGTGTCCAATAGTGGGGTTTGTATTTTTGTTTATCTACTTTGGTATTCTCATCTACTTCCCCCACTTGACTCAGACAACAGCAAAAACGAATTACATTGTGAGCAAAGAAACAGGTACATCATAGTGATAACAAATAAACATAAAGATGCCTTGTATATATTTATTTATATATGAAGTGCACTGTTAAAAAAGAAAAGTGCAGAGGTTTCTACAAGTATTGCCTAATTTAACCCTCATGCACTATGTTACTAGAGTCAGGTCATCTTGCCCCAAAGACATGATTATTAAATTATCAGAAATGTTGTGACTGAGTTTTCCTAAACAATTATTATAAAAATAAATAAATGATAAAATGTACCACAAAATAAATTGCAATAAAAAGATAATAAGTACTCAAAGTTTAAGTCCTCATTTTAACATATATTTTACTAATATCTCCGCTTTTGAGCTTTTAAAAAATAATTACTGCATTTGTATGGTGGAAATAATAGTATATAAGTAAAATAATGTGGTGTTAAATACTATAGTACAAAATGCACTGATGTGCGCCTGTGCACCTTCCCAACTCTGGGAAGCTTACATTTGGCCATATGGTGGAAATCAGCAAATTCTGCAGATGGAAGAGTTGTAAGCATTTACCGGCATAGCACAGATCTCACAGCACACCAAAGACATAGACTATTTTATAGTAGTGAAAATTTAAACTCAAAGAAATTGATTTACTGAATGCCACGCATCTCATGAGTATTAGAACCAACACGTTCTAGTTAATTCTAAACCAGTATTTTTTTCAGTGATGCTTTGTGTTCTATTAAATACTAACAACATAGTAATGGCCAACTCTACTGAGCTCTTCCTGGGTGCCAGGTTATCTGGTAATTACTCAATATGTCTTATCTGAATTGTCACAGAATAGTTATAACCTTTATCCTTATTTCATCGCTAAGTGAAGTGTGGCTTTGAGAACTCCTTTACCTTTTCCAGAGTCTGGATCAAAACTATGACTATGCAGCCGGAGCTCTACTCCTGCTTGTCTAAATGGGTGGTTTAAAGCCCAAATAAAGTGGGTGAAGAACGAGCATACACATTACTTTTCTCATTTTGGCCCCAGACTTAAGAATCTACTTTCATTTTTACTTTATCTTACCTATTTTTAAATACTGCATATTTATTGCAAAGTTCATTTATATCTTTTGTTTCTTTTTGAAGCTGGTAAAAATTATTTTCTCATACCCTCTATTCTGTAAACTACTCTTTATGATTTTCTACCTTAAACATGTTTTTTGAAGAGGAGCAAGCCAAATTATAATAAAATTAAGACATTAAAAAGATTTACTAATCTTTGAGTCTCACTACAAGACGCATTTTAGGAGGTACAATATTATTTAAATATAAAATAGTGGGTTTTTTACTCATTTTTCAAGCTATTTAAAATATCTTCATTAAATGTCTAATTTAAATAACAAAAATGAATGTAAAAGGATTAATAATATTATTAAAAATTATTTAAAAAGCAGAATGTGAAAAAGAGAGACAGAAAAATAAAAATAAAGGAATGCAATGAATAAAGGAGCACTAAATATCATAAACTAAATTAGTCTTTGAAGGAAAAAAGAGGAAATTAAAAGAAACAGAAACTGAATCTGGTAATAGTAAACAACAAAGACGGTGTCTTTATAGTTTCCAAAATGGCTAAGGCTACCACCCAGTGAAGATACTGCTATTTTGGATTAACATACTCTGTTTTAAATTATGTACAAAGTTATTTACAGATGTGTCATATTCAAATGTTTTCTGAAAAATAATATATACTCATGTTATTGTCACATCCCTTAGATATTTTATTCACTATTTATATAGAGTTACATCAATAGAATAGCTTATATTTAAAGGCAACCTAATGCCTGAATTAATGAATTTTAACTTAATGAGAGCCAGGGTTTGAAAGCAACAGAATCATTTCTTAATGGAGGTATAATTTACATATTGAATATCCCATAATCACTAACTTTATATCATTTTTACAGTTAAAATTCGAATAATTGAGCAATGATTTTTCTACTTTTCAAAGAATTATTTTATGATTGTCAGGAAATCATTTTTAAAAAATGATGTATTTTTCCCTCTGGAACTGATAAAAGAATCTACAAATGAACTGTAAAATCTTTATGAATATTTCAAAGCTTTGCTAAAAAGTGGTATCTATCTGGAATAACATCAAAAATCTAAAAACATTGAGAAACAGGCAATTGTACTGAAATAAAAACAAGTTGTCCTTTTAGAGCATATATACAATTTTGTAACAAAAATAAATTATACTGAAACTTGAGGCCTAAGAAAATATAGCTATTGTAAATAAAATCCACGTTTGTTCTTTTCATATTCCAGAATCTATTGTTCAGGTTCTGCAGTGAAAATGGAAAAAGCACACACAGGTTTTATCTGCTAAGCTGTTTTATTTGTTTATTTGTTTGTTTTTTAGACTATGCTAATACAAGTGAATGATAACGAGAATCATTTTAACTTGAAGTAGATTTTTTAAAAAATAGCTTTGGTGTAAAACTGAAGTTTTGATTGTTTATAACCATTCAGAATTTTTGATTTACATGATATTAATTTTAGTTCCAAATATCATTAAGTCTAATACTGCCATGATAATACATTCATGTATTTTGTTTTAAAATT
Organism: Artibeus jamaicensis; assembly: GCF_021234435.1. NCBI lineage: Eukaryota > Metazoa > Chordata > Mammalia > Chiroptera > Phyllostomidae > Artibeus > Artibeus jamaicensis. The sequence continues at coordinate 14,549,127 of NW_026521844.1, read as the reverse complement.
TTTTCCTAAAAACACTTCTTAAATAGACAATGTTTAACTAACTCCTAAGTATATAATTTTTTCACTGGATTTATCGTTTATACATTATATAACACACAAAAGTATTTTTTTGTGAAACAGAAGACTTCAATACTATTGAAAACAATAAACTGTGATGCAGACTCAAAGAACATGTTTTGTTCTAACTGTAATATCATTTTATTATTTTTTCTCTTACATTATTGCTTTAAAATATTTAATGATGATAAGTTATGAATATAATCTAAAATATGACATATAAAAGAATTTCATTTAAAAATTAGATTAGCTTACTAGGAATTATAGTTACTTCTAATATAGCATTTACTTTTCAGAATTTTTAATGTATTGACCAATAGTACCAATGACTAATAATAAAATATGACAAAATACACTGACACATGGATTCTCTTTACACTTTCTTAAACATTATGAGATTTTCCCCATATGATGCAGTTATTATTCTTAATAAAATAAGTTAGCATTAACTTTTAACAAAGTGGTTATACTAGCATATTTATTTTAATTTTAATAAGCTGAATAAAATAGAATTTTAACAAATATTACATAATTTTATATTTAAAAATTGGAATGAAATGTGTTGAAACTCTAGCCAGCAGAGTAGATAAATAGAAATAGAAAGAATTGTATGTAACTGCATTAATTCAATATTTATATTAAGCTATTTGACATACATAAGGTACACTATCTATTTGAAAACATCCCTGAGAAGGTATTGCTAGACTTATTTATTCATATTATCATTTCCAGATATACTTGAAGATAACCATACTTGATAAAGAAATATTGGATTCTGTAAGGTGGAAAGGAAATTTTACAATGCAGAACTTATTCAATTAAGTCAGCTTTTTAGTGACAAATTTGGATGTTGTATGATTGCTCTAAACAAGAATACAAAGTATGAAGTGAAAATTTGAAAGCAGGACGAGAGGAAATATTCTCAATTGCTACATTTGGTTCAAGAGACCATGACATATCAAGTAGTGCGTCACTTATCAAAGACATTATACTTTTATTATAAATTGTTCATAATGTATTTTCATTTGTTGTTTTACTACTTCCTGAGTGCAAAGAAGTAGCTAAAACACCATGATGACTTCCCATTTCCAACTCGATGAGCTTATTTGCCATTCACTTGTCAAAAATGAAATGATTATATTACTTAGAAAATATAAAACTGCCTGATTTTTGCACAATACTTCTTAAACAAAAGATACATTTTGTTAAATATTAATCTTACTTTGAATCTCTTGTAAAGCCTGTTATTTTTCTTATAGAAATAGCTGCTTTCACAACATTGGATGTTTTTAAATCTGAAAATCATATTATGAATTTAACTGTGTTTTAGAACTAGATGAGGACTTAGAGGTTATCTAATCCATCCCTATATTTTTCCAGAGAAGGAACTGAGGCCAAAGGAATTAAATAATGTATCCAAATTGAATAACTACTTAAAGGCACTTAAAGGATTTTCATCCCAAGAAAATTAGGGGGAAAAAAAGTAGAACCCTGTAGCATATACTTTCTTCTACTTGTCTCATTAGAATTAATCTGAATCTGTGAAGCTATAAAACAACTACAGCAACAAATGTCCTGTTGGGGACAAAATTGTGAGGCTTTACACCACGTAACTCAGTGTGTGTTTGTCTCTGGGGGCCACCGAACTTCTCCAGTCAGTTTTCTCAGTCACCTTGCTTATAGCCTTAAGTATAAATGATAATGAATCCATTTTGTTAGCATATTTTGAAGCTAAATGTATTTTTAGAAATTTGTTTTGTTTCACTTCAGATAGCTATCTAAAATAATATTAAAGAATAAGAGGTTAAAGAATAAGAAGGAAGCATATATCTGGTAAGGTCAGTACTGCACCCAAACTGTACTTCACCTGCTCTTAAGACTGTGTTTGGAAGAACAGAAAATTATCTCAGAACAACAGGGTGAAACTTCATTCTATATTGTGATTTCCCTGTTGTAACCATCACTGATGCCAACACATGTTCTGCATAAGTAGAGAAACACAAATTGAACTCAAAATGCCCCGAGAGTATTGTCCTTCATAACACCCTGGTGTCCCGTGTGTGGCTGAATGAATAACAAATGACTGAGCTATTAAGATACTAAACAAAAGTCATCTAGGGCCATAATATTGATGTAACAGCATCTCAATATTGTATTTGCTTTCATTAGTTTGTGTAGAATAAATCTTTCTATCTTTAAAAAATAATCATACTGAACATGGTGGTCATCTGTTCCAGAAATTTAAGAAAACGAAAGGGATCCCCGCTGTAGCTCTTTTTAGTAGTTACATGTGTTTAATATTACAGGCATGTCTGCAAATCTGGGGTTGTGCAGCTTCCAGGATATGTTTGGTTCTGTTTTTTAACAAGTCTAGTTCCCAGTGTTGGCCTTTCTAAGTTTTTTATCATAGACTGCCAAGTATACAATTAAAACATCATATGTATAGTAGTTGAATTTTACAACATCTAAGGCTGTACACCCAGATCTCTTTTCAGTATGATTAAAATACGATTTTCAAATTGACTCAAGAGAGCATGCCTTCAGTATTGTGATTGTGAATATATATGTGTGTGACATGTAAGTGTGTGTTCACGGGGTATCAGAAACTGAGTCGTACTACTCTGCTTTCACTCATATTTTAAGGATATCCAAATTGTCAGGTTCTATAAACTGCTAGTAAAGAATCTGCCATGGGCCCACATTTGTACCAGTTTATCTATGTTTTAACAGAAGCCCTGTCTATGTGAATATTTCCTGTAGGATAGTATTTGGGATGCATTGCTGCGACCAGCCTCCAAATGCTCAAAATCACCGCACCAGTTCCCATCGTGCAGGCAGATGTGATGTGAGCACCCTATTACATGCGTGTAATTTTATATATTTCCCAATCACCCTCTATGTTAGAAGAGACATCCTAGTTTTAAAATTATTTAATTATTACCTAGTTCCCAGGTTCACATTATAAAATCTTTTTATAAAGGGAAAAAATTCCCTCAAATTAACACAGATAGAAAATAGAAAGACTGAAGCACATAAAGGCCAAGGGCTGCATTTTGCAGGGGATAGGTTATGGTTGAATGAGATCTGGGATGTGTGCCAAATTAATAGAAAAAATCCTGTTTTTCCTCTCCAATAGCCACAATGTTCATTATTAAGAAAAGCATATGAACCACAGGATTTGATTTTAATAACACCAATGTCTTCATTAATCTGTACGTTCCATTTAGCCTCATTATTGAGCAAATGCTGAATTAATGCAGCACATATTATTGTTGGACTCCCCTTGCAAAACATTTCTTCCCTCTATATCATTCACTCAAGGATGATCAGGTGTGTGTGTGGTGTTTTTAAACAGGCCTGTGGCCCTCAAGAGCTGTTTTCGTACCTTGGTCTATGAGGAGACTTCAGGCCTGGGGTGTCTATCTAGGGGTGTGGGAAAAGGAACTGCAGAGTCTCATTCAAAACCATAATTAATTTTCTGTCCTTTTAATGCTGTCATGTCAAGAAGGCCTCTTCGTCACCTGCAACTGAGATGATATTGCCTCGATGGTCTCTGGGCCTCCTTCTAAATCAAGAGTGGTGATAGCCAACACTGCTTTGTATCTGCGGAACAAATAGTGGCCTTTGTCCAGCACAAGTCCCTAAACAAACTTAATCTCTCTAACACTGTGACAGATGACATTTAGATGTCCTTGTTACCCTTAAAATGAGTTTTATTGACAATCAGAGAACAAAAAGAAGGCCCGGAGAAAGCCCAATGTTTTATAGGCTTGCTAACAACATCTTAGTGCAGAGGGTGAGGAGAAAGCCTGAAGTTGCCCCCATTTTCCCCTGCTTTGCTATATCACCATGACAACTGATATAGAAATCACTTAGTGACTCCTAGAAAGAAAACACAGTGACACAGTACCCCTTGTATGGCGAATCAAACTAAAGCCTTCATTCAAATGGCTATTCAGCTTGGGCATTCATGTAGAGGATAGGGTGGATTTTACACAGGTAACTACAAGAGAAAGGCCAGCAGACCCTCCAGCCACAGCATATGGTAGAGTCTCTGTCTAATTAATGCATCCTCAATAGAATTGATCCATTTTAAATTTGTTTTCTTTTACTTGAAACATCATTAATGTAAAGGGCAACATTAATCAACATCGTCGAACTTAAAAGGGCATTAAAGAGTGATCTTTTTCCCTATGCAACAAGAATCTTTTTCAAGTAGTTGTGTTAACTGCTGCGGATTCTGCGTTCTTAATCAGAAGGCAAATCTAGAGAGGCCTCTACTGGTGAGTCTCTCTCTGTGCAGTTGTAGGTGCGGAACTGTCCTGGAAAGAAGGCGAGAGAATGACTTTCAGCTTTTATTGGAAAAGTTGCGCGTAAGCTATAGATCGCCAGTGAACATACTGTACAAAACGCTGAATAATGGCGTTGACACTTTTGAAGTTGTCACATCTAACTGGTTGTTTTTCAGGTAATAAAAGCCCCGATGAACGAGTTGCTCAAAACACGCTGAGATATTTTCAGATTGTTCAACAATGAAATAACAGGTAATCGTTTAAAAAATATGTACGTAATACTCTCATGTCAGTATAATATTTAAAACCATTCTCATAGGAAATTGTGTTTCTGACATTGTGTGTTTGGTTGGGGGATGCGCTGGATGGTGCACATTATTCGCATACAGACCCAAATATTTCCCTCAAGTAGTAAAAACTGAAATAAAATTTTTGATAAAAGTAAAGTATCCAAAAATTATTTTGGATTAATTTGCAAAGCAAAAATTTTACTGCCAAGATTTTCTGCTTACAGTAAAGAAATGTGAATCAAATACTAGTCCTCTCAGGTGGGACTTAACATGAAAATATCATTACAGCATTTTTTTAAATCAAATTAGGCCAAGACAACATCACTGCTTTTCATAGGAACTTTTTGGGGAGAAGAGGAAAATTTTATTTTTTTTATTAGAATTTAAAATTATCTAACATTTCCTAAGATAAGGAGCTATATAATCCGTTTCTGCATAGGAAAACTAGTTTTTTTCCCCTCTGAATAAAAATACCTGACTCCACAAGTGTCATTTAACTTTGAAAGTTTCTAAAAAGTGAAATCCTAATTCTGCTCTTGTTTTCCAACATTTATATTTTTATATTCAATATTATTTGAAACCTGACCATACCAGGATACTATTTGAATAAGCCCTTCAAAAATCCCATGAGGTATTTTCTGTTGAGATGACATATTTTATTTTAGGATTCTTTTGGCATATTTTCAGTAGGGTCATGTCACGTGGTTTCATGTTCAGCTGAGGTATAATTTTATTCAAGTGGTTTTCATAAGGTAGCTTGGTTAGCATGGCTTAGTTACCTCTAGATCATACAGGTAATGTATGATCTTTGAATTCTGTTAGATGTCTGGGGACCACCTTGTAGTCCCAACAGTGACACCTACTGGTAGAAAGAGAACCAAAAATAGTTCTCTTTTTGTTTATTGTTTTGGAGATTGCTACCTGAAACTTTGTTGTTCTATGTGTACCTTGGTTATAATTATTTTCTTTAGGTCTTTTAAACATAAAACTACATACATTCCCCAAATTTTATAATGTAAGAGGAAAAACTCAAACATTTTAACGTAAATAACTATGAGACAAAAAACTTACTAGCAGAAAAGTATGGTCTAAATTAATACCAAATAGTGTATATAGATAGGCAATTACAATCTTTTGGGTTCTTATATAGCATAGAAAATAAGAAACCAAAATTTTGCAGTAGGCTTTCTAAAAGTTCCCTAAATGTTTATAAAAGGCTTATATTTCAGAAATAGCAAATTTGATCCTTGAACCAGAAGATGAGTGTATACTTCATAGTAACCCAGTCACTAGCACTTTGAAATTTTATGCTAATATCACTAGAAATGCTCATCCAGACATGGACCTCTTACACAGAGGGAAACATTGTTATCACATTGGAACATGATAATTTCTCAACTTAGTTCTCTCCCAGTTTACAAAACTCTGGGCACAATAAGAACATACTCTGTGCATCAGACAGGATTCATCATTAAAAGCCAACTGCCAAACCAGATCCACAGTAACTAAGAAATGATATAGATTTTTATTTCTTTATGAGGTTTCAGAGATGTTCCTTTCTAAATGATTTTTGTTCTTAATTTATATTATCACAGTACATAAAGATTTTCATAAGAAATGGCTTTAAATAATTGTCTGAAGATTCCTGTAAAGGGACCTATATAGTCTTTTTTTTTTACTTGTTAAACTATAAAACATAGTATCAATAATTCTGGAGTTTTATAGTCACATGAGATAAAAATGGCAGAATTATAAATAATCCGTTTCAACCAGGTTTAATTTGAATCAGCATTTTGATGAAAAGTGTGCCTATTTTTTAAGAAAACTTGAGATCTTTGTTGATATTTCAGATGACAAAGAAAACATGTCTATTGATTCCTCAAAACATTGTTTAACCTTGGGGATTGAGGTCAGGAATATGGTAAACCTGCAAATTATTTAATCCATGATACACATTTATGACTACTTTTGAGCTATCACTGTGAGGAAACATGAGATGTCTCACAAATTATGTGGTAGACAGTTATATTGGTGTCTTTGAAACCATCTTTGGCTCTGCTGTGTGCCTTTGTTTGCACAACTTGAGCACATGCTTCAAAATGTCATCCAGATTACAAGCATGCAGGGAATGAAGTATTACCTCTGTATCAATATCAGAAGCCTGCTCCGTTATTTCACTGAATAGTTCATCAGCCAATTGCACTGGTAAAGTTGCAAAATTCCTGCTCTGTATTTCTCACAAGGGATGTTTCATTAGGTTGTTGTTTATAATTTGAGAAAAAAATCTCTGATAATTATTTATAATAATGGATATGCAGAAACAAAGGACTTTGAAAACTCACATAAATTACAACATAAAAATCACAAAGCCCAGTATTTATGCAAAATCGTTTGGCCAAAACCCTGGCAATTAAATTGGGATACAATGTGCTCGGGGCAAAAACAAAATGGAAATGAAAACAAAAATAGCCACAAAGACTGGAAAAGTTTGGTTTGGGGTTTGGGTGTTCCTGAGTACCTGAACTAGTAATTCAGCTGTTCATTAGACACAACCATAAAGAAAGGCCTTATTTTGCCTGGAGAGAGTTCATCCAGAGATTGCACAGGGGATTTGCACAGAATAAAGCTCCACAAAACCCAAGGGCTGTCAGAAGGAAATGGTATCCAGGAGGACAGGGCAGGCCAAGCATCCCTTCGATAGCAAAGCCACACAGGAAAGCCAGAGGCAGCACAGCGGCTGCCAACACAACTGCCCACCACGTCTGCCAAGGAGCCAGGAGCCGCTTGTGGGAAAATATCACTTACCCTGAGCATCTGGGGCCTGTGATTGTTATCCAAAGAGACAGAGTGGTAAGATATAGTGGGATAAACAGCATCCCATTAAACACGCACGCACGCACACACCACAGCACTGTCTCCTGGTACACAGAGAGAGAGATCAGCCATAACACTGCCTTAAATTAGAAAAACTTTCTGTAATTTTTAAATGTTTATTCTGAGTTCTATATTCATACTTCATAATGAGGTGAGCTTCAGTCATTACTTTCCACCAATTGCTTTGATTTGTAACGACCAGGAGTTTGTTGTATTTTCAGGTATTTGCAGATGTGTGTAGTCCATCCTGAAAATTTTACTCCCTTGGAGTACTTGATGTGGAGACTGATAGAGTTATTTAAGAATTAAATCTTGGTCATGGGCAAAAATTAAATGAGCTTTGATGTTAAACTTTTTTTTGTATTATGTCTATACTTTAAAAGGCCAGGCCCCAAACAGAAACTCATAAAATAATTGCTAAATACTTATTCAGTATGTACCATATTATAAGCATAAATTAATATAATTATTTAATGTATATGACATATGTAATATTATATATGTATACATTTAAGTTTTATAATGCCTCTTCTAAAGTATACACTTTGAATTTATATCTGAATAAGTGTTTTTGAAGTTTCCAATGTGACAATGTGGTCACACAGATTCCCTCTATTGGAACATGGGGTAGGGTAGGGTAGGGACCTAGAGAATTTGAAGATTGGAGACACCTTGTGGTTAGTACAAAAGCCTTAACTTTTCAGAAATATATTTAACTTTTGAAGATTATTATTATTAGAGAAAACAAGTAATAGCCTCTTTTGAGTCTTCATTAAAAGGGTAGAAAAGTATTTTTCATTTTAAATATTCTGCTCTGATACCAAGAACAGAAAAGAGCTCTTTTTAATGTTGATGGCAACATGAAGTGACCAAAGATAATTTTTTCATATTTAAACTTACAAAGTCAATTCTATTATACAGATAAATGAAGGGCATTTGGAATAACACTCTCACTTATTAATGCAGTGAATTTATTATGAAAACCCTTTTTTCATGAATAAAATTGAAATTAAAGTTGCCTTTGGGTGACTAAAAAAAATGTGCATTTCAAGGCCTTAACATCCAGTTGCTTATTTATGCATGTTGTCTGAGATAACGTGTGTGGGCCGGTGTACGCTCTAATAAACATAATGGCATGTGTATAATTACTTATGGACATGTTCTACATGTAAATAAACTCTATTATATAGACACAAGTTTTTATTGGTACAAATAACAAAGTAACTTAAGAATGTCTTCCATCTAATGATAACATAAAGAAAATGTTCAAGGGAGATCAAATTCTGTGTGCATAAAATCACATAGTAAATAATCAATGTGTTTTCTTTATTTTTGTTGTTTTTCTTTATCATATACACCCCAAAGGAGATTCGATTCTCATAGTCTTTTGATTAATAAAATTTCTTTTTAGGTTTCCAATAATTCTAAAATCATTCAAATTTAGTTTCACATGTATAGCATTTCTATATCAACTAGAAAATCATGGTGAAAGTATTTATTTTATGTGGCATTTTTATGTAGTGGTGGAAGAGTCTGAATTCAAACAATGCTCAGTATAAGAGCGAGGAAGAAGATAAAGGCATAGAATCTAAATGTTTTATTTCACTTAGCAACATTAAATGCTCCATTGAAGTGTAAAATACTCCTCTAATATTTATAAATACATAAAGTTTATGAACAAATGCAAAAGATTGGTAAGCATGTATAAAAACATTTTTGTGCTGTGTTGTCTCATTTCCCATGAAGAAAATAAATATCTGTCTCCAGGAAGATGTGCAGAAAATCAGACCTGCTTTTTATTTAAATTATTAGACTCAAAAACTATAATCTTAAGAGCAAGTATTTCTAACTTGATGGTCAAAGTATGTACATATTTGTTACTTTTGTTATATCTTTTTCTCGAAGCTTTCATTTGTTTCCTTGTCTGTTTGCCTCTTTTTAAATTTATTTGTATTGCTGAGGTTTGCTTTGAACAGTTTCAATTTTCATTATTTTAATTATGTCATGCTTTTAACTTTTAATAGTTTTTTTTCTTTCATAAGTTTAACTGGCTTCTTAACCCACCAGTTTAATTAGGTGTTCTTTAACACCACATAACGTATCTTAAGACATAGTATTATATACAAAAGCATTTCCCCAAATCCTAGTGTATTAAAATGACTGAATTTCAACTTACTATAATTACCTGTGGCAGAACCATTTAACCCTTGATGATCTTAACATTTCAAACTCTAAAAAAGAATATTGCACTCTTTTACTAAAGCCAGCTCAGTTTGCATACTTAACTAAATACATAACCATGATTCCAAGGTGTTTTTTTTCCCTTCTAAGATACCAGCTGAAGCTGCAGAGGACAACTTAGCCTCACATTGCCCGTGTTCATGCTATATTCTTTACAACTGTCCAAATTGTATTAGAATTTGCTTATAATGATGTTATATGATGTCCTTGTTGTGATACCTGCATTTGTGGAGAACTTAATATTGATTTACTGTGTCTTTTGCCCATCTTTGAGCAGCCGCGATAGCAATTACAGCCGTTGGTGGTACCTATTTTGTCTTTTCATAATTGTCATTTCTTGTTCTACTTAAGATTAAAATATGAAAATTGTACCATGTGCACATCAGCTGTGCATTAGCCAAGTTATCAGCAATATCCTTGAAGAACCATCATTTTAACCACGGTTCTTTACATGGCCTCTTTATTTTATTTATGAAAATTGCATGCTACAATATAAACTTGAACAAGGAATACATTCAAAGGTGAGCTTCCCTGACATCAAATCTTCATCTGGACCATTAATATCTTCCTAAGAAATCACCAGAGCTTTCCCAATACCTGCCTGCCTCCACCAAGTGCTTTCTCCCTCTCAGACTGGGAGTTCTGACAAGCAGGGCTGCTTTGTTATTTTTCAACTCTAACTTTAAAAAGCCTTCACAGTTTTTGAGTTCTCTCTACTACTCTTATTTTAATCTACATTTCATAAACAGTGTGGTATTTTTACAAGGGAAGACATTTTTTCATAATAGAGCAGACTTGACATGAGTTTTTCCTGATCACAAATAGGTCTACCAGGTATACATTTCTTCAAAGGACTGTTAAGAGCTGTTCCAAAACTCAAAAATGTCTCATTTGAAGACCAAATACACTTATGAAGGGAGATGTAGGGGATAGTACTGCCTGGGCTCCTCTCATTAGGAAATTTGTCAAAGAGAGGATATAAAAATAATTTTTAAATTTATGGAGAGAAAATGCTTTTTACAACTAATTTGAGATTTTTTTCTGGTCAATTTATATGAAATGCACAGTTGAAATAACTGAATCATTTTATGATTCTGTCTTGGCTCAGCAAGCCTTGACCTAACTGCTAGAGAAGGATTTTTTTATGTTATACAATGAAAATAAATATTATTTTTCAAGATGAGACTGAATAAATATTTGAGTACTCCCCTCTACATACACACACACACACACACACTTTCCTACCAGCAGACTAAATTCACCTTGTTCCTAAAAGGCATTCATTTTAAGAAGCACTATTGTTTTATTTTTACTGCATCTGTTTGGAGACTTTTTAAAAAATGACTATGTGCAAAGAAATAATAAGTGCATCTGCAATCTCCAATACAGGCCCCTCCTTATGAGACTGTGTAGGGCATTTGTGGGTGTTGTTATTGTTGTTGTTGCAATCTAGCTAATAAAGGCTTTCTCTTCCACAAGAGAATTTTGACAGGGTTGACTCCAGACAGCTTTCCAGCTGAGGTCTGGGGCCTTGCTGAACCTTCAAAATTTTCCCATTTGAGCTGCATCAAAGTGAAGGAAATTCAAGGATCACTAACGTCTCAGATGGTAGCACTTGCCCTAACAACGAAGGTTCAGGAATTCTTTGGAGCAGGCTGAGGTCATTTTTCTCCCCTTTTCTCCTAATGCTTTTCTCTATTAATCAGAGCTCAGAGCTCAGATTGGTCTTCAACTTCCTCCCAATCCTTGCTAAGCCTGTCATTTCTAGCTATTATTTACTTTAATGGACTTTGGCTGATCCCTTATGAAGCTTTGGATCTGAGAATAATAAGGCTAGAGAGTAAGGGGCATAGACATGGGTGTGGGTTTGCCTGCAGATTAACCGTGGCAGATGGGCTTTATTGCGGTTTCCTGTGTACTGAGTGTTGATTGAGAGGGTATAATGAGAGAGGTGGTGTCTACACAATGGTCGCAGCCACTTCATTGCACTTTGCGTCTAAACAACCCCATTTTTCTAAATCTTTGGGTTGTGAAATTTTAGGAAGTCAGAGCACAAGAACAAGTACAAAAACAACTGTAAATAACCATGAATGTTAATCCAACACTAATTGGTCCCTTCTTTCAACATGAGTCCATTTTGCTCAGTTTTTAAAATTCTGAGTAAATTAATAGCAAAAGTGGCTAAACAAAATGTTATTGCATTAGGTAGTTTTAGATGCAATAGTGAACATGTATTTTCTGTGTGTGCTTTTGTTTGCTTGAGCTTTTTTGTTTGCATTTAGTTAAATGTGTGCTATATTTGATTATTATCACAGGCAACAAAAGCTGAAATTATAATCATTATCAGACGCTTTGGGAGTTATCATGTTGAGGATATTTTTCTGAATCAAACTGGAGAATATTAAAAATAATAACATCAGGGCTATTCGTTTATCCCTTGCACAGTAAATCAAAGATTTTTTTACCTCTATTTTATACATTTGATTCAAGTGTCTGCTCAATTGCAACTAGCTGTGCAATTAAAACAATTTTGTTATTGGTGTTAACTAAAGGTCTTTTACACATTTCTCATTTTTAAGATTTTACTTAATTCCTCCCTTTCACCAATGGATTAAATCACAACTATTGATTCTTTTCATCCTTTAGGCTTCATCCATCTGTCTTAATGCTTTCATCCTCCACCCCTTGGTCTCAGAGGGGTGTTCTGAAAATGAACCGCCAAAACCTGGAGAAGACTCTAGGTCAAGTTTGTGTACAAGAGTTTAAATTTTTAGTGACAGTCCTCTCTCACCGCCGCCTGAAAGTTTCCACACAGTGCTGCACAAGCGAGCTCCACCAATTATCCTCCTCCTTTGAAAACCATTATCAAGTTTTTCAAAACTTCTTTCATTTCACTGTTGTCATTCAGTGAAAAGGAAACTAACCACCATGTCAAGACAACTCTGCTGCCTAGCAACGCAGGGCCACATTTTAATTCTGACTTGCTCCTAGTCTTGACTAATAGAAAGTGACTATGTTAAGCCAGTCACAAGAGTTGTTTGTCACTTCTGAAATGCAAACAAAACTATATTGTTTTCCAAAGTATTGGGTGTGATTGATGTAAAGATTTACAGTAACATCATTCATTTTCCCTTGTGTTTTAGTAGGATTGATGTCATATCTTTTCATGCTTTATTAAATGCTTTAAAAGAGCTCAAAAAAACATGACGCTTTTTGTCCTTTAAAGATTCTAAAGAGGGTTTTTTTTTCCAGTGAACTAGACTACAACAACTTGTGAAATTTAATGAATCTATTCAACTCGTGTCAGCCACATCAATAAATAATTTAATAAGAAACCGTCATCCATGAAGGAGAATGCAGTTCAAACAGTTAGAAAGGAACAGACCAGACCAAGGTCAACATTATGGGGTGGGGCAAGGAAAAGCTAAGATTTTTAATTGTTAGTCAGAGTTCGATTGATCAAATTTTCCCACAGCCCTGTATTCTTGGCTTTTGGTATAAAAAAACTGCAGATTGATACCAGTACAGTTTTAATTTAAATTTTTTCAGGCATATATATTGAGATGTCTATAGTCAAAGCAGAACATGTTTAAATCTCCTAAATATTTTTTTAGATGGTATTCAAATTGAGAACTTGTAGCTGTGCTTAAAAGTAATTCTGCTGCAATTGACTGGAAGTCAATTAATAAAGTAGAAAGATATTGTTATTGTATTTTAAATCCTCTCTAATATTGCTCACATTTCTAGTGTTTTAGATAAGTGTACATACAGATGAACTTTATTTACTAGACACTTTATAATATTCCAAATTATGTAATTTGAATATACATAATCTAGATAAAGGTAACATTCTTCTTCAAAATGATGTATCAGAATATATAAAAGAAATTACAAGCAGTAATTATGATTTCCTTGGGCTGTTTTGATGTTCTAACCAGTAATAATATAATGTTAATTATTAAACAAAATGTTCATTTAAAAATATGTAGCTTAGAAAGGTTAAAATCATTATAAAAATTAAGCTACATGTCATCATAGGAAAGCAGTATAAATGTGTTTTTCTTTCATTTATGACCTCAAATGACTATTCTTTTTCATAAAACTTTACTCATATTCAAAAATCAAGTCTCGGTATTAAGGGAGGCTAAATCATGTAGTTTAAAACTCCTTAGATCATAACAGATATGTAGGTTTTGAGAATGAATAAAAAGTATCAAATATGAAGGATAATTAAAGTTAAAGTAGAAAACTTATTTATTCTAAAATTAAGTAAAAATCTTCGAGAGCTTTTATGAACTTTAAAAGGCTTAATTTGTTAGCAATATTTTGTTCAATTGACCTGTATCAACATTAAATATGAAGTCAAAAAATGTTGGTTTAAACTGAAGCAGGAGTGGTTTGAGTTTTGTTTAAGAATAATATCTTTGAAATTCTTATATAATGAGAGTATTGTAATGCGCTGAAATACTACTGGCCAATAGCATCAGACCTGAAATTGCGTCCCATCTTTTCACTCCTAGAACAGCATCACATTACTTACCCTCCTGGAGCCTAAGTTTCTTGTCTACAAATGGGAAGATAGCCTATTTTTCACAGGGCTATCAGGGTGGTCAGGGAACATCTGGCTCTTTGAAGGGCTCAATATATGCAGCAGTAATAGTAACAGTAGTAACAGAATGTGGTGCTTAATATCTAGTATTCTGGAACTAGTCTGCCTCGGTTTAAATTCCACTTACATCTGTGTGATCCTGAGCAAGCGATTTATGTTTTCTGAATATAAAATGAAATTTAAAATGGCACCTGTTTCTTAAGATAATTATGCACATTGCATATAAATACTTAAAACTGTACCACAATGGTAAATACTCAATAAATAAATGTTGTTACTGTTATAACTATATCTATGTTCATTTTCTCTTTCCTCAACTATTAAAAATAATACTGTCTTGGTTCCTGACATGTGTTTTGTGATAAATTAAAATTAAAGGCTTTGTTTCCAGATCAGTAACCAGACTGCTTAAACTAACAAAGTCCATTCTGTAACAGAAGGAGTGGAAAGATAAGAGTAAGCTTTTCACGTATTGATTATTCTATTTGCCTTTCTAATCAAATATTGTCATGAAATACAATAGGGCATTACTGTAGTATGTCTTGGCAAACCTCATAATATTCTAGCTCCAAGCCAAAGATGCTTTGCCAACGAAGTCTAATCATCTTACACAGCCAGTCATCATATGACAGTAGTAGGTGTAAAATATGATATTTTGAGGTCGAGTCTTTGTGTCCTCTACATTTTCATCAGGACAAGTGCAACCTGTGGCATGTTATTATTTGTTGCAAATCTATTTAGATTTGCAAAATTTTTATAATTGCATTGGTTCACAGCACTTGAAACTTAGATTTTACATTAAAATTCAAATTCCTAAGTTTTCTTCAAAAATGAAGAGTAAAGAGTGAGCCGGCTTCCCTGCAGTTGAATAGTGATTGAGAGCCCATGGATCCTTTTAATGAGACCTGAACTTCCCACTGTTGTCCACCCTTGATCTCTCTCAGGAAACATTCATCTGATTCACACAGTGAGGTACCTGGCCACAGAGGCCCTGTAGATTAACAATAGACCTCAAATTAGAAATTATGAAAACTAGCAACTAAATCCAACATTACCTATTCTATAGCATTCTGGATTCAATTCCTTTGATTACTTTATTAGTTTCTTTCTGTTTCTCCCTAAGATATTTGATTTAGCTAC
The DNA here is from genome assembly GCF_021234435.1 of Artibeus jamaicensis. Classification (NCBI taxonomy): domain Eukaryota; kingdom Metazoa; phylum Chordata; class Mammalia; order Chiroptera; family Phyllostomidae; genus Artibeus; species Artibeus jamaicensis. The sequence continues at coordinate 14,533,624 of NW_026521844.1, read as the reverse complement.
TCTTGAAGAGTGTTAAACACAATTTATCTTTAGTTAGAATTGAAAGTAGTTAGAATTAAAAGACAACTCCTCTGGGGTTATAATTTTCACTGTATGTAGCTTTTCTCCTGGCTGGATGGAGAAGAAGTTGTCTTCAGTTATATGTGCACACAGCTCTGAAGTTAAGTCTCACGGAGGCTGTGACAGTCTATACCTGCCCAGGAAAGCACCATGGCCATGGTGAAAGTCATGGTTTTGTTTCTCTTATTCCTACCCACCAGATAATACATGCCTGTTATGCAGAGGCAACACCATGTGAAGTCTGACCAGTGATTCTTAGAAAATTCAACTGATGGCTTCTCTGGTAGGGCTGAGGTAGGGCAAGTAAAATTATATTGTTGGGAATACATGTGTTTATTTATACAATCATTTGCATATTTCCTTTATAATTTTTTATTTAATTGTTGTTCAAGTACAGTTTTGTCTTTTACTCCCATTATAATTTTTTAAAAATTATTTTAGGCTGATTTATAATTATAGTGTTGAAAATAAGTATAGATTTAAAGAATACTTTTAAACTTTTCACATTCTTTTCTACATACCTTGATTTGCATTCATTTGGTAATATTATTCATCCCCATTTTTAAAGAGAAGGATAAACAGGCTATGAAAAACTAAGTACTTTCAAATTCTACATATTTCTTCATATGAATGTCATCAAATTTTATTCATAGCAAGGTGAGTTTAAACTACCATATTAATTATATAGCAAACTAATCAAATGCATAAATAAAGGAATAATATGAAAGTGGACATTTCTGAAGTCTCTTACTACCATAAATCTGAAACTCTTGCTACCATCAGTACAAAATGTACTTTTGGTGGTTTTGTCAAAATGTCGGAGTGAGTTGCTAAGGACGTACAGGTGTGTTTAGTGTAGCTCAGTGAAATTTAGAGTTTTGCTAGTGGCCTTGGGTGGGATAAATTTATTTTTCACTTGAGAAAGTGGCCCCTTCCTAATTTGCATAGATCCCTAATCATCAAAGAAAATTATCCGGCTCACACTACAAAATGTGCTAAATAGTTTATTACTTCATTAAATGTAGACATTTTGATCGTATTCAAAACTGAATTCTCAGATCTTAAAAATACCAATAAGTAGTTAATAAAAGCAATCTAGACTAATTATAGTGTTTTAACCATTATTTGCCATGTCTAATTTATAGGTATTCTTTTCTAACTTTATATAATAGTTTTTACTTATTAAGAATTTTAAAGTATCTGCAAAAGAAAATTTCCTCATAGAAAAATATACTAAATTTTCATGTGCTGTCGAGCTCCATATTTTTTTAATGCTCTGTTCATTTCCTGTCACAATGTTAACCTCAAAGGAACATTTGGTATCACTGAAATAAAAGATTTTTTAATATTATTTTCAAACCACAGAAATTGTTTTTTGATACATGTGCCAGTTGAACCTTATTGCTAGACTACTTAATCTCACTTGTCATGAGCGATACCAACACAGAAAAATAATCTTGAAATGATAAAAGGATTTAAGAAAAAGTTTGAACATTGAGTCAAGAGTGAGGCTCCTTAAGCTTGTATCTAGACTGACTTTTATTATTCCTTTCTCCCAAGTTTAATCTAAACAGTTTTTTTCAAATGTAACATAATATGGGTTTGGCTAATTTCTTAGTAGGAAAAAAACACGTGAAAATAATTCATAAATGAGATTATTATTTTAGATGAAGGCTTTTTGACAGATATGATGTCAATTGTACTAAAACACAGGAAGAAATAAATTATGTTACTGTAAATCTCTACGATAATCACACCCAACACTTTGGAAAACAAAGAGCTATATGGTTCACAGACTCCAGAACTGGATGGAGTTTGGAAATTGTGTAGCGCAGCTTCCCAAACAATGAGGAGAATGCTCTCTGTATTATTTCCTCAGCTCGCAGGGTTACTTTCTGGCCCTCTGCAAGAATGAGAAGCTTCTTTCTTTGGGGGGAATCCTATTTCATTGGATCATTCCAGTTCTGTTTTGGGATGATCCAAAATCCCCTTTCTCTGACTTCCCAGGTCTCTCTTCCAAACTATCTTACAAGGTAGGTAGAGCAAAGAGGTATGCATAGCCACTCATTACAGCCATGAATATAAGTAGCTAACACTGTATTTCACACATAATACAAATTCACTGATTAAAAGTAACTGTGAGTACATGAATTAGATTCTTCTGTATCTGGGACTGAAGATAATGATGATTGTGGCACTCCCTCTCTTGGTCGCTCCAGAACAGTGCTGTTAAGGGAAGAAGTGGGCGGCCATCACAGAAAATGTCAAATCCAGTTTAACCACCTTTCTGCCTCTTTTCCCTTTGTGTCAAAATATAACCTTGTTCCCTTATCCCCCACATAGGCCCAATATAGTTTCCTTTTTAGGTGAGTCCAGACATAAATTCAGTCTGTTCACAATGGTGAAAGGGAGACATAAAGCGGTCAAAGGCGTGCGTGCATTGTGTCTTCTCATCCCTTAAAGTGACATTGAAGTCACAAGAGTTGTCTGAGCCCTGGGCAGCCCTGGGCAGGATTCACTGAAGACAGCATTCCTCCTGTTTTCCATTACTTTTTATGTGTCTTTTTGTCAAAATGTCCTTAGTCAAGATTTATTTTAATGAACATCTCCAGAATTCCTACTTAATATCAGACACTTCACAAGTACTGGAAATGCAAAAATGAGTAAGTTATGGACTCTGCCCTAAAGTTGCTCACAATTCGTTGGGGAAGACAAATATTCGAAAAAATACTTTTCAATTAAAAAAAGAGATCGGCACATTGCGGTATACATAGGAGCAGTGAAAGGCTATAAGAGCAACCTGAGCGAGGTTCCATGGCTGCCTGGAAGAATCACATCTCCACAGGTCTGCTGGTATTTAAGAATGGAGTGAGTGCCGGAGGAACGGCGGGTGATCTGCATGGTAGTGACAAAGCATGATTGAAAACTGGGCAGGGATGATGGAAATTAGGTTAGATTGTGGAAATAGGTCAAGATTATTAAAGCTACATGATTGTTTCCTTTAGCAACAAGGTCTAATATCCAGACTGTAAATGCATTTAAAAAATGATTCATGAAAAGGGCCTGTTGAATTTTCTTCTTTCCATGAATAAATCTTTGCCCAAGCAAGTTTTTATCTACACATGAAACAAGGAAAATGACAAAATATTAATTCTACATGAACTCTGAAATATTTTTAACCATAACAAAAATTTTGAAACTTTAATATCTATATGAAGTGTATAAAATGAAGTTTAGGATATTCATATAATAAAATACCTTGGACTCAGTAAAACAAAGCTTTAGAATATTGGATTATATAAAATTGATAGTCATTATGTAGATTGTTAGGAAAATAAAAGTGTACTTTAAAGAATGCAGTAAAATCCCAATTTTTAAAACCATAAATCTATACATATAAGAACATATATTGAAATATGTATAAAATATTAGTGCTGGTTATCTCAGAGTAATAAAATTAGAGATGAGCTGAACTTCTCTTTAGTGTATCTATTTAAATGTTTTCTACAAAATAGGCATTATTTTTTAAATAAGAAAAAAGTGGCTAATACCCAATAAGAAAAACACACAAACTCTTTACTGGTAATGAGGACCATTTTCAAATACTCAACTCTCAGTTCAGTCTTCATATACGTAATGTAGAAGAATAATGTCAAGATGCTTCCACCAGCCTTAGACTACCAAGATAAATGTGGTAGTCTCCATGGTGGTAGGACGACCATTCAGTCCATATAACATCAATTCTGATGTGAAAGTGTTTCTCTGGCTGGTTAAATTTCTCCTACAAAACAAAAGTTGGTTGAAATTCATTGTAATTCTTTTACCACTTTTTACATGTGCAAAAATGTATATACATGTGTAGTTTTAGGTATGACTTTCTTTATAATTTACTGTTTTGGTAATTCTATAAATGACTAAATATACAGGGTGAGGCAAATGTAAGTTTGTAGTTGTGAGCACGTGAAATACAGAATTTATTCTTGTGTGATTATTTATTGTGTTATTTTACATATGAACAACTCTAACCCTACTCCTGATCTACCCTATATAGTTTATACATTTATTGTTATTGCATTTGCCTCAGTCACATGGAGTTCTACTCTATTATCCATGCTTTTATGTAAAATTGGCCAAATATTTTTCTGCCTTACTTTACCTGATTTTCGATTGAAAATTTCTGTTTTCAATGAGAAAACAACTCAAATAGCAAGAAATTGTTACATAAATGTAAAAATTATGTTTTATATTGACTATGAAATGTTGCTAATTAAAAGACTTCTCATTTTCAATATATTTTAAGGCAACATTACTTAAAGTCAAATTTTAAATGGGATCTTTTCATCTACTTCCAGTGCAATTTTAGAAAAATAAACATTTTTAAATAATATGACTTTTCTTATTATATTAATATCTTATAAAAGAGCATTATTCATTGATAGCCAGGACTAATAAAATGTTACTTCACTTTTGAGTAAGGAGCTCGTTTTTGGACATTTATCAGAAAGGCAACCATAAATCATCATTGCGTTCTTTTGTGAGCACAAAAGTAGAGGCGATCCATAGTTTGCACCCCAGCAGTTTCATCTGCTCTTCATGTTGTGGCAGATTAATACCAGCTTAGCCCAAACATCCAAAGTTATGCTGTTGGCGATGTAGCCATCTGTTTTTAATGAATATCTGGGGTCCATTTTTCAGTTAAGCTTCCCTTATTGTGTGTGTATGTTGCTTTTTCAGGGCTATCTGCATAATTGCTTAAAGATTTTACTGCAAAATTAATATCCTTGCTGTGAACAGGGGAACAGGGCAAAAACCAGGATGACAGAGCCTGAGATGAGGTGAAAAGCAAATCCAATTTTTCCTTGCACCATAGAAACCTCGGCAGGACTAGCTTTATCTGGTAATCCACATTTAAACTTTAACCTGCAGGGGGGCTCTTTGTGTTAGATAATGTAAGCATAAAAGGAGGCTGAATCACTAATCAGATTAATCATATTTTGTAAGACTCGAAAGCTTCATTAAAAGAACCTGGTGTCCAAGTTACACATTTGTGTTGGTGGTGGTGGTAGAGTATATGCATTTGTCATTGAAAAAAAAAGGATGACATGGAAATGCTCAAAGGTTTGCAACATCGAATGAACCTACAGCAAGTAAGACCAAAGAGCAGCATAATATCCTTTAAAAATTACATCTTAACAAAATCTGCACGTATATTATCTCATTTTTTAATATTTTAATATGAGAAGGCCATATTGTATGAAAGTTGTGATTGCCACTATAACTATTTTTCATATTTTTAAGATTATATTTATTTATTTTATAGAAAGGGAAAGAGAAAGAGGGAAAGAAACATCAGTGTGTGGTTACTTCTCATGTGAGTCCCACTGGGGACCTAGCCTGTAACCCAGGCATGTGCCCTGACTGGGAATCAAACTGGCGACCCTTTGGTTTGCAGCCAGTGCTCTATCCACTGAGCTACACTGGCCATATTTTCATATGTTGAATGCAGTCAATGTATTTGCACTAAAAGCATCTATCAATTATATATCATATATAAATAATATTATAAATGTAACATATTTAATATGTGTAAAAACCACCAGTTGATGACTTATTATTCCAAGGCATTTTTAAAAGAATTTTACAAAGTTGACTTTTCAATTAAGGAGAAGAATATTTGATGGAAGTAAGGACCTTTCTCAAGACTGAAGTGCAAAGGAGGATCTTTGTAAGCCTAGCATTTTATAAAATCGGATGCCAGGAAATGCGGTGACAAATTTCTTTTGTTTGTTGAAAAAGAAGGAAGGAAGAAAAATATGAAACTAAACTAAATCTTTTCAAGCAAAGCAAATCTTTAAAGAGGCGATGGGATCCATGGTCGACAGTCTGTAGCATGACTGGGTAATTGTGGGGAAAATGCAATTGCATGTGTAACTTCACGCACACCAAAACGTCCTCTTTGAAAAGTCAGCCCTTACAGTTTAAATCAACAAATAGTTTTCAGCATATGGGATGTTTCACAAATGCTTCCTAACAAAACTGCTTCAATAACAATCTTGGTGAAAGAGCAAGCCAAGTAATAGCTAACAAAAATTGTTTCATGCTACCTGGGATGGATATCACGTACTTCTGACGTCTACTAGGAGACTGATGTCTAATAAAAACATTATATGGGTTCAATCTTCTCAGCACAATATATATATCATCCTAAGAAAAGACCAGTTTATAAGATTATGTATTCACATCGTGGAACTCTAGATCTTAAAATAAGCTATACAAAATGGCTAACCAAAACACACAGGTCTTTATAAATGAGTCACTACAGATGAAAAAACTCAGCCAAATAAAATGTTAACAACAAAAGCAAGAAACAGAAGCAACAACTACACCTTTCTTAGCATGTGATGAGACTACACTTAATATTTAAATTATTGACTATTTTAAATTGTAGATGATCCAATTATGCCAACAAATTTGTAGTTTATATATGAGAAGTAACAATTCTGCAATTAACTATCAATAAGTCATTTTCATATTGTCTCAGAAAAATAGATATTAACTGTTTGACAATACCAGAATGGTCAATACCAGAATAGCCAAAATTGAGAATTTCTGCACTTATAAATTGATGTATCTATTATATGTTTTATATAATATTAAAAGTATATATCTACATTATCCTTAGTCTTTTAATACTGCCTCTTGCTATAAAGTACAAAAACTACCTTTCAACATTGAGGCATAAATTTTTACCTGTGGAGCTGTTAATTTGCATGGCTTGTATGTTTTTGTGTTTTTTCTTTACTTTTTCCCAACTTGAAAAATATTGCTATATAAGCTTTTGTTTAGATTTTGTAAATGCCTTTTACCCATGATTTTGAATTATAAACACCTTCACTATTATAATAATTTGCATAAATAGATAATTATTTCATTTTGTTAGCACTTGTTCTACACAGTGGTTTCACCATCTCTTTTCAAAACAAAAACCAAACCCTCCAAAATATACACACACATTTTGAAAAAAGGTAACAATAAATCCCTATTTTTAAGGGGCTAACATCAGAGATCTTTAGCAATTTTAACCTCTGATGAGCTTAACCCAGTGAGGGACAATGACTGCAGTACCGTACCAGTGACCTGCGTATCAGGAATTAGGCATCAACTTCTTCCAGAGCAAAAGACTAGCACTGTGTTGTCTGTAACACATATTATGGTCCTGGTTGTCAGTATGTAACCTATGAAATGGGAAAAATAACCTTCGTTCTCAGTGGGCTAATGTGTAATTTGAATATTTAGCGATGCTAAATATATGGGTGATGCTTGAAGGTAAGTTTTTCCTTCTACAAATATAAATATTTAGAGGTTTCTAGAGTAATATAGGCAAAAACATAATAGTCGTGACCTCAGTTTCACTCTGTTGAATTATGTGCTCATCTCTAGTACACAAAGAAAATCAGAAATTTCAGAAGTGTAGTGGATGCAGAAATATGGGTAGCAATTTGAATCATTTTATTCCCCTAAGCTCAAGCTGTTGTTCTCAAATTGAAATTTTGCCTAAACTGGACATTTATTTGACTGATTTTTTTCTTTCTTCCCTGAATTAATTGTGACAGTTTTTTTTAACCTTGTCTTAGCATATCAACTCAGTCATAGAAAGAGGAGGCTGGAATTCTACTCTTGGACGATTACAGTTCTTGGGACTCCAGTATGCAAAAGATTTAGCAGATTCAAAGAATAAACAGAAATACAGATAATTCTTTATTTTCACATCTTTCTTGATGAAATTCTCAAGGCCATCTTTCAGGAAAGATAATTTTTCTTCCTAACAGAATGAAAAACCTTTACAATCCTTTCAATAAAAATAAAACAAACACAAAATATAATAACAACAAAAACCTTACATGACTGCTTCTAAGGAAAAAAATCCCCTTTGGAATAGAGAGCAGCTGCAGAGACATCTGTGGGCTGAGCAGAGTCCTAAAAGAACAATTGTGTATACATCTGTGGAGATAAAGTAAGTGATGGATAAAATGTGAATTAAGAGCTCACATTCTGTAGATACTGTTGTAAATGTATAAGAATAAAATAACACATAAAACATCTTCTTTTACTTCACTATCAACTATGGTGAATTAAGATTTGACCATAAAAGAGAAAAAATAAGTACCGGATTAAGAAAGGTCAGCTGGAAGGGTCCAAAACTGTTCAGCGTTTTCTTTTTGCAGGGTAGACCTAAGGGCACACTTACGTTCTCTCAGCGAACACCATGCATTTTCATTTGACCATCTGTACTGAGAAATGTTAGTGGTATCCAGCACGCCACGTGTGTCTTATGCCACTCTGCATTCATTTCCTAATAACCTAGAATATCTGTGCAAGCTCTCATAATGTAGTTTAGTAAAATTTGAAGTGGACTGCAAATCATACAATACAGTTAAGACACTGAAAAGTCAAAGGTTTGGAAAATCACATAAAAATTATCTTTAGACAACATCAATATCTACCTCACTTTCCAAATACATTTTTCGAGTCCTCAGCAGCTAAAAGATGGCCAAAATCACATGGATAGTGGTAGAACTTGTACAAGAACATAGGTGTTCTGGCTTTTGATCTACATTTTTTTACATTATACTCTTAGTTATCTTGGAAATAATTGCTACATTTTGTAAAATAACATTATGTGTTTAGATACAATCGGAAAGCTAATTAGATTTCAACATCTTGTGATCAGGCAGCATGCACGTTATTGAGTAGAGTTTTACAAACCTTACCATTCTGATAATTTATTATGCTATTTAAATTGTTCCAGATCATAGGAAAAGATGGAAATCATTCTGAAATATTTAGTGTACTTTCAAACTCTCCTTGCCAAAAACTAAACAAGATAGCACACAAAGAACATAAATCAATCACACTGATGGGTGAGGTTACAAAACCCTCCTATGTACCATTAGCAAATTAATTGAGCACTATACTATATGTATAACATAGCCAAGGAGCTTGTATTCCAACTGTTTAGGGGTAGTTAATCTGAAAAATAAAACTGCTAGGTCTTTATAGATGAAGGTGATAGAATGTAATTTTTATTTATTTTCAAAGCCATTCAAAAACTAGAATTCAAAAAGTATTTAAAACAACAAAAAATTTAAATTGTGAAATTCTAAAGTCACTTCTATTTTTCAACACTTACAAATATTCTATTTAATCACTGTAAAATATGACCACATTACCTGTATAATTATTACAAATGTACAAAAACAGTGCTAGTTTTACATCACATGCTTTGTACTTGGAAAGCCCACAATAATCACCTGATTCAACAGAAATATTATGAGTGATACTGTAAGAAGTAAAAGAGATAGCCACATAAACAATCAAGAACTAACAGCTCTATAACAATTTAGGTTTAGAACCTGTCAGAGAGAAGAGAAAACCCTGATCCATGAGGCTCAGTTGGTTGGGCATCATCCCATAAAGTAGATGCTTGTTCGATTCCAGGTCCTGGCACATGCGTGAGTAGTGGCTTTGATCCCAGTTGGGGCTCTTCTGGAATACAGCTGATCAAAGTTTCTCTCTCACATTGATATTTCTCTCCCTCTTTTTTTCCCTCCTTTCCCCTCTCTCTAAAAATAAAAAAAAATTTAAATAACTAAAATATGATACACAAAAAGGAAAAATTTACTGCAAAACTAATCTAAATATAGAAAATTAAAAGTTTTTCTAAGTTAGTAAATGAAGACTCAAATATATGTAGTGTTTTACCATCCTGAATTAAAATATTTAATAATATAAAGAGATGCATTTTCCTAGAGTTAATCTATAAATTTGTATATTATTTTTATATTAAAGGGTTTTTCTTCAGAATTTTGCAAATTGACTTTAAAATTTATTTGGAGCATAGTAGCAGAAAAATATAATAATTACATAAATATTATTGGAAGGATAATGAGCAAACTTGGGTACATGAAATACAAAAGTAGGTTTAATAAGTTGTTCATATGGAAAATATAATAATGAACAAAAATAATACAATAATAAACTCTGCTTTCTGTATTCAAACAGTAAATCTGTGTAAATCTTTACAAGATTTGAGGAAAACTAGTTAAAGTATATTGTCAGGTTAACTTGAAGTATGGTAGTGATTAAGCAATTAAGTTTCTTGTCATATTACTTCGAATTCAATCATGTATTTATATACACAGCATATATATTTATTCACATATATTCATATGTTTATATATTCACACACAGTTATACACACACTTAGCATATGCTATGATGATATTGTTATATAACATAATTCACCTATAATAATAAATAATTTTATATACTATAAATGAAGTTTGAGCAGATGATTTTAAAATTATTTAGAACAGATAACTTTTTTCTTATATTTTTCTACTTTTTAGCCAGAATATATATAATTGGAATCTTATTGTACTTTCAGAGTAGATATCTTGCTTTTTGAGTTTCACAGATTCACAGATGGAGAAAAATAGTTTCTCAGGATGGATTATATCCAGAGCCTCATTCATACCTAATTTAGATGATTTAGATGATGAGATTTGGGACTCTTGAGCTGATGAAATTTAGATGAGATTTTTGGACTTGAATTGATGCTTTAATGAGTTGAGACCTTTGGGGATGAATGTATTTTGCATGTAGGATGGACGTTAATCTTTAAGGTAAAAGATGAAATATTATAGACAGAATAATATCCCCCTCTCTGAAGATGCCCACATCCTAACCTCCTGACCTGTTAAGTATGTTAGATTTTGTGGCAAAGAGAAATTAATGTCGCAAATGGAATTAAGGTTACCATAACCAGCTGACCTTGAATGAAGGTTCAATACAAGTACACTAGTCATTATCATTGGAATATGGAGGTAGAAGTGATATGGAACTGTGAAAAAGACATGGCCCAATGTTATTGGCTTTAAAAATAAAGAAAGGTGGCTAAAAGCTAAGTAATATGGGTGGCATCTAGAAACTAGAAGGAGCAAAGAAAAGATTCTGCCCTAGAACCTTCAGGGAAGAAAGCCCCGCCAACCCTTCGATTTTAGCTCAGCAAGACCTGTTTTTTACTTTTCAACTCCAAAATTATGAAATAATTAATCTATGTTGTTTTAAGCCAAGAGTTTTTAAATAATTTTACAGCAACAACAGGAACCTGACAGAGTTTTAACTATGTTTAAATGATTTCATATATATTAAACAGAATGCTGACTTCAGGAGTTAGCTTTTAGAAAGATGGCCACATTGCTTCCTGTGCAATAGAAAGAAACTCTTATTCACTATTTTCTAACTCTAAACATAAATATTTTGTCATAATTATTTTTATTATCTGAGTGTGGTAGATTTTCAGAGTTCTTACATTTAAAATAAAGCATAAGTTTAGTGTATGGCATATAGATACAAAAGTAAACATTTCTGTTTACATAGTTTTGACTTTTGGGTACAGGAATACTGATTTTTTTACATTAACTCATTCAATAAATACTTATTGAGCACTTAATCTATGCCAGATATTATTCAGGGGTTTTAAAATAGTACATTGAATAAGAAAGGTGGGTTTCTTGACTTCATGGACCTTGTATTCTAATGAAGAGAGAAAGGAATAAGTCAACACCTGAGTAAGCAGGGAATTATTGTTTGATGATGAATGATATGCTTGTAGTGTGGAATGGGTATTTAGGAAAGAGCTCTGATAGGTGACATTCAAGCTAATATCTAAATGATGAGAAGGAGCCAGGGATGAGAAGACCCAGGTGAAATAATTATAAACAGGAAATTGATGGTGGAGGTGTCCTAAGCTAGTGTTTCCAAAGCTCAAGAGAATGAGAACAAGATCTACTGTGTTGATCCACGGGGTCGGGGGGCGGGGGTGCAGGATGGACAGGAATGAAGGGGCAAATAGAACAACTGTAATGGCATAATCAATAAAATAAAAATTAAAAAAAACAAATGAATCTTTTCTGTAATAAGAATAAAATTTAATAAAACTTTAATAGGCTATTCTACATTCTCTGTCTCTACATATATACATATGCATTTACTGTATAAATACATATAAATATAATTGAGTATAATGCACTTTGACAATGTGAGGGAGGTTATCAGCCACATTAATAGGAAAAGACTCTTCTTAATTGGGGTCCAAACTTCAAATAGCTCTTTAGCTTGGGCAGCAGCATAACTCTTCAGTGCAATGTCATTAACATTCAGGCAATTATGAATTCAGACACAGAAGAGAATTTTACACGACAATGAAAAGCAGAATAAATATATTGTCCATCACTCACATTGTGGCCAATAATCAACACCACAATTTATGTTCTCCATTTAAAAATGAGCTTTCTTTTTATCCCCAAGTTTTCTGAGGGAAACATTCAGTGAAACCAAAAATATGTAAGGAGAAAGACTGTGTAGCGCCAGTGTCTTCTCTTGACAGGAGCATCAACGTTCGGGCTCTGAGAAATTATAGATATGTTCTGGGTGGCCTATTAGTTTTAACATCCTCTCTCCTGTTCTTCACACTCGAAGGATGGATATCTCAGATTTTCTGCTTCTCTAAATCCTTAGCTCAGAATTTATGTCTCATTAGATATGAGGTATAAAGTTTAGGCAGATCTTCTAACTGACCATAAAGAGCCTCATTCTATAACCTACTTGAAATACTCCATTTGTCAGTGAAGTTTTAATAATCACAGAATCAAGTAATCTTTCCTGATTGAAAGTTAATAGCTAAATACATAAACAGAAATCAGTATAATACTGAGTCCGCAGTCAAGTTGTAAGTAAGGATAAAAATATAGTTAGGTAACCATTCTGACCAGTGTGAGGTGACATCTCACTGTGGTTTTAATTTGCATTTCTCTGATGATAGTGACATTGAGCATCTTTTCATATGTCTCTTGGCCATCCATATGGCTATTTTGAAGAAGTGTCAATTCAGGTACTTTGCACATTTTTTTAATTTGATTTTTTGGTGGTATATTTTATAGCTTCTTTATAAATTTTGAATATTAACCCCTTTGTTAGATGTACTAGCAAATATTTTCTCTCATTCTGTGGGTTGTCTTTTCATTTTGTTGATGGTTTCTTTTGCTGTGTAAAACATTTTTATTTTAATGTGGTCCCATCAGTTTGTTTTTTATTGTTTCCCTTGCCTGAGGAGATATATTAGATAAAATATTGTTATGAGAAAAATTCAAGATTTTACTGCCTATGTTTTCTTCTAGAATTTTTATGGTTTCCGATCTAGAATTTAAGTATTTAATCCACCCATCAAAATGTCTGTCATCAATAAAACAACAAACAATAACTGCTGGCAAGGATGTGGAGAAAGTGTAACACTTTGCACTATTTGTGAGAATGCAGGTTGGTGCAGCCACTATGGAAAGCAGTATGGAGTTACCTCAAAAATATTTAAAATGGATCTGCCTTTGACCCAGGGATCCTACTTCTGGGAATATATCAGAAGGAGCTCAAAACACTAATTCAAAAGAACATAAGCACCCTATTTTCATAGCAGCATTATTTACAGTTGCCAAGGTAAGGAAGCAGCCCAAGTGTCCATCAGTAGATGAGTGAATAAAAGAACTATGGGATATTTAAACAATGGAATTCTATTTGCTGTAAAAAAGAAGAAAATTTTACCCATTGTGACAGGATGAATGGACCTGGAGAACATTATGCTAAGTGAAATAAGCCAGTCAGAGAAAGACAAATACCATATGATTTCACTCATATGTGGAATCTAGGAACAGACTGAACTAACAAGCAAAATAGAGACAGACTCATATATAGTGAGCAGGATGACAGCTATGAGGGAATATTAGGGGGTGGAAAGATTGAGCAAAAAGTAAAAAAGGACTCATGGGTATGGATGACAGGGTGGTGATTGCTGGAGAAGGGAGTATTAGAAGACTAAATTTTAATGGAAAAATACTGAAAAAAAAGGCATCCATTGACCAATAAATTTGGAGAAGTAAAACAAAAAAGAGTTAAATTGCTTTATTGTGAAAAAAAGTGTAGTTATGTAAGGACTGGCATAGTAAACAGCCCTGTAGTCTTGCATTAAATTCCCAATTCTCAGTCAGAGTTAAAGCCTGGTGATAACAATGTGCATAAATTACGCTGCATCAAAGTAGGCATCAAAGACAGAATGGCAGAACCCTGGTCCATCATTTAATCAACAGACTTCAGATTCCTTTTCACTACATGTCTTTAAATGGCCTCTCTTGGAAAGAGCTTATAGAGATGGCCTATGACTGGCTAGCCATGAGGAAACAGGGCCAGTAACAAAACTGGGTTAATGATTTTATTGCAACATTCAGGCAACTCCAATCTGCCATGAATTGGAAGTTAGGAAGTCTGATTCTACTATGAGCAAGAAGATGACAGATCAAAACATTGTGTCACTCCAAGTAAGCATTAGGGAAGGAAAAATGATTACAAATGTCAGAAACACTAGTTTATACTTAATTAAAACATTATAACTTCAGGGGAAAAAGCCACTGTAAAAACTGACATTTTTTTATGAAATAGTTAATAATTTTTTCTGTGGCATAAAACTCTGTAAACTGGAAGTCAGTTTGTTGAGCAATTGGCTTTTTAAGCTCATGAGCATTATGGCTGCAATGCCTCATGAAAAAATGTAAGCCTTGTGGAGACAGAGGGATGCTTACTTCGAAGTGAACAGTGAAGATTATTAGTGACAATACTGGTAGCTTAATTAAGAAGACTGTTGCTGACTGTGTTAATAAATTGGCACAATTTCAATTTAGAATGACAGTGCTCATGGGAAAACCTCTCTCTCTCTCTCTGCTTTCTTCTAAATAAGATAACATAGAATACATAGAAAAATGCTTGCTGTCACTCAGGTAGGGAGAAAAAGTAGAAATTCAAAAGCTTAAACCAGTCGAAGAGACTTTGTTCAGAAATGGAACAGATTGAAATCTCCTCTTGTCACAGACTGTCAGAGGAAAAGGGGAAGAAGCCATTCCCATAAAACAGCAAAATAATAATAAGTGACAGAACTCGATGCCTTAACAGTTTATGTATATCAGGACAAATTGAAATAGTCGCAGCATTTGTTATAGATCAAGTAAACTAGTGGTAAATCAAATTAACTAAATCAATCAAATTAACTTATGTTAGTTTCAACAACCAAAGACATAAAGTGAAGCAAAATATTTCAAAATGAAAACTTTGCTACAATATATGGCTTTGTTGTAAATGCTTTCGTTCTAGATCTATGAAAGCATTTCCTGGATTACCAGCAAATAAATTGTGTTTTATTGGGACAACAATGTCTCCTATTATCTCCATTTGGAGTTTAAATACTGTACATGGGATTGAATATAGTATATATTATGATAAAATTATTGTCATCATAGTTCACAGCAGAATTTTTAAGATTCTATTTAGTTGTGTTTCTAATTGACATGTTGGGTTGTCCAAAAAGTTCATTTAGTTTTTCCATAAAATAGAAGACACATTTCTCATTTTCACCAGTAACTTTACTGATTTGGGTATTTTGAGTATGCCAGCTATCTTCCACTATTGGCTTCTAGTGGGTAGAGGTCAGAGGCCTTAAACATCTTCCAATGCATAAGACAGCCCCACAGCAAAGAATTATTTGGGCAAAATGTCAAAAGTACCAAGAAACATTGCAAACCACTTTTAATATATTTGACCAGTCATAGCAATTTCTCCATACATACACATTTTTTGCATTTTAGTTGTATTTTTACCTGTCTTCAGATAATAAAGCATGCTATGCTGAAAGTGTTGCTTATTTTCTTCCATCTTCAATATTAAAATGGCTACACACAAACTTACCAATATTGATAAGACTTTTTTAATGCACGATAATATCACAGCTGTCACAATGCAGTCTAACAAAATTGTTCTGGATGAAATTAAAGGCAATTAAGCACTATTGGAGCCATTGTCCAGAAAAAAAATAAATGAACATTTTGGCCAACCCAATACAATGTGATTTTGACTTGCATGAGGTAATGCTAAAATTATGTTCATCATTGCTAAAATCTGGCTAATCTGACTTAATCTGGTTTGGATTTTCCTTCGGAGTCAAAAATCTCAGCTCTAAAGAGAAACTCAAGATTTATTCAGTCAATGACGCAGGAACACACACATAAAAGTAAATTGGGGCCCAGAGAAGTAGAAAGGGCTACCCAAGCAAAATAGATTTTGCTCGTAGCTCCTCTCTTACCAGTCACATACATTAAAGACTTTTTAACAGAAACAGGATATTTCTCTGAATCATTTAATAATTCTAATTATTTTACTTAAGTTGAAGTAGTCATATAAAGTGTTAATAATAAAAATATTTTAAACACACATGCACTTCTAGCGAAACATGTATTTTTAATATTTGAGTTGGTAAAAATATACAATGTCGAATGAATGAAATGTAATAGTCTCAAATTATAAACATAAATCACAGGTTATTTGTTTTTCTTTTACTTTTCTTCCTTTCTCCTTTTCTTTCTTCCTTTTTTGCCTTTGCTGCCTTCTCCTCCACCTTAATCTCCTCTTCCTCTTTCTCCTGATCTTTATCTTTTTTAGGTATTGTGGTGGCTTGAAGATGTCCATAAATTATTTGATATTCTTCTTTCGTAAAGGCAGAACCTAATTTCCCTGTGCCTAAACTAGGTTACTCTTTTCTGATGAATAAAATGTGGGGAAAGTAACTACAGGTAACTTTTGACACCAGGTCATAAAGGCATTGCAATTGCTTTTTGCTCTAATTGTTGGATCACTTGCTTTAGAAAAAGCTAGTTACCTTGTCAAGAGGATGGTCAAGAAGCCCTCTGAAGAGTCCCAAGGGGGGATGAGGCCTCCAGCCAATAACCAAGTGAGTGAGCTACCTTGAAAATGGATACTATGGCCCTCATCAGGCCATCAGATGACTGCAACCCGAACTGACATCTTGACAGCAACTTCATGAGCAACTCTGAACCAGAACCACCCAGATAAATTGCTCATGATACTCACATCTACAGAAACAGTCAGATAATATTTATTCCTTGAAGTCTCTAAGTTTAGACATAATTTATTATATAACAGTAGATAACTAATATAAGTATGCTACTTTTATCATGTCAAATTTTCTTGTCAAATTTCATGTCAAAACCTAAAATTAATTAGTTTTTAAAAATATAATTAGATAAGTATTACAAATTTTTATGCAGAAATAGAAAATTCAAATAATTATGAACAAGAAACACTTGTTATTAAAGTATTTCAGATAACATTCACATTGCAGTGTAGAACTTTGAAGATTTTTACTAAGCATTCATTTAAGTTTAAAAAACACCACCAGATATGTATTGTAGTCAGAAATGAAGGAGATAAGTTCTGGAGTCAGACTGTTACCAAACAACAAGAGGTCCAAGGGAGGGGCAATACAATATTTGGCCCACCTAGGGATGCCCAAAACTGCTATACAACAGGGGCCCCTCCCAAGGACAGAATACTAAAATCTACTGGGCCCTTCTGTCCGCCGCCAATTGGAAAGGCATCTCTTAATGCCAGAGATTTGTGAAAAGGAAACAAAATGTTTATTTAATGCTATTCAGGCCTAATGCCACCACTAAAATATCAAAGTCCTTTAAGTTGTACACCTACACCCACACAGCGCTCCCTTCTCCCACTGTCCCAACTCCGGGTACCGTAAATCAGGAAAAGAGCACACGTCTGTATTGCAGGCTGCTGGCACCGTCAGCTGTGTCACGGTGCAGGATCTCGAGTTAATCCAAAGTACCTTGGTACCCTCTCAAGGTCCACTGGCAAGAGTCCTTTGTACCCAGTTCCAGTCAAAGTCTCTGTTGCTTTTTCAGGCCCCGCAGCCAAAGGGGGCACCCCAAAGTCACGTGGGCCTCTTCTACCAAAGCTGCAGGAGTCCGCACTCCACCAAAAGCATGTGGCTGTCTTCTTCACCTGGCTGCAGGGATCTCCATTCTGGCAAAGCTGCGTGGTTCTTCCCTTTCACCTGGGAAAGAGGGGGTCCGCACCTTGCCAAAACCACGTGGCTCCCTCTTTCACCTCACCAAGAGGGGGTCCTCACTCTGCTGAAACCGCGTGGCTCTCTCCGTCATCTGGCCAAGCGGGGACCCTTCGTGTCCTGGAGCCAGTCTTTTCCAAGCTCCCACACAGCAGCACCCTCCCTCAGGGGCGCAGCCCCTCATTACCTCCTGAGTCCCAGCTACTCCCTTCTCACTCAGGTGTGCAGCTCCTTAGTTACATCCTGAGTCCAAGGCCTCCTCACTCAGGAGAGCAGCCTCTCAGTTCCCATCTTGAGTCCTCCTAGTTCCATCCTGAGTCCCTGCTAGTTCCATCTTGAGTCCCCCCAGTTCCATCCTGAGTCCCCATCCACTACCTTCTCCTTGGCTCCAAACTTGGCCACTGCTATTTAACATATCTATGAAACCAGTTAAAGGTTATAGATATGTTAAATAATCATTCCAGAGGTTAGCTGCAAACTGTTGCTATGCAAAACAGCTCCCAATGGTCTGGCTCCATTCATTCCTTCCCCCTGGGGGCGGGGGTGAGGACATCTTATATGTCTCTCCAATATTCCTATATACTTTGAATTCTGGACACTATTCCAAATCTTTTGGGGGGCCCCCTGGCTGCACCCTGTATCAAGACTGCATTTGAACCCCAGTATCACCACTAACTAGCTCTCGGACTTTAAAAACTACTTAATTTTCTTTGCCTTAGTTTTTGCATCTTTAAAATAGAAATAATAAAAGAATATCTGTCTCCTAGGCTTATTGTGAGCTTTAAAGTCATAGAATTAATATATGTAAAGGCATTAGAATGGAGCTCAAGTCATGGAAATTGTTCTACACATTTGTTCTATTATTATGATGATATTGTCAATCAATGAACCCTTTTCTATTCCATTGCTTTTGGGTTTTCGCAGCCTTTGGCATAGTCTGTCACTCCTTCCTTGAAACACCTCATGTTATTATTCATTCCAATAAATTCTTGGATTTCTTTCTGCTTAACCAGGTGTTTTTTGTTATTGTTGTTTTTTGTTTGTTTTATAAGTTATTTTTGCTTGCTTCTCCTAGTCTCACTCTAAGGTTTGGAGCAACCCACTGTCTTTTTAGATCTTCTATTTTCTCTTTCCAGACTCTGCCTAAGATACCTCTTTTAGTCTGATGGTCTTTATTTCTAGTCTCCTTTCACTAATTTTGTTTGGAACAGAGAAAGTCTGTTCACCTACACATTATGAAATTTGCTTGTTTGTTTTATTCTCATGAAAGATTTCTTTAATTTGGAATTTGGTTTTTGTTTGTTACATTCGCTCAGACTAGCTTATTAGGAATTCTAAATATTTGTCTCTTGGATGCCCAAACTCTATTTTAAACCACTGGGCTCTTTGTCTTTTGATTTACCTCTGTGTTCTGGAAAGGTTCTTAATTTACCTTCCACCTCAGGGCTTTAAGTTTTCGGAAGTGTCAATTCAGCTATTTCCTGTTTTGAATATAAATCTCATATTGTGATAATATAGTATGTCACCTTTCATTCTTTCTGTACCTCAGCCAGAGTCTTTTCATATCAATTGGCTATGTTAAAAATCTCCTTTTATCTAATTTTCCCAGACTAAGGCGTATTTGGGAGGTTGGGAACCTCCCAGAAAAACACCAGAACTATATTCCAGAGGGCAGGCTGCTTATACTACGAGCTTCCCTCACTAGGTGAGCGGAACCCACTGCTTCAGTGGAACCCATCTGTATCAGTGTACTACCTGGCATTGTTGTGAGAGGCTGCATTTGGCTTCAGTGAAATTTTTTTGGAGACTCTTCCAATGTGTTTGCCCACTTTATGATGGGTGATTTATGAGCACACCTAATCACACTGTGCTGAGTGTTCAGAAGTTTTTGACCAAAAGTTGCACGACCCCCCCATGCCGTATCCTCTCTATTCACCTGACCTTGCCAGAGCAACTATTTTTTGTTTGCCCAATGAAAAAAGTCCTCAAAGGGAAACATTTTCCTGATGTGGAAACAAAAAAATGGCAGAAGCACAAAAGGCATCAAAATCAGTGAGTTTAAAAAGTGTTTTGAGAAGTGGAAAAATGTCTAATAGGTAAATTTCATCAAATGAATAATGCTTAGAAGGTGACTGAAGTTTAAACATTTAAGAATCAATGTATAATGTTTTATAAATAAATCCTGTCTGGTGGGGTTCTCCCTCCTGTTTTGATTAAGAAAGCAGCATACCTTTCCTAAGACAACTCTGTTTCCTATAATATTCTCTTAAATATTCCTTTTTGATCTTTGAAGTTGTAGTTTATTTTTATTTATTTTATTTATTGTTGTTCATTTGTAGTTGTCCCATCTTCCCCCCCCCCCCGCTCACCCCAACCCCATCCCCCCTGACTACCATAGTCAATACCCACATTGTCCATGCCCATGAGTCCTCTATTCATGTTAATTTTAGGTTACACAATTATCTTTGGCATACATTTTTTTCATTTATCCTCGAATGATGAAGAACATTCTGTCTATGCTTGATATTTAACAAAACTCCATTTGAATGTATTTCCTTGGTGACTCTTCAATGAGAAAATAATATTGTTAGTCCTGTCTCCTGTGTTAGCTTCCAGGGTTGGTAAAGTTAATCTACAGCTGAATGGGGTGCGAATCTCAGCTAGTCCAAGGAAGGACACTTCACATCCACAGTCCCTGCTCCGGCTTTGACAAAGTTGTGGTGCAGCCAACCATTGATCTGTGAATTTATTTCCCATCTAGCGCCAGCTTTGAGTACATGCCATTCTGCTTTATTCTGAAATGCATTCTACTAACCATATCTGAAAAAAGTTCCACCAGAATAAGTAAAATCTTCTGCTCCACCTCCTGCCTGCTGAATTTCTCACCTGTGTGACTTATAGCTAGCTTGTGGCTCTCTTGACTCAAAAGGTGGACCAGCAATGGGAGAATGGCTCACATTGAAGTACACCTAATAGTTCTCTATTGACCCCAGTCCTCCACATTTGGGCTGTTTCCTCAGAGAGCAGCTTGCTGCTTTCTCAGAAACATTACTGTTATTCTTTGAAGTTTCTATTCGAGGTAAAACTTTATCTTGCCATTGGAAAGTGAGTTATAACCCAACATTTGGGTTTAATCCAGTCAGCCTCTGAGTCATTAAATCTGATTCAACCTCAAAAGAAATGGTGTCACTCACACCGTTCTGTAGTGATTTTAGTTCCCACATATTGCCTTGAAGTAAAAGGCAGGTCAGTAAAATTCAAGCATAAAAAAATGCTGATTAAGGTTTCAGACAGAAGTAGACATAATTTTAGTAATTTTGTCTCCAAATTTTCAATGTTTACTTTTTAAACGTAAGAGAAAAAATGGTAGCAAGAACTTCATCCTAAAAATACAAATGGCATAGGAAGAAGCAATTTATACCATATGTTAAATTTAACCTAAATCAACCTGAGGAAATTGCAAATCTAATGAAGTTAATCCATTAAAGAACTGGACTAATACAAAATTCCAGTGGATCTATAATTGCTAAGTCCATTTTCAAACAATAACAAATTAATTATATTTCTTATTTATCTGAATCCCAACTATTTGACAATTGATATACTTGAGGCCAGAAGCAAATTATTTTGTCCATCTCTAAATGCATTATGTCTTTGTTCTTAATGATAGCCATTGTCAGCAGTTAAATCTCTGGGAAGAAAATGCATTTTGCTTTATCTTAACTGTGCATATACAGTTTGTATAGAAGATTAGATAATCAATGTAGATTATTAAATTGATGCTAGTGCAAATTTAACATCATACCTTTCCTCTGTCGTTGCATTTAACTGTAGCACCATAAGACAAACACCCTGCTTGTCTTCTTGTTATATTGCATGCCATTAAAAGTGAAAAGAAATGCTATATTTTCTTGATATATTTTAAAATAATGAAGAGGATAGTTATCAAGGCTGCATTGCAAGTTCATGTCATGGCTGTCAGTTATAAACTGTTCAATCCACACTCCTAGACCTTACTGTAAAAAAAAATTCCTGTGATTGAAACACAGCCATTTAATTGTTTCCTCTATTATTGCTTTCAGTGCTCTATTTGTGATATGGGCTCAGTGATGGAAAATTCAAGTTTGAAAAAAATCAAGGACAATGAAAGCTGCTCAGTTCATTTTTGTTTTATTTGGATATTTAATCTCAGCCTTGAATGGCAGGAGTAAATCAATGGCAATATTGACAGAAATATTTTGCACTTGATGGCTTTTAACTACAAAATCTCTTTGGTTTAAGACATTCACTTCAAAATCACATGGTGAATGCTGATAACCAATCAGGGAGCCATGAGAATGCTACTTCACAATTTTTAGGTAGAATTTTTTACTACCAGGACTCTAATTGTACATGAAATGTAATGTTCTTTTTTCTCTGATATATCAAAATAACCACTTACTGAGAAAGGTGACTTTTAGAAGTTTTAGTCGTAAATGAATATGATGCTACTTACATGGAGCACCTGGTAATGGTTTACATAATTGTCAAACATAAAGCCCTCTGACCTCCATCATAATGAGAAGTCCTTGTAGCTGTAGCTTTCTAACTTTTATTCCAACAGGAATTTTGTAGTATGGTCATAAAATCTTGATCAAATAGTTAACTGGTAAGAATAAGAATATAAATGGTTAGAGAGAAAAACGGATAACCAAGAACCTATATAAAGGAGATCCAGAAAAAGCAATTTAAGATAATTGAAATGTGTAGGAGTAATACTGATTATGGATTAGTTTTATAATCCTTTTCTCTTTTCCCTATTTTGTTGTAACTAGCTGTTAGTTAATCCACTTTGCTCTCTATTTGTATTTTCTTTTATTTCATAAAAATGTTTGCCACTGAGATATTTATCTTTATTCTCTTGATTAATTTAAACATTAGATGGGAAGTCCCTTGAGGGCAGAGTCCACATTTAATCACCTTTTTATCTCTATTAACTAATAAAACACACTTTCGAAGTCAGTTGCTAAACAACAATTCCCTGTACAGAAGAAAGGAAAACTAATAAAACTAATTTTTCATCAATAGTTTCTTTTTGCTTTTAGAAAATAGTGCTATATTATATTAAACAGTTTGACTGTTTTCCACTGTTCAACTATCTCTGTTGCTATAATGTTTCATATATTTTGGCATCATAGCCATTTCAAAATAATCATATATACTTAAAAATGGATCCCTCTTCTCTCTGAACACACTATGTTCTCATTGTTACTTGTTTTAAAATTTTTAACTAAGTCACCTTTAAAAAAATCAGTTTAAATCTTTCCAAACCTCTGATGAAAATGAAAATTGACCAAACAATTCTACGTTCTAGGACATGTTATTTTAAATTTTCTGGTATTTTTGTCCTTAGGTGTTTGTTTTATTTGATATTGGGTACTCTGTGAAAGGTAATAAATACAATTTTTGCAATATAATCCTCAAAATACTGCTGGCCAGTGTGGCCAATAAGCATACTCTTCTTTAATAGCTAATGAGAAAGAAATGCAGCCAATGAGACAAGAGGACACCAGCGGGTTTCAGATATATTACTATTTGTTTTTCTGCTTTATACGTGATGACATATTAGGTTATTGGTGGGTAAATTCAGGATAATAAGAGGATTCCACATGTGGACAGAAAATAAAAGGAAGAAATATACAGGTCCTGTAAGGCAAAAAGTTTTCACAGAATAATGAAGGAAACATCAGTATGATTTGACATCCCAGTTAATGGAAACTATGGGAAACTACATGTGGCTGAAGAGTCTTAATGGAAGAGTAGCAACACAGAAGGCATCTGGCATTATTGAATGTGGTATTGGCTCTGGCCTTTTTTTTTCAAACCTTAGTTTGAAAGAGAAACAACTTCATCTTATCTATAAATATTAGCAACTGGTAATTAACATTTTCTTATTTATAAGAATAGCTAGCATGTCTGTGATATCTGAGGGCAAATAGTTTGAGAATTATACAACTATTGTTACAGAACGGTTCTCAGTGTTTTAAAATCTAAATTAACTTATTTCTCCTTGAACGTGTTCATTTTGAAATGTAATATTCTCCAACATCAAATGGGATTATCATGAAGGATGTTTTGGCCTAATGTTCCAAACCATATAACATCTTTTTTTCCTGAATAAACCTACATGAGTAGAGTTTCAAATAATGTACATGAGTTTTTAAAAGCAGACCTATATCATCTTTAATTCAAGAATATGATAATTTTCATTAAAAATGTAAGAGATCTATTCTGTGGAACTTTGTCAAAGTTAGACTGGATAGTTATTTTGCTAATGAAATACAAGAGGCAGTACAATATAGTGGTTAATAAGTTGGTCCTCAGCTACATAGGTCATAGGTTTGAATTTTGTCTCCATGCATGCAATTTTTCTTAATATCTCTGAATGGACCAATCCTTGCTGTAGGTCCCTACTTCTCCTGACTTTGAATATTTCTTGCCAATCTCTTCTAGCCTGCAAACTTCCTTTTGAAAAATCAGCTAACAGTCTTATGAGAATTCCCCTGCAGGGAACTAACTTCAAATTCTTCATATTTATTTCATGTGTGTGTATTTTAAAAATAAGTGTATTTTAAAAATAAGTGCAGACATAGAAAAAACAATTAAAAAGCACAGAAACTAAATATTAAAACAGAAAAAATTACTAAACTAAAAACACAGAAAATAAATTACATTTATAACCCTAGATACAAAATAACCCTAAATATAAAAGCTCATTAAAGATATAATTTGCTAATATTTGTAAACTAAATGCATTTGCAAACCTGTATTAAATGGATAAATTTTAAAATGTAGAAATGTTTTCTTCACATAAAATTATGCTCAAAAATATAAAATCTTGAACAAGTCAATAATTAGAGAACAAAAGAAGTACATCAAAGAGGATCATCTACCCACCAAAATAGATCAAATATGACCACGCTAACAGATTAGTTTCTTAAAATTTTTTTTAATCATACTTAATTGATCATGCTATTACAGTAATTTTACCCCTGATTTTACCCCTTTTGCCTCCCTCCACACAACAACTCCCACTCCTTCAGGCAATCCCCCCACCATTGTTCATGTACATGGGTCATGAGTTCTTTGGCTTCTCCAATTCCTATACTGTGCTTTGTATCCCCATGGCTATTCTGTGACTGCCTATTTGAACTTCTTAATTCCTTCATCTCTTTATCCGTTCTCACCCATCTGCTCCCATCTAGCAACCACCAAAATGTTCTCTGTGTCCATGATTCTGTTTCTGCTCTTCATATTTGCTTAGTTTTTTAGATTCAATTGTTGATACATACATATTTTTACCATTTTATTGTTTATAGTTTTGATCTTCTTTTTCTGAAATAAGCCCCTTTAACCTTTTATATAATAATGGTTTGATGATGATGTAATCCTTTAGTTTTTTTTCTTGTCTGGGAAGCTCTTTATCTGCCCTTCAATTCTAAATGATAGTTTTGCTGGGTAGACCAATCATGGCTGTAGGTCCCTACTTTTCTTGACTTTGAATATTTCTTGCCAATCCCTTCAAGCCTGCAAAGTTTCTTTTGAGAAATCAGCTGACAGTCTTATGAGAATTCCCCTGCAGGGAACTAACTTCTCTTTTCATTTTCTGCTTTTAAGATTTTCTCTTTACCTTAAACCTTTTGCATTTTAATTATGATGTATCTTGGAGTGGGCCTCTTTGCATCCATCTTGTTTGGGACTCTCTTTGCTTCCTGGACATGCATGTCTATTTCCTTCACCAAATTAAAGAAGTTTTCTTTTATTACTTTTTCAAAGAGATTTCCAATTTTTGTTCTTTCTCTTCTCCTTCTGAGTCCCCTATTATGTGAATGTTGGACCTATTGAAGTTGTCCTAGAGGCTGCTTATATTATCTTCTTTTTTTGGATTCTTTTTTTCTTCCTATTGTCCTGATTTTTTTTTTATTTCTTATGTTTCAAACTATTGATTTGATCCTTGGCTTCATCAACTCTGCTGATGTTTCTCTGTAAATTGTTCTCTATTTTCATTAGTGTGTCCTTAGTTTCTGACTGGATATTTTTTATGCTGTTAGGGTCCTCACTAAGTTCCTTGAGCAACTTTATAACCAGTGTTTTGAACTCTGCATCTGATAGATTGCTTATCTTCATTTTGTTTAGCTCTTTTTCTGGAGTTCTGATCTGTTCTTTCATTTGGACCATGTTTTTTTGTTGCTGTTTTGTTGGTTTAGTCTCCTCATTTTGGCAGCCTCCCTGTATTTGTTTCTATGTATTAGGTAGAGTTGCTTTGACTCTGTATCTTGGTAGTGTGCCCTAATGTAGTAGGTGTCCTGCAGTATACAGTGGCACAGCCTCCCCTATCACCCAACCTAGGTACTCGAGGTGCGCCCTTCATATGGGCTGAGTACACCTTCTTGTAGTTGTCTTAGTTGCTGTTGGAAGATCAGTGGGAGGATTTACTTACGCCAGTCAGCTGCAAGGATTGGCTCTTACCACTTACTACCAAACTTCACCCTCCCTGGAGGAACAACTGTGCAAGGACAGGGTGGTTATGCTCCAACGTGTTCTGTAGCTGTCTACTGGGTGTGCAGACTCTATGGTTTCTGGGTACTTCAGGCTAAGGTCAGCCACCACCTGTGTTTTTCCAGGGTTATCCTACCTGAGCTATAACGCAATCTGAGATGGCTGCTTACTTGTGTTGGGCTTAGAGACTTCCAGGTGAAATCAAGCTGTGAATATTGCTATAGAAATGCTAGTAATAAATAAGAAGAGCAAATAAAGTTATATTTATTTTATATGTTGGAAAACATAAACTAGTGGAGAAAATAGAGATTTTAGATTAAAAGTTCATATTGGAATTTTGGATATACTAAAGGTAATATTTAAATCAATGGAGAAAATAAGGAATATTTATTATGTTATTGGAACAAATGTAGAACCATATAAAAGTTTTACTCACCTCTTACACCAAAATATATCCTGGCTGTATCAAATCTTATTAGTAAGTGAGCATAGTAGAAAAAGAAGGCATGATTGAGTACTCTTAAATCCTTGGAGTGTAAATTTTATTTCTAATCATGATCCTCAAATTATAAAATACAAAGCGCTGTTAAGTTTTACTACATATAATTCAAAACATCTGGATAAAAAGATTTAATATCGAATGTAGTTAACAAACAGGAACATTATTTTAAAATAATATATGCAAGCCCTGGCTGGTGTGGGTCAGTGGATTGAGCACTGGGCTACCAACCAAAGGGTCTCCAGTTTGATTCCCAATCAGGGAACATGTCTGTGTTGAAAACCAGGTCCCTGGTAGAGGGCACACATGAAGCAACAGTACATTGATGTTTCTCTTCTTTTCTCCCTCCCTTCCCTTCTAAATAAATAAAATCCTTTTAAAAATATAAAAGTAGATAATACAGTCAGAAGTTTATAGCAATAGAAAAATGGTTACGGTTTAAATATAAATAGATTACATAATGAAAAATACGAGTAAGAGCATATGAAAGGATCTTTAAGCTTACAATCAAATACATGAAAATTAAAGCAACATTGAAATGACTTTAAAATATACATAAGGAATAAAAATTTTTTAACACATACTTTGGGAGAGGAATAGGCATTCGTATACACTACTGTTAGGGATGCTGTTTTGTACGATCATTCTCAAAGACAGAATGTCAATATGTATCAGAAATATATTATTCATTTACTTTGACTCAGCAATCTCGCTTATAGCAAAGCACCTAAAAGAGATAATCACATAAACACCAATTCCTATATTTGCTAGGACATTTGACAAAGCATTGTCTATGATCTAGAAATTGGAAAGATCACACGTATTTGTAGTAATATTTATGTAGCATTGTTTACAAATATCTAGATATCTAGTATAAAATGTGTTGAAGTATTCTTTCAAAATATTGTCATTGATTTGAGTGTTAAAATTTTAGCTAATTGTTTCCTTTATTATTTATATTTTATTTATAATCTTATATTTTAAATTTGGTTTTGTTTGTATTTATTTTATATGATTCTGCACATACAAGGTACTAATATCACATTCACTTAAAAATTTAAAATATTTTCTGCCCATACATGGGGTATCCAAGAAATGTGTTTTTAAAATATTCAAAGTTTTTTTAATATATTTTAGTAAAAAATTTTGATTTGGTAACACTATAGAAATAAAATCTAGTTCAGTACTTTAAAAGTTCATAACCATATTTAAGTCAGAATATTACATGCAATGTGTGTGTATATGTATGTATATTTTATATGTATGCACATATAAAATCATGTTGAATGCCTAAAAATAATACAATGTTATCTCCATTACATCTAAATAAATAATTAATTATAAAAATTGAGTGATTTTGTTTCATATCCAAAGCTAGTGACAGTATGATTTTAAACTAATTACCTAAGTATATTGAAATTTAATAATTTCATCAGTGTTTCCATTTAGGGAGAAACGTATACAGAGCAAAGCAAAGCAGAGTGTAAGAAGAGTGTTTGTTGCTGTTCTTCATGCTCAAATTTCATGAGACTTTTCTAGGTCAGCTGTATATATTTTATTTAAATCTTACTTTTTGTTCTATATTTAACATTAGAAATTGCTCTGAACTTTCAAGATGTTCTTGTAAATTATGAATAGTTTATATTAAAGCTCTAAAAATAATTTTTAAAAATTCAGTGAAGAATTTGATACTTGTCCAAAAATCTATTTCTTCATTCTGAAATTCTATAGTTACTTTTCTGAGGAGATAGAAGAGAGTTATTTCTGAAATGTAGAGAATAAAGCATTTCTATTAAAAATATTTATTTTAATTGTTGTTCAAGTACAGTTTTCTGCCTTTAATTCCCATCCTAGCTCACCCATCCAACCCTCCCTTTTTCCTCCCATTTCCACCCCCCCCAGTATTTGTCCATGTGTCTTTTATATTTGTTCTTGTAAACCCTTCCTCTTTTCCCCTGAAATTCCCTCTCTTCCCCACTCTGGACATTATCATCCTATTCTCTATTTCAGTGTCTTTGGTTATATTTTGCTTGCTTGTTTGTTTTGTTGTTTAGGTTCCTGTTAAAGGTGAGATCATATGGTATTTGTCTTTCACTGCCTGGCTTATTTCACTTAGTGTAATGTATTCCAGTTCCATCCATGCTGTTGCAAAGGGTAGGAGCTCCTTCTTTCTTTCTGCTTCATAGAATTCCATTGTGTAAATGTACCATAGTTTTTGATCTAGTCATTAACTGATGGGCACCTAGGTTGCTTCCAGCATTTGGCTATTGTAAATTGTGCTGCTATGCACATTGGGGTGCATAGGCTCTTTTAGATTGGTGTTTCAGGGTTCTTAATGTATAGTCCTGGTAGTGGAATTGCTGCATCAAAAGACAGATCCATTTTTAGTTTTCTGAGAAAATTCCGTACTATTTTCCATAGTGGTGGTACCAGTCTGCAATCCCACCAACAGTGCACTAGGGTTCCCTTTTCTCCACACCTCTCCAACATTTGTTTTGTGTTGCTTTGCTTATGATCATCATTCTGACCATTATATGACCAGTAAAGTGGTATCTCATTGTGGTTCTAATTTGCATCTCTCTGATAGTTAGCAATATTGAGCATCTTTTCATGTGTCTCTGGGTCCTCTGTATGTCCTTGGAAAAGTGTCTGTTCAAGTCCTTTGCCCACTTTTTAATTGGGTAGCTTGTCTTCTTAGAATAGAATCATATAAGTTCTTTGTATATTTTGGAGATTAAACCCCTTGTCTGAGGTATCATTGGCAAATATGTTTTCCCATATGGTTGGTTCTCTTTTTATTTTAATACTGTTTTCTTTAGCCATGTAGAAGCTTTTTATTTTGATGAGATCCCATTTGTTTATTCTTTCTTTTATGTCCCTTTCTCTAGGGGAGATATCAGTAAAAATGTTACTGCGTGAAATATCTGAGATTTTCCTGCCTATGTTCTCCACTAGGACTTTAATGGTGTCACAGCTTATATTTAAGTCTTTTATCCACCTTGAATTTATATTTGTGTATGGTGTACGTTGGTGCTCAAGTATCATTTTTTTTTGCACATAGCTGTCCACTTCTCCCAACATCATTTATAGAAAAGGCTAGTTTTAGTCCATTTTATGTTGCTGCTCCCTTTGTCAAATATTAATTGACTGTAGAAAGTTGGGTTTATTTCTGGGCTCTCTGTTCTGTTCTATTGGTCCATGTGTCTCTTTTTATGGCAGTACCAGGCTGTTTTCATTACAGCAACCTTGTAATATAGTTTGGTATCAGGTATTGTGATCCCTCCTACTTTGTTCTTGTTTCTCAAAATTGCAGCTGCTATTCAGAGTCATTAATGGTTCCATGTGAATTTTTGAAGTGTTTGTTCTATGTCTGTGAAATATGCCATTCGTACTTTAATAGGTATTGCATTGAATCTGTACATTGCTTTGGGTAGTATGGACATCTTGATGATGTTAATTCTTCTGATCCATGAACACGATATATGTTGCCATTTATTTGTGTCTTCCTTGATTTCTTTCTTCAGTGTTGTGTAGTTTTCTGAGTACAGGTCTTTTACCCCGTTGGTTAGGTTTAGTCCTAGGCATTTTATTTTTCTTTTTGCTATATCAAATGGGATTTTTTCCTTGATTTCTGCTTCTGCTGTTTCATTGTTGGTATATAAAAATGCCTTTGATTTCTGGATATTGACTTTGCATCCCACCATTTTGCTGAATTCACTTCTTAGGTTGAGCAGTTTTTTGGTGGAGTCTATAGGATTTTCTATGTACACTATCATGTCATCTGCCAACAATGACATTTTTGTTTTCTTTTTTCAAATTTGGACACCTTTTATTTTCTCTTCTTTTCTGATTGCTGTGGCTAAGACTTCCAATACTATATTGAGTAGAAGTGGTGAAAGTGAACAACCTTGTCTTATTTCTGATCTTAGTAAAAAAGATTTTAGTTTTTGCCCATTGAGTATGATGTTGGCTGTAGGTCTCTCATCTATGGCCTTTATTATGTTGAGGAATTCTCCCTCTATTCCCATTTTGCTGAGTGTTTTTATCATAAATGGGTACTGTAGCTTATCAAAAGCTTTTTCTACATCTATTGATATGATCATGTGTTTTTTGTCTTTGCTTTTGTTTATATGGTGTATTTACATCTACTGATTTGGGAATGTTGAACCATCCTTGCATCCCTGGGATGAATCCCACTTGGTCATGGTGTATGATCTTTATAATGTATTATTGGATGTGGTTTGCCAATATTTTCTTGAGAATTTTAGCACCTATGTTCATCAGCCATACTGGCCTGAAGTTTTCTTTCTTTGTTTTGTCTTTATCTGTTTTGGGGATTAGAATGATGTTGGCTTCATAAAAAGAGTTTGGGAGTGTTCCATCATTTTGGATTTTTTGAAATAGTCTGTGAAGGATAGGGGTTAGCTCATCTTAAATGCATTGTAGAATACTCCTGTGAAACCATCCGGTCCAAAGCTTTTATGTGTTGGGAGTTTTTTTATTATTGCTTCAATTTCTTCTGCAGTTATTGGTCTATTCAGGCTTCCTGTTTCTTCTTCATTGAGTTTTAGAAGATTATATTTTTCTAGAAATTTGTCCATTTCACCTAGGTTTTCAAATTTCTTGGCATACAGTTCTTCATAGTAATTTCTTACAATCCTTTGTATTTCTGTGGTGTCAGTTGTAATCTCTTATCTTTCATTTCTGATTGTGTTTATTTGTGTCCTCTCTCTTTTTTCTTGATGAGCCTGCTTAAAGGCTTGTCAATTTTGTTTATCTTTTCAAAAAACCAGCTCATGGATTCATTGATCCTTAGAATTGTGCTTTTAGTCTATGTCATTTAATTCTGCTCAAATCTTGGTTGTTTCCTTCCTTCTACTAGCTCTGGGCTGCCTTTTTTGTTGTTCTTTGAGTTCTTGTAGGAGTAGGGTTAGGTTGTTTGTTTGAAATGTTTCTATCTTTTTTAAATAGGTCTGTATTGCTATGAACTTCCCTCTCAAGACTGCCTTCACTGTGTCTCATAAATTTTGAGTTGTTGTGACTTCATTTTCATTTGTTTCCAGAAACTTTTTTATTTCTTCTCTAATTTCATTTTTGACCTGTTCATTGTTTAATAGCATGCTATTCAATCTCCATGATTTTGAGTGTTTGGAATTTTTCCTTTGGGGTTGGTTTCCAATTTCAGTCCCTTGTGATTGGTGAAAATGCATGGTATGATTTCAATTTCCTTGAATTTTTTGAGGCTTGTTTTGTGTCCTATAATGTGATCTATCTTTGAAAATGTTCCATGTGCCTTTGAAAAGAATATGTATTTATCTTTTGGGGGTTGAAGGACTCTCTCTATATATATCAGTTAAGTCCATTTAATCTAGGGCATTGTTCAGTGCCTCAATATCTTTGTTGATATTTTGTTTGGAAAATCTGTCCATTTTTGACAGTGGAGTGTTAAAATCCCCTACTATAATTGTGTTTGCTGTCAATATCTTTCTTGAAGTACTCTAAAATTTTCTTTATGTATTTGGGTGCTCCTACATTGGGTGCATATATATTTACAATGTTTATGTCTTCTTAAGGGAGTCTCCCCTTGAGTATTATGAAGTGACCTTCTGGGTCTCTCTTTATGGCCCCTTTTTTGAAGTCTATTTTGTCTGATATAAATATTGCTACCTTGGCTTTTTTTTTCTATCCATTTTCTTGAAAAACTTTTTTCCAGTCCTTCACTTTTAGTCTGTGAAAGTCTTTGTCCTGAGGTGGGTCTCTTGTAGGCAGCATATGTGTGGGTCATACTTTCTTATCCATTCAGTTATTCTATGTCTTTTGATTGGAGCATTTAATCCATTACATTTAAGATTATGATTGATAGGTACTTATTCACTGTCATTTTTTTACTTGTGTTCCTCTTGCTCTCTCTCTTTTCCTTCCTTTCCTTAAAGCAGCCCCTATAGCATGTCTTGCAGAGCTGGTTTGGTGGAAGTGTATTCTTTTAGACTTCTTTTGTCTGGAAAGCTCCTTATTTGGCCTTCTGTCTTGATTGAGAGCCATGCTGGGTAAAGTAGCCTTGGTTGCAGGCCTCTGGTTCCCATTACTTGGAATATTACTTACCATTCTCTTTTGACTTGGAGTGTTTCCTTGGAGAAGTCAGTAGCTAACCTTACTGGGGCTCCCTTATATGTTATTTCTTTTTTCTTCCTTGCTGCCTTTAAAATTCTCTGTTTGTCTTGGAATTTTGCCATTTTTATTATGATGTGTCTTGAAGTGGGCTTCTTTGGGTTTCTCTTGATTGGGACTCTGTGTTTCCTGGATTTGTGTGACTTGTTTTCTCATCAAATTAGGGAATTTTTGTATCATTACTTTTTCAAATAGGTTTTCCATCCCTTTCTCTTCTTCTTCTCTTTCTGGTATCTCTATTATTTGAATATTATAGTTTCACATTGTCTGGTATTTCTCGTAATTCCTCTTCATCCTTTCTGAGCCTCTTTTCCTTTTCTTACTCTTTCTGGGTGTTTTTTCTACTTTTTCTTCCAGCTCACTGATCTGATCTTCTGCTTCACCAATCCTGCTTTTGATTCCTTCCACTGTGTTCTTCAGCTCTGAAATTGTATTCTTCATTTTTTCTTGGCCCTTGCTGATAGTTTATATTTCTTTTTTCATGTTGATATAGTTTGCAGTGAATTCATTGTAGCTCCCCTGTAGTTTCTGGTAATTCTCTGTGAGGTCATGGAGCTTCTGGATAACCATTGCTTTGAACTCAATATCTGATAGTTGAGTTGCCTTTATTTTACTTAACATTTTTTCTGAGGGTTCCTCCTTTCCTTTCATTTGGAGATTGTTTCTTTGTCTTGCCATTGTTTGGGACTCTTCTCATTAGCCTCAGCTTCTTAAATTGATCTGTTCTGGCTCCATGGGTGTATGGTGTGAACTTCTGTGATAGAATACATGTGAGAGTCAGTTGTACAGTCTCCTTTGTGTATCCTGGTGTTCTCCACTTCCACCTACTCTTTTTCATGATCAGTTGGAGGGGTAAGGCAGAATGGTTTAAGACAGCAAGAGAGTATTCTATGCTATTTACAGCAACAGCCAGTAGAAAAGAGATAGGAGATCCTTTGGCTGTGTATAGTATTAACCCTGATCTTCTGCCCAACTAGCCACCTTTTAGAAAATATGGAGAGAAGGTAAAACTCTTGTTGGGGAGGGAAGGATTGTGAGTTGGATCTAGAAAGCAGTGAGGTTGTGAGAGGTTAGATTCTGAGGTAAGGTGAGAGTAAAGGATAGTAAATAGGTGTAGTGTGTGAGAGAATAGAGTACACCACTATAGTAATTTAGTTTAGGAAACTGTGAAGGGGGCTAAGATCTGGGAGGGGTGTTGTGTAGTATTTACAATAGTATGGAACAGCTATTATTTATAATATTACTAGAGCAACAATCATATGACAGACTCTATGTGATCTGGATAACAAGAATGGGGGGTATAGGACCTTGAGTAGTGTGCTAATGAAACACAGGTGAAGTGAGGGACAGAAAATTAGCAATACACTATGAATGAGAGAACAGGGGAAACCTGTCAAATGATACAGTATAACCAGTCAAGCAAAGAAGACTAAACAGAAAGAAGAGGGATACAAAAATATTATTCAAATAAAAGATGTAAGAATAATAAAAAATGATGAAACAAATATGCAATAACTTGCAGGTTCTCTGTAATAACAAAGTGAAATTTGTCTCTCTGTCTCACCTATTGGGATTCCCCCTCTTTGGGTCCAACTCTGGTCTTTTCACAGTTCTGGTTTTTTTGTCTCACTTGTGGGTATTTAAAAAAAGAAGAAAAAAAAGCAAGAGAAGGGAGGAAGTAGAGATAAAACTGGAAAGAAAGGAAGAAGGAATAAAATAAGAAAGAAGGAAAGAGAAGCAAAAGGAAT
Organism: Artibeus jamaicensis; assembly: GCF_021234435.1. Taxonomy (NCBI): domain Eukaryota; kingdom Metazoa; phylum Chordata; class Mammalia; order Chiroptera; family Phyllostomidae; genus Artibeus; species Artibeus jamaicensis. The sequence goes on along the minus strand of NW_026521844.1, from coordinate 14,498,577 downwards.
TAAGATAAAAGTAATAAAAATTAAAAATTATAAAATTACTTTAAAAAATCAAACAACAAAACAAAGTGAACAAATAAACAAACAAAAAACCCTTTTGCTGGTTTCAAACTGGCCAGACCAATTTTTCTGTTCTTGCTGGCTGTACCCAGCTAAGGGAAAACTGGTATGCTTTTCTCCCTTCCTGTTCAGCACTCAGCCTCACTGGAACTTTCCCCAGGGGTGGTCATGCACTCTCCCCAGAGCTAGGATGGTACCCTCTGCTGGGCCCTGGGTGTGGGCTCCGGGTCTCCCAAGGTGAGTGCACTTGATGCGTGCACCATCCCACAGTGCCTGAGACATTATGGATGAGATACAAGACAAATTCACATGAACCACCAAGTCTAGTGGAGGAAAAGGGGAGGGTAACTCTCCTGAGGGGAGAGTGCTGCCCACCCATGCCTAGACAGGCTTTTCTTGGGTTTAATTTGCACAGGAATATGGGTATAGCTCATTAGTCATTGTCAGGCAATAAGGATCAAACGATAGCATACAAAGAACTATTACAGCTTCTTCTGAGTCAGTATCAACCAGCTGAAAGGCAATAGAACTTTGGGAAACAAACTCATCACCTGCTCAGGCCTTTATCAATTAAATAAGAGCATTCTTAGCAAAGCAGGTTTCAGAGGATTTTACATATCCTTTCTCAGGCCTGATCACCCAGGGAGCCCGCCCTTTCCAGCACAGGGTAGCACCGCCCTCTGTCATTGTTTCAGGCTTAAGTCAGGCACAGGAGGCAAGATAGCCAAGAAATTAGACTTCTCACAGACAGAATGAGGACTCAGGCTTTGTCAAAGTAGGGGGGCAACGGTCCATCACCCCTTTTCTCCATAGTCCCCCCATGTCCTTCCCTGGGGCTTCCACGTAATCATGCCTATCTTAGGTTGTTCCCCCCTTGGGAAATCTTACTGATCAAGCATTGGGGGCTGGTTATGAAAAAAGGAGCAGAAGTAGTGCTTCTACCAGGGAGATAAGCTTTGTCTCCTTAGTGGCTTATGGTTCATAGGTTGCTCATTCAGCCTTAGCCATGGGGGGTTAACAGCTCCTGAAACCAGGCAGGGAGACTCCCAACTCTGGATTTAGTGGTGTGGACTCTGGGTCTCCTAAGGCACTCCTGCTCTCTCCGGGTTCACAGGTGTGAGCTCCAGGCCTTTTGTGGAGATGCGCTCTCTCCAGTTCCACAGGTGTGGTCCCCAAAGCTCTGTCTCCCGGGGTTGGGGTGGGCGCAAGTGCCCAGCCAGGCCGCCTCCAGCTGCATGGGCTCTGGCACACACCCTTCCCAGGGCTATGTGTGGGTGCTCATAGCTCCCGTGTATTTGCCACTCAGTCCTTACTCCCCATTCTGTGACTTCAAGCAACCAGGTCTCTCCTGGTGCTACTCAAACCCCGTTTGGCCAAGGAGGGCGAGCCGACCCAGCTCTCTTCCCAAGAGCCCTGTGGTGGGCTCAGTGGGTGCCAGGCCTGGGGCTGCAGCCTCCCTGGTCCCCGAGCTGATCCCTGGGCCCTTACTGTCCTGAAGCATCTCCTTACCATCTGATTTTTCAATGCCCACTACAGTTTTTGATCTCCTGTTTTCATGTATGCTGTAGTACTGGTGGCTATCTACTCTTTTTCTCTGTAGATCAGCCAGGTTTTTCTCCCATGTGTAGGGGGAGTGGAATCCATTCCCTCTTACCCAGCCACTATCTTTCCTCCCTGGTTTTCTAATTGTTTTCTAATACAGATTAACCTACTGGGAATGATGATTAGATTCACATGATTTGCCTTTCCTAGAGGACACACCCAGCATAGCCTCTTACCTTGGTAAATTATATTTACACATAAATGTGCAATATACACAGAATATATATTTACCAATCTACTCACTTTAGCTCATCTTAATTCAAACCATCTGCCCTTTCCTTTCCATTTTAACCCAAGGATTTTTGATAGAATATTTCTGGGAGCTCATTGTCCCTCTTTCTTTTTCAGTATCTAGTGTAAAAACTAGTGTTACTCTTCGGTTTCTACCTTTAAAACTGGGGACAGAAGCACCACCAACAGGATCCACGGGGGTGTGGTGACAGCTAAATTTCTTAATCAGTCAAAATGTGCATTGCACTGGTTACGTGGTTCGTGGGAAAAAATCATTAAATAAGATCACATGTGGCTGGTTTTAGCATATTAGGGCATATATTTTTATTTAAATGCAGTGAGCATCTGAATGTTAAATAAGCCACAAAATATGTGTGTGCTGAAACTAATTAACACTGCAACCATGAGCCCAATTCCCTCCTGGGCTAGTTTCTCAATGAAACTCAAAGCTACTTTTTGACCTAGTATAACGCTCCTTCTGCCAAGGTTAAGAGAGAGATATCACAATAATTGGAGCGTATGAGTCCATATTAACCTGATTTAGGTTGGGGAATCAAAGATTTGCACGAGGATGGAATTCATAATAATTAGGGTGTAAAACATGCGTGCATAGGGGCTTAAACACAGCATGAATTAATTATTCAGTGTTGTTCAGTCCATTTAGACTTATAAATTACAAAAGGTCATAGAGAGAAGATTGTAACCCATATTCCCTTTCTAGTCTAATAGCATAAGACTTCTTAAAACTCAGTTCTTGCAGAGCATGAACAATTATATTTAAAATTATGAAATAATAAAATACAAAGAGAAAAGATAGGTACTTAACATAGAGTGAAGGCAAAGAAAAATTATCTACCCTTTGTTAGGTAATCTAAGGAATCAAGAATGCTTAAATCTCACATAGTGCTCAAATATTTTTGCTTCTATTTTTTAGTATATATTATAATAAATTAATGTTGCTTTGCCTAATTTTATTTCATAGATGAAGTTTTCTTTATTCTTACTTGATGATTCAGGGTTCAGTAAATTGATGATTTCAAAATTTCTATGTGTAACTCTTAGCAGGAAAAAAAAATCTATAAACCAACAAAAACAAAACAAAATAAGACTGAAGACTGTGTTAGGCTGAATAATGGCTCCCCCAAAGTACATCCTAGTCCTAAAACCAGCAAATATGTTACCTTAAGTGGCAAAAGGAATTTTGCAGGTGTGACTAAATTAAGGATCTTAAAATGGGAAGATTGTCCTGGAAAATCAGGGTGACCCAGTGTAATCATGGAGACTTTGTAAGAAAGAAATAAGAAAGTCAAAGTCAGAGACAAGGCCATGCAGTGATGATAGAAGAGGTAGAAAGTGCGAGGGATTCAGGATAAGGATCCTAGAAATGTGAGCGACCACTGGAAGCTGGAAATGGCAAAGGATGGGTTATCATCCTTCAGTGTTTCCAGAAGTGCAGCCCTGCCCACCCCTGTGATTTTAGGCCAGTGAAACTGATTTTAGTTTTTGATTTACAAATGTATGTAGTGATCAATATGGGTTGATTTACACCATTAATTTCATGGTAATTTGTTGCAGTAGCAATGGGAATTTAATACAAATTTAATACAAACAAGTATAAGTAGCCAAGATAAAATGCATCCCCACATACTTGACTGTATTAGTGTAGCATGAATGATAACATATTGCCCAAATAAAGCAATCAATGTAATTCATAGAATGAGAAGAGTTTATGCAGTTCTCAAGAGTCTATGTCTTTGTCATTAGGGAAATATTTTAACTAAATTCAATACCCTCTTTTCTAGAGTTAGCAGTAATTTTATTCAAATCAACAAAAATATATAAAGGAACATTGTGAGTAATGCATAGTCTATTCAATCACTACAGAGTATGAAACCATAAAAGAACACTATTTTCTGCCTTTAGGAAGCTTTTAGTTTAGAAGACATAGATACAAATCCATTTAGAACAGGAAATGACACATGGAATTTGCATTTAAAAAATACTGAGAGTTCATCACATACAGGTCCCCATTTACTGAGAAAGGACTTAGCATGATGGTTAGGTACTGCAAAATGTGCTGTAGCAAAAAAGGAATAGGCAAAAAGAGTAAGGAGAGTGGCAATCAGATTAGTGATGGCTGAGGAGACTGTGAGGAGTGAGCAAGTTTTGACAAGGTACCAACATTGTTTCAATTACTTTGGCTGAGATTGTATGAAACTCTTTACTGTGGAATCCCATTCGGTTTACAAGCATGCTCAAGTATCCCCCAATCTAACTTCATATTTGTTGTCCAGACTTAAATTTGTCTATTGACTTTTTTAAAAAATTCTCCTCTGCTATGAGCTTCCCCAAGTTCTCGTCCTCGGTGAATGTATATCTTATTGCTCTTTCAACTGTGATTCACTGCTTTCATATTGGAGACCTGTTGATATGATGGGAAAGTATAGAAGGTGGGGAGAGAAAGTTTTATGCTTTTTTGATTAAGTCAGCCTTCTGGTAGGCCTGTGACTGGGGCTGGAATCTTTACAAGTGTTCCTCCCATGGCATAACTAGTTTGTCATCCTTCCTAGTGCTCCTTCAGAGTACCAGTGTGTTTTCTTGAAGACCTAACCCAACCTTTTAATGTGTTTTTTTTCTTTGCTTAGGTGAGAGAATAAAGCTAAAAGAGGCAGGAATGACCAAAATGCCCTTCCCCAAGCTGGAATTAGACTCTGACATAGTCTTTTCCCTTGGAGAATAGGCCTTCGTTGTGGAAAATAATCTCTGGAGATGTATAACCTCACTTGAGAATATGTTTATTGTTACTAGAGAGAGAGGAAGGGAGGGAAAGAGAGTTACGTAGAGAAACACCAATATGAGAGAGAAACATCCATTGTTTGCCTCTCATACGAGTCCGGACCAGGGACTACATCTGCAGCTTAAGCATGTGCCCTGACTAGGAATCAAACCTGCAAACTTTAGGCTTATGGGACAACCAACTGAGCCACACTGGCCAGGGCATCTGAAAATATTATACTCATCCTTGTTTTCTCAAAACCACAAGGAGATATTTCACAGATCTTATAACTTATGGGATATTATCTGGGCATATTTCACAATGATTATACTTACTCTTATGCTCCCAAAGGCACAAGGAGATATTTCTCAGATCTTTACAATTTACTGGAAATAAGGGCCAAGAAATTGTAGGGATTCCTCTAATGTGGCCTTCAGGACTTTCTCAGTCGCATGCCTCTAGCAGTTTGTCAAAATTGCAGTATTACTATTCATCTGTGGCTCCTGCAGCTACTGTTTCAAGCAAGCAAACTCAGCTGTGTATCTCTGGATGAATTTCTCTTCAAAATGTAAAGTAGTGGTTTCCCTGCAACTGCAGTTATCTGATAAGTTCAAGTTTTTATCAGAAGTCAATTTGTTTAGTTTTTTCTTATTATGAAGATGGAAAGGATGACTTCCAAGCTTTTATATGTTGCCGTTAAAACCAGAAATTTTTTACCTGGCTTTTTAAATGTTAAAGTATTTATGTGCACTTTTAAGTAAGGTGGTAAGAACTGTTTCTACCAAGACAGCAATGTTTAAGTAGACTCTTAATATAGCAAAGTTGAGAGCCAAGTGTCATTCTGCATATGAGCATCCAGAAAAGAAGCAATGGCATGGGCAAAGACTGAGAAGCAAGAAGGCCAATGTGACCAAAGCAGAGTGAAGGGGGTGGGAGGAACATACTAGAACCTTGACCCAGAGAAGCAATAAGAAGAAAAGTACAGGTCTTGGGGGTTTCTGTACAAAATGGGGACATAGGTGAATGTGATACCCAAGTCCTCCCACAAACACATTAAAATTAAAACTAAGCTACACAAAAACCATGATTCAGAATTGCCTTAAAGCTAGCTGAACAGAAGTCCTACAACTAAGGATATAAAGAAGAAGCCACATCGAGACTGATAGAAGGGAAAGTGACTCTGAACAGGCTAGATCAACACCCATATATGTCAGATAAAAATCAGGAGGAATATCTTGGATTCAACCTCAGGAGCAAGGGTTGAAGCTGAAGGATCCAGTGTCAGGAAAAAAAGTCTCTATACCTTCTGGCTATAAAAAAGTTCAAAGTATGGGTGAGTGAGACAAGCATCTTCTGGAATCCCAGATTCCTCTTGAAGGATACATACACTAACTTGAACTCACTATCTCTGAATTTCAGTGCCGGAGCTCTATGGGCATATAGGGAGGGACTGAGTAGCCTGGAATCAGAATGAGAGTTGGAGTGTGGCAGCTTTCTCCCAGACAGATGTGCTGATAGAAACTATTGTTCCATTTCTGAGCCCATACTCCACAGATCCAATGGGGGGGTCATCATATCTGATTCTCCAACAACCAGGGTATCACTGTTTACCCCATCCTGGTGATTTCCTGAGACCCCATTCCAACAAACTTGCAGGCCCATCCAAGCTGTATCCAGTGGCTTATCCATGAAATTGCCTGTTTTTGCTTGTTTCAGACTTTCCTAAAATTTCTTAAAGAACCATCTGGCCTCATGTGTCATATACCTCTCACTAAGTGACCCTAGGTTTGCCACTGGCAGCAGCCAGGCTTGGTTCTCAGCTCGGCCTCTCCTGGGATCCTCCAAGCCAAGCACAAGTAGCAGCAATCTGCAGATCACTTTGTAGCTCGTGTCAGGTGGCTTGGGACAGAACATAGGTAACAGCTGACCTTGGCCTGCTCCTTCTGGGTATAACCAGAGCCAGAGTACCTAGTGGACAGCTTCAGAACATTCTGGAGCACCACCTAACCACTTCCACAGGGGACACACTAAAGAAGCAGACTCAGTAGGCACCAGAGGCCCACTGAAGTAGTTTCTACTCAATGAAGTTGGCCTCCGCATAGCCAATCCTCCATGGTGGTCGTAGACAATCCTTGCAGCTAATTGGCCTGGGGGTACATCACATTCATTGAGGTGCCAACAGAAGTCAAAACTCAACTAAAACAGAAGGGTGTATGTACACAGCCCACATGGGAGTGGGAGCACACTTGGAGTATTCAGCTTGGGTGATCAGGGAGACTCTGACACCAGATCCTATAGAGTACCTTTTACATAAGGCCACTCTACCAAACCTGGGAGATGTAGTAGTTCTACTTAGTACAGAGAAAAAAACCATAGGGGTGTTGGAAAAATGAGGAGACAAAGAAACGTGTCCCAAATGAAAGAACAGAACAAAACGCCAGAAAAAGAACTAAACAAAATGGAGACAAACAATCTAAAAGATACAGAGTCCAAAATGCTTTATGAGAATGATCAATGAACATAGGGGAAGAGAAGATGAACTTAGTGAGAGCTTCAACAAAGAGATATAAAAATGTAAATAAAAAATATAAAAATAACTTGTCATAATGAAGAATACACTAACTGAAATGAAGAATATATCACAGGGAATCAAGAGTGGAGTAAATGAAGCAGCGGATCAAATCAGAGTTTTGGAAAAATAAAAAAGCAGAAAACACCCAGTCAGAGGAACAGGGAAAATAAAGACCACCCCCCAAAATAGTGTAATTAACCTCGGGGCAACTTCAAGTGGACAAACATTATCATCATGAGGGGGGCAGAAGAAGAAGAAAGAGAGCAAGGAATTGAAAACCCATCTGAAAAAAATAATGGAAAACTTTCCTAACCTGCTGAAGAAAATAAACATACAAGTCCAGGAATTGCAGAGCCCCATACAAGATGAACTTGACGAGGCCTACACCAAGAAGCATCGTAGTTAAAATGAAAAAAGGTAAAAGACAGATAGAGAATCTTAAAAGCAGCAATAGAAAAGCTGTGGGTTATCTACAAGAGAATACCCATAAAACTGTCAGCTGATTTCTGAGCAGAAACTCTTCAGTCCAAAAGAGATTGTCAAGATATACTCGAAGTGATGAAAATGAAAGATCTACAACCAAGATTACTCTACCTAGCATTGTTATCATTTAGAATCCAAGGACAAAGAGCTTCCCAGACACACACAAAAAAAGCCAAAGGAGTTCATCACCACCAAACCAGTATCATATGAAATGTTAAAGGATCTTCTTTAAGAAGAAAAAGACAAAAAAAAAAAGATTAAGCATATAGCCAGAGACACTGAAATTAATAACAAACTGACAGTAACCAGAGGGGAGGTGGGAGGGGATAATGGGCAGAAAAGGGGGAAGGGTTGTCAAGATCATGTAAAAAGGATATAAGGACAAAGCCAAAGGAGGGTAGGATTGAGGATAGGAGGCTGGTGTGGCTGGGGTCGGGGGGAGTTGTGGGGGGAAATGGAGACAACTGTACTTGAACAACAATAAAAATAAAACAAAATAAAAGAATAATAAAATGCCAATACATAAATATTAGCAATTACTTTAGCAATACATACAATATTAGCAATTACTTTAATGCCAATTGATTAAATGCTTTAGCAAAAGATGTGGAAATTGAATGGATTAACAAAACCAGACCGTTATATATGCTGTCTACAAGACACTCATGTCAGACTGAAAGACAAACATAGACAGAAAGTAAAGGGATGGAAAAAGATATTTTATGAAATTGAAATTTTAAAAAGCTGATGTAGCAATACTTATCCCAGCCAAAATAGACTTTAAAACAAAGGCTATATAACAAGAGATCAAGAAGTACTCAGTAAGTCTTCTGGGCACTATCTGAAGAAACCCAAAACAAATTGGGACAACTGTAACAGCATAAACAGTAAAATATTATTTTAAAAAAGAAGTACGAGGAAGATTTTGGGAAAATTCATGACTGATGGATTAACATGGAGGTATTAAAAGAAGCTTGAAAATCTCTCTCTTTTTTTTTTCTTTTAAAGATTTTCTTTATTTAAGATGGGGGAAGGGAGGCAGAGAGGGAGAGAAACATCAATGTGTGACTGCCTCTCATGCACCCACTACTGGGGGCCCGAGCTGGCCTACAACCCAGGCATGTGCCCAGGCTAGAAATTGAACTGGCAACCCTTTGGTTCACAGGCTGTCATTCAATCCACTGAGCCACACCAGCCAGGGTGAAAATAGCTTCTAAAAAGAAAAGAAAAACAGTGCAATAAAAAAATATATATGCATCCATATATTCATTGCAGCATAATTTACAAGAGCCAAGATATGGAAGCAATCTAAGGGTCCATCAGTAGATGAAAGGAGAAAGAAGAAATGGTGCCTATATACAATGGAAAATGACTCAGCCATAAAGAACTATGAAATCTTGCCATCTGCAACAACATGGATGGACCTAGAGGGTATTGTGGCTGAGTAAAATAAGTCAGAGAAAGACAAATGCCACGTGATTTCACTTATACATGTAATCTAAATAAAACAAAACAAATAAGCAAAACAGACTCATGGATACTGAGAATATTTTGAAAGTTGGCAGTTGGGAGGGGGACTGGGGATATGGGTGAATAAGGTAAAGGGGTGAAAAGATTAGGAAGTAGGTAGCTACAGAATAGTTATAGGGACATAAAGTTCAGCATAGGGACTAAAGTCAATTATATTGTAATAACCATGTATGGTGTCCAATGGGTATTACATTTATGCAGGATGATCACTTATTAAGTTATATAATGTCTCATCACTGGGCTGTACACTTGAAACTAATATAATATTGTATGTCAACTGTAATTAAAAATAAAAATATTTAAAATAAAAAACTGTAGGTCTTTTACAGGCAATTGTGAGGATTTTGATTTCTAGTACATAATAAGTGGAGACTTGGGAAGGTTTTTAGCAAAGTGATGTAATGGTTTTTAACAGACTAATGAGACTTAAAAGCATCATTCTGGTTCCTGCAGAAATTAGATCAAAAGAGATCAAGGACAGTAATTGCAGTAGTTCTTAGGTAGAATTATGGTAACTTGGACCAATTTGGAAGTGGTGGATATAATGAGAATTGCTTAGATTCTGGAGATAAAATTAAGGGCAGTAAGATTTTCTGGACTATAGCTCGTGTTTGTTTGATAGAAAGCATGGAGAAAAGCAGTACTCCATGTGAGTTTTCTCCAATCAACTGAAAAAAATATACTTTGCTCCAGATGATAAGATGGTTTTCTAAGCTACATATTTGACTAAATCTCACCCATGATTAAAGTCATTGAATACCTTTGTATTGTGTCTAAGCCAGTTTCTTCATATGGTCCCTAAGCATTCTCCTACCCACCATGCTTTGGCGTGTGGCATTTGTCTAACTCACTAGTCCCAGCCACTTGCTTTCTGGAGCCTTTTGCATCACTCATATTTGAGATTCTGTAGCAATGCCATATGGTCTCAGCATAGTTATGTGGTCATTTATTTTATTTAGAATTCCCTTTCTTCATCTCACTTCAGAGTTAACTTTTGCTGATATTTAAAAAATTCATTTCTGATGTTAATTTCTCTAGAAAATCTTTTCTAAGCTATTCCTTTCTGCTCACCTGCCTGTGTCTCCAGTTCTCCTGTGATGCTGAGCTTACTTCATTGTTCTTCAAGTTGCAAGCTATGTGGTGCTCTTCTCAAATGACAGCTTGGGGTAAAAGTGAACAAAGAGCCTATAATAGTCATCCATGTGTAATGACAACAGCCAACAGTCTTCACACTCAAAATAAATTAATACAATAAGAACTAATAATACTTATCATCATTGTTCATTTTATTTTGTTTTATATTGTAGAGTTAGAGAGCTTCATCAAGTTTTGAAAAGCGCCTGTAGCAGGCAAAGGAAAATCTTTCCCATTATCAATGGAAATAAATAAAGGTGAATAATTAACAATCACTCATTTGGCAACACAGGCTGTTTAATGATTATAAAACCACTTTCAATTTTAGGAGCAAGGGAAAAACTCACATGTGTTCCAGTTGTTATAGAAATTTAATCTTAGATGTATTAGTAGATAAAAATCTATAAGCACATGTTCTACAACAGTTTTCGATTGTTTTTCCCTAAATATTAATGGAACACTTTATTTTAGAAAATTTAATTTTGCTTTTATGCTCATAGTTGAAGATAAATAGCCATCACCAGTCTGGGTTTTCTCTTTATCTTAATATTTTTCTGTGAATCAAATAATCCTATGAAACAATGGAAGATTGTATAGAAAGGCCAACAAAGTCCACTATGTGTTCATTGAGAAATAGTATATATCCATGACTTAGAAAAAGAACTGCTATTGATTGCCTTCTTTTAAAATATTCGCTAGTGAGAAAATGATAAAATAAAATTGGTCCACAAAAATGCAGTCTAAGACAGGCCAGATGAAAATTGCTTAATCTTCAAAATAAGAAGTCTGGACATCAGCTAGCTAGATAGCAATACAGGCAAGACTCAGGAGTTGCAAAAAAAATTCAGATCCTAAGGAAAATTCTATAGATGTTTAAAAGAGTAATTTGAATAAAAATTACACTTTAATGAAAAAGTGTACATAGTTTGTAATAAACTTTAAGGCCAAATATGCTGTAACAATTTATATTAATAGCTAGTCTGTTATTTCATTAACAAGGGGTATATATATATAATTCTTTCTTTATAGTTACAAGGCTCCAGAAGAGAAACAATATGTTGGAATGCATTGTACTGTGTTCAAAATCAACTTGAACTTTAGGGGTTCTGATTTTGTAGTGAAACTGTAAGTACATGACTTGAGTTTATTTTAAGGGTAGGAATATATATCTTTTTCTTCTAAGAAAGATTGAGAAAAAGGAGTGGGGGACTCTGACACAAAATTTCTTTGAAACCTAAACATTTTAATGTCACATATACAATTCAGGACATATATTCTATTTCCCAAAATTTCCACCTGATGAAATGGAGAATAATTTGGAAGAGAATTTACAAAGATGTGCTCAAGAAGTCCATTTTACAAACCTTCCTTTTCCTTCAGTGCCCTGGTACCATTGGACCCTTAGGCAACTCCAAAGCTGAGGGGAATAGTCGGGTAATTGGGCAGGTGTAAGGACATTCATGGGGCTTTGCTTGTGTTCTACACATTGGCTGTACCCACTGAGTATGTATTCTAAGGCAGATTCCTTGTGTCCAAGGTATCTCTAGAGCAGTAACTGGGTTATTTGGATATACCCTAACCAAAAGCATAAAAGTACATTCCTTTTGTGTTTCCAAGAAATTAATCACAAGCAGCATATTAGATTTGTTAACTAATAGAGTACTTGCACAAAATTAAATGCACATTTAATGACTAAAAAGAAAGATCAATGTTTGCATATTTGGAGTAGAATCTAATATATTAATTTGTTTAGAGAATAATCTATAAAATACACACATATTTTATTTTATTTATTTATTTTTAATTACACAAAGAAAATATGAATATGTTCTCTATGTACTATTTAATCAATAAACAGTCCATTTTGATTAATACCATAAATGGCCCCCAGGGCAAAATTAAACATTTTAGCACTTTTTAAAAACACATAGAACTACCTATAAGCCATGTATTTTGTGCATTTTATATGACTGATATCACTCAACACATGTTTTTTCAGCTTCCTTTTTTTCTTTACCACACAGTTAAAAACTCTTTTCATATCAGGGCCTATAGATGTAGCTATGCTTTATTGGTTAACTGCAGGGAATATTATATGCAATGGGTTACATACCATTTATTTAAATGTTCCTCTATTGATAGAAACTTAGATACTTAGGTAATATTTTTCCCTGTTTTCTTTCTTCCCTTTTCTTCCTTCTTCTCATCTTTTTTTTCTGTGACCATAATATCTCTCTATAATAAAGCTGAAAGAAAAACTTTCTCAGTTGAAGAAGGATATACATGTTTACATTTTTATAGATATTTTCTAATTACCCTCCAAAAATCTATATTGAATTACACCTCCACCAACAACATATAACAATTTTCCCACTCCTAACAATACTCCATGTTATTTAGCACCAATAGATAAATATGTACCTCATTTTTGTCTACATTTACTCTGTCCTCATGAATAGTAAAGTTGAGTATCTTTTCATCTGTTTTTTAGTCATTTGTACTTCCTTGACATTATATAAATATTAAATAAATCAATGATTACATTACTGAATGAAGAAATACATTTAGAATTTGGAGAAATTAAAATTAGTCACTGATATCCAAGAAAATAAAAATGTTTCCCTGGCATTATGATTAGAACCATATTATAGTAAACACAGAAGTTCAAGAATAATGCTTTACTTTTATTATGCATAGAGAGGTCATATGTTTCCCAGTTAACAACCAGTCTACATTTAACATGAGTTTACTAGCCCACTAGTTATCAAAACTCATCCCAGTTATATTTAGTTTTCTTTTGTGTCTGTGTGGAATTCTAGATTTAGCACCCATAATTTAGTATATTATATCACTATTTATTATATTTAGTTGTAAATTAGGTTCATGAATGTTGCATATATGTATATGTATGTGTGCGTGCTGTTTATATTTTAATCTTTTAAAGAATTATGTTAAAATTCATAATTGGAGTTCTTCCTGACCTTCATTGCTCCTCAATTTCCCCATCTGCTCTCTTACTATTCAACACAATTTCCTTCTTTTTGCATCTCTTTGCATCTCCACAACATGCTCTCAGAATTTTTACTTACACAAAGAACTTTAAGTATTACATTTTCCCAGTAGTACTTTATTCTAACAGTAATCAAAGCCTTAAGTTAAATGACAAAAATTCCAAGTGACAGAATTGCTGAAATCAGCTAATTAGAGAAAAAGGTAGTGGACTTCCGATCAGCAGGGACAATCATAAAGATAATATCTGAAGTATTACCTAAGCTGTTATTCAGTATTGAATTCATTGGGTTTGGCCATCTAATTGCCTTTGGCAGAGCTAATGTGCAACAATACTGTGCATGAGCTAGTCCTTAAGTGCAGTTTTTAAATTTAATCCTCATAGCAGCCCTATTCTGCTTTTCAAAAGATTAAGAAATGGAGGCCTAAGCAATAAGCTTAATATGTATAAAATGTATAAGGGCACTGCAGATGATCATGAAAGCAAGGAAAGTTTGTAAACACACCCAAACATTAAAAGTGTCCCAACATTAAGTAGACATGTATAAATAACTTTAATAAAAGTCATTCAAAATTACACAAGTTCTTTCATTTTAGCACATTTCTTGGGGTTTTTTTTTTGGCATTGCATTAAAAAGGGAAAAAAGTCATGATAGGAAAACCAACAACATACTAAATTGGGAGGATCTTGATCTTGAAGGTTCCAGCAGAGAAAAGGAAAGTACCATAAAGCATGTGGCATAACTGATGTCAAATTTCTTCATACAAGGACATTACTATAAAATGTAAATATTTTCAAAGGATTAACCATCCATCATCATGAAAATATGCACATTTTCAAAGGGGGTGAAGTACTTTCTAATCTGAACATCTTTAAAGGGGGAAAATCAATAAATGGCATGAAAAACTTCAAAGCAGGACCTCCTGTCAATGACAGAAGTTCCTCAGCAATGCAGAGGCTTTGAAGGAGGACTCCCAGTGCTGGGAAACCTTTGAAGTGACTGAAACAGACATTTATAATTATGGAAAGGTGCAGTGTCCAGCAGGGATAGTACAAAGACATGTCTGAGGTAGGTACAGACGAAGATCGGGAGGTGGCAGGGACACTGACCTTGCACCTCCCAACCTAAAAGCTTTTTGGGTCAACTCAATAATCGTATGTAAAATGGCAAGTGTGGAGTGAGAACAGTGGCAAGAAGCGAGAAACTAAATTATTTTAGATCTCACATTTCAAAAAAGAAAAAAAAAGAAACAACATCTCACAGCAGATCTTAATACATTCCGCCTGTGCTGGGTTCTTGTGTAGCTACCGATTTATTAAGCTGTTATCAACACTCAGCCCTCTGCAAACAAGTATTTCACAAGTGGGAAAAAGTCCCAGAATCAGCTCCCTTAGGTCCCTCTTCCCCAAACTTATGATCCTGAAACCTTTGTTTGTGTAGTTATCGCATGTCAGATGATGTCCAAAGAATAAAAAATGATTAAAATCTAAGGCTTAACTGTTGTTTAAATTGAGGCCAAACTATTCTGAGCCAATGATTTGGTATTCTAATTTCTAGAACTCAACTAAAGACCTTTTTAAAAATACCACAATAGGAGGGACTAATACTAAACTGAGTGTCAAAGGCCATCTAGGCAAAACCGTAAGAGGTCAATTCTAATGTTTTATTCCCTAAACTAGATTTCTTCTCTCTTTTTTTTTTGGCCTCATTTTGTCTGACATTCATAGGGCATAATCAACTAATGACATTTTTTTGCTTCTTGGAGCCATTCATGATAAAGTCTGTTTTCTCCAAGTGATTGTTTAATCCATCAAATATTTATTGAGCATAAAATGTTCTCCTCTGTTCTAGGTACTTGGGAATGGTTCTGTGCTTGGATACTCCCTGTCTTCATGGAGATTACAATCTATGGAGGAACGTAGACATCAACCAATAATCAAGCAGAAAAATATAAATTAAACTGTGATAGGAACTTTAAAGAAAATGTACATAAAGGACCTGGAATATTCTGAAGAACCAGGTATGCTTCTCTAAGGAACTGGGGTTTGGGCAAGATCTAAAGGACAAGCAGTCATTAACCAGGAGTACTTCAGGACAGACGGGTGCATCAGGGAAGTGTGGCAGGTGCAGCATGTGCAAAAGCCATGTGACAGATGGACAAGATAAATGATACTTTTATGCAGAAGTAATAGTCTCAGAAGAGAAAACCAGGTGATGCAGACCTTGTTAAGGACTTTGGTCTTAATGCTAAAATCAATCAAAAACCTTTGAGGAATTTTAAGAATTTGATGGAATTAGATTTGTACATTGAATAAGTCACTTTTGCTTGAGTATGAAGAGTACATTGAGAGAGGAAAAAGAGCTGAGGAAACCAGATAGAAGGCCATTGCAATGGTTGAGGCAAGCGATGATGATGGTAGCTGGGACTAGAACGAGGGCGATGTAGGTGATAAAGACAAGGGTGGAGAGTTGAGAGACATTTTCAGTATAAAATTTAAAGATTTACTGTTGAAAAATGGTAAGAAAATAGCAGAGTCAAAGATGATATCCATATTTCTGCATTTTCTCTGGGGCCATTCACTGAAAAAGGGAACTCTGGTAAGGGATTATACTTGGAGGTAGAATAATCAGTTAAAGTTTGGTTATGTTGAATTTTAGACATATTTTTGAGTAAGACAAATGGGCATGTCAAGTAGCTATTTACTTATATGAATCTGGAGGAGAGATTTTTGTCAAAGATAATGTTGAAAGTCATGGTTCTGAAACTGATTGCTCACATAGAGCGGAAAAGTGACTTGAGAACAGAGATTTTGGGGCATTTGGGGGTGAAAACTATCACATAAAACTGAGAAAAGCTAATCAAGGAGTTAGGAGGAAAAGTGAAGGATGTGTTATACCAGAAGTAGTCGGTGAGGAAAGTCAATCAAAAAAAAAGGTCTGTTAACATGCCAAATACTTCAGCTGAAAAGTTGGCTCACCTGGCTCAACCCCAGTTCTGCTTTTTATGCAGCACTTCCCCTCTCCCACCAGCTTCAGAGGTCCTGTTCTTCTGACTGTTGGGTGCATCCACCTCTGTAGCAGGAGTACCTTACAATTAAGTCTTCTCACTGCTTACATTTTGCTCTCTTTACCTTTCAAATCCATTTTCAGGTGCTGCCAGTACCACTTCATCATTTTGCCTCTGATTTTATCTGCTTTCTCTATCTCCCTGTCTCTATCTTACATTAAACTGCTATTTCTGTCACAGCCAAAAGCAACAGTCTCCTAACATCTTTCTCTATGGTTCCTGTAACCCAGCTCCCTCTCTCCTTCACCTGACCCCCCAAATGCTGTTTTTAAAATGCAGCTTTCACTATGCTCTGGGATTTTTTTAAAGGAAACTTCTGTTTAGTATAACTCACAAACAGAAAAGTGCACCTATCAATATTCTACAGCTGATTAAAATTTATAAATTGAACACACCCCTGTAATCAGCACCCAGGTCAAAAACAGAACATTAACACAGTTCCTCAAAGATATTCCATGCCCTCTCTCTATCCCATGACAAACTTTGATTCTCATAGAGTAGTTTTTCCTGTGTTTGAAATTTTAAGCATGGCATCAGACTGTGAACTTTAAAAAAATTTACATCATGTCTGTGGAAGTCACCCAGGGTTTTTGTGTATATGTAGTTGTTTCTTTTTTCTTTACTGTAGGATACCATTCCGGAGAATGACTATACTACAATTTGTTTACCTGTTCTATCGCTGATGGGTCATATCTACTTGCTGGTATTACAAACAGTTCTGCTATGACAATTTTTCCATGACAATCACGTATTTGAATTTCTATTGGATATATCTGAATTCCAAACACTATGGAATTATAGTGTTTGAAGAGAATTCAATTGTTCCACATTTTCAGGCAGCACTTGATATTTTCTGTCTTTAATTTTTACCATCTTTACCATCTGGGTAATGTCTTTAATTTGTACCCATCTAGCGGGTACATAGTGGCATCACATTGTGGTTTTATTTGCATTTTACTGATGCCTAATAAATTTGAGAACCTTTACTTTCATATATTTATTACACAATTGAAATGATCTTTTGTGAAGTGTTTGTAAAAGTCTCTTTCCTTTTGTTAAAAGGTTATCTATTCTTTGCATATTAATTTGAGGGAGTTCTTAAACTTTCTGGATACTAGTCTTTCTTCAGCCACATGTATTGCAAATCTCACCTACAACCATGTAGATTGTTACTCCATTTTCCTAGTATATTAATGAAAGATATTTTTTTATTTTAATGTAATCAATTTATTCCTTATAGTCAGCACTCTTTGATTTTATTTAAGAAATCTTTGCATACATTAAATCCATGGAAATATTTTCCTGCTTTCATCTTAAAGCTTATTGTTTTATGTCTTGTGTTTATGTTTATAATCCATCCCAAATTGACTTTTGTTTCTGGAATGATGTTAAGAGTAACAATTCATTTTCCACCCACATATACATCCAATTAACCTAGCACAATTCATTGCAAAGGGCATAATGTTTGCTGCTGTATTTGTGTCAGCTTTATCATAAATTAGATGACCATATCATACTGCTTCATTTCTGGATTTCCTCTGCTGCTCTATATGTCTATCCTTGCCCCTCTCCCACATTAGCCTAATTATCTTAGCCTCTATTAAGTATTCATTTCTTGTGGTGCAAGACCGCTAGCTTTGTAGCTAGGATTTTCAGATTTGCCATTGCTGCTTTTGGCCTTCTGAATTTCCACATAAATTTAGAATTGATTGATCAATTTACAAAGAAAATTTTGCTGCGACTTTGTTTAGGAGGGATTATATTGTTTTATGTTTTAAACAAACTTTTCAGATTTTTTGAATACCAGGATTGAAAAACACAGAGCCCTGGTTCTCAAACTTTAGCACACATCAGAATCACCTAAAGAACTTGTTGAAACACAGATACACAGATTACTGGTCAACACCCCCAGTTATTTCTAATTCAGTAGATCTTGGGAGGACTCAAGGAAGCATATTTTTAAAAACTGTGCAGGCAAGGGTGATGCTGCTGGCATACTTTGAGAAGTGCTGCTCAGAGCTATGGGTCATGGACCAGGTCATAACAAATCTCTTGTGTTTCCTGCTATTTGTCATATAGAGTCAAGGTTAGCCGATGCCTCCAAAGGCCAATGAGTGTTATGAAAGATCATACTATAATATCTATAGATAAATAAGGTGTATGCACTACAGAACACCTAAGCAATAATTATTTTGTGACTAATTAGTATAATACAATAGCCTGGACTTTATTTAATTTAATATGAAGTAAAATTAAAATGTGGGTGAGGAATGTGGTTTTTTTGCTTCAAACTATAAAATAATGTTGATTCAAAGATCATCATTTACTGTCTTTCTTTTAGTTGACTCAGCTATTCTATGAACATTTATCATTTTAAAAATCTGTAAGACCAATGTTTATCGCAGTCCTGATGCCCACTGCATTTCTCTGCATTAATAACCATTAATGTAGCTACCTTGTCAGTGTAGCTTACAAGGCAATCTTATCACCTACATACATACATAATTTGAACTTTTTTCTTCATTAAACAATGAAGTGACATTTTTTGTAACTTGCACTATTTACTCACTCATTTATTTGCATTTATAGCTCTGACAGAGATAAAATTAAAAAAGACTACAATTTAATCCTTCCCCTCTTTCAGACTCACAGTTTGCCAAAATAGTGCTTTCTGCAAAATTAGTGCCCTTAATGCACCTTTTCTAATATAGTTGTACTAGTAATAATAAACTCTGCATAAAGAAGAAACACTGCCCTGAATGACTTGTTGCAGCAAATTAAAACTCAGCGTTTGTTCCTAAACTGAGTGTCATGGGCACATAATCGATAACTGCCCGAAGAAGCCCAGATCAGAGCGGTTACACAAGCACACCTCACAGGCCACTGCAGCAGGCCCTCATGGCTATTTCTCAGTAGGATGAGAGTGCAGATACTTTTCACTCTAGTTGAGAAAAAGAAAAGTACCATCTCTGCCATAAGTTTGTATAAAGTTCCTCTAAATCCCAGACGTGAAAAAGTATAACCTGAAATTTCTAATCTAAAAAGTGTTTTAATGCACCACATATGTTTAATAAAAGTTAGAATTTCGGAGGGTATTCAGGGTGGTCTGAGTCAAGTCCTGCAGTTACCTGGTCACTAACCCAGACCAGAACTCAGTCCAGCCTCTGAGCACAGTGCTCTGATGCACCCTCCGCCATGAGGACCCCCAGCTACCATTTCTCCTGTTCTATATGCTGACAACACTTCATATCATTTTCATAGGTGTATCCCTCCTAACAGTAAGCAAAATTTATAATAGAGATTGTGATGACAAAATTATGGCAAGTTGGGGAAGTTTTTCAAGGGATTTCCTCCTGATTTTCCTTCTCCATTTTAGCTTTTACTGGGTGATAATTTTCTTTCTCTTACTACTGGTTCAGGTGTTTGAAATAGGTCATTTACATACCTTTGCAATCCCTTCTAACTACAACTTAACTTTACTGTTAATCAATATGGGTCAACTATTACATCTATGAAAAACATATCCCCCAAAACATGGTTTCTAATTGCGTGTCATTTTCATTGACATTTCTGCAAAGTCTTTCTTAATTCTCTAGTTTACTTCCTCTAAAGCCCACCTCAGTAGTCAACCTCTGATCAAATCTCCTAGAAGAAACTCCACACTTTAACGCAATGGCTATTGTGGCTACATTTTGGCTGAAAAAAAAAAATCAGTGAAAGATCAACATCAATAACAATGACACCAAATAAGATAGTAAGATAGTAAAAGTAATTCATGTTCATCACACATGTAAATTGTTAGGGTTAAAATATTTTAGTTTAAGAGAGAGGGAATATATTTATTAATATATTTATTCATATATTTATAAAGACTCCACTAGGCTTTTATTATGAGATTACAGACTCATGATATAAAATACAAAATATTTTAAGTTCAAATATGCTTATTGAAAAAGAAAGAAAGCTACTGTTTGGGGGTATAAAGACTATAATTAATTCCAGGTAATAATTACTGAAATTATTTATAAAACTTTTAATTCACGAACAACTCAATTTTCCAATATCTGTGTAAACAGGAAATCAGTTACCCTGTTTGCTGATTCTTTTTTTTCATTTAAATATCAACCATCACAAAGCAATGTCACTTGGTGAAACCAGTTTATGTTCACATATATTTATGAATATTCTAGCATGTTATAAAACAGTGATAAAAATTAAAAATAAGGAACAGTGTTTATGTCGGACAATATTTTGTTCTTAATTTGTATATCATAGTATTTTCTTTTGCTGGTCCATATTTAGTTTATTCAACTAGAATGTGCATCCCCAAACATTAGAGATCGGAGCTTTACGTAAAGCTAGTTGTTTGACATATGAAGTATAAATACCAAAGGTCTTTATAAAATTGTTCAATAGCTGTGACAGGGCAAAACTTTCTGGGTTTACTTGCTACTCAAGAAAGAGCTGGCTGGTTTGCTCCAATTAAGTGAGCATTCATCACTGAGTCCTGCCCTACAGTAGTAGCTCATGGGAGCAGCCAAAGAAGGTGGTGCTATCACCGTGTGCAAGCACACACACACATCTGGAGCTGGGGCACACCTGGTTTTCTCACCTCCTCATGACAAGACCCTGATTTGAGTCACTGTTTTAGTTTTAGAGCTAAAAAATCCTATAACTTTCTGTGATCATTATACCTCATCATTTCAACTGAGCAAAAAAGAGACATAAAAGGAAATAGGTATTTTTCAAGAAATCACCAGATTCCTTGAATCCAATTTAACTCAGTATATCACTTGTTTACAGGTGCTTTTATGTTTTCTACGTCATAACAGTGTAACTGATTGAAAAACAGCTGAGAAATGAGTTTTGGCACATTCTCTGTAGGATAAAATATACTTAAAAATACCTTAACAACCACTAACACTTAATGTTAAACAGCTCAATTAGTTTCATCTGGATTAGAAAATTAATTTATTTTCTGCAAATTTTTCTTAAGAATTTTGTTATTTTGCAATTCAGTATTGTTCTTTGCCTTGACATAGAAAAAGGCTCATTTTATTTTTCCTCACAAGAGGACATGCCTACTGATTTTAGAGAGAGGGGAGTGGAGAAAGGGAGAGGGAGGGAAACATTAATGTGAGAGAGAAACAGCCATAGGTTGCCTCTTGTATGTGCCCTGACCAGATACCAAACCTGCAAACTAGGGTATTTAGTGTCCGTGAATCAAACCCGCATCCTTAGGTTTACAGGACAATGCTACAATCAAGTGAGTCACCCCAGCCAGGGTAGGAAGGTTCATTTTATAAGTTGTTTGACAAAATAACAATATAAGTGATATTCTAAGGAAGCCTGATAGATTATCAGATTCAAGATTGGCAACCAGATACCTTAAGATTGACTAATTAACAACAAAGAATTTACCACAGGATTTCTTTTAAGAAACATGCATGCAAAATGTGTTTGGATTTATAGATATATGATTATATATAGCTTCCAAAACAATAGGCACAATGTAAAAAATGACTATTCTAAAATGGAAAAATGTGGGTATGATAAGGATTTCAAAAAACTACAATCTCATTTTTCATCTCTTCTGTTATTTGGGATTGTTTCAGATATACTTTATAATTGATTAAAAACCCTACTTCTTGGGGAAATGCTCAATAAACAAATGCTAAGTTAAAATTGAATAAAGAAATTTGAAGCAATTATTCATTTACATCAGAAAATGTTTATAAGCTAAGCATTCACTGTGCTGTTATTTAAAAATCATGTTACCATTTAGAAGCAGTGTCGTAGTATGTTTAACATGATATATACCATTGCCTATATGTGATTATAAAATAACTCTCTATTTTAATATAGTGACATTCCAAATCAGTAGTTAATGCTGACATTACATATACATATCCTTCAGGTTAAAGACAATCAATGTTTCATGTATAAATTTTACTTCCAATATCTCCACCAGGACTCTCATCAGCCTGTGTCTAAACCATTTCAATAGCTTATTACCCACCCCTCCCAATCTCTCTTTATTATAATTCACTCTTCCACTTTCTGTGTTAATCACCCCAAGATCCTTCATATAATACATTTAATACATTTTTAAAACAATATCATAATACAGGTTGCTGAGATTGCAATCACTCTAAATTATAAACTATTTATATAAACTCCTCAAACTTTAGAGTGGATGAAAACTCACCAGTGAGGTACCAAATAAATGCTGAATAAAAGAATGCCTTGTATTCGGCTCTAGTACTGACTCTGTCCCTTACTAGTTTCAGTAAGTTTTCCTCCAATTCTTGCCTGCCACCCACCCACCTCAAAAGACACATGCTCCTAATTGTCTGTAGGAGTTTCTCCACAACTCGTGGATAAAAGAACATAAAGTTGAATGCACACAGAGGAGATGGAATATACTAGGATGTGGGGTAGGAACTCTGGAGCCTAAGTCATTCACTCAAGTTCCCTTTTTGAACCACAGAATTTTCATTCACAAAATGATAATAGACATACCTAGTGAGGTAGTTATAAAGGTAGTTATTAAGTAAAAATGGCTAATATTGTTGAGCTAGCTACTGGCTCTGAGCTTCAAGTTTCCCATCTTGGAAATAGGAAAAATAATACATGTCTTGCATGGAAGTTGGAAAAATTAACAATGATTATAATGCCTAATATTTCTTCACTGCTAATTAAGAGTTAGGCACTGTGTGTGCTACGCATTTTATGTAGGTTAGATTCCATAATGCATGCCCAGCGATAGACACGCAATTGGCACTTGATAAATGCTAGCTATTGTTATCATTAATAAGGATCTCATTGAATCCTTAGGCCATCTATGGGAAGTCAGTGCTGTTCTTATTCAGCTTAGACCATTATGCTGAAAATACATATTTTTAATGTAAAATTACACAGTTTGATTTGTCAAATTATATTTAATATAATATTTTAATTCAGCTTAAAGCCAAGCAAATTATGTTTCCCTATGGATGGTCCTTCACTCCCAGTTTCATGATGAAAAATGGGCAGTTTTTCAGGCAATAGAATTGATTAAGTGAGTGCCACACAGGAGAAAAGATCAAGATAAAAAATGTGTTATAATCATAGTGGACAGGTTTGTGGAACCTGATGAATTTAAAATTCCTTTGAAATTCCTAGAAGTAACAGCCCCACAGATATGGGGGATGTAGTTGGAGGGTCTATCATACTTCTAAATATTTAGGATGCATTTTCTCTCTTTGTCCTCTTCCTTTACTTCTTGTTATTATCTTATTGTCATTATTTTTCCCCACTTATGGAAGGTGTAGAGTTGTGGTAAAGTAACCTGAAATGTGAGATGTGATAGATCTAAAGAACTTCTTTAGCTCCCTCATTTGTAATATAGAATAATAAATTTGTAATATTTATAGTTCATTTTTGCCCAACAAATGATTTCTGAGTCAACTTTGTATCCTGTAATACTTTTTCTCATTTGAAACAAAATAGGGAGAAAATTAAGTAAAAACTCGCCCTTTTATATGTATATTTATGTTCTTAATCATAGATATTTTTAAGCTAATTACCTCAAAGAATTTCTCAATTCACCTCAGAGACACAGACAGTAAAGCAAGTGATACAATTTAATCAATAAATATTGGAAATCTTGATCAAATGAATAAAACACTTTGTGAACTACACTTTTTTTTAAAAAAAATGACAAAAGAATAACAGTTAAAATGCAATATAAACAAAAATATAATTGTTATGAAAATGTGTCTATAAATAGCTATCCATGTGGAGATCTTAAGGATATAGCATCATCTCTAAGAAAAAGGAAATATAAAATGGAATTAAACCATGAAATGGTAAAATAGAGCTGACTTACTGTTCCATCTCAAGAAACTTTTTTAAAAAAAGAAAATTTACCACATCCTAGCATCTTACCCTCCTTCTTAAAATACTGTTTATGGAGATGTTTACAAATGGTTTCCCTGGATAGAGAAGGGACACTTAACAAAATTCTTTTAGCTAGCAAGATACAAATTTAAAATAAATAAATAATTAAATAAAATCCAACAAATATCTAACTAATGTAAATCATATCACTAGGACACAACAATAAAGTATTTTCAAAGTCTTTTTAAGTCTCTTATTTCAAGTCAAAATCTTGAAAACACAGATGGTTCTGCCCTCTGTACTTCTGTCGTTTGTAAGAGAATCCTTTTTTGCTCTACAGGAGTGCTCTTTCCTGATGCAACATCCCCATCTGCTGAAAATGTATCTTTGCAGTCAATGGCTCGTTAGGGTAGGAGTTATTGGTTGATATGTAAACATAAATAAAGTTACTCTAGAATGAAAGGTCATAGCAACAACACTATTTTTAAAGACCATTTTGAAATTACTTGCTTTAGATTCAAGAAAATAAACATCTCAGGAAGTTGTCACCATTGTGATTTCATTGGGCAAGGGAGATAAAAGAGAGAATAAATAGTGAAGGCAGGTTAAATTTGGGATTTATCTCAATCTTCCATCATGTGGAAAAACCGGTACCAAGTCGTTCCAGAACTGGTAGAATAATGTGTAGAGATACAAATAACGACAAGGAAAAGGCCTCAAGACAATAACATGTGCATAAAATTTTGGACATTTTCTTGCCTCTTTAAGATTTCTTATTAAATGAAAGGAAAGCAGAAATGATAGAAAAATCAATTCACTGGTACTAATTTTAAAAATTAAACAGTGAGTATATGAGACAAGTAGAAATATAAAGTTTTCTGAGACACTTCAGCTGAAATTATTCATATTCTCCCTGATCTCATTACTGAAGCCAATGAACAGTTGATTCTATTATATATATTAAAAAACATTAATTTCTTAACACTAGTTTATATTTGGTGATGCATATTTTAGAAAATATCCAAGAATTATCATTATATATATACAAATATTTGAGCTTTTATGTTTTTGAATTATTTATTTAAAAAGATACAAAATATACTTGATAAACCTTATTTTTCTGTTGTGAAAAAGTACATAGGATTGGGGTAATGGTGATTAGGAGAGAAAGTAAATGAGTTTATTGAATGTTAAATGTTAGCCATCAGAAAGAATTAATAAAATATCTCAGAGTTACCTGTTACCAGATGAAATATAATTTTTGGTGTCCCAAAATTATCTATTATTTATTGATCTATCATCTATTTCTATCTATCTATCTATCTATCTATCTATCTATCTATCATCTATCTATCTATCTATCTATCTATCTATCTATCTATCATCTATTGTCTATCATCCATCTCTGCTTACTTAAAATTAATATAGGTATACTATAGCCACAAAAGAAATGGCTGTGTATATGTATACACACATGAACAGAAGTACTATAGTGGCTTGTGGTACGAGTAATGAATTTGACTAAAACCTCTGGAGATCTTTTCAAAAGAATAAAATCCTATAAGCTGAAAGTCAATTGGTTTCATATTCAAGCAGCAATATTGTCAGTTACTCTCCTCTCCCTCATCCTCTCTCTCTATTTACATATCAGAGTCTGAATCATGTTACAAGAAAAAATGCAATTTTTGTTCTTGGAAAAATTATATTCTGATCTTCTTTGCATGATAGTGACTAATTTTTAAAGACTTTTGACTGGGTAATCGTTCAATTTTATTTTTATTTCATTAAAGTTCTGGAAGACTTTAATGTTGTTATTATTCATAGAATAATATAAAGTATAACAAAAATTTTAAAAATTATTCTTAAGGGAATCAAATAATGGTTCATTTTAGAAAGATCAGATGAAGAAAATATATAATTAATTTGGTATAAATACAAGGGTTTTATTTAAGATAAGTGGCAAAGCACCTCTGCCAAATTAAAACAAATGCATTTATTAGTGCAGTTTTAGAAGTTTGGGTTTCTAAATCACTAATATATAATATGTAAAATAGCTTTTTCTCAGACTCTCATGTATGCTCAACAAAGAAAAGGCCTACAGTTATTCCTTCTCTTTTCTAGTTTTCTGCCACAACTTTCTGCTTATTTCTCCATGTATACCAAAATTGGGTGATCTCTTTAAAGCTAATACTTGAAAAATATCAGCAATATTTAATCAAGTGGGGTTGATTCTTTGAAGGCTGAGTGCCACAGTGGTGAAGATCACAGACTCTGAGTTTGAACCCTGTTCTAATTACTGTATATATTACAACAGCCTTGGACAAGAGACAGCCCTGTGTGCCTCATTTTTCTCATCTGAAAAAACTGAAAATATATATACACACATATACATATTATGCAATTATAAAAACTAAAAACAACAGTGCCTACCATAAAGTACATGTTCAATACATTTTAGTGATTATTTATATCAGCCCAGAAAACTTCTATTGAATTGCTTTTTCTAATTGTTCAAGGTTTATCACTTTACCTAATTTTGCTTAGTTTCAGTAAGTGTCTGGCATAAACAAAGAGTTGATAAATAATTTTAATGACCCTTTAGAGGACTTCCGCCAAGATGGAGACGTAGATGGAGGAACGACCTCGCCTCTGTGCACAACCAAATCTAAGAACAACTATTTTTAACAGCAGTCACAACCAAGCCACACGGAAAATCGACAATACGGAGTCCAAAGGACAACTAGATACTCAGCTGGACCGGTACGAGGAGCGAGGCCAGCAGCGGAGCAGGTTAGCAAGAAAAAATTCCCGGGGCGGTGCCCTGTGCGCGCAGGCGGCAACCGAGGGCGCTGATCGCCAGCCAGCTGGCTGCCGGAGCGCACCGGGAAGAGGCGCGGTGGGTGGGTCGGTCGGTCGCGCGCATTTACATGCGGAGAAGCCAGTGAGAAGGGAAGCCGGCGCGGGGCAGCAGGCTCGCACAATTCCGATCGGATAAACCCCAGGCGTGCGGAGTGACTGGATGCGCTGGGCTAGCGGAGGGGACCGCCATTGCTCCCTCTCTGACCCCGCCCCCACACACAGCGTCACAAACCAGTGACCTGGGTCTCCTTGTCCTGGTAAACAACTAAGGCTTCGCTCCGCTCACTTAACAGCACGAATAGACCAAAAATGGCTCTAGGACAACTCAGAGCCCCAGAACCGATAGACCTAAGTGATGAAGAAATAGCCAGTCTTTCAGATGCACAGTTCAAAACACTGGTTATCAGGATCCTTACAGAACTGGTGGATTTTAGTCACAAATTAGAGAAATATATGGAAGCTAAACTAATTGAAATGAATGGTGATACAAAGAATACCAATAGTAATGGAAAGAAAATTGGGAGTGGACCCACTCAAATCAAGGGAGTGGACTAGAAGGAAGAAAAAAATGATCAAACAGAAAGGAATGAAGAAATAAGAATTCAGAAAAATGAGGAGAAGCTTAGGAACCTCCAGGACATCTTTAAACGTTCCAACATTCGAATTATAGGGGTACCAGAAGGGGGGAAAGGAACAGCCACCAGTGGAAAACTTATTTGAACAAATAATAAAGGAGAATTTCCCCAAGATGGCAAAGGAAATAGACTTCCAAGAAATCCAGGAAGCTCAGATAGTCCCAAAGAAGTTGGACCCAAGAAGGAACACACCAAGGCACATCATAATTACATTAGCCAAAATTCAAATGAAGGAGAGAATCCTAGAGGCAGCAAGAGCTAAGGGGACAGTCACCTACAAAGGAGTTCCCATCAGACTGTCAGCTGATTTCTGAAAAGAGACCTTACAGGCAAGAAGGGGCTGGAAAGAGGTATTCCAAGTCATGAAAACCAAAGATCTACAACCAAGATTGCTCTACCCAGCAAAACTTTCATTTAGAATGGAAGGACAGATAAAGTGCTTCTCAGATAAGATCAAATTCAAGGAGTTCATCATCACCAAGCCCTTATTATATGAAATGTTAAAGGGACTTACCTAAGAAGAAGAAGATAAAAAAGATGAACAGTGAAAGGACAGCAAACTCACAGTTAGTAAGAACCACACCTTAAACAAAAGCAAACTAAGAGGACAGCTAGATCAGGAGCAGAACCATAGAAATGAAGATCTCATGGAGGGTTAGCAACAGGGGAGTGGGAGGAGGGGAAGGGGGGAGAAGGTACCGAAAATAAGTAGCATAGACAGTAGATAGAAAATAGATAGGGGGGAGGGTAAGAATAGCAGGGGAAATACAGAATCTAAAGAATTTGAGACACATGTTCATGAACTAAAGGGGGAAATGGTGGGGGAGGGGTATGCAGGGTGGAGGGGAATGGAGGGGGGGAATAGAGCACATGTAATGGCATAATCAATAAAAAAGTTAAAAAAAATAATTTTAATGACCCTTTAAAAGAAAATTATCATCATTTAAGCCTAACAATGAGAGGAATTGATTTAAGTCATAGTATAATATAAAATTGTATTTTTAACATTTAAAAAGTATGTATTCTAATAGATTTTTAAATTTCTTATTAAACTTCCCAGTTAGAAAATTGTTTTATATATTTATTTCAAACTGGTTTTCAGTAATGGTATGCTGTTATCTCCATTTCAATAGACAATTATTTTACAAATTACCTATAAGGTCTATACAGTGAGAATTTTAAAAGAAAATCCTTTAGTCATCTCTTAATAAGTACAAAACTAAAACTGAAATGACAAAAGGCTACCAAAATGAAAATATATATATTCAAGCTCTCAAATAGTGATAAGACCACCCACAATTTAAGGGAAATCATGGACTGGTGTAGACTCTTTGAGCCATCGTTCAAAACCACACAACTTATTATACTGAAGAAATCACCATGTCTTTGAAGTTTAAATTGTGTCGTGTTAGAAACAGTAGGAAACATCAAATACTTTTACAGTATTTCAGAACCTTCTGCATTTTCATTCCTGAAGCAACATAAAAACTAACATAAAAACTTCTAGTTAGAGATTTTAGAAAATAGTTAAGATTAATTTTTTTAGACTTAATGAGTGGAGAAAGTAAGAGAAAAATGGCTTTTCAAGTGTATCACGTTACTTTTTTTCAAAATCATTAAAGTTTTTCTCTATGGACTCTCCAGCTCAATGATATCCAAATTACCAGAAAGATATATATAAAGTCACTGCAGGAGTTTGAAAACAAAGATATGAGATACAAACCCATTTGAAGCCTGTTGGTGGCCTGAAGGCTTTTAAAACATAATCTAGTGATGTTTGGTGCTTTGTCATACCAGAGTTTTCTAATCTAGAAAATAGTTCTACCATGTAAATGACATGCCCAAAAGAAAACTGTAGCTGTACACAAACAAGGTCAGGTTCACTTTTTAATAACTTCAAAATTTCTAAACTTCAATGATGTATGATTTTAAAATACAGATGTCCATTTCCCTTAGCCCCCAGGTTAATGAGTGTTACATCTTGAAAAACACTGGGTTAGCATTAGGAAGATAATTTAGTGGACTGAGACCCAGCATACGTAATATCCTCTCATGCCTTTTTCCTGTTCCATGAAATTCAACCAAGTGAGCCACACTCCTGCCTTTAGGATGATGCTTGGTTACCTGAGGATGAATCATTGCCTCTCACAGAAAATCCAGTTATGGTGAGCAAGCTGATAATAATTGTTCTAGGATCAAGAGGAGGGGTTGGGGCTTGGGGAGGATGGCAGAGGAACAGAAATAGAGGAGCAAGACAGATAAATTGGACAAGATAATGTAAAAGGAAATTTTGAGACAAAACAGGGCTTAGGAGTGGGTGAATAGAAGTTTTGAAAAACATCAAGTAGAGAAAATTATCACAATGAAAATTTAACTGACATAACAAACATAATTAAAATCAACATTTTTTTCTTAAGTAACATTCGGGATAGGAGGTAACCTGGGAGTAGAATTGGGTTAAAAAGTTGTAATAAGTATGTTTAACCTATTTATTCTATCCTTGTTGATATTTTGAAAGATAGAGAACTTGTATAAACGAGCACTTTAAAGAACTGGAAGACTTACAATGGTGTGAATCCCATCAGGTTACAAAGAATGGTGTGCTATGAATGCTTATTCTTTAGCAATTGTACAAGTAACAGTGTTCATATGGTAGATTTTGAATTTAAAAGAGTCCTCAAACCATTCTTTGGATATTTCCCTCCTAGCAGTAATAGGGGAATTCAAGAGTTAAAGATTTGAGCTATAGTTATAGTTGACAGGCTTAAGTGATTAATTTATGTTGAAAGCATTCCAGGAACTGGAATGCAATAACTCTAGGTGGTCAACAAGCAACTCAACTTTTGTGTCCCAGGGGTCTGCAAGCCATAGAGATGGTGTCTGGGCCATTGTGTTCCAGGGTGGGAACGGCCAGGTTGCAGATAAAGAATTGTTGAACACCAAGTGAAGAAATACTAGAAAAATTACTGCTAGACTGAAACTCTTATCCAAGTAACCTTTTCCCCAAACCCCTTACCTCCCCTTTTAAAAATGTCAGCTTGAGATGAGATGTTAAGATGTTTTTTTAGGGTATATAATCTTCCATCTTCTCAGATTGCTGCCATCTGAATAACACACCCATAAAGATTCAAACCTTGTCTACTTACTGGTTCTGGTAAAGACAGGAAACATGAATGCTGACTTTTCCATTTTCAAGGACACTAAGAAGTAGCAGTTTGGATGATGGACAGAGGTCACTAAAGATGGTTGGATAAGTAGAAAGTAGACTGTCCACATTATAAAAAGGAACTGAACTAAAATAAGGCTAGACTGCTTGGGAAGAGACCAGATTCAACATTTCCAAGTAAGACTGATAGGACCTAATGACTATCTATCTACATTTCTAACATAAGGAAGTAGACAGTCAAGCATGATTTCAGAATTCTAGTTTGGAAGAAGAGACAGTTGAGTGGACCATTAATTATGTTAGAAAAATAAACAAAGTGAAAGGAAGGCAAGAGATAAGTTCATACTTAAACATGATATTTTTAAAGATATTCTAAAATGGAAGTGGCTAGTGAGAAATAAGATATAGATTCAAAATAGTTTTTTAAACATGATTTTGGATAGTCTGTTTTGGAATGAGAGTTGTGAAAGTAGAGAAAACAATAAATGTAAGTATTAGCTCATTTTAATGAGGCAGAAAGATAAGAAAGAGGGTACAGAGAAATAGTTATTTGTTTTGTACTAATTTGATTTGGGTGTTGTATAAGGCAGAATGTTAAAATGGCTCCCAATGAGCCACACCCTTGCATAATCCTCTCCTGCAGAACCTATCAATCCAATAGGACATTTGTGATTATGGTATTTTACAAGGCAAAAGGAAAATTATCCTGGGTGAGTCTGTCTTACTCAGGGAAACTTTTTAAAAGCAAAGTTTTATTCAGCTGATCTGAGAATAAATCAGAGAGGTGTTCTCCAAATGGCTACAAAATATTCATTTTGTGAACTACTGATGGGATTTCAGATCAATAGCAGGGAACTGGAGGCAGACTCTAGGAATAGCCCCTAGTCATCAGCCAGCCAGCAAGAAAAGAGGAACTTGTTTTCAACAGGTTTACAGCCTCAAAGAACTAAATTTTACCAATAACCTGAATAAACTTGGAAGAGAACATTATATCTCAGATGAGACAATAGTTTTGGCCAAAAGCTTGTTTTCAGTATTGTGGAAGCATGAGCAAAGAACCCATTCCATGCCTTGCAAAACTCCTAACTCGCACCAACTGTAAGATAATGAGTTTGGGTTTATTTTAAGCTGCATAGATTGTGGTGAGTTTTTATGTAGCAATACCAAATTAATACAGATGTTTTATGTTGACTTTATTTTTATCACATGGCAGAAGGTGAGAAAAGCCTCAGAAAAAATAGATTAAAAATGTTGCAAAAACATAACAGATATTGTATTTTTATACTGAACCTGGACATGGGCAAGCCTTGAAGGAAATAAGAGAGAGAATATGTTTTTGAATGTTTTCATGTGTACTACTGAGAGTTGAAGGATGGCAGGTCATAGATAATTAATTCTAGGGGCATCTATTTGGTTGGCCAAAAAGTCCACTTCATTTTTTCCATAAAATAAAAGACACATTCTTCATTTTTACCAATAAGTTTGTTGATTTAGATATTTTCAGTATGTTGTTTCTCTCCCACATTCTATAACATTGATTGTTCTCAATTAATGTCTCAATTTGCTTGCTATTGTCCATGGAACATCGGCCAGCAAGAAATCTCCAACACTTCACAAACCGTGTTTGACATGATCAATCAGTCAAAGTACCTCCTCCATCTACTGCACAGATCTTTTCTGTGTGTGTTTCAGTTGAGTTTTTACCTTTCTTGAAATGATAAAGCATAATATGCCAAAAATGTCATTTATTTTCTTTTTATTACATGATAATAAAAATATCCATCTTCAATGTCACAAAATGGCTACACCAAAATTTATTGATTTTGATAAATTTTTAAATATTTTATTTACTTTTAGAGAGAGGGAAAAGGAAGGAGAAAGAGAGGGAGAGAAACATCAATGTGTGGTTGCCTTTTATGCACCCCCCCACCAAGGGCCTGACCTGGCCCACAACCCAGGCATATGCCCTGACTAGGATTTGAACTGGTGACCCTTTGGTTTACAGACTAGTGCTCAATCCACTGAGCAGCACCATCCAGGGCAATAAGTTTTTTTAATGGATGTTGATATAACAGTTGTCACAATATAATTCAATAAAATTGTTTCAAATAAAATTAGATACAATTAAGTGCTACTAGAGCCAGTTCACGGGAAAACCGAACAAACTTTTTGGCTAACCCAGTGTTTTTCTCTATCAAGTACAAGAGGGGAGATAAGGTTCAAATTAAGAACTCAATGTAGAGAAATACCCTTTGGTATCAGGTCTCTACTTCTACAGAGCCAGACAATTTCCTTTTTAGAGAGAGTCTGGTGGAAAGAGCCCACTTCTCTGAAAGGAGGTGGTTGAAGGAATTTAAGGATCACGTTCTTAGATCTGGACTACATGGTAGCAATGCATTTTGGTGGCTTATTTCAGGAATCCATGGTGGATGTGGGAAGTCACTTTATTAGCATAATGTGGATCCCATTTTTTTTCCTAAAACTTTCAAGTGCTGAACATCGGAGAGAAAAAGAAAAAAATTATCTTTTGGGCATTGTACAAGTGATCTTGTATTTTGTTCACCTGCATTTATATTTTCTGTTAGAAAGAATTTGAAGGGAGATCATCTCTTATCAGAAACTCTGATAAAACATTTTCTTAAAACATTATGATACTAATTTAATTTTTGATAGTTATTAAAATACTTGGATATTCTATTTCTTCTATATAACCTTTACTTGTTTGCTTAGCAACAGCTGCTTCTAATACATTCATGAGACATTGGTTCCATGCCAAAAGGTCTTTGAAATTTGGCCCTTTCCTATGTGCCAGGCTTAGATGACATCTGTGGGTTTGAATAGCCCGCAACCTTTACTTCTACTTTGAGTTTACAGGATTAATAAATAAATATTGCTATTATACTTTATTGGTCCAATAAGTGTGTTGTGGTTGTATTGTCAGTAATAACTCTTCTTGCCTTAGTTACTAGCTGGTAATGGCACAGAGGTTAGGTTGCTGGGTTGGGGTTCAAATCCTGCAGAAGAAGAGAATTTATATAAACTATGCAGAACAAACGTCTCCATAAATTTTTTGAATGGGATCAAATATCCTCCAAGTTTTTTCCATTATTTTATGTGATTTATTTTTACCCTTAGATGTGTCTTAGAAACATAATAAACAAAATTTTAAAACTAGAATCTATGAGTATTTTCAATAATAAGTGAATCTAATACCTATTTTTCATCACACTTCTATGCATTTAGAAAAATTTTTATTTCTTCTGCCTCTACTGATATTATTTAGGAACATAAATTAGTAGTCACATTTTATTATAAAAGTGCAATTGATTAACACCAAAATATTTAAATTAGAAGACTCATTTATTCATTCCAAAATACTTTTTGAGGTTCTGTTATATGTAGTCACTCTCCTAAGTGTTTGGAATACATCAGTGAACAAATGAGACAAAAAAATATCCTGTCTCAGTGGAGGTTATATTCTGATTCATAATAGCAATCATGCAGTAAGCCCTGCTCCTAGCGCTCTCTGTACACTACCTATTTTACCCATCACAAAAAACCTATGAGGTATTACCGATAGGAAACAGTAACATAGACAAATAAAGTTACTAGCCAAATTGGTAGTCAAGATATGAATGGCCATGTAATGTGACTTCTAAAATTGTACTCCCTAATCATTGCATTCAATAACATTTAAAGGTGAATGTTTGACAGCCAGTATGTATTTTTAAAATTTTTTCATTCATTTTATTTTTAATACTAATAATATTGTTTCCTTTAATTTAATTAGGTTAAAACTATGTGTCCAAAGCAACCAAGCTTAGGTTTAAACTTTCAAAAAACTTGAACCCCATATTAAGGTTATATATGAAACTCAATAGTTATTAATAAAATATTAGCACATTTTATTATTTATTCACATATTTTATAAAAAATGCAATTTAACAATTTCATTTTTCTCTGATATAACACTTAATGGGCCCAATACATTTTCAAGAGAGCACAGAACAGTTGTCTTTGGTTAAATACAGATTTTGAAAGATTTGAGCAGATCTTGTAGGAAGTCTGTCCCCCTATGGTCATTAAAAAGGAAACACACAAGAAACTCCTTTCGAAAATGCACATATTGGTATTATTTGGAATAAAAAACCTGTGGTTTTGATAACAGAACCCATGTATACTGGTTTTTCTTACAGTCGTAACAGACGGTTTCCTGTTATGTTCTCCTATGTCAATAACATAATGGATTAATTTCAGTACTTCTATGTTATTGCCCTCGTAACTTTCCCCATATTTCCCTCCCAGTTCTCCTGACTTCCTTCACTGTTCTCTCTGGTTTCCTCACTGTGGGGCTTAGAGGGTTTGGTTAGAGAGCTTTACAGACTGTTTCATGACATGTCCTATAGTTTTAAAATCTACATAAATGGCTTGGTGCACTAAGATAAGCTACAGGAAAAAAGAAAACACATATAGTAATTCAATTTAAACTTAATAGAAATGAAGAATCGTTTTTTGTTGTTCTTTCTCTATGCTAAGCACTTATCTCACAGGGGCTCATTATACATCTGTTGTCAATAATTGTAACATCATACAGTATTTAGAATATTTCATGAAGAATTAAAAATAAAATTCATGGATGTTGCTCCAAGTTTATTTTTATAATATGGTATTTCAAGTTGATACCCTAATTAAGCCTTTGGAAAGAACATTTTAAAATATTTTGTGGCACAATTTCAATTTCTGGAATATTTTTTTTAAATATGGCCAGCAAAAAATATATTTGTAAATTTAAAGTAATTGCTAAAGTTCAACAATTTAGTGGAGCAAAAAAGAATCCACTTCATGCTGTCTCTATTTTTTATTACATCATCCTCTATCTCACATCTTATATTAGGGGTTAGTTATCAAAAACAGAGAGTATCAAATGTCATCAAGTAGAAAAGGATATGGCAAACTTGGGAAGAAGAGAATCAGCAACTTTCTAAATTTATGCACTCCTAATAAGCATTCTAAGGGTCTACAATGCAATCAATTCCTGAAAAATAAATACAAGAGACCTAGACCATTTCCAGCATGTAATTAGAATGGAGTAATTCAGCAGAGTGGATATGGACCTCTTACTAGGCAAGAAGAGAGAAAATAAAAAAAATACATAAAGCACCCTCTGGAAAAGTTCTCACAGGTTTGTGCATGCTATCTGGTTAGAGTAGGCCAAAACTTGATACTTTTATTTTCAACCTTTGACCCTGGACATCTGGAAACCCAATTTGAGTCAAAAGAAGGAAGTTTTCTTTTCTATTCAAAAAATGTTGGGAAAGAAAACTTTAGTACCTAGCATCCATTTTGTGAGCAAAAGCTGCTGGAATGTATGCATTTGTATGGAAGTCTAAAACATGAAGCATTTGGTTAGAAAATAGATCCCCCAGAACCTTGACAATATTGACACACTTTTGTTTCTAATGATGGACTTAGACATGGCTGAGAGGAGCAAAATAACCCAGTGCTTTGATGTTCTTTGATGTCCTAATTTAATAAATATTTTCTGATTCCAGAATTTGAGATATGGTGAAGCATTCTACATCGACATACATACATACCTACACTTGGTGTCATGAGCATTTTAAAGTAGTTTTCATTCGTAATAAAAATTTTAACCATTACATTATATTTTAATATATAACAGAAATGATATGATTTTTCATAGTGGTTTTAATTTATTTGGACAATATTAAGACAGAATTATGTCACAAAATATACAAGAAATATTCTTTTTACATAAAATTATTCATTGTGGCATATAATTTTTTTGTCTGAATACCTCTATAGAGTTACTTATTTTTTAACTATAAGGAAAGCATTTACCCACATAAAGGTAGATAGTAGGATAATTGGAGAAAAATAAAAACTATAAGGTCATGGACACTTGGGCTTGGTCATTCAGACACGTTCTCACTGTACTATCTTGGAAAAGTTATATAGTTTTTTGGAGCCTAGTTTCCTCATCTGTAATAGACATTTTCTTAGGACTATATTGCAGGATTATTGTGAGGAAGGAACAGTGATTTATATGGAGCACAGAGTAGACTTTTTATAAATGCCATTATAATACTTATCTTTATCAACTTTGTTATTAAAATGTTGGAAAATTCATCCAGTGTGATTAGATAAGTTCAGAATTATTAATTGCACACAGACAAGTCTAAGCTATGCTGTGATCTTAATAAGTCTTACAGCTCCAGGGGTCATGACAGCGAGTGAAAGGGAAACTGTCTTCCCTTTGTACACAGAAACCACACACAGGGATAATTAGATGTTGGTCAGTTAAAAAATTTTTTTCTTATGACATCTGATTAAATTATATTGCAGGAACCATATCTACTCTATTATGATTATTAACTATCATGTAGTAAATGTTAATCATCAGTAATGGGTCTATTCATGACACGCAGAAAAGTATCCTTTCAGCACCATATAAAAGATATTATATTGCCATGCAGTTTGCCAAAATGTATTTACTTGGAAATAAAGCAATTTCTATTTGCAGTTTATTTATTGCCTTTTATGGGACTGACTCGCTTTTGGGGGTTGGTTTTTTTTTGGTTTGTTTCTTATTTTGTTTTAATGTTTTGCCAGGATTTCTTTGTGAGATTTTGATCCATGCTAGGAATTCATACTTAGTTATGTGGCAAAATTTCAAAATATTTATGCATTTCCAAAAATGTATGTACATTGAAAAGGCACCATTTTGTTTGAGTGTTTGATGTTACCTGTTTTAACAGGAATTAATTTATATTTATATCAACTAATGCTTAAAATTGTAATATCAAATATAATCTACTATTATATATGACTATTGTTTTTATTTAAAGAATAGTTTAATATATAAATGCTTACTATAGCCTGTATTTTCTGGTCTCTGCACACACACACAAAAATTATATTTATATAGTTAAATTAATTCCAAAATTTATAATCACAATATTTTGAAATCATTGAAAATAAATAACTAAAAAGAGAAAAAATAAAGTCAACACCCCTATGCAATACAGCTACTGTTTTGTGGAAGCAAATGAATAGCTAAAGTACCAGTTGCCAAATATGCTCTTGAATCTGAGCTTGCACATAAGTGGGAGGGCACATAACCACATTTAGTTTCTTTAAAAAGCTCATGCTTTTATTTCCAGCATCTACACACTTTATTATCACCACAGCAGTACAGAAGCAAAATGTTTTTTGTTTCCTTTCTTGTTTCTTTCTTTCCTTTAAGATCTCATGTCTATGTTTTCTTTTCCTTTGCAGTTCGCACAGCATAGTGCTTTCTGAAAATACACATGCAGTTTCCATTATCTATGGACCTTGCATGCATCAAGGAGGGAAAAGGTCCCATCACATAGTATCCCTCTTGTGCAGTTTGTGAGCACCTGGTCTACCTTATGGCAAGCCCCTTCAAAAATTCTTTGGACACTTTGTTTATCATCAGGGAAGGCCATTTTCATTTACGACACACAGAAGTAGACCTCTCCAGATGGCCACCTGTCTTTCCAAATAGCCAAAACGTGGAAGTTTCTTATGTAGACAAATATTCTTATAGGCATTCTTGGTTGTACTCTGCAAAAGAATTCAAACATGGGTAAAAAGAATTAGTATACTTAGGATCGTAAAAGAAAATATAGGATGTACGTAGTTTATATTTCTTCTAGCCTGCTTCATCATTGATTGTAAATAAGTAACAATCATTTTGTCAAATTCAGAACCCAATTAGGTCTTATACTGAAAATTAGAGCCAGTGTCTATCCACTGGGGTTCCATTTCCTGTATTCAATATAAGAGTCTCTGCATTTATCATAGAAGTAACCAAGCAATAAGACTGGTTGTATTCTGCAATGTGTGTGCTACTTACCAGATCTTTGTAAATTTATGGTTATTTTGATAATGAGGAAAATAACACACACTATTTTAGAACCACTTAAATAAATATTTATAGCCATGCAGGTATAGCCACAGAGTTTGAGGGC
Organism: Artibeus jamaicensis; assembly: GCF_021234435.1. Classification (NCBI taxonomy): domain Eukaryota; kingdom Metazoa; phylum Chordata; class Mammalia; order Chiroptera; family Phyllostomidae; genus Artibeus; species Artibeus jamaicensis. The sequence continues at coordinate 14,459,558 of NW_026521844.1, read as the reverse complement.
ACAGCCTATTCTAGGTTTAATGGTAACAGCTATTGACTGTGTTTACTTCTGATCCTCTTTGCTATTGGTTCCTAAACACTCTTTGCTCTGGTGGAAGATATCCAAGCAGGATGGCATAACACCTTTGCCACTTTAAACTGTTTATGTCTGTTTGGAATGGGAAGAGAGAAGAGATGTATCATATGAGCTCAGCTGGTTAATTTTACATACCAGCTTGTCTAGGTACTCAGATATTTATTCAAACATCATTCTAGAAGTTTCAGTAATGTATTTTTTAGATGAGTTTAACATCTTATTCAGTAGGCATGGAGTAAAGCAAATGATTCTCCATAATGTGAGTGAGCCTTACAGAGTTCAAGTCCTTGATGTTTGGAAAATACATGAGATTTTTTAAGTTTTATAGTCAAGTAAGTTTATGAGATGTTTTCTGAATAGTTTGAATGATAATAATTCACTTGTATATAATTATAGTAAATCAGTTTTAGAATAAAGATCAAAAGCCTGATCATTTACATCACTTATCAAAGAAGCTAATGAAATATTCCTATTTTTATTAGAAATGAGATACCTCTTTTCATTGCAGTGTGAAACAACACTTAAGTAAAAGTTATGCAATAAAAGTGAGAGCTAATTAACTTTGTGCTCATAGACAGGTGTACGAACAGCTTCTACTTACTGTTTGCTCATGTTTAAAGTGGGCACATTTCTGAAAATGGGGTTCTCATTTAGAACCTCACGAAATGCTGGCCTTTCTTTATTATAATGAGCAAAGAAGTAAATAGAACATGCATATGTTTCCTTTTTTATATATTAATAGATTATCAGTCCATATTACATGTTGAAATAAATATACAACCTGATATCACAGGCAATGGTAGCATGGTGCTTAATATACTATAGGCATTCCATAACTATTTGGTGAATAAATGTATGTATAAGGCAAATAAATGCAATGGAATGGATGTAAGAATTTGAGTCTAAAAGTTTTGCTTGGATTCAGGTTCTAGTTCTACTCACCATAGTAACTTAAGAAAGACATTTTTCATCTCTGGAGTCCAGATATTTTTGTAAGAATAAAAAAGTTACATATAATTTCATAAAGGTGATTTACTTCTGTTATTGCTATTTTTAATATGAACCACCATGATACTAGTTTTCTAAGTCATTTTATTGATGTAAAGTTTGAATTTAGTATCACAATGAAAAGAACGCTCGTTTTAGGAGGTGACACTTACATGCAGGAATTCTATTTAGGAGGAGCCCCAGCCCCAGCCTCATGCTTGGGAATCCTAAAAATGCAAAACACAACAAAAGAAACTTAAGAAGAAATAGCTTATTGATAATAGCTAAAAACAATTCACTTCTCCATCTCCGTATAGGAGAAACTGACATATATTCATACAAAAAATTACTACTCAGACCTTCATGCTTTTATATTCAAAACAACACTGGTGGATCTGCAAAATATCAAGCTGACCAAGAGAAGCCGCGCATAAAAGAATACATGACATGCAGTATTATTCTGCAGATATTTAGTGTATTATTTTACTGCTGATACAATTACCACATACTTGATGGCTTAAAACAACACATTCTTTTATAGTTATATATGGGTTTGAAGTTTTACATGGGTCTCTCTAGTCACCAAGCTATCAACATATTTTTGTTCATTTCTTAATATTTTGGAGAAGAATCTATGTTGTCGCATTGCCAACTTCTCAAGTCCGCAATGTTTCTTGGTTTGTGGCCCAATCCTCCAGCCTCAAAGCCGGCATTGTAGCATCTCTCTGACCACACTTCCAGGCTTAGCTTCCTTTGATGCTCTTTTCTGCCCTCCTCTGGCGCCCAGATAATCCCAAACAATCTCTCTGTTTTAAGGTTAGCAGATTAGCAACTTTAATTCCATCTGCAACTTTAATTACCCTTTGCCATGTAATCTAACATACTCACAGGTTCTATGGGTTAGGATGTGGACATCTGTAGGGGATAACTATTCTGTTCATCACATAACATAAAAGAAGAAAAATATTCTATGATAACAGAAATCAGACCAGTGATCACTCCTGGGTATGGAGCAAGGAGTAACTGGAAGGGGATGTGTAACACTTTTTTAGGTTGATGGAAATATTCTGCATCTTCACTGGGTGTAAATTATATAGGCATAGCTATTGTTCAAAACTTAATGAAGTTTTGACTGTATATTTCACTCTATGTGTATTATACCTAGATTCATAAAATTAAAATAAAGGAATACACAAGTGCCTTGAACACTTGAGATCCAGAGTTTATTCTAATTTTTCAGATTCCAGTTTTTCCTTGTCAATGTTTTAACTTGATCACAAGAGCCTCTGCAAGTATAAATTCAATACACATTGTAACAACTATCTGCAGATATAATCTTTGTTTCAGAAATATCAGTTCTGTAATTATACAAAATAAGGGATTTTATTTTTCAGTCAGGCTTAGAAACTTCCTGACTCCTTATCAGGCCTTGAGCTGAGCAATTAAACCCTGAATTTGTTATTCTCTTTTTTTTTTTCAGGGCTGAGCTGTTTTTATTTTTTTATTTAATTTTAAATTTTATTTAGTTATTTTTCAAGTACAGTTTTTTGTCTATTTCTCCCATCCCAGCCCCCCTCCGCCCCGTGCTCCCCACCTCCCTCCCATTTCCACCCCCCTTAGTTCTCGTCCCTGTGTCCTTCCTATTTGTTCCTCTAAATCCCTCCCCTTTTACCCCTTAAATTCCCTTTCCTCTCCCCTCTGGTCACTGTCCCTTTGTTCTCTATTTCAGTGTCTTTGTTTTTATTCTGCTTGCTTGTTTGTTTTGTTGTTTAGCTTCCTGTTAAAGGTGAGATCATATGGTACTTGTGTTATTCTCTTTTTAAAAAGTCTCCAGTGCAATCAGAAATGGCCAAATAACCTACTGTCCTTGTGTTCTTCTCTGCATCATCAGGTTCTGTTGGAAAAGCCATTTGATATTCCAAAGCCTTTTCTTGTATAAAAAGTTTACTCCAGGAAACATAGAGGTGGTCATCTAAGTAACTTTTTGGCCTCCACATACTAAGGACTTAATCATCGTCCCTTTCGCTACTGGCAAAGAGGTCATTATTGCTGTCCACTCTGATCTCTAATCACATGGAAGACCAATTTCAAATTTCCTTTTGTTTTTCTTAATTTAGAAATAAATTCGAACTTACAGGAAATTTACCAAATTTAAATAGAACAAAAATGCTCAGCTACTCTGTATATACCTTTACCTATTATTTACAGTTTCCCACAATTGCTTTACTATCTGCCCCCCCTACACACACACACATGCACACACACACATCTCATTTCTGAACCATTTGAGGGTAAGTTACTTAAATCATGACCTATAAGAGCTATCCTTACAAGAATATCCCTAAATATATATTTTTGAAATTTGTAGAAGTGGAGATATTCCTTTGTATAATCACAGTATAAACTCTGGGAAATTTAACAGTGACACACTATTTCACCCAATTGACTATTTGTATTTAAACCTTGTCAGTAGAATTAAAAGTGTATTTTATAGCATTCTATTTCCTTCTAATACAGAATACAGTTCGGTATAGATGATGCATTTAGTTGTCACATTTTAAGACAAGACATCTGAATAGCCACCAAATCCCTCAGTCTGTAACAGTGAACAAATCGTGGCTACTGCCTCTGGAGAATCACAGCCTCTGCTTTCCACCTTCACATTCTCACTGGAGTTCTGTCAATTGGCTAACTCTAAACAGGTACCATAGAGAAGGAGAGCATTCTGGGAAATGAGGCTATAAGAGGAAGTGGTGGTGCTGCTGATTTCTTTTCTTTTGTATCTGTTTAAAACATTGAAAAAATACTTTCAACTTTACGCATTGATTTAAATATGGTTGAGGATAAGGCTATAAGATTGGGACTAATATCATAATAAAGAGAAAGGTGTATCAACAAAATTTGGAGCCATATCCAGAAGTATTTTCTTTGCCATGTACAAAAATAATTTGAACTACTTATTAATAGGCAAATTAACCTGTCCTGGTTATAAAAGAAAATTTTTGGAATAGTTCAAAATAGTAATATTTTTCTAATACATGTGTCATAAAATACACATTAAATTTGACCTAATAACCATTTGGACACAAAATACAAATGTCAATTAAGTGATATTAAAGCAAATACATTTTAAGCAGATAAAGCATATGATACATTGAATAGAGAAAACAAATAAGAGTATATTTAAACAAAACATTTTTATTGTCTTTATCAGAAAACACTTAATATTGAATTAATGTTATCTATGGATATTTAATATAAAATTTTATTTAAACTTACCAGTGCTAGCAAACTCTTACAAAAGGCCCAAGGTAGAGGGAACAGTCATCCAGAATAACCAACAAAAGACTACCTGAAGAGGAGAAATTTAACAAAGGAGAGGCAGAAACGACCTCAAGACCAGTTGGAAGGGTGGGGACACAAAAGAGGATGGCCCCACTCCCACAGGTAGCAGGCCGATTGTTATGGCACAGCTGTGGGGACTTCCCCATGAGAGGAGTGAAGCCTAGACTCCAGACTGGGCCCCAAAGCAGAGTGCTAGAGCCGAGATCAGCCGCCCCAGTGGCGTCCTTTGGTGAAAAGTGGTGGGGATTCTACCTGCCCAGGAGAGATGAAGCCTTCTGGAGACAAAGCCACTATTTTTTTAAATAGAGACAAAGCACAGTTTTGTTTTACTTGCAACCACTCACCTTGGGCTCTGGCAAAGGGAGGGCTTTGCTGACTATAGTTGCCTAAGGAGAGTTCGGAGTGGGAGGCATTGGGGAGAGATATTGGGAAGCAGCTGCTGAGATCCTTGTACGGGGACATCCTCAACTACCACAGAAACCATTTTTCATGAGAAGCTCAAACCCCTCCCAAGAGAAAAACAATTACCCACCCTGTGGGATACAGCTTGCTGTTCCCTGTGGAATCCTGCACAACCCATGCTGAAGAGACAGCAACATAGGCAGACTCCGGGATATCAGAGATTGGGTTTAGTGTGTGACCATCCCATACACTTTCCTGCAAATCAGACTGGCATTTCTTCCTCATGAGAGAACCATATAAACACACTTCCAGTTTCTGACAGACCCAAACTCTGGGCTCTGAAGGCCCCATCCACTTGCCTACTAGGGGCTTTGCCCTCCCACATTCAGAGGAATAATCCAAGAGAGACTCAGATGCATGGCTCAGAGTGGGAAAATTGTGGGAACGCACCCACAATTTTCCCTGAAGTTTGAATGGTACCTCCTCCCCACAAGAGATCCAGGAGTCCAATCCACTTGATTCTGTCAAAGCCTTCTCAGAAATAGTTGGGTCAGGAACTGACACTGACAGCAGGCCAGGAAGAAGAAGCAGGCTGAGATGTATCATGTGGAGCTTGGGACATTGACTGACTCACCCTTGGGCTCTGTGCTGATAAAAGCTGGCCCTGCAGTGCACAGCCATGCCCGGAAGAGACAGCCATAATCTATGGATGACTTGTAGCTTCAAACAGGTTGCTGGGGGCTAGACTTGGACAGAATCTGACATTGTCTTACACCAGCTTCAGACAACATCAGAGCTGTATCCAGAGGGAGATCCTAGCAGGCAGGCATTCGACTCTGCTCAAATTATACTTTGTGTAATTTGTCATTATTTTTGTTATTTTAGCAGCCTTTTTATTATTTTTCTTTTCCTCCTAATTTTTCCTATATTTTTTATTCATAGCTTTTATTTTACTCTTTCTTTTTCTTATTCTAGTTTTCCTTCTTTTTTTTCTTATTTTTTCATTCATTCTCTTTTCTGTTCTTTTTTTTGCCATTTTCTTTTATTTCTGTCTCTAATTGTTTCCCTTCCTTCTCTCTTATTATAATCATTTTTTGTCTTCTTGTATTCTTTTCTATAGTTTATGGTATTCTATTTCTCTTTAATTTTTCATTGTTGATTTTGCTGTTGTTAGGTAGGGTTTTTTGCTGTTTTTGTATTATTTTTTGTTCTGTCAACACCTGCACAACAGCATGCAAATGTGGTTGGAATTGAGCCAGTAAGTTAGCCCTCTAGAGGCGAGATGCCACCAATAAAGAGCTCAACAATAATCAGTACTCAATTACAACAGGAGAGCCCACATAAGCCACACAAGCAACATTCCTAGAGCATCTAGTTCAGGAGATCAAGGAGAATGCACCACTAGGACCCACAGAAATTCTACCATATAAGACCACTCCACAAAGACTGGGATTCAAATCAGATCCATCTAATACCTGGAAACAAACAAACAAAAAAAGAGCTTAAATGGAGAGACAGAGAAACAACCTCCAAATGAAAGAAAAGGAGGAATCCCCAGAAAGAGCTGAATTAAACTGAGGCAAGTAATTTGTCAGACATAGAGTTCAAAGTAATGGTTATAAGGATGCTCAAGGAACTTAGTGAGAACTACAGAAATTTAGTGGGAACTACATCAACAAGAAAACCAACATAGAGCCCTGGCTGGTATGGTTCAGTTGGTTGAGTGCCAGCCTATAAATAGAAGTGCCACCACCTGTTTGATTCCTGGATGGGGCACATGCCTTGGTTGTGGGCCTAGTTCCCAGTTGGGAGCATGCAGGAAGCAACAGATCAGTGTTTTTCTCACATATCCATGTTTCTCCCTCTCTCTAGAAATAAATAAATAAAACCTAAAAAAATAACATAGAACCAGTTGGAAATGAAGAGCACAATATCTGAAATGAGGAATACACTAGAAGAAATTAAAAGCAGGCTACATATGCAGAGGGCTGATTTGGAAGTGGAGAAGAAATACCCAGTCACAGCAACAAAAAGGAAAAAGACTTAAAAAAAAGAAAAAATTAAGGGAACTTTGGTACAACATGAAACACAACAATATCTGTACCACAGGAATACCAAAAAAGGAAAAAAATGAGCAAGGGATAGAAAACATGTTTGAAGAAATAATGACAAAAATCTCCCTAACCTGGTGAAGGAAAAAGTCACACAAAAAACTCAGGAAGTATAGAGAATTCCAATCAAGATGAACCCAAAGACAACCACACCAAGGCACACCATAATTAAAATGACAAGTTTAAAGGCAAAGAAAGAATATTGAAGGCAGCAAAAGAGAAACAATTAGTTACCCACAAGGGAGTTCCCATAACTGTTAGCTGATTTCTCAACAGAAACACTACAGGCCAGAAGGGATTGGCAGAAAGTATTTAAAATAATGAAAACAAGGACCTGTATTCAAGACTACTCTATCCAGCAAGTTTATCATTTAAAATTGAAGGCAAGTAAAAAGCTTCCCAGAAAACAAAAAAATCCTAAAGGATTTTTTTTATAGCAGTGGAGGTCCATTGCTATCAAAACAGCACTGCAAGATATGTTAGAGTAACTGCTTTGTGAAGATGAAGAAATAAAGAGATAGGTATAATGGGGAAAATGGCAATAAATAAGTATCTATAAATGATAACTTTAAATGTAAATGAATTAAAGGTTCCAATCAAAAGATGTAGGGTAACTGGATGGATAAGAAAACATGACCCATATGTATACTGTCTACAAGAAACCCACCTCAGAACAAAAATACACACAAACTGAAAGTGAAGGGATGGACAGAATATTCCTAGCAAATGGATGTGAAAAAAAAAGCTAGGGTAGCAATACTTCTATCTGACGAAATAGACTTCAAAACAAAGGCCATAAAAAAAAGACAAAGAAAATTAGTACATAATACTAAAGGGGTCAATTCATGAAGAGGATACAACCCTTGTAAACATATATGCACCCAATATAGGAGCTTCTAAATATATAAAGAAAAATCTTAGTGGACTTTAAAGAAGTGATTGACAACAATACAGTTGTAGTAGGGGATTTTAACACACCACTGTCATCAATGGATAGATCTCCCAGACAGAAAATCAACAAGGAAACAGTAACCCTAAATGACACATTAGATTGAATGGATTTAAATGATATTTATGGAGCATCTCATCTCAAAGAAGTAGAATACTTAGTAATCTCAAATGCACATGAATTATTCCCAAAGATAGACCACATGTTAAGACCAAAATTAGTGTTAACAAATTTAAGGAAAATGAAGTCACATCAATCATTTTTTTCTGGCATAAAATCACAATGGCATAAAACTAGAAAAAGCCCACTTTTAAAAAAATCAAAGATGTAGAGTCTAAGTAGCATGTTATTAAATAATAAATAGGTTATCAGTGAGATCTAGAAAGAAATTTAAAATTTCACCAGTACATGAAAACATAACTAAAAACCAAGGGGACATAATGAAAGTAGTCCTGAGAGGGAAGTTCAAAGCATTAAAGACCTACCTCAAGAAACAAGAAAAAGCTTAAATAAACAATCTATCTCTCCACCTAAAAGGACTAAAAGAACAGCAAAAAAACCCCAAAAAACAAATAAAGCCCAGAGTGAATAGAAAGAATGAAATATTCGAGATCATAGTGGGAATAAATGACAGAGATTAAAAAATACCAATTCAAAACAATCAATAAATCCAGGAGCTGGATCTTTGAAAAAATAAACAAAGTTGACGGACCTTTAACCAGACTCATGAAGAAAAAAAAAGACCTCCAAAATAAAATCAGAAATGAAAGGAGAGAAGTAACAACTTATATCACAGAAATGCAAAGGACTGTAAGAAAATTCTGTGAACAACAATATGCCAAAAAATTGAATAACCAGGGTGAAATGTATAAATTTTTAGGAACATACAATCTTCCAAAACTGAATCAGGAAGAAGAAAAAAACCTGAATAGACTGTTAACAATGAAATTGAAGCAATAATAAAAAAACTCTCAGCAAATGAAAAGTTCTGGACCAGATGGTTTCGGGACATTCCATTTTACCAATCATTCAAAGAAGAACTAACACCTATCCTTCTAAGAGCATTCCAAAAAACTCAAGAGGAGGAAAGACTTCTAAGCTTTCTTTATGTGGTCAATATTATCCTAATTTCAAATACATGTAAAGACACAACAAAGAAAGAAAATTGCAATCCTATATTCCTGATGAACATAGAGGCTAAAATTCTAAATAAAATATTAGCTAACTAGATCCAGTAATACATTAAAAAGATAGTCAAGTGCTGGAAGCAGACTAAGTACCCATTAGTAAATGAGTGGATAATAAAAAAACTGTGGAACATTTACACAATAGAAAATTATGCAGCAGAAAGAAAGAAGGAACTCCTACCCTCCACAACAGCATGGATGAAACTGGAGAACATTATCCTAAGTGAAATAAGCCAGGCTGCAAAAGACAAATACCATATGGTCTCATCTATAAGTGGAACCTAATAAGCAAAACAAATAAGTGAGCCAAAAAGAACCAGAGACATGGAAATAAAGAACAAACTGACAGTGACCAGAGGGGAGCAGGGAAGAGAATAATGGGGGAAAGAAAGGGGAGGGTCAAGTCAAGGAACATGTATAAAGGACCTGTGGGCAAAGACAATGGTGGGGGAAGGATTGAAGCTGGGATGTGGTGGGTTGGTAGGGCAGGGGAGAATAATAGGGGATGAATAGGAACAAATGTAATTGAACAACAATTTAAAAAATGATAGTGCACCACAATCAAGTGGGATTTATCATGAGAATGCAAGGTTGGTATAATATTTTCAAATCAATAAATACGATACATCACATAAACAAAATGAAAGATAAAAATCACATGATCATATCAATACATGCAGAAAAAGCATTTGATAAAATCTAGCACCATTTGTGACAAAAACTGGTGAGGGATGAGGGATGAGGGATGAAACCTCATCATAATAAAGTTCATGTACAGAATACTTACAGCCAATATTAAACTGAATGGGCAAAAACTGAAAGCATTTCTCTTAAGGTACGAAAGAAGACAGGGATGTCCACTTTTACCACTCTTATTCAACATAGTACTGGAAGTCCTAGCCATAAAAGTCAGACAAGAGAAAGAATAAGAGGCATCCAAATTAAAAAATAGGAAGTAAATGTCATTAGCAGCAGATGACATGATATTGTACATACAAAACACTATAAGCTCCACCAAAAAGCTACTAGACCTGATACATGAATTGAGCAAAGTAATGAGGTACAATAATCAATAATCAGAAATTAATGACATTTTATACACCAATAATGAACTATCAGAAAAAGAAACTAAGAAAACAATCCCATTTACTATTGCAACAACAACAAATTTAACCAAGGAGGTAAAAGACCTGTACTCACAAAACTATAGTACACTAAAGAAAGAAATTGAAGAAGATACAAATAAGTGTAAGCACATACCATGTTCATGGATAGGATGAATTAACCTCATTAAAATGTCCATACCATCCAATGAAATCTACAGATCCAACAAAATTTCTATTATAATACCAATGGCATTTTTCACAAATCCAGGACAAAAAATTTCAAAAATTTACATGGAACCAATGAAAGACCCTGAATAGCCTCAGCAATCTTGAGAAAGAAGAACAAGGTTGGAAAGATCACAATACCTGATATCAAACTATAGTATGAGGCCACTGCAATCAAAAGAGTCTGGTGCTGGCATAACAAGACACATAGATCAGTGGAACAGAAAGCCCAAAAAATAAGCCCATGCCTTTATGGTCAATTAGTATTTGACAAAGGAAGGCAGAGGATACAATGGAGTAAAGACAATCTCTTCAATAAATGGTGTTGGGAAAGCTGGACTGGTACATGGAAAAAATAAACTAGACCACCAACTTACACTATACACAAGAATAAACTCAAAATGGATAAAAGACTTAAATATAAGTCACGATACCGTAAAAACCCTTGAGGAAAACATAAGCAGTGAAATTTCAGATATCTCACATACCAATATTTTTGATAATCTATCTCCCAGGGCAAGGGAAACAAAGAAAAAAATTAAATTACACTACATCAAACTTAAAAAAGCTTCTGCACAGCTAAAGAAACCATCATCAAAATGAAAAAGGAACCATATGGGAGAACATATTTGTGAATGATACACTGGACAAGGGTATAATTTCCAAATTATATATAGAACTTATACAACTCAACATTGGGAAGATGGACAATCCAATGGGCCTGGCACTTCTGTGAGAAGGACATACAAATGGGCAATAGAAATATGAGGAAATGCTCAACATCACTAGTCGTCAGAGAGATGCTGTGATGACTACAATGAGATACCATCTAACACATTTTCGATACCAAAATGGCCATCATTAATAAACCAACAAATAACAAGTTCTGGCAAGGGTCTGGAGAAAAGGGAATCCCGGTGGCAATACAGACTGGTGCAGCCACTCTGGGAAACAGTATGGAGGTTCCTCAAAAAAAAGTAAAGATTGAACTGCCTTTTGAGCCAGCAATTGTACTTCTGGAAATATACCCTAATAATCCCAAAACATTAATTCAAAAGAATATATGTACTTCTATGTTCATGGCAAGATTATTTACAATAGCCATAATGTGGAAACAGTCTAAGTACCCATCAGAAAATTAGTGGATAAAAAAGCTATAGTACATTTACACAGTGGAATACTACATAGCAGTAAAAAAGAAGGAATTCTTACCTTTTGCCAATAGCATGAATGGAACTGGAAACCATTATGTTAAGTGTAATAAGCCAGTCAGAAAAAGACAAATACCATATGATCTCACTTGTAAATGGAATATAATGAACAAAATAAACTAATATGCAAAACAGAATCAGATGCAAAGAAACATGGAACAGATTGACAGCTGTTAGAGGTGTGGGGGAGGTGGGGACTGGTTGAAAGAAAGTGAAGGGATTAGTCAAAGAACATATATGTATGGCTCATGCAAATGAACAACAGGTGTGGGGATTTCCTGTGAAAGCAAGGGGAGGGTTGGATGGAGCAAGCAAAGGAGGAAAAATTGGGACAATTGTAATAGCATAAATAATAACATATTTGAGCAATAAAAATAAAAGCTCAGGTTGACATAGGTTTGACTATTTCTCTTTTAAAATAATTAGAAACTATATATTTTTATTTTTTAGAAAAAAATTAAGTCTCTAAAAGAAAGAAAATAACTTGTAAAGAATGTGGCAATAGTCATATTTCACTGGAAGGCAAAGAATTAGACAAAAGTTTTACATGTCTGTGAAGGAGATTCATGTAAAATAATGCCAAAATTAATTTCTGCAGAAGCCATTATAAATCAAAGAATAATCTCAGTTGAAAACAAAAGTAAAAAAATAAAGATACATCTTTCTATTTTCAGTAATTTTAAATGTATCCAACAATAAAAGATCTTCAAGTAGTAGAAGTTAAGAAAAACTCTGTGGCTCTAGACACTTCTCTAGGAAATGTTTTAAGTCATAGTGTAATTGGTAATGTCATGTAATAAAGTGAAACCCTTTTGAAATATTTCTGTGACAATGATAAGTTTGCATAGTTCTAATTTTGAATATATCATGTAAAATGTGTGGTTTATTTTCAAATCTAAGGTTGGCTTTATTATTTTATTGATTGTTTTAGTTTCTATCTGTTGAGCAGAATAAAATTTGTCCAAACTAAAGCCTATCTAAAATCAAATTCAAGATAGATTGTGTAATTGGGCAGTTATATACCTAGAATGCAAAATATTTATTATAAGAATATGATGAATAATTTTCATAAACTAATGGCAAAAATTATTTAAAAATACGTAACAATTTGTTGGTGACTTACATCTCCATTTTACTGTACCATGATCCTAAACAAAACTTTTCAATATGTGTATATGTAATCCAGCTGTTTGTAATTTGCTAAATTTCAGTCCTATAGAAACCACAGCTTTATTAATTAATTTCATTTTGTGGGGTTTATGGTAGGGGAACAGAAGATATTTTATTTAACAATTTGTTTGCTTAATTTATAATTTTTAATTATTATAATGTATACTAGCAACTTTTCATTTAATTCTTGCCTTGGGTCTTTTAAGTATTAGAAAAGACCTGCAAGATATTTAAAAATCTCTTGAAAAGAGACTACTTTCTGCTTTCACAGCAGTTATACCTGGGCTTGGAGCTCCTGCTCCTGCTGTCCTGTCTGCCTGGATGCTGTTCTCCAAGCTGCACGAATGCCCCATTCCCTTACGTTACTCAGGGCCTGACCAGTTGTCCTCTCACTCTACCTCTAAATTAGATTTCTCAACTTTGGCACACATTGAGCCAAATAATTCTTTGTTAAGAATTCTTCCTGTGCATCGTAGAATATTTGGCAGCATCCTTGGACAACTTTACCCACTAGGTATTAGTAGTACCTTCTCAGCTGTGACAACCAAAAATATCTAAAGACGTTGTTAAATATTACCTGTAGAACAAAACTGTCTCCAGTTGAGAATTACTGTCATAACCACAAAACTATTTCATGATTATTCTCTTAACCTCATATTTTTTGTTATAGACTAGATGTTTATGTCCTCACCCAAATTCATATGTTGAAATCTGTTAAAAGATAAACTGAAGCACATTAAAAGTTTTAATAGATTATTTAAGCATATATTGATTAGAATTGACTGGTATCAAACCAAAAGTGATTAGGAATAATCCCCTGCAGGGGATGGAGAAGAGAATTTTGGTACAGAAGACTTGGCAGCAAAGCACAGATACTATTTAATTGACTATGGCTGAAGCAGCTGCCTTATTTGGGAAAATCTAGTTTGCAATTTGTGATGTCCTTAAGTTTATTTTCTCAGATTTGAGTTCACTGATCATGGCTTAGATTTCAGGTTATTCACATAGGCAACCAAGGCATTAGCGTCACCTCTATCTAAGGACTACCTCATTTAATTACTTTAATAAATTGAATCTCTAATGTGATGGTATTTGGAAGTAGGGACTTTGGAAGGTAGTTAGCTCATGAGGGTGGGAGAACTAGCTAGCTCTCCTTCCTTCATTTGAAGATACCAGAAGTTGATAGCCTGCAACCTGCAAGAGACCCTCACCAGAACTGGACCATGCTGGCACCCAAGTCTGGACCTCCAGCCTCCAGAACTATGAGAAATAAATTTGTATTATAAGCCACCCAGCCAATGGTAGTTTGTTATAGCAACAGTAACTAAGACATGTTTTTTTTGAAGCAGCACATCTCACTATGTGGCATATGTTACATATCCATCTTCTGTTTGCCTATTATTCTTCATTTTACTAATAAGCTTGAGGAAGCAAGAACTGTATCTTATACATTGTTTTATCTCCGGTGTCTGCAACAATGCTATGTATACCACAAGTGCTCACTCATGAACATTAGAGAACACAGAATGTTTCCACTACTCCAAATAGTCACATAACCTGAACAGCTTCCCAAAGTCATTTCACTTAAAAAAGAAAAAAAGGGCCAAATTTCCAGGATGGAACTAAGAATTAGCTATAGAAATCATTTTTCAAGTAATCATATGCAAGATTACATTGTGCATTTTAAAATATGAATCGGGAGCCCTGGTTGCATGGTTCAGCTGGTTGGAGCATCGTTCTGTGCACCAAAAGGTTGCCGGTTTCACCCCTGCTCAGGGCACATGCCTAGGTTGTTGATTCAATTATTTGAACCTGAGTTGGGGCACATATGGGAAACAGCCAATGGATGTCTGTCTGTCTGTCTCTCTCTCTGTTTCTTTCTTTCTCCCTTCTCTCTCTAAAATCAATGGAAACATATCTTTGGGTTAGGATTAAAAAATAAAATAATAAAATAAATAAAATAAAATAAGGGTTGGGAAATAATCATTGTAATTGATAGATTTAGTTTATATTTTCTTTGAAAAATATATAAGAAAATACTGGAGCTTAAATGTTTATTGAAATTAATCATTTCATGGAAAATTACACTACCAAAGTCATAGGTGCTTTCCTCTTTATTGCTTTTTGAACAGCATTCGGTCCATGTTCCTGAGTATAAATAATTCACTGGGCGTGATTAATATTTGTCCTGTGGGGCTGTGGCAATTCCTTAACAGTTTTGACATCACAACTTCTTCACTCTGTAACTCCATCTCCCTGACTCCTGGAGTCATTTGAATTGAGTTCTTGTTCCAAGGTTCCATGAAGAAAACTTAACTACTAGCAAAGTCTTCCTCAAGCTGGGAAGGTGGCCTTCTTCCATTACCCTGTAGGTTTAAGGGGTAGTGATGAGGGAAGAAGCTCTTTAATCAGGCAGCCAGATGGACTGAATCATCCAGGCAGTCAATGTAATATTCTAGGGAGAAATCAAACCCAGGTTAGCTCCCCAATCATATTTTAAAAATAGAGAGAAATAAGCCCTGGCTGCTGTATCTCAGTGGATTGAGCAGGGGCCTGCGAACTAAAAGATCGCTGTTCGATTCCCCATCAGGGCACATGCCTGGGGTTGCAAGCCAGTGCCCAGCAGGGGCTGGTTCCCTGCAGGCCAGTTCCCAGCAGGAGATGCATGAGAAGCAACCATACATTGATATGTCTCTCCCTGTCTCCTTCCCTTCCCTTCTAAAGATAAAGAAATAAAATCTTTTTAAAAATAGAGAGAAATAAACTATTTTTATAAAGTAACTAAGTTAAGAAATGTAATTACCAACTCCATTTAGTAATAGACTCTGGTCCAGAAAATACAGTAACTGTCAAACTTGTAATTATTATTCTTGAGCATCTGTGTTCACTATATCTCAGAACACTAGGAAAATGAACTTCTATTTGTCTCTCTTCAAATACAAAGTGGTTTAATGTTATGATAAATCAGACAGCACTAAAATTAATAACTATCAGGTGCAGTATATTATTATAGTAATTTATAATGCACAGTGTAACTCTTCCAGAGTGATAAATTTGTTCCTAATGATGGCTCTAACATACTACATCAACTAACAGAGTTTCACAGAGTAACTAACATACCTCAGAGTTACATGATTTTTATTACAGAGAATTATATTAAGAGAAATTGATTTGAATTCTTTTTATTGTATTTGTTCTTCTTAATGAGGTAGCATTGTTATATACTATTATAATTATTATCTAATCCTGAGTTTTCAATAAAAGTAACAATGAACAAAAGATTAAAAGTGCTTTGTTACAAGTCTAAATTATAGAACTCTTGGGCACCCTTAACATTGCTATGGGAGTGAGACTTTAAGGTGGACCCAATGGTCCTGATTTCCTTGTGTTTAACTTGTACAACCTTCTCCTCTTGAGGGTGGACAGGATTTGCTTCTAACAAATAGAATGTGGGGAAGATGATGAGATATCACTGTCATTATTATGCTATGTTATATGGGAAAGGTCATAGGATGGCACTCCCGTGATTGCTTTACATTATTTAAGACCTCACCTTGCTAAAAAACTTGCTCTGAAGGTGTCATTTGCCTTTCTGCTTTTGAAGAACCAAGTTACCATGCATCTTACTGCTGCAAGGAAATGAACTCAGCTAACAATTTGAGAAAGATTGGAAGAATACCCTTCCCCAGTTGTTCTGATGAGACTGCAAACCCAATCAGCACTTTGATTCCAACTTCATGGGACCCTGAAGCAGGGACCCAGGCTTAGCCAACTCTGGGATATAACGAATAGTATTTTAAATCACCATGTTTGTGGTAATATTGTTACACAGAAGAAGAAAACTAACACAATTCGTTTTCTAAATTACTAAAATTCTACAATTACTAAACTTCTGATCCAATGTTATCTAAATGGAATTTCTTTTTAAGGGCATTGATACGTTTCATAGTTGATCTAATTTTTGGGGGGGAGGAGAATGGAATATGGGCCCAGAAAAGTTTGTACCTGAAATCTTAACAGTTCAAAAACATTTGCTGACTGTCAGACATTTATTATATATGAGGTAAGGCAACATACATGAATAAGATATTTTTCCACTTTTCAGGTAGATAATAGTGCAGTGGAGAAGAAAAAGAAACAGTATTTCAAAATGTATGCGCTATTATCACAGAGTATAGAAAATGGGACAAGAGAGGTGGTACAAGGACAGATCAGATGATACTGATCCTTGATCAGATGATTCTGCAATAGAAATAGATATCCAGGGAAAAAGGAGATAACATGCTTCCTTGAACTTCTGTGGAGTAGAAAATTGAATAATAGTGATTATAACAACAACTGAGTAGATAATATTTATATATCCTTTTGCTAAATATCATTCAAAGTGTGTTATTTAATTGATTCCCAGAAAAATCCAGTAATAAAGATATTAACCTCATTTTACAGATGAGGATACTGAGAGTTTAAGGAACAGCTCATTACTGTCAAAGGTGGGATTCATTTCCTAACTTCTCCATGACTTCTGGAATTATTATCTATTCACTATAATTTGCTCTGTTTGGGGGAAGAGTCCTTTCACCTGCCTCTTCCCTGCCCTTCTGAATTTCATGCTCCCTGAATGTCCTTCACCTCCCATGATTTCCTGATCTTTAAAGCACCAATTATGCTCTATTACAATTGTCATACAGCTTATTTGTTACCCTGAATAGAATGTAAATTATTTGACAGCTAAAATTGTCCACATCAATTTTTGGTTTTGTTTTTATTATAAACCCTAAAATAATAGTGCCCAATAAATGGTGAATGAATAAATTGATGTTTTAGTATCTCTATAGGCAAAAAGAATATTCATTTATATTGCCCATGAGCATGATATCTAAGAAAGAAAGCCTCCATATTCTGGAAGTTTTATCTATTAATACTTATATTTTCTTTCTTTCTTCCTTTCTTTCTTTCTTTCTTTCTTTCTTTCTTTCTTTCTTTCTTCCTTTCTTCCTTCCTTCCTTTCTTTCTTCCTTTCTTTCTTTCTTTCTTTCTTTCTTTCTTTCTTTCTTTCTTTCTTTCTTTCTTTCTTTCTTCTTTTTTCTCTCCTAAAGACAGGCTTATTGATTTTAGAGAGAGGATAATCAAGGGAGAGAGGGAGGAAGAGAAACATCAATGTGACAAAGAAACATCAATAGGTTGCCTCTCACATAGGGAACTGAATCTGCAACATTGGCTTCTGCATTAATGAGGAATCAAACCTGTGAACTTTCAGTTTATGGGATGAGGCTCCAACCAACTGAGCCATACTGGCCAGGTTGATATTTATACTTGCTTTTATTTAAAAAAAAATCAACAAGCATATGAATAAATAAAAGATGAATGAATGCATAGATAGGTAGATAGATATATAAAGAGTAAGATAGCTATGCCTAAGCAATGTCAATGGGTGCTTCAGGGAGGGTACACTGATGGCCAGAACTATTTAGTCTTACTCCATAGCAGGCACTATGTTGTTATTGACATAGATTTTTTTCTCATCTAATCTTACAAGAACCCTATCAGTGAGATAATCATCCTCTTTTACAGATGAGGAAAATGAAGATTGAAGAAGTTCACAGCTCATCTTCAGCCACAGAGCATATGAGTGAGGTCGTAACTCAAGCAGTTCCTCTAATGTTCATGTCTGTCCCCTTAACCACAACACATACTGCCCCATACTTAGGTCCATAGTTTGCGTTCCCACTGCTGTTTCTGTCACATTGAGTTAATTATATTCTAAGTCGCAATATTTTGAGACCATATCTGGACCAGTTATGTGGGGAAATGAGGTTCAAAAAAACATAGGCATTAATGACTAGTTGAATGGTGGCCTTCTCAAAATATGTTCACATCTTAATTTCTGGAAACTGTGAATATAATTTTCTTTGGGAAAATAGTCTTTGCAAATGTAATTAATTAAAGGATTTTTAGTTTACTTGGGTGGGCCCAAAATTCAATGGCAAGTGTCCTTGTAAAGATAGAAGAAAAAACAGTCACCTACAAGAAAAGGCCTTGTGAAGACAGAGGCAGAGATTGGAGTGATACAGCCACAAGAAATACCTGGAGTCACCAGAAGCTGAAATAGGCCAGGAAGGACTGTTTCTAAAACCTTTGGAGAGATGCACAGCCCTTTGGATACTTCAATTTCAAGCTCTGGACTCTCAAACTATGAGAGAATAAATTTCTGTCATTTTAAGCCACCAATTATTTGGTCATTTGGTATAGCAACCTTAAAAAGCTAATATTCTATCTTGTATTCCTATAAAAAGACTATAATATTACCTTTCTTGGCAAAAAAAAATTGAAAGTTATATTTTAAATAAACCTGCACTTCAGGTAGTCTTTGAATGCTTTAAAATTATATTTTTTCTAAGAAAATAATTAATATTAAACCAATTCTCAAGGAGGCCTTTGAGCTAAAACAGTACCATTGATTTTGAGTTAGGAAATATACATCACAGAATGACCAGAAGACAAATGTTGATAAAACGTGACTTTCTTTGGTTCTAATCTTTGAAGGATTTTGTTCTTCCTGAAAATGAGTAGCAATGGTCAATGACTCAACTTCACAGATAAAATAGAAAAAATATTAACCCCAGATAAAAGATTCCCCAAACATGTGACCTAGATCTTAGGCACTCATTTTTATAAACGGATATACTTTTGTAAACAGACAAATATTCCAGATTAGAGGGATAACATGGTGTTGAAGGTAAACACGGTCATTAGATCTGAATGATTCTGGATTCACTTTTAGTTCTAGCACCTGCTACTCACACAACCATAAAGAAATATATGGACTTTTTATTTTATTAACTGCTTTCCATGAAACCATAAAAAATTTATTAATCTCTTTTAACCTTTTTTCTATCATTTTCAAAATAAGATCCTATAAGATTTTGTGAGGATTAGAAATAATGTATTGAACTCAAACTGAAATTAAAACTTAAAGAATGTATTGATTCTCAAATTGAAATTGAAATGCAAAAAAGGCACTTCTTAAAACAACAACAATAATACTAGAAAATATACATAAACATTGAGCTGTTTCTAACAATTCTTTAATTATCCAACTCAGAAATCCACAACCCACTAATTTGGCTTATAAAAACATTTAATAATACTTCTAAAGAAAATGAAATTTTTCCTAACTCAGGCACTATTATAGGGAAAGGTACGTTTCATCTCAAATTTAACTTCTTTTTTTTAAAATTTAATTGTTGTTCAAGTACAGTTTTCTGTCTTTTACTCCCATTTACATCTTTTACATCCCAGCCCACCTCTCCCAAGTGCTCCCCACCTCCCTCCCATTTCCACCCCCCTTAGTTGTTGTCCATGTGTCCTTTATACTAGTTCCTGTAAATCCTTCCCCTTTTTCCCCTGAAATTCCCTCCCCTCTCCCCTCTGGTCACTGTCCCCCTGTTCTCTATTTCAGTGTCTTTGGTTTTGCTTGCTTGTTTATTTTGTTGTTTAACTTCCTGTTAAAGGTGAGATCATATGGTATTTGTCTTTCAGTGCCTGGCTTATTTCACTCAGCATAATGTTTTCCATTTCCATCCATGCTGTTGCAAAGGGTAGGAGCTCCTTCTTTCTTTCTGCTGCATAAAATTCCATTGTGTATATGTACCATATCAAACTTAACTTCTAATTATGAAGTGCCACTGGGTCTTGCTTCTGGAGTTTTGACACTAATTGTTGGTACAACATATCATATTTCAACTATTGTGGTGAAAGTGCCAACATTCGGTTGATGATTTTTCTCAAATTCTCTTAATGACAGCTCTCATTTTAAGGCTGTGATAAAGAAATCAAAGATGTCTGATTTAGGAAGTCCTTTTCAAAGTCCACTCCCTGTCTTTAAAACTCAATTTACAAAATTCAATTGGTCCTTTGATCACTTTCACTAATCCAGTTTAAGAGCTTAAAGTCCCCCCCCAAGTGGCCCTTAATTACTGGCTAATATGAATGCACAAGCATACACATGGACTGTATCTGGAAGTTAACAAATGCATCTGTGTCTTGGGATTTGATAACGACATTCTTTCTCTGGACAGCTGATGAAGACAATGCACATAGTAGTTTATAAACTTCAAATAAACCTGAGAGGCGTGTTGATCATTTTCACTAACTCCTACCCTTTATTTTACTTTTCTGATTCCTCTTCTTCTTCACAATATTATGCATAGGAATAAGCCAAAACCTACTACAAAAGTGAAATAAATAAGAGTGTGAATCATCACTCTATGATTTCTAAAAGAATATTCATTTTATATTTTTAAGTGCTAATTAGCTTAGTAAAGACCAGATATTTTCTTAGGGAATATGTCCCAAATAAAGTTTCTTCTCAAGGTTCTTTAAATTCATAATACATTTTTGCTTATTGTGAGCCATTGATATGCAAAGAACAGCTTTCTCTTCTTGATTCATTCTAATGGTTGTACTACACACCATTCATTATAATACATCTTACCAAAAGCAGCAATTAAGACACTATTCCACTCCAACTTTGCCAAATAAATTAGAAAAATAAAATACATAATAGATTATCAGTAATCACAAATATCTCCATAATCTGTAATAAGAAAGTGAGAATTTCAATAATTAAAATATCTTAACAATAAGTATTATATCTGTTCATATTTATAATCCATTAAACATTCTTGAGGATTTAGTAGTCCAACAGGGAGCTAGTAACTGTATGTGACTATTTATCTTTAAATTAATTAAAAGTAAATGAGATTTAAAATTCAGTTTCTTTGGTATTTATTTATTTGTTTGTTTGTTTGTTTATTATTTTTAATTGAATTTATTAGGGTGGCACTCATTCACAAACCATACAGGTTTCAAATGTACAGGTCAACAAAACACCTGCACACCACATCATGCACACATTGCGCAAAGCAAAGCCTCTTTCTGTCCTCACTGTCCCCATCAGTTCCCGCTTTGCCCACCTCTATCTACCTCTGGCAATTGTCACACTGTTGTCTGTGTCTATGTGTTTATACATATGTGTGTGGGTGTGTGTTCACTTTCTTTCACCCAGGGCCCCAATTCCCCTCCCCTCTGACAGTTGTCAGTCTGTTCTATGTATCCATGTCTCTTTTTATTTTGTTCATCAGTTAATTTTGTTCATCACATTTCACATATAAATGAGATCATATGGTATTTTTCTTTCTTAGACTGACTTATTTCATTTAACATAATAATTCCCAGCTCCATCAATTTGTTGCAAAAGGTAAGATTTCCGTCTTTTCTTATGGCCAAATACTATTCTACTGTGTAAATGTACTATAGCTTTTTTATCCACTCATCTACTGATGGACACTTGGGCTGCTTCCAGGTCCTTGGTTATTATAAATAATGCTGCAATGAACAAAGGGGTGCATATATTGTTTCAAATTAGTGTTCTGAGTTTCTTTAGGTATAGTTCCAGAAGTGGGATTGCTGAGTCATAGGTCCGTTTTCAATTTTTTGAGGAAACTCCATGCTGCTTTCCACAGTGGCTGCACCAGTCTGCATTCCCACCAACAGTGCACAAGGATTTCCTTTTCTCCACATTCTCACCAGCACTTGTTGTTTGTTGATTTATTAATGGCATCCATTCTGGCAGGTGTGAGATGATATCTCATTGTGGTTTTAATTTGCGTCTCTTTGATGATTAGTGACATTAAATATTTTTCCATATGTCTCTTGGCCATCTGTGTGTCCTCTTTAGAGAAGAATTATTTTTAATTGGATTGTTTGGAATTTTTTAATTGAGCTGAAAATTGCCTGTTTTTTTAATTGAATTGTTTGTTTTCTTGGCGTTGAGTTGTATAAGTTTTTATAAATTTGGATATCAACCCTTTATCAGATAAAACATTGGCCAATATGTTCTTCCATTCATTGGGTTGCTTTTTCATTTTGTTGATAGTTTCTTTTGCTGTGCAAAAGCTTTTTAGTTTAATGTAGCCCCATTTTAAAATTTTTCCTTTGTTTCCCTTGCCTGAGGAGATATGTCAGCAAAAATATCACTACAAGTAATGTCTGAGATTTTACTACCTATGTTTTGTCTAGGATATTTAGGGTTTCATGACTTACATTTAAGTCTTCAGTTTATTTTTGAGTTTATTCTTGTGTATGGTGCAAGTCAGTAGTCTTGTCCCTTTTTGGGCCTATATCTGTTCAATTTCTACAACATCATAAAATTTAGTTTCTTGGTTTCACTGGCCACATTTCAAGTGCTCAGTATTCACACGTGGCTAGTGGCTTCCCAAGTGGACAGTGAAAATATCAAGCATATCCTTCAGTGCAGAAAGTTGTATGGGGGCAAAGCTGATTTATTGATTTTCATTATTTATGTTGGAAAATGAGAAGCAGCATTTAAGATTAAATTATTTCAGAATCTCTTTGGTGTTTACAATAGTCTATTCTTTTTCAGATGTACTTTTCAGATTGCACATTGCAGAAATGACCACTGAAATGATAGCCTCAGTGGTCTTGCAGACACCATAACTGTTTCTTAGCAGTGTGTACCAAACCATTCACAGTAATTAAAAGATCTTCAACAAACTTACATAGAAATAATCCAGACAAAAACAAGTATATCCCTTGTCCTATCCTGCTTTTTTCTATTTGCATACATATATATGCATGTTATTTTGGCATCATCTTTGATCAGTTTGAAGTAAAAGAGCGAAGAGTCTCTGTTTCCTTGAAAACACACACACACACAAACAAAACCTCTTTTGTCTTTTACCCATTGTCACCAAAAATAAATAAATAATACAAATGGTTCTTTTACTGGTTTTTAAAGTAGAGCTAGAAATTATGTAAAGTTGGGACTTTTGAATTATTCATGTGCTCTGATTGAATGGGATCATTATCTTTGGACTTACAAGCTAATAAATACTGTCTAATGCCTGGATACTGTTTTGATATAATAGTGTCAGAAAAAAACAACTGATGTTTTTCAAGGCTGAGCCTAAATTAGGGAGGAGCTCCCTGATGAGTTCATTGCGAAAACTGTGTGCCCAGACACATGTGTGTAATTGTGTGTATCTCTCCACAAATATGAAACATCTCAGACAACTGTTAGTCTGCTTTCTCTCAATATTCCCGAACATTTTAACTTAGATATGCAGCTTAAGAGTTGCAGAATGGTTCAGTTGCCTGGTGCTTGCTGCTATTTTTTCTCTTCTTTCTCCATTCTCATCCACCACAGAGTATGTGAAAGTATTTCAAAACAATGCAGATTGAGGTTCAGTAAATAATTATGCTATCTAATCATTTGCCAGTGAACAGTTAAATAATCTTAAATTATAGACCAGAGGATTTTTCCCCCAGATTGATTTCAAGTGAATTTGCTTGAGTTTAATATCACCATAAACCGGAAGGAGTGTAGAAACCCTGAATTAAGGTTGTGTTCTTAAAAGCAATCACAGAAAGATATGCATTTGTAGCAGGTCTGAAAGCATGGAGAAAAATAGAGTTGACAGTTGGTTTCACAGAAAGTAAAATTGGAGGTGGATTATGTTACAAAATACCTTTATGGGCTAATCATTACAGAAATGTAGCAGAATCTGTAGACATCAAAGAAAAATGTCTTTACTATGATGATTTGTTCAATATACACTGCCTTTTCTTTCTTTAGAGCATTGTTTTTTAAATTTCTTTTCAAGCAACGTGGAGCTCTTAAGAGTATAAGCACATCCAACAAATAGCCTGTTAGCAATTCAATAGTTTGTAAAATTTACACAAGACCAAAAGTCTTTCCTCTGAGACAGCTGGCTTGCTCTTACACAGAATGTATAGGTTTTCCAGACTGCTTTTCTCCACATCTAACACAAGCTAATAAATTATGCAATTTAATTAAGTTTTTAACAGGAAATAAAGTGTGTGTGAACCATCTACTGGAATCGGGTGTGAATACTATTTAAATAATGCTGCACTAGCAGATCAGTCTGCCTCTTTCTATCTGATACAGGAAGTAATGAAGAACAAGTGAGGCTTTTAAAAAGTAAACATCCTTTATTAGTCAGTATAGCTAATCTTTACCTGTGATTTATTATATTTTTATGAAATAGCCATGGAGATTTATTCTTAGATTGAAGAAAACAAGTTTGAATTAGGAGGACAAAGAAAAGTGTCTGAGGTGGATAAACTCCAGTGTTCTATTTGTGCCAATTATCATTCCTACTTTTGTCTTTTAGAAATAAGAAGTGTCCTTCCAAAGGAGGAGAATAAGGCATTTCATGCTCTTGTCTCCTGGAAGACACACACTGCCAATTTTTCTCCACTGCTTTCCACCTGTCAGCATGCTAGGTGCGAACCTGACAGTCCACCCGTGCTCTAATTCTGCAAGGCCGGCATGGTTGGCAGGGCACTCACAATGCGCCTGTCCCCAAACAGGGCCTTTGGCACTCGGCTTCCCCTGTTCGCTTGCACTGTGACAGGCTGCACAAAAGAAAGATATGTGGATCAAAGGCAGCGCCTGTGGATACACCCAGCAGGATCCAAGGAGCATTACTAGTGTTCTCAATAATTTGCTATTAGTTTGCAGAAAAAGTGAGGAGTGCACTATTGGGTGATAGAAATGCATTTTATAAGGAAAATATACACAATATATATATTTGATGTTGGATTCAAAAGGGTCACACAGAGCTGTAGAAGAGCGTGCAAGAAAGGAAGCCACAGCGTGAACTGGGAAACTCTCTTCACACAGAGAGTGGTGCTCAACTGCAAAGGTGTGATGGAAGAAAAAAAACCATTAGGTTCAGAGAAAGACAGGAAACAATGTAGTTCTGCCCCAACTTTGATCATATCCATGTATAAATTTACGCTATTCTTTATTTTTCTCTCGCAATATGGAAATCTGGTGGATGGTTTCTAATGAAAGTTATGATTTTATGTAAATTTTCTGTCATGAGACCCTGGACTGGTCACTCTTTTATGGCAGCTCAAGTTCAGTTAGTGAGGTTCCTCCCAACCACACCTATGGATATGTGCCTTTGCTGCTCAGCCCTCTTCTTGGTTCCCAGAAAACAATTATGTAGAGATGAGTATGCATATTTAAAATGTGTACATTTGTAATCCAATATCAAATTTATAGATGTGTATATAGACAGAGCCATACCCCCATTTAGTGATAGATGGGCCTGCCTCACGTCACTGGTGAGACAGGGAGGCTCACTCTACCTTTGGTATTTTATCCTCAGATTGCTGAACTCTGTAATGGGTACCATTTTCTGCCACTTATAGCATCCATGTCTCCAACATTGCTACTTATATTCCTCAGCCGAACATCCCACTTCCTCTCCCCTTGGGACCAAAGTCATTACATCCTCATCGAGGTATGCCTTCCTGATACCACTTTCTGGCCCAGGAAGATCTGGCTAAAGAACCAAGGAAGAAACAGGACTACTGACTTTTTTAACTCTCCTTTGCCCCCTGCTATTCAGATTTCAAAGAGGAATTAATTAAACTAATTTTGGTATAAGCATAAAATAGGTATAATGCAAACAATAAAACTGGTTGGTGCTATAGATAAATATCAATGTGGAAATATGTTCATAACCTAAATGAACAACCCAAATTAAAAACAGTGTACAGTTTAAACCTACATTTTATTTGAAACATATGGGCATCAGTTTATAAAATAGTAAAAAAGAACATAAATGAACATAATAAACATACGTGTATATATGTATTTATGAGCAATGGGATTCTGATTGATTTTTTGACTTAACCGTTTTGCTTACCTAATTTTTAATTTTCCAACAGTAAATAAGAATCATTTTCATGTTAATATCAAAATTATTAATATTTTAAAATGTAGAATATATTACCTTCTATAGCCATGTATTTCATATTTCAATATGTGATAGAGAATGGATTTGTCAACATTAGTTTGGAAATTTACATGAGCCACTTGTAGTGTTGGTAAATGCATTAAGCTTCATGGGAAAACCCAGATTCTGGTCACATTCTTAACTATTTGCATTAGCTTGCAAAGTTGTATAACATCTCAAGTAATGTTTCCTTATGTGTAAATGGAAATGCTGCATTAGAGATTGGAATTATCTCTTCAACTTTAAATAACTCTGATTATTAAATATCACATATAACATTTGAATTCACTAAATAGGTGGACCTTAATATTTGGGGAAATAATATTTCTCAGAGGTAGTAGGGCTATCAATGTGCTTGAATTAAAAACGGTATAATATTTATTATCATAAAGCTCAAAATAAAAAATAATAGCAAATACCATCTGAATGCCTATTACATTGCAGGCACTGTACAAAATTATCTACATAATATAAATTCTTAAATTCTCAAAGCAAGCTTATTATAATAGTGACTTTACATTTTTTCCAGGGAGTAAATTGATAAACTATAACCAAAGGAAACCAGTGGGGATTCAGCTTTTCAATGGGTTGATTTTATATACAACATTCATTAAAGTTAAAAACTTTCAAGTTTTTCTTTACTTCATATCCTCATACAGTGATTAGCTAAAGTTGTGTGTGAGTACTCTAGTTCTAAAATTAAGTGGTTATTTAAAATCATATTTAAAGATGTAGTGTATGAAGAATGTGGAATGTTCAAGACTGCAAGAGAAGCGGGTCAGAATGCATTTTCACTTAAGCTACCTCACGTCTTTAGAGTGTGTCATTTACCAAGTCAATCCTTGTCTGCTGTCCTGCACTGCAATTCTTAGTGTGACCACTAGATGTCAGGCATAAAGCCTAGGTGTGGTAATTAACTTGACCCTTTCCTATATGGCCTGTCTTCAAAGGGAAATAATCACTTGGTATTCTCCTAATTCTGCCTTATGATATGGCACCAAGAGATAGAATGTGATGTGTTTCCCATAGACTACCAAGGTTTTAAGTTGGTGAGTCCCTTAAGAGTGAAGAACAGGTCTATAAACACCCCACCCTAGTAGAGTGTATTGTTTAATTCAAAATGCTCAAGAAATGCTTGTCATTTGCTTGTTGATGGGCTTCTTCATGGGTTTTGAATTTATTATTGACGGATTCCCTTCTGTTCTCAATGTATATAAATTTTATGGTCTCATGGGCCTAATCTATGGTAAGCACACAGAAGTACTCTAAAAGCCTATTAATCGAGACTCTTGACCACACTCATTGTATATAAACTTGTATATATACATGTATGACAGAGCTTAAACAGTCATGACTGTCTCTTCCTTAGTTTCCTGTCTTTAAGAAGCAGGGAAGAGTAGACACATATTTCTCTACTAGTTGGCTATTGATAATACGAGGACAATTAGCATAATTCATAATTCAATATTCTAATGAATAAACCTCTAAAATGAAAGGTTATCTTTCTATTAGAGTTCATGTCAAAATTAAAGCTCAGGTCAGATGGTTTATCTCAGATCAAAAGCTGAGATGAAGAAAAATTTACCAAAGTAGCATATACTCTCAGAGGAAAGTCAGTAGTAGATCTTTAGATCTACTGGCAATCAGGAAAGTGAGTGGTAGGAGTTTTATGGAGGTCTTGGTAGGCGGGATGTGAGCATTACACAGGTCTGCCACAGCTCTCTGAAAACCAAGTATGCGGTCTGAAGCTGGAAGACTAGCTTTTAGTCTCCAGGCAGACTGGTAGAAACCAGCCGGTCAAGGAGAAACAGGACCACAATGTCAGAAATGTCTAGGTCAACAACAGGAAGGGGATCTGCAAGCAATCAACAAGGCCACAGTCCAATTTCTAGAATCAAGTATATGGTCATAGCCAGACAGCAGCTAGAAAGAGCAAAAGGCATGAGTGGCTATTAAACCATCAAATTATTAACCTATGTAATGCAGATTCCATCTGGCAAGTGTTAGGTTGATCCCATAGCTGAAGAACAGATATAAATGTCTCATAAGTGGCTTACAAGTATGAACATTGGAAGATGTATGGTTAGTTAGGGAGTCAGATATTATTAAAATTTACCCCACGCTCTCTCCATGCTAGGCATGATGGTAAGTTCACTTACAGCAAGAACATGACTTCTGAATTTAAATAAAGGCAGTTGGGTAGATAAAAGGCATAAAAATATTTTACCCTAGTTTAAAACTAGAACATATAGAATACATCGTACATATTCTACTGTATATATTTATAGTAATATAGTAACATATTTATATACTAGAATATAAACTAGTTTATATCTTCTTTTAAACTGAATTTCTTGTGCTTCTACCTTCTGAGAAACATAACAATGTTATTGTCAGAAAGGAATCTAATAAGGGTTAGACTTTCGTGCATGTTGATGTTACAATAGCTCTAAAACATCCAGGTTTCCCAGCCAGAGGTCTTGCACTCACTCAGCATAATCAAGAGGAAGAAGCATCTTCCATGAAGTATGAATTAGCTCTGGCAGGAAAAACGGGAGTCACATCATCTTTTTTCCATCATTTCCTATTGAGAGGCAAACTAAGATATTAAAATAAGACAGAAATGGATTTAAATGTTAAATTTATCATTTGTTAAGCGTGTGATTTCCGAGACTTTATTTTTTAGAAACCTAGTTTTCTCAACTGTGAAATGGAAATAATTTTATCTAACATGAAGGGATGGGAGGTTAGAAGATACTCAGGCATGTAGTACTCCAAACTATGATTACAACCATCATTCCAGTGGATCAGTGTTAATACTCCACTGAGTTCATGTGCACCTAATCATTTGTATCCAGGTAACATTGTTAAATAAAGGGATTATATTACAGGATTTTAATGAGCCTAAGTTACTTCTAACAAACCTGCCTTCCCCTTTCATAGGATGGGTTTATTGGAGATTCTACAGAGAGTTGAAGAGGGTTATTTTTAAAACCAGCTGTCATTCCACTTTCCCACAGGACAATATGAACTCCCTAAAATGAACCAGTTAAATTACAATGAGGGACCCAGGAGATCTGACAAATTTCTGGGCACGGTGCTAGTCATCAGTCCAGAACTGCTCCTCACACCACTGCAACTGAAGAACATAGTCTAGTGCCCACGGGTTGCCTCACTGCCTTTAAACCATTCATATTGAAGTAAACAAACCCCCCGGTTGCTGAGCAATTATGCCTGTAAAGTACCGGTAGTTTGAAAATATCTCAGAATAAAAAGTGATGAATCTACAGGCTATTAAAAACATCCTAGAATACAATTGGGCTAAAATTATTTCATGTGTTAATAATGACAGTGACATGGAATTGGTCTCATATGTTCTTTTTTAAAAATTGTTGTTCAAGTATAGTTTTCTGTCTTTTACTCCAATCCCAGCCCACCCCCGTAGCCCTCCCCACCTCCCTCCCATATGTCCTTTTGAACCTTGACCAATATTTATAGGGACATCCAGGATGCCTCCCTACTCTCTGTTCTATGTCCTATATTAAATGGCAAAAAGATAGTGCAGAAGAATAAAGTGTGAAAGGCTAGGCTCCTCAAGTGAGACAATATATTATTGTAAAAGTCAATTAATTTTCTGTAACGTGTAAAAGTCAATTGATTACTTTATAACATTCGATAATGTATTTAGCACAATCTTTAAGAAACTGCTAGACATTACCCAGTGAAACTCCAAGTAACTCAAAGTTAATTCAACTCCAAGAATGGTTTTACATTATACCATCACACCCCTACCTCCAGCACAAAACACAGAGACACACATGCACAAAATATCTTTTAGGCCCCACACATGCGCATGTTGTGCCTTTCAATAAACCCTAAATTACTTTTAATATTTGATTCAGTGGCATTGCCAGCATTGATCTGGGAAAAGCTTAGCATTTCATAGTTGACATAAAATATCTAAATTTTAGAACTCATCACCCATGTGGAAAATGAAGTCTGAAAAGACATTTTGCAAAAAAGATTCCACAGGCAGGTAACTTTGCATTTCCTTTATTTATCACTAGGTGACTATTTCAATTCCTATAGCTATTATACTCAAACGTCTCACCCTCTGTAGGTGGCCAGCCACTGCCCCAGATTCTTCATTCTTCTAAAAAACCTAAATTTCTTTCATTGTTAACATCACTCAAAGTAATTCCTTTAACTGTCTGGTCCTTTGTCTTAAAACATCTCTGTAACTACATTCTTTATGAGAATGAAGTGACCCTTGCCCCTTGAATCGAACCCTACCCCTTCACCCACGATCCTTCTACCTTATTCCACGTGGCTCTCTGCCATCAGCGGGCTCTCACAGACCTGACAACAGACACGGTTACCTACACAAGACCTGCTGTGACTAAGCATGGAATCTGAACAACTTTGATTTCTGACTTATCCTTTTCTCTACCCCCAAATATGCTCTTGTCTCATATTCCTTTTTTCAGTTTATGGCACCACCACACCACCAATCTCTCTGAAAAGAAAGAACCCCAAAGTCCCCAGAATATCTCTGAGTTATGCGGTACTTACTGTATGTGTGTCAGATACTTTTCAAAGCATCTTACATGTATCTGCCCATTTAATTCTTTCGACAATCCTATTGGGTAGGTACTATTAATACATCAGTTTTACAGATGAGCATAAATGAGGTACTTGAAAATTATATAACTTTTCAAAATCATAAGGCCAGCCAAGTCTATCTGACTTCAGAGACTGCTTATAACTGCTATCGCCACTTCCTGCACAATTGCTTTCTTCCTCCCCATCCCTCTAACCAACAGGAAACTCCGTGTCCCACCTCTATCTGTCCGTTTTCTCATCGCTGACTAGAGCAGGACTTCACTTTTAATGGACTCTAACTGATGGACTCCTGCAGATGGTTTTTTTTCATTTTTATTTTTTTCTAGTCCATTTCTAAAAAGCATGTCTCTGATTATTTTCCTATGTCTGTCAATAATATCCAAGAGCTTTCTTTTTGCTTTGAACTAAAGGTAACTCCTCAGCCTAACATTCAATGTTCTTAGCAGTTTTACCTCTGCATATCTTTTGAGACATCTCACTTGAGTATTTGCTTTGCCCCTGAGTTTTTAATCCTATGTTCCATTTTCTCTGTATCATTGCTTCTCCCCAAACTCTGTATAAAAGACTGCACTTCCAAACTGGGTGGAATATATTGTTTCTAAACTGCAGACTGTACTGTGCTTCCCCCTAAGCCAAAGCCTAGTAGAGGATGGAGATTTCAGATCAGGCTTCAAGCAGAATTCCAGACAGCTGCTATAGAGATGACTAATTTTCCTTTCTTTTGCCTGAAGCAACTCAAATTCAAAACACTGCTGACCAAGGCCAAGTCCAGGCAGAATAATAAGTGTGTTTCTTCTCCTCGTCCCTATAAGCTCTTAATTCCTGGGATGGGGGAATTCCGAATGCCACTCTGATCCTTCCGTCCTTCTCTGAGTCAACCCTTCAACACCCGATTAGCTTTTCCTTCTGCTTCCTGACTGGTACTCTCTTTTCAATTCCTCTGATGTGAGTCTCTTTGGACCACTAATGCATTACTCTGATCAAGAATAACTTTCCCCTTGTCTAGTACTACCCAAATATTCAGTAGGGAGTTCTGGCTTAACTTGGCTTTCTTTTAAATTCCTCTAGTTCCCTCTGCTGAGACTCTGTCTTCTCTTTGTTCTCAAGATACCACTGAGGCTGGTGATCCAGACCAGCAGTCTGCTAGGGATTGATGCTCACAGCTCTGCATGTAACCTTGAGCATGAATGTCCTCTACCCATCTCAGCAAGGTAAATGTGGTGGTATCTGCTATACTTCAAGGACCACCTCATTATCATCTCTCCAGGAAACTCTTAATTCAGACCACTTAATAAATATTTTTTTAGCTTCAACTAGGTCACAGGCACTTCTCCACGTACTTTAATCTTTCTATTGAGCCTGTTATGACTACTGAGCCTCCTTCTCCAGATTTGGTAATGAGGTCTAAGGAATTAGGAGGCATGATCAGGGTCATGGTGAGTTCACATGTGGTCAAACTCAGGTGCATCTGACCTTTAACTCCTTCCTGTACAGTGATTTGTATAATGTTTTATTTTATGTAGTTGTTGTTCTGCTACAATTATCTCACTCTTTTCTTTACTGAGAGCCCTATAAAGTCAGATACTCTATCTTCCTCCATTTTGTATCCATTTGTAGTAACTAATAGAATGTCTTCAACAGAGTAGAACCTCAATAAATATTTACTGAATTAGATAACATACAAATTATTTGAGACTAATAAGGAACAGGTAAGACTTTATACTCATGTGTGAAGTAGGGTTTCAGACTTTATTCTTTCTGGGTATACAGTGTGCATTCTGTCTCTGTGTCTCTCTCTTTCTCTCTGCCTTTCAAAGACACTGGATGTAGAACTTGGATATATTTGACAGGTGAAATGAGATGCACCGAGACAGGACCAGAGCTCCTGCATTTTTATGTCACTGATACCATTTGGCCAATTCAATTGGAACTCTGTTTTTCTTTGTTTTTGTAAATCTCTCAAGTAGAGGCAACAAAGAATGGGCATATAATTGAGAAGAAATAGTCCCAATTCTCTCAGCCTAATTTAGAATTTGTGAAAATCCAGGGGGAGAGAAAAACTAGCTCTACAGTTTCTCTTTTCATCTCAGTAGAAGGGAAAAAATAAGGCAAGGAAGACTAGTTTAACTGAGCAAATGAACAACTCAAGCCACATTTCAACTAGAATGTTTATTGGCTACTTAAGGAAATACACCAAACTTAAGTACTTTGGGAGTATTTTTCTAAGTGCAAGCAGCTAGTGGAAATTTAAGAACAGACTTGGGTTGTTATGGCTGAAACTCTTTTTCCAATTACAGACAATTTTCACCTGCTCATTAAAGTAGGGCTTCTATACAACTCCTGGGTGCAACTTGGTTCAATTAAATAAGTATTTATTGAGTGTCCATGTTGTGCCAGACTGAGACCGTGTGTTCAGTGCTTCATTCAATTACCTGTGTGTCCTGGACAGACATAAAGTGGTTTCTTCCAAAGATCCTGTGATTCAGATGCTCGTACTGATCTTAACTGGATTTCACTTCAATGAACCTAAATTGATGACCTTTTATTGTGGAGCTTTGAGGACGTGGGGTTAAGAAACTTGTACAAACAGTGACAGGAACAAATGAACTGTTGAAATTTCTGACTGGGAGAAAGTCAGAAATTTCTTTCTCATTTGCCTTGTGAGCCTCTGTGGAAATCTTAGCTTGTTAGCACATTGTTTGCTTTTACACTAAGACACATTGCACCCCAGTGCTGCAGTAAACTACACCCGAAAATCAATAAAAAGCAACCCTTGTTAATGTGGAATTATGCCAAAATCCACTTATTTCATGACATACTAAATACTGGGCTAAGATTTACTGAAATCCCTGTGAGATGTTGCCTGTTAAAACAAGAGGATTGAATAGGTAGAGAAAGAAAAGGCCCACAAGTGTTCAGTTGAAAGTGCATTTTATTGATTTAAAAGAAATATGTATCAGGCTTTCCCCATGGTATTCACATAAACTGTGTTTGTGAGATTAAAATAAAAATAAACATACAACTGGTTAACCACTTTCCATGAAAATAACTACTTTCTGGCAATGTAGTCTTTCAAAGCCCAGAATGGTGAAAGTCTGCACAAATAGAATAACTTCGTAAGATCACCATTGTCATGTCTCATCTAAACCATTGTGGGTAATTGCTATGGAAATGTGAAAATGCTTCTTTTTTCCCCCTCAACTGGCACATGATAACCCATTCAGTCTTTCTCAAGTTTGCTGCAAATGATGCCAGTCAAAGCATCCAATGAGACCCTCAGAGGTTAGCGGATTAGCCATTATCTGTTACACTTCTGGACCAAAATAACAAATAATATGCCTGGAGCTGCTGCTGCTGTGACTGCTAGTTTCCCTGCATGGCATATGCCTAGAGAGTCTCAGATGAGAGGTGATTGCACAAAACTGTGATTGTGAGATGACTTAGCAGAACCCGTGATGATGTCCTAATGGCCTCCCGCTGGGGGGAACAGGAGTAATTGTTTGTCAAGGGAGGGAACACATCTGTAAGAAGGCATCTTCTGCAAACCAAGCAGCCATGTGGAAAGGGAAAGTGAGAAACCTAGTGCCAGAAGACGTCAGTGGAGGAAATGCACAGGCCAAGCAGAACAGAGCAGTAGCTACAGGGGTAGGAATGGGATCAGGGAGGAGCTTGTGGAGGAAGATTGACGTTATGTGATCTGGAAAGCAATGCAGATAATTTCTTAAAAATAAAATGTCTGTCCACTAAAGTTACCAGTTTCTTCCAGTAACTTTGAATCATAATGAAGATGCAAGACAGTGAAATGCTAGAGAAGGAATTGGAGTTACCAAACCGGGAAAAAGCTTGCATAATTGTACTTTCTCGTGGAGTGTTTTCAAAGCTTGGGCGTTCTTTCAACAGGAGTCCTTCAATGCTATCTTTTATATCCAACAGCTTCCTTTGTTCATTGCTTATCCCAGTGATCTAAAATAAACCACTGTTTTAAAAACTATACTTTAAAATCAAGACAAGGCTATTGAATTTTCATGCATTAGAAACATCAATGTCACATCGTACAATTGAAGGATACTCACAGTCCTGTTTGCGGCTGTACCAAGCATCCTCCATTTGATCAGAAATAAGCAAGGGCGAGAAAGCTAATTAATGCTGCAAAATGCTAATTCCCTCCACCTTTTATCCTGGGTCTAAATTATGATTTTATCTAATTTCTGAGGAACTGAAATGATCAGGCCAGTGGAGTTTGTCATTATTAAAATATAAATCAATGCATAAAAGCAAACCGGCCTATGGGACAGACTGTAAAAAAATTTAATGCCCTCAACAAACAGCTGTGCTCCTGACCCAGCGTTTTTGTGTTTGTTTGCTTTCCTGACAACCTATCAGATTGTATCTACTTTAGTACTTCCATCCAGCACATCTGAACCTGTTTCCAACAAGAGATTTTAAAATATAAAAATTTCTAACAAAGCCATTATCATTAAACGAACTAGATTTTAGGTTAGATTAAAGGAACTAGAATGATGTTCCTTTCCCACTTCACTTCTCAAGGCTACTAGTACAATCTCCTCTCACAAAAGTATCAGATTAAACGCAACTAGTTGTGGTTTTTAGTTTAAAGCAGGGGCGTCAAACTCATTTTCACCAGGGGCCACATCAGCCTCGTGGTTGCTTTCGAAGGGCCAAATGTAGAGCTCCTTGCCCCTAGTTAAGGAGTGGTTACATTTATACAGTCCTAAAATCACATTCGGCTCTTTGAAGGCAGCGATGTGGGGCTGATGTGGCCCCCAGTGAAAATGAGTTTGACATCCCTGGTTTAAAGGTTTAGAATTGTGTTAAGGAATTTTTATATAGACATGAGGCCCCTGAAAGAAAATGCTATGTGTGTGAAAGTCTATGCACAAAAGTCACCTCTTGTTTCTGTTACCCGGAAGACTTTCAGCCATCGATAGCCACTTCCAATCAGAGGGATCAGTAATCATCATGATGGTGCTCATGTGTAGGTGAACTCCATGAGGAAAAGAAAATGGGAAGTTGAGGAAGTGAAGGAAAAAAAGACCATGCTTGTGTCATTTAAGAACTCATACTAAGAAAGAAAGGTTTTTTCAGGATGTGGGCTGTTGGTGCTATGGAGTACATCCCATGAAAGTTGGGACTTGCTTGTCTTCCTGAAAATTGCAATTCTACACATAAGCCAGACCTCATCAAAATGCAAAATGAGCTTTTATTACCTCATAATTTCTCATACTTCAGAATCTCTGGTGGCCTTTAACTAAAATTTCTTATATCTTGACTAATATCTACTCTAATAACCATACATCTCTTCACATTATCAATGACCTATTTATTTATGTCATTAATATAATTAGAACTAAGTCAAAGTTTCAAAATAACTTTTATAGCTTTTTAAAAATGTTAACTCATCAGAAAGAAAAATTCCTCTGTAATTCTGAATGAAATGTTCTGTTTTTGGTTTTTTCTTTTCATTTTTTCTTTGAGAGAGAGAGAGAAACATTGATTGGTTGCCTGCTCAAATCCAAAATCTGCGTATCTCCCTGAGGGGGAATCGAACCCTCAACATTTTGGTCTGCGGGATGATGCTCAAACCAACTGAGCCTCACTGGCCAGGGGAGGCCATGTTCTTTTTGAATGCAGTTCTTTCGAATGTGGTCTGGGCATCCCAGGACAAGACAGATGTGTCCTTGCCATGATGGTCATACATGTAAACTATTACCTTCCAAACCCAACATGTGTGTGCTACTGGTGGTACATGTATTGCACTACAGATAACTAACTACATTATATTTGCATGATTGGGAATAAGAGTCTCAACATATGTTTGAATTTGTAACAACATCGCTCACAAAGGCAATCCTTTTTTACTCACCATCTATCAACTTTTCTCTTATTATAATGTATAAAAGGATTCTACAAAAGTGCGATTCTACAAAAGTGTGATCTGAGTCTACTGATAAAGATTTTCTGACACTCCTATTAAAATGCAGCATGACTTCGGTGTGCTTAATTTTGAAATAGGTATTCAGATTGAATAACTGACACGTTCAATCAGCACAAGTCAGCGTCTGAACCTGAAAGGTGAACCCAATCTGTTCATAGGCAGAATCTGCACAGCTTCAAAGAGTGTCAAATAATTTCTGTATACATATTTGAGACATTGATGTAAGGACTCATTTCAGGACTTCAGGAATCCATGAGAAAAGAAATACAATCTAAAATTCATTTTTGGTAGAAACGCATACACATGCACATTTAAAAAATAGCTTCACTTTGAAACATCATAAATAGGAAACCATATAACCCACTTTTTCACAGGTTCAAAGCATTCCACTCTGTGCTCAGAACAAGCAACAGATGCTTCCTCGTAAGAGATATATTCAGTTCTACTTTTGAGTGCTCTTAATCTAGATCAAGATCTGATCTTGGTATTACACCAGTGGCAGGGATGGATCGCTTTTGACAGATCCACTTGCTTCAGCTTGCCGTTACTGAGAACTTTACTGCAAGACTAATATCACTAAAATACTCTTTTTATCATATCCGTCCACGGACTACTTTCAATGACTCTACACTGCACATGGCACAGAGTCTAGACTCTTCAGGCTCACTGTCGATAGATCCCAAACTACTTTCATGATTTTGTTCTTTTTAAATAATGTCTCTTACTGTGAAAGTATATTACCACATTGAAGCAATTCTGGGAGATAAACTTTTCTGATAAATTCTTATAGCATTGATAGCTCAGTCTCCAAACAGCACATGAATGGCCCTGTGTTAGACCTTGATATTTAAGTGTTCTGTGTGGTTATATTTTTGTCTCTTTGCTTCTTTTATGTCACTAGAGATGGCTAAGTGCATAGTAAATGCTCAAGAGCAAATGTTCATATCTTTACCTCCTATTACCCACGTACTTCTTTTACAATTTAGTTATGTTTAGTGGATGTTAGTTGTTTTTAAGTTTTATTTTTGTCAAATATGTCAAAAGAATAAAATTCTGAAGCTGTGAAGTTATCTCCTGTGAGCCTGTAGGTAGGTTCTCTGAAACACCAACCACCTCCCTTCAAAATTAAAAAGTTTACCTATTCTTATAATCCAGAAACTGATATATCAGATGAGGTCAAGAACTTTTAATAACTGTAACAATTTATGTCTTTGAAGATTGAAGTATATATATCTTTAGTTTGTGAGCCACAGTATGATCCAACCAGAAAGAGAAGTTTATTCATGGTTTGGGGGTATAGGAAATGATTGACAAGTAATGTTGTTATCCTGACCACCATCAATTGCATCCATAACAAGAAAATAAAGTACAAATGTATTATTTAAAATGAAATGTAAAGTCCTCATACACAGTTCAAAAAACCCAACACTTTCTTTTCAATTCCATTACCTAACTTGTTCTCCAAAATTTTGTTAGCAGAACAAAAATTGCTAGTCCCATCCAAATGAGGACAATGAGGCTAGGAAGAATTACTTGCAGATTTTATAAAGGGCAGAACTAGAAGAATAAAACTAAGTGTAAATTAATAAATAAATATACTGAATAAATTAGTTATTTTTTTTATTTTAAAGAGTATTACATGCAGGGGAAAATCTGAAGAGAATAACTCAGCAAAGAGATCATGTGCTCTTCATCCAGGCATCAATCAATGCAACAAATATTAAGAGACTGCCTGCCATGTGCAAGTCACTGTGGTTGACCAGTGGGTATATGAGTGAACACAGCACAGTCCTGCATTCAAGTTGCCTTTAGTCTAGAAACACATGAATGAGGAAGTCATCTGGGGGGGATGCAGTCACTGCTCTGATGCTGCACCGTACTCCCACGCAGCCACCTGGCCCTGGCAGAGGAAGTCAGGAAGCCTTTGTGTTATTTAGCTCATATTTTTAGCTCTATTATGGCCTTAGTACTTTCCTGAGGTGGGTATGCTATGGTGATAAATAATAATTACTTTGTAACCTCCCAGTGAACAACTAACAAAGCAAATTTTGGAATAGATTTTTCATCTCTTGTGGTTGTTTATGTGCTAAGATGGGTTTCATCCCTTGCTCCTGGTTTATAAAGTTCTAGATATTTGGCTTCCCACATCAGGCAATCCCTCTAGTTTCAATGTCACATTTCACTTGTGAGGCCCAACACTTGGAATAAAAGTGAGGAAAAGGGTTAATAAGAGTTTCTATACAGCTTCACCTCCACTCGCTCCTCATATTCTTCACCAGCAGTTTGGCAAGCTTTTCAGGTACCTACCTCTTCACCAAGATTTTGATCGTTATGTGCAGAATTGGATCAATATGATTTTGTGGGCCACTAATCTAAAGCATAAGTGTTCAGGTCCGGGCTTTAAGAGTTTTAAAATGTAGCAAAGGTGGACGTGCAGACAGCCTGTCATTCGGCTTTTGAGGCAGCCCTACAAGCAGAACACTAGGCTTCTTTCCACACGGGGACCCGCTCCCCTGCATTTAGTTGGAGAGCAGAATGGCTTGGGAGTCGGAGACCTTGCCCAGCATTTCTAGCAGTTACCGAAGTATTTGCTACACAGTTGTAGGACTAAATGTTTATTTATACTTGCAAAAGGAATTGTCTGCTGCAGTCCAAGCACAGGCTCTATTCATAGGCTCTTGCCAGTTTCTAAGGGAAGACCAGAAACTACAGAACCACAGAGATGCTTCAGTCTCACCCCATTCAGACAGAAGTCCTGTCACATGTACGCACTTCCTTGCCAGGCTCTGAAATCCAGTCTCATCATTTGTTGGCTCTAGTCCCTTGCCTTATGTAGTCATGGGAAACTCAGGTCCCAATCTGACACCACCTTGGAGGTATCTACCTTCTGAGAATTGGCTCTACCCGCTGTTTCCTTTGGCTTCTGTGTGACTCCAGGTGAATATTCAGCTTACAATTAAGGCTGCCTCCATGAATGACCCCCATGGCTTTGTGCATGTGAATATATTGTGGTCATTTTTCAGTCTTAGGAAGACAAATGAAGCATTAACATTTATTAATCATCACTTATTAGAGTGCCCAAAACCTCAAAGTAATTGCAGAGCAGAGACAGGCTTTGCAAGTGGGTTTAATTTTTTATTAAAAGGGGTTGGTGACTGATATCCATAACAACTTGCATGAATCTCAAAGGCATTAGGCTGGGTAAAGTCAGTCCTTCTCAAAAGATTCTCTATACGATTCCATTTCTATGATATTCTCAAAAAGACTTATAAAGATGGAGAAAAGATCAGTATTTCTTAGGAGATGGAGTGGGAGAGGAATGACTCAAAATTTGCAGGAGAGAGTTTTGGGGGTACTGGAACTATTCTGTATCCTGACTATGGTAGCAATTACATGAATCTACAAGTGTGCTAAAATCTCCTAGGATTATGTACCAAAACAACAAACCAATGAGTGCACATAAAAACTGATGAAACGTGAAGGTCTATAGTTTGGTAATAATATGAGAGTAACATCAATTTCCTTATTTGGATCATTCTAACCAGACATCATTGAGGGAAGTCAGATGAAGGGCCCACAAAAATTCTCTGTATTACTTTGGCAATATCTATGAGAACATAAAATTCCTTCAAAATAAAAAAAAATTTAAAGTAGGAAATGGTAGTACATTATAGTCTAATCTTTTAGTGATTTGATATTTGCAGACTTATTCTCTAAATGAGGGTATGAATAACACAACTTTATAAAAGATGACTCATGGGGACATAGTCAACCTGTGGAATTGCAAAGGATTATCTTTTGT
The DNA here is from genome assembly GCF_021234435.1 of Artibeus jamaicensis. Taxonomy (NCBI): domain Eukaryota; kingdom Metazoa; phylum Chordata; class Mammalia; order Chiroptera; family Phyllostomidae; genus Artibeus; species Artibeus jamaicensis. The sequence goes on along the minus strand of NW_026521844.1, from coordinate 14,418,556 downwards.
CTTTGCCAGTACTATTTTGGATTTGGTTGTTAAACAGAGTTATTATATCTATACCTTATAGTGATATGAACTATTATCAGTTCTGCCTGTGTTTAGGCTTTTCCATTACCTACCTGAATTCCAGTGCCTGACCATTGATTTAAAGATCCAATTGCTGCCCTAGCCAGTGTAGTTAAGTTGATTGGAGTGTCATCCTGTAAATTGAAAGGTTGCAGGTTCAGTTCTTAGTCAGGGCACATACCTTCCTGGATTGTGAGTTTGGTCCCATGGTGGGGTGCATGTGAGAGGCAACTGATGTTTCTCTCTCACATGTTTTTCTCCCTCTCTCTCTCCTTCTCTTCACCTCTCTCTAAACTCACTGAACATGTAATCTGGTGAAAATAAATAAAGATCTAATTGTCTACTAGACACCCATCTCTTAACGTCAACAAGGTGAAAACTTTACTTATTTCTATCGCTTCCCACACCATCTTTTGCATATGCTTCCTACCATTACAATTGTATTTGTTCTATTATGTTTTTCTATCTCGAATTGTAGGGGACAGACATAAGAAGGAATCCTGTGAGTCATCCTAAACAACTCTTTTATTCCCAAAATCCAATTTGAATTAAGTCTCTCCAACTATATTTCCTAGGTATATGTTGAATTCCCTGTCTTCACCTCCACTTCCACTGTCAAAGCATTTCCTCAACTCTCCTGCTTTAATAGACAGGCTGACTGGAATCCTTAATTCCAATTATATAACACTCAAGTATATCAGGGTAATTTTGAACACTATTCAACTCTTCAAAACCTTATTGCCTGCTAAAGTCCAGCCTGCCTTGCAATGAGACAGACTCTCAAAAATCTATCCGTCATCTACCTTTCTAGCTTAATATCTCAATACTTCCCTTTTGAAATGTATACTTCAGAAACACTAACTACTTACAGTGCCCTACAGGAAGCAAATAGTTTCCTTTCATAAACTGCTTCTTCTGTCCCAAATTCTTTCTTCTCTCTTCTTCCTGTAGAACCTATTTATTTCCCAGACTCTGGCACTCTTACAACTTTCTCTGAAATCCCCCATAAGAATTAAGTACTCTTTCATTATCTTGTATATATTTCTATTACTTATATATTTATATGCCTACCTCTTCTGTTCTTTGTGAACTCTGAATCTAAACCATGATTGTTCAGGTTTGTATTCCTCCTGCTTACTATAGAATGTACTAGGTCTCAATAAATAGACTGTTGAAAAAATAAATGATTAATAAATTAATGTTTATATGCCTCTATAAAGCTATATATTTAACAATAATATAAATAAAAGCTGTATAGTGAAGTGCTTAATGTCAAATGCACTTTAACATAAAGTTCTTAATTACTGCTTTTGAAAAAAGTACTTATTTACTGCTTTATGTATTAAACACATAACTAATAATAGATTCGTGTTGTAAACTGGAGCTATTAAAACCTACAGTTCATCTCAGAAAAAAAGAAATATTTTCAGCATTTTGTGTCATGGAAGAAATTTATCCGTAAAAAGAACATTGATTACCAGACTTGGAGGTTCACTGGGCTGTATCTGTTTTGAAGAAGTCACATTTGCTTTCAACTCCTCCCAGTTGCCAAGAAATAATTCACGATGTTCTGATAATGAATCAATAATATGTTGATACTGTGCATGGGGATTAATCAAGAGCACTCATTCTTTTTTCAGGACGATTTCAAGCTGCCAGTAATCAGCAGAGGCATTCGAGCTGGAGAGCAAACCAAGCACACACTTGACAGGGACAATCAAGCTGTACACACTGATCTCCAGAGTGAAATGCAGAGAAAGCCTTCCGGGCTCCCAGGCTAGAAATGCACATGACCTTAGGTTAAATACCAATCTCCTCGTTTTCTCTTTGGGTCAGTGAGTACACGTTCAGATTACTTAAGCTTGAGTTGCTTCTTTTGTAACTTACCTATTTCTTTATACTCAAGAGAAAGAGCTAATTAAAATAAAATTTTCCCTCATTTGGATACAAATGCTTAGTTCTTACAGCTGACCATTTTATCACTTTTTGCTTCCTCATTACACATAGAGTAAATATCAACTTCATAGAGTAAACTATTACAGCTCTGATTAAAGTGACCCTAACAATCTGGTGTTGATTGCCTCCTTCCGGGAGATTTCACTGATTAATAATATGACACAAAAGATGCTGTTTTAGCTGTTCTTTAAAAAAAAAACAGTACTTAGAAGTAAGGCAATATAAAAACTGGTGAAAAATTTGTTCCTGTTTTTATTTTTCCACTTAAAATTATGTGAAAATAAAACATTCATGCTATTACTACTCTAATTTTACACATTAAGAAAGGTAAAACTAGATGAGTTAAAAGGACTGTCCCACCACCACCAATTCTGTTGTTTTCAGAATACAATTCAGTTCAGTGACCTGTGTTCATGGAAACTGTCCCTAGCGTTACTGCCTACGACCCTCCAGACCCGATCCCCTACCTGGACCTGCAGTGCTGTCACGCTATGTAAATGTTTTCTTGACCCCAAATTAGACTGCACAAACCTCTGATCCCAGCTAGAAAAGACTTGCAAGGTTGGCCTCTCTTATCCTATATATTAGCAACTAACATCCTTGTTGAATATCTACCAGGTGCGCAGAACATCTTCCATATTCCCTTATAAGTCAATGTTTACCCATCTCCACCCTACTCTGTCCCATCAGGAGACTGACCAAAATCAATTGTATCAATGTGCTATCTTATCTTTTGGTTTCTGGTTGAATTTAGCCAATAAGGAGCACCTGCAGGAGCTGGAAAAAGTCATGACATTCATCCCCACAGTTTCTTCACTGTAGGATCAACTCCCTCAGCTCAAGGTCACAGCACCTATGGGATACCCTCCCACTGAGTAACAGACACCCACTGTTACAGGCTGCTTCTCACTCGTGGTTTCCTTATATCTTTCTTTATAAGTAGCCTCTTTATAACTCTCCTAAAAGTACCCATTTTCTTTTTTGTTTTCACATGACTAATATGTGAAAGGAAAGAAAGGAGTTGAATATAAAGCACTGGAAAAATAAAATAATGTTTGATCTACTCATCACTGTCTCATCTCTATACTCTGTCATTTTCCAAAATTATGTTAACTGGCAATGCTAACTCTAAGTATAGAAATTTTATTTTCTGTCCACTATGCTATTCTCCTTATTAACATATTTGTTTAAAAAATATCAAAATACCACTCAACCTAAGCAGTAAATGATGGTGGGCATATCATGCCACATGTCACATTTGCAAAACACATAAAATGGTTTTTCTTAATTGCTTTGTTGTAATCCTGATCTCCTAAAGTATTAAAATGTGGAAATTGTCTTAAGAAAAACTTTTGATATGTCACTGCTTAACTGAACATATTGCAGATATTGATATTTTTACTATATGTGTAAAATAATGCTATAATCAGTTAAAAAATGACCGATACCATAGAGTTGGATCAGTCTACTGTAGAAGGACATTTTCTCCTCCCCAACTTTGAATGTTATATTTCAAAAACTTTCACGTAAGAATGAGCTCATCATTGAAGGGTTAAAGTATAAGTTTAAAAAATCAAAGCATGACTCCCATATAAATATAAAATGAATATATACCAAATATTTTCATTAATTAATTAATTAAGGAACCACCAACATGGAAGGCTTAGTTCAGAGGAGATTTTGAGAAACAGAGATTTATACTATGACACTGTCCTTGATCTAATTGGACTCGGGTGCCTTTAAGACCTCTAAACCTCTGCGTGGGCTTCAGTGTCCATCCTTGCTTGGTGTGCATCACCTTGCTTGTATTGCATTTTGTAGTACAAATATTGCCAAATCAGTTTAGAAGATACTGCCATCCTGAATATCTCTAAACTCCCTTATATCTGATCTCCCATAACGTCCCAGGTGATAACTGATCACCCTGACCAGCCATCAATAAAAAACCTGTTATTTTAGCAAGAATCCCTTCAGCCTTGATGTCTCCTCTTCGTACTTTTTCACCCACTGACTCCCACAGGCAGCTCCTTAGCTATAAATTTCCACTTTTTCTTGTTCTACTCAAGTTGAGTCTAGTACTTTCTCACCTACTGCAAAATCCCATGGCAGTAGTCCCTCAAATACGGTCTTTATTGTCCTTTCACAAATGTCAGAATAATTTATTTTAACAAAAATCAGCCCACTTTCTATCTATGTGTCTATCTCTACTTTGCTTGCTAGTTCAGTTTGTTCATTGGAAGGCTCTGAGAGTGGGACCAGGGACTGGAAGGACTGAGCAAAGGAAAAGGACTCACGGCCATGGACAAGAATGTGGTGATTGCATCGGGTATGGGGTGGGTGGAGGTGGACGAAGGTATAAGAGGGATAAATGTTAAAGGGTAAATGCAATAAAAATAAATTTTAAAAGATGATTAAAAACACAATAATCAGCCAGTCAAAGAATGCTGAAGTGGATTTGCTAATAAATAAAAAACTGCTTAATGTCATACAAAAATTAAACTACAACATTTGGCATCATGTTTCTATCAGACAGAAACACACAAGTTAATGTGTAAATGGAAAAATAGTAAAAAAATTGATTAACTAGAAAATAAGTTAATACAGATACATTCTCCTACAAAATAAATCCTTTGGTGAGTCTGTTAAACAAGGATATTGAAAAGTTATCAGTCATTCTCTGCTTTATTTGCAAGTTTTGGGTAATTTTCTTAACAAAAGATAATAACACTTTATAGACACATGAGTTTGGGCTAGGTGAGTTTGGAGAGTAATAAACCTACCCTCCAAATTTTTATTTGCTGAAATCAAAATGAAGGCAGAACCCTATAGTATAGTTTCCACTGATATTTTCTTTAAAATAAATTAATAACCTTCTGTGACTTAAGTTTCCTGTGCTTTCCCACACCTCTCTTCCTCTGCCCCAGGTTGGAATGCTCAATGCAAGTGAAGTTCACGAGTCTTTCTTTACTAGGTAATGTTAACAGGTTTCTTTTAGCTATACGCCCACAGAGAACTCAATTATCCAAGTATATAGTTTTTGTTCTATCTACGCTGACGTTGCAACTTTTCTCACTCATGGCAAATTAAATTTTTAAAAACTTGATTTCACTTGACACCAAATTTAAATCTACCACCTACTTATAGAGCTATAAGATTATTTCTTATTTAAATTATTCATAAAACTTTTCAAATATATTTCTCTTTGGAATTTTTCTGAATGCTTTTTAACATAATAGGACAAATCAGTTTATCAATACAGGGTTTTCTCTCAAAAGGAAAGGTAATAAAACAAAAAAATGTGAGTGACCATTGTTACCATGGTAAAAGCTAAGAGAAGTTATTCCACAGGAACTAAAAAGTAATCGTTACAATAAACACCTAGCACATGTCAAGAACAGAGATAGGCTCCTTACACCCCAGAGTAGCTTGTGCTGATACAAATTTTGCTTCCTGTGGCTCCAAGAGGTAATAGCAGCAGACCAAGACCACATGGCTAAAAACTGTGCATCTGTGGAGCACTTCTGTCTGTCACTTTTTACACATCAGGCTGCCTTCCTGAGAAATAACATATTCTACCTTTTATAGCTGTAAATTATAGTGGCACCAAAACAAGAGGACAACTTATGAATTTCCATTGATTCTCAAGTATAACACCTTCTCTGCCTTATTAAATCTGGAAATGATTTCTTCATAAAAAATGAGGATCCGATACATTTTGTCACCATTAAAAAAATTAGTAGCATGGTCTTCTTTAGCTCTTTGACATTTTTACAAATATTTCATTAAAATGTGATTGCAACAAAAATAATGAACTTAAAATACTCTCCTGTGGTAAAAAGTAAGCTTTTTGTTTCTTCCAAAATTTTGATGTCAAATCTAAAATGTTTTGCTTTCCTGCAAAAGCATGCTTTTTCTTGGTTTTCACCTGCTGTGAGAATTATTCCTACATTATAATTAGTTCAGATAAATTAATGGCAAGATTGCTCTTCAGAATTTACTTTTAAAGCTCATTTACATGATGGTCTATGATGACATGGTTATTAACAGTTTTTTGGCAATTAATTAGGGTAGTTGGTAGTTGTTAGCACAAAATGAAACTAAGAGGTTATTTTAGTTAATTCTCCTGCTCAGGTAGTAACGACCTGGTAGTAGCCATTAATCCACACTAACCGAGTAGCATGGGATACCTCTCGCAGTACTTCATTAGGTAGGCATTGTATTATTTGGTAGATTGGTTTCCTTTCGTTTCAAAGGGCACAGTTTGGGTATCTTTCAAATAACTACCATGCCACCTTTCCTGTCCTCTTTAAGCTGTGGAACACAGGCTACTTTCTCATTCCCAAGAAGCTTGCTGTCATTTCATTACAGACTCCATCCTACAGAAGCATGAAATAGTAAACCCTCAGTGATAGCTGATGAGAATAAAGAAGTGCCTTTCTGCTCCTTAGGCTTTCTCCCCTTCCTGATACATTCTCCTGCCCTTTTCCAGATACTCATGGAGCACTTGCCAATGTTAGTTCTCATTTTCTTCCAGGCCCCCAGCCTGGCTGTTAGGTGGGATGTGAGGATAGTGGTTCTGTGTAAAATATGAGTGGGAGAGACACATGGACCTCCAGGCCAGCCTACAAAAAGCCTGTGCCTGGTTTTCCACTCTCTCTCCCCTGCGGCACCATTCTTGGAAAAGCCACAAGTCCAGTGACCTACTGCCACATCCAAGAGAGTTGTTCCAAAGTGTCACCCAGGAAGCTTTGCCTTAGTAAGAAACAAAAGCCACTAGGTTAAGCTCCTGTGATAATTAACTTGCCCTACTAATGCACCTTGGAAAGAACCTGAAGCAAGAAGCTCTGAGTTGGGTGCTTTCTCAGTTTATTGACTCAGAAACCCCTTATCTATTTATATTTCTAACACTCACAAAACTGCATGTGACCTCAAAGTTTTGCTGCCATTCAGATAAATGGCAACAGAATTTTTTTTCAGCTTTATCAAGGAATAATTGACAAAACTTTGAAATACTTGTATACATAGTGGTGATTTGATACACTAGCAGCAAATAAATTTTGTTTTTAACCAAAATTTATAGATAACAAATTTAGAGTAAAGAAAAAATATTCTTTTAAAAGCTCGCTATAGTTTCACCCAACTGCAGAGAAAATTTGTTGTAAATAACTTTCCATGGTTCAGGCTAATTGGAGTGATCACATTGTAAAGTGCATACGTGTTGAAGCACTCTGTTGTACACCTGGAAGAAATATAATATTGTATGTCAACTATACTTTAACAATTTTTTTAAAGAAGGAACAGTTTTCATTTGAAAGTAAACAACTCCGTGGGCCTTTTTGTTAGGTGAGGTGAGTTCCCAACCCCAGACTTGCTCATACATACACACAATCTCGCAGCATTTGGAGGGAAGATATCCAAACGACTCTGTTTGAAACCTGAGTGGGATTTTGAATGTCCCTCCAATAAGATCCTGGGATAGTAGAAACAGGTTTTGGAGGAGGGGACTTCAGAGAGAGACACAGACATAACTTTCGTGAGAGCGGGCCATCAGAAACTCTAGGTGGAGACACAGGATGAGGAGCACCCAGACGGTCAGTTCACCAGAACATGTTTTGTTTAAGTCGTTGGCTGTTCTACTCTGAACCATGATCTCCCTCACGGCTCTGCAGAGTCAAGGGGGCTCTATCTGTATTAAAACAATGGATCAAGCTTTTAAAACCTTGAAACCCCTTGAGTGGTTCTATGACTTACATGATTTTCTTGGTAGTAGACAGTTACCGCACGTGCTTGTTCACCTTAGACTCTATATTTTCTGAGAAGGGAATGTTTAATGGATTACGTATAAATAATAAGTGGAGAGGCACTGATGACTACAGCCACTCAGAATCTCTTAACCTTCCCATTTCACTTCTCCAGAGGTTTATGGATGAATAATTTTAATTAATTAATTACTCAATCAGTGAGCCTTCTAACAATTAATTCTGACTAATCTTCTTTCCTCTAAACTAAAAAGAAAGAAAAAACTGTCACCACTACAGGTAAATTAATGCAACAGTGGGCAACATTAAAGACCAAGACAAGGAGAAACAGGCTAAAAATAATACTGTCTTTCCTCTGGGATAGTATTCTGATTGGATTTCTTCTTGCCCTCCCTAAGTCCGGGCATCATACAACTGTAGAATCTCAGGTCAAAATGAAATCACTAACATTGAACTTCACACCCTCTGTCATGTAGGAGTTAACTTTCCATATATATTTAATTATCTTTTAAAATCTTTAATGGACATTCTTTGCAGAGGCAACATAGAAAAAATGTGAAAACACCTTTAGAAAGAACATAATGTGGTTAAAATGGTGTGTCCTGTAGTGGACAAAACCTAGGTAAATTTGGTATGGGTCAGCAAAACACTTTTGCTATAAAAATTTTATGGCAGACTGGACTGGTGTAATTTGGTTCATTGGGTGCCATCCTGCAAAGCAGAAGTTCACGGGTTTGATTCCCGATCAGGCGTATCCCTGAGTTACAAGTTGGATACTGGGCGAGGGTGCATATCAGAGGCAGTTGATCCAAGCAGTCTCTCTTTTGCATAGATATTTCTCCCCCCTCCCTTCCCCTCTCTCTAAAAAATAAATAATAATAAAATATATTTTTTAGTTCATGGCATTTCAAGATCTCTTCCAGTAGAGTTGTGGTTTGGACATTTAAATGCATCATGCTCTCTCTTGTACTGCAGTGGGTCAGCATGGTGTAAACAACTAATTTTTATATTTTAAATACTTCTCAAATATCTTTAATCCTCAACACTCCCATGACATTTTATAAAATCAAGTATACTTTGAAATATTGATCATAAATATTTATTTTCAACTGCATCACCTTCAGACCTCAGTACATAAAAGAAACAGCAATTCTTTATAGAAGAATCATCAGTGCAATGAAAATCCTTTATTTTATAATAATATTCTAATGTAGATGCATAGAAAAAAATAGTCCTTATAGATTATGACAATATCTTCCCTCAAGCCAGGTCAGTTTATAAAATCCCTTTCTTTTTATAGGCATTTTTATTCAAATATATAAACAAACATTTTCATGCATTTATTTTACATGGAAATCATTTAAAATCATGAATTATTGACACAATATACTTGCACTTTCCACAAGATGTTTTCACTAGAGAAAAATATTTATGATTATACTACTCAAAAATTGAATTTTTTCAATTCCCAGTCATGTTTTACTGTTTTGAATTTCATCACTTTAATATTTGGCATTTCTATGGCCCAAAAAGACTAGGATCATTTAAGATTTAATGAAGAGCTATTTACCTCCTAAATCTTCTTCCCTTGAGTAATGAAATAATTACCCTCCCATAATCATGGAAATGTGAAACTTGAAACTCAAATTGAGCTGTTGCGAGAAGGGTTAGTAATGCTGCATAGGTGATCACCATGGTAACATTTGGAAATGGCAGTCATGTCAAGCCAAGAGCATGGAATTTCTATTCCCACAAGAACCCAGCCAGGGACTGAAGATGAACCCTTGCCTGGTCTCAGGAAAGTGACTAAAAGCTAACATTTGCTGGGTTTCCCACTGGAGTACACACATCACCATTTTATATCATTCTCAGAGGAAGATGATTTTAAAATACAACAACAACATATTCTCAATAGTTTTAATTAAAATTGCTCTGTAACATTATATCACTATGATATGTGAGTGTATGTTCATGAGCTTGCTGTACATTCAAATGAAGCTTATCCCTAAGGAAGAACATGAGGACTCTAGGAAGGCAATTCACCATAGCTTTATTCACATAATGGAGATAATTAAATAATTAGACATTCTCTAAAATATCAGAACAAGTTCATTCATTTTTAGCAGCATGGATCAGTAAGGTAATTCTATCAATTATAAGGACAATATGATTTACTTGGAACTGAAGAGGAATAATTAGTGTCAGTCTGGCTCTGGTGTGTGTGTCTTGGGGGAGTGGTGTAAAGTGCACTCTAGTCTAATTTCAGGGTATATAGGAAACACTAAATTAGACTAAATGTGGGATATACAAGCCAACATAAATTTAAAATTAATATAAAAATATATACAAATTTTAGAATTATAACTTCTAAGTGCATCTAGTTACTTAAATTGGGATTATTTATAGTCCTTCCAGAAGAAAGAGTTCATACAATGAGTACATCATTACTAATTGTAATTAGCATATTAAATGTTTATGTGCAACTGCATGCTCATAAACTGCTTGAAAATACCTGTTTCACCTAAATAAATAAACATTGCCCTTGTAACCTTGCTTATGTATTATTAAACAATATTAAACAAACATTTTAAAATCTACAATAATTTAAATAAACTAATATATGGAGGTATGTAACAATTTATAACAAGTACAATAACAAATATTTTCTACAGCTATTTCACCAATTGCTTTATTCATTTATCAACAGATACTTACTGAGCACCTACTGTCAAGTGCTAAGCTAAGTGTTACAGACATAAAGAGGAGTAGAAATAGAAACAATCATGTTGGAATTTAGGCCAACTGGTGAAAGCAATAATCGAATATTAACACAAATATATGTAAAATCAGAACTGCAGCAAATTTTTATCAATGTAAAATACATGGTGGTTGATAAACCACAAAAGTAGAGCAATATGACCCATGAGAAAAAATCACAACAAACTTCCCCAAGAAAGTAAAACTTTCTTTGATTGCAAAGAAATGGAGAAATCTTCAGTTTCTTATTCTTCATGTTGTAAAGAACAATTTTTGACCCCATGACTGTGCTATGAATCTACATATTTTTCTCTACTAGTGAAGTTGAACACTTCCAACAGTTTTTTTTAAGAGTTGAACCTCAAAAATTATTTGTTAATAATGTTATTTCCTCATTCATCTACCTCAGCCACAACTTTTCTGTAAACTTAGTAGAAATCCATAAAAAAAACATTATCTAGGCAAATTCTATCTAACCAAAACTAATAATAATTAATCATTCCACAAATATTTCTTTTCTTTTTTTTTATTTTCTTTATTTATTTTTTGAGAGAGGGGAAGGGAAGGAGAAAGAGTGGGAGAGAAACCTCAATGTGTGGTTGCCTCTCATGCATCCCCTGCCGGGAACTGGCCTGCAACCCAGGCATGTGCCCTGACTGGGAATCGAACCGCGATACTCTGGTTCGCAGGCCCGCGCTCAATCCACTGAGCTACGCCAGCCAGGGCTTCCACAAATATTTCTTATTTACTTACATTTATGGGATGAATTGTGGGCCCTCAAAAAGATATGTTGAAGTTCTAACCTCCAGTATCTCAAGAACATGACCTCTTTTGGACATAGGGACATTTCAGACATAATCAGTTAACATGAAATCATACTGGTGTACAAGATGACTGGTGTCCTTGTAAGAAGATGTTCATGTGAAGAACACACACACCCACACACACAAACAGGAAGAATGTCGTGGGATGATAAAGGCAGAGATTGGAGTTATGCAGGTACCAATTAAGAAAGAGCAAAGATTGCTACTAGAAGCTGTGAAGAGACAAGGATGGTTTCCCCACAGGTCTCCGAAAGGGCTGGGCCCTGCCCGTAACTTGATTTTGGACTTCTATCCTCTAGAACTATGAAGAAATACATTTCTATCATTTTAAGCCACCCCATACCTGGCTTGAAACATTTTTAGTGCTCTATTACAGCAGTCCTAAAAAAGTAACAGCAGGAGACACCATTCTAAGCACTTACGAGATTAACTGATGCTACAAGAAATGCAATGGCATAAAAAGTATAGTCCTCACCTCATAAGAGCTTCCAACATATATGAATATAAACAAATGTAAAGGTAATGAAGAACATATTACTTTTTATATAATATGTAATGGAAATTACAAATAGTTATATAAAATAACAAATTAAGAAAATAATTGAAGATAACTGAATTTAAATGAAGTAGAGAGACTCTATGGGGCAAGTACCTTCAAACCCGGTCATCTAAACAAGAACTCAAATGACTCAACTGATGCTTCAAATACAACTTAAGTCCCCCTCATAAGAAATGAACTGAATTAAAACAGAATTTATTACCACATCCACATCAAAGTACAATTAAAGAAGTCAATGCATAATGTACATAGAAATTTAGTCAATTATGAATCCCCCTGCTTCAAGAGATTGAGGTCAAATAGTTTAGGTTATATGAATAATGTTGTAGTAATTTAATTGCCAATCCATTTTAACATATTATATTAAAATAATAGACTATCATGGAAATGATATGGTGGTAGACATAACAAAATGTGGTAATTTATAATGTAAATAAAGGCAGTGAGTGGCATACACAGTGGGCCCAATTCCACTCTTGGATGAACCCACGAGAGGCCTATTAACACTAGAATTAGCTGTGCACATTCATATGAATAAGAGGATTCTCAAATGCAGCTTTTTTTCTCTGAATGAAGTACTGGTGATTCATATATTTTCATAAAATCATGTTAAATTTATATTTTATATGAATAAAGGAGATTGAAAGATAGATATTTTCACAATTTTGTACCAGTCATGCCTGAAATTAGTGAGTTAGTTTATATCCATAAGCTTCAGTTTTTCATTGGCTTTTGTGGCAGATTGTAAAAAAAAAATGAGCACAATTCCTTCTCTTTCTCTCTCTCTCTGTGCCTTCAGAGATGTGATTTGGTAGCTTCTCCCACCAGGTGGTAGTCTTTTTTCTACTTTTCTAATCTGAGCTTGACTTTGTAACTTGCTCTAGTCAATGGAGCATGAGGAGATACATAAAAAGTGTTTGCTTATTGAGGATTGACATTTTTGCTTCTAGAAAGCCTTCTGCCACCATCTGAACAAGGCCAGGCTAGCCAACTGGAAGATGAGAGACGCTGCGGAGAGAAAAGTCCCAGCACTCTATCTAGCTTTCCCAGTTGAGACCCTAGATCATCCAGTTCCCATGGAGCCAGCCAGCTCAGACCAGAATAAATACCAAGCCAACCCACAACAACAGGAGAAATTATTTTATTGTTTCAGGAAGTCAGTGTTAGGGTATTTGATTATCAGTAGAAAGAACTGTACAGTCATGCATTGCTTAGTGACTGGGAAATGGTCTGAGAAATGAGTTGTTAGGAGATTTCATCAATGAATGAACATCACAGGGTGAACTTAAACAAACCTGGATGGTACAGTCTACTACACACCTTGGATACATAGGATAGAGGCTATTGCTCTAGGCCACAAGTCTGTATAGCATGTTCCAATACTGAATTCTGTAGGTAGTTGTAACACAATGATAAGTATTTGTGTATCTAAACATAAAATACACAGTAAAAATACAGCATAAGGGTATAAACATACAGTGTAGAGAACTGTACATATATATAGGACACTGACCATGAATGGAGCTTTCAGGACTGGAGGTTGCTCTGGGTGAGTCAGGGAGTGAGTGGTGAGTGAATGGGAAGGCCTGGGACGATACTGTACACTGTTGTAGACTTTGTAAACACAATACTCTAAGGCTACAATAAATGTGTTTAAAATATGTTTCTTTCTCCAATAATAGCTTATGGTGACTATTTTACTTTATAAGCTTTATAAATTTTTTTATTTAGTTATTTTTCAAGTATAGTTTTCTGTCTATTTCTCCCACTCCAGCCCACCCTGCCCTATGCTCCCCACCTCCCTCCCATTTCCATCCCCCTTAGTTATTGTCCAGAATAAGCTTTATAAATTTTAAAAACATTTTTGACTCTTTTGTATTGTAATAACATTTAGCTTTAAATCCAAACACCTTTTATAGCTATACAAAACTATTTTCTTTTTAAAAATTTTCTATAAGCTTTTTCCTATTATCTTAATTTTTAATTTTTTTAATTTTGAATTTTTAGGGGTAAACACTAAGGCACAAACATCACATTAACTTAGGCCTGCACAGAATCCAAATCACCTCTACACGTTGCCACACTGAAAGGTCTCCGGCAGCTTTCACATGCAGGGAACCGCCCTCCCCTGTGAGAACAGTGCCTTCTTCTGAAATACTCCCTGAAGGACCTGCCTGGGGCTCTTTTTGAAGAGGTGTCAGTCAGTCTTTTCAGAAATGAGTTCACAGTGGTTTTCTTGGTTTGTTTCTTTTTTCTTCATAGATTTGCTTATAAGCTGACACTGCACCATGAACATTCCAGTCCATCAATTAAAATTGTTCAATATTGGGGTTCATGTTTTCAAATACTTTAAAAAGTATGTTGAGGTTTGCAAAATCTGCCAAAGTGCTCACTGTGAATTTTCTTAGGTGTTCTTCTTTTTCTTCTCCTACAGTTGTTTCTTTTTGTCTTTCCTCTTCTTCAGCCACGCATTTCTGCCCCAGTTCCAACAAGTCCTCATTAGTCGGTTCCTCAGGAGTCACCTCTAGGAGCTCCTTAAAGTCAGATTCATTCACATCCAGTTTAAAATTGTTTGCCATCTAACCCACAGCTTCCTTGATTTTGCAGCCTTCTCATCTTTGGCAAATACTTAGAAATTATAGATGAACCTGTTGAGTATCTTCTGCCAGATTTCACTTGAATACTCCTTGATGACATCACCTTAAGCAAGTTCTTAATGCAATCGTATATGTTGTGATCCTCCCAACATTTCATCTGTGTTTTCTCAGTGCTTCTTCAGTTGCAGCAACAGCCTGGACCTCCACAGGTAGTAAGCCTTAAAAGCTGCTGTAACTCTTTGATCCATTGCTTGAATCAATGTGGGGGTAGAAATACCACTATATGCAGGGATAAAAATCACCAATAAAAGGATGATGTCTGGGAGCATCATCAATCATAAACAAAACCTTGAAAGATAGATTATACTTCAAACAGCACTTCTCCATTTCACTGGCATAGCAATTTAGGAGGGCATCTTAGAAGAAAAGATAGGTCATCCATGGCTTTTTATTGCTCCTATAGTACACTAGCCCTCTGTGTTTATTGGTAGGCTTGATGATCCTGGGGTTTGCACTGTGCTAGATTACAAAGGGTTTCAATCTAGAACCTGAAACATTGCTCTCAAGCAAAACTGTTATTCTGTCCTTACAATCCTGAAACTTGGCATTGACTTGGCCTTCTTATGGATAAAAATTTTTTCAGGTAAGTGATTCCATAATGAGGAATTTTTATCAATATGAAATGTTTGTTCTTGCAGGTAAACTTATTCCACAATCAGTTTTATCTACAGTTTCCAAAAATTCCTCTGTTGCTTTCATATCAGTACTCACAGACTAACCATTCACTTTCACATAATGAAAACATTACAATTCTTGGATTGTATAAGCCACCCAGAACTAGCAGTGAACTTAACCTTGTAATCAGGTGCAGGCTTTTTATTTCAACATTTCAAAATGTTTGCTTTGGTTATAACTGTCATGGTGCCAGAGGAGTATGTTTCTGTGTCTGGTCTTCAACCTAGGTCATTGGAAATTTTTCCATGTCTGATCTAAGCCCTTCTTGAATTTTTTTAAGTCTTATGGCCTTCAATGAGGAAAATTCTTTAACAGCTTTGTCATTTTCTTATTGCTCTTCAGGGTTATAGCTATTGTACAATAGGACATGCCTGACTGGTGAGCAATAATCTTCACTAATTTCTCACCACTGTAGCCTTTAATCACTCTTAATTTTTTCTCCAGGTCAATCATATGATATATCTTCTTATTGGCAAGATTAGCCATGGATGTTGCATGCTTAGAGGCCAACATGAGATTAAATCGAGCACAAGAGAAAATGATGCCATTAAGACACAGGAGAAGCATAAGATATATGAGACTATTGATGGCTTAACACAGCATACCATTTTATAGAAAATATATAGCACATATATTTAGTAAGTAAAATATATATGCTATAAAATAATGATATATTTTAGTGTAAGTACAGTATAAATTGTATATAATTATACTATAGTAAATACACAAACCAGTAACATAGTTGTTTATCATTAGCAAATATTATAAACTGCACATTATTGTATGTGCTATACTTTTCCATGACTGGAAGCACCAGTATCTCCACAGGCCTGTGAGCACTGCATTGGATTACAACCTTACAACTTCTGTGATGTCACTAGATGACAGGAATTTTCAGACTCGTTACAATCTTATAGGGCCATCATTGTCTATGCAGTTTGTCATTGACCAAGACTTTGTTATGGGGTACATGACTAGTCTCCCCTTCTCTATATTTTGGTTTTATGGTTTTAGTATTCTGGCCAACAAAAGTCTAAAAATATTAAATGAAAAGTTCTAGAAAAAGATTGTATGTTTTAAATTGCACACCATTCTGATAGCATGATGAAATCATGTGCTATTCCATTCTGTCTGTCCCACCCTGGGCATGAATTATCTCTCCGTCCAGCATATCTGTGATGTGTGTACAGTATAATAAGATATTTTGAGAAAATGACCACATATTATATCATTATAACTGTTCTACTTTGTTATTATTATTGTCAAACTCTCACTATACCTAACTTACAAATTAATCTTTATCATAGGTATAGATGTATAGGAAAAAACATAGTACACATACAGTTTAGTACTATCTGCAGTTTTGGGCATCCACTGGAGGTGTTGGAATGTGTTGTCCTCAGTTAAAGGGGAATTACTATAATATATACAGCTCTAAAAATCACTATTTGTAATACCAACATAGTGGCTATTATATATTATGCACTTTAATGGGAATGTTAAAAATAACCATTTTTAGTAATATTTTATCAACAAGAAAACTAATCTAAACATTGCATAGAGTTAATGAATTGAGCCAGATTTTAAACTTATGTCTGGCTGACTCAAAAATTACAGCTCTTTTTATTTTGCCGTGCTTTCTTTTTTAAAAGAATCAGTTTACTCTCCCCACGATGCACTTACTTATCTATTAATAGTTTTGAAAAAGTCCTTTAGTTGCTGTGCCAATAATTATCCATAATTATAAGCTTACACTCACTTTTCTGTATAAGTCTATTGGTCAATGAGTAAAGTTTTCTTTAACCTTAGACAATCCATTGTTGTCTCATAGGATCCCCATGTGTGTAGATAGGAAAAGTGTGATTTAAGAAGTGAGGATCTAAGCAAAAAGGACCTGTGCTAGATGGAGCACTTGGGGCAACTCAAGGAACTTCTAGGGGAGTTGGTTATTTTCCTTCAATGACATGTGGCATAAAATAAAGTGGCTTTGGTGACTATGGATTACTGTATTCATAATTTGAGGTAATATTACATATTATTCTAGACAATAAGTAGGCAATAAAAATGCTAACCAATTATGGAACACTTTTTACAATTTGGGTCAGGATATAGAAGCAGAAACCAGGTACTAACCTATCACTTGCTACTGAGAAACCACTCTAAGAGCAAAACTAGAGGAGATCAGTACATAATAGATGAGAGAGAGAGAGAGAGAGAGAGAGAGAGAGAGAGAAGGCCAACATAAAAAGTTAAAACCTGTTACTAGTCATGATACATCTCATGATGATTAAGAGAAGATAAATGGAGAACTGAAGAACACCCGGTCACACCTTGGTATTGACACAGCTGACAAATGCATGAATGAAGGTGGTGACAGTGAGGGGACAGGCACTGCAGCATCTCCAACAAACCATCAGTGTCTTCCAAGGTGAGAGGACTCTTATCATCTGACACAGATGAGTTCATTAGCCACTTGGAAATATTAACTGACAGCCAAGTGTACTAGTTTCCTGTGACTGTTGAAATAAATTGTCGATAACTGGATGGCCTACAACAATAGAATTCTGTCACAGATCTGGAAGACAGAAGTTCAGAATTAAGATATTATAAGGCTGGTACTTCCTCTTTTGGCTCTGGGGAAAGATCCATTCCTTGCCTAATCTTTTTTTACCAGCTTCTAATAAAAAAAAAAAAAAAGCTTTATTTGGTTGTTACCGCTTCAAACTATGAGTCATTGTTCAGAGTGGGAAAATTGAAAATAATATCAACTCCCAACAGTAGGTAAATTGGTAAGTAAATTTTGGGTCATGCAATATAATACAATTATTAAAATGCTGAATATGCAATGCTTTTAGTGAATGACAAATTGCTGTGTGATAATGATAAATTTTACAAAATAAATGGCAAAAGTTGTATATTTATTAGGTTTTAACAATGAGAAATATACAGAGGAGGAAGTCAGGAAGATGTCAAAATATTTAGAAGGTCTACTTTTAGGCAATAAGAATAGGGATGACTTTCTAAAAACCATGATTCTATTTTATTATTATTTCTCCATAAATATAAATACTCTTTGGTTTTATCACTAGTGTAAATAACTAGAGTTTCAGAAAACATTAGACCTTTCCTCTCTAATTGAGTAGGATGGGAGAGGCCAAGGAAGAGAGGTTACAGTAACTCCTTGCTAACCCAGGGGAGTTCCATGTAACTGTTGAGTAAGCACCAGAATAGTTGTATTAGTAAAATGCAAGGCCTGCTCTGGGCTTGCCACCTCTCCCCAGCTTGCTACCCTGCTTTACAGATGGGAGATACAGAGATATCTCAACCTCCTGGTCCTGGTCTCAGACAGCCCACGGCTCCAGGCTCTGTGGCAGGTAGAAACAGCCCCTATTCCTCTGAATCCCATTCCTTAGGTAATAAATAAATGTATTCATCCTTCAAAAGGAGAAAATCCAAAAGGGGTAAAGTGTGTTAGGAAGTCATCTAGTCCTCATGACTTGCCCTTTATGTGGAGAAATATAAAGTTTGACAGAACCGAGAACCATGAACTCATCTAGCCTAGGAATAGGTCTTCTAGTGCTCTGCATCATCTAGTTGGGGTTGAGCTCCTGGGATTCTCCTTCATCTTAACCCTAAAACCATCTGACTCATTTCACCAGTCATTAACCCATTCTCTACCAAGTACCCTCTGAAATGTCTCTCCTGTTTAGAGAAGCACTTCCTCTAGGTAGAGCTCTGGTCACTTTCCAGTCCCGGGTTACTCTCAGTTCATCAGATTCCGTAACTCAATAACCTTAGGGAGCATTCAAATAGTCTCATGACTTATCTTCAACAGAACCACAGCAGGGACTGCCAGGGCCCATTGCTAAAGGCCTACCACCAACAACCTGGCCTGGTGCACACCTTGCACTCCAGACACTACATTCCAAGCCCAGCTCACTACTGCCCTCTAGACATTTCCACTTCCCCTGGATAATACAAGCCAGGTAAGGCTTAAAGCTCCTGGCCAGCCAGGGAGAGTTTCCTGGAGAATTTCATCCGAGACACAAAAGAACTGAAGCCAGAAATCTTACTGAAGATAGACAAGGAAAGAACTGGGACGACTACTCAATGTCTAAGTCAGTTTAATCAATCTCATTTGAGCTTTGGAGGGTGGGGATACTTGGCTATAACTATGACCTGAGAAGGTTGTCAGGGCCTTGCTCACTCCCTAGGGTCACCTCAGGCTGGGGCTGCTTAACGTGCATTACCAAGGCCCACACATGTCTCTAGCCTTCAGGGATTCTGGCTCCTGTGGAGGACTTAGACTCCTTGAAGAAATACCAGAGCAGAGGTTGTCTCCATGATGACAGCAGCTCTGTCCTTCCTTCAGCACTGAGAGTGAGTCAACAGGCCAACAACACAGCTGCCAACATCTCTCTGCCTTCTGAGGCCATTGCCCTGAAGAGCCAGGTCAACCTCCTGTGCAGGGAGGAGCACTTGTCACACTTCTCAGTCACATCTCATGTTCTTGATACTCTTCTATACATGGGTGTTAATGTTATAATAGATCATTAGAATGCATTTCTTTAATAGAATGTGAACTCCCCCATGAAAATATAATCTCTGTTGTTTTCATTTTAATTGCATAAGGATGGAGATTTTATCTATTTTATTTATTGTGTCTTCAAAGACTATAACACTGTTGGTACATGAGAGTACTCAATAAATATGTATGAAATGAATGATTTTACAAAAGTATTTCAGAGAAAGAAGTTCCTTGAAATGATATCAACAAGTAAGTCACATATTTACTTAAAACGTAGACATATAATTTAATGAAATTATAAAAGTACATTCTGAGTGAAAATTACAGAGCCCTCTGCAATTATTCAAATATATATTATAAAATTAAGAGCAAGGAACTAAAATACGCAATATACTTAAGCCAAAATTTTAGGATGTTCACCAGTGGCTGATGTAATAGACAGTTTAATTGTAAAGAATTTGGACAGGGTTATGATATTAAGTCTAGTGACGTCTGTGGTTGTACAGGGATTGTTACTTCCTTCTTCTTCCTGTGTATCTGTTAACTTGGCAAGAAGGGGTGGAGCTCTTCAAATGAGTTTCTTTGGTCACCTCACTGTCTCCTCTTGGTTCTGGCTGTCATGTGGCAGGATAAAGTTAACACAGGGCTTGCATCCTCACTAGGATTGTCAGAAATACCTTGTGGCATCATAAACCATCGTCTGGTAGAACATCTGGTACTGATTGCAGCCTGGAGAAATATACAGATGTGGTGGCCAGCAACTCACATGGCAATTGCTTCAATTACTTCACCACATCTGGATAAAGTGCCTCCTGCCGGTATTCACAGTGCATTACTTGAACACCTATGTGCATAGGAGAAGGTGGCCTCCTGTGTGCTGTGAGAACCACTGAAGCATATCACTCTTAGTCACAGAGGAGAAGAAATTATCATGTGTTATATTTATCTGATTAGTAGTACATGTCAATTACACTGGTGTTTTGCCTGAAAGTCAGCATAAATTTTTATGCTTGTTGTGGAGTGGCAGACATACTATCCCTTGGGTGACCACAGGAAAAGTGCCAAGAAGTGTATTTTTATTAATATGCTATATTCATGGGTTTGTTTCCAAAGTTTCCATTTCTTTAAAGTGAAGTGGCATGTAGAAACCTTGTAAAAACCAAAACTTTTTAGATAGTTTATTTGCCGAGCCCATGATGGGTGATAGCTGGTGTTTGAATAGATAAAATCACAATTGCATTTTGTATAAACAACATTTTAGATTAATGCATTTTGCAGTACTAATATTATTATTCTTTAAAAAGTTACAAATATACCTTTATTCACTAATCTTTTGATTTAAAAACAAGCTCTTTCCTCAGTGTATAATTTTGGTGATCAGAATAATTAATGTTTTCTCTAACAACTTGAAAACATTTTTAAAGCAAGAATTTGAAAATGCTTGTAAAGAAATTTGAGCACAGAATCCTTTTAGATTTTTGTAAGCAACCCCCATGTCCTTCCCTTGACAAAATAATCATGTTGTCTATATACCTTATTTCAAAGTCAAATTTTAGTAATTCATGTTTATGAAGTATTTCCAGAGCATTCTAATTAGTATTTTGTAGAAGCAAGTGTCTTGATATATGTTTTTTTAAAATGTATAATGTGTAATTATATTTTGTAATTATTACATGAATACAACAAACAGATATGGGTTTGGGAACTAACGTATATGGCTCCTACACTCAATTAGTGGGGGCCCAGATGTAGGTGTATCTTAAGAATAACCTATTAGAATGCAGAGACCTTGGTTGGTATTTTTATAGTTGGGCCAGACTGACAATTTGCTCAGGATATTCTCCAAGAAAATCAAGACTTAGAGGAGAATATTTCTTTTGGAAGCTTCTATCCATAAGAAGGAATAACTTTTTTATTACTAAGATGGAGATAATTTTAAAATATCTCCAGTCTCTTTGAATATACTCTAGAGTCAAAATCAGTGCTGAAAAGTGTGTCATGCCATAGTGCTAATTTTGTCAAACTACTATAAGATATAATGTTGTGTCTTTGAAATGATGAAAATATTGGCATTTTCAGAGGTGCTGTCAATCAAAAAGCAAGACACAACTTACATGGTAATTTTACCCTGGTACAACAATGGTTCTTTTCAGAGAGCAAAATGTAATATATCTGCTACAGCAGTTATATATTTATTATAGGGCACTGACTTGCCCAGAGAAGTCCCCCAAATAAAATGTCAGGATGAATGTACTAGAGAGTATTACCATGATGTCAGAGCAAACTTGTCCCTCATACATTCAATATGCCATTATCTTACACTGGTTTAGTGAAGAATAGAGGAGACATTTATTGCACAGCCATGAATAGCTTATTGCCTTGACCAAAAGCCTAAAAAAATTAAACAGGGCGAATCAATAGCAGAGATCTGTAGTGACATCTACAGATGACTTGCTTGTCTAACTGAGATCACTTTTTTAACTGAAAGAGTCTTTTATAGGAGTTTCTGATAATACATTCTGCTGTATCATTTTAAAAAATAGGGCACAGCTACTTGGTTTATCCATAAATATATTCTCCTTTTTTTAAAGACTTTTTATCTATTTACTTTTAGAGAGGGGGAAGGGAAGAAGAAAGAAAGGGAAACATCAATGTGTTGTTGCCTCTCGCATATCCCCTACTGGGGACCTGTCCCACGACTCAGGCAGGTGCCCTGACTGGGAATCCAACCAGCAACCCTTTGGTTTGCAGGCCCATGCTCAATCCACTGAGCTACACCAGCCAGGTCTTTTTTTATTATTAAGTATTATGGTGACTTGTTCTCCATTATTTTCTGTTTTACTCACTCCTGGCTCTACTTCTTTAATTAACATAAATTAGATGGTCAGAGCATTGTGTCCAAAATACTATCAGCTCATATTCTTCCAAAAAGGCTTGTCTGTTAGTATTTCACACAGTCAAATACTTCTTAGGTTATATGAACACAAGTGAAATCTTGGCTCCATTCCTTCTTTGGGTACTATAGTTTGATAGTGGAGAAATTTCAGAAGCCCTTGCTGGCTTGGAGTCAAAGTAAGATCTTATCTTAAAGGAGATCCCTACATAAGTTTTTTTGGTTACTCAATTAAGCAAATTTAGTCATCTGAGTAGTAACTAATTTGTTTTATACATTCATTTCAATATCCTTGTAAAACACTTCATCTTCAACTTAGCTGGGCAGGTTCTCTTCCTAGACTTACCATGTTAGGTAAATAAACCTGATTGATATGAAATAGTCTTTAATAAATATACCTTGATGTTGGGAACCACCCTGCCTGGTTTCAGGAGCTGTAATCCCTCCCTTGGCTAAGGCTGAGTGAGTGACCTTTGGACCATAGGCCACTAAGGAGACAAAGCTTATCTCTCTGGAAGGAGTGCTGCTTCTGCTCCTGTTTTCATAACTGGTCCCCAGTGCTTAATCGGTTAACCAATGATGGGTAAGATTCCCCAAGGGGGAACCACCTAAGACAGGCATGATCACGTGGAGGCCCTGGGGAAGGACTTGGGGGGCTATGGAGAAAGGGGGTGATGGAGCCTCGCCCCTCGGCTTTGACAAACCTTGAATCCCCTGAGTCTGCAAGAAATCTTTGAAAATTCCTTGGCTATCTGCCTCCCCTGCCTGACTTAAGCCTGAAACAATGACAGAGGGCAATGTAGCCTGTGCTGGAAAGGACGGGATCCCTGGGTGATCAGGCCTGAGAAAGGATATGTAAAATCCTGTGAAACCTGCTTTGCTAAGAATGTTCTTAGTTAAATGATAAAGGCCCAAGCAGGAAATGAGTTTGTTTCCCAAAGTTTTGTAGCCTTTTAGCTGATAGACCCTGACTCAGCAGAAGCCCTAATAGTTCTGGGTGCTCTCTATTGTTTGATCCTTACTGCCTGACAATGATTAAATGAGCTATGCCTGTATTCCTGTGCTAATTAAATCCAATAAAAGCCTGTCTAGGCAAGGGTCAGCATGCTCTCCCCTTGAGAGAGTGGCCCAGTTGTTTGAAAGTGCTCCCCCTTTGAGGGAGTAGCCATGCTGTCCCTTTTCCTCCACAGGACTCGGTAGTCCCTGTGAATTTGTCTCATAGCTCATCCATGACGCTGTGGGTGCTATGGTCTGGTGCCCCTGTCACCTTACTTTATCACTCAAGCATCAGTGAGAAAAACAGAAACCACACCAAATTTTACACAGATGTACTTTAACATGAAGTATTGTTAACACAGCATGGAGAACAACCCAGAAATTAGCAACAGGTAAATGTCACTACAGTCTCTAGGCTGGAGGGCAGTGGGATGAAAGGTGTTTCAGAATACAGAAGCAAACTGATGTATGACTGTGTGGAGCAGGAAGTGGGAGAGTCTCTCCAATAGGAAATAGAGCTAGTGAGGTGGGAGATACCCAACAGGATGTAGTGGCATAAAGAGAATTTACCTATGGAGGAGACACCAAAGGAAGCAGAGTGAGGTTAGGGATAACGTGGGGGTGGTGGAATATCCTGACTTTTCTCACACTCCTATGGTCAAGGCTATCATCTAAGTCTTGGGGTCTTAGAAAATTAAGGGTGTTGAAAATGTATTTCAATGTAGAGAAAGAGAAAGAGAAAGAGAAAGAGGAAGGAAGGAAGGAAGGAAGGGAGGAAGGAAGGGAGGAAGGAGGGAAGGAAGGCCAAGTAATGACCCTAAGTATAAGTAAACTGATGATTGGTACACTTGCATTTTAGTGATTTCCAAACAAGGTGCAGAACGAAAGTATGTAATCCTTTGGGTTACAGGAAGAAAATATGGGATCTTTTATTATTCATCTTTAAGAAAGAAATTAAATTCTCTTGCTATTTAATATTTGGTTCAGCCCGAACAATGTCACTCAGTTTCTTTTATTGGGAGGCGGGGAAAGTTCTTTTACTCATTTTCAGAATAATAAATATTTATCCTACTATGCAGCACAATCTAGTCCAGTGGAAGAGCACCAAACCAGGAGAGAGGAGACCTGCATTTTAGTCCTAACCACACAGCTGGTGCATTTCAGTGTTTCCATCTGCGAGGTAGAGATGATAATGACAGCAGAAAAATTATGAAAGCCTTGTACAACGTAGAGAATATTTTATTATTTTGGCCATCCCAGAATGCATTTATTCTTTTCTGTAATAACAGAATCCATCATGTCCTTTGAGACCTAGTCATTCTTCTATAGGACACAGAGTATGTAGCACAAATGTGGCCAATCACAACACTACATGATGATGCTTACAAAAATAAAATTCTCCCAGTGATTAAAGATGGATGAAATATAGTATCCAAATCCATTGAATCAGAATGAATTCTGGGAATTATGTGGGAGCTATTAGGATCTGGCTCTCTCTCTCTCTGTGCTTTTTAACTTAAACTTGGGAATGTATTAGCCTGAGTCTACAGTCTCTAAATAGTAGAATTTAAGAAGGAAATTCCTACAGAGAAAGGAGAATTGATGGCTAAATGTCCTGGTGCTCTGATAGTTTGCTTTGAGTCCCCGGAACATGCTATGTCTTAAGGAAGTTCTATTACTGAGTTTTCACTTATGTAAACTGATAAACCCTTAATCTGCACTAAATCAGTATGAGCAGATTTTCTAATTAGAAAAAAAAAGGAGGGAGGGGGAAGATTTAAAAAATAAGCATTGGTAAACATATGAACTTTTACTTTTTAAGCCATTGAAAGGTAAACTGTCAATTTCATAGTAAGGAAGGAATATAATAATACAAACTTTCTTAGCTTACTATTAAGAACACCTCCAGGTATTTTCAACCATTCAGAACAGAAGAGATAGTAATCTATGTTTTTTAAAGGCACTTTTTAAAGAAAGTAAAGGGGAAAGAAAATATTACCATCATTAGAGTCCAAAGGTTTTGCCTTAGTGACATAAAAGTCCTTTAAATTTTATTTTTGTAAGCATCATCATTTTCATTATTAATTTTTGTCAGTAGTTTCTCCCTCAGATGGGCATGTGTCTTTATGTGGTAAATAAGCGTGAAGCAAACGGAACACCCAGGGCAGGTTGATGTAAGGAGAGCAGACCTTTGTCTGCTTTTAGCAAACTGCACCTTTCTGCACGTGTTTCGTTGGAGCACGTGGATTTGTGAATTGAGAGAGCTAATTTTACTACACTTACCCACACATAGTGGACGCTGAAATAAAAAGATTGACAATAATACTAATAATGCAAGCACAGGCAGACAACAGGAAATGGCATAGCTACTAAAAGCCTTTATCAGTCACTTCACAAGGTACACAATGGTGATTTAACAAAACTGAACAAAAAAATGGCCAAAAACTTCAAAATTACATAAAAGACCATTTGAAATATGAATTTACTTCAATTATTTAGGAAAGTGAATTTGCCATAAGTGCATATATTACCTCAAATTTATCAAATCATGGCATTGTAGAGACAGAAGATCATACCCCTTCCATTTTTGTTGTATAAAAATTCTAACCCTTTTTTGTTAGGGTTTTATTTCTGATATTCATTTATATTACTACACTACTGACTAATATGTCCTGATTAGAGTGAGATTATTTAATAGTACTTACAAAATGTAATTTTTTCTTTCTTTTTTTGTCATCTAAAACAGCAATTTTATTGTCCATAGAGCTTAAAAAATATTTCAGAAACTAAAAGTCATAAAATCAGTCTCTAAGCAATTCTGTCTTCTCCACTGCTTCATTCGGAGAGGGGTTTAGAAACATGTGACTATGTCAATAAACATGCCAGACAACATATGCTTCAGGTCAAGGAGCTCTTCCCTTGTCCTGTTCATATGTACAAACACCCCCACCCCACTCCTCACCGTGCAAAGCTGTTCATGTATAAAACTGTTAATAAATCTTCATCCACTTTATGCACAGGTAACACAAAATTTAAATTTCTTGACAAATAAATCTAAGCTACATTAATTGGCAGGACTCAGAAAAGCAAGAGGTTTTTCTAAGTCTTTACTTGATTTTTACTTCCGCAACTAAAAATGCTTGGATCCTCAGAGGCACAGGGTGAAGTCAGAGGTCAAGTCAGATGTAGTACTCCTCTAATGCCTCCAACCAGTGTTAAGGGACGGGTAATGCAAACTCGGTTCAAACACCTTATGGCTCTAACCCTTCTTATCAAATATTTAAGTAAATAAAATCTTTTTCGTGTCTATCAAAGTCAGATTAAAGACTTAAATATAAGTCGTGACCCCATAAAAGTCCTGGAGAAAAACATAGGCAGAAAAGTCTCAGATATCCCACACAGCAATATTTTCACTGATATGTCCCCTAGAGCAAGGGACATGTAGGAAAGAATAAACAGATGGGACTTCATTAAAAAAAGGTTTTTTTTTCTTGCGATAAATTTAATTCACTCAGAATTTCATTTTTAAACAATGCTAAAATTTACAACTTTTATAATAAAACTAAAAGCTGAGATTTACTTCAAGATAATTGATTTAAAAGAAAATCCATTTTTCAGAATAAGTTACAATACAAATTTCTATAAACAGATAAATCCAGACATACATTTCAAAAAGACTCTGTCTCAGATTTACATTGTGTCTTATATACTACAAGGGTATTTTCTATGTCCCTTTCAATGATTTTTGATAATATTTATAAGAATTTTGTATATACGCCTGGGCTCCATTTAGTTATATCCTGTGAACTTTGTTAACTATCAATCTTTAAGGCCAATTAATGAGAAATGTAAAAATCTCATTGGTTCTTGGGTCAATGTCAAAAACAGTGAAGAGTGTGAGATTGTTATCCTTCTTGCAACCTAATAAGTTGGCCTGCCAGAGTTTTCTAGATAATTAGCAATAGACCTGAGACTCCTTGTTCAGAAGAAAGGGACTTCATTACCTCAGGTACAGCAGGTGGGGCAGCTCCACATTTGCATGAGCTAACCCTTATCCTCCAACTCCCACTGGTGCCATGCTAAGCACTCCAGAGAGAGGTTGCATATTCAGTGGGTTTATATCACACCTGAGTAACTCTAGTTTTTTTTATTATGGACAATAAGCAAAATTTCCTGGCTTTGGCCTGGAAATAGATATTTTCTTAAACTGGACAGCAACAAACCTGCTTTCCACTCCAAAAGTATCCTTTTTATCTTCCAGGTTGATTTACTACACAAGTGTCCTTCAAAAGGTAGTCCGGAATGAAAGATAGCCAGTTCCTCTGCACACAGAATGTGCAAAACGTGAGAGAACCAAGCGGAATTGTCTCCCCAACACTCAGTAGCCCATGTATAGGTTTCTATTTGCGAGGGATGAAGAGACACATTCATTCTGTGTCTCCTTTCATGTAAAGAAATGTTAAAAATCAAATTCTTCAAATTCAGTATGTATTAGTAATCATATTTAATAATATATGCACTTAATTTATTTATATATAAATAATATATATGTCAGGGGTATATATATATATTATCGTTATATAAAAATATAAATATATATATATCAGGATGTGTTACTCTTTCAAAAAAATTTTCTAATAGAATTTAAGGTTAGTAAAAGTTTGGAGATATCTACTATTTACCTCTTATTTTAACCAACTATCAGGCTGTACAACAATTCAGAAGAAAATGGCTAAGGGCCCCATTAATAAGAACGACAGTAAATCAGGAAAGCTTCTGGGTCCTGTCCCCATTTCTCCTCTGTAACAAAGGCAGGGAAACTAATTCCTCTAGGCCTCAGTTACTGTACCTTCTGAAAAAAATATAATTTTTTAATGGAAGGCATCTTCTATTGCTGTTAAAACAAGGTAGAAAATTAGTGTTTTTAAGAGCACAATAAAATCTCAACTGTAAGCAAAATAAAATTATTAGGAAATTATCAGTTGCAACTTTAATCTTAATTTTATCTAAATAATCTTTAAAAAAAGAAGAATAGGGGTCATGTATTCTATTATATCTGTGGTTTCAAAAATGAGCAAAACAGCCCTGGCTGGTGAAGCTCAGTGGATTGAGCATGTGTCTGGGAACCAAAGGATCAATTCCTAGTCAGGATACATGCCTGGGTTGCTAGCCAGTTCCCAGCAGGGGATGTATGAGAGGCAACCATACATTGATATTTCTCTCCCTCTCTCCTTCCCTTCCCTTCTAAAGATATATAAATAGAATATTTTTTTAAATTAGCAAAAGAGAAATTCTAAAAGTATGAGGGAAAATATAACTTCCTAGAATACATGGGAGATTTTTAAAAACTTAAACACAATAGAAGACTTTTATTAAAGTCATGTTTTATGGCTAAATGTGTGAGTATAATCCAAAATTTTTAATAAATATTTAATGAACTTTCAATTTATCAAAAATGTAATTTATCAAAGACTGAACAGAAAATGTCGTTTCCACATTCATGGTAGGAAAGCTTCTTTGAGGAAGACTGATGAATTGTTTCTTTTGTTTTATCTTTCCCACTCTCCTCGTCAAACACTAGAATTTACATGATATTTTTTTTAACCTTTTATCTCTAGTTCCTGATTATCAGTCTCCTATACCCAATGTTTATGACATCACCAGTCTCTTCCCATGGAGATAGCAGTTTGTGATGTCTTAATTAAATGCACTGTGAGGTTTGAACATTTCAAGAATAAATAATCATCCTAGAAGCTCTTCTAAATACAAGTGAAAATAAAATATATCATGCATAAATGAATAAATTATAGGCAGAGATGAGAGATGACTTGACTTGCAAAGGACAGATAATACCATCACTTTTCTGATGACTAGTGTTACTGAAACCACATTTACTTATTTCATATGAATGAGAATAAATGCTTCAAATGTTTTCATGTCACCTCTGAACCCCATGAACATTTATTCCACTTATAAATTGATAATTCACCAAGGTTCTCAGGATTTGGTCTTGAAAACATCAATTATTACATTTCTTTTGAAAAACCTATAGAGAAATACTTTTCACTTGCAATAGAACATATAATAAGTATTAAATAAAAATTTTGTCAACTTATCTCTTATCTGTTTGTCAGACAGTTTCTAAGCTTTGTGTTTTAAAGCAAATATACTAGTTATAACCAGAAAGATAGATAGTGCTTCCCTCCAGCTAAGTCACCATTAAAACCACATATGAGCCGAACTGTCTGATTGATTGTTTAGAAAATAACTGCAAGTTTGTAAAATACTCATTTCCATTTGCTATATATTTTAAATGTTCCCTTTTGTTAATTATAAATAAAACAGGCCTTCTTTAAAATGAATTTACTAAAGTGCTTTTGTTTTTCAAACTTGTGGATCCTGAAGTTCCAAACACTGAAATGTAGTCATTCATTGTGCTGCTCTTTTATTAAGCCTCAGCTCTGCGTATCTGCATACAGTCTGATAGCTTCCAGATCTAAAAGATAATCAAGATCATGTGACTGAAGAATGGGCCAATTGTATGCAGATCCAGGATCCATCAGTGGAAAGCAAATGCCCTCCTTGTTGAAAGCGTATAATCGTTTCGAAGTATCTTCTTTGTTTTTTGTTTTGTTTTGTTTTTTTTAGAGAATGTTAAAAAAAAAAAAAAAAGCAGAGTCTAATTTTATGTGCCTGGAAGTAGCTATCTAAGCTTCAGGCAATACAAACGCTGCTATTACTGGGGAGTAAAAGCTCTGAATAATTAACAAACATCATCAGCCTTACAGTTTCTGCAGAATGCGGTAAGTTCCTTGCCTGAAGGCTGCTCTCATCCTAGTAAGTCTGTTTACCCTGTCCAAGATTAGATTAGTTTAATTATTATGAAAAAGACTGCTAAGATCTTACAGCCTAATTATGCAAATGTTTCTAAATGTTCACAAAAGTAATTTATTTATTTGGAGATAAATGAATCTGTTTTGTCATAAAACAGATTGCAGTCCTGGCAATGTACAAGCAGGGTTATGTAGCCTTGGGCAAGTCTTTCACCACAAATATCAGTAGGATCCCCAGATTACAACATTTAAAAATACATAAATGTTTTCAGCAGGTTTTTATTGTTTTGTAAATTATAGTAATCCCAGAAAGTACTATCACAGGTTTAATACTCACCAACCTTGTTATGAAAACATGGTTTCTCAGCAGAAGCATTTAAAAGATGCTAACAGCTAAACCATTCCTGGTAGACCTATTAAGGTACACCTGTTTTATTATGCTTAGAGTAGATATCTCCACAATACTGTTGTTTTTCCCCCCTTCTTCTTTGCAGTATCACACTTTAAGTAACTCTTCAAAAAATATTGGTAACAGACAGTAGAATATATGCATAGATCATATTGTCTATATTCAGTTTACCTGTAAAAAGAGTATTGCATTTTAAATAAGTGAAACCAATGTTTCCATTGAAAATGAGTCAACTTTTACAGTCATGTGTCCCATAATGATATTTTGGTCAACACTGGACCACATATACAGTGGTGACCCCATGAGAGTATAGGGAGCTGAAAAATTCCTATCACCTAGGCAGGGGTGTCAAACTCATTTCCACAGGGGGCCCACATTAGCCTTGCAGTTGCCTTCAAAGGGCCGGATGTAATTTCAGGACTGTATAAATGTAACTACTTAACTAGGGACAAGGAGCTAGGCATTTGGCACCAGGTAGAAACAAGGTGCCCAGCCAGATAAAACAATGTGGAGGGCCAGATCGTGTTTACCACCTGTGACCTGGGGATGTCATAGCTAACTTAAATTCATAGCACAATGCATTACTCACATCATTGTGGTGTAAACACATCACAGCTAGTGTAAACAAGCCTACTGCTGTGCCTCAGATAAAAGTATAATATGTATAATTCCTTACAGCTCATATTACTTGATAATAATAAATGATTATGCTTCTGGTTTATGAATTTACTGTACTATAATTTTATAATATTATTATTTTTCAAGAGTATTCTTTCTACTTATAAAAAAGTTTACTGTAGAACAGTATGTTGTATTAGCCTGCAACTGCTTCATATATCTTGTGTTTACTGTTTCTTGATTGCATAATTATGTCTTGTGCTTGATCTTGTACAGTAACATACTGCACATGATTGTAGCCTAGGAGCAAAAGGCTGTACAGCCTAGGTGTGTAGTAGGCCATACCACCTAGGTTTGTGTAAGTGCACTCTCTGTTGTTCATACAATAGCAAATGCATCTCTCAGAATGTATCCCCCTTCTTGAATGACATGTGACAGTACAATTTAGTGGAAGCTTTCAAACTTGGAAACATTGATTTTAATACTGCCAAGCCTCAAAAATTGCATAATTTTACAATATTACAAATATCATTAATATTTTGAATTATGCCTTAAAATAGCACAACTGAGGTCGGTTATCCAGAGCTTCAAACTTTGACAGTAGAAAACTTTTACAAATTTGCACAAGTTTAAGGAGTTTTAGCCAAAATGCCAAACACATGTAATTTTAAAATGTTTAAAATATAAAATTATGTAAATAAATTGTTAATTAATGTGTAAAACAAAATATCATGTAAATATACATAATTTTCAAGGAGTGGGCCACATAATTGGTAAAGGAACTGTAGTGCATGTATGTTGTTCTTCCTTGCCTGGCATTTGTTATTTCTTATTCTGGAAACAGAGCGCATTTTGCCTGAGATAACCCATTCTCTAGGTTTGACTGAGAGGGAGTGAGACTCCATCTCTCTTCCCTCCTACTC
Source organism: Artibeus jamaicensis (assembly GCF_021234435.1). NCBI lineage: Eukaryota > Metazoa > Chordata > Mammalia > Chiroptera > Phyllostomidae > Artibeus > Artibeus jamaicensis. The sequence goes on along the minus strand of NW_026521844.1, from coordinate 14,386,109 downwards.
CAGGGATGATCTCATGACCTAAGTCAATCTAATGCCAAGACTTACCTACCAGAAGTATTGAGAGAATGATGGTGATGGTAGTGATAATGAGAAGAAAATAAAGATTTATAATATAAAAAAGCATTGTTCACTGAGTACTTTCTATATGCTGAACAGAGTCTGCAAAGCTATTAGGATGTGAGGTTTGAGGTCTCCACAGCCCACCACATGAGGAGAGTCTATTAAAAAGTTGGAGCTCTGATGACATTCTTTGAGGACAAAGTCAGTTAGGAATCCTGGTGTCGTGAATGCTGTATTACAGGTAACAAACTCTAAAATAGTATTTGGATAATTAGCCGTGGTTGACCATACCAAAAAGTGCCATGGCCTGACCAGAGGACAAATGCAAATAAATCAGAAAATTCCCAAACTTGGAAATAAATGCAGAATTTGAACACCAGAGAAAATATGTGTATATTTCAGTGTCTATAGCACTTGTTCTATATTATATTTTTTCAAGTGTATAGGTAAGAAACAAAATTGAGGAAAGCTCACAGTGAAATGCAAGGGAATCTGCTGTTATGAGGTACCCAGGAACCCTTTCTATTTATTTAGATAAATAAAACCTTGCTTTCATGTGACAGTCATGATTCCATTTTTGGGTTCAAAAGTGATTGTCCCTTTTTGCTGCACTATTGAACAGAGAGAGGCACACGATCCAGTTTAGGTCAGATTCTCCACCAGGAATTCTCTGCCAGACCAAACAAGAAAGAAGCCAATTTCACCTGGTTTAATGTGGGTCTTGAGGGCAATAGGCGATGGGTGCTTTGACTATCTGGCTCTATTTGTTAGAGAGACTGTATGGAAGGGAAGCAAGTGGCAAAGGACATGTGGAATTCCTGGGTTAGGCTGTGGCTAAAATCAGATCTGACCCTGGACTTTTCAGATATGAGTCAATAGATTCTTTCCTGTTAAGCTAGTTGGAGTTTGATGTCTCTCAGAATCCTGCTGAGAAGACAGAGTCTGAAGTTCAAATGAAACAAGCTAGAAACCAACATTGTTTTTTTCTTATATTTACATTTGTAACCATTAGTTTTAGATTTAGATTGTTTCTGGAGGTGTGAGTCATCTTTATCTCAACTAAGGGTACTAAACACAGCAAATCAAAATTTTGCCAACTTTGCTTGTATCCACTAGCTTCTTTTCCTTTTGAAAACTGAGGGACAGAGTGGCAGCTCCTTATTAGGGCCATGGTCAGAACCTTGCCCTTGCAGACTTCCCCATTTCCTGTGACTTTAACCACTGATATACTGTAAACGTGGGAAACAAATCTCAGTGGCAAAAAATAATACCTATATAAATATATATATGAATTTTTTCAGCCAGGGTTTTATTTCAGGAGAATACAGTTTATTAGAAAGAGGTATGCTAGAAATAATGGCGTTTGACTTATGTGTGTGTTTAAATTAAATGCTATTTAAATAAGCAAGACAATGGATCTATAGGGAGATTCCAGCTGAAGTTCTCCTGTGTATTAAATGAACGGTATGAACAATGAGCATAACAGACTTTTCTGATATCACCATCATCTTGGTTATTGAAGACATTAGAAGCTGTTTGCTGTCAATTAAATGACAAGTGCACCTGCTTTATAATTATTCATTTGGAGTAAGATCATTAACATATTTCTTAAGTCATTTACAGACAATTTAACTTAACATTAGCAATGTTTTCTCTTTGTAACAAATTAATGAAATATATAAATATATGAGTTCACAGAAATTCTAGGCAATAAAATAATTAGACTACAAAAGGTATACAATTTGTGGAACTTTTTTATAGAGAAAAGGTAGGTTTACAGCATTTGTATGGAAAATAATACAATAATTAATAAATAATACAAAAATAAATGTGTTTTACTTACCCACAACTGTAAACTTACTTTTGCCAACCCCATTTTTACATAAGTACTGGTTGAAATGTATTACCAATAATGACATTTAACTGCTGGCTAGTGTTGCTCAGTGGATTGAGCACCAGCCTGCGAACCAGAAGGTTTGATTCCCACTCAGGGCACATGCCAGGGTTTGGAGCCAGGTTGCCGGTAAGGGGTGCTCCAGAGACAACCACACATTGATGTTTTTTTCCTTCTCTTTCTTCCTCCTTTTCCTTCTGTCTAAAAGCAAACAAATAAATAAATCTTTAAATGAAAAAATGGCATTTAAGAAGTTTCCAAAATAATTTTAGTGAACAAATCGATTCAGACTTCTTATTCAGTTATCAGCAGAGTACTTCCAATCACCAGTTAAAGATAAGACCATGGAATTAGCCAGAGAAAGAGCCTCATGTCTTGTAGACTAAGGTAAACACACTGAACTTTATTCTGAGTGAGATAAGAAACCCTTAGAATGTTTTGAACAAATCAGGATCACTCTTCCTTTAGCATGGAGGGGGGAAATGTAGAAAGACAAGGGCAGAAACAGAGAGACCACTTAGGGAGCAGTTGCAAGTATCTGGGCAGAAGATGATAATGACGTGGACCAGCTTAGTAGCTCAGACGGTGATAAGAAGTGTTGAAATCCTGAAAATATTTTAGAGTTAGTGGGATTTATTAATAGATTGCATGTTGGATGTTAAGCAAATTGTGTAAAATTTGGAAATGAGTCAATTAGTAGATGGTATATGCCTTCAGTGTTTTATGAGAACAAAAGCCCACTTAAACGTTGTGTGGGTACATGGACTTTGGATTACAGGTCTCAGGCTCAGTGACATTGCATGTTCACTTGTCTTCTGTTTACCAAAGATGCAAATAGTTTTTCCTAGTGGAAAAAATAACCCCAAAAGTTATAGTTTGTTACTCTGTGAGGTATTAATAAATTTTATATTTTCCTAAAATTTCTTACTTCTTTGCTTATAAATACAATATTAAGTCAGTTTTTTATATCATATACTGATTTAAGAGTATAATAGAATACAGCTTTGTACATTTTCTCATGTGCTCTTTCATCCTCTCAAAACCTGCTTCTTTTTTCATCCATCCCTTCCTGAAACAGAATTCAATGAATAGGAAAGAAAATGTGTGTGTGTGAGTGAGGGTAGGGGTTTAGGTGCTGGTGTATAAAGGAAAGAAACATAGAAGGAAAAACTTCTCCCATTAAAAGGAGTTCCTGTGTGCTCAGGGATTCAGACTAACAGAGTTCATCCTGTGCCAACATAAAAGGAGCCATTTGTCTCAGGCAGCACTGAAGCCGTGACCACTGCCCCTTGTGGGTGGGCAACGAGACTTTCTTCCGACTCCCCAGAGCACCTAGACAGTGTTCATTATTATTAATAGCTTCTAACCAACAAAAGGCAGAATACATTGGGGAAAAGTTGTGCCAAGGTAATTTTCTTATTGAAAATATTGTGGTACTGCTTCAATTTGTTAAAACAAGGGCCAGAAATAGGGTCTACAATTCCTAATTACAGCACAAGGTCATTCCTTTAACTCTGTATTCTTCTACAATTTCTTTAGAAAGTAATGTCTTAGAGATAAGAAAATGAGGTACATATATTTGTCCTATTAAATTAAATGATATAAGCACTAGATATAGAAGTTCTATGGAATCCTTTCCAACATTGTGATTCCAAAAGTTTACCTACTGAATATTTTAAATCTGATAGTTTAAAGATCACAGAAAAGCACCATTGGAAAACTGTGTGAAAGCTATTAGTGTATCAGGTAATGAAAATATTCATAAAATCAGAGGAAGAATTAGTTTACATGTGGTTGTGTCAGGATAATTCTTTAAGAAAGATTTATGTTTAAAGTAAAAAATATGGATGAAAAAAATGACTCCATATTTGATGTCTTAAATGTTAGCTGTTTAACATTATTTCTACAGAGTGAACCTGTCTAAATGGGAATAGATTACCAATAGCAGAACAAGCAAGTTGGGACAATGACCCCACTTTTCCCCACATGTATCCACATCACTTGTAATGATGCCACAGGTTCTGCCTGGATTTCCATACTATTCTTTTCATGCTGCGTTTTGTGGTAGCTCCATTTCTGGATACTCTCTGGGGTCAAATTTTCCATCACAGCTTTGGTGGGAGAGAGCTGGATAGATTATGCCTTTTCTGAAGGCTCTGTCTCTCTCTCATGCTGTTTGATATATGATCACCCTCACTGCCAGAGTACATACAGAACAGGAAGTCTGAGTGCTGAGAGCCAAGTCCTTGAAAAAGCAAAAAGACAAAGTGCCAAATGCTGAGCAGCCTGTCAGGGGCGGGGATGCTAGACAGAGACAAGCAAGCTGGGGTCTGGATCTGAGCTATAACCAGCCAACATATCAGTTAGTCTAGAGCTCACTAATGAGTCTGGCAAGACCATGCACTGGTAATATTCAGCATTTGAGAAAAGAAATGTTTCGAAGTAAGAAAAATAAGGAAGGGTTTTTTTTTTATAATAATGTACTTCTTTTAAAAATGCAGAGAATTGCATTTTATTTTTCTGAGAAAAAAAATGCTACTAATTTGTTGAAAAAAAACAGAAAATAGCTGAAAGAAAAAGGAAAAATAATTTTAAAACATATCACCAAGAGATATATGTGTATTTTTTAACAAAAAAGACTTAACAGCAACATTTTATGTTGTTTTTGTCACAATACACTTATAATGGCATTTTAACATATCATTATTATATTTATCTAAAACATCATCTACAAAAGGAGAGAAAGTATTTGCAAACCATCTATAAGGGATTAATATCCAAGATACATAAGAAATTCATGCAAAGCAATAGCAAAAAGAAATCCAGTTACAAAATGGGCAAAGGACTTGAATAGACATTTTTGCAAAGAAGATATACCAGTGGTCAACAGGTACATGAAAAGATGCTCAATGTCACCAATTATCAGAGAAATGCAAACCAAAATGACAATGAGGTATCATCTCACACCTAGCAGAGTGGTTTTTATTAAAAAGACAATAAATAACAAGTGTTGGTGAGGAAGTAAAGAAAAGGAAACACTTGTACACTGTTGTTGGGATTGTATATTTAGCACAGCCACTGTGAAAAATCGTTTGGAGGTTCCTCAGAAAAATTAAGCAGAACTGCCACATGGCTCAGCAAGCCCACTTCTGAGTTTATGATGTCACTATCTGGAAGCAATATAAACTCTCCTGCATTCCCTGCAGCATTATTTACAAGAGCCAAGACATGGAAACAAGCTTAATGTCCATCAATAATGAATAGATAAAATGTGCTGTATGTATAAAATAGAATATTATTCAGCCTTTTAGAAGGAAACCCTGCCTTTTGTGACAACCTAAATGGACCTTGAGGGCATTATGCTAATTCGAATTGGTTATACAGAAAAGCAAAAATGTTGTTTGATATCACTCATTTGTGGAATCTAAAAAAGCCAAACTCAAAGAAATAAAGAGTAGCATGGTGGTGGCCAGGGCTGGGAGTGAGCAAAATGGGGAGATGTTGGTCAAAGGGCACAGACTTTGAGCTGTAAGATAATTAAGTTCTGGGAATCTAATGTGCAGCATGTGGCTGTAACAATGCCGGGTTATATAGCACTTGAAAGTTGTTAAGAGAGTAAATCTTAAAAATGTTATCACAATAAGATATAAATGGTAATTATGTGAGAGCTTTATTGTGGCGATTATCTGGCAATACAAGTGTGCACCAAATTGTAATATTGTACACATTAAACCTGCATGTGCTGTGTTCATATCTGAGACCTGAAAAAGAAAGTATTGTTCTTTGAAAATATTATGTATGTATCATCTTAATGTTGAATGAATCAAAGTATTCTATCAATATCTTATTGCTAAATATTTAGATGGTTTCATTGTTGTAGTACACATCTGTGATAACTTTTGACTCCAACAACTAAAGTTAGGCCAAACTTCACAGGAAAAGGTCACAATAGTCACACAAATTACCTTACTTCAGACACCAGCCACAAGTTTGGGGGTCAGACACCGCCCCCAATTCTGACCATTTGGCTACAAATTTGTGAGTTCCAAGTAACCCCTCAGGTTCCATAATTTACTTGAATAAGTTGAGAACTCAGAAAAGTGCTGTACTTTTTATAATTTTAATACAACAAAAACATACAAATCAGAACCAGCAAAAAGAAGAGATGCAGAGAGCCAAGTCTGGAAAGATTCCAAACCAGAAGCTTCTCTCATCCTCAACAACACATTACCCTCCTGGTCCATCAGTGTGTGGCAATGCACAGGTTACTGCTGACTGGGGAAGTTTACTCAAGTTTTATTTAGATTTCATTACATAGGCATGATTGCTTGAAAGATGGGCCATGCAGTTAAACTCCATCTCCAGTCTCCTACTCATCACCGGAAATCATATTGCTCAATAAGGCTCAAACTCCTAATCCTTTAACTACATGGTTGAAGTTTCTGACTTGTCCAGGCCCCATCCTGAGCCATCCTATTGGCATAAACTATCTAGCATCCCACCCTGAATAATACACACTCCTATCACTTGGGAAACTCCAAGAATTTAGAGGTTGCCTTCCAGGAACAAAGGACAAAGGCCAGCCAAATTCTTTATTACACAACACATCAAGTTGAAAATTAAATGTATTATTCTCCTGCGTTCTTACCTCATTACCTCAACTATTTCCTGCCAAATTCATCCCTTTCGCATTTATATTTATATACTTTTATTTTATACCTAATCTTTCCCCATCATATTTACTCTAATGTTTGTTATATGCCCTAAGACATTTTTCATCCTTATAAAATATATAGTGATTAATTTATATAAATGACATAGTGTTAAAGAGTATATTCTTGAATATTATCTCAGCATCATTGTTTTACAGCTATATATGACTGTATGTATACTTGGTTAATTGCTTTCAATTACTGTGTAGTATTCCATAGTATTTATCCACCTCTATTTACTTATTTAGTCCTAGAGTCATAGATAATCTAAGTTGCCTCTAACTTCCACAAATCACACTGTCCTTAACATATTTTTGTATTTTCCTTTAAGGATTTATGCAAGAGTATCTCTGAGTTTTTACCCATGAGTTGTATTGTAGGTTACAGACTATTGCAATACCACTAAATCTAACCAGATTGTACTCCAGAACAGCTGAAGCAGTAGTATAGAAAAGTTGCTATTTCTATACTTAAAAATTCTTAATGTTATTTAATGTTTTAAATTTTAGAATTTGATAGGTACAAAGTGGTATTTCATCAATATTATAATTTATATGTTTTGACTACTGGTGAATTGAAACATCTTTTCATATTCTTGACATCCATTTAGTTTCTTCCTTTTGTGAACTGCCAATTCATAGCCTTTGCCCATTTTTTGACTAAATTTACTGTTTTCTTGATTTGTAAACAATCCTTTATTTATTTTATATATTTACCTATTGGTGTTCTTATACCTTACTAATATCTTTTTCCTATCTACAACCATTTGTTACTTTTGTTTAAAGTGTCTTGCATTGAACAGAGATTTTTAATTTGTTACATCAACTTTTTTTCTCTTTATGATTTGTACTTTTGCAGTCTTTTATAAAAAGTTCTTTCTTTCTTCGAGGTTCCTAAATTCCCTTATTTTTTTCTATTGATTTTACAATTTTCTTCTTTCACATTTAGGTATTTTATTTATATGGTGTACATCTTTGTAAAGATGTGAGAAAAAAATTTAAATTTCCCTCTCACACAGTGCACCAGTTTTTTCAATACTATCTTCTAAGTAATTTATTCTTTCCCCATTAATTTGTGTTGCCATCTTTCATGTCAATTCCCATATATATGAGCATATTTCTGAATCCTCTTTCTGTTTTTTATCTATTCTGTCCGGTATTGTATTTATATTATGATTATAGTATATTTTGTTACCTGAATGTAAGTTGTGATAAAATTATTTGTCTTCAAGTCATTTGCCAGCAAACATTTGGCTCATCATTTTATTGTAGGTTACTTTTCTATTTTAAATAACATGGCATTGTCTACTAAATTTTCTAGTTAGTTAGTTATTATTACCACAGAAGAAGGCTATTGACTTTAGTTAACTGGTCTTGTATTCAACAAGTTTGGTCAGTTTTCTCATTAGAACTTAGAGCTTGCTAGTTGATATCTTGGATTATCTACAAAGCTGAGTGTAGTACCAGCAAATAATTGTAGTTTTATCTCTTTTTTTCAACCTTTATGCCTCTCATTTTCCTTTCCAGTGTTATATTACTGATGTTGTTCTAATAAACATTCTAAAAGCTAAATGCTTAAGCAAAAATCTTATTATGTTCTATAGAATATATTCAGAGAAGTGGATTTTCTGGCCCAAAACAGAATTGGTTTCTTGTTAAGTCTTGTACAAGATATTGTTATAATTTATGCAATAAATTTACACCAAAATATTACTAAGTACCATTTACCTTCAGAGGAGCAAATCCAGTGCAATAGCAGACATTAAAGCCAGGACAGTTCATCAGCCACCAAAAGAGCAAGCAATGACCATCAACATTCTATTTTGAAGCGCGGTGATTAAAACACGGAAAAAGGCTCGTTGAGAAAAGCAAAACCTGACATGTTTAGAGGTAGGATAAATGAAAATTGTGAATAGGTAAATGTTAAAGATACAAGAGGAAAAGCATAATTAAAGCCTTTAAGAATGTAGGTGGTATTGGAATACAGGAACAAAGAAAGGAATAACTTCAAAAAGAAGGAGGCAGCACTTTTTTTCAGAGCAGAGGAATTATTTGTGAATAAATTATCTTTCACAAATAAGACTAACTTTTTTAATGCAAAAAAAAGATCTACTAAATAATTTAAGATTGAGTAAATTCTGTGATTGGTTGACTTAGCTCTCAGATATATCAGTAAATAGTAGTTTTAAAAAGTGTGAATGGGAAAAGATGACTTCCTGATAACAGAATGGTGATTATTCTTTTATTAGTACCATTGCATTATAACATTAATTTTGCTACACATACAAGTCAGGCAATTGCTATTATATAATTCAGGGTATCTCATTTTGCAGTTGCAGATAATAAAGCAAATCCAAAAGGCTTTATGGCAGGTATTGCATTGGTAGAGTTCTATGAATTTCTACATTATAAATTAATTCTGATTATAAAACTTGCTACCACATTCTACTGTTCCACAATGCTCTTTCTTTTGCAGTATAGTACATTCAGCCTTTGTTTAACCTGTAACCCTAAACATTCAATATTTGACCTCTTACTCTGTGTCAGTTAATTATCTGTTCAGTTGCAATATGAAACAGCTATATAACCACACTATGCCACTTATTTTCCACTAATGTACACGAAATTCTACACTTCATAGGTGAAGAAGATAGCTAGTCAATTTGTCCAGGTGACATAACTAATGCACTCCCATTCAGTGGGAAGAGTTGGTTCACTCGCTAGTATGACTGAAGAAGGAGCAGGTGAAGGCAATGGGAGCACAAACAGGGGGAGCAGTCTGGCGATTTAGCATCAGCAAATGACACAATGCCAGGCACAGTGCCCAGACCATGTTAGAACCCAAACATATAAGTAAGGACTACATGACTACCACAGAGAAAACAAAATATCTAAGAATAAACCAGATATTTAAACACTTGCTCAGGAGTTTATCATCAGGTTAGAGATTATCATCAGCCTGTGTGAAAATGTGCATTCACATACATAAGCTGATGAATTCTAAGCTTTGTTGGAAAGAAAATTAAGTAATAATTTACTAGGCTTATGCTTTATAAATTTAAAATTACTCATTAATATATTAAGCAGAACTTATGGCCAAGATGGAGGCATACATAGATATGTTTTGCTTCCCCAAACAACCAAAAGAAAGATAACAGCCAATTTAAAAATAAAAAACAATCAAAACTGCCAGAAAATTGAAATGTATGGAGGTCTGAAAACTAAGGAGTTAAAGAGTAAACATTCATCCAGACTGTTAGGAGAGGCAGACACAGGTATCGGGGGCAGAGAGGATGCACAGCAAGGCAGCATCTAGCAGACTGGGTGGATGAGGCTGCTGGCAGACCTGACAGTCCCACATCTGCATGTGGATAAACTGGGAGGAACAACTGGGGAGCAAGACACATCACACAACCCAGGGTTTGAGCACAGGAAAGAGCCTTAAAACCTCTGGCTGTAAAAACCTGTAGACTAGTGGTGGTGGTGGGAGAAATTGCCATTCTCACAGGAGAGTCTGTTGGAGGGACACACAGGGTTCTACAACATACACAAGCCCATCCACCTAGGAATCAGCACCAGAAGGATCCAATTCACTTGCAGGTAACAGAGGAAGTGACTGAAAGCAGAGTGAGAGCCAAGTAAGCAGGCATTTTTCCCTCTCTGATTCCTTCCCCACATACAGTGCCACAATGCAGTGAATTGGGTAGGCCTGCCCTTGTGAATACCTAAGGCCCTTCCCCTTACAACATAATAAATGTCCCAAGACAAGGAAATATGGCCTAATTGAAAGAACAGATTAAAACTCCAAAAAGAGAACTAAGCAATGAATACCCAACCTAAGAGATGCAGAGTTCGAAAGACTGGTAATCAGCCCTGACTGATATGGCTCAGTAGATTGAACCCCAGCCTGTGAAATGAAGGGTCGCTTGTTGAATTCCCAGTCATGGCATATGCCTGGGTTGTGGGCCAGGTCCCCACAAGAGGACACGTGAAAAGCAAAAACACATTGACGTTTATCACCCTCTCTATCTCCCTCCCTCCTCATCTCTAAAAATAAAATAAATAAAATATTTTTTAAAAAGGGACTGGTAATCAGGATGCTCACCGAAATGGTTGAGTAATGCTGCTAAATAAAGGAAGAAGTGAAGGCTATACAAAGTGAAATAAAGAAAAATATACAGGAAACTAACAGTGAAGGGAAGGGAACCAGGACTCAAATCAATGATTTGGAGCAAAAGGAAGAAATAAACATTCAACTGGAACAGAATGAAGAAACAAGAATTCAAAAAAAAATGAGAAGCTTGGGAAACTCTGGCACAACTTTAAACATTCTAATATCCAAATCATAAGAGTGCTAGAAGAGAGGAGGAAGAGCAAGAAATTGAAAAGTTATTTGAAAAAATAATGAAGGAAAACTTCCCCAATTGGGTGAAGGAAATAGACAAATATAGAAAGCTCAGAGTCCCAAAGAAGCTGGACCCAAAGAAAAACACACCAAGACTAAATTACCCAAGATTAAAGATAAGGAGAGAATCTTAAAAACAGAGGGAGGGAAGGAGACAGTTACCTACAAAGGAGTTCCCATAAGATTATCATCTGGTTTCTCCAAAGAAACCTTGCAGGCAAGAAGGAGCTGGAAAGAAGTATTCAAAGTCATGAAAGGAAAGCACCTACAACCAAGATTACTCTATCCAGCAAAGCTATCATTTCTGATAGAAGAGCAGATAAAGTGCTTCCCAGATAAGGTCAAGTTAAAAGAGTTTATCATCACCAAGCCCTTATTATACTAAATGTTAAAGAGACTTATCTAAGAAAAAGAAGAACAAACTATGAACAGTAAGCTCATAACTATCTAGAACTGAACTTAAAAAAAACTAAGCAAACAACTAGAACAGGAATGGAATCACAAAAATAGAGATAATGTGGAGGGATATCAGTGGGGAGGGGGAGGGGGAAGGATGATGGAAAAGGTACAGGGAATAAGAAGCATAAATGGGCCCTGGCTGGTGTAGCTCAGTGGATTGAGCTCAGGCTGTGAACCAAAGGGTTGCCAGTTTGATTACCAGTCAGGGCACATGCCTGGGTTGTGGGCCAGGTCCCAGTAGGGGGCACGTGAAAGGCAACCACACATTGATGTTTCTCTCTCTCTTTCCCCTTTTCTTCCCCTCTCTCTAAAAACAAATAAATAAAATCTTTAAAAAGGAAGCATAAATGGTAGGTACAAAATAGATGGGGTGATGTCAAGAATAGTATAAGAAATGGAGAAGCCAAAGAATTTATATGTACAACCCATGGACAGGAACTAAGGTGGGGGGAATGCTGGTGGGAAAGGGGAACAAGATATAAAGAGAGAAAAACAGGGCACTTGTAATAGCATAATCAATAAAATATACTTAAAAATAAAAAATTAAATAAAAATACTCAGTAACAGAATACTATATACCCCATTCCATAGCTCTTTAAAAGATGCAATTTTGTGCTTTTCTTTAACTTAAGCTTTACATGAGCTCAGATATTTTATATTTACAAGATGAAGCTTTCTGTTCTCACCTGTGTGCATCTGGACTGAGAGCAGATGGCACCATACCTTCAACTGCTTTGAAACTCTTGCCTGATTTATAGCATAAAACTTGCCTTGGCTGTAAATGCTGCGACTTCTTCTGGCCTCCCTTCTGCTTCTTTATTTTCTATTTCTTGTTGCCCTTCACTGCATCGTGAATATTCAAGCTTGTGATTCAAAAAAAGAATTGCAAAATGTAAAAACCATAGGAACTTCAAAAAATTATAATAAAATGTTACTAGAAGTTATTCTTATGTTGAGACATTATTGGTGATTTACTTTTCTCTTTATACTCTTATGTATTTACTTCTTTATACTTATTTAATATTCTTTGAAATAGTCACAAAATAATGTATCATTTTAATAGAAGAAATAATACTATTTATATTTTTATAAGTGCGATTATTTATAAACTACTGGTACCTGAATTATTTCCTTTTTCTCTACAATGCTATGAAAGCTAGAATAAGCTGAAACTTTTAATTCACACTTTTAAGATGAACAAAACATTGCCTCTCTTGTGTAATTAATTTAAATACATGTACATGTGGGACTATACATCCATTTATTTCAACATTTCCTGACTCCAAAGGGAATTAGACATAAAGAGAAACAAGTTATGCTGACACCTGAGATCTAAGATAAAAAATTTTACCTCCCTAATCCTAACTGAATTCCAAACCATTCATTTCCACTCATGCTAATATTTGTGCAAGCCAATCAGCTAACGTCCCCTCAATTTTATTTTTCTAGAATGGGAAATATTGTAGTCAGCATTCTCATTTCCTGGAAAAAAAAGCTATTGAGTCAGGGCAATGTAGCTCTTACTCCAATCTAAACTACTGCTAATTTTCTTACTATAGATGTTAATTTTAAAAACATTTAAATAACAGAATAAACATATTTTGTGAAAGACTGAAAATACTGTGTTATTCTCCCTCTGTCATCCCTAAATTTCATGGAACTGTAATATTACAACTAGACAGTGTTAACTTAAAATTTTTCTTGCATAGAAACATATCTTACTTCTTATCAAAAGTCCACACAATTGGAATTTTTTTGTTCTTGAGCTATTCAGCTCTTCCTGGAGACCTCGCTCACCGGTTTTAGTTCTTATACTATATTTTAAGAAAAATGTATATATTAATGCTACTGCATGCTGAGAAGTAACCTAAAGGAGAAACTGTCCCCATAGGATTATTGTTCATTTCCTGAAAAGTCTTTATCTTTTAGAAAAAAAGAATGGCTCAAAGAAACCAACTTGGCAGAGAAAGAGAGGATATGATGATTAATCAACTATATATTATCCTCTGGAAAACAGTGGCTCTAATTCTTCACCCATTACCTCACAAGACTATATTGCAAAGATAAAATAAAAATTTTGATGAAAGCATTCTGCAAGTTCCAAAGTTCTATGAAAATATTATTGTTTTTCCTGAATAACGCATCAGGACAATGTCAGGAACTGTGTAAAAGTAGACCAGTTGCCTGACAGCCCGAGTTAGTTTTCTTAAGCTGAGTCAATTCATCAAAATTAGAAATACACTGGTTTGTAAAACATTTTCATTATTTTAGAATTAGAATTCTAGAAACATGTAACAAATGAGGTAAGAAAGAGTTGTTAACCTTTTTATCAGAGGGAAAAAGTCAGATGATACGTGACTGACTTCTAGTAACTCCTGTCTTCACTGTAGGTTGTGCCAGTTCACCACTGAACTTCAGGTTTCTTTGTGTCTGTTCTACTATTGGTGCTTCACATTTGTTCTTCAGGTTGCATTTTCAATCATCATATTGTATTCACAGTTGGCAGATTTATTAATATTTTATTCATTTTTATTATAATGATTTTGCTTAAATTGAGAGCAACACATGCAATTTTCCAGGTACAAGGTTTTAAGAGTGTAACAACTGTTCACAACTTCCATGGACAACAGCAGTGCTGATTACAGATCATTCAAACAAATGTTTTTTGATCTGGCTATTATAACCATGTCTGTCTCTGCTAAGGGGGGAAAATAAGGCAAGTGATATAATTCTCTATGTGTTGAAACCTTTTAGCTGAGAACAGCTTTTTAATGGCTTTTTTTGCAGTCAGCAAGAAATGTACATTTATTCAACTGAAAGCAACAATGATGTTAAGGAGAAAAAAATGTTTCCAAGTCTTGTTTCACTACATGATTTTCAAGATGGTTTTGGAAGTTTCATTTACAGTCTCTAACAAAGCAAATCAAGAGACACATATATTATCTATGTACAGAACACAATAAAGTGTGAAAAGAAATCAAATGACTACATCAGATAATGCAGCAGTGTATGTTCCCAGACAAGGCCTATTTTATTCCAAATCATAAAGAATTTGTTGGCAAATGTGAGGTATTTATTCACTTTTGGGGGGGGAAGCTTCCCAGTTCAATGCAATATAACAAGTTGCCTAATGATCAGCCTTTGTCACAAAAGAGCTAGCAGGATGCTGCCAGTGTGTCAGCACAGAGTAGAGGAACACATCACCATGCTCATCTGCAGAATGGCTTCTCGCAGGATGTGAACCAAGTCACATCGGGGGATGTGGGAACACAGTGTGCTGATTGTTAAATTTAGTCATATCCAGAAACTACATTGATATTGATTACCGTGGGACTTAATCTCTTTTCTTGAGTGAGCTCTCTACAAAAGACTTGAAATTGAACTCGTACAACACATTTCCAGTGAAGTTACACTTAAACAGAGATTTGGTTCTAAAGTCAGCAAGTAAGACAAAGGTCTGGTAGCCAAAACTGTGCTACCCTTACGCTTCTAAAGATTAAATCTATATAAAGCTGAAGGCCAAGAATTGCTTTCTTCTGCTTCCCTTTGCATTTTAGTCATGGCCTCTCCTGAGATAGTGAAGATTAGTTTAATTCGAAACAGGAAACATCTCTTTTTTTTATTCTTGCAGAACCTATATAAATGGATTCATGGAATTTTAATTAATAAAACTCTCTTACATTCTCCTGAATGTTATTATACTACGCTGAATATTTAAGCATATTCTTTCTCCTTTAATGTTCCAGATAATATTTTGTGAAAGGATGAATGACCCCATTTTCAGATGGGGAAACAGAGGCTAACAGAAGTGATGTAACTTGCAAGTAAGTGGGAGAGTTTGAATTCAAACCATATTGATTTCGTAGCTGGCACCCTTCATACTGTGCTATTACCACCCCTGGCAATACAGAGAAGTATTTAAAGTATGGCTGCAGTTGTAACATTAATAATAGAGCTGAAACTGACTGGGTCATTTGAATAATCTTTAAAATGCTACAATGAAGTTCTCCTTAAAAAAATAAACAGAAACTTGAGGTTAGAAAAAGTGCTAGTGGTTTGGGTTTCTCTAAGTTAGATTATCTAATACTCCTACTCTCCCTCCTCAGCCAGGTCCTATTTAGCTCCAGCTTCGCATGTAAATCACACATGCTTGCTCACTGTGTATTCACTTAAGCCCCCACCTTCTTTAAACCAGCATGAAAAATATTTCTATAAGAATCTTCCTAAACGCTTTTTATCCTGTCATGGATCTCCTAAAAACCTTCAGTATTTCTCTATGTTCCATCACATCAAGCTAATCTCTTGATTCTGAGTTTCAGCACTCTGTCATTATTAGTAAGCAGCTATTCATTCAAATTCATCTGCTTTTTCAACTTCTCATACACTTCTTCCACTGTAATCGAAATTTCCTCATATTTGTTTTTTCTCCCCAATTTTTCCTAAAATCATCAATAGATTATGAAAATACTTAAGCAGTTTTTTTTCATGCCCCCACCCCTGCATCAGTCTTCCTATTCCCCACAAGAGTACACTTTCCTTAGTTGTAGTCACCAAGGAAATCCATTGTATCTTGCAATTTTATTGGTGGTATTTTAACTTTCTGTCTCCTTTATACTTCTATTCAGTCTTCTCTTTACTTTCCATGATCTGTTTTTACCCAAAATTACTGCTCACAATTAAAGATTTATCTATCACTGAAGCCTCATGTCAAGTCTATATGCCTCGTGAAGCCTATGACCAACCAGTCACATTGGTAACCACATTGGTAAAGTCCATTCCCTTGTAAAGTAACATTCACAGGTCTCTGGGATTAGGATCTGGACATCGCTGGAAGCTGTTATTCAGTCTACCACAAAAAAGAAATTAACTTAATTTTAATAATAAATTTATTTAACCCAACTTAAGCAAAATAATATTATTTCAACCTGTAGTCCATGTAAAAATTAACACTATTCTCATTTTTAAATTTAATTTGGTTAAAATGAAATAAAATATAGGTACACTTTCTTAGTGGCACTATCTATACTTTGAGAGCTTGATAGTCATGTCTGAATAATGGCCATCAGGGTGATCAGCACTTTCTATCTGCAAAGCTTAGAGAACTGAGAATTATAATGACCACAGTCCACACAAGACTGCTTTCACTTATTTTTTTAATTTAAATTACTTTATTGTTGTTCAACTACAGTTGTCCATATTTTCTCCCCATCCCTCCTCCAACCCCCTCCAAACCCATCTCCCTCCCTTACTTCCACCCTCCCCCTTGGTTTTATCCATGTGTCCTTTATAATAGTTCCTGAAAACCCTTCTTCCCACTGTCTCCTCCCTCCATCCCCTCTGGCTATTGTTAGATTGTTCTTCATTTCCATGATTCTGCTTATATTTTGCTTGCTTTTTTCTTTTGTTGATTATGTTCCAGTTAAAGGTGAGATCATATGGTATTTGTCCCTGACCACCTGGCTTATTTCACTTAGCATAATGCTCTCCAGATCCATCCATGCTGTTGCAAAGGGTACAAGCTCCTTCTTTCCCTGCTGTGTAGAATTCCATTGTGTAAATGTACCATAGTTTTTTGATCCATTCATTTGCTGATGGGCACTTAGGTTGCTTCCAGCACTTGGCTATTGTAAATTGTGCTGCTCTGAACATTGGGGTGCATAGGTTATTTTGGTTTGGTGTCTCAAGGCTCTTAGGATATAATCCCAGCAGTGGAATTGCTGGGTCAAAAGGCAGTTCCATTTTTAGTTTTCTGAGAAAATTTCATACTGTTTTTCACATTGGCTGCATCCATCTGCATTTCTGCCAACAGCGTGCTAGGGTTCCCTTTTTGTTTGCATCCTCTCTAACACTTGTTTGTTGACTTGTTGAAGTTGGCCATTCTGACTGGTGTGAGGCAGTATCTCACTGTGGTTTTAATTTGCATCTCTCTGGTGGCTAGTGATGCTGAGCATCTTCTCATATGTCTCTGGGCCCTCTGTATGTCCTCCTTGGAGAAGTGTCCATTCAAGTCTTTTGCCCATTTTTTAAATTTTTTTTGTCTTCCTGGAGTGGAGTCATGTGAGTTCTTTATACATTTTAGAGATCAAACCCTCCCCGAGGTGTCATAGGCAAATATGTTTTCCCATATGATTGGCTCTCTTTTCATTTTAATGCTGTTTTCTTTAGCCATGCAGAAGTTTTTGATTTGATGAGGTCCCATTTGTTCATTCTTTCCTTTATGTCCCTTGCTTAAGGGGACATATCTGTGAAGATGTTGCTACATGGAATGTCTGAGATTTTTCT
This sequence comes from Artibeus jamaicensis, assembly GCF_021234435.1. Classification (NCBI taxonomy): domain Eukaryota; kingdom Metazoa; phylum Chordata; class Mammalia; order Chiroptera; family Phyllostomidae; genus Artibeus; species Artibeus jamaicensis. The sequence continues at coordinate 14,368,298 of NW_026521844.1, read as the reverse complement.
GCCAGTGTTTTCGTCTAGAACTTTTATGTTGTTATGATTTATATTTAAGTCTTTTATCCACCTTGAATTTATTTTGGTGTATGGTGTAAGTTGGTGATCAAGGTTCATTTTTTTTGCATGTAGCTGTCCAGATCTCCCAATACTAGTTGTTGAAGAGGCTATTTTTACTCCATTTTATGCTCCTGCCCCCTTTGTCAAATATTAATTGACCATAGAGACTTGGGTTTATTTCTGGGCTCTCTGTTCTGTTCCATTGGTCTATGTGCCTGTTTTTATGCCAATACCAGGCTGTTTTGATTACAGTGGCCTTGTAATACAGGTTGATATCAGATACTGTGATCTTTCCTGCTTTGTTCTTTCTCAGAATTGCTGCAGCTATTCAGTGTCATTTGTGGTTTTATATAAATTTCTGAAATGTTTGTTCTGTATCTGTGAAACATGTCATGGGTACTTTAATAAGGACTGCATTCAATCTGTAAATTGCTTTGGGTAGTATGGACATTTTGATTATATTAATTCTTCCAATCCATGACATGGTACATGCTTCCATTTGTTTGTGTCTCCCTTAATTTCTTTCTTTAGTGTTGTATAGTTTTCTGAGTATAGGTCTTTTACTTCCTTGGTTAGGTTTATTCCTAGGTACTTTATTTTTCTTGTTGCTATATCAAATGGGATTTTTTCCCAATTTCTGTTTCTGCTTTTTTATTGTTGGTATACAAAAATGTCTTTGATTTCTGAGTATTGACTTTGTAACTAGCTGTTTTGCCAAGTTCATTTATTATGTCAAGTAGCTTTTTGGTGGAGTCTATAAAATTTTCTATGGACACTATCATGTCATCTGCAAACAGTGACAGTTTCGTTTCTTCCTTTCCAATTTGGATGCCTTTTATTTAATTTTTTTCTTATATGATTGCTGTGGCTAGGACTTCCAGTACTATGTTCAATAGGAGTCATGAAAGTGGGCATCTTTGTCTTGTTCCTGATCTTAGTGGGAAAAATTTTAGTTTTTGCCCATTGAGTATGATGTTGGCTGTAGGTCTCTCATATATGGCCTTTATGATATTGAGGAATGCTCCCTCTATTCCCACTTTGCTGAGTGTTTTTATCATATATGGGTGTTGTACCTTATCAAATGCTTTTTCTGCATCTATTGATATGATCATGTAATTTTTGTTTTTTATTTTGTTTATGTGGTATATTTGCCTTCACTTCTGATGCCAATTATAGTAACAGTTATGATTTATTACAGAGAAAAATATACAGATTTATATCAGGCAATTGAAAAAAAGAGAGTAGAATCTGGCCAAGTACCAAAATGGAGTTTTCATTGTCCTTTCCCTGTGAAGTCATTTACAATATTCATTTTGCAAAATCCATGTCTGACTATACACATGGAGAACTGCTGCCCAAGGCAGCTCAGCCAAGCCTTGGTTGTCCAGAAATTTCCTTGGGACTTAATCACATAGGCAAGACTAATTGCCCATGTGGCTGATGTCAGGTTTTCAGCTTCTCCAAAGTTCAACGAGCACAACATGATTCAAGACCCCCTCTAAATCACAATGTTACTAGCTGGCTGTCCCAAGGCCCCCAGGTAAACAAACACTCCTTTCAGAGTCACGACATTTCAAGGGTTTAGAGATTACCTCCTAGAAGCCTAGCAAAGACTAAGACCTTTTCTGGGGTAGGTTAAATTCTTTATTACATACTCTCCACAAGTGATATGATGAAACTTAATTTGACAAATTGATTATTTTGACATCATGTAGTAATAGCCACTAAGCATTTTATCTATCATCTGTTATTTTAACAGATAGCCAAGTATTAAATGGATAGTCATACTTCACAGTTACCTGTCTTTTAATGCAAGTATGTCCTTTTAAGTAACTTAGGGATGTCCAAGTAAATCTATCTGTTACCCTGAGTCATTCCTTTGCTTTTATTTGTCAAAGTGGCTGATTCATAATGCCCTAGCCACAAAGTAAGCACCATAACATTATTGCTTCTCAGATGTAATTACCCTAATGGTACCTGTGTGGTTGAAGGTATCTCAGAAATCAGGATTTTCAGGAAGAACTTCTCTAGCTTCTCAGGAGAACCCGTCTGAAATAGTTCTCTTGGATAGTCCAAATTTCATAAAATTTCAGAGATGAAGAGAAACAGGTTTAAATATAAATAGTCAAATTGAGACGCAAAGTTGTGAGATAAATTGCCCAAGATGGCGGAGTAAGTGGCAGGAATATAACTTCACCCCAGCTTTCGATTTCCCATACGGTGGGCCTGTGTGTGGACATGTGTCTTTCTTTGTGCCACAGCATCACCCTTCTGAACATGTTACCATGTGGATACTAGCAGAGGTGTAGGCATCGACTTGCGTGTTGGTTTGTGGTGGATTTCAAAACCACTGTTGAGAAGGACTCTCGGGTTGCCTTTTGCCTCAGCAGGGAGTATTATAGTTAATGAGCAATGCCATGAGACTAGGGTGGGGAAGGAGTGGCCAAGTATTCCCTATGTTTGCCATTCTCAATGTAATCATAACACAGCATCAGTTATCACAATTTGCCTCTGACTTGGGAAATATTTTGTGTCTTTCGAGGTCTCAGACTTCTCATAAGAGAAGGAAAACTATAATAATAACTTTTTTCCCTATTTTTAAGAGAGAGAAGAGGAAAAGGAGGGAGAGAAAAAGAGAGAAATATCAATGTAAGAGAGAAATATTGATTGGTTGCCTCTCATATGTGCCTTGACAGGGTACTGAACCCACAACCCAGGCACATGCCCTGACTGGGAATCAAATGTGTGAACTTGCAGTCTACAGAAGGACCCTCCAACCGAGTCACTCTGGCCAGGGCTCTTCTGGTACCAAAATGTGGAAATAATCACTTTGTGCACGGGACAGAATTAAAATTGTTTTCATCAATTTAAGTAAAAAGGAGGAGAGAAAAAAGCAATTGCACTTTCTTTTTTAGCTAATAACAATAATGCCATCTTACAAGTAATATTAGTTTTAAAATATTTTTCTTCCAGTAACATATAGTCACCACTTTAGGAGTAAACCACACATTACATAAGTCAACCCTTTTAATCCAATAACTTGATGCAATAATCTAAGGACTGATTTCCAGAATGGCCATCATCAACTCCTTCCCTCCATGTATGCTCTTGGCATTCCTTCATTGAGAGGGAGTCTGTACCTCCCCTTCCTTTGAGTCTGGCCTGGCTAACTTGCTTGAAGAGCAAAATGTAGTGGAAGTGACACATTAAAACTTTCAGGATTATAAGAAGCCTGACAGCTTTTACCAGGGTATTATGGAAGGCCTCTCTGGAGTGACTCAGTCGCCACTGAATAAACCTGACTTCCTCCTTGGACGGCCATGCTGTAAGGAAGCCCAGGCAAACCATGCGGGGAGGCTATGTGGAGAGAGCCGCCCAGCCCCATTCTAGCCCAAACATCTGACCTAAGAGTGAAAAAGCCCCACTGTATCCACCTTCAGCAGATGTAACATGAAGAACATCAAAGGATCCTAATGAAAAGCCAGATACATGATCTCAGTCATGCCATCCCAGCCACCCCCAGCCATGTAAGTTTCCACAGTTATATCATCAGTCATCATTGAGCCGACTCCCTGCCTAAATTCCTGAACCACAAGAGTGATATAATTGTTGCAGTTTGACACTACTAAGCTTTAGGTGAGTAGGTTACATAGCAATGCATTAACTGAAACAAAGAAGGTATTAGATCTGTTTCCCAGATGAGGCAACTGAGACACAGAGAGAGTAATTTATTTCCCCAAGACACAAAACCAGTAAAGGGTAGAACTGGAATTTAAAACTAGATGTGTACTAACTCCAGGGCCTATTATCTTAAATGCTATACTGACCTTTCTCTAATTTAAGCACAAAAAAAAATTCTGTGAAGCAATGAATAGAATCTATTATTCATGGGAGTAAATCAAAGCTCCAAAAGTTTAGAAGTCTTACTCTTTTATTCTGTCTAAAAATTGGATCTAGTTGGTGGCAGAGCCAAAGCCTGGTTGCCTTACTCTAAACTCAGTAAGGTTTTTTTTTCTTTTTTTTTCTACTATAAAATATTTGACTGTCTTTCCAGGTAATCATATATTTACATCTATTTTTCAGCATGCAACTATTAAACATTTACTGGACCGATCTTAGAGTTTACAAAATTCACACAATTTAAATACAGAAAAAAAGATTATTCCTTTACATAAACTAATCTCAAAGCCAGTGTTTAAAGAAATAATAGGATGTGGACTTTTAAAATAGATAATAATTCTACTTTAACCAAAAACTCATAGTTGAAATGTTAGAAGTGCTAATCAGAAGAAAACTGCACTAATCCAAGACACAGGTCATCCTTTAAGGATGGGGCTTGCTGCTCAAATGTCTCCTTCTCACACGGGCCTCCACACATACCTCAAATTCCCTTCCTTTGCCTCATTTTTCTCCACAATCCTTGTCCATTCCTGACTGTATTTTACATACTTGTTTGTTTGTTTATCTACTTATTGTTGACGTCTACCACTGAGATTAGGGTCCACAAAGACATGGGCGTTGCCGCTCCAGCTTACAGGACATCTGGAACAGGTACTGGCACCCAGCAGTGTTCTGTACTGTTGAGTGAGTGGCTCCCATTCGCAGGGAGCTTGTGGAAACAAGGTAGTAAGGTGAACCAACATTCCTGACAGAAATCTGCAGTGAATCCCTACCTGTTTGGATAGAAAATTCAGATTTACTCTACAAAATGTACATCCTAGTAAAGAGTGCCTGTCCTGGCATTCATTTAAAATAGCATATCCATCTCATGCCTAGAAATTTCATCCAATGCCCTTTTCATCATTCACAAAACAATCAGTTGCTAGCCAAAACCATTTTGAATGAAATAAATTAAATCAAATAAAAGTTAAATGCAAACATCAATACGCTGTTAAATTTAAAATATTGTTAATACTTAAAAGACTAGGAGTAGCTGAAAATTGGCATGAAAATTAAGCAAAAACAGTTAAACTGTAAGTAGGGCCATTAAAGAGACAAAGTACAGCTTAGGCTATTTTCTAACAAAATAACAATTTGTTAATATAAACACATTGGCTGCAAATTAATTCCCTATAATGTAAAGCGGGCACCATTTTCACTCTCTTTGCTGAGGCAAACATCTACCCTCTAAAAGCTAGCTTGAAGGAGAAAAGGGTACAGAGGCATTTTTGTTGTTGTCAGAATACTTCATTATAAGTTAACATTACAAATTATGATGCTTGTGTTCTTGTTGTTTTGTAAAATCAGGTAGATGCTATCAGAGAAGGGAAAAACATCTTCTGGGTCACAGAGTTTGCTCCTTTGTAATACTGTGGGTTTGACCTTGTCTCCGTGACCATAAATAGTAATCAATATTCATCTGATCTATTCTTGAGTACTCCTTGTGATGGGACCTTAACAACCTTTTCCCTGCAAATTATTTCAAAATGTAATCAACCATGCATTTAGAAATACTTCCCTAATGTTTAACCTAATGTCCAGTTTCAGGTTGTTGTACCTTGTTAAACCACCCTTAATGACTTTAAAGAATTCATTTTCCTGTTGGGTGTATCACCTCCCAAGTATCTACACTCTATTATGAACATTTGTTCAGTCTATTCTCTAAACAGAATTGGGCAAAAAACATTCCCTTAACTCACTCCCTCCAAAGACCATGCCCTGCAAATTCCCCATCGACCATATTACTGCAGTCTAGATTCCGGCCCTCTCAAGAGCCGGAGTGTCTACATTTTTAAATGTACAACTGATACAGTGTTTTCTTCCTGGCATTGAGCAAAGCTATCCCCTAAATTTAGTCATCTTGGGAATAGAAATGAATCAACTAATGTGATAATATTAGTAATGGTAGGTGACTAAAATGGCCTTAATGTTCCTCTCAGCATGACTAAATCTTAAATGGGTTTCTTCCTGACTATAGTTCTTTGATTTTCCTTTTCTTAGGGCATTTACTTTAAAATACTTGCCTTTATAAATTCTTTCTCTGCCCCTTGAAGATGTAAATCTTATATAACCCAGAAATGTCTCTTGAAAAGACCCGGAAGCCATTCCTTTGAAATGTAATCAGGAAAGACAACACCCCGTCTTCCAGGCGCCACAGGAGAATAGGAGCCTAACCTGAATAAGTGCCAATCAGCAAACACAGATTACCTAAGCACATTGGCCAATTACCCCCCAACATCCTCTAATACCTTCTCCTAGCTTATCTCAATGATTACATCTCTCCTGCCATTTGTTTCAAAGGAACAAACCATCTTGGGTAAAGTTTTCCTCACTGTTTAACCGGTCCAACGCAATTTTTCTTTTGTATAGGTAAAGATTGAGGCAGCTTCAGCTTCTATAACATACTGAAACATCTGAAATCCTTGTGTCTTCTCTTATCCCTTCTCCAGGGTAATCTCCACATAACAGAGCCATGGTGAGCATTTAAAAAAATTAAATTCAGTTATATTCTTCCTTGGTTAGAACTCTACAGCAACTCAAGACCATCTAGAAGACTATTATCATGGTCCAGACAAGAGATGATGGTGATGGTGGCTTTGGCTAGGGTGGTAAGGGATGAAATAATGAGAAATGGTTAGATTCCAGGTATGTTTTGTAGATGGAGTCAACAAAATTTAATAACATTGAATGTGGAGCTTATTTATTATTCAAAGAAATAAGCATGTGCCCGAGGTTTTGGTGTAAGCAATGGAGTAAAGGGTATATTACAACTAAATGGAATGAAGAAGGAATAAGATTGGGGATATGAAATAAGATATATATAGATAGATAGATAGATCTTATGTATACATTCCTATATGTATATATCCTCTGTTTTGGCTATTATTTGTACTTTGACCCCTGTTACTAACATAGAGTTCCTAAAACCATTGTGATTTCCTGAGTGATAGGAGTGTCTTTTGTTCTATTGAGACAGCTCTTAAAAAGATAAGGTAAGATTAGAAGCCCGGAACTTTCAGGCCTACCTGCTATCTGGCAGAAATGTGTGAGGGGCTAACAATTTGTCATGACCATGTGATACAGCCTTCATAAACCCCCCTAAAGCAGCAGTCCCCAACCTTTTTGGCACCAGGGACTGTTTCCATGGAAGACAATTTTTCCCTGAACTGAGCTGCGGGGGTGGGGGGTGGTTTCAGGATGATTCAAGGTCTTATATTTCTTGTGTACTTTATTTCTATTGTTATTACATTATAATATGTAGTGATATAACTATATGGCTCACCATAATGCAGAACCAGTAGGAGCCCTAAACTTCTTTTCCTGCAACTAGACAGTCCCATCTGGGGGTGATGGCAGACAGTGACACCCGAAGTGTGTTGCTTATGTCCAGTCTACACTGCAATCTTATTTTGCTTGGTGTCACTGCAGAAAACCTGGCCTCACAAACATAGGATGTTGAAAATGGAAGCAGGCTTTTCACTGTCTTTGTGGCAATCTCAGAATATTCCACCTCAACTTTAATCTACCAGGTATGTAGATTTGAAATTGTCTCAAACATATTTTAAGGCCACCATCATTTTGCTCTTAAGCAGCTGACCCTCTTCTAGCATGGACAAATCTGACTCACCCAGTTTATTCACAAACAGGTCATGGATCCATTCCTCCCAAGTTTGGGGGTGTTTGTGGTTGGGAAGTAATGCTAAAACTCTTTTGAAAGCTGAGATAGGTGATCCTTCAGCAGCTCGGAAAAAGACGGCCCTGGCTCAGTCTCTTTCAAAATCTTTGCTAATTTTTGAAAGATGTCAAACATCCCAATGTTCACTCATCAAACCCGTAATTCCAGTTTGGCTTTGAATGCAGCCACTTTACCAGCTAACTTGAACATAATTATTGTTCTCCCCTAAAATGACAGATTAAGTTCATTGAACAGGTTTAATAGGTTACACAAGTAAGCAACTTTTGCTACCCATTCTGTGTTACTGAAATGTACTGCTAGTAGTAAATGTTTTTTTTTAAAAGCAATCTCTAGAACAGCTCTCATAAGTCAAAAACTCTGCCCAGTGATCTACCTTTAGTAGTAGTTCCTGAAAAACAAACACAGACAGGCTGCCAAAGTGAGGAGAGAAACATGGCCCAAATAAAAGAAAAGATCAAAACTCCAGAAAAAGACCTAAATGAAATGGAGATAAGCAACCTATCAGATACAGAGATCAAAACACTGATTAAAAGGGTACTCAAGAGAGTACCTCAACAGCATAAAAAATGATCTAGTTAGAAATAAAGGATACACTAATAGAAATGAAGAAAATTTATAGGTAAACCACAGTAGAGTGGATAAAGCCAAGAATCAGATCAGTGATTTGGAACATAAGGAAGAAAAAAACAACCAATCAAGACAACAAGAAGAAAGAATCCAAAAAACAAGGAGAGTGTAAGCAACCTGTGGGACAATTTCAAGTGTTCCCACATTCACATCATAGGGGTGCAAGAAGAAGAAAAGAGCAAGACATTGGAAATTTATTTGAAAAAATAATGAAAGAAAACTTGCCTGATTTATTGAAGGAAGTAGACATGCAAATCCAGGAAGCAAATCCAGAGAATCCCAAACAAGATGGGTGCAAAGAGGCCCAGTCCAAGACACATCATAGTCAAAATGCTAAAGGTTAAAGATAAAGAGACAGTCTTAAAAGCAACAAATGAAAAGAGAAGCTAGTTACCTGCAGGAGAATTCCCATAAGACTGTCAGCCGATTTCTCAAAAGAAAATTTTCAGGCTAGAAGAGACTGGCAAGAAATACTCAAAGTCATGAAAAGCAGGGTCCTAGAGCCAAGATTGATCTACCCAATGAAGATATCATTTAGAATTGAAGGGCAGATAAAGAGCTGCCCAGAGAAAAAAAAAACTAAAGGATTTCATCATCACCAAACCATTATTGTATGAAATATTGAAGAAACTTATTTAAGAACAAGAAAATCAAAACTATGGATAAAAATGACAATGAATAAATACCTGTCAATATTGAATCTAAAAAACAAACTAAGCAAATAAGAACAGAGACAGAAACCTGGATAGGAAAGCATTTTGAAGGTTGCCAGATGGAAAGGGACTGTAGGAGAATGGGTGAAAAGGTGAGGTGATTAAGAAGTACAAATAGAGAGTTTATAGGATAGACAGGGACATGTAAAGTAAGTAGATTGGCCAAAGAACTTATACCCATGACCCACTGACATGAACAATAATAGTGCGCAGTTGGCCTAAGGGGTAGGGGTTGCTGGGTGGAGAAGAACAAAGGAGAAAAACTAGAACTATAATAACATAATCAATAAAAATAATTTAAAAAATTCACCCTGGTTGGTATGGCTCAGTGGATTGGGGGCTAGCATGCAAACCAAAGGGATGTGACCAGTTTGGTTCCTTGCCAAGGCACATGCCTGGGCTGTGGGCCAGGTCTTCAGTAGGGGGCATGCAGGAGGCAACCACACATTAATGTTTCTCTCCCTCTCTTACTCCTTTCCCCTCTCTCTAAAAATAAATAAATAAAATCTTTTAAGAAATTTATCTAAAAAATAACAAAAAATAAATATCAGACTGTCCCAAAATTTTGTAACTTCTATTTGTTCCCCTAAAACTTCATTTGTCTTTCTCCCATTAAGCCTATCTTTTCCTTCCCATAGAAATTTTTTCTCTTAGCTCCCTTTATCCATTAAGCTGGAATAGAAACCTGTTTCTAGTTATTCAGGAAATGCTCCTCTGTGCCCTTATATGCCTATGAGCAAATTTTGGTTTTTATCTAGTTAATCTGCCTATTAGGAGTGAACTCACAGGTCCCCACCATGTTTACTCACAGTAGAAGAAAAGTTGCCTTGGAACAGTAGTGAAAATAGATCTAATTTCACTGTGAGTTCTGTCCAGAGAGTATACAATAATATAGTATGGAAAAATAGACATTTGTTGAAGAAAATACCAGGTACAAGAAACATTGTACATAGGACAATGGCACCTCAGTCCCCTTCAAAGTAGGCACCTTAGGACCTCACACAGTTCTCCCAGCATCTCCCCCACTGTTCAAAATGCTCTTCAAAATCCTTTGTTGAAATCATCATCAGCTTCCTCATTATATTTTTCTAAATCTCATTCATGGTCTGAAATCTCTTCCCTTTCAAAAGTGATTTTAGTTTTGGGAAAAGCCAGCATGTTGTCATGATGAAGCTGCCAATCACCAGTTGCCAGTAGCTGTGGGCATTTTCATTATATTGCATCATCTGACTGACAGAAAACATTGAGATAGTATTCCTTATTAGTTGTTTAGCCTGGAAGGGCATACTCATGATGGGCAATACCTTCCCAACCAAAAAACACAGTTAACATGGCTTTGATCTTGCTACAACTTTGCTGTGCCTTCTTCAGGAGTGGAGAACAAGGCAACTTCCACTCCGATTACTGGGCCTTCATTTCCAGAGGATAGCCATGAACCTATGATTCACCTCTGGTTACGGCCTTCTTGAGGAAATCTGGTTCATTGGTAGCAGTTTGAATCAAGTCATTAGCAACTGCAGCATGATGTTCCCTCTGCTCTGGTAGCAGAAGTCACAGAACAAATTTTGCCATGGCATATTTTCTACCAAGATCCTTAGTCAAAATAGCAGAAACAGTAACTTTTGGAATCTTCAGATCAGCTTCTAGTTCTCACTCTGTCAACCACTGACTTTTCTTGAGTGTTGATTACATATTCAATGTTCTAAGGCGGTCTGCTTGTTGCAGGCCTTCCAGAATGAGATCACTTTCAACAGATTCTCAACCACCTTTGAAGCATTTGTGCCACACTTTTATTTGTGCTGCACTCTTTGCATCTGCTTAATCATCTGAGTAGTTTCCACAGAGGAATATTCAAGCTTAATCAAAAATTTGATGCAAAATTCATTGTTCTACTTGCTTAGTCATTTTGAATGCAATGGCCACACAGTACACATGCTCACACAATGGCATCTAACACCCCCACTGACTAGTACAGTGAAGTCATCACTGTTCATGCATGCACAATCCAGTCCACTCTCCTTGGCTGTCAGGTTACATCAATGTCTGCAAACTGTTCTAATTATATTAATAATGGCTGGACTTATTCCAGACATACCTAGTATAAGTAAAGAGTTAAATACATATTAACTCTTTATAAATAAGTAAATATATTTATAATGCAATTGGGTAGAAGAAACAAGAAAAATAAAATATGTTATATGTTGAAGACTGAGACATGTAAGCCAGAGAGCCCTACTTAATAGAAAACATGAAAAAAATCAGAGACTCATAGAAATAGAAAGAGTAAAAGAACTTTGCTGTATAAATTTTGACTTAGTATCTTGAACCACAAGGATAATAAGTGAACTCTGTCCAGTTCCCCAAAGGGTTATAACTAGCAGGTTTGAACTTAATGACATTTAAAAAACTGATGATTAGACTTGCTCTCCATGACTTTCCACCCCCTTGGAGCCAGTTGTTCTGGATTTAACACCCACACTGCCCATTTATCCACTCTGTCACTCACAGCAAGCCTCCTTCAGCTCAGCCTGTTCACCCTGCTTTCTGTGTCTCTGACTGGCAGCCCTTCTCCTATTATTAATACCAATGGAAAGAATTGCGCTTACAGACTGTCCAAGTAAAATTGATTACTCTTGCCTTGTTTTTATTAAAATAAAAGACAAGGCAATTAACATTCACTTCTAACTATATTCTGGCATAAATCAAGCTTTTATTGGTATCCCTCTAAGTAATTCAGAATATTACATTGGTTAGTGAACACTTTGTTTCAATTGCTTCCAAGTCAAATGTATTTGGCTCTAACCTCTGGAAAATTAAGGAGTTTATAAAAATGCCAGAAAAATGACATAAACAACCAAACATCAACTGAATACAAATGGACAGAGCATCTTTGATATTTAACAGAATCAGTCCCAAAGGCCACAGAGTGACCACTGCTTATTATCAGTAATTAATGTTGACCTTGGAATTAACTTGTGTTGCATGTGTCTCAAAAAAATCTTCATATATTTATCATACCTGATAAGTATTTTATAATTATGTTAGGTATTAATTTTGAGGTTTCTTCTCTCCCTTTCTCTCTGCCTCTTTCCCTTTCTTCTTTTTTTTTTTAATTTTATAAGATTTTATTTATTTATTTATTTATTTATTTATTTATTTATTTATAGAGAGGGGAAAGGAGGGAGAAAGAGAGGAAGAGAAACATCAATGTGTGGTTGTCTCTCACATGCCCCCACTGAAGACCTGGCCCACAATCCAAACATGTGCCCTGAGTGGGAATCAAATTGGCAACCTTTTGGTTCACAGGCCGATGGTGAATCAACTAAGCCACGCAAGCCAGAGATCCCTTTCTTCTCTTTTCTTCCTCAGTTTCTCCTTCCTTCTATGGCCCTTTAAATTTTATCAAAAAGTCCTCATTTATAATTTACAGGGATCATTGCTAAATGAAAATGTGAGCCCTTTTGTTCAAAAAGCAAAAAAATATATATCATTAAAGGTACTAAAATATAAGGTTTTTTTTTAAAAAATGCTTCTACTTATGTAATAAGATAATAATATATGAGCAAGACCACAAACTTACAAGTTATGAAGAAAGTATTTTATTTCCAAATAAAGCATTAATTATAATAAATGTAATTTTATTGTTTAAAGTTGGGCTTCTGCATGATATATCATGTGAAATGACCCCAGTCCCGGAGACCTGGGCAGACACCCCTGGCACAGATCAAGTGCAGGAGGAGTTCAGTCCATGCACCTGCCCTCATATGGAAGATCCTGGGGTCACTGCCACAGGACTGACTGCCCTGAGAGGAGAAAAGAGGGCCTAATCTTGTAACTCACATGGCGATAAAGACCATACTGACCAATCTTGATTCCTCTCTCTGCTTAGGTCTATATATTCTCCTGACTGCAAACTTGGGCCTTGGGACTGGGACCTTAAAAGGGGTCAGAGGAGGGTAGAGAGAGTGTTAGGAAGGCAGAAAAAAAGTTGTCTTGTTGCATTCCAACCAGAGATTTTTCTTACTGTAGGCATACAATATTATATTAGTTTCAGGTATAGAACATAGTGATTAGACATTTATATACCTTAGGAAGAGATCACCCTAGTAAGTCCAGCACCCATCTGACACCATTCATAGTTATTACTATACTGTTGACTATATTACCCATGCTGTACATTACAACCTTGTGATTATTTTACAATCAGGGATTTATACTTCTTAATTCCTTTTACCTTTTTCATCACCCTCCAACTCTCTCATCTGTCTGACCATCAATTTTCTCACTATATCTATCATTTTTTTCTGTTTTATTTGTTCATTTATTTTGATTTTTAGATTCCACATGTAACTGAAATCATATGCTATTTGTCTTTTTCTGTCTGACTTATTTTACTTAGCATAGTGCTCGCTAGGTTCATACATGTTGTCACAGACAGCAAGGTATCATTTTTTCTTAGTGGCTGGGTAATATTCCATTGAATATATGTATCACCTCTTTTTTATCCATGTGTCTATTGATGGCCATTCAGTTGCTTCTGTAGCTTGGTTACTGTAAATAATGCTACAATGAATATAAGGGTGAATATATCTTTTTGAATTGGTATTCTGGATTTGGGGGAATGAATACCTAAAAATGAAATTGGTGGGCTATATGGTAGTTCTATTTTTACTTTTTGAGGAAATTCCACAGTGATGGCACCAGTCTGCATTCCCACCAACAGTGCACATGGGTTCCTTCTTCTCCACATTCTCACCAACACTTGTCGTTTGTTGATTTATTGATGATAGCCGTTCTAACGGGTGAAGTAATACCTCCTTGTGGTTTTGATTTGCATTTCCTGGATGATTAATGACATTAAGTATCTTTTCTTGTGTCTGTGGCCCATCTGTGTGTCTTCTTCAGAGAAATGTCTATTCATGTCCACTGATGATTTTTTAGTGGGATTGTTTATTTGATTGTTTATGTCAAGTTGTATAATATTTTTACATATTTTGGAATCAATATCTTATCACATGTATCATTTGCAAATTTCTTCTCCCATTTAGTGGGTTGTCTTTTTATTTTGTTGATGGTTTTCTGTGCTATGCAAAACTTTTTAGTTTGATGTAGTCCCATTTATTTATTGTTTTTGTAGTCTGTGCCATAGAAACAAATCCAAAAAATATTGCTAAAGTAACTGGACTCCGTATTTAACCTCCTGGCAAAGACAGCTGAAGTTGGTCCTAATCCTTGTGAGAATATCTCTGTGAAATTTGAAAAGATGATAATCTACTATAAATAGGTGGATAAGCCTAGACTTAAAATTAAGAAACAGGTCTGTAAAATCAGAGTTAAGCATCTTAGAAAATATTTATTATGCACATCCAGAGAACCTATCAGCTGACTTTGTTCCAGGAGAACTCAGAAGTTTTTCTTTTCACCAAAGCAACGAGAAACACTCTAGTTAAGGGGCATCACTGTGGAGCTTAGAATAATCTAAGATTATTCTCTCATGATAGGATTGACAGTAGAAAATGCTGTTAGGTAACTGGATTCTATAGCATCAATGGGGATAATGAAATTCCAGTATAACAGAGTCTATATAGACTACAGAAGCAGAGTAAATGTTATATCCTATAACATATAATGGGGCTGGAATGACCATTATGGGATATTGACCTATAGAGATCTATGGCAATGTCTAAAGAGAGCCTGATCATGAAACAGCAAGTGATTATACAAATGGAAATGCCCAATATGAGCTGTGTATTTTCAGACTTAATCAATCAAAAGGTCAAGCAGGCATAGCTGTAATCTATTCTGAAAAGTAAGTGATTCATTTGAGGTCAGACCCCAGCAATTCCGTGGGGTATAAGTTCCATGAACAGGTAACACATATGTCTTGCCACTTGCCTATGTAGCTATAATTCTTTTCCTTCAGCTCATCCTTCGTGTTAGAGAGCGTTCTCTATGACCCACTGACAGAACAGCAACAAAAAAAGCAGGCCCGACTAACAAAGTATCCTCAAAACATTTATAAAATCTAGAAATAAATATCTGCCAACTACAAACCCACACATAGATGCTCTTAACATACAACAATGCTGGAAAATTCTCCTAGCACTATGTTCTTGACCTTTAACTGTTTGGGGAAGAAGAAGTAGCCAGACATAGGGATATATATACAGAGAAATCCTTGTAAAGTGGCAAATGGCTTGTCTTGTTGGTCAGTGAATTAGACAGATTAAGATTCTAATACAGAAAACCAAAAGTTCTGGGAAGAGGCATATGGTAGAACCTACTGGAGGAGGCACAAAATCTGTAGATCTTTATGTTTTAGACAGTATTCACAACAAAGGAATAACTAAAAACCAGGGACCTAGAATGACTTGAATAGTAAATATCAATCCGCTTTGGTCCTTGGTAACCCTAGTGTTTGTTCAATGAACTCAAGAACAGAGGAACAATAGTGACAATAAAAGGAGGCTTGTCCATCAGTCCTACATCCTGGATTTTCTGTCACCAATGTGAATATAGCTACTGATGAATACCTAATCTGGAAGCAACAGTAATCAACACAGAGCACTAAGCACAGAGCACACAGCACTAAGATGGTACTATATAGTAATATAGTACCATCCCTGAAGTAACCAAGCAACCACTTGAGAGTAAGCTGATTGGGCTCTTTCTCCTTAAGAAGAAGCAGTGTTTGATTCTTACTAGGACAAATGTGTTTGCTTTCCCTTATTTTTAGCACTGTATTTGAGAATTGAGAGTGTCTATCTACGATTCTCAATGAAATAGCCTGGGACAGAAGGTGAGGAAATGGGCAGATGAGCACAGGACCCACTGATTCGATAATATACTAAAGCACGATAGTCTCTTAAAGTCTCAGCAGAAGTATCTGCTAAAATAGGGACACTATTTTTTAAAATATGAGATTACTTTCAACTACTAATCATTGTATGATGTTCTATCTCAGTTAGTTAGAATACAATGATCTAAGAATCAAAGAGCAGAAGTAACAGTGGCCCTTCTCACCATTACTCCCAGTCACCATCTTGAGTAAGATGTGCTTCTTGTCCCTAAAATTCTAGGTGGTATTAGAGTAAAAGTCCTGGTCACCAGAGTGGTGATGCTTTTTCCAAGAGATGCATGCAGAAAGTTACCCATAAAATATAAAGCTATGCTTACTACCTGGGCAGTTTAGGCTCCTCTTTCTGGTAGAACAGCACAGGCAAAGAGAAATATTGTACTCTGAGAGAAGTTAACCCTGATTACCATAAGAAAGTGCATTGATGCCAAATAAAGGGACAAGAAAGTATATGTTTAGAATTTAAAGGATTTACTGAAAGAGCTTTTAGTGTTCTGGTGCCTGTTGTTAAATTAATAACTGTAGTAATTATGAGCTGACATGAGAAAGTAACCACCAAACTCCAAGGGGATGACAGTTGGGTTACCCATTGTGCAAGGAATCTAGGCCAGCAGAAGAACTGGCTGAGAGTAAAATGAGCAACAATTGGGTGCTGGTTGAGGAGTGATTTAATGAATATGGTCTCCAACAACAGCAAAACGGTACTGTTAGAGACCAACAGTAGCAAAAACACAACCCCACTTTTGTCTTCATTTCCTATTATTGTAAAGTATATTTTATCTTTGAAAAAACTGGCTGTCATCTTAAAGAACTAGTGATCAAGTATAGTAAAAATAAAGTGGAGCCACAGCATGGGGACAACTGTAAGTGCTAGAGAATTAGTCTCCTCAAGAACAGTATTCAGCAAATGGTGGAAGAGTGTTGAAATAAATGCCCCAACTTCTTGGGGCAACTACCTCTGATATGACAACTCTCAGGGGTGAATTACAGACCCCTGGAGGTCATCATCAGGACTGAACTATAGTTCACAACAGCAGCAATTTCCTCATTAATGCACCTTTATTGGCTTTATTCCCCTCACTGGCTCACTTCCCTACCTTCCTACTGATTTTCTTGGATCATTTGCCAAACCAATTACTTTCACTCAAATCCTTATCTCAATGTCTGTTTGTGGGGGAAGCCAACCTAAGCCAATCTTGCAGAAGCGCAGGAGGACTATCAACTCACATAAAAATCAATTGAAGGATATGTAGTAGAAAGGGTTTGTTTTCCTTAGAGAAATGAAAAAAACAAAATGTCTTTATTAATTTAATTCTTAAAAATTAAGAATACAGAAGGAGTGTAACATTCCATAGTTTACCATACAAGACCTAATTTCTGATATTTGGAGCCATTAGAAGAAATACTAGATGCAAAGAGATTAATATAATCTTTCTCAAAGTGATCTAACCAAAGGGAAATAGTCTGGATTTGTTTTATTAGATGTGTTCACAGTCGTAGAATACTTTTATGTGGGGAAAAAAAAAGAGGTATTCTTAGGTTAAATACCTGATTCATATCTCATTATTTTGTAAAACAGGGAAATTAATTGTGGATAATTATTGATGAGACAGAAGTTTTTGACATTAATCATTAATATAATATGTTTCTAGGGTATGTTATAGAACACTTTTCTGTGTTATCTACAACCAGCACATTGTAAAAACTAATGGTGAACAGTGGGCTCCATTAGGTAGTGTCTGGTAATAAAACTCACTATTAATTACCCTTCATTTATGTATTTCTTGAGGATATTTTTTAAAGAGTAAGTTGTGCGCCTGGCTGGTGTAGCTCAGTGGATTGAACACAGGCCTGTGAACCAGAGGATCGAGGTTCAATTCCCAGTCAGGGCATATGCCTGGGTTGCAATTGAGTTCCCTGCAGGCCAGTTCCCAGCAGGGGACGTACTAGAGGCAACCATACATTGATGTTTCTCTCCCTCTCTCCTTCCCCTCTAAAGATAAATAAATATTAAAAAAAATAAAAAATAAAAAAAAATAAAGAGTAAGTTGTTCTATATGACAAAAATGGTTTGCAGTACGTGTAGCATTGTCCTAGGTTCAACATCTAGGAAGGATTCCTCACTTCCTAATCCCAAATATAGATCTTACCATCATCCTGGTGCTAAATCAGAAGGAATGAACATGTTAAATCATAAACATAAAATGAAACAAGAAGAGATCTATAAAAAGGAACTAGGACCAAATTGACAAGAATTACAGATAAAATAACTATGAAAGATAAAGGGTATTCAGGGTATTAAATTCAGGAAATTTCTTTAATGCAGGGTATTCTGCATTAAAGAAAATGAAACAGAGAAAATGTTTGAAGATAAAATTTAGGGAAAAAATCCAAAAATAACAATAATTGAATCTATAGATGAAAACTTTTTTTTTTTGGAAAACAGATTCAGAGGAGTTTCTGCAAACTGAAAACCAAAGAGATCACTGGAGAATTCAAGAGGCAAATTTCAGCTAAAGAGATGGACTTCCTGACACACTTGAGACTTAAGAGTTTGTTGTCTTGCTTACCTCACAGATCTAATAAACCACTAAGATCTATTTTTCTCCACATTTTGAAAATCTTTGCAATTCACTTACTTCTTTATGTGCCCAGTATCTTCGTCCTGCTTCATGGCCATTGTGTTTGAATTACTGTATAATTTTTATGTTTGGTCTCATGGTCCCTCAAGTTCTTCTCCATGGTATAGCCAAGTGATCTTTCTAAAACCTGACCATGTTAGACTTCATGAGCCCTGTGATCCTGGAAAACAGCACTTATTCAGAAGTTGCCCACATTTTTGAGTTCCAGGGTATGGCTTATGGTGAAGAACCATTCTTGCATGTTACGACCGAGATACAACTCACAGATGCCACTATGTTTACCTATGACAGTCAGACCACACACTCCAAATTCCCATGATTTTCCTCATTAATGATTAGCTCAACCCACCCACTTTTTCTACCCACTGATCAATCTGGATTACATACCAGCTAATTTCACTTGACCAATCTTTGCTAAGCTTCTGTTCTTTCTCATTCCCTGAATTTTTACCAATCCTCAACATAATTTGGTATACAACCCTTCTAAAGTTCCCTTCCAGGAATAAGCTGATCTCAGGGTAAAACTTCTCTGAACTACTCTCCATCTAATTATACTACTTCTCTCAACTGATTATTGTCTAGTCTTGTTCTAGCCACCTTAAAAAATAAAACTCCTTTCTTTTCTCCCTGACCCTCTGTGATGCTACTTGTAGATGTGACAGTTGGAGCATTTGTCCTATTGCAGTCATTCCCCTTTCTCTCTTGCAACAGTCTGCCTCCTTTATTGTAGTTATCTTTTTGAATAATAACGATTTACTTATCTAAGTCTTGATTTCTTTTTGTTAGACAAACCAGTCTGATTATACTACTCCCCTACTTAGAAAACTCACTGACTTTTCACTGTTTTTAAGATAAAGCCCAAATTTCCCTTGTCTACAAGTCCCTTCCTGGGCTAATTTGCCCCACACCCATACCTCTTTAATCCCATTTCCTTTGGCTCCTAAACCTCCTTCCTTGCTGTGCCCCTTTCTGTAAATTCAAACAGTCTTGCAAGTTTTTACAGTTCCTTAAGATATTATGCTTTCTCTAATTTAGACTTGCCAGCTTTCCCCCTCCTCCTCTTGCCCTCAGCATTTCTCAATTTATTCTGCCTATTTCTCAGTCCTCTGACTTGTTGTTTCTTCATCCAGATCTTCCTGGACCTCCTACATGGGGCCTTGGTCACTGTTTGAGTTCTTTTAAAAACTTCATGTGCTCTTCCTCTCATACCGATATAGTAACGGCTTCTTTGAAGATCTTCTTTATCAGAAGCACGGTGACTATGTGCTTTCCATTGTGACACCAATATTATCTGTCACATGGAGGACAACAAATATCAATTTGTATCAGTGAAATTGTATTAACTAAATGAAAAAAGGGTTGATTGCTACGACACAAAAAACAATACTGAAAATAGTGGAATCTGCTTCTAGCAAAAAAGAGTTTTAGTATTATTTTGGTTATAAGTGACAAAAACTGAACTTGAACTAATTGACATAAGTAAGATTATACTGTCACAAGAAAATTAAGATAAGAAATGTGGATTAGTTAGGGATCTCTGAATAGTACATTCTAGGAAACTTCTTGGTTTTACTATTTTTTTAAAGTTATTCTCATAAATATTTGAAATCCACTGGGTTAGGATTTCCACA
Organism: Artibeus jamaicensis; assembly: GCF_021234435.1. Classification (NCBI taxonomy): domain Eukaryota; kingdom Metazoa; phylum Chordata; class Mammalia; order Chiroptera; family Phyllostomidae; genus Artibeus; species Artibeus jamaicensis. The sequence goes on along the minus strand of NW_026521844.1, from coordinate 14,348,142 downwards.
ATTGAGGAGGCCCCGTATCATCTCTAAACAAATCTCTGTGATGAGAGGAACATAATTTCTTGCTTGGTTATGTTGTATACTCACCCCAGCCTGTGATGGTGGAGCAGTGTCTGAACTCAAGATCGAGAGGGGGAGAACGCTGAATGCCACTACGCATGTTAGTGCTGCTCCAGCCAGCACCAACAGCAGTACAGGCAAAGGCAATTGAACCCTGTAGGTGGTCACAGAGCTGAACTGCTAACAAATGAACCCAGAGCCCAAGCATCCTCAGAATGTGATTTGTCCACCACACTCCTCTTTGCTTTCTGAAAGTGTGTGAATCCATGGCTCATAGCTCACTTCCTTTCCTTCTAGTTTCTATAGAAGGAAATATTATATGACTATGCATTAATATTTAACATTAAAGACATATTTAGCAATCCATTTTCTTTCCCACAATAAGTAGAAAGCATTTCAGTGCATTTCTAAGTAGACATTTAAGAAATAAGTTTTCTATTGTAGTCATAGGACAGGACAAACATAGAAAACAAATTCCAAAATCCAGTGAGTGTGCCATTAAACACTGGTCACACAGGTAACGATAGTGATTACAACTTAGTATTGTAGAGGAAATACAAAAACCAAGAGGCATTGAAAATATCCCAAAATACTGTAGAGAAAATTATCATATTCATTCCTTTGTAGTGTCAAATATATGACCCTAAAGAAGTCAAAAAAAGTGATAGAATCCTTCAAGCAAGGCAAAGTACTTTTGGAACCATAGTGTCAAAGCTGATGTGTCTTTTCTCCAAAGTATTTCTAATCTAGAGTTTATGGAACGCTTTCCTCTACCCTTTCTTTATCTTTACAAGTATATGCAAGAATTCCCTGCAAATAGATTTTAATAGTTCTTAACAGCAAATCAATCATTCCCCCTAGATATTCATACTGTCTCATGAAACCAGAAAAACAATTCAAATCTGGCCCGCCTCTCACTGGAATCCACATTGGAAGACCTTATTCCAAAGAACAGGGAGGCCTCCAATAGATGAGAGTAACTAAGGTCATTTGAATATGGGTGAATACAGGAACAAATTCCCGGGCTCTGTTACTCTCTTTGTTGAAAACCATTCTTTTGGAAAATCCTTTTCTTTAGCCATTGGACAACAAAATGCATTGTCAAGAAATTTTATAGCAATAATTATAAAAGATGTCCATTTGAACCCATTGAGGTCTCACTGATTTTATAACACCCAGCAGACCTCCCTGCAGGAGAACACTATATTTATGTGAGCAATATATGCGAGAATTGAGATCGTAAAATTAAATGACCACATAGAACTGTCATTTATATGATGAGCGCCTACATATGTGAAGGCTGGTTTATTTTGCAGTGTCAGGTTGCGTTAAATGGTCCACTCTCGGTGAATGTTTTTAATCACGCATTTCTTCACTCTTTCTGCAATATTACACTTGAAGAACTGGTAAGCAGTTTGCGATGAAATGCTAAATGGTTACTGGCACTGCGATCCTGACAGAAGAGCTCACTAAAATAGAAGTACAGTACATATTGTATGCAATTGTTTTATGAGAGACATTATGGTTACTAGAATAACATTTCACCATTACCAACTGCTGAGAGAAAAGTCATTAAGATATTTGGCGAGCCAGCGCAATTTTTCAACAGAGCTATAGTACAAGACCTCAGAACAGCTTCCATGGAGGGAAGCTGGCTGTCTCACAAGGAAAAAAATCAGTTCTCAAGTCCATGTTGCTTGATTTATAGTACTTTATTTTCAGAGTCCAGTGAGGAAGTTACAGTATATGTTAGGAATGTCAGGAGAACAATAGGGAATGCTTATGCAAAATATACATGTACTTCAGTTACAAGTATTTTTATATATGTGTTTGTGATTGTGTGTGTAAAAGATTAAACTCTTGTGATAATTCTTATGACAGTGTCAATGCATTAAAACTCACCTTTTACATGGAAACTATTTTGCCCAGAAATAAACTTGTTTAAATTCTTAATTTCATTTTTTAAAATAAAAAGACATTAATGGATAGGAGAGAAAGGCAGGAAAGGTGTTACTCATATTTGATTTTAAAAATCAGCATAACTCAGAAAACTTTAAAGAAACAATTTCAGCCCAGAAGGCACTGTCTTTGACAAACTATTAAGGACATTTTTTTCACAGCACAGCAGATACCTTAAAAATGCTGAGCAGCAGCCCTTGGTTAAAAGAAGACTTTGAAAACCTGCTTGGCAAACAGCATAGCATTATTTTTTCAAAGTTTTCATGGCTTGCAAGCCTAGAGAAACTTAATTAAACTCAATGGAGAAAAAATTATTATAGAAGTTGAATAAGTCAAAATCTAAAATATTCAATAATTATTGCCTGTGGGGTTTGTTTTGTACATATTTTGGCCTCCTCTCTACCCCACCCTTTAAGGGATATCTGGGGCACAAACCTATGCTGCTCCCCTTGGCAACTTGGCTTCCTTTTAGTCTTCTTACAATTTATTAAGTGATGGTTTTAGAAACATAAGTACTTCAAGATTTTCTTCTTATTATTTGTGTGTTCCTACTTTCACCCACAGAATTGCTGTAATTAGAGATATAAAAATGACCCATTAGGCTCTGTCCACCCTTTGGGGTTTTAGCCACAGCTATTTCTTTATAGAGTTGCCTCCAGCCCTGACTCAAATACACTGCATTAAATGTCCCAATATGACATAACCCTCTCAAGATGGAGGAAAGTTTGAATCATTTAATACACAGAAACCTTCAGTGGTTCTCATGTATGCTACAGTTTCTAAAATAATATGTAGGCATCAGATCTCATCTCATTACTTTTCTACCTTGCACTTGTTTATGAACCGAAAGCCCAAAGTGAGCTCTCCAAGTAGACTATTAATAGCCTTCAGGCACTCGGTGTATGTGTCAATATTAAATCAATATTCTTTGTAATCAACATCTTGGCAGTCATTTATTATATCATCATGATAATCTCTATTCCAACAACAGTCTACACAGTTTTTTCCAGTAAACCCAAATTAACAGGAATTGTCAGTATCATAGTTATGTTTTATGATAAGTATAAGTATGAGGTCTGACCAGAAGACAGCCAGTCATATAATGTGAAAAAGAGAGACATTTATTCGAGAAGGTACAAGATACAAGAAACACTGTACATAGGACAATGACTCCTCAGTCCCCTTCAAAGTAGGCACCTTGGGACCTCACGCAGTTCTCCCAATAGCCATCAGCTGCCCTGTTGTATCTTCCTGAATCTCACTGATGGTCTAAAATCTCTTCCCTTTCAAAGGTGATTTTAGTTTGGGGAAATGCAGAAGTCATAGAGCACCAAATCTGGTCTATAGAGGGACTTAGTCACCTGGGTGATTTGTTGTTTACCAAATAACTCTAAGCAAGATGTGATGCATGAGCCAGCATGCTGTTGTGATGAAGCTGCTGATCACCAGTTGCCCATAGCTGTGGCCTTCTGAATCATCTGAATGGTTTCCATGGAGGAATGTTCAAGCTTAATGCAAAATTTGATACAGATTTGTTGCTCTACTCGCTCAGTCATTTTGAATGTGACAGTCACACAGTACACATGCTCACTCAATGGTGTCTACACCCTCACTGACTAGTACACTGAAGTCATTTTTCAAGCATGCACATTCCAGTCCACTCTCCCTGGTTGTAAGGGTAAGTCGATGTCAGGCAAACTGTTCCTGTTATGTTAACAATGGTTGAACTTCTTCCAGAGAGATCTCACATATCATTTTACCCTGTAGGGGTTGACCCAAAGTTGGAACATTATTTTCTTTTATTAATCAAGTCATGCTTTACCAGATAATGACAGAATATTTAAGGATCACTGGCTTTCAGATTTATATGGGATAACTTATAATTATTACATATTTAGTGTGATTAAATAGAGTGATAATAAATAATAGTATAATTACACATAAATGACTTTAAGAAACATACTATAGTCTGCTCTTTCAAAAATCAACATCTGATCATCATTTAAAAGAATAGAAGTGGTAAGGGGAAGTGCTAAGGAGTAGTGTTCTGAAGAATGGCTCTGAATTATGAAATACTATTTTATATGCCAGAGTAGTAAACGTGGAAAACTAATCTGGTACAACTTCATCCATTTCTCATTTACACTCAACACTGTGTCATTCATTTATGAATGCTTAAAATATATAGATGCCTAATGAGATGACTCCTGTTCATCAGGACACTCTTGACACCAAAACAGTACTGCAATTATCCCCAAAGCAACAGACTATTACCAAATTGAGTTATGTGCTATTTCTAGGATACTTTTAAATTCATAGCCTATCACATGAGTATAATATAAAATTCAGCTGATAATTCAAAATTTAGCTCAGAAAGAATATTTGTGCCACACACATAATTGCAAGTTAACATTTGAAAAATAGGAAAGTATTTAACAGAAAGATTCAGAGTTAATTAGATATTTATCTTCCAAAAAAATATAAATTAATATTGTTATGTGGCCATTGGTATATCACAGGAAAGGGATGGAATAAAACTACACTCTGAATCTGGGCAATCATTGGAGCTAATGCATTCTTTAAATTAAATAAATCAAGGTGTGACTTTTTAGAATTTGTCAATTGATTTTGACATTGAATTTCATACTTGGTTATGGAAATACTGCAAGATGGAGGATTCACACACATGTAGTTTGAATATAAGGCTCTTGAAAATTATACTATAAAATATATATATTTACCTACTTTAAATATAGACAGCACATCCAATATGAAAGATCATTATGTATATAGTTTACCACCCATCTTTTAAAGTTGATATCCATTTGTGGGGAGATACTATGTTAAAATATTAGCAGGTGTGTTTTGCTCCTATTCTACATTCATAGATTCCTTTATTTTTACCATGAAAGCATCTTTTAAACACCTTCTCATCACCTTCCATGACCACCCACAACAGCTAGAATTGAAACCCTCATTATGGCATGGTTTCATATTAAGGAGCATAGCCAACCAGTTACAAATGCAGACTATATCCAGACTTTCTGAGTTAAAATACCCACTTTGTAAGTGGATAATTGAATAATTTCAGGCAAGCTACTTAACACATATGTGTCTCAGTTTTCTCATATACAAAATAGGGTCACTGAATAAGTACAATTATACACATAAATTGCTTAGAATAGCATTAGTTACACACTGAGCATTAAATATTACCTACTTGTAGTTGTTACCATTTTCAAAATTCACTACTCCAAGTATCTAAACATAATGAGGGTTTGTTTTTTTGGTGAAGGGGTGGTTTGGGTTTTGGGGTTTTGTGTGTGTGTGTGTGTGTGTGTGTGTGTGTGTGTGTTTGCTGCTTCTACTCTCTCTTAGACTAAATTGAAAGATGACTTACTGAGGAGAAGAGTCAAGTTAGGGATCATGCCAGGAGTGGGGGAGTAAGTGCCAGCACTCCATCTCCTGAAGAAAAGGCAGAAGCCAAGGCAGTCTGAACTCAGCTGTGACAGTCACCCAACCTGGCTTGGTGCTTTTATCTATTCCTGAGACCCCATTCAGGTACCTGGTTTATACACCCATCCTACTTCAATATTAACAAATGTGACCCAGAAGCCTAGGGCACTTGCATAATTCTTCAGACAGAAGACAAAGACTTGGATTCCGTGTAGGGAAGTGAGGGCATATAGGAAAGCCTAGCCCTGCTTCAGATGAATCTAAAAGGACTAGGTTAAAAGAGCCCACCAAATTACTAAATCAATGAAATGTGTAGCGGTTACCATGTGTGTACTGCATTTCTGTTATGTTCTTGATCTTCCTCATGTGTTATCTCATTAACTTCCTCTTCAACTCTGGAATAGGATAATACTACACTTCTTCTTTACTAAATGTAGTGGTGAGATCCACCAAAGACACATCTTTAAAAAATGAATATATAATGCCAAGAATGCTGTTTGTGCCCCCTACAACAAAACAGGGCATCGGGCATATAAGAGAAGCCCTGCACTAGAACCATTTGAATGGGCTCTACTGTGTGCCAGCCTGATGATCTTGTCGAGTCACATAGCCTTTTGAGACCTCAATATTTTCATCTGTAAAGTAAGAAATATTACATTTGTGACCTTACAGATTTTTTAATGAACTCAATGACACAATAAATGTGAAAGTGTTCTTAAAACTGTGAAGTGCTCTATAATTATTATGCATAAATCTATAACCATATGTAAGCTGCTCCCTTATAAATGCCCCAAACCACCTCAATATAGACTCATCTTCTCTTGAGAAATGCACATCTATATGCAGAACGATAGCTTTGAAGTTTGCAGTAATAATAGGTAATTATTTTTAGTGAAATTCTTTATTGCTTTCTACAGAAAACCTACGTATATTGTTAAACAGTTAAAATGGCTCATTTCAAATTTTCTAAATGAAATAATTGGAGTAGGCAATAAAAAACATTGGCATAATTTATTTTGCTGCATTTTTTAAATAAATGACTTACAAGATTCAAAAGAGAAGATGCCAAACACACATACAACTTCTGTAGAGGGTGGCAAGCAATAATCATAGTATCTGAAAACAAGTGTCCCAATTAAAATAATAAAAAAGAAATTCAATATATATATTTATATTAAAAAACTCAAAGATAGGCAAATAATAGCTATGTTTCTGTCCCAAGTCCTGACAGTGGCAGTGGTGGGAATATCTGCCCCCTGAGTCAAAGAGGCCAAACATTCAAAGAACAACCCTACAGCAGTTTTCCAAATTTGATTTGATTTTACTATATAAACTGGTGTTTACTAAAATGAAATATACCAAAACGTGGTATATTTGTTACAATTCAACTTACATTAACACATTATAATCACTCAAAATTTATAGTGCACATTAGGGTTCACTCTTGGTGTTAACATTCTATGGGTTTGAACAAGTGTATAGTGATATGCCTTCTTCCTTTGTTACAGAAATACAGAGTATTTTCACTGTCTTAAAAATTTTCTGAGCTCTGCTTATTCAACCCCCAACCCCAACCCCTGGAAACCACTGAGTTTTTCACCATCTTTATAGTCTTTTCTTTTCCAGAATGTCATATAGTTGGGTTCATAGGCAGCTTTTTTAGATTAGCTTCTTTTACCTAGTAATGTGCATTTAACACTCCTCCATGAATTTGTATTGCTTGTTGGCTCACTCATTTTTAGTGTTACATAGTATTCCATTATATGGATGTACCACTGTTTATTTAACCATTTACCTCCCGAAGGACATTTTGGTTTTGTGTAGAAAACCTTCAGTGTTCTTCCTGTGTATCTCTCCTTTAATTTCATACCATTACCACACACATTTATGACTCTTCTGACAATATGTGTGGGTTTTTTCCACAGAAAGCAATTCTTTGTGACACCAGCTGGATGTCCTACAATTTAACTGAATTCTAACACTGTCTACCTGGACATAGCATCTGATACTACAGGTGAAGGGCTCAGCACCACAAGACTGCCCCCCTTCGACCAATCCAAGTACTCGTCCATAGGTGACCCACATATTTGTCTACCTTGGCTATAAATTAGAGGTTTCCATGACCTTCTCTACCTTGGATTCAATTATTTGTGAGAAAAACTCACAGATCTCAGGGAAACACTTACTTCTGTATACCAGTTTATTAAGAAATACAGATGAACAACTTGATGAAGAGATACACAGGTCAAGGTCTGGAACGGCCATGAATGAAGAAATTTCTGTTGCTGGGGAGTAAGAATGTGTCACCCTTTTGGTACATGGATGTGTTCACCCACCTGATAGCTTTCTGAACCCAGTACTTTGGGGATTTTTATGGGGGCTTCATCACATAGGTATGATTGATCATTAAATCCATTTCCAGCCCCTCTCCACTCTCTAAAGAATGGGATATAGGGCTAAGAGTTCTAATCTTTTAACTTCGGCTTGGTCTTTCTGGTCACCAGTTTCTATGCAGAAGCCACCCAAGGATAAAAGGTGCTCCAAGTGTTCTTATCACATAGGAATATACAAGGTTTTGGGGAACTCTGTTCTAAGAACAGGGAAGGAATAGCAGGGATATCAACTATATTATTTTTTATTCTAAATTACAATATTGCAGATTACATCCAAGTTTTGGCAATTATGAACAAAGCTGCTATAAGCATCCATGTGTGGGATTTTGTATGGACGTGAATTTTTAGTTCCTTTGAGTAAATATAAAGGAATGTGACTGCTGGGTTATATGGTAAAAGCATAGTTTTGTAGGAGAGCCAAAACATCCTCCCAAGTGGCATTGTTACATTGTGGGAATCTTACATTCCCACTAACAATGAATGAGAGCTCCTGTTGATCTACATCCTCATCAGCATTTGGTGCTGTTGGTGTTCTAGATTTGGGCCATTCTAATAGGTGTGCAGTGGTATTTCATTGTTATTTTAACCTGCATTTTCCTGAAGACACGAAGTTGAGCATCTTTTCATATGCTTATTTGCCACCTGTATTTTTTGGTATAATTCTTTTAAGGTTTTAATTTACATTTTCCCTGATTACTAGTGAAATTGAGCATCCTTACCTTCATTTATTGGCCATTTAATTTTTTCTCATATGAATTACCTACTAATATCCTTTGCACATTTTCATTGGGAAGTTGTACTTCTCTTTGTCATCTGTGTACCACAAATATCTTTTCTAAGTCTGTAACTAGTTTTTCCATTTTGCTTGCAGTTTAATTTTGTGCAAATGTTTTAGTTATAATGTAGCAAATATATCAGAATTTTCTTTTATGATTTCTACTTTTTATTATTTCCTTGAGTAAATAAATATTTCCTTGTCTTGGCCAGGTAGTTCAGTTAAACTACCTGGCCAAGGTAGTTTGATTAGAGCATCATCCTGAGACACCAAGATTGAGGTAGTTTGGTTCTAAACACCAAGACTGAGGTAGTTTGGTTCTAACCACCAAGACTGAGGTAGTTTGGTTCTAACCTCAGTTGGTTACAGCATCATTTTGAGACACCAAGATTGAGGGTTGCACTCCAGTCAGGGCTCATACAAGAATCAACAAATGAATGCATAAATAAGAGGAAAAACAAAACAATGACTCTCTCTCTCACTTTCTTTCTCTCAACAATTAATAACTAATATAATAAAATAATAATAAAAACGAATTTCTTCCTTACCTGAAAATCATAGATAGCCTTATAAATTTTTCTTAAGAAGTTTAAAAATATTGACGTGAATATTAGCCACGTGGATAAAGAATTACCTGGCCTCTTTCTAGCTTCCAGGGGTTTCCCGGCAAGCTGGGTCCCTCAGCTTGCAGCTGCAGCCCTTCAGTCTCAGCTCCCATTGTCACAGGAATGTCCTCTTTGTGTTTCTCTCCTCCTCTTGTAAGAACACCAGTCAGAGTAGATTATGGGCCCCCCGAATGACTTCATTTTTATTTGATTACATCTGCAAATTGCTCTATTTCCAAACAAGGTCACATTCACAAGTACAGAGGTAACAACTTCAATATATCTTTTTGGGATGCAATTCAATCCACAACACCAGGCATATGCACCCATCAATTATATATTGAATTTAACATTATATAAATTGCATATATAGTTCAAATTATATGTGTCTTTGTATATACAAAGAGATAGGTAGATAGATGGAAGATAGACACATGTACACATATTTATCTAATTTTTGCTGTTCACATCTCAAATTCTGATCTCCATTTATTCAACCTTGGCTTGCTTCCCATAAATTCCACATAGTAATTTCTTCCTTTGAATTTGAGTTATATCTCGATTACATAACCTAGTAAAATTTCATTCTTAGCTATGGTTACTATAGTAAAGTACCATGGGCTGTGTGTCATATAAATCACAAAAATTTCTCTCTCACAGTTCTGGAGCTGTCCAAGATCAGAGTGGCAGCATGGTCAGGTCTGGCCAGATCCCTCTTCCAAGGTGAAGATTGCTGACTTCTCCTTGTGTCCTCACACGGCAGAAAGAGGTCTACAGAGCTTCCTGGGATCTCTTTAACTAATCCCATCTGTGAGGGATTCACCATCATCACCTAATTATCTCATAAAGGTCCAACTTTTGACATATGAAATTGTTCAATATGAATCCTCTGCTTTGGGAATTGTTTCAACATACGAATTTTGACTGGATGGAGATATTTATTCCATAACAGGAAGTCAGAGAAGGAGCCTGTCCTTATTTTAATAGCAACACATTGCCCTAACAAGAGTAATCTTATAACATAATTTCTAAATAATAATAAAAGGGTATGATGTTCTTTTTGTCTAGTAAAAATAGCTTCTTGGAATTCATGGAAATTGCTAGTTTAAAAAATAGTAGGTGTTTGATACTGATTAAATAAGACATAAGACATAAAAAGTTACCTGGACATAAAATATATTTTTTAGAAAAGGCCCTGGCTGGTGTAGCTTAGCAGATTAAGCATGGACCTGTGAACTACACGATCTCAGTTCAATTCCCAGTCAGGACACATGCCTGGGTTGCAGATGAGTTCCCAGCAGGGGACTCACGAGAGGCAACCACACATTGATGTTTCTCTCCCTCTCTCTTTCCCTTCCCCTCTAAAAATAAATAAATAAAATATGTTTTAAAAAGTTACCTGGAGTGCCCTGGCTGGGTCTCTCAGTTGATTGGAGCGTCGTCCCATAAACCGAAAGGTTGTGGGTTTCATCCTTGATTAGGGTACATTCCTAGGCTGCAGGTTCGACCCTGTCCCTCTGTCTCTTTCTCTCTCTCCCTTCTTTTTTCTCTAAAATCAATAAATATATTTTTTCTGTAATGATTAAAAGAAAAAACAAAGTCACCTGCAGTAACATGTAAAAATTTTGTAAGAAAGGAACAAATCAGGGACTAGATATACTCTAGTACACTCAGTAGAAAAATTAAATGACTGGAAAGCCAGACTTGAAATTCATGACTAATATGACCTAATAATGCATCACAGAACAGAGCATGTGTATGTGTACTATAAGTATACAAAATATAACAAATTAGTGATTTACAAATAAAGATACTGCATCATCAATAGCTATATATGGAATATCTATTATCTGCAAGATTTATATGTCAAGTTCTTATGTAAAATGTAATATTCATTTTAGGAGAGCAGCCTGTATTAAGAGCTTGGGTAGCTGGGACATGGGGAACACAGGGCAGATGTGTAAATATCTCAGTGACCAGAAAATTAGTACATTGTTTCTCTGTTATCATCTATGCCTCAAGCATTGTTTTATTCATTTGCTAATAAGTATTAATTTCATCAGTGATGAATAAAACATCAAAATCAACAAGTATTAAACTATATTAGGGCTCCATATTTGCTTCTAATATGATTTGTGGGTGTTTTTAATATCTCTTTGTATGATAAGAGTACAAGTTCTCCCAGAGAACAATACCCTCAGCCATTATCTTAGGAATACACACAACAACAGAGAAGAGTGGCCTATTTCAAGTATCATTAATAGATGTTAATCAATTTGCTTTCATTTTTACTGTGGCAAAAGTGCTATTTCTCTGCCTCATCTGCTAGACCATGCTAGCTGGGTAGGTACCAAATATCAAAAAGTACCAATTAAAATAAAAATAGCTAAATCTGGAATAAGTAACAAAGTGCACCTTTGGAACAGTGTGACAATTTATAAGTGATCATTATCAACACCTGCAGTCTACTTCGCTTTGCTTATAATGACTCATTGACAATAGTCTAGTGGTAGCATAAAAGGCTCAAAAGTGAAAACAGAAACTTTCAATATTCTTAGTGATAATTAAACTCAATTTCCCAAGTTATTTTTTTCCAAGTTCTTTTTAAGCTAATTTAATGTATTTCTATCAAGCTGAATCAATATCTATCCTCATTTTTTTTCATTATTCAACTATAAGTCAGCAATAATAATCTGTGGTTATGTAGAAATTTATATATAAATGATATAAAAAACATTTTTGAAAAATAACAAAAAAATACTTAGTTTCCTCATCAGCAAAATGAGGAACTGCACAGAAATTGTCACCTTCAATTTCCACACTCGAGGTGAACTTTGATCACGAAGCTTTTTTGTGACCTGGGTTATGTGCAGTTTCCTCTGTCAGGCTTTGATGTAGATTGTCTTGTTCCTAGAACCCTAGGCCTGAAAGAATAGAGTTATCTGCCCTCCCACCATACATGCAGTATACCATGGTATAATGAAAATAGGACAACTGCAAAACTTATTATCATTTAGAGAAAGAAACAATGGATGAAACTTCAATCCGTGGTCTGTAGCAATGCAGGATCAGGTACTGTGAAAGTCTACCACTCTGGGGTTGGGAATTTCCCTATTAGACCTGAATCTGCTCCCTGGATGGGGAACCCTTGTCCACTAGTTTTTATGACCCTCTTCTTTCACCTGTGCAACATTCATCCTTTTTAGTTATTTTGCTTGGAATATTTGAAATGGGTGTTAGAAAATATGTCTTTTTTGGAACTGTTCATTTCTACTTATTCAAGGATACAAATGTAGTGTTGCGCCCCAAAATGTCAAGTCTTTTGGATCAGGGCTTATGATTTCTTCAGTAAAACAATTTTCCCAGAAACTTAGTTCTCTTTTCTTCCAGTCATTTTCATATCCCAGTAACCACCCAGAGTTGTTCTGACCCTGATTTGTTTTATTTCCTACACTCCCTTATCAATGTCCTTGTGGTAACCACGAGGCTCTCTGGGACAAATCTCTTCTGTGCCCTGAGCTACTTCATCAAATCGAGAAGTTCAATTAAGATTTTTCTCCAAAGACTTTAAAGTTCTTACTGTTGATATTTATAAATAGGTTTCTAATCCTGTTAATCCTGGATTTGGGAATTTTTAGGATACTTCTTATTTATGCTAGCAAAACCTGCCAAGCAATTCTCTCTTACACTTATTTCTTTCTCATAATACCTTATCAAAACTATCAATAACAGACTGCACACACTAAGGTTTCTTTTCCACAAAAATATTTCCAAGAGCTGATTTCCCATTAGATATGAAATCTGCCCCTCCAGTTTCTCCAGGTAACAGTTTACCAAATGGATTGTCAGCAAATATAAACAGATTTCCATCTCTCCATCCACTGATGATGGTCTCTTCACCAGCAGTCAATACCTATATTAATCTGGAAAGGTAATATTCACTTCTTTAATAAACAATTCTCAATATTTCAGAAGTTTTAATACTTAAAAATACTTTTGCTCATGTTACAGTCCAGTATGGGTTTGGCAAAACTTCTGAAAATTTCTTAGTCAAATTTAGGAGTAAGGGTTTAGTCCTTTACTTTCAGTCACATAGTGGAATAAAAGGAGTTTGCACAATCCCACAGAACATTTTATGGCCAAGAATAAGTGCATACTCTGTGTTCTCTTCCTGCTTACCATAATTTAGTCTCTGTTTCTACCTGGATGTCAGAGAAGCTGTGAACAATTATCTCCTTATTCAATCGCAAAGTAAGCCAAAATAACATACACATCTCATAGTTTCAGCTACAAACACTTTTAATCTTTTATTGTAATTATTATTTTGAATTGGCCATTATTTCACATTTATTTTTTAAATTTTGTTCCCTTGGTATAGAATTCTAGTATGGCAGTTATTTCATTTCAGCACATGGAAACCACCTTCCATTCATATATGCCTTCCATTTTAACCATTCAGCAGTCAGAAGTCAAGCTAACTATTCCTCCTTCAAATAATCTATCAACCCTCATTTCCTGCTTTCAAAATTTTCTCCTAACATTTTGTATCCCTCTTTCATTTTATGTATGTATATATGTATATGTGTATATATATATGCTATTTTATTAGGTTGTAACATCAAGCATTCATACTGGTTTTCTTATATAAACTATATAGTAATCAAATAGTCAACAAGTGGAAGTTTCTCTTTATAGAAATATTCCAATTAAAGTGATATCATTACATTATATCTATTTTGTAGCTTCTAATCTATAAATGGATTTAAGTAATGATTAATTATTGTGACTATAGCTGTCTAACAGGTTACCCCAATATCTGGTGTATTAAAACAATATTATTTTACTCATAATAGGGTAAGTCAGGAATACAGGAAGGAATTGGCTGGACTTTTCTCACTAGGGGTCACTCATACAATTGAAAGCAAAGGGTCTAAATAGCTAGTGCTCTGAAAACTCAGCTGTATTGAATATCCAAAATCACTCATATGGCTGAGAGCTAAACTCAGCTAAAAGCTCTTATGGGATTTGACTGAAGTATGAGCAAATGGATTTTCCAGTGTGGTAGTCTCTGAGTATCAGACTTGTTAATGGACACTTGGTCCCGTTAGAGCAGGAGTTTTCAACCTTGGAACTATTGACATTTTGGTTTGGGTGATTCTTTATTTTGAGGGGCTATTCTATATGTGTTGTAGGATGTTTATCAGTATCTCTGTCCTCTACCCACTAGATGGCAGTGGCACCACCTTCGCAGTTGTGATGACCAAAATTATCTCCAGATATTACAAAATGGCAGGGGGCTTAAATCACCTCAGGTAGGAAATTGTTGCCCTAAAGCAAGAATTCAAAAATGCCAAGCAGAAGATGGATTATTTTTTTCTGACCTACCTTCAAAAGTTTCAAAGCATTATTTCCTGGGCATGGTACTGGTTACAAGAAAATCATAGGAGTAAGCTGAAATTAAAGGGGAAAGCATATGTACTCTTAAGTGGAAGTGTTGAAAATGTTTAATGTGTTTTATTTTTTAAATATATTTTATTGATTATGCTATTACAGTTGTCCCATTTCCCCCTCTACATTCCCCCTTTAGTTCAAGTCCATGTGTCATAAGTTCTTTAGCGTATACATTATCCATACTATTCTTGCCCTCACCCTATCTATTTTCTACCTACAGTCTATGCAACTTATTCTCTGTACCTCTTCCCCCTCTCTCATCCTCCCACTCCCCTGTTGCTAACTCTCCATGTGATCTCCATTTCTGTGGTTCTGTTCCTGTTCTAGTTGTTTGCTTAGTTTGCTTTTGATTTAGTGTGGTTGTTAATAACTGAGTTTGCTGTGTTTTCACTGTTCACATTTTTTATCTTATTTTTCTTAGATAGGTCTCTTCAACATTTCATATAATAAGGGCTTGGTGATGAAGAGTTCCTTTAATTTGACCTTATCTGAGAAGCGCTTTATCTGCCCTTCTATTGTAACTGAAAGCTTTGCTGGGTAGAGTAATCTTGGATGTAGGATTTGCCTTTCATGACTTGGAATACTTCTTTCCAGCCCCTTCTTGCCTGTAAGGTCTCTTTTGAGGAATCAGCTGACAGTCAGATGGGAACTCCTTTGTAGGCGACTGTCCCCTTATCTCTTGCTGCTTCTAGGATTCTCTCCTTCATTTTAATCTTGGCTAATGTAATTTTGATGTACCTTGGTGGGTTTCTCCTTGGTTACAACTTCTTTGGGACTCTCTGAGCTTCCTGGACTTCCTGAAAGTCTATTTCCTTTGCCAGATTGGGAAAGTTCTCCATTATTTGTTCAGATAAGTTTTCCACTTGTGGCTCTTTCTCTTCCCCTTCTGGTACTCCTATAATCTGAAGGTTGGAATGTTTAAAGATGTCCTGGAGGTCCCTAAGCCTCTCCTCATTTTTTTTTGAATTCTTATTTCTTCATTCCTTTCTGTTTGGTTATTTCTTTCTTCCTTCCGGTCCACTCCATTGATTTGAGTCCCAGTTTTCTGCCCATCACTATTGGTTCCTTATTGGTGCATTTTCTTTCATTTCACTTAGCATAGCCTTCATTTTTTTATCTAATTTGCTACCAAAGTCATTCTGTGAGCATCCTGATCACCAGTGCTTTGAAATGTGCATCTGATAGGTTGACTATCTCTTGGTCACTTAGTTGTATTAGCACTGGAGCTTTGATTTGTTATTCCACTTGGGCCATGTTTTTTTCCAGTCTTGTCACACCTGTTATGTATGAAGGGTGGGGCCTTAGGCATTCACCAGGGTGGGGTAACCCAGGTCTCTGGGTTGTGACGCTGTATGTGGAGGCAGGGTAAGAGAGGGAACAATGACCCTTGCTCTGCTCTCTCTCTCAGATTTCAGTCCCTTCTGCTGCTTCCCACGAGCAAATTGGGCCCTTCTGGTGCTGGTTCCTGGGTGAGTGGGCTTGTGTACATTCTAGAACCCTGTGGGTCTCTGCAACAAACTCCCCTGTAAGGCTGGGAGTCTCTCCCCGCACCTCAGCCCCCCACAAGTGTTTTCAATAGGTGCTTTTAGGCTTTATTTCCCATTGCTGGGTCCCTGGGTTGCTCAGTCCGTCTCATTGCCCATCTTTACCTGGTTTATCTGTGTGAGAATATGGGAGCAAGAGTCAGCCAGCTGCCTTGTACATAGTGCCTCGCTTCACCAGCATTGCCTCACTGAGTCTGCTCATTGCCACCCTGCACCCGGGGTCTGCTAACCACTTCCTGGGCTCCTAGGACTGCCAACCACTGCTTTTTCTTGCCCTGACCCCTCTCTTCCCACTGCCGATTCTGCCCCTCTTACTGGTCTAGATGAATGGTTGTCAGACTTTCATACAGTTCAATTTTCTGTCAGTTCTAGGTGCTTTTTTGTTTCTAAATTTTTGTTGTTCTTAATTTTGGTTGTGCAAGGAGGCACAGTGTGTCTACCTATGCCTCCATCTTGGCCAGAAGTCCTAACATGTTTTAAAATAACAAATAGTTACCAACATCAAAAAAAATTAAAGAAAAAGTAATGTGAATCTGATAAAGTGTATAGCTCTAATTAGAAATTTATAGAAAACACAGGGACTGTGTAAATGACACACAAGTATTTAATGAGCAACATCCAATCAATAAAGATCAAGAGAAAGTCTAAAAGTTCAAAGATACAACTCACCCAACAGGTAAAATTAAATTAAAAAAATAATTGAGAGGAAGCCTATACATTTAAAAAAACTGAAGAGGCATGTCAACCATTAAAATGCATGCACATTATTTGAATTATGATTCAAACAATGTAGAAAATTATGAGATAATTATTAAATTTGAATACTGACTGGATATTTGCTGTTAAGAAATTATTGCTAATTTTTCATCTATGAGAATGGTATTGTGGTTTTGTCTTTTAAAAAGTTCCTTGTACTTTAGAAATATATCCTGAAATAAATGAGTTTACCCTGGCTGGTGTAGGTCAGTGGACAGAGTGTGAGCCTGTGAACCACACGGTCGCAGTTCGATTCCTAGTCAGGGTACATGCTTGGGTTGCAGGCCAGTTCCCAGCAGGGGACTCATGAGAGGCAACTATACATTGATATTTCTCTCCTTCTCTCCTTCCCTCCCTCTCTAAAGATAAATAAATAAAGCCTTGTAAAAAATGAGTTTAAAATAGTTTAATGTTTGGAATTTGCTGCAAAATAATTCAGGACAAGGGTAAGGGGAAGATCTTTTAAATTTTAAAAAATTATTTGAGTCCATCAGTCATCGCTTGAACTTTTTAGAAGATAGTTACAACATTATTCGCTTAAGAGTAATCAATTTTTCTAAATCGTTAACTAAATACATTACAGTAAAATCTTTTCATTTCTTTTTTTTTATCCTGATTTACCTTCTTCCATCTCCACGCAAACCCCTTCCATGGAAATCACCACACTGTTTTACATGTCCATGAGTTCTTCATCTTGTTTGTTTTTTTGCTTACTCTTAAGATAATTTTTTAAAGTTTAAATTTTTTCATCATATTATGAAATATGAGCTCATTTTACAGAAGTTTGAAAATGTAGACATCTTTGAGGGAAAAGTAGCAATAATCTTAAAACTCAGAGAAAACCAATGTTAAATTTTTGTATGTTTTCTTTTGGTCATATTCTTTGCATGTACATAATGCACACACAATTAGGATCACACTGTATATGCTAATTTCCCAGCGAACATTATTTATAATATGTATTTTTTTATTTTATTAAAAAACCTCCAATAATTCTCTCAATAAAAATTTATAGTTGTAGTCACATAGGTCCTGAAAAACAAGGTAATTGTAAGGTCTTCTAAGCATTTTTACAAGTATTGTTATAAATGTAAAAAAATCTTACATCTACCCGTTGTTATGAATAGCATATATTTTAAAAGTTTTGAAACAAATTATTGATTTTAGTTTTCATTTGTTTCTTTTGAATATTCTACATACAATTTGTAAATATTTTTTGATTTCCAATGATTATCTTTATTTCTGTTTTCTTTCTATCTTTGCAAAATTTTCAACACATTGTTAAATATGAATGATATTAACCATTATATTTTTAAATATATAGTCTCTAAATTTTCTTTATCAATATCAGATAACAAAAGTTGAATGCTTCCAAACCCAAGATGTCATTTCAATTTTGTCAGTCTTCAAGGGATATAGATTCAAAGAAATTTCTGGTCCAAGATACCATAAAAATTTATGGTGTAAAATTTTTTTATGGTACTTTGGAGGTGGTCAGTTGCTTGAGGATAAAACTGAACATATTTTTCCCAGCCACTGGCTGCCACAAACTCATTGGTTTAAATGATGAATGCAAACTCCATACCTTTTCTAAGAAGCATATGGCCATAGAAGTTGTTGCTCTCGCTCTGGGTGATAAACAGAAGGGTTATTTGGTTAGAATCAGTGGTGGAAATGACAAATAATGTATCCCCATGAAGCAGGGGATATTGACTTTCGGCAGTGTCTGCAAATGTGGTGGGAAAACCCCTCAACAAAGAAGGTAAGAAACCTAGAACCAGCTCTGGCAATGGTGTCTTAATCAGTTGGAGTGTCATCCTATGTACCAAAAGTTGTGAGTTTAATCCCTGTTTGGGGCGCATACAAAAAGCAATCAATTGATGTTTCTCTCTCTCTCTCCATTCGCCCCCTCTATCTAAAGTCAATAAACAAATCCTCATGTGAGGATTAAAAAAAAATCCTAGGAACAAAACACCCAAGTTTCAGTGACTTATTACTCCATGTGTCTTGTAGCACAGGTGTTGGGGTCTTGCTCTGAAGAAACAGCATTCTAAGAAAATTAAGGAGTTGCTGCTGAATATGCTCAACTTTTGGCAAAGAAAATTAAGAAAGCCAAAAATGCACAAAATCTACCAACCAACCAAACAAAAAATACCAGGAACAGATTGCCAAGAGGCATAGGCTGTCTCCTCTGAGAGCTTCTACGTCTAAATCTGAGTCCAGTCAAAAATGAGAGTTTCTAAGAGTAACAAAAATGTAAGTTCAGACATCAAAATAAAAATCCTGCCATAACAATAGGTCAGTTCTTTCCACAGGATCAGACCTAATTTTACCATCATGTTTGGGTCAATGCCAGGAGAAGTTGAGTGTCATCCCAAAGGCCCAAAGAAAATCTTTAGGAGTACATTCTAATGTTTTCTATAATGTGGCAACAGAGAGATCAAATGAATTCAGGAATGAGTCCAATGCCTTCAGGTTTTAGAGAGCTATAAACAGCTCACCACACAACACCAGCCAAGTTTTTTAAATGATGGACATTTGAAAACAGTTTCTTATCCTGAGGTCGGATGGCAAAGAGAAAGAGTTACACAAAGAATGAATGAAAAACTCCGTAGAGGCATAGAAATGGCTCACAAATTTCATATTCCAGACATTGAGGTGAGTAGTCAGACACGGGCTCATAAAATAGAGACAGATGCCACTTTTGCGCTTTATTAATGGCCAAAAAAACCCCATATAAGCCCCAATATTGTATAAGTCCTAATATTTTATCTTATCCATCAAAGATATGCTTTCATAACAGTGAAAAATTAACCATGTATGACCAGTCATATTTGACTGGCAGATATCCAATAAATTAAATCTGAATGAAGCACCAATTTAATATTTTCTTTGTCTTACAGAGAATAGAAGCTAAAAGCAGAAATTGTAAAAGCTGTTACACCTGCTCTGTCTCTATTAAGTAATAGACAAATTGAGCCAGAGAAACAATTACATACACTATCTCTTTTGGAAAAATTGGGTCTGGTCTTGGCCTGCACCTATTGGTGATTTTTTAATCTATAATACTTTTCTCTTATGTTATGTCCTACTAGCTAAAGTCAGCAAGAAAAAATAATTCTAGGCTGATTATAAAAGCAGTTATAACAGTAAACTCCCAGTCTCTGGACATGTCTAAATAGGATCAGGGCGATAATAACTGGAAATTTTGTGTAGAGGGTTTCAAATATCAGAAGGCTGATTAGATTTCATAACTTATAGTTTCATAGCCAATAAAGAGGCTCTTTACTGTTTTAATTATAAATTTTCTTGACACTCTACCATGTTTCAGTTATCTATTACAAAATAACACACTCCAAATCTTATTGTATAAAACAACAATTTTATTATAGTTGTAGATTCTGTGGATCAGGAATTCAGATATGGCCTGGTAGGCATGGTTTGCATTCTCTGTTCCATGATTTCTGAGGTCTCTATAAAATAGAAAAAATATAAATAACATTCCCTGACTAAAATTCAATAAAATAGAAATTAAAACAAACAAAAAAACACTACCCAAAGCCCAAATTAGAAAAACAAAGAATTTTTTCAGCTTGTTCCACCTGAAAAAAAATGAAATCAAAGAATTTCTAAAACATACTTACAATAAAAAATGCTACATATTAAAATCTATGACATAATTAACTAGTTAAGAAAATTCACAATTTTACATAAATTTATCAATAAAAATGGTATATTTTCTCACTCAAATTGGGAAAAAGAACAAAAATTAAGCAAAAAAAGAACAGAAAAGAAAATTATAAAGATAAAAATGGAAATTTATGAAATTGAAGTTAGAAATAATGATGGTTTTTTAAAATAAACAACAAAATAAAAAACCCAATAGCTAACCTAATTTTTAAAATTTTAATTTATTTTTAGACAGAGAGGAAGGGAGGGAGAGAAACATCCATTTGTGGTTGCCTCTCACATGCTTCCTACTGGGGACCTGGCCCTCAACCCAGGCATGTGCCCGGACTGAGAAACCAACTATCGATTCTTTGGTTCACAGGCTAGCTCTCAAACCACTGAGCCACACCAGCCAGGGCAGCTAACCTAATATTTAAAATATGAGAGCAAGCAAAATTATATAAAGTAAGAGACAGTGTAAAATAACATTTGAAATAGGATAAGAATATATAATATATAAATATATATATACACATACATACATATAATAAATGTGTGTAAAGACATATACATATATGTGTGTACTAATGACTAATTAGTACTAGTAGTACTATTAGTACTAATAGAAATGACTAATGTCTATTATTTATTGTAATAAATTTGAAACCCAAAATGAAATGGGTAATTTTCTATGAAATGCAATTTAACAAAGTTGATCACAATTGAAAAAGCAGGATTAGATAGCACAATTTTCAAAGTACTAGAAAAAGTTATTAAAGCACTATTTACAGAAAAGCACCAGGCCAAGATGGTTTCATAGGGGAATTCTACAGAAGCTTTAGAGACTAGATAATACTAATATGGTTAATACTGATATGAATACTAATCTTGAATTGTTTTAGAAAACAAAGGAGAACTTCTGACTTTTTATGAACCAAATAAAACATTAATATGTAAATCTAATAAAGATTTCACATACTTGAAAATGAAAACAGCCAAAGATCAATCTCATGAAATATTAATGAAAAATAATCCTTTAGGGTATGGGATTTTTTATTCCTTGCTGGTTGAGTTCACTAAATTTTTTGAAACACATCCATATCCATTTTATGCTTTAAAAATTATTCTCTAACAAGTTTGGAGGTCACCCACAGATATGCCAAACAGATTCACCTAACAGTCACAGATAAACTACATTATCAGAAAAGTGAACGTTATGGGCTGCTTAGAGCACAGAACATCTTTCTGTACTCTCAGAGTGAGTGAATCTCAAGTGACAATAGAAGTTTTAACTATTAACTAAATGTTTTCCTCCTGCTGTGAACATGTTTTGATTTTGTCTCTGATTTGCACATAATCAACAAGTTATTCTCTATTAGAGACAGCAATGATTGGGAAGCTATTCTATGGTCTTCAACAAGGGTCGGCAAACTACTTTTGTAAAAGACCAGATGGTAAATATTTGAGGTTTGAGAGTCATATAGTCTCTAGTGCAACTATTCAAATCCACTATTGTAGTATAAAAACTATAGGCTTACCATAAATGAATAAGCGTGACTGGATCCCATTATTCATTTAGTGCCTATTAACATTATGTATTATAACATTAACAGGCACTAAAATTTTAATTTCTTAGAATTTTCATGTCCAATAAATTTCATTACGATTTTTTCAGTCATTTAACAATGTAAAATCTATTTTTTGTGAGTCATTCAAAAATAGGCTATAGACTGGTTTGCCAACCTCTTGTCTAATCGTTTGATGATTAGTGTTGAATGATGGGAGACATCTGTTCTTGTAGATGGGAGAAAAGAAAATCTAGTTTACTAGTCTTGTTGATTATTTTTTTATTCTAAATTTAAAATGCTTTTAAAATTCTGTATTAATTAGGAAGAACTGTGTGTTTATATATCTGTGTTTACTTTTGACCTGCGGCTAATTGTGCAACAGATGGTATGTTTTCTATGTGTCTGTTTGTCTGTATGTGTAACAATGCTTTTATATCGCATCGTCCTACTTCTGGAAGCTTTCACTGAATTATATCATTTGTCTTTCACATTAACATAACTGGTGGGATTGGTTTATAGAGATAAATAAGCACTTTTATAAATATTTATAAATTTCCTAGAAAATAAGGAAATTAAACTTAACATTTTTTAATTAATTTTATTTTATTTTTCTTAGATTTTATTTCTTTATCTTTAGAAGGGAAGGGAAGGAGAGAGGGAGAGAAATATCAATGCATGGTTGCTTCTCGTGTGTCCCATCCTGGGAACTGACCCCCGCTGGGAACTGGCCTGCAACTCAGGCATGTGCCCTGACTGGGAATCAAAGTGCAATGCTTTGGTTCACAGGCCTGTGCTCAATCCACTGAGCCACACCAGCCAGGGTTAAACTGTTAACATTTTAAATGAGTTAGACTTTTAAAAGAGTCTTTTTATAGAAATTGTTAGCATGAAAAAATTTTGGTAGATGAGACTAATTTGAATTTTTTAATTTAAAAATAAAGTTTTCTCCCTGATTTATCAGTGTTAAGTATTGCACAAAAATACATTTTGTTTTACTTGGTTTTTTATCACATAGAGAATGGTAATCTGAAAATCCCAGACTAATACATACAGATTTATGAACAAATAATCCGACAACATATCTACATAATATTAAAAAATAAAAATGTAAGTTTATATTTAAATTAAATCACCATGCTAAAGAATTTTTACATCAATAGTAATTTATAATGTGTCAGGTTATATATAATCTTTAAAACCTTAGACTAATGTTAAATTGAACAAATTAGTAGGTAATTTTTGGAGGTGTAGATATTTTCTAAATGAGATAGAAACTGAAACATTAATCAAAGACTAATATTTTTATAAGCTACAGAAAGTATATAAAAATAAGTATATATCTTTAAGGCATACATTATTGTCCTTGATTTATGATATCTGAATCCAAAAAGCTAAAAAATGTGTTATAGTCACACTGTCTTTTAATGACCATGCCTCCTTGTGTTTCCAGTTAATGCCTTCACCTCAAACAAGCGTCAACAAATGACGTCCCACAGGCCCTGTCTGGCCAGTCCCCAGTTTTTGTAAATAGAGTTTTACTGGGACCCAGCCAAATCCATTCTTTTATGTCCGGCTATGGATGTTAATATACTATAACAACAGAGTTGGGTAGTTGCAACAGAGACTATATGGCCTAAAAATCCTAAAATATTTACTTTTTTGATACTTATAAAAAAAGTTTAATGACTCTGACCTAAAATAGCAAAGGTTATTCTTTTCCTTCCATGTAATTCACGTAGAGGGCAAAGATTCTGTATCCTACAAGAAGCATTTTCTGTACTTTATGTTATCTTTCCCATGTCCTTGACTATTAACAAAAAAGAAAGTTTCCTTCTTGGAGAAAGAGCTAAGATTCCTTACAATAGTACTCCTTTCTCTATATTTAATTTGTGATGTTGTATTGTCATTTTGATTAAATAGATAAAAGTATTGTTCTTCAAGCACTCATGATCCTGCCTATCTTAATCAATTACTCATATGCCCTATGATAATGTTATCGAACAAGAGGTCCGAGGGAGGGGCAATACAATATTTGGCCCACCTGGGGATGCCCAAAACTGCTATACAACAGGGGCCCCTCCCAAAAAAACAAAATACTAAAATCTACTGGGCTCTTCTGTCCGCCGCCAATTGGAAAGACATCTCTTAAAGCCAGAGATTTGTGAAAAGGAAACAAAATGTTTATTTAATGCTATTCAGGCCTAATGCCTCCACTAAAATATCAAAGTCCTTTAGGTTGTACACCTACACCCACACAGTGCTCCCTTCTCCCACTGTCCCAACTCCGGGTACCGTAAATCAGGAAAAGAGCACACGTCTGTGTTGCAGGTCGTTGGCACCTTCAGCTGTGTCACTGTGCAGGATCTCAAGTTAATCCAAAGTACTGTGGTGCCCTCTCATGGTCCACTAGCAAGAGTCCTTTGTACCCAGTTCCAATCAAAGTCTCTCTTGCTTTTCAGGCCCCGCGGCCAAAGGGGGCACCCCAAAGCCGCGTGGGCCTCTTCTACCAAAGCTGCAGGAGTCCGCACTCCACCAAAAGCATGTGGCTGTCTTCTTCACCTGGCTGCAGGGATCTCCATTCTGGCAAAGCTGCGTGGTTTTTCCCTTTCACCTGGGAAAGGGGGTCCATACCCTGCCAAAACCACATGGCTCCCTCTTCCACCTCACCAAGAGGGGGTCCTCACTCTGCTGAAACCGCGTGGCTCTCCCCCTCAATGGCTGCTGCGTCTGGCTTTTAAATCCTCACACCCATCTTCCTCTGTACCCCTATTTCCGACTCCTCCCAAGAGCAGTTACACCTGCCAGTATTTCTGTATTAATACAAGTTTACTGGGCTGCCATCGTTAGTCTGGGCAGTAATCATCCCATGTCCTGGAGCCCATCTTTTCCAAGCTCCCACACAGGCCCTTCTTACTCAGGAGCGCAGCCCACTAGTTCCATCTTGAGTCCCAGTACTCCCTTCTCCCTCAGGAGTGCAGCTCCTAGTTACCGTCTTGAGTCCCAGCCACAACCTTCTCCCTGGCTCCAAAATTGGCCACAGCTATTTAACATATCTATGAAACCAGTTAAATGTTATAGATATGTTAAATAACCATTCCAGAGGTTAGCTGCAAAACTATTGCTATGCAAAACAGCTCTCAATGGCCCTGGTCCATTCATCCCTTTCCCCTGGGGGGGGGGTGAGGACATCTTATATGTCTCTCCAATATTCCTATACACTTTGAATTCTGGACACCATTCCAAATCTTTTTTTGGGGTTCCCCCCTGGCTGCACCCTGTATCAATAACTTACACTTGCTTTCCCAAGAATGGACTTAAGTTTAGACCATATTTCTAATTAGAGCCATAATCTAAGGGCTACATGGAAGAATTGTTAAACCAGAATAGACACGTGCCTTCCTTAGGTTAAATCTGCATGCTTTACAAGAAAGCCCGAGAGCTTTCGCAATGCTCTCTCTGAACATTATGTTTTACCCTCAGTAGAAAGACTGATCAAAGGCTTTATGAAATAGACATTTTTTATACCCAATGAGAAAAATCTTCTCCATTCTGTTCATAGATGCAGTTATAAATGAGCCATGATCATTAAGTGTGTATCATCTACAGATAGCTTTTTATATTCTCCAATGCCTGCCTGCATGTTCTGCTGTGAATTACAGACCTGATTTACTCATCAAAAATGGCAGTCTGAGAGCCTAATGGAAAGGACTGTACAAGATGCTTTAAAGAATTGACACTTCAAAGAATAGATTCTCGGGTGCAAGCTACCAAACTAACATTTCTTAGATAATATTCAGACCATACCATTCAACTGAGTCAGGATTTCCAGGGCTCTTCAGTCCAGAAGTTTAGTCATAAAGTCAGACTGCTGTCTCGAATCTGGCAGACAGGAATTCTACATAGTGCTCATTAAAAAGATTAGAAAACCTTATTTGTTTACAATATTGTTTATGTTTTAATGCTTTATTTTTATGACTTTATAAGAAATCCTTTCTCTTCTTAAACAATCTCTGACTTAATTAAATGGACTGCTTTTGTAAACTAAAATGAAATGTTTTAAAGTGATCATCTGCTTCTTAGTAAACCCCCAAAATTCAGAAAAGATACTGGGTATCTTTTTTTTTCTATGGCAATGGGGACATTAGCATAGGTTTAAGTAGAATCTGTCTTTTTTAAATTAAGATAGAATTGAGCAAATTGTTTCTATAACCAAATACCTTACTTTCAGTAGCATATTTGATACAATGATCTGAATTATGACCGAAGCAATGAACTCCAGTTCTCACAATAGTGTGAATATTTTCTTATAATCAATTCACAAAAATTTTAATCGTATTCATAAAAAATTAAAAGAAGCAAGAGAACTCCCAAAGATGCATCATGTTGTTAGTCCAAATAAATTGATTTGTATTATAAGCATAATCTTAATAACATAGTGTCAAAGGGAATGTTCAAGATGAGTTACATAAGCGCAGCGGCTAACTGAGCAAAATCTTAGGTCTAAGTTACTTGCGTCCAGTGACTCCTGAAAAGGGCTTATTTTTGTGGTTTGAATATAAAAAGCTCAGAGATGCTAATCATTCTACCTGGAAATTAAAGTTATAAAGTGCTAGATTAATGAATATTTGCAGTCAACCCTTACATGCAAAAGAGTAAAGATGCAGATGTTGGGACAAAGTGATTAGAATGTTTTAAGAAAGAAAACTTCAGGCCAATATCGCTGATGAACATAGACGCTAAAATCCTCAACAAAATATTGGCAAATAGCATCCAACAATATATCAAAAAGATCACACACCATGACCAAGTGGGATTCATCCCAGGGATGCAAGGATGGTTCAATATTTGCAAATCAGTAAATGTAATACATCACATAAACAAAAGCAAAGACAAAAACCACATGATCATATCAATATATTCGGAAAAAGCTTTTGATAAGGTACAACACCCATTTATGATAAAAACACTCAGCAAAGTGGGAATAGAGGGAGCATTCCTCAATATAATAAAGGCCACATATGAGAGATCTAAGGCCAACATCATACTCAATGGGCAAAAAATTAATCTTTTTCATTAAGATCAGGGAAAAGACAAGGATGTCCACTTTCACCACTTCTATTCAATATAGTACTGGAAGTTTTAGCCATAGCTCTTAGACAAGAAAAGGAAATAAAAGGCATCCAAATCGGAAAAGAGAAAACAAAACTGTCATTGTTTGCAGATGACATGATGGTGTACATGGAAAATCCTATAGAGTCTACTCAAAGACTGCTCGAACTAATGAATGAATTTGGTAAACAGCAGGTTACAAAGTCAATATCCAGAAATCAAAGGCATTTTTATATACTAACAATAAATCAGCAGAAGCAGAAATCAAGAAAAAAGACCATTTGATACAGCAAAAACAAAAATAAAATATCTGGTGATAAACCTAACCAAGGAGGTAAAAGACCTATATGCAGAAAACTACACAACACTGAAGAAAGAAATCGAAGAAGACACAAACAAATGGAAACATATACCATGTTCATGGATTGGAAGAATTAACTTCATCAAAATGTCCATACTACCCAAAGCAATTTACAGATTCAATGCAATACATATTAAAGTACCAATGGTATATTTCACAGACATAGAACAAACACTTCAAAAATTTGTATGGAACCATAAACGAGCCCAAATAGCAGCTGCTATTTTGAGAAACAAGAACAAAGTAGGAGGAATCACAATACCTGATATCAAAGGCCACTGTAATCAAAACAGCCTGGTACTGGCATAAAAACAGGCACATAGACCAATGGAACAGAACAGAGAGCCCAAAAATAAACCCAAATCTCTACAGTCAATTAATATTCGACAAAGGGGGCAGTAACATAAAATGGAGTAAAGATAGCCTCTTCAACAAATGATGTTGAAAGAACTGGACAGCCACGTGCAAAAAAATGAAACATGAGCACCGACTTACACCATACACCAAAATAAATTCAGGGTGGATAAAAGAATTAAATATAAGCCTTGAACCCATTGAAGTCCTAGAGGAGAACATTGGCAGGAAAATCTCAGATATTTCACGCAGCAACTTTTTTACTGATATGTCCCCTAGAGCAAGGAATATAAAGGAAAGAATAAACAAATGGGATCTCATCAAAATAAAAAGCTTCTGCGTGGCTAAAGAAAACAGTATTAAATTAGCAAGACAACCAACTGTATGGGAAAACACATTTGCCAATGATACCTCAGACAAAGGTTTAATCTCCAAAATATACAATGAACTTACACAACTCTACTCTAAGAAGACAACTAACCCAATTAAAAAATGGGAAAAGGACTTGAACAGACACTTCTCCAAGGAGGACATACAGAGGTTCCAGAGACACATGAAAAGATGATCAATATAGCTAGCTATCAGAGAGATGCAAATTAAAACCACAATGAGATACCACTTTACACCAGTCAGGATGGCTATCATAAATAAAGCAACAAACAACAAATATTGGAGAGGTTGTGGGGGAAAGGGGTCCCTAGTTCACTGTTGGTGGGATTGCAGACTGGTACAACCATTATGGAAAACAGTATGGAATTTTCTCAGAAAAATAAAAATGGACCTGCCTTATGACCCATCAATCCCACTGCTGGGATTATATCCGAAGAACCCTAAAACACCAATCCAAAAGAACCTATGCAGCACAATGTTCACAGCAGCACAATTTACAATAGCCAAGTGCTGGAAGCAACCTAGGTGTCCATCAGTAAATGAATGGATCAAAAAATTATGGTACATATACACAATGGAATTCTATGCAGCAGAAAGAAAGAAGGAGCTACTACCCTTTGCAACAGCTTGGATGGAACTGGAAAGCATTATGCTGAGTGAAATAAGCCAGACAGTGAAAGACAAATACCATATGATCTCACCTTTAACAGGAAGCTAAACAACAAAACAAACAAGCAAGCAAAATAAAAACACAGACACTGAAATAGAGAACAGGGGGACA
This sequence comes from Artibeus jamaicensis, assembly GCF_021234435.1. Lineage (NCBI taxonomy): Eukaryota > Metazoa > Chordata > Mammalia > Chiroptera > Phyllostomidae > Artibeus > Artibeus jamaicensis. Next base: position 14,318,914 of record NW_026521844.1, on the reverse strand, counting down.
GCGACCAGAGGGGAGAGGGGAGGGAATTTCAGGGGGAAAAGGGGAAGGATTTACAGGAACTAGTATAAAGGACACATGGACAACAGCTAAGGGAGGTGGAAATGGGAGGGAGGTGAGGGGCATGTGGGGTGGGCTGGGATGGGAGTAAAAGACAGAATACTGTAGTTGAAAAATAATTAAATAAAAAAATTAAAATTCTGTGAAAAAAAAGAAAAAAGTGATTAGAATGTTTTAATCATTTTCAATACTGAGATTGAAAAACTCAAACATCGTGTGGTCTAATTTATAAATGTAGTACTAATCTACTAATCTTTATTAAAGCACAAAATGCAGCTGAATTAATTATATAATGTTACTAATTGTAAGAATATAAAATTTTTTCACAAGTGTAGAATCTTTTTTTAATATATTTTTAGAGATTTTATTTATTTATCTTTAGATGGGAAGGAAAGGAGAGAGGGAGAGAAATATCAATGTATGGTTGTCTCTTATGCGTCCCCTGCCAGGAACTGGCCTGCAACCCAGGAATGTGCCCTGACTGGGAATCAAACCAGGGTTGTTTGGTTCACAGGCCCACAACTCAATCCACTGAGCTACACCAGCCAGGGCCACAAGTGTAGAATCTTAAAAATAAAACAACACTTTGATGCACTGCCCTTGTTTCCCTTGAAATACACACTTTTAAATTGCTAGGTGTTCTACCTGCATAAGATTTGTAAACAGTATAATGTGGGGATATTGTATGGTGAGTGTTACTTTCTTGTAAAATAGGAAACACTCCAGCCACACCGACTCCGTGCACATCAGGGCCTTCAGCCTTACAGCTGGCTCTGTCTTCGGTGTTCTAGATCTTCACAGGGCTCACTCCTTCCTTCCTTCCTCTCTGCTCACATGTCACCCAGACACTCCACCTAAGTCAGGCCCTCTTCTGTCTCTCCCTCACCCTGTTTGCTTTTTCTTTATAGCACTTAATGCACCCAACATATTGTATCTTAAAGTACTTGTTTACTGTTAATCACTGTTTAAAATGTAATCTGTGAAAGCAGGAATTGCTTTGTTTAATGCTGCATCTCCAGTAGCTGGAGCAATGTCTGACCCATGAAAGGTGCTCGATAATACTATTTGAATGAACAGTGAACAAGTAAGTAAACGAGTGACCTAGCGCACCCTTAGTCCAGTATTCACTACCTGAGATGCAGCAGAGCACGGCGGTCGTGAGTTCAGTCTCTGAAATCAGACTCCCTTGGTTTAAATTCTACCCTGCCACTTGCTCACAACGACTTCAGGCAAACCGTCTAAACATTTTCTTCTCAATTTCTTCACTTGTACTTTCTTGTAAATTAGGAATTACAGTAACAATGTCGACCTAAAGTTTTGGAGGGTATTTTTTGAGGGTTAAATGAGTTAGATATGAAGTACATAAGAAGCGCAGTTCCAGTGCTTTCAATTTTCTGTTTCCATTGCTTGTCCCAATATCCTCCCAACACAAGCTTCCTCTCCAGCTTATTTCCAACTACACTCTATCATGACTGCAACAAAACCAGTCAGTTTTATATTTTTCACACAGAAAGTGACTACTAGGAGATAGAGTAACTTTGCATGAATCAGAAAAAGTGGCTTTTCAGCCCTGGCTGGTGTAGCTCAGTAGATTGAGCATGGGCCTGCAAACCAAAGGGTTGCTGGTTTGATTCCCAGTCAGGGCACATGACCAGGTTGCAGGCCAGGTCCCCAGTAGGGGGATGCGTGAGATACAACCACACATTGATGTTTCTCTTCCTCTCTCCTTTCCTTCCCCACTCTATAAAAATAATTTTTAAAAAAGAAAAAGTGGCTTTTCTGTGTGAGAAAATTAGGAAAAGGCACCCCTTCTTCTAAGACAATGAGACCCCACCATAGAGTCCAAGAAGGATTTTGGTTTCCACTGCATCAAGCAAGTGACTGTAAGGACGATAAAAATTATACAACGCTACCCTGTTCTTGTGGTTCTCTCTGCCATGCCAATTTTGGCCCTTTTATATTTCCCAAAAGATGATCATCAGCTAATTTGATGCAAGCCTGAGCAACTGCATCTGTCAGTGTAAACAGCAGCAAACAATACCCAAATCTCAATGGCTTAGGAAAATAGAACATGTATTTTCCTTTGACTACATATCATCCCAGGTTAGCAGAGAGACTTTGCTTAACTTGGTTTTCAGAGCCTACAATCAGTAAGCAGAATCACTGAATCAGATAGAACAGAGACCTCTAAGATCTCAGAGCAGCATTAAGTGCTCAGGAATGGACATAGCACATATCACATGCTCTCCCAACCCACTGATCACAATGAGTAACATGATTCCATTCAATCACGACGAAGCAATAAATTACATTCCTACCATAGGCCAAAAATATTTGGCAAACATCACTAACTGCCATAGAGACTATGTCTATGTGAAAGCCTACTCTTCCTTAGGACTTTTTGTCTGTCATAGAATATAAGAGCAATATTAAATCATTTCCCTGGGCTTTGTTCTACATTTGTCCCAAACTAGATTTTGTGTGTTACATGCCATTGAATTGGCTCTGACTCTGTGAATGAGTGATGTCCACAATGTCTGGTGTTCAACAGCTCACTCAGATCCTGTAGACTCATTCATGTCTACAACCACTTTAATGGAGTCAATCCATCTTACATTTGATCTTCCTCTCTTCTTGCTGCCTTCTACTTTTTTCTAAGAATTATTGTCTTTGCCAAAGAACATGCCTTCTCATGATGTACCCAAAGTAGGACAGCTTCCATTTTGTTATCTTTGCCTTAATAATGTTTCAGGATTAATTTGTTCTAGGACCCACTTGTTCTTTCTGGTGATCTAGAGTATCCATAGAGCTCCCTTCCAACATCATATTTCAAGTGAAATGAACTAGGCTTTACATTTACTGAAAATAGTAGTTCGACTTTCACAGGCACTTCCATAAAGACCATATTGTCTTATGCACAGAAAACAATAACAATATAACAATTTTGCATATGTATATGTATATGGCAGTGACTTCAATTTCCAGCCTTACCTTTGATGTTAAGTGCATTATTCAGGGTTCTCCAGAAGAACAGAAACAATAGGATATATATAGGTATATACAAGAGGAGACTTATCATAGGAATTGGCTCACATGATTATGGAAGCAGAGAAGTCTACAATCTTCTGTCTGCAAGCTGGAGAACCAAGAAAGTGGTGGCACAATTTAGTCTAAGTCCAAAGAGCCAAGAGTCAGAGGGCTGATGGTATAAGTCCTAGTCCATATCTGAAGGCCCGACAGTCAGGAATATCAATGTCTTAGGGCAGGAGAAGATGGCTGTCCCAGTTCTAGCAAAACGATAAAATTTGCCTTTCCTCCACTTTTGTGTTTATTTCAGCTCTAATACTAGTAGCTGTTCACATAGTGGTATCTTCCCCTGCTTTATTCTCTGACTGTACAATTACCATTTAAAAACAACTGTTTTTCCCTCGCTGGTGTGGTTCAGTGAATTGAATGCCAGCCTGCTAACCAAATGGTCACCAGTTCGATTCCCAGTCAGGGCACATACCTGGGTTGTGGGCCAGGTCCCCAGTGAGGGGCTGGTGAGAGGCAACCACACCTTAATGTTTCTCTCCTTCTTTCTCCCTCACATCACCTCTGTCGAAAAATAAGTAAATAAAATCTTTTAAAAAACTGTTTAATAGTCAGGCTATGGGTCATCCCTACATTTACTTCCCTTTAAAGTAAGTTATTTAGCCCTGGTTGGTGTGGCTCAGTGGACTGAGCACTGGCCTGTGAACCAAAAGGTCACCAGTTCAATACCCAGCCAGGGCACATGCCCAGGTTGTGGGCCATGTCCCCCATTGGAGGCCTGTGAGAGGCAACCAATAGATGTTTCTTTCTCCCACTTTTCCTTTCTGTTTAATAAACAAATAAAACCTTTAAAGAAAATAAAATTTTAAAGCTATCTATCTTCATTATTATCCATTCCTCTACCTGAAGCCATGCCAATCAGGATTTAACTCCTACCACTCCAGCAAGACACCACTTGTCAAAGTCATAAATGTCACCCACATTGCTAAATCCAACACACAACACTTAGTTCTTGTTTTAATTGCTCTTTTGTAGTGTTCATACTGTTGATCACTTTTTTATTTCTTAAAACATTTCTTCTCTTGCATGAAAACACACTCTTGGTTCTCTCTGGAACGTCAACTTCTTTGCATTTTCATGGCATAGAATTACTATATGATCAAGCAATTCTATTTCTTGATATATACCTAAAAGAATTGAAAGTAGAACTCAGACAACTATTTGTACACCCATGTTCATATCAACAGTATTCACGATAACCAAAAGTTGGAGCAGCCTAAGTATCCAGTAATAGATAAATGGATTAAAAATGTGGTGTATACATATAATGCAATATTATTTAGTTTTAAAAAGAAAGAGTGTTCTGACACATCTGACACATGTCATCTATGACATGAATGAACTTTGAGGACATTATGCTAAGTGAAATAAGCCAGTCACAGAAAGATAGTTATTGTATGATTGATTCCACTTACATTAGGTATTTAGAGCAGTCTAATTCTTAGGGACAGGAACTAGAAGAGTGGTTGCCAGGGGCTGGAGAAGGAGAAGGAATAAGGAGTTAGTGTTGAGTAGGTACAGAGTTTCTGTTGAGGAGGATAAAAACGTTCTGGAGATGGATGGTGATGATCATTTCACGACACCATGAATGAAGTTAATACCACAGAAAATGTACTTAAAATAGATAAGATGATACAGTTTATATTATGTACATTTGCCATAATAAAAAAGAACATGTGTTGCATTTTGAATATATTTTAAGCTAGAGCTCCAAATCTGAAGGCTTTTATGTGGCTATGAAAAAAAAGAGAGATTTGGGGTTTGGACCAATAAAATAAAGACTTTAAGAGCTGGAAATCTGGAGAGAAAAATTAAAAATTTGATTATGAGATTGTGATGCTGAAGTGAAACAGGCAACTAGATTATTGTAACTGACTGAATACTAACTGGTTTTTCCACTTTTATTCTTGCTTGAAAATCTAATCTCAACATTTAAGTGTGAGTGTTTCATCTTCACTGAAAATCTCTGCTAGAGGCCCACCTCAGGATAAAATGCAAAGTTTTTACTTTGGGCTGCAGAGCTCCACCTGACCTGTCTCCCTGAGATCTCTGACTTCACATAACTTGCCGAACTATGTCTGCACTTGACCGCTTCACTCATTCAGATTACCCCAGCTATACTCTCATCTTGGGTCTTTCACACTAACTGTTCTCTCTGCCTGGAAGTCTCCCTGCCTCCCCTAGGTATTGGCATGTGTGTGCTTCCTTCAGATCTTTCTGTTCAAATAGCATCTTATTAGTGAGGCCTTCCCTGACCCAATATAAAATAGCAATCTTTCCCTTTGTTCGGACCCTTGCCTGCTTTCTTTTTCTCTCGGTTACTCATTAACAGGGACATTCATTTACTTGCCTGCTTATTTGTTCACTGTCTGTTGTTTCCTTCATAGAGTGTGAACTCCATGATGACAGGGATATTCCTTGATTTTATGCACCTCCAATGCATAAAGGAGTATCACACTGATATATGATAGTTTCTCTATATAGTTGTGCAATGAGTGAATGAATGAATAAATGAGCCTTTCCTGACTACTCTAGAGATACATTTCAGAGCTAATTGCTTAATTTGCAGTAAAACAGGAACTGGGATGGCCTTGCTTACCTCACCACTGTTTTCTTTAAATATTTACTCTATAGTCCTAAATAGAATGCATTACTCTTGCCTGTGGAAATAGAATTCTTCCACAGAGCCTCCAGAAATGCATTTCCAGGCCCCATGCATGAGAGGATGTGAGCAATTGTGGCAAGATTTATTGGAGTGAAAACCAAGTAATGCCCCTGGGGTGCCTGATGTCTCATCCACCACCAAGGGGCCCAGCTGTCTGGCTAGGGAAGAAGTCCTACGACTGGCAAGCACAATTTTGATCTGCAATTTTTTCTGTTGTTGTTGTTGAAGAAACTGTGTTAGTTGCCTATAGAAAATTCCTCACCATCTGAATTTCAACAATTACATCCTTTTGGTGAGCTTTGAAATGTTTCTATATCTTCTGTCCCCTGTATTTCCTACAAATTTATTGAATCTCAAACTTCATTAGATTCGACCTGTTTTTTCTCTTTTGTTTTTGCAACACCACTTCAAAGGTGGTGAAGTGTCTTTCACTGTCCAGCACTTCAACTGCTCTTTTTGCCCGTGCTTAATTCCTTGCCCATTTTTGCTTTATCAGAAGTATATTCTTTTCTACTCATATTTTAATGCTTTTACTATACAGTCATGTATTCATGAATACCTTATTTTATGTTGATATAATAGCTTATTTATGTTACAATAAATGGTACCATACTTTATGTCTGATTTTGAAATTTATTCTTCACCTCAACTTTTTTCCTCATCTTTAAAACTTTTATCTATTTAATTCATTTTAATAGGTGTATAATGTCCCATAATATGTCCCATAATATAAATATGCCATGATAGATTTGTTTCCAGTTTAACACTGTAATATCCTGTGTGCACATGTGCACACCTAGAAATAGGATTGCTTAGTCCTGCAGCAGGCACATTTTCTTTATCATATCTCCCCAAAGTGTATCCCAAAGCACTGATACAAATTGATGCTTACATCAGCATTTTTCCAAATCTACACCAGTACTTGGCATTCTCAAATTTATATTTTTTGCCAATCTCCTGTTTATGAAATGTCTTACCATTTTTGTTTCCTTTTCCATTTTCCAGCTAAGGAGGTTAAGCACCTTATTATGTTTACTGGAAGTTCAAGTTTCTTCTTCCATGAGTGTCCTGCTCATTGTTCAGTTAATTTTTATTTATTTATTTTAAAATATATTTTTAATTAATTTTTAGGAGTTCCTTATTTATTCCACAAAATAATCTCGGGGAACTATTGCATTGAAAATGTCTTCTAGATTTTAATTTGTCTTCTCATCGCATTTATGTTGCTTTTTTGTCAAAGAAGGTTATTTCTCCCTTAAAGTTTGTGCTTTTATAGCTTGTTTGAAAAACACCTCTGTTAAACTCATATAGTTTCATGTATTTTTCTTTAAGATTTTATATCCTTTTATTCAAATTTCAGTCTTTAGTCAATTCTATTTTTTCCCTATGGTGTGACACGCAAATCTCCTTTTAATTTATTTAATATAGATAAACAAATCATCTCTAAACTAATCATTGGGCAGTCTTTCCTTTCTCCCACTGAAGTGTAGTGCCATCTTTGTGGTTTACCAACAGTGTGCCAAATAATGGGGAGGTGATATCTGGGAACAATATTCTAGTCCATTCATGTAATTATTGATCTTTATATGCAGGCACTGTTTATGGTTTGAGATGAAGAGTTCATAAAGAAAGAATGTTTTTAACCAAGAAAAGACAAACATTAATGATCCTTTATAACAGATTACTCTATTTGCAACCATCTACCAATAAACTCTTCCAGTTTTAAGAGATTATTTCATCCATTTGTATATCCTAGTGCACTTGCCAAAATCTTGGAATTGCTGCAGGCAAACATATTGTATTTTCCCTCTCTCTTGGACACATTCCCCACCTCACATTATCTCCCTCCCCCTGCTCTAGGCCTAGCCAGGACCCCTTACATATTCATGACTCATATGAGCCCTACACATGTCACAGTTCACCAACTTCCTGGGATTATTCACTTGGTTTTCTTCTCTCATGAACATTTTTTTCCTGTTGCCTGTGAACTCTGAAATACGTGTCATGACTGAAGAAACGATGAACATAATATCTAATAAACATTAAACATTTCTGCTTCAAAATTATACCTTAGGCAAACAGTGAAGGCAAATATACCTATATAATTTAAGTGCAAAAAATCTAACAATAATGAAAATTACTATAAATATTTTCTTTTTACTTCTTTTTGGATTATCTATTTGACCTCTCATCTAGTCTGACATATTTTTGGCCAACTTAGTGCTAACATGTCATCAATCAAGCCAGAAACAGCAAGGAAATCCGATTGTAGGGGGGAAAAAATTAAAGGCTTTAAAATATTGTTGACTGAGAAATGTAGCAAATATCATTTAAAAGCCTTTTAAATTACCATTCCTTCCATTGCCGCTAAATTTCCCTTTGTCTCCTCTCATGCAGCTGGTCTGAATGATGACAGAGTGGCTTATGATTATGTGGGTGACATTAGGTGCCAGCTGAAATGGACACTAAAAAGGAAGAATCCAGCATCCTGCATTTATAATTCTTGCTATATTTGGCTCTGCACCACCTTTACAAATATGCAGCCCCCTCCCCCCTCTTTTTTTCCTGTAATACCCATTGCCACTGAGTGCTGCTATGGCAACGAAAGTGAGTTGGAGTGGGGGTAGGCTGGGGGTCTTGGCTATAAAAAGGGTTATTACAACATCGTGGTAACTAGGAGATTAGGGGCAGACTCACAGACAATCATACACTGTGAAACACCCTATCTAGAGGCAAATGTTCCCACCAAATTTATTTACCTGTTCTGTGGAATCACTTGCTGCAGGATTCTAAGGGCTCTTATTGCTCGGATGGTTTTCATTTTCAATTATTGTATGGTTCATTCAAATCACACAGGTACAGTTCCAACAGTTATGAGAAGCTTTTTAAAATAGACTTTTAGAAACTGAGCACAGCTGTCAAAATAATGTTATCGTCTTCAAGAATCTGTTTTGAAGATAGTTATTCCAAAGAAATTTAAAAGTTATATTCCTATATTAGCACACTAAGTAGTTCATACCAGTTTAGTAAATCAAATATTCCATACTGCTAGCTTAATAAGATGGGGAGTCATGCATGAAATGACTGCCAGGTTAATGACATAGGGAGTCATACATGGCACGTATTTGCATATAATAGCACAGAATGTTCTCCTAAATCCTTTAAATTACTCATCAATTCTTAAACAGGCATTTAACTAAATCCTCATTCAAAATCAGGAGCAAAGTTAAAAAAAACACCTACATATTTGAAGCGATTAGGTTGGAGCTAAACAAAACCTGAAGGATTATTTTTAGTTGGAAATTCTAGCCTTGGGGAAAGAGTCATAAATCTGCATAAAGAACCAAGTATATATCTTGGGCCAGGGTTGGACACACACCAACATCAAGGCTATTTCTCAGCATTGCTTCTGTCACACGCACAGTAAACACGTACCACAAGTTCCGCCATTATCCTCAGAAATAAAGATGTATACCTAAGGCAGTGCAGCAAATATATAGATTAAATCTAGAATTGTTCATTGTTTAGTGTTTAATGGGCCCAGTTCTGAATAAAATGAACAAGTATTCTGTCACTTGACTACAGGTACATTCAAGGTTTTAAGAAATATGTTTACTCTCAAATCACCATTTTTTACTGGTTCTGTAAACTTCTACACAAAATGAACAGACTGCTTGCAATTGGAGCAGTTATAAACCCCAGCTGTTACTTAGAGGAAATCAGAAAACACCCATATCACAAAAAGGCATTTTTCCCTATTTGAAAGTGATGGTCTACATCAATTTTCATTTTTAAGGGTTTTTTACTTGTTTTTAGAGAGATGAGAAGGGAAGTAAAAAGAGGGAGAGAAACATCAGTGTGTGGTTGTCTCCTGAGTGTCCCCCATTGAGGACCTGGCCTGCAACCCAGGCATGTGCCCTGACTTGGAATCAAACCAGCAACCTTTTGGTTCACAGTCCTGCATTCAAGCCACTAAGCTACAGCAGCTAGAGTGGTCTACATCAATTTTCAAAAAAACTCCTTGCAAATGAGATATTCATGCAACTCTAAAACCAAAGCCCAACCAATAAAAAAGAAAAAAATGTGAAAATGTAGGTAATTGGTCTCCTCTTCCTGCTGTGTCTTCTAAGAAAGGTAACTGATTTTGAGTATGATCTCTACTCTTCATCCAGTGCATCAAGTGAGTTGTTCCATAGCCCTTTGGTGTACCATTTTTCTATTTCACAGATGGGAAAACTGAGGCTCAAAACATTTGAGTAACATGCTTAAGAGAGAGGCTGAAACCAGGATTTAAACACTTGGCCTTAATTTAAATCCCATTCCCTTTTCACTAAACACACTATCTCTTCAAGATATATTTATTAAGAGAGAATATAGTATGTCAAGAGAGAACAGGAACAATAGGCTAAAGAAATTTTCTAGAATATTCTTGATTTGCTAAGTTTCCTACATTGCCATCCCTCATATTATGTTTCAATACAGAACAGAGATTAGTCCTAACTATCACTACTTATGGTAAACTGTTCTCTTTGGGACTTTGGGTTGCTTTTAACTGATTGATTATATGGTAAATTGTCAATAGGGTCTTTTTTTGCTAACTGATATCTTGAAGCAATTCTAAAGTACACTTTCCAGAAAAATAAGCAAAAGCCCACTCATAGATAATAGAGGCAGAAAGTATGAATGTGAATCTTTACCTATGGTCAGAGGATTGATGTAAACTCCATGAAGCAATGCTTTGCTCCAAGTACCACACATTCTTAAGTGTTCATTATGTCTGATTGGAAATGAGCTTCTTTCCAGGAAGATGGGTAGCTTTCCTGTCAGATAACATAATACCCATAGCTATAGCCTGTGTGTGTCTCCGACTAAAGTGGGTTTGGCATCAGCTACTGAAATAGTGATTCACAACACTTAACATTCATCCTATAAACATAACTGTGAAAAAAGTTTTAAGTTGTAAAATATAGTTGCACAAAAAGCATAAAGAGCATGTTTTCTTTTTTTTTACTTGACTCATAAATTGCACATAAAGAAATGCATTTAAAATGTAAAAAAGATATAAATCCTATATGGAGTCAAATTAAGGATAAAAATGAATGAAGCATTTTTTGTGGCTCTTTCAGAGTTCATGTCTAACTGGGAAAATAAACTCTCTCAAACAGTTAATCTTCTAGATTCTACAATACGTAGACACTGGAGCACAGAGAGATACATCTAGCCCAGGCAGAGGTGGGTGGTAGGGAGGTCATGGAAGATTTCCCAGGTGACTTCTAAGTTGAAAATGACAAGATAAAGGACTTATGTATGTGTAGGAGGAAGGAGCGTGATGTATCAGTCACAGACTTTGGAGTGAAAGCCAGGAAAGCACAGGAATTCTATGCAGACCAGAGATGTTTGTTTGGGCAATGGTTATGTCAAGACCCAGGCAGTGTTCACCTCTAGAAAACTCTATCATGGCATAAATATTGAAACTCAGTACTTTGTTTTTTTAATGTAGTTACAACAGGTATATTTTCTAAATTAAAAAAAAGCTAAATTAGCTGACAATATTGACTTTGTACAATAGTGTGAACTGTTGAGATTTTATTTTCTGAAAAAATTTGAATTACTTTACCACTGTCAAAAGAAAGTAAATTTAAACTGAAGTAGTTAATAAATTATACATAATTTCTGCTCCTTGTATAATCTAACAATACTAGTTTCCTGTTAGTGTAATTTTAATTTTCTTCTAAGCTTCAAGTATGCAAAATCAGATTATTTATGATTCCTGATTCATGGAAATGTTCATACATGTTCCATTTCCTTTCTTTTACCCATTTATTTATTTTTTAGTAATGTAATAACCATCTGAAAATCTAACAACCCCAAAATGAAAGCTGTGACTTAGATGATCTAAATAAAATTTTAAACTACCCTTTATAACCAGCTTTTTACCTCAAACCAGGTAAAAATCATCCTAAACACTATTTATTATTTTTATATAATAAAATTAATATTGTGAATTGAGACACTATTATTAATTAATCTAGAATGACAGTCATAAGTAGGAATACCTGGTAACTCTTTTAATTCATTAGATAATTCATTATAATGTGTTTTATTATAATATACATTTTGGCTCTTGTCAATCACTTTAAATTTGCTGCCAATCAGACATCAGTACACAATCTTGTCAGCTAATTTCAGTGCTATGCAATATTTTTTCATTAATGCCTTTTCTACTCAGACAAACTAGAGTTTGTTTTTGTTGTTTGCATACAAGAATTCTACCTAGTGAAATTTTCAAAACTATAAAAAATTGAATAAATAAAACCTTACAAATCTAAAAGAAGGTATAAAAAGTGAAAAAGGAACAAAGATAGGAAGCAATAATCAGAAAACACAAACAGGAAGATCCAAATGGCGGAAGAGTAAGTGGAAACTATGCTGACTTCTTCTCAGGACCAGTTTGGAATTACAACTAAATTGTAGATAAATCATCCTGAAAAACCACTCTGACACTAGCTAGAGAGAAGCTTTACGATCAAGGACAGACAGAAGAAACAACTTCACCACAATGAAACTAATAGGGAGTGCAGAGGAGGCATGAGAGTTATGGCTGGGTTCTCACGAGTGGGAGCTGAAGTTCCAGAGGAATATTTCAGTGGCTAAGGGATGCCCCTTGAGAAGCTGGGGATCTAAATTTCAAGTTGGGCTCCCCAGGCTATACCACCAGAGCCAGAAAAGAGCCCAGATAATACCCAGCTATGAAAATCAGCAGGGTTTCTATCTGTCGGGGAGAGAGAGCTGTAGACACAGAAAGACTCTTAAAGGGCCAACGCACAAAATTTTGTCTTCAGCTACTTACCCTGGGCTCTGGCAGAGGGAAGGCAGAGTGAACTAGAGGCTCTTGAGGTTTGGGGAGAGAACTAAAGGAACAGCTGCCAGTATTCCTATGCTGAGTCACTCCCTGTAATGCAGAAGCAATCTTTTTCAGGCATAGTACTAGTCTCCAAGTGACATCAGCCTGAGGGGAATCAATAGTCCCACCTTCAGGAATTATTCTGCCCCACCCTATGCTGCATAAACTGTTCTGGTGATTATAGCTTAAGGCTATATCATTAATTGGTTTAATAATTTAGGTAGAAAAAAGAAAGCAGCCAAAATGTGAAGACAAAAAAACAGACCCCAAATGAAAGAATAAGAGAATTCTCCAGAAGAAAAACTAAATAAAGTGGCGGTAAGCAATTTATCAAACAGAGAGTTCAAAATAATGGTTATAAGGATATTCAACAGCATAAAAAAAGACATAGAAACCATAAAAAAGGATGAGTCAGAAATTTAAAAATGCAATATCTGAAATAAATAATACACTGGAAGGAATAAACAGTAGGACAGATGAAGCAGAGGACTGAATCAGTGACTTGGAAGAAATGTTAGAAGAAAAAAAACCTGGCAGGGATTCAAAAACAAAAAAAAATTTAAAAAAGGAGGAGAACTTAAGAAACATTTAAGACAACATGAAGCATAACAACATCTGCATCATGGGAATACCAAAATAAGAAGAAAGCTAGTAAGGTATTGACATCCTGTTTGAAGAAATAATGACCAAAAACTTCCTTAATCTGGTGAAAGAAAAAGACACACAAGTCCATGAAGCTCAGAGAGTTCCAAACAAGTGGGACACAAACAGGCTGACAACAAGACACAGCATAATTAAAATGACAAGGCTTAAAGACAAGAGGAGAATCCAAAATGCTGCAAGAGAAAAACAGGAACATACCTACAAGGTAGCACCAATTACACTGTCATTTGATTACCCAACAGAAACATTTCAGACACAGGAGTGACATGAAATATTCAAGGGGATGAAAAGCAAGGACCTATAACCAATGCTACTATACCCAGCAAGGCTATCATTTAAAATTAAAGGAGAAATAAGGAACTTCCCAGACAAGAAAAAGCTAAAAGAGTTGGTTAACACCAACTCTTGGGACTGTAACAAATGTTAAAAGGCTTCTTTAAGAAGAAGAAGAAGATGAAAAAGAAGAAGAAGAAAAAAAACAGAGAAAAATAGTCTAAAAATAAAATGGCACTAAATATGCACCTATAAATAATCACCTTAAATGTAAATGGCTTAAGTGCTTCAACCAAGAGACATAGAGTAGCTGAATGGATAAGAAAACAAGACCCATACTATACTGCCTCAAAGAGACATATCTCAGATCAAAAGATACACACAGGCAATACAAAGAATATACAAAAGTAAAAGGTTGGAAAAAAATATCTCAGGCAAAAGGAAAAGAAAAAAAGCTGGGATAGCAATATTTGTATCTGACAAAATAAACTTTAACCAAGGCAAAGTAAGAGACAAAGAAAATACTACATAATGGTAAAGGGAACAACCCAAGAAGATGATATAATCCTAGTAAACATCTACACACCCAACATAGGAGCACCTAAATATGTAAAGCCAGTCTTAATGGACAGAAAGAGAGAGAAATACAGTCATAGTTGGGGATTTTAACACCCCATTGGCTTCAATGGATAGATCTTCCAAAAGAAAGCCAACAATGAGACAGTGGCCTTAAATGACACACTAGATCAAATGTATATAATTAATATCTTCAGAGCATTTCATCCCAAAGAAGCAGAAGGTGCACACTTTTCAAGTGCACATGAAATGTTTTCTACAATAGACCACATGCTAGGACACAAAACAAGTCTCAACAAATTTAAAAAGATTGAAATCATATCAAGCTTCTTCTGTAACCGCAATGCTATGAAACTAGAAATCAACACAAGAATAACAGTGCAAAACATGCAAAGGCACGGAAGTTAAATGACATGTTATTACACAATAGATGGGCCAACAAGGACATCAATGAAGGAATCAAAAGATACCTTAAAATAAAGGAAAATAAAGACACAAAAATTCAAAATCTGTGGAACATTGGGAAAGCAATCTTAAGAGGGAAATTTATAGCATCACAGGCCTATCTCGGAAAAAAAAAGCTCAAACAATCTGACATCACACTTAAAGAAACTTGAAAAAGAAAAACAAATAAAACTCAAAGTGAGTAGAAGGAAGGAAATAATAAAAATAAGAGCAGAAATAAATAAAATAAAGTCTAAAAAATGATACAAAAGATCAATGAATCCAAGAGTTTGTTCTTTGAAAAAATAAACAAGATTGACAAACCTTTAACCAGACCCATCAAGAAAAAAGAGAAAAGAGAAAGGACCCAAATAAAATCAGCAATGAAAGAAGAGAAGTAACTACTGACACCAAAGAAATACAAAGGATTGTAAGAAAATATTAAGAAAAACTATATGCCAACAAACTGGACAACCTGGGCAGAATGGATAAATTCCTAGAAACATCTTCCAAAAATAAATCAGGAAAAATCAGAGAATCTGAATAGATAGATCACATCTAGTAAAACTGGAGCTGTTATCCAAAAACTCCCTGAAAACAAAAGCTCTGGACCAGATGGCTTCACAGGTGAATTTTACCAAACATTCTAAGAAGAACTAACATCTCTACTTCTGAAACTATTTCATAAAATTCAAGAGGAGGGAAGGCTTCCAAGCGCATTTTATGAAACCAGCATTACCACACTACAAAAAAGAAAATTATAGCCCCATATCACTGATGAACATAGATGCTAAAATCCTCAACAAAATGTTAGCAAACAGAATACAACATTGCATCAAAAATATCATATACCATGAACAAGTGGGATTTATTCCAAAAATGCAAGGTTGCTAAAACATTCTCAAATCAATAAATATGATTCCCCACATTTTAAAAAAAGGATAAAAACCACATGATCACATCAGTAGATGCAGAAAAGGCACTGGATAAAATTCAGCACCCCTTTATAATCAAAACTCTCAGCAAAGTGGGGATAGTGGAAACATACCTAAACATAATTAAGGTCATATATGATAAACCCACTGCCAATTTCATACTCAATGGGCAAAAATTACAAGTGTTCCCCTTAAGATTAGGAATGAGACAGGGATATCCGTTTTCACTTGTCTTACTCAACATAGTACTGGAACTCCTACTCACAGCAATCAGACAAGAAGAAGAAACAAAAGGCATCCAAATTGGAAAGGAAGAAATAAAACTGTCATTATTTGCAGATGACATGATACTGTACATAAATATCCCAAAGATTCCACCAAGAAACCACTGAAACTAATAAAGGGATTCAGCAAAGGAGGATATAATATTAATATTCAGAAATCTATTGCATTTTTATGTGCCAATAATGAACTAACAGAAAGGGAAATTATGAAAACAACACCATTTACAATTGTTACAAAAACAATATAGTACCTAGGAATAAAGCTAACCGAAGATATAAAATACCTGTACTCAGAAAATTACAAGACACAGAAGAAATAGAAGATACAAATAACTAGATGCACATACTGTGTACATGGATAAGAAGAATTAACATCATTAAAATATCCATACTACCCAAAGCAATATATAGATACCACAATTCCCATCAAAATCCCAATGATGTATTTCACAGAACCAGAATAAATATTTCAAAAATTTATACAGAACCACAAAAGTCCCAGCATAGCATTTGCAATCATATAAAAATGAACAAAATTGGAAGAATCACACTGCTTAATATCAAATGATACTATAAGTCCATAGTAATCAAAACAGCATGTTACTAGCATAAAAACAAACACATAGATCAATAGTACAAAATAGCAAGCCCAAAAATAAACCCACACCTTTATAGTCGATTAATATTCAACAGAGAAAGCAAGCACATATAATGGGCTAAAGATAGTTTATTCAATAAATGGTGCTGGGAAAATTGAACAGTTATGTACAGAAAAATGAAGTTAGACCACCTTCTTACACTACACACAAGAATAAATTCAAAATGGATGAAAGGCTTAAATGTTAGAGTAGAAATCATAAAAATCCTAGAAGAAAACATAGGCAGCAAAATCTCAGACATGGCTCATAGCAATTTTTTTATTGGATATATCTCCCCAGGCAAAGGAAATAAAAGAAAAAACAAACAAATGGGACTACATTAAACTAAAAAGGTTTTGCACAGTAAGGGAAATCATAAACAAAATAAAAAGACAACCCACAAAATAGAGTACATATTCATCAACAGCTGATAAGGGATTAATAGCCAAAATTATAAAAAACTTACAAAACTAAACACACAAAAAAATGAACAATTCAATTCAAATATGGGCAAACAACCTTAATAGATACTTCTCCAAATAGGACATATGCATGTCCAATCAGCATATGAAAGGATACTCAACCTCACTAATCATCAGAGAAATACAAATTTAAACCACAGTGACATATCACCTCTCACCTGTTGAAATGGATATCATTAATAAAGCAACAAACAGTGTTGGTGAGGATATGGAAAAAGGGGAATCAATACTTTTGTATTGCTTATGGGAATGCAGATTGTTGCAGCCACTGTGGAAAGCAGTGTGCAGACACCTCGAAAAATAAAAAAGGAATCTGCCTTTTGACACAGCAGTCATATATTTCCCACTTCCAGGAATATATACAAAGGAACCCAAAACACTAATTTGAAAGAACATAAGCACTGCTGTGTTCACTGCTGTGTTATATACCAATCGCCAAGATATGGAAGCAGCCCAGCTGTACATCAGTAGATGAGTGGATAAAACAACTATGGGACATTTACACAGTGGAATACTCCTTAGTGATAAATAAAAAGAAGAAAAATTTACCCTTTGTGACAGTATGAATGGACCTGGAGAACATTTATGCTAAGTGAAATAAGCCATTCAAGGAAAAAATGTATAATATTATTTCACTCACATGCGGAACAAACTGAACTAACAAGCACAGAAATATGGAGACAGACTCATAGAGGGAGAAGCAGTGCAGGTGCTGGGAGAGGTGAGTGGATGGAGGGATTGATCAAAGAGGAAAAATAACTCACGGACAACAGTGTAGTGAATGCTGGGGATAGTGGGGTATAAGGAGACCAAAGAGTAATAGAAACAAATACAATAAAGATTAAATCAGAAAAAGAAAGAAAATACAAAATAATATGGTAGAAATATGCCTAAACGTATTAGGAAACATAATAAATGTGACTTTCAAGAAAAGGGGTCTAAGACTCACAGTACCTTTTTCAATTTAACTTTATGCTACTTTTATTAACAAGATTTCAATCAAGCATGAAATAATATAGAAAGTTTGGAGATAATAAAATAAAAAATATGTATGTACTACAGCAAAATAATAATAAGCTCAGCATTTTTATATACTTTCTATAAGAAATTATTAAACCTGTCTTCCATTTCTTCTCACCTCTGCTCACATATGTGTACACTGCATCAAATTATCATAACTGTAGGTTATATCAAATAATGAGGATACTTGTTTTGTTATCTGGAATAGGAACATTTTCATTTCTCAAATTTGTTAACACCTCAATTAACTTAAATTGTTAATCCCTACCTACAGAAAAACTGCCATATTCTAAAAAAGTGGAACTAAACTGAGCTCAAAATCCTCTTATCTTAGATCTTCCATTTTGGAGTTCAGGCTGAAGAGAACTGACACCATATCAATAGAGTTTAGGAGAAAAAACTCGGACTCTGAACCAGGCAGACCTGGATTAGAATCCAAACTCTGCCACTAACTAGGTAGGTGACATTGAATAAATTCTTTGATTTTGCTGAGCCTCGGCTTGTTCTGTACAAAATGGAAATGAACATGTCTACTTTAAGGGTTTTCATAAAGATTTAATGAGATAATTAATCAGAGTAGTTTCTCTCAACATAATTGGAATCACCTGGGGAGCTTTAGAAGTACTGGTGCCTGGGTCCCACCCCCAGAGATTCTTATGTAATTGGTATGGAATAGAACCTGGGCGTTTGGTTTTTTTAAAGCTATTCATGTAATCCAAATGTACAGTGAAGGTCGAGAAACACTGATTTAAACATACAGTCTAGCCCATTGCATGGTATATAGAAGGCATGTCACCATCATAATTAGCATGACAATGATGATGATAAAAAGTAATAAATTTCAGCTACAAAATTCAGGCAGCAATTGCTCTTGGCTTCCATAAAACTCAAGAGACAAAAAAGCTACATTAGCATGGAATTTTCAGAAAATTTGAATAATATATACATATTTTCATAGCTCTTAACTCTAATCCTCTGTATACTCTATGAGAAAAATACCACAGCAGTATGGTAGTTAAAAACACTCAGAAAATATAAATGCATTACAAAAGGTGACAGGCTAAGGAGTAGTTAAGCTAGAATGCACATTTTAATCTCTTTATTACGTTTTGTGTTATTTGTATTATGCCACTAATTGCCTACAGTAGACAAAGGTAGAATTCTGCTTCTTCACAGAGTTTACAGGAAATTTTCTAAGCTTGGAAAGTAGTCCTACAATCAAGGTTGGAGCAAAGAATGTGGTTGCTAGTCACTAATGATCTCAATAGCTTTTGAGTAGCTTGAAGCCAAAGACTGTAGTGTATTCATCATTACATTTCTAGTGACTTGCACAGTGACTGGAACTTAATTGATGCCAATAAATGTTTGTTGAATGAATATTAAAATGGTCTAAAACAAATAATTTTAACAATTTAAAGAAAGTTAACACCACAATGGTATGACTATCTGAGAATAAAAACTCTAGAGCCATTATTTGCAATCTAAAAATACAATAAAGATTAAATTTTAAAAATAAAATAAAATTAATAATCATAAGGTTTTATTTAATGTGATCCTTCAAATAAAATATTTGGAGTAGAAGTTAATGCTCTCTCCCTCCCTCTCTCTCTCTTACTCTTTCTCCACATCTATACATGAAAACAGAAAGAATTCAAAGGGTAATATTTAATATATATATGAATTACTTATATGTCTATGCTGAAATTATTTTTACAAATTTTACACTTTATCAGTAGAACATGTCCATGACACTCCCCCTGTTTCAATTAAAGTTGACTGATTTTGAGGAACAAGTATGAAAGACACAGAGATGAGGACTGGGGGGGGGGAATGGGAGGGAGAGGGGAGACCGGGCGGGGGGGTGGGGTGGGATGGGAGAAACAGATAAAAAAAATGTACTTGAAAAGTAACTAAATAAAATTTAATATAAAAAAATAAAGTTGACTGAAATGTGAGTTTTTAATTTCAAATACTGTAAGGTTTCCTAAGATTTTGCCTACACATATAGGAAATAGAAATTAATATCACTGCCTACACAGATGACCGCTCTGAGGGCTTTGATCAGCTGTATTATATTTTACAGTGAGAAATTTGCTAAGAAAAAATATTTGATTGTGAAGTACAAAATCGGCAGTCAGGACAGAATTGGAGATAGGAAAGCTGGTTATTGTTAGGTTGGCCAAAAAGTTTGTTTGTTTCCATAAGATGGCTCTAGTAATGCTTAGTGGTCTTTAACCTCATTCATAATAATTTTGTTAGACTGTACTGTGACAGCTGTCATATCAGTATGTATTTAAAAATAAGCTTATCAAAACTGGTGAATTTTTGTGTAGCCATTTTAATATTGAAGATGGAAAAAAGTAAGCAATATTTTTGGCATATTATGCTTTATTATTTTAAGAAAGGTAAAAACATTTACTAGAATGCAAGTAAAGAATTGTGCAGTGCGTGGAGAAGGAGCTTTGACTAATTGAATGTGTCAAAACTGGTTCATGAAGTTTCGTGCTGGAGATTTCTCACTGGGTAATGCTCCATGGTAGGGTAGACCAGTTGAAGTTGATAGCGATCAAATCCAGACATTAACTGAGAATAGTCAACTTTATACTATGCAGGATATAGCCGACATACTCAACATATCCAAATCAATAAAGTTATTGGTGAAAATGAAAAATCTGTCCTTTATTTTACAGAAGAAAACATATGGCCTTTTTGGCCAACCCAGTGCAATGGTCTGTCTACATGTACCAGTGAAAATGTGAACTGGAAAGGAAAAAAGGAGACACTACTGTGAGAGACCTAGTGAAGAAGTAAACGAGAGAAACCTGACAGGCTTAAGGTGTGAAGGACAAGAAAATCTTGAAGGTGATTAAGAGATTCCAACCTTATATAATGTTTCTCTTAAAAGAAAATAAAAGATTAAGGAGTAGGCAACTGGGGGAAAAGAAGAGTTTAGTTTTATACATGAGTACTTTCAGGTGGAAGGAAAAGAAAGAAGCAAGATGGTGTGGCTGAAAGGAGTCTCGCTGGAATAACAGTGGGCATTCTGAAAAACAGACACTCCTTGGAGCTGTCCTGAGTATGTGAGAGGGCTGGACCTTTAAATAAGTGAGTGGTGTGAGCATAGGTAATGTGGCTCTCCGGGCTGAGACAAGTCCTGAAGAGGGCCGACTGCTGGTGTATACTCTTGGATGCTCCTTCTTTCCTGAAGGGACATCTGAGCACCACATCACAGCATTCACACAACTGCAGATGCCTAGTTATGCATATTAAAGATGGGAGACAACATGAGAAAAAATGTTAAAATACCTTAAAGAAAATATAAATATTCAGTGAGGGAAATGATTTTCTGAGGATTAGTAGTCCCTTAGGTCGAACCTGCTCTCATCTAAACTGACCCTATGTATAAGTCACAAGCGTGACATTCCTTGGGGAAAAAAATCATAAACCAGGACTCCAACAAGCAGTTTGAAAAGCACATGGGGATTCGAGCTATGAAACCTTCTTTTTATCATAATAGCTCACTCAGGTTTGACCTCTGAGATTTTCATCAAGCACCTATGGTCTGAAGAATGACTAGGTCAGTCATATTAAAATCTTAGAGAGGTGGTTCCATTTCTTAGGCTATTTAATATCTGATCTTTAATATTAATTGAGAATTCAGGTAATGAAGCATTATTAAAAGTGATGAGAAATCTTCTTCACAACTGCTCCAATAATTACATATGCCCATCACTCTCAAAAGTGGGGACAAAAAAAAAAAACCAGGAGCAGGATATGTTTAAAAATCAAGGGAGGATGAAGGATGTGTTAGGTTAATTGCTAAGGTAAGGGACATACATATAAACAAAAAATAGAAAAAAATACTACTCTAAATAATATCAAACCAGCTTTTACTGTTTATTCCCATTCCTGAATATTTTTGTATGTGTATCAAAATAGAAAAAAGTAGGTGAATATCTACTGATATGCATGGTTATCCATGATGTATTAAACAAACAAAAGCAAAGGCAAATTGAAAGGAAATATGTACTTTATGCTATTGTTCTGATAATAAAATAACCAACAGAACTACATGTTTTACATTTATATGCTTACATTTATTTGCATGAATAAGTAGAAGAGCAAAATTAATAACCTTATGAGAACAGGAGTGAAAAGAATATATGATAATTGGCATTTTAATCACATCCTTTTATATTATTTCACCAGTTACAATAAGGAAGTATTCATATTATAAGATGAAAATCATAAAGAAATCCATGCAACTGAAAAGATATGTAACGACACATAGATCCTATTCTTAAAGTCAAAATCTTGGAGCTATTTTATAAAAGTAAACCTGGGATCCCTTCAGAAGAACCAAAATACCTCTCAGGAGCTCAAAGTGCAAAAGCAAGCATGTAAGGTACAGGAGTAATACAGGCTCTTTGGCTACAGCAAGCAATGCAGTCTTGACCTAACTAGCAATCTGAGCTGTCCTATCCATATAGGGCCATTCGGAGTAGAGCACATTTTTACTAAAACTGATACAATGACCAGAGAAAAATAACTAAAGAATAATTTCATGAATTTATGGGGTTAGTTTTGATAAAAAGATTTTGTTTTAGATTTTACCTCATACAATAGTCTGTTTCAGTAACTGTTGCTCTGTAGGATATGCTTAAAGATTTTTTAAAATGCATGTTATTAGATAAATATATTTTAAAAAGAGCTTTTCAAAATGGGGGGTTCTACTAGAAGAGGAAAATTATTATTTCTCGTGGAGTAACAAAAGGTACTGGATTAACTGATGATATATAATATACTAATTTAAAAGTCTTTAGAGGATCACTGTTAAATTTCTTAAAGGGTTTACAACTGGATTCCATATTGTAAGTGAAACACTAAATATCAGAGCAATGTCTGGACTGTGAATTAAAGTAAAATATTTAAATATATTAAAATCAAGTGAGCTACATACATAGATTACACTAAATGTCTTTCACTGTTCAAAAGAGTTAAACTTTTTAATAATATCTAAAATGCCCCCAAATGTCTGTGTTTATAGTTCCCAGCTTAATTCAATGTGAAAGTTTTCTTTTGAAAATGAATAGTGCATAATCATGTTCCACAGGGCTTTCTACATCAAATGTATCTACCAAATTTAGTGCTATCTTATTTATCTGGCTCCCACCTAGCTAGACCTCCAGTTTGGATAGATTCAGTGTACAAGTAAACCTATTTTCTTAAAAATGAGGCCAATACATAAGAAGAAAATTCTATTAGGGAAAAGCAACTATAATCTTAGCTGAATGATCTAAAAAAATTACATCCACTTTTCATGAAATGAAAACCACAGGACTTCATAAATTCTTCCTTTGTAGAGGACAACTTGGTGTATCTGAAAGCATGATCTATCTGTGCAATATATAAAAACAACTCAAAACAAGCCAGGCAAGCCAGCCAGGGCGAGGAGAGATCCCGCTGTGCAAACCTGAATCCCATACAGACAATTTCAAGATTATTTATTGCACCTAGGTCTTACAGGGAATAAAGGCAACTAATTGTGCATAATCATTTTTCAAATGGCTTCCACATCAAAAATATCCATTAAATTCTGCACTACATGATTTCCTGGCTCCCAATCTATTCAAGTCTCTAGTTTATTTTGATTTATTTTTTTATAACCTATCGAGTCCTGCAATGTGCCAAGAACTTTGTTAGGTACACTTGTGCACATTATATAATTCAGTCTCCAACACAGACCTCACACACGGGTTTCCTTCTCCCCATTTTATAGTTAAATAAACTGAGGGCAAGAAATATTAAACAACTTGTCCAAGGGCATACAACTAATTATTGACCAGGCTGGGTATGGAGCCTCAATGAATCTGAATGCAAAGCCTAGTGTATTTCCGCTATATCATGCTGTCCCCAGGAGTTGCTTTTCAGGGTACCTCTTCTTTTATTCATTAATACAAATCAAAGATATTAGGCTGAACGCTTCTTCTCTCTTTTTTCTTATGCAGAAGATGGGTGGGCAAATGAGCTTGATATGAACGGTTACCAAAACTGATGGTGATTCACTGAAGACAATGCTGAGATATTTTACAGAATGACAAAATTCACTGCATTTCATCATATATTTAAATATTCTACAAATATGCATGTGTACATAATTTCTATAATTACATAAGTGGAATTATCTTTCTCATTCAGCCACCATCAGGCACCTACCTTCACCAGAAAACTCCTCCACACTTAGTCCCCAGTGCTTGAGAGTCTATGTTGGCTTTTTGTGGTACAAGAGAGTTTTTGCTCCCATTCTCTGCCTCTTTTCCCTCCAGTCTGCTCAGGAAGCAATGTCTAATGTTAACTACCTAGGAAATATCCTTCCATGTTTTTCCGTGTTCATATAACTAAAGAAAATATATACCTTCATGAACATTTATACCTACCATTACATGTAATACCTAAAAATATAGGAAGACATACAAATATTATTTCACAAAAATCAGATCATATCATGCCTACCTTTTCTCCATTCTTCTTTTCTCACTCAATAACATGTAGGGCAAACCTCTGCAAGTCAACCATTATACTCTCTGGCTTATTATTTTTGTTGGTTTCTTTATATTTAGCAATGCAGTAGTAAATATCTATGTACATGTATTTTTATTTCTATTAAAGAGATTCCAAGAATTGAATTCCTAAGATACAGTATGTGTAATATTAATTTTAATAGATATTATCAGATTATTTTCCAAAAAAGGCAATAACTGTTCACATTACCAGCTGCAATGTATGAACGTGACCTTCCTCTGCATTCTGACAGTAATAGTGCTTTTCAAGTTTTGCCAGGTTGATGGGAATCAAATGATGGAGTACTGTTACACTATCTCGAATGTCCTGCTACCAGTGTATTTAGGTATCTTTTCATAAGTTCTTTGACCACTAAAGACTTGGCTCATTTTCTTTAATATTGTATATTTTGTTTTGCAAGGTTTTTCTCATATAATCTAGATAGTGATCCCTTGTTCAATAGAGATGTATTTTTGTTCATCTTACGTTTTACAAAAGCCTATCATTTATCTACTAACTATTTTTGAGGAGGCTGGCAGAAATTTTAAATTTAGCCATTTCTGTCCTTCTGTTTGAAAATGTTTTTGACCTCTGCCTTGACTAAAAAGTTTTTGCTGCTCCTATTTTGTCATAGGATTTTACATTTAGGTTTCTAATTTATTCGGAAAAAATTTAAAACATAATATAAAATAGGGGGGAAATCTTTTTTATTTCAAGATAGTGAGTTCCTGGCATTGTTAATTAAATAAATCTTTCCTGCTTAGTTGAAATTTTAACTTTTGTTGCATACTAAATTCATAAACACACTGGCATCTCTTTTCTGAATCTCATAACTTAAGATCCCATGTCATCCCAAGAGCACAAATAGCAACAGTTTGCTTGTAGACTTTGTCACTTACCAAACATAAATTGAGTGTACCATGGGATAAGAACTATAAAAGTGCAAAAGTGTGGGAGCTCCCATCCCACAGGAGCGTATCAGCTACAAGGGGATAATAGGGTGATACCATATGCACACAGAAGTGTTAAACCACAATAGCAAGGGTGACCTAGGATGTCAAGACAGAAATGTGAGAGAAGCAGTTGGTCACATATGATTTCACATCAGAAGTGAACATAATATAGACACTCTAATGTGCAGAATTGGAGGAAGAGGGGACGTTATAGCTCTTTAAATTAAATTAGATGATGAATACTAAAATTTAGGGATATTAATTTTTAGAACCCAAATAGAGTCCTCTCATTTTGTTTCTATTGGAAAAATAAAAAATATTTTTACAATGATGACCTCATAGCTAATAGCTGATATCAATGATCAATGAGGACTGCATACTTTATTAATAATATTCAAGAATGATGGCATAATTATTTACATTTTGGTTTTAAATATATTTGTTCACCCTTTTTTGAATTATGATATTGCCTTAAAATTCTATTTTACAAAATTAAAAAAAATCAACCAAGCAAATGTGGACACCTGAGTGGTGAGGAGCAACTAGTTTGCGCACATTCATTTATGCAGAATTGTATAATACATGGTCATTAGAGAGGACAGGACTCAAGTTTGTTTTTTGTTTATTCTTCTTTGCATTTATGGTGTGAAAAGGCTGCTACCTATTAGTATTAGAGATAGTACATCATCATGCCATTAATAGATTTCCCCAGAACAATGTTTCATTGCTGTGGATATTGACTAAGGCTCTCACTGAAGCCCTTCAGTACCCTTAGGATAAGATGTGCTAAATTCCCAGATTGGGTTCAGCAGTCTTTGTGCAAGAATTTGAGGGTTTATACTGGGTTTGAAGAGCCCTGATCAAGACATTTCCTTGGGCGACAAACTAATAATTGTACCTATCAGCTCCAGGCTGCCTTGATTAATGCAACCTTCAGTGATTTATCACCCACACCATTTTTAAAGAGGAGCTCTCCACATTGTAATAGACAGGAGATTTTCAGAAATAACAACATAGGCTGGTTTCATTTATTTGTTTGGTAAAATTTCCTGAGAACACATTACAAACAAAAATACCAATTTTTTTGTAGAGACCAGGCATTAGTTAATGCCAGACTGGAATATTTTTCACCTAACCTTAATGCTTTAAAAGGAAGTCTCTGCTTTTTTCTCATGTTACTCTCCTATCACCACACATCTATTCTGACTTTCAGAGCATACTTCCCACAAGTTTTATGGAGTCTATGTAACCTATTGTTTAACTCTGTAGACTAATTATTCCCAAACCTGCTGCACATCAGAATCTTTTCCAGAGCTTCCTACAAAACAATTCCTTGAACTCTAACCAGATTTACAGAATCAGTATCTTTAAGTATGTGGCCCTGAAATATATATTTTGAAAAAGTTCTCATGGTAATTCTTACAAACAACTCTACTTGGGAATCAAGAACCAATGCAGTTACTCTTTAAAATAAACTCCTTAATTTTGGAATAACTTCAGATTTACAAAAAATATTTGCAAAAATAGTACCCTTTCTTGCTTCCACTAATGTTAATATTTATATAATAACCATAGTACATTTGTCAAAACCAAGAAATTAATATTGGTAACTTACTATTACAAAAGGAAATGCAAAAAACAAGATTTATTTTTTTAATTGTGTATTTATTCTTATATGTTTAAACTTCAGTCACTTCAAAAGTAGCCTCTATTTGATGCAATACACCCATCAAGACATTTTTTCCACTGCTCAAAAGTTTTTTTTTAATTTTTTAAATTTTAATTGTTGTTCAAGGACAGTTTTTCTGTCTTTCACTCCCATCCCAGCCCACCCACCCAGCCCTCCCCCTCCCATGTCTACCCCCTAGTTTTTGTCCATGTGTCTTTTATACTTGCTCCCGTAAACCCTTCCCCTTTTGAACACATTGACTTCAGTGCCTTTTAGTGCTTCTGCCATTTTTGTTTCACCTCTTCCACATCGGCAAAACATTTCCATTTGAGGACTTTTTTCATCTGAAGAAACAAAAAGAATTCACTCAGGGTGGGGCAAGATTGGGTGAATAAGGAGGATAGGACATGGGGGCTATGCCATTTTTGGTCAAAAACTGCTGAACGCTCAGCATGGTGTGTGCAGGTGTGCTTATATATCACCCATCATGAAGTGGGTCAGTGTGTTGAAAGTCTTCAAAAAAATTCACTGAAGCTGAACGCAGCCTCTCACACCACCACCAGCTGGTACACTGATACAGACGGGTTCCTAGAACACTCCCCTAGCAGGGGAAGCCTGTAATAAAGGGCCCCACCCTCCAGAAGATAATTCCAGTGTTGGGGGTCTCCACTCATAAATAATCTCCACACTTTGTTCAGATTTCACCATGGTTTTCAATAACGTCCTTAAAAAATATTCTAGAACATCACATAAGGTACCCTAATGCTTTTAACCTTCATGTCTCCTTAGTCTCCTCCGGTCTATGGCAGTTTCTCAGTTTTTGTCTTGTTTCATTTTTTGTGACTGAGAATTGTGAGGAGGGCTGGTCGCCTGGTTTATAGAACGTACTCAGTTCAGACGTCTGTGATGCCTTCCCTGTGTTTAGATTGGTTTCGGTTTTGAGAAGAATACCATAGAAATGCAATGCCCTTCTCATCACGTCATATCTGGGGTACCTGTCAACAAAACCTACCACTAGTGATGTTAACCCTGACCGCTTGGTTAAGACAGTGTCTGCCAGACCATGCCACAGTAGAGTTATTCTTTTTCCATTTTCATACTCTGTTTTATTTATTTATTTATTTTTAGAGAGGAAGGGAAGGAGAGAAGGAGAGGAATATCAATGTGTGGTTGCCTTTCTTGTGTCCCCTGCCGGGAACCGGCCTGCAACCCAGGCACGTGCCCTGACTTGGAATTGAACCGCGATCCTGTGGTCCATACTATGTTTCATAGAAATGAGTCATTAAAGCCAGTCAAGGACTGGGTGTTTGTGTGTGGAGGGGTGATTTTGGTGGGGAGCTGTGGATTAAGCTTCCCCACCTTTTAGATGGAGGATTATCAGCAAAGGTTTTTAAAGATCAAAGCATTATTTTAAGAAAATTGAATTGATAAGATACACTAGATGGAAAAAGATTGTTAGCTAAAACAACAGTTATAAAATTCAAAGTCTGAGAGATGAGGACTTGAACAAACCAGAGACACTGGTGAAGCATCTGTCTTAAAAATATTGTGGAAGTATAAGTAACCTACTGACTAGAAATGAGTAAAAAGCAAGAGAGGAAACCTCAAGATATATTGAGGTTTTGATCTTGAGTAACTGGGAGAAGGTGATATGATACAAAACAGAGAAGTTGGACACTTTTGATGGGGCGTATGGACTTTGAGGTATGCAGACATTGTGATGGATATATTGAACAAAGCATCAGAAATGGAATCACAAAATAACTCATCTCCTCAAAAAGTTTGCTGCCTACTAGGGCCCATTTCATGACACAAGGTTGCCCTTGTTTTGGATATTTTCAAGAAATCTGTTTACTTCGAGAGACAAGGCCCAAGTTAAGGTTAGCAGTAGAGATTAGAGGATAAAATCTTAAATAATATATTTCGAGCATTTCATCTGTCCTATAAATGAGGCTTCACATTTGCTCAATAATCACCACCCCACTGTAAAAATAGTAAATCCACCTTCACTGTGAAAATCCACCTTCACTTTTAATTAATGAGTACACTTATCTTATGTATATTACATTCATTGTTTTTCATTGTCTGTACATAGAAATACTCCTAAAAGATTTGTAGCCTAGCGTTTCTCAGCTTGGGAACAGTAATAGATAAGGAAACCCTCATCTCTATTTCCGTTCTGCATTTCAAATGGAAGGGGTGTTTGTTAAAAATAGACTGCTTAAGTTTAAAACATTCTTAATTACATGTTTGGTAATTCCTGAAAGGCAGAGGAGTTCCTGGGAGAAGGAAGAGGAGCAGGAGCAGGAGGAGAGGTAGGGGGAGGAGGAGGAGGAAGGAGAAGGAGAAAAAAGAAGTTGTTGCCTAAATAGGCCTTTTGAGGGCAGATGGGAAGAACATGAGGGATCTTTAAATCTCAGGGTGGAAGGAGGCTACAGAGGTAATACATTTTGACTTTTTCACCTTGGTGAGGACAGCAAAGAGGTGAGGGCAAGAAAGATGGGGAAGGCTGTAAAATGGTTCCAGTGTGACTGGATGCTGTCCTTTTTTCAATGGCCATCTTTAAGAGATCCATTTACCAACCGCCCCTTTCTGGTAGGCTGCTCCAGGGTCTACCCATGGATCTCTGGAATGCATTTGTCTCCTGTCACGTAAATAGCTCAGAGTTTATAATCCATTCCTTTTTTGCTGTTAATGATAAATCACTTGTAAAGGCCAGTTTAATTTGTAAAATATATCGCACAAAATATGAGATGTAAGAATCAGCTTCACGGACTTTGAGAACTGTTTTCTTATTACCTGCCAACAATTCATTTTGTTTCACAAAAACCATTTTCCTCCCTTTTCCTCATTTATCTTTTTATTTCTCATTTACAGTGTTAGTTTCTGTTTATGTTAATGGCAAGACATTCTCAATTGCCATGCCTTTAGTAATATGTTTTTCTCTACATTTAAAATTTAAAGTATGAATCTGGTTAGCTTTTTCCTAGAAATACATAATATTAGAATGCTACTTGCTATCACAAAACTTTTTATGTAAATTGCCTGGACTAAAAACAAGAGAAAGCCTTCCTGAGAAAATCGACTTTATCGTGTTATACATTATAAGCATCCAGCAGCCACTGGCCACCCACACTCTACCGTGGTTCCCATCCACCATAGTTCCGTTTCATTCTGCTCAACGCCACCTTCCCGTCTGCCGCTACCAGACACCTGTCTTCTCCTAGCAACCTCTTCCACACTCACTCCCCAACAACGGAACTTCACATTTTTTGTTTTTCTTTTGTCTCTCACATTCATTTTCACTTGTTATTACCTAATACTACCTCTCCCTGACCCTTTCTGGGGTCATTTTAAAGCATGGATGTCTTCACTGAGCTGACAAATGTAACCTGCCGTCCACTTCTCCTAAAGAAATTCAATAGTGATTAAAAAGGAATAAAACATTGTAAACAGAGATTGCCAGAAAAACATACAGTTCTTTCAGCCTAGACTTATAATTATCAATTCCTTTTGTAGTCATTGAGGTCTTTGAGGATCCGTTGAAAATTAGAAACATTTCTTCAGAAAAAAATGCACAATTACATATAAAAAAATTAACTACCTGGATTCTGCCACATAAGATCAGAGACTTCTTTTCCAGATGAGCTAACTATATCTTGGATGAAGAGAATCAGTTAGAGATCGTTGTTGCTAAACAGCATCATCTGTGTGATTCTGGAACCGCTCTTACTGAGATGCTCCCTGATGCTAAGCCCATGAGCCACAATGAGGGTATCCTAGGAAGAGCACCCAAGAAACTTAAGCTTGTAATAAAAAAGAGACATTGCTGAGATATGTGTCCACTGATTCACACCTCCTTTAGCTTTGGAAATTCCTCTTTGTTCTTTACCGGGAAATCTGTGCTGGACATGCTCCCACAAGCTAACTCTGCTGCTGGCCAGTGTTTCTTCAAAGACCTGCAGGGTTGACACCCTCACCTCCTTGTGGTCTTTGCCTCAATCACCACTTTCTCAGTGAGGTCATCCCACCACAATGCCCTGTCTTTGCTGTACTTTTCCTCGTGGCATTTTCCAAAGCTACCATACTTGTAGTTTACCTGTTTTATCTGTTATCTGTCTCCTTTCACTGAATGAGAGAGTGTTTGGTTTTGTTCACTGATCTACCCCATTCCTGGAATAGTTCTTGGCACATGTGAGATAGTCATATATTTTTTGATCATGTAAATGGACAAAGAGATGAATACATCTTCTCACGGCCTGCTGAAATGTCAGGATGAAATTCTCTGTTGATTTATATAACATGTGGGGAAGTTTGTGGAATTCATTACACAAACTTCTGGTTTTATCTGATATTTCCCATTTTTTTTGCCTTTTGTAAAATTGCCTCAGTTGCATATTTTGTCTTTTTTGTGTGTTATATATAGATTATTTTACAAAGCACTTCAAGTCTGTTTTAAAGGAGTCATGGATTTAATGCAATACTTTTTCTTTCTTAACTTTATGCCTCTTCACTTTTTTCTCTTTGTAAATTTAAAAATATTTCCCCCACCGTTTTCTCTTTTTCCCACGTTTTTTACCATGTTCTATATAGAATCATAAACTCTAAGCTGTAAGTGAATGTGGTGGTCTGTATGTGTGTATGCACAGATAGAGATCACTGAGACTGTTATTTTGTTCATATGTAGTTTATGAAGGATAAATCTGTAAATGTTTGTCATTCTAGAAAGTTTTTTCAGACACAGAGAAACAGGTAAATCTGTAGTAACAGCAGCACTATAATATAGTGATAACTTCTGCATAGAGAAATTTTATTTCTGAGCTTAACTGACAAAAATTCTGCTCTCCTAATATTCTAGTGAAAATGATCATCCAAAGACTCCCCTCCATCCTGTGAGAGTCAGTGATGTGTGTCTCTAAAAATGTCCCCACCAACGTGCCTATAATGGCAGAAAGAGTGAATGTATGCCAGCAGGACTTTTATTTTTGTGTTCCTATTACATTTATATAAAGAGTCTTTTAAGTTACTTCTCATGGACAGAAACAGACTGCCCATGAACCTGCCTCAGGTGGTCCAGAATGTGTAATATTGAACCAGCACATCACTGGAGAGGGGTCCCAGGGCTTAGAAATTTCATGAAGAGCCAGGAACTCAGCGACAGAAGGTCCACTGCCTGTTCTAATGTTTGTTTTTTAAGTCTCTGAATACTTCTACTATTTTAAAATTATTTTTGAAAGTTTTCTTTCATTTAATTTTCGTATGAGTTTGTCCTTCTAAGTCCAGTGCCAAGGTTGCCTCTCCCACAGCCATGATCCATTCTCTAATTCCCAGAAACTTCTCCCAAAAAATAAGTGAATGAACATTCCCTGAGATCATGAAACTTAAAACAACTGATTGAAAAACACAAAGTAAGGAAATCAGCATGTACTGAATTTCTGTACTATACCAGCATGTTTATATAAATGATATTATTGTGCTTGCATTAATTCCTTGAGATTTTTAATGTTATTCTTAAATGAAGAGACATAGGTGACACGTAAAGTAACTTGTCCAGACTCGCACAAAGTGGCAAAGATAAAAGTTTCTCCAGTTTGGTATCAAAACCCATAATTTACATGACATCCAGGTCAGCTCTTTGGTCTCCACGGCATTTGCTTCTCATAAGGGAAGATAAATAAATGGAACTATTATTTCTAAAAGTAGAAAGGCTAATCAGTGTTGATATTGACACTCTATGTCAGTATGTTTTATCAATGAAAAATCACCTTTTAAGCCAGTTTTACTTCTTTGCAACAATTATTCTATAACTGTTTTCCATCGACCACAAAGTAGCACATCATTAGTAAATGAAAAAGTCAAATGGAAGAAAATGTTGCTTCACAGTTTGTAGTTACAGATCCCCTGGGCAGCCTGAGTTATTGCCAACTCGGTAAAGTTAATATGCATCTAGAATTGTCTGCAAACTGAGAATCGTGTCTCATGGAAACATATAATAATGTTTTATGTTATTTTTCAAATGTATGAAGAGACTAGACCCAGATATAAGTGCAAACTCAGCTAAACATTTTATTGAATTTAGTGTAGTTTTGGACATTGAGTGTTTTCCTCATTTATTTGATATATAAAGTATAACTGATAACACAGACACACCCAATAATTTTATTTTAGTTTAGAAAGCAGTTTTAGTGCTGGTCGAGGTCAGGAACTCCTGAAATTTATTTTTTATAAAAGAGAGAATTTTGTTCCATGTGGTTTTCCGAACTAAACTAAATTTATTTTTGCACTACACTGCATGTTATCTATCTGGAAACATTCTGGAATACATGGTGAATTTAATCCCATTAATCTTTGGAAATATGATGAGTGGTTCGGTTTTTTGATTTTCATAATCATCTGTTCTAGCAGTAAGATATTATTGCCTTACAGGGACATCTGCTGGTAGATCAACAAAGGTCTGGAGAAATAAAACCCTGCCTTCCCTTCCATGTTCGCCAGGGCACCGCTCTGAGCCTGCAGCCTCCCTCCCAGCATCTGCCTCAGATGGGGTGTGGGTGTTAAAATTCTAAATATTCTGTCACTTCATGGTCCAGTCCTACGCAGATCACATAAAATTTGCCTTCATTACACATGTGCCCTGTTCCCACAACAGATTCACATGTGTTACCTAATTTTTTTCCAGACTGACCATATATTATCCTGAAACCCCCAGCTTTTGGGAAGCGTATGTGCTTTTGAGCAGATGGCATGGAAACTGCAGCACTTGGAGCTCACAGTCTCCACAACGAGCCATCACCTGTTCCGTTACCTGCATCAGAGCATCAGACACAGGCAAGGTGGGGAAAAAAACACACTCACTTTTAGTTCACAAACTGCAGAAACAAAAGTAAAGTAAGTATGATAATGTCATCAACATCTAAAACTTCAGGCCTCTAATCTTTTCATGAGAGGGGAGACAGCTTCTCAATAATTTATCATTAAGCTGAAATGATCCTCTAGCACTCAGCTACACAAGGCTTCCCAATAATACTTGGCTGCAGCTAATTCATTATCACCTTTCACTTCAGAAATGATTACCTGGTGAAAGTAAAGGAACCAGTACTACTATTTCTACTAACATTAGCCATCACCAGAAAGATGAAATAATTTATTTTCTTTCCGTGTTTCACTGAACAAGGAACACCTTCATACTCCATCCTTAGAAAAGCAGAACTGTGTAAAATCATATATTGTAGACTCAAAATTAAATTACCCATAAATGTCAATATTACCAACAGTGCAGTGTAGAAGCTTATTCATGCCACTTCTTTAAACTCACTGCACATTCATGTGCTAATGTGATGGAAAAGAAAGAACTATCGCGGGCCTTTCAGTGTGCTTTATTTTTTTTCTCTATACTTATATATGTCTATTTTTGAAGGTAGCCGAAGGTTGTTTCCTCAGTTAAGGCATTCCTTGCCAAAAGGAATTACATAATCATTACCTAATTACAACTAAATAATGGCATTGGACATTTTATAGGTTAACGTAAATTTTGTTAAGAGTTGAAAGCTGGAGAAAGAAAATAACAAATCTACTACTCTCACAAAAATACTCAAATGCTAATATGGGAAATAAACTCTTCCAGAGTTTTTACTAACCACGTGACTTTCTTGTTCCCTCCCTCTCTCTCTCTGTGTGTGTCTCTCTCTCTCTCTATATATATATATAATGAATTTATATATAAAAATTAAATTTGTATTAACAACTTGAACTAAGTCACTAAGCAATTAATTCATTTTTACTGATTTTATCCAATCATAAATCATAGACTACACTGACATTCACAGTTTCAACATGCTGAAATCATCATTTTGGCTGTTTCCCTGTTACCAATGAAGCAGCAAGATACACATGGTGACTCTCTGATGTGAAAAAAAGAGAGAAAACCAAGTCAAGAGAAGAGCAACAGTGTTTTCAGTGTAATCTATTTCATCCAAAACACCAAAAAGAAAATATAAAGATATGCTTGAAACAGCATATTGCCGATACTATCCCTGAAAAATTTCATAGCTTAGCTTAAATATAATTTGGAAAAATTAGTGCAAAATTAACTTGTCTATTTTGTGATTTCTTACACAATTCAAATATTTTTGACTAGAGCAGAGTATCATTTTACTCATCCCCATTTCTTCACACATATTCCACTATAATTCTCCTGAAAAGAAAACAGAAAAAATAGAGACTCTCTTTCTAAACCCTGTGAAAGAACAGTTAAAGAATATTTTCTCCAGTATTGTCGGTACTATGGACTGTTAAATTTCATACGTTGTAACTGCAGAGGGTGTCAGTTAAGTTAAATAACATGAAGTAAGTGTAGAATATGTAGTTGTTTTTATAATAATTTATTATAGCTTGAGAACACATCCCTCTTAATTCTACTGTTGTGAAACTTAATAGTAAACTTATGAAGTTGGCCAGTTTGTCTCTAGAGATATGAGGAAAGAGAGGGAACATATCAAAAAAACTGTTAAGAGACTGGAAATTAGACATAGAAAATTAAATACAATTTATTAAAAGTATTAAGTTATTTAATATATTTCACAACAGTAAAATTTGTTCAATAAATGACTATACATTTTTTCTTATGAGAGACAAATGAATCATTTATTCAGCGTATACCAACAGGGAACTTCAAAGGAAAAAATGTTAACATTGGGACCTCCAAGGAGATCTATGCATTAAAGTGTGGTATTAGGATTGCAAACCACAAAAAAATGCAGAAAAATTTAAAATTATTTACCTTTCTAGCTCAACACAAATGTCCTACAGCTAATTATCATGAGATATTGCCTGGAAATTAACCAGTCATGTTGTATTTCTATCTCTAGATTTACAATTAGTAATGCTATTAATGTGGTTCCTGTACTTAGCGTTACTAATTATATTGCTATGAACTAATGGTGTTAAAAATAGCAATAGCCATCAACTACCAATTAATGCTTAATGAGAGCATATAAACCCTGGCATTGTAATGAATTTCAAAATTATTGTTGCTTGTGTTCCTCTTGTAATTGTGCAAAAATGGGTGTAACCAGTAACCACTGAAGTAGGGCATTGAATGAAAGCATAGTTACCACATTGTTGCAGAAAAGTCCAAAAATACATGGCTCTTTGAAGAAATATATATATTTAATTTTAACTGTAAAACCCAATACACAGGTTTTAATAAAGAATCATTTCTAGTTGCATGATATAAAAATTGGAAGCTAACTTGCAAACATATTTCATAAATAAAAAAGAAAATGTTTAAAAATTTGGGGGAAAGCTGTTTCTATGGTAGAATCATTCAACAAATCATGTATTCTATAATTTATATAAGGCAGAATATCCCAGAAGTTTAGTATGTACCAAGAGATATGTAAAATAGTGTTAAAAATAAGTTCAACTGAATACATTTTAAAGGTCTTAATAACTTTATATAATAGTTGATGAATCTAGCAGATAGAAAGAAGGTCTGAAAAGCTGAGCAAAATGGCAAACTTTTATAGGCAGAACTGAGTGGGACAAGAAAGTAACTAGCAGAAAACAGATTGTTCATGTCAAAGGCACCTGTCTTTAGAGGACATAAGGGGTCTATCAATCACACTAGCCCATTAGTACTGACCAGGTAATTCCAAATTGGCTGGTTTAAAAGTTTTTGTTTGGTGACATGGGCTTACTTTGCACAAGTGACTCTATGTTGGGTCTGTTGTGTCCTTTTTGACAATAGTAATACTATATATTAGCTAGCATTGGCTAGATTATGCTGCAGTAACAAACACTCATGTCTTAACATGTGAAAGTTTTTTTTCCTTGCTCACAATTTATGTCCAGCACAGGGAATCCATCTTGTCATGTGCTTCCATTATCTTCACAAGGAACTTGAAAAAATGTGCTCTACCCAGAAGTGGCTTACATCACTTAAGACAGTATTTCATTGGAGAAAAAAAATCACATGACTACACCTATGTTCAAAATAATGAAGAATGGTATCCAGGAAGACAATAACTGAAATATTAGCAAGGAAGTGCATATGTTTTAGTACTTTGGCACTGTTTGAATCACCACAAGAGGAACATTTTGTTTTATGGGGAACTTCACTGGAGAACTGCCTAGTGGTGAAGGAACATTGGGAGAATACTACTAGTAAATCCCTCTGAGTCTCCAGAAATATGCTCTTTGACCTTATCACTAAAACAATCAATTTTCTGCAATGGGCTAGTGGTATTACTCCATCAATACACAGTGCTACAATATAATAAATGCAAATTAATGTGTTCAACTTCAGAAATATTCTTAATATTTTATCTTGGCAGCAGCCTTTTTAACTGTTCATTTTAGTCAAAACCAGTGTATTTCAAGAATACAAAAAACAAAGAAGTCACCATGGCATGGAATAAGAGAAAGAGCAACTTATCCAATACAGAGGTTGACAATGTGCATGTGTATACGTGAGCATATTCTGAAAGCAGCATGAAAGTATGCCCAGGCATCTACACTGACTGATAATCAGACATTAAAAAAAAAACTAAAGAAGATACTAAGAAGACTCACAAAACTCAACCACAATGTTTACAAACATATACTTTCTTGCAGGAAAATAGTAAAATATATCATCATTATTAAAATAAGGCTGTGCATCAAAGCCAAATGCTGCCTCACAGCAAGGGTTTCAGAGAGGCCCAGGTGGACTTCACCTGTCCAGCCTCTGCAGGATCATCCTGGACACTTTTTTGAGTCAGGAACATCCAACACGTATATGGAATGTTAACACAGGGCAAAAATAGTCTTAGAACTGGGCCTAAACAACACTATACACCAAAAACTGTTTGCAAGAACAAAAAGAAAGCAGATAATGTATTAACCAGTCTGGACTGATAACTACCAGACTAAACATTAAAAATGCTGGTTAGCATTTCATCACTATATTAGCCTACCTGAACTTATAGAAAATTCTTTCTTCTGTTAATATAATTGTTTCCCTTTCCTTTTTCATAAATTTTTCTTGTTTTTGTCTTCTAATCAGAACATTATTTGGATTTCTGCTTGAATCAGAGCTTCTCAAATAGCCATTCTTTTTATCTCAAATAAATGCTTGTTGCACTTTTATTAAAGGCCTTTTATTTTTAGATAAACAACTCACAGTAAGTCTCAAATGGACAATATTCATTTTGTGAGCATTGGTTCATAAAGGGAGCCAAGAGGTATAAGTGATTGTTTTATTTCATTATTGCATATGGTCAAATAAATGGCTCTATCATAAAAGTTGCCAAATCAGAGGGGTAAGGGAAGAGAATTTAAGGGGGAAAAGGGGAGGAATTTTGAGGAACAAATATGAAGGACACACAGACAAGAACTAAGGGGGGTGAAAATGGGAGGGAGGTGGGGAGCATGGGGCGGGGGAGGCTGGGATGGGAGAAATACACAAAAAAACTGTACTTGAAAAATAACTAAATAAAAAATATGAAAACAAACAAAAAAAAAGTTGCCAAATCAATAAAAATGAAAACGTATATTTTATGTAGCTGTAGCTAGCAGTTTCAGTCTTTAAATATATTTCCAAAATTTGATGTCATTGAAATATTTTACAGATAGAAAAGACATTATAGTTTTATAATGTCTAATAGAGAAAATAATAACATATGTGTTGATTCCATTGTTGTAAGTTATAAACCCATAAATAAATTACTGTAAATTTCTACTTCAACTAAAAAATATAAAATAATTAATTCTATTTCCCTTATATTTTAAAATGCCTCACTCTAGTTTGGGTTTCATTACTCAAGAAATAAATCGAATAGATTCTACTAATTGATAGAATCAAACTCCACTTAGGACATGCACAAGAAATAATAATTGAACATTTAGAAGTAGATATTTATTATTTTTATCAACTAATAGTTAATTTCTTTTTATGAAAGTTTACCCAGTATCCTGAATGAGATGACATTTTCTGAAGGTGAGATTTTCTCTCTCCTTGGCTTTCAGGATGTATTCTGACGAACTGATTGACTAGGAGTTGTGCCTTATTTTCTTCCACACTTTTTATGCATTATTTTCAACACTTGGCAGCTAGTTGATAGGCCATTACACCCAGAAAAAGAGCACTACTGTTTAGGCAAGGCTATATTTATAGCTGATTTAGATTT
This sequence comes from Artibeus jamaicensis, assembly GCF_021234435.1. Classification (NCBI taxonomy): domain Eukaryota; kingdom Metazoa; phylum Chordata; class Mammalia; order Chiroptera; family Phyllostomidae; genus Artibeus; species Artibeus jamaicensis. Next base: position 14,279,530 of record NW_026521844.1, on the reverse strand, counting down.
TTTATTTTTCCTTAGATAGATTTCAGTTTGAAACATTCAACACTTTTCAAGACAAAAGAAAATTATGTACTCGTATGAAAATTAATAATTCTGCAATGATATGCTAAAGAGACAAATGCCTCCATCTTAAGCTGAAATATCAAACCTCAAAAATGGAAACAAAAATATATTTACATAAGAAAAGAAAAATATCAAAAACTTCAAAATGGACTTGGCTGCTGTGACTCAGTGGATTGAGCACCAGCCTGCAAACCAAAGAGTCGCCATTTCGATTCCCAATCAGGGCACATGTCTGGGTTGCAAGTCAGGTCCCAAGTAGGGGGTGCATGAGAGGCAACCACACATTGATGTTTCTCTTCCTCTCTTTCTCTTTTCTTTACCCTCTCTCCCAAAGTAAATACATAAAAATATTTTTTAAAACTTCAAAAAATGTTATAAAAATAAGTTTTAGGAGCTATGATAAAAAGCTGTAAAATGTTATTAAAGCATATAACTATCATTTTAAATAAAATTTTATTTATGAAATAATAGTTATAAGCACCTAAATAGCAAAATAAGCTATTGAAACCAAATAAAGAGTCCTCAAATGGAAAGGAAAAGAGTAAATAACACAGATGGATTTTGTTTCAGAATTGGTATAATTATCTATCTGTATAAAATAGAAAAGTTAGAGCTCCTACTTCCAATCAAATAAAATAAAGGAAATCTTAATATTAATTAAAAATAAAAATATATAATCACATAAGAATTATAAACTGCGTAGGTCAACACCACAAATAAAAATATCTAAAACACATATGACAAAACTTAATATCCATAAAGTTACAAAAGTGCTTACAAATTGATAAGGAAAGAATTCTTCGATGCACATGAACAATAAGCATAAAATAAGCTTTTCAACACCCTAATAATCAGAAACAGACTGACTGAAACAACACAAAGTACCATTTTTACCTTTTGAATTACGAACAATTAAAAGAACTATACCATTCAGTATTAGTATTGCTGAAAGGGGTGTGAGTTCCTAAAACCTCACCTTGGATAAAACGAAGGCACACACACTCACAGGCACAGCAGTTCACTTCTGGGAACCTCTGCTGCAGAAACGGAAGGGCTGCGGGTGCACCGGCGAGGCAGGCGGAAGCAGGTGTTGGTGGTGGTTGTGCCTGATTGTCAAGAATACTAGAAAATGACCATAACAAAAGCCATTACATCCACTTATAGGAAAATGGCTGGGCAGCTTTCAGAATGTCCACACTATGGAATATCATGTACTTATTTGGAAGAAAGTCAGAGCACTTTATATCGACTTTGCGAGGGTGGCCATGATATATTAAATAAAAGACAATTTCACACTAACTTCCATACTAAGATCTCATATCTGCCTTAAAAATGAAGAGGAAGGAAAAATACATATGTTTACAGTTTGTATGAGCTAAAAAATTTATGTAAAAGTATCACATTAGGCTTAGTTACATTTCAGGGGTGAGACTTGGGGCCTAACATAACAGACTAGAATTATTAGCAGTTTCTTTCTTATTTATTTGCCTAAGCATGTACTATTTTGTATTTAAGAAAAAAACACAAGAGATAGAATGCTTCGAATTCAGTTTTAAAAACAAGTTTACTTAGTATACTGTATTTATTCTAGATTTTACAGATTCTTCTCACCCCCAAATTTTTGAAATTTGAAAACAAAAATCAAAGATTTTTTATTTTGCAACTATAAATATTTTGCCCCATGTGCCTAGTAATGATAAACACAGCTGAAAATAACCACTTATACCTTTTAATTATATATATTAAAGATATTTGTGCTCTTAAGAAGGAAGGGGAAGCAGACATTTTGGCACACTGGGTTAATATCTGTTCTTATGTTGGATTCCTGAGTGCCCTATACCTATTACACAACCTAGGCTTGTTTTGCCTTTGTTTTTTTTTTTTTGTTACTTTGGGAATGGTTACTGCTGCTTTCTTATCTATCCCAGCTCCAAAAGAAGCAGAACATAGCTAGAAGTTAATGGCCATGTGTGAGGTATTATGTTCTAAAGGAAAAAAATAATAATCAGAAAAGAAGTCCTCACATCCAAAAGATGATTTCTATGGATGCAACTATAAATGCATAGAGGTGTATGTGTGTGTGTGTGTATGTGTGTCTTCTTGTTTGTTTTTTCTAGGTTGGTTAACATGACGAAGACACTCAATTTATTCCAGCTTCCATTGGGAAGAATCCAGAACTGTAGAGCTCTTGGGGCAATGAGAACCTCTGCCATCCCTTCATTTCATACCACAGATAAAAATAGTTCATCCAACCCTAAATGGATAACTATACCAAACTGAACCAAAATGTCTGATATACATGAATAAAATAGTGTCTTCTACTTGTAGAAAGAGGAATTGTAAGCAAAGGGAGAATAGATACGTCATTGATTTGAGTTCAGAGTGAGGAACCAAAAAGAACTTGGTACAGTCCTACTGTCCAAAACTGAAAAAAGTAGATAATGAAGCAGTAAGTTAATTATTTATTTCACGATTTATACCATTAAAATAAATAATCCAAGGTAACTGATGAAAATGATTCTAGTGTGTCCAAGAGGACTCCCACCATCCTGATGAAGCCTGGCCAGCTGGATCCACTTCTGGGGGACTGATCTGGCTGCACACATGGATGTAGAAATGAGTGAGGAATGCACTAAAGTTGTTGTGTTCTTGTGCCTGGTGGCAGGCAGGCAGACATGTGGCCAGGGTTCCTATGCAAGTGAAGGAGTTCTCAGGATAGAAAGTCTATGAAAAATGGGAACAGGAAGCATTCCTAGCATCTGATGTTTCCTTCGCCCCACACAGGTGTTTTCCTGATGTCCTTGTGAGATCTCTGAAAATCCCCCAAACAGCTCCTCTCTCTGGGACTATGCTATTTTTAATGGCTGTTCTACATAATCCCAAAGGTATCTTTGTCTTGTATTATTAAAGAAATTGTGTGCCTTGGGAATGCATCTGTTGATGTCCTTCTGTCAATCACAGTACTCCTTATTGTGACAATAATGCATTTATGATGTGTTATTGGTGTGAGTTTTAAGAAAATATGATCAATGTGGTTTATTTTATAAGATGAATAAAGTCATTAATCTTATAAAAATGTTTGTTTTCAGAGACAAGTAATCAACTGGCAAAATTTTTGCTTTCATGCACAAAAGCCAGTAAAATTTTATTTACAGCTAGAATGGTATTCAAAATATTTAACAACCTGGCTTTGGCACGGACCACTCAGAACAGATGCCATCCATAAACTACTGATAACTGGTGGATAGCATTTCATTACCAATTTTATTTACAACTATCTATGAGTAAAAATTTAAAAATGAACAAAATTTCTTTAAAAAGTTAAATGTTCATCAATCAGTGACAGATGTGTAAATGTTTTTCTGGCAGGTTATTCAATGACCAAAAACATTGCTAAAATAAATAATATATTATGTTAAATTACTCGTCTCTTTTCTCAGCATTTCTAATGCGAACAGAATTTATCATGATAATACATTGGCAGCACTGGGAGATGTACAGCTGTATCGATGCACTTAAAATTAGGAGTTTGAGTACTACTAAACTTGCTTGTCTGTATATGTATTTATATCTCATCTGGCATTATATAAACTTTGTAGAGACTGTAAAATCTGATTAATAGGCATGTCACGGATTTCACTTGATAATTTTTGAAAACATATTGAGTAAAATGTGGCATGACTTGAGACAAGTATACTTGAAGTATACTGAGAAATATACTCTATTAAGTATTACTTTTTTAAATGATATAATTTTACTTATTCACACTCAAAGTTAATTCAAATGATGTTCAACAATCAAAGTCAATAAAAGATATTTACAAAGAATCTATACTTTTTTGCATTCACCAAGCCATGCCCTTTATTTTCATTTATATTATTTTGCTGTACGCCTAGGAAATACCTAGCAAAATTTTGAGCCTAAACCTATTTTGAGTTTACTTTTTCAAACAAAGTAAATAATATAATTGACTTTTTTTACTTCCTTTGTGTTTTCCACAAAAAAAAAAGTGAAAGATTCTGCTTTGATTTCTGTTCCTGTGTAATTCTTGACTCTTTATTAATTACACAAATGATGTGCTAATTAAATAATGGAATTTTCTCATGCAGTAAATTTCAACCTTTGCAGCATGAGGAAAATATTTCATAAAACAATTGGGTAGGTCTATGTAGTTGAGGATTTTATTACATTTTGGGAGGAAGTGAAACTATTGGATATATCTTAAGTCCCATGAGTCTTGCAGCAAATTATATGCATAATTAATATTTTTCACTGATTTTACTTTAATGAAGTTGATTTTATAATTACAATGTATGTTTATGTAGTTTCATGTTTAATTTGTAATACCTAATTTTTCTATTCATATTTATATTTCCACATTATTTTGCAATTCAATACATTACAGACCTGGTAATTCTTTTTTTTTTTTTTTTTTTTACTGAGAGGAAAACATAGGAAGAGAAAAACATCATTGTGAGAAAGAAGAGAGAAATATTGATTGGTTGCCTTTTGTATGAGCCCCAACTGGGGACCAAACCAACAACCTAGGTATGTGGCCTGACCAGGAATCAAACCTGCAACCTCTTGGTTTGCAGAATGAAGCTAACCAACTGAGCCACACCAGCCAGGATGAGAACCTGGTATTTTTGTTGCCTAGATATGGGTTTGTAATCAAATTAAGTCATTAAAATATAATGTGTGTCTATTCTTTATTAAAACAAATGTTTTTGTATAAAGTTATGCAGCTTGTCTAACTCCTTGAACATTAAGAGACATAAAACATAAACACTATTACACGGAATAACTTTGCCATAACAATCATATTGAATTTAACCTTTGGATTCAAATATCTACTCCCATTATAATCAATATATGGACAAGTCAATGAAAGTTCATGATCAGAAGACCATCAGGTATATTCACATTACACATTTGCCTTTCAAATAGGTCAAATATAAAAGAGGAATAATAATATGCATAAATTATATACACAATAATAAAAAATTCATTTGTGCCAACAGTTGCAATCTCTATTTCATCAAATCCTCCCCATAATTGCCAACAAGCAGCACAATGGACAGACTCAAAGGTTACATCCTTGCCTTGTCCAAGCTCCAGAGGAAGCGCTAATGAGTACGAAATTAGCCAAAAGTTGGCAGCAGTTAGAAAGAAGAGAAGCAGGGGGCCCGTGGACGATTCGCAAACTAATCAGCTTCTGAGTAATTGGAATTAGGCCATCATCATTTTAAACTTAGTTACATTCCTATCTGCAATTCTCCCATGAGCTCCTTTGCTAAGCATTGCATAATATCAATTTCTAATCTTGCCATGCAAATATGTCTACACACTAAGACCAAAAGATATTATAATAATTTAAACAAAAGCCAACAATATAAAAATTCAAAAGCACATTTCTACAGCATCTATTATGCTAGGATATATTCAAGGTTCTAAGGATACTGAGACGAACAGGATAAATTTTCTTATATTCTGGTGGAGGAAACCTAAATAAACAACTAAATATGTGATCCCTCACAAATTATTTTATTGTTGAGCAATATAATTAGAAATGGTTGTTATGGAGCCATACTGAGTAGGCTGAGAAAAAAATAAAAGATGCAAAAATACGGACGATGAATATATACCACTCACTCCAAAGCTCAGTTGAGAATAATAGAAAGAGGTTTCTTGTTTTAACCCTGTAGTCAGTGAAATATTTTCTTTGAAACTTCTTCCAGAAAAATTTTTTTAAAACTATTTTTCTCCATATTATCCATCTTCACCTACTAATGAAACCTTCCTAAATTGTTGTTTAAATATGTAATTATCCTGCCCTGGCTGGTATGGCTCAGTGGATTGAGCACGGGCCTACAAACCAAAAGGCTGCAGGTTCACTTCCCAGTCAGGGCACATGGTTGGGTTGCAGGCCAGGTCCCCAGTGGGTGGCAACCACACTGGGCAACCTGTGTGAGAGGCAACCACACATTGATGTTTCTCTTTCTTTCTTTATCCTTCCCTTCCCTTCTCTATGAAAAATAAATATAATATCCTACTCTGGAATGTATCACAAAAAGAATCAGCTCCTTAGTGTACAAGGGTTCTAATACCTGTTTCTGGCCTGAAGTCCCACTCATCTTACTATATAACACAACTTCGGGCAAGCCTTCTGATTTCCCACGCTCATTCCTACCCTTTGTTTATTTCAACCCAGCACATGTTTTGGTAACTCAGCTTGAGTACCAACCCCAGCCTTCTCTAACATGGTGACACAACAGAAAAAAACATAAGCTCTGGAGTCAAATCCCCCCAAATTGCTTAGCCTCCCTGGTATTCATTTTGTTCATCTATAAAGAAGAGTGAAATAATTCCTACCTCAATGGGATATTATAAAAAGAATACTGAGCCCACACTGATCTTTCTTTTTTTAAAATTCCTCTTGCATTTATTGGCTTAATCCTATTTTATCTTTATCTTTTCTGATGATAATGGTGATATTTATTCATTCTGGCACCTGAGCAAACTTGCAAAGCTTTAAGGACCTAAACCAGGTTTCTTAGCTTTTTTGCTGCAGTGTTGTGAGTGTTCACAAAGTGCATACTAGTGGCTCTCTCTCCTCCTGTTCTACAGACAGTGGTATCTTGTTCGCAGTGCCGGCCACAACCTGGAGACATAATGGTGAAGGTTGGAATGAACAGATTTGGCCTTATTAGGCACCTGGTTACCAGGGCTGATTTTAACTCTGGCAAAATGGATATTTTCACCACCAACGACCCCTTCACTGGCTTCAAATACATGGTCTACAGTGTTCCAGTGTGATTTCACTCATGGCAAGGTCAAAGGCACAGTCAAATCTGAGAACAGGAAGCTTGTCATCAATGGAAAGTCCATCTCCAGCTTCCAAGAGCAAAATCCCACCAACATCAAATGGGGTGATGCTGGCACTGAATATGTTGTTTAGTCTACTGGCATCATCACTAACATGGAGAAGGCTGGGGATCACTGAGCAGTTGGAGGCAAGAAGCTCATCATCTCTGTCCTTTTTTCAGATGCCCCCATGTTTGTAATGAGTATGAACCATGACGAGTATGACAACTCCCTCAAGCTTGTCAGCAATGCCTCCTGTACCACCAACTATTGGGCCCCCCAGGTCAAGGTCATCCATGACAACTTTGGCATCATGGAGGGACTCATGAACAGTCTGGGACATCACTGCCACCCAGAAGACCATGGATGGCCCCTCTGGGAAGCCGTGGTGTGATGGCCAAGGGGCTGCTCAGAACATCATCTCTGCTTCTACTGGCACTGCCAAGGCAGTGAGCAAGGTCATCCCCAAGCTGATGGGAAGTTCACTGGCATGGCATTCCCTGTCCCCACCCCTAATGTGTCAGTTGTGGATCTGACCTGCCACCTGGAGAAAGCTATCAACTACAATGACATCAAGAAGGTAGTGAAACAGGCATCAAAAGGTCCCCTCAAGGGCATCCTGGGCTATACTGATGACAAGGTTGTCTCCTGTGACTTTAACAGTGATACCCACTCCTCTACCTTTTATGCTAGGGCTGTCATTGCCCTCAAAGACAGTTCTTTCCAGCTCATTTCCTGGTATGACAATGAATTTGGCTACAGTAACAGGTCAGTGGACCTTATTTATAGTCCACATGGCGTCAAAGGAGTAAGATTCTCTTGGACCACCATCCTCAAGGAAAGGAAGACAAGGCCTCAGGTGCTGGGGCGTGGTTGCCCCAAATCGATCCCCCAACACACTGAGAATACCCTGACCTCAGGAAATTCTGTTGCAGACCCCCTGGAGAACAAGAGGTGCTTTATAGTTGTAAATTGATTAATCACATAAATGACCACAAATAAATAAAAGGAATAACTGAAGAAGTAGTTATTGTTTTGGATATAGCACAAAATTGCTTTATCATTAGGATAACTGGTTAGCTATGAAGACCAGCTATGACCAAACATAAAATATAAGAAAAATAAAATAATTTATGTAGAATAAAATATTTTACTACAAATTTTAATATTTCTTAAAATTTAATACCCAGACATTTAGGAAGAAGAACAATGTTCACAGAGGAAGCATGAGAAACAAAAAGTTCAATAAACATTAATTTAATACATATTAGGTATTATGACATGAAGCTATATTAATCTAACATTGAATTCTCACATTTAAGTATTTGGATTATAGTTGCTTGAAAATAATATGGTTTTTCTTACAAACTGTGGTCATTATTTCTACAATCATGATTTAAAAAGTTAGATATCAAAGATTTGCATTTACACGTTTAGAAAAAACTAAACAATGAGAAAAATTACATTTTAAAAAATGTAGACTTTTTCAGGTCTAAATGGTAAGGAATACGTATGTTTTATTTACTAAATAAAATATAAGTACACCCACCTTCCCCAATAAAAGTTGGTGTGAGATGACCTACCTCCTTCTCCCATTCTGCTAACATAATCCAAATCCATTGCCCATTTTATATTTAGTAATTAAACAGCAACACTCTATGACTATATTTGGGGGATATTTTATTCATAAAGTGAGTCAAAGAAGACCACAGATGGCATGATTAGGCATTCCTGCACAACTTCACACACTAGTCTATGTAATCAAGGGATCTGTTCTTTCTCTAGTTCAAATTAGATATTGCTTGACAAATATTTATCTAATTATGAGACAAAATTCTACATCACTATGCTCAAATTCACTTCTCTGTATATTACAGAAGTGGGTACTCAGTACATTCAAATGCATGAGATTGGCCTCACTTTTAGTGACTTTCTCATTCAAGTGCTCACAACATTGGTTGCCAAACTCTTAAGTCACTCATAATACTTTGTTTAAAATAATTATTTGTAAAAGTTGAATATATTGAGGTTGCTATTAGTTTCTGACTTGCAAGTAATAAAATTGGAGTTCAAATCCTGACTTTTCCATTTCCCAGTTATAGTACTTTGAAGTCACCTAACATCTCCAAACCCTATCATTGAAAAATGAAGTTAGTAAGAAAATATCACAGAGCTATTGTAATAACTAACTACTCAACATCTATTATTAATGTTGAAATTAACTGCTTCCTCGCCTTAAAACTGCAACCTTAAACATCTGAATAGAGTTTACTTTTATACTTCGCAGCAGTACCTGGCAAAGTGTCTAACGTCTTATACAAATTTAATAACTATTTGTTGAACAAGTGCAAATAAAATTGTAAGGAGAATGAAAAATATTAAGGTATGCCCATATACTTTAGGGTTCTATCCAGAAAAAAAAGACTTTTCAGGATGCTATATTATCCTAAGTACTTGGTCTATTAGGAGAAAATGAAAGAGTTATTAAGATAAAGGGTTCTATAGTAACTTCAGAAATTTGAAGAAGATTATATTGAATACCAAATCTACTCACATAAATTTCAAATGTACTTATAGATGTGTACTCTTCTGTTATTTTTATGAAATAAATAATTAAATGTATTGCTTTTCTGAATTCATCCAAACTTTTTTTAAAAGTTACCCTTGACCTATATGACAATGAAGGACAAGGGTAAGTATAGGATAAAAGTAAAAGTATCTCAATAATTTAGGTTATAAAAAGTTCTTGCATGGGTAAGTTATTAAGTTCTCAAGTTTTACTTAAGATATGACATAAAATGTAAACCTTGAGATTTTAATTATTTCTTACATTAAAAAGGTGGAAATCATTTAATGCCTCATGTTCCAATAAGTTGCCAATTATTCATTCAACAGATGAATAAATGCCTTTCTTGTTAAGGCATTTCTGTAAAGCCACTCTGTCTATACAATAGCCACTAGCCACATGTGACTATTTAAATTTAAGTTTACACTAATTAAAATTAAGTGTGATTTTAAATTTAGTTTCTTAGTCACACTAGCCACATTTCAGTTATTCACTGGCCACATGTGGCTTGTGTTTTCTTCCCAAAATGACCATTCCCATAACTGCAAGTGTGGAGGACATTTCTGCCCCTGCAGAACATTTTGTGGGATAAGCCCTTCTTAAGACAGTTGGGGGACTTAAAGAAAAAGGGGATTGAGACCAGGTTTTATAGTCAAAGAAATGAATATATGCTAATGAAGATGAAACATTAGCCAAAATCACTTTAATAAAAAAACAGTTTTAATTTTATAAAACCAAGTGTTCTAGTAATACTAGGATGGAGTGACCATGAAGAAGTTATGTTCAGATTTGAGTTGAATTTTGGAGAATGAGCAATTACATTGGCATCAGTTGCAGGACTGTAAGTTTTCCACTTTATATAAAAAAATGAAATCCTTAAAGTAGTGATTCTATGAAAGTGAAAAGGCTTGAGGCCATCTCGCAAATGTTTCTTCTTATTTCACTAATGCCCTAGCTTTCAACAAGAAACACAATGGTGAATTTATTTTCAACTTAGGGATAGCTGGTATTTGATTGTTTCTAAATAACTCTTATTTGTTGGATACTCAGGAAAATAATGCACTTCTACATAATTTCAAATTCAAAATTGCTTCATTGAGACTTGATTTTTAACCTAGTTCAAGCTAAAAAGCAATGAGCGTAACACGTTAAAGGCAAAATCTGCTGAGGTTCAGAGCTGCAAATTTAGTTTACAAAATTCTTTACTGAGATAAAAGCATTTATCTTAAAAGGTACAAAAATATTTTGTTTGGTCTGATTAATCATCTCTTTATAGCCTTTTATTTCTCCCTCTCTTAAAACATAAATACGACTAATACATAAGACTAAGAGATTAAAATGACTGAGAAGCTCTTACACTTGCTTACCTTACTCAGTAGCATTACCGACAAGCTCTAGTTTAATATGATGCCAAGGCGCCCTTAGGTGTCCCAGCAAAGTGTAATAACTTACCAACACAAGGTGGTGCTCTGTTCTTATGAAATAGCTTGTCTTCGATTTTGTTCTAGAGGTCAAACATCCGATTGCTTGACCAATTTTTTGGAAGGTTTTAATAACTGTTAATGTATAATTCTTACTTGAAAAACTCATTGTAAACTATTTAAAATAATTCTTAGGAAGCTATCCTAATCATAATTCCCGCAACTCTGGGAGGATCCAATTGACCTCATTGCACTCAATAGCACTCATTGTGATGGCTGTAGGTGCTGGATCTCTGATTGCTTCTTTTCATTTTCTGTTTGCAATTCCTTTTGATCAAATAGTTGTTACACTGTTCTTTGGGTTGTCTCGAGTTTATTGTTTCAAATTCAGATAAAATTTTCCAGGTTGGCCTCCAAATGGTTCAACTGACTTAGACTCTCCTTCAAGCAATCAATCAACAAATAATTTCTTGTTTTATTCTGCTTCTTACATAAGTATGAACTTATATAATAGTCATATTATTATATATTTAAATATTTACCCAATGACAAGTCTCTGTGTCTACCCTTCCTCTAGGGAAGTTCTGACAGCATAATTTGAGAATGTGACTTATGCAGAGTTAACCACATTTAAATAATCACTCTAGCTGCCAGAGAGGCAACAGGCCAGTAACATATTCCACTTAACTGGAGAATAGTGCGGCACAGCTTCAAATGCCAGTGCTTTCTCTGTGTCCTTTCCCTGCTTCCATAGTGGCTGACTGGACTATTAGGAAGTTTAGAATATAGGTATATGTCCTCCAGAGAACTAAGATTATCATATTAGGTAATTTTACATATGCAAAAGCTGTTCATGAAATGCAGTCTGCTATCCTCCTATCCAACCAGATAGACATATATTTATATTTAACATTTTTCATAAAAACCTTCCGTAACTACTTTAAATTTCTGGAATTTAATATCAAAATAATTTCTACCTATATATTTCTATTCTAAAACTTGTCCAAAAAAATTCTTTTACTTACAAATGGTTAAAAAATTCTCAAAAAATTAAACTGGAAGAAGTTGCATATTTCTGAAATGTTTTAAAATCACAAAACAAATAAATTCAAGAGAAAATGAGAAGAAGAGCCACTTGTTTGGAATGAAGTTCTATAATCATATCTCTAGCGAAAGTCTGCTGACACTAGGAGAAGTCGCAGGTTCAGCTCTTCAAAGAACGTACTGTCTGGTTCCTATCGCATTTTTACGTTCGGATTAATTAGAAACGGAAATGTGGATAGCATTAGCTTCAAAATTAAATGAGCCCCCTAATGGGGAAGCTAATTACTGAATTCATTTTGACATTCTGTTTTACCAGTGAAAATTTAGGTTATTGAATAGAACAATATGTACTCAGACTAGAAATGAAAATTCAAAGCATCCTTGGACAGCGTACAATAGAACCAGTGGCTCATACTGAGTCAGACCTAATAATAGTCTTTTGTTAGAGAGGGTTATTATTGTTAATATTGTCACCTTATGACAAAGGTTCTAATATGAAGAGTACTTGGAATTCTTAAAAGCTTCCATTAGTCTATTCAATATCCCTACTTCTGATTTCCATTAATGTATCTTTCCCACTGTGTGATTAGGCGGCTCCTCCGGAAGCCATAATCTAGAGGTGTTGGGAAAGATTTATAAGGGAAACTTCCATGAGCTCAAAAAACAAAATGATAATTTATCTGGGTTTCAGCATAAAAACGTTTTTTCTTCTTCGGGTTGGTTACATTTCTGAACAGAAATTTGTAGTGAAGAAACACTATATTCACAGTATTGTGCTTTTTAAATAGTACTCACACACCCCACATACACAACCACAATAATAAAGGTAGCAGGAGGCAGGTGATAGTTTGGAAAACATCAGCTCTCTTTGTTATGCTATTTAAATAAAGGCATGTAGAGCTTTAATATCTATTGACATTTAAAAATCAAGGAGTAGTAACTGTTAATTCACTAAAGCACTCAGGTTCCTAGGAATTACAGAGAAGCTTTTCAGCATCGTATCAAATACCCAGCTAATACTTAATGAAGGGGGTGATATGGTTATGTGGCTCTTTTGTTTACTCTCAGGTCAAAGATCCACATCAGGTTCCTAAACCCTGATTCGATAAAGCAGTGTGTGGAAAATGCTGGCCCAGAGGCTCTTGATGATGGAGACTGATGTTTGTGCTACCGATATGCAATGTCTCAGGTACTCCAGGATCATCCCAATTATCTGCCCTCTCTGAACTTTCCATGGCCCAAATTGGGATATTCTCTGGAATTCTCCCCCCAAAGGAGGAAATAAAACATCTGCCTAATGTGTTTCATATCAGTCTTAATTATGTTACTTTTTCTGGTTTCCCCACTATTCAGAGAGCTTCCAACCATACAACGTGCTATGTGGGTGAAGGTCATCGTCATGGATTCCTTCTAAGATTCTTGAGTCCTAATAAACTAATTAGGGTCTTCAAAGTGGCATATGCATCTCACTGTTCAGTAGGTGAGTAAAATTATTTGTAAATTATGTGTCAAACTCATTATGAAAACCACGCATTTTTCTGTTTTAATCCAAATGTCATATGACATCCCATAATTAGAAAATTAAAAGTTGGCTGGCTATGTGCTGATACACTTTTTATCATAGATTTATGCTCTATAATAATTCAACAATATATCTCCTTTGTTTTACCTACAAGAAATAGGTCTAGAGAAGTGGAGTGATATTTAACATCTCATAGTGAGAATCCCAGAGGTTTCAGGCCCAGGAAACTGGAAAATAGGAACCACATCAAGATTAGATTCTGGCTTGGGCTGTATTTTTTAAAAACTAAAACCAAGAGACAGGGAACTGGTATAATCAGGGAAATAAGGGGAGAGCTGTTCCACAGACTCAGGGGAGTTAAAAATAAAAAAGTCTATTTTGAGTTGCAGAATCATTAGCCTGTGGTTCCTTATCAGCTTTCTATACAGTAATGGTCAGAATGTTTTGACCAGTATGTAGTAATTATTATTGTATATGAATATATGATAATATAATATGCAGTGATTTAAAAGATGCTGGAAATTTTGTCATTGGAAAATGTTAATGCTAAAGAAGTAATATTGTAAGAGACATGATGCAAAAAATTAAGTGGTATAATCTCAACTATGTAAAAAATTATACAAGAAACAAAAGTAGAAGAAAATATACCAAAATGTTGCTGTCCTTCATGTCCTTTGAACACACAAGGCATATCACTCCCTCCAAACCTTTCCGCTTGCCATTTCTTTGACCTGGAGTGTTTTGCATTCAAATATTTACGTAATTTGCTCCCTGAATCTCTTCAGGTCACCGACCCATAAGAGTCCTATGTAAAATTATAACCACACTCTATTCCTCTTTCATGGTTTATTTTTCTTCGTAGCTAATTAACACTGCCTAACATAAAATAGTTTCCTTATTTTCTTTGTTTTTCCCTGTGCCCCCCAAGAAGAGGACTGTTTCTAAGAGATCAGAGAAATAAGTTGGAGGTGAATACCAGGAAGTGATTTTAAAAGTGACCATGGAAATGAAGAAGATAAGGAAGGAAGTGAGCATATCTGGAAAGTGTCAGACAGTAAAAAGTATAACAGTACTTGTATCATATCTCATGAAGATAATTACTGGAATTTGGGGCATCAGAGAGCTAGGGTAATTGAGCCTGGAAAAAATAAGAACTACTCAAGACCGATTTGTTTGAAACTGGGACTGAATAGGTATTGAAACTCCTGAAAACAATAATACCCATTAAAAGCTCCATTCTCCTTGTAGAGATGTCCCCTAAGGGTGTTTGAAATGACTTTTTCAGAAGTTTTCAAATAGGGAAGAAAAGGGATGAAATAAAGGATGAGCCACTTTATCCTTCTTAGGTATATAATTAGCAGTATTTTGTTCATTCAAGTGTGCACCTACGGAGATGTCCCTTCCTTTAGAAAAACAAAAATCAAATCAAATCAAATAATATTTTGCAAACTGTGTTTCTTATACTCAGTAATGTGTTGTGAATGTTATTTCATATTAGTGCATCTATATTTTTAAACTATACAATATTCTATTGTATGTAAAGATTGTAGTATATTTAACCAAGAACTAATTGTTAAACAGTCACATTTTTGCCCTCATACAGGGTCCAGCACAAATAATGCCCCTTTTTATTACAAAATCTTTTATTACAAAATCATAAACATGTGATTCTGTAACATAACAATATCACACTCAAGCACACCATCTGACATTTTAGGTGAAATGTTCAAATTAAAACTATAAATCATCACACCCATATTATTATCCTACCAACCACACTCAAGGCGGCTTCTGCAGAACTCAGTACTTCACACTTATGGATATGTATATACTTGCATTTTTAAAAATTCTGCATATTGTTTACACATTTCAGATACATGTTAGGAGTGAAGTTATATAGTAAAATACTATGTAGAAACTAAATATTGATATCAGTTTATTTAAGAAACACTTTTATAGAATGAATTTATGGAATTAACAATTGCCAAACACTATTGTAGGCCTTATGAATATAGCAATAAGCAAAACAGAAGGGAATGGCAGCCTTCGTATAACCTATGCTCCAGTAGAAATAGAGCTGAGATTGTTTTATATAAAATTACATATATTCCTATAGAGCAAAAGGTTGCATGTTGAATTCCTGATCAGGGCACACATCTAGGCACAGGTTCAGACTGCAGTGAACTGATGTTTCCCTCTCTCTTCCTTCTTCTCTCTCTAAAATCAATAAAAATGTTAAATATAGATGTGTGTGTGTGTGTAATTTGTCTGATAAAAATTGCAGCCACTGTTAACATAACAAGAATGATTTGCACAACATCACTGTAACCTGGCAGCCAAGGAGAGTGGACTGGAAGGCATATGCATAAACAATGATGACTTCACTGTACTAGTCAGTGGGAAGGGTCGATGCCATTGAATGAGCACACGTACTGTGTGGCCATCACCTGCAAAATGACTGAACGAGTAGAGCAACAAATCTGCATCAGATTTTGTGTTCAGTCTGTACATCCCTCTGTGGAAACTATTCAGATGATTCAGAAGCCTGAAGCTATGGGCAACTGGCGATTGGCAGCTGCATCATTACAACACGCCCACTTTTGCATCACATCTCATGCAGAGATTTTTGGCAAAACATCAAATCACACAGGTGACAGTCCCTAATACAACACAGATTTGGTGCCCTGAGACTTCTGGTTTTTCCCAAAACTAAAGTCACCTTTGAAATGGAAGAGATTTTAGACTATCAATGAGACTCAGGAAAATATGATGGGGCAGCTGATGGCTTTTGGGAGAACTGTGTGAGGTCCCAAGGTGCCTACTTTGAAGAGGACTGAGACATCATTGTTCTATGTACAATGTTTCTTGTATCTCCTTCAATAAATGTCTCTATTTTTCATATTACATGTCTGGATACCTTCTGAATATTTATACACACAAACAGTGTCGTGTGTGTGTGTAGAGAGAGTAGGCACAGATATTCCCTATAATGTACAAAACCTGTTTAGACACTTCATCTCTATAAAGAACTTAATCTTTTCTGCTTTATAAAATATAACTGACTATAAGTACAAAAAGGCAGCTATCCTGGGACTATAGCTAGAAGCTTAGCAGGTAGTAGAATGGTTCCATTCGTGGTCTCGGTTCACTCTCTCCACTCTTCTGAAGTGGTTCAGCCACTCCCATAGCAGTTCTGAATGGAAGACAGTGACCCAAGTGTCCAATGATTGTTGTGCACAATTTCTACAAAGGTAGTTAATTCTGAGGGCTCTGGAGGTAGTGTGGAAGGCACAGATACAAATCTGTGACTTTATTTCAGGTTGCCTCTTCTTTTGTGTCTCTGTGTTTAAGACAAACACTATAAATTTAAGAAACTTGATATGTAGCCATTTATATAAAGGTAGTGTCTGACAATGACTGTTATTTATTGTTTGCCTTCCCCATGGGCAGTGAATCAAAAAATATAACTTCCAGGAAAAAATGACATATGGTCAAATCCTCTTTCAGTTCTATCACCAGATATGGATTGCTATTGATCTATGGTGGAAGAAAGAGCTTCCATCTTTACTACGAGGTCTCTTAATCAGGGCATTTGTTAGGATTTGATAATTTTTTTTCTACTCATTTCTCACAGCAGTGCACTGGTATCTTCAGAAAAGAAGCTGAACATCAGTTCCCAAAGTCATCTTTAAATTTGTTTTAAGTATCTGGGAAAAGTGCTTTGAGGTTTATTTGTGCTAATGATATTATAGACCCTTGATTCTTTCTTCTTAAATCATTTAGACAGATTCTAAGAGTAAGGAAAAGGAATTTTAAGGTAATGTCTTTGGCTCTGTTTAGAAAAGTTTTACTTAATTTTTCATACCTGTTCATGATATTGGTTGATACTGTTTCTAAAAACTAAGCTGTGGTTGGAGGAGCACAAATCAGATGAGCTCTCTCTTTTCTTGGAGAAGAGGAAAGATAGCTAGGTATTTCATAATAAATAATTGCAACTAAGAGTAATGAGGTAATTAGAACCCATATTATCATAAGAGAAAGATATTTTAGAGATAATGGACATTGTACAAGGATGCAATTTTCCTCTTTTATTGAAAATCAATTCAGCCTCTCAACTTCTAAAGATTGTGTGGTAGGAGATGTGGCAAATTGAGGATTGTTTTCAATGAGGAAACCTACTGAGGAAATTGTTCTACTGTGAATGGTAACAAATTAAAACTACAAATTAACATAAATCCACAGGAAATATTAAATATCACTTTGACTTCATCATTTAGCTATAAGCACTCCAAACAACAGTAGAAACAAGACTGTGACCACTGCCACACTTTTTGCTGTATTTTTAATACTAGGAATAAAAGATAATTAGGCTTTTATAATATTTTCTCATAAAATGATTCCTACATTTTTCCCTAAGTTCATTTTTAAAAAGAAATTTTCATCTTTGAATAAAACATTATCTTTTAAAGAAATGGTTTTTCAAGAAATACTCAATTTACAAAGTGTTGTTTTAAAAAATAACCATTTACTTTCTCAGTTTCTACATTCTACTCATTATACAAACATACTATTACCTTATTACATGAGTGGCTGTCCATTTTTGCAATGTTAGATATTAAAGATGTAAGACACAGCTTGTATTTTTCTAATATATCTACAATTATGAATAAAAATATTTTGGCACAAAATTTCAATGGGCTTGATAGTCATATGTGCTACAACATAAATTTTCTCTTAAGCTAAGACTTTTTGCTTTGTTTCCCAACCTAAAAGAATACGTACCAATGTAATTTATTTCTCCGAAATCAAATTTGTACTTGTTATTTTCTGGTAACACTCTCTCTCTCTCTCCATATTGTGTGTGTGTGTGTGTGTAGTCTGTCTGCAAAAAGTCCAGCCATTGTTAATATGAGAATGGTTTGCACAACATGGATGCAACCAGTCAGCCAAGAAGAGTGGACTGGAATGTGCATGTGTGAGCAATGACAACTTTACTGTACTAGTCAATGGGGATGGTCAATGCCACTGAGTGAACATGTGTACTGTGTGGCCGTCCCATTCAAAACGACTGAATGAGTAGAGCAATGACTCTGCCTAAAACTTTGTGTAAGCTTAAACATTCCTCCACAGAAACGGTTTGGATGATTCAGAAGTCCACAGCTATGGGCAATTGGTGATTGGCAGCTTCATCATGACAATGTGCCTGTTCATGCATCATGTCTCGTGCAGAGTTTTTTGGTGAAACATTAAATCACCCCAGTAACTCAGACCCCTACTTCCCAGATCTGGTTCCCTGTATCTTCTAAGCAATAAATCTGGGCAGTAGGGGGGACCAAAACTAAAATCACCTTTGAAAGGAAAGATATTTCAGATCTTTAATGAGATTCAGGAAAATATGATGAGGCAGCTGATGGTGATTAGGAGAATTGTGTGAGGTCCCAAGGTGCCTACTTTAAAAGGCACTTGGACATCATCATTCTATATACAATGTTTCTTGTATCTTGTATCTTCTTCAATAAATGTCTCTGTTTTTCATATTACATGCCCGGATACCACCTGAACAAATTATGCGCGCACACACATGCATGCATATATATACACATATATGTATAAATACACGTGTCTGTGTGTATATATATATATGTATATATATTTATGTATATATAAAATTGTTCTCCTACTCAGTAAACACTTTTTTCTTAATTAATGTTTTCTGGTCATTCCATCAGTTAGCTTAAGTCTCATCAGCCTATGATTCTTTAACTCTGTTCACTAATTATTTTAGTTATCGTGTGTACTCAGGCATTATTTTGACTATTTGTCATTTTACTTAATGTACACAGGCATAAGTAAACATGTATGTACATTTCCTATAGTTAGAGTCAATGATTTGCTTTAACTTTTATTTGTTTTCACTAGGTATATTACTAAAAATTATACCATTACCAGTGTCCACAGCATTTGTTTTCACGCTTCCATTACCAAAGTTAATTATTTATTTAAGGAAGAAGTCCTCTTCCAATTACAAGCCTTGGTAAAACCAAGTGGTTAGAATTTCAGTCTTATATTTTACACCAGGAAGCCACGTTACCACCTTTGATCTAAGTAGAGGCCTTAATTAAAATAAATGTATTACAATAAAGGTATCACAAAGCACAGTTAACAAATATGTTCATTGTTTTCCTATTTGTTGTGGCTATATGCAGCATTTGATCTGTATTTATAAAGCAGACTTCTTAAGGTTGGGAACCCCATCTTAATCTTTAAAAATCCATAATTTCTAGCCCAGTGTCTGACAGAGAGTAAGCACTCCTCAAAAATTATTAAATTTTAATGGGTTCATTATATAAATATCAAGATGTGTCTTATTTTCCTCATAGAATATGAGCTTTGTAAAATCAATGGTCATGTTTCCTACTTCTTTTTTTGACATAATCTTAATTTATTTTGAAAATTGGTTTTAAAAAGGCATGTTTCCTACTTCTTAATGCCTATACTATATTGCTCATTTCCAATAAACAAATAAATGAATAATTTCAAAGAAAGTAAATTCTAATTGTATTTTGGGACATTTTAAATTAGGATATTTAAAATAAAGAAATTCATAGAAAAACAAAGGTACATATAATCAAACACTAAAATCTTGACATAGTTCAATTTAGATAGCTCAGAAAGTTCTGTGGACATTTTCAGAGTTTTATCTTATTTTTTTCATTAAGAAAATGTATCCATCGAGTTGTTCTTATAAACCAGAAATGCAAAGAAGGAAGATATAGTGCCTGAACATAAATGATGTGCAGTTTAATGCAGAGGTACTATGCAATTATAATAGAATAATAGAATTTCCACAGAGATGCTGAATGCATGATACATTGAGAGCATGTCGAAAATTGTCTACATCTGCCATGATAGTAGGCTGAGGTCAGAAAAGCCTTCAGAGGAGAAGTAAGTAAAGAACAAGTTAAGATTTATCTGCAAAACTGAGCTGTTGAAGTCAGGAATCCTGCCTACTTATTTACTTCTATAAACAATATCTAGCAGTGTGGGCATGCAGTAGGCACCAAATAAACATTTATTAAATAAAATTCTAATGAATCTATAACACAAATTTAGACAATACAGAATAAGCAAATAGGTTAGATACATTTATAAATCAACAGGCAGACTATATAAGAGCAATTTCAGTGAACAAGACATGAAATGGCTCCATTTCAGGAGTTAGCCAGGTAGTTGATAGAGAGGAGGCACTGGAAATAGAACAGGAAGAGAGGAAAAGGAGTTTGTGCCATTACAAATGTGGTTGAGAGAGCATGGCTCCTTTGGAAAGGTACATAAAATTTAATATTTTGAAAGTTCAAGGAAGAAATAGAAATGAGTTCATGTCAAACAGAAGTGAGGACCAGAACAGAAAGTGAATGACAAAGGAGGAAAGACTAGAGTGAAAAAGACCAGAAACAAGTTTTGCAAAGGTCTAGAAAATTAGTGATACATTTCTAAACAATGTTGATGACACTGGGTCATGAGTCTAGAAGTAGTTATTTATAAGAAAGTATGGTGGGATCAACACAACCCAGTGAGTACTGGATATAAGAAGTGGTGGTGGTAGTGGGCTGGCGGGGATGAGCTTAGCATGATTCCCAGTTTTCCATTTAAACAAGTGGGTGAGGTAATTCACTGAGATCGAAAGTATGAGAGGAATGTTATGTTTGGGATGGATGGTGCTAAATTTATTTTAGATTTATTGATCTTGAAGCATGTTCCAGTTAATAAATTCTAATTAACAGTTGTATATATGTTAATAGATTTAAAGATAGAAGTGTAAGGTAGAAATAAAAACTAGAGTTATGAGAATGTATTATGTGATCATTGACACCCTAGAAAATGTTGAGCTTGCTTAAGGTGAAAAAGAGACCCTCATCCACCTCAAAAAAAAAAGAGGACTAAAGTGGAATTCTATGTAAAATGAGCATTCAATGGGCTATAGAAGAAGACAATCCAATGGATCAAATAGGGAAGCAACAGCCACAAGTGTAGGATTAAAACAGAAAGTTGTAGTTAACAGAATCAAAAGTAAGAAAAATTTAAAAAATAGTAATGGCAATTACACACAGGAACTAGGGAAAGATGAGGACTATGGACTGTGGCAATGGAAAATCACAGGTGACCATAGTAAGAGCAACTTGGGTGGAAGAGAGAAGTGGGTACACATTAAGAGTTGGAAGACTAAACAGGAGCTAAGGAAGTAAAGGAAAAATTGAATGCTTAACAAATTATTCAATACAACATTATTGCAACAATGGTAATAATTTTCTGCTTGCCTAGAAATAAAAGGTACACTCATGGATGCAGAGGCTAAATAATTATTTTCCTGAAGCATGGCAAAAAAATTAATAAGGGTGATTGTAGAGCATTATTTGGGGGTATATTCATAAAAATTATATAAAATATAGTACATTAAATAAATGAAAGTTTACATTTTATATAAATGTAGATTTTGGCCCTAGCTGGTATAGCTCAGTGGATTGAGCACAAGCCTGCAAACCAAAGGGTCACCAGTTTGATCCCAGTTTAGGACACATGCCTGGATTGCTGGCTGGATCCCCAGTGTGGGGTGCATGAGAGGCAACCACACATTGATGTTTCTCTCCCTCTCTTTATCACCTTCTACTCTCTCTAAAAAGGGAAATAAAATCTTAAAAAAAAATAAACGTAAACTTTGAAGAATAATATTAAACTGTGCCTAATAATCTAAAGCTCTCATACAGTATATTTAATCTTATTCATTTCATGTCTTAAAGTGGAGTAAAAAAAAAACAGTCATCACAACTATTAAGACAAAATAGAAATAGAAATCTAACATAAAACCACATGATTTAGGAAAGTTCATAGAAACTGTTGGGAGCCGCCATGCCTGGTTTCAGGAGCTGTAACCCCTCCATGGCTAAGGCTGAGTGAGCAACCTTTGGACCATAAGCCACTAAGGAGACAAAGCTTATCTCCCTGGAAGGACCACTGCTTCTGCTCCTTTTTTTTATAACTGGCCCCCAGTGCTTGATCAGTTAGCCAATGACAGGTAGAGTTTCCCCAAGGGGGGAACGACCTAAGACAGGCACAATCATGTGGGGGCCCTAAGGAAGGACTTGAGGGGCTATGGAGAAAGGGGGTAATAGACCCTCACCCCTCGGCTTTGACGAAGCCTGAGACCGTAGCCTCTTAGCTGATAGATCCTGACTTAGAATAAGCCCTAATAGTTCTTTGTATGCTATCTGTTGTTTGATCCTCACTGCCTGACAATGATTAATAAGTTGTACCTGTATTCCTACATAAATTAAACCCCAAAAAAGCCTGTCTAGGGAAGGGTCAGCACTCTCCCCTTGAGAGAGTGGCCTGCCCCTTTTCCTCCACAGGACTCAGTAGTTTGTGTGAATTTGTCTGGAATCCCATCTATAACGCTGCATACATTGTAGGCCAGGCATACATCAGAAACAATTTTGAGAATTCAAGACAAACCTGGATATTTTTAACAAGTTTTTCAAACAGATTACTAAGTAGCTCCATAGAAATTTTATAATAGGGTTAATGTTACACAATTAAAACTAGATATTTGAATTGTTTACTATATATAACTTTTGGATGTTGATAGGCTAAGGGATTTCTACTTTTTTTTTTTAAAAAATAAAAAAGGAGCCCTGGGCATCTGTCAAGGTGGCAGAATAGGTAAATGTAGCACTTGCATCCTCCCACAATTACACCAAAATTACAACTAAACTGCAGAACAACCCTCATTCAGAACCACCAGAAATCTAGCTGAATACAAGTCCTACAACTAAGGATATAAAAAAGAAGCCACGTCATAACTAACAGGAGAGGTGGAGACACAGAACAAGTGGGTCCCACACACTCATGTGGCACATAAAAATCATTAGAGACACCAGAGCTTCCCCCTGAGGAGCGAGGCATCCCAGCTTCACACTGGTTCCCCTGGCCCAGTGCTCCAGAACCAAAAAGAGAATGCTCCATAATTTCTGGCTGTCAAAAACAGTGAGGATTGTGGCTAAGTGAGACAGATGGCTTCTGGAGTCCCAGGTGGTCCTCTTTTTTTTTATTGTTGTTCAAGTACAGTTTTCTGCCCTTTACCTCCATCCCAGCCCAAACCCCCCAGCTCTCTCTACCTCTCTCCCACCTCCACCCCCCCCTTGTTATTGTCCATGTGTCCTTTATACTAGTTCCTTCAAACCTTTCCACGCTTCCCCTGACATTCCCTCCCCTCTGGTCACTGTCAGCCTGTTTTCAATTTCAGTGTCTCTGGTTATATTTTGCTTGTTTGTTTGTTTGTTTTGTTGATTAGGTTCCTGTTAAAGGTGAGATTATATGAAATTCCACTGTTAGAATTATATCCTAAGAACCCTGAAACACCAATCCAAAAGAACCTATGCATCCTAATGTTCATAGCAACACAATTCACAATAGCCAAGTGCTGGAAGCAACCTAGGTGCCCATCAGTAAATGAATGGATCAAAAAACTATGGCACATTTACACACAGAATTCTATGCAGCAGAAAGAAAGAAGGAGCTCCTACCCTCTGCAACAGCATAGATGGCACTGAAAAGCATTATGCTGAGTGAAATAAGCCAGGTAGTGAAAGACAAATACCAGGTGGTATTTGTCTTTAAAGGGCCAACACAGTGATTGACTCACTCCTTCTGAGCTCTAGGTTTAGGGTAGCAGCAGAAAGGCAAGTCAGTGACATTAGGGGAAGAACTGAATTGTCTGGCTTCAGAGTGAGAGCTAAAAGAGCAATTTTCTCCAAGAAAGAATTTCTCCAACACTGGCAAAAGCCACTGTTCCTTTCCTAAAACCTCCCCCTACAGAGCTGGCAGGCAAGTGTGATATCTGAGAATAAACCAACATGTATATCCCTCTTAGCCCTACCCTGGTGATTACCTGGGACCCTACCCCATGAAACTTACAGTCCCACACAAGCCATTTCCAGGCTTTTCTATACAAATCACCTGTCTTGGTTCATACTGCAGACTGTCCTAAAATATCTCAAAGGTTCATAAACTTCATATAAGCCATATCTGTCCTTGGCATGCTCTGTATTTCTTGTTAAGTTGTCCCAGGCCTGGCACTAGCTGCAGCCAGACTTGGTTTGCAGTTGGACACTCCTGGGCATGTCCAAGCCCAGTACAAGTAGCAGGCATCTACAGATCACTTTGTAGCTCATGCTACATGGCTCTGGGCAAAGCACAAGCAGCAGCTGACCTTGGCCTTCACTTCGCGGGATGCCCTAGAGACAATGCACCCAGTGAAGAGCTTCAGAACATGCTAGAGAACTACCCAGCCACCTCCAGGAACAACACACTCAAGGAGTTCATGCACAGCAGCTCCTCTCAGCAAATTCTTGCACTGCTATCACCTCAGCAAATTCTTATAGTAAATGCCTTTCACTGAAGTAGTAGTCTCAATCAAGGCTCAGCTCTAACATGAGAATGCACACAGTCCACATGTGGGGCTTACTTGAAAAACCCAGCCCAGGTAACTGTGGAGGCTGTGCCACTGGGCCCTACGTGACACCCATGATGTAAGTCCATTCTACCATGACTGGGAGAAGTAGAAGCTCCACTTAATACACAGAAACAAACACAGGGAGATAGCCAAGCAGAGGAGACAAAGAAATATATCCTAAATGTAAAAACAGAACAAAACTCCAGAAAAAGAACCAAACAAAATGGAGACAAACAATCTACCAGATGCAGAGTTCAAAACACAGCCTACAAGGATGCTCTGTGAACAGAGGGGAAGAGTATAGAAACTTAATGAGAATTTCAACAAAGAGATAAGAAACATAAAAAATGGAGACAGAAAACATTAAAAAATTCAGTCAGAAGTGAGAAATATGCTCCCTGAAATGAAAAATACATTATAGGGAATCACATGGATTAGATGAAGTAGAGAATCAAATCAAAGATTTGGAAGATAGGAGAGTAGAAAATATCCAATTAGGACAGAAAAAAAAGAATCCAAAAAAATTAGGATACTTTAAGGAATCTCTGGGTCAACTACTATATCAACATTCACATAATGGGATGAAGAAGGAGAAGAAAAAGAAAAAGAAATTTAAAAACTATGTGAAAAAATAATGACAGAAAACTTCCCTAACATGGTGAGGGAAACAGACACACAAATTCAGGAAGTGCAAAGTTCCCAAGAAGATAAACCTAAAGAGGCCCACATTAAGAGACATCATAATTAAAAAGCCAAAGCATAAACACTAAGAAAGCATCTTAAAAGGAGCAAACAGTTCGTTAACTACAAAGGAGCTCCCATAAGACTGTCAGCTAATTTCTCAACAGATGTTTTGCAGTTCAAAAGGGATTGACATGAAATATTCAAAATTGTGAAAAGCAAGGACCTACAACTAAGATCACTCTACCCAGTAATGCCATCATTTAGAATCGAAGGGCAGATGAAGAGCTACCCAGCAAAGAAAAAGCTAGGAGTTCATTACCACCAAACCAATATTATAGGAAATGTTAAAGTCTTCTTTGAAAAGAAAAGACCAAAAATATAAAAAATAAAATGGCAATAAACAAATATGCCTCAATAATTACTTTAAATTCAAATGGATTAAATGCTTCAATCAAAAGACATAAGGTGGCTGAATGAATAACAAAAGACAACCTTTATATATGCTGTCTACCAGAGACTAACTTCAGACAAAAGACACACATAGACTGAAAGTAAGAGGATGGGAAAATATATTTCATAAAAATGGTAATTAAAAATGAAACCTGGGGTAGCGATATTTATACCAGACAATCTAGGGTTTAAAAAAAGTCTTTAAAGCAAAGAGGAAAAGAAGAACCCAGAAATTTAACTTCTGGTTTTTTATCTGAAGAAACCCAAAATATTACATTGAAAAGATGTGTGACTCTTATGTTCACTGCAGCATTTTTTATGAAAGCCAAGATATAGAAGCAATCTAAGTGGCCATCAACAGGTGAATGGATAAAGAAGTGGTGCATGTATACAATGGAACATGACTCAGCCATAAAAAAGAATGAAATCTTGCCATCTGCAACAACATAGATGGACCTATAGGGTATTTTGCTGAGTTAAATAAATCAGACAGAGAAAGACAAATGCCATATTATTTCACTTATATGTGGAATCTATAAATAAATAAGTAAATAAACAAAGTAGGAAGCAAAACAGAAACATCAGATGAAGAGAACATTTTGACAGTTTGCCACATGGGAGAGAATTTGGGAGGATGGGTGGAAAAAAGGTGAAGGAATTAAGAACTACAAACTAGTATGTACAGAGTAGTCATGGTGATGTAAAGCACATCATAAGGAATGTCATCAATAATATTGTAATAATTATGTATGGTTTCCAGTGGGCACTAGATTTATCAGAGTGTTCACTTTGTAAGTTATATTAATGTTTAATCACTGGGTTGTACACTTAAAACTAATATAACATTGTGCATCAACTGTAATTAAAAATAAATAATTACTTTGAAAAAGCAAGCCTTAAATATGTTAAACTACACCTAGAAAATGTGATTTTGCTGAGATTAGAACCCATCTGACCATTTTGAACTGGCTTTAAATCTTTGGGAAATTGTGCCTGTTTATCCCTAGAAAAGTATGACTTTCTACTTAGGAGAAACCTTCTGAAAAGTCATTGGGCTTCTTGACTATCAGGTTTAACTACTACAAATAATTTTTAGGAGTTATATATTTATTAATTATAAACATGGATTTTTATTTCCTCTAAAATGACAAATTTTTTAAAGAAGGGAAAATATTGGCAAAATGGCTTTCAAGTTTTCCACACATAACACTCTGAAAAAAGTTTTAGAAATAGAACATATATATGGTCTATACTTGAAAATAGAATATGATTTACTTTGAATAATTGTAATGTGCTAAAATTACAAACATATACTATGATTACACATATCCTTAGAGCACTAAATTTATAGTGAACTTTCTAGGCTTTTGACATTTGAAGATTTAACACTCAGTTTCTACTGTTTTCCACTGATCTGAAGGTCAGGGTGATGTTATTATACTAGTTTTGCTAATGCCCAAATGTAAATCATCAAAGAAATCCCCAGTCTCTACATCTCAGTGTAACTTTATGTTTTTTCTACTCTTCTTGTGATTGTAACCTTAATAGAATAAAATATTTTGTCTTTTGAGGAAAGCGTCCATGAAGAAAGATATGTCCATTTTTTAGTTGTTTGTTTGTTAACCAGAGCTTTCTCTTTTTTTATTGTTGTTCAATGACAGTTGTCCCCATTTTCCCCCCATTTTTCCCCCATTTCTCTCCCCTGCCCTACCCACCCCCATCTCCCACATTCAGTTGTCCCTCACTGTTGTCTTTGTTTTTATACATGTTCCCTGACTTGTGAAAAAATAAATTGTTGTGTGAGAAAATGCAAAGGAATCATATGACTCTTGACAAAGGGAATTGAAAAAGCTGGGAACACTTCACATTTGCAAATTGGGAAACAGATGTTTTTAGGAAGAACCTCTCTTTGACTTCTTTCACAGAATCTGTTGCAAACAACTAAGTGGCATTGGAATTTCAAAATAGAAGAGATGATTTTTAAGGACTGACATTCAAAATATGGATGGGTTTACCATGAGAAAATAGCGTTAAAAGTAACAGCTAGGTCCCATCATGTAATGGTCATCACTCTGGACTCTGAAAAATAACAGCTACTTACTATTTACTAGGCATTTTCTGTGTTTCCACCGTGTTAGTAACTTCTTGTAATCCTCACAATAACCCTACCATATAGGCATTTTTTTCTGGTTGTACATCCAGGAAAATGGAGGTTCGAAGAGGTAATAGCACCTCCTCAGAGGTTAGGTCATCCTAGCTCATCGGCCAAGTCTTTTGGGCTTTCATCTGGAGTTCTGAGTGTTAGTGTATATGCATATTTCAGACATGAGATATATTGATCACCTCTGGTTGACCTCATATACTAGGTTCTCAGTAAAATACATTTAAAATAAATGGAAGGCTTACTATTACTACTGAATAGACAATATGTTAACTGAGTGGGCTCTGAAAACCTGAGTGCTTGAGCTCAAACCCTTGGTCAGCCTCATATTGGCTAGATGATTTCAGACAGGTTACTTATAATTTATGGCTTCAATTTTCTTACCTGTAAGAGGTGGATAATGATGGCAAACACCTAACAGTGTAGTTATGTGTTAAAACAGTGCATGACAAAGGGCTCCATTATATTAGCTATTATTATGTATGACATACCTCCCCGACCAGAGGAAATTCATTATCTAATTCTCTGTTATTGCTTTCCTCACCTTCCCTAGAATTTAGTCAGTATGGTCAGATATAATAATCAGTAAATTAATAACTATTTTGTTGTGCTAAAGACTTTTAATAGAGAAAGATACGCTTTTAAAGGTTTTAATTATAATTCTGACTACCAATTTGCTACATGTATTTTCACTGTTTATGATAACAGTGAAAATGTATTATTCAAATTCATCATGCATGTATTTTCCAAATTCATTAGGAGAGTATATATGAAAATAAGGCTCACTGAATTTGAAACAATCCGAATTAAGTAATTTAAATTATTTTTAAAATAGCATTTATGTAGCAAACAGAGAAGGAAGCTGAGTCAACTTTGAAACTTCCTGTATTCTGCAACAGTGGTGTCGTGATCCTTGGAGTAAAGGGAAATCAGTTTGATGCCACTTTGAGCGCCCTGTGCATTGGAACATAAAGGGAAGAGGTGGGTGGGAGCAAAGCTGAGCTTGGAGCCGGTTGGAATGAGACACGGCAGGGGTCCAATGGAGACGTTTGACAGATGGGTGGATGAAAAGACTGGGGTGCACAGATTGTTCAGTGATGACTCAGCTGAGAAGGGGAAAGGTTATGATATGTCCCAATTACCACAAATAACCAAAGAAAAAATAACTCTGAGAATAAACTACAAAAGGAGAGATTAAAGGCTCATTGGGATCTTTCTGGAATTCTTTTTTCTGTCCTCCTTGGACTAAGTCACTCAGCCATAATTATCTGAACTGATCTGACAATTCTTCCCTTGTGTTCATGTATCTCAGCACAAGTATATGAATATCGTTTTTGTTTATTTTTCATTGGATTGCAGTGTATAAAGGGCTAAAATTCTATTTTGTACTTCAATACTTCTTCACACCGACATGAATTTTAAAATACTGTTAGTTGTCATTAAGAGACAACACTTCAAATATTGACCCAATTTTTTTATCATTGTGGGTTAAGTTGAATTCAAAGATAAAAAGGTTATTTGGAACTGGAAAATTAATGAAGAAAATCTGTATGTTTTAGAGACTGCCTCTCATTATTCATAGCAATTAGCCATATTTTATATATAATCGTATATAGAATAACTTGAGATTTCAGAAAATCTGAGTCATTTTTTAAATAATCATTGGACTACTCATCAAACATATTTCAATAAAATATTTAAGAATTTATATATTTACTATTTAATTAGTTGACAAATAGTTCTTGAGCGCTCTGCATTTATAATAAATGTTTTGCCAAGGTACTTGTGACTCCATTTTTAAGACACAACTTTTCTCTTCTGTGTTTAAATATTTTGTAATACAGAGAGAATACATTTAGATAAAGGCACATTCCCAAAGACCCAATTCAGAAATTGCATAACTAAACTTCCTTATCTAGTTCATATATTTACTGTTGCACTTAGCATACTAATTTCTTTATTTTTTAAATTAAATTCATTTGAGTGATATTGGTTAATAAAATTATATAGGTTTCAGATGTACAATTCTATGATATGTCATCTGTGTATTATATGGTGCATTCACCACCCCAAGTCACATCTCCTTCTATCACCATTTATCCCCTTTCTAATTTATTTTGTGTGTGTTTGTTTTCCATAGTAGTGAGAAACCTTGAGGAAAAGTTAATTTTATTATTTACAAATATGTAGTACAGGCCCCTGCGTATAGTAACATTCAAATATAATTAGTATATTTATATTTGAAAGGAAGGAAGAAAAGGGAGAGAGAGTAGGAGCAAGAAAATGTGTGAACAAAAGAAAATGAATGGTGTTATGCAATCTGTTTCATACTCTAAGCAATAATTTTGTGGGACAGGATGTCATTGGATATAGTGTCTTACAAAGGTTTAAACAACAACAAAAAATAGTGTGTGTCTTGTATACATCACTTTATAATTTATATAATTCCTTCATACACATTATTTGTTTCATCTGCACAGTAACTCAGTGAAACAGAAACCATTTTCTTCCATCATTTACAAAGGAAGAAACTGAGGTTCAGATAGTTTAAATGACTCCCAGGTAATAAACAGCAGAATTATAATCAAACTAAAATCCTTTAAGTCCATAAATTTTTCACAAACATAATTTAAGTTTAATGTTATTAAATTAATTATATACAACATAATTAAGTGCTTCAGAAAAGGCCTAAAGTTTTTTGGGGACATAACAAGGAATAACAATAGTAATAACATTGGCAGCAACAGCAATATATCTAACTAACATAGAATATTATTACTACTGCTTACTACTTTCAGATTCTGTTCTAAGTGTTTACATGTGTTTGCCTGATGTGTGCACCCACATGCAGTGCCCGAGGCATTATGGATGAGACAAATTCACATGGACTACCAATCCTGTGGAGGAAAAGGGCTAGCATGGCTACTCCCTCAAGGGGGGAGCACGCCAACCCTTGCCCAGACAGGATTTTACTGGGTTCAATTAGCACAGGAATACAGATAAAGTTCATTAATTACTGTCAGGCAGTACAGATCAAGCAACAGGTAGTATATAAAGAACTATAATGGCCTACTCTGAGTCGGGGTCTGTTAGCTAAAGGACTACAAAACTTTGGGAAACAAACTCATTTCCTGCTCAGACCCCTACATTTAATTAATAGCATTCTTAGCAAAGCAGGTTTCACAGGATTTTATATATTCTTTCTTAGGCCTGATCACCCAGGGAGCCTGCCCTTTCCAGCACAGGGCTGCACCGCCCTCTGTCATTGTTTCAGGCTTAAGTCAGGCAGAGGAGGCAAGATAGCCAAGAAATTAGGAGACTTCTCTCAGACAGAATGAGGATTCAGGCTATGTCAAAGCCAAGGGGCAAGGGTTCATCACCCCCTTTTGCTGTAGCCCCCCAAGTCCTTCCCTGGGGCCTCCATGTGATTGTGCCTGTTTTAGGTTGTTTCCCCCTTGGGGAATCTTACCCATCATTGGCTAACTGATCAAGCATTGGAGGCCAGTTATGGAAAAAGTAAAAGGAGCAGAAGCAGTGCTCCTGCCAGGGAGATAAGCTTTGTCTCCTTAGTGGCTTATGGCCTGAAGGTCACTTACTCAGCCTTAACCACAGTGGGGGGTTACAGCTCCTAAAACCAGGCAGGTTGGTTCCCAACATTTGCCTATTCAGTTTTCACAAATCTTCACAACTCAGTGTTAAAGGTCCTATTACTATAGTTATCATGCATATGAGAAAATTGGGGAACCAAAATTAAGTAATTTATCTAAGATCTCACAGTAACAGCAAATCTGAGACCTAGTCTTTATCATCTTCTATTTAAACATCTCTGTCCTTGACATGATATAAATGTTCACTTAAAATAAGTGAAATCACAGTTCACTTGTAATGTCGGTGTAGAAAATTTAGACCAGTCTCTTAAGCCAGTAAACTATGTTTCCAGCAAAGTACTAAGCCTGTTTTGTACCAGCTTCTTTTCCATGAGATGGGACTAAATGCAATAATGAGCAAGCTACATCTGAATTCTAAAAAATCTAGGATGGAAATCTGCTCACAGTCTCCACATCACTGCAGTAGTAGACCAGGAAATTTTAAAAAATCAGAGTGGAACAGTCAGCACATCAATTAACAAAAGATGAATCAAGAGGAGGACTTAGCATCAAAAATTTAAAAATCTACCTATTCTACAATTATTTTAGGCTCAATATTCATCATATATACAGACATTCAGGGTAAACCACTTTAAAGAATATATTTGTAATCCTTTATTTCAATCCTTAATGACTCCAGAATTTTGAAGATGGGGGTCAGACCAGAGGGAGGTTGGGGAGTGAGATACATTGTTGAGGCCTCAGTAACTCTCATTAACTCTCAGATACGCTGGGTGAACTGGCTCCCTTGCAACCCATGATGACCAGTATCATAGGCTCATTTACAGTAACCTCTCTAACACTGAGTGACTGCATTGGCTTCTGGAACACTAAATACCTTGATTTTCACCTTCCCTTTCAACTTCCGTGCTTCTGGTTTTGATTAGTCTTTTCTGGTTTCTTGGCTCTTTAATCTCATTTTAAACAGAGAATCCTCTAAGGTCTAGTTCTTGCCCCTTTGTCCTTTTTCTTGCTTGTCCCTTGGGAAACTTTCACAATCTAAATAACTAGAATTTAAGAAATTGTGACCCAGATCTCTTCCTTCCTATTAGTCCATTTCAGTTAGATATGTCAGGATCACTGCAAGTTAAATAGGTACACAGCTGAAACAATAAAATGGTCCCAAACCAGAACTGTATCTGGAATGTCCTGTATGGTTCTGCAGTTCATCTTTAACTTCTTTCCCTTTCTTTCATGACCTAGTCCCTTCATTTTTTTAGAATAAACATTGATGGGTGAAACCAAAAATACACTATTTTTTATGTTTTGTTCTATTCTTGATCTAAATAATGATTCCCAAATCTGGTGAATAAAGAGAGTTGAAGAAAGAACTGATCTAACTCTTACCAAAAATTCTTAAAAGATAAGGGTTTAAGAAATATTAAATTAGGGAAGAGAATAATTGGAAGAGTCATTTTTACTTTTCCTTCTATATTTATATTGACAGTTAAATATAAGGGATAATACATGTCCTATTAGTCAAAAAATACCTTTTGAAGATATTTAAATTGTATCCCAATCTCTCTTTCTATCTTTCTATCTATCTATCTATCTATCTATCTATCTATCTATCTATCTATCTATCTCAGTCATTATCCCAACTATTGCCTCATGTGTTTTCAAAATTGCTCTGACTATTGAACAATACAAGTGATGGATATAAGCTTATAAAATCAAATTTGAACAGAATTTGCTGTCTCAATTTTTGTCCAAGTGCTGACATTACCTTAAGCTTCGAACCCTAAAACTCCAGGAAGTGTTTTAGAATTGAAAGCATGATACTTGATGGAAATCAGGTATTAGTTCTTGATAGGCCATGAGCAAGCTTGATGATACTTTTTTTAAAGTCCAAAATTTTTATGAGTCTCATGGTCCCACTCTGCACACTGGGGTGATGTGTTTCTCAATACTGTTCTCAGGTTGGTCTCACTCAAATATAGCAGGGGATAAACATGAATAAAAGAAAGTAAAAAATGATTTGAAAAGCATATTTTAAGCTTAAAACATAAATTATAAAAATAGGGGTATTTGGTGCCCCTCCAGAAGAAACTTCAGAACAATCAGGTAAAATACATCGTTATCTATAGACTTGTGAGATTGGTCTCAGCTACTTTTAGAACTCTTCATGAGTACTCAGTAGGGGGAAAGTACTTTTGTATATTTTAGAATTTGTCAACTTGAGGATATATTCAATTAAGGTGTCATGTCTCATCTCAAGTGGAAAAACAAAGGTAAAAAGCCTAGTGGTACAATAGCATTTAACAGCTGATAATAGTGTTTCTGCTTGATTTGGTGTAATTACCCAGATTGAACATGCTCAGCTTCAGAGTTACAGGCAACCATTAATTATCTGTTCCCTATCCCAGAGTGTATATATTTTTCATGAACCTTTAGGGTTAGGAGTCAAAAGGAAGTACAGCAGTTTGTTTTATTTAAACTTTGGTTTGTGATATATTTTATAGGACTTTGGGAGACGAGTGATTTGTAATACAACACTACTAACTTGAGCTAGTATTGGATAAAGAAATTTACCAGCTTAATTCACCAGCTATATGGACTTAATGGTGTCTGCAAATTAGGATTTTTTTTTAAATATCATTCTGTATTACATTTCCCATCTTTATTCTACCTATGGAGAATGCCAATTTCTATAAAAAACCTGATGACTTAACCCTGAGGGACAATAAGAAAGATATTTTCTATATTCCCATCCACCTGTGAGTATGAGGTATTGAAAGAGAAAGATACAAAGAAAAAAATTAAAAAGTCTTGTTGTACAAATGCAATCCTTATTGCCATTTTCTCTAAACCCTACAGTCAAAATCTAAATTGCTGTTCGATTATTGTAAATGCCACATTTATATTTCATTTAATGCAACAGTGAGCCAACACATGGTAACTTGGTGTCATACAAGTAATGCAAAAGTTGAGGTTTCACTAGGCAGTGTCACTAAATCTTCTGTGATAGCATATCCAAAAGTCAAGTGCAGCTTTGTTTGCAACTGTCAGTTCAGGGTCTCCAAATATAGTTTGCAGGTTGTACTCACACAAAGGTGCCTTGCTAAGAAATATGACTAGGAGCTGAAATCAGCCTGGGTTTAGCTCTCCAAGCCATGGGCACAGTGGCAAGAAGCTTGCACTTTCCTGAAGCCCTCCTGTAAGGAAGAACTCCTGCTAACTTCTCAACCCAGAGAAGGAGCTTTTTCCTAAGGTAAAGTAAGAAGTTGTCTGTGAAAGCAAAAGGGTTTGCTTCTTTTATTTTTTCTTAGCATAATTCTCTTCCTGAAATTTTTATTAAATTGTATGCTCTATTAGAAAAGGGATGTGTCCTATTTGTCTTTATTTGCTTATTATCTAGCACAGTTCCAGTCTCCTAGTAGACAATTAATGCATTTTTGCCAAATTAGTGCAGTCCTGAGACCATGGTGCTTGAGCTCAAAGTCAAAGTTTTGCACAACTGCAGGGATGCCATTTACATGGAATGCTATGGAAATGGCACCATGTGGAGTCATGCAACACTGTTATATAACCTTAGGTGGAGTTCTAATTTTATAATGGTGTACAGTGTCATTTTCTCAAGAATAAGTATCTCAGTTGACATGGGATAATGCAATTTTTAATGTATAACATCGCATGTATTCCTCACAGTTAGCGAGTAAATATTTTTGTCACTATTTTTTAGATGAATTAACTGCAAATTTCATGCCACAGCCCCATGAATAAACTCAGGCTACTTCCTCAGCAAGGCACATTTATGCAGAACATAGCCTTCATCACTGCACTTGGGGAGCCTAGATCAAAAGTTATAGAAGACGATGTGTTTTACTTTTTGATATGCTATCATAAAAGACAGGAAAAAATGATTTCCAGAAGTTTAGGGGATGGAAATGAATATTCCTATCATTAAATATATTCATAAGGAAGATATTTCAATTAAAGAGAAAATATAATGGCTATGGATGAACCTAATAAGGAAAAACCATAAAGGAAAAAAGCACTTATTTTTAAAATTATTTTCAAGTGAAATTCTACATATTTAAGGTGTGTGAATAATGATTTGATATACAAGCACAGAGTGAAATGATTACTACAGTCAAGCTAATTAACATATCATCTCTTCACATAGTTACCATTTTATGTGTGATGAAAGTACCTAAAATCTACTCTCTTAGCAAATTTCTAGTATTTGCTACATTATTATTAACCATAGTCATATGTAAATCATTAGATCTCTAGCATTTCATCCCACATAATGGTATCTTTGTACCCTTGGAGAAGCCTCTCTGCCTTTCCCACACGACCCCACCCCAGAAACCACCATTCTACTCTTCGTCTGTATGTATTTGACTGTTTTAGATTTTACATATTACTAACACCATGCAGTGTTTTTTTTCTTAACCTTTTTTGTGCTTGGCTTATTTCACTTAGCATAATATCATTTAAAATACCGCTTACCAGAGAGGCCTTTGATACTCTCAGATAAAAAGCATATGAATAAGCAGAAGAAATACAAAATAGGGGAAAGAAACCTGTAAGTTCATGAAAGAGATGTTCAAGCGTATAAAAAGGACAGTTGTGAATCAGTCTTAGGACAAACAATATAAAGGGATTTACAAATATGTTTAAAGCTAGCATAAGGAAGATGAAAAGAACATTACCCAGTATTGGAAGAAGACAATGTAATATTATGCTTCTATCAGCATTGCACAGTCATATAAGTCGTATATAAAATCAAAGTACACCTGTGGGTGACAGAAAAGAAACACTACTTCTGAACTCTATTCTATTTCTAGTTTCTCTGCTAAGAAGAATGACCTTAACACCAAAACTAGCACTGAATTAATGAGGGTCAGAATTTCAGTCAAATAAGGCTAATGAGCCATAGTTGTAACCTCATATGAATGGGAACTTTAGATTTTAATAGAAAACTTCTACTTATGAGTTGTGGGATGTTTAATAACTCATTGGATCACTCTGTTCCGCAGCTTCCTTGTCTATAAAATGAGTGGCATTGACTCCATAACACTGTGAGGAAAAATGAGCAGCTGGAAGACAAACACAGAACAGCAACACTCAATTACTTTAACTATTATTATTATTATTTGGGCAAGTGTTTACCTCTATTCTTCTTCTAAGTCTTAGAAAGCAAAATGTGTATCTAGTTGTTGTAGCTCCATTCCAACTCTGAACTCAAACGCTTCAGGCTGAAGTAAATATTTGATTAACAAACAAACAAACACATCAAAATAATACAAGAGCACTGAGCTGTTTTAAATGACTTTAAAATGCTGGGTTCTGTCTAATTAAACCCCAGGAAACCAAATCTGTAGATATAATCATGGGACAAACAGTTAGTCATGATTTAAGAATGGTAAAAAATATTAAAAATTCTGAAATGTAGAATAAATATTCTCATTGTTAGAAATTTATTAAATGTATTGGGGTATCATTGGTTAATAAAATTATATTTCAAGTGTACAGTCCTATACTACATCATGTGCATATTGGATTGTGTGCCCACGACCCAAGCTCATCTCCTTCCATCACCGTATATTTGACCCACTTTTCACATGGAAAAAAAAGATAAGATTTCAGAAACCAGTGACTATAAAGCATTAGAAGTTTATTCACAGTATAATCCCAGACAGAAAGATGGTATAAAAAACTGTGAGCACTCCAGGAAACTGTATTCTCTGAAGGAAGCCAAACATGTGAAGCAAGAGGAAGAAATATCATATAATTGAATCTTAGCAAAAAAAAAGGTCTTTAGCCAGATTTATCTTTATAAACACAAGAAAAAATTAGGTAATATGGGAGAAATCAGCAGTTCCCCTTTACTTGAGGATGTAAGTTCCGAGACCGACAGTGGTTGCCTGAAATCATGGATAGTACCGAAACTTACACGTACCATGTTTTTTCTATGTGTATGTATCCGTGATAAAGTTTAATTTATGAATAA
Organism: Artibeus jamaicensis; assembly: GCF_021234435.1. Lineage (NCBI taxonomy): Eukaryota > Metazoa > Chordata > Mammalia > Chiroptera > Phyllostomidae > Artibeus > Artibeus jamaicensis. The sequence continues at coordinate 14,241,643 of NW_026521844.1, read as the reverse complement.
GGCAACTGTGAGAGGCTAAGAACAACAATAACTAAACAGAACTGTTATACTAATAGGGTGTAATAAAAGTTATGTGAGTGTGGTATTATTGAGAAAAATGAGGTTTACTTGGACAGACGCACTGTGACAACCAGCCCTATAACGGAGGGGCTGCTGAGTGACCAAGGGACGGGCAGTGTGCACAGTGCAGAAACACTGGACAAGGGAAGATTCCTGTCTCACGAGAGACAGTGGGACAAACAGGAGATTTCCTCGGTCTACTCAGAATGGTGCACAATTTAAAACTGACAAATTGTTTATTTCTGGAACTTCCATTTTAATATTTTTGGACTTCAGTTGAGCATGTATACCTGAACCCTTGGAAACTGAAACATCAGATAAAGGGGGTACTGCTGTTTTAGGGGTTCGTGACTGCCTGAACGACAATAAGCAGACAGGGTTCATTATTGGAGGAAGTTCTCACATACTCGCACACTACAAATACTGCTTCTGATGATCTGCCTTTAAAGATTTATTTATTTATTTATCTTTAGAGGGGAAGGGAAGGTGAGAGGGAGAGAAATATCAATGTATGGTTGCCTCTCATGCATCCCCCGCTGGGAACTGGCCTGCATCCTGGGCATGTGCCCTGACTGGGAATTGAACCACGATTGTTTGGTTCGAAGGCCCCAGCTCAATCCACTGAGCTACACCAGCCAGGGCTTGATTATCTGCCTTTAAAAAAGCTTTATCGATGATTATAGCCATGCAAAGATAGAAACCATGTGTATGAGAGGTGTCAATCATTTTTTCCTATGAGTCCCAGCCACGCTGTGATATAATTTTAAATGTTATACATATAATTTTGTTATCTCTTTCCATGGTGTCATGAAACTCACAGATCAAGAGGCATCTAAGGTGAAAGTGCTCCCACTTCTTGGCTTTGCTGGTCTGATAACTTTGTTTCTGATCGGTTTTTCAAATGCAAGCTGTAACTGAGCTGCTGATACAAAAAAAAGATTCAGAGGGGAGGAGTTATTCTTAAACTATGTTAGTCTAAAATAGTGGTCACAGGCTGGGGACTCTTAGGCCTGGTACAGCGGGCAAGTATGTTGTAATTGGCTTATTAGCGTTAGTTTGCTTTGTCTTTAATAGAAACCCATTTCTACAACTAAGGGTGAATGAAATAGAAGACCAGTTTCCTGGGTTATACAGCTGGCTGGAAAGATTACCTCCATTAAGAGATGATATGTTCTCTTCAATTTGCCAAAAAAGCTCTCTTAACTAACCTGGTCTTCTTCAGCTCTAAAGTCAGCTAAGAACCAACTGAAAGAAATTATTAAGAGCTAAATCTCAATTTGTTACAATGAAGTGTCAACATTAAGAGATTCAAAATTTCTAGGACTTCTAAGTTCATGATGGGATTCAATCCCATATGTTTACCTCTGCCCTTTCTAAGTGCCATTGAAATAACCATATCCACATAATAACAAATATTAATGACTATGCTATGAGGTAGCCCCTTCTTTTAAAGAAAGGTTAGCAAATGCTTGTCAGGATGTTACAGAAATTGTTTCACAATGGAATGAAAACTGAAGTAAATGATCTATATTTCTTCAAAATAAAAATTATTTTATATTTCAATTAACCAATCTATAAATACTTATTATGTATGCTACATGTATGGCAATAGTATTAGTCTAATATGCTAACATGTGGCTTCTGTTCAAGTCACAGCTGCCCAGCTCCATTGTGTCGACCTTCCAGCTAACAGGAGAGAGAAGTTAGAAGAAGGACTTGTTTCCTTCTTTATAGATATTGGAGAGAGTTGCATATGCTACTCCTGCCAATAGCCCATTAGTCAGAACTCAGTTGCATGCCAGCAAGTTTTAAGGGAATCTGGGAAATATCCTTACTCGACTATGACTCAGCTAAAAACTGAGCACTCTATTACCACAAAAGGAAAGAGAATAAATAACCAAAGACAACTAGCAGCCTCTGGCTATAGTCCAAAAAATCACAGATCAAACATTTAAAGGGTTCGGGAGAATGACAGCCTTCCTTCTACTGGTAAAAGCTGCAAAGAAAAGTTTCTCAAAAGAGCCCATGCTCACTTAAGGGTAAGCATTTCCTGAAGGATCAGTGACATGATTGAGGATGAATGGGAGTTTAAACATCAAAGGACAAAAGTTTCTCAGATAACATATGAGAAATTTTGAGAGTTTTCCAGGGACAACAATAGTGGATTGAGAGAACCAAGGAGAAAAAGGACAATCTAAGGGACTTATATCTTTAATGATGGTTGGAGAAAATAGGGCCATGGTTAGGTCAGCCTGCTGCAAGTGTGTTGAGATAAAAAGAACTGAATTAATACTCTCAGCTCATCAGGACTCTACTGTATCTTGGAAAGGCACTGAGAATGCCAGGTGTGAGAGCGTGGGCATGTCTGACGGCAGCTCTGCGTGGTACAAGTACTAGAAGCAAAAGAATGAGGAAAGCTGGGGCAGCTGAGACAGGGGGGTTTATGGCACCCAGGCAGAGAGTAACATTTCAGGAAAGCTGATGAAATTCAGTCTCCAACAGAATCTGCCATATCTAGTCCATAGTTTCAAATGTGTGGGTAGAGAAAAGATTGGCTTTCCCTACTTCCTGTTTGCAGAAATATCCTGTAACAGAAGAGAAACAACTAGCTGTCAACATATACCCAGCACCATAACGGCAATATGCAAACAGATCCCGACTGAATCATGAGGGTGACTGGAGAAAGCTAAGTTTGCTGACTCTTTTAACAGACGTTATCTAAAATCCCTTATTTAGATAGAAGACTGGGGGTTTCATGTCAGAAGAAACAAATGAGGGCTACAGGTGAAAGAACACAAATTCCCCTTCTATTTCGCTCTTCACTTTTCTGCTATTATCTTCTGTGGCAAACTTGAACCTTCCACAGGGAACAATAAAGCCCGCCAGTAAGTAAAAAAAAGAAAAAAAATGTTCCTTGGGATGCAATTTACTAGTAACCTATTATTTATTTAGCATACTCATTGTTATCTAACTTCCTAAAGAATTCCTTCTAACATACCAAAGAATCTTCTAACAGAATGCAATGATCTTCACAAACAAAGCCAGCAAAATGCATTTCCCCCATAGTAATGCATTCCAGTGATATCTGAGAACCCTATGGCCTGGTCCTTAGCACTTGCTATGCAGACAGACTCTTGGTTTGTCTCTGTATATGAAGCTCATCTTGGATCCTAGAAACACAATGAATAATAATATGTGGCCCCTGTTCTCCAAAAATTGGCAGGTATTCCAAAATAGGCTTTGAGGCTATTTTGCCCTGCAGAAATAAAGCAATACAGAAATTTACTTTTTTTGTCTGTTTTTCAAATAATCTAAATTTGTTCTTTAAGCTGATGCTTTACAGTGCTACAGTTATTTATAGACATCATGCTAAATTCTATGAGGATGGTTTTATTAGTCAACCTTATTATTTCTGATTATCTGTTCATCTGCCTTCATGTTGACTATATTTTTCTTCTCCAAATTTTCATTCAACCACCTATGCTGATTTTCACCTTTAAAAAGAAAAAAAAATGATCTTCAGAATATCAATTTTAGATTTTGAGTTAACTATTCTAATTTTTTACCTTTTGCTTGGTGCCTCATGGCATTTTGTCAACTAAAAGGTCACTTATGAATCACTGCGGGCTCCAGAGAGAGAAATGTTATTATTTGGAATATAGAGCTTTTCAAAAGGAGAAAAAATGGTATTAGCAACAATCTCCCAAAAAATACTGTATCTCTCTGAAGGGTAGCACTGACAAGACTTCAGATCCAGCAAAATCTTGCTAAATGCTCACAGGCAACTTCTCCAGAGTGGATTCCTTTATTTCTAAAAGTGTGAAATGAAAATAACTCCATGTCTAGCCTACTTGGCAAGAGAGAGAAAGTCTAGTTTATAGTTATAATGAGTTGGAACTAATTCGGTTTCTTTGTTTCTAGTTTGCCATACCCCCGTCTAATTGTTAGGGTATGTATACCCTTCTAAACACACTGTTTGCTTTGAATAAGATCTGAGTGGGAAAGAGTCTCAGTTCACAGCCTATGGAATCTATTTGCATCTCCAAGGAAATAGTTGTTTACTACTCTGTTGTCATTTGTTCAGAGCACAACATAGAAGCGAATTCCCATCAATATTCATCGTCCTTGTAGCCTCCTGAGGCTCCCGATGTGATTGTGCTCCATTTAGCTTTAAATCTGAATTCCCATATAGATTTAAACAAGAGAGCTAGGGAAATTTTGAAGCCTTTTGTTCTCACTCACAGTAATATTTAAATAGTCCACTGGGTATACAAGTATTGCCAATTCCTTTATTGCTTTGTTATCGTCTACCACAAAAGATTCACCTTAGGGAAACATAACCCTTTTTTTGTCTTTTGGGGTTTTTTTTCTTTCTCATTTCAGATTCTGAAAAATCTTTATCTCTTTACTCACTTTCGTTGTAATACAGTTTTATTTCTTAAACTCACATGAGGTCAGGCATATCTAATTCTTTGCAATGTTGAGGTTATGCCCTGACCTTCTACTCCCACCCCCAGTGTTTCTATACTTATGCTACGGGTTAAACCTGGATTTCTTACCTGATGGGAACCAGCCCAGAGCAGGTCTGCCTTGTGTAGGCTTGTATTGTGTGGACTCTTGACTTTGTGCAGGAAAGATTTCACAAGACAAGTCCAGGTGATTTTGAGAGTATGTTTGTTAAAGTCGGGAACACTGAGACAAAAGAAGGGCTTAGGAGAAGAATCAACAAGAGAGAACCTAGGCAGTGTTCTGCTTTGGCTCCCTAGGAACATTATAGGAAAGAAATGAGCCAAGGCTGGGCTGCTTTTAACTCACTGGAAAGTCAGAGAAAAAGGGGGCCTTGGAGACAGAGTCAGGTAGGTAAGCCCAGGACGAGCTGCCGCTGCCCGCTGTACCCCTGCAAGTCCTGTGGGGACCCTTAGAGTTTAGGAGAAAGTAAAAACTTCATGCCCAGGAAGAAGAATGGGCATGCTCTCCAGTGAGAGCCTGCACCACCATCCTTTGTCTTGAGGGTTTTCTCTCTCTTCTACAGGTGAAAATCTTCGGGGAGGCTTTCAGCAGAACATTCTTCAGCTTTCTAGGTATGTTTTTAATATGCCAGTGCATATGAACATATGCTTGTTTTTAATATGTTCAAAATGAACATATACGAGGGGATTCATCTTTGGTCTACTTTACTGTTGTTTTTGTTTTTTTAATCTGGGATCTGTCTGGTTTTAATTGAATTTTTGTTACTTGTTTCTCTGACTTCACCCATCATTAGGTTTGGCTGGCACAAATGCCATTAATTGTGTCTTTGTCTTCTATTTCCCTAACCAGGGCAATTTAAGCTACTTATTCTGTGGTCAGGGAAGGAAAGGTATAAAGCATTTGTTCTCAAATGTCCTTAGTTAAGGAGACAAGGTCCTGTGATTCACTAGCTGCTATAAATTGTTCGAATTGCTTGGCATTGATTAATTACCTTGTCTCAGTTTCCCTATTCCACTTAACAAATAATTTTCCAACTTTCTTACTATTCACCCTCAGGCTTACCTAGATTCTTCTTATTAAACACCACAAAGCATCTGGTATACCTTTAATTATGTAGTAAAAAATATATAAAGAGTTGTGAAGACTATAAATTAGAGGAAAAAATTTCTATGTTACATGTCAAGTCAATCAGAAGTAAGAGTTTGCCTAAATAATCATTCCTCATATGTATGTTATTTTGAAGCATATATTCAGCAAACTCTATGGCTTATGGATGTTTATACAACAGGTGGAGGTTTATACTCTCCTATAATGAGAAGGGAGAATTGTTAAAATATTTCTTTCATTTCATTGTGTCATTGTTCTCAAATGTGTATATGTGTACACATGTATGTATATACACATATGTATGTGTGTACATGTGTGTATACATGTGTGTGCGTGTAGGTATACATCTATACCTGCAAGGATTTTTATTTAAATTGATACATTCAATTTAAATTCCAATGTCTGATAAATATCTATTTAATAATTTTTTACTTAGAAAATATTATATGCCATGGGTAAAACTAAAGAAAATGGATGTGAAATTTAGTGGGATAATATAAAGAAGGAATTTTTTTCACAGCCCTCAAGACATAAGCAATAAAGAAATGTAATTCAACAAAATTAAAATTTAAAAAGCTAACAACTCATATTAATGATTAGTTGTAGAGATGTTTACTTTTCTGCTACAATTTCAATCCTGAATTAATTAGCTCCTAAAATAAAATATATGAAAAATTAAGAACTTACTTGAATCTTAATGCAACAAATGTGAATTAGATTCTTAGCTTTCTGTAAATATTCTACAAATATATCGGCATAGATTATGTTAGGGGTGAAATTTGCTTCCTACATTAGTTTTCCAGACAAATTTAAAGAAAGCCATCTTCACATTTGTTCGCTTCTACTCTAAGTGGGTTCTTTTACATTATACTTGTATTAACTTTCAGAGTAATTGTTTGCCTATCTGTCAGTATTATCAATAAAATTTAACAATGGTAACTGATAACAGTAAACGCAGAGACCTTGAGATGACACTGCTAAGGCATCCCCCCCCCACACTGGAACGGTGATGCGAAATACGGACATGACGCTGGATGGGATCCATGGTAAAGCAGGGGAACGTCTGCTTGTGCCTCTTTCTTGAAGGATAGTACGTACGGACAGAATCATGACAGATGGAAAAGGTAATGTGTTTTTTTTTATCTGAGAATTCTTTTCGTCCTTACAGTTAAGTTTTGTTGTTTCTAGATATGGATTAAACACAACTTTATATTGACAAAGGGATCCATCCAGGCGAAGATGTTTGAAAAGACAAAAATTCTTCTTTATCTAAATGTATAAGCACTTAATATTTTTCTGAGTCTTCCACTAGCAAACCTTTTCTGTAACTAACCGGAAATTTTAAAAAAAGAGATCACAAAAATAATCTAACCATATAACAATATGTCCACTGTCTTCATACAATATCTTTATTATTTAACCAGCTGCATGCAAGGAACATTTATAGCTTCAATTTTTTTTCACTTTAGTATCATAAAACTAACCTTATTGATGGGCCTGAAATGTGAGGTCAGCATAATGCCTGCACCTTGATTCTGCTCAGCAAGGCCCACTGGCAGAGCCAGAATATAAACAAGCAATTCTTCATGGTAACATAATTAAAGCATGAGGCTAAATATCAATGGAGGGCCTAGATGTTGTTTTATAGGTGTGTTTTTCAAAAACAATTTATGCCATTTGCTTTAAATTGTTTAGAAAATGTAGACCTAAAAGTACATGGAGGGAAATCAAGTAAATGAGATAGAAATAAGAAGTAACTTTTAATATAATATTTTCAATATGCATTTAAGTTTATGGTGCCAATTCAAATTTAAAAAAAACATATTCTGTTTCTCCTACTGAATATAACTAAATGCATTAAGCAACTATCTGAAAGCAGAAAAGTTAAATGGTAGCAGGTAGAATGAGAAAGGAAAGCCAGAACCCAAAATAAGACCATATGAGAGTGAGTTGCTTGTTTTCTCTCAGCCTGGACTGAAAAGGAACACAGAGGCCAGAATAGCACTCTGGGTATGAGCAGGAGGGACTACACAAGAAGCCCTCCATTTCTTGTCTGGACATCAAGGAAAAGAGTCCCAGGGGTGAGAAAGAGTAGAAAAATTCGCTGTTTTTGCTTTTTATTATTTCCATTCTCTCATTCTAGTCCCAGGCAAACCCGTGGTGGTAGTGGTAGGGCTGGGCATGAGCATCTGGGCAGGCACCTCAACTCCAAGGGAAAGGAACTCTTCCTCCTAACAGGAGAAACTGATCCTGAGAATGTGAGAGTATCCCAATTTTCTTCTTGTATCTCTATAGTCCTGCTACTTGGTCCCAGAGGCAGACATAGCTGTGGGAAGAACATAGCAGAGTGGGGAAGAGAAAGACCTAGCTTTCTGGGTAGAAGAGAAAAGTGAGGGCCTCAGGGAACCAGGGAATATCAAAAACTGTTAAGGGAATTCAAGAAAGTGATCCTATAAAGTCCTGTATAACCTGATCACAAGTGTGACTCTAAAGAGCAAACCAAATGCTCTGAGAACTGAACTGATGATAGATGACCCCGAAAGCCTCAGACTGTCCTCTGGATGGGAAACATACAAATGCAGCTGATTAGCACTGCACTCTCCCTGAAAATTGAACCACCTTAAAACCATAGCCCACATAAGGGAGCTTGGAACTTTCGGCCTAAACTTAGCCAGGTGTTGACAAAATAAGAGTATGTCCACGATGCACACACATATATGTATACACACAAAAATAAACAATCTCCATAGGAATTAAAAAAGACCCATAAATTCGGAACACAATACAACAAATTTTCAAGATACAATCCCAAATAGGTCAGTATATGAAAATCAGAAAAATCTGAATAGCTTTACGAAAGAATAGAAAATGAATAGATGTTGATCCTGAAATGATTCAAGTATTGAGATTATCTGACAAAGATTTTAAAGGAGTTATTATAACCAAGCTTCAAGAAGTAAAGGTGAAACATTTTTAAAAGGGTGAAAACATAGTAAGTCTCTACAAGAAAACAAATGATGTGAAAAAGAACCAAATAAAAATCTTAAAACTAAAATGCACAATAACTGAAAAAAAATTCCTTAAAATGACTCAGTAACCAAATAAAGGAAACAGAGGAGTCAATAGATTAAAGATATTTTAATAGCAATTATACAATCAAAACAGTAATTAAAAAGCTGAAAAATATTTAAACAGAGGCTCGTGAATCTGTCATAAGACCCCAATAGTGCTAATATTTATGTAGTCAGAATTCCAGAGGAGAGGAAAAAACAATGTACAGAAAAACGAGGAGAGGCTTAGGAACCTCCCAGACAACTTTAATACTCCAACATCTGAGTCATATGGATGCCAAAAGGAGAAGGGAAGAGCAAGAAATTAAAAACTTACTTAAAAAAATAAAAAAGAACTTCCCAATATGGCAAAAGAAATAGATTTCCAGGAAGTCCAGGAAGCTCAGAGAGTCCCAAACAAGTTGGACCCAAGGAAGTACAAGCCAAGGCACAACATAATTACATTCCCCAAGATTAAAGATAAGGAGAGAATCTTAAAACCAGCAAGAGAACAGCAGAAATTCACCTACCAAGAAGTTTCCATAAGACTATCAGCTGATTTCTCAAAAGAAACCTTGCAAGCAGGAAGGGACTAAAAAGAAGTATTCAAAGCCATAAAAGGCAAGGAAGGACCTACATCCAAGATTACTCTATCCAACAAAGTTATCATTTAGAATGGAAGGACAGATAAAGTGCTTCCCAGACAAGATCAAGTTAAGAGTTCACCATCACCAAACACTTATTATCTGAAATGTTAAAGGGACTTATCCAAGAAAAAGAAGTTGATCAAAAATATGAACAGTAGAGTGACAATAAACACAACTATCAACAACTGAATCTAAAACAAAAACAAACTAAGCAAACAACTAGAACAGGAAAAGAATCACAGAAATGGAGATCAAGTGGAGAGTTATAAGAATGAAGGGGGAAGGGAGGGAATGAGGAAAAAGATATAGGGAATAAGAAGCATAATTGGTATGTACAATATAGACAAGGGGAGGTTAAAATAGCATAGAAAATGAAGAAGCCAAAGAACTTATATGTACAACCCATGGACATGAACTGGTGTGGGGGGTAATACTGGAGGGATAGAAGGTATGGGATGAAGGGGGATAAAGGGGAGAAAATGGGACAACTGTAATAGTATGATCAATGAAGTATATTTTTTAAATATATTGAAAAACTAAAATAGAAAAAGTTATAAACAAGTGTCCATATGAACATCCTAATAATCAAAAATTTGTATCAGCCCAAATATTAACCAACTGATGAATATATAAATGAAATGTGCTACATTCAGTCAACATATATTATTTGAAAAAAAAAGAAACAAAGTACTGGTACATGCTGCCACATTGCTGGCCCATGAAAGCATTTTACTAAGAGAAAGAAATCATAAAAGTCATGTACTAGATTTCACTTATGGAAAATATTCAGAATAATCGATTCCACAGAAACAAAAAGTAGATAACTGGCTGCTTAAGAGTAGAAGGAGGAGAGGAAAGGGGAGATGGGTCTTAGTGGGCTTTCTTTAGTACAGATAAAAATGTTTTAAAATTAGATTGTGGTGATGGATGTACAACAATGTGAATACATTTTAAAGGACTGAATTGTATATTTTAAGTGGCTGAAATTTTTATGTTAATTATATCTCTTTAAAACTTTTTAAAAACATGTCTGGCATTCTCCATAAAAATATTTAAATTTTAAAAATGTCTATGTCTTCTTTAAAAATACAGGCACCTAAGTTATGCCTTTTATTTGGAACATATATTTCTAACAGATACTGTTTACTGTCAGAATCACCCCAAATTCTAAATTATGCAAGAGAAAACTGATGGTAGCAAATGATATCTCTGTTACTATTAAAATTAACATGGAATATTTCTCAAGTCACAAAGACACAACATGGAAATGATATTTAACACAAAAATATATTAACTGATGTTTTCATGTAGTCATTTTTGCATTGTAAACAGGCAACAAATATTTTGCAATAAAACTAATAGGAAAACTACTTGTATCGCAAACCTTCAGGAAGGGGGAAATATAAGGAATCTAGAGTACAAAATAACAGCCAAATTTTGTAAACTAATCTTGCACAATAACATAAAGTAGACACCCAATATAAGTAAATAACTTTTGCTTTTGGAATGGATTTAATCTCATAAACAACGCAGCCTTTCTGAGATTCTATAAGCAACACTAGTTATCATTCTCACATACTGTTAGTGAATGAAACACTGACCATCCAATGACAATGTTTATGGATAAGAAAATAGGAATTTAACCACTAAAGATGGAGCAAATTACAAAATTCAGAGAGCTCAATCATGACAATGTTTAGAGAAGAATCAAGGGTTCCTGATTACTTATCTGATTTTCTTTCAATTAGTCTCATGCCGCCTAATTTGTTGTCCACTGGGTGAAAAAGGAATGTAACTAAACCTTAGTATAACTTTAGAATTGACCCTGTCAGCTATTTTTTTGTTGTGTGCAGCTGCTTAAATGTATTGTCTTCAGCAAAAAGCAATGTAAGTAATTGTATAGCATAAAAGTAAATGTTAAATTATAATTAAATTATTCAGCAAGCCTATCACACTAAGTTTATGGCTATTTCATCATGTTGCAGCAGTACACATAACAACAATTAGAGAGAAAGAAATGTTCTAAATTGAGATCTCAACTTTCAGATAACTCGTCTCCTTGAAGGCATCTTCTAATATTGTTTATGTCGTTACTTTTCATTTTAGTTTTTCAACTGTCAGCTTTTTTTTTGTATATACATTTTTTGTGATTCTTTTTCTTGCAACAGATAGTCAAATACTAGAAGACTGCAAATTAAATGCCTCTTCATTTAACTTAGCATAGAAAGGTCCCAGTTTATTATTCAAGATTTACCCAGTGTTTTCCCTGCTCTCAGATTTTGCAATCATTTATTAGCTTTTCCTGAAGACTACCCTGTGAAGGTCATGTTCAGCACGTTTATTTGACAGATGAGAACAAAGACCTTAATTTAAAAACTATTTTGACTGAAGTGGCAGAATAAGGTTAGCTGGGAGCCCAGAACAATGACCAAGGTCACGTCAGCCCTCTTAGCTTCCTGTTTGCTCTCATCTCTCCAGTCTTCAACAGAGAAGTGCAGACTATTCATTTTGCAAACCCCTTTTCCTCCCAGCTGTTCCTCTCAGAGACCAACTTTTCACAGGAGGCAACACTGCTCATATAGTGTTTTTTACTTAACCTAAATAAATCTGTGCAAAATGCACAAAAGTGTGACAGCCATATCAACCACCTAAAAAGTATCCATGTTTGTGTACATGCATGCAAGTGAAGGGTGTGATTTATTCAAAATAGTCACTTAACAATAGTTTGAGGACATCTCTATGTAATAGGTACAATTCTAAGTTCTCAGGGTACTAAGACAAATAAGACACAGTTTCTATCCTTACAAAGCTCAAAATCTACTGGGAAACAGGAGAATATGACAATTATATATTTCAGAAACCCAAAGACACAAGAACATGAAATCTCAGTAATATTAAAATATCCAGGATGTTTATGGGTAGCCCATAAATCAGTGACATCTTCAAGAAGAAGGGACTGTATCTGGCAGCTTTAGATGGTCATGTTTTGTGAGTTAAAACTGCGGGGGGGGGCGGCAGAGAGTCAATTTCTCCACATGCATCCCCTCTCTTCCTAGGGTGCAGTAAGACTACAAAAGGTGAGGGAATACAAAAGAAATATTAGGCATACTCTTCCCACCTGAATTATTAAGATAATTGGTATGATTCTCAGTCAGTCACCACTAACTGCAGGAAGAGCAAATGACTTCTTCCTCCATAATAATGAATAAAGCAATAACAAAAAGTAAGTGCTAGGAATATAGACTCCCTAGTACAATACCAGACAGAATAATTTCTTAATAAATATTAGCTACTTTTTGTTGCTATTGATATCGCAGTTAATTGTATAAATAGTGCTTTTCAAATGTGCTTTGTGCTGCCACCTTAAAAGAATGAGTAGAAGGAAAAGAAAAGGAGGAAAACAATTAGAAAACTTTAAGTGGAAAAATAATATGCACACTATACAAATACTCTCTAGATAATTGATATGGTTGTTATAATTTTGCATATCTTGCAGATATTTATTTGGGTTAAGTAAAACACATCTATGTTACTTACCTAATGATACCCTATTTTGTGCTATTCATGGTACTATTCATACATTTTTTTATTTACTTCTTAGAACGATGATCAGAATTTAAGGAATAACAATGTACGAGATTCTGGGTGGTCTTTAAACTAACCATATGCTGGTAGGAAAAATACCAGAAAGGCCTGCAGCAGCAACTCCCAACATATGCAAACACATTCACACATACACATCCCCAAGAATGTCTGCTTTCTATGCCATAAGAACAATAAATGGGAGCCTAGCACAGACCTGGCGGGGAACTCCAATTGCTGCTTTACAACCCAGGCCCCAAAGGCAGCCTCATCTGTCCGCAGCAATGGTAGCAGGGAAGCCTCAGGCATTCCTAGTTTCCACCCACCACCATAACACCAGCAGTGCAGGGATATACTCCTACAGGGCTAGTGTAAGCAGCCTCTGAGTTTCCCAGTGACATGAGGAAATTTAAGCCCAGGTCCCTTTCACCCACAGCCCAAACACTGGGCACCATTTACCCCACATACGTTACTGGAAGGGGCCAAAGGAGAGCCTCAGAAGTACCCCAAGAGTGAAGCACCCTGAAATAGCATTGCAAGAACTCTGAAAACTGAACTGTCATGGGAATAAAGCAGCAGAGAGAAAGAAGGAACATTTGTGACAGTGTGGATAGAGCTGGAGAGCCTATGCTCATTGAAATAAGCCAGGTGGTGAGGGGCAAATACCATATGATCTCACCTTTAACTGGAACATAATCAACAAAATCAAAAAGTAAACAAAATATAACTAAAGACATTAAAATTAAGAAGAATCTAACAATAACCAGAGGGAGGGGGGAGGGAACAATGGGGGAAGGAGTTTTCAGGAGCTACTATAAAAAGACACAGGGACAAAAACAAAGGGAAAGGTGGAAGCAAGGGAGGGGGGTGAGTTTGGCTGGGGTGGGGGGAAAATGCAGATAACTGTAACTGAACAACAATAAAATAATTAAAAAATAAATAAATAAAATTAAAATTTTAAAAAGCAGACCAGAACCTAGGCACTGAACTTAAACTGAGCAAATACCTCTTAAAATAAGAGTTAAGTAAGATCACGAGACTTCAAAAAGTAACTACAATGTCCACGATACAACTGAAAACCATTTGTCATGCCAAAAAAAACAGAAAAATCACAACTGGAGTGAGAAAACAATCAACTGAGTAAATACCGCAATGAATCAGATGTCAGAATTAGCATATAAAGATTTTAAAGTTTCTCTCCTAAAAATGCTTCAGCAATCAATTACAATTCTCTTAAACATAAAAAGTAAAAAGTCTCAGCAAATAAGTAAAAGCGTTCAACAAATGAAAGTTAAATATCTGAAAAACACAATAAACAAAATGAAAACCTTTTTGAAATATAAGGCAGATATAATCACAGACAGATCAACAGATCAAAAGAACTTCATCTAAAAAACATGCAAAATATAAATGATAAAAAAAAAGCTTCAGGAAAGAGTAAAACTGACAGAGTATTCAAAGAAATAAGGGTTGAAAACTTCATAAATTTGGTGAAAAACTGCTGGTGGGAATATAAAACTCTGAAAAATAATTTGACAGTTTCTTTAAAAATTAAATGGATTCATCATACCATCTAGCAATTGCACTCTTGGGCACTTAATCTGAGAGAAATTAAAACTTATAGCCACAAAAATTCTATATATGAATGTTCATAGCAACTATATTTGTAATAGCTTAAAAACAACTGGAAAAAACTCAGATTGTCCTTCAACAGAAGAATGGTAAGACAAACTGTGGTGTATCCATAGTATGAAACACTACTCAGCAATTAGAAGGACCAAACTATTGATATTGTTGCAGGCAACAGATGAGTCAATACACGCTCTCGGAGATGAAAATAGGTTTCAAAGAATTCTAGTTTTATTGATCACAAAATAATAGTCCAATTATAAATTTGGTGGCCAAGCTTTACCTGCGCAGGGGCGAACTTCCCCAATTGTGACCAGAGTCACGTAGCTACTCAGAGCTACAAAATGGAAGTTGCACGTGGCTCACAGACTATGGGGTTTTTATAGGGCAGAGCAAGCGAATGCGGGCTTACAGAAGCAGATGTGGCAGTTAGCTATTAGCCAGGTTGCTAAGTTAAAAACGGCGAAAGTCTCTAATTGGTGGGTGTAAGTCTCTTCTGGCGGGCCTTGGTTAGTTACCTTATTTGGCTAGGAATTTTAACCCAGCCGTTCCCTGACGTTTATTTATTACCCAGTCTCAGGAACTGCAGATGCCTAACGGCTGTTTGTATGTTTCTACTACTAATGGCTATTACAATATAGGCAACATATTGGATGACCCTCAAGGAAATTATGCTGACCGTGAAAGACCAATTTCCAAAAAAATATGTACTGCATAATTTTATGTAATATTTGTAAAAATAACCTAGTTATAGAGAATAGACAGGTGGTAGCCAGATACTAGTGTTGGGGGAAGGGCATGGGTTGGGTATGACTACAGAGAGAAAACGTGAGGGAGTCTTGTGGTGATAGTACAGTTGAGTATGTTGGCAGTGCTGTTAGTCATACAAAGTGTACAGATATGATAAAATTACATAGATAACTTATAAAATTTCAATAAGCTCTATGAATTGTACCAATGTCAATTCCTTGATTTTGATGTTGTAGTAATGATGTGTAAGACATTAACACTGAGTGAGCCTACAAAAGGGTATGTGCAACTTTCTTGTACATTTGTTTACAATCTTCTGTAAATCTTTGAGATTTTAAAAATAAAAATATTTAAAATGAATAAATAACACAGGAAAATTGTAGCAGAAGATTGAGAATCAGTAATCTTAAACATCTTGGTGAAATGCCACTTAATCTAGGGTTCAAGAAATTGGGAAAAATCGAGCAAACAAGATTAATTTGGTGCTTTAGAAAGTGAGAAATCATCCACTGAACTATTTTCTATCCAGAAAAGTAGGAGAAGCTAACCTTTTCCTGAATATATAGAACCTGTCAGCAGGTCATGTTATGAGCAAGTTCACTGATCAAGATGGCTGCATAAGGGAAATAATGCTATTTAAGGAGTGAAAGTGGAAAGCCTAAATATATCATTGTGAAACAATTTAGTCTCAGCAATATCTTAATGAGGGTTGGAGAGAAGATTAGAAGTAGAAATTTTTAATGATATCAATGAGAACATAGACACTGCTTTTATAACTATGATATTGGAAGAAAAACTTCATTAGCTTATCAATGATTACAAATAAACATAATTTATACCTTTTGCACAATCCACTGGTGATTTTCAAACTAGAATGTAACTACAATTGTCCAGAGTTCCTAAAACTATGTGGTGAAAAACAGTTCCAAGGACATAGATTTTAATGCTGGCATTATTTATTCTCTGTAAAGGCCTTAAGTAATATTATGCTTACGTATCCACCACTGAGTTCCTGTTTGTGTCCACTGGAAAACTCTAGAGTGGACATAATTTTGTTGAGCTGCACGCATCAGAAGATATGCAGCATTATCTTCATTTATCCATATACGTCTCTGACTGTTTTTATTTTATGCAGATGAAGAAACATCTCCGCCTCAAAAATAAATGACAGCTTAATAATGATAGTAAGACATCTGGCTTCTTTATTATAAAAAAGTACAGAACAAAATAATGAAATAATCTAGTGTCTAGAAGTGTATTCACAAGTACTAAGAGTATGAGCAGATGCATAGAAGGATGTCTACCAATGTCAGCACACTGGGAAAAAATTTGATCAGCTGTGGGGAGGAAAGTCCTTCCACAAAAAAGGAAATGATTTATTACTTCATAATCTATAGAGGAGATATATAGTGTGTAGTTTGTTATTCTTTATATTTTATATCAAAGTATTAAATAATAATAGAATAGAATAAAATCTCATGTTCAAACTTTTTTCCTCCACCTAATTCTTGCTTTAAATGTTACTACAGAAAAGCCTGAGGTTCATCTTCTTTACTTTGTGAAGATCTAGTCTGTCTATAAGCCTTTGGAATTGTCTCGATATTGATGTTTTTAAATTTCCCCATGATATATCCATATGTGAGGTTTTTTCATTATTGATCCTATGTGGCATCCTAGGATCTTTTCAGTATGACTTATTTAAACTTGCTTTAGATCTAGGAAATTGTACATGATTGTTCCCTCAACAATTTCTTCTCTAATGTTTCCTCTCCTTTATCTCTTAATAATTAGATTTTGATGTCTTAATTTCGCATAGCTTAACTTTCCCTTCATAATTTCTTCCCATCTTCCTAATTCTTGCCATGAGCTTCTTGACCTGATTTTCTAGTTTATTTGTTTTCCATTGTAATCATTCTGGTTTTTTATCCCATCCATTATTTAATTATAATTATTTTTTTAACAGGATGAATACTTATGGAACACAAGTGATCAATTTGGGTGTCTTTTTTTTAACTTAACCTGAAAACATGCTTATTGGTTTTAGAGAGATAAGAAGGGAAGGAAAAAGAGAAAGAAGCCCAATGTGAGAGAGAAGCATTGATATTTTGTTTCTTGTAGGTGCCCCAACCAGCACCTGGTGACTAAACTCACCACCTAGGCAGGCGCCTTGACCAGGAATCGAACCCACAAACTTTTGGTTTATGGAATGATGCTCCAACTATCTGAGCCCCATCTATCAGGGTGGTGTGGCTCAGATAAATACTAATTATAATACTTATTTTATACATAATTTTTCTACTTTGTGTTTTTATAATAGTTTGCTTTTCTTCATTTTACCATTATTCTAGCATATATTCAAGCATACTAATTTAATTTTTAATTCTAGAACTGCCTATTATATTATCTGCTTCAACTAGTTTTGCTTGTTCATTTTATTTACTCATTTATCAGGGCTGTCCTCATGTGTCAGGCTCTCTTCCGCAATAAGCACATCTTCTCCTGGAGCTCTCCAGGCTCTCCCTGGTCAGGTGCATTGGGATAAAGCAGCGTTTACTGCTCCTGGCTTGGTTAAGGTGGGAGGACTGCAGCTCAGGGCAGTGACTGAGGAAACACTGAACTTGATGCTCTCTGCTCTTCATGTTTACTTTTTCTTCAAAAGCTGGATTGCCCCTCAGGGATTTTTTTTCCAACATTGCTCTCTCCCTAGAGTCTTTTCCTCCCTTGGTTTGGTAAGAAGGGAAGGAAAGAAGTATTCAAAGTCCTGAGAAAGCAAGGACCTACATGTAAGGTTACTCTATCCTGTAAAGCTATCATTTAGAATTAAAAGGCAGATAAAGTGCTTCCCAGACAAGGTCAAGTTAAGAGTTCATCATCACCAAGCCCTTATTATCTGAAATGTTAAAGGGACTTATCTAAGAAAAAAAAGTTGATCAAAAATATGAAGAGTAAAATAACAAAATTACAACTATCAACAACTGAACCTAAAAAAAAAAAGAAAACTAAGCAAACAACTAGAACAGGAACAGAATCACATAAATGGAGATCAGGTGGAAGGTTATCAGAATGGAGGGGGTAGGGAGGGTATGGGGGAAAAGATACGGGGACTAAGAAGCATAATTGGTACGTACAAAATAGACAAGGGGAGGTTAATAATAGTATGGGAAATGGAGAAGCCAAAGATCTTATATGTACAACCCGTGTACATGAACTGGTGTGGGTGGTAATGCTGAAGGGATGGAAGGGATGGAATGGAGGGGCATAAAAGGGACAGGAAATGGAACAACTATAATAGCATAATCAATAAAATATTTTTTAAATAAATATTTTCAAAGAATAAGACTAAATAAGGAAAAAAAGAAAAGCTAGTTAGTTACTTTTCACTAGTGCTAGACTTGATTGTTACACAATCTTTTGAGGTCATCTTTAAAAACAGGATACTCATGTGTCCAAGGTGCTAAGTCCATCTGCTTCTTTTTTTGTATTCTAATTAACTTCCATGCTGGTTTGATTAACACTGACATTTGTGTTTTTCCTAGTGGAAAGCAGCCACTATTTGAAAAAGCTTAAGTGAGTCACCCTTTTTTTAAGCAGGTTTAATAATCCCAGGGTTTTTTTCCTATGTGGTATCAAACATTTTGTCTAGATTTTGAAATATGTTATTTTTGTTAGTAGTAAAGGGTTATTATATAAAATGCATATTTCCTTTTAGTTCTTCTCAAAAAGTCAAGAGGCTCTATTACTAAGTTCCTATGAACAAAGGCATGAGAAACAATGCCAAAGGGGTCATTTTATTTATAGTCAGTTCAGTACATTATAACTTTAAAATAACCAGCATACTTTTTATACTTTAGATGTTCACCTGGATAGCCTATGCAGCACAGTGATTTCTCAGTTTCTTAACCATCGGTCCCTGTCTCTCCATTTCAGCCACTGTTCTATAGCTCCATCCTGAACATTACTGCCATTCAGGTGTGCTCAGTAGCCAAAATCATGCAATGAACAACTTCACTTTAGAGCAACAGTGGTCTTCTCCACTTCTAGCTGTAGAGGCACGATCAGTGTTTCTAGTGATTCTTAGGATGAGTCAAGAGAACAGAAGACCATTTAAAAGCCCACTTCAGTGATAGAAAAGAAAATAAACAAAATTGTGAACCAAAATGGTAGTGAAGAAAGGTGAATGATAGAAGCATTACATAGGCTGGAGAGAAAGAATTTAGTTGAAGAGCCAATGTAAAATCTGAAGGAAAATTAGTGTATTAGTCTTCTGCTGCTACAAAACAAATTACCGCAAACCTAGTACCTCCAACAACACACATTTATTATGCCTAGCTTCTGTAGGTCAGAAATCTGGGCATGGCATTGCTGAGTACTCTGCGCAAGGTCTCAGGAGCAGAAATCAAAGTGATAACCCAGGTACTTTTTCATCTGGTAGCTTGACAAAGGGAGGATCCACTTCCAAGTTTCTGCAGGTTGTTGGCAGGATTTGTTTCCTGCACCTGTAGAAATCCAGGGAAGCTTGTTTCTGCAAAGTCATCAGAGGGGTTCATCTGCTGTGTTCAGTGTCCTATTTCAGGAAGGCAGAGAGCCACTTTTAAGGGTCTCACCGGAGTAGGTCAGGCTCAGTCAGGATAATCTCCCTTTTGATGAACTCATTTAACTGATGAAGAACTCCAGTTATATCTAAGCAATCCCTTCATCTTTTCCATATTCTATTGTTAAAAGTGAGTCACAGGTTCTGCCTCCACGAGAAAGAATGGGGTTACAAAAAGGTGTGTATGTCAAGGCCTGGGAATCACAGAAGCCATTGGAAACCCTACTTATTGCAGAGAGAAATAAGCACAAATCTTAAGGCTTTATCCTGAGAGCTGGAGTAATACTAATAAAATGAAACAAACAAAAAAACCCCAATGTATAAAAAAGAGTTTGGGAAAGCAGATAAGTCCAGTTTTTTCACTCTTTTATGGGGATGCCAAAAATTTAATATGAGTTGCTAGAAGAATTGAAACTATAGGATGGAACAAAAAATGGAAATCCAAGTTATAAATATGGATTGATACACAATGGTTACATGTTAGTCATGAGACTGAATTGCCTCATTAAAGGTCAGAAGATAGAAAAGAAAAAATCTTGGAGGGAGTGAACTAGAAGTCACTGAAGAAAAGGAGGCAGCAATTAGAAACCTAAAAGTATAATAAATATTCTATGTTTGAATTAAATGACTAGAAATAGAGGAAAATGGAAAAAAGCAGATAGGACACAGCATGTAGGCCAGTGGGATTTAGACTTGAGTTTGCATAGGGTACTTGGTAGAACTTATTAAAAATGCTGATTCCCAAGTTCCATTCTTAAGGATTCTGTAGTGAGGGTCATTAACCTCAGTTTTTGATACTCATTGCAGAGAACTCCAGAAACATGGTTCTCATAGGGGAAGTTGAGAGTTAAAGATTTTAGCTGCAGGTCATAGGCTTATGTTATTAATGCCTGTCTAAAGCTCTTATGACTTCAGGAGGCTGACAAGTAATTCAACCTTTGTGCCCCAGGGGGTGTGCGAGCCTTGGTGAAGATATCTCAACCATTGTGTTCCAGAGAGGGAATACTGTGATGCAGATAAAGAATTGTTGGGCAACAGATAAAGAAGTACTAGGAAAATCACTGCTGGACTGCAACTGTTATCCAGTTAACATTTTTTTCCAAACCTTTTACCTACTCTTTCTTCTCCTTATAAAAAGGTCAGCTTGAAATCAGATGTTAAGACAGTTCTTGGAGGTATACAACCCACCCACCATCTTCTCGGATCATTGGCCATCTGAATAAAGGGCTCATAAAAATTCAATCCTTGTCTCTACTTATTGGTTCTGAAGTAACAGAAAGCACAAACATCAACTTTCCCAGTTTCAGTTCCAAGGATTGGAGAAATATAATCAACATTAAATGAAGTCAAATAGAGCCTTCTTGGAGAATATAGCACAAACACTCCCTGTAAGAGACTCAAGGGGGGGTCCCAAAAATTAAGATTATTGAATTCTACGAAAGATCTACTGACTCTAAATCAGCATTTTAACAAAGTTCACAGAAGACTTTTATGCCCTGTAATTTTAGGACCAAAGTGTGGTCTGTGACCTGGTGCATAGCCCTCTGTTTGTCTGGGAAGAGGTAAGTACAGAAATTGAAAATAAATGTGCATAAAAGTTTATAGAAATTCAATATTACTGTGACATCCAAGTGCATGATCAGTGGTCTTGTCTCACTGAGCAGAGTATAAAGCAGACCTGGCGTTGTGATACCCTCATGCGGAGTAACAAGTACCCCATGTCAATGTTACAATGTGTGACATTTTATGATTAATTCATCAATTATAACTCAATATAATGTTAAAATATAAAAATAATTGTTTATACTTTATATCTTTTTACTTGTATTTTAATTTTCCATCAAGTTCTTTTAAAATTTATAATTGAACATCATTAAAGGAATTTGGAAAACTCAATTTGTATCTATTTTTGAATCCTAATTTACAGAGGTGAGATATGCTTCATTTGACTTTTTTGTAAAGAAAAAACATAATTTGCCCTGGATGGTGTGGCCCAGTTGGTTGGAGTGTCATCCTGTAACCTGAAATGTCCTGGGTTCAATTTCCTAGCAGGGTGCATCCCTAAGTTGTGGTTCAGTCCCTGGCTGGGGCACCTATGAGAGGAAACGATCAATATTTCTTTCCCTCTCTTACTCTCCTTTCCGTTTCTTCTCTCTAAAATCAATAAGCATGCCCTTTAGTGAGAATAAATAAATAAAAGATAAAAAATAAAAGATAATTTTTCTACATGTAGTTATAATAAATTATGTAAAGAATAAATAATGGCAGTGGAAGTAATTCCAAAAAATTAAGATTAATAGAATTCATAATGGTTTTACCACAGAGCATATAAAATTTCTTACATATGGAGTTTGTTTTTTTAATAAGAACCAATGGTGAAATGCTAAAAACTAAGTATATTATTTCAGATATATACTGCTTACTTGCTAGTAAGGGATTAAAATAGTAAAAAAAATAACATAAAGAACATAAGTAAATTAAAATAAAAAATTTTTTTGAAAAAGATTGTTTAATTCAAAGCTGACAGAGGGTGATATTCAATCATTCTCACCATTATAACTTGATAACTTCTGATAGAGTAGTGCTTTGATTTGTTATGAATAAAAGTCTATGTTAATTCCTAAGATATGAGTACATCAAAGATGTTTGTTTGAAAATTCCGGGTGTGCCTGTGGCAAGATAGTTTAAGTACCACTTTCTAGTGATAACATAGCTCAAAAACTCAAAAATGGGTAATGGTAAGAAGGCTAGATAAGTAAATCAAATAAAGTTAGTGATACACTTATAACTGCAACTTCTTGAATGCACAGATATTGCCAAATACTATAGGCACAGATATAGTATTTTTTCTAGTATTTTCTAGTATAAATGTAATTCCAACATGATGCTGATATGAAGGAAGATTTTTTTTTCAGCCCATTGCCAACAAACACAACTGGCTCTGAAATGTTTAAGAGTCAACGCACATATCTGGAAGTTAAGTTTTGTGTAGAAGTATTTTCTGATGGCACATTTCACAGGCACAAGACAAGGAAAAACATTCTGGGGTTGTTGCCCAGATCTCAGAGCCTGAGCCAAAAGTATCTATCAACAAAGCACATCCTTCATCAGGAAAATCTCCTAGGAAAAAGTTTTCAGCTGGACTAAACTGAAAGCTTGATGTCATAGTGAAAATTATGATTATATATAGGCTAATGTGTTGATTTTGAAATTATTCTCTATTATTTTATAAATATGGAAGCTGATTAACTAAAAACTATTATGTGTGGTGAGGCACAATATTTATTAAAAGGAAAAGGTCTATTGAAAATTTTTAACTAAAGAATAAGCACGTTTCCAGTTTGGTTCCAGTTTCATAAAAATGTGATTTTTATAGCCAGGCTAGCTTATTTGTCTGATGTCTTTGGTATGTATAATTATCGTAATACTTCCATGCAAGGAAGAAATCAAACATATTTTTGGTGGTAGGTAGGAAGTAATGAAATTTAGAAGCTCTAAACAACAAAATTTCTGCAGATTATTATGATATTTCCAGGGTTAACAATAATTGTCATCGAAATGGTGACTGTTTTAATATTGTTCATCTTCAAAACATTATCACCAAATAGCTTGTGAATTTTATACAATATTATGAATTTCATCTTTCATCAAAAGAGGAATGCAAAGAAATTTCCGTACATGAGATATTCATGGTTCCAGAACCCATTTCATTTATCTAAGTATAATTTACATTTTACTACAACTTCCCAGGATAAATTATTAAAGTCAGCTGCAGATAAAAGATTGAACATAAATTTTGAAAAGAGATTACCATTTACATTATTTTGAATTAAAATTAACCTAAAACAATAACCTAAGCTTGCTGAAATTACTTTAATTCTCTCATTCCTGCCAATATAGTTTTGAGAAGAGTAGTTTCTCTACTTGGAGTGTTAAGAAAGGAATAGAAACAAATTAGATATGATTACCTCACAAAAGTACATCATTATCATCAAGCTCTAAATGAGATAAATTAATAGGCAAGAATCAAACTTTTTTTTACATTAAAGAAAAAACTCTGTAATTATGGTTTTTTTCTGAGAGAACATATGTGGGTAAATATGAGGACTTGCTTTTTCACTTAAACCCTGTTCTTGCCCTGGCTGGGGTGGCTCAATGGATTGAGTGCTGGCCTGCAAACCCAAGAGTTGCCTGTTTGATTCCCAATCAGGGCACATGTCTGGGTTGCAGGCCAGGTAAGTTCCCCTGCAGGGGGCATGTAAGAGGCAACCACACACTGATGTTTCTCTCTCTCTCTTTCTCCCTCCCTTCCACTCTCTCTAAAAATAAATAAATAAAATCTTTTAAAAAAACTTTGTTCTTATATTTAGTTATGATTTCAGAATACCACATAGCTATGAGTAAAATAGCTATACTCTATATTAATCATTTACAAGCACACTTTAATGCATTGTTTGATTTTTATAGTTTTTATTTTATGCTATTTTATTTGCTTTAATTATATTTATTGAAATTTAATTTTATGTCTGTTGAATCTTATAAAATATTTTATTTACTATTGTCTTGATCTTTTATTTTTAATTCTCAAATAACTCATATTTATTATATTTTACTGAGTATCAGTTGACAGCAGGTTTATAAATAAAAACTGGTTTTTCAATTCACAGATATTTTCAGAAGCACTGCTGCAGAGTATTAGTAAAGATTCACAAAGGGGTTAAAACATGGAGAGAATGGAGAAGGCAAAAGACAACCAGATAACAGTGAAGGACAGGCTCAGAAAAAAATAAAGGAAGGAGCAAATTTGGAAGCGAAAAATGGTAGTCACAAAGTGAAAGCTTGAAAGCTTGGTGTTCATTGCCTTCCATTTGGTCAGTTCCAAGGAATTTCAAGGTTTGAGGTATCATACTTAAGGAGGCTATGGGGTTGTGATATGGAGACCATTGATGGAGACTTCAAAGATGAAGGAGGGAGGCAGGAATTAAGCAATGCAAGCAGTCTCTAGGAAATGAAAAAGGCAAGAAAAAAGGTTCTCCCTTAAAATCCTCAGAAGAAAGGTAATCTTGCTGATACTTTGATTTTAACCCAGTGAATCCCATTTCAGACTTCTTCCCTCTGGAACTGTAGGAGGTTAAATGTGTATTATCCTAGGCCACTTTGTAGTACTTTGTTTCAGAAGCAAGAGTCACCTGCAAGTGGAACCTAATCAACAAAACAAATAAGCAAGCAAAATAGAAACAGAAACATGGAAATAGGGAACAAACTTCCAGTGACCAGAGGGATGGGGGGAGAGGGATAAAGGGAAAAAGAGGGGGAAGGGACAAGTCAAGGAACATGTCTAGAGGACCTGTGGACGAAGCCAAAGGAGGGGTAGGATTGAATGTGGGAGGTGGGGATGGGTAGGGCAGAGAAGAGTAATGGGGGGATAATTGGGACAACTGTAATTGAACAAGGAAAAAAGAAAAAGAGATTATACAAAACAAAAGCCTTTAATTATCATGATAAAACCACGACCCCCCTCTTGTACTCGTGCACACACACACACACACACACACACACATAATCACAGAAGATATGTAAATTCATGCATTACAACTGAAATGTAAGGCAGTGCAAAATTAAACAATTTTATTTACTAATTTTTAGTAATTTTCAATTTTGTATAAAGTTGATAGAATTAAATGTTATAACCATTTTATTGGTTATAACAAAGAGTACAAGGTCTAGCTATAACAAAAATAACACTGAAAGGAGGAATGCAAAACAAGTATAGTCACCTAATCTTTTTTTACTGAATTTATTGGGGTGACAATGGTTCACAAAACCATACATATTTCATTGTATGGTTGTGTACAGCTCATTAAAAATCATCTGCATACTACAGCATGTGCCCACTGCCCCAAACAGTCTCTTTCTGTCCCCATTTCCCCTGCACTTTGCCCACGTCCACCTAATCCCCAGCCCCTTTCCTTCTGGCTGTCAACACACTGGTCTGTCTATATGTTATGTATATAGGCGTTTTTGCTTAATCATTTCACCTTCTTTCATGCAGTCCCCCCTTCCCCCTCCCCTCTGACAGCTGTCAGTCTGTTCCGTGTATCCATATCTCTGTTTCTAGTTTGTTTGACAGTTTACTTTGTTCACTAGATTCCACATATGAAAGCGATCACATGGTTTTTGTCTTTCTCTGATTGGCCTGTTTCACTTAGCGTAATCGTCTCAGGTCCATCCACGCTGCCACAGAAGTTAAAGAACTGCTAAAGTCAAAGTGTAAGTACTCAAAATTGGCATTTAACAACAACAAAAAAACCCTCTCAGAGGAGATCATTTCACCATAATAATATTTTTTAAAATTTCATAAGGACATGACTCAAAAGTAAAAATGGATGAAAGTCATTGCTGAGAACTTTTCAATCTCTTGGAAATGTATTCATTTCAAAAACTAAGTATGAATATCACTACTAAGAGAGAAACCCCAGAGGCTTCCCACAAACATCTGTTTTCACTCTTGCCTGTGTTGCAGTAAAGCCCTGGACTGTCTGTCCCAAGGCAAGGCAGTAGGACGGGCCCACTCACAGTTCATTCATTACACATGTACTGTCTTCTCATCTCTGCCTTTGACAGCAACCCAGTACTTTTTATTTACATGCTTATTAAAGTCAGCCAGGTAAAATGTTTTCAGAATGTGTTTTCCGAATGTGTTTTCAGAACACATTTTATTTTAGTGCTTTCAAATGTTTTGAGGATAATTGTTAGAGGGATGAAAAAAATGTATAGGAGCTCAGTCTGAGAATAAAAATCTGTTTTGGCGTTTTAATGTCTAAAGATGCAGAACTGCCAAATGTTTGCTAATCAAGAAGCCGTGAAAATTCACAATCAGTCCCCAAAATATAAAACAATTCTATTCACTGTAAAAATATGTTTACTGCATTTACTTACCGGCTGTTTAACACAAATGTTTTTTGTCCCAAAGTGGAAAAGCTGGCAATTCTTTAATTTCCAAAGTGCTCATAGAGTGCAGCTGTAGATATACAAGGCTTTTGTTAATGGTGTATCAAGGTGCCATTTGCTTCCCTTTTTTCAGATGCCGCCTTTATTTGAAGTCAACAGAAGCCCTTTCCCTTTTCCCCCTGGCTCTGTTTGTAGTTATTGTGTTCTCAGAAAAGGCACAAACCATCAGGGCACCGACTGATTTTGCTTTGAACTCATTCAGATGCAATGTTGACATTTTCTGGTAACTTTATATTTTTTACTTTCAAATGTACTATGGTCTTCAAAAATAGCCCGGAATATTGCATTTGGGACCCAACAACATTAAAATATTTGGAACCCTGAGTAAAATGTCAACAATAATTACAATATTAAACACTTCAAACACAGACCTTGTACTTGAAGAAATTGTTTCTTCCTTTTAAATTATTCTGGTTGAACAACAGCCTCCGTTCCCTTGCTGGATCCCAAATTTCCTTCCTAAGGGATCAGAGGACAACCCCATGTTGATATAATCTCAGCCTCTGGGTGGATGCACAGTCATCAGAGGAAAGGATTACCTTTAAAGAATGGGATTATTATCTCCCAAAATCAGTAAAGTGATTCTGTTGCCCATAAAACTAAATCGAGATTACTGCTATCTTAACTTTTCTTTGTGAACAAGGAGGTTTAATATTGAAGAAAGAAAAAATAGAAGAGTAAATTTTCTGGCAGTCCCAATATTCAATAAATATTATTTGTGTGCACAGGGACCTTAGAAGAAAGGATAAGATGAGAAAGGGACTTCAAAGGGTTAAGCCTATAAAAGCACTCTTGAGTGGTGGAAGCACATGAATAACAGGGGCTTCATCACATCACCTGGGGATCAGTGGGACAGCAAAGCAGGCACCAGCTGAAGAGATGCTGAGGGTTCCCACAAGTAAGTGAGAAGCCCTTCCCCAGAAACCCAACCTTTTTAGCTTCCACCAATTAGGCACCCTTTCTACTCGCATTTTGCTACCATCTCTTCTTGAACAGACTTCAAAGAAACTGCTAAAATAACCACTATAGAAGTCTTAGGGATTGTTACTTAGCGTGAATATCAGACTCATCCAAAAGAGTTCATATATCTGATTAGCAATATTCCTCTGAGTGAAATAGGAAGTTCAAAAAGATGTTTGATGGAACAGGTATTTGGGGTACTTATTTCTAAGACCACTTTAAATTTCACAATAACCCTCTAAGGGAAATAAAACTCCTATTAAAGCCTTAATTAAGTTAAAAAAAAAACTCTAACAGAAAAACATAAAAGCCACACAGCCACTGCTGACTCCAGGCACTGAGACCTATGAAAAGATATCTAAGAAGCAGAGGTAGGGCTGGAACATTCAGAGATATGTGGATTTAATTTTTTGCTTCCACACTGCATTTTCCAGCCACCACTTTAATGCAAGACAAAAGACTTTAGAACATTCTAAAGTACAGCATGCTGTGAATATTATTTCTAACCTTTTTTTTCTTTTAGACCCCAATCATCTAGAAGATTGATCAGTCTTTTAGGCCCTGCTTTTGGGAGGTGATGATGGGACGTTATGTATGGGAGATACATCAGGTCAGTGCTGACAGATCAGGGAGCAAGAAGTTTCAAAACCAAACAAGCTTCCAGTTGTAAGAGATGTAAGTTCTGAGGATCTAATAATATGCATTATAGGAGTTGCTAAGAGAGAATATCTTAAGTGTTTACACCACACAAAAGAAATAAGATGGTGAAAGTATTAACTAACACCATGGCCATATCATTCTGCAACATATGAGTATATCAAATCAACACATGTACACCTTAAGCTTACACAACTTTGTATGTCAATTCTATATCAATAAAGCAGAGAGGAAAGCCTAAATGGAGCAAACCTTAACATCTGAGAAATACGTACCATGCAGAAATACTATCTTCAGTAGTGCCTTAACCATCTGCCTAATGTTGCCCCCTAATTTTCTGTTTTAAATTTGTTATGTTGTTACAATTGTCTCCCATTCCCCATTTTATCCCCCTCCACCCCCACTTTCATAATAAGTCCCCTCACCATAGTCCACATCCATGGGTCCCTCATATATGTTCTTTGACAAATCTCTTCACCTTCTTTTAATCAGTTCCCACCTCCCACCTCCCCACTTACAGCTGTCAGTCTGTTCCATGATTTTATGTCTCTGGTTCTATTTTGCTGTTTATTTTATTTTGTTCATTAGATTCCTCTTATAAGTGAGATCACATAGTATTTGTCTTGCACTGACTGGTTTATTTCACTTAGCAAAATATCCTCCAGTTCCATCCATGCTGCTGCAAAAAGTAGGAATTCTTTCTGCTGCATAGTATTTCATTGTGTAGATAGATGTACCACAGTTTTTTTATCCACTGATATACTGATGGGCACTTAGGCTGTTTCCAAATCTTGGCTGTTGTACATACTGCTGCTATGAACATAGAGGTGCATAAATTTTTTTGAGTTGGTGTTT
This sequence comes from Artibeus jamaicensis, assembly GCF_021234435.1. Lineage (NCBI taxonomy): Eukaryota > Metazoa > Chordata > Mammalia > Chiroptera > Phyllostomidae > Artibeus > Artibeus jamaicensis. Next base: position 14,212,274 of record NW_026521844.1, on the reverse strand, counting down.
GGATATATACTTCAGTTATATTCCCAGCAGTAGAATCACTGGGTCAAAAGGCAATTCCATTTTCAGTTTTTTAAAGAAATTCCATACTGTTTTCCACAGTGGCTGCACCAGTCTGCATTCCCACCAACAGTGCACTAGGGTTCCCTTTTCTCCACATCCTTGCAAGCACCTGTTGGTTGATTTATTAATGATGGCCATTCTGACAGGTGTGAGGTGATATCTCATTGTGTTTTTAATTTACATCTCTCTGATGGCCAGTGATGTTGAGCATCTTTTCATATGTCTATGGGCCATCTGTGTGTCCTCCTTAGAGAAATGTCTATTCATGGTCTTTGCCTATTTTTTAATTGAAATATTTGTCTTCCCAGTGATGAGTCATATAAGTTCTCAATATATTTTGGAGATTAAACCCTTGTCCAGTGTATCACTGGCAAATATGTTCCCCCATGAAGTAAGTTCCCTTTTTATTTTGATGATGTTTTCTTTAGCAGTGAAAAAGTTTTTAGTTTGATGTAGTCCCATTTTCTTATTTTTCCTTTATTTTCCTTGCCTAGGAGATATATCTCATGCAGCAAAAATATTGCTACATGAGATACCTGAAACTTTACTGCTGAAGTTTTCCACCAGGACTGAAGTCTTTCATCCATTTTGAATTAATTCTGGTGTGTTGGTGTAAGATGGTAATATACTTTCTTTTCTTTTTTTACATACATCCATATGGTTCTCACAACACCATTTATTGAACAGGCTGTCTTTACTCCATTCTATGCTATTGCCCCCTTTGTCAAATGTTAATCAACCATAAAGACATGGGTTTATTTCTGGGCTCTCCCATTGACCTATGAGTCTGTTCTTATGCCAGTATGAGAGCATTTGATTACAGTAGCCTTGTAGTATAGTTTGATACCAGGCATTGTGATCTCTCTAACTTTGTTCTTCTTTCTCAAGATTGCCAAGACTATTTGGGGTCTTTATTGATTCCATATAAACTTTTGGAATATTTGTTTTAGATCTCTGAAATACACCATTGGTATCTTAATAGGAATCGCATTGAATCTATAGATTGCTTTGGGTAGTATGGACATTTTAGTGATGTTAATTCTTCCTATCCATGAACATAGTGTATGCTTCTACTTGTTTGTTTCTTCCTCGACTTCCTTCTTCAGTGTCCTACAATTTTACAAGTTAAGGTCTTTTACCTCGTTGGTTAAATTTATTCCTAGGCATTTTATTTTTGTTGTTGTTGCGGTAGTAAATGGAATTGTTTTCTTAGTTTCTCTGATAGTTCATTATTGGTCTATAAAAATACTAACAACTTGTGAAAATTCACTTTGTATCCTTCTACTTTGTTGAATTCACTTATCAGGTTGAGTAGTTTTTAGTGGAGCCTATAGTGCTTTCCATGTACACTATCATAATTTGAAAATAATGACAGATTTACTTCCTCTTTTCCAACTTGGATACCTTTTATTTCTCCTTGTCTGATCACTGTGGCTAGGACTTCCAGTACTATGTTGAATAAAAGTAGTAAAAGTGACACACCAGTCTCATTCCTGATCTTATAGGAGATTCTTTTAGCTTTTGCCCATTGAGTATGAGGTTAGTAGTAGGTTTTTCATATATGGCCTTAGTTATCTTGAAGTATGATCCCTCTATTCCCACTTTCCTGAGGTTTTTTTTTATCATAAATGGGTGTTAGATTTTATCAAATGCTTTTTCTGCATCTATTAATATAATCATGTGATTTTGACTTTTATTTTGTTTAAGTGATGTATCACATTTATTGAACTTTGTGGCCCTGGAATAAATTCCACATGATCATGTTGTGTGATCTTTTTAATGTATTACTGGATCAAGTTTGCTAATATTTGGTTGAGGACTTTAACATCTATGTATATGAGAAATATTAGCAGATAATATTCTTTCTTTGTTGTGTCCTCATCTGGTTTTGCAATTAAGATAATATTGGCCTCAAAGAAAGAATTTGGAAGTATTCCCACTTCTTGATTTTTTGGGGGGTTAATTTTTTTTAGATAGTCTGAGGACAGGGGTTAGCTCTTCTTTGAATGATTGATAAATTACACCTGTAAAGCCATGTGGTCCAGAGCTTTTGTGTGCCAGGAATTTTTTGATTACTGCTTTGATTACACTACTAGTTGTTATCAGTCTCTTCAGGTTTTCTGCTTCTTCCTGATTCAGTTTTGGAAGATCGTACATTTCTAGAAATTTATCCATTTTGCCCAATTTCTTGACATATAATTGTTTATAGTAATTCCTTACATTCTTTGTGGTACAATTCTTTTGTGTAAGGAATTCCTTACAATTCTATTTCTGTGGTACCTGTTTTACTGCTTTAATTTCTAATTTTCTTTATGTAAGTCCTCTCTTCATTTTTCTTGATGAGTCTGGTTAAAGGTTTATCAATTTTGTTTATCTTGTCAAAGAACCAGCTCCTAGATTCATTGATCTCTTGAGTTGTTTCTTTTTCACTCTCTGTGTATTTATTTCTGCTCTGATCTTGACATTTCCTTCCTTCTACTTGCTCTGGACTTTGTTGTTGTTTTTCTAGTTTTTTTAGGTGTAAGGTTATTTTGTTTATTTGAGATTTTTCTATCTTCTTTAGGTGGGCCTGTAATACTATGAACTTTCCTCTCGGGACTGCTTTTGCTGCATCCCACAGGTTTTGGGTTGTTGTATGTTCATTTTCATTTGTTCCAAGTACTTTTGATTTCTTCTTTGATCTCACTTCAACCCATTCATTATTTAATAACATGTTATTTAACTTCCATGTATTTGAATGTTTTTGAGATTTTTTATTGAGATTTATTTCTAGCTTCAAGGCACTGAGATCTGAGAAGACACTTGATATGACTTCAATTTCCTTAAAATGGTTAAGGCTTCTTTTGTGTCTTACTATGTCATCATCTATCTTTGAGAGTATTACATGTGCATTTGAGAAGAATGTATATTCTGTTTCTTTGGGATGAAATATTCAGTAAATGTCAATGAAAATCATTTGATTTAGTGTGTCATTTAATGCCACTGTATCCCTGTTGATTCTTTGTCTGGAAGATCTGTCCATTGTTGACAGTGTGGTGTTAAAATCCCCTACAATGACTGCATCGCTGTTGATCTCTTTCTTAAAATCCTACAAGATTTTCTTTGTATATTTAGGTGCTCCTATATTGGGTACATATATGTTTACTAGAGTTATATACTCTTATTGGACCGATACCTTAGGTATCATGTAATGACCTTTTCAGTCTCTTGTTATAGTCTTTGTTTTAAAGTCTGTCAGAGAGAGGTATTGCTACCCCAACTTTCCTTTCATCTCCAATTTGATTCAACATTTTTCCCATCCCTTCACTTTCAGCTGGTACAAATCTTTTACTTTGAGGTGGGTTCCCTGTAGACAGCATGCATGCAGATCATATTTTCTATTCATTATTGATGGACACTTATTCATTTTCATTTTTTCTCTCTATACCTGTGTTCTTCTCTCTTTATTTCTTATTCTTCATGTAGCCCCTTTAGCATCTCTTACAATGCTGGTTAGGTGGAAGTGTACTGTTTTAGCCTTTCTTTTTTTTTTTTGGTCTGGGAAGCTCTTTATTTCACCTTCCATTTTAAATGAAGGTCTTGCTAGATAGAGTGGTCTTAGTTGAAGGTCCTTGCTTTTCATTACTTGGAATATTTCATACCAGTCCCTTCAGACTTGCATTGTTTCTGTTGAGAAATCAGCTGACAGCCTTATCAGAGTTCCCTATATGTAACTAATTGCTTCTCTTGCAGCCTCTAAGATTGTTCATTTTTCTTTAAACTTTGCCATTTTAATCATGATGTGTCTTGGTGTAGACCTTTTTGGGTTTTTCTTGATTAGAGCACTCTGTGCTCCCTGAACCTGCCTGACTGTCTCCCTCACCAAATTAGGGATGTTTTCTGTCATTATTTCTTCAGTCTTTCTATCTCTTGCTACTTTCCTGTCCTTCTGGTATCCCTATGATGCAAATATTGTTAAGTTTCATATTTTCCGAAAGTTCTCATAGACTATCCTCATTTATTTAACTTTTTTTCATTTCATTGCTCTGACTGGGTGTTTTTTTCCACTTTGTATTCCAAATTGCTGATTTGATCCTCTTCATCTAGCTTGTTTTTAATTCCTTCTAGTGTATTCTTTATTTAAGATATTGAATTATTTCTAACTGATTTTCATTTATAGTTTCTATGTCCTTTTTCATGCTGCTGTAGTTCTTATTAGGTTCCTTGAGCATCCTTATAACCATCACTTTGAATTCTGTCTTATAATTTGCTAGCCTCTGTTTTACTTAGCTCTTTTTTCTTGGAATGCCTCCTTTTTTTCATTTGGAGGTTGTTTCTTTGTCTCCCCACTTTAGCTGTCTCTTTTTATTTTTATATGTTTTATAGAACTGCTTTGACTCCCTGTATTGGTGGGATAGGCTTATGTGTTAGGAGTCCTGTGGGACCCAGTGGTGCAGACTCCTTAATCTTCTGATCTGGATGGTCTAAGAATGCCCCTTGTGTGGATTACATGGGCTCTCCTGTTGTATTTGGCTCCTGAGTATTGTTGGCTTGTTTGTTGGTGGAGCCTCCCCTCTGTCTGGCTGGCTTAGAGGCTCAACCACCACCATGTCTTGTACACTGTTGTTCAGGTGCTAGCAGAAGTTAAAGCAAAACAACATATAAACAGCACCCCCCCACATGAGCAATTTCAACAGCAAAAGATCTTAGAATAATAAAAGTGGAATGAAAAATGGAATATTAGAGAAAGACAAAAGTAAAAAAATAAATAAGTGAAGCCCAAAGGACAGCAAAGTGATTATGAGAGGAGAAAAGGGGAGAAAACTAATATGAAAATGAATAGAAAGAGGAAAACAGGCAAAAGTGACAAAACAGATAAAGGATAACAAAAATAAGAAAAGGAAATAATAAGGGAACAATGGGGTAATCAATGGCAAAAGTAAAATTAGAGACATGAAAGAAAAATAGAGCAATAAAAATTAAAAGTCTGTGAAAAGAAAAAATAACAAAAATAATGAAAAAGAACAAAGTGGAAGTCATCTAAGCATAGTTTAGTGCTTGTCTGCTGTGTTCTCTTTTTGGATATGGCTCTCATGGAGTCTGAGGCTGATATAATCCAATATCAGATGCTGTCCATGTCTGGCCCTCAACAACCTATAAGCATTTGAAGCTACAAGCAACCCATAGTTTATGGATGATTCCTCCAAGGTTGGCTATACCCAGGATGGGCCCTGCTGCTCTTTAAGCTGGGTGTTATCATCACTGGGCCCAGGGGTATGTCAGTAATCAACCCAAGTTACCACAGAATCTACCTCTGCCAATCTCTTTGCTTGCAGGCCTTATGTCAGTTTTAGACTAGTCACAGATCCGAGTGAGTCTGAGAGGGCTTCTGGCACAATCAGGGGACAGGTGGGAATGTTGGGTCTCCCATGGCAGGTGCTTTTCAGAAGTCAGCCAAAATGGTGGGTGTATTCCCGAGCCCCCAAGGCACTAGTCTGAGTCTATCCAGGATTTTTTCCCTGTACTTAGCAGGGTGGGGACCCTAGTAGGCTAATGGGTGGAATCTGCAGAACCCAGATTTTGGGTCTTCTGGAAACTGGGAGGGTGTTTCTATTGCTCTCCCATGAGGAGGAAGTGTCAGTCTGTTTCCCAGGAAAAATGTATGGTAAGGCCATCTCTGACTCCCTCTGATTCTTTGTATGTTGCTATTTCCTCAGTAGGGTTTAAGATGAAGGATGGGAGAAAAGAAGGGGAAAAAACAGACAAGACAAAATACAGAACTAATCAAAAGAAAAGAAAAAAAGATGCAAATTGGGAAGAGCAGGATTCTGGAGATTTGCGAGGAGTGGTATTCAACAGGTAGGTAATTGCGGTTTCCCTGGAAGGGGCTTGCTCTTCTCAAGGAAGATGACTGCTGAGGAATCCACGGATATCCCAGCACATAAAACTCACAGCTGCTACCTCATGTCTCTCCCCAAGTGCCTTCCACTCCACACTCTCCTTTGCAACTCCAGTCTGCACTGCCCTCCCTTCAGTGGGCCTCAAGCTTAGTGGTTGCAAACACAAAACCTGTGTTTTGGACCCTTTAAGAATTAAGAAAGAAAAAGAAAACAAAGAGTCTTTGTCTCCAGTGGGTTTTGTCACTCCCCAGCAAAAACAAACCTCGCGGCCTTTCACCGCTGGGTGCAACATGGTCTGCTACTCTTGGGAGCTTTGTTTGTGGTTCCAGCTTCTGTCCTTTCAAGGGGAAGCTCCCCAAGTCATGCCACTGACTCGACCCACCGCCCTTGTGAATGGGCCACCCCTTTAACAACTTCACCCTTCCTACTGGTCATGATCATTTTTCTATTTTCTGTCTTGGGTTAAAAGTCTCTCTTTCAGGTAATCTCCAGTTTATTTGGGGTGTCTAGTGCTCTCTTTAGTTTTATTCCCAATTTGGTCCTGAGAGGAGGCGTGTGATATGTCCTACTACTGCACAGCCATCTTGCAACTCCTCTGTCCCCTCATTTTCTTTCAAGATAATCAACAAAAAAAATTTTGAAAAATCTATGGCATACTGAAGAACCAAATTTGAGCAGAACCCAAACTTAGCCTCCAGAGTGGTGGGTGTGTGAATGTTTGTGCATGTGTGTGTGAGAGAGAAGAGAGAAGAGGAGAAAAGAGAGGGGCAGCATGTGAGCTCTTGTGATGAGAGCTAGACACCTGATGTGTTCCTCCTTTAACCTTCCAACGGATGGATCAAATGAGAAACTGTTTTGCTCTGTTTCAGAACTGATTGACATTTTAATTATTCTACAGCTGGAAGTGTTAATCACACCAGAGAATGAGAGGATAATTCCCAGCTGGTAAAATTTCACACAATATTTAGCAGGCACCAACAGGCAGGTAGTTTCAATGATTTGTTAAAGAAAAAAAGTATTTTAAATGCCTTCACTACTAAACCAGCAATAGTAGATTGATACTTAAATATCTCTTTAGCTGTGGCCTACAATTCTCATTTTTGATCATCAGAGAGTCAAAACACTTTATGAATATGACACAATTACAATTTTAAATATAACTAATTTGAATAGTGTGAGTTGATTGAAAGAAATTAAGAAAATTGAATTTAGTTTTGTTTATAAAATGTAAAAATGTTTATAAAGTTAAGGGAGGCAGCTGATCAATGCTCACCCCCCAACCTCTCTCTCTGTCTTTTTTTCTCTCAAATCAGTAAACATGTCCCTGGGTGAGAATTAAAAAAAAAAGTCACCTAGAGTGATTCTCTCTAGAAAAATTCTCTAGAGAGGTACTCATAGAGCTTCCGATTTGATGGCTTTGGAATAAGCCATAGGGGTCTGAATCATCACAAAGGACTCTCAATGATACTTAAAATCAGACAAGTTTTTAAAATATTGAGATGCATATTTGGATTTATAAATTAAAATTTATTTAGTTCTATTTGCACATATAGAAAATAATGTTTTTGCCCAAGTACTAAATAAAAGATAGAGACAACTACTGATTTTAATTAAAATGCAAAATTTCTGCCTGACAGTTTAGGTCTTAAAAAATAGATTTGAATACTTTTTATTCAATTCTAATAAAAATTCTAGTTCTGAGATGTAATAAGACTTTTGACAGTCAAATGTTTTTCAAGTTTTAACTTAGTTATGAACCTAAGAATGTGACAGAACTTTCCTTTAAACAAAATGAAAAGTTTTCAAAAGAAAACACTTTCTAAGAGAAATACTATTAACTTATATATTAACATTTTGTCTTCAAAGCAAGTTTTTCTCTAGACTTTCCTAACCTGTATAAAAGTGTCAGACTTCAAAAATAATTATGGAGCTTTTTGAATCCATGTGAAATATGTATCAGCAGAAGTGTGCAAGTGTCTCTGATTACTTCAGGGGAGGTTTCAAGGGAAGACCTGAATGGTACAATGTTTAATTCTATGTAGAGTGTCACTCTATGCCATGTACCAACTTCTATTCTAGGTAAAAAAGCAACCTTGAAGTCACTACTGTTATTTTCACTGTTAAAAGTTCCCATTTTATAGCTAAGGAGATAAAAATACAGTGAAAATAAGTTATTCAAGGTTATGTATTTATTAAGACATTAACTAGAAAGGGGAGGGATTTAGAGGAACAAGTATAAAGGACACAGGGACAATAACTAAGGGGGGTGGAAATGGGAGGGAGGTGGGGAGCACAGGTCAAGGTGGGCTGGGATGGGAGAAATAGAAAACTGTACTTAAAAAATAATTAAATAAAATTTTTAAAAAGATATTAACTAGCAGATCTGAGTAATGAATATATGAAGTCTGACAAATAATAACTTTAAAAATCCTCTATCTTTGCCTCTATGTTATACTGCTAATTCATTTTTTTAATTTTGTAAAGATTTTATTTATTTACTTTTAGAGAGAGGGGAATGGAGGGAGAAAGAGAGGGAGAGAAACATCAGTATGCGAGAGATACACCAGTTTCCTCTCGCACACCCAAAACTGGGCTGGCCTGCAGCCCAGGCATGTGCCCTGACTAGAAATCAAACTGGCGACCTTTTGGTTTGCAGGCCAGCACTCAATCCACTGAACCATACCAGCCAGGGCTATACTGCTACTTTATTTTGATCTTTCTCCTAAATATATTAATCAAATGCAGCCATCATTAAGTATGAATCCTTTGTAATCCAATAGACTTTTTTTTTAATTCGGCTATAAAAATCTAGAAAAACTGACAGCTCTCTGTTTGACAGGCTGTGAAGTGCTGATGTGTCCGAGTTTGTCCAGTTCATCCAACAAGCTTCTGAGGCTACCATAGCTGCTGGTTTTGAGCCAAGGAAGGTAAGGAAAGATTGGTGCATCAGTAAATAGAACTGGGTTTTAGAACTAAATGTATAGAAATATATTCTCAGAAAGTCTTCAAGTTGTAAAATAAATGATTCTGGCTGGGTTATTCTTTAGAGATTTTAACTGAGGAAGCAGGGATTGGTGGTGATCTCCACACTTGAAAAGGACCACCTTCCCATTCCATACTCATTTTCTCTCCCTTTGCTTCAGCTTTTAGTTATAATAAGGAAGTGGGTTCTTGTTCTTTTATATAACTTTTAAAGGGAAATATAATTTTTTTAAATTAACACAACTTTGTCTCTAAGACCTATGTTGTTATATTACAACAAAGTAAGCTTAGCCTTACTTTTAAAAAAACCTGCTTTTAGAATAAGAAAACAGTACTTTATGAGTATTGTACATTCTAATTTTTTTTAAAAACTGACTCTATCACATGAAAAGATGTTCAATATCAATAGCTATCAGAGAGATGCAAGTTGAAACCAAAATGAGATACCACTTTACACCAGTCAGAATGGCCATCAAAAACAAAGCCACAAACAACAAGTGTTGGAGAGAATGCGGAGAAAAGGGGACCCTAGTTCATTGTTGTTGGGATTGCAGACTGGTACAACCATTATGGAAAACAGTATGGAATTTTCTCAGAAAACTAAAAATGGACCTACCTTTTGACCCAGCAATTCCACTGCTGGGATTACATCCTAAGAACCCTAAAACAGCAATTCCAAAGAACCCATGCACCTCAATGTTCATAGCAGCACAATTTACAATAGCCAAGTGCTGGAAGCAACCTAGGTGCCCATCAGTAAATGAATGGATCAAAAAATTGTGGTACATATACACAATGGAATTCTATACAGCAAAAAGAAAGAAGAAGCTCCTACCTTTTGCAACAGCATGGTTGGAACTGGAAAGCATTGTGCTGAGTGAAATAAGCCAGGCACTGAAAGACAAATACCATATGATCTCACCTTTAACAAGAAGCTAAACAACAAAACAAACAAGCAAGCAAAATAAAAACAAAGACACTGAAATAGAGAACAGGGGGACAGTGACTGGAGGTGAGAGGGGAGAGAATGTCGGGGGAAAAGGGGAAGCATTTACAGGAACTAGTATAAAGGACACATGGAAAATAACTAAGGGGGGTGGAAATGGGAGGGAGGTGGGGAGCACTGGGGGGGTGGGCTGGGATGGGAGTAAAAGACAGAAAACTGTACTTGAAAAATAATTAAACAATAGTAAATTCAGAATTTTCCAAACTAAAAAAAAAAAAAAATTAAAAAAAAGAGCGACTTTCGCCAAGATGGAGGCATAGGTGGAAACACTTTGCCTTCTTGCACAACCAAATCTAAAAACAACAAAGTTTTAGCAACAATAAACGTAGCCAAGCCACAGAAAATTGAACAATACAGAGTCCGACAACAACGAACCACTCAGCTAGTCCGATAAACCAGCAAAGGAGCGAGCAGTGAGACAGACCTCGCAGGCCCCAGTGGCGGGAAGGAGCAGAGGGGACTGCTATGGCTCCCTCTCTGACCCCGCCCCCATGTACAGTGTCACAAACCAGTGACTGGGTCGCCCCACCCTGGCGAACAACTAAGGCTCCTTTCCTCATACGTAACAGGCGCAAATAGATCAAAACATGGCTCAAGAACAACTCAGAGCCCCAGAGCCAATAAATCTAAGCAAACAAGAAATTGCCAACCTATCAGAAGCACAGTTCAAAACACTGGTGATCAGGATGCTCACAGAACTGGTTGATTTTAGTCACAAATTAGAGGAACATATGAAGGTGAAACTAATTGAAATGAAGGGAAATGCACAGGAAAGCAATAGTAATGGAAAGGAGACCGGGACTCAAATCAAGGGAGTGGGCCAGAAGGAAGAAAAAAATGACCAAACAGAAAAATGTGAAGAAACAAGAATTCAAAAACATGAGGAGAGGCTAAGGAACCTGCAGGACATCTTTAAACCCTCCAACATCTGAATTATAGGGGTACCAGAAGGGGAAGAGGAACAGCCACGAGTGGAAAACTTATTTGAACAAATAATGAAGGAGAACTTCCCCATTCTGGCAAAGGAAATAGACTTCCAGGAAATCCAGGAAGCCCAGAGAGTCACAAAGAAGTTGGACCCAAGAAGGAACACACCAAGGCACATCATTACATTACCCAAGACTAAAATGAAGGAGAGAATCCTAGAAGCAGCAAGAAATAAGGGGACAGTCACCTACAAAGGAGTTCCCATCAGGCTGTCAGCAGATTACTCAAAAGAGACCTTATAGGCAAGAAGGGGCTGGAAAGAAATATTTCAAGTCATGAAAACCAAAGTCCTACAACCAAGATTGCTCTATCCAGCAAAGCTTTCATTTAGAATGAAAGGTCAGATAAAATGCTTCTCAGATAAGATCAAGTTCAAGTTCATCATCACCAAGCCATTATTATATGAAATGTTAAAGGGACTTATCTAAGAAAAAGAAGATAAAAAAGATGAACAGTGAAAGGACAGCAAACTCACAGTTATTAACAACCACACCTAAAACAAAACCAAACTGAGGATAGCTAGATCAGGAGTGAACCATAGAAATGAAGATCACATGAAGGATTAGCAACAGGGGAGTGGGAGAAGGAGAAGGGGGGAGAAGGTACAGAAAGTAAGCATAGATCATAGAAAGAAAATAGATAGGGGGTAAGAATAGTAGGGGAGATATAGAATCTAAAGAACTTGAGACACATGCTCATAAACTAAAGGGAGTCGGGGAGGGGTATGCCAGGTGGAGGGGAATGAAGGGTCGGAAATAGAACAACTGTAATGGCATAACCAATAAAATAAAATTAAAATTTAAAAAAAGAAAACTGACTCTGCTCCAGGTCATGAAGTTCTTAGGTCCTTGGATTACTGATTTGTAAGCTTGAGGTTAACATGCTGCATCTCTCTATGCCTTGGATTGTAATGCAGTTAGGCAGGCTTCTTAAGCTATTAAGACATTATCATTCATGTTGCAAGTTGTGTATATGTTTTATGCCTCATTAAATTTTTATCTTGCTAGCTCACAGCCTAGGCTACAGCATAATTTCATAATGTAAGAAAAATGTAAAATCATCACATAGAAGGTTGATGGTTGAAATCTTTATTCCCATTAATTGATTTATTGGTGATAATTGCTTTGGAGTCTAATAGAGATTTGTCCATGACAAAATTCAGATAACTTCTAAAAGCAGAAATTTAGCATCTTCTCAGTAAATCCATTTTTTTAATTGTATAAATAACATAGAATAACAATATGGGTTTTTTTCTACAAAATTATAAATGTTTTAGAATCTCTAGTAAATGGATAAATTTGTAATTGATGCTACTTCCCACTTCTGCAGTTTATAATTCAGCAAGGCAATTCTTCCCTCTCAATCTTAAAACATTATCATATGATTTCAGACACTAACACTGGTTGACACTTTTCCCTGACCAGATGATCGATCCCAGGTCCCGACTCATTGCCTCAGATGCAGTGGGAGACCAAGAAAAACCTGTTGGCTGGAAACAGTTTATTTAACTGAATTAATTTTTTTACCTAAATAAAAAATTATAACCCAAAGTCCATGGGAAGAAAGAACAATTAAGAAATTAAGAGATTCATTTATTGTTCTTGAATTCATCTATTTACTAAGCTATTTATCTATTTATTTAAGCATATTTTGTTTATTTATTTTTTTAAAAGGTAAGGTTGCAAAATATCTGTGGAGTTTGGATTCTTTATATAAAGTAAAAAAGTTGTTTACATAATTGATCATTTAAATAGATCTTTTTCACACTTAAAATATTAGTATTGGTAGTATTGGTAGTGGATATATAAAGAGAACTAACTCCATTACAATTTCTCGTAAGAGATTATTTTTTCAATCTGGCTATAAAGTGACAAATGTTTGTCCCAAGATTTTCAAATTCTAGTTCCTTCTGTCAACTATAATAATCACTTTTGGAATGCTCACACCATGAAAATTTGGCAAGATATTAGCTATAGTTTATGTATAAATTATTACATGTTTCAATCTAAAAATACAGCTGGCCCTCAGAGCTGGGTTTTCCTGATCTTCACCTGCCTCAAGACATTGACTTAACTTTAAAGGTAGTAGGCAGAGAAGGAAATGAAGGAAGTTTTTCTTAGGAGATTTCCATAGAACCATGCTCTGGAGAACTCGACCTTAAATCCAACTTGCTTTAATGCACACATAGATTACAGTAACTATAATATTTTTAAAACAAGTAATAGAGTGTGTCAATGCAATAGTAACTTTTGGCAAAGAATAAACCAATGGCAATGAATAAACATTTGACAAAAAACAAATGCCAAGCTACTTAAATAGATTAGATTTGAGACAAAAGAGAAAAGAAAAAAATAAGCTTCACTTTGCAGAATGGTTCTTCATGAAAAATGTCTTTGTCATTTAAAAAATTTTTTTCTACTGCTCCTAATCCCTATTTTTCCAACTACTTTCGGACAGAGACCAGAGTTAAAGGAGAACAGCAGTTGGGCTGCAGATAAAACACCTGTGGTTCCTTCACAACCAGGGTCACTCGTAGTGCCTGATGGCTAGTGCATTGTCAAAGACATAATAGCCAATCAATAAACATTTGCAAGATTAAAAATGAAATCTGCCTCATGCTGAGGAAAAATGCTATTGCCTTCTAAAAATTCAGTAATTTAGCAAAGTTGCTAGAATGGCCATACTACTGTTCGTGAAGTATCATTTACTCATAAATCCTGTGGCATTTGTTTTAACACAATCTCACAAGTGTTTTTTATAAGACATTTGGTCCACACATCTGATTTATTTCTGCTTTTATATTCAGTGGTAGTTTATGGAGGGCATAAAGGCACGAGAGGGTTTGTCAAAAATACATGTTTATGAACTGCTCAAAGTCTTGTGTTTCTTAACAACTGGTACAATATTTTCCTTGACAGACAATTTTACTATACATATTACATTTTTTCCTGAAGGGATCTGAACTCTAAACTACACATTAATATTTGTTTGACCTTTTCCATTAGCTGGTGTACAAAGAGTGGGTAGGGCACAGAACGCAGACCCTGACAGGCATGTGGGTCTCACACACAGTCACGACTGAAGGATGATACGGCTGCTTGTGTAGTTATGACACACTCCACTTTGTAAGTCACATGTTAATGCACTCTTAAGACATGGTATTACACAGGAATAACTGCATACACAGCATCATTGACCATTCAATAACTTTCAGGAAGAATTTAGAAGTTATGTGACTGAAATGTCGATATTTACCATTCTACTGCTTACAGTTTTTCATCGAGGACCACATGCAAATGAAGCTTGAGTTAAAGCAAGATAAATATGAGGACTTCATGTTCTGGATAGAGAATAATGCGTCTTCTGGAATTGATGTTGATAATAAAAAAATTGAGGAATTTTGCAATCAGCATCTGGCAAAAGTGATGAGGGAGAAAGAAACCACACAGGGATATGTTTTATTTCTGAGGCAGATTTTTAAGAAGGAGGACAAGGAGCATGTGCTTACATTTCTCAAGAGCTGGGTGTGTTTTGATTGTTCGAACATGAATAAGGAGGGCTGGTTTGCCTCAGACTAGCAAGACCCTGTCAGATCAGTTGGTCGGCAGGTCAAAGCGGCTGAGAAGCCGCCGTCTACTCAGCTACCACCAGTGAATGCAGTATACATGATCTCATAACAAGGCAAGCACTGCATTTTAAAATGACAACAAAAGGTTGTACAACCCGAGGAAAATGGATTCAATGGCAGGTTTCCCTAAGAACTCAGTTGCAAATATTAAACTACCTTTGAGGCAGGAGACAGGAAGGAGGAAACACTGAAGGTGTCCCAGGGCTAAGATAAAGGACATCGATACAGGACAGAGACCTTGTTCTAAGACCAGTTGTTCCCTCTTTCCGGAAAAGTGTTGAATTATGGTGAGTCATAAATGCACCTTCGAAGAAGATGCTACATGACCTCTGCTTCATTATAATAGCATTATAATAAATTAACATTGTGTGACCCTCCCCAACCCCAGCGGCCAATCAAGGAAAATCATGGGAGACCACATGTGCAGTAGCTTTAAAGTAATGTAACTACTTGTACGTGTGCAATAAAAACACACTAAAACTAGCCAGGAAATCGTTGACCTATAAGAGAATCCCCTCCAACCCCTGAGGAATCTCTGCTCAGAGTTGGCCCGCTCCCTTGTTCCATGAAATGTACTATCCTTAGTAAATCTGCTCTCTCTCTTTCTGCTATAAACTTTTTGTGTTTGGTTCAATTCTATGTCTGTGTTCACCAAGAACCTGATTACCTATGCCCACCTGTGACACCTCGTAGTGAAGTTAAAATTGGTCCCAGGTTCTGGAGCAGAACTGACCCCGTGGATAGGATGTGCATAAGGAATAAAAGGAATAAAATGCTAAGATTTTCTTTCTCTCTACAAAAAAAGAATCAACTTTTTTTTACCTTTCAATTTAAGCAGTTGCTTTAGAAATATCATTAAACTACCTCGTAAACAAAATTTTAAATATCTGTTTTCGTTCTTCAAAAATTTTTTTGATGATAGTGAAAACAGTTAATCCACTCTGGGGATTAATTTTATGTAAAGTTTTATGTCTTAAAACTGAAATCATTTTTGTTATTGGCATTGAACATAACAACATCTGCAAGCCATTAAAAAGAAATTCCTTTGGAAAGCACTGTAGTTTGAATCTACTACATGATTTTTCACTTGGAATAAAGTCATTCATATTTTCATGATGTTTTAAAAGCAGCTATGACTTAAATTAGTAAGAATAAATTTTATTTTAGTCAATATACTATAAATCAAATTCCACAAACTATTTTTGAATACGTAATATGTTCTTGAAAGGCTTTAGATGTTAATTTTATATAATATTTTTGTGTTATTATTGTTATTAAAATTATCCTTGTTTTAAAAAGAAACTCTAAAAAAATAAATAAATTCTTTGAAAAGAAATCACTCCTCCTGTTACCTGCTCAAAATAATTCTGGATAATAACATCCAATAATTTTTCACAATAAAAATATTTTATACTGTTATACAGAACCTGAAAAGGGAGCACATACAACAAATTCTGTTTCCCCACGTATTTCAAAACTGATTTCAGAGCTGTATAGATTATAAACACATACATTCACATACATATAATTTTCTACCAGAATATGTTAAAACTCACTTATGACAGTCCAGTATTGATGTAGCCTATGTACAATTAACACTCCTTAAAAACAGGAAATCCTAAATTTCAAAAAGGTGGCCAACTATTTTAAATTTCTTAACCAAAAATAGTAATAAAACAAATTAAGTGAACTCTTATGGTTTATCTTAAAAGCTGCAAGAGAAAAAGGAGAGTTACCTACAAAAGAGTTCCCATAGGACTATCAGCTTATTTCTCAAAAGAAACCTTGCAGGCAAGAATGGGCTGGAAAGAAGTATTCAAAGTTTTAAAAGGCAAGGACCTACATCCAAGATTACTTTACCCAGCAAAGCTATCATTTAGAATAGAAGGGCAGATAAAGTGCTTCCCAGATAAAATCAAGTTAGAGTTCATCATTACCAAGCCCTTATTATATGAAATGTTAAAGGGACTTATCTAAGAAAAAGAAGATGATCAAAAATATGCACAGTAAAATGACAACAAAATCACAACTATCAACAATTGAACCTAAAAAACAAAAATAAACTAAACAAACAACTAAAACAGGAACAGACTCACAGAAATGGAGATCACATGGAGGGTTATCAGTGGGGAGGGGAAATGGGGAGAATAGGGAAAAACGTACAGGGAATAAGAAACATAAATGGTAGGTACAAAATAGACAGGGGGAGGTTAATAATAGTATGGGAAATGGAGAAGCCAAACAATTTATGTGTATGATCCATGGACATGAACTCAGGGCTGGGGGTGGGGATTCAGGAAGGAGAGGAATAAAGGGGAGAAAAATGGGACAACTGTAATAGCATAATCAATAAAATATACTTAAAAAAGAATATGCTGACAAAATTATGATAGGATCATTAAAAAATAAAACCCTTATCCTCCTACAGTCCTGCTTACTCATGAATATGTGCTCCTCTGTGTTTGTGTACTCCCTGGAAACAGCATGAAAAGAATAAAAGATTTTAAAAGAAAATGAATTATCCCTTTTCCTTACAACAGCAGAAATGTGTTTATCACTTCAAGAAATCAATATTTCTGCAAGAAACCACTTAACTTTAGGAAGTACTAATAAGTGTTATAAACCAAAATCTTGCTTACTGGCATGGTACTTAGACATTTTGAAGTCTTTTTAAAAAATTCTCTGCAGTGTTTGACTTGTACCCATTTCACAGCCCAGTCAGGAGGTAATAAGATTTTAATTTAGGATTTTAAAATGTGAGGTTTGACTGAGGCAAGGAGGAAAATGTCCTCCATATCCTCTGTCACAATTTGATCTCAAGACAATATAGGCAAACAATGATACCCCACTCCCAGAAACATATATTAATTTACTGAAAAATGAAGAATTCTAAGTCTTTTTAAATTGTTGACCATTATAAAAACCCTTATAACCATTGTATGGACCAACATTGATCGTTTTTATTTAAAAGGAGTAAAAGAGTTATTGGAAACCCTCTATTTTTCCAAGGAGAAAAAAATAAAAGTTTTTATAATAAGTAAGAAGTGTTTTATTTTACCTAAAAGGATTCCAGCTTTTCATAACAACACCGCCATCTGCTGGAATTTAAGAACATTATTACTGAAAGCTTTGGAAGTCCTGGGTTGCATTTTTACAACTATTGTCTATTTTTAAACAGCACTAAGTGATTATCACTGAAGTGGAGTTTGCTTATAGTTGCAATCCCCCAACACCCAAGTCACACAAACTGAGGAGAAAAAAATCGAAGAATAGCTTTAACTTCTCACTCAATTACTTCTCCGGATCCCCCACCCCATTTATAAGTATACAGAATAACTCATTCATTAAAAAAAATAGCCATTGACCATTGATTAGATGCTAAGAAATATGCCACATATTAAAGACATACATAAGAAACTGTTCTCCAGCTCTTTGTCTTTAGGAGAGCCAGATCTATAAATAAACAACGTTGTTACAATGTAGCAAGTGCCATTAGGGCACTGAGGCTGGTTCCCGGAGCCCTGTCCCTTTGCCAAACTGGGAGCACCTGGATTGGGGGAAGGGGGTTTTCTTGAAGAGAAGATGCACGCCTTTAGTCTTTAAATTTGAGTTGGAATTAGATAATACAGGTATAAGAAAATGTGGAGAGTTTGACAAGTGATATTTGGGAGCAAATCTTTCACATTATGGTCAGCTGTGTATAGGCACAGCTTTACTTCCTTATTCTTCTATTCATTCGACTGATAATTTTGAACATCATCAGATGTGAGAATAGGAAAGAAAATTTAAAATTACTAACTGCAAAATATGATAAGGATGATAAAAATTTATATAATAAGGACATTCATTCATTTATTCAGCTATGACTCAGGCAATGCCTAGGTACTAGAAGTAAGATATCATCCATGCCTTCAAGGAACTGGAAAAATATTCTTAAATAGTCACTTAAGATACAATATGATAATTTCATCTAACTCTGTATGGAAGGGGAAAAAATGAAATGCCTGTAATGTTATGAGATGCTCCATGGAGGAATAGTTAGCCATAAAGAATTTGAAAAATCAAGTTTGCCTTTACTAGTAAAAGCAAGATGGTAAAACATTATAGCTTCGAACAGATAGTCAAATGGACAGGGACTGAATTCTTTCCTCTCTAGTTGTATGACTGTGGGAAAAGTCTTCAATCTCAGAGCCTTAGTTTCCTATATTGTCAAATCAGGATAATAATAGTACCTGCCTAATCAGTTAATTGTGAGGTTAAAGGAACTAATGAGTATTAAGTGCTTAGCCTGGTGACAATCTTAGGCGGCCCTTGATAAACAAATATTGGATATTTCTCCTCTTTTTCTTCCTCTTCTTCTAACTCTATTCAGCTAGTCAGAGCACTGACAAATCAGGGAAAAAAACGCATGAGTAAAAGCACAGAAGTTTGTCTTAACCCAGCAAGCTAGCCCGATGAGGGAACTGCAGGTGGTCAGATACCCATCCAGATGGTCTGCATCTGCCAGTCAGTAAATACTGATTGTTTGTATGGGGCACAACCACACATGTTCGAACGTGTTCTAGGGGCTATCGTTAAAAAAATGCTCAGGATACAGAGAGAACCAAATAAATGAGTGGCCAATTTTGCCTGGTTAAGAGTTTTCCAAGAAAGTCTTCATTGAAAAGCTCCCACTTGAGCCCCCTTACCAAAGAAGTTGGGAGCTCAGCCTGTTGTCTGTGCTGGGGATTGAAGACATTCCAGGTGCTTTAGTTTCAAGGTGTGAAATTCCAGCATGGGTGCATGGACCTTGAAGAACCTTTAAACTAATATAGAGAGAAGACTCTGTCTCTTGGCTTAGCACATGAAGAGCAATGTAAATCAGTATCAGACTTACTGGGGTAAAAATGACCAACTCTGAAAGCACGGGAGCCACTTAATGGGGCAATGAAATGGAGTACCCTGCCCACAGGTAGCCTTTCCTTATAGGAAGACCTGGACTAGATGGATTTTCATACACCGAGGGTCAACTTGGCTCTTCTGAAATAAAACATCTACATACATAAATTTTAATAAAAGGTATAATACTCTAGTATATCAAGTTAATCAACCCCAAGGTCCTACATAAAGCATGCAGAAATGTTGACTCAAACTGTCAATTTTCTTTCTAAATATATCCACTGAGGTGTCCTCTCACTAAATGTATTTAATCCTATCTAAAAAATTATGTGCAAGGGCCTAAATTTGCCATCACGTGTATCTCCAGGAATACTGTCCTTTCAGGAGACTTATGTTCCAGCTGCAGTCACATGCCTGGAAAACAGTGGAGAAAGTTAAATGTGGATCCTGATTTGCATCACACACATAAATGTATGTAATCCAGGGATCAAGAGGCTAAGAAAGTTTACATTCCAAGAAAGATTATTCAAGCCTCGCTTTAGAAGAAAGGTTCAAAACACTTGAGAAAAAAACAAAAAGTCATTTAAAATGAAAACATGGGTGTTTTTTTCCCAACTGTTTTTCTTAAACTGTTTGTCTGTCCTCCAGTCCTTGAAAGAGCTTACCTATCTCTGCCCATCTCACCAGCAATTCTCGGCCCCTTTTGTATTCTCTGACTTGTCTGCTGCGTTGGAATTTCCTGTCAGTTTGCAGCTAAGTGTCGAGTTGCTATTGTTAGGGTGAGGGGCAAGAAAGCAGAAGGTGGAGGCTTGATGAGGGTGTCTGACTTGACCTCGGGGAATCAGCCCTAGCTCTGAAATCACCCCACTCAACTTGATCACGCCAGCAACAGCAGCTAAAGGAAGTTTGTCATTATCCACCCATTTTCTTCACTGTGGTGCATTAAATATTAGAAGAGCTACTACCCTTTGCAATGGTGGAGGGTTGCTTGAAAAAGGGTTGGACTATGATGGAGGAGGGGGGGGGGAGGGAGAGGGGGGGGGGGTGGGGATGGGGGGGGGTGGGGTGGGGAATTTAATACTTTTGAACATGTGAGACAAAATTCAGACCAGTAGTAAGTTAACCAGGCAGTCACTACAAAGATAAATAAGACAATAAATAGGAAATAAATGTCTGAAAAGGTTTCCTCAAGCAGCAGAAATCCAAGAAGGCAGAATACACAAAAGAAGAACATAAAGAAAAGAGAAAGAAAGGAAATATGTGAGGCACCATGGAGGGCCCAGTGAAATAGAGTCTTAAAAAACGTACAAAGACAACCAAAGAAAGAATTAGCGTCATGAAGAACTCTTTAAAAAAGAGAGAAAGAAAGAATCAAGTGAGAAAGGAAGAGTATAAAAACTCAGATAGAGAAAGGGAACCTTAAAGAATAACGAACTCTCACGTGAAGCCACTGCACCAGAAAGGCCTGTCTTTTTGCCAAGACCTTGAAAGTATAAAAAAGCTCCAAATATGTTGTCATTAGGCATAGGATTAAAGTTCCAAAAGGCTTTCAGATTCACATGCTTTTAAATATCATGATAAATTATGCATATATCACAGATTGGAATGGCTTGGCCTTCAAGTAATCAATAATTCAAAAACTGTGAACATGAACCTAATCCAAATGGGAGTTTCGAAGTTGGGTTCTGAAAAGATTAGTCCCATTAAAAAGAAAGGCGTGCCCAGCAAACTATTTCCTTTCCCTCACAAAGAAAAAGGAGTGGCTTCGGCATGTGCTTGTATATTGAAAGCTGGGATATTTCGGCTAACCATTTTGTGCTAAATTGTGAGATGAATTATTCATGGATTTTCAAAATTTCATCTTTTTTATTAATTGTAAGTTTTTCATCAAGGCTCTAGAACCATCCAACATCTGTCTCATGGACAATTTCCACTTCTTGAAACAGTGTCAGTGTGGAACTTGAGTCAGCTTATTGAAGGAAGAAGCAAGACTTTTTAAGCTTAGCAACATCCAGGATATGACAAGACATATTTTCCTAGTATGCTGATGTGTCGACGTAAAGAAAACATGGTGACACTGGTACTTATTTTGCGGTTTCTATTTCTACTCAAAATACTTTCCTTTAGACTTAAACAGAGTTAAGCTAGTGCCAAGCCATGTGTAAGGCAATTGTTATATTTATGTGAGCTGTTGTACAGACTTTGAACCTGACATTTGAAATTGCTTCTAATTGAGGAGTTTTGAGTTGCAGTTTGCATAATAAAGCTCTCTCATGTTGCATGCACAAACTCCTTTCTAGGAACACAAGCAAAGTGAAGATACTTTCCTCCCAAATTAACCTTGGCTATGTTCTGGGGTAACAGCATTCAGACAATGGCAGGCTCAGTATTTTAACCAATAGAGTGGGAGACTTATCTTTCAGGAATATCTTCATGAACCTTAAGTCTGAATCGATAGTCTTATTTCAAAATTATACACATAGACTAATAGGGGTATTGTAAATCGGCCTTACAACATATTTGTTAAATATGTGAATTAAACCAGTCTCTCTTGCTTTATATTCTGAAACATAAATCTCTCAGCTTAACTGCTTGAATGCAGGTATGTTGATTTTTTTGTGTGTCTCAGTTTCTAGCCATTAAAATTCCATTTAAGTAGAGCATTTTAGCTGCTGGATATTATACTGCTGCAATTGCATTACAGAAAATATGTACTAAGGACATAGTGATTAACATTGATATTTGACATAATTGCTGGGTACAGTACATGAATATTTTAGTGTAACTAACAAAAATCAAGATGCTTTATTTGTAACTATTTTCAGAGCTTTTATCCTTGCAGAAACTCAATTGTCAGTGGTAGTTGGACCAAGTTTCAAGCTTGTAACCGTATTCAAGAGGAATATGGAAGTACGTGCATGCATATAAACTTAACTCATCAGGTAAATACATTAAGTGTAGTGTATTCCCTCCTAGTATTTCAGTGAATCACCTTAATACTATCATACCTAGAAGACAGTGGCCAGGGCTCAACTAAAAGCACAGGATCTGGACCTGTGGCAGGCTAAAATATACAGATGGACCTAAGTTATGTGTCCACTCCCAAGCCCTAAACTGAAATGACCTCCTTGCTATGTTCCCATGAGACCAGAGAGAGGGGAGCCAGAGTATACCTCAGAGCTGTCCTCAAGATCTGAAGAAATGATATTGCCCTTACCTTACTTCTGACCTACCCCAGCAACACCAAATCCCCTAATACGTGTTGTGTTGTGACTTTGCCCTATATAAGCTGTAACACACATGCCATTGAGGAGTCATGTCTCTCAGAGCACAGTGTCCCATACTCTGGATTGGCCAACTCAGTCTTTCTCTTTCTCTACTGAAAACTCCTCCTTGCGCATTTCCTTGTGCCAGTGCCCACAGGCAGACAGACTCAAATATTGGGGTCCCAGTCATAACCGGAGTTGTGGTTTAAATAAAATGTGACTCTGAATACATATTAAACTTCACTTTTCCATGAGGCAATTATATAGCAATCTCAATTATATAAAAATACATTTGTGAAAGCTTCTGAAGAACCTAAACGAATGTTACACAGTAGAATGACCACAGATTTACTCTTATTTTATACAAAATTCTAATAAGCTCAGCCACCTGGTCCATTAGATTCAATGTATTAGAAGATGTAGCCTAAAACTGTCAACCTGAGGTCAAGTGACTGGTTGGTCTCCTAAGAAGACACTAATCTGGGGGCATAAGGTTAGTCTCTGCTGCTGACAGGTTGGATGATTCTCAGAAGGCAATGTAGCTAAATCAGCCTTGGTGAGAGGCAGCCCATGCTGTTGAGTTCATACACAGTCTTCAGCTCCACCACTCCATTCATGAGTCTGTTTTGTTAACATCAGGGTAACTGAAGGCTGACATCTACTGAATAAGCCATTTAATTCATGTGATTATTCTGTGGCTGAAGCCCTTGCAGACAGTGACCAGAGATACACTGCTACAGGTTCTTCCACAAGCTTCTTGTCCAGATTGTTCCCTATCGTCCAATATTGCTTCCTTCAGACCTTTGACCAGCCTGGCTATTCATCACTGCTCATGAGTTCTGTATGTATCTTCAAGTTCACCATTTCTCTTTTTGTATGAAGTTAGTAACCAAGTGCTGCTATAAGCTTTTTCCACTTGGAAGATGTATTCACTTGTATGGTCTTTAAGGGCCATTCCTGAGCAAGGCTAAAGTGTGGTGGCAGCAGTCTGCCTTTGGTTTTCATCAATTCAGCCAACACACCTGAGAACCAGGATTGGCTTTCTTTTATTCCTCTTATACCTAGTCTCCGATATCCCGTCATAAGGTCATGACTATGGGTAAAGTAAAAAGTGTGGTTTCAACAGAGACATATGACATGGGAATCTGGCCCACTGCTGTGTCACTTCAGACCTTCTTGCACCCCGTTCTCAATGTACCGCTTCCACCATACAATGGATTGCTGCTGTTGATCCCTGACCTTATGACTATGTGGATATGAATATATTCATCTTGTGATGGATCCCTCTGGACAGTTCCTTGATGTCCAATGATCAGGACCCTCTGGTCCTATTGCCAGGGAACAGTGACATTCTAGAGACTATTCTTCACCTATGACTATTTCTCTGCTCCAGGTGTCAGGGCCTTTCTTCAGAACTCAAGTTGTGAATGATACAACTCTTCTGTTGGAGCTGCAGAAGACTCCACATACCATGGTTTTATACTATGAATACCAGCAGTACACTTGGTCATCCTGCAAAGGAAGAAGTGGTTGAGTCAAGAATATGAATGGACTCATGGAACTGATGAATGGGATGGTGACCAAAAGACTGGAAGGAGGGTGCTATGACTCTTGCCTTGAGGCTTATAGAGATTCTACAAAGTATCCTTATCTACTGTGCTTAGTATCCCTATCTACTGTAGATATCCTTATCTACTCCTCATCCTTATCCTTATCATAGCATCTACCAGCTCGTAGGACCCAAGCAGCAAGGCAGCCTAAACCTGCTGCAAAACCCTATCTTGCTCTGGACCTTACTCAAAATTAGCAATCTTTACTTTGTCACTAAATGCATAAGTTGGAGCAGTATAGCCAAAGAGGTATATGTTCTCTTCAAAATCTAAAGGGAACTACCAAATGCTATGTTTCTTTCTAAGTGATAAGAGATGCAAAGTGTAATAGATCCTTTACCTTGGAGCGTATGTGTTAGCATGACTGAGCTCACCTGATTCCTGAAACTTTACTCAAAGGAGCAGGTAGTTAAATCTCTATTGGGTTTTCTCCCATATTTTGAAACACATCCAGTTTACTTAACTTCTTGGTCACTAAATCTGATTAATATTGTGTCATCAATAATTAGACCAGTATGATACTCTGTGAATGTTCAGATGACCTAGATCCCCTAAGATTATTTTGCAATAGGAGCAGAACGGTTAATATAGCCCTGAGGCAAGATTGTAAATATGTGCTGCTTTCCATTTAATAAGAATGTGTGCTGGTTCTGAAACAGGAATTTCTTATGGGGCTATAAAACATACATTTAGAGAGTGAATAGGCACATATCCAGTGGCAGAGTCAGCGATGACCGGTCTAGTAAAGAGTTGCACCCTACATAGCAGCTAAAATTGGGGCTACCACAATGTTAAGTTTAAGATACTCCACTATCATCTGCCATCAGTTAACTGGATCTGTTTTGTTAAGGGGCTATACAGGTTAAATAAGCAGAAATAGATATGACTAAGGTTGCCATCTCTGAGTCTTTGAAGTCATTAAGGCTAGCACTAATCTCTCTCGCTCCACTCAGCATACAGTTAGGATTGTTTAGGATATGCTACCTGGGTTTGGGGCAAGACACTTCCAGTGTCTTTCCATTGTCCTTTCCTATAATTACAGTCTCAGTGCCACAGATTAGGCAAACAACACAAGAGCTGCTAAGTACATCCATCTCAATTAAGCACTCAGGTAACAAAGAAATGACCACACCATGAGGTCATAGACCCATGCCGGGTGCATCCTGAAACAGACTCAAGTCTTTATCTCTGGGCCTTCCTCTTTCCTCATTCATTTAAGGTTGTCATGATGACATTTTGAATTCACTAGTTTCAGTTCAGACCCTATGTTCAATAGCTCTTTAAAAACTAGGTCCTTCCCTTTCCCCAGTGTATAGTTGCTTGAGTGAATGTCACAAATATCTCTACAGAAGAATTAAGAAGCCTTGCTGTGTTTTTACGTGGAGATCTGATCTTCCCTTCAAATGGTGCACCCTGGGTCAGATACCTGGCTCAGGTCTGGAAATCGGGCAATGAATCATGATATTTCCATTGGAAGCATTTTTGCGCATTTCTGACATTAGTTATTTATTGCTGTGTGATAAATCACCTACAAACTGGTGACTTAAAACAACAATTATTATCTTATAATTACTGTGGGTCAGGAATCTGGGTGCAGCTTAGATGGGTGGTTCTGGCTCAGAGTGTCTCATGATGGTACAGATGAGACACTGGCCAGAGACTCAGAAACCTGCGAGCTCAACTAGAACCAAAGAATCCACTTCCGATCTCACTTACAAACAACTTCCCCATCCACAAACAACTATTTTTTGTTCTTCCTGTTTCTCCATCAAGGTTTAAAGACACTTTATCAGTGTGGTGGCACTTGCCTGCTTACACAGGAAATATGAGGACAAGAACACAGAAGCAAAGCTCTCAAGAACTATTAATCCACGTAGATCACTATGTCCACACCGAATGATGTTTAGTATCAACCAGAACACAAAAGAGAACTATTTCTTAACCTTGAATTGAGTTGCCATTTCAAACCATAAGAAAAATCTAATATCTGAAACCGGAGAACATCTTGTGAACAGAAAAGCAAAAGTCCACTTTACAAAATACAACCATGCCTTCAAATACTAGTCATTAGTAAGTTGGCACATTGTCCTGTCATGGAGCTCTTGAGTCCCTAGTGTTCCTAGTGGTTTTATTGAAAACCTTCAGTTCCTCACTGACTGTTCACAGCATCACTTTGCAATCTATCCACCTCAGATAAAAACTTTGATTTTAAGGCAAGGAAAAGCTGTTATCCTCTAGCAAGAGGGGTTTTTCTGGCTGCTAGAACATTCTTTGCTAAGTTACATGGTCCACCTAAAATTTATCCAGCAGTGGCCCATGTAACTTAGCAAAGAAGGTTCTAGCAACCAGAAAAATCCCTCTTGCTAGAGGATAACAGCTTTTCCTTGCCTTAAAATCAGAGTTTTTATTGAACCCGAGGGTCACAGGGCCCGGGTCCTACCTACAGGTTCTCTAACTTTGCATAGGTACTCGGCAGGTCTGGAAATTCACTTTTCTGTGTAACTTGACCACTGGCACTAACTTAAGCACAGTCTGCTCATCAGTTGCATGGGAAGCCATGCCCGGAGTTAACAGACATATTTGAGCTTGTCATTTTCTTTCTTCAAAAGATCAGTGGCACTTAATTAATCAGCTCTATAGCCCTTAATCACATTGCCCCACATAACTCAAATGCTGAAGATACTGTAAAGCCAATGTATCTACTTTTTCCTGTATCCCATCTTAATTCACTATAGATGAGAGCTCTGGTAATTGTCACAGTTACTTAGTAGCTGTGATATTTTAATATGCCGGGGTTAAACACCATCCTTTATCACCAACGGCAGGTTCCTTTTTGTCATGTGGCTGGTAACTATTTACTTCCAAATTCCCATTTTAATAATCTGTTTCCCTAGAAAGGAAAGATTTATCTCACTGAAATGATTTTTGTCACACTCATGTAGAATGCCATTATAAACTTGAAATTTTCAGGCAGTCAATGTAAGAGAGATTGGAAGCCTTTCAAATGGAACTTAGGCGATCCATCCACTGGGAGGTTATATAAAAATTGCATTCGGGGGACACATTTGGGTGAAAGGGAGCCTAGAAAGTAAGATGCTGGTGAATGACAAAAGAAAGAGGAGACTAGGAAAAACAATGTCCCAACATATTTTCTTGGTTCAGACATGCAATGGGGGACCCCCCCAAAATGGAATTTATTTATAAAAAAAGTTTGTATTTATTCTTAAACATTTAAATTTCAGTCACCTTCTAAGTACTCTTTATCTGATGCAATTTATCTATCAAGACTTCTTCTTTCCTACTGCTCAAAACAGTTTTTGAACTTGTCAGTTTTGATGCTTTTAGTGCTTGGGCTATTTTTTTTCACTTCTTCTGCATCAGCAAAATGTTTTCCTTTAAGGTATTTTTTCATCTGGAGAAACAAACAACAAAAAAGTCACTTAAGGATGAGATCAGGTGAATAGGGAGGGCAAGGTATGGGAGTCCCGCCATTTGTGTTCAGAAACTGCTGAACACTCAGAGCAGTGTGGGCAGGTGCACTTGTAAATCACTCATCATAAAATGGGCAAATGTAAATCTCCAAAAAAATTCTCTGAAGCTGAATGCAACCTCTTGCAACAACACTAGCTGATACTCTGACACAGATGGGTTCCCACAGCACTCATCTGGAGGATGGAAGCCTGCACTACAAGGGACCCACCATCCAGAAGGTAATTCCAGTTTGGTGGGGGGACTCTCTCATTAATGTGGTATGCAGAAACCTAGGGAGTGCCTCATGATTATCAACAGCACTATTTCTAGGATCATCCTTCAAAGAGAACCCCTTCAATTTTCAGTAGTCTTCTGTTTTATAACTCCTAATGTATGTCTCTATAATTCTACAGAGAACATAATTTTCTACAATTCTCACCTTGTCTCCTCCCACCACTGGTTATTTGATAGGTTCTCCTGACTTTGAAGCTCATCTTATTACTAACCTTAGTTAAGTATCTAATTTTCCCTCTACCAAGCTAAGAAGAAATGTCTCCAAAATTACATATACTTTGAAAGTGAACCTTTAATTTTATATTTTACTGAAATGTACTTACAAAGATGCTTTTTTTATTCCTTCCACCTCCACAAACAACTATTTTTTGTTCTTCCTGTTTCTCCATCAAAGTTTAAAGACACTTTATCAGTGTGGTGGCACTTGCCTGCTTACACAGGAAATATGAGGACAAGAACACAGAAGCAGAGCTCTCAAGAACTATTGATCCATGTAGATCACTATCACCACTCCGAATGATGTTTAGTATCAACCAGAACATAAAAGAGAACTATTTCTTAACCTTGAATTGAGTTGCCATTCCTAGCCATGAGAAAAATCTAATATCTGAAACCAGAGAACATCTTGTGAACAGAAAAGCAAAAGTCCACTTTACAAAATACAACCATGCCTTCAAATACTAGTCATTAGTAAGTTGGCACACTGTCCTGTCATGGAGCTCTTGAGTCCCTAGTATTCTTTGGATCAGTCAAATGGTTTACACAAAGGACCACCACTAATTATTTCTGAGTCTCTAGCAAATGAATACTAACAACTGTCAGAAAAAAAATAGTTTGGCATCCAATATGGGGGAGAAAGCATCATCCAAATAGAGAAAACAAATGTTGTCTATTGAATATACTTGGTAGCTAATCATATAAAATCATATTACCCCCAATAGAATATCAAAAAGTAATTTAGAAGAGTTCTATGCTGTTTTAATATAATGTTGACTTGGATTTTTTGTTCTTAAGTAGAGTTTAATAGATTTGTTCTGTTATAAAAGTAGTACATTCCCACGTAGATAATTTAGAAAATACAGAAAAGTCTAAAAACTAATCACTTAGAGATAACTATTATTATGTTATTTTTTATTGCTATTCTTTCCTGTCTATTATTATTTTGGAGGGTTTATTGAATAGTTGTGATTACATTGTTTAGATATTTTTGTGTGATTTTATTACATATTTTTCATATTAATGCATAGTTTTTTCATAAGTTTCATTTATATGGCTTCACATTTCATCACAAATTAGCAAAAATTAACTGTTGTTTCAGCATTTCCCTAAGTCCTAATCCTTAATCCTTAATCTGTTTTTACTGCCTTCCTTATGACTTAAAGTCTTTCTTTTACATTTCTAGTCTTTCCTCTGGGTAGACTTCTAGAAGAAAAATGAGTAAGTATTTAAAGTATTCTTTAAAATATCTCATCTTTTATTACCAAATTTATTTTAATTAAGTTGGTACCAGTTTAGGTAATTACCAGCAGCAAATGAGAGTATCACTTTTGATCATCCCCCTTCCCCAAATTATTTTTAGTAATTGCTAATTGATATTGAAATATACTTAAGTCTTAATGTTTTCTTTTTGTGTTTCACAATAGGTAATAGCTTCATTAGAAAATCACTCTTAAAAGTTTTTAAGTTTATACTTACCATTTGCTAATATGGTAATGAAATACAATTACATATCCATGCCATTCCTCACTTGACCTGAGGAACTAATTTGTCTTAAAGTAAAGCACTGATGGAAAGCCTAATTATTTAATAACAAACTTCTATAACACACAGGCTCAATGTCCTTTCTAGAATTTGTTCAAAAGTTGACTGACCGCCCTCAGTTAGACATTCCAAATTGTCCAGACCCTTAAACTCCCTTTGCATTTCAGCTGTTCAAATAAACTCATTAAAAACTTTAAATGGTTTAAAGGAATGCAGGATCTATGTTTCCAGCTGCAAAAGCCAACAGAAATTATACCAGGAACAACTATTCTACTCAAGTAACATTGAAACTAAAACACCATTATGTATATGCTTATTTCTAGCTTATTTTATTCACCTGGGTTATACCCACCTATTATTAAGATACCCACTACCACTTTTCAACACATAATTGAAAAGGTAGTTTCTGTTGTCCCTAACTGGCATCCTGTAGGGAAGACAACTATCTTATGCTGTGGCAAAACAGCACATTAAATAGTTAGCAGAATAACTCATGTCTCCAAAGTACTCTTTGAAATATTACACAAAAAACTGTTTGACTCCATGTAGTGCACGTCCACCTGTCTTTATTTGTTTAGTTGCCGAAGTAAAATACTACTCAAATGATAGCATACTTCCAAAAGAGGCAGAAATGGTTAACTCTCCCTTTTGTAATTGAAACTTGCCATGCTTAAGTGCCTAAATGTAATTATAAAAGAAAGAAATTTCCTTTACTTATATACAGAATAATATTTTATTGTGATAATTAGTCATCTTGAGCTGAAATGAATTTACGTGTGCAGTGTGGATAGCCAGCATGCATTTTAATCCTATTTCCTGTGTAAACAGCAATTCAGAGTCTAGGACAAGGAGGCAATATTTCTGCAGTGTCACCAAGTGCAGAGCCTGTTGCTCACATAATATCCTCTGTCACTTGCTCTTCTCAAAAGGATTACAGCTCTTCCTTGCCTCATTAAAACAAGGGAACATGCTGGTGTAATTTTCAGTTACTCGCTGGAGCTTACTTACCATTTTTAATTGAACGGGAATAATATTCTACCATTAAACTAATGCTAAATAAAAGGCTTTACACACAAGATTTTTTAGATTTATTTTCTGCATTTTCAGGCTTATGTTTCTTAGCTGTTTGTGCATTTTTGTACTTAATCCTTAAAAGACCAGTTTGATTTTCATGATTAACCTATTCATGAACAAATAGGAAAGATGAGGTGAAAAGAAGATATGTGAATACCAATACTGCTCCATTATTTTAATGTATTTTATTGATTATGCTATTATAGCTGTCCCATTTTTTCTCCCCTTTACTCCCCTCTGACCTATATCCCCCTCCCACCAGCATTCCTTGACCTTAGTTCCTGTCCATAGGTCATACACATAAGTTCTTTGGCTTCTCCATTTCCTATACTGTTATTAACATCCTGTCTATTTTGTACCTACCATTTATGCTTCTTATTTCCTGTATCTTTCCCCCCATTCTCCCCACGTCCCCTCCCTGCTGATAACCCTCCATGTGAGCTCCATTTCTGTGAATCTCTTCCTTTCCTAGTTGTTTGCTTAGTTTCTTTTTTGTTTTTAGGTTCAGTTGTTGATAGTTGTGATTTTGTTGTCATTTTACTGTGCATATTTTTTATCATTTTCTTTGTCATAGATAAGTCCCTTTAACATTTCACATAATAAGAGCTTGATGATGATGAACTCCTTTAATTTGACCTTATCTGGGAAGCACTTTATCTGCCATTCCATTCTAAATGATAGCTTGACTGGATAGAGCAATCTTGGATGTAGGTCCTTGCCTTTCATGATTTGGAATACTTCTTTCCAGCCCCTTCTTGCCTGTAAGGTCTCTTTTGAGAAATCAGCTGATAGTTTTATGGGAACTCCTTTGTACATAACTGTCTCCTTTTCTCTTGCTGCTTCTAAGGTTCTCTCTTTATTTTTAATCGTGGGTAATGTAATTCTGATGTGCCCTGGTGTGTTCCTCCTTGGGTCCAATTGCTTTGGGGCTCTCTCAGCTTCCTGGACTTCCTAGAAATCTATTTCCTTTGCCAGATTAGGAATGTTCTCCTTCATTATTTGTTCAAATACGTTTTCCATTTCTTGCTCTTCTCTTCTCCTTCTGGCACCCCTATAATTTGGATGTTGGAATGTTTAAAGTTGTCCTGGAGGTTCCTAAACCTCTCCTCATTTTTTTGAATTCTTGTTTCTTCATTCTGCTCCAAATTGTTGGTTTGAGTCCCACTTTCCTTCCCTTCACTGTTGGTTCCCATATATTTTGCTTTATTTTACTTTGCATGGCCTTCACTTTTTCCTCTATTTTGTGACCACACTCAACCATTTCTGGGAGCATTTCCTAATTACCAGTTTTTTGAACTCCTCATCTGATAGGTTGGCTATCTCTTCATCACTTAGTTCTGTTTTTGGACCTTTGATCTGTTCTTTCATTTGGGACATATTTTTTTTGTCTCAGCACACCTTTTACATTATAAGGGGCAGAGCCATAGGTATTTGTCAGGGTGGGGCAACCCACTTCCCTGTGTTGTGGCACCATGTGTGGGGGAGGGGCCCCAGAGGGAACAATGCTACTGGACTCTGGGCTGGCTTCCAGTCACTTTCCCTGCTACCCACATGCAAATTGGGCCCTCCTGGTGCTGATTGCACGGTACACCAGCTTGTGTACATTCCAGAACTCTGTGGGTCTCTCCCACAAACTCTCCTGTGAGGCTGGGAGTTTTCCTGCTGCTGCCATCCCCCAGGTTTTTACAGCTAGAGATTTTCAGGCTTTAGTTTTCTTGTGCTAGAACCTTGGGTTGTGCGGTCAGTCTCACTCCCCAGTTATTCCTACCAGCTTACCTGCATGGGAATTTCGGATGTCCCAGTCCACCAGCTGCCTCCTTGCCATGCTTCCTCTCTGCCTCGGTTGCCTGCCTCTGCCCGTCCTACCAGTCAGAATGAATGTTTCTTCTTTAACTCCTTGGTTGTCGGACTTCCATATAGTTCAATTTTCTGAACATTCTGATTATTTGGGGGTTTTAAATTTGTTGCTGTCCTTCTTTTGGTTGTGTGAGGAGGCCAGAAGTTCACCAAATATTGCTTAATTCTTGAAATTTCATATATGCTTTCTCTGAGGGTGGCTACCTCAGGAAAAGTTGTTCACTTTTTTCTTCATGGTCTTCTTTTGTTCATTTGCTTTATTTCTATTAATAAGTAGCATTGTATTTATTAATATTATTATTACCAAATATTGACCAAATGTATAGAAATACTTTAAAAGTATTTGTAGAGTATAAGCACAATATACAATGAATACCATGTCTTACCCAGTTTAGGAAATAAAATTTTATCATCATTTTGAAAACTCTGAAGGGCTCCCATCTGATTTACCCTTTTTTGGCTTCCTCATATATAACTACTTCCCTGAATCTTCAGTTTATTATTTCCTTATTTCTTTCATAACTTTACCACCTCTGCCACATATATGTTTGTTATTATTTTTCACTTGTAGTTTTTTGTCTTGCTTTTTAAAAATAATTATTATATTTCTGAGTTTTATCTATAGCTCATTTATTTCATTGGTATACAGCACTCATTTATACCCTTTACTACTAATAGAGGCATGGATTATTTTTGGTATTTTACTATTATAAATAAATACTATAAACCCATTTGTACATGTTTCTGGCAGTGGTTATTGCATTCAGCTTTATCCATCCCTTAGAGAGCTTGTTAAAACATGATTTTTGGGTTTTAATCTCAGTGTTTCTAATTCAATAGGTCTGGGGCAGAGTCTGTATTAAAGTTATTCAGAAAAACAAACCAAAAAAAAACCCACAGTATAAGGGCAGGTAATGGAGGTTAAGGGAGAGATTTGCTACAGAGTTGGCTTACACAGTTATGCAAGTAAAGTAGTCCCACAGTCTGCCTTTTGTAAGCTGAAGCAGGAGAGACAATGGTATAATTCAGTCCAAGTCTAAAGATCTGTGAAGGAGAGGAAAGGGCATGATGAGTCCAAAGGCCCCAGAACCAGGAACCTTTATCCTATATCTAAAGACAAGAGAAGATGAATGTCTCAGCTCAAAAAGTCAGAGAGAGAATTTGCCCCTCTCTACCTTTTTGTTCTATTAAGGCCCTTAATGGACTGGATGATACCCACCCACATTGGTAAAGGCTACTCTTCTTTATTTAGTGTACTAATTCAAGTACATGTCATCCAGAAACACCCTGAAAAATAATGTCTTACCAGCTATTTGGGCATACCTTAGCCCAGTGAGGTTCACACATAATATTAACCATCAGAGGTTAACTTTGCATTTCTAAGTTCCAGGTAATGCAGCTGCTGCAGGTCCGAGGTGAACTTTGAAAACAACTAGACTCTGGTATATGGCTAGGAGTAGAATTGAGAGGTCATGGAGAAGCAGTAACTCAAAACTTATTATATAATATTATGTTGTTTTCTGAAATGGTATACCAATACAAGCATACCTTGTTTACTGCACTTTACTTTATTGTGCTTCATAGATGTGTTCTTTACAAATTGAAGGCAAGACCTTCCACTAGAAAAAAGATAACTTGCTCTATTGCAGTAGTTGATTTATTGTGGTGATCTAGAACCAAACCCACAATATCTCCAAGGTATGCCTATATAGATTTGATTTCTTCATATCATTTCCAATGCCTGTTAGTGTTAAGCTTTTTAAGTTTTGCCCAACAGGTAGGTGTGGTTTTATCTCTTTGTAGTTGTAATTTTAATTTCCCCTATTACACAAGAGAATGGGATATATCTTCATATTTTTATTAGCCATGTATTCTTCCTTTTCTCCATTTTTCCAATGGGTTTCTTTTTTTTTTCTTTCTTACCAATTTACAGAAGTTCTTCTATGGCCTCTTCATTTAGACTCTTACATGACTATTTTTATATCTGCTAATTTTTTCTTATAGGATTTAAGAGAAAATTGCTTCTACTTTTTATCCTTTTTGCCACATTCTGAACATAAGTTTCTTTGTTTCTCCTTAATACAGACTTGATGATAATAAGAGAATTATTTGTGAAAACTGTGATGATGGTTCTTCCACTCCATCACTGCTCCCAAGTCAGAGCCGCAGCCTTGTGTCCTGCAACCCTGGGTTAGCTGCCCCTCGCTGCTGCCCACCTCTTCCATCCCCGGCTTCTACCCCTGCCTCTCTACAAGCTGTCTCCACTCAACAGCAAGGTTAATTTTTACAAAGCACAAATCAAACCTCCTCTGTGTAAATTTTTCTAGCAGTTTCCCATTTGAATACTTATAAAATCTCAACTCTTTAGCACAGCAATAAGGTCTGGGAAACCCTACTCTGTTCTCATCTCTGCCATTCTCAAATCACCAAAACATGGTCATTTTTACTTGTTGCTATTTCTCAAACACTCCGACTGTATTCTTCCTTCAGCAATGCCCTTCTCCCAGACACTTCCAGAAAGGCCACCTAGACTATTCTATCTAAAGTAGCTCCTTCTCCTACTCTTAAAACTTACATATTCTTTATCCCCAATCCTACTTTATGCATATTCATAGAATTTATCAATCTGTAATATTATTTTTGACATAATTTTTAATCATCTACTAAAATGTTTTCACCATGGGCAATAAGATGGATTTTGTTCATCTCAATATCTCAGTGCCAAGGAGAGTTCCTAGTAACAATTATGCTTCCTACAAATACTTCGTTAAATAAATAGATGCATTATTTTCACATAATCCTGGTAGTCCTTTTAGCTACATAATACCTCGAAGGCAGAGACTGAATATTATTCATCTTCATGTGCCCAGAATCTTTATACATGGTCTATAGTACATTGTAACCACTTGATAAAATTGTATTAAATAAGTTAATAATGCACATAAGCAGGATTATCTTCACTTTACAGATGAGGAAGTGGAAATCAGAGGACTGCTTAAAGTGCCAGGCATTTTTCAGTCTGCAAAGCTGTTAGATTGCACAATGTTCTCTCTCCATTGACCTCATAGCACACTGATGGGACACTGTGATCAGGGTGAGTAGCTGGATTAGGATGATTCACACCAAAACATAGCCTGCAAAACCTGCCATGCCAAAGAGCCCTAAAGATTTATTAGAATCCTGTTTCCCCAGTTTCCGAAGGGGAGGCTTTTCCCCATCTTCTACCACTTGGAAACTCCTTAGGGAGATGATAGTTCCTTACTTGCTCAAATTGCCATGTGCTCTTGTAGTATTTGGAAGATTGGTATGTTTAATAATGTTTAAATTTTATTAAGACATACTTCTTGTTCATAATAGCAATTTGAGTGAAGGTGTTTAACTCCCTCCTCTTCCAAATACTGAAATGGCAATACAAAGATATTTTTTAAATGTCTCCATAAACCCTGAAAACAAGCAAAATGGAAGCAGAAATTTGAGGAATGTTTTTTAGGAATATTTTAGATAAGTCCAGGTTAAGGTGAATTTACCTGTGATTAATCATATGTGGACAGATAGGATATTCAAGATGCATATGAAAGGAACCAAGATCCAGGAGAAACAATAATCGAGGAGGAAAAAATCTCTAAACAGAAGATAGAGTTGAAGCCTCAGACCAAAAGCATTTTTTAAGTGACAAGCTAAAGTTTTCATTTTGTTTGTTTTTAATTTCAATACCAAATTTAAAAATAAACCCATAGACTTCCAACCAGAAAAACATAGCCCATATGAGAAAAAAATCTATTTGCCATTGGTATTTTCTTTACATAAAAACAAAATGGTAGATAAGAGCAAAGCAATTACTCTTAAGTAAGAATGAGCCATCTACCTAGGGGGTTATTTGTAAATAAGAAAATAAATACTTGTAATAAAGTATTTGAGAATGTCAAAGAAGTGGTAGGAAAAATTATGATCAGTAATAAAAATTAATGCCACTTTACGTTAGGTTTAAGATTCTGCTTAGCACAATTAAAAAATGAAATTTTCAAAATATCTATAAAGAAAAGAGATTCTTATATATTATCAAATCTAAATCTGAATAGCATCAGAAAAAATCTTGGAGATGATGAGAGAAGAGATGAAGAAATCTGTCAAATGCATCGTCTTACCCAAAGGAAATATGTGCGGGCATAGGCCAATTTGCCCTCAGACCCATTGCTTACCCTTACCCTGGTCTGCTTTCTATTACAGGGGAAGATTCCTCCAGACTGCATTGCTGGCTGGGTTAGCAGATTAAAGATATTAAAAGGAGACTGAAGGCAGGGTGAAAGGAAAGTCTGGGAAGTTTCTCCCCACTCTCTGTCCTGAGTGGCCTCTCCTACGGCAGTTGCACCCTCTTCAGATCCAAATCCCTCCAGACGGATGGTACAAACTTTGGTCAGGTGACCTGAATAAAGATTTAAAAAATACTATCTTCAAGATGAAAAAAATAAGTTATATCATCTTCCAAAAATTATCTAGATGAAATATTATGCCCCCAAATTAAATATTATATCTGCAAGTTATTCTTATAAGTACAAGAAAATCAATATTATTTTGGATGTATTATTGGCATTTTATAAAGCATCTCATTTCCCATTTCAAAAAGTTGTTTCTTAGATATTTATCCCTTACAAAATAATTTTTCACATTTCAGGTTATTTTTAAACTAAATATAACATTTTATCATTTATATGTGTTTATCTGTTTATTTTGGTCCTTGATTGTTAATACTATGAAAAGTAATACATAGTAATGCAATAAGCATCCTTGACTGTGTCTGTGTATGTGCATGTGTTTATAGAAAGCAATGCAAGTGATTTTATTTTATAGGATGTGTTTCCAAGGATGGAATTGTCGTCTCAAAGAAATGTGTATTTTAAAGCTCAGCGCACTAGAAGGTGGAAATGGGAGTGAGAGGGGAAGGGCTGGGTGGGTGGGCTGGGATGGGAGTGAAAGACAGAAAACTGTACTCGAACAACAATTAAATTTTTTCATTTAAAAAATAATAAAGCTCAGTACACATTGCCAGATTGTTCTCTGAAAGGGCTGAATGTTTTTTCCTAACTACCAGCAATGAATGAGAATATTCTTCTGTTTGCATCCCTGCCACTGATAGATTTCACTGTACTGTTTCATTTTTGCCAGCCTTATTAGTATAAAGAGATATCTAGCTTTTACTTCAATTTGTATCTCCGTGGTTACTAAATAAATATGGAGCCTTTTACATGGACAATTTGGATACAAAATTCTGTGAATTATCATTCATACCCATTTTTCTATTGGGCTACTTGACATTTTTATGATAGTTCACAACAGTCCCTTGTATATTATAGATTAGAAACTTCCATTGCTTTTCAGTCCATGATGTTCAGAAAATTATGTTTTTACATAATTAGAGGATACATGGATTATGAGGCTGCCAGTGATTGGGCTGGACTAGCTTGGAGATTCTAGCTTCCTCTCTGCTCATAGGAAGCCTAAAAGAATCCATATCTTGCCAGAAATGTAATCCATATATCTAGTTCATTCAGGAGGCAGTATATGATATTAACCAACAGGAGTTGATATTATAAAATTTTTCAAAATTTATTATTTAAATGTTGACTTTGATCTTTACCCCCATTTTTATGTTTTGTGTTGTGGCTTCTGGATTTTAGTTTTAAAGA
Organism: Artibeus jamaicensis; assembly: GCF_021234435.1. Lineage (NCBI taxonomy): Eukaryota > Metazoa > Chordata > Mammalia > Chiroptera > Phyllostomidae > Artibeus > Artibeus jamaicensis. The sequence goes on along the minus strand of NW_026521844.1, from coordinate 14,173,837 downwards.
AAGTTTTCTCTATCTCTGAATTTCACTGTAGTTTTAAATTTTTTAAATGAATTTTTGGAAAGAGAGAAAAAAAGAGGGAGCGACATTAATTTGTTGTTCCACCCACTGATGCTCCATTGGTTGATTCTTGTTTGTGCCCCAACTTGGGATTGAATCAAAAACCTTAGTACATCAGGACAGCATTTTAACCAATTGAGCTACCCAGCCTGGGCTTTATTGCAGTTTAAATGATTTTCATCCAAGATTATTCTTAATGCATATGGACATTTTAGAAGATACAAAATAAAAAGCAAAAACACAAGGTCCTTCCAACTTCTGAGCAAACAGAGGCATTTGTGCTGCTTGAACCAAAATAAATATTTTTTTAAAATCTCTGAAATACTTTGAAGTAAGCAACATTGATATTTTTCAAGGAAAGAAACACAATGTCATCTAAAAAATCTTTTCCCTGGGACTTAAGAAGTCTGTGTGTGTGTGTGTGTGTGTGTCTCAGTCCTTGCTATGGCAAACCTCTCAGCTTCTCTGGATCTCAGCACAGGTATTGTTAAAGAGGCATATTAGATTAAACATAAGACTTTTTTTGTTCTATTGATAACACTTGTTCTATTGATCCATAATTCTACATTTTGCTTGGAGTTACATGTTAATCAGTCAGAAAAAACAAAGGAATTCTCTTTTTCAGGATATTGGTGGCATTTCCTTTGGGGGAGTCTGAGGGAAATAATTCCCAGTGTTAGAAACTCAAAATTTCTTCCCTCTTTCTCTATGAGAAAATAATATCTTGGTGAAAGGCTCTTTATGACTATTTCAGTTCATTGGTGATGTGACCAAGTTTATGGTCTTACCCATGGGAATTTATAATTTACAGGAAGTACTACCTCTGGGATATGTTTTTAAAAAAAGGAGTTCAGAATTATGGAAAACTAGGGGCATTTTGTCAGTATTTTTCATGTTATGCAACAGAGTTTCATGAATCAAGATCAGGGTTCAAACTAAAATGAGACATCAAAGCCACAGAAGGGTAATTAAAAGTTTCACATGTTCTTAAGGGTTAGTGGAACTTGGGCTGATTGTTTTTGAAAACTAAATGTTTTTAAAAACTAAAATGCTTCTACAATACTGACCAAAATTCAACTACACTTGATTCTGATAATATTTCACTACTCTTCATCAGCTTAAAAGTTTTACCGATTTTCTAAAGCCATAATTTATTATTTTTACTACATGACTTAGGAAAAAGATTAACGAGTCATTATTTCTAAAATAAAATTCTGTTTTATGCTCATCTATATTAGCATCTGAAAAAAGTCTTGCTCTATTCATGTATGAGTTGTCTCTCCTCCCATTTCCTGTTTAAGATATGTCTTATCTGCCCTGGCTGGTGTGGCTTAGTGGGTTGAATGTTGGCCTGAGAACCAGAGGGTCGCCAATTCAATTCCCAGTCAGGACACATGCCTGGGTTGTGGGCTAAGTCACTAGCTGGGTGCACGTGCACAAGAGGCAACTGCACATTGATGATTCTCTACCTCTTTTTCTCCCTCCTTCCCCTCTCTAAAAATACATACATACAGACAGACAGCATACATACACAAACAAGACATGTCTTATCTGCCTCTGAAGGATCATTCTTTGATTTCTGCCCAAATGAAATTCATTTACATAAGATGGCAGGAATGACCCTAAGAGAAAAATTTGAAGTATTACCTTTCAAGGTCTAACTTAGTCTTGATCTTTTCCCTTCAAAAGCTTTCAGATCACCCAAGTCACAGTGTTTTCTCTGTCCTCTGAACTCATGAAACTGGTTATCCACATCGCTCACTTGGAAATTAATGGCAGATGCTCTTGTTTTCATGTTTACTCTTATCTTTCACAGATACTCTTATCTTTATGTTTTGCTTTCAGGCTTAGATTTCTATTTAATCTTCCAAATCTTTATATATTTTTCCTAAGTAGTCTCTAAGTTAGTTGAGGACAAAACTTTTGTTCCAACTATCAAACCCACTTCCAATCAGTTTAAATAATATCAGAGCAACAGGGACAAAGTTAAATTTGGAAGACATCAATGTTCCCTACTTTGAGCTGTTGTCTCCTTTTTACTTTGAGTTGTTGTCTCCTTTTTAAGAGGCTTTAATTCTTTCCAGTTGCAAATAGCTGGGAGAGGAAGGGAAATGTGGAAATAAAAAATATTCACTGATAGTTACAGGCTTACTTTTTTTTTTTAGGATTCACCAGGGACAAGGGAGATCTTACCCTCAAGATCCAATCACAAAACTCCTTGGGCAGAAGACAGTGGTCCATCTTGAATCACGTTCTCTGTAGATGGAGCACCATAAACCAGACCATTTGATGGCTCGGCTGCAGCATCCAACCTGTAGTTAGGGGAGAGAGTTGACCTCTTTGACTTCTATAACATCATTGTAAAGGGATATTTTCCAGGAGAATATTATTGCTCTGGGCAGATAAAGCAATAAGTAGTCAGCAATATTTGACAACTATCACTATGTTTTTCACATGAGATGCTCAAAAAGAGCTTGTTATTCCACTAAGACACTACTAGATTTTTAACCAATTTGTTAAGATATAATTTATATAAAATAACATTTGTGTATTTAAAATATAATGTTTCAGCATATTTACAGAGTTGCACATAATTAAATGTGGCTCAAATTATCTAATTTTAGAATATTTTCTTTCATCATCCAAAAAACACACTACTAAATTTTGAGAAAAAAGCCTGCCACCAATTTGATCCTTGACTTTGAGGAAGGGATGTTATAGTTGGTAGGAAGAAAAATGTCCTTCCCCAAAAATGTCCTCTCTTACAATTGGCTTTCTCTACTTCTCTATGGGTTTAAAAATCAAATGAGGAAATGTAAGAAAATCACATGTCAATTATGCACTAGGTACAAGGATGAGGACCAGGTTTTCTATGAATGACATACACAAAATTACACAGCACGGACTCAGGGATGTCTCCTCAGGTGAATGAAGTGTGGAATGCTAGAGATCTAAATTTGAAATGGCTGAATATGAGGCACAGATGGGCATCTGTCGTTCATGAAAATTGGTCCACTCAGAGATGACTTTAGAAAATATTCTCTTAATATTAACTTATGAATCAGAAACATTGCTCTACAAAGACTTTTAAAACTTTATTTAATCAGAAAAAATGAATGATCTACCCTATTCATAGAAAGAATTTTATGAATATATAAAATGTTCTCTCAAAATGGAACCAAAAGGAAGGAATCTCTGGCTTGACACTCAGAGACACATTACCACCATAATTTTGCCAGAAAGACACAGAACATCACACATTAAAATTACCTCAAGGCTCAGTGGACTGAGCTCCAGCCTGTGAACCAAAGGGCCACAGGTTCTATTCCCAGTCAGGGCACATGCCTGGGTTGTGGGCCAGGCCATGTCCCCAGTAGGGGATGCTCAAGAGGCAACTGTACATTGATGTCCCCCTCTCTTTCTCCCTCCCTTTCTCTCTCTCTAAAATAAATAAAATATTTTTTAAAAACTATCCCAAGCTTATACGATGATGGTAATAGTAGCTCGATGATCCATTCAACATGCTGCTGCCAGCTGAATGTTTTCAACATTGGTTAGAGAAGTCTGTGATTCCACTATTTCTGTTCAACTAATATGGCCAAATTTCTTGAAATGTTTAAGAATAGAGTGAATAACCACTCTAATTCCAAAAGAAGATTTGAGCAGGCAATATGATTCAACATAGTTCATACTTCACTGTTACAAAAAGTGGCTATAATAGACTTGTGTATATCTAAAATATACAAACTGCTGTATATCTACTTTTTCAGTTATAGATTTCTGTATATCTAAAATAGAAGAGGATTTTCTTTTGTTTTATGGACTACAAGAAATAAAGATGACTAATTTTCCACATGCAATTTTACTTAAATTGAATCCTATCAAATAAAATATTTTAAATTAAAACACTAAATATATTAAAGTTTTTGCCTCTTCCTCTCTTCATCTTCCTTTCCTCACACGTGGCTTATCTCATCCAAGCAATACATGTTGATAGTGTGTATATATTCCTTTCTGTTTTTACTCTTTTAATGTTCATGTGAACATTTATATACAAAAATTGCATGTATTGAACACACACGGAACTTTCACACACATACAGATACACATATACAGTTTTCTTTATTTCTTCCAAATTTTTCTCCTGGATTTGTTCTGGAAATTAACTTCATGTTTCAGATTTTTGCAATATTAACAGTGCTGAAACTTTGAATATATGTGTGTGTGTGTGTTATATACATATATGTACACATATACATATATATTCATATGTTTGCTTTTGCTATTTCTGGAAGGTTAGATTCACAGGATTAAGGCTGCTTAGTCAAAGAGTTGTGTTTATTTTTAATTTTTATATATAGACAAATTGCTCTCTTGACAGAACTTGAAAATTTCCACATCTTGACCTTTTTTTTCAGCATTAATGTGTGTAGTGGGTATTATGGGCTTAAAATGTTTTTCAGTCTGATAAGCATTCAAGCCTGTCTCATTATTAATTTAATGTTCATTTCTTAGCTGGCAATGAAGCTAACTATTTTGGGGGGCCATTTGGATTTGCTCCTCCTGAATTGCCTTTTCATCTTCTTTGACAATTTTCCTATTGCTTCATATCTTCTTCTGAAAATTCTTAAAATCATGTATAAATTTTAATCCTCTGTCATTTGTTTTGCAATTTTTTTCACAATATGAATCCATCTGGAATGTGTTCTGGCAATGACATAAAATAGGCATGAGTTACATATTTTTTTCACATGGAAGCCACTTTTGCCACATTTTCTGTGCCTGCACCATCCCATTCAGTGGAAAGTCCACCACTGTCATATTTGAATTCTCATTAATGCCTAAATTTATTTCTGGATTCTCTATTTGATTCCACTGGCGTATTAGCTTATGCCCACGAACTATCACTGATTTGAATATAATGGCTTAAAAATATGCTCTGGATCCATAAAGAAAGGCTTCCCTTATTTTTTATCTTTTTTACAAACTTCTTGGCTATTAATGGCTTTATTATTCTATATGAAATTCAAGATCATTTTATTCACTTATGAAAAAAAGCCCTCGATATTTCTGTGGGATCTATAGAGAAGGAGCATTTTTATTGTGTACATTTTTCAGAAAGCGTACATTTTTTATCTTAGTTTTACTTTTCTTTTTGTTGTGCTCACTGGAAAACTCATACAAACTGGCCTACAGGGAGATGTCTTTGTTTGAAGTATGAAGTATAATATAAATCTTTGGAATACTTCTGGCAATGAGACTTTTATTCCTCTCTGTACACACAGAAAACAGAAGGTTAAGTTTCCATAGGAAACAAAAAGAAAAACATTTACTTTTGTTACTCTTCTGTATCTCAAGAGAACAATCTTTCACAATGTTTTGAGGTCAGCAGTGGGGATATTGTGGAAGTAAATGTATTTTCCTTATTTTTTTTATTAAATAGTTTTTTATTGTTATTCTATCACAGTTGTCCAAATTTTCCCCCTTTGCCCTCCTCCGCCCACCCCAGCCCCCATTCCCATAGTCAGTTCTCACACTGCTCTCTCTACATCCATGGATCACTCACACATGTACTTCGTCTAGTCCCTTCCCCTTCTGTCCACTATTATCCCTCTCCTGGCTCCCCTCTGGTCAATTTTTGGTCTGTTCCATGTTTACACAGCTTTGGTCCTATTTTGTTCTTTAGTTCATTTTGTTCATTAGATTCCTCTTATAGGTGAGATCACATGCTATTTATCTTTTGCCAATTGGCTTATCTCACTTAGCATAATACTCTCCAGTTCCATCCATGCTGTCGAAAAAGGTAGAAGTTCCTTCTATCTCTCTGCTATGTAGTATTCCGTTGTGTAAATGCACCACAGTTTTTTGATTTACTCATTTACTGAAGGGCACTTAGGCTGTTCCCAGCATTTAGCTATTGTAAATAGCACCACTATGAACACAGGGAGGCATAGGTTCTTCTGAATTGGTGACTCAGGATTTTTAGGGTATATTCTCAGGAGCAAAATTGCTGGGTCAAAAGGCACATCCATTTTTAGTTTTTTTAAGGAAGCTCCATATTGTTTTCCACAGTGGCTGCACCTGTCTATATTCCCACCAATAGTGCAGTAGGGTTCCCTTTTCTCCATATCCTTGCCAGCACTTGTTGCTTATTAATTTATTAGCGACAGCCATTCCGACAAGTGTGAGGTGATATCTCATTGTGGTTTGAACTTGTATCTCTCTGATGGCTAGAGACGTTGAGCATCTTTTCATATGTTTGTTGGCCACTTGTATGTCCTCCCTGGACAAGTGTCTATTCAGATCCTTTGACTATTTTTTAAATCGGATTGTTTGTCTTCCTGTTGTTGAGTCATATGAGTTCTTTATATATTTTGGAGATCAAACCCTCATCCAATGTATCTGGCAAATATGTTCTCCAATGTAGTTGGATCCCATTTCATTTGATAATGGTTTCTTTAGCCGTGCAGAAGTTTTTTAGTTTGGTGTAGTTCCATTTGTTTATTTTTTTCCTTTACTTTCTTTGTCTTAGAGCTATATTGGCAAAAAATATTGCTATGTGCAATATCTAAAATTTTCCTGCATGTTTGCCTCTAGGATTTTTATGGTGTCATGAATTATATTTAAGTCTTTTAATCATTTTGAGTTCATTCTGGAGTATGTTGTAAGCCAGTGGTCTAGTTTCATTTTTTTGTATGTACCAGTCCAGTTCTCCCAACACCACTTACTGAAGAGTCTATCTTTACTCCACTATATGCTCATGCCCCATTTGTTAAATACTGATTGACCATAGAGACTTGTGTTTATTTCTGGGCTCTCCATTCTCTTCCATTGGTCTATGTGCCTGTTCTCTTTTCAGTACCAGACTATTTTGATTACAGAGGCCTTGTAGTATAATTTGCTATTGGGTATCATGATCCCTCCTACTTTTTTCTTCTTTTTCAAAATTGCTGAGGCTATTTGGGGGCTTTTTCTGTTCCATATAAATTTTTATAACATATCCTTTCTTATTATGGTCTCGCATTGTTTACTGTAAGGCACACAAAAACACATTCAGGATGTGTTTCAGTCTGAGACATTCATACAAGTACCTGTACAAAGGAAATATTATCATTCAACACATTTGTTCTGAGGGCAAGTAAAAATATCCGTGTATTCTAATTTTCATTAGGAGTACATATGCTTACTTTTCAAATAGCTTTTTAATTTTTCAATACTTTGTATTTTTAACAAATTAAATTTAATTGCAGTGAAAAATATCACTTTGTGGTAATGGAAAGGCCACAGGTTTGGCACTTTACAAACTTGGATTAAAATCCTAACTCATTTCTGTGACTTCGGGCAAGTTATATAACCATTCTGAGCTTTGGGTTCTTCATCTATAAAAAATGCAAACTTCAGAAACCACTTGCATAATTGCAAATTTAAATGGGACTAAAAGATCTAATGCAGTGCTCAGCAACCATGATATTGTAAATATTACTACTTTTAATACAAATAGAAAATAGATAAGGCTTTATTATTAACTCTACTATGTATCTACTGATAGATTATTGTTATAAATAAAGCCTCATGTATTTCTTCTTAACAAAGTTTTAAAATCCAGTAACTTTTTTGCTCAAGATACATATTCTGGGTACTAATTATAATCCAGGTATTATCCTATGTACTGAGAATATAGAGATAAATTAAACAGGTAGGCTCCCTTTTCTAATGGACCTTACATTTTAATAAGAAAACATATAAAAAACAAATAAACAATCAAAATAATTACAGATGATGGGAAGCACTGCAAACAAAATAGAGTGCTGTGACAGAGAAACTTGGTATGTGCAGCAGTTACACGTTTGAGTCCCATCTGAGCAGTTTAACAGTATTCATTATTCATGTGCTATTTTGTTTCAGAAGTGAAATAAATATTTCACAAAGTTACAACGTAATATTTTTTTAATTGGGAAATTTAAGGTAATTGATTCCTTTAAAGGAATTGACTAAATAATTTGTAATTATTACATCAATTACTTAATGGGTACTTCAATTCATAAAATATTTTAGGGACCCTATTACATTCTAATTACATATTAGGTGTATAACTCTAATCATGTTTTAGAAATACAGAGATTTATAAAACTCAGTTTATGTCCTTAATATGAATAACTATAACAATATGATTAAGACTATATTAGGATTTATATAGTTATACCATATCCAAGAGACGAGTACTTGAAAATGCACTCTCTTCAAAAAATGAGCAACTGCAACATTCTTATACAGGTTTTGGCAGAAGTAACACCTGCTTCAGTGTGGTTGGTAAGGTTTAATAAGTCATAGTTTTAATTTGAACATTTCATCTAAAATGTCACATGGTGTGCTTGAATGTGATATTGTTATGTTACAGAATTTCATGCTTATGATTTTGTAATAAAAAGGGGGCATTATTTGTGCTGGACCCTGTATTTGTAGATTTTTAATCAAAATTTACTCAGAGGGATAGTATTATCTGTACCTTCCGTAACTACCAAACCACTGAATCTCTGGAATAGGACTTAATAAATTTGAATGCCTTCTTTTTTTTCATGTCTCCACATGTCTTTTCAAACGCCACTTCTATTTCTTCCTTCACACGAATCAAGTGAGGAAATTTGCTTGAGAATAAGCTCTCAGAAGAGATTCTGACTTTAGAGCACAGCACCTTCTTCATTAAGGGAGATTGATTGTCTTCAAGTCCAAAAAAATTAGAATCTGTTCCTGCTCACAAACTCTTTATTTTAATCAGGAAATCGCCACTCACTTATTTGCTCAAACCATACATCCTACTTGAGTTCCTTGTCTACTGCTACTGTCCACATACCATTGCCAACCAGTGTCTCCTGGGTCCCAAAGCCCCTGTGTTCTCACGGAAACTGCCTCAGGTTCCATCCTTACCACCTTTCTCTGGGATTGTAACAATGGCTGCCTAACTATTCTCACATCATCAATTCACACTTTGCAGTCTACTAGAGTTAGTTTTGTTAATGGCAAAATGTGATGGTACTATCATTACATTATTTAAAAAATTCAAATTCCTATTGGGCCTTACTTCTGACTACTCTCCCTTTCTGCTCTTTGATCCTAATACAAGCTACTTACTTCCCATTATTGCAGAACGTCACAGACTCTCACTCTTGCATGGAATATTCTTGAGTCCCTTAACCACATGAAAAACTCAGACCCAAAGGCAAAGTTTAAGTATCACCTCCCTTAGAATGTCTTTCCCATAGTCCCAAGCAGAGGCTGTTTCCTCCATGCTCTCACGTTGAGGCACGTTGATTTATCACCACTTTTCACTGATTCAGCCCCTACACCATGGATGTAGTGCCTTATGAATGGGAACTGTGCTTCAGTCATCTGGGTATCTAGCCCAGTACTTGTTAGGAAGGAAAATTTCCTAACTCCTTATCCAACTTGAAATTTCATTCCACTTGTTTTTTATAAAGTTTATTAAAAATGTTTATTACCATCTTACTGTGCCTGACTTTCTAATGACTACTTCTTCATATTATATAGTCCCAATGGGGTTTTGATTAAAAGGTATGTCTAAAGGAATCAACATGTTGAGCAATAAAATAAACGATTTATGAATATTCAATAACAATAACATCATACTGATTTTACATATATGGTCATACTCCATGTCTCTACATTCCGACTGAGAAAAAGGGTAGCTGAGAATACCAATATACACAATTCTGCAAGGCCCTAGATGGAAAATCTCTCGTGTGTTGAGTTATTACCAAGGAATTGCCTTACTAGTCCATGTTCAAATGAAAGGGAATCTATGTTTTATGCTTTTTTCATCACATGGGAAAAAATACACATTCTCTTAACTGTACACCTCAGGTCCCTCATAAATGTTGTAATAGTGTGAAGGTTCTTTCAGGACCAAAAATTAGGAGACACAGCAGAGAGCAAGTATAATAAATAAACACACTTTAACATGCCTATTATTTTCCAGAACTTTCAAATGGTGAAGAAAAAATGTTAAGAGTTGAGCAATTTTCCATAAAATCTTTTTCTTTCATTATTTATTTAATATTAAATATTAATTTCTTTCTGAATCTAAATGTTTCATTATATTACAACCATTTTTTCTTCATCTCTCTTCTCTTTAGGACCTGACAGTACCCTATTTAGAATCCTTCTTGTGCTTTTCTATTTTTAATCAAAAACCTTTCCTCTCCACACTAAAAAATAAATAAATAAACAAACAAACTGTAAACCTTGTAATATTTCTAACATCTGCTCATGGTCCACTGGCTACCTCAGTTTGGAAAACCTGTATGTCCACCTTTTCCTTTTTTAATCATAAGGAAGGAGAGGAGGACAATAATAATTAATAAATCAAACTTCTTTAATAATGAATTGCCATTTTAATAATACCAAAATACGTACTGATCCAAGCACTCCCTGTTTCTTAAACCCCAGCCAGTTGTAAACAAGGGCCCCATTACCCACCTCTCCTCACTCTATGCACTTCAGTTGCCCTCACCAGCACCAGGCCTCGAGTCCAGAGTTAGCAACATTATAATAGATACATGTGACCAGGTTAAATGTTTCATTTCATGTTCTTCAAGATACTAATTGTTATAACAATCTTGCCAACTCAGTATGCATCATCAACAGAACGTGAATGAAGTAATTGAATACAATTCAATTCATTTGGATGGGGTTGTGTGGGGACCTGTGGAATTGGTATTTTTAAGTTCCTCAGGTGATTTTAGTGAGGAATCAGACGAATCTCTTCTCTATAGGAAAGAACTTTGTAGATGGAAAAGTTGTGTGTTGAAATACTAAAAGTAGTTAGGTTTCTTTTGTCTAATAAAGGCACCTGGTTTAACATCAAATCAAAAGCTCCTAGTAAACAAATAAATGATGTAAAAAATTGAGGTTATGTTTCATGAGGGCAATTGACAATGACTGTCCACATTACTTACTGTGAAAGAATTTTTAAAGAGGGACAAAAATTGGAGGCTTTGAAATATATTTCACATTGGGATTTTGATTTAAATTGTATTTATTCTAATCAAATCTAGCATATATATCCTGTTACTTCATTTGCTTCCTTGTTCCATTTTAAGTATTAATAACTTTCAGGATCTTTTGCATCACAAATAACTCTTACATTAAGTAATAATTAATTGATGAAATGAACATTGTAGAAAAGTTGCATTTTATATTCTGAAATATTTGCATTTTTAATATCAAGCATCAGGAGTAGGAGTCAAATTTAAATGTTCCTAAAATGCTCACTTTGAGGATTGTCAGTTTTAACTTTAGCATACTTAGTTTAAAATTTGTGTTTGTAACATATATTCCTCTTTGGTTGCAATCAGAATATTTTTTTCATATTTATCTCCTTGAATGGCCAGACTCAATAAATATTCATTGATTACCTAGCTGGCCAAGGCAGTCTCTGATACATTTTAATGATTAAAAATATTATATTCTATTAAAGGACATAAATTCACAAAAAGTAAATTAGTATAGCTTACAATAAGTTATTTCTAGTACACTATTTTGAACAGTTAAGTTAGTGAAAATTACTATATAGATATGAAGCTTAAAAATAGTTAATACAGGAAATAAAATTCTGAGGTTTGAGATACTTGGATATCTCAGAACTGGGGTATGAGTCACACTGAATGCAGTGTTCTATGTGTTTCTATATTAGACCTAGAACTCCAGTTAGACTTAGGATGATTTGTTTAAACAATTTACCATTTCAATAATGAGGTAGGAAAAATTTTTCATCCCTCTACTTTCTTATTATAGTTTGTGTATTTATATTGGGTATCTATTCAGGCAGAATTTTAGAAAAATTAACACCAGTTACTTACCAGAAACTGTGACAGGTACTGGAAAAAATAGAGGAAGTAGCAATGGGGAAAATGGACAAAAGCAACATGGAAATAAATCATTACATGAAATTGAAATAGATAGAGTGAGCTGAAAAGGTATGTGCCTTTTCAGTCAAGGGCAATTTTAATAATACTAAAGTTATCTGCCTCAATTAATTCCCTTGACTAAATAGCAAATCAAAAGCCCAGGTTTATACATATTTGCCATATACTTCTGCATCTTCAAATCACCCTTAGCCTATTTAGGGGATCAAAATGGGGTTATAAAAGAAAAGAAGCCCTAGCTGGCATAGCTCAGTGGATCGAGCATGGGCTGCAAATCAAAGGGTCACCAGTTAAATTCCCAGTCAGGGCACATGCCTGGGTTGTGGGTCAGGTCCCCAATGGGGACCAGGTGAGAGGCAACTACACATTGATGTTTCGCTCCTTCTCTTTCTCCCTCCCTTCCCCTCTCTCTAGAAATAAGTAAATAAAATCTTTTAAAAATAAATAAATGTTTTTAAAAAGAGAAGGAGAAGGAATAAAAGAAAACGTGACTACCACTTCCATTTATGAAAATATGATAGAGTAAATACACTAAAAACCTTAAAATGATGAAGTGTAGAGAAATCCTGGAAAAGTATAAAATAATTCTTATGAAAAAATTCCTGATCTATAAAAAACTAAGGGAAACCTCCAAGAGCTGATATCAAGGAGGAAAGTAAACTACACAGAAATGAAAACAGATTCTAGATATCCTGGAGAAAAGATGATATCAGCAAGAAAGGGCTGAGAGAGGGGCGGAAGCCTCAAGTCCAAGGAATGAAGGGAATCGGAGCAAAACTGCCTAAAAAAGTAGGGCCCTCCAAGACCTGTAGTCTCAGTGAAAACTAAAAATACATAAGTGAGTGAGTGTGTGAGTGAGTGAATGAATGAATGAATGAATGAATGAATGAATGAATGAAAGTCTCCCTGAACAGAGAGATGACCAGGAAGATGGTTTCCCTCAGCCTACGCTCCAGGTGTTAAAAAGGTTTTCTTAAGAATTCATAAACATAAGCCAGTTAAATTCAGGTTTAGATAAAGAAACTACAAAATTTTTGGAGAAAGTTAGACAAGCATTGACTGATAAAACAATAATAATAAACTTTAATTTGGAGATTAAGTACCAAGTGGAGATAAAATGTTGGAAATAGCATATATGAAAAAAGAGAGAGTCTCAAAATTTAGGGTTCCTGGAAATAATTTTTTAAAAGAAGGGTAGTGATATTAACTTTAGATTTTAAGTATTTAAGTTAAATTCTAAGTATAATTATAAAATGGAAAGAAATTTTTAAAATTCAATAAAAGCAAATAAAGGAACAAATAAGCATAGAAAAAAAAGGTTCAACAGAAATATCCTAAAAGATGATACAGTTAAAGTACATATAAATAATCAGAATGAATGTCAATAAATAAAACTTACTAATTAAAAGAGATTATTGCTTAGATTAGATACACTAACCTATATGTAACATAAAATATATGTAAATATGTTTAAATATAAAGATACAAAGAAATTAAAAATATAAAAACATTTCTTTTTTTATTTTTTGCCATTTTATTTTTTATATAATTAATTTTATTTAGTTATTTTCAAGTACAGTTTTTTGTCTATTTTTCCCATCCCATCCTCCCCCGCCCCTTGCTCCCCACCTCCCTCCCATTTCCACCCCCCTTAGTTCTCGTCCCTGTGTCCTTCCTATTTGTTCCTCCAAATCCCTCCCCCTTTTTCCCCTTAACTTCCCTTCCTTCTCTCCTCTGGTCACTATCCCCTTGTTCTCTATTTCAGAAAAACATTTCTTTATAAATAAAGAAATAAAAAACCTATCAGGCATGATTAAGTATCAAAGAATATAGACCACATTCTCTAGACAAATTCAATTAAAACAGAAATATATAACAAATAAAACATACATTTTGGAATTTTAAAATGTACTTGTAGATCACAGAAGAGTCAAGAACAAATCATAATAAATCAGAAAAAGTGTGTGTACAGTAATGAAAGCATCAGATTTAAAAATACTATTGTTGCAGTACAAAATGAATAACTCATAAATTGAACATTTATATTAAAAAAGATAAAAAGCTTGAGAGGTTTAATCTTCAAGAGTTAGAAAAGGTAATACTAGGAGTGAAAGGAAATACGAGGAAAAGGACAAAAACAAAAATAAAAACAGAGTTTTGTTTGTAGTTACCAAAAGCCCAAGGCGCGCATAGATAGAAGATCATAGACAGATGACAGATAGATAAATACTTTTACTTCTTAAAATGATCAAATTCTTGTAAGAAGTCACCAGGCCAAGAACTGCAGGGGAAACCAGACTAACTGACTTTTGCCCTGAGGGCTTTCACTCACCCCTGCGTCATCCAACCACACATTGGCGGCTTCTTGGAGCAGGAGACAAAACACAAAACCCAGGGCCCAATCCTACTAATAAATAAATAAATAGAATATTAAACACATGGCACTTCCTAACTGCGAGGCCCTCTGCATACATTAATTTTAAAATCTTTACCAAAACCCAATGCTTTCATTGCTATTAATATTATCTCCAATTTCATAGGAAGAAACCATGGCATAATCTGAGAAGGTGGGTCTTTGAAAAGATAGACAAGATTGACACACTTTTAACCAGACTCATCAAGGAAAAAAGAGAAGGGACCCAAATAAATAAAATCAGAAATGAAAGAGGAGAAATAACTACTGACGCCAAACAAATTCAAAGGATTATAAGGAAATACTATGCACAATTATATGCCACAAACTGGACAACATAGATAAATTCCTAAAACCAAACAATCTTCTGAACATAAATCAGGAAGAATCAGAGAATTTGAATAGACAGATTACACCTAATGAAATTGAAGCAGTAATAAAAAAATTCCCAACAAACAAAAGCCTTGGACCAGATGGCTTCACAGGTGAATTTTACCAAACATTCTGAGAAGAATAACTCCTCTCCTTCTCAAACTATTTCATAAAATTCAAGTGGAGGGAAGCCTCTCAAACTCGTTTTATAATGCCAGCATTATCCTAATTCCAAAACCAGATAAAGACACTGCAAAGTAAGAAAACTATAGGCCAATATCCCTGATGAACATAGATGCTAAAATCCTCAACAAAAATTAGCGAACTAAATAGAGCAATACATCAGAAAAGATCATACACCATGATCAAGTGGAATTTATTCTAGGAATGCAAGGTTGGTGCAACATTCACAAAATCAATAAATATGATTCACCACATAAACAAAATGAAAGATCAAACCACATGATCATATCAATAGATGCAGAAAAAACTTTTGATAAAATCAAGTACCCATTTATGATCAAAACTCCCAAGTGGGAGAGGAAACATACCTAAACATAATATAGGCCGTACACGACAAACCCACTGCTGCATTACACTCAAAGGGCAAAAACCACGAGCATTCCCCTTAAGACTAGGAACAAGACAGGGATGTCTGCTTTCACCTCTCTTATTCAACATAGTATTAGAAGTCCCAGCCACGGCAGTCAGACAAAAAGAAATAAAAGGCATCCAAATTGGAAAGGAAGTAAAACTGTCATTATTTGCAGAGGAGATGATATTATACATAGAAAGCCTTAAAGATTTCACCAAGAAACTACTAGATCTAATAAATGAATTCAGCAAAGTAGCAGGGTACAAAATTAATATCCAGAAGTCAGTTGCATTATTATATGCTAATAATGAACTAACAGAAAGGGAAATTAAAAAAACAATCCCATTCACAGTTCCCATCCTCTTAAAAAGAATAAAATACCTAGGAATAAACCTAACCAAGGAGGTAAAAGACCTATACTCATAAAATTATAAGACACTGAGGAAAAAAATTGAAGAACATACAGGTAAGTAGAAACATACCATGTTCATGGATAGGAATAATTCACATTATTAAAATGTCTGCACTACCCAAAGCAATCTATAGATTCAGCACAATTCCTATCAAGATCCCAATGCTGTATTTCACAGAACTAGAACAAATATTTCAAAAAATTATATGGAACCACAAAAGGCCCCATATAAAACAGTGATCCTTAAAAAGAACAAAGTTGAAGGAATCAAACTCCCTAATATCAAACAATACTACAAGGTCATAGTAATAAAAACAGCCTGCTACTGGCATAAAAACAGACACATAGATCAGTGGAACAGTATAGAGAGCTCATAAATAAACCCACATTTTTATAGTCAATTAACATTCAACAGAGGACATAACCACATACAATGGGCTAAAGATAGTTTCTTCAATACATGGGAAAATTTGACAGATACCTACAGAAAAA
The DNA here is from genome assembly GCF_021234435.1 of Artibeus jamaicensis. Taxonomy (NCBI): domain Eukaryota; kingdom Metazoa; phylum Chordata; class Mammalia; order Chiroptera; family Phyllostomidae; genus Artibeus; species Artibeus jamaicensis. Next base: position 14,157,554 of record NW_026521844.1, on the reverse strand, counting down.
TGGGATTACATCACCTCCTTGTTTCACACATAAGAATAAATTCAAAATGGATCAAATACTTAAATATAATACCAGAAACCATAAAAAATCCTAGAAGAAAACATAGGCAGTATAATCTCAGACATTGCTTGTAGAATTTTATTATCAGATATATCTCCCCAAGCAAGGGAAACAAAGGAAAATATAAACAAATGGGACTGCATCTAACTAAAAAAAAATTGCACAGCAAAGGAAATCTTTAACTAAATAAAAAGATAACCCACAGAATGGGAGAACATATTTGCCAATACATCTGACAAGGAGCTTAATATCAAAAATTTATGAAGAACTTATAAAACTCAATACCAAAAAACCCCACAACCTTTTAAAAAGGAGCAAAGGAACTAAATAGACACTTCTCCAAAGAGGACATGTAAATGGCCAATAGACATGTGAAAAGATTCTCAAAGTCACTAATCGGAGAAATGCAAATTAAAGCCACAATGAAATACCATCTTACACCTGTTAGAATGGCTACCATCAATAATTAGGCAGAGGATGTGGGTAAAGGAGACCCTTCTTCACTGTTGGTGGGAATGCATATTGGTGCTGTCACTGTGGAAAACAGTATGGAGATGCCTTAAAAAATTAGAAATGAATCTGCCTTTTGACCCAGTGATCCCACTTCTGGGAATATTTTCAAAGGAACCAAAAACACTAATTTGAAAGAACATAAACACCCCTATATTTGTTGGAGCATTATTCACAGTCACCAAGATATGGAAGCAGCCCAAGTGTCCATCAATAGATAAGTGGATAATACAACTATGGGATATTTGCATAATGGAATTCTACTTGCTCATAAAAAAGGAGAAAACTTTACCCTTTGTAACAGGATGTATGGATCTGGAGAACATTATACTAAGTGAAATATGCCAGTCAGAGAAAGACAAATACCATATAATTTCACTTATATGTGGAATCTAATGAACAAAGTGAACTGACAAGCAAAGCAGAGACAGGCTCATGGATGGAGAGCAGGATAACAGCTAAGGGACAGGGAAGGAGGTTAGGGGTGGAGGGATTGAGCAAAAAGCAAAAAGGACTCATGGACATGGACAACAGAGTGGTAATTGCTGAGAAGAGTGGAGTATAAGTGGACTAAATGGAAATAGAAAAATTCAATAAAAATTTGATAAAAATAAATAAATAAAAGTTAAAATTATAATTAGTTTAGAAGATAGTATAAAATGGTATCGGTGTGACCTCTGGATGGAAAAGTAAATAGGTGCAAACCATAGAGAAAATTATTGATGTTTGGTCCCATTAAAATAAAAATGTATGCTATTTAAAAGACTATAAAAAGAGTGTAAAGAGTCAAATAATTCATTTTCTGTTGGAAACTGCTCTGCCTGGTTTCAGGAGTTGTAACTGCCCCCAGTGGCTAAGGCTGAGTGAGTGACCTCCTGACTGAGAGCCACTAAGGAGACAAAGCTTGTCTCTGGCAGCAGCGCTGCTTCTGCTTCATCCCCTGCCCCCAACACTTGGTCAATTAGCCAGAGACGGGTAAGACCCCTCAGAGGAAGGGCAACCTAAGCCAGGCACAATCACTTGGGAGGCCATCAAGGAAGGACTCCAGGGGGGAGGTGTGTGGCTGCAGCAAAGAGGTTGTGATGGACCCTCGCCCCCTGGTTATTCTGACATAGCCTGAGTCCCCATTTCCATCTGGGAGAAGTGCTTCCTGGCTCTAATCCACTTAAGCCTCAAAACCTATGACTGGGAAGGAAGTGCAGCCCTTTGCTGGCTAGAGCAGGATCCGGGGTGATTGGGCATAAGAAAGAGTTCACAAAGTCCTGTGAAGCCTGCTTTGCTAAGAGTATTTTCATTCATATGATAAGGGTCCATGCAGGAAATCAGTATGTTTCCCAAAGTTTTTGCAACCCCCTTACCTGACAGACACTGACTCAGATTAAGCCCTCAGATTTCTTTGAAATGTTATCTATTGTTTGATCCTTGCCACCTGACATTGAATGATGAGCTTTACCTGTATTTCTGTGTGCTCCAAATCTAATAAAAGTCATTGAAGAAGAGATTCTTGGTTCTTCTCCTGTGAGAGACTAACCACCTTTCCTCCCCAAGCAGATCATGTCTTTGTAGTTTTATTTTCACCCGTGGTGGACAGGGGGACTTGCAGGTGAAGTTGCCCCCACAATTTTCAAAACATATAACTAATGAAATTTTAGTATCCAGAATGCATAAATGACATCAGTACAAATCAACAAGAAAGGAATTGATAGAAGTAGGTAAAAGTCTTGAACAGACATTGCACAGAAAAGAAGCCTAATTCTTTGAAGCATGTGAAAAAGATCCACCTCAAAGGCCACCAGAGAAACTCTAAAACAAAAATGAAAGGTCTTCTTCCACAGGGGAGACTGACAGTAATTTAAAGGTTAATAATATTAAGTCTTGTGAGAATTATGAACAAACTGGATAATTATATACAATTCCAAGGAAAGTTAATCAATGAAAGAAACTTGGATAACAATTCAGCAAAACAAAATGAGAAATGTACATCTCTTATGATTCAGCAATTGTATACCTAGGTATGATCTCAAGACTATAAAGTCTAGAGAAACTTAGATGTTCAAGAAAACACACACAAATGTTTATAGCAGCACTGTTGTGGAGAATAAACATGCCTATTAACAGTCAACAGTTAAACTGTGGCATAATCCTACCATGCAATATCATAGAGCCATCTGCATTAATCCTGATAATTATAAAAAATAGTTAAGATGCACTATATTACATATTACAATTTACTTCTTATAAAGATGAAAAGGTATGTAGAACCTGTAAAGAAAGTTAAGTAAATGAAAAACATAAACTTCAGGATACTACTCAACTCAGAATACAAGGGAAGCACTTGATAGGCACAAGTAATGTATGAGGTAATGACAATGTTCTTTCTTGAATTGAAGGAGGTTACATCAGTAACCTCCCAATAACACTATTTTAACATTATTTTAACTTATAACATTATTTTCCATACCCTATAAATATGTGGCAATATGTAGTCAATAGTTAATGTAAATGACTTTTAATGCAAATTATTTTAAAAGCATAAAATGTAGCAATGATATATTTTATTTTTTAATTATTGTTCAAGTACAGTTTTCTGTCTTTTATTTTAAAAGGAAAGAAAATAATAGAGTAAAATAAATAGATAAGTTAAATAATATATTTCAAAAAGAAAGGAGAAAAAGAAACAATAAAGAAAATTAATAGAGCCTATAGCTTGTTCACTGAACTCTCTAATTACAAAATATATAGGTAATGCAGGATCTTTTAAGGGATAAAAAGGAGGCATAAACAAGTAATACTGGAAAAATGGAAGTCATGGTAGATAAAGCAGGAAAAAAGCATCACTTGGAAACTTTTCATCAGTATGGTTCAAAATTTAGATGAGTGAAAACCAAACTCATGGATAGAATGGATTGGTGCTTGGCAAAAGCAGAGATGGGGCAGAGGGGTGTGAAATGGTTGAAAGTGGTCAATAGCCACAAACTTTGTTATAAAATAAGTAAGTCCTGAGAACATAATGTACATGGTGACTATAGTTACTATAGTTAATAATACTGTATAGTATATTTGAAAGTTACTAAAAGAGTAGATCGTAAAAGTTCTAGTAACAACAAAAAATTTGTAACCGTGTGGCAATGATGCAATAAATGCATATATAGAGCTCTTATGTTGTACACATGAAACTAATATAATGTTATGTCAACTATATCTTAGTAAAAACATAAATAAATGGGCATTTTTCTAGAAAAATACAGTTTAGTATTTATGCTCCAGATGAAGCAGTTTAAAACTAAGTCTGTTGTTAAAAACCTCCCCCTGAAGTAAAACCCTATTCCTAGACAAATTTAGAGGTGAGTTCTGCCAAATGCTGAAGAAGTAGAAAGCCCAATTATGTCAATTAATTTCAGTTAGTTGAAATGTAGGTAAATTTCCCTCAATCATTTTACAAACTCACTATAATCTGGATACTAAACTAGATAGCTCTAGGGTGGAAAGGAATAGACAGTGTACTAACTGACAAGGAAGCGGTATCCTAAACCCAATGTTAGCAAACTGAATCCAGCCACGGTTATAAAAAGGAATACACCATGTTCCAATTAGGTTCATCCCAGGAACAGAAAAATTTGTTCTATCACTTAAAAATAATTAATAAATCTTTACATTAATACGTTTCAAAAAGAAAAAGATTATTCTAATAGACTTAAAACATTTCATGAAATTCAGCATCTATACATCAGGTTTAATAATTAACAAGCAAGGATTAGAAGATAACATTGGTTAATAACATTATATAATTTTCAGGTGTACAAGATTATAATTTAATATTTGTATACTTTATTGTGTGCTCACCACCCAAAGTCTAGTTTTCTTCCATAAATTTGATCCACTTCAACCTTCCCCCACCCCCTTTCTTCTCTAGTAACCACAATCCTGTTGTATGTATCTATGAGTTTGTTTTTGTTTTGTTAGTTCATCTGTTACTTCTATTTTATATTCTACATATGAGTGAAACCATACAGCTTTTGTTCTTTTCCATCTAACATTTTATTTAACATAATATCCTCAAGATCTATCCATGTTGTCAAAAATGTCAGCATTTCATCTTTTTATGTCTCTTCCATTTTATATGCCTATAAACCTTATGTTTATATATAATACACACATATATTTTACATATACATATATTTTATCCAATAATCCACCAATGAACACATTGGAGAAAAAACGTCTCTTCAATAAATGATGCTGGAAAAATTGCAGATATATGCAAAAGAATCAAACTAGACTACTATCTTACATCAAACAAGAAAAATAAATAAAAATGGATTAAAGTCTTGAAACAATAAAATATATAGAAGAGACTATAAGCACTAAACTTATGGACCTCAGTCGCACAAGTGTTTGTAAACTTGACCCCAAAAGTAAGGGAAACAAAAACAAAATTAATTAATGAAACTGCACCAACCTAAAAAGCTTATGCACAGCAAAAGAAACCACCAATAAAACAAAAATGCAACCAACCAAATGGAAGCAAATATTTGCAAATAATATCTCCAATAAAAGGTTAATATTCAAAATGTATAAAGAATTCATACAACTCAACAGTAATGATAAGAAAAAAACAACAAATAATCCAGTTAAAAATCCATGGACACAAGACCTGGATAAACACTTTTCCAAGAAAGATATGAAAAGATGATCGATGTCACTAATTATTAGGAAAATGCAAATCAAAACCACAGTGAGACACCACCTCATACCTGTTACAATGGCCATCATCCAAAAGACAAGAAAGGGCTCTGGCCAGGTAGCCCCATTGGTTAGAGTATTTTCCCCATACACCAAAATTGTGGGTTTGATCTCTGGTCAGGGAAAAAATAAGAATCAGTCAATGACTACATAATTAAGTGAAACAAATCAATGTCTGTCTGTCTCTCTCTCAAAAAAAAAATCAATAAATAGAAGTTTTTTTAAAAAGACAACAAACAGTAAGTATTGGAGAGGATGTGGAGAAAAGGGAAACCTTATATATTGTCAGTAGAAATGTAAATTAGTACTGCTACTATGGAAAATCTCTTTAAAGTAAGGGAAAGGATAAGATAGTTCCACTGTTACTCCTTTTGCTTCTTGTACAATCAATCCAAGGCAGCATGGCTGGAGTTTTAAATGAAAGTGTAGTGGAAGGACATCTCAGACATAGGCAGCATTGTAAAAAGGCATGGTGTGTAAAAAATATGAAGTTGTTTCAGTTTAGCTGGACCATAGATTGTGAGAGGGAAAGAGAAGCCAATGAGGGGAGGTAAGACTAGAAATGTGGGCAGAAACCTGGTCTTACATAGCTTTGTGTAAAGATTAGGTTTTACCTTATAGATCAGGGTGTCAAACTCATTTTCACCAGGGGCCACACCAGCTTCATTGTTGCCTTGAAAGGGCCGAATGTAATTTTAGGACTGTATAAATGTAACTACTCCTTAACTAGGGGCAAGGAGCTCAGCACTGCCACCAGATACAAACAAGATGCTGGGCCGGATAAAACAAGGTGGCGGGTTGCATTCAGCCCACGGGCCTTGTGTTTGCCATCTGTACTATAGATGATGAAGAACCGATTTCAAGCCAGAGAGTCTTGTATCCACATTTTACAGTGATCTCCATGGTAACAATGAGGAGAATTTTTTTTTGCTAAGGTGGATGAACCCAGACTTTGTCTTCTTCATTCAGTATCCCCAGTGTCCTCCACTGTGCCTCACAAATAGAAGGTACTCAAAAAAAGGCCAATAATTGAACACTTTGAGCAGGAAAATAAGGACAATGCAATGGATTGGACAGTTTTTACAAAGAGTAAAAGGAAGTATCTGTAGAACTTGGTAATCAATTGAATGTGGAGAGTGATATAAAAGTGTGAACCAAAGATGCTAAGTATTCTGTCTTGGATGACTGGTAATAACACCACTGAGAGAGAAAGTAAATGGAAGAATCCAATTTGAGGCATGAAAGTGTGGTTCCATTTTTGACAGACTGCCTTTGGAGTGCTTGGGAGATACACAGGGAAAGGACTCCCAGGAAATCTGGAAATAAACCTCTCGCATGAAGAAGTCTGGGCTAACATTATATATTTGTAAATACTCACTAACTGCTTCAAGGTCCCAGATCAGTAATTCTGCATGTTAGAAAACATCAAATTCTCTGGTGTAAAGTGAAAATGTCTGTCTTGTTCATGGGGAATGTTCTACATTGCTCACAGGGATTTGTCAGTACTTGGATGCTTTTGCTTTGGAAAGTTTTTGTTTTTGCTTTCTTTTCATTTAGTTTATGTTTTAGCACTCTATCACCACCCATTCATTGATGCCTGCCCCCCCATGCACATATATACTGATTGAGACTATTTTAGTGAAAAATGCTTGTCTGAAGCCACTCCACAACCTTACTGAAGTTTGCTACTTTACCTCAAGCGGTGGGAACTATAAAGAGTGCTAGAAACTAACTGAGCCATTGGCATATCATAACTGTACCGTGAAAACAAGTACAACTAATGTTAACCCAACTGGTTCAAATTTCCCGACTCTTTTATCAAATATTTTGATAACTTACCTCAAATATCTCGGAACTCACTAAATCATTTGTAATCAAAGCACCTCTGTCAAATCCCTTCACTTTAGAACAGTTATTTTGAATTGGAGAATTAAAAATGAGTCAGCTTCCCTCAGATGGAAGAAGGACATTTTGTATCTAAGACAAGATTTTTTCAAGGAACTATTTATAAAAAGTGTATCTTCTGAAAATGCAGATGAATTATGTACCTCTTGACCACGCTGAGAGAGTGGTGGTTCTATGTCAGCCTATTCATTCTTCCATTTTTAAATGCCTTCTCCTTTACCAAACACCTTGTACCTAATTGTGTTCTTAGAGGATTGTCTTTGTAACCAAGGAGGCTGTTCTATGATGGCGTTTTGCTATCATTGCTACTCGGGCTTGGAGGCATCTGAAATCGGCTTCATTCTATGCAGCTACTTGAGATGCCACTGTCTGTGGCAAACCGGCATGAAAGTCAGGAAACTGTTTTGGCCGCCCCTCCTGCATTCTGTTTAGACATTTAGCCGAAACCCAGCTGGCTCTTGTAAGTATCTGCCCCAGAATTAGTCTTCTGTGATCTCTCAATATCAGGTCATAAAACTGGGTCAACTCATGCTAACAATCTGTTTTTCATGTTAATCTTTATCTTCATGTTTCATTTCCCACAGGCTTTGTAACAATAAGCATATATCTCATTCTTTTTTTCCCTTGTATTCAGCCTTTCAGGTTTTCTTTTTAATAGTAATGAAATATTTTAGCAGAACTATGTGTACAAATGGATGGGAAAATAAACATTTCTCATGATTGAACTAGAAGTCACAGTCCAAATATGCAGAGATATACAAAAGTTCATTGAGAGTTATTTGTCACTGATCATTTGCAAGGTCAACACTTCAGTTGAGCGACTATCATTAATATGTTACTGAACAGTATGCACCAAGGACATAAAAACCTACTTGTGAATATTTGCATAGGGCTTATCAAGAAATTATCTTGACACTATGAAAATATATTGAACAAAGTTAAATAGTAATCATTACTAAAAGTTACATTCACGGGTGGAGGCAGCCAAGATGAAGGAGGGAGAGAAAAGGAGAGAGTGAGGTAGGTAGGTAGCAAGAGAGAGTATAAATAGAAGAAAAAGTTGAATAAGAGATATTGAAGAATGGTAGCTTAATTGTAGAAGAAGTGAGTTACCTTATCAAAGGAAATAAAATGAAAAAGATAAAAGAGATATGAATGATGTAAAAACATTTCTATTCCAACCTAAACCCATCGTAAAATCTGAAGTTCCCCTAAGCCGTTCGGATCATTCCTGGTTGATGACTAAATTCAGAGAGAAGTACAAAGAGAGCAGGTCGATACAATGACAGCTGTTAACAACATTTAGTTTCTTATGGAAATTTTATACAGAATATTATAGTAAGGTATTGGAAAATGTGAAAGACCACTAAACAAGTTTTAATTGTTAAAAATGGAAAAATGAATGCGGATTTTAATAACTAAATTAGATCGTGATATATTGTCTCAAGTGAGAAAAGAGTGAAAAATACATTTACAACCACTAACAATGCACAAATAACGTTTGTTCATTAACTTAAATCAGCAGATAATAGTTATTAGCTCCGGAGTTTGAATTACTAGAATAATCTCATATCTAGTCTTCCTGCTCCAGTAGCTACCTGTCTCTAAATCTGTCACAAGCATTTTAAGCTGAAGCAATTACAACATCCATCTACCCAAAAACAGCCAACTAATGTGTAAGGCAAAGCCTGCCGTACCCTTCAGGATCCAGCCTCTGACTCTCTGTGACCTCCTGGCTCACTCACTCCCACCCACACTAGCAATAGCCCTTCTTCATACTCCACCCATGTTCCTGCCTGAGGCCTGTCACTTGCTATTCCTCCATCTAGAACTATCTTTTTTCAGCTATATTTGATTTTCAACAAAGGCTTTCTCTGACCACCCTGTTCTAACAATCCATTCCATCCTCTCCTCTTACTCTGCTCTAATTTTCTCCATAATACATGTCATATTTTATTTTTATTTAGTTTTTTGATGCAGAACAGTACCTATCACATAGTGGACACAATAATTATTTTTGTTAATGAATACTCCCTATCACCAATAATTATCTACCCTTATAGAGTACCTGCTAAATGCCATGCATATTTAGGTTTTTTGTACATATTAACTCATTTAAATTTTTGTAACAATCCTATGAGATAGAGTTGTAACATAAATATTAAGATTTGTCATCCTTTTTTTTATATCCACACTAACAACAGAACTAGTCCCATTTGATAGTCAAGGAAACTGAAGCATTGAGATTTTAACTATGTTGGCAAGAGTAAAGAGCTATTCAGTGAGGCGGCCAGGATTCCAACCCAGGCAGTCAGCAGAGAGTTCCACGTCCTTAACCACTACACTCCACTGCATCTCCATGAACAAATCAATCAGCTTAGCCCAAAACACCTGACATTTGTGCACTGCTTTATGATTTCCAAAATCCGCTTAAATACACGATCCTATATGCTCTACAGAGAAAGTAGTGCCTTTGTCATCTAACTAGAGTGAATTTTTGCTTTATATGATAAATTTGGCATAAGTTATAAAACATCTTCATTTGATATTTAGGAAATATCAGATATATAATGGATGCCAACCCAGTCCCTGAAGAAAAAAAGATAAAATTTATGAAGCAGAGTTCTATCTTCAATATGCTTACATTCTGTTGGGTAAAATAGTAAACTTATCATATAAATTTATAAATATTTGTGATATAACAGAGGTTTATATAATTTCTGTGGCATGTGCATAACTAATTCAGTGTTAGAACAAGTGAAGAAGACTACATAAAGGGGAGTGGAGATGCAGCTTTAGGGCAGAGAGGGGATGAGTAGACCTTTGTTCCACAGAGAAGAGAAAATTGAAAGACATTCCAGGAGGAGAGTTTATCCTGAGCCAAGCATGAAAGCAAGAGTGTGGCATAACTGGGTGAAACAGACAGTTCTGTATGGGGAAATTATGAAGTGGACATGAGAGAATGTCAAGAGAGAAAGGTAAATTTGCTCCAGTTATGAAGAAAATGGAAATTTCTCCTGTACACATCGAGGAGCCATCTAAACAAGAACATCAAATTTAACTCTTCAGGATTGTAGAGGATTGGTATGAGGAAAGATCCAAGGAAGAACCTGAAAACACTGCACTTTTTGGAGTATCCTGGATAAACTCCTGATGTGAATATCAGTAAGAAAGTCCAGAGCCTCCACTGGAAATTCTGTAGCCTTTGCATAGAGTTGGCTTCAAGGCAACTTAGAAAAACAAAAGAGCGCCCAGAGTGCAGTGTGTCCCCTCTTAGGGAGCGCCAAAGGGAAATAAGAAAGTACAGAGGGATATACAAGCCAATTATGATGATGGAGGCCAAAGTCAACTATTTGACCACAGTAGGTCTGGGTGCCTGGATGGAAACTTGGTTGCTTCACTTTTATAAATACTGCCGCTCCAAAAAAAGTGATTGAGTTTTTTTCTTGAACACGAAGTTTTGTTCTTTGCTTTTTTCCCTCCCATACACACAGTAGCAACCAATATGTAAATAACTCTTTAGTAGTTCTTTGAAAAAAGGACTGCTAAGTTAGATGGTTAGGAGTCATGTTAGATAATCAGACAATTGCTCTTTATTTTATTTCAACTTAAAGTCCATTTTAAGTCAACCATTCAGAATTATTTTTAGGCCCTCACTGGGTAGCTCAGTTGGTCAGAGCATTGTGCCGGTACGCCAAGGTTGCAGGTTCGATCCCGGGGCAGGGCACATACAAAAAGCAACCAATGAATGAATAAGTAAGTAGAACAACAAATTGATGCTTCTCTCTCTCCCTTCCTCCCTCTCTAAAATCAATCAATTATTTGTTAACACCATGCCTCAAGATATGCTATTATCTTCATAAAACTTTACAAACCAGAAAAAGAGAATAGCACTGAAGATATTCAATACATCTCTATTGATTTGATACTATTCAATATTTCCAGAATAGAATCTTTATTTTCAGAATAGGTGGATTCTTTTTCTTAATACCTCTGGAAAACAAAATTAGAGGATCAAAATAATGTCTTATGGTTTGTGCAATTTCCTTTTAAATTTTTTTCACTTTGTTTCCTTTAGTTCTCACGAAAACTCCATATGGTGGGTATTACCATGTCTGCCTCACAGATAAGAAAGCTTTGACTTAGAGATCTTTCAACTTGTATTTAAAAGTCATTTTCTAGTGGATAATGTTATCTTCTTTTTTAAAATGTTTAAAAGTGCATTTCTCTATTTTAATAGGTGATCAAGACTCACTGTTACTTCAAATTTATTTACAGAGGTTTAAATGACTCCTTCAGCCACAAAACTATTAGAATATCATCAGGATGCAAATGCATGTCTTTCTACTCCAAGCCTGATATTTTTGTCCACTACCATGTCCCAGAGAAAGCCACCAAATTCACTAGGAATTCAAGTCACTCATAATCAATATTTGATGATTATGTCTTAATCATTCATATTTTATGGTATGTGTGATTATTTTAAAAGTTAAAAATTTTAAATCTTATTAATTCAGGTGGCTTCAATTAAATTATCTAGTATCTAGATGCTAGCCTAGTTCTTATTTATACCTGGAACTAAAGTTTTTCTTAAATTATTACAATATAAAAGATAAATTAAATAAGATATTCATGTCTTATTATCTGACTAGCGTTCCATGTCCTTAAATTTTTATTTATTTTTAAAAGGTTTTTTAAGATTTTATTTACTTATTTTTAGACAGAGGGAGGGAAGGGAGAAGAGAGGGAGAGAAAGATCAATGTATGGTTGCCTGTCACGCAACCCCCACCAGGAATGTGAGTGGCCACTCAGGCATGTGCCCTGACTGGGAATTGGACCGGTGACCCTTCAGTTCACAGGCCAGTGCTCAATCCACTGAGCCACAGCAACCAGAGCCATTTCCTTAAAAATTTAAATGATTTCTGCTATTTTTGTGTATGTAGTCGAGGCAGTGTTATTTAAGAAGGTTTTAGCAATTCCTTGGATCTGACTTCTCTCAGAATTTCTATAGCACACAGTAGGATTAAAAACCATTTTGTAGTCCTAGCTAATTGTTTCTTGTAGCTTGTCAATCAGAATTGAAGCTCCTGTCGAACAAGGGCAGTGTCTCTGTTTTCACTAGAATTCTTCACACCTCCTAGACTAGTAACTAGGCACAGGTTGGCATTTGCTGCATATTTGTTGAGTTCTTAGCAAACTTAAGCTCTTAACAAATGTGGGGCACGGAGTGTTCAAGGAGGGGGGTTGGGGGTCAGTTGATTAATAATGCAAGTTATAAATTATATAGTTAGTGAAAAACTAGCAATATAAAACTTGTACTAAGAAAAAGCTTTCCAACTGTAGAAGTTATTTTATTTAATTGTAAAAGTAATAAAATCACATTTCCTTATCATAACATGTGATTCAGACTTATTACTAATTCAGATTGTCCTTGCATTCAATTAGTAGATTTAATTGTGTTTTAATTTTTTAACATATGTAGAGCCAAGTTTAAAAGATGTGTCTTTTTTAAAACATTCATTAAACTGTTCTTTGCACATCACTGAACTTAGTTAGCATCCTGTAATTCTTATAACTATTATGGAGGAGGCAATTGGCTTCTTTTATGAAGAACTGAAAACAGAAAGTCATCCTTTTGAAATAGAGACTTGAAACTCTGGAGTTTTGTCATTGCTTTCCATTTTACTTGCAGTGATTAGGTTGTTTGAAAACTTCCAACTCAGCATTAAAAAACAGAGCACTCTGTGTTCTGTCAGAGGCACTTATCATGTTTCTCTGATTTCAATTGTACACCCTGAGGGCAGAAATGGAAGTTTTCTATCCTGCATAAAATATAACTCAGGCTCCAAATAATATATAATAAAAGTAATGACAGCACTTTCTCATCACCTGTTTGTGTTTGAAACAACATCAAGGAGATAGTGTCTTGGGAATTTTTTTTAATGTTCATTTGTCTTCACTCCTACTCTTTTTCCTGAGGACATTTTATGTATATTTTTGTTCACTTTGAGAAAATACTGTTATAGTATTTTTAAAGTTAGGAACCACTTGGGCAATATGACCTTTTAGTAGATTTGCTTACTAATTTTCCAAAGTCTTTTTGTTTCCCCCTTTGAAAAGTGCCAGATAAAGCTTGAAGGGAAAAACGTACATCATATGGGACCTGGGCAGTATTCCCCTCCTCACACAACTGCAGCCTTCCCTTGGGAGAATGGTGTTCCTGTTCTAATTGCTACACAGCAAACCAACCCTTGGTTTAATGGCATAATGTAACAACCATTTTATTATGCTCATAGGTCCCGTGGGACCGGGGCCAGGTGCCTCAGAGATGGCTTATCTCTGCTCCATGTCTGCGGCTCTGGAGCATCCAACACTGGAGACTCAGAATGCCTGAGGCCTGAAATCGTCTGGAGGCTCTTGTCTCAACAGTGCTGGTGCCTGAATTAGGATGACTTATAGACCGTCACTGTCGACCAGAGAGCCTATACACCACATAGCCACCTTACATGGGGTGGCCGAACCTCTCATCCAGCGGCTTAGGGCTCCAAGAGATAGTGTTCCAGTGAACAGAGTGAAAGCTGCTTAACACTGTACAGTGCAGCCTCAGTGGGCACACAGCATCACTTCTGCTGTATTCTCAGTGAAAATGGATTCAATGCCCAACAGGACTCAAGGGGACAGGAATAGGATTCTTCTACCTTTGATGGAGGAGTGGCATCTGCAAAGAGAAGATAGACGTGGTCACTTGAGGAAATGAAACCCAGTGAAATGGCCCTTTTGTCTGTATACACATGAGTGGAACATGCTTGATGAAGGACCCTTGTCTAGCTGGGTGGAGTTTTCATCTCTCGTATCAATTAGCACTTGCCACATTTAAACTGCAACAAATGTTCGCTGAACCTGAATTTGAAGTCATCCCATTAAATTCATCCCATTAGTCTTTTCAGTGAGGTCCCAGCGAAACTTTCACTTAATGCCACAGAAACAATAATTTTTGTGCCATTATGAAAATGATAGTGAATATTAATGCTTTAGTTATCTCAGTTGCTGACATAAAATTCCATTCAATTCCTGTATCAGCTTCCTAGAAGGCAGTATTTGCCCAGCACCGACTCTGGCGAGAGGCAGGCCTCTTGTTCAGTCCTGATACACCACCGACGAAGGTGTGTCCTCTAGAAAGTTATTCACTGAGCTGCAGTTTCCTCCTCAGAAAAATTAAGGAAATGCCGCTGACTCAAAGGAACAGACTCGCATCAGCGGAGCCCATGTGGAAAAGCTGTCAAAGATTAGAGACAGAGAGAGTATAAAACAGATAAAGAGGCTAGGTTTTGTTTGGTTTGGTAATTTGTCAATCCAGAAGGAAGTCCTTTCTAATTTTTGACAGAAGCATTATATTCATTAGTGGAGGCCTTTGTGGCAGCTATAAAAGAAGCAAACAAAAAACAAGCACCAATGTAAATGTGACTACTAAGTATACCCATTTCTATCTACTTTGCCTCCGGTTTGCCAGTACAAATAGCAATGAGGCCCCTGTACAGTAAAAGAAATTCATACATATGTAGTGCCAAATTTGGGTTGTACAACACTAAGAACCCTGAGCTACATTGTCAACATTTACTTAAAAAAATCATGTGTGCCTTCTACAGGCTAGAATATGTTGATTCTTAGAAATGCATCAAAGTGTTTTCTTAGCTGTGGAAACATGACATTCATCTTGAAATTTGTTTTCTCAAAATCCTGCAACAGATAGAAGCAACTTAAAAAATCAGTTGAGGTACCTGATTCTTCACTGTGAACTTGCCCTTTTTAGGCCAGAGAAACATATTCCATAGATGTTTAAATTCTGAAGGTGAGAACATGAGACACTCCCTGCAACTGATAAAGAATATGTGGCCCTATGTTGCACCCCAGTCTGTGTGGAGGCAGCTGGCTTTGACAATTCAATTTGCACCAACATTATAAACCATACTTGATCAGAACTAAAAGTGTATCCCATTGGTGCCCATTAGAGAGCAGCAGTGCAGCTTGAAATCATCACCTCATAGAACAAAAAGCATTCTGATTAGGCTGATAACTGACCTGTCTCAGGTATATCTTAAAAGAACTAAGAGGTTGTTCAAAAGGAACTACGCATGACTGTTATCCAAAGAGTTTGTACATAGACACGCACACACACTAGATGCTGCTCTTCCTCCAAATTAAGGACTTGGTACAATTTGCTGCACAGTATTTACTCCCCATGTAAAATATCTCTGACTAATGTTTACTTGGTTAAAATTTCTCATCTGCAAATTAACATTAAATTATCAAGTTAGCTTGAGCCAGCAGGAACACAATCTTTTATTTTCTATTCTTGCAATAAAAATTTTTCTAATAAGATCAACATTCACTGGGTCTTCTCCCATAGGAGTTGTACTCAAAAAGACAAGTCTCCACTTGAAGCTATTTAGCGAACTCCCTACCTAAAAAACGCATTTACATTTCAGTATCTGGCTCTTGTTGCCGGAGTTCTGGAAGCTTTGTCTTGGTCACATGCGTAGCACATTTACAAAGCAGGAATTTTTGTTATTGTTGTTAAATATACATCAGTTCCCTATTTCATTTCTCTCAAAATTAACTTTTTGGTGACCTGCTCAATAATTAGTAGTTGTTAAGATGCAGGGGTTGGAAAAGTGGAGAGGGGGTACAAAGTTTCAATTATAAAGTGAATGACATCTGAGGGTCCAAAGTATAGTAGCATGGTGGCTACAGTGGCTCATACTGTACTGTGTAATTGAAACCTGCTAGAGTAGATCTTAGGTGTTCTTGCCAAAAAAAAAAAAAGCATGGAGGTGATGGATGTGTTAATTAACTTGATTGTGGGAATACTTTACATACATATACATGTATATATATATATGCACACACACCCCTACATATATATACATATATACATACACATGTGCATACATATATATGGATATATGTATATGCATACATACATTTGTCAATTATACCTCAATAAAGCTGAAAAATAATAATAGTTGTCAATTCATCTTGTTGTTTTTTATAGGTCATTAGGGAAATAAAACAGAGATACACACACTTTGCAATGTATTATGTGCACTTTTTTGCCAAATTGTTGAGGGGAAAAAATGAGGATGCGCATTACACATGGATATAATGATTACATGCCATGGGTACTATAATGGGCATGATAATCATGTATAATGCACACAAAATGTAGGTGCACATTATACACAGCAAAAACACGGTGTTTCTGATGCCACAATGCCTAACCCGGGTTTACAGCTGGCCTCTGTTCCTTTATCTTATGATCTAAGAGACAGGAACTTGCCCCCATTTTTTTCCATACTTGTCTTGGTGGAGGAGCAAATCAGGACAAAGTGCACTTCTCGGTCCCAAATTCTGCTTTACCAACCTTTCTCTAGTTCATAACACCCAGGACCCCAAGGGAGATTTAAGCCATTCTTTTAAAATATTTTATCAAGAATCATAAGCCTATAGATTTTGACGAAGTGAAGAACATGCTCCTAGTTTAGTCAATAAACTCCTTTGAGCCCCACAGGGATCAAGGCCTGATAGCTTATCCCACATGTTATCCCTGTTCCATAATCCCTCATTTCCTCCCTTCCAAAATGTACTCTTAAAGCCCTTTCCAGACTTTTATTCTTGCGAGGCACCACCCTTTCCCACAGGACAGTGAGTATCCATTCCCCAGTGCTGAAGTGGCTCTTGCAAATACATTTTCTGCCCATGAGCTTCTCTTCTCCACCTCCTGTAGCTCTCTCCTCCTTCAGCAAGAGAGGACGAGCTCTGGGCTGGAGGAGAGACGATGAGAAACCTGGCAGGTGCTTTTACTCCGGATCATGGCTGATTCTCTTGTAAAGTGTCTGAAATCAAACACAACTTGGCACCAGGGGGATTAATTTCCCTTGAAGAGCATCTTTAGTCTTAAATTAAATGTGTATTCTTCTGCAACTAATGACCTTGATTTTATTCTACATGAAGTAAAACTCTAGCCCTTGTCTCCTCTCCCACCCTAAGATTTATTACAAAGTGCTCCCATATTTAATGAAGATGTTTCTGAGCCATTCAGGCAAATGGCCCATTCTCAGAACACTTTTCTGGTGTACTGGGTGTCTTCACTTTACTAGAAAAGAGGGAGAAGGGAGCTTTGAGAATTTCAAGTCACCCTGCAGTACCTAAAGAAGTACCTTCAACTCCTCTTGGATACATACTAGTACCCTTGCATTTTTAAGACTTTAAGTTGCTTTTAATTCCCAGTATATTTTACACCTCTCCTGTTGAACTCTGGGGTGTTATTTGTTCTGGGGTGGTGAAAAGCCCATGCTCAGATATCCATTCTCATTTCTCCAAACTTATAGTAAATCTGGAAGTCCCAGAATAGAAAACCCAACAAAGAGATGAACCCTGAGCATATTTTTCTAAATAACCTGCCAATGAAAGGTTGGAGGAGGAGTTTCTAGGATTGATATATAATCATAGATAATCAAATGTATAAAATATACCCACAGAGTCTGCCTTAATTCTAAACGTTAGCTCCCTTACACTTATACTGGATATGCTTTAAACTACAAGAAAAATATAAGCAAAGTAATAATGTTATTTTACATAAACATTTGAGTTCTCAGAATTCAACTCTGTGGTCTGTGCAAAAGAGGGAGAAGGCAGCAGGGAGAATGATCTAACTTTATGTAGCTCAGAGGCTCCACCTGCCTTTCCAACTCAAGGAAACAATTGGCTCCTCCATATCATTTCACTTCCTCCCTGTCCCGTAGACTGACAGGGCCCTGAGGAGCTTATTCCAGACTCTTTTTTTTTTATTTAGTTATTTTTCAAGTAGTTTTTTTTTGTCTATTTCTCCCATCCCAGTATTGAATAGAAGTGGTGAAAGTGGACATCCTTGTCTTGTTCCTGATCTTAGTGGAAAAGCTTTTAGTTTTGTCCATTGAGTATGATGTTGGCTGTAGGTCTCTCATAAATAGCCTTTATTATATTGAGGAATGCTCCCTCTATTCCCACTTTGCTGAGTGTTTTTATCATAAATGGGGGTTGTACCTTATCAAAAGCTTTTACTGCATCTATTGAAAAGAAATCAAGGAAGACACAAACAAATGGAAACATATACCTTGTTCATGGATTGGAAGAATTAACATATTCCAGACTCTTTATCGAGACACCTGGGCTGTGTGTACTGGCTCACTGCAAAAATCTTTACTTTGGGGAGTTTTCCATTATCTTTCCAATGTGAGATAAGTTTATGAAATATTTAAAAATTACCTGGATTTTCTGCAAAACAAAATAGAAAGAATGGAATATATTAAGCTTGTTTTTTTGAGTGTGAAATTATGGGTGATCTGTTTTCTGTTATGTCCCATTACTCTAAATTTCTCCAGCATACTCACATAAATATCCATTTCTTTGAAAACATAAAAAATTGAGTTAAAAAACTTAAGAATGATTTCCTGGACAAATCTAAATATTTGTAGTTATATATAGGATACTTCTCTAAGTAAAAATGATTTTTAAAAAGGATTTCAGAGGGAAAGGGTGAAACAAGCACTTTTATTATAAAATTTTCTGAAAATTAGCACAAGTTAGTTATGTGTATATTATATGAAGAAAAAATAGTAAAAAAGTAAAAATTCTAATTCTCATAATTTTGTACCTAATTCTTTCTGAACTAATAGAAAAATCAGAGTAATTAATTCTTAACTGTAAGCCTTCCTTTTGTTTAAGCAGTTCAGAATAGATTAAAATTAGCCTGTTCCTGACTGGTGTAAAGTGGTATCTCATTGTGGTTTTAATTTGCATCTCTCTGATAGCTAATGATATTGAGCATCTCTTCATGTGTCTCTGAATGTTCTGTATGTCCTCCTTGGAGAAGTGTTTGTTCAAGTCCTTTTCCCATTTTCTAATTGGGTTGGGTGTCTTCTTAGAGTGGAGTCGTGTAAGTTCTTTGTATATTTTAGAGATTAAACCTTTGTCTGAGGTACACAATGGAATTCTATGCTGCAGAGAGAAAGAAGGAGCTACTACCCTTTGCAACAACATGGATGGAACTGGAAAGCATTATGCTGAGTGAAATAGGCCAGGTGCTGAAAGACAAATACCATATGATCTCACCTTTAACAGGAAGCTAAACAACAAAACAAACAAGTAAGCAGAAAAAAAAAAACCCAAAAAACAAAGACACTGAAATAGAGAACAAGGGGATAGTGACCAGAGGGGAGAAGGAAGGGAAGTTAAGGGGAAAAAGGGGGAGGGATTTGGAGGAACAAATAGGAAGGACACAGGGACGAGAACTAAGGGGGGGGGGAGGAAATGGGAGGGAGGTGGGGAGCAAGGGGCAGGGGAGGCTGGGATGGGAAAAATAGACAAAAAACTGTACTTGAAAAATAACTAAATAAAATTTTTAAAAAAAATGAATAGATTAAAATTAGCCTGTTCCATTGAGCTAAAACTGTTTTATTCTTATCAAAGTCATCATTATTTTCAGATCAGCACTTTGAAAACAATGACACAGGAATGGAAAAGTAGTCATTACTTACGGAGAACTATTATGGACCAAGTTATGTGTTAGATATTTACACACATTATCTTTGATTTTGCCAAACCTCATGAGGATTATCCTTACTTCACAACTGAATAGAGGGAAGGTTAGAAAGATTAACTTTATTGGGGCCATGTGACTAGTAAATAGAAGGGACACGATTTAAAACAGATTGTTCTGATTCAAATTCTTTCCTGGAATCCAAAATGAAAACAAATAGTATATAAATAGTAATCTATTTTTGAGATTAGAATCAAGATAAGATAGAGGCCGCTTGATCCATTTTTGCCTTGGTAATACTTTGTATTAAGTGCTCTTAGACAAATACTGCCTAATTTCCAGAAGATTGTTTAATTTTTAAATTTAGCAGCAGGGGCAGTAAGAATAAGATTAATTAACTTTTTAAGAAAGTCTTTACCATTTTCCAGGTACTGTTCCAGGTTAAATGAATTAACTCGATTTAACCTCAGAGCAAGATCATTAGGTAATTACTCTTATTATTTATATGTAAGGAGAATTGTAAGATTACTGAAGACTCAAAGAGGCTTTCAGATTAATGGGTCAGAAAACTGAGGCAGCTACAAAACTGTGCTTACAAAACATCTTCAACTTTGTGAGAATAATACTGCAGCATTTTAAAGTATTAAAGTATTCATTTTAATGCTGATGTTAAAGTATTAACATCAGCTACAAAGTTAACTGGCCCTCCTATCCAAGCTGCAAGAATGAGGGCATACAGCGAACTGCTCAAAAGAAATCTAAGTAGTATTCTACGTTCTGTGAGGCATTTGGTCACTAAAATATTATACGCATTTATGAAAGAGAAACAAGCTTCAAGATTTCTGTTATTCTTATTCACTGGTAAATGTCTTTCTAGAAATTGGCAGCATTTAACATTTTCATGTTATAAGCTCTTCAAAAGCAAATTAGCTTTTCAAAGATGACCACTCCCATTAAACTTGTGAATATCCTGAAGTAGGATAATGTGGCTCTGCTTTATTGCTCTTGAGCAATAATTCAAGGAGTGCTTTTGTTGTTATAGTTGTGTCCCTTGAGCCTGTGAAGAAGATCGATCTTTATAATAAACTTATCTAAATGGTTTAATTTGAAGGGAAATAAAGTTACATTTCATATATATCTTAAATGTTATTTTTTGAGTTTTAGTATTTTTACATTTTGGCATTTAGAAGATAAGTTTATCCATTTCCTTATTATTTTTTTAAAAGTGGTTTATCAAATATAGTTATTTTCTTCTAGTCACAAAAAAAGTCTTGATATTTGAGTGTTTGGTGATTGTTTATTTGAGGAATATTGTGTCTCCTATGTATGAATTAATAATGATATTTATAGGCATATCTCTTTCAAAATAAATAATAATTGAATTCATAAATCTAATATGGTAACAATAAAAATTTGAAGCAAATGGTGAAGTACAAATAACCTTTGTATTACATAAGAAATATCTACATAAAACGAATAGACTTGTAGAGATTTCAATAAGTTCCACGAATATGATATTTGAACTATAATAAAATTAAATATTAGTATATATTCCACTACAAACATAAATTATTTATAAAATATTATATTGAGGGAACTGGGACATAAGTTTAAAGAAATAGATTATTGTCCCATCCTTATGAAAATGTAATATTTATTTTTTCTATAAAAAATGAACGTTTATAAAATGATTAACAAACACCAGTTTTGTCATCTTCTTTTGGCAACATTTAGTACATTGAATTCATATTTATATATAGTAGCTATTAGTTGTTCAAACCTGATATTCTTTGTGAGGAATCGTTTGCTCATTGTCTTATAGGTACACAATTTTAAACTATTTGTCCATTAGGTCATTATTAGACTACCAAGGTGTGCAAGTTGTTTCCTAAGGCAACATCATTGCATGGCAAGCAGCACCTGGGGGACATGTGGTAAGTCAAGGAGGAGGGCACTTACAGCTTACGGTAGCAGCCTAGGAAGACTTCAGTGAGGTTGGGACGAGAAGGGTGACAACAGATACAAAGAAACTATTGGGGGAGGTGAGGCCAGCAAGCCAGCAGATGCCAAGCATATATGAAAATAAGAGACCAGAAACCTCATCGGTCACGGAGGAACCAGAAGGTAGGGAGACAGCAGCGGTACAGCAGTCTCTGGGACGGAGCAGGGAGAAACAGCCGGTGCAGGGTAGGGGAACCAGCGCCCTGTGGCGAGAGCCCAACGGCTCCTGGGACAGCCTTCAGCGACCGGAGGGCTCCCTCCCTGGGATTCTTCTGCCGGGCAGGCCGAGTGGCCGAGGCACAGAGGTGTGGAAGAAATTTCAGCCTGCGCGCAAGTTGGGGATCTAGTCGCTCCACACGCAGTGGGGCTGGGCAAGTGCCTGTGGGCGCCTAGGCCAACGTTCAGTGCCCGAAAAGCTCCCTCCCTAGGATTTTTGGGCCGGGGACCTGCCAAGCGGCCCAACCAAAGGGGAGCAGAGGTGATTTCAGTCTGTGCATAGCTCGGAGGTTCAACGCCTGGTGGGAACTGTGTCTGGGAGAGTGCCTAAAGGCGCCTGGGACAGCGTTCAGCGCCCGGACAACTCCCTCCCTGGAATTTTTCTGCCAGGCAGGCCGAGTGGCCCAGGCACAGAGGTGTGGAAGAAATTTCAGCCTGCGCGCAAGTTGGGGATCTAGTCGCTCCACACGCAGTGTGTCTGGGCAAGTGCCTGAGGGCGCCTAGGCCAACATTCAGCCCCCAGAAAGCTCCCTCCCTAGGATTTTTGAGCCGGGGACATGCCAAGTGGCCCAACCAGAGGGGAGCAGAGGTGATTTCAGTCTGTGCATAGCTCGGAGGTTCAACGCCTAGTGGGAACTGTGTCTGGGAGAGTGCCTAAAGGCGCCTGGGACAGCGTTCAGCGCCGGACGACTCCCTCCCTGGAATTTTCCTGCCAGGCAGGCTGAGGGGCCCAGGCAAAGAGGTGTGGAAGAAACTGCAGCCTGCGCGCAACTTGGAGATCTAGTCGCTCCACACGCAGTGTGTCTGGGCAAGTGCCTGAGGGCGCCTAAGCCAACGTTCAGCGCCCAGAAAGCTCCCTCCCTAGGATTTTTGGGCCCAGACCGGCCAAGAGACCCAACGAGAGGGGAGCAGAGGAGATTTCAGCCTCCACACAGTTCTGGGACCAGCACCCGGCGGGGTGCTGCTATATCCCTAGGGGTTTTTTGGGGTTTTTGTTTGTTTGTTTGTTTGTTTGTTTGTTTTTGCCAGAGGTTGGCCAGGGGACCCAGACAAACACAGGAGCAGAAGGGATACACACCACGCAGCGTGCCATGACGAGCACACAGAGTTTCTAGGTCTGCGCCCAGTCCTCAGATCGGCTCCCGGCTTCCAGTCTACTCCCCCTCAGACTATCTGGAAGCCCGGGACGCTGAGGGGTCCTGGGAAAAGAGCTGAGACCCTCAACCCCCTCCCTTTCTGGCCAAGCAAGGTGGGGGGCCAGGAGAGACTTGTTTGATAGAGTTTACAGAGAGGGTGCGGAGGACAAAGGGCCCCAACCAAAGACTCTGTGGTTGCCAGCCCAGGAGAACTCAGAGGTACAGCCTGGGGCTCTGAATCCAGTAGACACGACAGCCTGGTCTGCTTCACACCAAGCTTGGCAGCGAGCCCAGGACTGGGCAGAGGGTCTGGGGCCTCCCAACTGAACGGAGCAGGCCTGTGCTCAATCCCGAGGGAACCAGGCAACTAGGCCGGTGCAGGTGCCTGCAAACATAGCAAACCAGACTATGGCAGTAACCCCTGGGTGGGGAGCTCTGTGAGAAAGTCCTAGTTCCCCATTGTAGGGAGCTGGGGGAGAGACGCCAAGTGTCTGGATCCTGAGAGGGGCTGGCTGAAAAAAACACAACAATCGACCCTCAGCCAACTGCAACCAGAAAAACCGGTTCGGCTAGTTTGAAGCCAACAAGTGACATTCCTTTTTTTTTGAGGTTGTTTTTGAGAGATTATTTTGGTGCATTTTTTGTTTCTTGTTTTTTTTACTATATTTTATTTTTATTCTTTTTTTTATTTACCTTTCTTCCTTCTCCATTCCTTTTCTTTATCTTTTTGCTTTTTTAAAGTAATCTGTTATTTCTTTAAAACTTTATTACTGTTTCATCTTTCCATACTTTTGTCCTCTTTTCCCGGATTTTCTGTTTTATTTCTTTTTCTTTTCTTTCTAAACTTATTGCTCTTTCTTCCATTTCCCTACCATTTTTTTTCTTTCTTCCTTTTATTTCTTTCCTTATCATTTCTTTCTTTTACCCACAAGAGTCACAATCAACTTGAAAATATAAAAAGACCAGAGCTGGACCCATAGAAGAGACCTCCCAATAGTAGAGCCAGAGAGACAAATTGCACATTGTTGTAGGAGAGAAGCCACAAGTTGCTGCATATTTGCGTAGGTGGAAGCAGAGAACAACAGGATAACCAAAAGAGGCTGCACCATTGAAACTCACAGGCATTCCACCACAAAAGTTCATACCATAAACCCAGGGTGTCAAAACAGATTAATCTAAGAAGCTGAGGCTAACAAGAAGAGTCTCACAAACAATGGGAAGACAAAGAAACAATCCCCAAATGAAAGGAAAGGAGGAATCCTCAGAAAGAATGTTAGATGAAACAGAGGCAAGTCAACTATCAGATACTGAATTCAAAGCACTGGTGATCAGGAAGTTCAAAGAGCTCACAATCAGCTACCAGAAACTACAGGGAAGTTACAATGATCTCACTGTGAACTATATCAACATGCAAAAGGAAATGGAAATTATTAGCAAGGGCCAAGAGGAAATGAAGAATACAATTTCTGAATTAAAAAACACAGTGGAAAGCATTAAAAATAGGGTGGATGAAACAGAAGATCGGATTAGTGAATTGGAGGACAAAGTAGAAAGCATCTCACAGAAAGAACAGGAAAGGGAAAAGAGGCTCAGAAAGAATGAAGAGAGATTAAGAGAAATGCAAGACAATATGAAACGTAATAATATCAGAATAATAGGAATACCAGAAGGAGAAGAAGAAGAACAAGGGATAGAAAACATATTTGAAAGAATAAAGAGAGAAAATTTCCCTAATTTGACAAAAGAAAAAGTCACACAAATCCAGGAATCTCACAGAGTCCCATTCAAGAGGAACCCAAAGAGGCCCACTTCAAGACACATCATCATTAAAATGGCAAACTTCCAAGACAAAGAGAGAATCTTAAAGGCAGCAAGGGAGAAAAAAGAAATAACATACAAGGGCATCCCAATAAGGTTAGCCACTGACTTCTCAATGGAAACACTCCAAGCAAGAAGAGATTGGCAAGAAATATTCCAAGTAATGAGAAACAGAGGCCTACAACCAAGGCTACTTTACCCAGCAAGGCTCTCAATCAAGATAGAAGGCCAAATAAAGAGCTTCCAAGACAAAAAGAAGTCTAAAAGAATTTGCTGCCACCAAGCCAGCTCTACAAGAAATACTAAAAGGTCTGCTTTAAGGAAAGGAAGGAAAAGAGACAGACAGAGAGGAACACAGGTACAAAAATGGCAATGAACAAGTACCTATCAATAATAACCTTAAATGTAAATGGATTAAATGCTCCAATCAAAAGACACAGAATAGCGTCATGGATAAGAAAGTATGACTCACACATATGCTGCCTACAAGAGACCCACCTCAGGACAAAAGACCATCACAGACTAAAAATCAAAGGCTGGAAACAAATTTTCCAAGCAAATGGACAAGAAAAAAAAGCTGGGGTAGCAATTCTCATATCAGACAAAATAGACTTCAAAAAAAAAGCCATAAAGAGTGACCCAGAAGGTCACTTCATAATACTCAAGGGAAGAATCCACCAAGAAGACATTAACATCATAAATATATATGCACCCAACATAGGAGCACCAAAATATATAAGGAAAATCTTAGAGGAATTCAAGAAAGATATAGACAGCAACACAATTATAGTGGGGGATTTTAACACCCCACTATCAAAAATGGACAGATCTTCCAAACAAAATATCAACAAAGACATTGCGGCATTAAACAACACCCTTGATGAAATGGACCTAACTGATATATACAGAGCTCTTCACCCCAAAGAAGCTAAATACACATTCTTTTCAAATGCACATGGGACATTCTCAAAGATAGATCACATGATAGGGCACAAAACAAGCCTCAACAAATTCAAGAATATTGAAATCATACCAAGCATTTTCTCTGACCATAAGGGACTGAAACTGGAAACCAACCCCAAAGGAAAAAACCCAAAACACCCAAAATCATGGAGACTGAACGGTATGCTATTAAACAATGAATGGGTCAAGAATGAAATTAGGGAAGAAATCAAAAAGTTTCTGGAAACAAATGAAAATGATCTCACAACAACCCAAAACTTATGGGATACAGCCAAGGCAGTCCTGAGAGGGAAGTTTATATCAATACAGGCCTACCTAAAGAAAACAGAAACATTTCAAACAAATGACCTTACTCTACGCCTGCAAGAACTCGAGGAACAACAACAAAAACAGCCCAAAGCAAGTAGAAGGAAGGAAATAACTAAGATCAGAGCAGAACTAAATGACATAGAGACTAAAAGTACAATTCTAAAGATCAATGAATCCAGGAGTTGGTTCTTTGAAAAAATAAACAAAATAGACAAGCCTTTAAGTAGGCTCATCAAGAAAAGAAGGGAACGGACACAAATAAACACAATCAGAAATGAAAGAGGAGAGATTACAACTGATACCACAGAAATAGAGAGGATTGTAAGAAATTACTATGAAGAACTGTATGCCAAGAAATTTGAGAACCTAGGGGAAATGGACACATTTCTAGAAAAATATAATCTCCCAAAACTCAATGAAAAAGAAGTAGAACACCTGAATAGACCAATAACAGCAAAAGAAATTGAAGCAGTAATCAAAAAACTCCCATCACACAAAAGCCCTGGACCAGATGGATTCACAGGAGAATTCTACAAAGCATTTAAGGAAGAGCTAACCCCCATTCTTCACAGACTATTCCAAAAAATCCAAAAGGATGGAAAACTCCCTAACTCCTTTTATGAAGCCAGCATCATCCTAATTCCAAAACCAGATAGAGATACAACAAAGAAAGAAAACTTCAGGCCAATATCGCTGATGAACATAGACACTAAAATCCTCAACAAAATATTAGCAAATCGCATCCAACAATATATCCAAAAGATTATACACCCTGACCAAGTGGGATTCATCCCAGGGATGCAAGGATGGTTCAACATTCGCAAAACAGTAAATGTAATTCATCACATAAACAAAAGCAAAGACAAAAACCACATGATCATATCAATAGACGCAGAAAAAGCTTTCGATAAGGTACAACACCCATTTATGATAAAAACACTCAGCAAAATGGGAATAGAGGGAACATTCCTCAATATAATAAAGGCCATTTATGAGAAACCTACAGCCAATATCATACTCAATGGACAAAAACTAAAAGCTTTTCCACTAAGATCAGGAACAAGACAAGGATGTCCACTTTCACCACTCCTATTCAATATAGTATTAGAAGTTTTGGCCACAGCGATCAGGCAGGAAAAGGAAATAAAAGGCATCCAAATAGGAAAGGAGGAAACAAAATTGTCACTGTTTGCAGATGACATGATAGTGTACATGGAAAATCCTATAGACTCTACCCAAAAACTGCTCAAACTAATTAATGAATTTGGCAAAACAGCAGGATACAAAGTCAATATCCAGAAATCAAAGGCATTTTTGTATACAAACAATGAATCAGCAGAAGCAGAAATCAAGGAAAAAATCCCATTCGATATAGCAAAAAGAAAAATAAAATATCTGGGAATAAACCTAACCAAGGAGGTAAAAGACCTGTATGCAGAAAACTACACAGCACTGAAGAAAGAAATCAAGGAAGACACAAACAAATGGAAACATATACCGTGTTCATGGATTGGAAGAATTAACATCATCAAAATGTCCATACTACCCAAAGCAATATACAGATTCAATGCAATACCTATTAAAGTACCAATGGCGTATTTCACAGACATAGAACAAACACTTCAAAAATTTATATGGAATCATAAACGAGCCCGAATAGCAGCTGCTCTTTTGAGAAAGAAGAACAAAGTAGGAGGGATCACAATACCTGATATCAAACTGTATTACAAGGCCACTGTAATCAAAACAGCCTGGTACTGGCATAAAAACAGGCACATAGACCAATGGAACAGAACAGAGAGCCCAGAAATCAACCCAACTCTCTACAGTCAATTAATATTCGACAAAGGGGGCAGTAACATAAAATGGAGTAAAGATAGCCTCTTCAGCAAATGGTGTTGGGAGAACTGGACAGCTACGTGCAAAAAAATGAAACTTGAGCACCAACTTACACCATACACCAAAATAAATTCAAGGTGGATAAAAGACTTAAATATAAGCCATGACACCATTAAAGTCCTAGAGGAGAACATTGGCAAGAAAATCTCAGATATTCCACGCGGCAACATTTTTACGGATATGTGCCCTAGAGCAACGAATATAAAGGAAAGAATAAACAAATGGGATCTCATCAAAATAAAAAGCTTCTGCATGGCTAAAGAAAACAGTATTAAATTAAAAAGACAACCAACTGTAGGGGAAAACATATTTGCCAATGATACCTCAGACAAAGGTTTAATCTCCAAAATATACAAAGAACTTACACGACTCCACTCTAGGAAGACATCGAACCCAATTAAAAAATGGGAAAAGGACTTGAACAGACACTTCTCTAAAGAGGACATACAGAATATCCAGAGACACATGAAGAGATGCTCAATATCGTTAGCTATCAGAGAGATGCAAATTAAAACCACAATGAGATACCACTTTACACCAGTCAGGATGGCTATAATAGACAAAGCAACAAACAACAAATGTTGGAGAGGGTGTGGGGAAAAGGGGACCTTAGTTCACTGTTGGTGGGATTGTAGACTGGTACAACCATTATGGAAAACAGTATGGAATTTTCTCAGAAAAATAAAAATTGACCTGCCTTTTGACCCAGCAATTCCACTGCTAGGATTATACCCCAAGAATCCTAAAACATCAATTTCAAAGAACCTATGCACCACAATGTTCATAGCAGCACAATTTACAATAGCCAAGAGTTGGAAGCAACCTAGGTGCCCATCAGTAAATGAATGGATCCAAAAATTGTGGTACATATACACCATGGAATTTTATGCAGCAGAGAGAAAGAAGGAACTACTACCTTTTGCAACAACATGGATGGAACTGGAAAGCATTATGCTGAGTGAAATAGTCCAGGCATTGAAGGACAAATACCATATGATCTCACCTTTGACAGGAAGCTAAAGAATAAAACAAACAAGCAAACAGAATAAAAACAAAGACGCTGAAATAGAGAACAAGTGGGCAGCGACCAGAGGGGAGAGGGAAGGGAACTTAAGGGGAAAAAGGGGGAGGGATTTTGAGGAACAAGTATGAAAGACACAGAGATGAGTACTGGGGGGGGGGGGGAAGGGGAGGGAGGGGGGAGACCGGGCGGGGGGGGGGGGGAAGAGAAAAAAAATGTACTTGAAAAGTAACTAAATAAAATTTAAAAAAAAATGTAAAAAAAAAAAAAAAAGAAACTATTGGATATTTGAGCAATGCAGGTAACTTTTTCACGCTGCACAAGTTTCAACTATTTATGATGGTAAATAGAAAGGATTCCTTTCCGTCATTATTTATTTTAGGGAAGAAGGTATTTGTGGGTTCACAATGATTAATAAAATAAATGTTTGTCATGGTATTTGATAATTATGCTCTTTCCCCTCCAACATAAAGTCAGCCAAGTAATACTGGTGGAAGCAAAGTATGATAAATGTATTTACTTACCCTTCCATAGTAACCTCTCTAACAGAGGTGTGCTAGGCTTAGATGGTGGCGTCACTTAGACACCGTCTCAAAGCCACATTAGGCTGTCCAGGCTGGAGCCACTCAGCCGGGCCACTAGCAAGCTGGTACGCCAAATGCAGGGTCCAGGTGTGCCAGTACTGTTACATCCTCAGTGTTGGGGCAGCCAGATGGAGCTGGAACTTGGTCACCTCAGAATTATTGTTTTCTGCTGGGCCACAACGTGATAAAGTTTGGGAAGTTCTGCTTCTGAATCATGTCTCTGACATTTAAGGTAGCCAGCACTAAAGGTGCTGTCTAAGTCACATAAGCTTTCCAAGCTGTCAGTGGAGTTTCTTATATTTTTTAAATTAAATTTTTTATTCTGAAATAATATTACAGTTGATCCTTGAACAATTGCAGGGGTTAGAGGTGCTCCTCCTATACAGTCGCAAATCCATGTATAACCTCCAACTCCCCCAAACTTAACTACTAATAGCCTACTATCTTACTGATGACATAAACGGTGGATTAATACACATTTTGTGTGCTATATGTGTTATATGCTGTACTCTTACAATAAATTAAGTGAGAGAAAAGGAGATAATAAGAAAAAATGTGCCCTCCCTGGTGTGGTTCAGTGGATTGAGTGCTGGCCTGTGAACCAAAGGGTCTCCAGTTTGATTCCCAGTCAGGGCACATGCCTGGATTATATATGTAAACCCAGGTGTGTATATAAATCCACCTCCCCAAATATATAGAAATACACACACACACATATATATATATAACATATATATATACCAGGAGGCAGTGGATCTTAGTATTCTTAGCATCACAGATGTCTTTGAGAAGATGATAGGGGTTGGTGTCAGTTTGAAAACTCATCTTTCTTTCATAGTACCATTTAATTGCCTCTTCATGGCAGAGAAACTAGCTGGAATTTCTGGATGACAAAACAAGCTCAAAACAACCTCTAAGCCAGAGAAAGAAAAGCAGAGAAAGAAAACTGGGAACTTTGTTTTCCAGAGATGTTTGCCTAAAAAGCCCTCTGTCCCTCCTAAGGAAGAGCTCTGTGTGCGTGTGTGTGTTGAGAGAATAGTATTCTAGAAGGCCCTGCTTTGGCCTTAGAGGAACTGAGAGAGAGCTACAGCAGGGCTGAGTTTCTTTTCCTTGATGCTGTGGACAGCACTCACTGCTGGGAATACACAGAAGCACATAATGCTCTTAAGAAGGATGAAAACTCCCACTGTTGTTCTGCTGCTGCAGAGACCTCTCATTCTTTTTGCTGCTGGAAAAAACAACATATGGACCTGACACATGAGGAGGGAAAGAGTCATGAGCAAGAAAGGAAAAAAATACAGCTAAGGAGAACCAGCAACAAAGAAGAAGACTCTAAAGTAGTTACTGGGGAAATAGAATTTTTAGAAGCTACAGATGACAACATTGACAAAAACAGAAATAATAGAAACAAATGCTCTGGCCCTGAGTGACATGACTCAGTGGATTGACTGCCGGCCTGCAAACCAAAGGGTCTCTGGTTCAATTCGCAGTCAGGGCACATGCCTGGATTGTGGGCCAGGTAACCCAGTGTGGGGCATGAGAGAGGCAACCACACATTGATGTTTCTCTCTTTCTCCCTCACTTCCCCTCTGTAAAAATAAATAAATAAAATAAAAAACAAAAATTACATGATCATATCAATAGATGCAGAAAAAGCATTTGTTAAGGTACAGTACCCATTTATGATAAAAACACTCAGCAAAGTGGGAATAGAGGGAGTATTCCACAAAATAATAAAGGCCATAGATGAGAGACCTACAGCCAACATCATATTCAATGGGCAAAAACTAAAAGCTTTTCCACTAAGATCAGGAACAAGACAAGGTTGTCCACTTTCACCACTTCTATCCAATATAGTATTGGAAGTCCTAGCCACAGCAAGCAGACAAGAAAAGGAAATAAAAGGCATCCAAATCGGAAATGAGGAAACAAAACTGTCATTGTTTGCAGATGACATGATAGTGTACATGGAAAATCCTATAGACTCCACCCCAAAATTGCTCAACCTAATAAGTGAATTTGGCAAAACACTGGGATACAAAGTCAATATTCAGAAATCAAACATGTTTCTGTATACCAACAATGAAACAGCGGAAGCAGAAATCAAGAAAAAAATTCCATTCAATATAGCAAAAAGAAAAATAAAATACCTAGGAATAAACCTAACCAAAGAGGTAAAAGACCTGTATGCAGAAAACTACACAACACTGAAGAAAGAAATCAGGGAAGACACAAACAAATGGAAACATATACCTTGCTCATGGATTGGAAGAATTAACACAATCAAAATGTCCATACTACCCAAAGCAATTTACAGATTCAATGTAATACCTATTAAAGTACCAATGGCATATTTCACAGACATAGAACAAACACTTCAAAAATTTATATGGAACCAGAAATGACCCCAAATAGCAGCTGAATTTTGAGAAAGAAGATCAAAGTAGAAGGGATTACAATACCTGATACCAAACTCTATTACAAGGCCACTGTAATCAAAACAGCCTGGTATTGGCATAATAAAATCTTTTTTAAAAAAAGAAACAAACATTCAAGAAGATTTATTGTGGCACTGAAAATATTTTTTGTATCCCCCCCAAACAACAGTAACAAAGTCAATATATGAACTATAAGTGAGAATAATCACTTGCTAAGAACCAAAAATGATAGCATAGAAAATCAAACAGAAGAAATATTTTAAAACCTAGAGCAGAAATATAAAGTCATTAAAATGAAGTTCTGGATATTATCCCAAGTAAAACATATGTGATAATAAAATTTTTATGGTTGTAATAATTTTTATTTTATTTTTTGAAGATTTTATTTATTTATCTTTAGAGGAGAAGGGAAGGAGAGAGGGAGAGAAATATTAATGTGTAGTTGCTTCTAATGAGTCCTCTGCTGGGAACTGGCCTGCAACCCAGGCATGTGCCCTGACTGGGAATCGAACTGCCAGTTATTTGGTTTGCAGACTCATGCTCAATCCACTGAGCTACACCAGCCAGGGAAGTTTCAATGATTTTTAGATGCTTCTAAAGCACATCAGTGGACCCTATGACATACAGAAATTCAATTAAACATAGAAATCTAGTTCAAAGTGTGATTTTAATTTAAAAAGACTAAGCATCAAGATGTCTCTCCTTATTTGAAAGTTTCCCCCAGGCCACTGGTCTGCTCTTACCTATGACCTGATACCTATTTCTTCTGGTGATAACAAAAAGGGGTGAGAACTGCACTTACTAATGTATCACTTATAATTAAGGAACCCTGGCTGGTGCGGCTTAGTCAGTTACAGTGTCCTCCCACAAACCAAAAGATCATAGGTTCAATTCCCAATCGGGATACATGCCTGGTTTGTAGGTTCAGATCCCGGTCAGAGTTCACATAAGAGGCAACTGATCAATGTTTGTCTCTCACATTGATCTTCTTTTCTCTCTGTGTATCCTTCTTTCTCTCTCTCTCGCTCCCTCTCCCTCTCTCTCTCAAAACAATAGGCATGTCCTCAGGGGATGATTTAAAAAATTACAATGAAGGAGTCTTTCTGACAGGCCTCTAAGAACACTGTTCCGCTGCCTCTGGCTGCTTTCTTACTGCCCACTCCCAGTCATCTCATGCATCATGGCCGCATGCATAGCTGTTCCTGACCATTAGAAAAGTCTCGGAAAGAAAAGGCCTGAGTGTGTTCACATCTGAGTGTCTGTATGCCCCATACATCCTTCATCATCTGCATCTCCACCTTCTCTCGTGGCTTTCCTGCAAGAGCAGGTCAGCTTCATCTCGGCAGTGGCTTGTTTACCCCTTACCTATCAGCCGAACACTGCCCTTAAAGGAAACCCAATGGAGCCAAAATGCGATAACATTTCAATAGACCAACCTTTAAAAACACAGCTAGTTTTTATATAAAGATGGTAGACAATTTGGGGCCAGATATTTCCTCTTAACTCTGTTACAGCGATCTTTTTGGATGATGAGAAATGGGGTTTTTTTGGTTTGTTTGTTATGTGGTTGGTGTTTTCAATATATAAAAGACTTTAAATAGCCCTGGCTGGTGTAGCTCAGTGGATTGAGTGCAGACTGTGAACCAGACGGTTGCCAGTTCAATTCCCAGTCAGGGCACATGCCTGGGTTGCAGGACAGGTCCCTGGTAGGGGGTGCACAAGAGGCAACCACACACTAATGTTTCTCTCCCTCTCTTTCTCCCTCCCTTTCCCTCTCTCTAAAAGTAAAAAAATTAAAAATTTAAAAATTTTTTAAAAGACTAAATAAAGGTGAGAAAAATTAGGTCATTTAATATCAGAATACTTAAAGATCATTCTCAAAATCTTTATTCTAAATGCTTAGTACATAGGAAGAACTGCTTCCCTTATTTTCTCTCAACAGAGGCTCCTATTTAGCCAGAAACATTCACACGCAATGTTGTTTTGGGTTTTGTTTTATTTTAAATATTCATTCACTTATTAAGTGTAGTCTCCTGAGTCTTAGACATAAATTTATGCTTTTCATACCAGCTTTCAAGAGTGGAAACTAATTAATGTCAAACATACTATACTTAAAAGACTACTTTTTTTTGCAATTTTTAGTTGTAACTTCCAGAAAGAAGCCAAAGTTCAAACACTGAGTAAGAAAATACATAGCTATTTATACTGAAAATTGTCAAAATACGTGATCTAATAAAAGATAATTTCCCCACCACATTAATCTTATTTATGAATCAAGCCAGAAAGGGCTTTGCAGAGTGAAGTTTATCTTCCTAGTCATAGACTTTATAAATTTTTGAATGAGGAAAAGATTGTAAAAATCCTATATGAATACCAATAGTATCAATGACAGTATAACATTTCAGGCCTAACATTTTTCACAGTTAGTCTGACATGATGTTATCCCAAAATTCATTCAGAAGATGCAACTATAAAACTTATAACATAGAAAGATTATAAATATGTATGTTTAGAAAGAAGGATAATATAAATGAGACAGTCTATCATTTTGAACTACAGAATGTGTTAAGCATAGGCATATTCAGATAAAATATAGGAAGTCAAGTTAGTTATCTGCTTTACGGCAGGACTCAGCCACCAGTGGCAAATATTAATACAATATCCAAGTTCAAGTCTTAGGCGCTTTATACTTTATCCTTCATCCAACCCTGAGCAATAAGTATAATCAGTGCCATTTTACAAATGAGACAACATTGTTACCAAATTGTTAAGTGATGTTTCAAATTCACACAGATTTTTCTGGCATCTTATTTGTCCTTTCTTATTTATTTTGTTTATTTGTATTTTACCAAAGAATTCTATAGAGACTCGTGATTAAAGGCACATGTAGCACAGCTGATACTCAAACCTTGACTTCAAACCCAGGTCCTTTTCACCACACCCCTCAGTCTCAAGGTACAATTGGTTTCATATTTATGGAATAAACAAGAAAAAACACCTAATTTTCTAAGTTTAACTACCAACCACTTCAAATTAATAAGTTTTAACTTCATCCTCTGTAGGTTTCAATGAAAAGTGGAGGGTAGTGAAAAAATTCAGAGTAGTTGAAGTCAGAAAATCTGTGTTTCAATCCTTTGCCCAATACATAGTAGGTTAAAAAAAAAAGGTAAGAAAGTTCACTTGAATTTTCTGAAATTTGCCTTTCTTTTTGTAAAGTGGAATTTAATAATAGTAATACACCTGACATTTCTACCTCACAGTATTGGTTGGAAGAACAAAAGTTATATATTACATTTTTGTGCAAGTTGTAAAACAATTATAATATACCAAATTAAGTTATTTGCTTAATTTATGTCAAGATTCTCTCTCTGACAATAAAGAGAAAATATTCAAAATTCTAGTAGCATTAGTCCCACAGGATCTAGTTTGAATAAACCTTATAATTTGAAGTATTCATTATATTATAGAATTTATTCTGTATTGAGAATCAACAACTATTTACTGAATATCTATTACGTGTTATGATCTGGCTTGACAATGGTGCTAGACTACACAGGTAACATGATTTTGCAAAGGTAAATAAAATTTAGCCTCTAAGATTGGTAAAATAGTAAATAAATAACTCAGTGGATAAATCAGACAAAGAAAGGGCTAGCTGTAATATAATGTAAATCGTGCTAAAACCAATATACAAAATGGAAAATTCATTGGTTTGACCCAATTCTGAATCTATCTGCATTTCATACTTATGTCCTATGTAATTTTTCTGACTATTCAGAGACCATAATCTCTGTAAATTCTACTAATTCCTAAATAAATCTAATGAAGCAAATAAACTCAGAATTCTTTCAATAAATATCTCCAAGCAGAAACTATATTCTTTGCTGTAATAAACAATAACTGATGAAAAAAGCAAATTTCCTAGCAGCAAAGTGATTTAGAATGATTTGGGTTCATCAGACTTCCGCTCTATCTCCTTCTGCCATTTGAATATTGTAAACCCTGCAGGCCGCGCCCATAATACCTGAGTCAACAACTCGTTGAAACATTTATGTGTCCGGGGCTGCAAAATGACCTGAGAACTATATGGACATTTTCAACAAAGCTAGATGTTTCCTGCAGTTAAAAGAAATTATGCCGTAACCACCAATTTAAGGGCACAGAACAAACTCCAGGACAGGCTGCAATGAGAACATCCACTCAAACCTGGGAGATTTTTAGAGCAGGTGTTCAATAGTCTTCCATCATATACAAAGGTCAAACACTAAAAACTTAAAATTTGGAATGTTTATTCAATTTAGGTACCATTTGACAACAAACGCTGCCTGCATGATAAAATTGAAGAAATAAATCAGGGTCCTTTCTCTTAATGGTTGTTTTCACTGGCCAGCACTTGGCAATATGAAGGCCCAGATTGAATTTCACTTTTGGGGCAACTTCATTTATCATGATTCCAAAGGCAAGTGCCATCGCCATTTGGTTTTGGCACCAAGAGATATCACTAGTCCAATGTATGCAGGGGGAAGAAAATCACAACAATGTACTCTTCTGGAGAAGATGCTTCTATCCAGATTTTTAAGTTAGTAGTGAAGTAATTGGCAAAATATTTGACCAAGAACAGCTGGTAGTAAAGATGGGGTATTTCTAAAACACATAAATTACTTCAGTACCAATATTTTTTATGCATCATGCTAGTCACCATACACTAAATCTATCATGGTAAAAAAAAATGGGGTGGGGGGGAATCAGCTAAAACATTGGAATGAAAAATTTATTATTTTTATCCTGCTTTGAAAATTAATGTTTTGGAGGAACTCATTAATTAAAATATACTGAATGCTTACTTTATGCAAGGCATTATGATAGGTGCTAGGACTATTAAAATGAATAAAGTAAAATGCCAACGCTCATAGTCTGTACTTGCAGAATACTGAGAAGAGAGACTTTATAAACAGTTAACATATCATGTGATCGATAGCATAAGTGGGTCCTGGGGATGAGATGGATAAAGTGATAAACAGAATCACTTTTTCTGTAGCCTTGGCCTTTGTGTGGTTCAAGATGTCTTTGAGGGTCACCAGGTAAGTACTTACCTGTCATAAACAATAATAGATTCTAGTGAAGAAGGGAGACTGAATCCTTGCATTCAGGATCCAGAATCTTCACTTATTGAGCACTTATAAGTGCACTTCACTTATTTGAGGCAACAACTTTAAATTTTGGGCCTCAATTTTCATCTTAAATGTGGAAGGGAATAGTACTTGTCTCTATTCAGTTGTTGTGAAGATAAAAATAAACAATGTATAAAACATTCATTGCAAGAAAATAGAGTAGAGTATAAAATGACATACAAATGCTATTTGTTGTGGTTGTTATTAATAAATCCCCTGGGCCAAATCAGCCCTTTATAAAAAAGTAAGCCATTTTAAAAGGAAAAAAGGCATAAATCATGTAGAACAGAACTTCCTGCCTGCCTTCCCATGAGAAAACTGCATCTGAGCAGTTTCAACTTATCCCTAGTGATACAAAGGCAAATAGACTCACCCAACTCAAAACTATCAAATTTCATAAGCCTCTGTTCCAGGCCTTGTCTTCGCGACTCAGGCATGCTTTTCCATCTTTCCAATTCTTAGTTTCTGTACCTGAAAAATGAGAATAAAAATACTGTACAAAACTACAGAGTGGTAGAGATACCCAATGTCATGGAGTGTGTGAAAACATGAAGCCCTGGGCCAGGTTGACAGTAAGTCCTCTATCAATGTCAATCAGGTCTATCACTAAAACAATAAGGGCCCTGAAATCATCATTCACTCACATTTAATTAACCAGTTACACTTTTCTATTGATGAGTTTTGCACATCAACTCAATCAGCATTTTCATTTTGACACTTTTATTTCTAATTATGCATAAGTTGCTCCCTGTTAAAGGAATTTCAGGCATCAGCGACAAGATCAGGAGATATTTGTGGTTACAGAAATTCTACCAGAAAGCCGCTTCTGAAGTCCTACTTCATTTTTTCTAGGTTTCTAGAAACCATACTTCATGTGGTTTCTAGGATGATCTCGACTGGACTCGAGTGCTTGTTGAAGGTTAATTTCCAAAAGGTAATCATAACATAAGAGTGACTCTATCGTCACTGATTTCTTCTAGGACTTGATTCATGTGACCCTTTCCAGCTTTCCTTCCCTTCCCTGGCACCAGCTCCTTTTCCTAATCTCAGCCCAATCTATGCTTTCCTTTCTTAGCTCAAGACCATTAAGGTTCCATTTCTGCATTTCAGTCTATTTCACAACCCTCTGCTTTTCATCTGATAACATTGTGACAGTTAGGGTTCAATTGAAGATGATACAAATCACTCTAACTGGGTTAAGCAGAAAGGGATTTATCATCACAGCCTGGAGGGAATATTTGAATGGGCTCCAGGGTAACCCTACAGGCAATCCCAGACCTCAGAAGCACAGCCTCCCCCCCTGCAGAACTTAGATCTGAATTGAAGTCTTGCCAAAATGATGTGATTGGCAGAACTTCAACACATCCAAAAATGTACCCACAAGGGAATCTTGAAAATGCAATTTTTTTGCTTTCCAGTCTCTGCAAAACATGAAGAATATTTATAAATTGAACCATTTTAAGTATCTGCCACAAACATCATAGAATATTTAATTATGCATTTTATATTTTTCTACTGTTTTTGCAGAGGAAGAGTAAAAGAAATTGCCACTAGAATATATCTTCTCTGTTAATAAAATACTACAGTTAACAACCCTGAACTTGAAGTAAAAGGCATGTGGTCTAAGGCTTGCTCTACCACTGAGTTTTTGGACTTGAGTAAATCCATTCCCTTTACAGAACCTTAGTTCCTGCATGTAAAAAATGAGGAGACTATGCTAAGCATTTGCAAAGTATTATTCTTAAATTTTGCCAATGTCTACATTATTGTTTCCTGGCATAAATAACTTCTTATATTTGATTAAAAGTAATACACAGGCTCTTAGCATTTTTATGAAAATAATGCCATTTCAATTAATTCAAATTGGACTGTATATAAAAGCAGATAAAAACAAATTGCATGTTTTCCCATGCTCAAAGATTTCTAGACTCAATAGCCTAACTAAAAGACCCCTTGAAAAATCTATTATAATTTGTCTTCTCAATTTCTCCAAAGCCTTTGGAAAAAAATAAGTCTCTTCCCTTCTCTATCTCCCGAACTCCAACAGCAGATCAGAAATACTAAAGGGAACAGCTTCTACTGAGTGGCATGGTGTTAGGGAAGCCACAGCAGTGGGAAGACCCTCTCAGTGTGGTGTGTTCTTGTTGTGCCACCGCAGGCCAACAGGCCCTGGCCCCTGCAAGATGGGTTTCCATGGTAATGCCAATATCTCATCCTTTTATATGGAATTCTTGAAGTATTTTAAGATCTATTTTAGTCGGTTTGGGCTACTATAACAGAATACCATAGATTGGATGGATTAAACAAGAAACATTTCTTTCTTGCAGTTCTGAAGGCTGATAAATCTAATATCAAGGTGCTGAGATATCTAATGCTTAGTGAGAACACTTTTTTCTCTTTTCATTGAATTTACTGCTTAACAAAATTATTCATGTTTCAGGCACATAATTCCATAATACCTCATCTGTACACTTCATTTCGTGTTCACCACCCCAAGTCCAGTCTCCGTTCATCACCATTTATCTCTCTGTACCTTCCTCCACCTCTCCTCATAACCTGGCATCCCCACACTATTATCTATCAGATGTTTTCCTCTCTATTTATCTTCTTCTCAAACCCCTGACTCACCCACCCAGCCACCCAAGCCCCCAAGCCCCACCCAACCTCCCACCAAAAGCTGTCAGCCTTCTTTCTATGGGTCTGTCTCTATTTTGCTTGATAGTTCATTCAATTCCACATATGAGTAAAATTGTATGGTACTTGTCTTTGACTGACTTATTTTACCTAGCACAATACTCTCCAGGTCCATCCATGCTGCCACAAACAGTAATAATTCCTTGTTTTTTACAGTGAAGTAGTATTCCACTGTGTAAATGTAACCACAGCTTTTTTATCCACTCATCTACTGATAGGCACTTGGGCTGCTTCCAGATCTTGACTATTGTTAACAGTCATCTTCTAATTTAGGTGGCAGAGAGCAGAGTTATCTCTCTCCTGTCTCTTCTTAGAAGGTCACCAATCTCATTCATGAGATTACCTAAGTAATCCACCCTATCACCTAAGCACTCCCAAAGGCTTCACTATGTATTACCATCACATTGGGGGTTAATATTTCAACATAAGAATTTTGGAAAGGGGGAAGACACAAACATTTAGTCCTTAACAACATCTATTCTGCTTTTTTATATTAATGCTCTATAAAGGCTTCTATTCCAACATAATATTAAATATTACATCATTGTAAACAAATTGATTTATCTCTTTTTTTTAAATATGGAATGCTTCACAAATTAGCATACCATCCTTGCACAGGAACCAATGCTAATCTTCTCCGTATCATTCCAATTTTAGTGTATGTGCTGCCGAAGTGAGCGCTGATTTATCTCTTTATATGGTTTTTCCAAACCAATGCACCAAAACTCTCTTGATGTTGACCTCATTTAAAATACAAAATTTGAAAGAAAATTGGATTATAAAATAAAAATACCACTCCTCAGTATATTTATTTAGATTATCTATTACTTTTTATTCCTTCTCACTATTATTGCAAACAAGAACTCCTCAGTAAGTCCTTCAAGGCAATGAAAACAATTGAAAGTGAATAGCTTCCCTTGGCAACAAAGTTTCAGTGCTCAAGAGGTATGCCAAGTCTCATAGAGCTTGTCGTTATATATTTAGAATAGTAACAATACACTAAATTATCTCAGTTAAACCATTTTAGAAGGAAATTTTCAATACTCCCAGTGAACACTCTTCCTACCACTATTATGAAAAGTATTTACTTAAATTTTTAGAACATTACTAGTCATTATGTCTTCCAAGTTTTAAAAAACAAAAAGTAAACTAATTTTTAGCTAACTCTATGTCTTTCTAGGTACCAACCCTCTAAAGCCAGTGAATTTATCTCTGGTTTGAAGAATAAAAATTGTTTCTTCTAAACCATTTGTGTATGTGTGTGTGTATATACTTTTTATTCTGAGAGATGATTGTAGTTCAAATGCAGTTGAAAGCGATAATACAGAGAGAACCCTTTACTCAGTTTCCCTCAACAGTAACTTAACATGTTTAAAACTGTGATACAGCATCACAAAATATTGATTGATACTGATAAAATCAAGGTACAGAATGATTCCTTTACAACAGGGATTATTCCTGTTAATCTTTTATAGCAGCATTGACATCCCTGTCCACTCTACCTGCTGTCCTTAATGACTAGCAACCAATAATAAGTTTTTCTGCAAGTTTGACATTTAAAGGATGCTGTATAGATATCTAATTTATTGGCCCTTCCTGATAATCCATGGCATAGATGTGCCACAGTATGTTTAGCTATTCATTCGTTATGTTCTGGACTGATTCCAATTTGGGGCTATTATGAATAAAGTTGCTATAAATATTTGTGTACAGGCTTTTGTGTGGAAATATCTTCATTTCTCTGAGATACATGTCCAGGAGTGCCATTGCTAGATCATGTGGTGGTTGCATGTTTAGTTCTCAATACACTGTTAAACTGTCTACCGGAGGGGGCATACCATTTTATATTTCTACCAACCATGTATAAATTAAGTGGAACAGTTTCTCCACATCCTTGCCAGCATTTGGTGTTGTCCTTATTTGTTTATTTTCGCTATTCTCATATGGTATTATCTCATCATAGCTTAAATTCACATTACCCTGATGGGCTAACAATATTGAAGAACTTTTTATGTGCTTATTTTCCATCTGGATAGTCTCTTCAGTGAAGTCTCTCTTCATTTCTTTTGCTCATTTTTTTTTTAATTTTTTTTAATTTATTTTATTTAGTTATTTTTCAAGTACAGTTTTTTGTCTATTTTTCCCATCCCAGCCTCCCCCCGCCCCTTGCTCCCCACCTCCCTCCCATTTCCACCCCCCTTAGTTCTCATCCCTGTGTCCTTCCTATTTGTTCCTCTAAATCCCTCCCCCATTTTCCCCTTAACTTCCCTTCCTTCTCCCCTCTGGTCACTATCCCTTGTTCTCTATTTCAGTGTCTTTGTTTTTTATTTGTTTTTTTTCTGCTTGTTTGTTTGTTTTGTTGTTTAGCTTCCTGTTAAAGGTGAGATCATATGGTATTTGTCTTTCAACCCCTGGCTTATTTCACTCAGCATAATGCTTTCCAGTTCCATCCATGTTGTTGCAAAGGGTAGTAGCTCCTTCTTTCTCTCTGCAGCATAGAATTCCATTGTGTATAAGACTTTTGCTCATTTTTAATTGAGTTGTTTTTCTTGTACTGTTGAGCTATGAGACTTTGTTGTATATTCTAGACAGAGTCTTTTGTCATTTATGTCCTTTGTAAAAATTTTTGTCCAAGTAAGTAGCCTTTTTATTATCTTAACAAGGTCTTTGTGGTCAAAATGTTTAATTTTGATAAAATTGAATACAACAAGTTTTTCTTTTATAAATTGTATGTTTGATGTCAAGTCTAAGACCTGTTGGTCTGGCCTTAAAACTTAAAGACTATCTTATATATTTTTCTAAAACTCTTACAATTTTACCTTTAGGTTCATGATTCATTCTTATTTATGTTTAAGTCCTAAGGTTCAGCTTGAGGTCCAATTTTCTCTGCCTCTGGATGTTTAAATGTTCTAACACCATTTGTTTAAAAAGCTGTCCTTCTTTCATTGAATTGTTTTTGCGTCTTTGTCAAATATCACTTGGTCATATTTATATGGCTCCATCTGTAGGTTCTCTATTCTGTTGCAATAATCTCTCCTTCTGCTAATATACAGTCTTAACTATCAAACATATATATGTATTAAGATTCTACTCAATTTTTTCTTGTTTCAAAAATTTAGCTATTGTATGTCCTTTTCACTTCTATATAAATTTTAGAAAAATTTTGTTTATATCTAGAAGAAATATTGCTAGAGTTTTCATTTGGAAAGAACTGACATCTTTATCATGTTGAATCTTCCAATCCATGAATACTTATTTAGATCATTTTTTTCCATTATGTTATAGTTTAAGCTTACAAATTCTGGATTATATCTTTTGCCTAATTTATACCAAAGTATTTCATTTTTTGAGTGATTATAAATCATGTTTTATTTTTAATTTTTATGTCTACATTTTTATTGCTTGCATATAGAAATTAAAGATTATCTTACTGGACTCACTTATTAGTTTAGCAGTTCTTAGGGTTTTTCTTTGGTTGGTTGGTTTGGTTTTATAGATTCCTTGGGTTTCCCTATGTAAAGAATTATGTCATCTTCAAATAGAAATATTTCTCATTTTCCAATCCATGGGCCTTTATTATTTTTTATCTCCCCATGATGCTGGCTAACCCTTCCAGTATATTGAATAGGAAAGGCATGATTGAACATATTTGCTTTGTTCCTGATCTTAGGGGAAAAGTATTTAGTCTTTAATCATTAAAAATAATATTAGGTACAGATATTTTGAGGATCTACTTATCTGAACAAAACACATTTTTTTGTTTTTTTCTTTTTCTCTTTTTTTATTTAATTATTTTTCAAGTACGGTTTTCTGTAACAAAGCACATTTTTTTATTTTATGATATAAGATTACAACAGACTGAATATAAGAGAAGTTATGAGAATCTAGCTGCCTTCCGTTAAGCTAGACATTAGGAGATGTTACAAAGATTTGCAAAATGTTAAAAATCCTACTCTTTCACTTTTTGTTTTGAAAATTACAGTAATTAGTTGTAAAAACAAGCTATGCCATTTTAAATGAATAAATAAATGTTTTAAGTTTTAATCTCATATAGTAGATATCTGTAGATATAACCCACAAAAACACAAAACTCTTTGGAATCCTCAATTTTAAAA
Source organism: Artibeus jamaicensis (assembly GCF_021234435.1). Lineage (NCBI taxonomy): Eukaryota > Metazoa > Chordata > Mammalia > Chiroptera > Phyllostomidae > Artibeus > Artibeus jamaicensis. The sequence goes on along the minus strand of NW_026521844.1, from coordinate 14,113,393 downwards.
GCATAGAGTGGTTCTGAGATGATAAAGTTTGAGAACCACTGCTATAGGCTGACAGAAATATTTACATTTCACTAGAGTTCATGTTTAATTTCTGGTATTTGTCCTGCATAATAGGAATGTTACTGTTAACATACTTTTTATAAATACATGAACAAATCACAGTTAAAAGGAATTTTAACATGCTTTTTGTTAACTTTTTTTTAAAAGTCTGTGTTGTTGACTATGAATTCCTTTTTCAGCTAATAAATGGCAATACAACCCAAAACAAAAGCTCACTTTTGGAAACTTTAAATACATTCAACAAATACTAAATGCTTGTTTTGTACACTGGGTTTATAGTGGTAAGGAAGGCAGACAGAAATCTTTCATGGACCATGTTTTCTGATTGCATGAAAAGGAAAATCAGCAGATAATAATACACCATGTGCACTGTAGGGTAGGTAGGCATGGAAGTCTGTAGCCAGCTGGAGCCTCTCTTGCTCAGGGACTGAAAAGCCCTGGCACCAGAAGGCTTTTTCTAGAATTATGCCCAAAGATGAAGGACACTCCACTGATATTAGCGAGAACATGTAGGTCATCGGTGGAAAAAACTACACTTTTCTTCAACCGTTTTTCCTTTGTTTTGCCTTGCATGGAAGGAACTCTAACCAAGTTTGGGACATTACTGTCGAGGTTTATTCTTATAAGCACTGAAATCTGCATTTCTGTTTTAGAGAATGTTATTGACCTCAACTCTTAAGGGAATTTAAAAAAAAGATATTCATTTATATCAGGAAGTTATCCATCAACTTTTCCTTATCCTCTGACTGTTTTAATGATGATACAACAAACAGCCCCACATTTTTTTTGTAAATAAAAATAGCAGTCTTATGAAGAATGTGTTTCCTGCTGCCTGTGAGAAAGAGGGTCCTAGGTGGCGTGTTGCCTTCAGTACCTTTGTGTTTAGCCTAGTTTTAAAACATGGAAAAAGGCTAGAAATCACTCCTGCTGCAGCCGGCCAGGGCCAGTGTCACAGCCTGTGGAACTCCCATAAGACTAAGCAATGTGGCAGTCCAGTATGCAGAAGTTTTCCTAGTTTAATAAGCAACTGTCTTAAAATACCAAGTTGTTTCTTTTTTTTAAATTTCTGTGCATCTGTTAATATAATCATCCTCTTCTCTTCATTTCTGGAATAGCCTCAGGAAAAACACATTATTTCTTCCACTGATGATCTAGTCTGGTAGATAAGTCTTATATTCACAATACTTCCCCACTCTGCAAACATAATCACCAAGCATTTGGATGTGTTTGTGTGAGAAAATGTAAAGGGATAATGATTGGTATAATTCATGCAATAAGGAGAATGCCGTTTAAAATTGCTCTTAACTGGTCATGTTCCCCACCTTATCTTACCTCACGACTTTCATACAGTCTTATTTTCCCAAGAAACATGGCATTGACAGTGACTTCTTGCCTAACTAAATTTACTCATATATTTATTTTTCAATTATTTGGAACTCAGATATTTGTCTGAATGTACTGAGATGTGAAATACATTAAGTGATTATGGCCCCAAGGCAATAAAGCTTGGTTTTATTTTCTGTTGGTAAAGTTTCACTTTAATAATTACTATCAAAAATGACCTGAAGTTATGATCACAGCTCAGCAGTCAGTCATTCACATAACACATTTATTGACCCTTACTTTGGGTCTGCCACTAAGCAGGATTCTCAATTTATCTACATAGTTGTGCAATTAATTCTTTTTAATCATCTTTCTCATCGTTCCCCCCAATATTTCCAGTACCTTCCTGTCAGTCACAAAAATATAAAGCACAACATAGGGAATATAGTTAATGTTGTTCTCACCTTTTAAATAGTGGACTTTCCTGTGAGATTTCATTTAAACAAAGAGCTATAAAGCTGATAGAAACTTTCTCCTCTGTCATAAATAAACTAGAAAGATAAAAAGATAATTCCCTAAAGTAAACCTGTATTTATTTACCACTAACAGATATGTCAGGCAATAAATTGGTAACCCAGAGAATTAAGTTAAATAGAATTGACCTGAATTAGAGAATCTCAAAACATTTTTCATTTCAGAAGTCCCTTATGCTCTTAAAAATTCTTAAAGACCTCAAAAGAGCTTTTATTTATGAGGGTTATATCTATCAATATTTTTCACATAAAAAGTTGTTTTAATTTCTGAGGAAATTATGAAATATTTATTTAATAATTTATGTTAAAACAATAAATGCATTGCATGCTAAACAAACATAAACCATTTCTATGACAAATAACCTTTTCAAAAAAATTATGGAGTGGCATTAATCTGCACTTTTCAGCATGTGATATAATAGAAGACCTGCATTTCTGTTGTAACGTCATGTCATGTAGCCACTAGAAAATTTTACTGCCTGCTTATGAAAACATAAGAGTGAAAGTGGCACATAACAACTTGGTATAATTTTGAGCAGTGTTCTGATCCTGTGGACACACCGGAAGTGTTTCAACAGACTCTTAGGAGTGCCATCCACACTTTAAGAACTACTGACCTAATATTTACTTTATAAAATCACTGATTCACTCAAAGTTATATAAAATAATCTATAATGGACAACAACTTCAAAAAGAACAAATTTTTGTTATTACTATAGAAGCACAGGTATATAAGCTTTAAAACTAAGACTATCCTTCTTGCAGATGACAATTGTCTGCATAGAAAATTCCAAGGAATCTACAAAAATCTCCTAGACTTGTTAATTCAACAAGGTTGCAAGAAACAAAATCAACACAAAAAATTATTCACATTTTTATATACTAACAACAAACATAGAAACCAAAATTTAAAGCAAAATATTTACATTCATTCCAAAGACAATAAAATATTTTGGTATAAAACTAACAAAACATGTATAGGGTCTGTATGCTTAATACAAAATGCTGATGAAAGAAATCAAAGTCCTACATAAATAGAGAAATACTGTATTGTACTCATGGATTTAAAGATGTAATATAGTGAAGTTGTTAATCTCCTGAGACTGATCAATAGGTTTAATGCTCTGCCTTTCAAATTCCTAACAAAGTTTTTTGTTGACATAAATAATCTTGATCTAAAAAATATGTGAAAAGCAAAGGTTGTATAATTGTTAAAAATAATCTTTCTAGACATTGGAGTGCTCAAGACTCTGTGGTATTTGCAGAAAGATAAATCAATGGAACAGGATGAAAAACCTAGAAATAGTTCCACACAAAATATTCCCAAGTGACTTAGTCAAAGAAGTAAAACCAATTCAAAGAAAGAAGTACAGCCTTTTAAACAAATGGTGCTAAAGCAATTAGACATCCACAAGCAGGAAGAGAAAAAAAGAACTTTGGCTTAAACCTCACACTCGATGTAGAAAAAAATAACTCAAAATGGATGATGGATTTGGATTTAAAACTACAAAACTTTTAGAAAACAACAAAGGAGAAAACCTTTAAAAATTAGAGGCAGGGAAAGAGCTTTTGGACTTGACACCAAAAGCCCAATCATAAAAGGAAAAATTGATATATCGGGCTTCAAAATGTAAGTGTGTTCTGCAAAACTCTGTTAAGAGGGTACAAAGAGAAGGTCCAAACTAAGATGAAGACTTACCTGACAAAGCACTTGTACTGAGATGTTTGAGGAACTCTCAAAACTTAACAGTGAAAAAACTCAACTAGAAAACATTGTCATGGACTTGAGACATGAAGAAACATTTCATCCAAGAGGATATACTGATGGCAAATGAGCATATGAAAGGTATCCAGCACCATTAGACATTAGGGAAATGCAAATTGAAGCCCAAACTGTTAGGACTGCCAAAATAAAAGTTAGGAACAACAACAAATGTTGGTGAGGATGCAGAGACACCAGATTATTTACACACTGCTAGTGAGAATGTAAAATGGTGCAGCCCTCTACAAAGAGCTTGGAAGTATTTTTCTCAGATTAAACATGCACTAACTGTACAAACTACCAATTCTGCTCTTGAAAATTTATCCCATAAAAATGGAAAATTACATTTACACAAAAAATCCATACAGGAATGTTGAAAGCAGCTTTTTTTACAATAGCCAAAAACTGGAAACAGCCCAGCTACACCTCAATGGGTGAATGGCTAAACAAACTGTGGTTATATCCATATTTCATTCCATAGATTACTACTCAATAATTCCTTTAAATCTTTGAAACACTACCATCTTGAGTTGATATCAAGAGAATTACACTGAATTAAAAAGTAATCTCATAAATTTACATACTGTATGATTACATTTATGTCACCCTTGAAATAACATACTATATAGAATGGAGTAGTGGTGGTCAAGTGTTAGGGACAGGAAGAAGGAGGAGAGATGTGCCTATAAATGGTAGCAGGAGTGAGCTTTGTCGTGATGAACAGTTTTGTACCTTGGTTGTCAGGGTGGTTACATAAATCTACACAAGTGATAAACTGCATAGAACTAGACATACATACATACAAATGAGTATGTGTCAAACTGATACAATCTGAATAAGCTGTAGATTGTACCAGTGTTAATTCTCTGGTTTTTATATTATACTATAGTTTTGCAAGATGTTATCACTAGAGAAAATTAGATAAAAGATACATGGGACCTCCCTGTGCATTTTTGCATCTTCCTATGAATCTATAATTATTTCAAAATAAAATGTTTTTAAAAATCCAATCAATGTCTCCAAAGTGGAAACCATATAAATACACATCTGAATGATAAAAACTTCCAAGTGTCTCAGTAGACGAGTAAGTGGGTCAGGTTACAGTCACAGAAGCTCTATGGTAAAGAGCCCAGTGGGGCAAGGCAAGGATCAAAGACCATCGACATATGAAGCACCAGGGTGGTGGGACTGAACAAGTCGCCGCGGAACACAGCACATGACAGGTTACTTGGCTCGGTTCCTTTGTCAGCTATCACCTCGGTCTACTGGAGCCAATATTCTCTAACTTCAAACAAGCTCGGGCCAATTTTACACTGACTTGGTTACACAATTATGTATCTTCAGTATCCAGGTCAAATTCTGATATCATCCCCGAACATAATCAAAACAACAAATGTTTTTAAATCAAAAGGTCTGATATTCTTTAAAACTTTTTAATTGTTCAAATGGGTCATTACTGTGATAAATAAAGCCACTAAAAACTAATTATAAACAAAGGTAAAATGTTGAAAACCAACATTACGTTAATTTAAATAAAAAGAAATATTGTTTTTGGAAACCACTGCCTGGCCAGTTTACATTATATGCGCCTGTATTCTCATACTGGTGAACCACCAATTTCAGCATTATTTTCAGAGATGTAGTGTATACTCTCACTCCTCAGAAGCAACCGGCTAGGACATGCATTTGGGATGAAAATGCATTACAGATATGTTTTGTCTATGCATTGACATCTGGGAATTAACCTATTAGTTATTTTCCTTCTACCAAGAATGTAGAAATGCCAAAATGTCAGCAACTGTTTGACAAAATGATGGTGTTAACCTCAAGAGGGCTAAATAAATTCATTTGTTGTATCTTCTTATTCTTTGACTGGTGCGAAAATTGTCAATCTCCTTGGCAATTTTAATGAAACTTTCCTTTAGAAAGAACTACTAACTCTAATCCAAATCAGTTTATAAAAAGTTTCTTACAAGCATTTTAATTCAATGCAATATAAAGTTTGTGTGTTGATGTTTACATGTCAGTAGACATTACTGCATTCAGACATGAGCATACTGGTAGAGAAATATCTCACCTTTAGAGATAAGTGTAAGCTTTGAGCCTAAAAAAGGCCCCAGCTAATATTAATTGATATTTAATAAAAAGTTGCTTGTTACATGATTCTGTGTTCTCAGCCCACCATCAGAAGCCACTGCGGTAGAGGGTGCATTTGAAATCACTGTTTCTTCCATCAGCTTTAACAAGAGTGTTTTGATTTTGGAGTTTTGGACCCCCTACATTCTGACTTTGAATACAATACATGTCAGCTAATTTATCCCAGCACTCTGATCCTTCAAACATTATCAAGCAATCAAGCACCCTCCCATCAAAATTAACTCAGTTCAACAAAATGCTGGTGTGAACAATGCTAATAACATACTAGATACTGGAATACAGGCAAAACAATAAAAAAACAGGTTCTCACCTAGAACAGTTTATACTTTTTTGAATTCACGGTATGAAATAGGGAACTCCTAAGTACTGGGGTACAAATAGTTTGCTGCTTTGTCAAAGGGCTTGGGCTGACTTTTACAAGAGGTCTTTTGTCATGGCTATCCCTAAAAGGTGCGCAGATAGTCAAACAGATAACTACTAGAGAAGATATTATTTGGCTTTATTTTACCAAAATTAAACATAATATAGATGAATGTTTATACAATTAAATCAAGATTATATCTCAGCACTTCATGCATTCTGTTCCCTTGTGCCAGTGATGTTCGTCTGTAACTGCCAGATGACAAGGACTCGGCAGGGTAAACTGCTGTGTGCTCAATGCTGGTTACTTTTTTTGGCCATTTCTGATGCAAATTCTCTTTTACTATAAATGAAAGATGGTTAAAAAAAGTCTCCTCACAGGACTTGCAGGTGAGAGTAAATGCCCAGTGAGAGAAACAAATGTAGCAGAACATGGGCTTTGGGTTCATAATGGTTACTTCCCAGTAAAACGTGTATGCAATAATAACGATACTGCCTTGCCCTCAAGAGCAATGAGATTCTTATCCACAGGAAAAGGAAATGCAGTGAAGTGCCAAGAAACCACTGCTGGCAGCCTCATTCCATCTCCTCTCATTCCATCATTCAATCAGACAGGGCAGGCAACACTGTCCGCTGTCTGTGTACCTGATGCTGTGTACCTGATGCTGAGGTCCCAGAGGGAGTCTGGGGTACAGTGTTGGCTCACGCTACAGCAGCACAGTGATACTTTTTTTTGCATAACTGACTGTGAAGGGTTTGTGTTACCCTGATATACAGCAGCAAGGAAGTGTTGGGTTTGGGAACGCAGTCACATATGTATTCATAAGATATGTGATTCTTATTTTATTATTTAAATTCACCAAGAAATGGTATCATCTTCTATTAAAATGCACTATTTTTCTCCTCTTTGGCTAAAAGATTTTTTTACAAAGATATAAAATAAAAAGAAAAATTGACTATTTGAATATGATGGGACATTTATAATCTCAGTCTCGACTTTCTTTTTTATTAGGATTTTATTTATTTATTTTCAGAGAAAGAGAGAGAGACAAACATCACTGTGTGGTTGCCTCTCATGCATCCCACACTGAGGATCTGTCCAGCAACCTAGGCACGTGCCCTGACTGGGAATCAAACCAGCAATACTTTGGTTTGCAGGCCGGCATTCAATCCACTGAGCCCCACCAGCCTGGGTCTCAGTCTGAACTTTCATCAGAAAAGAGTTCAATGGGTTTCACTCTCGGTGTTGATGATGTAAATTTGGAGATCATGAGACCAACGTAGGACTCTCTACAACCCTGCAATTAAATATGAAGAGTTTAATTTCACTATATTTTCAGTTTCCAAATATCTCCAACAGAAGGAAATTAACCAAGAAAGATGCCAAAATTAAGATCATTTTGCTGATATTCTATGAACATCAAAGAAAAGACATTTCCCACCTGAGTCTTCTAGAATAAACACAAATTGTTGCAGAAAAGGGAAAAAAGTTTTCAGAAAAACAAAAGGCTTGTTTTCATAAAAATTCAATGTGACCAAGAGTTCACAGTACTTTTTAAAAGATCAGTTTGCTGTACAAGAAAGTGAAAAAGAACATGTCACATAATGTGCCAGTTTTCCTAGCAAATAGAGCCCAATTGTGCAACCTCGGCGAAAAAAGATCATCTCTGCATTTACTCCAAACTTCTTTTTCACAGGAACCTCTGCCCTCACAGATAAAGCTAGATTAAGAAAAACTGTCCGTTAGCAAAAATTAAGAATTCTCTTACTGTACTTCACTAATAAACTAATGTCATTGGTAAAGCTTAAATTTACTTCTCACTAAGTGATAGTTTGTGATGATGAATTGATGACTAGATATTGTGCTGAACTGAATATTCAAAACATGATACAGACATCTCAAAATGTAGGCATCTTCTCAAAGAGATTAAAACTAGTTTGGAAAAGTAATAAACAAATAAGAAAATACCTTAAGCAGTAAGAAATATGAGACATAGGGCTAAAAGAGCATTGGAAATGTAAAAAAAATAACTTATTTGACCAAGTGTTTGGACTACATACAATTGACTAGATGCCTTGCTGTTGTTCCCAAACCCCTTTATCTGACAGGGTTCCCCTCTTCAGCTGCCATAAATTTTTACTACAATGGCTCTACAATGGTTCACAGATGGTCCATTCTTCGGATAATCATTGTCCTGGACCAAGGGGAGCTACTTTTCCCAGAGATGTCTTTGTGGTATGGACACATGCCCGACCTTGAGAGAAGCTTAGCCCCCAGTCAGTAATTGATACAGGGGTACAAAATCCAGTTTGTCTCAAAGGGACAACTCTGAGGTGTCCTCCATACTCTCCAGAGTTCCACCTGGGATCAGGCTGAGCCTAGTTCCTGCCAAAAGCACATTCTTTATTTCTTAGCTTCTTCATTGACTCTGTCATCTTTCACCACATCCTTAGATGCTTTTTTGTTTTGTTTCATTTTTTACTGACAGCATGCACTCAAATAAACAAATAAATGATTTGCACAGAAACTTCCAACTTAGGTTCTTAGCTAGGGAACTGACCTTGTAAGATTTAACCAACTTGATATTTTAGCATTAAAATTTATGAATTATAAAACAACAGATCATTTCTAATTTTTTTATACTTTTACTCTTGCTCCAGTGAAATTCTATTCTATTTATGTTTGAGAATTATTGATATCAAATTAGTAGACAGTATGATGTCATCCCAATTTTTCAGAGAAAAATTTATAATGAATACATAGCTTTTTAAAATCCTCTTAGAACTAATAAAGTAACCACACTATTTTGAACTGACATCTTAGAATTTTCATTATTGCTTGATGCTTACACTACCTGAGGTAATATAAATATACACAGAAGGGGAGATGTTATACACATGGCTACATATTGAACTATTTAACTTTGAACAGTTACCTAAATGTGTTTCAGTATTGTCTCAGTGTACATCTCTTTGAATCATAATTTTAAAAACACTAGGGCATCTCCTTTTGTAATTAGTTGGTCCACATTAGAATTTTTTCAGATTATTACTACATTTCAGGGTAACTAAATATATTCTTCAGAAAATGACATTTTCAGTGGCTCAAAATGAATTCCCTCTAATATTCACACTAGAGAGTGTATGTAGATGGATAAGGAGCTGAAACTGCTGGAGGGATGGTTTGTTTGTTTTGATTTTGCTTTCTTTTCCATAATGAACACATAATCCAATGAGATTGTCTACACATTAGAATCACAATCAATTAAGAACCAAGTGCTGATTTGTTTTGCCATATTTAACTACATTAAAAGCTTATCACTGTTACAATTTAATGTTTAATTCACTTTATTGCATATTAAATGCAAAAATCTATGTTAATATAATGTTGAGATTGCATATTTGGATTAAAAGGGAAAAAGAAAATGCAAGGTTAGATCCTCTTAGCAAAGGTTTATCTTTATTGGTTGAAGAATTCATATAAGATAATTTAAGTGGAAAAAAGTGGCAATTTTTTAAAGTAAAAAAGCATAGAAGTAGTATAACACCTTGTTTATCATATGTATATTTTGTTTGCATGTATGTATACATTTTCAATGCCAATTCAATTTCAGTAGTAAAAACTTTCTTAAATTTTTTTAATTTATCAATTTCCACTGACTACATTGAAATTTTAAGTGAGATATAATTTTATTTTTGATTAATAAAAGTTTTATCAAAAGAACTTTTAATAAAAGTAATAAAAAGTTCTTACTGCACAAAGAAGCAGTAAGAATCAAGAACTCCAAAAAGAATATTTCAACCACTATTAAAGTTTACTAGCACAAATTTTTTAAAAACCTGAAAGTTTTATAGATGGAGATAGTAATTTTGTTGAGAATTCTCCAGAGCCTGGAGTAGAATGATTAAGGCAGGATGGAATACATGATATCAAGAAGCAGAACTCCAGACCTCAAGGTGCCTCCATCTGTTTGGAAACTCAATAAATGTATAGTGAAACAATGAAAAAATTTCAAGTGATTTGTTCATTCAATGGGCAATTGAGTGACCTACTGCCGCAGTAATGCTACATAGCAAGCAACAGGACAATCTCAGTGACATAAAGCAAGTACTATTGCTCAGGGGTGTCTGCTGACCTAAATTGCTCACTTACTCATCTGCGGTTTGCTGCTGAAGTTGCCCAGCTAACCTAGGTTGGCTTTGGCTAGGCTCACCCACACCTCTTTAGTCTGGCTAGCTTACTTATCTGCCTGTGGGTGGGCTTATTCCACAGGTCTCTGATCCTCCATAAGGCTAGCCCAACATTTTCTTGCAGCAAGGCCAAACAGTGGAAATTAGAACATTCCATTCAAATTTCTGCTGCATCACATTCTCTAACATCCACTGACTAAAGAAAATCACATTTCTGAGTCTAGAGTCTAGGAAAAGGATCCCCAAAAGCTTCATGCCAAAGACCATGGACTCAGAGAGAGGAAAGGATTGGGGCCATAACAAATTCTAGTACAATGTGTATTTATTGAATGATTATATTATTTTCAGAACTTCTTGCAGTTAAAATATTTTATATTTTACTATTAAATATTCACTATTAAATATTAAAATATGTAATGTATTTTATATTTATACCAACCAAAAAGCAGGAGGTAGACTGACTGAATATATAGTTACAGATTTGTTCCCTTAAGCCTCCTTCTTTCTCTTCATAACTACTTGTAATATCAGATGTGTAACAATTTATAACATTAGAATTATTGTGAAGTTACATTTTACCTGATAAAAAATATTTTGATAATGAAGGAAATGTAAAAACAAAATTTCTAAGTAACTATAACCTACTTAAGAAGACAAAATACTTGAATCACTTTTGTAATACCATTTACAAATAAGTAATTGGATTATTTTTATCTCTTTAAACAGTTCCCTTGAAGACTGCAAGTTGTAATCCATTGTTACTGCTGAGATTATTATATGTACTTAATAATAAAATTACATTTGGGATTTGTTATTTTCATTAAACTAAGTTTTCATGTATTAAGATTTTTCTTTTACACTTTTGTAAAACAGAATTTGTGAGTTGTTTCCAATATAAAACAAAATATTTCAATAGTAATGAAATGGATTCTAAATTTTAAATTAAATTCCAAACCAGAGTCAATATTTATAGCATTGTAGTAGTAATTAAATTGTTATAGATCCAAGATACTTAAAGTTTATCAGGACATCAAAATCCCCCAGAGATGAGGTCAAGTGGGAGACACAGTGTTTGCCAAGAAGGTTCCTTGGGCCCAGCTAACCCAGCCACAGAGGCAAAGATCTTTCCAGAGTCAAAAGCAGCATATAAACGTAAATATATTACATTGTGTTATGAGTTTGGATGAAAATAAAGATGGCAAACAAGTGGCTGATGAGTTTCTATAATGAATATTTAAGACAAACAAATAATTAAATAGCAGAAATTGTTTAAAATCCTTTAAGAGTCTCAGAATGATCAATTTCATCATCCAAAAGGGATCTGCGTATTATTATAAATTGTTCTCTGAAAATATCTATTAAAACAACAAGTTATGCATTATTAGGAAGGTCTTGAAACAAATTTTAATTAAATACTGGATTTTCAGAATTATCCAGAGAAGTACAATAACAAGGAAAAGGAGTTTTTTTGCAAGGAATACAATTAAAAATATTTTGGATGAAAAAAATGAAGCCTTCTTTTTGCACGGGGCAAGGGCCTGAGAATGAGGTACAAAGTATCATTATCAAATATGTAATAAGTTTGTTTGAAATGTAAAGAAAATGTAAGAAAATAAAAGAAAGTACCATTTTAGTTAGTAGACTGTATATACTCACAATTTATGTCCAAGACATTTAACATGTCAGTTAATATTATTCTAGAAGTGTTAGTACAATTAGATAAAAGAAGAAATTAAAAGTATAACATTAGAAAAAACTAGGCAACAAATTGCCCATGATATGACAATATAATAAAAAAGCCCTATTACTGCCATCAAAAATTACTGCCTAAATATGACACTTCTGTAAAATTAATAGGCAGATACCAAAAGCATTCATATACACAAGCAAAAATAAAGTAGATATTTTAATAAAGTAAAAGAACCCATTTAATTCCATTTCCAGAGGAGATGGAACAACAGGGACAGGATTTAGCCTCCTATTTTAAACAACTAGAAAAATAAAGCACACACCGTATGTTAAACATCAGTTTTCAGATGTTGAACAATGGGGAGTGTAAGCTGTGATCCCTGGGAGGAGGGGAGTGGAGTTAGCTGGGCCCTGCTATCGCACTTGCTCATTGCATGGGCGCATTTCCCAGACTGTAGTGTGTGGAGGTAGAATCTAAACAGACCCTAGTCATTGCATTTAGTTGAAGGGATAGAAATAAGACTTTGAGCCCTGGCTGGTGTAGCTCAGTGGACTGAGCGCGGGCCTGCGAACCAGACAATCGCGGTTTGATTCCCAGTCAGGGCACATGCCTGGGTTGCAGACCAGTTCCCTGCAGGCCAGTTCCCAGCAGGGGACGCACGAAAGGCAACCAACCATACATTGATGTTTCTCTCCTTCTCTCCTTCCCTTCCCCTCTAAAGATAAATAAATAAAATATTTAAAAAAAGAAATAAGGCTTTGAGGAGACTGAGGCACTTGCAATTTTCAAAAGCTCAGACTTCCAGGTACAAGATAAATAAGTGCTGGAAATGTAATGTACAATACTATGGCTATAGTTAACACTGCCATATAATATATATGGAAGTTGTAAGGGAGTAAATACTAAAGGTAAAATAAATTCTTGTTTTTATTTTTCTATGTATTATATCTGTATGCATTGTTGGATGCTAATTAAGCATTGCAAAAATCATTTCACAATGTATTAAGTCAAGCCATTATGCTGTATACCTTAAATATATACAGTGACATATGTCAATTATATCTCAGTAATATCACCAAAAAAGCAGAATATCAAAGAAGTTGGGTCTGCACAAAGAGAAAACATTGAAGAATTACAAAAATTTTCTCAAGTCTATGACTAAGTATTGCTCTGCATGTGCCTTCTAGAATTAAAAGCAGAATGAATAGTAAACAGTAGTCAGAAAAATTTCTGGAGGTGACACAGGACTGGGAATAAGTTGTATTCCACATTGGAGCACCACCACCCTGTCCCTGCACAGCTGATCCTCCATGGAGGGTGAAGGCTGGTGGTCAGTGCTCATAGCCTATCCTTGCAGCTGATTGGCCTGGGTAAATCCCTCCCATTGATCTGCCAAAAGCAACCAAGGCTCCACTACAAGAGTGTACTCAGCCCACACAAAGGGTGCACCACAAGTACCCAGCTGGGTGATAGGGGAGGCTGTGCCACTGGACCCTATAGGACACCTGCTACAATTAGCCACACCACACAGAGTCAAAGCAGCTCTACCTAATACATAGAAACAAGTACAGGGAGGCTGCCAAAATGAGGAGACAAAGAAACATGGCCCAAATGAAAGAGCAGATCAAAGCTCCAAAAAAGAGCTACATAAAATGGAGAGAAGCAATCTATCAGATGCAAAGTTCAAAAACACTGGTTATAAGGATGCTGAAGGAACTTAGTGAGGATCGCAACAGCAAAAAAAAAAAAAAAAGATCCAATCAGAAATGAAGGATACATTAATTGAAACAATTCAGTCAGTCACAGATTATGCTGGGAGCCCAAGTTTAGCAGGATGGGGCCCTCAAAAGTCAGAAGATCCTCTATGAGGAGGAGTGTCAATCAGGCTTGGAGGAGTGAGGGAGTTGTCCCCACCCTCAAGCCAAATGAGTCAATCACTGACACTTCCTTAGTCTGTCTGTACCTTTATGCCTCCTCAGCAGGGTATAAGCTCCACAGTGTAGGGAATCAGGGAGTTGAGAGGGTATGGTTATTGCATTTCCCCAGGCTGACACCATAGAGAGAAGTGCTTCACCTAATAAAGATGGCATCTGTGGTGTGGGAAGGAGACTCAGCAGAGGGATTCTGGTGGCTGTCACTTCAGCTTTCTCCCCATTTTACAAACTCCAATCTCTCCTCAGACAACTCTGGCCTACTCCACCCTCCTTCCACAGAGCCTAGGGTGAGTGGCCGCAAATGAGATTTTGTGTGTTGGCCTTTCAAGAGGGCACATCTGTTTCTAGCAGACCTTTGTCTCTCCCTGTTGGACAGAATCCCCACTGCTTTTCTTTTTTTTTTTTTTTTGAGGTTTCTTTTTTTTATTTTTATTTCATTGATTATGCCATTACAGTTGTTCTATTCCTCCCTTCATTCCCCTCCACCCTGCACCCCCCACCCCCACCATTCCCCCCTTTAGTTTATGACCACATGTCTCAAGTTCTTTAGATTCTATATTTCCCCTACTATTCTTGCCCCCCCATCTATTTTCTACCTACCATCTATGCTACTTATTTTCTGTACCTTCTCCCCTCTTCTCCTCCTCCCACTGCCCTGTTGCTAACCCTCCATGAGATCTTCATTTCTATGATTCTGCTCCTGATCTAGCTGTCCTTTTAGCTTGCTTTTGTTTTAGATGTGGTTGTTAATAACTGTGAGTTTGCTGTCCTTTCACTGTTCTTTTTTTATCTTCTTTTTCTTAGATAAGTCCCTTTAACATTTCATATAATAAGGGCTTGGTGATGATGAACTTCTTGAACTTGCCCTTATCTGAGAAGCACTTTATCTGTCCTTCCATTCTAAATGAAAGCTTTGCTGGATAGAGCAATCTTTGTTATAGGTCTTTGGATTTCATGACTTGGAATACCTCTTTCCAGCCCCTTTTCACAGCCAGATGTTATGTGGGAGACCCTTCTCAGCTCTGATGCTCTGGGTTGGGAAACCTGGCTTGGGGTTTAGACCCCACACTGCTCAGGTAAAAACTGCAGCTGAAACATCATTGCAGGATCTTAGCTGACATCCATGAGAGCAGGGCCAGCCCCTTTCATATCTATACCCATCCTAGTAGTCTCAATGAGACTTCTGTAAATTCTTGGTTCTAAGATTGCTATTGGCTAGTTCAGTTGGTTATTTAGGCTGATTGTTCTACATTTAAGTTGTAATTCCAGTTTGGTCCTGGAAGAATGTGAGTGTTGCTTCTACCTACTCCACCATCATTTTTTTTTATCTTATATATATCTATTCTTAATCCTCACAAGTGCCATATGATATTAGTACTAACATTGTCCTTTGTTATCATCTAGAGAGAGACAGAGAAAGTTACTTACCCAAGTTAGAGTAATTGACAAAGAGTCTGGGCATAAGAACAAGTGGTATGGCAGTCTGCTGTTATATACCTATTAGAAGTCATTCTGCCTCTGAACATCATAAAAATTTTATTTTCTCATTATGATTTAATGATATCAATAAATACCCTATCAATTATAATTTTAGAGTGAGAAATTTATTTCAATATTTGTATGAAAAATAAACAATAAAACTGAAAATAAATGAAATAAAAGAAGACTAAGTTGATGAAACAAAATTGAGATGCCAGAAGTAAGCTTAAATTCCATATACAAGTATATTAAAAATAGCATTACATATCAAAGAGGAAATGATGAATTTGTTAAAAATTATGTTAGAATATCAATAGCCATCTTGAATAACATAGAATTTGACCCTTATTTACTTCTTACATCAAAACAAAGTTTATGTAGATTAATATTTAAAATGTGAAAAATGTAACCAAGAAAAGTAAAATACATAAGAGAACTTATTTATAAACCTGGACTACTGAAGGCCTAACTAAGTATGCTACAAAATCTAAAAGCCATAAAAAATTATCATTTCGATTATTTAAAAGTTAGAAATATCTGCATGGCAAAAACACCACTGTTGATAGTGACAGAGCATTTGAAAAAATAGAAAAATATTTGCAACACACCTCACAGGAAATAAGTAATTTATTAAACTAGGAGCTCTTACAAATAAATCAACAACATAATAAGAAAAGAAGTAATGATCAAACTATTCAAAGAAGAGGAATTTAAATAGCTCTTAAACATATGACAATACATTCAATTTCATATGTAAAAAAAGCATGCTAATTAAAAC
Organism: Artibeus jamaicensis; assembly: GCF_021234435.1. NCBI lineage: Eukaryota > Metazoa > Chordata > Mammalia > Chiroptera > Phyllostomidae > Artibeus > Artibeus jamaicensis. The sequence continues at coordinate 14,097,126 of NW_026521844.1, read as the reverse complement.
TAATAAATACAACTCATTATTTACCTATCTGCAAAGATCAAAAAGCATGTATACTGTGTTCTAGGTTGTGAGGAAACAAGCACTCTCATACATTTTCAGCTGGCATACAAATTGGTGCCACATGTATAAATGGTAATTTAATTTAGTATATCCATCATAATGTGAAATGTGCATGACATTTAAAACAAAAATTATGCTTTTAGAAATATTTTATATACACACATATTTCAAAACTAATTTTTTACATGACTACTTCTTGAACCGATATTTACATCTAAATAGTTTAATAAACTAAAAGCTCATAAATAAGGAGTTAGCTAAATTTATTAAGATATATCCATAAAAAATATTATGCAAATGGTATGCATATGTGTGTGTTAAAGCAAATATATTAACACATTTTCAGAAAAGCATTGTGTAAAATATATATACAAATATACAAATTTTCATTTTCTCATGAATGTTCACATATGTGTGTAGTTTATATTTATAATCTCTGTAAAATGACACACAGAATAATTAATAGCAACTGCCTCCAGAGAAAAGAAATGTCTATGGGATTGAGGCATATCATTTAATCCATTTAGAATTTTATATAATATATGATTTATTCAATAATTAATGTGTTGATTAACTGCAAAATAGATTCAGGAAAGGCTTAGTAATTTAGTGTTGACAGTCCATAGTAACTCATTCAAGTCCTTTGAAATGTTTGTAAGTTTACCTTATGCATCTCCTTAAAAGACTTTATTTACTTTTAGAGAGAGGGGAAAGAAGTGAGAAAGATGAAACATCAGCCTATGAGATGCATTGATCAGTTGCCTCTCACATGCCCTCAGCTGGGTATCTGGCCAACAACCCAGACACATGCTCTCACTGGGAATCGAACCTTTGACCAGTGCTCAGTCCACTGAGCCACAGCAGCCAGGGCACCTTATTCATTTCAATATTACCCTGTCAGAAAGCAAACTGGAATAATTCTTTCAGCAAAGAAATACTGAACAGGATAAATTTTTGAACTAATTATTGTGGCTTTTTATATTTTAGTTTTTACTAGAACAGAGATGGATTTGAGGAGAGTGTATTGAACATTGGCAAAATAGGCTTATGTCATTTCCTACTGGTACAATTTACTAAAAATTTATGTGTACCTTCCTGTGTATATGTATTTGTGTGTGGGGGCAGGGAGGGAGAGAAAGAGAGGGAGAGAGAGGAACAAAGGAACAGAGAAAGGCAGGTAGGAAAAAACAACAGGTATTGGTGGAGAAAGAGCAGTCCCTGACTAAGAAGGGTCATAGGACATACCTTTTCTACTAATTGCTATTACCTTAAGTTTATAAATAATTATTGGGTCTTTTTCTCTTTCTAAGAAATGACTGCCTTTACACACATTATGGAGTGAGTGTTCCTAAAGGATTTAGTTAAGTATGGAACAAAGGGTGTATGAAGAACCTTTGTGAGACACACAATGGCAGCAGAGTAGGTGGAAGCTACCCTAACCTACCCCCAGGACCAAACTGGAATTACAACTAAATTATAGGAAATATCATCCTGAAGCCTTATCACCAAGGATTTATGGAAGAAACCACAATACCACAACAACACTAGAAGGAACTGCAGAAGTATAAGAGACTTGACTGGGCTCCCAAAAGCAACCGCTGAAGTTCCAGGGGGACAATTCAGTAGCCAGAGGGGTTGCCCCTGAGAAAAGTGTGGTAAAACCCAAAGCCTAGAGCAACAGAACTGGGAAAAGAACCTCCAAAACATGTAGGTGTGAAAAGCAACAGGAATTTTGTCTGCCAGGAAGAGATGGCTGGAGATGTAGAGTCTCTTAAAAGGCAAATACACAAAATTGCATTTGAAGCCACTTACCCTGGGCTCTGGCAGAGGGAGGGCAGAGCAGACAAAAGCTACGTAAAGAGTCCACAGTAGGTGGATCTAGGGAGTGTGCTGAAAGGTCAGTTATCAGGATTCCTGTTCTCAGTCATTTTTCATACTGCAGAAGCCACCATCTTTCACAGGCAGAGTCCTCCCCTCCATGCGGCATCAATCTTGGGGGAAAGAAAAGAAATGAAGGAAGGGAGGAAGGGAGGAAGGGAGGAAGGGAGGAAGGAAGGAAGGAAGGAAGGAAGGAAGGAAGGAAGGAAGGAAGGAAGGAAGGAAGGAAGGAGGGAAGGAAGGAAGGAGGGAAGGAAGGAAGGAAGGAAGGAAGGAAGGAAGGAAGGAAGGAGGGAAGGAGGGAAGGAAGGAAGGAGGGAAGGAAGGAAGGAAGGAAGGAAGGAAGGAAGGAAGGAAGGAGGGAAGGAGGGAAGGAGGGAAGGAGGGAAGGAAAGAGAAAGTAGAGGCAATAAATAGAAGGAAAAAGTAGCAATAAATATATATCAATTGTCACTTAAAATGTAGATGGCTGAATGCTCCAATCAAAGGACATAGGGTAGCTGAATGAACAAGAAAACAAGAAATATATATATGTGTTGTCTACAAGAGATCCACCTCAGGATGAGAGATACACACAAACTAAAAGTAAAGGGATGGAAAAAGATATTTTATGTAAATGAAAAGGAAAAGCTGGGGGAGCAATACTTATATTCTACAAAACAGACTTTAAAACCAAGACTATTGGAAGAGACAGAGAAAAACACTACAAAATGATAAAGGGAATAATCCAACAAGAGGATATAACCCTAGAAAACATTTATGCACCCAACATAGGAGCATCTATATACATAAAGCAAACCTTAATGAACATAAAGAGAAAGGCTGACTGAAATACAGTCAGAGTTGAGGACTTTAAAATCCCATTGACTTTAATGGACAAATCTTCCAGACAAAAAATCAACCAGGAGACAACAGCCTTAAATGACACACTAGATCAGTGGATTTAACTGACATCTTCAGAGCATTTCACCTCAAAGCAACAGAATATACAGACTTGTCAAATCCAAATGAAACATTTTCTAGGATATTAGGACACAAATCGGGACACATATTAGGACACAAAAAAAGTATCAATTAATTTAAAAGGATTGAAATTATATCAAAAAATCTTCTCAGGCCATAATGCTATAAAACTAGAAATCAATCACCAGAAGGAAATTGGAAAATACACAAAGACAAGGAAGCTAAATAATATACCATCAACCAATTAATGGATACAATGCAATCAAGGAAGAAACCAAAAGATACCTTGAAACAAAAGAAAGTTATAACACAACAACCCAAAATCTGTGGGACAGATTTATAGCATTACAGGCCTAGCTCAAAAAAGCAAGAAAAAGATCAAATAAACAGTCTAACTGCCCTGGCTGGTGTAGCTCAGTGGATTGAGCACTGGCCTGCAAACTAGAGGATCATGGTTCAATTCCCAGTCAGAGCACATGCCTGGGTTGCAAGCCAGTTCCCAGCAGGGGACACATGAGAGGCAATCATATATTGATTATTTCTCTCCCTCTATCCTTCCCTTCCCCTCTAAAGATAAATTAATAAAATCTTTTTAAAAAGCAGTCCAACTTTACACTAAAGGAACTTGAAAAAGAACAACAAACAAAGCCCAAAGCGAGTAGGAGAAAAACAGCAATAAATTTCAGAGCAGAAATGAATAAAATAGTCTAAAAAAACACAAAAATCAATAAATCAAAGCATTGGTTCTTTGAAAAGATAATCAAGATTGACAAACCTTTAACCAAACTCACATAGAAAAAAAGAGATAGTATCCAAATAAATTAAATTAAATAAGGAAAGAGAAGAAATAATAACTGACAGCAAAGAAATACAAAGGACTGTAAGAAAATATTATGAACAACTATATGACAACAAACTGGGTAATCTGAACAAAACTGATAAATTCCTAGAAACATATAATCTTACAAAAATAAATCAGGAACAATCAGAGAATCTGAATAGACAGATTACACGTAGTATAACTGAAGCAGTAATCAAAAAATCCCAACATACCAAAGCCCTTTACTGGCTGGCTCCAGAAGTGAATTTTACCAAATATTCCCAGAAAAACTAACATTTCCTCCTCAAACTATTCCAAAAAAATGAGAGAGGGAAAGATTTTAAAGCTCGTTTTATAAGGCCAGTATTATCCTAATGCCAAAATCAGATAAAGACACTGCAAAAAAAGAAAATTATGGGCCTATATCACTGATGAACATAGATGCTAAAGTTATCAACAGAATATTAGCAAACTGAATACAGCATTACACCAAAAAGAACATTCACAGTGATCAAGTGGGATTTATTAAGTTGATGCAAGGTAGGTACAGCATTCAGTAAATATGATATATGACATAAACAAAATAAAGGATAAAACCACATGATCATATCAATTGATGCAGAAAAATCTTTTGATAAAATTTTGCACCATTTATGAAAAAAACTCTCAGCAAATTTGGAACAGAGCAAATATACCTAAACATAATAAAGGCCATATATGACAAACTCACTGCTAGCATCATACTCAATGGACAAAAAATACAAGTGTTCCCCTTAAGGTTAAGAACAAGGGATGTCTGCTTTCACCTCCCTTATTCAATGTAGTACTGGAAGTCCTAGCAATCAGACAAGAAGAAGAAATAAAAGGCATCCAAATTGGAAAGAAGAAAATAAAACTATCTTTATTTGCAGATGACAATATACTGCACAAACAGAACCCTAAAGATTCCACCGAGAAACTACTAGCACTGATAAATGAGTTCAGCAAAGTAGCAGGATAAAAATTAATGTCCAGAAATCAGGTGCATTTTTATATGCCAACAACAAACAGAAGGGAAAATTAAGAGAACTATCCCATTCAAAATTGCTTCAAAAAGAATAAAATACCTAGGGATAGACCTAAGCAAGGATATAAAAGACCTGTACTCAGAAAATTATAAGACACTGAAGAAAGAAATTGAAGTAGATACAAATAAGTGGAAGCACATACCATATTCATGGATAGTAAGAATTATCATCATCAAAATGTCCATACTACCTAAAGCAATACATAGATTTAATGCAATCCTACCAAGTTTCCACTGATATGTTTTACAGAACGAGAGCAAATAATACTGAAATTTATATGTAATCACAAAGTTCCCCAAAAAGCAACACCAATCTTGAGAAAGAAAAACAAATTTGGAGGAATAATGCTACCTAATATTAAACTATACTATAGGTCTATAGTAATCAAAATAGCATGATCCTGGCAGAAAAACAACACATAGATCAATTGAACAGAATATAGTGCCTAGAAATAAACCCACTCCTTTATAGTTAATTTTTTGACAGAGGCGGAATATACAATGGGCTAAAGATATTTTTTTCAATTAATAGTGTTGAGAAAATTGAACAAATACAGAAAAGAATGAACCTAGACCACTTCCTTATGCCACAAACAAGAACAAATCCAAAATGGAAAGACTTAAATGTTAGACTTGAAACTTTAAATGCCTTAGAAGAAAACGTAGGCAGTCAGATCTCAGACATTCCACATGACAAATATTTTTCCTGGTATTTTTTCTCTGGCAAAGAAAATAAAAGAAAAAATAAAAAAATGGGACTACGCTGAAGTAAAAAGTTTTTGCACAGCAAAGGAAAACATCAACAAAATGAAAAAAACACTGAATGGGAGAACATATTTGCTGATATATCTGATAAATGGTTAATATTCAAAATTTATAAAGGACTTATAAAACTCAGCACCAAAAAAACCAAATGATCTATTTTTTTTAAAAAAAGGGTAAAAGACCTAAATAGACACTTCTCCAAAGAAGACATACAGATGGCCAATACACATTGGCATCTGGGACATCACCTTGCCTCTGTCAGAATGGCTATCATGAACAAAGTCAACAAACAACAAGTGCTGGGGAGGATGTAGAGAAAGGGAAACCCTCATTCACTGTTGGTGGGAATGCAGACTGGGGCAGCCACTGTAAAAAGCAGTATGACGTTACTTCATAATATTAAAAGTGGAACTGCCTTATGACCCAGAGTTTGCACTTATAGAAATATATCCAAAGAAAGCCAAAACACTGATTTGAAAGAATATAGGCATGCCTTTTTTCACTGTAGCATTATTTACAATAGGCAAGATTTGGAAGCAGCCCAAGTGCCCATCGGTAGGTGAGTAAGTAAAAACACAATGGTACATTTACACAATGAAATACTACTCAGCCATAAAAAGGAAGGAAATCTTACCTTTTACAACACTGTGGATAGACTTGGAGAGTATTTCACTAGGTGAAATAAGCCAGTCATAAAAAGACAAATGCCATATGACTTAACTCATATGTGAATCTAATGAACAAACTGTAGTAATAAGCAAAACAGAGACAGATTCATAGATAGAGAGCAGGCTAACAGCTCTCTGTTGGGGAGTGAGGTTGAGAGATAGAGAGATTGAGCAAAAAAGAAAAAAGGACTTATGGACATTGACAACAGTGTGGTGATTGCAGGAAGAGGGGGAGGGATGAGTGGAGGTTGAAGAGGGTATAATGGGAGAGAAACAAATAAATAGAAAAAAACCTATGCTTTAAAAACCATGATGTTATTTTAAGACATGTTTATTATTGCTTGGCATCGCCAATGCAAAACAGATATGGAATGAGGATGGCACTGACAATGGAAGTGTATTCAGGAGCTGACATCTCTCCCTGTGTTCCAGAATTGACTGGCCCAATCAAAGAGAAGGACTTACTGGATCTCCAAGCCTTGTAGACTGATGGCTTGTGGAAATACTAGGAATGGTCTTTGCACTCAGCCTACAAAAGCAGCTGCAGTGGTCCTGACTAATAATTCTAACCTTTCACCACCTGTTTTCCTGCAAGACCACAATAGACACAAACACTCACATACATATACACATAGTTAACACACATGGTGTGGGCTTTATTATATTAAATATTTTTGCTCAACTTTATCTCTGTGAGCTATGCGCATCTCTCTTCTGTGGACCCTGTCTGGACCACTCTGGAATTGTCATCTTTCCTTTTAAACTGAGCCTATATTACCTTTATGATAATTTTAGTGTTGCCTTGTGTTTTTTGAGGCATAGAAAATTTGTCAAGGTTGTTTTCAGATTTTATTTTTAGGGAGTTTATTTATTTCATTTTATTTTAATTTTTAATTTAAAAATCAAATTAATCCCACTACAGTGATAAAAGTGACATTCCAAGGTCCAATTGAACTTTTTCCTCAGAGTGGTAGACTCCAGACTTTCCCTACCAGAGTAAAAAATTGGAAAACTAAATAAAATATATGGGATCTAACAATGACAATTCAGGATTGTGTTTCCTCATAAAAGGAAAATTAATGATGTGAGCCCTCCAATTTCTCTGTGTTTCTGCCTAGAGATTCTTTCAAAATTGTGTCCCATAGAAGGGGTCCCCAAACAAAACGAAGTAATCACTGAGCTGAGAAGTCAAAAATCTGCAGAGGAGGGAGCTATCCAGAGAAAGAGCTCTAGCAATCTGTGTGCATCCTCTTAAATTTTTGTCTGAATAGTAAGTTGTGCAGGAATAGGATGAATCTCCACAAGGACAGGCATAGTATGACTAGAGAGTTAAAGGGAACACTTCCCAAAGCTTATATATGGCCAGAAATCATTCCAGTTCTAACCAGTCACAGTGGGGAGACCTTCTTGAACACCCAGAGCATTTAACAGAGACCCCAGAGAGGTCACGCCTTGGTAGTAGAACTAAACTAGCTCTAGAATAAAGGCCCCTGTATACATTCCCTAATAAAACTTAAAATTAAACTTGGAAGAAATGAAGCTGATCCACAAGCCTTCTTCAAAGACATTAAAATCCAGACATTCAAAAATGTACTATGTCCATACACATAAATTATTTCTTTTGTCTCTTCCCACCAAAAGGTAAAATTCATTAAGAGTAGAGATTTTTTGTATTTTATTCATAGACATATATGAAATACCTAGAAGAGAATTTTTACAAAGTAGGCATGCAATAAATATTTATTGAATGAATAAATACTGTTAATCTTCACTCTATATTAAATATTTATAATACACAATCATATATCATACAATATTTTCTATTTATTAATGTTTATATTACACAAAGGCATGCCTCATTTCTTTGTGACTGTGAAAAATATTTAAATAAAGGTCTTACATTTCAAAATGTGTTTCAACAAGTATAAAATAAAAAAATTAAAACTCATGTTTTATTTGTAAAAAATGACTGGGAAAGCAAGCTTCCCCCCAAAAAAGGCAATTAGTAAATTTATAATCAGACTCATTAAGCCCGATTTTCAAAAATGTGCATTTTCTTAACTTTCCCACAACATAAAATAGCATAAACTATCATATTCACATTGCACTATCATGAAAGCCTAGTATGGAAGTAGTCTTAAAGGGGCACTCAGTATGAGGGTCCAGCTCAGCAACAGGGTCTCTAATGAAAAATTAGTGTGTGACCTAAACAAGCAACAAAACAAAATAAAGCATTATTATTCTTTATCATTATCATGCAAAAAATCAAATGTTATATTTTATAAAAACTGATACATTTTATGGTCATAAAACAAAAATAAAAGAATTTCTCCACACTTTTATTATGATAATTATTGTCACTAAGTTAAAATATCCATATGAACATCTTTTCATATATTGCAATTCATTTACCAGAAAAATTATATATTGCTCTCCATATTCTACTTTGCACGTATTATAAGCGATGCACTCCTGTGTGCATTCTGTTGATGCGTTATTATTATAAAAGTTTTCTGTGATCTAATAAGTTTAATAAATGCCATCTTAAAGGTTGATGCTCCCTGGGTATTACACTTAGCTTTCTTTACTTCTCACCTTGTTGATCACCAGGATTTCACATCCCAATTATTTCTCCCAGCTGAACTAACTTCCAACACAACTCCAAGTTCATATTTCCAATTGAACATGCTAACTTACTAGTCACCCCACCCTACTTGCACAACTAGCTCCTCTCCCTCATATCTTCCCACTTTGGTGAATGGCATTTTTACCCAACCAAAACCTATAAATAGTTATAGCTATCTCCTTATCTCCTACCACGTGCTCATAATTTTTCCTTATTATTTCTATAATCCAACCCCTCTTCCCAAGTCCTGACACTCTTCAGGCTTTTATTATCTGTGTTTAATTGAATAAGGGTATATCCAAGTGTCCTCTCTGTCACTACCTTCCCAAGCAACTTCCCAACTCTGCTCCCAGGGCTCTCAGCATGCTATCTCTCACTGCCGATCTAACCACACTTGCCACTTTGTAAGATCCTTTGATGGTAGCTTATACTAGCTCATGTGGCCCACAGATCATGTCTGTTTTGCAAGCTTTCCATATATTTAAAATTAAAATGAACTTTTTAATAAAATTAAAATTAAAATAAGAAACTTCACACAAAATTCCAGACTTTTAGCTTCTCCCTAAAACTTACACAACTGGCAGCCCTGGGCTCTCTATTCCCAACACCATGACAACTGACTGAGGCTTAAGCACAAGGTGCTGTACTCTCCAGTTCCCAACTCATGTAATATTCATTTTTCTACTTCTACCCAACCACCTTCTCCCACCTGTTTGACAATTGATGGCACAGGATATCATCTGAGTTTATAACCTCTGACTCTTGATGCTACCCAGACTCTCCTGAGGCTTTATTTAATAAAACCTTTCAAAATTGTTCTGGTTAAATCACATCATCTCTCAGTTCAGGTTTCTCACATATAAGAAACAAATACCAAGTGGTCCTCAGTCTGCTAACTACCAGGAGGAGACTTGGCAAACAAATACCCTGACCTCATATTTCTTCTCCTCTGCATCTCCCACTAGGGCTCTTATATTGCCTGAATACAACCAGAACCCCAATGATCAATGGATGGTTTAGAAGAATTTAGAACCAACACAGCCAGGGAACATCTAATTTATCAAAGCCTTAATTGTATCCCCTGGTCCTCTTTCAAACATCAAAATTCACAGACCCCAGGGTCATGGGGTCAAGGGGCAAAAATTCTACAAGGAGGTTATTAATAGGCAAAATAGTGAGAAAAAAACAATTTCATCTCTATTTCTTGGTTTCTACACGTACTCTGACTATGTAGATGGATCCAAATATTAGCTGCAAATAAGAGGTAGTAGCCTCGTCCCCTATTTTAGTACTATAGAATAGTACTAAACCACACAGGGCATTTTTCCTAGCTGACACAGTAACTGAGCCTTTCTCAAACCATTACACTGTTCAGTCAAGATTGTTTGAGGGGTGAGGGGCACAAAGTAAGATCAGAGTGAAATCCATGGGCATGATTCTCCTGGCCAGAAGTGAGGTTTTATGAAGGATTGGCTACAGTAATCTAGAACCTATGAACCAGTATGCTAGCAGAAGCCTTGATAGCAGGGAAGGCAAGTATGTTCCTGAGTAAGTCTGTCCCTGTATGGACGAGTGTTGCCTCCCTCCTGATAAGTGGACATCCAGCTGCTCCCTTAGTGAGCGGTGCAGGAACCCATTGTTGTCCTTTGGTACAGTCAGGTAAGACCCTCAGTTAAATCTCCAGAAGCCAGATCAGTCTTTGTGAGAGTGGGTCCATGTTGTTGAGCCCATACATAACCTCCATTCCTGTGCTATAGCCACTTTGTAGAGCATCCACAAAACAGACACCAGGATGCCTGGAATAAGAAACTGAGTGATATCCATCTATGATGGGTCAAGTTGTCTACCAATTTAGTGAGCACGTTCTTCACAGAGGAAGCCCTATAGTTTTAACACTTATGTGGACCACAAATATTTTTTCACTCAGTTCCCACAATAAGAGGTCCATCTATATACTTAGTCCTTAAACCTCTTTTGTCACTAGTCTTTTCAAATATTTGTTTCAAATCCATGACCAGCCCATCAATCCATTAGCCACAGTTCATGAATCAAGTACATCCATGCTCAGGCCATCTTTACTTCCATAGTATGTGTTCAGGCACTCTGGGGATTTCCTTTGAACATTGTTTTTTAGCACATACTCTGAGAGGAGCTGTAGTTGTGTGGTTTCCCCCTTCTGGCTCGTGCTAATTCTCACAGTATGAGGCAAAGGAAGGCCACATCCCGCTCTTCTGGTATGTATACCCTGAACCTCTCCAGATCACATGATAACTCTTAAAACTTCTCTCGGATTTATAAAAAGTGAAGAAAACAACACACCACCAGCCTCACATATAAGCCCACAACCAGCTTTGTCCCTGAACTAGAACCTCTATTTTAAAAACATTTCCTATCAGGCAGCCTGGCTTGTAAGCTTGTAAGCATTAAGAGTCAACTAGAAATTAACCTTTCTATAGTCCTAAAAAGAGGCCACAAAAAAACATTATTTAAAAAGAACATTTTTCAAATTAACCATTATTTTAGAGCTATGCTAGTTTCTGTGTCCCATTTCTATTATAAGTGAACTTACTCTTACTGGAAAGGATAAAACTGATGGCAAGAAAAGCAAACAGTACTCCCTTAAGTAAACAACTTCATCTGTAACTCATTAACCCTGCTACCCTCAGCCTCCCAGAAAATGTGTCCCATTTATTAGCTTCCAATCCCAAGTTCATGTTTGTCTTTCAGTTCTGGGTCATTATTGTGCAATAAAGAAAAGAGACGCTCTCTCACTGGTGACATCGCGTACGTGGGGTTGCCAATCTTATACCAATGGGGAAGATTGTTTAATGAACTCTGCCAAATTAGCCACCTCAGTCTTCCCATTATTTGTCTTCCTGCCCACTGAAGAAAGTAGAAAAATATCTATTACTGAGGCACTTTACTCTTTCTCACCGTCCAATCTAAAACAGGAGAAACAGAGGCCGAACTAGCAATAGCTACTGAAGAAGTGCATTGCCTCCCAAAATGTGGGACACTTGATATTTGAGATGACTCTGGCTGGAATGCAAGACTACGATATCAGGTGGTACTCTACCCAGGAAAATAATGATAGTAAAAACCATAATAAGGAACTTATTTCCATTTCTATTTTTCTTTAATTCTTTAATGCCATAAGGAAAAAAGTCTTGATTTGGGGCCACCCTTTAACATCCAATGTTTTCATGCAGAGAGCAGTCCTCATACTGAAAACAATCGGTGAGCAACAATACCCAACTAGAACTTATTATCATTATTCTGTTTTGTTGACTATCTATAGCAAATGATATTGATTGTGTAGTAGTGATAGTGATATTTCTTTTTTGATAAACTTATGTCTAAAAACATGTTATTTTAGTAAAAGTATTAAGAAAGTCATAGTATAGGTGATACATGAATAAGCAAGAAATCTCAGAATGGAAATACAAAAGAAAGAAATTTTAAAAATACCTCAAGAAAAAAAAAGAAATTATTAATTATTTTTGGACTTACCCAAACGTAGGATTCGCTCAACGTTGATGGTTGTTTGTGTCTGGGCTGAATTTATATGGTAGCATTGGCTCTCTATATTGCTATGATAATTTTTTCAAAACTTGATGTGCGTTCATATGTATGTACACACATCAAGTGCATCATATTTTCACTTTTTACAATCATATTTAATCCTGAAATTTTCTTCTAAATTATCAGTCATTCCCTTGTATTAAGTATACAAATCACTATTTTCTGAACTTTCTGTCCTTAAGTATTTTTGCTCATTTACTTCCTGGGTTATCTTTTGTTTAGATTCTAAGCTTAATAAACATTTTATTGACATAAATGTCTCCGGAGATTTTGTTCTTCAGAATAGAGATAATTGGAATTTTGCATATAGGAATAGAATGGCCTTTGTCAAACTTTATTTGTCTATTTCAGCTGTGATTAATGGTTAAAAATTATATTTTGCTGCAATTATTTATATTTCTCTTCTTTGTAGCCATATGCAAATTATATTTGCCACTTTCACATAAAACAACTGACTATGTAGACCGATCAAGAGGAGGGGCTTATACATATTAAAAATACGTTATTTTCATTTGATTATTTTTAAACTTTTATTTTATGGCATTGAAAACTGTAATAGAAGAATTTGGTTGTTCACCTCAATTCACATCACTTTGTCAATTTTTCACTTTCTGACATTTCACTGTATCTCCCAGCAATTAACAGGACTGACTTCACTGGAAATGTTCCCTGTGAGTAACTAAACCTTTAAAGTATCCCAGATACTTCCTAAGGCACAGGGTGTTCTTTTTCTTCACTGGATACTTAAATGGTAGTTAAAAGTGCTGCGACTTTTGAATACAAATAAATAGACAGGTTTTAGAGGGGTTTTTTGGCAGGGGGGATTCTTGAGATGACATTTTTCCTAATCCTCATGAAAAAATGACACCTTTACCACGTGTGTCCAAACCTGACAGGCCGCTGAACTCCGAGAAACAGACTAGTAATCACTGTGGAATACACAGATGCACATTTTGGCAACTACTCAATTTTTTAAAAGAAAAAAACTTAGTCAAGTTTATTCCCACGATCAAATATTTCATTTTTTAGTACAAATTGCACTTGGTAAAGTACTTTTTAAAATCATAGTAAATGTGTTTTTTATGTTGGGTCCACATTTAGAGTCCTACGGCTGTAATGCTCAGGGACCAGGGATTGCTTTTTCTTTGTCATATAGATATTTTTAAACAAATACTCGGCAGCAACCAGAACAAAGCATGAACTTCATGCAGACTTTTCCCCATGTTGTCTCTAGCTGTACGCTTTTTTTACTCAAAAGACAATTGCTATATGGCAAAAACACATCATTTAGAGAATGCTTCATGTATAAAATATAAAATTTTAAAAATTATATAAAATGTAGCTTTTTATATAGGGAATGCAGTTAGTAGTATTGTATAACTATGTATGGTGCCAGGTGGGTACTGGAAATACCAGGGGGACCACTTTCTAAAGTATATGATTGCCTCACCATTATGCTGTACACCTGAAGCTAATACAAATTATGTTGAATGTCAACTGTAACTGAAAAGTAAAAAAGTAAGATTTTAAGTCAAAAATAAATAAATAAGTGAATAAAATACAGCTTTTTAAAAATAGTCCCTATTAAACAAATTTCTTTAAGTCCTTTGTTCTTTTAAAGCATCCAATATGAGTTTCACATTTATTTAAGAATACAGTTCTTCTTTATATATCTATTATAATTTACTTCTGATTTTCAAACAGTTTTGCAACTTAAATTTATAAATGTGTTAAGGAATAAAGAAATACAGTTTTTGTAGTAGCTGATGAACTGCTGAACAAGAAAGTACTTTTTTTACGTAAAAGAGAAATTCCATAGTAAAGTCAGACTCATACAGACATCAAAAGTATTCAAGTGCTGTCAAAGTCTGCCACGTTCTCCCCAAGAAGATTCTTGTCATCAAGATTAAGATGGAGAGAAATTAAATATGCACTCAAGACCGTGTATCAAAGAGTTTAAGGCTTTTATGTATGGAAAGACAAATTTTCTAGAAAGAAATGTGATATAATCAATCTGGTATCCAGATAGCTTCCAAAATAACTTTGTTCTTGAATCATGTAGTTAAATTAAAACCAAATTGCATGCTGAATTATTGGTTGAAATGAGAGAAAACTCCAGAAGCTAGGATTTGGCTCAACTTATGTTATTGTTGAGTTTTACAACGCCATTTTTTACAAATATGAGAAAATAACTTAGAGCTTAGCTTTCATATGTTATTTATCACCTATTGAAAGAAGATTTCTTACAGAAGATTATTAAAACAATTATAAAGAAAAGACAGTGCCAATATTAATCACTATTCCGGTCATTAAAACCAAGCAAGAAAACCCTTACTTACTTCATCCTAGAAGAGAAAAACTTCAATACACAATAAGGATGGAAAAGAAGGGGGTGGGTGGATAAGGAAATATCGGAGACCATGCACTTTGTAAAGATACTTCATGTGACATCCACTTGTGAATGCATGCTGTTAGTCTGCACACAGGTGCAACCCCTATGTATCTTCTTCTCCTTACCAAAGCGAGTTTATCCACTTTCCTCTTCACTTTTCCCTGTATATGTGCTGTTCCTTCACATGCTAAGTAGCATTCTAATAGTTCAAAATAAAGCTACATTCTTCCAGTTTAAGTTGTGGCGTGAATCCAAGCATTTATCAATTTCCCATTCCAAAATCTAATTAAATTTTTAAAATAATAATGGCATCTGAAATAACAATAGCTAAATTTTATTGAACACATATTATGTGCTCTTCTGAATGTATGTCATTTAATCCTTAGCAAATCCCATTTTACAGATGTACAAGTAGCAACACAAAACAATTAGGGAATTCATGTCAAATCACAAAACCAGTATGTGATGCAGCCAGGGTTGCAGTTTAGAGCCCATGAAAGAAGTCCCTGTGCTACCCTGCCAGTAGAAAAGACAGAGGAGGAGGAGGAGGGGGAGAAGAAGGGCAGGTGGAAGAAGGAGAAAAGTGATTCTGAGCACATGGGTGCACATGGATATTTCTAAAGAAAGTGAAAAACCATCCTGGCAAGCTGTCCAACAAGGGTGTTAGGGTCAGAGAAAAACACAACAGGTTCTGGCATAACCCTGGACTCTTAACTTCATCAGTGTTGTGGGAATAAGCTGACTTGTCTGTTTCCCACATAGTCAGGGAAGCCCTTAGTTAGCTTTCCCATTTCGGGGGGAGACCTTCTGTGTAAACTGGCCTACACAACTGCAGAAGAACCACAATATTAGTTGCCCCAAGTCATCGAACTAATTCTTCCTTCATAAATGTGAAAGGACAATTCAGGCTCAACAAGCATCTGAGTAAAATGAACAGTGTGAAAGAAAAAGACTATGATAAACAAACAGAACCTTTAGCCCTAGAGGAATCAGTACTGCTGCAAAAGAGAAATTTGAAATCATTCGAAATTAATGTCAGAGAAATGAAACGACACCTGCATCCATAAAACTCGAATATACTTCTATAAAAAGGGGCAATCAAAAAAATGTTCTTGGAATGTAGGTCATAAAGTTATTAATGAAATTTTTAAACTGGCTGAATCACAAAATGAACATTGCTGAAGACTGAATTCGTGACATAGAAGATAAGGTTGAATGAATCTCTAAGGACAAAAGCAAAAACATAGAAATTGAAACATAGAGAAACTGTAACTCCAGACAGACAAAATAAGGTTCAAGGAGGTAAAAAAGTAATAGAATAATACCAGTAGAAGAAAACTTTCTAAGTTTAGCATATTTCTAAGTTTGTCCTATTTCTTGTATTACTTTTTTATTTTACAAAATTATGCCTTCAAGCAATAATTTTAGGATGTCAATGTATAAATAAATTTTATGGGTTCTTGTTTTTGGAAACTTTTTTTAATATTCCCTCACACCTAATACTTTGGGTGCAAAATCCTAGTTTTTACAATGATTTTCTTCAAAACAGATGAGCTAAAATAAAAATGTTCTAAAGTAAAATGTAGATAGTGGTCAATAGCAAAGAGCATTTGGGGACCAAGAAGGATCTGCTTACAGCTGGGTGGTGGGGACTCCAAAATGGAGCAGCAAAAGGTAAATCAAAAGGTAGATAGAATGTGAAGATCCTGGAAGACATAAGAATTTTACCAATTTACTAGAAATTCTTGAGAGGCATGAAGGATATAAAGTGAGAAGGACTTTCACCCTTACCAACATAATGTTTGACATATAGCAGGAACTTAATATTTGTTGAATAAATGGAGAGCGTTTGGCATTAACCAAATTACAAGGTAAAAAGTATTATTACCACTAAACGAAATAATGAAAACAATGTTATTCATCAGTCATGTGTGAGTTTCAGATATGATGTACTAAAAGAACACCACACGTTATTTACCCAAATATCTGAATTTTCCTGTAATAATGATGGATTTGAAATAGTTTGTTTATTCTATCGTCACCAAATTTCCCACCTAGAATGGTTTCAGAAAAGTGTAAAATAGGTCATTTTTAGCTGGGAATATCCTAGAACATTTTGTCTTTTGAATAACAAATCCTAACTCTCAATGTCTCTTTCCAGAAGTGAAAAAAATGTATTATGTTATTCGAAGTCAGATGATGAAGTCCTTGTAGAGAATCTAGACCATGGGTCTTCTGTCCGTCTCTGCTTCAGTCTGTCTCCCTGTGCAGACTGGAGGAAGTCAGTGACCTGGGACGCGTCCTAAAAGTTAACCTCCTTATATGGTGCGCAGCACATCTCAAGCTCTCAAAAAATATTTCTAAGACAAATACATTTACATAAACACATTAATCGCAGAGAAGTAGTTCCATCAAACAATTTGGTCCTTGAATTTTTATAACACTTTTTACTCCCGGGGCGGCTTTCTCGTGTATTTTCTGATGAGCAACATTGTATATGGATGTTTCAACTGTCATTCACAGAAAACCTGACTCAAACCAGCTAAGCAATAATAAAACACAACGTTTCTAAAGATAATGAAATTTCCCAATGTGCCTAACGAGGCAGCTTAATGATAGCATCAGGATCCTGATTCTCCGCTCTGCTTTCCAATGTCAGCCTCTCAGCTGCCTTCCTCAAAAGACAGCTGCTGAAAATAGAACCGAAGTTACATCCGTCCTCTTACACATCCAGTTAAAGAGTGTCTCTCCTGAAAATTCTTTTAAATGATGAATGAAAAAGTTTTCCAGAAACCCCTTACTGAGGCTTCTCATTGCCCCAAATCACGTTCATTACAGGTCGATTCCTGAATCAATCACTAGCCAAGGGGTGTGACTGCTCTGATTTCTGTCTGGTAATCCGAGCTCGCTGCTGGATCTCCCACGGGCAGGCCGGCTGGGGGGGGGGGGGGGGCGGTGCATGTGCCTGTGCTTGCGCACTTGGCAGGAAGGGGAGGAGAGGATACCCGAACAAAATCGGAGTACTGTAAACTAGAGGGAGGAAGGAATAGGTGCCAGAAGACATTCAACAGCTTCCATGCAGATCAGTTTCTTGCTATCTACTAAGAAAATTCTAAGGCCAGATTATCATACTAGGATAATGATATGATAAACTCATAAACCTTTAGAACTGGAAGGACCAGAGAAATGTCTTCATTTAATCCTCTTTCTTACAAATGAAGAAGAGTCTAGGTCTGGGAAGGTTAAATGCTTTACCTTAGGTCACACATTCAGTTAAAATAGAACTGGTAATAATACTACTCAAATAATGTAATGGCCCACTCTACGCCCTGTGTGAGACATTCCTCTTCAAAAATAATGTTGACATTCTGAGAAAATAGGAACACTCAGTTGCTGCCATATATTAGTAGGTTAATGATGAAAATATCCATACCAGTTAACAGGTGATACTGTAAATAAAGTAAATGATTAGAATAGTAATAACTTTTAAACTAAGTAATTATTAATGGACAAATCTTGTTATTTGATTATTATCATTGCACCATAAAATTTAATTTTTTAGGAAAAGGTTCTAGGACTCCCACTTTATTGCAAAGAACTAGCCATATCCTCTACGAAATACTGCATCATTGTAGTCCACCCAAATCAAGAGTGAGAACTATAGGCAGAATTTATGACTAGTAGAACTAGACTATGCACAAAAAAAGAAAGTATTAAGCATTTTGTTGTACAACAACCCCCAAACATTCTATTTGGAGTTATTCATATTGGGTTTTTTTCCCAAATTCAAAGCCATTTTGAATTTTTCTGTCTTGTAGGAGCCATTAAAACTAACATAAACTAAACGAGTCATGAAATTATGTCCAAGAGGATCTGATTTTTGGAACAGTTGACCCTTGAAATATTTCAATATATTTCAATGCTGGCCTTTGGAGCACCAGGATGAGGAGCTCTCCCCACTGCCCATTAGGCTCAGCTGAAAATCCGAGAATAATTCAGGACAGCCCTCCAGGTAGAATACTTAAATTCCCACATGTAGACTGAAAAATTCAGAGTATATTTTTCTGGTCACAAAATAACAAGACAGAAATTACTTCCATGTATAACATTAAAAGTTTATTATATAACAAAAAACCTCGTCCTTGCCTTAAATTGTTTCTATCTCCTACTCTCGTCAGCAATGTTGTTAATGTGTTTCAACCTTTCATGAAGCCATAAGACGATTCTATGAAATGATCATTGAAATATTCCAGAAATAAGTATGTGAGATGAATACATTTAGCCATTTCCAAAGAAGAAAGAACTAAGAATATTATTTCTTTTAAGCCCTAAAACCTATACTAAATTAGATTCGTTGTTATGATTCCCAGCCAGTGAATTTTTTAATGCAGAACCTTGAATTGAGAAATATTTACAGGAAATATTTTACGTGACTTGAAACCAGGCATAAAAATTAAGTCATCATGCAGGAGTGCACCAGTTTTCATTACTTTGAATTTAACTGTCAAATGAAAACAACCTAAGCCAGAAGACATTAACATTAATTTTCCCATTATTCATTTTCTGCATAACTTTTTGTGATGATTAGATGCAAAAATATTTTAAAGTACACATTAATCCTCTGAAAAATACTAACAATGAAAATTTAAAGGTCAATCATTTAATGGTACAAGTTAACCTCTAATATATTTATTTGGAGACAAAGAGAATAAATGTCAACATAAATTAAAAATGTGTCAGGGAGAAGGAGAATCCCCCTCTCCTTCACCACTCTTGAGTTCATGTGACTGCATTAATAATAAAATTGACACAAAACCAGATTAACAAAAGAAAAACAATTTAATACAGGCACATGGGAGATCATAAATGATGCTCAGAGAAATGACCAAAGTAGGCAGCTCCTTATCTTTTTTAGATAACCAATAACTTGTGAGGATTCGGCAGAACAAAGAAAGTTAACTTTGGGTGCTCTTTAGCAAGGAATCTAAACATAAAGACAGACCGAGATATTAAATTAGTAAAGAAGTAACGAGGTTTCTCGATAGAGGCTTTTTTGAACCTGGATTCCTTAACTCTGGCAATAAAGGTGACTCTGCCAGCACCCTGAGAGCAAGAAAGTCACCTTTTACCTGGAGAGTTTTACTTCCTAGATTTCAAGGAGACAAAGGGGGGTTAGTGTGTTCTTCTTGTACCAGCTGCTTTTTAAGTAACCTTAACTCAAAATAATCAATATGTCATGGTAGGGTATTTGGAAGCTGTTTGCCCTGAGTCCCAACAAATGCATCAAGATAAATTAGATGCTATTATAATATTTAATATAATACATAGTTATATAATCATATTTTCAAGTAACCTCTGCATTCCTAGGCATTTTATACTATTTTGAAATGATTTTCAAAATATTTATTGATTTTGAATTTAGTAGTTATTTTGTGTAGATAATTTAATATGTTACATGATTATTTAGCAGTTAATACATGTTAGCATTTCACACACTATAGTAGGATTCAAGCAAGAGAAATATCTAGTTATAAATATACTTTTTAATGTATATAGAAACTCAAATAAATATATCCAGCTATTATACACTTTGCTTTTGAAAGCATTTTGGGGATTATTATAATCAGCTTTAAAAAAATAATTTTATTTTTCAGTTACAGTCAACATATAATATTATACTAGTTTCGGCTATACAACCATGATTGGACATTTTATACAATTTATAAAGTAATCACCATGATAAATCTAACATCCATCCAACAGCACACATAGTTATTATAATGTTAGGACCATATTCCCCATACTGTACTTTAGATCCCCATGACTATTCTATAACTGCCAATTTGTACTTCTTAATCCCTTCACTGTTTTCATCTATCCCACCAACCCCTCTCTCAGTTGGCAAGGAACCAAGTGTGTCCCTTTTGTGGATCATGTGTGCCCTCCTGTTGTAGTTGAGCCTGGACTGACCATTAGGCTAATTGGTTGTAAAGACTGACCACGACTATAGTGAAGGACTGTAGTACAACTGCTGACCTTCTGGAGCAGGTATGGCCTTAGAGGGGCTCCAGAGCCTTCCAAGTCTGCCCAGGGTGTGTCATTTTTTGCATTGGCTGGGTTGTGTTCTGGTGTAGTCTAAAGCTGGCCATTAGGTATGTTGGTTCTAGGGCCACTTGGTATGAGGTGCAAAGTGATTGCAGATGGCTGACCCTTCATGCTGGGCTTGGAGGTGCCTGGGAGACTCTAAGCTGCAAACTGAGGCCAATTGTCACTAGCTGGGCTTGTGGCTGCTTAGCAAAAGGTATGGGGCAGGCCAACACCTGATGCTACTCACTTGGGGGGTTATGAACCCTTGAGGAATTTGAGGAAAAGCCATAGCATGAACCAAGACAGGCCATTTTATGGAAAAATCACTGAAAGAGGTTTGGGTAGGTCCTCAATTCGAGTGGGTCATAGTGTCAGGGAATCACGAGATCAGGGTAAACAGTGTTAGTTAGATTGGTGGAGACTCAGATACGGTGCTTGCAACCTGGGTAAGAGCAACAATAAAGGAACAATGGCCTCTGCCAGCACTTCTGTCTGGGATAAAGTTGTCCCTCCAGCCTTTGCTCTAAAACCAGACAATTCAGTTCCTCTCCTTATGTCCCTGGTGCCTTTCTAGCTGTTGCCTCAGCACTAGAGCTCAGAATTAGTCCCTCTATCAGTGGATAAGTGCATGCCTGAACCCTTTAAGAGGAATGTCTTGGACTCCAGAAGCCGTGCATCTCACTCAGCCACAATCTCTGCTTGTTTTCACAGCGAGAAAACTCTGGCTGGCACTTTTCCTGGCACTGGAACTCTGGGTTAGGAGCACTGTGTGAGGCTGAGATCCCTCACTCTAGGGGACACTTCTGCAGCTGGGATATTCCTCCTGATTCTTAACCATCATACATGGGTGTGGGACCAGCCCACTCTGACTTTGCCCCTCCTACCAGTCTCAAGCTGCTTTCTTCTGTATTTGTGATTTTAAATGCATACATTAGAAAAAATTCTAAAATTAATTATCGAATCTTCATCTCAAAAACTGAAAAAATAAAATTAAATCCAAACTAAGTACATAATAAACAAATTCCTAAAAAAAATAGAACTTAATGAAAAAAATAAAACCTACTTACCAAAAGTAATATAAAAATATAGCAAGAAATAATAATTTTGGACATTTCTACATCTAATAAAGAAATTAAAATTATTATTAAAACTGTTAACACAGAGATAATGCCAAGACCACATATGCTTCGCCTGTGAATTCTACCGAACATTTAAGAAAGAAATTATACCAATCTTATGCAGTCCCTACCAAAAAATAATAAAAGAGAACGTGATTGACATAATTCTTTATGTAGATAATTCAATTAAATTTATGAGTTTAGAATTAATAAGTAAATTTAGCAGGGACACTGGATACAAAACCAATATAAAAGTCAATTTGTTTCTATAAATAAGCCACAATAATTAGAAAATAAAATTAAAAAATAACAATCTACAGTAGAATCAAAAAGGCTTCTAATATCTAAGAAATGAATGTAACAAAGACTTCCTCACAAAAGTATAACAAAGAATTCTTCATAAAAAAACACTATTAAACATTATTTAAAGAGAATAAAGAATGTTTAAATAAACAGAAAAAATATATACTAATTTCTTGAACTGGAAGACACAAGATTATAAAAATAAATTGTGACTTCTTCCTGAATTAATCTTTAGATTCAATATAATACAAATCAAAATTCCAGCAAAATTTTTGTGTGTCAATCTGATGCTCAAATGCATGTGAATTTAAATAGCCAAGAATAGTCAAATGATTCTGAAGAAGAAACAAATTGAAGGAGTGCACTTTCTTATTTACTGGACACTAGAACTTAGTATTTGAGTACAGTAATTAAGACCATTTTTACTGGTGCAAAAATAGACCAGTGAAAACAGAACAGATATTTAGAAGCAGATCCAGACATTTGGGGGAGTTTGATTTATGACAAGGGTGGCACTGTGCCGCACCGTAGGGCAGTGGATTTAAAACTTCTTAAATGCTACTGGAAGGATTAACTATTCATATGGAAAATAATTATACTAGAACCCTCATACAACACAAAAAAATCAATCCCATATGAATCATAGATCTAAAGATGAAGGGATAATGGTAGAGGTTCTTGGAGATATGAGAGAATATAGTTGTGATCTTAAGGCAGCAAAAATTACTTAAGTAGGACACATAGAGCATTTACCATAAACAAAAATTTGGGTTACATAAAAATTTACAACTGCTTTTTAATAAAGTATTTTATTATGTGTATAAATAAGCAAGCCAGGAAGGTAGAGAAGATAATTATAGCATATATAATTGACAAAGGGCTTTTATTTCGAATACACAAAAAACTCCTACAGATCATATGAAAAAGCAAGAAAATAGAAAATCGAGCAAAAGACTGGAATAAACATTTCACAAGAGTATATTCAAATATACAATAAATATATTAAAGGATGCTAAACTTCACTAATTATCAAGGAAATGAAAATTAAATCCAAAATATGATATAATCTACACACATCAGAATGGACAAAATAATTTTAACTATATTTTATTGTTTATGTTATTACAGTTTTCCCACCTTATCCCCCCTCTACCTTGCATCATCCAACCCTCCAGCATCCCCCTCTTTAGGTTATGTCCATGGGTTGTACTTATAAGTTCTTTGAATTCTCTGTGTTCTATTCCATTTTGCTCTCTCCCCATCTATTTAATGTCTACCAATTATGCTTCTTCTTCCCTGTAACTTTTGCCCCCATTCCTCCCCTCTCCCTCCCCACTGAAAACCCTCTATGTGATGTCCATTTCTATGATTCTGTTCCTGTTCTGGCTGTTCACTTAGTTTTTGTTTTCATTGTTTTTCTCTCTTTTACTTTTTTTCAGGTTCATTTGTTGATAGTTGTGAGTTTGTTGTCACTTTACTGTTCATAGTTTTAATCTTCCTTTTCTTAAATAAGTTCCTTTAACATTTCATATAATAAGGGCTTGGTGATGATGAACTCCTTTAACTTGATCTTATCCGAGAAGCACCTTATCTGCCTTTCCATTCTAAATGATAGCTTTGCTGGATAGAGTAATCTTGAATGTAGGTTCTTGCCTTTCATGACTTCAAACACTTCTTTCCAGCCTGAAAGGTGTCTTTTGAGAAGTCAGCTCATAGCCTTATGGGCACTCCTGTAGGTAACTCTTTCCTTCCCTCTTGCTGTTTTTAAGACTCCTTATATTTAATCTCGGGTAACTTAATGGTGATGTGCCTTGGTGTGTGCCTCTTTGGGTCCAACTTCTTTGGAACTCTCTGGGCTTCCTGGACTTCCTGGAAGTCTATTTCCTTCACCAGATTGGGAAACTTTTCCTTCTTTATTTTTTCAAATAAGTTTTGAATTTCTTGCTCTTGATCTTCTCCTGGCACCCCTATAATTCAGATATTAGAATGTTTCAGGTTTGGACAAAATAATTTTTTAAAATACTAAAAATACCAAGTGATACTGAGAATGTAGAAAAGTTGGAACTCTAATACTCTGCTAGTAGAAATGTAAACTGGCACCATTCTGAAAACCTGTCTGACAATATCTAGTGATGCTGAATAAACATATGCACACCCTTTGAAACAATTCCACCCCAAGATACATGCCCAAGAGAAAATAGTACATATGTTTACCAGAAGACATGTACAAGAAAGCTCATAGCAGCATTAATTGCAATAGCTAAACTGTACACTTCAAAATCCCATCAGTAAAAAAGCGACAAAAATGCAATAATTCACTGTAGAGCCATATGATGGAATACAACACAAAATGCAAATAAACATCTTCCAAAAGAACACAAATGATTTCACAAGCACGTATTGAATGAAAACAGACCCAAAATATCATTGTGCTACCAGGTAAATATTAAGATAATCCAAGAGTATTCTGACGTTACAAGGAAGGAAGGAAGAGGTATCACTGGGAGGAGACATGAAGACTTCTCAGGTGCTGGTGGTGCTGTATTTCTAAAACTGGGTTGTGTTTATGTCGTTATGTTTACTTTGTGACTGAGCCATACACTTATGATATGTGCACTTTTCTATCTGCAGAAGGATACACTGTTTAAAGTTTTCTTTAAAATATCCTTCCAAATTTTTAATTTTTTTATTGTCTCTTTAGTATGCCTTCTAAAACAATCATAGGGTCTATATTCTTTTAAAGTCATCATGCTTGAAAAAATATGTACTAGTTACATGTTAAATGTTAACAGAATGGTTAGAACAGGTGGTCAAAAATGGGGAAAAAATAAAATCCCAAGTATATTAAGGTGTTGGTAAATAAAATAACAAACTTACATAATAGACCTCTGCCTTGGTTGATTATCTCAAAAGTACTTTTCTGTATTAAGTTGCCAAATAAATAAATAAATAAATATAGATATAACAGAATGTGGTACTCTCTACACAGGTAGAGAAACTCGTGTATTAAAACTCCTTAGATTAAGCCGAGTCATTTCAATGCATTTCTTTCACTGAAGGAAGCAATGGTGCAGGAAAATGTATGTAAGAAAATAATGAATAGTTACACATTTAGCCGAGTGATTAAACTAGCACAAAATAAAACAGAGGAGTTTTTACAGTTTTGTTATTTATAAAATATTGTCTCCACTAATGAAAAAGAAATGTGAAACAAGTCAGAATATGGGAATTATTGAACACAAACCAATTTAAAAACAAGGATTTTAAGCATTTGCTTTGAAACAATACTAACTCATTTTTGGTATACAATAACACATAAGATATAATTGAATTACTCCCATGGCAAAAATAAACAAGCTCGGACACAATCATTTTTTCATGGGCAGCCCCCTCCAGTGCATTTGGTATCAGTCTGGAGTTTAATACTTAATGGTCTTCGGCAGGAGGTGTATACACCAAATGCTTGCTCTATTTCAGGATGTTGATGCTGAGTCAGGCAAGGCATAGATCCCTGGGGTAGTAAGTGGGGAAATAATCAAAACAGAACTTGAATTCCTTCAGGCTGACTTACTCCACAGAAACATTTAGGATAGAAGGGAGGAATACTTTACATGGTGTTTCACTTTGGTTTATTTTTGGCATTTGAGGTTTTTTGTTTTCATTTATTTTTTAGTTTTTGTATATACAAGACTTAGAAGGAAAGTTCAGCCTACCAAGGACTAATGTCCCACTTTCACATTTTTGGCTGATTTTTCCTCAGTGTTTATATGTTTAGTCAAAAGCTAATTAAGTAGTAAGTTTCTTCCCGGTTGTCATATTTGAAAGAAAAAGGATGAATCCATATGATATAGTAGACTAAGTTTGGAATTAAATTCTTAAATGATTCTTTCATTTTCAAACTGCCAAGTCTATCTTGGAGTTATTCTGCATTTATGAAACTTTATTTTATAACATTAAGACTTTGCTTTAAAGGTTTGTTGATATGCTTTGGTTAATTGTAGTATAAAATGTACATGTATCTCTATGGTGTTTACCATTGTGAATTATTTTCTCCATAAACCTCCTTATACCTTAAACTTGTAGTTAATGTTCCACATTTAGCCGTTCCCAGGAAGCCTCGTGAATGCACTGCTAAATTTTCACTTCCTCTTCAATGTTTTTCTTTCCTGGCTTTAATTCATATGTGACTAGCTTTACTAGAACATTTTGAACAGGAAGTGTACTGTCAGGACATCATTAAAAAGGTGGTGGCATGGAGGGAACAAAAATGGAGAGGTGAGAAGGGAGAAACAAGCAGCCAAGCAGGAGGTGGGAGGAAAATATTAGTTAAAATTTAAGTGACAACGTGGGAGGACTCAGCTCAGAGTTTTTCTGTCCCTAATACTCTTACCCCAGTGCCTGACATAGTAGGTGCTCAATAGTACAATTTGAATTAATTGATTCAGAAAGCAAAATATGGTGGAACGACCAAGATCAAAAACTAGCTTGACCAATTATATGTATGATCCTTTCATTATTATGTAAGTAATCTGAAGATTACTTAATCTTCAGAACCACTGTTTTTCATCAATAAATGGATGAAAATAACATCCTCAAAAACTTTCATTGCAAAAGTCAGAAGAGACAATATATGTAAGCTTTTCAGTCAGCACGAAGAACTAGAACCTTTCACTAAATGGTTAAGAATTATATTCTCAGAAGGATTATATACACACTTATGTACCTGTAATCAGATGTGTAAAAAACATTGAGGCAGAAATAAACTTTCAAAAAGGAAAAGTCATTGTAAGTGGTGCTCATTTCAATGTAACTAGTTAAATGTCTACTGTTGAACAAGTTTCATAAGCATTTCCTGTTTTAAAAAGGACTTTCCAGTGACATAAGAGAAGTCATGATGATGGCTGCTCATTTTCACATCTGCACATCATGGGATGTCAAATGGTTCTTACATTAGTAATCATTTTCTGTGTGTCTCAGTTAAATTGCCCTGAGTTATCATTCATTTGAAATAAGGAAAATTACATAGTTAGTAATAGTGATACTTATACTATTTAAAAGCATAAGCAGTCTAGACTTATACCAGTCTAGAAAGACTGGTATATGACTTGGCATTCTTTATAAACTTAAAACAGATGTAACTATTCTCTTTTTAGCATTTAAGTTACATATTTGTTCTCCTAAATCAATAAGACTGAACCCACCAAGTTTGGCAGGGTTGGTCCAGTTCTGGACATTGTTCAGGCTGCCACCTTCAACATTATTCAGGGGCCCTAGGAATTTATGTAGCTACAGGAGATGAACAAATGGGCCTGATCCTTGGTGATCACCACATTTGCTACAGTACTATTCACTATTGTTTTCTTCTAGCCCTTCTCTGGGTCTCCGGACAAGTCACAGAGATACAATTGACAGCTATCCACAGCCACAGAGGACCCTCACCCACTGCTCCCAGAATCTTCCCAATAAATATACAAAACCATTCATTTCACTTAGAGAACGCATATCCAATATCTCACAGAAACTCATAAAAACCAAATCCTCCATTCTCCCAATTCTTCTCCCTTCACCCATCTTTTCCCCAAAGGACCTACATGGGCTTATTTATTTATTGCCTTTAAAACACAAAGTAGTTTTAATTTCCCTTGGGACAACATATCTAGAAACAAATTGGCAAGGCTATCTTTTAACAATGGTGTGTTGAGTAACGTGAGGTACAGAAGGGAAAAATTACTTATTATTGATTCGATTTCCTATGAAAGCGAGAACAAAGTTGAAGTTAAAATCAGGGAGGTGGGTAAAGGGGGCAACAGGGGGAAGGGGCAAGCCAGGAACACAAATACAGGTCTCATGGGCACAGACAATATGGGGGATTGATTGTGGAGGAGAGGAGGGATGGGCAATGGGGGAAAAGGTGAGGCAATTGTAACTGAACAACAATGTCCAAAAATGCAAAAAATAAAATAGAAGAAATCTAAGTAGATCATCCTTCTACAGAAATTATATGGAAGTTAGAAAAGCCATCTTGAGTAATTAGAATACAGCAGGGCTCACAGTTAGACAGACCTGAGTAAAAGGTATTTTGAGTCTATATAACCCAGCCAATTCATTCCTATGTACATGCCCAAGAAAAGTGAAAACATGTGTCCACACAAAAACTTGCACGCAAACATTTATAGCAGCATTATTTATAGTATTCCCAAAACTGAAACAGCCAAATTTTCCTTTAATAGTAGGTGGGTAAGCAAAACATAGCATACACATACAATAGGATATTGTCCAACAATAAAAAGGAATAAAGTATTCATGTATTCCACAACATTGATGAACTTTGAAAACATTATACCAAGTAAAAAAAGCAACTCAAAAAAATCACATGTTGTATAATCCCATTTATAAAAATGTCCAAACGGGCAAATTAACAGAGACCAAAAGTAAATTAGTGGTTACCTGGGGCCAGCGTGGAGGGTGTAGTGAAGTGGGAGTTTATACTGATGGAGGAATACTGAGGCATGATCGCTACCAAATATGGGGTTTCTTTGGGGGGATGATGACACTGTTCTAAATTAAATCATCGTGACGACGAATCATGGAAAGGGTGTAATGGCATTTCCTACTTGAAATCATGTTCTAGACTGGGCATGATTTAGCAAAAGGCAAATGCAACAACACAAAAATAAAATCACATCAATAATACCTAAAGTTAGCAAAATTCTGGGATTCATTCAGATGACTTATGATCAATCTCTGTTACTAATTTAATTTACTTAGAAATGAAAGAAATATGTTGTAAATAGTGACATATGTTGATTTACATATTAGTGAATGGGAACTATATTTCAATGCACTTGTATTATTCCAAGAATCTACTTTTCTAGAAAATATAAAGCATTAACAAGGTAAAATGTCTACATATTTCCTGAATGTGTGAATAGTTCCAGTAAAAGGCCTGGAATCAGCTTAGGTCACATGTCTATCACTGACCCAATCACTCTGCCCTGAAGGGTAGCTTAATGCTTACTGCTCAAGCCTGGGTCACCTGACTATTCCAGAGCCAATGGATGAAGGAGCCTCACTAGAACTACACAGACTGAGATAATAGCAAAGGTATTTTTTCCAGAGTAGAATCAAAAAAGAAAACTGTTGCCATGCAAGTGAAAACAGTGGATAGCAAATAAGACTTGGAAAAAAATTCCTTTACTTATGTTGCAAGGAATGAGCATTCATTAGGGAATAAGCCCATGTAGTTATTTTGGTTGTGACTACAGATGTCCTCAAAGTGTAAAATTGTGATCCATGCTGCACCTTGCTACAAAATTCTTATAATTTACTACACAAAAGAATAAAATTTGTAAACTAGAAGGATCTCAAGTTTGTTTGTTTGTTCCAAATCCCATGTCTTATAAATAAGAAAGCTAAAGTACAGACAGACTGACTCATCCAAGTCACATATATCATAGCACGATAGAGACTAAATCCGCTTCCTCCACACCTCCAAATGAGTTAATGTCATTGAGCATGAACTCAAATGATTGTAACACAATGATAAAAACAGCAAGTGTCATTAGAAAGGTAGAGATAATGCGCTCTGAGAATTCAAACCTAGTCATCATCTTTGGGAAGGAGGCAGGCTGAGCATCTCATCTGGATAGCTCAAACTCACCCCTTTAGATGCTCAAACCTAATTTTATATAATTTAATGTAAATTTTTAAAACTATATTAAATTCTTTCCTGCCTTTTTAAAATAGCAACTGTTAACATAATGTGCCCTTTATGATAACTGTACCATCATTATGAATCACTATCATTGTATTGTTCTGTAAAATATATACAGTTCTATACCTGTGTTCTTAATTTTCTGTGTTCTTCTACCTTATCTAACAACTGTCACTTCATTAATGCCAGTTTTCTTGCCTCTAATATTTTCTAACCCTTTCTAATTTATTACTTACAACCCATGTTTATCTGGAAACCAAAAAACCACAATTATTATGACCTTGGTTAAGTAAGAATAAACAATCTCTAAGTGAGAGCACGTAAATCTTTAGGAAGGAAAGTCCATGGCTTTAGTCTGAGGACATCGAAGTTATTTTGGGTACTGAAGGACATATTTTACTTATTTATGAGTTTGTAATTCAGGAAACAGAGGGTGCTGGGAGTCTAACTTCTGGTCAAATTGGACATCACTGTGTATAAACTTTGTAGAAATCCGCAACGAAAGGTTTCACAAAGATGCCGGATTACCGTGCTGCAGGGTGCATGCGGCTGGTGTGGCTACCAGCTCTGGCAGAACACCTCCAAACACACTCCAGGGAACCTCTGAGAGTATTGGCCACGGTTTAAGCTTGTTCAACTGAGAATCTGGAGTTGTTTTAAATCACAGTCTCTGCTGGCAAAAACACGCCCCTCACTCCAGACCCCCAGGAGTGCTAAGGCAAGGTGACAGTTTCTAAGGTTAAAACCAGGAGACACTTCCGCACCAGGAGGATAATCTAAAATGCCTGTAGGTCACATAAATAAAGTAAAGGCTGACAAATTTGGAGGGAAGGAGGTGTTTGGGGGTGTAGAGGGATTGGGAAAAAAGAGAAAAAATGCATGGCCATGGACAACAGTGTGGTGATTGCCAGGGGGAGGGGTGTGGGAGGAGGTAGAAAAAGGCAAAGGGGAGGTAAACGGTCATCTATGGAAACTGCATTCAGGGTGGCGAACACACAATACAGTGCACAGATGCTGTGTTGTGATATTGTGCACCTGAAACCTGTATAATTTTGTTCATCGTTATCATTCCAATAAATTCAATTAAAAGGAAAAATAAAATTTTTAAACAAATTATAAAAATAAAATGTCTGCAAGTCAGAAATATTATAAGCCCACAGCAATAGAAAGCCATGTCAACATTTTCAGTTCATCTTACCCAAAATAGTGATTTTTTTGTTTAAAATCAATATTTCTGAGCTCCATGAAAGAATGAGATGACAACAAAAGCTACAACTCACATTTCACTGGCTCTGGCCCTTGACAGAAAATTCAAAACCTTTAGCATCTCACAAAATCCCCGTTGAGTATGTGTAGTGATCTTCAAGGGGTGCCTCACATACAAGGATATGCCGATAGGGCACCACAGTCTCTAACAAGCTGTGATACTGTTCATCCATGTTTCCCAGGAACTGAACTTGCCAACTGACATCCCCACTGTTCGAGTAAACATCATCCCAGGAGCACTTGAGGGCTCACAAGTGTTCTAAAGGTATGCTATTTGTGTTCCAGTGACTTACAATTCTTTCAGGTCAGCAGGTGTCTCTTGTAGCTACTCTAATCTGCATGGGACTTACTCATTAGCCAGACATAAAGATGCTTGTGCCAGAAGACAAAGCTGAAGGGCAGTTATTCAGTTATTCTTTGACTCAGAATGACTCTTTCTCATTCAGTGTTGCAGTGTGGTGCCTTTTTCTGCAGAGTAAATGTTTTCCAAGGAGAATCCTCAGTCCCCATGCAAAAATACCTCTGGTGAACTTGTCCAATCAGCTTGTAATATAGTACCTCAGAAGTCTCCGAATTTAGCTCTGGAAGCTGGAAGGGGAGAATGTGTGTGAATTGAAATTCTGCCAATCAGTAATCTTCTTCCCTTGTTGTAATTGATCTTCATCCACCTGTAACACCTAAATTTTAACTTTAAATATCACCCTTTTCGTCTTCATCTGTATCAAATAAATAAATGAGCATGCATGCAATCAGCTTGACTTTCAAAAGAATGTCTTGATGAACTTATTTATACAGGGAATAATTACTTTATTATAGATCTATTCACCCCCTACTCTATTCATTTCCTGCTCAACTACTCTCATGATCAATTTTCTAAAAATTGATCACATATATGGTCTCAACTGCTGCTTTGAATTACAAGTGGCAAAAGTAGGTACATAAGTTACTAAAAGAAACACTTGTACTCTTGGTAAATGTTGCATGCTGTAAATGTTTCATATTTTCTAAAAGACTACAGTCCTATGAAAAAGACAAGTTCATGTTTAATTTTCATGTCTCTGAAGCCGATACCATCACATTTCCCTTCTATGACTATGAGATACCACACCCTTCCATGAAGAGCAGGAACTAGGTAAATAAAATAGTTTTGTCAAAGGGCTAGATACTAAGATATCTCAGGCACTTAAATTCCTTTAAAACAAGGTTACAGGCATCCTCAGAATTCTGAAGACTGGACATCTGAAGAGTAAAGGGATTTGGGGGAGTGTGAAAAGACATTTTCTCTGCCTGAATCTGGAGCAAAGCCCCATAGTCCTAACATAGGACTGTCCACAGTCTTCTCGGGGAATAGAGTCCAATCCCTTGTGCCACTGAGTCCCTTACCACCCAGTGGCTTTCTGAGAGGAAGCTAAAGGCTAGACCAGACAAGTAAACATTGCACATGCACCTGCATGGAGGCTCAAGTGCACCCTCCAGTACAAGTAGCTGCACACACAGGTAGTATTTTACCATCTCAAAGGTACTTTCATGTTGATGATTCTAGATGATTTCTGTGCTTCACTAGAAAAAACAGAGACGTCAGCCTCCCACTCTATTTCTCCTTTTCTTCCTCTGTTCCTTTCCCCTGTACTCCCTCTTCCTTCTCCTGCCCTTCCCCCGCTTTAGGCATCCTCTCCCACCTCTTTCTTCCATATTACTGCCATGAGAGTATGTTTGTCATATAGTCTTTCCTAAAGACAGCTGGGCAACTGCTCGGCTAGCTGCTCGCTGGGCAGCCTGTCGCCAAGGAATAGACAAGAGTCATACACAGTAACTATGCTATTCACTCAGCTTTATTGAATGTAGGTCCACTCACAATAGATCATCAACATACATTAATATTCTAATCACACTCTAAAAATTTAAAAGTAATATAAAACACACACACAGCAATCGATGGAGGCTAAGGAACCCGAGTCCCAGAGTCTCAGTCTGCAGGTCCTGGAGAGAGCACGGTGGGCAAGGGAGTTGTCAGTGTCTTGCAAGGAAGGATCTCCAGAGCCAGGTGGGCAACAGGACATGTGAAGTCCTCAGTCAAGCAGGGCAAAGCCTGGGGCAGCTGATGCTAAGGCGATCAGGGTGGCCTGGAGCAGCACTCTGGTGTGTGGAGCTCAACTCTCTCAGCAATGGTCTGGAGCCTGCCTCAGTAATACCTTGATGTCTTGGCACCCCCAATGCCAAATGTGGAATTTTCTCAAGAGCCTATGGGTGGTACATGGCTATTCTGCCTGACACCCCTGCTGGCAAGTGTGGAATTTCCCCAGAAGACTCTATGGGTGGTCCCACTCTGCAAACACGGCTGTTCTGATCACATGGACAGATATTTCAAGTGTGTCTCCTTGCCAGATGTGTCTCCTCTAACATGTGGGCAGATATTTCTCCTTGTCAGATGTGTTTACTATGACTGAAGTAATTTTCCTCTTTAACCAAAT
The DNA here is from genome assembly GCF_021234435.1 of Artibeus jamaicensis. Lineage (NCBI taxonomy): Eukaryota > Metazoa > Chordata > Mammalia > Chiroptera > Phyllostomidae > Artibeus > Artibeus jamaicensis. Next base: position 14,063,347 of record NW_026521844.1, on the reverse strand, counting down.
TGTCTTGGCTGACTGACAGCCATTTTAACATTGATGTGTGACTCTGCTTTGTTTTATATACTTTATGCTATCTTAATCAAACCAATGCCATTTTATTGGTCCTGCTTGCCCAATTCCCTACCACATTCTCTCTCTTCAGCTTCTAAGGGGTCTGTAGAGACAGTGTCCTGCATATGTAGAACCACTGCTCTGTGCTTCTTATGCTCATTCCATGGTTAATAACAAAGTATTTCAAAATAAGGGTGCTTTTGAAACAGTCCCTCGTGAGCACTATTATTGCCCTGAGTCAAAGGCAGGACACAAAGGAGAAATTAGACATCCCAGTTCATTCAGAGGCCCTGCAGACACAAGCTCACCAGCCACCCTTGGGCCATGTACTTCAAGTTGTCCCAGCCACTGAGCCTCAGAAAGTCCTCTCATATCTCGCTGTCCAAGTGGGACCGGATCCCAGAGCCACATAATAATTTCACACATTTCCATTGTTGCTTTATCCCTGTGTCAACACAACATATTTTTCATCAGCCTCTTGCTGTGTTCATTGGCATTTCAAGGAAGAGAGAGATGTATGGAGGGGTTCATTTGGAGAATAAATAATTTAGTTCAATGTTGTTGCGGGGTGGGGGGCAAGTCAGGTGAGCCTAAAATGTTCATTTGTCACTCCCATAAACTACTGAGACTATTCCGCTGAAAAAAAAATTTGTTAAAAATGAACTTTTGAACATCTGAACTTTATATCTCTTCTCATGTATGTAAAAGGAATGCAAGAGAATTCTCTTTAAAGAGAATTCCTCCTCTTTATTCACTTTTTTTTTAGTCTTTGAACTGCATGTTTTTTCTTTTTTATAGAACATTCTTATTTCTCTTCTGAGAATAGGAAAATGGGAGACACTTTAAGAGATTTTTTTTTCAATTAAAATGAGTTGCAGAAAACTAAGAAATGTAACACTTCATTAGCAGGCATTTAATTCCCTAGCTTTTTATTTTTAAGGAAATTAAAAAACCGTATGCTCTCTGGTACCATTTGTGTTTTTAAATTGCAGTGTACATTAAAACCTAGAAAAGGGAATTTTTTGATAAATATGAGGTATTAACAAAAGACTTCAACCAGAATTACTAACTGTGATTTCTGTCATTTAATGCTGATGAGTGTAAGTTGTTTTTGCTTGAAGAAGCAAGAAGCATGATTAAAAAGCATATATTAGAAACTTCACACACTACGGATATAATGTTTTAGTGCATTGGCTTAACATGCTGGATGTCACGCTGCAGTTATTCTTTTATGGTATTTCTAGTAAATAAAAATAAAATGCTTATTTTTATAAACACTTTTTTAAAATAATACTTGTAATAATGCTCTCTATATTATAAAAGCTTACCCATTCATGAAAAAATTGGCTTTGAAATAGCATTTTTAAAGATCATAATAATGTGATACAATCAGCTCTAATGCATTCAGAATAGCAGGAGACAGTTAATTTTTTGATAAGCTATTTTACACATATGACATACATATTTGAAATTCTTACAGAACTCTACTCCAGTCAAAATGTTTTGCAGTAAAGTCACCCAGGAACAAAATTTAATTTTTTGTGATTATGGTTCAAAAATTATTTGAAGGTCTGGTGGTTTGCATGTTAGTACTATGGACAGCCATTCTCATTGCACGATACATGCATTTAAATTCTATCTACACGTTACAGAATAAAAACTGAATTCTGTATAAAGGGAAATTTAACATAAATTCAAATTCTGCAACATGCTAACTCTTGGCTTTTGGATGTCAAGCATCGAAGAAATGGCTCCACAAGAAGAATAAAACATAAAAGTTGATTTATTGATGATAGCCATTCTAGTGGGCGTGAGGTGATACATCAATGTGGTTTTAATTTGCATCTCTGCTGTATGATTTTCAAAGCCTCTTAAACTCAATAAAAAGTTAAAATAAATAAAATTCAAAAACTTTTTATATTTTATCCTGAAACTAAATTAATTTTGCCACATTCTCTCCTAAAGAAAACAATATAAACTCTTTTCTTCACATCTTTTTCTTTCTTCTGGTATTTAGACTAGACCAAAATTCTGGTGTATTCTCTATATATTTTAATCTTTGCATGAGACATTTGAGTATTAATGACTTTTTATATGTAGCATTATATTCATTTATATGTGTTCATTATATTTATTATATTCATTATAGTCAATTCTGATTGAAGTAAGCAACTTACACAAAATTTCAAAAGCTTCTTGGACTGCTTTACTGAGCCCTCTTCAAATGAGGCTTTCAAAATTACTTTTAATTTTTTAAAAATCCAGAACTCCTGTTCAGGTTGTATTTGTTTATACTAGTTTAGCTTTTGCTTTCCTTTTTTTTTCTTCTTAATTGCTAGAAGAATTACTAGCTTCTATTGACTCATAAATAGCCTATACCCACGGCTAACAATTTTAAAATGCATATTCTATAAAAAGCCATTGGCATTTTATTCAGTGCTTTCTGCCTCTATTTCCTTTAAATAAAATATTTTCCATGTCACAAGTCTAAGTAAATATAATGAGCAACTTGTGATAAAAGAGTGACCATTTAGAGACAGAGTATATGCATTTTACATGCTGACTACCAAAAAGGATGAAAATTTCAGCCGACCTCTTCATCAGCCACTTAGCATTTTAGAATAATGGTTGATAATGACAGAAATCACACTGGCTATTAGCACTATTAACATCTTCAATGGTAGCTTTACTCCTGTTGCATGTAAGCTTTCTTTATAAATTTTTTAAGTTCTGTCTTGATTTTCTATGAAAACAATAGGAAACATGACAAATTTGAAGCTGTAATTCATAAGCCATGTGCACTCATTTATTTTGCAAGTTGCCCTCCATCTTTTGGTCTTTTTTTGTTAAAAATGGAAATTTTTTATTTCATATTCAAATCATAATTTTGCTTTTCACAACTCTTTGAACCTGATCTATGAACTTTCTTATGATCAAGTGGGTCATTAAGCTGTACAATAGTTGTTCAATGTATTTATGTTTCTGAACCAATGTAAGGCCAAGCATCAGCATGACAATGATGCACATGTCTTTTCTGAGGCTGCCACTTCACAAACCTGGAGCATCATTAGCCCAATATTGCCATGAATATATGTGCATTTTTATTAATAAAGATATAAAAGTATCATGGAAAGAATTTCCTAAATGAAAGGTCATGTTTATTAGTTTGTTTGTTATGCCTTGTTTTGTTTTGGTGACTTTAAAAAGACACAATTAACTTATAGAAAGAATGTGAACTGGAAAATTGAATCTTTTCCCTGAAGAATCTTTGCACAATTTATTTTGGCCAGTTTCCTTTTCTTATAATGAACCATAGGCCTTTGTAGAACAAAGAAAATGTATATGCCCAGGTCTTTTGAGCCAAGATAAAGAAGATTACAGCTTAAAAAGAATAGATTCATTTCTTAAAGATGGGGAAGTTAAAAACGCAGTCATCATAGCCTAACTAAAAAGGGTTTTGCTGCCTAAGAGATTTGACACATTTGCTTTCTGCAGTGTTACTATGAACACAAATAATCTATATGAAACTGTTGTTTATAAACCAGCCTTAATTTAAATCAATAGAATAAATTCCAATAGCACATTTGTAACTCAGCTATTTGAAGGTCAAAATCTACTTTATGGATGAAGTTTTATGAACATTGTTTAGGCAGCTAGGTAATACCACAAAACTTATTTCATACTTTCCATTATTTTGACATGTGCTTATCAAGTACCAATTTGGGACAATTTAAGAAACTGGGAAGCTATTACAATATAATAGAGAAAGCCCATCTCCTCAAGCAGCTCAGGATTTGTACAAGGGATAGACACCCAGGCTTCTCAACAATGATCTATTTGAACAACAACGATGTAAAATTCTAGGCAAATAATTCAACCTTTAAAAAAGTCTTTAAAAGTATGCAATCAAGTTCCAGCCAAGATGGAGGCATAGGTAGAAACACTTCACTTCCTCTTACAACCAAAAAGAGGATAGCAACCAATCTAAAATCAATAAAAAACCAGAAGCACCAGAAAATCAAACGACATGAAGGAATTGAAGAAAAAATCAACCAGAAAAACTGACCAGTGCATTAAGACAAAGAAATATGGCCTAAATGAAAGGACACAGCAAAACCTCAGAACTAACCAATGAGGACATTGCCAACCTAACTAATGGAGAATTTAAAGCCCTGGTAATCAAAATGCTCATAGAACTGATTGAGCATTTGGTTGAGCATTTGATTGAGATTGGTTGGAAAAGTGAAAGAATGAATGAAAGATACCCAAGATGAAATAAAGCAAAATATTCAGGAAAGCAACAGTGACAAGAAGGAAACCAGGATTCAAAGCAACGATTTGGAACAAAAGGAAGAAATAAACATACAACTGAATCAGAACAAAGAAACAAGAATCCGAGACTTCCGCCAAGATGGAGGCATAGGTGGAAATGCCGTGCTTTCTCACACAACCAAGTTTAGAGACAACTAAATATTAGCAACAGAAAACACAGCCAGAACACAGAAAATTGAACTTTTTGGAAGTCTGATAACAACAAATTCTTCAGCCTGACCAGTAAGGGGAGAAACCAGCAGCTGGCAGAGCAGGATTGCACAGGAAAACTCGGTCAGACAGACTCAGGTGCGTGGAATCCAGGTGCAGGGTTGGACCTAGTGAGAGACACAGCGAGCGACCTCGGGGAAACAGCGAGGGAGCAGGGCTGCGGGTTGACTGTGGTCGCGCATTTGTGTGCAGATAGACAAGTGAGGGAGTGGGCAATTAAACAGGACCCAGCAGGCCTCTAGCGGCAGCAGAGGACACCGCCATTTCCCCCGCTCTGACCCCACCTCCACATACAGCGTCATAACACAGCAACTCTGGGTGGCCCGGACCTAGAGAACCACCTAAGGCTCTGCTCCTCACCCAGCGGTGGGAAACATCAGAGGGGGCCGCCATTTCCCTGCTCTGACCACGCCCCCACATAAAGCGACACAACCCAGTGACCTGGGAGTCCAAGGCTCCGCTCCTCACACTTAAAGGTCCAGAACAGACCAAAAATGGCTCAAGAAAATCTCAAAGCTCCAGAGCCTATAAATCTAAGTGATGAAGAAATAGCAAAACTCTCAGATGCACAGTTTAAAACACTGGTGATCAGGATCCTCACAGAACTGGTTGATTATAGCCACAAATTAGAGAAACATATGAAGGCAAAACTAATTGAAATGAATGGAATTACACAGGAAACCAATAATGATGAAAAGGAAACTGGAACTCAAATCAATGGAGTGTACCAGAAGAAAGCAAATAATGGCCAAACAGAAAAAACTGAAGAAGCAAGAATTCAAAAAATGAGGAGAGTCTTAGGAACCTCCAGGACACCTTTAAATGCTCCAACATCCGAATTATAGGGGTATCAGAAGGGGGAAAGGAACAGCCACCAGTGGAAAACTTATTTGAACAAATAATAAAGGAGAATTTCCCCAATCTGGCAAAGGAAATAGACTTCCAGGATATCCAGGAAGCTCAGAGAGTCCCAAAGAAGTTGGACCCAAGAAGAAACACACCAAGGCACATCATAATTACATTAGCCAAGATTAAAATGAAGGAGAGAATCCTAGAAGCAACAAGAGATAAGGGGACAGTCACCTACAAAGGAGTTCCCATCAGACTGTCAGCTGATTTCTCAAAAGAGACCTTACAGGCAAGAAGGGGCTGGAAAGAGGTATTCCAAGTCATGAAATCCAAAGACCTACAACCAAGATTGCTCTATCCAGCAAAACTTTCATTTAGAATGGAAGGACAGATAAAGTGCTTCTCAGATAAGATCAAATTCAAGGAGTTCATCATCACCAAGCCCTTATTATATGAAATGTTAAAGGGACGTATCTAAGAAAAAGAAGTTAAAAAAACATGAAGAGTGAAAGGACAGCAAACTCACAGTTATTAACAACCACACCTAAAACAAAAGCAAACTGAAAGGACAGCTAGATCAGGAGTGGAAACATAGAAAGGAAGACCCCAAGGAGGATTAGCAACAGAGGAGCGGGAGGAGGAGAAGCGGGGAGAAGGTACAGAAAATAAGTAGCATAGACAGTAGATAGAATATAGATGGAGGGGGGCAAGAATAGTATGGGAAATATAGAATCTAAAGAACTTGAGACACATGGTCATAAACTAAAGGGGGGGTAATGGTGGGGATGGAGGCGTAGGGTGGAGAGGAATGAAGGTGGGGAATAGAACAACTGTAATGGCATAATCAATAAAAAATAAAGAAAGAATAAAATAAAAGAAAAAGAAAAAGAAAAAGAAAAAGAAAAGCAATACTTAGCAGCTACCCCTGGGTACAAATAAGAAAGATTAATTCTGAGCCTAAAAGGAACTTAATTATGAATCTAAGAGTTAAGATTCAGTTTATACTTGCTTGAGGAAAGTTTATCAAGACTAAAAGACTGGATTTATCTAACATTGCTAATTATGTTATATTGAGTTTGTTTTTGGGGTGTGTAGGGGGTGGGTGGTTTGGGCCAAGTTAATAATAAATGAATTGGCTCTATAAAAAAAAAAAAAAAAAACAAGAATCCAAAAAAAATCAAGAGAGGCTGAGGACTCTCTGGGACAACCTGAAACATTCCAATGCCTGAATTATAGGGGTGTCAGAAGGAGAACAAGAGCAAGAAATTCAAAACTTACTTGAACAAATAATGAAGAAGAACTTCCCCAATCTGGTGAAGGAAATAGACTTCCAGGAAGTCCAAGAAGCCCAGAGAGTCCCAAAGAAGTTGAACCCAAAGAGGAACACACCAAGGCACATCACCATTAAGTTACCCAAGATCAAAGACAGAGAGAGAATCCTAAGAGCAGCAAGAGAAAAGGAGACAGTTACCTACAAAGGACTTCCCATAAGGCTATCAGCTGATTTCTCAAAAGAAACCTCACAGGCAAGAAGGGGCTGGAAAGAAGTATTTGAAGTCATGAAAGGCAAGGACCTACATACAAGATTATTCTATCCAGCAAAGCTTTCATTTAAATGCAAGAGCAGATAAAGTGCTTCCCAGATAAGGTCAAGTTAAAGGAGCTCATCATCACCAAGCCCTTACTATATGAAACATTAAAAGGACTTATCTAAGAAGAAAGAAGATCAAAAATATGAACAATAAAATGACAACAAACATAACTATCAACAAATGAACCTAAAAGAAAAGAAAAACAATGAAAACAAAAACTAAGCAAACATCCAGAACAGGAACAGAACCAGAGAAATGGACATCCCACAGAGGGAGGTCAGTGGAGAGGGGGAAGGGAGAAATAGGGGGAAAAGGTACAGGGAAGAAAAAGCATAATTAGTAGGCATAAAATAGACAGAAAAAGATAAAAATGATGTAGGAAACAGAGGACTCGAAGAAAGTATATGTACAACCCAGGGACATGAACTAAGTAGGGGGAATGGTAGAGGGTTGGGGGACAGGGTGGAGGGGGAAAATTGGAAATACTTAATAGCATAATCAATAAAAAATGAGAAAAGTACACAATCAAATATATTGATTTATTTTCTATTATTACAGAAATTAAGTTTGCTGCATGACACCACACAGCAGTGAAACAAGTGGAGCTGCAAGTGGATTTTCAGGTACTGATGGTTTTCCAGAATTTCTGTTGTCTGGGTTATTGAAGTTCAAAAATCTCAAGCAGATAAAGCCCCAGGCGGCCAGACTGCCCTAGGCCTGCAGAGCAATCAGGATGCAGGAGATCCTGGCAATCTCCAAGTTACAGAGGGGTTGAGTTTTATGCAATGCAGGCGTGCATTCCTGAAGGTCCACCCATAACTCAAAACTGTCATTTCCCATTGGCATAAATGGAAAGTATGGATACATCCTGGCTCACATAAGTGTACAGTCTTCAGAATGTACTTTTGCTTAATGTTGCCTTTGTATTTTCTCAACACTATTGCTTGTATTTGGCAGAGTGTACTCTCCTAAATGTGTGGCAATAGTTTTCTGACATCCAGCTTTGGGTCCAGCATTACTGACTTGCTGGTGAATGGGTCAGCACTAGCTCTTTTGCCACCACTTAGTGAACTCACCAAGAAGTGCCAGTCTTGGTAAGTCTGTGATATGGTTGGCTGTCGTTTCTGTTTACCAGCTATACTGACACCTTAGGTTGCAATTTGCTCAGCTTATCAGCTTTGAATATACACAAAGTCTTGATTTTGTTGGGTTTATTTTTGTTTCGAATTTAGAACATAGGGAGTGATCTCTGATTCTGATTTTCAGTATAAAAGCAGGAAATGCAGCAGGGCCTCAGGTTCCTCCTGCGGTTTTGGGTTGTGATCAAGAAGTGTGGGAAAAGTCACCACAGGAATGTCATTTGTACACCAATTTTATTTTACAGTAATATCTCATTAAAATTTGAAGTCATATTTCAAATTATTCTAATTCAATTTTTTATAAAATGTGATCAATTCTAGGAAGCCTTACATATTAAGTACCTTGTTCCCTCTCCCCATGATATGGCCTGTAAAATTGGGTTGCACATTAGACATCAAATTGAGGAAGGATTTGGGTTTATTTTGTTGTTGTTTTTTCAGTTGTGTTGTTCCTGAATGTCAAAGTTGACATTCAATATTATTTTGTATTAGATTCAGGTAGACAGCATAGTGGTTAGACAACTATATAATTTTAAAGTGGTCCCCCAATAAGTCTAGTGCCCACCTGACACCCTACAATTATTACAATATTATCGACTGTACTCCCTATGTTGGACTTTACACCCCATGACTATTTTGAAACTACCAATTTGTACTTCTTAACCCCTTCATCTTTTTCACACAGCCCTCCATCCCTCTCCCCTCTGGTAGCCATAAGCCTGTTCTCTATGTTTATAAACCTGTTTCTGTTTTGTTTATTTTGTTCTTTAGATTCCACATCTAAGTGAAATTGTATGGCACTTGTCTTTCTCTGTCTGACTTATTTCACTTAGCATCAGACCCTCTCTCACCATTCATGTTGTCACAAATGATGAGATTTCATTCTTTTTATGGCTGAGTAGCATTCCATTGCATAAACGCACCACAGCTTTTTTTTTATCCACTCATCTACTGATGGGCATTTGAGCTACTTCCAATACTGGTTATTGTAAATAATATTTTAATGAACACAAAGGGGCATATACCACCCTAGCTGGTGTAGCTCAGTGGATTGAGCAGGGGCTTGCGAACCAGACAATCGCAGTTCGATTCCCAGTCAGGGCACATTCCTGGGTTGCAGGCCAGTTCCCTGCAGGCCAATTCCCAGCAGGGGACTCATGAAAGGCAACCATACATTGATGTTTCTCTCCCTCTCTCCTTCCCTTTCCCTCTAAAGATAAATAAATAAAATCTTAAAAAATAATAATAAAAAAATGTGAACTGCCACAAAAAATGTATATTAAAAAAAAAGGGAGCATATACCTTTTCAAATTGGTGTCCTGAGTTTCTTCAGATAATTATACAGAAGTGGAATTGCTGGGTCAGATAGTTCTATTTTAAATTTTTTTAGGTAATTCCATACTGTTTTCCACAGTAGCTGCACCAATTTTCAATCTTACCAACAGTGCATAAGAGTTGGTAAGAGTTTCCACATTCTTACCAACACTGTTTGTTGATTTGTTGATGATAGCCATTCTGACAGGTCTGAGGTGGTTTTAATTTGCATTCCTCTGATGATTAGTGGCACTGAACATCTTTTCATGTCTATCTGCCACCTTTATGTCATCTTTGCAGAGATGCCTATTCAGTTCCTCTGCCTGTTTTTAGTTGGATTGTTTGGTGATTGTTTGGTTGAGTTGTATGAATTATTTATAAATTTTTGGATATTATCCCCTTATTGAGTGTATCACTGGCAAATATCTTCTCCCATTCAGTGGGTAGTTTTCATTTTGCTGATGATTTTCTTTGCTGTGCAAAAACTTTTCATTTAATGTAGTCCTATTTGTTTAATTTGTCTTTATTTCCTTTGCCCAAGGATATATATCAGAAAAAAACATATAGTGCTAAAAGCAATGTCAGAGAGTTCAGCGCCTGTGTTTTCTTCCAAAACTGTTATGATTTCTATTCTTATATTTAAGTCTTTAGTCCATTTGGGGGTTTATTCTTCTATATGATATGAGAAAATGGTCTAGTTTCATTTTTTCATGTATCTGTCCAGTTTTCCCAACACCATTTATTGAAAAAACTGTCTTTACCCCACTGTAAGTTCTTGCTTCCTTTGCCATATATTAATTAATTATATAGACATGGGTTTATTTCTGAGATCTCTATTCTGTTCCACTGATATATGTCTTTTTATGCAAGTGTCCAGCTGCTTTGATTACAATAGCATTGTAATATAGTTTAATATCAGGTACCTCCAACTTTGTTCTTCTCCCCCAAGATTGTTATGGCTATTCAGGGTCTTCTCTTGTGGTTCCATATAAATTTTAGATTTGTTCTGGTTCTGTAAAAAATGCCATTGCCACTTTGATAGGGATTGCACTGAATCTACAGACTACTTTGTGTAGTATAAACACTTTCACAATGTTAATTCTTCCTATTTATAAGCACAGTATGTGCTTCCATTTATTTGTATTTTTATCATCTTAGAATATCTGAGTACAGGTCTTTTACCTTCTTGGTTAAATTTATTCCTAGTTATTTTTTAATAAAATTGTAAATGAGGTCATTTTATTAATTTCTCTTTCTGTTGACTCACTATTGGTAAATAAAAATGCAACCAATTTCTGAATATTAATTTTGTGTCCTGCTACTTTACTGAATTCATTTATGAGTTCTAGTAGTTTTTGGTGGATTCTTTAGGGTTGTCTATATATAGTATCATATTATCTCCAAATAATGACAGTTTTATTTACTTCTTCCTTTCTAATTTGAACGTCCTTTTTTCTCTTTCTTGTCCATATTGCTAGGACTAAGACTTCCAACACTATGCTATGTAAAAATGGTGAGAATTGACATCCTTATCTTGTTCCTGATCTTAAGGAAAACACTTTCAGCTTTTTGCTGTTGAATGTGATATTAGCTGAGGGTTTGTCATATTTAGACTTTATGGTGTAAGATATGCTACATCTATTCCCACTTTGCTGAGAGATTTTATCATAAATGAATGCCGCGTCTTCTCAAATGTTTTTTCTCCACCTATTGATATATGATTATATGACTTTTATCCTTCATTTTCTTTACGTGGTGTTTCACATTAAGTGATTTGCTAATACTGAATTAACCCTGCATTCCAGAAACAAATTTCATATGATCATGTTGTATAATCTTTTTAATGTTTTTGCTGCATTTGGTTTGCTAATATTTTGTTGAAAATTTTGTTCATCGATGATATTGGTGTATACTTTTTTAATGTCTTGGGTTGGTTTAGGAATCAGGATAATGGTGCCCTTGCAAAATGAGCTTGGAAGTTTTCATTCCTCTTAAGTTTTTAAAAATTGTTTGAGAGAGATAGGTGTTAGTTCTTCTTTGAGTATTTGGTAAAATTTACCTGAGAAGCCATTCAGTCCATGACTTGTGTGTTTGGAGTTTTTTATTACTGATTTGATTGTGTTGGTAGCAATCTGTCTGTTTAGATTTTTTTGTTTCTTCTTGATTCAGTCTTGAAAGATTTTACGTTCCTAGAAATTGACCTATTTCTTCCAGATTATTCAATCTGTGTTGGCATATAATTTTTTGTAGTATTTTCTTATAATCCTTTGTATTTCTATGGTGTCAGTTGTCACTTATCTTTCTATTCTAGCTTTTTTATGTCCTCTCTTTTTCTTTCTTGATGAGTCTACTTAAAGGTTTATCACACTTGTTTATCTTTTCAAAGAACTAGCTCTTGGTTTCATTATTCTCTTTTGTATTTTTCAGACTTTTTTGTTTATTTCTGATCTGATCATTATTATTTTTTCCTTCTACTCACTTTAGCTTTGTTGTTGTTGTATTCTAGTTCCTTTATTTGTAAGGTACGACGTTTATTTGAGATTTTTCTTGTTTTTTTGAGGTAGGTCTGTATTGTTATGAATTTCTCTGTTAGGACTGCTTTCGCTGTGCCCCATAGATTTTAGGTCATTGTGTTTTTATTTTCATTTATCTCAACATAGTTTTGGAGTCTTTTATTGTTAACCCATTTATTGTTTAGTTATACATAATTTAGCCTTTGTGTTTTTGTGTGTTTCAGGTTTTTTCTTGTAATTGATTTCTAGTTTCATAACATTATGGTCAAAGAAAATGCTTGATGTGATTTCAGTCTTCTTAAACTTATTGAGGCTCGTTTTGTAGCCTGTCATAGTCTATCCTAGAATACTTTCCTTGTGCATTTGAAAAGAATGTGTTTTCTGCTGCTTTGGCAAGATAAAACTATCAATGAAATCCATCTGTATAATGTATCATTTAAGCTCCTGTGTCCTTATTGATTTTTCTATTCATCGATGTCAGTGGGTGTTAAAGTCCCCTCCTATGACTCTATTACTATTGATATCTTTATGTTCATGAATATCTGCTTTATATAGTTAGGTATTTCCACTTTTGGATTATATCCACTTTTTGGATTGCTCCCTTTATCATTAATGTATTGTCCTTCTTTGTTTCATTATATATAGCCTTTGCTTTAAAGTCTACTTTGTTTGATATAAATATGGCCACTCCAGCTTTTTTCTTACTTCCCTTGCATGAAATATCTTTTTCTGTCCCTTTACTTTCAGCGTCTGTATGTGTTTGGATCTGAAGTTTGTCTTTTGTAAACAATCTACATATGGATAGGGAGGAGTTGGTTTTGCAGAAGGAGGGAGAAAAAGTAAAGATCAGAGGGAAGAAAAAAGATGTGGGTGCTGCAACACCTCAGCAAGTGTTTTCACGTAGGCCTCTACACAGGGGCTGGAGCTAAGGCCAGGATCTTGTCCCCACAAGTCCAGCATGTCTGGAAACCTGAGCCTGATGAGGCAGTTAATGCAAATCATGTGCCAGGATAACATATAAGTTCAGCACCACCAGGAATAGTCTTTAAGGGTAAAGGCTTGCCCTGGCTGGTGTAGCTCAATGGATTGAGCACAGGCCTGTGAAGCAAAGGGTTGCCAGTTCGATTCCCAGTCAGGGCACATGCCTGGGTTGCAGGCCAGGTCCCCAGTAGGGGACATATGAGAGGCAACCCCACATTGATCTTTCTCTCCCACTCTTTCTCCTTCCCTTCCCCTCTCTCTAAAAATAAATACATAAAATATTTTGGGGAAAAAAGGATAAAGGCTTAAGAGGCTCTTTATTCAGAACCAATTTAGTTTTGTTTAGTGAGAGAGCTATACTCAAATCAGTAAAATAAAGACATTATAGAAATGAATTTATGAAAATAACAGAAATTTGAAAATGTGGTTTATTTCCAAACTGTCACCTAAACTCCTTTCTTTGAGCTTTGTTTGTTGCTGGTACTCTTTTGTGTCTCCTTTGTTTCTATTCTCAGCGAATCTTGGATTTTTATCATTTGGCTTGTACTGTTCCTCTAAGCTTTAACGTCTCTCTACTTTTTAAGTAAAAGAAAATGTATATGGTTTTCAATACAGAATCCCAGTTATATTTTTAAAAATTATTTCATCATTTCCTCCACAAAAAAAAACATGATTCTTTTATTAGTGCTTCTTGAATTGTTCAGAGGGTTTATTGCTATGAAAAATTATGTGGAAGATTCTATGTGCATCAATATGCAGAGATTTTATCCTCTTAAATGTTTGACAGCATGTGGCTATTAACAGCACATTCCTTTCGAATTTAGTGTCTAGGATCATTGCCTTGCATTTCTATGTTACAGATACCACTTATTTACCTGTGCTCTTTCTACTCAGCCAATTTCATCATCTTTATTTTGTCCTGTAAGTTTAGCATCCCCAGCTATCATTTTATGTCACTGCGCATTTCATCATGTCAATTCCTATTTTAATTCACAAGTAATCACTCTATTTATATATTTTTAATTGTCTTTAATGCTTCTTGTAAGTTTCCACAAGATGCTTTTATAAGGCACAAATTAAAATTTTAACTATCTGAAACTTTTATTTTTTAATCTCTTCAGTATTTTTATTACAATAATAAAAATACATCAAAACCTCCTGAAAGCATTATCTTTGGTGTCTGTGACCCTTTAAACAGCTTTTATTGATGTGGAACATTTTTGGCAATTAAACTTCTCTGGATTTCTGTCCAAAACACACCTACTTTATGTAAAATTTGACACCAGCAAAAAGGGAATAACCATTATATTTGGTATCATGTTATATTTGGTATATTTGGGTAATTAGATAAACATGGTATTTATCTAATTATGTTTGGAATCCCAAGGAAACAAATTAATTGTGCTTTTTCTGCATAGAATCTTCTCATAAATGTATCAGTATTACAATTTCTGTTCTATTTTAGCAGCTTTAAATTGTGTTATGACATTTTCTTAGTTAAAATCAAGTATAATTTCACAACAATGTCAATTTCTGAGACTTTTATCATCCTGACATTTTAACCAAGATACAAAAACAATATTGCAGTTTTCCCAATTCTAATTTTCTTTGTTCCTATGTCTTCTTTTATTCTGTGATTACATTTCTAAGTTTCACAATTAAAAAGTAACACTGGGAGATCCTCATTAGACTGTGGGCTCCTAGAGAGAAGAACACTCTGTCTTATTTATCTTTGTAACTCTGGCACCCTTTGGGAAAACAATTCCGCTAGTAATATTTGTCAAAATGATTTTTGATGCATTAAATTTGTCCCACCAGTTTTTGAGCATTCTAAATTTTCTATTAAATTCACCTCCATCTTTAGGTTCTTCTCATTCTGTTCTCCCGTTGCATTTTCTCACATTTTCCATTGCAGAATCAAAGATGTTTTGTTATTTTTAATTGAACTTTACTACCCAACATATACTCAAAGTAGAAAAATTATAAAATATAAATTAAAATGTCCCTGAATTCCTCATCCAGGGGAATTTTAGTAGATATAATCCATTAAAAGCCATGAGGATTTTAGTGGATATAATCAAGTCTTTTCCCCCTGCATACAAATCAAATGCAGCAAATATGATACATGTATTTGCAAAAATTGAGATTGCATTGCACATGCTACTTTGCAACAGCTGGAACATCTTTATATGTCGGTTAACATACAGCTATATCATCATTTTTAATAATGGTGTTTTTGTTCCACTGTAGATTTTCATATACTTGATCTGTAGAATGGTACATAGCAGCAGCCCATGCCTTGGAGCCCACAACAGCATTTGATTTTTCCAGCACATAATTATAAACTTTAAAATATCTTACAAAAATGTGGGTTTGCAGTTTATTTTGATAAATCAAGGCTCTGGCAACTCTGAGCCAACAGCCCCTACTAGCCACCCACGAGGGTTGCCTGCAGGGTCTGCCACACTCTTGATTCGCCCCTTGCCCTCCTGTACCCAGCCAGCTTCACTGACTTCAGTTACCTTTCACTTGCTTTACTCCTGATTAAATGACTCCCTGTTTTAGAGGATGTTTCCCTATTAAAAAAGTCTTATGATGAACAACTCATTTTATTCATTCATTTTTGTACATTCTTCTGATTTATTTTTCTTAAGATAAGTTTCTTGTAGTGGAATTGCTGGGCCAAAGGGTAACTTTAAGTCTTGACTCATACCACCAAATTACTCTCCAAAAAGTTTTTACAGCTGTCGCTATTATCATCAGAGCCTGTGAACATCTGTTTGTACCTGCTAACCCTCTTCTCCTCTGTCCATAAAGTACATTATATTCTACTTATGTTGTATTAATCCAGAAAGAATGGACAAAATGAGAACAGGCATTGTCACCAAGCGGGGGCCGATGTGGGCTATTCCATCCCATACTTGGATAAATCGGTATTTCTCTGGCAGGTTGCCTACATTATAAGAATATAAATACTTCTCCCATATTAGATGATAGCTTCTAAAACATTATTAGATGTGGAATCTTCAGCCTATTTATTTTTATTAATAATAACACAAAACCACACTTTGCCTCAGATTCCCTGGCGACACTTTTGTTCTGCTAACCTTCTCATGTAACTGAGGAAACTTAAAGAAGGATAAGCTAAGAATATTTTGCTTTTTAATCCTTTCATTTAACCCATATAATGAGTTTACTTTATGTGAGAGATCCAATTTACATGTTATTTTCCTTTAAGGGAAGAGTTACTAAGTACATGGGGCATACTGATTTCTACACATCCTAGGCTATTACAATAGGTCTGACGATGGGAGGGAAAACAGTGAGGAAAAAGGATTACAACTGTTAGCTTCTGATTTATTGTCCTACAAAGAATGGCAAGCCCCATAATTAAACCCAGTCCCAAATACTCGACCTCCGAGGGACTGGGGACCCAGGGACCTTTTGTGTTTCGCTTCACGCACGTTCCCCTCAGACTCACCTTCTATACTTACAGATGCTGTACAATACATATTTACTAAAGCCAATAAATTTCACAATTTAAAAATCAGTTATCTTAAAAGGAAAATTTTTCTGGTATTTCACCCAAGTTTCCTCTTAATAATATTTAGGTCCATACTTGCTCATGTGCCCAACCAATTCTGGATTTCATTACAAAAAAAAGACTTTAGTTTTGAAATAACAAAAGAGAGGGTGTGTGAGAGGTGATGTTCTTTAGTTTTAAAAAAATTTTAGAGTTAATAATTAATATGCTCAAATAGTTTCATCTGCTATATGTATATGCAAATATATCTTTTACAAACATACACAAATATATATAAAATCACTTAAGTCATTGGCAGAGCTCTTATAATAAACTCCCAATTTATTGTAATTTTACAATATGTTGTAAATATATTGTTTTTTACAATTTGATAATACATGGTTAATATACTGTTAAAGGGCCAGCTTTTTGCCTATAGGGCTATTGGCAGTAAATTGTTGGAATTAAGAAATAAATAGCTCAACATATCACAAATTTAGGAAAATTCTTTAAGAAACTCTCAATTGGCAAAAACATAGATTGGGGAGGGGAGGTGATTATAGTTCTTCCTGAATAAAATCTTGGAAGCCATGGTAACTTCCAAATTTCAAGTGCAGCAACTGAGGACACTAGTTTCTTGTCTACTGTTAAGAAGATATTGATGACAGATACCCATATCAGCATACACTGTAGCATTATCACCAATGAAACTTTTTCCCCAAGAAAAATAGAAATAGATATAAGCTAGGGTTACTTTATACATCATATTTTGAATCATGAATTTTTTCAGGTGACCAAACTAAAGGACAGAAGATGGTAAGCCATTTGCCAAGTAATCTATTTCATTTAAAGGATCACTAGCTATATTTAATGACATCCGAAAATAACCCTTCAGTTGCTGAAATACTAGGCTGGGAAAGCGGGCAGGGGAGCAGGAAGGTTATTCTAGTTTTATTTCATTTTCTCGAAGGGCAAAGGCAGCTTCTCATTCACAGCAAGAAACTGACCCCAAAGCTACAGAAGGGAAAAAACTATTCCAGATCTGTGGAACCTGAGCGGATGATTGCTATCTATCCACAGTAGTAGCAAAATGTCTCCTTCTACAAACATTCAAGGTAGAGCCTCTGCTTCTTATGAAACTAGAAACTGTAATGGTTATTAATTCATCCAAATAATGTGAAGGAGTTTTGTGTAGCAAAGTATAAGCAGACCAGGCACTTGATTTTGCACAAACAGTGCCTAGTGATTGCATAATGCATGCCTTTCAAAGGACTTGGGACTCACCAAGGACGTATTTTGTTGAATATTTGCAACAACCATTGTAATGGGGCCTTTTTACTCAACAGTAACTCAAGCACATTAACATTGTCAAACTGCATGAGAACATATAGTGCTGAAACTTTCTCCTATTTTTCATCTTAAATTAGCATATTAGTATATAATTTTTTCTTTTGGTTTCAGGTCCAAAAATACCCACCCAGATAACATCTGTCAAAAAACTGCCTTTAGTAATTAGGTAGCTATTGCACAGTTGGGTGGTTTAGCTGGAGTAATTATTCTCCATTCTAACCAGTGAGGTCTCTGGCTTACTCTCATGGAGCCCATTGATCCATATTGAGGTGGTAGCTGAATCTCAGCATCAGTTGTTAGCTGTGGGACACAGTATAGAGACATGGTTTGCCAGAGTGTGTCATACCAGAATCACCTATAGTACTTTGTCAAGCTGCACCTACAGAAGTCTGTCACTGGAGATTTTCCCTGCTTCCCCTTGCAGGTGGGAATGGGAGAGAACAGCACTTCCTACCAGTTGAAAATCAGTGCCACAATGAGCCACATCTGCTGACTGTGGCGATGCAGTATCCTTTAGGTGTGTGAGTTGGTACAGAAGTTGAGAACTACTCTTCTAAGTTCCACCCACAAAAAGATGTACTTACAGCTCTGTCCCTCTTCAAGCACCATACCTCCTACACATGAAAAGGTTGTTAACTGAGTAAATCAATGCATAAATAAATGCAAGCTTTCACCATAAACTGAAAATATAAACATTTGATATACAGTTTAAAATTCTTAAATTGTTGTGAGACAGGCGATTTCACAATAAACACTGTTTTTAAACAAAACTATCTTAGCTCTTCATCAAGGAACTAGTAAAGTGAACATTAATTATTTGGCCCCTTAATTAAATGAGAACTAAATTTAATCATCAAAGGTTGGGGGAATAAGATAGTTGTTCCTTCCACCCTTCCTGAAGCCCCTGAGTTTTCTCTTCAATGGGTAGATCCATAGAAGAGAAATCAACTGAGAAGATGCTCATGTGTGACTCTTTAAAAAAAAAGATTTTATTTATTTATTTTTAGAGAGAGGGGAAAGGGCAGGAGAAAGAGGGAGAGAAACATCAATGTGTGGTTACCTCTTGCACACCCCATACTGGGGGCCTGGCCCACAACTCAGGCATGCGCCCTGACTGGGAATTGAACTGGCAACCCTTTGAGTCATGGGCCAACGCTCCATCCATCGAGCTACACCAGCCAGGGAATATGTGATCCTTTAATGGATCCACAATTGCTCTGGAAAATCTGGGGCTCCAGGAAGAGTGGAAAAGACTACTATTACTATCCTTCCACCATCCATGCTCCCTCTACTAGCTGCCATACTTCTTCAGCTCTAATTTCAGCCTTTAATTAAACTAATAAGAAGTCAACATGGCTAAAGATGCAAGTTGTTTCTCATATCTGAAACAGCTAGCTGCCCCCACACTTGGTGTTCCTCTTTCCCATAGTATAAGCTGCTGCTGAGAAGTGGCTGTCCAACCAGAGACACATTTCCTCACTCTCTTTTCGTCCAGGTGGGGTAGTGTGACTAGGACTTGCCAATGGGCTATCAACTTAAATTAGATGGGTCACTTCTGAACCAAGATAGATGAAGAAGTGAATGTTTCTTCTCCTCACTCCTTTTCTCTTTTGCCAGCTGGATACAAAACAGACCATAGGAGATGAAAGACCCACAAGACAGAAGAAGCCTGGATCCTTGAATCACTGCATGGGCACAAAAAAAGGCACTTCTGATCAGGAAGACACTGACTGGCTCCTTACATAAATAAAAAATTAACCTGTTTTCTGTTCAGCCACTAAAATTTAGAGCTTTACTTATAACAGCAGCATAACTGATTCTGATGAGTGCACCAGCCCCTCACCGTGAGTGCATGTCATGCTTCAGCAGTAACAACCTGTGTGCAATTTCCCAGGCTGACCATGCATTTTCATGCTCCTATGTATTTATACACACCAATCCTTCTGCTTTATAACACTGGATTTTCTCTACCTAGTCACTCACTTCTCTGGCCCTTTGTCCTTGATCAACTACTATTAATCCTTAAAACCTAGCTCCTAAGCTTCTATGGAACATTATTTTGCCAGTGGGCTCCATTCCTGCCATGTACTTCCCTAGTTTGTGCATAATTCCACTTTGACACGTCACAATATTTTAGAATTCTCTGTTTATAAATATGCCAACCTTACAACATACATATTTGTCAGGTTTCTATACTCCAAAGCTCCTAGCAGAACGGTGCTATGTAAGAGATGATTTATGACTATATGCTAGGTTTCTGCCTAATTAGGACTTTGCTTATTTTAAATTAATCTGATCCATGGAGGATTAGACAGAAAATCTGCTAAATACTGGAATACAAAGACAGCAATGAAGGGAAGGAATCGTAGTATATGCTGCTAATTACTCACTGAATGAGTATGAGCAATAGAGGCTTGCAAATTAGACAACAAAAGAAAAACAAATGCATTTCCACAAATTTCTAAATTTGACAGACATTTAGGGGAAATACAAGTCCTGATATAAGGCCAAAACCTGATAGCCTAGGTTAAGACAAATGGCTCAACATAAAAACTTTATGGCATATATGCATGTTTTTGTGCTTTATATAAGTGGATTTTATTCTAAAAGGTATAATCTCATTTTTTGCTGAAACTTTTCTGAGCATTAAATGAGATAATAAATATAAAAATATCTAGAGTAGGGCCTGGAATATATTGAGCATTCAATGAATGTTGGTTAAATGCAGCTACAGAATAATGTCACTCAGTGAAGACGATAACTTTTGAAGTTGAATACGTGTGGTTTTAAAACCTAAGAGTTGACCTGTGTATTTCATTCTTTCATTTCTTTCTTGAGGCAGAGCTGGGCGATGATACGTGTGAGGAGGATATGAAACGCTGTGGATAGATAGCCAGAGGCATTAGCAGGTGAGAAAGTCTATTCACAAACTTCTCCGCGCCCTTCACTTGATGCAAATTTGAGACAGTTGGTGTTTCAATTTACAAAAAGAATTTCTTGTTGAATTTTTCTTTCTAAATTATATTTTATTCTCGTGACTAGTTTTATGCTGGTCCCCATGAACTGTACATTATTAAAAAATACAAACCTCATTTGATAAACCTATTACCTGATGTTCCTGGCTGCCAGCTTTATTCTATTGAATTCAAATCTGCCTGTGGCAGTGCTTCGCATCTAATTTGTGACTTTTACAAGGTGAACCCTGCATCATTTTCCTTTGCCTCTGCTTTCATTTATCTAAATGAAAACAGTTCCTCTTAATGCATAGGTTTGCTTGATAAGCCATTAATACTACAGATGAGCCCTGAAATGCTCATAAAAGGAATCATCACAATAAATATTTATTGTTGTTTCACCAAGACACACCAACCCTGTATATCTTTAATATGGCTGGCTACTTGGTTTCTCTTTTAATAGAGCTTATTTGCTTGATTTTATTTTCTCAAATAATTGCTCTGCCTCTGAAGGTTATGGGAGGGGTTTGGGTGGTTGAAAAGGAGGAAGGGATGTGGAAATACGTGAGAGTGAGGTCGGTGGTACATTTAAACTGATTACAAGACTGAAATGAAATGAGGGTCAAGTGTTTTGTGTTTAAATGGATGAACTTGTGTGAAATTTGTCTAACTCAGAAAAAAACATCTGTATTAAACACAAGGTCTCATAAACACAGCTTTGAGAAAAACAAACAATTTTTGACTAACATAATTTCACAGAGAACAATTCTCAGAGGGAAAAACAAATCATGGGGAAGCTAGTGGTGTTTTCTTTAGCTTCTGTGTCCTTTATGGTTGGTGTCCCAAATATTTTAAGATCATATTTACATTCCAAATGACAAAGCAATATTTGCTCAATTTTGAAAAAAAATCCTTAAGAGCTATTTAAAATAATACATTTCAGTAAATAGCATGCAATGAATTCATTGTCAGAACCCTGTGAACGGCACCTCACCAGACAAATCCCTGTAGTCCAGAGCTCATGATCTAATAAAAAAGCCACACGTCAACATGCCAGGGACACAAAGAGAGGGAAGTCAGCCTCATGGGGCTCCCAGGGGACTTTCTTGGCTGAGACCATGTTTGAAGTGGATTTAAAGAATGTAAGGATACATGGGAAGTAATGAGCACAAAGGAGAGTGCAGAAAAGAAATTCTATCAGAGGGTAAAACATGAATTAAGTGTCCCAGAAATGACAGAGCAACATGGGCAAGGGAATTTGCAACTATTTCTATATTGCTAGAACATGTTTGAACTTCCCTCCCTGAATGACATTGCTTTTAGGATTTGTATCTTTCTCACTACTAGTTCTTTACCTAAAGGTTTATTTAGTCAAATAATGATTTTTTTAGCAGATATAAGTTTGACAATGAATGCATGGAGTACTTGTGTTGCCACCCTTCAAGGCCAGGCAGGTCCATGGTATTCATGCGGATGGAAAAATATTTACGGAGCCATTGGGATGTCTGGTGTGCCTTTATTCACAGGCAGGTGAGCCATGCATAATGCAAGCGGTGTGTCTATCTGTATGTCTCATGTCATGGCCCTTGCTCCCCAGCATAGCACCCATCATGGCACCTGCCCCCTTGCATGTCTTTCATCATCATTGCCCCCAGCAGGGAGTCCCTACCTGTTTAAGTACTAGAGGGGAACAAAGCCAGAAAGATGCCAGAAATTACATAATGTAACATGATTCTGCACATGCGAACCCACTTCATGTTATGGGATCAGTTTATCGGACCCAGTCTCAAGGCTGTGAGAACACTGGTTATCAGGCCCCTCCAAGGCTATGGGAACACTGCTTCCCTTAGTTACCCAGACACCTGAGCAAGGAAGCCAGACTGCCTCCACTTACCCTACAGTACTTTTTCTAATACCCTTTGTTAAAAAAGGAAACACTATATATATAATTATATTTATATTTACATGTACATATATATGACTCTGAAGTATATGATCAATTGTAAAAACCATAACTAGAAGCACATTGAAAAAAATCAGATTTCTTATTTTAAAAAAGATCGGCAAAAGTAGCTAAACTCTTTTTCTTGGAAGTATTTTACTTCATTCTTTGTAATTAAGAGAGAACTTGGAGTGAGTCAAGTATTTAAGAAGGATGAGTTTAAAGAGACTTATTTGAAGAGACAGTAAATAAAAGTAAAATTTAATCTTTTTAAGCTTAGATTTAAGAAATCCCTGGTGCATCATTTGAACCTAATAAAAATTACATTCTATACATTTCTCTAGATATTCTCCTGGAAATGGCATCTCCTGTGGAAAAAGAGGTACGACAAGTACTGAGGGAGTGTACCCCTGCCAAGGAGAAAATGCAGTTTGTGTTTCCATAGGGTTTGCCATGCTGATTGTATAATATTTACTTGTTAATACAAGAGGTTCATTTTTTACTTCCCCATTTTCAAACGACTCAATTTCAGAGGTTATGTGCATTTTGCATTTATTACAATTCCTAGCAAGTGATTATACATTGTTTTTCTAATTAAAGTTTCCTAAATTGAAGGAGGAAATAATTTACATTTTGTCAGAGGAGTTGAATCCACAGAGGATTCTCATTTTATAGGTGAAACATAGTGCTAGAAACAGCATTAATCTCGCAAAAGCAGATTTCAAAAATCACATTTCTCAGACCATAAAAATGTTGGGTGAGTTTGAATACACTCAGAAAATTCTTATAAGATGAGCTGCAGAGTTCCAGCCAAGATGGAGGTATAGGTAGAAACCCTTCACTTCCCCACACAACCAAAAGCAGGACAACAACCAATCTAAAATCAATAAACAACCAAAAACACCAGAAAATCAAACTGCATGGAACTCTAACAACCAAGGAATTAAGGAAAAAATCAACCAGAATAACCAGACTACTAAGGCGGACTGCATGGGCCAACTCAGAAAAACCAGAGAGAGGCAGCCCAGATCAGCAGAGCTGTGTGGGAGGGGCTGACTTAGGGGAAAACTGAGACTCAGAGCAGACTGTGGGCTATAGCTGGGGTTGCTGTGGTGAGCAATACTTCCAGTTTGACATGAGAATCTGTTGAAAAGTGTGCTAGAGACCGACAGTTTCCTCTCTGCATTGTTCCCTCTCTGGCTCCTCCCCCACAGGTAGCACAGCAAAGAGGGTTGTCCTGCCCCTTACAACTTAGCAGGTGCACCAAGACAAAGAAATAGGGCCCAAATGAAAGAACACAGCAAAACCTCAGAACTAACCAATGAGGACATTGCCAACCTAACTAATGGAGAATTCAAAGCCCTGGTAATCAAAATGCTCATGGAACTGATTGAGGTTGGTCAAAAAATGAAAGAACAAATGAAAGATACCCAAGATGAAATAAAGCAAAATATTCAGGAAACCAACAGTGACAAGAAGGAAACCAGGATTCAAAGCAACAATTTGGAACAAAAGGAAGAAATAAACATACAACTGGATCAGAACAAAGAAACAGAATCCAAAAAATCAAGAGAGGCTGAGGACTCTCTGGGACAACCTGAAACATTCCAATGCCTGAATTATAGGGGTGTCAGAAGGAGCAGAACAAGAGCAAGAAATTCAAAACTTACTTGAACAAATAATGAAGAAGAACTTCCCCAATCTGGTGAAGGAAATAGACTTCCAGGAAGTCCAAGAAGCCCAGAGAGTCCCAAAGAAGTTGAATCCAAAGAGGAACGCACCAAGGCACATCATCATTAAGTTACCCAAGATCAAAGACAAAGAGAGAATCCTAAGAACAGCAAGAGAAAAGGAGACAATTACCTACAAAGGACTTCCCATAAGGCCATCAGCTGATTTCTCAAAAGAAACCTTACAGGCAAGAAGGGGCTGGAAAGAAGTATTTGAAGTCATGAAAGGCAAGGACCTACATACAAGATTATTCTATCCAGCAAAGCTTTCATTTAAATGCAAGAGCAGATAAAGTGCTTCCCAGATAAGGTCAAGTTAAAGGAGCTCATCATCACCAAGCCCTTACTATATGAAACATTAAAAGGACTTATCTAAGAAGAAAGAAGATCAAAAATATGAACAATAAAATGACAACAAACATGACTATCAACAAATGAACCTAAAAGAAAAGAAAAACAATGAAAACAAAAAGTAAGCAAACAGCCAGCACGGGAACAGAATCAGGGAAATCCACATCCCACAGATGGAGGTCAGTGGGGAGGCAGAAGGGAGGAATAAGGGGGAAAGGTACAGGGAATAAGAAGCATAGTTGGTAGGCATAAAATAGATAGGGAGAGGTTAAGAATAGTATAGGAAACAGAGAAGTCAAAGAACTTACATGCACAACCCTTGAACATGAACTAAGGGGGGAATGCTGGAGGGTTGGGGGGTCAGGGTGGAGAGGGGATAAAGGAGGAATAATTGGGAAAACTGTAATTGCATAATCAAGAAAAAATACCATGAAAAAGATGAACTGTAATTGGCTATCTACTTAAAACACTTCAGTAACCTTTCCATATACACAGACATTGATTCCATAATTTAATCGTAAACCCCTTGAAGGAAGAATTACTCTTACCATGTATCATCTCAGAAACTGACTTTTTCTCTAGAAGAATACATATTTTCAATTTTTGTATTGGTCAACAAATGCTGGTTACTGTTCTTTTTTTAATTAAGAGTTTATCTTTTCAGAATTGTTTAAGGTGCACAAGAAAATTGAGAATGTACAGAGTTTCTACATACCCTACCCTCACACATGCCAATTCTCCTCCATAGTAACACCTCCCACCAAGTGATGCATCTATTACAATTGGTAGACCTAAACTGACACATAAGAATAACCCAAGACCATAGTTTACTTTAGAATTTTTCATTCCTGGTGTTGTACATTCTGTGGGTTAGGACATGTGCATAATGACATTTATCCACCATCACAATATCCTACAAAGTATTTTTACTACCCTATAAACCCTCTGTGCTCCTCATATTCTCTCTCATTTCCTTCCCCAAATCCTGGCAACCACAGATCTTTTTATTCTCTCCACAGTTTTGCCTTTTTCAGAATATCATATAGTTGGAATAAGATAGTACACGGTCTTTTCAGATTGGCTTCTTTCACTTAGTAATATGTGTTTAAGGTTCTTATGTGTCTTTTCAGGGCCTAATAGCTCATTTTTTTAGCACTGAATAATATTCTTTGGGTGGATGTATCACAGTTTACATATCCATTCACCAACTGAAGGACATCTTTGCTTGCATGAAGCATCTTTGCTGCTTCCATTTTTTGGCAATTATGAACAAAGCTGCTATAAACATCTGTGTATAGGTTTTTATGTGGACGTAAGTTTTCAGCTCATTTGGATAAATACCAAGAAGCATCATTGCTGGATTTTTTGGTAATAGTATGTTTAATTTTGTAAGAAAAGTAGATGTACCATGTTACATTCTCACCGGCATTTGCTCCACACCCTCACCGGTATTTGGTCTTGTAATTGTTCTGGACTTTGGACATTTTAATTCATGTGTAGTGGTATCTCAATGATGTTTCAATTTGCATTTTCCTGATGATACATGATGTAAAATATTTTTTCATATGCTTATTTGCCATCTGTGTTTCTATTTTGATGAGGTGTCTATTAAGGTCTTTGGTCCATTTTTAATCAAATTGCTTGTTTTATTTTATTACTGAGTTTTAAGAGCTTCTAATTTTTTAACAGGAAAAACAACATTTAGAGCATTAATATTGATCAGATGACTCATTCTCAAACACAAAACCAATCAACTAAGCAGGCAATATTCCATAAGAAAGTACCTTGACACATCATGCAGATGTGTGTAGCAGTGATTCCTCAGTTCACCCCCAAAGGAAACCTACAGACACTTATTGAGGTACCCATGTACTAAGGGGAGGGGAACATTTCCTGGATAGTAGGCCCAAGTTGAAATTGACTCAGGCATCTAAAACACTGTTATGACTCCTCTGTTAAAGAAGGGATATATTTGTGTCAGATAATAATTAGAATCCTTGCCCACATCTGTCTCAGAGAGATTGCATGAATCCATCTTATGGTTCTTTTATTATTCCCAAATAAACAATTGGAATGGATATTCTGAGCACTCTACCAATGCTTAGTATATCCACTTAGTAAATCATCACACTAATTTTTTGACTTATAGAATCAAGAGTTACACCACATGGAAATTTCTGAGACTACTTTTCCACTCTGACAAGATAGTAAATCAAAACAAGATAGTAGCAATTCCCCCAGGGGGAATTGCAGATTAGTGCTACCTTCAAGGATCTGAAAAATGTAGGGGTCACAATCTTCATAATATCCCTATTTAGTTCAGAAATAAATAGGGATATTTATTTCTGAATAAATATCCTTTGCAGAAACAAGGTGTATCATAGTGGATGACAGTAGACTACCAAGAACTTAACAAAGTCATTGCTCCAGTTGCAGCTACTATGCTGAATATGGTATCTTTAATGACAGAGATTAACACAGTGTCAGGTACATGATATGCAGCTATTGATATAGCAAATGAATCGCTCCATATTTATCAAAAAGGAGGACCAGAGGCACTTTGAATTCATTTGGAATGGACAACAGTGCACATACATTGTTTATCCTTAGACCTATGTTAATTCTCCTGCTGTCTATCATAACAGAGTCCAAAGGAAACTATATAATCTGAGCATCATTCAGAATATCACTTTGGCTCACTATACTGATGGATCATGTTAATCTGAATTTATTGGCAAGAAATGGCAAGTACTTTGGATGAGTTGGTAAGACACACAAGCTTTAGAAGATGGAAGAAAAAAATCCTATAATGATCAAGATTCAATCTGAGTGAAGTTTTTAGGCATTCTGAGGTATGCTGGAACATACTTTTCAAAGTAAAAAAATACCTCCTTTCACTGATGGAAAAAATTACATTACTTGTTAGGCCTCCCTGGGTTTTGGAAGCAGCACAGTCCACAGCTGGGAATACCAAAATGACTCTTATTGAATCATACAAAAGATTGATTGCTTTGAATGGGACCCAGAGTCAAACAGAGCTTTGCCACAGATCCAAGCAGTGGTAAAGAAAACATCATGAGAAGTCTGGCATGCTAGGAGAGTTGTGGTGAAGATCTCTATAGCTTTAGAGAAGGCCAGGCCATCTGTGGCAAAGAAAAATGTATACTTCAAAAGTATATTATTCATCCTGGCCTGCTACTTGTCCCTAATGGAAACTCGGTATATGACCATGGGACAAGTGACCATATAGACAGAATTGTCTATCATGGTTGGTTTCTATGAAACCAAAGAAGAAATAGAGTTTGGAGAGTAGTAGCAATCCACTGTCAAATGGAAGTTCCCCCCCCAATTCTCATGTCAAAATTGTAACCCCCAAAGTCCATGGTATTAGGAAGTAGGATCTTTGGGAAGTTCGTAGGTCATGAGGGTAGAACCTTTGTGAATGGGATAAGAGTTTTTACAAAAGAGACCCCACAGAGATCTCTTGCCCCCTCCATTATGTGAAGACACAACAAGAAAGCACCATGTATGATCCAGAAAGTGAGCCCTCCCCAAACATGAAATCTGTGGGTGTCATGATACTGGACTTTCCATCCTCCAGACTCTGAGAAATAAATTTCTGTTGTTTATAAGTCACCCAGTCTATGGCATTTTGTGATAGCAGCCCAAATGAAATAAGATATCTAGTTTGGGGCTTAAGTTCAGAGAGCAAAAGTCATCTGTGGTAACAGGGGTCCCATGTCACCTACTTTTTTGCATGGACATCATTTCTTCAACTCACACCTATGGCCAGTGCATAAAAAAGGAAAAAGCCTGAGCCTGGCTTGTAAATGGATTGGTTTGCTAAGTGGGTAAAATACCAAATGCAGGAGTGGACGTGAAAGACAATGGTGAGGAGGAATCTTCCAAATGGGTAGCATATCTGACCTTTCACTTTGTGTGGAGAAAGTAGCCCAAAGTGAGGATCCACATAGATTCATGGACAATGTAGAATGACTTAGTTGGTGGATTTGAAACCTGGAAAAAATGAGGCTGGAAAATCAGAGATACTTGGGAAAGAAGTATATGAATGAACCTATACAAGTGTCCATAACATGTGAAGATATTTTTATTGCAATTAATGCCCACCAATTAGCATCCACCACAAAAGAGTCACTAAATAAACCAAGTAGACTCAGTCCATAGATGCCAGACAGCCTCTCTCCTTCGCTATCCCAATGTTTGCACACGTATCTCATGAACAGAGTGGTTATGGTGGCAGAGTTGGAAGCACTTCCTGGTCTTAACAGCCCAGCTCATCAAGGGTTATATACCTACTGCCACCATTGACCTGCCAGCAACAGAGACCAGTGCTGAGCTCCCTATCTGGGTCCAATCACTCACTGAAAACTTCCGGCCACTTAGAGACAAAACAACCTCTTGTGCCTTAACTTGTAACATGTACACTGGGTATGGGTTGCCTCACGCAGCACCACTCTCTAAGGCATTGTGAAATATCTGCTCTACCTGCATGAAACCAAACATACCAATATCTGAAACCAAAAGAACCACTTTCAAGCAAAGGAAGTACTGTCAAGAGTAAATGAGTATGTGATTCAATAATCCTATCCAGCAAGGATATGGCCTCTTGAAGGCGTAGCTGAGGTGCAAGCCTGAATATGGTATCCTGTAAGGATGAGGTGCTATATTTTAAGGTGTGATGAAACTTTGGGGGCAACTTTGCCAGCAAGTCCCCCCATCTGCCATGGATGAAAGTGAAACTACCAAGACATGAACTGCTTGGGGAGGAGAGGTGGTCAATCTCTCAGAGGAGAAAGACCAAGAACCTCTTCTTCGATGGCTTTTATTAGGTTCAGAACACACAGAAATACAGGTAAAGCTCATCAGTCAATGTCAGGTGGCAAGGATCAAACAGTAGATAACATTTCAAAGAAATCTGAGGGCTTAGTCTGAGTCGGTATCTGTCAGGTAAGAGGGTTGCAAAAAGTTTGGAAGACATACTCAGTTTCTGCTTGGACCCTTGTCATATGAATGAAAACACTCTTAGCAAAGCAGGCTTCACAGGACTTTGTGAACTCTTTCTTATGCCCAATCACCCCAGATCCTGCTCTAGCCAGCAAAGGGCTGCACTGCCTTCCCAGTCATAGGTTTTGAGGCTTAAGTGGATTAGAGCCAGGAAGCACTTCTCCCAGATGGAAATGGGGACTCAGGCTATGTCAGAATAACCAGGGGGCGAGGGTCCATCACAACCTCTTTGCTGCAGCCGCCCGAGTCCTTCCTTGATGGCCTCCCAAGTGATCGTGTCTGGCTTAGGTTGCCCCTCCTCTGAGGGGCCTTACCCGTCTCTGACTAATCGACCAAGCGGTTGGGGGCAGGGGATGAAACAGAAGCAGCGCTGCTGCCAGAGACAAGCTTTGTCTCCTTAGCGGCTCGCATTCCAGAGGTCGCTTACTCAGCCTTAGCCACTGGGGGCAGTTACAACTCCTGAAACCAGGCAGAGTGGTTCCCAACAATGAACCCATTAAACTGAAGCTATTATGTTGGTAAAATATGTGGGCGCAGAAACCAAGTGGTAGAAGTCAGAGTGGCACCACTCATCACAACACCCAGAGACCCACTTGAAGAATTTGTGCTTTGTGTCCCTGTAACTTTCAGCAACATAGGATTGGTTCTCAGTCAGTGAGACTCCCACTTGAAGAAGGTTATCATTATGCTAAAAGCTAGCCCAGTAGAAGTAACAGCCAAAAGGGGAGGGATCTAGAATGAGTGGTGGAGAATGAAAATAGAAGGGTCAATGACAGCCTTCGGATGCACTACAGCATTAGGTCCACTGTCCTGCCAACACTCCCCTTACAAATTTTCAGAGATGATAACCAAACAGAACCCTAGAGAAGCTGTGCCTGGATGGAGAAAAATTAAGGTGAAAAGCAAGTGTTTCTGAATGGTGCAAGGGGGAGTCAGTAGTGGACACCATCAATGTCTAATCTACATATCTTTCTGGCCGGTGTGCTGTTCTCCCAGCTCTTGTATTGCATGCTAATGGCTCACAACTGCCTCGTTCTGGGAACCTCCTACTCCCCAAACTAGTACTCCTCCAACATACCCAGAAGTGGGAGGACTCCAGCCAGTGACCAACTAGCAGAGTATACAAAAGCCCAGCCCCTAATTTCAAGGTGGACCACATTTATAGCACAACTTGTGCGACCCCAGCTTCCTTGTGAAACCAGACTGAAGCCAGTCTCTGAGGCCTCATCGTTCTCTAGCTCTTTTCTCTGACCCACAGCACCTCCCCTTCTCCCCTTCTCTCAAGTGTGCTTCCCTCAGTACATCACCTGAACAAGAATTCCTGTCTCAGGCTCTGCCTCTAAAGAGCACAACTGAAGACACCATTTATAGAAATTAAATATATATGTATGTTAACAGCAGCACACATGTTAAGAAATAGATGTAAATTAAAAGGAAGCACATTCAATGCATTAGAATTGCCATGGTGAAAAATAGGGGTAAAAGAGAACAAATAAATAAATAAAACAAAAAAGGGTCTTGCACCAACCAGTGTGGAGACTATGACATGGATTGAGGACTGGGATAAACTCTGCTCTGTACACCTGAAATCCAAAGTAAGCAAATAATCAAAAAGAGAGGTAGTTAGGTGATCTTTCTTTTCATTAAATTCTTGTCTCAATCTGTACAAATGCATTCTGATAGGGGTTCATATTGTTTTTTCTCTAACATTTATTATCTGAGTATTTTTTTTAACTTCCCAAGAGGTTAGAAAGATTAAAAAAGGTAAAATCCCAATTGGATTTTATGGGTCTGGGCCAACCTTATTTCCTAGTATTCTAAATTTAAAATGTGTAAATAGTGCTAAATTTATTACTTCAACCAGGTCTTACTTTTTCCTCTTCCTGCTCAGTGTCTATCACTGCCCATCTCATGCCCCTACCCTTTACCATGGATAATTTTAAAACTTTACAGTCAGTGTCAAAGCTACCAGAAGCATTTTAGTCTGAGTTCTTCTCTTTTGACAAGTTCTAAAAGTAAGCTGTAGATCACAAACACAAACACATAAAAACAGAGAAACAAAATCTTACCACAGGAACTAAAAAATGTATCTCCTTCAGAATGTGTTTTGCATGTTTTTGTTATCTCCATAATACTAGGCAAAAACAATGTGTGAGTTACTTTAATTGAATTTGCCACTACACTTTTCTCTAAAATTCAAATAGGTTCAACTAATAATGATTAATGATCACTGCTCTTTGTTGCTACAAAAATCATGTAGACACAGTCTATTAATTTTAAAAGTTTGTAATTGGTGTTGGAAGAGAATATTTGAATATATTGGGTCTTCAACTTTTCAAGGAGAGATGTTCACACTTTTAATTTCTAAAAGTATTCTCATCTCCATACTTTTAAAATTATCTCCATGATTTCCAAAAGAAAGTTAAAATTGCTTTCTAACACCATGTTCTTTGCAAATCTGCTTTGTAGGTTTTTATATTATCTGTAATCTCTTCCTTGCCCCAAGACAACATGTTTTATTTATCCTTCCCTGTTGGCTTGCTAAACTACCCGGCAAACACCCTGACAGATTCTCAAATGTTTATTACAACAAAGCTCTTTCTCCTAATAGCAGAAGTGGGTTGAAACTGTTGGTATGACCAAAGATTTCATCAGAACGTGCAATTAGCATAAGAAACTCTCCAGGTTTTTGGCGATAAAAGTGACTAAATCATTACTTGAGGATATTCGGAAGGTATCCTGTGCTCTGCTTCTGGGTCAAAGACCCAGAGTCCCACCCACTCCATAGGTATATGAGGAATCACACTGTTATGCCTCCTGGTATCCTCTTTATAAAGCATAGACATGAACTTCAAAGATGAAGTTCAGACCCCTGGACTAGGCTCACAATCTGACCCCTGTCAGATTGACTCACACTCCCAGTGTGACTTCTGTCTCGTGCAATTCTATTTCCTTATATTCCCAGGCACCCCGTGGGATTTCACCCCTGAATGGTACTACATACACTCTTCTACTGATGCAGTGCCCTGCCCCCTCACTCTACCTGGTGAACCAAAGCGATGACTTTATGCCTACCTCTCTCATCTCCTATGGTCTCAGAGATATCAAAGTATGTGTGGGTGTTGAGGAAAAGTTTTTATTCCCACTTAGTCTACAGCTGGTCAGCAGGACTGGCTGCACAGCCCTTCCCCAAGTCATTCTTAACTCAGACCGCTCAGGAAGAAACTCCCAGGCAAACATTTCCAGTTATTTCCCTCACAGCCAGAGGTGGTTGCTCCTCCTCTAAATTTCAATACCAACTCCAGCTCTTTCTCACATAGTCTCTCACTTGCACATGCTCACTTCCTCCACCCTGGGAATAGTCGTACTCATGTTTGGGAATTGCCGTCCTCAATCCCCATGTGTCATTTCTCATTCTAGGATTTAGCTCTAGTCCAAGATTAACCTGGAAAGTTAAGTGGCGTTTCTAGGAAACATTACACAAGATTAAAATTCAGTCTTAAACGTCAAAGGGCCCAGAATTAGCTACTTTGTTCTGTGTAAACTCTCCCATATTTCCCACAACACCCTCAAGCAAAAAGTGCAAGTCCTCAGTGCAAAACTCACAACACTTTACTAGATATAAAAGGAGTGAAGGTCCTGGGGCCAGCTTGATCATCTCTGCCAAGAGTTCCCAGGACAAGTGCTTCATCTCAGGAAGAGCTGAGCTGTCCTCAAAGGCCCAATCCTTCACTCCTCTGAACAGACACCAGGCGACAGCTGGCAACGCCTGGTGTGAAAGTTAGGAGCAGTGAAAGCTTTCATGGCTCACACCTTTCCTTCCCTAATCTCTGTTTTGCTCAGCCCTCTTACCCAACAGATTCACTCTTCCCTTCAGATCCTCCCACTGTGCCCTCTGGAACCTCTGTGGAATCATAAACAGACCATCCTCTGTACTAGCTTCTTAACTAAACATTTCATCTCCCACTTCCTGTACAGAAACTGTTTTTTCTCTTCAGACATCATGTTCCCTGTAGCTTCACAGGAGACACAGCATCAGCTCACTTCCCCAGGGCCACCTGCAGACCTCTACACCCCTCTCTGACTTTTATAGCAATATCTTCTTCTCTGGCCACACCCTCCACATCACCACCACTCTAGGAAGACATAATAGCACCCATCTTTTTGTATCTCTCCACCTAACATCTAATGTCACCCTGAGCAATATTAACATCTACAGGGACTATATACAACACCATGACCTCTTTCCTTGACCTTCTCATTGTCAGGGACCCTCACATCCAGTTCACTCACAGCAACATTGGACTCTAAACAGGCACTTCAAAGAACTAAATTAAGGCCTCCTGCTTTGACACCACAACCTTTACTCCTGCCCACTCTCTGTCATAGTTATTGCTTTTCTTGTTCCTGAACTTTCTGGGCCCTCTAGTCCCACAACCCCTCCACTTTATTCCAAACTACCAACCCTTCCTCCTGTCCTCATTTTCCTTCTCAACATCAGCCTTAGTATTTCACTTCTTCAGCAATCACTTGCCAAAATTCCCAACTCCCTTGAAGATTATTTCTCCAGAGCACCCATGTGGCAAAGAAAACTTTATTATTGTTGTTTTATTTCAATACTTAACTGGGGATATTTATCTGACATGTTGTTATTTAACCTACTAGCTTTATTATATATTAGTAACTTTTATGTTACTTTTCCTTTCTTATTTATGAGAACTTTCTTAACTCTACTCTGTGTAAAATACATGTACTTGAAAATGCCATGCAGGGAGGATAGTGGGGACACACAAGAAGTTGGTCTGCAGCCAGATTGCCAGCCTAGCCAACATTCTGAATGTTGGCACTTCCTTTACTTGTAGTATGGGGGAAATTCCCTAATTTTTAACTATACAATTATAATATTTTACTTTACTTTTCATCTCCACTTTATAAATGAAGCAGGCATTGAAGGTGAGAATGCAAGAACTGGGTGGGCGTCAGCTGTGAGAAAAGTCGTCTGCCTTGTCTTCCTACCTTCATCCCATCAGCCTCCTTGGTACATGCTTCCGTTCAGGACCACCACAAATGCTTGTGCAGGCGGCACCCCACAAAAGGACACCTGGCAAGGAGACGAGTAGGAATTAAGGCTGGAATTAAGAGTGCATGCTCTGCTCTCTGGTCTGTGTACTCTGGCTTGAAGGAAGAAGTGCCTTTTTTATTTAACATGAAAACATGATATGAAGTACCCTTCCCCATCCTCACCAGTGCTGAACCTCCAACTCAAAACCAAGCAAGACAAGTTGATTCAGTCAAACTGCTGCTGAGTTCCCTCCCTTCACCCCTTTCCCCACTCCTTCCATTCCAGAAAAAAATTTACCAAAAGAGGTAATTGTGTGTAGTGTCTGGAGTCAGACATACCTGAATTTGACCCCAGCTCAAGTGCATATATGCCAGGACCTTGGACAAATTAATTTTTCCACTCTAAGTCTCAATTTTCCCATCTTTAAAATGGATGATACTAAGTTTTTATAAAGATTAAAGGAGATTAAACTAGTGTAGCCCCTCCCCTAGTATAGTATCTGGCATATAGCAATTACCTAATAAATATTTGCATTTGACTAACAAGCAAGCAGGATGGAAGGATGGATGGATGGATGGATGGATGGATGGATGGATGGATGGATGAATGGATGAATGGATAGATAGATAGATAGATAGATAGATAGATAGATAGATAGATAGATAGATAGATAAAGCAAAACAAGTTTTGGATACCTCCAGTCACTCTGCCTTTAAGAAGTTAGTGACGTGTGATATGCATGACTAGAGTGATGACATTCCAGGGGAGATTCTTAAAAAACCAACAAGGGGGGAGTTTTTGATAACGGCCTTATTTCTGAAATTTTGCATGGCCAAGGCAGATTTTTATTACTGCAAGACAAAAAATAATCTGTATTATGGGTAATTGTCCATTATTCAAGTCTCTAAAATTTTATACATAAACTCAAAGATTTTATGTATTTTATGAAAAAATAAATAAATGACTAACATTGTAGGTGGCCCAATTCTACTAACAATTTGTTCACAGTGACATTCTAGTTATATTTAAAAAAAATTTTATCCAATCTACAGATACATAGTAGATCCAGAGAGTAAAAGGATATGAATTGGTTTGAGCAGAACATTAAAAAATGAGTTAAGTAGTTAAAAAAAGAGAAACTCTTTATGTTTCATTTTTGTTTTTATAAAAAAAACTTTTACAATTGCTTATTCATTGAATTTTAAGTGCTGACCAGGTAAATATGCTTAAGTTCCTGAATTTAAATACAATGAAGGGAAGGTGACAGGATGACTTAGCAAAAATTTGTGTTAACTATGGAATAATTACCGCCATATTTAGGTGTTCTGCTCTAACTAGTCTCTCCCTCCTCACCACACACTCATATACACACACAAAGATGCACAGAAATAAGCACGGACACACTTATATGCACACCTATACATGAGGAACAAAGGAAAAAATGATTGAAAACAGACTCTACTTTCTAACATAACACATTATACCATAATTATGATTTTAAAATACCTTATCAATAAAAGGTCCACTTCAACCAACAGTCTACAAAATGGCAGGCTGGTGTTTGTCTCTAATTAACGCAGTCAAAAACAAGAGTCGTCATGGAACTAAACACACACCTGAGCTCTTCATCATGGAACTAAACACACACCTGAGCCACGGGTTGAGGAAGCAGAAAGAGAATTGGGAAGAAGGTGAAGCAGCAGCAGGCCTGGGTGCTGCCCCACGCCAACAACTGACAACATGAGTCAACAGCAGTACCATGTGGACTAACCTTCTGAATTCAAATATAGTGGGGAGGCTGTGCTTTTCCATTCTCCAAATCTGCAAAACATATTTCTTGTGGCCACCTCAACTGGGAACATATAGTGAAGGGAATTCTGAGAAATGAAGTTAAGTCTAGCCAAGTTCACATATTCCAAAGCCATTGTAGTCCACCTGTTGTCAACATGGCACCCATAATGCCTTTAAATCTTATTTAAGTTCTAAATAAAAACAATAACCAAGTGCTGCTTCCAGCTAATATGATAAAACTCTGCCATGCACAACTGAACATAGCATATGAAGCCCCTCTACCATCTTTTTAAAATTTAATTTTTAATTGTTGTTCAAGTACAGTTTTCTGTTTTTTTACCCCAATCCCAGCCTACCCACCCAGCCCTCTCCTCCTTCCTCCCATTTCTACCCCCCCTAGTTTTTGCCCATGTGTCTTTTATACTTGTTCCTGTAAACCCTTCCCCTTTTCCCCTGAAATTCCCTCCCCTCTCCCCTCTGGATACTGTCAACCTGTTCTCTATTTCAGTGTCTTTGGTTATATTTTGCTTGCTTATTTGTTTTGTTGTTTAGGTTCCTGTTAAAGGTGAGATCATGTGGTATTTGTCTTTCACCGTCTGGCTTATTTCACTCAGCCTAATGCTTTCCAGTTCCATCCATGCTGTTGCAAGGGTAGGAGCTCCTTCTTTCTTTCTGCTGTATCGAATTCCATTGTGTAAATGTACCATAGTTTTTAGATCCATTCATTTACTTATGGGCACCTAGGTTGCTTCCATCTCAGAACCATGGTGGTAGCAGCAATGGTGGTGGCAGTGGCTCCCCTTTACCATCTT
Organism: Artibeus jamaicensis; assembly: GCF_021234435.1. Lineage (NCBI taxonomy): Eukaryota > Metazoa > Chordata > Mammalia > Chiroptera > Phyllostomidae > Artibeus > Artibeus jamaicensis. The sequence continues at coordinate 14,025,829 of NW_026521844.1, read as the reverse complement.
TAAGAGATGTTTATTAGCTCCTGACCAAAGCAGGATGAGAACTAGTGTTACCCAACCATTCAACTTAAAGGTCTCCAGCTCAACGGCTCCTTCTCTTGGAGTCTGGCAATGGCATAGGGTACTGCTAGATCTCTGCATGCTTCCTCAGAGTGCTGGGACCACACCCTTGCAGGTGTGCTACTACTGTGAGTTTCCTGTAATACAAGCTCCTCTGAAAAGCCTGATGTGTGGGCTCAGAGCATCACCTCCCCTTGTTTGCCCAACAATATCTTTTTTCAAAATCCCTAAAATTGCCTTGAAGATATTTTCCTGCTTGTTCACTAAAAAGATCTCAAGTAATTATGTAATGTCCCCCCAATTAAAGAATCTACACTTCTGTCAATGCAAAGACTTTGCAATCTGATTTTGCAAAAAAGCAAAAAGTTCTTGCTTTTTTCCTTCTGAAGATTAAATTGCTTTCTGTCAAAATAGGTTTGGAAAGAAATCATGCAGTCAGATCCCAGCAGCAGCTGCAGTGGCTCTTGTCTTCTCAGGCTCCTCTTGCTATCTCCTTTCTGCTTCTGGAAACAAGGCCTGCAGTGTGTCTGTCTCTGATGGAGTCATCAAAGTGTTCAATGACGTGAAGTTTCCTGAGCCCTTGGCACCAGAGGAGGTGAAAAAGTGCAAAAAGGTGGGGCTTTTTGGCTTGAGTGAACACAAGAACATCGTTCTGCAGGAGGGCGGGGAGATCCTGGTAGGTGACGTGGGCTAGATTGTAGACAACCACTATGCCACCTTTGTCAAGATGCTGCCAAAGACTGCCACTATACCCTGTATGACACAACCTGTAAGCCCAAGAACAGCAAGAAGGAGTATTTTCTGGGCCGCTGAGTCTGAACCCCTTAAGAGCAAAATGATCTATGCCAGCACCAAGAACCCCATCAAGAAGAAGCTGATGGGGATCAAGCATGAATTACAAGGAAATTCCCAAGAAGGTCAAGGACTGCTGCACTCTGGCAGAGAAGCTGGCAGGCAATGCTGTTATCTCCCTGGAGGGCAAGCCTTTATGAGCCCCCTCTGGCCTCCAGCTTGCAGCATCTGGCAGCCCCAGACCTGCCCATGGGGTTGCAGGATGCTCACTTCCTGCCAGACTGAGGGCAGCAGGGGGAAGGCAATCCTTTCATCCACCCCCGTCAGCCCCTGAACCTTTCTCCTCCTTCCACCCCTGACAGTTCTGGCCTTCCCAAACTGCTTTTGATCTTCTGACTCCTCTTGGGTTGAAGCAAAACAAGTGCTCCCATAGGCACCCCAGTATGGGAGGTCCCGTATTATTTAACGACAACCCAACTCTCCACCTGATCCTCCTTTACCCATGCTGCCAACCTCTACCACAGTAGTGACTCTGTGCTTATCTGTTTAGTTGTGTGCGTAAATGGAATTTTAGAGATGACCCCTCCGCACGCCAGGTGATTCTCCTCACCTTTTCTACCTGGTCATGGCCACTCAAGGAAGGAAAACCAGTAAAGCACCATCAGTTAAAAAAAAAGAAAAACACAAGAATAACAGGCCTACTTAATAGGAAGAAAAAGAAGAAAGAAAAAAAGAACTCACACAACTTAGCACACACAAACCAATCTAATTTCAAAAATGGGCAAAGAACCTAAGTAGACACTTCTCCAAAGAGGACATACAAATGGCCAGTAGCCATATGCAAAGATATTCAACATCACTACTTTTAATTTGAATCATAGAAATGCACATTAAAACCACAGTGATATACCACATCATATCTGTCAGAATGGCTATCCATAAAAAACAAACCGACAAACAAGTGTTGGCAAGGATATGGGAAAAGGGAGCCTCCTGTACTGGTGGGACTGCAGATTTATTCAGCCACTGTGGAAAATAGTGTGGAGTTTCCTCAAAAAATTTTAAAATGGAACTACCTTATGCCCCAGTGATTCTGAAAGATCCCAAAATACAAACTCTAAAGAATATACGGACCCCTGAGTTCATGGTGGTGTTACTTACAAGAGACAAGCTATCTATGGAAGCAACCCAAGTGCCCACCAGTACTGGAGTAGATAAAGAAGTGGTGCATATTTACAATGGATTATCACTTGTCCATTAAAAAATCTTACCATTTGCAACAGCATGGATGGACCTAGAGGTCATTATGCTAAGTAAAATAAATCAGTCAGAGGAAGATAAATACCTCATGATTTTATGGATATGTGGAATCTAAAGAAGAATATAAATGAATCAGTGAAACAGAAACAGCCTCACAGATACAGAGAACAGACTGATGGTTGCCAGAGGGGAGGGGCTATGGGGGACTGGGTGAAGAAGGTGAAAAGACTGAGAAGTACAGATTGGTAGTTACAAAATGGTCATGGAGATGCAAAGTACAGCACAGAGAATACAGTCAATAATTTTATAATAACTATGTGTGGTGCCAGGTGGGTACTGGAAATATCAGGGGAATACTTTATAAAGTATGTGATTGTCTAATTACTATGCTATGTACTGTAAACTGATATGGCACAAAATGATATTACAAAACTACAATTTAAAATTTCAAATAAAAATTAAAAATAAATTGAACACAGAAAAAATATAAAAGTTAAACTAAATAAGTTGCAGTGTTAAACTTTGATAAGGGATTTACTCTGTGATCAAAACTCTTACCAGTCTATTTAAAGCCCTATTTATCTGTTGCTTATTGATTCTCATTTCCTTCTTTTTCGTGTGCAAAGTACAAACTACTAATCTTCACATGTTTAATTGCTCTCTCTGAACACTGGACTCAGGCCAGAATCTGTCCGTTTTATTTTCTTCTACGATTCTGGGACATAGTGCACAGCGGAGAATAAAATGAGGAATTACCATTAAGACAAATAAGGTTATAACAGTCAGTTGAGCCAAGAAATGAGAAGTATTCTAAGTAAGATTAGTTATTAGCCTGATTTTTAAACAGTTGTGTTTATCCTCAAGTAACTCCATGTGAATTTATTCAAGAAACTTCTTCTTTGCCTAGTTTTTACCAGTATTCCATATATTTTTTAAATGCACTATTTTAAAATAATAACATTTTTCTTTCTTAACAACTACTATCATTGCATCATATTACTAATTAGGCAATATAAACAGTATAAATTTTATAATATAAAAACTTTTTGATGTCATTATAAACAGTATTAAGATACAGTGGTATATGATAGTTTCATGTAAATTAACCTGTATAAGTGCTATAGTGGTGTCCATTTAATATACCAGGAGACTAGGGCCTGGGAAGGTAACTTGACAATAAGTAGCAGAAACTGTTACAACAGAGACATTCAAGTCATTCTTAACTAGTAAATTCTACCACGTAATAATAATATTTTGCAGTTTATAAATAAAATGTAATCACATAACCTCCTTACCAAAATCAAGAGGTAAATATATGCATTTTCAAGCCAAAGTTTCTGAGACTCAGAAAAGTTAAATAATCTTTCCAAAGTCAAACAGCTGAGACGTGATAAATTCAGGACAAAAACCAGTTTTCTCCCTGTCTGTATTTCCTCTTCTCTACTCTGCTTTTAGAAAATAGCTTAAAATCATCAATCTGTGAAATGGTAAAAGTTCTTGTTTTCTCTTTACATCTCACTATTACCTATAAAATATCCAGAATTTATTATATTTAGCAGTCATTTGTTGGGGGGGTACATTTGTTCTGTGTAAGGATTGATTTGGAAATTAAAACCTATACTATAAGAAAATGTTTCTTTCTGAGCAGTCACAATTCTCTATAAATTTAATTCATCATGTGATGTGTGTTATTAATATCCAGCACCGGATAGGGAGTTAGGAGATTCTGGTTTTATTCGTAACCAGTGAATCTGGAAGAGAAGCTTATCTGCTGCAGGTTTCAGCTTCTCCATCTACACAATGAGACAGCACTCTAAGTTCTTTACGGCTCTTTACAGCTCTGGGAATTGTGATAAATCAGCATGTCTTTACAGGGCACTTTTCATGTGCTTTACTGTCTGTGGACCGTACAGAGAGAAGTCTATACAGCTTTTATTCATCAGGGAAGCATGCTTTAAAGAATGTGTGGGTGAATTACAACATGTCACATACAGGGAAGATGAATGTGACTAATAATGCATTGAGCTGTTCCTACATTCCAAGGATTGTACTAAATATTTTCATATATATACTGTCTTGTTACACAATTCAAAAGCACCCCAAGGACTTAAACCAGTTCACCTGGCAGTGTGGACTGGGCACAGCTAAACCTTCCCTTTCTATTGCCAATGTTTCTTATACTCTAATTTCACTTTGGCACCCTACCTTAGTACTGTTTTTTTCCATGCTATTAACTGGTTTCTTCTTGTATTTTTCCAAGTATTGAACGCACTCAGTTAAAATATAGCCAAGGGTCAGAAACCAGAGTCAAAATTATGTAACTTTAAAATATTGTATACATACATATTGCATATAAACACATTTAAAATAGTAAATTCATTTCAAATCCTAATTTTTTTACTTATTTAAGAAGTTTAAGTATTTAAAATTTAGCAGAAAAGAAAAAATAATTCTTTTTAAAAACTGTTAATACGCCGCAATGTCAAAGGAAGGCTGAGCGTCTACTTGCACAGCAATATGCATTAAAACCCATTAGATGCTTTTTCTTTTCCTAAGTACAAATGTTACTCTAATGTGTCGGTACAAATTACATTTAATTTGTTCTCTTTATTTAAAAGCCTTATGTTTTGTGTTAGGAGAGGACAGTTGTAAAATTATTGACTGTACATTAGTCTCATACTGATTTCAAAGTCTATTAACCAATACAAACAGCATCTTAGTGGTTGGGAATTTGTTTCAAATGCAGCCTACTCCATAGTAGTTCGTCTTCACGATATGTTTCGTACGTATGCAAAACACCAAAGGTATAAGCAATAGATTGTTAAAGTATCATATGATCTTATAAGATAAATATTTAACAGGTATAAAGAATCAAAGTATATATCTTCGATAAATGTATAGCATTGGCTTTCTCAACAACAAAAAAATGATCTTCATTGAGTATCTACTATGTTCCAGACATTTTTCTGAGTAATGAGAATATCATTAAAAATATTGTATCACCTTTTTCCTTGGAAATAATATACCAAGACCAGGATTTCTTATATTACTTTAGATGCATGCTCAGGTTTATGTATTCAAAGGGAGCCAAATAAAATATATCAACAAATAAAATCTTTACCACATATATATACTAAAGGTAATCCAGTACCTCTGGAATCAACTGAATATGTCAACCCTTATTTTTGTTTTTTGGCTTTTTTCCACTGTATAGGTGTGAAGCCTTTGGGTGTATGTGCTTAAATATTTTATGCTTGTACAAATGGTGCTATGAAAAGACAATTTTTTATATTACATTCAAATTACCTGTTCAATGTACCTGTTTTTTAAAAAAATAACTTATTTGTTATTTTGGCTAGAATTTGATAAAATCAAAATACACAAGAGAAAATGGGTTAGAAAACAGCAGTGTTTCCTCGATGTAGATTAGGAATTCACAAAAAAACTTACAGTCATCAACAGCAACAAAGCCCGTAAAGTTAAGCTAAGATTTCACACAGTACTGAGCTCAAAGGAAAAGGACTTCTAGAAAGCTCGTGCATGTTTTCTCCTTCCAAGCCTAAATGTCAGAAAACAGAGGTAGAACCTCGGACTAACTGATACGTTGAAACTCCTGGCTCTTTTAGGAACTCGGCCTTCTTGGCACACTCATGAGTACGAGGTATTCTCTGCAGAGACCAGAACAGAAGAGACTCATATAAAATGCAGGGAATAGCTTAGTAGATCTCAAAAAAAAAAGAGCTTCTTAAATGCACTTATAAAAGTAGGATAAATAAAGAAACCTTGAGTATTAGAGATTTAGAAAACCATGAATAATCCGACTAGCCACCAATTTAAACATAAGGCTTATGGGCTCCAATTTGTGGTCCTAGATTAATTCATATGTTGCATATTTCAATTCGTTTTCATGTATATCCCCTAATATTCAATAACACTAGTGAGTCTTTGACATCATTTTTACATTTGGATCAGTGTTTTCATTTTTAGCAACACTTTTTACTTAAACCTAAAATAAAATGTGACAGCTATTCAGAAAATTTGAATAGTCATTGCACTTAAAGAGATACTTGTAACTTCTATTTAATAGAAATTCAAGATCCAGGTATCAGTCAGAGTCCCAATAAAAAAACAGTTTTCACCCCAAAAGGATCAGTGAAGATTTTCACAAGCCTTGCAGAAGAGTGTAGGGGTAAGGAAACAAATAAGGCCCAGTAAGGTGTTTGGAGACAAGCACTAGTGGGAGGACATTACCATCCCTGGGATTAAAGAGACTGGGGGGAGGACACATGGGTCCAATAACCCAGTGAAAAAAAGAACCAAGGAGACTGAGCCTCCCAGAAGGAATTAAATGCGTGGAAGAGTGAAATCGTGCTAGACGCTCAGTTCCGAAGCAGGGAGGGAGACAGGAAAAGGTATTTCAACCTCTCACCCGTCTGCATATTAGCCACATTCAACAAGGTACCGCCCTGGCTGGTGTAGCTCAGTGGATTGAGCACGGGCCTGCGAACCAGACAATCGCGGTTCAATTCCCAGTCAGGGCACATGCCAGGGTTGCAGGCAGGTTCCCTGTAGGCCAGTTCCCAGCAGGGGATGCACGAAAGGCAACCATACATTGATGTTTCTCTCCCTCTCTCCTTTCCTTCCCCTCTAAAGATAAATAAATAAAATCTTAAAAAAAATAAAAACAAGGTACCAATCTCCCATTGAACAAACCCAATCTCCCATGGGCCAAACCCAACCAGAAACTAATCAGGAAGACCACATGAGGCCCACACTAGAAGCCCACACTAGGAGTCAACTTCCCAAGGAATAGAGCGGGAAAGAGAAGAATAGAAAATGGACTTGGGATAGGTATGGGGTGCAAATGCAGATTAATTAGCATACCACAATAGCTTAAGTGCTCTTGAGACTTAAGATAGAAATTGGAAAAGTAAACTGGATGCTTTTTGGAGTTCACCAAGTGACAACAGCATAAAAAGAAAAAAAACATGTAACTTATTTCCTAAGAAAGTAGTTGTCGCAAAGCTATTACAAATTAAACAATTTAAAACCTATGCTTCTACTTCCAGAGCTTTTTCTCTGAAAAAAATGTAAGTGGAGTCATATACAGGGATATTCATTATAATACCCATACAGACAAAACTTTAACTTAAATGTCTACCCACAATAGTATATTTATGCGATTAAATACTCTATCACAATGTGAATGAAGAAACTAGAGTTATAAACAGTCACATGGAAAATTCTTACTAATATGTTAAGCGAGATGGAGACAAATATATTCACAGTATAGATCTATTTATATGAAGTTTAAAAACTGTGTTGTTTAGAGATACATGCATATGTGGAAAATTTATAAAGGAAAACAAACAAATGATTACCATAAAAATCAGCATAGTGATGACTTCTAAAAAGAACGTGATAGAAAAGAGACACATAGGGGACTTCTGACACTCTGTTCGTGTTCTGTTTTTGACTGGTCTACTAAGGCTGCCATATGGAATACCACAGTCTGGGGGCCTTAAACAACAGACATTCATTGTCCCACAGTCCTGAAAACTGTTAAGGCCAAGACCACAGCACCATCATGGTGGTCTGAGGCCTCTCTTCCTGGCTTTTAGATGGCTGCCTTCTCACTGTGTCTTCACGTGGGATTTCTTCTGTGTGCTGTGGGGTGTGAGAGAGAGCTCTACTTTCTCTTCCTCTTCACTGAAGAACACCAATCTTATCCAATTAAGGCCCCACCCTCTGACCTCACTTAACGCTTACTTCCTTCTTACAGGCCCTGTCTCCCCAGGAGGCACACTGGAGCTAGAACATCATGTATGAAATTTGGGAGGACACTACTCAGTTGATAACAGACGGTGTTTACATGGATGTTTGCTTTACAGTTACTTGCTACAGTGCATGTTATTTTATATATTTTTCCATATGTAGGTGATATTTTGCAGAAAAAATATTTAAATGTATTACCTGATTTTCTTTTACTTGGATATTTTGAATTTTATAAATAGAAGCCTTTTTAGTAATTAGATATTTCCTTTCCAGAAAACTTTATGTTTTGAAGTAATTTCCTTTGGTTCCTAAACTTTAATTATAGCACTCACTGAATATAATAAATTAGAAGGAAAAATCCTAAAAACATTTTTATTCCTGCAACCTTTATGGAAAAAACACCTTGGGTGCATCTCGACTAATGGACCCGATTTGTCCCAGAACACATGTGCCAAGCATCTGTATTGGAAAGGAGACATGGCACAGAGAATATAACCGTATGATCTCAGAAGAGAAGAATTATAGTATGGAAACATCATTAAATAATTAAAACAATATCATTGTCCTGAAAATGTATACACTTGGATTCTGAGTGGCTTTGGACTCAGGGTAATTTATCAGGGTAAGTGAGGGTCAGGGCTGGTGATGAGACAGAGATGCGCTCAGGGACCCAGACAGAGAAGTGGGGAGAAAGTGGGTCTAGCATGGGAGCAAGAAGGGCCACTGAAAGCAAATGCAACTTGAAATAGAGGCACAATTTGAAATGCGAAATTATTCAAAGAATGATGTCTTAATATAGCATAATTGATTTCTATTCCTTGAAATTTAGAAAGTTCCATTAAACTTTGGCATGAGTTTCCTTTCATACGCAAGCATGTTGGAGATGTCACTTACCATGGGTAATGAGAAAAATTTAAATAATAATTTTGCAGGTTTGAGTAATTTCTTTGTCAGTTTTTAAAACTTCTTTCTACTTCTAAGTACAATGTGCTCTGAAGCTACACTAAGGCTTTCTTTCTCTGTTCAACTCCTTTTCCCAACACACTTTTCTCGTGACCCAAAATGTTTCCATGTGCATTAGTTGTTTTTACACTTGTTTCTTTTTTCTTTTAAATGACTTTTCCTGGAGCCCCCTTGTCCTTCCTGGTTAGCAGACATTAATAACTATAGAGTTGAAGGTTTTAGTAATTGTTGCATTGACCAAGGTGAGAGTGTGGAGCCAGAAGGGGGGGTGGGTTCTAGGCAAAGAGGTAGGAGTCAAAGAAGAGTTACCTCTTTGTCAAATTAGGCAGCGTTGCCTCCAAAGTGCTCTGGACACCCGGAGCCCCTGGCGAAATTCAAACCGCAGGCAGAAGTTAGTTGGTAAACAACACTGCTTATGCACCATCACTATTTTTTAGATTATATCTCTTTTATTTTGAAAGTGAAGGAAAAAAGATAGAGCTTTTGATGTACCATGGATTGAATAAACGGTCTCCATTATTTTGCAACTATTTACAAAACTCCCTAAATTTTTGGCAAGTTTTTTCCATCCTTGAGAATAATCCATTTGCCTACTCTCTGACTGTCTAGTAGCTAGAAAGGACTGGAGGATGGCGGGCGTTACCACAATTGTTCCATAAAGGACATCATCAGAGCAGGGCCTTATGCGTAGATAGGCATTACCTACAGCTATGCAGCTAAGAGTTGTAATTCAAGTTTCCTAAGAGGTTGTAACAACTAGAAGCCACAAGTAACAATTTAATTATAAAAGTAATTAATACATATTTATTTCAGACCTCCAGAATGGAAAACTACAGGCATATGACTCCTTTTTAACATAAGCTCCTAACTCAAAAGATCTTTAGTGTATCATTCAAATTTCACTTGCATCACCGCTAAGCCCTCTTGAGTGTTGCAAATGACTTACAGTGGGAAAGGAAGCAAAACACAAGGGGAAGGGAATTGGGCCAAGAGTAGTGTTTGGGTCCTAATCTTCCATCTGTTGGCCAGATGTCTCTGAATACATTTAACTTTCGATCCTCAGTTTCTTCATCTGTATTATGTAGACAGTAACACCAGATTATCTGTCAGACAGGATTATTTTAAAGATCAAATAGAATTCCTCTTAGCCATTTTAGAAGCCATTTTGGAAGCACCATTCAGGAAAGGACCACAGAAAATGATATGATGGCTTGGTCCAAACTTCTACCAAAAGGTAGAAAACCAAAGGTAATCCGTCCCTCTCGTCTTCCACAGGATCTCATCCTGCCATTGACTTCATTTCCGAAAAGTCTACAATCTCTATTGTTTTTCACATGGCTCCTTTACCTTCACCAAGTGGTCAAGTTGTCCAAATTATAGAATAAAGAAACAAGACACAATAAAAAACATTTTCTTCTCTGCCAAACTTGTTTCAAAGTCTCTACACTTATTTTATCTGCCTCCTAATTATTCCCCAACCTATTATAATGGAGTCTTGTCCCCCACCCTACGGAAACCATTTTTGCTGGGACACCAACTGCCTCCTATTTGCAAGATTTGGTAATAATTTTAGGGCTCACATATAATAATTAACACCCTCCTTTTATATAGCCCATGAACTTACAAGAGTTTCCACATTTAATTGGTTATAAATCAAAAGAAAAATAATATTGTTGACATATAAAAATTATACAAAATGTGAACATCAGCGCCCATAAATAGAGTTTTATGGGGACACAGCTACACCTATTTGTTTGTCTGTGGTGGCTTTTGAACTTCAGAGGAAGTAAAGTTGCCTGAAAAGCCTAGAATATATACTTACTATCTGACCCTTGCAGAAAAAGCTAGTCAATACCTACTTGAGCTCCCTTCAGCCAGTTTCAGGATGCCTTTTCTAGAAAAGCTCCTACTTCTCTGATAAGTCCCCCCAGAGCTCTTGTGGAAATTGAACTAAGCAATATATGCAAAGTACCTAAAATGGCATCTGTTTCAAGGTCTGTGTTCAAATCAATGTTCACTCTTTTGTCTCCTGACTCTTTCCCCTCTTGTCTATCCCTTAGAAGTATGTTTCCCAAGATTTTCTCTGCATTTTATCCTTCTCTTTTCACTCTTTCTTGCACACTTCATTTCCTCTCATAGCCTCAAGCATCAACTCCATACCCACGACTCTCAAAAGGTTATATACGCCAGCCCAGATCCTGCTTTACCTGGGTGCCCTTCAAGAAAGCGAGCTGAGAGCATCCAAAATTAAACCCGTCTTTCCTCTGAAATATGTCCCTTCTTTGTATTCATGACCTCAATCACACTGCCATCCACCTGCCACCTCCCAACCCAGAAATTTCATCTTTTCCTTTCTACCTCTTCCTCACCCTTCAAGTCCAGCTAGTCAATGAATCCTTTCCACTGCTTTTTGAAAGCTTGTCCCACCACCCACAGAGTCACCATTTTAAGTTGTCTTCATTTCTCTTCCGTAATTTTGAACTAATCTCCTGGAATTTCCAACTCAATGGACCCACAGTGTGGTCCTATTTGGATCAATCTGCTGCATTCCCACTAGAATTACTTTTCACCTCCCTACATAGCAAATGGGATCATAGGATTCCCTGCTGATTGACCCCTGTGACTCTGATTGCCCACAAAATATGTCCAAACACTTGAACCTGGCCTTCTACAATCTTGTCCTCACCTCATCCATTCAGTCCTTCAACAAATATTTATTGAGCATGTACTATGTGCCAGTATTATGCCAGATTATTGGTGAGTAAGACCACCGGAAGGGGGATTCTAATTCAGCAGAACAGATCAAGATTAATCAAAGTAGCACTGCAATTCTTTTTTCCCGTATTAGAAAAGGCACACTGTCGGAGTGACCTCTGTGTAGAATACTTTAACCTTTAAGGCAAGGCTTAAATACCTACTCTTGTGTGGACACTTTCCCCAACTTGTAGATATAAGAGTTAATTCTGGCCTCCTTTGTATTTTCTGGGCAACCTCTAATATTTAAACACAATATTATACATTTGTCCCGTTCTTACCTCATTAGATTCTCAACATCATATATTCAGAGACTGTCTCCTACTGATGCCTCAGGCCTAATCCAGTGGTCATTAAAGGTGCTTTGATTAATTAATTGTGTCTCTTCTAGGACCAAAGGCCAAAAACTGGCTTATATCTACATTAGAATAATAAGCAATATCTGAAAAAATCAGAAAGTAAAAAAATAAAGAGACAAAATATGTTGCTCATGGATAAATAGTATGAATAAAATAGTATTTTGTATTTTAGGTAATTAATTTTAATAATTGGCTTTTATATTTTTTAATTCAAGAAAAGCCAAATAATCTGCCATTAAAGACATACTTAGCTGTTATGATTTTTATCTGCTAATTTTGCCTCTCATTTTTGCATGTTCAAAGCATATTTTAGTAAAATGCAAATCATCTTTTTGCTAAAAAATATTTGAGACTATTATCCTCGTGATATTTGTTTTATATGAATAGTAATTTTATATCCTGTAGATCTTGAAGTCATAAACATGCAGAAAATAGAGAATGATGGATGAGCTGTGGAAAGATTCAAGGAAATAATTATAATAATAACTCCCCTAATATTTAAGATGTGCCAAAGGGGAGATCCAGGAAATTACCAAGCAGTTAACATCAATACTAGGAAAGAATAAGAACAAATAATAATAGAATTGATCAGGAAGTACTTATGCAAGAACAATTTAATGAGCAACCAGCAGCATGAGTTCATCTGGAAAGATCATGAAATACAAACCAGACAGAAAGTGTGAGTACAAGCAGCATCAGCCAAAAGAACTGAAGCCTATCGTCTTCAAATTATGCCCATAGCCATATTTTTTTTAAAAAAGGCATTTTAAATTAAGATAATCCTATAAGAATAAATATAAAATTAACTTTGGGTTGATATAAAGACAGCAGTTAATTTTTAAGAACTTGCGATTCAAAAGATACCTCCCACCCCACCACGCCTTCGCCACAGGACTCCCAGTGGTGTATATGAGTGCCAGTGGTATTATTTCAATGCTCTTATTACATCTCCTAACAAACAATTGCTCAGATCTTCCTAATAAGTGGTTATTTATGCAGACTGTCTATGTGAACGCCTCCAGCATGAAAACTAGTACAGATAAAATCCTGACAAGATAATAGCTGTTAGCAATCCAGAGGCTACAGGTGAGTGCATCAAATTTTACTTTTTAAAAGATAATATCTTATATATAAGGAAGTATTTGGCCTGCAGGGTCAAGTTAAATATTCTAAATGGACCACAGGAAGCTTTACTCATTAGGAGTTTTTGCTAGCCTAAAGGAGATCAAATCAGCTATAACATCTCCTCTTTGTCAAAGACGTGCCTTTCACTGATTAGGGAGGAACCACATGCTTGGACCAGGAATCATGCAGCTCAGTCAGCAGGTGGGAGTGTGCTCTGGGCCAGCAGGAGCATTCTCACAGTGGCCAGGGGCTGCAGCAGCGTCAGCCAGGTGGGCAGCCTGATATAGTGACCTCTGCAGTGAGTAAAGGAGGGCCAGCATGGCTGAGTGAATGAATTTTCTGATGGTAATAAAGGCGGGGCCACCCACCAAAACTGAGCCAAAATAATAAATACAGTGGGAAATATTTGGATTGCATTCTGAAGATAAAGGGAATTCGACTAAAATTGGAACAGCCTCATCTCATCTTTCCTTAGCTAATTAAATCTAAACGAAACTTTGCAAATGTCAACATTTTTCTAGAATGTTTAATCTGAAAGTCTGTTGAGCTCTCTCTATAGGTAAAAATGTATATTATTTGCCATCCTAAATACCCACTTTGGTATTTCCAGGTACTTCATCTCTCGGCACCTTCAATTTTTATCATTTATTACATAAAACTTCATTTTTGAGTTAAATAGTTAAGAAATTGATACAATTCTTATGTTGATACAGAGTATGATATAACTATAATTTGATTAGTGTTAAAACTAATATTCATAGATTTAAAACAGTCATACACTATAACTCTCCTGTTGGGAATTTTATTTCTGTAGTATTTTTTATTCTTTCTTATCATTTATCAACATTTTTTTGGTGAGTATGGTTACCTTGCCTTTTGAGAAAGTGAAATTAATAAAACATTAAATTGATCTATGTTCAATTTATGATATCTTCAACTATTAAAGTTAAGAATAGCTTTATTCCTATTAGTTTTCTCTTATTTCCTCGTGATCATTTAATTTTTACATGTTTAACTCATAGTTAAAGCAAAATATAACTTAGAATAATATCTCTAATTTTTTTTAGATTCTTCCTAGCCTTCGCCAATTCTATTATATTCACCAACTTATTGGAGAATATTCTTATGCTTTGGTGGGGTACAAACCTAGCAAACATTCCTTTTCCATCTTTATAAATTAAGGTGACAAGAAATAATAGAGATCTTGCCTGATTAATAATCTACGAGGTTTATAACTTTCTTTTTTTTAAGAGGTTACATTTGTGAAAGATAAAAAATAAGAATGATAAAGCAGTTGTATACTCACTCTACATATTCATTTCTGACAATACACTTTACAGACAATTGAAATAAATTACCTGAGATGTAGACCCTCATTCTAATACATAGCCCTATAAATCTTGGTAATAGTTAATGAGGCTATCTATATGCCCCAGACAAGGGTGTTCAATAGTGTTGTTTTGTTGTTGTAGTAATCTTTTTCTCTATATTCCTATAAAACTAGTTAAAGCAGGATATTAATTTTGCTTAAATACATTGAGTAAGATAGATCTCTTAGGATTTCTTAGAATAGTGACTGTGTATTTGAATATTTGCACAACATAATATTTGGAATTAGTGTGGTTAATAAAATAAGCTAACATTTACTGAGCATTAACTACAGACCAGGCACTCTCTATTTGCTTTACATGTATTAATTCATTTAATCCTCATTCACCAGTGTGAATGAGGTACTATTCACATAATAGTACTAATTAGGTACTATTAGTTCCCACACTTTGCTGATGAGTAAACTAAAGTATAGGAGGCTACATAACTTTCCCAAGTTCACACAACTAGTACACAGGATATTCAAAAACCTTTATTTTAAGGAAAGATCCAGATGTCAACTACAATAGTTTGACCAAGCTCCACGGATGCCTCATTGAGAGAATGGAAAACGGGCTCCGGGTTTCTGAACTCCTAGTAAACATCTCTTCCCGTAGCACCACGCTATATTTTACCTTCAAAAACAGTACAAGCACAGGCATGCTCACAGGGTGGAAGTCTTTGGGCTTTCAGTTTAGTGCCAGCAAAAACTGCCCACAAATGGGGCCCCTGACATCCTGGTTCTCCAAACAGTTCCCACGTTAACTTCCCTCCCTTTTTGTACATTCTGCTTATTTTTTGTAGTGAAGTAACTGTTATATAAACTTTGGGTAATATAGACAAGTGTAAAAAGAAAACATAATTTTAAAATACCCATAATTATTACATTCAGAAATAACCCCTTTATTCCTTTTAGTGAACATCCATCTAATCTTTCTATGTTTCCGTATGTGTATGTGTATGTGTGGGTCTATGTTTTAGATATCTTGGATAACTATATATACATTGTTCCATAAACTGATTTTCACTAATTTACATATCATAAACATTATCCATATTAAATATCCTTCTACATTTTTCTCAGTGGATAAGTTTTATTTCAGATGAATTACAATTTACTTCACCAACCCTCTATTTCAGAAACAGTAAGGTTTTTCCAATTATGTGTTATTATGCATAACATCCTTGTATATAGATCTTTGTATATATTCATGATTGTTATTTAAAATAAATTCCTGGGTGATGAGGGTATGCAACAATCCTATAATATCAGTTTTTTTCTACTTATGAGAATACCAGCTTTCCTACATCCTTGCAAAAAATTAAATTCTGGTATTATCATCTTTTGTCTTTAATCATTGATAACTTTATAGGTAAAAACTGCACTTTGTTTATTTAACATTTTTATTACTTTTCTATATTTACTAGGCATTGCACTTCTTTTGCATACCCTGTCAATTTCTTACTCCAGTGTAGTTTTCAGAGTTGTCTCTTTCATAGAAGATCTAGAATCTGACACAAGCCAAGCCCTGGCCTCAGCAGAAGTGAGGCTCCCAGCCTTACCCAGCATTCCAGTGACCTTGTTTCTTGTAACCACTTCCAGCTTCGCAGTAATGGTTCATCCTGATCCTGCCTTATATGGCACACACAGAGAGGAAAGGGAAAAAGAAGACTTAATTTACATAAAAATTTCAAATTTTACATAGTACACAAAAAGTAAATAATCAGGAAGATTTCAATAAGTTTGTCTCTTTTTTTAAAGCATCAAAAAGCTAGTATATCCCTGAGCAGTATGTCAAGGTGCCTGGTTTTCACTACAAACGACCGCCATTTATTAAAGCATCTACAGTGTGCCAGGCACAGGGTCCAAAGCTTTTACGTACACTCTTTTCTTTAACCCTGACAAAGGCTTAGGGAACATGATTATATTACATAATAAAACATCCAAAGGAAAAGGATTTATGGGCATGGACAGCAATGGTGTTGTTGGCAGGGAGGATGTATAAGGAAACCAAATGGTAATGAAAAAAATACAATAAAGAGTAAATGAAAAAATAAAATATCCATATCCAAGGGGCAGCGTGTATGCACATGGGGATAACGAGCAGCAAAGCTGGGCTTTTCCTTAAGTGTGAGTTTAAACTTAACCATCACTGTCCACAATAATAATGATGTCAATGATTTCTCAGAAATTCTTTCTTCTCATCTGCGTATGTCTGATCATATAACATCCCTGGGAGCAAACCCCACCCTTTTGATAGGTTTCACCCAAAACAGCTGATTCTCCCTAAGAAACCTGCAGTCCTCAAAATTATGATCATTTCTAAAACTGAGTTAAAATTTAGTCAAGACTTGGCTAGGATTAATAATTTGTAGCATTAAATTGATTGAAAAATATAAAGCTCTTCTAAATCTTCAGCGATAATCAAAGGAGCATTTCCTAATTTCACTCGCAGAGTCTGGAATGAGGTCATCACCCGCGTTTCTTCAAAGGCCACTTCTCTCCCAGTTACAATTGCCAGTGGGACATCTGTGCAAAGCCCTTAAATTAATAAATCGGATCAGCTGCCTCTCATAACCAGCTCAATACATCTCTGCCTCCCTCACCACATCCCCACTCCACTTACTGTTTTAAGTCCCCTCTCTTCTGTCTTGACATTGTTTCTTGTCCTAATGTAGTGCAGGTCCTTTTACTTCTGGTCTGGTCCACTGTTGTCTTTGCTTGTAGCATCTTTCCACACTGATCTACCCTATGCATCATGCTCCTCCTCAAAAGCCTCAGTCATTCCTCAGTCACCTACTTAAACTGAAAGCCCTTTACTAATTTCTGAATTCCGCATTTACCCTAGCCCCATCTTTTCTGTTCTTTCTACCACCGTTCTTTCTTACCACTATGAATGCATAAGCTCTTGGCCAGAGAACCTAGAACCTTGGCTCTGTCCCTTACAAATCATGTAACCTTGAGCAATGTTTAACTTCTCTCCCTCGGGCTTCTCACATGTAAGTGGGTAGAATAATGTAACTATTTATTGGTGAGTTTTCTGTGATAATGCATTAGGTTAATAGATATGAAGAGCTTAATGGATTCTCAAGTACAGTAAGTATTCAATAAGTGATAGCTATTGTTACTACTCATATGCTCTACAAATTTCTTTCAATCCTCCTTCCCATACAAATAATAACTGTGTTGCCAAAGTACTTTTACACACGCTGTTCCCTTGACTCCCAGTTCTAACATTCTATCCATCAAGACCCATCTTAAACAATACTTCTGCTTAGATATGTTGCTCATATAGGCTCCAAGTCAGTCTTGCACCTCGTTTGCATTTGTGGGAATTCTTTTTTAAATTTTTTTAATATTTATTTATCTTTTAGAGGGGAAGGGAAGGAGAGAGGGAGAGAAACATCAATGTGTGGTTGCCTCTTGTGAGTCCCCTGCCGGGAACTGGCCTGCAACCCAGGCATGTGCCCTGACTGGGAATCGAAGCACGATCGTGTGGTTCACAGGCCCGGGCTCAATCCACCACTGAGCCACACCAGCCAGGGCTGCATTTGTGGGAATTCTTAACGTATGCCAGGCACCCTGTGCACATAACGACCTCCCGTAGGCCCACAGCACAGTCTAGTGGGGCAGAGGGATGCTGTCTCCCTCCCAGTGAGCACATGCAGGGCTCCATGTCTTCCTCAGCTTTGCACTCCCACCACGCCCTGCTACAGAAACCCATGCTTACCACATAGTTGGTTACACTGTAGAAAAGTTGGTGTTTTTAACTTTGTGCAAATTCAGAAAATGTGTTACCATATGGTAACTCTATCTTAACCTTTTGAACGAAGTAGTTTCCAAAATGGCTGCATCATTTTACATTTCTACCAACAATGTCTGAGGGCCCAAATTTCTTCACATCCGCTATTATCTGACTTTTTTTTTATAGCTGTCCTAGTAGGTATGAAATAATATCTCATTTTGATTTTGACTTTTATTTCTTTGATTACTATTAGTGTTAAGCATTTTTTCATGTGCTTATTGGCCATTCATCCATCTTCTTTGAAGAAATATCTATTCAGATCCTGTGTCTATTTTTAAATTAGATTATTTTTGTTTTTATTATTGCCTGAAAAAAAAGTTCTTTATATGCTCTGGATACCAGTCCTTATCAAGTATATGATTTGCAAATATATTCTTTAATTCTCTGGGTTGCTTCTTTTTTAATTTTGTTAATATTTGAAGCATAAAATTTTTTAATATTAATGAATTCTGATATATCTATTTTATTTGTGTTGCTATAAAAAATAAAATCTGTATGCCTTTTATTTCTGTTTCTTGTCCGATTGCCCTGGCTAGGACCTCTGCTACAATTACAATATTGAATTGTGGTGAGTAGAGCTGACGTCTTTGCCTTGTTCCTGATCTTAAGGCAGTAACATGGTCTTTCACCATTAAGTGTGATGTTAGTAAGTTTTTCATAGATAATCTTTATGGTTTCTTGAGTGTTTTTATCATGAAAGGGCATTGGATTTTTGTCAAATATGTTTTTCTGATTTATTAAGATGATCCTGTGGGGTTTTTTTGCCTTGGTTCTATTGGAATGGTGTATTACATCAATTGATTTTGGTAAAATAATTTTGCATTCCTGTGAAAAATCTCATTTGGTAATGGTATATAATCCTTTTTATATGTAACTGGATTGATTTTTCTATCATTTTTGAGGATTTTTATATACATTCATAAGAAACATTTGGCTGTAGTTTTCTTTTCTCCTGAGGGCGACTGACAGCATGACTTGGACATAATGCTTCCTCTTTTCTTCTTGGAAAGAGTTTATGGACATGCACCCAGCCCATGGGCTGAGAGACCCAGCCCCTCCAGTGTCCCAAAGTCCACCCTCCAGCAGGGACCCAGTTGCGCCCCTGAGGACTTGCTACTGAGCAGGAGGTGCAAGGTTAGGCGGTGGGATGGGCGCCATGGAGGCCCTCACCCACATCACCAATCAGACCCAGGGTCGGAACTGGCACTTCAGAGCCACTCAGTACACATGCATGTTGCTTAGATATGTGTTAGAGCCAAAGCTGACCCCCCAAAAGGTGGTAATGAAGCTCTAGAAATGAGAGTGTAGTACGAGCACTGGCCGTTAGGTGATTCAGACTTAGTAATTTGGTATGCGCTGTACAGGCTACTCAGCAAAGCATTCATGCCATGAACCTGGTGCTCCACTTATGCCTGACATTTGCCAACCTGCACCTGACCCTGTGGTTTACTTCATCTGTGACACCATCCTCTGGGTGAGGAGTGTAGGGCTGGCCTCTAGCATTAACAAAGAGAAAAAACTAATGTGGGCCACACACCATTACTCATTATTCTCTCCTGCTGACCCTGGTGGGAGGATCTGTATGAAATCTCCCTGCAGATGGAACAGGTCACACAGGCCAGGACAAAGAGGGGGAGGTCACCCTTCCAGGATCATCTGGGGTACAGTGTGGCTGATGAGGAAACAGAATGGCTCCAATCTTTTCTCCTACTTTATTTCAATCTCTGAGTAGTCATCCTCCCTGCTCCTGAATGCAGTAAACAACCTCTGCAATATCCTGAATCCCTTGGACCAGCTTGGCATCTGTAAGTCCAAACCTGGCATCACTGGACTTGGATGTCTTGTGTCCTCCCTAGCATGGCCTGGCTTCACACATGAAGCTGAAGACTCCTACCTGTCAGTGGAACAGACATTTGTGTTAGGCACAGACCACAGTCATACTGTGCTAAATACTTGTTCAGGAGAGTATATAGGGCCTGGTATGTGAGCAGAGGCCAGGCCAAGAATAGAGACAGGGAAAACATGAAGGTTTATATATACATATTTTGTAGTGCTGGGGTGAATTTCTGAGTATTTTCCTTTCATTAACATTCACTGAGCTCTCTTATGCACATAAGAGAGTTTAGTGTTTGCTGAATGAATAAAAATTGAAAAAAAATTTAAGATTTTATTTATTATTTATTTTTTTATTTTTAGAGAGAGGGGAAGAAGGGAGGGAGAAAAAGAAGAAGAGAAACATCAATGAGTGGTTGCTTCTCCCGTGGCCCCCACTGGGGACCTGGCCCCTGGCCCAGGCATGTGTTCTGACTGGGAATGAAACTGGTGACCCTTTGGGTCATAGCCCACACTGAATCCACTGAGCTACACCAGCCAGGATGAAAGAAAAAAATTTTAAAGGCTTAAACTAACAAGTGCACAGTAAATACAGAAACTTTTGAGCTGTGTATCTCTGTTCTGCATGATTACAATAGGTCTGATTCACAGAGCTCAGATCCAGTAGAGGCTGCTTCCTACACAGAGGCCACTGCCAGCATTGGGGAGATGGGCCTAAAGCCCCTTTTTTAAATATATTTTATTGATTATGCCATTACAGTTGTCCCATTCCCCATTCCTTCATTCTCCTCCACCCTGTGCACCCCCTCCCACCCACCTTCCCAGATTTAGTTCATGTCCATGTGTCGTAAGTTCCTTAGCTTCTATATTTCCCACACTACTCTTGCCCTCCCCCTATTTTCTCCCCACTGTCTGAGCTACTTATTCTCTGTACCTTCTTCCCCTCTCTCCTCCTCCCACTCCCTTGTTGCTAACCTTCCATGTGATCTCCATTTCTGTGGCTCCACTCCTGTTTTAGGTGTCTGCTTAGTTTGCTTTTGTTTTATTCCTCACCCTGACTTCACTGTACTCCTGTCCTTCCTCTGTCTGAAGTGGAATCAGAAACTCATCACGCACCTTTACGTGTAACTTGTGTCTTTAGTTAATGTAGTGACTAAGCAAAAAATCGGAAGCAAATAAAAAGAACTTGAGGTAAAACTAATGTGGAAGGTCATCATGGGTACCCATAGGTAGCCTGTGAAAGATGAGAAACTGAAGTTTAAAAACAAGGACCTATGTACCGCAATGTTCGCAGCAGCAAAATCTACAATAGCCAAGTGCTGGAAGCAACCTAGGTGCCCATCAGTAAATGAATGGATCAGAAAACTATGGTACATTTACACAGTGGAATACTACGCAGCAGAAAGAAAGAAGGAGCTCCTACCCTTTGTGACAGCATGGGTACTGTCCTAAGACCCCCAAAAGAAGGGGAAGGGTCAAGTCAAGGAACATGTATAAAGGACCCATGGACAAAGACAATGCAGGGGGAGGACTGAATGGTGGGTAGGGCAGGGAAAAGTAATGAGGGAAATAGTGGGGACAACTATAATTGAATAATAATTAAAGATTTTAAAAAACACCACTGGGGTTAGAGCCTCGTTCCTCCGATTCTCAGTCCAGCTTTTCCTTCTGTGATATTTCACTGCCTTTCTGGTGTAGATGTATCAGCTAGATTGTTTTATGTAAAGCTGTATGACAATTGGGCATTCCCACATTAATTTTCATCAAAATTTATGCAATCATAACAGTGGAAAATTATAACAGTGGGAAATTGTAACCCACCCCACCATTCTTTTGACATCATTTCTGTAAGGGCTGACTCTAACATGTAGCTTATAGATAAACAGTATGTTTGCATAAGAAGCCCAGGAACTAACTTCAAAAGACATAGCTGTGGGAGATACGCTGACCTTCAGCCGTGGAGCCTGGATGATGTGAAACTGAGATGAAGCTTCAGACATGAAGCCAGGATGACTAAACCAGGATGCTGTACACTGGACCATCACTTGCCTTATCAGAATGGACTGTACTCAACTGCACGTAGAGAACTTTGCAACCCTCTCCCCTGGTCTCTTTGTTCTGCTCCCCTCTCCCTTTTTATAAAAACCTCTGCCCCACACTGAGAGGTAGAGATGATCTTTGATATGCGAGTCCCCCATCTTCCCAGGAGATGAGCTCTGTGCCAGGAGTCTCCATCTTCCAGATGCTGGCATCTGCATATAAACCACTCTCCTTTACATCAGCGCCTGCTTCTCTGGTACTGGATTTCATGGCGGCAGGCATCCGGACGTGCTGCTGCTTACACAATTAAGTTTCACCAATAGTGTGAATGAGGAGGGTTGCAATTTTCTATGGTAAATCAGACCTCATATGTGTAGGGTCGTTGGGGAGGTGGAAAGAGCTGCAGGGGCTAGTTTGAAGGGGACAGCTCAATACTGAGTAGAGGCCGCTTACTCCTGTTCCTACTTTCCATGTTGTGTGTTGGGTTCTTACTTGTGATGCAGATTCTTTCATTTGAAGGAAGTGAGGTAGACAAACAGGTTGTCAGCCCTGCCATGACAGCCATCTCGTGTATCTGGGTGGAAATGGAAAAGAAGTGTACACTAAATAAATGTCCCATAAATGTGACTGACCTTCTTTAAAAGGGCACTAAGGTCCTTGGGTCTTTATTTTTAAACTGGCCAATCAAGATACAGGATTTAAGAAGGCCATTTTGGGAACTTTAAAAGAAATGAAATCTGTTAGATCAGGGCAAATGAAAAGCTTAAACAACTATTTTTACTTTGTCCAGATCCTCTACTATAATAGAGTAAATGATCTCTAATTAAATTTTCTAGACAAAACTGAAAAAAAGGAGTTTGTGAAGAATTTTGGTCATATTTTATATTTTTAATTATATATATATATATGTACACGCATATTTTTTTAATGCAGTTCTGATAGCATGGTCAATAGGAGGGAAAAAATCCACCCTTTCACTCTGAAACTCTGAAATAAATCCCTGGGCTGGATCTACGATCCACAACGGCAAAGCCAAAGTTTGAGTTTCAGGAAAGAGATAGAAGTTCCCTAATACAGCCTTAAAAGTTTTCGAAGTTTGTTGTTGTTGTTTTAAGTAGAATACTCATCGCGGCGTGAACGCTGCTCTTATTCCCCCATCTCTCTTCCATTTCTCCACCTTTCCCCCATTCAGATTCTGGGCCAGGTGGGCACAGACCTCAAGGTGACTCTGGGGTTAGCGGTGACATTATCCCTCTTCCGTCAGCATCTGGAGAGGAAGGGGGTTGGGCCGAGAGGGTCTCCTGGGGCGGGTTGGAGGAGGAGGGAATGCAAAACAGAGCCTCGCCCCGGGAACCCGCTGCGCAGCAACGCCCTACCCTATAAATCCGGAGCTTCCTCATCTCGGAAGACTCCAGCGCCTGTGAACCAGGCCCCCAAGTGTTGGAGACAGAGCGTCCGAGCTGGCGCAGGGCTAGCAGCTCTACCCAGTGGCGATTGGCGGGTACCAGCCCGACTGACCGAGAGCAGTCCCGACTCCCAGGCGGCGCGCAAAAGCAGGGCACCAGCACCACCGGCTCGTGTCCAGACGTGCGCGCAGAGCCCCGGGCGCGGGTGAGTGGGTGCGGACTGCGGGACAGGCTTGGGGCGGTGGGGCGGGCGTGGTCTGTTTCTTAAGGAGGAGCCCTAAGGGTGGGCACTGTGCCGGGAGGCTCAAGGACCACGGAGAGCGAGCGTAGTTCGGGTGGGCGCCCACCCGGAGCTGGCCGCGCTTCCCCATATCAGGTGAGGGGCGCATCGAAGTTGACAAGGTAGAATTTGAGCTTGTTTGCCGCGTGACTCCCAAATCTCATTCCGATTCGATCAAACACTTCCAACTAAAGGCAAGAAATCTCTAAGTGGGATGAAACCAAGCAAACTTTCTTCCGGAAGCTTTTAGCTAACTCCTGTCTTTTAACCTTGACCTGAGCAGCAGCTAGTACGACGGCCTGCCGGGCGTCCATTTATTTCAGTTATGCTATGTCTCAGGCGAAGATACGAGGGTCCCCATACGCTCCCTCTGCTTCCCAGGCGATGCTCTTAACCCGCTCATCTTCCCTCTCCCTCCCTGCAAACCTTAGCAGTGGGTCCTTGGCACTGACTCCGCCCCGACCTGGGGCAAACTTTCCCACCTTCAGGTGCCCTTTAATTCGTCACATTGGAGGAGGGAGAAGCCCGGGCATTTCCACACCTTAATCTCCGCAGCCTTGGCCAGTGCGTATTTGTAAGAGTCAGGATTTTAGACGCAGCTCTCGCAGGCTCCTTCCCGCCCCTCGGCTTCTCTATCTAGCACCCCGCTTTCCAGTTCTCTTAACCTTCCAGTCCGGGTCTGCGCAGGGCCAGCTGCAGAAGCCTCTGGAAGACCTCAGCAAGTCTTCCCCAAAGTGTCTCCTGCCTCGTTGTCTTTGGGCGGCATTAGACATCTGGCTGTTGAATCCATCTGGGCATCTTTACCGAATCTTGGTTTGCTGATGATCTCATTAAGTGTCAAAACCCACTACCACCCTCGGGATCCCTCTCTCCCCCTGGGAGCACTTTGTGGATTTGGCTGCGTTTATTTCCAGTGTCATTCCAGAAGGAGAAAGGAACAGTGAGAGGGCAAGCAATCTGGCACCTTGCTGTTTCATGTTTTTAACTTTGCAGAACAACTCGTACCTCCTCCTGAAGGAGCCTCATCCCCAATATGCTTCTCTTGGTGGTTATTACCCCCTGAAGGGCCTGAGTTCCCAGACATCTATTCCTCTGAGCATAAGCTAAACCCTTTATAAGTGTTCTCTAAAAAAGAAATCACCTGTTTCCCTTGTCTCTTGTAGTGTTTCCTTAGCTCTAATGGCCCCGTGGATAATCCTCCTCCAAGTGTGATGGATCCCACCACCTTTCCTGGCAGACAGGGCAGGGGCAGGGAAGCCTAGTGGGCAGGGGAGAGGCTCCCACCTTAACTAGCTGTGTGGTGTTTGGATCTGAACCCCAAGTCCCTGTCCATAAACTTCCCTCCAGTGATAAAATTCTTTGATTCCTTTTGTTTCTTCATTATTGCTTGGAAATAAGTCTAAAATAATGAACCTTTTAGCCCATGTTTGGCATTTTAAAAACTGTCCAAATAACTCTCCTGGTAAATTATCTGCTCTGGAAAGTCAGTAGGTTTTCCAGAACTGGCTCCAAGTGTCCATCCCACAACTTAGGGCTCGCAGTTCCTATAACCTGACTTGTGAGACTCGGGCAATGGCCCCAAGCTGCTAAGTCTCGACATTTGCTCAAGTTTCCTGATTATTTGTGTTAAGCCTGTTGTCTACTCTATCTTCCCTTTTCTGTCCTGACGTCATTGGTCTTTGCGCCCATTATGCGGCCTTGATTTCTGGTTTGGCTCTTCTTTGACCTTAAAATGAATCAACGGTTCGTTCTATCATCCAACTCAGAAGAAAATTGGTTTTCTTCCACTGGTTCCACTGATGCCAAAGAAGGCTCATCTCTGAGATTTAGAAAGTGTCTTCCATTCGCTGTTGCTTCAGGGGTGCTCTGCATCCCGAGAGCTCTGAGCTTAAATCTTTCCCATCACGCTTGAACCCCAGCTCAGTGTTCAAAACGGACAGAACTGTGGATTTTTCAGTTTTCTTATCTGGGGTGTTTTTCTAGTTTGAGGTGAGAATTGTGTGTGTGTTTATGATTTTCTTTTTTTTTTTTTTTGCTGCTGTTTATACTGCTGCTGTTATTACTAAGACTAATTTTTTGCCCTGTGCTAGAGGGAAAATAATGAAAGAAAATTTAATTTGCTGCTTACCCAAAGGCAAGGTAAAATGCCATTTCAAACTCAGTTTAAATGCATGACGAATGTCTCCTACAGCTTCGTCTGTGCTGTCACAGTGTCCTTTTCCAGCAACTGCCTGAGAGTTGCTTTCAGATTTGTTACAGGAACCCAGAGTAGTCGTGTGGCACTTGGGTGTTGGGACTGCTCAGTGTGGGCTCCGGCCTTTCTCCCCATGCGTGTTTAGGGTACCTCAGACTTTTCCCACTCAGTCACGAAGGGAATGCCAGAGAGTCTCCCAAGTAGGTGAGAAAATTAAGAATTTTATTTAGAAGTTTAAAGTAGATCCGAGTGCTATCTTAAAGATGCTGGCAATAAACAAATAACCAGAGCAGCAAAATATGACAAAGTATCCAAGGCCAGGTTAGAAATGCTTTTCTCCCTTGTTCTCCCACACTGGACATGTCGACTTTTAAACTCTTGCCTTTGGAAAATGCCTATTATTTTTCTTCAGAATAGACTTCTCTTTCAAAATTGCCTAAAGTCATTGGATTGCATGGTTCGTGTTTCTTTTCATGTAGTTACCTATTGAAAGTCTGCTAAAACTCCCATAAGCAAAAGTAAATTTTATTTTATTTCCTATCTAAATTTAGCAATCACTTTACACTTTCTGTTTTATTCATGATATGAATTTTTCTACCAAAAATCAGCTTTTCAAAGACTTAATATATAAAGCCATCTTAAGTTAAGTAGTATCTATAGGGATTTAAGGTTATGTTGAGCTGATTTGGCATGTAAGTGCTGTTATCTTATTAAGGCTCTAAAATATAATGTTTTAACCACAGTAAAAAAAATTTTAAGGCCTTGTATATTTGCCAGATGGTTCATTAGTTAGTGATTACTTTAGTGTCAAATTTGACAATTGGAAATAGAAAACAAAGTGTGTTTTTAGAATAGTCACTGAAATGACAGGTGAATCTTGCTCTTAGCTCTGGTTCATTCACATTAACGCTTTGCTATTTGATCTTGATTCTCTTCATAGTAGATGGCCACAGCGGGAAAATTCCCTTGAGTGTGAAAATCAAAATATCCTTTCAAGATATTTCACTAACAAAGAATCACTCTATACTATAAATACTGCATGGTTGCTTTATTTTACATTGTTCTTATAGCTCCATTTAAAAGATGTTTTTCTTCTGTTGGTTTGGTTTCTAAAATAAATGCGTCATCTAAATGTCTTAAGTAGAAATAAATATCTAGAACCAGCCAGTTCTTGTTAGAGTTTCCTTTTTATACCCAAGAATACTTTAAATTGTGTTGTTAGTCTAACATTTAATTTTCGAACATTTACAAATTTGGAAAATGGGTAAGAAATGGGTATGCTTGTTTTTCATAATTTCATTACACCTTTACATTCAAGTCCCAACTCTGAATGTTCTTAAAATTTTAAATCATAGAATTAATAATCATTCAGTTTGAGTCAACTTTTATGGGATTCCTTGTTCATTTTATACATAGGTAGGCTGCTTTGTTTTTCACCAGATGATGTTAAAATCTTATTTAGATCAATAGATTTAAAAACTTTGAATGGTTAACTTTTGAGTAAGAATATTAGAGAACTATATACATAGGGAATACACTCTTAAAAAGAGCCTATGATAGCCAATATGCTCTGTAAGTTTTCTTTAGATATTTCCCATTTTATATTAATCAAAGCCCTCTTGGAAAATGAAGAACTGTACTGGTGGAATATATCAATTATAGTATCGACAATAGCGGAAGATACTTACAGAGGGAATACTGTGGAGCTAAGTGATATTAAGCCTGGCGGACACACCAAAGCAGAAAATGATCTTTGTCCTAGAAAAATGTTGGTCAAGCTAAGTACATATTTAGATAGGGTTTCTCTAATCATTTCAGTGCCACTGGGTTGGGGAGCCATTTAAAAACAACTCTCAGACCAGGTGGAATAGCTAATGTGGTCACATTGTTTGATTCCGGCCGCTTCCACAAGAACCACGGCAGCTTTTCCTCCTCGTGCGGTTGTGTAACTCCTTCTGTGGCATGGACCACATCCCATGCCTTCTTGTATTCCATTACTACGTGCTCCACGAGTCACTTGCTTGCTTCTTTGTTGTTTCATTGTTTTCTGCTAAAGCTAAAATGCTAAATACATTTTCAGATCCCTATATTTTAGAAGAAAAATTTTAGAAACCATTTTCTAATCTCATTTAAGTATATTATTCTGGTACAATACAGTGACTTACGATTGATGCTTTAGCCTTACTAACTGGGGAGCTAAGTTAAATTAATACCATTTTT
Source organism: Artibeus jamaicensis (assembly GCF_021234435.1). Classification (NCBI taxonomy): domain Eukaryota; kingdom Metazoa; phylum Chordata; class Mammalia; order Chiroptera; family Phyllostomidae; genus Artibeus; species Artibeus jamaicensis. The sequence goes on along the minus strand of NW_026521844.1, from coordinate 13,997,597 downwards.
TTAAATCTAAAGCGGTAATGGCAAGGGTCAAGTAGAGGAAAGAGTAAGAAAAAGAGAAATGAAAAAGAATAAAATGTTGATATACCAAGTCAGTAATTCTTAAAGTATTAGGGAACAAGTAAGGCAAGCATATTACAGGCATGTGGGGAGTATTTTTAATCTAATACATGTTATCTGCACTTTTCTTTCTGCCCCTTCCCCCGCTGGACCACAAAACAAGAGCAGCCACCCACGATTACCTTGGGTGTCAAGGTTCCCAGAACGGTATCATGGACATCACTTAGGGGCTTGGTAAAGATACAGAATCTCACACCCCACCTAGACCCACTGAATAAGAATCTGCATTTTTACAAGATCCCCAGGAGATTCGAATGCACATTGAAGTTAGAGAAGCACAACCACCTATGCCTTGTTCAGAATGTTTCTAGAGCTTATTTTCTTGGATTTTAAATAAACATTTAAAATAAAGCCAACTGCACATAAAATGTGTCAGACACGATACTCAGCCTTTCAACGTGTTTTGTTTAATCCTGACAAGATCTCTGTAAGATAGTCACTGCTTTATGCTCACTTTGTAGGTTAGGATACTGAGTGATAAGGAGATAAATAGCTCTCCCAAATGCAGTAACTGGTAACGTTTTAAACACAGGAATACTGACGCCTGCGCTCTTAGCTGCCACCCTGCTATCTGTTCTGCACTACGCTGCCTGCTTTTTAAGGCCAGTGGGTTATTCGAGAATTCATTTAAAGCTTTAATTTGAAATCCAGCTCTAGTTCCCTCATGGGAAAAAGAAGATTGTTCCATTTTAGTTATAACATTTGCCTGCCATCTTACATCTAAGTACAATAATGAAGAACTGAAGAAATTCCTTCTGTAGTTGGGAAATAAATACTAAAACTATGCCAGCCCATTATTTAATATTTAAGGTTTGCTTTCTCTAATTTTTCCCTATCTTAACTAAAATTATCTTTTACTTTTCGGTGTTCTGATGCTATAAAAAAAGTTCTCTCTTGAATTAACAGGACACTCCTTACATACATTAACTCTTCATTCGAACTCCAATTATAGATAATATTTTTAGCTTTTAAGCAATCGTTTACAAAACTGTAGTTGAATATAGTTGCTAACCAGTCAGTATGCAAGCAAGAGGTAACCTATTTTAAGCTGGCGACTCCGAGAATGCTTCAGTCTCTGAACGGTTTCTCCCTGGGTACGTAGATTGTCTGGCAGTTGGCGCTGGGGTCGGGCAGATGTCTGTCGTTTAGACAGGGGCTCACTGATGTCGCTCAAAAGACTGAGGTGACTCTGGGTTCCTTGTGATCATATTTGAGGGGTGAGATGTGTCACCATGACTGAGCAGACAGTTTTCTCAGTAAGAAAGGGACACATCCTCGGGAGACAATTTCATTAGCTACTGGGATCTAGAACTTTAGATACACAGGTAGCACAAACAGTCATCTAACTTGTAAGTGACCGGTTAAGTCAAAACCAAGGGGAAGAAGCGTCCAGGAAGCATCCGCAGGTAGCAAGTAGTGTTTCTTACTACCAGTACATTATACAGTGCCAGTAACCCTCTTACGAATCTTTAGAATCCTGCTGGTCTCACTAAGGCCAGATATTTGTGACTGTGGCTGAGTACAATGTGCAGCAGGCTTTTTCTACAGAAATTGGAAAAAAATCTCACAATTCTTCTACTAAACTTCCTACATTAGCAAGTTTATCATCACATATACTTTCTTCACACTTTGACCAAATGCTTCTTGTTACCCAATTCAAATGTGTTGCACAAGATTCTAAAGCTATGTGGTATACCCCTACAACAAGAATGTTCCATTAGCCCAGCTTTAATATTCTAACTCTTTCAAACCAAATGATGTCACTTCACATAAAAGGCATTGTACCATGTTCTCTCCAGCTTTTAACCTTTACACAATTAATACCAGCCACTTTATCAGGAATGAAAAAGAATCTGATGTGATCACTACATGATAATTTCTTGAATGTGTGTATGTGTTCGATCTGCTAAGTTAACAGAATGGATTTTTGAGGGAAACACAAATCTATTTCTGTTTTTTTTAAAATTCCCATTAGGTTAAGCCACATGATAGAGCATTAGAAAGCCATAATATATCTATATAAAGAGACATTTGATATAATATGTTATAAAATACTTAATGACAAAGAAAGGTCGTTGTAAGTGAGAAATCAGTGTGTGAAACACAAATCCTGAGTGCGATCCAGCATGTGTGTGTATTTGGTAGATGCTTGTCAAGGTGCCATGAAGGTCTTAGTTGGGTCATTGGTGTTATAATGAAAATAATTGAAGTATATTAGCACAAATTGCGAGTCAAAATCACTGATATATTTTGAAATGCCTGCATCTTTTTTAGAACAGATAACAAAGATTAGGAAAAATATGTAACAAATCTTAAAAGCTTTTGAGGGTTATTAAGATCAAGGCTAAGATCAAAAGTGGCTTTTTTCTTTCCTTTTTTTCTCACATGCTTTCAGATTTTCCAATAATAACCTCTATTACTTTTATACTTCTTACTTTATGTTTGTCTTGGAATTTCTATTACTTGCCTTCTAGCCCACTCTAGACTTCAGATCTTAGACAACCACTATTAACTCTCTGAAGAATTATACTGATACATCTGACTCTGTCTCTAATTTTTACCCCTGAAGGGTACACTGGCCCCTTACAAGATTCTACAGAATTCACACCATAGTAGCATTTTATAGGATAAATCATCTTATGGGAAACTTCTTTTGCTATAACAACAAAACCACCAAGAAATCGGAATCTAAAAATAGATCCTTGTAATGCCAAAATTCTCCTATACAATAATGCTTTAGTAACGTTGATATGTGTTCTTTAAAAAAAATATATAACCTATTCAGTTTTAAAATTTTCTTACATAAAATAACCACAAATTCACAAGGAAAAACATTGATAAAGTTGGGTACATTAAAAAAATTAATGGCTGTATAGTAAAAAAACACCATAAACAGAGTAAAAAGATAAACAGGAACTTGGAAAAGCAATTTGCCACATATTACATATAAAATGCCAGTTTCCTTAACATAACATGAGCTCTTTAAAGTAAGAAACAATGAACAACCAACTTGAAAAATGAGCAAAAGCCATGACTGGGCAAACTTGGAGAAGAATAACTACATAAAATAAGAAAGGAAAAAGGAACTTAGTCTATTTCATAACTAAAGAAATGCAAATCAAGCAAATACATACTTTTTTACTTATCCTGAGGAGAAAAAAACTTAAGATTTGAGAAAAGCCAGATTTTTGGTATCATAAATTAACTTTTATAGAAGGCATTTCGTAAGCATCTTTCAAAATCTTAGTGTAAAACTAATCTAGTGTAATAATTCAATAATTATTCAAATTAGAACAAATAAATACAATATATAGTCAAATAAGTACAAAAATGCATATATATATATAGATATGATAATTGAGGCAATTTTTAAAGCAGCCAAAGATGGAAATTGAAAAGAAAAAGAAAAAAAGTAATGTCCATTAATAGAGGGCTGGTTGAGTAAGTTATCATATATCCGTGTAACAAGTATCAGTGCAGTGATGAGTATGCTCATCAAGATGAATGAGGTAGATTTACAGATGCTAACATAGAAAGTTCTGCTAGCCATGTTAAAAAATAAAGCAAACAGTACAATAGTATGTTAGTATGATATATAAAATGAAAAAAGCATTAATATACACATTTATATTCATGTAAATACATTTTTAAGATTTTATATATTTTTAGAGAGAGAGGAAGGGAGGGAGGAGAGGGAGAGAAACATCAATGTGTGGTTGCCTCTCAAGCGCCCCCTACTGGGGACCTGGCCCACAATCCAGGCATGTGCCTGGGAATTGAACTGGCAACCCTTGGGACTAGGCAGGGTGCATGTAAACACATTTTTTAAGTCCTAAAAAGATATATAAGAAACTGGTAGTAGGAAGTATCTCTGGGAAGTGGATCCAGAGAAACAATTAGAGAGGACTAGGAGCCATGTACTTTTACATTATACTCATCTGTAACTTGACATTTATATCACACGGAGGTATTACTTCTCTGAAATATAAAGTGATATTTTAAAATGATAAAATGATATTTTTTAATTATGGTTTCATAACACCTTAATATAAGCTTATATTAAAATTAATCATTTGTCAAAATTTTACTAAATTCACAAGTAAAAGTCTCATCTATTATACTTCTTATATTTAGCAGTTATGTCTACAGAAGTGTCTAAATGTAAAATTACACTATTTTACCCCCAAATATTCTATTTCTTCTCTGGTGTGTATCTACTGGGCATAGGGGAAGGCGCTGACTGGAAGCACAGGAGGATGAGGTCCCCTGATGGCATAGCCCTTTAGTGCAGGCTGACTCTGTACAAGGAAACATATGCCCTTGATGGGGACCAGATGCTTTCACTCCCTCCACAAACATTCATGAGATGTAAGGTTAATGCTTACTCTGTAAACCAAAAAATAAAACGCTAACCATATTCAGTGAATCACACTAATCTTTTTCTTTCCAGATTCGATACGTCATAAATTGGTCTAAGGTGGCTGGGTTTTTATCTAAATAAGTTACTGACATCATTCCAGAAGCTCAGCGTCCAGGTAAATGCCTTACGCCTATAGCACTGTATCCGTCAGGAGTCTCTTGTAATGTGTCAACAGGGGAGGTAGCGCAAGAAGCCCCACATGCCCTTGTCCAGTGACAGAAAGAGAGGAAGCAGAGAAGGAAATTCCAGTTTTACCCCATCCCTTCCAATAAACAGCTTAAGCACACAAATATATTTACAGGAGTTTAAATGTAAATGGTGTTGCAATTACCAAGATATCCCTGTATAAATGGATGGGAAGCCATGTGAGAGATTTGCAGTCCCTGTGACAAGGGTCTCCCTGTGGCATGGGTGACGGCTTGTGCAGGCTGTCCATGCTGCACAGTCCAGGGCTTCAGAAGACCCCAGAGGAGAATGATGTGCTCGCTCACAGCCATGAAATAGGAGATTTGCCCCACCACTTACTTCCAGAAATCCAAAACCCTTAAAACTTGACCTGCTTGCTCTCAGTCCCACTGTTACAAACGTCTCCCTTACTGCATTAGGATATAGGAAAAATGGCACTATGAAATTGGAGGGAGAGGCACCTTTAATCCCCACACAGTCTAACCCCCTACAGCCATGCAACAGAGCATTTACTGAGAACCTGAAAGGGCAGCTGTGACTCCTTGTCGGTCCAGCTCCTATCACAGGGGCTGCATCAAAAAAAAAAAAAAAACACACTCCTAAATTTACCTAGCTTGCAAGATAGGTTGCAGGTTCAATCTCTGGTCAGGACACACACGTAAATTTCAGGTTTAATCCCCGGTCACGGTGCTGACGGGAGGCAGCTGATCGATATTTTTCTCTGTCTGTCTCTCCCTGCTTCTTCTCTTTCTCTCCCCAAAAATCAATGGACATATCCTTGGGTGAGGATTAAAATCAACAACAACAAAAACCTCATCCCAAAGTAACAGGGGAGACACTCCCTAATCCCTCTGGGTAGAATGGTTAGAATAACTTCCCCTTTCTCAATATGTGTGATTGCATTTTATCAAAGTAGAAGATAGCTGGTGGGTGAGTAGACAAATGTTGAGGGTACGCGATCATTTGCTCAGTTGGCAGGTAGGAAGTACTTGTTGTTTGGTACTCCGTGGTGGTGTTAGGAAACTATTCAGTACTGCTTTAATCTTGGAGATAAATATAGTAACATTCCACAGAGTTCTGTCACTGTAAATCTTTAGAAGGTTTTTCTTCTTTTTCTTTCTTTCTTTTTTTTTTTTTTTTTTTGAGGTGTAGTTAAGCCTAGGAAGCTAGACTACTCATGTTTTCAGAAAAAAAAATCAGCTTTGGAAAAAGTTCTTAAAATATATGTCCTAGTTAGGAAGACACTAAGACAGGAAGCTTTATTTTACCTGCTAGGAGACCGAATAAAAGGTGCTTTTAATCCATAATAGGCCGTCAGCCTTGCAGTGGAAGAAGCTGGACAATAACTTGGGGCTGCCAGCTGGAAATGATCCTTGCACCATCCACCCTTCTCATACATTTGGGAAGCCCTCAGCTTCTAACAACCACACATTTGTAGCAAAACTTCCAAAATAACTATGATATTTTGCTCACAAACAGCAAAACACTGAAGAAAACATTATGTAAAATTTTAAAAATTTTCAAACTTTTAAGTTTCAGATGAATAAGCAAAACATGGTTAACTCTAAGGTTTTTTAAAAGATGTTATTTATTTATTGGTTTGTTTGTTATTTTTAATTTATTTTTAGAAAGAGGTAAAGGGAGGGAGAAAGAGTAGAAGAGAAACATCCTTATGAAAAAGAAACATGGATTAGTTGCCTCTTGTTTGCGCCCTGACCTGGACTGAACCTGCAACGCAGGCACGTGCCCTGACCAGTACCTTTTGCTTTGCAGGATGAAGCTCAACCAACTCAGCCACACCAGTCAGGGCTAAGTTATTTTTTTTGTTTGTTTGTTAAAGATTGATGCTATACCAATCCTGCCACCAATTAGCAACTTTGACGTCTGTTTCCTGTTTGATAATCTCCAAGGCCCCATCCCAGTCCAAAGGCATTATATTGAAATACAAAAAGTGTTTTTAGGAGGACCTTTTGAACTTTGTAATGTCCCTTTAAATGACTACAGAACTCCAATCTCTTATTGATTTAAACCAGTAATGTGTAAACAGCATTGCAAACCTTGTTTTACAGGACCAAAAGAATTTAGGCTGAAATCTATTTATGAAAATGGGGAGAACCTGATTAGGACAATTAAGAGAATCAAGACCATATTCAGGGACTTAAAATCTATAGACCGACACTGTCCAATATGGTTGTCATTTGCCACATATGGCTATTTTAATTTAAATATTAATTAATTATAACTAAATGAAATTATAAATTCAGTCCCTCTGTTTTATTGGGTTGGCTAAAAAGTCTGTTTAGTTTTTTCCATACAATGGCTCTAGTAGTGCTTTGTTGTTTTTAACTTCTTTAGAAACAATTTTGTTAGATTGTATTGTGACACCTGTCATATCAGTATGCATTGTTTTAAAATATTTTATTTATTTATTTTTAGAGAGAGGGGAAGGGAGGGAGAAAGAGAGGGGGAGAAACATCAATGTATAGTTGCTTCTCATGCGCCCCCTACTGGGGACCTGACCTGCAACCCAGGCATGTGCCCTGACTGGGAATCACTCCAAGGACCCTTTGCTTCCCAGTCTGGTGCTCAGTCCACTGAGCCACACCAGCCAGAGTCAGTGTGCATTTTTAAAAATTTTATTAAAATTGGTAAATTTGTTTGCAGCATTTTAATATTGAAGATGGAAGAAAATATGCATTATTTTGGTGCATTATACTTTATTACTTAAAGGTAAAAACACAACTTAAATGAAAACAAATTGTGCGGTGTGTAGAGAAAGTTCTGTGGTTGATCAAATGTGTCAGAAGTAATTTGCAGAGTTTCTTGGTACTATTGACATTTTGGCTAAATAATTCTTTGCTGTGAGGCTGTCTTATGCGTTAGAAGCTGTTTAGCAGCATCCCTGACCTCTACACACTAGAAGCCAGTAGTAGGAGAGAGCCAACATACTCAAAATATTCAAGTCAATAAATTTACTGATGAAAATGAAAAACATATCTTTTATTTTACAGAAAAAACTAACCAGACTTTTTGGCCAACCCAATATTAGCCACATTCAAGTGCTCAATAGACACCTGTAGTTAATGGCTATAACAGTGGGCAGAACAAATATATCATCATAGAAAGTTCTGTTGGACAGTACTATAAACAAATTTATTTTTTAAGATTTATTTATTTATTTTTAGACAGAGGAGAAGGGAGGGAGAAAGAGAGGGAGAGAAACATCAATTTGAGGTTGCCTCTCACTCGCCCCCCACTGGGGACCTGGCCTGCAACCCAGGCATGTGCCCTGACTGAGAATCAAACCGGTGACCCCCTGGTTCTCAGGCCAGCACTCAATCCACTGAGCCACACCAGCCAGGGCAATGTATTTATTAATAAAGCAGCAAACTTCTGTTAGTAAGAAGGTTGTATACTGTCTTAAATTTATTTGGAAATTTAAAATCATTTCTACATTTTAGTTTTCTCAGTAGGTTATCTGGTATATAGTTCACACAAGACCCTTTTCTTTTTCCTATGTATTTGCATATGCAAATATGTAAAATCAAGTATTTCATGAAATGATACCTAAGGCTCTTCAATATCAGATTTTCTCACAATCTAGTCAGTAACAATGGCATTGGTTTACTGAGATGAGCGCATTCAAAACTCTGACATGTGTGGAACCTGCTCAGCTTTGAATTTCCTCCAACAGTCCACACCTCCTATACACTTGTCAAATAAAGCAACATTTTGAAAATATAACCTAGATGCCTTAGCTCCTTAGACCAGCTCTAAAATTAGCTGAGAAGTGTCATGACTGCCATACAAATAATTATTTTTAAGAAGTACTTGAAGTTTTTTTTTAAATCAGGCTAATCAAAAGAAGTTACCCACGGTAATCAAAAAACTGCTCCATAGGCTTGAACTGTTTTTAGAAACATACATAAATCCCATCTAAGAGAAAACAAATATAACTATGTAAATATACTGAATAAAAATGTCATCAGGTGAACAAAATTCTTTTCAGGAAGTCCCTGAAATAAACCATTCAGAATAGAGCCAGCCATTCCTGGGAAAAGGGAGTCTCCTCAGCATGACTATTACCTGTCTAATGACAGCTAGAACCACCTAGTTTTAATACAGAAGCATGTTGGAGCTCACCCACCCAGAGCCTCTGATTGTGGAGAATACAGTCCTGAAGCCAGGACAGCTGGGGCTTACCCAGAGCCATTCGGGCAGCTCCAGGTCCCCGGGTTCCACGTCTGTGCTTCTTTGATTGCATCCTTGTTTGCTTCTAGGATGTGGTTCCCAACTTGTCTGCACACTGACGTCATCCAGAAGCTTTAAAAATAATACTGATGCCTATGCTCTCCCCCAGATTTGTGATTTATTCATTGCGGGCAGGGGGTAACCTGGGCTCTGAAGCTTTAAAAATATTCCCAGGTGATTCTAATATATAGGTATGTTTGGGAACTTGTCAGATAGAACTTGTATAGAAAAATTTCAGCCCTGTAGTTTCCTGCCTTTTTTTTTTAATCATTAAGTACAGTCATATTAGCAAGTATCATTTTTGGCTGCTTCCCATTGTAACATATCCCTAAGGCCTTCTAGCTTACTATTTCTAACCCATCGTGGGCTTTTAAAAAATCTACTAACTAAACCTATGAAAATTGGATATGAAATGAAAATAAATCTGTGCTCAATGAGAATCAGGTTCCTTCACCTTCATACGCTTTGGTATAGTTCTCGCTTCTTAAAAGTCTTCCTCAGGTACAGCCAATTGGGGAATGTTTGGCGATTTCTTATAAACTTCAATAAATGTATATTAACCCACCTTCCCTACTTTCGGGTATTTACCTAGGAAACATGAAAATACATGTTCACACAAAGACCTGAACGTGAATGTTGATAACAGCTTCTTTCATAATCACCAAAAACTAGGAACAATCCAAGCGTCCACCAACAGGGATATGGGAAAAGAAACTGCTCCGTCAGTAAAATGCCACTCAGCACGGAAAAGGAGCAAACGAGGACGGCACCAGGTGGAAGACACAGACAGAATGTGCTACACGCAGTGTGATTCCATTTATATGACAGTCTGGAAAAGGCAAAGCTAGCAGGGCAGAAATCAATTGATGAGGCCCAAGGACTGGGGTTGGGAGGAGGGGACAGGGGTACAAGGGACTTTTGGGGGATGATGAAAATAGTCTGTGTATTGACTATAGTGGTCATTACAGTTGGATGCATTTATCAAGACTCATCACACCATATACCTTAAAGGGGTAAATGTTTTACTGTACATAGGTTATACTTCAATAAATCTTACTTTAAAAGATAATATTTTCTATACTTTCCTAAAGTCATAAGATTTTATTTTCTTAAAACTTGTGAAAAAGGGTACACACAATCATATTGAGCTAGTATATGGCTACTGGCTTTTTTACCTGTATCATTGACATCTCCAAGTAAGAAACACTAAAAAAAAGATTTAGGATTATTTTCAAAGGTCAATATTTCTTTACTACTACTCATTTTCTGTAAAGTATTATTTTTCTACAGTTATTGATATGTTTCTATTGTAGAAGCTGAAGCTGACTCATGTTTTTTAGACAATTTGAGCACTAAACAGAGTAAATCTTAGACCATTTATTTCTTCTTTTTTAGTGGAAATGTACAAGGTATTAGAAGTCTCCATTTTTTATTTCCAAAGTATGTGTATCACAGCTAATGGTAGTTTGTTTTTAATATTAATTAATATAATCACCTCCTATTATAGTATATTCTTAAAGTTCTCTGTCACCATTTTCCACTAATTCGACCCCATTATTAAACCGTCAGTGTCAGTGACTTTCCATTCATTTATACCTACTAGTTCAATTACATTTGGCTCCTGAACCAATAGTTGTATGTTGCACAAGGCAAAAAATTAAAAATAAATTTGTCTTTGAGTCATTGAAGCATCAGGGGTTTGAAACAGCTGTATAACTTGCTGTGTGAAAGCTATATAAATGTTCATCTAATAGTCCATTTGCACATTTAAAAGTATCATTTTTCAATGAAACCATAAATAAGTTTGAACCCAATTTGTAATTGTCAAATACAAATCCTAGAGTCTTACCAATAAAAAACAAGGCAAAATAAACATTAGCAATTGGTGGAATGTTTTTTAATAAACAAAATTATATATTTTTTGTAGCATGTACTCCAAGTAACTTGTTATTCTACATAAACCTTGTCCCTAGCTTTGAGTAATATAGGTATATATGCTTAGCACATAACTATGTAGGAGACTAATTTATATTACCATTTATATTTTCACAATTAAAAGAACTCAGAGAATTAGCCTCCAAATTTAGAGGCTCTGTTTTGACTAGTACCAAAGTGTTGTCATCCTCTCTTCAACTAGTTAGTCATTCTCTTTCAAATGTTTGAGAAAATTTAGATATTTAGGGGTAATTTTTTTTAATTCCGGAAAGGTCTAAAATATCTTAGAAATGCAGTAATATAGTGCATACCTGGCAGAAGGTAACCAGTCATCTAGAACTAGGTCTTTGGCACCTTTCCGAAATTTAAACAAATGCTAGACTCAGCCAGTGGGCCCTGGGACAACAGGAACAATATCATCCCGCAAGTCCAGCATCCAAACAGTTGCAGCCTTCCTCCTCCTCCTCAGCCAGGCAAAGCCAAAATACTTGTGCACACAGCATGGGTCACCATAGAATGCAAACAGCTGCTATAGGTAAGACCAGGCAGTAACTAAAGGCTATCTCTTGACGTGGAGACTGAACCTCGGCTCTTCAGTGATGGTCCCAGGTCAAAAAGGAAGAAAAACGTGGGTATTTTGCTGCCTCCAGGTTTCTTCAGTAGGGTCAGTATACAGAACAAAAGGGTAAAACAACGGCTTTCCCCACAGGGCAGTGCTGGAAGTCCAACCTGCTTTGGCAGTGTAAAGGCAATGCAAATGAGAATCATTGATTACCACAGCTTCTCTTGTGATATATACAACACTAATGCACTAGCCATCTTTTATGTAACTCTGAAGCATTAATGAATGCTAGTCTTTTTACATACAGTGTGTTTATCTATACACAACTGCACAAAAAGGGAGCATCGGAAATGGCCCTGTGGGAAGTTTTAGCCCACACTGCTTCAGCTTGGTTTGGGGCAGCTGAAGTAGCGGCAGCTCTTCCTGCATTTCTGCTAGAATGTAGAGTTAATTAGATGGATAAATCAGGGAAAACATACCATCTGAATGAAAAATTGGAAATGAAATATGTACCAATTAAGTAAAAGAAAACTTACCCTGTAACTAAAACAATAAACGTCAATACATTTAAAAACTTACTTTAGCTTTCTTAAGATGTGACAAATTTAACAGACCTAATTTGACATCTTAACATGAAGAGATCTATGTAGCCAATTTTGTGATTTTTATCTTCTTAGGAAGATGTTTTGATAACTTTAACTTTTTATATTTTAATCAACGTCTTTTTTGTTTCTGTGGTGTCCTCATCCATCAATCCATATTGGTTGAATTTATATAGCTGTATAGCTGAACATCCCAAGAGAAAGTAATTCTGCAGTCCTCCTCAGCAATTCATTCTAACAATTAAGAACCCTTAAGCTAAATAGAATAATTCATTTCAGAGGAACTTTTATTCAATATGTATAATTAGTTTTAGTTAACTTTATTAATGAAATGTCGCAAATTAATTAGGTTTGCAATAACCAGATGCTGAGGACCCAAGAGGGGCCATATCTCTCACAAGAGGGGAGGGTGATACACAATTTAGTTGGAAAGCAAATGTAATTAGATTTGATCAGCTGAGTATTTCTGTCCTGACGAGGAGTCATGCCCATATACCCAAGCCTGCATATATAGTTGAAAAGAGGTAGAAAACACACTGTGAGTTAGAAAATGTCTCCATGGAACTGCTGGCCACAAACCGACAGCTAAAGCAGACCTCTGAGACCACAGGTACGCAGGTTTTCTTCTGTCAGGCCTATAATTTAAATTTTGTTTTTCATCTGAACACCTGTAAGTAGGGTTGTGTATGAACTTCCTGTTTATCACAGACCCCACCATTCCCTAATGCCTTATACTGGGTGTTTCATACTTTTCTTTACCTGCCCAAATCCTGATGACATTCCAGTTTGCAACTTTCATAACCTAGAAGTTTGTTATTGAAAGGGTGTGGGTCATCCTAAAGTTTCTTTTACTCTAAAATAGGAATATCAAAGAAATGTCATGAGAGTAAGAATCCTGAATGAGAATTGAATTGTATTAAATACAAGTTATTCCTATCTAGAGCTGCAGTTTGCAACAGATTCTGCTGTGATTCAGTAAGTATTTTTGTTAGGCACCTATGTGCCAGCCACTATGCTCAGCACCAAGGACAAGGTGTGAGAAGAGCAGACAAAAAAAAACATGTCTCACAACTTATGTTCTAGTGCACACAGAAAAACAAGCAAGTAAAATAGTCAACAAAGTATATTAGATGGCATGGTGGGTGGGGATAGGATGCTGAGGCAGTGACAGGGAAAGGGGAAGTTTTTGTTTTATTTTTTTGTTGTTCAATTACCATTGTCTCCATTTTTCCCTCAAAAAGAACAGATAAGAGTGACCAAACATTGAAGGGAATGAACAAACAGGTAGACAGACTAGACATTTAGAATGGATGCTGGAAGAAAGGAACCAAATGGAATTTTGAAACATAGTGAAATGTTTCCAGAATTAGGGATTTGTAAAGTCAGGCCTGTGATTCAGTCACCAGTGGCTAGAGTTCTGTGGCTATACCTCCATCTCTAATCATTAGAACCTTTATTTGATGTCAGTTTCTCCTGAACACCCAACTGATTTGCTTACTGCTTTTGGTATATTTTAAAAACACTTTGCCTATCGCTTACCTGGAATCCCATGCCTTTGGGCCTTAAAAGAAAACTCAAGTAATAAAGAGGGTAAGTGACCCTGCTATTAAACCATTTTAATAATTCTTATTCTTAAACAAATAAATCAACGAACTTTCTAAGTCCTAGGGATACCACTGAATGTAAAATGATTTCATAAACTGAAAAAATTATTTTGTCCTCATATTGAAAAAAAAGAGAATTCTTAATGAAAAGATATAGTTGGATGCTACATGTGGCATTCATCCACATATAACTAGGAATAAAATTATTTCATGGAAGATTCCAAATTCTACCAACTCTAATACTATAAGATACTGTAAGTGAGAAGAACAATCCTGATTTTGTGTTATTTTTTAGTGTTAGTGTTTTCTATTAATCGCCATTCTTATTTTTCCTTTCCTGCTATTCTTCAAGATTTCCTAATGAGGATTAGGTAACAGGCATATTTAACAATTTGTATTTGCAGGTTGGAAACAAGAAAATGAAGACTAATGGTTTCTGTCCTGATAATTTGATTTTCTAAGCTCTTTTCCTACCCGCTTAGGCAAAAGCCATCATTGCTATTTCTAGCAGATGGGGCCAAGGCAAAGACAACCATCTGTGATGTCACGCTTCCCCAAAATGGGCCAGTGTTTTAACTGCGCTACAGCCGCCATTAGAGACGTCTGTGAGAGTAACGAATGAGAAGTGACCATGAACAGGGAGGGAAAACATGCAACTTTCTTTTTTTCTAGAAAAAAAATGCAACTTTATTCTGGAAACAATACCCAATGGCTGGTAACAATGCTACAGTAAACTGTGTAAAAATTGTTTTGCACACATGGACAGTTTTAGTGGAATTGCTGATTTGGTTTCCAGAGAGGCAGTGCTATAAGGAGGATCCTAGAGACCGGGTTGTGCTTAGTTGACAGAAAGAGTGGGGTTCAGTCCTTAACTGCCAGTGTGTGGCTGACTTTTAAACTGAAACCTGAGCCCTGGCTGAGTAGCTCCGTTAGTTGGAGCATCACCCCCATACACCAAAAGTTTGCAGGTTTAATCCCAGCTCAGGGCACATAGGTTGTGGGTTCAATCCCCAGTCGGTGCGCATACAGGAGGCAACTGATTGATGTTTCTCACATCAGTCTCTCTCTCTTTCTTCCTCTCTCTCTAAAATCAATTTTTTAAAAAAAGACATATCATTGAGTATTTTAAAAAATAAAAATTTTAAAAAATGAAACATGATTGCAGAAGAACTTCTGGTATAATTCCAGGTCAAAGGGCTACTTAAAGATACAGTTATTTATTTATAACTAGACAGGAACTTATTTCCCACTACCCCTCATATCACTGACATCCCATAAAATCAGCCTTGCAAGGAGCTAGAACATTTGGAGAATATGCAATAGATAACATTAAAGGAGAGGTTTTCCTTTTCTCACACAGAAACATGAAAGTTAGTTTGAATTGATGTGGACTTCTGTCCAGGCAGGTGCCTCTAATTTCAGGAAGCATGTACCTCTTATAACTCCAGGGCGTCCTTGGAAATTGCTGCACAAAGGCCAAGCTGCCAAGTCTAGTCCTCCTCCAAGCAAAACCTCTTTAGTCATATGTCAGTGGCTGGTCTTTGTTCTCTTTGGTGCTCGTTGCAAAATACAGCAATTCTAATTCTAAATCTCAGTAGTATTGGAAAGACAAGTTAGTTAAAATAATAACTGAAATTGAATCCGTATTCTGTCCCTAGTAAAAAGCTAGTCACAGCTTCCTTCAAATCCCTCTCTCACAGAAATCTCTCCTGAAAAGAGATACTATACAGGGAAAACAATTGCTAGTGTTAATGAAAGGGTTGAAAATAGCATTTTAAGCACAATCATGTTATTTCTTGCAATTTCCTGAGGTTGAACAGATTGTTAACTTCAGTTTTTTTAACTGCACTGAAAATAATTTCTCTCTAGTTTACTCTTATTTCAATGCAATATTTTATCTTCTTAATCTAGTAGAGTCATGAATTTAAGTCATCATCCAGACCAGAAAGAAATGAATGAGACTTAAAGTAAATGGCATATCTTCTCCCTCAGTAATAAATAAATAATCTCAAATCCAAGAATGAATTATTCTTGAAACTCGCCCAACTTTCAGTCTACTTTTATGGGTGAAAACTCTGGGAGTCAAGTTTGGGAAGCAGCCAGTGCCAGGTACTATTTCATACACGTAGTCTTAGTTATTTCTCACAATCACACTTACAGGCAACTCTGATTATTGGCATTGTATTATATTGTTATTTTATAAGTATAGACACAAAGGATCACAGAAGATCCTTAATGACTAACATTATTAAGGGGACATTTACTAGGTCAAGCACTGGGTCAGTCACGTCATCTGCCTTTTCTTACTTAATCGACCATAGAAGCAAAAACAAACAAACAAAAACCCTACAGGCCAGGTTCTCTTATTGGCTTCATTTTTTCACAGACACAGAGCCTAAGGGGCCACATTGCTAATCAATGCCAGGTCCAGAACTAGACTTTGAGACTGACTTCAATGCCCTATGTGACCATTTCTTTCCCAGATGTAACCCATCAGATTCTCCTGGGATCTTCCTGTTGCTGTTTTTCATTAAATTCTATAATATCAGTATTTCTTTTAACATAGTCATATGTGTGTAAGTTTCCACTATTAATATTTAATGATAGGTTTATACTGATATTGGATGCAAGTATAAGCTGTACTTATTTTCAATAATAGAAGATCAAGAACTGTGAAAGGTATGTTCAGGATTAGGATAAAGCAAGTATTTTTCTGTGACATTTCAGTAAGAAAATTATTAATTCATATGCCACCGGCCATACTCAGAAATGCAACAGGAAATGAAGAAAAACTTCACTACTTTAAATAATGTGGTCGGTAGTATAAATGATCGCGCTGGGAATTAGTTTCCTTCTGCTGGAGAATTGATCATTTGGATTATGTAGACAAGCAGGGTAAGACATTACTAAAATTATCTTGAATCCTAGATTGGAGATCTATATAAAACATTAGGTAATTTCCCTGTGAATACATCAAAAACACTTTTCAAAAGGATGGGGATGGGTTATTTTCTCCTCTGTTAAATATTAGCCTTTGAAATGAACCCAGCTGATCTGCTAAATAACACTTGCAAATCGTTGTGTTTTAATAAAGCGACAGACTGAGAGAGAAGCCACACTAGACCTGCTTATGTTTCTGGAGGCGTTACAGGCCAGAGACATTATGCAATCATGCCTTTTAAAAGAAGGGAGCCTCTTAGCTTACACCTTGCCTGGCAACAAATGTAGCCACTTAACTCCAAATGCAGGCATAATTAGAATCTGAAAATCTAGCATCAGAATCCCAAACCCCTGGTGCAATAGTCAGTAAATTATAGCTTTTATGCCTGTAATATTTTCAACCATTGCATTTAAATATCTGAATTTGTAAGTGTGCAGTGTTTTAGAAGTCCTGCTCTATAAGGCTACGGAGAGAAAGGTTTCATCATTATTAATCAGGTGGCCAGTCAGTGGAACACCTCGTGTTTACATTTCTGGAGGGCTCCAAGCCTGCACTGTCGCTGGCGGAGGGCCAACCCAATTGGGCTGCTCCAGTGAAAATGCCGGGTGAACGTGGAAGGAAGACAGTGAGAACTTGGGATGCCCAGGAACTGGGAATGCACCAGCAGTCATTTCTCTCATAGCTTTAACCAGGCAAACCCAGGCTCACACGTTCGTTTATAAGATTTCAGCAGAGCCTTAAAAACTAAGCCTGAAAGAACATTAATTTTTAATCTAATTTTGGATGACCAATAAAAGAAAATCTTCTTTAAAAACACTCATAAAGGTTGTAAAATTGGTGTTTTAAATGAACTAAACTGAGAATTAATAAAATTACTTTAACTTTTTTGTTGCAATAGGAAAATAAATGCTTTAAAGTTTAAAGTTAAAACACAGAGGTCTTAAAATACATTGGGGAAAACCATTTTGCAGAAAATAGATTTTGTTCCTCTGACTGTGACTGGATGTTGATTTCTGAGTTTCAGAGTACAAAGTTGTTCTCAGCTGTCTAGACTAGCAGTGGAGATGCAGTCCCCTTCCAAATGGGAAGGTTCCTATTTGTCAATGTAAGAAATATTCAAACCTGTAGACAATTTTGGTGAGTTTATCTGAGCCAGGAAGCAAAATCTCAATAGACTGGGGAATGTTCCTTCCAAGAATGGCAGTTTATTTTACACATTACAATCAGAGGAGTAGACAGACATAAGGGGGTTACACGAAATCCATTGGTGATGGATTAGGGGGGCAGGAGCAGGCAAAGAGGGGAAACTTCTGGGATTGGATAAAACGTAAAATGGAAAAACACATTCTTCTTTTACACTGGTGGGTATAGGATAGTTAACAATGAACATTTACAAGCACAAAAAGACGGTATTTGGGAGAACAAGATAGCAATGAGGGGTTCTGCGGTCTCGTGTTCTGGTGGGAGCTTGTGCCATGAGGGGTCTGGACAAAGGGGATTAGTCTCACATTCCAAAGGTATGTTACTGTTGATACAAAAGGACAATAGACAGGTTCAGTTAAGGTAAAGATCAACCTTTGTCAGGGAAAGATACAGGTCTAGGACAAGACTACCTGCCATAAAGGGTTTTTAGTTAATAAATGTCCATTTCAGACTATCCTGTGGTTACTTGAGGTCTCTGAGTTTGTAAGGCTGCCTCCCAGGCCTCCTCTAAGCTTGTCAGGATTACCGTGACCCCTTTTCTTCCATATATGAGTTTTTCTCCTCCATTCCCTAAAGTGTTGTGTTTTTTCTTCTGTGGTGTTGTGTCTTTAAAAGATTTTCAATCTTAAAACTTAGAAATGGGTGTTGAAATTGAGAGCCGGAACTCTCAGCCTGATGGGCATGGTGTTTTTAAATAGGTAATACAGACCTCTAGTGGTTGAACAGTTTGAAAGCCTCTGCTGGAGGAAGAGATTGTGAGGCAAGTGCCTGCATTTTAAGGAGAGGAAAAACAGTTGTTCGTTAAAATTACTCACATTGGAAAATTCACGCGTATCCCACAAACAAACAAACAAAAAGAATGTGCTTCACAGGAAGGTGGAGTACCTCACGGCCTTTCTTAACACTCCTTTATTGTAAAATAAGCAAGGGTCTTCCCACCAAAGTCCCAGCAAGAAATCTGCATCTGTATTGAGTTCCCTCTAAAAGATAACATCAATTCATTTATTATATGAATGGAGTTGACAGACATTTGTGTTATGTGAAATAGATTTAATTTTCTTTGTACACAGTTTTGCCTCACTGGGACCTTTCTTCCGAGGGGCTCAGTGATTGGGGTGGCTCTCCAGTCTACACAAGGAACAAACTCTTAGATCCCTGTGCAAGCTGAAGTGCTAACTGAATGTCCCTCTAGACCGGCCCTTTTCAAACTTGAACAGATACACACATCACCTGGAAAATCTTGTTGAAATGCAGATTCTGACTCAGGGGGTGTGGGGTGGGTCCTGTTGCTTTGTTAGGGAGCTTCCAGAGGGTGCTGATGCTGGTCCTTCAGGACCGCACTGGGGGTCGCCAGGAGACTCCAACATCTGTTTATTTTGATAACAGTTTATTTTGGTGTTTACAGATCCCTTCATCGTTTCTGTTTTTATTTTAATGGCATCTATTAAAACTTAATTTTTGAACTTGTAAAACTTCTGAAGTTCTCTTTCACCTGCCCATGCTTACAAAGATCTCTGGGAACCTGTTATTCCAGTTACGTAAAGTTGATATTTATTTTCTTGTCATCTGCTTAGCTTGGTGAGTTCATGGTGGTCATGAGCACCTCTCCCAGCAGTCAAGGTCATGGCACTTTTAACCACAATTACCTGTCTGGTTGGCCATAGTGGGAAAGTGGGTAAGATACAGTTTTTTGCATGTTGAAAACCTGCTAGGGGCCCACAGTCACGTCCCCATTGCAAAATCAGGCAGAATAGAAAGCACAAGCTGAAACCGTGAGAGTCAACAGATCAAAGTGAAGTGTAGGAAAATATATTTTTCAGACAAAATCTATTGTAACATCATCTAAATAACTCTCTATCATAGCATGCTGTCAGCCTTAACTTTGAAATAAATACATAATTTTAGAACTTATGTCACAGGGTATCCTTTAAAAGCCTCTTACAAACTTTTAACGTCTAGTTTCAAATCAAAAATAATATATTAAGAAGCCGTAGGATGGAGGGAGTACATAAATTATCATCATCGCCCTGCATGAACAGTAATTCACAGGTCTGGCTCAGACACAACTTAGATGAAATAATTAACTATGTACAGTACTTAACAGCACAAAAGTAATTAATCTAGCTGCCTCATACTGGTTTGGCCTAAATAAACATTCAATAAAAAAAAGCCATATGATTTTATTATTTCCTCACTCTGGCTACTACTTTAGTAAGTTGTAATTTTAATATGTCTTTCCCTTAAAAAATAACTATTTTCAAATGTTAATATACTGATTATAAGCTAATCAGTTCCATATATTTATAATGGTGGATAAATGTTCTCAATTAATAGTTCTATGCAGTCTGCCTCACAGGAGTTTGCTGAAAATAATTATCTATTTTAAATAAGGCATAAAGAAGAAAAAAGTTTGATTTTTTAAACTGCAAATCACATAGACTCTGTTGACCATACCACAATTGTGTAGTGGCGTAGCTTCGGCAAAATGTTTCAGGTAAACTTGGTTTGTGCCCTATGGTTCTAGGAGGAGACAAGGTGCCTTTTGGTCTATAGTCCCTTTACCAGCAGGTTCACAAGGTAAAGGGCAGGGGCGTCAGTTGGGATGAGGACAACAACTAAGACAAGTATTCCTGTTTTGGCGAGAGAAATGGGCTCAGGTGATTCCTGCTCGGAAGGGAGGAGGAATCCCACTCCGGCGTTTTGTTTTTGTTTTTTCCAAGTCCCCTCAGTGTATGAACACTCCTTTGCCTAATTTCACAGACTGTGACATTCTCCCCCTATATGAATACAATGATAACAATCATTGTATTGTTATCTCCATTTCATCAATGGGCAAAGAAGAGAGTGAGGCTGACTAATTCTTCCCAAAACAAGTAGCACACAAGATGTAGGGTCAACAATCAAACCCAGAGACTGCTTCCAGCCAGCCAGTACAGAGTAACAAGGATTACCTTCTCACGTAAAATGACAACTTAAATAAATGGAGACAGATAGACAGACACTAGGGAAATCCAAAACAATAGTTTTCAAGACAGTAGACATCAGACAGCAAAGGGCGGTGACCTCTGAGGGATGGAAAACAAATGAGGTGAGCCCTGTGCTCACCCAGCTCACTGCATAGGAGTTTCCAGCAAAGCACGGGGAAGGAGAATCCAGAAGGAGCTCCAGCATCTCCCTGGGTTGAGAAGATGGAGCTGGGAGTCCAGAGACGCAAGGAGCTAGAGTCCACAGGGCAGAGTACCAGAGAGTAGAGAGCTTTTACAAGAAAGAGCCCAGGGATCTGCAGAGGGACCCCTTGTGTTTTGGTGCATGTGTGTGAGTGATCACCCAAAAGGATCAGAAAGAACAATCTGCAGGGGTCATCCAGAGTCAGAACATAGTTCCTGTTTCCACCAGCCAGAGTGCAACACCCTCACGATTCATGGGCATCAGATAGGGTACGTCGAAGGGTTTTGTCTCAGGAATGGGAAAATAGCAAACCTAGACTAGATGCTGCTCTGGTCCCACCAAACAAAGCTGAAAAGCCAGACCTAAAGGAATTAAACAGTTTTCAGGTAACTGCTTCCCAGAACAAAGCTGGGGAATTTTTATAGGAATACAAACATATCCAATACCAAATAAGGCAAAATTCAGTGTTTAGCATCCATTCAAAAATTACCAAGCTTGCAAAATGCCAGGAAAGGACCACACATAAAGAGAAGAAAAAATCAATCAATGGAAACAGACCAGTAATGACACAGATGAGAGAATTAGCACCCAAGGACATTACTGTATTCCATATCTTCAAGAAGCTAGAGGAAAGTTTGAACATGTTAAGTAGAGATGTGGAAGACATAAAAAAGACTGGAATTGAATTTCTAGAGATGAAAACAACATTTGAAATGAAAATTCCCATCAGGGATTCGGATACCAATACATGTTCCTTCCACAGTATTTTTCCCTGGATCCCCAGTTTGATCCCATGAGCCTAATACCTGCTAATACTAAAAGTCCAAGGTGAATGCTCCCCTTAAGAGGGCAGGAGCAGGTCACCAGTTGAAGGTAACAATGTCTCTCAGGCCACCTTGGGGGCCCTTTCCATCTCACTTTGGTCCATACCCCCTGGCCCGGCCTGTCTCTGGCTCATGGAGCAGATTTTACCACCCCCCATGGACTGACATTCCTTCTGTTTAGCATAAAGGCAGCTTAGGAACGGAGTTGCCAGCAACCCTCAATGTGGCTCTTTCCAAGTTACAAGAATATTAACGTTATCAGGTCACCGTTGCCATCTTTGTTCTCTGTCTCACCATGAGAATGCTGTACAGTAGCTGCCTCACCCACAGAAGATATACTTCAACACCCTCAGTGGATACCTGAAACTGTGGATAGTACCAAATCCTATGTGTGTTTTTCTACACATGAATACCTATAATGAAGTTTAATTTATAAATTAGGAACAGTAACACATTAACAACAACAATAATAAACTTGAATAATTATAGCGGTTATGTGAATGTGGTGTCTCTCTTTCGACTTATCTTGTACTATGTTCACTCTTCTTCATGTGGTGATATAAGATGACAAACATGCCCACGTGATGAGCCACAGTGAGGTGAATGACGCAGGCACTGTGACATGATGTTAGGCTACTAGTGACCTAGCAGTGTGTCAGAAGGAGCACCATCTGCTTCAGGTGATCCTGTCTCATCAAGCCGTGATGATGTCAGTGGTCGAATGTGAGGGGCAGATGAGGTGAGTGGTTGAAGAAATTTAATCTTTTCAGACCACAGTTGACCATGGGTAACTGAAACCATGGAAAGTGAAACTGGATAAGGAGAAACTACTGTAATTTGAAAAGGCATAAAGTTTCATCTCTTTATATAAAATTAAAATGTAAATTAGTACTTTTGTAGCTCCCTACCCTTCTCATCCAGGGTACTGTACAGAAAATTATGAACTGTGTTCTTCCAGCTAACCAAGCAATTAGTCAAATGTATATTCTTTGTTTGTTGTTTGTTTGTTTGTTTTACAGAATTCAAGTACTCATGAGATTAAACCACTTTTCCTTCCAAGAAAAGTCAACTTACTTGTCCAGGAAGTTTTATTCGGGCTAGAGTCCCAAGACACAGTAATATGTGCTAGCCAAATGTTCCTTTTCATCAGGAACACTCCATATTCACCTGGAGTTAATCCTGCGAGACTCCCTCAGTCAATGTATTCTAATCAATAGCAGATATATTCTTTTTATTCATTTCTTCTGTGTGTTCTTAAGCCTTCAGTGAATGAATTTCAGAAATACATTAGTATGAAAACACAAACATAGGCTTGTGACACAAATGTGTAGATAATCTCATGCTTAGAGCATCAGAGTACACTTTAAACACACTTTACTTGATAGTGAAGCTTTCAAAAATAAGTACCCTCTAGCAATTACTAAACTTATTTTAAAATTTAACCTCGTCACTAGTTATATGGTCAGAACCCCTGGTCAGTGCAGTGCTGAAACAGAGTGGCCATCCCTCTCACTTTAGAAAATCGTCAGGGCACTAGATAATACTTTTAAATAAATGTTAAAATAATGTGCAATAATCCCCAAATATCACAAATTCTGTGCTGTATTCACCCATGTGGAGAGTCACTTTAGTGAAATGCAGCAACAGCTCCAAAAGACATAATGGTATCTTTAACAATACAGAAAATGGAGAGAAAATGAAGTTGCTGGCAGGAACAATTAAGTGGAGAGGTGCCATGCGGGCTGCCATTCTGAGAGTCCCCAGGCTCACGCACACGGAGGCGGGGCAGTGCGGCTGTGTGAGAGCAGGGGTGGGCAGAGCCCACATCCCGTGACACCTCCGTTTCCCCACCCCCTCCGCCTCCTCCGCTGTGGACTGTTGTATTGGAAGGAGGGGCTGTCTAACCGAGGGGATGTACTTCACGGATTCAGTGCAGGAGGACAGCTTTGGGATGCGGGTCTGCAGCATCTTGCTGGAGCTTAGAGTCTGTTCTCTCAGTGGTGAAAAAGGGTGGTTGGCCTACATCCTAAGTTGTGAATTGGCAGCCCTCAGACAAGATTTGATCTGTGGAAGGGTTCTGTTTACTTCAACAGTGTTGCTTTTTTTAAAAAAAAATTATTTTCACGTTTTGGTTGAAAATATTTTAAAATAAGATATTTCACATAAAATTTGAAATCAGCCTGTATCATAGTTGCCACAGTTGGCTGCAGCTGAGGACTGGCTCTCCCCACCCCACTTCCTCTGAGGAAGGGAAAGGGCCATCCATCCACCACCACGCCTGCTTCACCCTTCCCTGCCACTCCCAGCCCCTATACCTACCTGAATACGTGAACCCTAGAGAATGTAATTTCTAGGGGCCATTCCAGCAATAAGATGTTATGAATCTCTCACATAAATTGTTTCAATAAAAGCAAAATAGCATGCAGAATAACAATTCAAAGTCTATTTTAATAAACTCTATTTTAACCTATAACATAGGCCAACCACCCTTTTTCACCACTAAGAGAACAGACTCTAAGCTCCAGCAAGATGCTGCAGACCCGCATCCCAAAGCTGTCCTCCTGCACTGAGTCCTTGAAGTACATCCCCTCGGTTAGACATCCCCTCCTTCCAATACAACAGTCCACAGCGGAGGAGGCGGAGGCAGTGGGGAAACAGGTGTCACGGCATTTTAACCTATAACATAGGTTAAAATAGACTTTGCGGGGACAACCAGACAACCAACACACCATTCACAGGATAGTAATAGTGTATGTTTACAGGGCCAAGGGCATGCATATGTATTCCCATATTTTGCTGAAGAAAAGCAATAAATTTGACCCATATATTTCCTGCTATGGCAGAAATTTGTGTGCCTTTCTGATCCACATTAAGATAAAGCTATTTTCCAAACCTAAACTGAAAGTCCATAGCTGCAGAGTGACTATTATGTCAAAAGAACATTATGATTTGTTGGTGTAACACAGAAAACTGGCATATAATTTATCTAGCGAATAGCTTTAAGCCTATCATTGACATCTATACTATGACTACTGAAATAGAATGATTCGTAAACCATATTTTCTGTGAATTGGAACTTCTTAATTTCATGATACTCAAAATTATTAGCATAGTATGTTATTCTCACAAAGTTCTAATGAACTTCACAAATCTGCCTGGTTTATTCTGAGTACAAAAATATTTAGCCTAATTTGTTTTTCTATTATTTTTATGGCAACAAAGTAATATCAAAAATGTTATTACCAGAAACAATACAGTGTTGTATAATTATTACAGAGTGAATCTTATGAAGTCATATTAGAGAACAACAATGAACACATGTTAACTCAGATAACTCAAGGAAGAGACATATAAATACTAGGGGAGTTGTTGGCAATTTTTTTTCCTCTGAATCCTGCATTCTGAAAGAAAATTTTGCTATTTAATTAGTTGAAGTATGATCACCAACCAAAAGCCTACAGTGTGATATTTTTTCCTCCCCCCATTTAATCTTCAAATCATCTGTGCTTTAGATATTCATACTTTCACTTCTTAGAAATGTATCCTTCATGGATCCTTTTCCCCTCACTTTATAGGATTAATCTCACACTATAGCACTTCACTGACAGGGCTCTTAACATTCTTCCAATATGTTTCTTGGCCATGTGACACATAAGTGAAGTAAATGATGCTGTAATTCACTTAGTATTTGTATGGGGACATAAAAATATATGTTGAGGATATATGTAATGGCAGTAGTAACAGATAACAGTAATTGTAGATATTAGATTTACTGACTGTTTAATGTAGGTCAGTCTTTTTTCCCCTTGTTTTATTTAACCCTCATGTCCACAGTATACAGTAAGTTTTAACCCACTTTAAGGTAAGGAGACTAATGTTCAAAGTGGATGAATAGATTAGCCAGTTACAAGCATAGTCAGAGGTGGAGCCAGGATCTTAACTGATCTTTGTGATTTCAAAGCTTATGGTTAGTTTCCTATAAAGCTTGCCTACCTGCCAACAGACTCTAACACTGATTAAACTGATGTTTCCATTTAAGATTGTAAGTGCTAAATATACACTTCTTAATATTTAGTTTAGCTTTCCACTTCAGCCATGTATTAAACTTGTTTTTATTGTGTGTTGTCTATTCATATCAAATGGGTATAATATGCTGTCTTTTAAGGAAATGGTTTTAAACATGTAATCTCACAACATTCTTCCAAGGGCAAGGTAGAGGCTGTGTGTTTCATTCCTGTTTGTCAGATCAGAGTTCTGAGGTCAAATGACTTGCCTGGGGTCTCAGTTTCTAGAGAGACAGAAAAGGCCCCACTCCTCTACCCCAAGTTCTAGGCTAGTGTTTGTTCTAAGTCACTTTTCCCAATAAATCCAGCAATCAGCTTATTCCTACTCTTTGACTTCTTAAATTATGTTACTTTCTTACTCATTGCCTTTGGTTTTCTATATTAAGATTTAACATCAGCATTCACCACATCTCTCACTCTTAATTCTGAGTGGTTCCAAGCTGGTGGCTTCTTTTGGCACTTGCTGGGCCTTTTTCTTTACTTCTCTTTTACCCCAATTATCCAGGAGAGGCTGCCTGCATCCTTTGAAGGCTCAGACATCCTCAGTGAAAAGACCTTCCAAATGACCTTGTTTGTTTCCCGTGGAGTTGCATATGAGAACTTCAATGCCTCACTAAAATGTTACCCACTTGGCATCAGTAGACAGAAGAGGCTGTACTCTGTGATAAGAAGTACAGTGTTGTTTTCCTAGTAAGAGAAGAGTGCTCTAATGAGGAAAAAGGGGAAGGATAATTTCCTCAGATTCAGTGGCTATTTCAAACACAACAATGCTTTTCTTCTAGAATAAGCACTATAAAACCATTGTAGGGAAAAATACCACAAAAGCCAATAAACAATTCAAAATTTGGTTATAGAACTTTACTACTATTGCTCCTTTAGAGCCCTTTTCCCTAGATATGTTCTGTGGCTACAAAAACCACTATGTCATGCCTTTGTGGGTCAGTGAAGCAGTTAGGTACAGGAAGCAAGTAACAGAGACTCAAACTAAGTAACCGCCACTCTGGTTGCCAAACTTTCCGAAATTATCATTTATAACTAGGAATATTTATCCTGTTTCTCACTTTTCTCCACTTGGCTTAATTCTAACAAGAGCCTTAATAACAGACTCCATTTAATGTGTTGATCTATGGGGGGGGGGGAGCCCAATGTCAATGCAAAGTTGAATTTACATTCAAATACTGCAAAGTCATTTCACTCTGACTGCAGCTTGGCTCCGTCAGAGTGGTTGGTGGTGATGCCACCAGGGGGCAGGGTTTGACTTCAGTCATGGTGGCTTCCTCCCTCCGGAGGCGACCTTGGGACCACTGTGACAGCCATCAGATCCCTTAGAGACCTTATAAGCTCAAATTCTCTTTTCCAGTGTGTTGTGCACAGTACTGGAGTTCTGGAAAATGGTCAGAGCGGGTAATTTCTAGAATATCGCACACAACAGATATTTAATTAACTTAATTTCAGAACTCCTCCTAAGTATTCAACGAGACCTTGGATATTTGAAGGTTACCTGACAAGATTTTATCTTTTGAAGGGTCTATATTTTCCTAGGGAAATTATGAATATAATGCATGAAAAAAGTCACTAACAAAATATAGTACACAATTAACTCATTTCCTAAAAGATAAAAACTACAGATTACCAAGCATTGGGGAAGAAAAGTAGGAACTAGAGCAAGGTTTCTCAGTAGCAGCACCACTGACACGTTAGGCTAGATAATTCTTCGTTGTGGGGCACTGTCTGGTGCTCCGTCCGGTACTGTCTGGTTAGCAGTATCTCTGGTGTCCGCCCAACAGATGCTAGTCACTGCCCCCTCTCCCTGCCCAGTCCTGAGTCCTGAAACTTTGGTGGAATGTCAAAAATGTAAGGACCGCTCTTTCGGCCTCTTTCCCCATCTGATGAGGAGTGGAAATAACGGTGCTTCCCCTCGGGGGCTTCGTATTAGTCTACTCCAGCTGCCATAACAAAACAGCAGACACTGGGTGGCTTCAAACAACAGCAATTGATTTTCTCACAGGTCTGGAAGGTAACGTTCAAGACGAGGGTGCTGGCAGGGTTGGTTTCTGTGAAACCTCTGTCTCTTACTTCTCAGACTTTCCCTTCTCACTGTGCCCATGTGGTTTTTCCTCTGTGCAGGCACAGTCATTGGGTCTTCCCCTTATAAGGACACCAGTCATGTTGGATCAGGGCTCCAACCTTAGGAACTCGCTCAACCTTAATTACCACTTTAAAGGCCGTATTGCTAAATACAGTCACATTGGGGATTGAGGCTTCAACCTATGAGTTGAGGGGGTATGCAGTCCATAATAGCGCTTTCGAGATAAAAGCAATTATCACAATACTTGGCACATAGTAAGCATTCAATTAATCAAGTGTTACCAGTGTTAATATTAACTCACTGTTTTAAGTCCTCCCTGTGAATCAAATACCAGCAAATACACAGGAGACTATAAAACGATGGTACATTAAGTAAACTTATTTGAACACTTGTTTGTCACCCTATGCTGAAGTTACATTGCTGAAAATTATAAATTGACATTTTCCACGTTAACACAGCTAACCACTTCAAGGATGCTGTTTCCTTTATTTGAGGCAAAGGGTAGTAGCTTCTGCATCCCCAGCATCTGATGAGTTGTTAATGATCCAGAAATAAACTTTTAAGTGCTTTGGGCAATTTCTGAGTATAAAGAAATTCTGTACAAACATTCTCCAAGAGGAGGCTTGACAGTAACAATTCACTTTCACCCTCTTAATTTTAATTACAAGCTTCACCTAAAAACAAACAAAAAAATTTGGCAAAGAAAAAAAAAACTTTTCAAACAGCCATGGTTTCCAGCTGGAACTGAGTAACTGTGGAGATGTTGAAATTGCAAAGGAACATGAGCCTTCTTCAGCCAAAACTATTTGTTCAGAAAAGCAAAAGAATGTTACATGTTTCTAACACACCAGTTTATCATTGGAAATTTCTGCTGTCTCGAGTGAAATTGTGCTGTCCTATTTCCTACTGGCAGCTTCCCTTCCCAACCACCATTGCTTTCGGATTGGAGGCACACGGCTAAGGACAAGAGCAGAGTCGGCTCAGCTAGCTGGACCCACTGAAGGGGAGAGTTAACATCTCACGGGGAAGGGAAGTGCTAACTGGGTTGTTACAGCAAGTTCAGAAAGAGTGGAGTCCATGTCAACAGTTGCTGAGTTGAACTGTCTTGTTGTGGATGATGAAAGTAGAAATCGCTTGCTGAGAAAAGGAGAAATTGCTATAGCAAAGTTGGAAATGAGAGGAGACGGTAGTCTTGGTGTGGCGCCCAGTGTTCAAAGATATTCCTGCCGTTACAGAGTTGCTGCTGTGTGAGTTACGTGCCACTTCACTACAGGGCCCTTCTGTACAGAAAGGCTCTAGTTCCACTTTCCTAACCAAGGGGGCATTTTGTTTTACAACAACAGTCAGAGGCCGAAGCGGCACATTGTCTTGTGCAACTCCCATAGAGAGAGTACATTTTTCCCTCCTGCTCAGACTGCACACTAATATGGGAATATATTTTAATTTCAAATCTCATGTGTGACATCTGGTAACTCATTTATTGCTAATGAAGTTTTCACAGGAAGCAGCAGTCACCGGTATCTCATCGTATTTTTCAGTTGGCAAAGTGTTGTTTACTTTTTATTGGCGCAGCATCCATGCCTCTTATCATAGGCTGTTGAATTAGAAAAAGTAGCCCCATGCAGGAAATAGAGGGCTAAATAATAGGAGATAGAATGGTCTGAAGTTCTAGGGGTATCAAATCTATTGGCGTCTCTGGGCCACACTGAAAGAACAGTTGTCTTGGGCCACACATTAAATATACAAATACTAATGAAAACAGATGAGCAAAAAAAAAGGTTTTAAGTAAATTTATGATTTTGTGTTGGGCCACACTCATAGCCATCCTGTGTCATGGCCCACAGGCTACGAGTTGCACACCTCTGGAACTTTTCATTACAATCATTGGTGTGTATCATTTTAATTTAATTTTTTAATTATATAGGCATTCAAGAGAATGAGTAGAGCTGGCAAAATTGTTGGATCTAAGTAGCTGTCAGCAGTCGGCCCCCTTCTCTGAGCAGAAGCTCTTTCTGTTACTTTAGCTTCTTCCACTTCCAGAAGTTTTCCAATCCTTCTTACCCAAATTTGCTTGCAGCTGGAAAATCAGTCATTTACACCATAGTGTGAATTAATTAACTAACAAAATCTCAAAACTATGGGATCTCATAGCACCTTCACATACATGGCATCATTTGATGTTCCAAACAATGTTGTGTGCCAGAATGGACATATATTTTTTACTTCATCATTTCCATGAACTTCACTATCATTATCATCATATCCAGATGAAGAAAATGAGTCACAGGCGAAGCAAAAAGCTGAAGACCTTGTAGTTTATAAGAGATAAATCATGTGCAGGCACACCTTTTTTATTGCATATCACAGTTGTTGCATTTTTTTTTTACTGAAGGCGGCAAGACCCTCCACCAGCAAAAGGTCGACTTGCTTTGGTGTGACACTTGCTTTATTGTGGTAGTCTGGAACGACACCTGCAGTGTCTCTGAGGTGTGTGTGTACCTGGTCCAGATCTTTTGGTTCCCATACCCATGCCCTTCCACTGCTTTTTGTCTGGTTCTCACCTGAGTCAGTGTGTCTTTTTCCCCCAGGTGGATGTTAACCCTAATGGGTGTATGGAGGTGGTTGTGGCCCACCTCACTCTAAAGAAATTTCAGACCTCTATGAGTAGGTGCAAGGGGTATTTTACCAAATGACATCCTGTTGGGCTGCCATTAGCCATACCAGTCCTGAATGTTTAAAAGAAATATGATACACAGACATTTCAACATGACTCTAGTCCAGTGCATTCCCTGTCAGACTGGCCTGCTATGTCTGTTTTTACAGCATTTTAAATTAAAACATACAAAGTAAAGAAGTATAATATATACAAAAACTGTTTGAGAAAATGTGACTTTGGATAAATCAAAACCAATTACGCTTATAGAGTTCATTTTCTTAGGGCAAAACTCCACTTCACTTTTCAAAACATTGACTTAATATAATACTTCAAAATATTTTTCTAAATATTACTACTTTAAGGTTTTTTTACCATTCTCTACTTTCATGTCTATATTTTTATCTGGGCAACCAAACCACCTTAACTAACTGCTGAACTTTAAAAAGTTGGATTTTACCCCCAGAGACTCTGAGAGTAGGTTCATTTTGTCTGAGTTATACTGACAATAATATGTCATGCCACCTTTTTCAGAGGTTGCTGTCTTGATTGTCTAACTGCAGTGCACACATTGAATTTTGATTTACAACCATGAGTCAATCTGTCTTCATCTTTTGCTTGGCATTGCCAAGGAATGACACAGGGGATGCCTAAAAGGCTCACAGTCTTTGGCCATAAATGGAGTGAAACCAGCCAGTCCAGATAGGGTCAAAACCTGTAACCTTGACCTCATTAACCAGTGGTCACGAGCAGCTATCCACATGCTGTTCCAGGGAAACATTCCTTTGAGTAGATAGTTAATTTAGAAAAATGGAAGAACGAGGGCTCAGGGGAACACTGTCACTATAATATAATTATATGAAGTTTTTTATTTATGTTCATTAAAAAGTAAAATTCTTTTCATTTTGTTTTTAATAAAAAGAGTTTCTGCATTTAATTATGGAATGTTATTAAATCATTGTTGCATTAATAATATTTATATTGATAATAAACAGATAATTGGATAATTTATTGATTTATTAGGTTATTTCTACTTGTCAAGCTATTATCGCCTTTGTCTCCAAAAGATGTATGCCTATATAAAAGAAAGTTTATGAAATTTCAGTGTTTCAGGAGATTTCTTTAATTGTGTCCCAGCTCCTTGAGGATACTGAGGTCTAGAGAAGCTAAGTGACTAGTTCAAAGTCACATAACTAGTGAGTCGAAAAAACAAAATTAGAACCAGTCTCCTTACACACTGTGTAGGACTAATTGGTGGGCTATTATTCAAGACCTACTGCAATCAGGAAATTAGGCAATTTGGGGAAACATATACTATATATTGAATATTTAATCTTCCAGCTTCATTTAAAATTTATTGTGTGATTTGTATGATGTTAAAAACTTTAATCTGAAGTAAGCTGCCATGTGACCAATAATGTCTAACATGAAACTCATAGTGTATATGAATACTATAATATCATTATAATTTTCTAAGGGCATAAATCAGTTAGTGCTCCCTTTTCTGCTCAGTACCCCTTTCCTCACACCCCTCATACCTCTTACAGTGGAAATTGAAATGAGATGAGCAGCTTCTGCTGCTGATTTAGTCTCCAACAAGCAAAATGGAGTGGCTTCAGAAGTTGGGTGAAGCAGCTGCTGTTAACTGAGGTACCTACATGGGTGCTACCTTTTCCCTTTGTGAAAAAGCTGTGAAGAGTCTCCAAAAGCCAGATTATTAAAATGGCATTGCCTCCCCCTTGGTGGCCTAGATGCTGACCCCTGGAAATGCGTTTATGATTCCCTCAGGGAAATTCTATGAGTCCATACACCTGAAGAATTTGGGAGTGTGAGACGACAGGGATTCCTTTACATATGAGCTTCCTTCCAAGTTAGATTTGAACGTCCTTCTCTCCTAATCTCCAGAGCCCCACTCTCTAGGCTCACTGGGAAGCCTTCCATGGTCCTCTGTATTTAACATAACAAGAATATTTTCTACTGACAGCAACATCTCAGAGGAAGATTTTTAAGGACATGATAAACTTCATCACATATTTTTCATCTCTACCTGTTTCTCTTTTCTTTTTGAAATTAATAAGAAAAAAAATCACACAACAGAAACAGCCAAGCATTTAGAATACGAAATTGTAAGAAGAAATATCAGAGGAGTAAAGGGTGTTGTTAGGAGGCTCGGGGTCTTCAGCACAACTGAGTTGGGTAAATGATCATTTATAAGTAGGAGCTTCTGGATCAGAGAGATTTAATTGTAGTTTAGTGTTACGTTATTAGATACTAGGGTACTGAGAAGCTAAAATTTGGGATTAATATTTTACTTTCCTTAAAATTTGTACTGTAGAAGAGCAACAAGGGAAAATTGGGACAACTGTAATAGAACAAATATAAAAATGAAAAAGTAATTGTACTGTAACTTGGAAGGAACATCTGCATACCCTTTCACAAGCCTGAGTTCTTTGAAATCTGAGGTTCGTTGGGGTGAAGCAGAGGTGGGAGAGCTCGTTGAAGAGGACGGAACGTTTAACCCCCATTACCACAGCTGGTGACGATTGGTTACGTGCAGAAATAAGACAGCAGCACGCGTGTTTTCATTTCTTGTGACAGCAAGCCACAGTGGATGACAGTGACTTGGGAAGAGGGCCAGAAACCAGTGTTCACCTCTTAAACATGTCACACAGCCATTCATTAAGTCTGAGGAGATTGAGTCTCAAATACTTAATTAATACTGCATTAATACTTCTAATGAAATGTTTTGTATTAATGAAAATATTTATCCATGATTATCAAAGTTGAAAAAAATCATCTCCAAGGAAAGTGTTTAACATAGAAAGCTTGGCTTTCTCCTGTGCACTGCAGTTAAAAGCAGTTCAGGTCACTTGTCCCGAGTGGCTGGCTCTCTGCCATGCTCTGTTCTTCAAGACTGCCAGCATTGAGGAGAGTGCCACAGATGACGTATACTTCATCAGAGGGCATGATGGGGTTGGGAGGATGTGAAGACAGGCAAGACTATAATCCTAAACTCATTGAGTCCAAGCAGTTTTAACTATCATTCCCAAACAATGTGCAGGAAAACTTCCAGTCAAGATGAAGACAGGGGATTAAGCAGTCTTGGCCATTCTTTCTCTAAACACATGAAATATCACCTCATGTCTCTAAATAGAGACATGTGGGCCAGAGAGGAACCAACACCAGATACATAGCTGAGATAAAGTTCTAATGACTTTATGAGGATGGAAGTCAAGACAACTAGACTCATATACTGAAAACCATTGAAATCAGGTTTTCTGGTTAAAGCCAGAAACTGGAAAAGTACTGCCTATTGTGACCAAAGAGTAGAAAGCTTTTGTATACCAACAAATATGAGAATGGGTGGAGGGCCTCTTCTGTAGTATCTGCAGATGAAGTATTGGGTGGCAGGCTAGGCTGAGAATTGGCATTAGAAACTTTTCCATGCCTAAGCAGAAATTTCACAGCT
The DNA here is from genome assembly GCF_021234435.1 of Artibeus jamaicensis. Taxonomy (NCBI): domain Eukaryota; kingdom Metazoa; phylum Chordata; class Mammalia; order Chiroptera; family Phyllostomidae; genus Artibeus; species Artibeus jamaicensis. The sequence continues at coordinate 13,963,509 of NW_026521844.1, read as the reverse complement.
CACCACCATGCAGATGCTCAGGCCTCCTAAAGAAGTTAATTCCCACCACATATGACCTCACAGTCAGAACCTACACACACACACACACACACACAAAAAAAAAAGAAACAAATAGAATTTCTACCTGAAGAGACTGCAAATAGTAAATCAGTTGGATAGAGACTCTTACAATACTGATGTTCAAAATGTTAAGTAAGTAAAGGTAGAAATAGACACTATAAAATAAGAACAGAAGGTTAAGAAATAAGACCAAGTAGTTTCAGGGGAAAAAGTAGAAACCCTAAATATTTTAGTGCTAACCTCTATAATTCACAAATGGATAGTGGCTAACAGTTATTCCCCGTAGATTGCCTCATTCATTTCTGGGAGAAATACACACAAGAGCACAAGCAGTTGCTTTCTTAAGTCCTAGTTATAATACAGGAGCAATAAGAGAGGGACTTTGGAGCAGGATGGTTTATTGAACTGTCTAGCTGTATAAGCAAATGACTTACAAACACTGGCTTGCACTCTTTGAATCTGAGAAAGATACTTTGATAGAAGATTACTCTAAAATATAATTGCTTGGTCTTTTAGTTCTCTCTTTATTATCATAGGAAACTATGTTTTTTTTTCTTTAGATTGCAGACTAATTAAAAAAGGAGCTTATAATGAACAATTTAATTAGATTGGTTTTGACTTGCCTAGAAACTTAAGAAGTTATTAATATTCTAATCAAAAGTCTTGGGGAAATATTCCTAGAATTTAAAAAAAAACTTCTTTCTTGTGCTTGTTTTTAAGAGCCAGAGAAACTGTCAAGATTTACAAGGTAACTCCTACAAAAGCAAGCAATAGATAAAAGTGGTGTGGCCACCATGAGCCAACCTTTTGTTTGCAGCAGACTGAAAAGTTCCCACCTAACTCATAGCAAATTTATTCAGCTGCTTATGATTATTTTTTACTCATACTTTGAAAAGACAACAGCTTGATATTTTTAGTTTTTCAATGGCAAGAAAAAGAGCTTATCAATAATAAACTAACCCTTTTTAACTCACAATTTTTTGAGGCATGACGGAGTCAGCATTTGCCTTGCATTAAAAAAATGATAGCAACAATTCCATTAAAACACATTTCTTTTTTATTTTATTTATTTATTTATTTATTTATTTATTTATTTTCAGAGAGAGGGGAAGGGAAGGAGAGAGGGAGAGAAACATCAATGTATGGTTGCCTGTCATGAGTCCCCCACTGGGAACTGGCCTGCAACCCAGGCATGTGCCCTCACTGGGAATCAAACCACGATCCTTTGTTTCACAGGCCCGCGCTCAATCCACCAAGCTACACCAGCCAGGGCAAAACACATTTACTAAACAATATTTGAAAGATATGCCCAGTGGTTTTACCTTATCTCATTTAATCCCTACAACAATCACGTGCAATGGGATTGTTTTTTCTATTTCTTACAGATGAGGAAAATGATGAGGCTCATGTTCAGAGAAATAGGGTGACTTAGCCAGAACCACACAGATTTGTAAGTGGCAAAGGTAGATTCCATTACAAGTACGTTGACCCCAAATCCCAACTTCTTTCCTCCGAGAGAGAATGGTCCTGTAAAATTAGTGTGAGCCCCAGAGGCTGCCTTGGTGAAAGCTATGGTGAGACCCAGGAAGAGGGAGAGTTCATCCTCCTGTCTTCTTTATCAGTATCCCCCTGCCTGTCCCACTGTGGGACAAGAAACAGAATGAAACTGAAGGACGGCTGCTTCCTAGCACTCACAAATTTGGTTCCTAATACAGCACATTTCTCTCTCCTTCAACTCACCGAAACAGCCAACTTTCTGCTTCAAAGAGAAAGGAAGTCCACTAAGGTGGCTGCCAATCATGAGCTCCACTTTTCCTCTTTCCTGAGAACCCTCAGATTAGGAAGCCAATCAGTGGGAGAAATGGGTGAAGGGGGCCAAAACAGTGTGGGGCGGGGGGCAGTGGGAAATTACTAACAAATACTCATGCAAAAAAACCCACAACAAAAGAAACAGTATAGACCAGAGAATATTATTTCTTGTTTTTTACACACCAATAGGGCCCAGGTCACCCTCCCGTCCAGTGCACATCAGACCCCACAGCCCTTCCCAGAGGACTGCGCAACATCTGCAAATGTACAAGGGCACTTTCCCATCTAGAGGATGCTAGAGGCATTTATAAGAAAGAAAAATCAAGTGATGACACAACCTCTACCCCACTTTGGTTGGTCAGCTGGTTGCCTTTATGTTCTAACCACTCTGTTCACCATATAAGCTCCAAAGTTCAAATGGCAAACATCCCTAATCACACCCCATCCCCACACCCCACCACCAGGCTGGAATAGTAATAAACAGTATTCCACATGCCTCTTACATGGTTGTGTTCAACACACTGGGGATGATTCTCTCTTTAAAGCTCCTCTGCCTCCAGCCAGACTCAAATGAAGGAGTGTGACTTGATTCACTTTACATCCCAGACTCCAGCACATAGTAAGGTATTCAGTGAATATGGGATGATGAATGGATAACTGCTCACCGAGTGCACCATTTGCATTTCTGCTTCCCTGCATTTTCTTCCTGCTGTTTCCATCACTAAATTATTCTTCCTTTTTTGCTACCATCAAGTATGAGCAAACTTCTTTCCTTACTAGATAAGAAGTCTTGGTCATTATTTATATAAACACTTATGTAAATTTCTCTTCTACGTAGTATATTCAGTGCTTTGTCCAGAGTTTCTCACATGATAAACTCACTAAAATAATAAATACCTCACTTCATTTTCCAGGGATGCTCCCCTAGCTGTTCTGAGCAACCTTTCACATATTAAATATTACTCAGCCTGGATTGATGGGAACTGAAGGAGAGGCTGATCTCAGGTTGTGAAGGGATTGGGCTCCAAAACTATGTTTATAAGTTGGTCTTCTCAAACACAAACTTTTTCCCATAGAAGCTCTTTTATAAATGATGGTTAGAGTTCTAGCCTAGTAGGTAATGTTCCACATTACTGACTCTAGACACAGGATTAATGAGCCCAGCCTTAGCTGTGTGTCCTCAAAGTAGGGACAAGAGAGGAAAGAAGAAAGAGAGGAGAATTTCCTCCCTGCACCCAAGCTTAGGACACCCAAGGGATCCCAATGCATCGAGTTTATTCCTATCTTTCAATGCCCTTGCGCTCAAGCGGAAACAAATATTTGCCTCTGCCCTAGTTTTCAGTTATGGAGTTCACCCAGGCTGCTTTTACTCTTTGAGATTTCTTTAACCTTGACATTTCCAGTTTTTTCCTAGGCAAAATCCAACTGATCTTAACTAGATATTAGGAGAACAACTAAGTAAATTAACCCACATTAAGGTACAAATGATTGCTAGCACATAAACCTTTAATGTAGCATTTAATTTTAATAGAGAATATTTGTTTACCTAAATGAATTTATACTTCTAATTTGGTGTAATTTTATTCATTATAATAGAATGAACTGAAAAATCAGCAAAGTGTAGGAAAATTCTTGGTGAGGTGGAAATAGGTCATACCTCTCTGAGAGCCTGGCCCTAGCTTCTATTAAAGTATTCCTTCTTTTTATGTTATGTTTTGGTAAACAACAGATTTCTTAAAGTGTTAAGGGCTTTTTTTGGTCTGTTTTGGTTTCATTTTGATTTTGGAAGCAGAATGTAAATTGATTTTATTAGCCCCATAGAAATTAGTCAATTGTCTGTACTGTCAGCCCTTAGGTTACATGTATTCATCCATTCACTTGTCCACTCACTCTCTTCTTCAGACACTTACCATGTGCGCCCTAGAATGTGGCGGGCCTACACTAGTAAACAGGCCCTACCCTCAAGCAGCTGGCAAACCACTGGAGAAGGCAGATATGTCAACAGACCATTATAATATAGTATTAAAACCTATACCCCAAATACCAAAGCTACTCTAAAAATGGAACAGCCAATTGCCCAGAAAATTGGGGAAGGCACTACAGGGGATGTGACATTTGCCTGTTGGTGAATACCAGTGCCCTCATGAATGAAAAGTGAAGAAAGAGATTTAGATTATGTAAGGCTAAGAAGTGCAAAAGGAGAAGTTAATGAGGACACGGAACCAAAAACTTGGATGGGCAGTTATTCTCCTGTAGGGCAGGCAAAATAACCACCAAAGAACTGCTTCCTTCACAGTGTTACCTCTTCAAATTTGGCTACGTCAATCTCATCTTTTTCACAGCAACACTTTGTGCCAAGGCGGATACTGCCTTAGGTATGTGTGTTCATCCAGCCCTCGGGATGCCACACAGCCACACAGCCTTCCTGGGCAGACAAGCAGTGTTTTATTCCTGTTTCTTTTCTTGCCCAGAACACTTTGCTACGAGGAGAATGCACAGCCAGGCTCACGTAGGGCCCTGTTCTTGGTGTAGGAACATATCTTCACCCAGCACTGCTGCTGTGCCTGGCCAACCTTGCCTGTGCCTAAAGCTGACTTTCACCGCAGAGGGTGCCTGTGCCACCTCCCGTGATGGGGCCCTCACAGCATTTTCAGCCTCGCTCCTGAGGGTTTTCTGATGGACTCTTAATCTAGAGCAGAATATGTTGATCTTCTAAATCACATATGTGAAGAGCTTAATTGTTGATTGTGTTAAATATTGGAGGAAATATTTGCAGAGGTGTTTATGGAGCTCTTTTGTAAACATCTGATTCTTCCCAGAATCCTAAAGAACTGCTGCTATCTCAAACCCCCACTAAAAACATGTTGATAATCCTGATTTAATTTAGTCATTTGACATCCTTAATATACAGATAGTTAATCATAAAGTTAACTCCAGAAATGGCTGGCGGGCACAAAAATTTGGAGCTTCAGACCCTTTTGCTAGGCAGAGTTGGAAGTTAACGAATGTGGTTATTGCCCGTAGCAGTCTGAAAACTCATAGAAAGAATGCTACTCCCCAAAGCTTCAAGTCCTCACCCTTATTCCCTCCTAAAACAGTTCCCACAGTGACCAGTCCCTCAGTAAGCTAGAGACAGCTCTTCTGACCACTTAAGGAGGATGCTAATACAGTGTATACCTAAGTAAAGATTGTGAGATGGAAGAAATGATTTTAAAAATAAGATACTGAAGTGTCACATTTCTGAGATTAAAGATAAATTAATAAGCCTTGCTTACCTCAGGAAAAACTCAAGCTTTCTGAGTAACTAATTAATTTTTAATTCTTTTGATACTTAGATTATATTTTTATTAATTTGGAAGCTAGAATTTACTTCTAGAAAAAACATAAAGGACCTACATAATTTTATTTATCTGGAGAATATTATCACTTCCCAGAAAAGCAGTATGCTCTAAAAATTAATTTAAAGGTATAATCTAGACTTCATTGGTTCAGTTTTTCTTTAGAAAATATGATCTAGTTTTTTTCTAAAATTAAATTTGAGTTACTCCACTTATGACTGAGAAATAAAACTTCATTTGTAATTGAAAGTTAATTTTTTCCTTTTCATTTTTATTTTCTCCAGGTACATCTGGCATTAGGGTCTGAGATTAATTAACCCACAAGGTCAATATGATCCTCAACTCTACTACTGAAGATGGTATTAAAAGAATCCAAGATGACTGTCCCAAAGCTGGAAGACACGATTACATATTTGTAATGATCCCTACCTTATACAGCATCATCTTTGTGGTGGGAATATTTGGAAACAGCTTGGTGGTGATTGTCATTTACTTTTATATGAAAATGAAGACTGTGGCCAGTGTTTTTCTTTTGAATTTAGCCCTGGCCGACTTATGCTTTTTACTGACTTTGCCATTATGGGCCGTCTACACTGCTATGGAATACCACTGGCCTTTTGGCAATTACCTATGTAAGATCGCTTCAGCCAGTGTCAGCTTCAACCTCTATGCCAGTGTGTTTCTGCTCACATGTCTAAGCATTGATCGTTACCTGGCTATCGTTCACCCAATGAAGTCCCGCCTCCGGCGCACAATGCTTGTGGCCAAAGTCACTTGCATCATTATTTGGCTACTGGCTGGCTTAGCCAGTTTGCCAACTGTAATCCACCGAAACGTATTTTTCATTGAGAACACCAATGTCACAGTTTGTGCTTTCCATTACGAGTCCCAGAATTCAACCATCCCCGTAGGGCTGGGCCTAACCAAGAATATACTGGGTTTCCTATTTCCTTTTCTGATCATTCTTACAAGTTACACTCTCATCTGGAAGGCTTTGAAGAAGGCTTATGAAATTCAGAAGAACAAGCCAAGAAATGATGATATTTTCAAAATAATCTTGGCAATTGTGCTTTTCTTTTTCTTTTCCTGGGTTCCCCATCAAATATTCACTTTCCTGGATGTTCTGATTCAGCTGGGCATCATACATGACTGTAAAATCACAGATATCGTTGATACCGCCATGCCCATCACTATTTGCATAGCTTATTTTAACAATTGTCTTAATCCTCTCTTCTATGGCTTTCTTGGGAAAAAATTTAAAAAATATTTTCTCCAGCTTCTGAAGTACATTCCCCCAAAGGCCAAATCCCACTCAAGTTTATCAACAAAAATGAGCACGCTTTCTTACCGCCCCTCGGATAATGGAAACTCATCCACCAAGAAGCCTCCCCCATGTGTTGAGGTTGAGTAACACACTTGAAACCCATCTGTGATGTAATCTTGTAGGAAAAGGAACAAGAGACACATTCCTCCACAGTACTTCCCTACCAAATAAGCATCAGCTATTTTTCAGAAGTTTAAGAAGAAAGTGAATTATGTGGACTGAAGTGACTTATGCAAAGCTCTGAACAAAAGCTTTTCCTTTGCAACAAAACAAAGCAAAGCTGCATTTGGCCACATTTTGCATTAGATAGATGATGGCTGGTCAAAGAACAGTGTCAGATACTGGATGCCTGTGTTGATTGGGGAAAATTTTACTGGTAGAAATGCCATCTCCCCAGTCTATTCTTGTTCTGCTATTTACAATTTCCACCTAAAAGTATTTAGAATATGTAAAACCTTTAGAGAAGCACCAGAAGATCAAGATTGCTCTCCCCAGTTTCCAAATGGCAGTAAAGCTTTTGTGCCTATTTAGCCATTAGTAACTGTGGTCCATTTGTACCTGCTACTGCACATCACATTTTGTACAAAGGCTTGCTAACCAGTGGTTGTCAAGTTTCAGAAACTAGTGAAATTCCATCAGTGTCTTATTGATTCACACTGCCAAAACATGCCAGCTAAATGGCTTATTTGTATAATGGTGTATAAAAGTTCCACTACTTATTATAAAGATGTTAACTCTGGTCCCAGGTTATAGGGTCTTCCTGGTCATTAGTTTCATTTCATATCTGAGAAGTATATATATTTTGTGGAAAAAAGATTATATATCGTAAAGTATGCCTTACTGTTTTAAAAAGTATTCTACATATATATGCGTATGTATATCTATATCTCTAAACTGTTGTTACTTGATTAAAAGCTGGTAAAGTTATATTTACATTAAAATAAAATAATTTTGTTGCAGTATATTTCATCTTCATTACTTAAAAGAGATATTGATTTATTTTTCACACAAGGCAACTGCGCATAAGTATGAACGTATTTCCATTTAAATTTTTATATAGCTGATGGTTTACTACTGTGAGTTATGGATGTTATATATCCTGCCACTGAAATAACAAAGAGTACATTTTATTCTCCTGCACAACATGGAATAAATACCTCATTTTGAATTTTTCAAAGTTGCTCATGTAACAAAAAGTCATTCCTTAGAACACCAAAGTAATACATTATCTTATTCATTTTAATAGGAATTTTCTAATTACATAGATGATTATGTAGAAAATTGATAAGATATAGAAAAGCATAAAAATATAGATTTTTTCACTCAAAAATCACCATTTTTAACACTTAGGTGCATTTTCTTTTACTTTCTTTGCATCCATCATATACACATGCATATACAAATCATGACATTGGAGCTATAATGTGTATAGTACTCTGTATACAGATTTTCCACTCAATGTCATAACAGTAGATTGCTACACCATTAAATATTTTCTAAAACATTGAAATAATTGCATAACATTACAAAATAATGACACATTTTAATGTAGTTAGCTAGTCCCCAAACTGAATCACTTAGATTTTTTTCTGATTTTTTTTGGTATCATAAATTACTCCATGATGAACATTCAAGTGCATAAATCTGATAAATTACTCATAATACATACACTCCTAGAAGTGGTACAACTGAGTACATAGCTATAAACTTTTTGATATTTTTAATACATATTGCAAATATATTTCAGGAAGCTTGAAGCAATTTACAATACCAGCAACTCTATGTGAACATATCTCACCTCAGTCCCAGCAGCATGAAATATTTACTAGATTTCAGCAGAAAAGGAAATTTTACCGTAAAGACCCAGGTGCCACAAGCAGGGAGGAAACTTCCCTGAAGAAAGGACTGTCACAGTTGCCTCATTGTTCTCCTTCGAGGCCATTGCTGCTCCTGGAGTCCACACAAGCCAGGCCAAGGTGCTCATCAGACTCACCAGTGACCGAAGGATGGAGATGGTGTATAAAGTGCCTGACGGGAGGTGGGGCAATGGGGCCATTCAGAGAGGCCTTGGTGGGCTGGGCAGAATCTAGACAAGGCAACCTATCACATTCGCTTCCTCAAGGGCAGAGTTATTTTGTGAATAAATGTGGTTACACATGTTTCATATTACTTTTCTTTCATATATTTTTTATTTCATTAGCATAATGCCAGCCACTAACTCCAAAGATCCTTTACAATTTTCACTAAAGATTGCCTTTAAAATATAAATTCTAGCTTCTCCCAAATTGTAGTAAACTTACTCTATTTGAAATCCTTCCAAGTCAGCTTTATGACAGTTCTTTATTATTCAGTTGTCTTCTTAATTCAAGAGATTACAAGTACTATAAACTTACTGTACCATTTGATAAGTTATAATTACTTATCAATACCATTACTTACCATTTGGTAAGTAATGGTATTCAGATACCTTCCAACTCATGTGAATGACATGTTCCAAGCCTTGTTTTCATTTTTATTTCATCAAATTATATTGTAATTTTTCCCCTCCCATTTTGTGAAAAATAGATATTTGTAACTTCAGCGATTAATTTTGCAAGATGAATATTGAAGTTGAGACTCTACTTACCAAAATTATAGAATGGGATTTTATTCTTCATGAAAATATTTGGAGGTTAGGTGGACTTCTTATTTTTTGGAATATTTTAAAATTTAGGCAGAAATGAATATTTACTGTAAAGATCTAGGTACCCAACAGAACTCAAAGGAAATATGTATATTTCAATTTGCATTCCAACTCTTGTTTTCCCCATGAAGGATTCATCTTTTCAGTCGATAATTCATTTACTCATTGATGCTATGAGTTTTGTATTACCTACCTGTGCTAGAAAACTAGAGTTGTGTAACATATACCTTAGAATATATATTTTAATCATTTCCATCAGCTGCTGTGGGCAGTATGAAAGAGAACCAAGTCAGAAGAATCTTGACTGCCAAGCCATGGAAAGGCTCACAGAGATTTGATATCACGGACTCTCAGTTTTGTAACTCTGTACTGGGGCAGTGTTTTCCCAGCAATATGTGCTAAGCTGGGCAACCAGAGAGGAGAAGATATACTCAGACAGGTACCCAAATTGATGAGTGAAGAAAACAAGTCCCAGGGAATTTTGGATGCTGGCACAGAAAGTGAGATCCTTGAGGGTAGAGAAGAAAGTAAACCAGAGGCAGATGAGATACAGAGAGACTTTGGAGTGGACAGCAGCCCCATGTTGCCTCCATGGCCAAGGTGTAAACTCCATGAGAGAGCTTCATGTAGATGGTTAGGGTCCTGGGGCCATGTTGGAGCCACTGAACCCAGAACAACCAGAAGAATAAGGAACCTAATTGTCAGAAAGAGAAACAAGCTATATAAACAGTAGACAACATGATATGGGCCAAGACTCAACCATATAATATTCATATGTTTCAGACACATGGTGGGTGAGAAGCGGTCTTTTGCAATACCATACTGGAGGCATTGATGAAGCTGAAGATTCAGTTACCTCTGTGCTGTAAACCTGAAACTAATACAAAATAGTGTTGATTCCAAACTATAATAAAAAATAAAACAATGTTAAGAAATAATAAATGTAAAGGAAATAAGGAAATGGAAGAGGTGAAATATTGGAATTAATGATGCAAGTCATTATTTCCAAAATTTAAAATATAATATCTGTAATTACTCCACTCTTGTCTAATATTTATGTTGTGGACATTTATGGAACTATCTGCACAGTGTCCCTTACCGTGGGAACTTTCTACCTTACCCAAGGAAAGGACTGCCATTTTCCTGTGTACCCTTATCCCCATGCCAGTAATTGGTCTGGCAATAAATCAGATTTCCCCTAAGTATTTTTGAATAGATACTAGTGCGAGTGAAATTTACACTAAAGGCAAGAAAACTCTAGCAATATTTGTATTCTTCATTTTACTTATGGCTGATATCCAGCTGAATTCTTGCCCACCTCATACTTTGAAACCAGCACCCATGTCTTACTCCAATCAAGGGATAGAATATAATGATCTATACCTGAGATCTGAGTGTATTCTTTCCTGCTTAACCAATGAGAATTTCCCTTCTGAAGTCGCCAGCACATCACCCATGGGCCATCCAGCAGGAACAATACCAGTCTGGGGCCCAAAATATCTTGGTTTCTATCTTAATAAGAAGCCCTGTGGACTGTCCCATTTTCATGTGTCCTATTATGAGAGGGTGATGACCAGGACATCCAGTAATGTGTGTGTTAAAGGAGAAGAGTTTTGATGATGTAGAAGGACCTCTAGTTGGATGGGTTTAAGAAGAGAGACCACAGTATCCACTATTGTAAATTATTATAAACTGAGATTTCCCCCTGAGGTGACTCACTGCTAAAAAACACTCTTCTCTTGCCCAAGAAATTATAATAAATATGATTTGGACTATGAAATAATAAATAGAGGAAATGAGCACTCGACACCACCAAAAAGCTCAGATACATGGCCTGCAGCTGCCCCAAATTTCCCCTCTCTCCATGACCTGGATGTTTTTTTAGATCTCCCAGAGGGTGCCAACAAAGCACCCTACCCTGCCTAAATCCAGCAGAAAAGTCCTTTGTTCAAGAAATCCACCTACCCTACTTGAGAAATGAGGTAACTAAAGTCCAAAAAATGAATTTGGACAATCAGAAAGAACCAGAATAAATTAGATTATTGTCTTTTTCAAGACAGTATCTTAGAATGAGAGAATTTAGCTTAATGTTTAATTCTAAATCATTCATATACAAAGAAGCTTCATATCATAACCCTTTAAGAATTCAAACACCCTGAGATTTGCCCTTTGAGCAGCATGATTGGAAAATATTTATCTTTGTGCACGAGATGTAAATTTGATGAATAATGATGTTCATTTTGAAACTATTAAAAGCCAGTTTACTTTTATGATTACTATGCTTTGAATTCAAAATGATGATGAGCCATACATGCCCCTGGGCCCATTTCTTGATTCTTTCAATGTCTTTTAAGCTTCTTTTGAAAAACTGAACAAGATGAAAAATAGGAATATATCTCACAGAACTTCCTTTCCAAGCCTGATAAACTTCTGCTATGCCATATTGGCACACACAGTTGATAATGATAATTGTCATAAAATAAGCTTCAATTCTCCAAAATGGCAGTTAGAAAGCAGGATGGGTGGTGTTAACCGACAGGGAGTAGCCCTCATAGGGTTCATCCCTGAACTCATAGAGTTCATCACTGAAAAGTGACCTCCATATATGCAGACCCCTGAGGAGATGAGCTGTGAATCAGCCCTTTTGACTAATGCATTCTCTTAGCTATTGCTGTTACAGAGAAGTTTCTAAATAGTACTCAATGGATACAAACCAAAGTATATTAGCTAGAAGATACTAGAGCACTTCTCTAAATCTGCACCTCAATATCAGTCATCGGAGATATTCAACACACACACACACACAGAGAAAGAATCTCTAAGGAAATAATCTGATGCCTTTACAAATAAGTAACTGCCTTTCTCATTTATTCATGTAGCAAGTAGAAAATAGAAGGAAAAAAAAACCCTATCACTGATGGATCACATTTACAACTGTTTCTTGAGTCTCCCGATCTGTCCCATCTTCTTCCCGAAAGAGCCCCCTTATTTCCATTTAGGTGCCCGCCCTTCCCACATTTAGTGCAGAGTCTGGATAGGGTTCTGCCCCCATTGCCACCACATCCAACGGGGGATGTGGGAAGACCTAAACAAATTGGCCCATTGTATTCCCTTGACTGCAAGGTGATGAGCACAAAACATAAATGGACCCAATTAAAATAAATTTTCTGATTTTGCCAAGAACTATCAGACAAAAGGTTTATTCTTTCTCATTAGAATATGAGTGGATTTGAAAGCAGTGGCAGGCCTTTTGGTTACTCCAAAGGGAGAAGCAAGAATTTTCTGGCATTTTTACAGGAAGTATAAGAATAAACCAATATATGAAACCAACATAGTAAAAGGCTGGACCAAAAAATGGAAAGGGCTGAGTCCTTGTGACACTGGGTGAGATATAACTTTGTGCCCAAAGTGAGCAGGACCTTCCAGACTTCTCTTTTAACTTATGCCAGTCAAGAATGAGTTTTCTGTCAAAATCATCCACTAAACTCCCATCTTTACTAAATCATTATAGTGACCATTTATCAAATTCTCACTATAGTACAGCCACCCTGTTCTCTGCTTCTATGAATTATATTATTTAATTCTCACAATGACCAATCTTGTCAGTTCTATTATTATTCAATGATACAAAAAGAAACTTAGAGAGTTTAAATAATTGGCCCAAGGTAACGGACAAATGGCAGAGCTGAAATTTGAACCCAAGCATTCAAACTCCATAACCTGCACTCTTGTTTAATTCTAATGTCTCTACCTCCACAAAAACCATGCCACAAACTATGAATCATGCAGGCACCTTCCAATATGTTGTCTATATTTATTTATTCAAAATCAACATGAGTAATATTTTACTTTGTCTTAAACTCATACTTACAAAGTTTCAAGATAGAATTTCAAGAGTCTTTGTCCTTCAGAGTTAATCTCTTTAATAGAAAATACTAATTTGACCTTACACAGCATAGCACTGAATTTTACATTTATTGTAATTTGATTCTGGATGAGCTTTTATTGGGTCTAGCAAATAAACAGGCTACAATTGTTAACTGTCACAGTAATTAGTTCAATACTCCGGTCCTTTCCACAGCTAAGAATTCAGATAGTATTTACTAAATGAAAGGGGGCATGAAATTACAAAATTAATTTTCATGTCAAATTTTAGCTTTCTACAACCTAATGGGGTGATGTTCTTTTGAAAAATATTGTGAAGAAGCTACATTACATTCTGAGACTGATTTCTTTTTAAGATATACAATTAAGATTTGGCAATAAATTTAGATGAAGGATATACCTGGAATAACCCCAATGTTCATAGCAGCACAATTTATAATAGCCAAGTGCTAGAAGCAACCTAGGTGCCCATCAGTAAATGAGTGGATCAAAAAACTATGGTACATTTACACAATGAAATTCTGTGCAGCAGAAAGAAAGAAGGAGCTCCTACCCTTTGGGACAGCATGGATGGAACTGGAAAGCATTATGCTGAGTGAAATAAGGCAGGTGGTGAAAGACAAATACCATATGATTTCACCTTTAACAGGAAGGAACCTAAACAACAAAACAAACAAACAAGCAAAATATAACCAAAGACATTGAAATAAAGAACAGGCTGATGGTGTCCAGAGAAGAGAGAGGAGGGAATTTCAGGGGAAAAGAGGAAGGGTTTACAAGAACAATTACTAAACACAAATGGACAAAAACTAGGGGGGTTGAAATGGGAGGGAGCAGGAAAGGGCTGGGTGGGTGGGCTGGGATGGGAGTAAAAGACAGAAAACTGTACTTGAACAACAATTAAAATTAAAAATTAAAAAAAGAATATACATGGAATAATGAAAACAGAACTGTGATTTATTTGAACTGTGCCCAGAGACCAGAAGGATAAAGGTGGTAAGATCAAGGCCAAGAGTTTTACGGACAGTTCCAGCAGCATCATTACTAATCTCCAGAAAAAGGGTGCTACTGTTGAAGACCAAGAAAGTAAGAAGTGTTGCAGCAAAACAGGCAAAATATTCTCCCCACTATGCCTTTAGCTTCTGGATTCAGAACAGGCAGAAAAGAGTGGCTGCCCATGCAACATGAAAAAATAAGGTGATTTGGTCATGAGCTAAGAGAATGACCATGACATTGTGAAAGTTCCAGCAACCAAAATGAATCAGAAACTAGTGATGAGGCCTATCCAAATGACAAAGTTGGGCACAGAAGGACCTCAGTGATTCTCAAATGGGGACAACTTTGCTCCCAGAGGATATATGGCAATGTTTGGAGACATTTTTTGTTGTCATATCTTTGGGGAGGCACACACTACTGATATCCCATGGGTAGAGGCCAGGATACTGCTAAACATCATACAATGCACAGGACATTTCACACAGAAAAAGAATTATCTAGTTCAACATGTCCTTAGTGCCAGGGTTGAGGATACCTGAGGTTGAGAAGGAAGGAAAGAACACCATTTGAGCAGTGTGAGATAGGGCCATGCATAGTGGGAAATAAGAAGGTGTGACTTTCCCAATTTTTATGACCTATTAAGTTCCTCTTCCTCCCCTCTTTTTTCTGTGCTCCCACTCACCTTCTCAAATTGCACTGCATGTGAACTTCATTCAAATGATCTATTTCATGGGTAAATTGTATGCAAAAGAGCAGTGTCATTTCCAGGACCAAGTAGGCAAATTTATTAAGCTCGTGCAAAAAGTTGCATATATAAATTCACTCAAAAATGTTAGGTGAAAAACACAGCTGGTAGCATGATGAAATGCTGAATGATCGCACCCCAACTTCCATGGGAGATGAGGTGAAGGCAGGGGTCACACTGAGCTAATCCTGAGAAAACACTAAGGGCAGAAATGGACCACATGGGCAGGGCAGTGCAGTGGGCCACTCCAATCCGCACACTCTATAGTATTTCTGGCATTTGATAGGATTCTAATAAAAATTTTTATTGAACTAAATCAAACATATATTTTATTTTTATTATAAATATTTCCATAGAGGATAAGAGCAGCTTCCAATGAAGAACATATTAAACAAGGTAATATAATAGAAATTTTTTAAAAGGTCAGCAGAAAAGAAGAAGCGAAGCCACTGACAATGCCCGCTAAAAGCTGTTGTGGCTGAAATGAAAAAACACATCACCACGCATCCTGTTTTTATCAAAGCAAGAGCAGATAAGGACCCCAAATGGAGCAGCCTTCTCGACACTCTATTCCTAAAGGAATTTCTCACCTAGGATTGTAGATAGAGATGTAGAGTCCCATGGTGGGTCCTCTTTAAGCAACGTTTTTCATTTAGGCTTGATTCTTTTCTGGTTGCTTTAGTAACGTTCTTCTGTAAATGCCAAGAGCATGGCACCACCAGTTCAACAAAGGTGGTGATGTGAGGGTGCCCAGTACTCTGATGTGAACATCATCCAAAGGTGTACTTGATAAGAGGAGTGATGTATTTGTGATATCAGTGGGACCTCTGGGTCCACTGAAGCCTAAATGAGATCATCTCAAACTCCCTGAAAAAGTCCAAGACCTCCAGAATTTCTTGCAGGTTCACATTCCCATGGTCTAATTCTAGCCATCCATCTGTAACCCCGTTCAGTGTAGAGGTTATCTCACCATTCCACGCAGGCCTCGGAGCATCCCTGTTCCATGTGATACTAGTGGGAAACATCACATGCTCACACACACATCACATTCATAAGCTGTGGGGGTGACTTTCCTCGCAAGTCCCCCCAGTTGCCACAATGAAGAGTAAATATGACAGAGACATGATGTGATCTGTTTAGGGAGGAGAAGTGAGCAGTGGCCAGTTTCACAGTGGGGAAAGGCCAGCAGCTGCCAGTTTCTCTGAGGAGAAAAAGGCCTTGAGCCCCCTCCTCCAGGACTTTTATTAGGTTGTAATACACAGAAATACAGGGCAGCAAGGATCAAACAGTAGATAACATTTCAAAGAAATCTGAGGGCTTACTATGAGTCATTCTGTCAGGAACAGAGTTTTAGGGTTTCCTGCTCAAACCCTTAACATATGACAAAGGTACTCTTAGCAGAGCAGATTTCACAGGTTTACCAGGAAGTCCTTGTGGTGTCAGATTTTTCCCCAGGACATGCTCTAGCAAGGCAAGGAGTTGCACCTCTCCCCAACAGGTATTCAGGCTTAAGGGGATTAGAGCCAGGAAGTGCTTCTCTCAGAGAACATGGGGACTCAGACTATGTCAAAGCCGGCGGGGGGTTGGGGGGGTTGTCCATTGCTCTTTGTTGCAGCCCCCCCCCCCAGTCCTTCCATGAAGGCCTCCCAAGTGATCAGTCTGGCTTAGGTTGCCCCCCCGCTGTGAGGGGTCTTACCTGTCATTGACTTCCAACCAAGCTTTGGGGGCAGGGAGAGGAAACTGAGGCAGCATTTGCTACCAGAGACAAGCTTTGTCTCCTTTGGCTCCCAGACCCAAAGGTCGTCTCTTGGCCTTAGCCACAAGGGGTCAAGATACAGTTCCTAGAACCAGGCGGAGAGGGCTACAACAATAAGCATTCAGGGATACCCATGAACCAAAAAGTTCTCCATTCCTCCAGACATCTCTCTCTAGACTCCAAGCAGTCCCCAGTTGCACCCCATTCATGCATCATCCCCTCCTTCTTTGCACCCCTTCCTCTTTTATCACAACCTTCCTTAGGGAAGTAAACCCAGGTTCTCTTATAAAGCAGCCTGGTCATTCATCTCATTACCTTCCCCACTGCTGAATATCAGCCGTACTTGAGGCAGGGACTCATCTCCTCCCCCATGCAGATTATCAGGATATTTCCCTGGAGAAATTTCAATGCACACACTACTCATATAAAGAAATATTCACCCTGTTACTGACAGTTCAGTGGTTCTTGAACTGTAATACTAGTCCTAATGGTGGAAAGCAAAAAAATTTATCAGGGAATGGAGGGTCTCATAATTTGATTTATACTCAGGAGTCATGTGCTATCAATCCTCGTGTTTTTCTGCCAGTCTGATCTGTCACTTCCTGCTGCTCCTCCTTGCCTACTCCCCACTGCTTTGTGTATGGGAGGGCCCCCATGATCTCCGTGAACATCCATTCATGAAGGCACTCCCATGGGGTTCGTCTGACGGATTTTTGAGTGGGACCACCTCTCAACGTTTTTTCTCCTTATATTCATTTTATATTTCATTGGGCTTAGTTTTTAAGAAGTTCTCATATTCTGTAGTTATTTGAAAGTTTTAATACAATATTATTTTTATTTTTAGGTATACATCATTATGTAGTTAATATGTATAAGTACACATTATAAGTGATAATTTTCTCTACACATGCAAGCATAAAAAGTATTGATGTTAATGTAACTTCACATTAAAAAAAAATAATGATAGGTGATTCATTTCACTGAAGGTAAAGATTAATTTTTGTTCAGTTGAACCCTATGTTCTTTTCATAACCTTCCTGGCTAATCACTTACCAAATTTCTTACTTTTATAAATTTATCTTCTCCTGGCCATTGTCTAGGTGGGTTTCGGTTCCTTCAGGAAAACTCTAATAAAGTTTCATGTGTTACCAGTTTTAGGAAAGAAAATGTCATTGGATAATGTTCTCCTGCAACCCCCTCATTTTACAGATGGCGACACAAAGGCCCTGAAGGGTGAATTAAATCCTCCTTGAGGCTTTTCTGCCTTCACACAGGGCAATGCCTCACAAGGAAGGAACTTCAGGAGTGGAATTTTGACTCTTAAATATCAGAAAGTGAGGAAAGAACTTTGGAGCGAAAGATGTTTCTTAGGACTGTTAGAATCACACCATAGGTCAACTCTGATCATAGAAAAAGCAATTAAAGGAAAGGATAAGTCACTCCCCAGGGAATCTGGGAAAGGGGAGAAGGGAAGATAGGTTTGCAGGTAATTAGGAAGAAGAAGCCTAGGTTCATGTGAAAGCTGCTCTAATAAGCCAAACCCAGCTCCGTAGCAGTCTGTCCTCATTAGTTCATAGAGACAACTTCCAAGTGCCCCCAGGAATCACAACTGCCAGCTCCTGAGACACTCAACCTGCAAAGCAAAGGGCCAGGGGCAGAGAGGAATCCTCTGCTGCTTTAGAAGTGTTGGATTCTAGAGTAGTGCTTCTCACACTTAAAAGTGGGGATCCAGTACAGAAGGTCAGAGTTCAGCTAGAGCTTGAACTCTAATCTCCCAAGTCTTAGGAATGTGAGCCTTGTGCTCCCACCTGGGAAGCATGTCCTAGAAGTGAGAGCTGTCCTGAAATGAACCTTGGGGAGCTTCTGCTCAAAACTTGAGTTTTTGACTTCTGATATGGTGACTATTTATGAAATATCATTTAGGCTGTTTGAGAAGAATAACAGAAATTCAAAATACTAAAAACATTCAAACCGGAAAGCACTTCCAGACCCCCACTCAAGGTTGCTACGACTGCTCCCACACTGATTCTAGGGTTTCTCTAATACTGCTCTCAGCCACCAACCTCTCTGAAAGGTCTGTGGCTCCGACCTTGCCATTTAATTTGGTATTGCTCTGAGAAACAAACTGCAATTTCTTGGCCTTTTGAACGACAATGCTCAGACTTCGTGTAGATTCTCAGACGGCGTCTGTGCAGCGATGCACAATCTCAGGCAGACTGTCTATTTAAAGATGGAGAGGGAGAGCCTTTATATCTGTTTCAGGGTTTTATCTTCTCTCAAATGCATATGCGTACACAGCAAGCAAGCAACAATACCACACTTCCCTGGTCATTGAATATCCTGCAGTGTGCTTCTTAATTAACACCAGCATCTCAGACATGATTGCTTAAGTGCCAAAAACCTGGCCCGCTTAATGGCCAATCAGAGAACTACATTATCATTAAATCCATTTGGAGCTACATTTTTTTTCCTGAGGTGAATATGTTAAGCTCTTAATATTCTTTTTGTTTTCTATCCAGTGTATTTTTTTTAAATACTGCTTCTTTTTTCGAGCATCACAACTTCCGTTTCACTTTTGTCATCAGATTTAGCCCCACGTTATAAAATTTTATTATGGTTTTGTTGGTGGTGGCAGTGTTTTTTTTCATCTAGAATTTGTTGCAATGCTGGGGATTAAGGAATAATTTGAGTGAACGACACATACAGTGTTGCCTAGTAACACAGGCAGATCTGCACAAAGCCATAAATTGCAAAATTTCATAGCAGCATAAAAACTTTTACTGGCACTTAAGCATATTTTTCCCTGATTGAAGCAGAATTCATGCAACAATTACAACCATATGACAAAAGCTGGTAATGATTAGCCTTCAAGAGCGGCTGTTATTTCCTGACAGTTCCAAAGCTGTTTTTGTTTGTTTCGGGAAAGAAAGCATCGAATCCTTGATGGCCCAGCCTCACTCAGAAGGCAGAATCCAGCCTGGTAATTAGGCAATGCCAGCATTCGAGTACAGCTCCCAGTGAAGAATAGAAAGTTTTGTAATAATTTATAATTCTAATTAATTCGTGTCAACCTAAACCAGTTCACCTACACCCACAGGCACTTCAGAGGGCAGCCCCCCCACTACACGATACGAAGGTGGAAACACAGGACTCTGCCATGGGACAAACATGCCTTCGACCACCATGAAGGAAGGGACTTCACGGAAATAGAAGCAGAAAGGCGGAAAGGTTTTCGTGTATTGTAGCAAATACCTTAAAGAGCGATTTAAAGATATCTTCAATGTTTATACTTATCGAAATAAAAATTACAACATAACTGTTGTTAAAGAGTCCAGGGAAAATGATTTTCAAAAATGAATTCAAGGTAGCTTGTTAAGTAATACCCCTCAGGCAGCCCCCGAAAATATAAGTTTGTGAAAATAGTAATTTATCATTCCCCGACACACACACACACACACACACAAACACAGAGAAGGAGTGTTCTGCTGACTGGATACTGGGTGATTTCCTCTGACAAACACATGTTTCTACGACCGGATTCACCAATGTCAAGGGATTCAAACTACAGCTCAAGGAAATTAAGAAATAAATGCTTTGATCCTTTCATAAACTCTTCATTCTTCCAGCTCTGGCCTGAATAAAAATTTAATATGCAATGCAGGCACAAAAGAATGCATTGTGAAACACATGGGGAAACTTGTACATTCACGCTTAGCTTTTCCATCGATTTTGTGAATGAGCCTCCTGGTATACATTTCGAAAAGTTCTGATTTACTTTCACTGGAGCCTGAAAATGTAAAACTTCTGGTTTGATTTCTCAAAATCCCCCCAATGCAACATAGCTACAACAAGAGAGCTATGCAAAGACCCAGCTGCTACCAGAGGAAATAGAACAGGCTGGCACTGAAAGCAAAGGTGGACATCTAAAAACAAAATAAAACCAGGAAAGGGGCTCCATCCAATCCAACATACGAAGCCTGGGAAAGCCCATCTTCACACCACGGAAGTAACATTTGCAGTGAATAGAAGTGGCCTAGGAGTATTATGAGCTCACAACTCAGTGACTGTGGAACCTTAAGCAAGTTGCTTAGCCTCCTTGAGTCCCGGTTTCCTCCTAACAGCTCCAAGATCCTATAACTAAATGCTTCCATCAATCTACAAGTCCCCGTAGCTTTCTACCCTGTCATTTTACTATAAGAAAACCAGAAGTCAGAGATGAGAAACCAAAACTAGGTATAAGTCACATTCATTGAGGTGCAACATGCTTTCCAAATATACAGCTTCATGTTACAAAATGAGACCTGTGTAATCACTTAGTGTGCTAAGTGCATAGCGGACGCTCAGCAAAAAGTCACTCTCCACTCCTGCCCCTCCCATACACACATAAACCTCCAAACATGCTTTGCTGTTTGCCCTCCTTTATGGAGTGAGCTTCTGTGATTGAGTGTCAATTATGAAAACTCAACACAACAAGTCTGAAAACTTATTTGGAAAGTGGAAGTGCATTGCCTAGCTTATGTATAGATGAGTGACAGTACAGTCACTAATTTCTGATTAAATTTTAAGGCTGAACTACTTAGATATTTTGAAAATTAGTTGACATTTATCAGATAAATCCTAATGATAAATGAAATATGTTTTCTACACAGTGTTCGAAAGTAAAAATAGTCATCAAATTCTTGAATGATCATTAAATGAATTAGCTAAATTATGAATATTTTACATCTTATTAAAATGAATAATTCATTCTGAAAAGAGGCTACAGAACATGGATTCAATACTGCACCAAAGCAGAGAGAAGCATAAGGAGAGTAACAAAACCTTGGAGAGTCCTTCCACCATCGGCTTAAGAAGAAAACAAATAGGTTTATCAAATTGCTGCTCATCTATTGTTACCCAGAATGAAATAAAACATACAGATTCTGTTAAACATATTTTCTAAAATATATTACTTCAATTTTCCAAGAACTTCTCAAGGATGACTACTGTGCAATCTTCAATAACTAAGGTAAGAATTTTAAATTTTGTGGGTTATCAGTCTTATGTAAATTTTGTAGATACTAAGTTAATCAACATTAATTTTGTAGATTCTAAGTTCATCAATTTAAACAGCGCAGTACACAAATGTAATGTATTATGACATTAAAAGTCTGTGGCCCAAAACCAACAGGCATAAAATTCTTTGAACGTGTTTTTATTAAAAGAAAAAAAAAAACTCATCCTATCTCTCAACCTCATAGCTTAAAAAGGTCTATGTAGCCAAAATTGAGGGAATCCAAGTTCTTAACAACTAAAAGGGACATTCCAAATACATTATTCTCTTATCTACAATGTTATTTCATTTCCAAAGGAATGGAGTAGTTATGCCTTTTATTTTGTTTAAAACATTTCTGTTTGGGATCTTCCCATTTATATGAATGATGTCAGATGCACAAATTGCCTAATGCAAGAGATTTAAAGGTTTGAAGAGAGCCAGCTTTGCTACATGTATACCTGAAAGAAGAAAGCTGTTGAAATAACTCTTTAAACAAGGTGCGACAGACAGTATCTTTATCACCCTTTATTGTAATATTTTAAAGCAAGAACAATTAAAGGTAGATAATAACAGGGAGTAAAGTAAAGCATGAGATTTGTTTTGTTTTCTTTTTACTTGAAATAGTGGCTTTCTATAATCTCATGAAAGACTAGAAAGTAGATTTCAAGTTAAAGACACCAAAAGTAAAGTAGGCCCATGTCCACTGCATCTATTTTCAATTATTGAAACACACAGTCCTCAAGCAGCCAGAGTCAGCCAGAATTGTCTGAGACCCAGGATCATAATGAAAATATCTTGTAGTAAATTGTTTTCCCCATAGGTTTAAATGCAAAATAAGAGCCCAACTTTTTATTACTCATTAAATAAAATGTGCAGTCTTTTTCCCCTTTTAAGGTCAAGTATGCAGTATTTCGGAAAACAAACCATAAAAACATGATTAGAAAGAACAGAGGAAGTCATTATTTTCTCCAGTCATAAAGAATGCGGCATCATTCTATCAATCTAATGTATCTTTATAACGGCAGTGGCAGCATGTGGCGGTGCTGAAACTGCAAATGCAGCATTTAAGAAAAAGCTTGGATTAAAAGAGCACCATGATGAACAGGAATATATCCACATGGATCAGATTATTTTTATAAATTCCATTTCCTTCCCAGACACCCACTTAGCATTATATATTGTCATATCATCTACCCACATGGAAATAATCATTCATCAAGCCAAAAATCATAAAGAAATTCAAATGTACGTAGTTAATGCTAATGGGGAAGGAGTCCACATTGTGCTATATGGGGTAGGAAACAAAGATATCTGTGAAATCGGTGTAGAAAATGTTGAGCCTGAGTTGACAAATGTATATGACATCTCTTGATTTACTTTGCTTTCTTGGAAATATTTATAACTCAAAAACTGAAGATGGTAGGATGTACCTTCTCAGTGTTACCATCAGGACAGATTTCGTGTGAAAGCTGATCACAACAGCAAACATTTCAGTGTGGAGCCTTTGCAAAGCACAACTTCACTGTGAAGATCATTCCAACAGAGTGTCAGTTTTCAGCAACAGCTGCTAGCTATCTGTCATATTCAAGACATTTATGCTTTCGGTAGACTCAGCTAGAGGCAGCTGTATCAACTTGAAACCAATTTGAAAAACATATTTAGGAAAGTAAAGGAAATGACCTGTTACATTATAAACACACCATGTTGGACCTGAAATGCTTACCAGTCCAGCTTTATCAGGTGATATTACCTAGGAGGGGATAAATTTTTAAATCACTGTTCAGGCTGAGAATGTTTCAGGACTTAGTCATGGCTTCCATTTGTAATTTGTCTTTCTCTGAATGATGTGTGGCATTTTTTTTTTGCCAGCCCTGGTTCCCCATGAAATGAAAAAAGAAGGAAAATACTACCAACAGCTTCACTGTATACAATGCTTACCGAGCAAAAATCATTCTAATTGAGAGACAGCATAATACAATTGAGAGATTCTGAAAAATCTTTATGAGAGGACTTTTTGTTTCTTTGTTTCGTTGTTTGGTTTTTTGTTGTTATTTGGGTTTTTGTTGTCCTGGTCTCTTTTGTAGAGAAGGGCAATGGTGCAACGTAGTCTCATATGCTAACATGAATTAGGAAAGTTTCCTCTGTGCAGGCCAGTTTGTTTATCATCCCAACAGTTTGTTAATGTAATGAATGAGATAAATAGTCTACACGAGAAATAAAACTGACCTCATGTAGAGGCTAAGGAAACTGTCAGGCCCTGCTTGTTACTGAAAACTCAGCAGAAACCTACACAGAATAATTGGAAGGAGGCCAAAGGCACAGATGCTGAATAAACTGGAGATTCTCCTTTAGGCTTCAGTTTCTTTCTTTCTTTTTTTTTTTTCCTGCACATTTCATAGTTAAGGCCCAGGATTTGGCTAGGCACTGCTAAGGAAGAATGTTGAGCTCATCAGAAAAATTGGCATAAAAGGAACCAAGGTTTATTATTTTTAAAAAGATTTTTTCTTACACACTTAAGCTAGATGTTCACCAGACTCAAAGTTGGTGGCCAGACTGAAAACTTGAACACTTATGTTTTCAGTTTGTTTGTTTGTTTTTTGAACAAAATGCACCCGTTCATGTGACAAGTTGGAACTATTAACAAGATGAATCCTACTTCAAAACAAATTAAGAAGATCAGAGTTCCAACTCTCCTTTTGAGCCATTTGCGGTTCATAGATTAGCAACTCATTTTAAAGGGAAGATGCAAATGAGCAGATAGGACTCCAGGTAAGCGTCTAGGTCCATAAAAATGTGTTTGTGCACACACCGAGAAGGACTCTGCTTGCCCACTTCACGTCTCCAGCCATTCACTCAGCACCTACTTTTAGGCAAGTAGCCAAGGGCTGAAATCTACATGTAAAACAGCCAGTTCTGTTAACAATCCTCTGTGCTGAGTAAATCAGTGCTTTCATTTTGTATAAGATGATAGTCCAACGTAAAAAATCTTGTAGCTTCAGTAGATAGTTGTCATATTGTGCATTTTGTTGGCATAAATATTGTTCTCATGTGCCTCAAAAGCTACTGGCATCTGATTCCTCATGTTAAGTTGATATTGAAGTTAAATGAAACACACCTTCAAAGCCTGATTCAATGTTCAGAGTGGCTGATATATGCAAACAAAGCTGAAGACTGAAGAAAAGAAGGCTCTAAGTACTTGAACTCTTCCTCTCTCTTTGTCAATGACAAAGTTAGATTACAGAAGTAGACATGAATTTATTCATTCCTTTGTTAACAAATTCACTAAAAGGCACTGGAGAGAAAGGAGAGATTTTATTCAAGAAAATGGTTTCCAAACTCAAAAAACCAAATATGTGCTCCTTGGAGACAAAAGGGAGACCATCTTTTGCAGAAAAAGTTTCCGCCCAAATTTTCCCACCAAGGTCCATTTAATACAAATGTAGTCTTCAACTACAAAGAGTTGGGATCTGTTGATGAATATGCAAATAAGGGTACATTCTGTGCACTTTTGATTGGTCAGGGCAAGATACAGTCTATTGGTTGAGCGGTAGTATGATGATGACTAAACAAGGAACTTCCCTGCAGTTTCTAGACTCAGATAAGGCAAACATGCAAGGCATAGTGCAGAAAGCTGGGAGTTCACTCTGGTTTTTCTTGGTATGCAGAGTATATGAGAGGCCCTGCCTGGTCAATAAAGAGCTTTTAGACTCTAATTTTGAAATTGTGCCAGTTAACCACAAGGAATCTGTCTTAATATTAAATCCTTCTTGGAGTTCACATTAGATCAGTTCTTTCTGGGATTCCCACATTCAACAAATGTTTTTGAGCACTTGACACTGTTAAAATTGATGGACACACAGCTTCTAAGAAACATTTTAAAAATGTTTCAACTTCTACAATCACAGAAATTACATTCTAGAAAAAGAAGATAATGAATAAGATAGATAAGTAAAATCGGTAGAATATAAGAAATAAAATACACAGAACATCTAGGTGATAGGTGTAATGGGTAGAAAAATAAAGCAGAGAAAAGGATAATAATTTCCTGGTTTAGAGGAAGGGGCAAATATTCAGTTGAAAATAAGGGACTATCAGCAAAGACCTCTTTGTGATGGCGCCCTTGAGCAAAGCGGATGAGAAGTCAGCCATAGTAATATCTGGGAGAAGAGCATTCCAGACAGAAAGAATGTCAAACAAAAAGTGTGGAGAATGTGAAGATTTTATAGTGTAAGGCCTGTACTCCAGGTAGCATCACTGTAGATAATTGTCTGGATTCATTCAGAGGCAAAGAGATTTATACTTCTACAGAAATATAAACTATTTTATATATAGTACATAAGATTTCATGTGTGTTATCTTTATAGAATACAAGGGAGAATGGTGAGTTCAGGATGACTTGCCAAACTCCCTCACTTTTAGGTCAGAGAAGACTGGCTAGGAGAAATTACCATATTTCCCTGAGGCAAGGGAAATAAAAGAAAAAAACAAACAAATGGGACTATACCAAACTAAAATGTTTTTACACAGCAAAGGAAACCCTCAACAAAATGAAAATACAACCCACTGATTGGGAGAATATATTCACCAATAATACATCTAATGAGAAGTTAATATATAAAATTTATAAAGAACTTATACAAATCAACATCAAAAAAACTATTGAATTAAAAAACGGACAAAGGGCTAGAATAGATGATTCTCCAAAGAGAATGTACAGAGGGCCAATAGACATATGAAAACATACTCAATGTCACTGATCATCAAAGAGATTAAAATTAAAACCACACTGAGATATCACTTCAGACCTGTAGAATTACTATCATCAATAAATCAGCAAGCCCTGGCTGGTGTAGCTCAGTGGATTGAGTGCGGGCCTGGGAACCAAGCAACCATGGTTCGATTCCCAGTCAGGGCACATGCCTGGGTTGCAGGCCAGTTCTCTCCCTCTCTCCTTCCTTTCCCCTCTAAAGATAAATAAATAAAATCTTTAAAAAAAAATCAGCAAACAACAAGAACCAACAAGGATGTGGAGAAAAGGGAACCCTCATGCGCTGTTGGTGGGACTGCAGACTGGTACAATACTGTAGAAAGCAGTATGGAGTTATTTCATAAAATTAAAAATGGAACTTCCTTATGACCCAGTGATTCCACTTCTGGAACTATATCCAAGGAAACCTGAAATCTGACTCAAAAGAATATATGCACCCCTATGTTCATTGCAGCATTATTTACAATAGCCAAGATTTGGAAGCAGCCCAAGTGCCCATCAGTAGATAAGTGGATAAAAAGCAGTGTTACATTTATACAATGGAATACTACTCAGTTGTTTTTATTAAAGAAGTTTTATCTTTTGTTACAGGATGCATGAAACTGGGGAAAATTTTGCTCGGTGAAATAAGCCAGTCAGAGAAAGACAAATACCATATGATTTCACTCATATGAGAAATCTAATGAACAAAATAAACTAACAAAATAGAAACAAACTCATAGATACAGCAAATAGACTGGCAGCTGTCAGAGGGGAGAGCAGGTGGAGGGGGATTTGAGTGAAAAAGGTGAGAGGGCTAAACAAACAAACAAAAATATCCCAAGGACACAGACAACAGTATGGTGATTACCAGAGGGAAAGCAGGGTGGGGAGGAGACAGAGGAGGAGGATAAAGGAAGAGATAAATGGTGTTGAAGGAGACTTGACTTTGGGTGGTAAAAGCACAATACAATATCAGATAATGTATTATAGAATTGTACACTTGAAAGCTATATAATTTTATTAACTGACATCAATAAACATTTTCTTTAAAAAATTAAATAAATAAAAATAGTGTTTCTCACTAAGTGTTTGGCACTTTGCATATGCATTTTGGAATAGTTGAAGATATCAAAGTAGTTTTTAAAAAAATACCCCCTCAGGATTTTCACTTCTAGGAAGATGTTATAGAAGTACTTTTCTCTATTCTTCCCACTAAGTAAAACTGCAACCTTGAATGATATACATAAATAAAAACAAGAATACTCTGAAAAGTGGAGAGAAGGTGGCAGACCAGCTAGAGAATTCAGGACCCTAGAAAAGACATGCTGGTAAATACTAGGTTTTCTTTCTGCCTCTTGGAGTTGAATAATACAACAACCCAGATATAGCAATGGGCACAGAAAAAATATGCCCCCAAACCTAGCTCTCTCTTGCCGAAGGACTAGGAAAAGCGTGGCACAGGAAAACAGAAAACTTTTAAATAAAAACACCTCTACTCCAAATATTACAGAAAAAACTATGGCCTCACCCCTACCCACCAGCAAAGGCCACGTGTCCCCACACCCCCCCCAGAATGGAGTCAGAGAGCTGAAAGGAGAGCTGGGACTTTAATCCCCACCAGCCAGGAATAAGGTCCTCCCATAGTATCAGCAGAGACCACTGGGGAACTTGGAATTCCACCTCTCCTAGCAGTCACAAGGCACCCTTCCTCCTCCCCGTGGGGACAGTATCAGTGAAGGCCTAATACAAAGTCAGGAATTTCACTATAACAAGGCCATTTCCACACAATGAGCCAGGAACCCCATCCTTGGCTTAGCAGTAAGAGAGAGCCTCCGCACTCAGGGATCCAGAGGCAGAACAGGAACCAGACTAAGTCCGTCTGGTAGCCGTGAGGTGGCATTCTTCCTCTCCCTGTCACAGCAGAGTCAGAGAAAGCCAGATAAACCAGAAGGGTTAATGAGATTTAGAGTCTCATTATATAATGTGCAAAATGGCCAGGTTCCCATCAAAAATTACTCATCACACCACCAAGAACCAGGAAATTTGAAATTGAATGAAAAAGAAAATTAAGAGTTGCCCCCACTGAGATGACAAAGATGTCAGAATTATCTGACAATCATTTCGAAGCAGCCTTGAAAAAAATGTTTTAATAAGCAATTTTAAATAATCTTGAAATAATTTTTTTAAAGTTAAAGATTCAATAAAGAAGTAGATGATATAAAGAAGAACCAAATGAAAATTTTACAGCCAAAAATTAATAACAATTTAAAAAGTGGATGATCTCAACAGCAGAATAGAGAGAACAAGGGAAAGATAGAACTGTGGGGGCAACTTTGTCTGCAAAGTCCCCCTGTCCACCACGGATGAAAGTGAAACTACCAAGACAGGATCTGCTTGGGGAGGA
This sequence comes from Artibeus jamaicensis, assembly GCF_021234435.1. NCBI lineage: Eukaryota > Metazoa > Chordata > Mammalia > Chiroptera > Phyllostomidae > Artibeus > Artibeus jamaicensis. Next base: position 13,934,724 of record NW_026521844.1, on the reverse strand, counting down.
GAGGTGGGTGATCCCTCAAAGGAGAAGGGCCAAGAGCCCCTTCCTCAAGGGGCTTTTATTGGGTTCATTTGCACAGGAATACAGGTAAGGATCAAACAATAGATAGCATTCAAAGTACTATAAGGGCTTATTCTCAGTCAGGATCAGATAGCTAAAGAGCCATAAAACTTTGAGGAACAAACTTCTTGCTTAGACCTTTATCATTTAAATGAGAGCATTCTAAACAAAGCAGGTTTCACAGGATTTCAGATATTCTTTCTTATGCTCGATCACCCAGGGGAACCCGCCCTTTCCAGCACAGGGCTGCACTGCCTTCCCCATCATAGGTTTTGAGGCTTAAGCAGATTAGAGCCAGGAAGCACTTCTCCCAGAGGACCTGGGGACTCAGGCTATTTCAGAATAGATGGGGAACGAGGGTCCATCACTCCCTGTTTGTTGCAGCCCCCAAGTCCTTCCATGATGGCCTCCCAACTGATTGTGTTTGGCTTAGGTTGCCCCCCCCTCTGAGGGGTCTTACCCATCATGGACTATCTGAATGTGTTGAGGGCAGGGGATGAAGAAGAAGCAGCATTTGCTACCAGAGACAAGCTTTGTCTCCTTAGTGGCTCACATTCCAGAGGTCGCTCACTCAGTCTTAGCCATGGGGGCAGTTACAACTCCTGAAACCAGGCAGAGCGGTTTCCAACATAGAACAATAGAACTTACCCAATCTGAAAAACAGTAAAAAAATAAATAAATAAAAAATAAAACTGTAAAAATTAAGTAAATAGAATCTCAGGCCTAGGGAACTACTATTGAAGATTTAACATTTGAGCCCCAAAAGGAGAGGAGAAAGAGTGCAGACCTGGAAAAATACCCAAAGAAATAAGGGCTTAAAACTTTCCATATTTGGTAAGAGTCATAAACTCACAGATTCAAGAAACTGAGCAAAACCCAAACAGGATAAACCTAATGAAATTTATGCAGAAACACAGCACTAAACTTCTGAAAATTAATGACAAACTAAAAATCTTGAAAGTAGCCAGAGGAAAACCATACCTTACCTATGAGAAAAGTAATTACAGTGACAGCGGATTTCTCATTAGAAACCACAGAGCCAGAGAAAAATGCACAGTATTCTTTTTTATTTTTATGAAAAATAAAGACATTTATTGAAGAAGATACAGAAACATTGGACACAGGACAATGACATCTCAGTCCCCTTCAACATTGACACCTTGAGATGTCACACAGTTCCCCCAGTGTCTCTTCCACTGTTCAAAACACTCACAAAATCCTTTGTTGGAATTGCCATTTTTTCAAGTGCTGAAAGAAAAGAACTGTCAGTTTAGAATCCTATGCCCAGTGCAACGTCCTTCGAAAATGACAGGAAACTTACGGCATTCTGAAGGAAAAATCACTACGCTACCTGATGTGGTTCCAAATGTATGTAGAGGAAATTTTCAAGACAAGTGTAACTGGAGGAGAATAAAATGACAACAGCAGTGGACTGTGAGAAATTAGGTTACAGGTTGTAATACCTAGAGTGACCACTGAAAACAGCTAGACAATGACACCCTCATAAACACTCTATACAAATAAAAGCAATTCCTAAAAATGTTTAATAACACACAGAATTCAGGAGAAATAATACAAATGAAAACAGAGAAAACAAACAGAAAAAATAAAAACAAACCCAAAATATCAATAATTATAGTAAATGTATTGATTTTCTATCGCTGCTGTAACAAGTTACCACAAACTTGGCAGTATTAACAACACAAATTTATTATGTCACAGTTCTGTAGGTAAGAAGCCAGGACAGGTTTCACTGGGCTAAAACCAAGGAGTAAGCAAGTTTTCATTCTTTTCTGTAGGCTGTGAAGGACCCACTTCCTTGCCTTTTCCAGCTTCCAGAGGCTGCTTGCATTCATTGGCTTGTGGTTCAGTCCTCCACCCTCAAGGTGAATCACATCTTTCTCCATTTGCATCACTCTGAACTCTTTGCCTTCATCTTCAAAGGACCCATGTGATTACATTGTTACCAGTCAGATAAATGAGGTATCCTCTTATCAAGGTCAGCTGATTAACAACCTTAATTAGATCCATCTGCTACCTTAATTACCTCTGCCACATAGATAATGAATTTACAGGTTATCGGGGTTAGTGTGTGGAAATCTATGTGGAGGCATTATCGTTCCTACTTCAAATATAAATGGTCCAGATGTTTGAAATAAAAGACAAAAAATGATAGAGTGTTTTTTAAAAAAAACATATGACCAACTGTACACTGTCTATAAGAAACTCATTTTGTATATAATGATATGGCAAGATAGAAGTAAAAGGATGGAAAAATATGTGCAAACATTAATCAAAAGAAAGTAAGCCCTGGCCAGGTGGCTCAGTTAGCTGGGGCATTATTCCATGCACCAAAAAGGTTGTGTGTTCAATCCTCCACTGGGGCACATACCTAGGTTGAGGGGTTGACCCTGGTCAGGTTGCCTGTGGGAGGCAACCTTCCGATGTCTCTCTCTCTCTCTCAAATTAATAAACATATCCTCGGGTAAGTATTAAAAAAAAACAAGAAAGTATGAGTGGCTATGTTAATATCAGATAGTCGGCTTAAAAGCATAGAAAATAACCAGAGACAGTGAGAGACATTAGATAACAAACAAAGAATTGATCCACCAAGAAGATATAGCGAACTTAAGTGTGTATACACCAAACAACAGAGCTGCAAAATATGTGGAACGAAACTGATAAAATGGAAAGGAGAAATGCAAAAACTCATAACCATACCTGGAGACTCCAACACCCTTCTTTCAACAACAACAGAAAAAATAGGCAGAAAATCAGTAAAAGTATAAAACTCAACACCATCAGCCAAAAGATTCTGATATTTATAGAACACGCCATCCAACAACCGCAGAAAGCACACATTCTTCTGCAGTGCCCACAGAACATGTAGCAAGATAAACCATATCTTGGGCCATAAAATAAACCTTAACAAATTTTAAAGAATTGAAGTCATACATAGTGTGTGTTATGGACTTAATTGTATCTCCAGAAATTCATACGTTGAAGCCCTAACCCCCTCCAACATGACTGTATTTGGAGATCGGGTCTGTAAAGAAGTAATTAACATTAAATGAGATCATAAGAGTGAGGCTCTAACCCAATATGACTGGTAGCCTTATGAGAAAGAGATGCCAAATGCGTGTATGTACAGAGGCAAGCCCATGCGAGGATCACCAGAGGTGGCTATCTGCAAGCCAGGGAGAGAAGCCTCAGAAGGAACTAACTCTGCTAGCACTGTGACATTGGACTTGTGGTATTTTGTTGGGCAGTGGTAGTAACACAGCGTGGTCTCTGACCCCAGTGGACTCACACTAGAAATCAGTAAGAAAAAGATAGCAGGAAAATCTCCAATCTCTTGGTAATTAAACATTCTTCTAAATAATCCGTGGATCAGAGAAGAAGTGTCAAGGGAAACAATTTCTAAAAAATACTTGAAACTGTGGATTGAGCACAGGCCTGCGAACCATAGGATCGTGGTTCGATTCCCAGTCAGGGCATATTCCTGGGTTGCAGACTGGTTCCCTGCAAGCCAGTTTCCAGCAGGGGATGCACGAAAGGCAACCATACATTGATGTTTCTCTCCCTCTCTCCTTCCCCTCTAAAGATAAATAAATAAATAAAATCTTTTTAAAAATACTTGAAACTGAATAATAATGAAGATATATAAAATCTGCAGGATATAGGTAAAATAGTGTTGAGACAAATTTATAACACTAAGTACATATATTAATAAAAAGGAAAACTCTCAAATTGATCATCTACACTCCCTCTTCATGAACTATGAAAAGAAAAGTAAAAAACCCAAAGATATACAAGGAAGAAGATAATAATAAGCAAAAATGAATAAAAATAAAGCTCCAGCTTTCTAGAAGTATATAGCTTCTATTTAGAGAGAGAATATTTACACACCACACAAAACAATGGAGAACCAGCACTTATAAAGGCCAAGAAGGATTCAGGTCGCTTCTATTTCTGAGGCTCCCAGTGTTCTAAAAAACAAAGAATGCCAAAACAGGGTTTTTGATGTTGTGGTATATTTAAAGCTTTACATGTGGTAACTTGATCCTTATAAGACCGAAAAAATATAGTAGTTGTATTATTCACAAGATAATGACAGTTTACAGACATACAACTTTAGAGTCTACTTCAAAGGGTCCAGTACTGGGACAAAAAAGTAAATCTGTATGATAGAGTGCATTCTTCATTAAGCCTGTCTTGGTACATGTGACTATACCTATAGTTGAATTAAGAAATAATATTACAAACCTGCACTTAAAAATCTGCAGATGTTAAAACATAATGTGAACCACCAATTATTCTACTCTAATATTTCTGTGGAAAATGTCTCAACCAATAATATAAGCCATTTCTTTGCTACTAATTGAGTATTCACAAAACTCTGCACACAGCCAAAAGGGTCTACCATTAGTGGTATTATCATAAAGCCATATTCTGAAATTGCATCAGTTTTCTTGAGTACAACAGTCACGTCTGCTAAACATAAAAATGTCAGAATGCCTGTTATGCAAATTGAGCAGATAAACACCCAATTACCCAATATGAATGCAAAAATGCAGGTTTTGAATGTGAAAATAATATCACAACTTGTACTGTGGTAGAACCTAACAGAATTGTCCTGGAGAGAAACCCAGGGCATCCGACTGTGTAAAGCAGAAATTTGTATGTTCTACTTCCAATATCTCATCTGCCATTGATTGCTTTGGAGGCATGCAGCCCCCAGTGCAACCACTTTTGCCATTGGTTCTGTGTGTTCAAGAGCCACATGGGAACAGATTCAAGTGGGTCAAAATAAAAAGTGCCATCAGGTCAAGGATCTGCCAATGCAAACTTGCTGTCAGAGCTGACTATCCTCTTGGCTGGCAAGAAGTCAGCTTGTCCTGCCCCCACTCCAGTTCACGGTTCTACAGCAAGTGTGCCTATTTAAATCTAGAGTCACTACCAGGAGCTCCATTTTTCTATCTTGGCAGGCCCCACTGATGAACACACCCCTTGCAGTTACAGTGAGAGGTTCATGTTTGGTTCACAGGGAGGAATCAGGGTGCAATGCACTGTGCCATTTAGGTCTTTGTTCAATTGCCCATGAGTCATGTAACCTTAAAGCCAGTCACTTCATCTCTGAGCCTCAGTTTAATCATTTGTCAAACAGGGATACCACTCAACATCAAGGTTATTAGGAAGATAGAGTTTAAAATGTATGACAAAATGTGTGGTAGATACCACACCCTTAATGAATATTAGTAATATTAATAGCTGTCTATTTCAAGCACGAGAACCAGAGGAGAAATTCAAAAGGGAACCCATTTCTAGTTTCTCAACTTGAAAATGTGGGAGAACAAGATGTTCATACCTGGTCAGTCGTAAAGAGTTTAAGGATGAATCCTGGATTACAAACAAAGGATGTACAAACAAAGAATTACAAACAAAGGATTACAAACAGTTTAAGGATGAATCCTGGACTGACAAAGCCTCAGTCGCTCTGAATTTGAATTACTGTCCCCATTGTACTTTCCTAGTTCCAGAAAAATGGAATTACCCCTGCTATGTTTCCTTAGCACTGTTATAGAAAATCAAGAGGTTACCCTCACAACCACCATTTGAAGTAAATAATAATACTGCTATTTAGCATACAACCTATGAAAGATTGGAAAATAGCACAAAAACTTGAGTCTTACTCTGCTTATGCCAAAGCTCATGCTCCCTCCTCTATAACAGCACTACTTTCTAATACCAGCATTAATAATTCCTCTGAAAGTGACTCAAGTATCACTAATGCCTAAGATTTATTAAATATTGATAATGTGCTAGCCACTTTCATAAATGAAATTACATAATTTTTACAACAATGCTGTGGGGTAGGTGCCATTGTTATCCTTATAACACAAATTTTGAAACTGAGACCCACAGAGCAAAGCAACTTGCCCAATGTCAAATGGCTGGTGAGTGTCACAAAACCTACAAATCCACAGACACAAATCCACAGAGCCAAGATTTATCTATGGTGTGCTCGACACTTACATGTCGAGATGGATGTAGCAAAGAGAGTCATGATTCTTAACATTCATCTCACAAAATTCTTTCCAGCAAGGTGTGATCAAGAATTTTAAACCCCTGCCCTGGCTGGTGTGGTCTAGAGGCTAGAGTACAGGCCTGCAAACCAAAGGCTCAATGGCTTGATTCCCAGTCAGTGCACATGCCTGGGTTGCAGGCCAGGTCCCCAGTGGAAGGGGAGGGGGGTGAGAAGCAACTACCCATTGATGTGTCTCTCTTTCCTTTCCTTTCCTGCTTTCTAAAAATAAGCAAATAAAATATTTTTTAAAAACATAGTTATAAAACTCATCAGAGAAGCAAATCGATTTGGCCAACATCACACAGTGGTAAAACTGGAACTTAAACCAGGGCTTCATTGATAATGAAACACCTACTATTTATGGGGAGTCTACCGAGGGCAAGGCACTGAATTAGGTACTTAATATCTCAGAACAATCCAGCCAAGTAAATTACAATTTTCTTCTCTTCATAGTTAAGAGAATTGGAGTCATTAGTTGTGGAAATTATATGAGGCAGGCAGCCAGTAAACTGGCAAATTCAGGGCCCCAACCCCTGTTCTTCTATCTTCAAAGTCTGTGCTTTTCTCAAACACTCCAGATTATTCCCTCAGCTTCAGTCTACTGTTCTCTCCATTATTCTGTAACTTCTTGCTTCTACTCAAAATGAAAAAATTTGTTTCTCAAGATCTTATTTTACAACTAAAGTTTGCACAGGTGTTTTTAAGATGAAACAAAACATTCCAAGGACAAAGATCTTTTCCAAGATTTTTTCCTTTATCAAATTATGTCTTATTTGTTATAAATTGTTCTATTTCACCCTCAGAGAAAAATGCCCCCACAAATCTTGGAATTTATGAAATGCTCATGAAGTGCCAAAAACTTAAATTAGGTTTTCTCTAGCTCAAAGAGAGAATTTCGAATATCTGGTAACTTTTTATGCTCTCATTATAAAGTAATAGAATATTCCTGGTCCAAAGCTACCTTCAATAGCATCTATCATAATCCTCATTTTATTTATTTAGATTTTCTTCAGAAAAAGGATTTGAAGAAACATATAATAAAAATAGAGATGAACTGAAACATTTAAAATAAGTAAATAAATAAGAACTTTATAGACAAAAGAAATAGATCATTCCATTATGAAACTAAAGGGAATCATAATCGAATTTGGGTATCAGTTCCATTTGTGGTTTGTTGACAGCAGAGGCAAAAATGGAAAATGTTATTTGTACATAATTCGTATTATGTAGTAATGGGAACAGCTAACATAGACAGAGTCTGGCAGAACTAATACTTGCTTGAGTGTGGTTGGTAGGGTAATAATGTGGGTGCAATAATTTACAGTTTTAATTGGAACATTTCACCTAAAATGTCATATGGTGACATATGCTTGAGTGTGGTATTGCTGTTACAGAATTACATGCTTATGATTTTGTAATAAAATATTTTGTTATAAAAAAGGGGCATTGTTTGTGCCAGACCCTGTATCAAAAAAGTCTGAGATGGTTCCTAAACCAAGTTGCTCGATAAGTGTTACTTCTGTCTGACTGCCTTTTTTTTTCTTTATTTCGCATGAATTCCAGATTAGGGAGTCTATTTTCTCCTGTAAATTGTTCCTGGACACAGTTCTTTCTTGTTAAATAAATAAATAATTTCTATATTATAAAGTTTAAAAAATTAATTATTCATATCCTCGAATATCTCAAACAACTAGATTTAAAAGAGAGTAAAGGGAAGGGAAGTAAAGGAAATAGAGAAGGGGAGCATAATCATATAAAACCAGCATCTAATGTGTGTGCATGTTTATTAGAAAGTAAATTTCTTCAAGATCTCAAGATTCCGCTGGCAATATTTTTTTTCCTGTAATCATTCAAGACAGCTCACCCACAAACACCCAGTGACTCCAGGAAAGCCACGCCCATTCACTTATAAACATGGATGAGTGCTACTGACATGAATTAATAGGTGCTGACCAACCTTAAGAGCTATATGCATTTGAGGCTTTGAATAGTTCATCAAACACTTTTAGACATTTTAAATGTTGGTTTATTTATTCTAAAATTTTAACGAGTACAGAAATGAAAACCTCAAGACTCCATAGACAAAATCCTAATGAAATAGAGGCAAGATGGAACAACTCTGAGCTTCCCCATCCGCACACCACTGCCCAGGGTGCAGGTGTGCCAGCAGGAGGCAGGTGATCTGAAGGAGTGTCTCTCGGCTTCAGGCTCCTGGAGCAAGCATCCTTGCCACTGACCCCAGAGTGTACAATTAGTATTTTCTATATATGGAAAAGGGTGGGGAAGCACCCAAAGAAGCTGTGAAACAACAGGGAAGTTGGCCGGAACATTGATGAGAGGAATAATTTAAAACAGAAGACAGAAAAGTCACTGAACAGACAGTTGCCTATGATTATAAACACTGAGGCAATTTAAAAGAGGATAATAATTAGAAATAGGAGTTACAGTGGTGAGCTTTGCCAGGCAAGATAATAGGGTTAAGAGTTTAACAGGCAAATAAATACCTTAAATGCTGTAGTAATGGCAAAGTGTCTAAAACAACTACTTTATTATAAAATCTGCTTCTAGCATACATGCACAGGAAAATAAATAAATTGGGGGGTTGGGTTGATTTTGAGCTATACAACTCAAAATTGCATTTCCTATAGTGTACTCTGAGAAGAAATCACCAACTGGACACCGTTATTTAGCTTTTAATTACACTGCTGGATTTTAAATTGCATTATTTTTATTGGTAACTATAAAAATCCACTTGAGTACTAATATATATGCTATTTCATGAACTGATAGTTAGTAGTATTTCTTATTTCAATTAGTATAAATTTAAATTTTTGTCCTGGGGCACTAAGAAAATCAAAACATTGGCCAAGTTACAGACTTGTATTCAAACTTAATTTAGATGATCATATAAAGATTATTTCTTATTAACACTCAATTCAAATTCAAGTGATATAGTGATAGAATGCCTTTGAGAATACTCAGAATGGTTTGAAATTAAAACACCTTCTTCATTTTCAATTTTTTTGTTCAATCCAAAATATAAGTAAAATCTTACAATTAAACCTCCTAGAATTGTTTTTTTACTTTTAAGGAATAGCCACTCAAGATGTAAAGTCTTCACAGTCCTTGAATAGTCTTTCATTTTTTGTTGTTTATTTTAAAAATAATACTAAAAACTAAAAGAATCTCTCAGTTTTCCCTCATCCTCAGTCTTATTTTATTTCAACCAATATACAGATAATTAGCTCATACTAGAGTTATAAAGCACTACAGGGATTGTTACTGTTATTACTCAAGAAAGTCTGGTTTAGGAATGTTCATCAAGGTTACTTTTATATTATACCTACAGGAAAAAATTTAAATAATAATCCCATACACTAGAGTTACTCTTTTTAAAATTTTTTTAAAGATTTTATTTATCTTTAGAGGGGGAAGGGAAGGAGAGAGGGAGAGAAACATCAATGTATGGTTGCCTTTAGTGCGTCCCCTGCTGGGAACTGGCCTGCAACCCAGGCATGTGCCCTGACTGGGAATTGAACTGTAATTCCTTAGTTTGCTTAGTTCGCAGGCCCGCACTCAATCCACTGAGCTACGCCAGCCAGGGCACCAGAGTTACTCTTAACACTCTAGTATATTCTCTTTATTTTTGTAATTGGGAAGGTATCAGTATAATTTTTTTAATTTTTCAATTATAATTGGCATGCAATATTATATTAGTTTCAGGTGTAATAGCATAATGGTTAGATGTTTATACAAAGACTGACCAGCAAAAAAATCCAACCATTGTTAATATAACAAGAACTGTTTGCACGACATCAATGTAACCTGGCAGCCAAGGAGAGTGGACTGGAATGTGCATGCATGAACAATGATGACTTCACTGTACTAGTCAGTGGGGGCAGTAGATGCCATTGAGTGAGCATGTGTACTGTGTGGCTATTGTAGTCAAAACGACTGAGTGAGTAAAGCAACAAATCTGCATCAGATTTTGCATTAAGCTTGAACATTCCTCCACAGAAACTATTCAGATGAATCAGAAGGCCACAGCTATGGGTAGCTAGTGATTTGGCAGCTTCATCATGACAAGGCACCCACTCATGCATCATGTCTCATGCAGAGTTTTTGGTGAAACATCAAATCACCCCAGATTTGATGTTTCACTCAGAAACCTCTAATCCATCAAATCACCCCAGAAACATCATTCCCCCTACAGCCCAGATTAGGTACCTTACAACTTCTGGCATTTTCCAGAACTACAATCACCTTTGAAAGGGAAGAGATTTCTGACCGTTGATGAAAATCAGGAAAATATGATGGTGCAGCTGATGTCAATTGGGAAAACAGTGTGAGGTCCCAAGGTGCCTACTTTGCAAGAGACTGAGGCATCATTGTCCTATGTACAATGTTTCTTGTATCTTGTATCTCAACAAATGTCTTTGTTTTTCATATTGCATGGATGGATATTTTATGAACAGACCTCATGCAACCTATGAAATGATGCCCCAATACATCTAGTACCCACCTGATACCATACACAGTTATTCTAATATAGCGGTCCCCAACCTTGTTGGCACCATGAACCAGCTTCATGGAACAAGTGGTAGGGGGACAGGAGGCAGAGTTCAGGTGAGCTTCATTCCCCCGCTGCGGATGGGGCAGGGGAGAAAGAGAATGGGGGAGGTAGAAAACAGTGCTCAGGTGAGCTTCAGTTACGGCCCAGGGGTTGCAGACCCCATATTCTAGTGTATACTCATAAACATTTTTACACATGCTGATGTTATTTTTTATATAATTAACATCCTACAATTTTGTATCATGACTTCTAACCTAATATAGAACAAGCATTTCCTATCTAATTGATTATAGTTAAACCACATTACATGTAATAGTTATATATTATTCCATCTTGCAACTACATTATCATTTACTTCAGCAGACCACTATTGTTAAATATTTAAGTCATTTACTATATTTCATTACTAAAAACACTACAGACTTCCCTGATCAAAATATTAAAATGTGTACTAATGTATAACAAAATATACTTTTTAAATTTTAATATGCAGCCCAACATAAAATAAGATAGGGAAATTTCTAGGCTCCAGAAACAAAGAGAAACCTAAAAATCTTAAGGATATGTTGGAGATGAAACCACTCACCAGGGGTATAAGAATCACATATAGTCCATAGGGGCTAGAGGCTAAAATCTAATAGGAGTCAGGAAATAGGAGAAGAGAAGTCATACCTGTAAGAGTCAGAACTAAACTTTGCTTGAAACCAGGAACCATGGAGAACTGTGCATTCTATTCTATGAGTTCTGCTTGTGAGCCTAGGAAAGCCGAAAGAAGCTGAGTAAGTAAACAGGGTTAAGGTTGAAAAATAATCACCAATAGAAGAACAGAATAGCCCTGGCTGGGTTACTCAGTGGGTTGGATCATAGTCCAAAGCTGTGGGTTCAGTCCCCGGTCAGGGCATATACAAGAATCAACCAATGAATGCATAAATAAGTGGAACAACAAATCAAAATCAACGTGTCTGTCTCTTTTCCTCTCATTGATAAATCTAAAAAATTTGAAAAAGAACAACAGAACCTCATGGGTGTACGGGTCATGTTCCCAGGGTGTGTACAGCTCCACATGAAAAATTAATAGAATAGTTTGTCCAAACCAGTAAAACTCATAAATCCTTGGAAAAGGCAAAAACAAAATCATTCCACAGGAATGACTCCACAGGGACAATTCCACAACCCAGGACACTTGGACTTCTGAGGTAAACAACCCCCAGTGAAGTATTGCTCACAGCTTAAGATTACAAGCCCTGCGCACAGAAATGAGCCACATTGAAGAAGAGCAGGAAGATGCTACGAATGGGACCATTTGAACCCTAAGAACAAAGATAATAGAACACTGCAAAATAACACTTTAAATATAGAAGTGTCAAATGACTTAAGAAATAAAGAAACAAATAGAACTCTGTGTCAAGAAAAAATTAGTTATAAATGTGCCTTTTAAAGAGACATTCTAGAAATAAAAATATTTAATCGATAAAAATATTTAATCAGTGTAATTTTTAAAAACATAAATGTTTGCATTCAAAAATCATTAAGCAGAGTTCAACAAGACAGGTGTCCATGCAAGGTCAGTGAGTTGGGTCACAGCTGCAGTGAGGAATGGGCCACATGCAGGTGGAACTGATGCAGTAAATGAATATGTTGACGATAATGAAAGTCGGTTACCCCACAGTCAGAGAAAGGAGTGGCAAATATGAAAAGAAAAAATAAGGTGGATTGGAATTGAAGGTGCTTGTAGAACTCATGGTTGTGATTATGAACAGTTTGGGGACTAAATGTAGAAGTATAAATATGTGAGTGAGACCTTAGAATTATAGCAATGGTTACGCTTAACACTCAGATCTGTTTGTAAATAACCACTCTCCACTAAAAGAGGAACCAGGACTCCTTGGAGAAAAGGCTCCTTCCTGGGCTGGGGTAGGGGCAGCACAAGGTGAGTCTGGAACACCTTTGGGACAGAAAGTAAGAAAATGATCAAAGGATTGTGGTTAAATATCAGAGAAGCAAGCACCAGCATAAAGGACTTTTAGACAAACTTTGGACACTTTGAGCATCAAAATAAATAATGACTGCAACAGATTATAACCCATTGAATAAAGTAGGAATTCATGAGTCCACACTGATGTAAATAATAAGTGAATATCTAAGTGTGGAGAAAGCTTTTCCTTACAGCAGACTGCCAATGAATAAGTGAAGATAGAATAAAGAAATCAGAAATCACAACTTGACACCATCGCAGTAACACTTAATTCAGCTGAGAAACATCAATGAATCCTAAAGCTACTTGGAGAAAGTTTAAAGAGGAATTGGGTGGGTATTTGTACAGTTTCAAAGTACTTTACAAAACCCGTATTAAGTACAAAGGGATAAAAAGTACTTTTACAGTGGACAATCTTGACGGATACCACTTTAATCACGGGTAAGTAGTAGAACAAATCAAAACCACGTGCAACCTGGTGGAATGCAACGGAAAGAATATGCTATTAAAAAGCATGATAAAAAAATAGAACTTAACCAGCTGTGGAGTAGGGGGTGGAGAGATCAAACAAAAAAAGAAAAAGGACTTGTGGACACAAACAACAGTGTGGTGATTTCGGGGTTGTGGAGAGTGGGTGGAGATGGGAGAGGGTATAAGGGGGACAAGTGGTAATAGGGGAAATACAATAAAAATAAACTATTCAAAAACAAAAATAATAAAAAATTAAAGTTAGCAACACCCAAATAAACATCCTTGGATATATTTCTCTACAAACGAAATCCTGTGTTAAAATTTATGTATTTATGTAGACAATTTTAATAAAGACACAATATTTTTGGTGTATCACAAGTAAAGTAAGGTTTTACTTTACGAACTATATTTTTAATAAAAACATTAGCCGCATATGTCTTAAACTTCACTTTGACATGCTCCACGCTACTGCTAATGCTCCAACCACACTATTCTTCTACCTGCTCCCACAACAGACCAATCTCTTTCTCACCTTAGGACCTTTCTATATGCTGTTTTCCCTGTACTGGGCTTCCACTTTCTCCCACACCCCATTACAAATATGGTCCTTTTGGTCTTCACACAGTCACCAAAGAAGGTGACTCCCCAAAGGTGACCTTCTTGGAGTCGCCTTCTTTTGGACTCCCCAAAAAAGTCCTCTCTTACATTCTTCCTTAAATAGCCCTTCCTGGAAGATTACTTTTCGCCTAACACACAGCCACACTCTGCAGAAAACTTTCAACAACTTTCTCTTCTAAAACTGAGGATATAGTGTCACCTTCTTATGTTAATTTTATAGCACAGTCTTTATCTTTTGACACACTTATTCAATTTTTTCTTTCACAAATCAAGCTACTAAGTGCTAATAAGACATATAATAAAGAGGTAAATGGCCTCTGTATTAATCTTAAGTACTGTCACTTGTAATATGATTTTTAAAGCTATATTCTCAAATTACATAAACCCCGTGGGGCTGATTGTCAGTGTCTTTCACACATAAGAAAGCCTCATTGTGGTTGTCATTATAGCTCATGCCAAATCTGTTTTCTTCTCCTTCTAAAAAAAAAAAAGAAAAGCAAAGAAAACCTTGTTGTAAAGATACTCTTGCGAACTTAGTGCTGGTGAAAGGAGCCACACTGACGGTGCTCCTGACCTTGGCCTAACAACGGGAGAACACTTTCTCACAGCATTGGCATGCCTCACACACACATCAGGAATCCCGGTGCTCCTGCTAACAAGCATCTAATGCTGGTGAAAGTTTCTGTCACTAGAGTTTTTGCCATTTCCAATAGGAAATGACCTGGACTACCACAAAGCAACTGGCTTTAAGAGTCTAGTGATGGCTGATGAGCTGGTGAATTATTAACATTACTAGACCTGTCTGTAGCATTTAGAATTTTCTGAGTGTTTTACGATCTCTTTTCTCAGTCATAACTCAGAGACTGGTGAAGGAGGCAGCTCCTGTCATTTTCGCTTTGCCATTTGGATGCAGATCCCTGGAAAGGTTAAATACCGTTTCCAGGGTCACCCAGAGTTTTTCTGACAGAGCCTACTTAAGCATTCATTGCCTCTGACATGGGGCTCTGGGGGAGGAGGAAAGAGATGAGGTGAGAAATAGCCCTAAACTACGATGAGAATGCAATGCCATAAGCGCATCACCAGGGATAACCTTTCTCATAAACTGCTAAAGACAACCACACCATGAAATATTTGATTATGTCCAATTCTTGCTAATGTTAAATAACAGTATCTTTAGACTTCCTGGGAAATAGTAGAGCTAAAAATTGAAATAGAGTGTGAAGACAATGAAAAAAAAAGGACATTGACTTTTTATACCAAGACAGAATATTTATTTTCTATTTACACTATGTTGATGCTAACACATGTACCTCATGTTTAGAAACTTTAGTGTAGTTCTGTCATATGTGCTAAAAGTACTAGACATTGTTTGGTTTTTCTAAGTGTCACAATAAGATCTGCCAAGTGAATTCTGTCATTTTTCAGAGAACACTGTGTTCAGAAAAGTTAAGTGGCTCATCCAACAACACACAGATACCCAGTGCACCTTGACCCTTGCTTATCGTCCTGTCCTCAAGCCATGCCATCTTCCTCTGCCCTTCCTCTGGTGGGCACTACTGACACCCTTATGTATGTGGAGAACATTCATGAAGACATTTTACTTTGGGGAAGGGCATCAGTGGAGGATATCAAGTGGCAAGAAAGAGCTACTAATGAACTGCAGAGGATTTGGGTGAAATGTTAAAAACACCCCAAAATCATGTGATCTAGAAACATTAAAGTAGAGGGACTCATTATTGCTCAGTAATCACAAATCCCAGTTTACCTCTTTGGTCAAAGAGGAGTTTGGAAAACCAGATTAGCTCTGGCAGTGGGCTGCAACTCCAATCCTAGGCTCAGTCCTCGTAATCATGTGTGTCACCGGACTGGCTTCTGCACAATGAAGAGTGCAGTAATGGTCATTTCTTACAGAGAGCGAAGTAATCATGTACAAATCAAATCTCCAGGGTTTTTTTCTGTTTATGCCAGATACTAACACCTTCATTGCACTGTGGTTCATGAATACACTTGATCATAAAAACTTGGCAGTTCTTGGGGGTCAATGTTGTTTAACCTGGAGTAGCATAAATGCCAAAGCAGAACCTAAAGCTGCTGAGCAGACTTGGTCTTCAAGAAATTCCTTTCAGTCACACCATCCTCTAAGTGCAGTCCAAGCATGGTTCTTTTACTCCTGAATTCAGCAGCAAACCACAGACTTTTCACTGTGGGGTTTGGGGATTCAGTTTGTTTTCCCTTAGCCCTGTGACCATGGCTTTTCTAACATGTGAGCAAGTTCATTGTCTCTCTGCTGAGCTCCTCTATTGGTCCCCACAGAACAGACTTGGCACCCAAAATGACTTAGTTAGGCAGTCCACAGAGTCTCCAGAATGAGGAAATGATAGAAGCAGAAAATATATTCAGCTGAGCATTCTTCCTGGTAGTATAAGGGAGAGCCTGATTTGGACCTTAAAGGTTCAGTGGCAACAACAAATGAACACTAGCTGGTCTTCTTAGATAAGACAAGGTAGGTAATGTGAAAATAAATGTTAGGTACTTGCAGCTTCTGTGTGTATTTTAAAAAGTCACACTGTGCCCTGGCTGGCGTAGTGGACGTCTGGGGTGGAGAATACATTATATTTCTCTCCTACTCTTTCTCCTTCCCTTCCCCTCTCGAAAATTTATCCACTCTATACAGGCCACTGTCATGGAGTCATTCAGCTCTGCAGCCCTTGTGCGTGATCCAAAGCTCTTTGCATTTCTGACTACCTCCCAATACCTGAGGGTTAAGTATCCCACTGAAAGCTTGGAGAGAGAAGCCAGAAAGATTTGGAGCTGATGAGGGTGGCTGTCAAGCACAGATGGCTGGTTATTGATGTAATCTGTGTATCTGCGAGGCATGTGCTTTAAGGAGGCAGCTGCTAAACCAATTGAATCAAGCCACAGTTTTTAAGAAGAGAGCGAGTGTGGACTGGAAAGGATAGAATTTTTTAATATGCAGCTGTGCAGGGCTATGACTGATGGTTAAAAATCAGGATTACATGACTAATTGACTGAAGGTTTTCCCAAAGTATGGCCCTACAGAAAGTCAGAGTGCTGATCCATTTCACCAGGGTGGGGCGGGGGGGGGGGTCACTGTGCAAGCTCACCTTGAACTCTCTCCATCTATTTTTCTCCTGGTATGCCAAAATGTGGTTTATTACTGATGGTGCTCTGTGTTTTAGAATAAGACAGCGGGTCCAGGTTTAAAAGAAGGTATTGAGCTGTGATTTTCCTGTGGAAGGAGAACAAGGAATGTTTTTACTCCATTTTTTGGTCACTTAGATATATGTAGCTTAATCTGTATGGCTGGATAAATTGTGAATTTTCTACTTATCCACGGTATAACCCATTATGTTAGTGGAAAATGAGCCAACATCACTTTGTTCTGGCTATGTGAGCAGCGCTGAACTCTAATTGTGTTGCTCTATCTAAGCCCCAGAATGGAAACTGCCAAGATCAATTCATTTTGATAAATCAACTGTTTCTGATGGCCATCTACACTGAACTACAGCTGCTGTGCTTTTTTTCTCTAACAAAATGATTATGAAGCAAGCGTGCTCCAATGATTACTCACACTGTTTTACTGAACTAATGAATTGCTCCAGGAAGCCTGTTATGAAGACTTTTGATCAATTATTGCATACAAACTGGTTAAAAAGAAATACATCACAATTAGGCTAACAAATCTATTGTGACGCTGCCTCTCCTGATGAGCAAATTCCTTGGAGATGGAGGGCTTGGTGGGTGCATAGGGGTACTTTGCATTTTTTCAGTTTATTGATTTTCATACTTTATAATATGATGGATTAGCAAACACTGGCTCATGATTGCTCTTTGTCCAGAATTTAATAGAGAAAAAAATACCTTTCAGTCTCTTTAAAAGAGCTTCTCCTAGACATGTGAGAGGAATAAGCATATGGTCCCCAGCAATACTACTGAGAACATTCACCTAGATCACAATGAGGATGCATTTCAGCTGTCACTACCGTGTCATTACAGCCCCTCCCCAACTGCATTCACGTTGCCAACAAGAAGCCTCACCAGATCAAAATAATTGGAACCAGGCCCCAGACAGCTGTGGCCTAGATAAAGGAAACCAAATGTTTTCAGTGCCCTGGACACCGAAAAACAGAACATGTCATCGATGGCCAGTTAGCGATGTTGTCCTGCAGGCCAGTGCCGCTCGTCCGAGTGGAACACTTCCTGTACAGCCCTGGGACTGCCGCTGCTTGTCACAGTTTAAAAAGAAGATTCCATTTCCTTTGAAAGCTTTTTACTGCAAAGTTGGGAGCTCAGACACCAAGTGTCACAGAGACAACTTCACAAGGCTATAAAAAGAGCCAACAATCCAATCAACTACACGGGCCTTTATTTTAGAATAAGTTTATTTTTCAAAAACTGCGGCAAAATTGGTATGAATATATATATTTTAGCCTAGAGACTACCAAATGACAAATGGAGTGTGACTCTGAGTTTATTAAAATTTGAGCTTCTATAGTACATAAAAAAGGAAAATCTACATGAAGAGAAAGTCATCAGTTGAAACTCTCACAAGAAGTTTGGGGCATTGAAAAGAAATGAGCCCTTTAATACCCACCTAAGTTTAAAGATGCTGTCACCCTCATGCTCTCTGAGATGAAACTTAACATTAACTGAACATTTTACAGGTCAGATATGAATACAGGTAGTTGAAGTCATTTGAACTTTATGCCCAAACAAATAGAAAAGAATCTCTGGACTCAAGGGAAGGACATTTCTTAGAAAGAATCAGTGCACCATGTCCCCTGTCCCATGAAAGAGGCCAAAAAGTGCCCCTTTAATGGGCCTCCATTTCCCCTGGGCAGTGAGTGCTCTTGCTCTTATCCCAGGGATTCTTAAGCCTCCTCATTCAGACAGCTTCTGCTGCTCTAGCTTCTTGTTCCTCGTTCTGCAATAAAGCTTCTCTCTCCCTAAGATAAAGGTAATAATACCCAACAGCATGGATGGAACTGGAGAGTATTATGCTAAGTATAAGCCAGGTGGCAAAAGACAAATGCCATATGATCTCACCTATAACAGGAACCTAATGAACAAAACAAACAGATGAGCAAAATAGAAGCAGAGGCATGGAAACAAGAACAGACTGACAGGGATGGGGGGGAGGGGATAAGGGAGGAAAGCAGGGGAAGGGTCTAGTCAAAGAACAAGTATAAAAGACCCATGGACATGGACAACAGGATGGGGATTGACTGGTGGCGGGGAGACAGGGCAGAGGAGAGCAACAGGGGAAATTGGGACAACTGTAATGAACAACGATTTTTTTAAAGACAATAATGCCATGTATGAGACAATTTGAGAAAGTGTGGTTTCCTTTGAAGACCAATGTTAAAAGAGTCAAATCACTAATAATTTAAAGAGTGATTCCCAACCCTTCTCACACTGCAGAACCCGTGAAGTTACCATTTGTACACAAAAGGCGGTTAGAGGTCAGGCAGTCTGCCTGGGTTGCAACCTGCCACCCTGAGGACTGAAAGCAGAAATATCTCAGGCAACTTGTACGCCATTCACATGGCAGCTTTGCTGTCCAGCAGAGGCACTCAATTTTCTGTGTGTCAGGGACCCCTTCAGTGTCTGAGAGCACCTATGAGTGCCTTCTCAGAATATTTTTAACTGCATAAAGTAAGCCATAGGATTGAAAAGGAACTAATTATATTGGAATACATTTATAAAATGTTTTAAAACCAAATGCATGATACAGTATATTTGCTTTTCATTAAAGTATTAAATGAGGTCTAGTAACAAAGTCTAGTAACTACCATGATTTCAAAGTACTTACAAGTAATATTTTAAGATACCTGCAACAATTAGATTATAGTACGAAAATATTTGTTATTTTTACAGTCATTGGAGTTGTTAGTACTAAAGCGGTATGTGGCCTATATTCACAGTTGAGGGGAATTCCATCTTTCAATGAGAAGTGAGAGAAAATAAGGATGTAATTTTTCCAAATCCCAACTCACGGACCCTGCATTTTCTCCATGGATCTCAGGTTGAGAACCTTGAATTAAAAGCAGAAAGTTACAGTAAAAAAGAGTCTTTCTTGGTGCTTTCTATTCTTCTATTCCCCAGCTGTGTCCTCTGTTTCTCACACACTTTCCTGTTCCCTTTTCCTGCAGTTTCTTGCTGTTTTTTGTCTGTACTTGCCTTCCCTTCCTTCTTTCCTTACTTCCACCCCCTACTGCCTTCCTTCACTTCAATTTTCTTTCCTCATGTCCCATAATCCACTTCTTAAAACACTCAGCACATGAGCAGGCCCATGGGGGCAGGCCCTTGAACTGGCCTTCCCTGACGAGCTGTGAAGGTTTGGGCAAAGAGGGAAATACGCCTTCAAATGCAGTCAGGTTGCGAGATGGATATAGTTTGCTCCAGACCAGGCCTCTTTGTTATAAAGAAAAGAAAGAAAGCAGCTTCCACAGCTCAGAATGAAAATGGGAAACTGTTTGCAATCTTTAGTCAATGTTCAGTCAGTAAAGTCATCCAGTTTCCAAAGTAGAATATTTGTAGACATTATTTTTATCATTTAAATATCAAGCTCTTCCTATAGAAATTAAGGCTACATTAGCTAATCCTTTATCATACTAGGAATTAGTATTAGCAAAATCCTAAAAACATTTCTGGACAGTCAAGAAGATTGTAAGAAGAATTAAGCATGTAAAATTATTATTCACATACTGTAAATGCACAACCATACACTGGCATTCAAAAGTGTAATAATACCTTACATACACACACCTCCTCAAGTAATATTCTGGAAGTATCTTACATTATTATTCTCTTAGGGGCCACTGGATCCTCTGCTTGGCCTCTGGGCCATGCTGAGTAATCCAGAAGACTATTATTGAGTTGGCCAAAAAGCCCATTTTGTTTTTCTGTAAAATAAAAAACACATCTTTTTCACAAATAACTTTATTGATTTGGCCCTGGCTGGTGTTGCTCAGTGGACTGAGTGTAGACCTGTGAACCAGAAGATCATGGTTCGATTCTCAGTCAGGGCACATGCCTGGGTTGCAAGCCAGTTCCCAGCAGGGGACACACGAGAAGCAACCATACATTGATATTTCTCTCCCTCTCTTCTTCCCTTCCCCTCTAAAGATAAATAAATAAAATCTTTAAAAATAATAATAACTTTACTGATTTGGATATTTTGCGTATGTCGGCTCTCTCCTACTACTGGCTTCCAGTGGGTAGAGGAGGATGGGGTGCTGCTAAACATCTTCCCACGCATCCACAGCCAAGAATCATTTGGCCAAAACGTCAATAGCACCAGAAGCTTCACAAACCACCTTTGACACATTCAACCAGTCACAGCACCTTCTCCACATACTGCACAAATCCTTTTTTGCATTTCAGTCCAATTTTTACCTTTCTTGAAGCATTATACAGCTAAAATATTGTGTGTTTTCTTCCGTCTTCAATATTAAAATGGTTGCACAAAAATTCACCAATTTTGATAAGTTTTTTTAATCAAAAAACTGTCACAATACAATCTAATCAACTTATTTCGAATGAAGTTAAAGATAACTAAGCACTACTAGAGCCATCAATCGGAAAAAAAAAACTAAATGAACTTTTTGGCCAACCTTAATGAATCCCCCAGTAACAATTGAAAGAAATATACTGAATAAGTTTCTCTCCCTGGGTGGTATGGCTCAGTGGATTGAGCACAGGTCTGTGAACCAAAGGGTCATCAGTTTGATTCCCAGTCAGGACACATGCCTGGGTTGCCGGCCTGGTCAGGTTCCCAGCAGGGGGCGCATGAGAGCCAACTGCACGTTGGTGTTTCTCTTCCTCTTTCTTCCTCC
Organism: Artibeus jamaicensis; assembly: GCF_021234435.1. Classification (NCBI taxonomy): domain Eukaryota; kingdom Metazoa; phylum Chordata; class Mammalia; order Chiroptera; family Phyllostomidae; genus Artibeus; species Artibeus jamaicensis. The sequence goes on along the minus strand of NW_026521844.1, from coordinate 13,913,083 downwards.
CTTCCCCCTCTCTAAAATAAATAAATAAAATCTTTCCAAAAAGAAATATGCTGAATAAACATGAAAACAAGAGATTCTTAAATGATTTCTTTTCAAATTGCACTGGATAGATTAGACTTACAATAAGGAAAGGGAATTCATTTCATTTTAAATATTTCATATCAATAAGGCAGGTGTTTACAGCATTTAGTGTAATCTTGTATAAAACTATCCAAACTATTTTTGCAACAAAAATTCAGCCACTTAGGTAGAAAACTGTGTAGAAAAAAAAATGAAAATTTATGAAAATGCCAATTGAGGAAAAGCACTTATTACTATGCTATCTAGCCCCCCCAAAATGAGTGAGATCTATTCCAATCACTTCATCACCCTGACATGAAGTTCTTCGTGTTATTTTATTTTTTATTCATCACGAAGAAGACCAAATCAAGAGGAAGGCAGAAGTACAAGTGTGAAAGTCACACCTGAATTCACATTTCTTTTTCCAGATGACTCATCTCTTTCCAGACTCCATAGGTCACCCTTCCCATTGTTTCAAGTACAATAAACATGATGTCTCTGATTCAGATCTTGGCTCCCCTAACTGTGTGAGCATAAGCGTTTACTTTCTTCTAAGTCCCAGTTTCTTCAAATGTAAGAGAGGGGCTATGAAAATCAAGATAGACCATCCATGTTAAGTTGTTAGCGTTGAGCCTGGCACAGACGAGGTTCTCAAAAAACAAATGGTGACGGTGTTTACCTGATCCATCCAACTGACCAGATAATATTTCAAAAATTTAACTGTAGTTAAATGCTGTATAATGTGGGATGCTTTTTACCTGTTTAGGAATCTGTTTTGTTCTCCTTATATTGGGTAAAAATATATGCCCGTGGTGACCCAATGCTGTGCCACTTCTTACACACCAAAGTTGGTAGAATTGTAATTTTAGCTTCAAGTATAAGCAGCCCATATTATTCCTAGGACTATATCATCTGCCTTGACACCACATAAAGGAAAACTCTCATCCACCTGGAGAGAGAGGACAGCTATGGCATTGTTTCTCTGATGGAGAACAAATTAAATTTTTGTCATTTCTATACTTCAAAATCCAAAATGCATTAGCTCAGCCTACAGATTTCCAAAATAATATTTTTAAGTACTAAAACTAGAGAAATGATTTAAAATCCATCTCCTTTATTTAGTACACTCAAATATAATATCTATAAAAGCTTTGTATTGCGGTAATAACCCTTTACTATTTCCTCTCTCTCCTTGGTCTTTTCATTTATTCATTTCCCATTAATCGTAAAATTGAAATAAAAAGAGAATGAATTTTTTAAAGTCACTTTCCATTCTGAAGCTTTGTTAATTTCTTCTAAGTACACTTCAGTGCAGTTTAATTTGTATCTGGGGCAGCCCACTGGTGCAGCACTGTTCGCTATTCCTCTAGATAGAAGCAATTAGCTGGGCCAGCCAAATCCTCCACCTGGCCACCATCAGCATATGCACAGCACCAGGAGAAAACAGGAGGCTGAGTGTTCCTTAGGGCCTGCTTCCTGTGATATTCAAAATCCCCACTTTCTCTGCTGCGTCTATGGTGGTGAAGCCATATTTGTGAAACTCAGATAATCTCTGATCCTATTCCCGGCAGACAATGAACACAGTTGTATTTCTATGCTCATATTTCAGAACCACCATGTTTTTCTATTTAAAAACGATTTCACTGACAAGGAATCTTTAAAGCACACTTACGAATTTGGCATTGGTTAATACTTCTGATGTGTGTGTGTGTTTTAACACCACTAAGAAATTTTCTGTGACACCAGCTGCTTATTTTAACATTTACCTCAATTTGGACACTATCTACCTGGCGAGAATATCAGATTCCATTGGTTAACGACTCAGTCTTACAAGACTTGACCCCTCCCCTGCTTCAGATGCCAACTGCAAGTCCTGGTTGTCACCTGGGCTTCGGAACCACCAGCTGTCAACGGAAGTTTCCCATTATCTCCTCCTTGAATTTGATTAATTTGCTAGAGCTGCTTAAAGAACTCAGAAAAATATTTTGCTTACTAGATTACTGGTTTATTATAAAAGGTATAACTCAGGAACAGCCACATGGAAAAGCAATGTATATGGGAAGGGGCTCAAAGCTTCTCTGGATGCACCATTCTCTCCAAAATTGTGAATGTTCACCAGCCCAGAAGCTCTCCAAACGTCATCCTTTGGGGCTTGTATGAAGGCTCAGGGAAAATTGAGACTTCTCAGTACACAGGGAAAATTGACTAAGATCCTTAGCCATCAGCAATTGATTCAACCCTTCACACTTTTCTCCTCCCATAGATCAAGCTGGTAGAATGAAAATTTGAAACTTCTAATCACAGGATTGGTTCCCCTGGCAATCAGCTCACACCTTAGGTGCTTTCCAAAAGTCATCTCACTAACACACACTCAGGTGTGTTTGGGAGGGGTTTGTTATAAATACTAAGGCATCCGTATGGCTCTTATCACTCAGTAAATTCCAAGGGTTTTAGAGACTTTGTGATAGGAATGGGGGCAAAAAGATAAATGTATATTTCTTACGATAAATCACAATACTAGAATTCAATAGGATGGGAGTAAAAGACAGAAAACTGTACTTGAACAACAGTTAAAATTTTTTAAAAAAGAATCAATGTTTTCTTAATGTTATCTATGAAAAGTCTAAAGGCCATGGCCAGATAGCTCAGTTGGTTAGAGCATTGTTCTCATATGCAAAGGTTGTGGGTTTGATGCCCTGGTGGTGCAGCTCACTTACTTGTGTGCCATCCTGCAAACCAAAAAGTTACATGTTCAGTTCCCGTTCAGGCACACTCCTGGGCTGCAGGTTTGGTCCCCAGTTGGGGCACATGCAAGAGGCAACCAAACCATGTTTCTCTCTCACATTGATGTTTCTCTCCTTCTCTTTCTCCTTCCTTTCCCCTCTCTCTAGAATTAATAAAATAATTTTTAAAAAAAGAAGAAACTGATGAATACATGAATGAAACAGTAAGTGTTTTGAATTTGATTTGGTAAGTTTGAAATGTAACCTGATATATTCCTATATTGAAAATGGTTTTTTTTCCTGCTAGATGATAGCAGCAACAGTTTCTAAGTTTTCTTCCCAAAACTTAGCACAGCACCGTCTCTAATTTATAAGAAGTCTCACTCCCTAGATGTCACCTGATGAACACTTACTTTGACACAGAAAAGTTTGACTTTAAGAATTAAATCATACTTCATCTGGGAATCTGGTACCTAAGAGAGCAAACATCTTTAACTAAGGATCTCTGGAGTTACATTCAAATGAAGCAAACATTAAGCATTTTGTATAAAATCAATAGTGTGAAAAACATGCAAAAATTTAGGTAAATAGGACAAAACAATATTTTCATATGAAATGCTTGTAACTAACCCTTAATTTTTCTTTTGAACAATATTTATATCTTTATTCTTAGGGTTCGATAAGAGATGTAGGATTCAAAAGACCCAGAATTTGCAAGCTAGAAAGTGATTGTTTTTGTCCTTGGTCATGTTTTTCCTGGTCTTTGAAGCTGCCAAATACCAAACCCACAGGTCATTCAAGGAAAAGGCCAAATGAACAATTACATCACAGAGTTGAAGGGAAGCCCCAAAGAACCTCAAATCAAGTAACCAAAGTTGTAAGTTTCTTCTTCTAAAGCAACTTACCAGTAATTTAAAAAATTAGTTGGGAAAACCATCTGCTAAATAGCTTCTTTCTTTACTATGTACAATTTGAACAGCTGTTCAAAGTTGCAGCCTAGGTGCCTAGCTCAGAGCCTAGCACATGGAAGATGCCACATAAATATCTTTAGAAATAATGAGAAGCTAATTTAGTGAATACCTAATTGAATGAATGAATGAAGACCATATGTTTTTTAAAGAAAATGTTTACTTTTCTATTAGAGTTGACAGACAATATTGTACTAGTCGCAGGTGTACAACACAGTGATTAGATATTATATAACTTATACAGTGAACACCCAAATAAATCTAGTACCCATCCGACACCATACATAGTTGTTACAACGTTATTGACTATATTCTCTTTGCTGTACTTTACATCCCCATGACTATTCTGTAACTACCAATTTGTACTTCTTAATCCCTTCACCCTATCTTGGCTATTGTAAATAATGCTGCAATGAACATATGGATGTATATGTTTTTTTGGCTTAGTTTTGGGGGTTTCTTTGGAATAAATACCGAGAAGTAGAATTGCTGGGTCCTTCACTGTCTCTTGTTATAGCCTTTGTTTTCAAGTCTAATTTGTCTGGTAAAAGTATTGCTACACCAGCTTTTGTTTGCTTGTTTGTTTGTTTCTATTTTCATGAAATATCTTTTACTGTCCCTTTACTTTTAGTCTGTGTGTGTCTTTTGATCTGAAGTGAATCCCTTGTAGATAGCATGTGTACTGATCTTATTATGTTATTCATTCAGCCTTCATATGTCTTTTGATTAGGACATTTAGTCCATTGGCATTTACAGTAATTATTAATAGGTATGTATTTATTGTCATTTTATTGTTCAAATTTTTAATCTATTTTTTTCTTTTTAAAAAAGACAATTTAACATTTCTTGTAATACTGGGTTGGTGGTAATAAACTCCTTTAGCTTTCTTCCTGTCTGGGAAGCTCTTTATCTGTACTTCAAGTCTGTGTAATCTCTATTTTAGCCCCTTGTTTTTTTTTCATCACTTTGAATATTTCATACCAATCTCTTCTGACACTCAAAGTTTCTGGTAAGAAATCAGCTGAGAGTCTTAAGGAAGCTTCCTTGCTGTTTTTTAATATTTTCTCTTTGTCTTTAACCTTTGGCATTTTAGGTACAATGTGTCTTGATTTGGGTTTGGGACTCTCTGGGTTTCCTGGACTTGTATTCCTTTACCATGTTAGGGAAGATTTCCACCATTATTTTTTCACACAGGTTTTTCATTCCTTGCTCTCTCTCTTCTCCTTCTGGCACCCCCATTTTGTGAATGTTGGTAAACTTGAAGTTGTCCCAGAGGCTCCTTATACTATCCTCATTTTTTTTCTTCTGTTGTGATTGGGTGTTTTTGCTTCCTTACCTTCCAAATCTCTGATTTGATCTAATTCTACTTTATCTATGCCACTGTTGATTCCGTATTATGCGTTTTTCATATAGTTAGTGTATTCTTCATTTCTGACTGGGTGTTCTTTATATTTTTCTAATCTGATTTTATGTTTCCTGTCTCTTTGTTGAAGTTTTTAATAAGTTCATCTACTCTTCCCCTAAATTCATTGAGCATCCGTATAACCAGTGTTCTGAACTCTGCAACTGAAAGATTGTTTGTCTCGATTTTACTTCTGGAATTTTGTTCTGTCCTTTCATTTGGTACATGTTTCTTTGTCTCCTCATTTTGGCAGCCTCCCTGCATGTGTCCTATGTATTAAGTGGGGCTGCTACATTTCCTGGGCTTGGCAGGGTGGCCTTATGTAGTAGATGTCCTGTAAGGCCCGGTGGCACAGTGTCCAGAGCTGAGCACCCCAGGTGTGCCCTCATGTGGGCTGTGTGTACCTTTCTGCTGCTGGCACCTCAATGGAAAGAATTAACCGTTAGGCCTATTGCTGAGAAGACTGGCTGTGAGCACCAACCATCATGACAGATCTGCAGTGCAGGAGAAAACCTCATAGAGGACTTACTTTTGCAGGGCTCTGGTGCCTACTGACTTTACCTCTTGTATTTTTTTCTTGTGGAAGTGGTTGAGTGGTCCTTCAAAGTGGTCTGAAACTTTCCACCAGGTGTACTGGCTCTAGAACATTCCTGGGAGATGCATGCCAAAGTCAGCTGCTGCCTGTGGCCTACCTGGGGCCACCCAGCATAAACCACAATGCAATCTGCAGATGACTGCTACTTGTGCTGGACTTGGAGGTGCCCAGAAGAGGCCAGTCTACGAAGTGAAGCTGGCTGCCACTAGTGCCATGCCTGGGGCCACTTACTGAGAGGTACAGGGCACTTGAAGCCCAAATGCTGCTTGTTTGTGAGATTTTAGGAAAGTCTGAAGCATGAACTAAGTCAATCCTTTTGTATGGAAAAGTCACTGGAAACAGCTTGGGTGGGCCTGCAATTTGGGTGGGGCAGTGTTTCAGGGACTCACCAGGGCAGGTGAACTGTGTTAGCCAGGTTGATGGAGACTCATACATGGTGCCTACTTGCTGGCTCTGTAGAAGGATGGGCTCAGAGAAGTAACAATGACCTCTGCCAGCTCTTCCATTTGAAAGAAAGCTGCCTCTCCAGCTCTTGCCCGAAAGCCAGACAATTTGGTTTCTCTTTTTATGTCCTTGGTATTTTTCCAGCTGCTATGCCCCAGTGCTGGAGCTCACAGCAAGTAAATACAAATCCCTCCATGGGCCCTTTAAGAGGAATGAATACCTGGGACTCCAAAAGCCTTCTGTATCACTCAGCCACACTCTTTGCTGGTTTTTACAGCCAGAACTTATAGGGATTTATCTTTTTTGCATTGGAACCCTGGGTTGGGGGGCTTGGTGTAGGGCCAGGACCCCTCATTCCTCCAAGGGTGGGGAGGGAACATTCACAATAGAGATTTCCCTCTTGATTTTTATCTGCCACATGTTGGTGTGGGACCGGCCTATTCCATGTCTTCATCCCTTCTACCAGTCTCGGTAGAAGACGTGCCTTCTTTTTACCCTTAGTAATAGGACTTCTGTTCAGCTGGACTATATTCTGTCCTTTTTTTATTGTTATTCAAGTACAGTCATCTCAATTTCCTCCCCACTGTTCCCCCCCAACCATCCCTACCCCCCACCCTCTATCCTACCTCCCTTTCATTTTGCCCATGTGCCCTTTATACATGTTCCTTGACAACCCTTCCCCCTAATTGCTCCAATATGCCCCCACCCCCCTCTGGTTACTGTCAATTTGTTCTTAATTTCAATGTCTCTAGTTATATTTTGCTTGCTTGTTTGTTTTGTTGATTAGATTCCACTTATAGGTGAGTTATTCTCTCTTAACCTATCACTATCAATATAGCAGAAGTGTCCTGAGAAGTTTCTTTGTTAATGTTATATTAACATTCATCATCGTCACATTTTCTATATTCCTACTATCAAAAATGGGCAAATATAGAATTGGTCTCTAGACTGTATAAGAAGCCAGGGAACAGAGCGAATCAGGATTAGGAAATTTTCCTATCTCTTTAACTTCTCTGATAAATTAATAAACTATCCTGCATGTTCAGAATTTGAAAAGGTTTTAAAACAATTACCTTTTTATCTTGACCCTTTAAAAATCAATCCAGCCCTGGCTGGTGTAGCTCAGTGGATTGAGCATGGGCCTGCAAACCACACAATTGTGGTTCGATTCCCAGTCAGGGTACATGCCTGGGTTGCAGGCCAGTTCCCAGCAGGGGACTCATGAGAGGCAACCACACATTGATATTTCTCTCCTTCTCTCCTTTCCTTCCCCTCTAAAGATAAATAAATAAAATCTTTTAAAAAATAAATAAATATCCTTTAAAAAAAGAATCAATCTAAATCCTAGTTTTCAAATGTAAAATGTCCTTTTACCATAAAAGGACAAAAAGGGGGTTAAAATGATACACTCAAGGACACAGTTTTAAAGAATTAGATGGCTATATCACCTCATAGCAGTCTGGAAATGACAATTGGTAAGCTGTTTCTTGGTATTACCAGAATAGTTAATATAATGTATGTCATTTTTATTTAAGACAGGAAGACTGAAGGTAATTACTGGTGAAGCACAGTAAATTGTACCAGTAATTTGAACAGCCTTTTAGCTGCACTTCTCATATTCATATATGCATTAGGTTTTTAATTTTTAAGTCTATAACTCAATACCAAGTTTTAACACACCCTCACATTAAAAAGACAATTTTGAAGATATCTGCAAAACAACATTCTGTTCTTGAGACAGGTATTCATAGTTTGATAAAGAAATCATTTTGTTTCTACCCAAGAGAATGAAAACATGTGTCCACACAAAGATTTACAGGTGGATGTTCATAAGTAAAAACAATATAAAATGCTCATGAAGTGGTAAATGGATAAACAAAATGTGGTCCATCAAGACAATGAAATACATTCAGCACTAAAAAAAAAGAATGAACTACTGATAAATGCTACAACATGGATGAACCTCAAAAATATTATGCGAAATGCAGTAAGCCAGATACAAAAGAGTTAGGAAAATATGATATAATATTCCATTAACATAACATAATAATATAAAATTTCATATTAATTATAATATAAAGTTATCATACAAAAATCTATTTCTGTAATATAACATAAAATTCCACATATATGAAATGCCCAGTAAATAAAAATGTGTAGAAATAGAAAGCAGATTGGTGATTACCTAGAAATGGGGGTAGGATCGAGGACTGACTGCAAAGGGGCCTGAGAGATCTATCTGGGGTGATGAAGAAGTTCTAAAATTAGACTTTGGTGAAAGTTGCACAGCTCTGTAAATTCACTTCCTTATTGGTTACTCATCAATGCCTATTTTACACGATTTCTCAGGAGTATGCTTTTGGGTATCATTGTTGCTGCTGTAATGAATTGAGACTCAGGAATACTGCAGTGGGTGAATGCACTTTGCACCTTCACCTCTCCAAAGACCTAGACCATCATTTTCAACTCCTACCGCACATTTCCACTGAATAACATATTGACAGTACAGTTTCATACACTGAATTTTATCAAATCTAAATTGACCTCAATTATACAATAAACCATTATTTTGCATACCACTAACTAATTTTAAAAGTCACCAATTTGATTATGATATGTTGTTCATTGTAAGAACCATAACAAATTGAGACACATAAACATGTGTTGGGGATGTGGGGGACACTGTACCTTGGGTTCAATGAAGAGGGAGGGTTTCCTAAGGGGGACTTCAGAAAGGAAGATATTTCAAGCAGCTCCAGAGCATGAGCAAAGATATGGATGTTTGAAAATACCTGGTCTGTTTGAGCTACTATGGCGTCTGGAAAGACCAAAGCCAACTGGAAACAGTCTGTTACCAAAAAGATCTGAGCAATTAATTAGGCTCTCAACAAATGTCGGTAACCCCCTCGCTCCGAAACGTACTTCAGCATCCACATTCAAACTCCCACTTCAAATGAAAATGCACCGTTCTCTTTAGTGCTGAAACACCCTTTTTTAAATCACCCTGTGAGCAGTTACATATTTTTAAGAATTCTATAACTCAGAAATTAGTCCATTATGTTGGATTTTTACAATTCTAGAAAGAATAGTTTTCTTTCAAAAATGTGTTAAAGGTGAAAGAAAAAGAAACACATGAAGAATATCTGGTGCTTGCACAGATTTTTACTAACAGGCAGGCCACAATCCAGCATGCGCTATGATCTATGGGAAGATGTTAAGGATAAAAAAATATGATTTTGAATTTTTGAATCCAAATCAATTGGAGCACAAAGACACAAGAATTGGCAAGAAATGGGTTCCTCTTCTTCACCTCACTTTGGAAAGACAGTATCAATCACTAAAACAAAAAATAGAAATAAAGGTGCAGCTCCCTGTTGCCCCAGCCTGTCTTCGCCTAGAAGGATACAGAAGAGTAGGAGCACATCCAGGCCCACTTACTGTGGTCACAGCCTCTAGGCTCAGTTGGACTGCGCAGGAATCCAGGTTCCCCGGGGGCCTGGAAGCACTTGCAGATGTTCAGAGGAAAAAAATAACAAGGAGTTTTAAAGAAATAAAATTATCTCTATTCAAGAAAAACTTCCCACTCTGTAATTGCCACCCTCTTGGTAAGCGATTGTCATCTCTGTCCAGCTTGTCACATCTCAGCTTCCACTCCTTAGGCCCAGCTTCAGGGTTATTGCTGCCTTGTCTACAATTGTGCCACCTCACCTCACAAAACCACAGCTGCCTACCTGGCCACCAACCTCTCTGCTCTGCACATTCCAGAGAATCCTCTGTTGGAGTGAGCATCAGCTTCATGCTGGCATGCAGGAAGTATCTCACAGTGGCTGATGTTGCCTTGTGATTTATGCTGTAATAGGTTCTTAGGAATGACGATGGAGCCATCAAAAACCATTGCAATGTCTAATCTAAACATACTACATGTACACCTTCTTCCTGATTGGCTTTGCCACCGGTGTCCACAGCCTTACTCAAGTTCACGGAGGCCTAAGTTGGGTTTGGAGGCCCCAAGGGGACATTTGGCAATGTCCAAAGATATTTTTGGCTATCACAATTCAGTCAGGGCAAAGGGGGTGACCGCCGGCGCCTGGTTGGCAGAGTCCAGGGATGCCGCTAAACACACTACAATGCACAGAATGGCCCCCACAACAAAGAATTGCCCAGCCCAAAATGTTAATAGTGTTAAGATTGAGAAAACCTGTGGTAGTCTAACAAAATATCACTAATTCCATGACTATCGACTCATTTCTCATTTGTCCTGTCTTCCTGGCACACAGAGTTACAGTGCCTGCCTTTCAAGATTTAGCAATAAGAGCCAGAACATGAAACTGTTCTGCATAGTTGCCATGCGTACATTTCCATATTCAGAAACCTCCAGCATGAGATAAAATATTGCGTGTCAGAAACATTGCTGACCTTTTTTTTAATTCTCAGAATGCATGTAAGCTGTTATTAACCTGTATTAATCATTCGCAAATCATTTTAAAAGTACATGAAAGAGCAAAGTCACTGGTGGTTTCCATACAAAATTTTCACTTATGAACCTACTATCCAGGTTGTTTCTGAGCTGCAAGAAACCCTGATATCCAGTAAACATGACATCCCCTCCCATGACCAGGAAGAATGTATGGAGTCCTCTTTAATGTCGGATCAGAGCTGCACACCTGACACTGTATGGCCAGAGTGTAGATTCTGTGTGTAACTGATGCCCGAGATGATGTTCCTAAAACACAGTACTGGTTTATGTGAACATTTTGTTTATTCACTAAAATACTATGTAGGAACATGAGCAAATGAATGGTTTCAAAAATGGGCATGGGTGAGGAAGTGATAAAGGAAGAAATTGGGAACAAAAAGAGACTTTTGTTTCTTTTTTGTTTCTTTCTTTTAACATCAAGGCTTATGCCAGCAATATCAGGGACAATTACTTCAGCTGCGTCCTTTGCTCTGCCTCTGAAGCCCGGCCATTGTCCACAGAGTGTGACTTGGTACTGTATTTCTCTTGATCAACTTGTCAGTCTGCCAATTACAATTTGCCATCAAACAAAACTTTTACCAACTGCTACCCTTATGCCCATTGGACTTAAACCAGCTACTCTTCCCCACATTTTATACTCTGAACTAAATTGTGTGTGAAAATTACCTTTTATTGACTTTAGTGAGAGCCTTATACAAACAACTGAGGGCAGATTTCAACTGCCCACTGCCAAAATAGCCCTCTGTCCCATCTGCTGGATGCACATATCATTAAGACTTTTATTAGCCTCAGAAACAGAGACCTCGTTTTATGGTGTCAGCTAAAAATCTACAGAAAGTCCTTGAAGTGCAGTTCTTACCAGTCCTGGTAACCACTGCATCTGAGCAGATGCTACTAAAGAACCAGATTGGCAACAGACACTGAAACATAAAAACGCCTCCAAATGATAGCACCAAAATGTGATTTCACACTTTGCATTAAACTGCTCAAAGAAAATAGACCCACTGTCTCTTTTGAAAACAGAAACTTTTTAAAATTCAAGTTTTGAAATAATAGAACATTTATGCAGAAACATTGGAAAAATCTATTTTTAAAAACTGCTGTTAAGTAAAGACACACAATCAGAAGAAATCAAGAACTTTCTTGGAAATGGAAAAGTTGTAAAAGGCTTAACCATTAGAGGCTCGGGGAGAAGTAATGATCTTTTGCCAGAAGAAGAGAATAAAATCATGGAAGCCTAATATGGCTTTTTACAGTTCTGCTCACAATTACTCATTAAACAATTTACCCCTTGTGGATGGGTTCCTAAAGCCTGCTGAGATGTCGCACTCTTAGTGATGAGTACATGCTGCTTTTTCTTCTGTTGTGGTTTGTTTTTATTAAAACAAAAACTTATAACAACCAAAAAATCACTTTTCCTAACTTTTACTCTTTCCAAGAAGACCAGCATCATGGATGAACATTTGTCTAGTGTTTTCTGTAAGTCCGGCAGTAAAAGACAATGGCCTACACACCCATGCCCAGTCAGTGTCCTATGGGCTGGAATTCATAAAATCAGGGCAGCAGATGGCATACCTAAATTTTATTTGCTGTTTGATTTACCCTTGTGCTGCCACTCTGAAATGCGGATACTGAATGTTCATCTAGCACTGTTAGAAAACATGAGACCAGGCTTCAAGCAAGTTTATCATGTAATCTGATGCTGGTTTATTAATCCTGAGAATGAAAACTATAGCCCATAGAGAGGCGCTCTCCTCAGATTAAAAGGGACCTGTCAGCAGCCAACACTCCATATATCAAGGATGACCTTTTGTGTCGTTTTAAACCACTATTCATGGCAGTAAAGCAATACCAGAGACCATCAAGAAGAAGAATGTGCCTTTGATTCTGCTGGTCTAATCTGAAATGAGAGGGGAAGTTGTGTGTTTCAGCCTTACTTCCCAATGTTCCCCAAGAAAAGTGTTGTTTTGTTCAATTGATTATGTGATCACATTTCCTTGTGGGTTCTTCTCTTAAACATTGTGCTACTGTCTTTGATTGTCCATTAGTATTTAGACAGCAGACCAATATTCTAGACCACCACATTCTAAAATGAAAAATTCCTGAGCCTTATGTTACTGCTTCTGGCAGCTGTCAAAATAATTCCTGCTGACATCATGTTTAACAGACTTGCCTCCGAGTCAGGTCGATGTTGGGGAGCAGCACGCAGTGCTGCAAAATTAGCTCATTGATTGTGACGCAAGCTCAACCCTCCTTGCATTTAGAGACCAAAACTCTGAGCTAAATGGGAATTAAACAAAAATCCTGGAATAGTCTTTGAAATCTCAGTCAAGGTATCCATTTAGCTATTTTTTTCTCAGAGGTCTTTGGAAGAATTCTATTATTTAAAAATATCATGACTTCCTACCCAGTCCTCTGAAGAAACTGTACAGCATTCCAACATTCAAATATATCACTTTTAACAGGTTAAAATCAAAGTGCTAAGATCCATTGTACTGATCATCTGTCTCAGCACTCACATGTCAACTTTTTCCAATGACTCCAGGATCTCTACCTGTTACTCACAAGTGTGACCCAGAGTGGTTGTCATAAGGTCAACTTATAAAATTCCTCATAGAGAAAAACGCAAGCATCTCAATGACTTCAAATTGGGCAACAGAAAAAACCAGCCTGGTAGTTAGAACCAGATTGCCAAATGACAGCATGAGCTGCATTACCTGGAGGCGGCCCTTCCACACTCATTTTAAGAATAAATTGAAACTGAACTGGAGCCATAAAGTAGAACACAGACCTTTTTAAGATTCCTATCAGGTAAATAGTAAATAGGTTGTCAGAATATATCAACATTTTCTTTTTAAATTGATTTTATGCTTTTATTTCTCTACCCATATGACATTTCATGTTATTAACTTTATTTATGAAAATCTTGCCCTTTCCTCAAAAGGTTTTAAGGAGCTTTAATGTTCTGTTACAGCATTTGAAGAATAAACATAGTTCCCCAATACCTTACAACTAGAATAAAATACATATTTCTCATATATGAAGTAAACATGTTAACATGAAAATAAAACATATCATTTATTCACAAAACAATTCAAAATACCTGAGAACTTTTTCCTACTGTCCACCATTTCATACATAAATCAAAGTCAAAATATTCAGATGGTCTATAAGAATTAACAAAGATAAATGTAGGTGTAAAAACAGGTTGATTTATCTGGCACCGTTCCAGTTCACCTCCCCACGCCTCTGTTCTGATTAATTGCCCTCAGCAAGGAGCTGGAGCCTAGTTACGCTGTTTTCTTAATTCCTGTTGATGGAGTGTTGATTCAAGTCTAGAAAGAAAACCAACCGCCTTTTAACTAACCCATTCTTCCTGAGTTAATCAATCATAACTTGTCCATTTTAATTACCTCCCAAATTCCAAATAGAAATATGCTTGCAGTTTCCAAATATTTGCATGATTAAAGATGTTTTCCTTGTTTCAATAAGAAACTTCAAATTGATGAGTCAGGTGGTAAGATTTATGGGATGAAGTTGTCCTGTTTATCTCCCAGCTTTCAAAAATACTGGTCTGCAGTTTGTAACAAACAGCATTCCCACCAGAGATATGCAGACTATATCCATTAATGATGATGATTATGTTAATACATATATCCCAACATCAGTAGACACCAGAGAGGAAAGCCAGCCAAGAAAATGTTTACTATCCTCTCTCTTCATATCCATAAAAAAGACAGTTTATTCGAATATTAAATGTAATTACACAAAGCTAACAAGCCATTGATGCACCTGGATAACATTTTCAGGTTGTTTTTGCCCTCAGTGAAACAATACCAATAGACTGGGTCATCAATCACTTATACCCATCAAGTTACAGGGAAACCAGCAGCCTCACAAAGAACAGGGCAGTTCAGGTAACATAAGGGCATGAGCAGAATTGTCACTGTATTCACTGAACCAATTAGTTATTTTGAGTGGATGCAAACAAAAAAAAAAGCTAACTCTTCTGAAATAAGTCCCCATTTACAAGCTTCCCACCTCTATCAATTAAAGTATTTTTGTGTTTTTTTAAATATATAATCTTTGCCATTTTTTATTGCCATTTAGTCCCCTTATACCTGTCCCCACCCAGCAATCACCACCCTGTTGCCCGTGCCCCTGAGTCTTTTTTCCTTTTTGCTCAGTTACTCCACCTCCTAGCCTCCCTCCCCTCACTAGCTGACATCTGCTCTCATCTATGAGTATGTCTCTGTTTAGTTCAGTTTGTTTATTAGATTCCACTATTTGTCTTTCTCTGACTTGCTTATTTCACTTAGTATAATGTTGTCCAAGTCCATCCATATTGTTGCAAAGCATAAAATTTTTTTCTTTTTTTATGGCTGAGTAGAATTCCATTCTGTAAATGTCCCATAGTTGTTCCATCCTATTATTTGTTGATGGACACTTGGGCTGTTTCCATATTTCAGCGATTGTAAATAATACTGCAATCAACAGAGGGGTGCTTATGTTTTTTTGAACTAGTGCTTTGGCTTCCTTCAATATATTCCCTGAAATGGGATCACTGGGTCAAAAGGCAAATCCACATTTAAATTTTTGAGGTATCTCCATACTGCTTTCCAGAGCGGCTGCACCAGCCTGCATCCCCACCAACAGTGCGAAAGTGTTCCCCTTTCTCTGCATCTTAGTTAGTATCTGTAGTTTGTTGATTTGTTAATGATAGCCACTCTAATATGGAGTACTTGTATCCAGAATGTATAAAGAACTGCTATAAAACCATTTTAAAAAGCAAACAATAAATTTCTTTAAAAAGGCAAAAGACTTCAATAGATGCTTCACTACAGAGGATTTACAAATTGTCAATAAATACATGAAGATATTCAGCATCAGGAAAATATAAATTAAAAACACAATTAGATACACTGCACACTCACTAGAATTTCCAAAATTAAAGACAAATAATACCAAAATGTTGGAGAGAGTGAAAAGCAAATAGATAGTGGTGAAAGCTTAAAATGATACAAATACTGTGGAAAAATGACAAAATCATATAATATTAGAACTCATCTACATTATTTAGCAATTCCACTCTTATTTACCTCTTCCCAAAATTAAAGCCTGTCAATAAAAAGATCGGTATAATAATTCTTATGGTAGCTTTATTCATAATAATACAGAATTGAAAAAATAAATATCCATCAAGAGGAAAAAAGGTTAAAAATTGTGGTATATTCATGCAATGGAATATAACTCATTAATATAAAGGAACAAACCAATAATGCAAATAAAAATACCAATAAATCTCAAAAACAATACCTGGAATGAAAGAAGCCAGATACAAGGAAATATATATGATATGATCTCAGTTACATAAAGTTTTAGTAGAGGTAAAATTAATGGATGAAGCTAGAAATATGAATAGTGGTTTTCTGAAGGAAAAACAAAGTAAATGTACTCAAAAGAACTTCTCAGGGTGATGATAGTGTTCTACACCTTGATAAGGATGTTTATTACATGGGCATATACATTTGTCAAAACTCATCAAAATTTACATGTAAACCTATAGAATTTATTGCATGTAATTCTTCATTCAAAATGAAATAAAAATATAGACTAAAAAATAGGTTTTATTTAAAACTCATCTCCAGATTATTCAAGGTCTGACATCCAAATTAGACAGGTTGACTTTGAGATTATTTGCTCTGTTTCCACAGGTGTGGAGAGAGATAGCCTCTCAGATTTTACACAGCTACCAAGGCAACAATGCCAGGAAACCCATTAATCAAAATTCGACAGTGCCTATTTGCAATCAGCAAAATAAAACAAAGAACACCCTGAATTATAAAAGCAGGTGAAACACACCCCAAAGACCTAGTGAGGCACAATGTGGGCACTCTTGGTTCTCGCCGCTGTGGCCCTAGCTTCTGCTCACCCTTCTGGTGAGCACTTCGAAGGGTAAGTAAACAACTCCTTAAATGAGCAAGTCCTTCCTTGCTAATCCGAAAGTACAAATGCAATATCCAATTTAAATTGTTCTCTTCTTCCTCTGCTATTTCACCATTCAGTGAGAAAGTGTTCCGTGTCACAGTTGAAGATGAAAATCACATCAGCTTGCTCCAGGAGTTGGCCAGCACCAAAGAGGTAAATAACAATTCTGTACCATAGGTTTGCTTCACACTTACTCTAAAATCTTGGATAGTTTGCACTGTGATTCCATTAGAGGAAGAATGACATGACATAGTAACTATAGAATTTTTGTAGCAAGAAATAAAGACTTGAAAAATATTTAGTGCCACATACCTTTTTTTCTGCTTAAATTAGATTGCTGTAAGGGCAAAAGTATTATAAATCCATGGTAACTTTTTAAAGAGTGGACAGAGCTTGACAACTGGATGAGTTGGAACTGTCATGAAGGTCATAGAACATCTAATGTACAGTTACTTCCCTTCTAAGGCAAAAAGAAAAATGATCAACTTCAACATGACTGAAAAACTGGGCTTTTGTCCAACTCGAAATTCATTTCCACATCTCATGTATCATCTGTTCTCTTTGATTTTCTTTCATTCCAAATCAAACAGCTTGAGTTTTCATGACCTTGATTCAGGCCCTCTTCATGATATGACATGAGGGAGAAAAAGAAGGTAAAAAGACATAAGAGATTTCATTCTTTCTTTTTACTTTCACGAAACCAAAATCTCTATGCTACTTTTAAAACTCTACTGGATATGGGATAGAAACTGACATTTTTAATTACGTATGCAATGTGGCAAGACACTATTGCTGATCACAAATAGCTCATTTAGGCCAATGCTATTTCTTCATGAATATATAAGCCAAAAAAAATCTACTAGCTCCTAAACATTTGTCTAGCCTTCTATCTATCCAGCTGTGTTTTCTTTCTATAGTTTTTTTTTACCTTTCAAGATGTGGAAGGGAAGAAAAGAAAGTAGGTAGTTTCATAATGTGAAACATTCAGAAGTATAGAATTAAAAGATAAAATAATATAAAGTCATCTATTCCAGCCTTCCACTCAAATCTGGAATTTCCTCCATAGAAAGAGCATACTTGGTTGCTACCACTAATAAAACTTGTTTGAGTACTTTTAGGGATAGTAAGAAAACTGCTTTTCATAGTAGGGTTGTGGGGTTGCCTTAAAAATCATTCTAATTGTTATATGAAGCTGAAAACTACCTTCTCTAACTTTGACCCATTGGACCTGACTCAGTCAAATGTTGTCTTCTAAGATTTATCTTTCCCAGGCCTTCCATCATTTCTGTTAGCACTGGTCCACAGACACTTGATCATTCTGGTCACCTCTGGATACTGTTCAAGCATTCTGTCTATATTTCTTTTTTCAAATGTAGCTCTGAGAATGGACCTCCAGGTGTGGTCTGATGAATGCCTAGTGCAGGATCATTACCTACCTTCATTAATGAGGCTCAAGATTCTTTTCAGCATCTTGAATAACTATTAAATACTCTTAGCTCACAGTAAACCTATGGTCAATCAAAACCATTAGGTAATTATTTCCCACATGAATCACCCTCAAGAAAGATATTCTTCCTTATGTAATTGCCCAAATGATTTTATTTAAACTCAAATGCCAGATTTTAGATTTGCCCTGCTAAAATTTATCTTTATAGCCTGTTTTCAGCATGTTGAGATCATTTTAAAAATTAATTCAGTCATCTGGGGTAATAATTCTTCCCCCTAACTTTGCTTCACCAGCAAGTTGGATAAGCATGCCTTCTCCACTTTTATCTTTGTCACTTACAAAGAAAAACATTAAGTAACTCAGAGGTCAGCACAGAATTAGAAGGCTCCTTCATCGTTTATTCATTTAATACTTACTTATCTTGACTCTCCAATGTGCCAGACACAGTGTTAAGCACTGAAAAAGTGATTCACTAACCAACTCTTCTTGAATAGTTTTTGTCAACTACCCATGTTGCTGGGTGTTGTCTACAGATAACACATTGCTTTTCAACTTGTAAAGAATATAAACAGAAACACGGTGAACTTCTTTGACCAAGTGTCTTCCAGATGAGCATTCAGGCTAGTAGTCTCTTCCAATAATAAGATGAAGTTAATTGGGCCTGACTTATTCTTGCTTTAAACTGTGCTGGCTCCCAGAAATCACAGCTTCCTTTTCTGAGCATTCACAATCCATCTGCTTCCAGTTTACTCTTCAGCCTTGCCAGAATCCACGCCAGGCCCCAGCAGCTCCTGCTTCTTGGATTCACCTGTTTTTCTCTTTATGAAATCCCGAACTTGCCTGTTCTACTTTTCAGTGATCCCTTCAAGTTTTGATCCCACCAAGATTGCTGAGAAAGTAGTTTGGCAACCACATCTGCAGTACGTTTTTAGTTACCTAAAATTCAGCATTTTATGGTGGTCAAGAGAAAGAGAATCTGGACTCGGAGTGCCTGGATTGGACTCCTGGCTGTACCACTTGCTAGCTGGATCTCAGACACCTCTCTGGGTCTCAACTTTCTAGTTAATTGAATGAGGAGAACAATAGTATTTGATTTATAGGGTTGTTGTGAGGTTTAAAAGAATTAATGTGAGTAAAGCACTTAGAAAGAATGTATATAACAAGAACTATGTAAGTGTTTATTACATCTGGGATTTGGAAGGCAATTCACACAACCAGTATGGTTCCCTCTCTCTTCATCTACTGTGGGCTTCGATGAATACTCATCAAAGTATTCTTTCCAAAGAAAGTTATTTCTGCTAAAATTATAACATGTGAAAAAAATATTTACTTATGTTAATTTCATCTCTCAGAGGTAGAAGAAACAAGAGATAGTGTTAACGCCTTGGAAAAAACAGAGCCAAACAGGAGTTAAATAGGTTACTTTCTCTCTTCCAGCTGCAAACACCATGCTTTTGCTCTAAGCAGTGGAGCTGCATGTTACTTCTTTATTCATTTTACTTCCAACATAATTGAAAAAGAGATTTTTATTCTCCTTAGTGATCTTGCAAGTACAGCATATTCTGGACTGTAGCCTTCCTGATAAGATCATTAGAAGGGCATCTAGTCTTTGTATTTATCCTTGACCATGTGTCCTTCCTCCCAGCTTTTGAACACATCCTTTTAAAAGTTAAGTGTATCAGACAGATCTGTGACCAAATTGGACTCTAGCTGCCTCCCCTTTTTTATCTACAATTCTACAGTAAGGACTTGATCTCCTTGCAGTCAGAGTTGTACTTCTTCATTTATTGTTGACACTTAACATAAAACCTATTTTCTTTTCTCTGTACTTTTTAAACTCTATTTGTCTAAGGTACCAGTGTATTTATGCCTATAGCAGGGGTGTCAAACTCATTTTCACCAGGGGCCACATCATCCTCTTGGTTGCCTTCACAGGGCTGAATGTAATTTCAGGACTGTATAAATGTAACTACTCCCTAACAGTTAAGCAAGAGCTCAGTGCTGCTGCTGGACAGACACAAGGTGCCTGAATGAATAAAACAAGGTGGAGGGCCGGATTTGGCCCTTGGGCCTTGTATTTGCCACCTGTGGCCTGGAGTAACCTGGTTACAGTCTTCCAGTGTTCTCATAATTCCCACCAAACTAGTAAATTCTTCCATGGAATTAGGAGATTTCAAGCCTAGAAGAGGAGTCACTTCCTCTTCCAATAAGAAAGAAAATTCCATCAAGATAAATGAAGAATAAGTAATATGCTCAATTTATAGTCAAATGCAATGTGAAGAAACAAACTTGCATAAATGTGTGCGGAACCGAAGATCCCCAACACTAATATTCTTTCATATGCCCATCTTATTTCCAGAAGAATTTAAGTTAAGATAATTATTCGTCTTTATCTTGCTATTGCACTAGTTTTGTGATATGTTTTAGGAAGGACTCTTTAGTTATTATCCAGCTAGCTGATTAAGCTGACATTCCCACAGTGTTATTACTAAAGATATTCTTTTATCTTCCAACAAATGTTCTTTATAGTTCTTTATCACTCAGTTTCCTGGATTATAATTTTATGACTTCAGCTGTCTAACTTCTTAACATATAACTCAATTCCCTTCATTTCATGTTATATATTTTATGCCATTTCCATACTTCTGACATAGATCTCATTCACAAGTCCTTGGTAATTATTGAAATTTATATTTATCTCTTTGTGCTAATAATTTGAGTTTATTATTTATTTCCATACTTGATGCATTGGTAAAGATCATGTGACTATAGTGTTACTCCTGATTTTTTGGCTCCATTTCTCCTGAAAAGCACTGGAGAGTAATTTCAGTATAATAAGTCTTCATCATACTTGCAGGACTCCATAGAATTGGATGTTGGTATGTTTGCTGAACAATTTCTCCCTATCAAGCTGAAATTCTAAGAAACCTCAAGTTAGGTCTGCAATTCTTCTGTCAAATATGTTTATGAGATTTCTCTACCTTTTTTTTAAAGCATCATTCTTACTGCAGAATCATATATATATATATATATATATATATATATATATATATATATATATATATTTCTACCCCACCTCCCTGGGATACTTATCAGAGCCAAGACAAATGGGCAAAAGGTTAGATCAGGGAAGGCAACTTTCAACTTACTAACAAAAACTATACTAGCCATAAGATAATTAGGCTATTCTGAAGTGGTACTAGACATAACCAATATCACATTAGAACCATCACCAAGGATATTATGCATGCATTTTTTGTTCTGAGTGACAAGCTATATCTTAATATATGTTGTTCCAAATAAGACCCTTAGCAAAGATTTGTGGGTGAAGATTTTTTTCAGAAATGCAGGGAGAAGTGGTAGAGAAGTGGGGAGTGATTCAGAGAAGCCAACAAAGGGGGCCCTATGAAGTCACTTACCCTAGAGGATTACTAGAACTTAATTCTACAGAGAAACTCTAGGAAAAGATGCAGACCACATGCTTCAGAATTATCCCACCTGAGAACTGAGGGAATTGGAGTACTTAGACATCCACTTCCAGGGTCATGGTTGAGCACTTTCCTGAAAAGAGTTATTACTTGGCCTACCACAAACTGTTAGCTTAGCTTTTTCTAATTCTTGGGGAAAGAGCTTTCAAGCGTGGAAACACAGATCTCAGCCATGGGGAGTCCTCTGAGCACACTAACAGGTCCCAACGTCCTGTATGGATGCTGCACAGCCAACTTGATACAGATACTTGGAGGACTTCATGTGCTTTACCAATTCTAAACTTCTGTGTCTATAAAGATACACCTCCCTCTCCTGTTCCACCTTAGAATGACAAGTATTTATTAGAAATATAGATTGAGTTAACTTTGAAAATATGCTTTCTACCATAATATTCTTTTCTTTATCATACTTCTCTTTACAATGTCAGCTAACTAGAATTCATTAACAGTCCATTGTTCCCTCTGTTTTCCTTATAACATGCCTTTATACTTCCTCCATTACCCTTTTTCAAAATTTTTTACTTTATTTTTATTTTTTACACTACTATAAATGTCCCTATTTCTCCACCCCCTTTACCTACCTCTACCAAGGTCCCCCCACCTTTCTACTTGGCTATCACCACACTGCTGTGTCTATAGGTCGTGTGTATATGTTTTTTGGCTAATCCCTTCACCTTCTTTCAGCCAGTCACTCTCATTCCCTCTGATAGCTGTCAATCTGCTCCATGTATCCATGCCTCTGTTTCTATTTTGTTCATCATTTTGTTCATAAGATTCCACATATAAAGCAGATCATATGGTATTTGTCTTTCTCTGACTGGCTTATTTCACTTGGCATAATACTCTCCAGACCATCTATGCTGTTGCAAAATATAAGATTTCCTCCATTTTTATGGTTGTGTAGTATTTCATTGTGTAAATGTGCCATACTTGTTTTATTCATTCATATATTGATGAGAGTTTGGGCCTTGGGCTGTTTCCAGATCTTGGTTATTGTAAATAATGCTACACCGAACATAGGGGTTCATATATTCTTTTGAATCGGTGTTTCTGGATTCTTAGGATATATTCCCAGCAGTGGGACCACTGGGTCAAAAGGTAGTAAAATTTTTAATTTTTTGAGGAAACTCAGTACTGTTTTCCACAGTGGCTGCACCAGTCTTCATTTCCACCAACAGTGTACTAGGGTTCCCTTTTCTTCATATCTTTGTCAGCACTTGTTTGTTGATGTATTGATGATAGCCATTCTGCCAGGTGTGAGGTGATATCTCATTGTGCTTTCAATCCACATCTCTGATGATTAGCGACAATGAGCATTTTTTCATATGTCTATTGGCCATCTGTATGTCCTCTTTGGAACAGTGTCTATTCAGGCCCTTTGCCCATTTTTAATTGGATTGTTTGTCTTCTTGGCATTGAGTTGTATAATTTCTTTTTTTAATTTAATTACTGTTCAACTACAGTATTCTGTCTTTTACTCTCATCCCAGCCCACCCCCCTGTGCCCCCCACCTCCCTCCCATTTCCACCCCCCTTAGTTGTTGTCCCTGTGTCCTTTATACTAGTTCCTGTGAATCCTTCCCCTTTTTCCACTGAAATTCCCTCCCCTCTCCCCTCTGGTCACTGTCCCCTGTTCTCTATTTCAGTGTCATTGTTTTTATTTTGCTTGCTTGTTTGTTTTGTTGTTTAGCTTCCTGTTAAAGGTGAGATCATGTGGTATTTGTCTTTCACTGGCTGGCTTATTTCACTCAGCATAATGCTTTCCAGTTTCATCAAAGCTGTTGCAAAGGTGTAAAAGCTCCTTCTTTCTTTCTGCTGTCATAGAATTCCATTGTGTATATGTACCATAGTTTTTTGATCCATTCATTTACTGACAGGCACCCACGTTGCTTCCAGCTCTTGGCTATTGTAAATTGTGCTGCTATGAACATTGGGGTGCATAGTTTCTTTATAAACTTTGAAAGTTAATCCCTTATCATATGTCTCATTGGCAAATATGTTCTCCCATAAAATGGGTTTCCTTTTCATTTTGTTGATGGCTTCTTTGGCTGTGCAGAAGCTTTTTAGTTTGATGCAGTCCCATTTATTTCTTTTCTCCTTTATTTTCCTTGCCCTAGAATACATATGGGCAAAAAATATTGCTATGAGAGATGTCTGAAATTTTACAACCTTTGTTTTCTTCTAGGATTGTTATGGTTTTGCAACTTACATTTAAGTATTTTATCCATTTTGAGTTTATTCTTATGTATGTGTAATGGTCTAGTTTCATTTTTTTTACATATACCTGTCCAATTTTTCTACCACTTGTTGAAAAGACTATATCTATACCCCATTGCAAGTGCCTGCCTCCTTTGTCAAATATTAATTGACTACATAGGCGTGGATTGATTTCTGGGCCCTCTGTTCCATTCCATTAGTCTATACACCTATTCTTATGCCAGTACCAGGCTGTTTTGATTACAATGGACTTGCAGTGTAGTTTGATATCAGGTATTGTGAAAGCTCCAACTTTGCTCTTCTTTCTCACGATTTCTGAGGTTTTTGAGTGTCTTTTTTGGTTACATATAAATTTTTGGAATATTTCTTCTAGATCTGTGAAATATGCCATTGGTATTTTAGTAGAAATTGTGTTGAATACATGGGTTGCTTTGGGTAGTATGGACATTTTGATGATGTTAACTCTTCTAATCCATGAACGTAGTATGTGCTTCCACTTATTTGTGTCAATTACTTTCTTCAATATCCTATAGTTTTCTGAATAGAGATCTTTAACATCCTTGGTTAAGTTTATTCCTAGGTTCTTTATATTTTGTTGTGGTTGCAATAGTAAACAGAATTGCTTTATTGGTTTATTTTTCTGATAATTTGTATTAATGTATGAAAATACCAACCAATTTGTGAATATTAATTTTGTGTCCTGCTACTAGCTGGACACAAAAAATAAATTAGGTGTGTTTTTGATGGTCTTCAGATTTTTCTATGTACTGTATCATGCTATCTGTTAATAGTAACAGTTTCACTTCCTCCTTTCCAATTTGGATACCTTTTATTTCTTCTTCTTGTCTGATTGCTGTGACTAGGCCTCCAGTACTATATTGAACAAAGAGTGGTGAAAGCAGACATCCCTGTCTTGTTCCTGATCTTAAAGGAAACACTTTTATGTTTATTATCATTGAGTATGATGCTGGCTTTGTGTTTGCCATATATAGACATTGTTATATTGAGGTATGTTTCCTCTAGCCCCTCTTTAAGGGTTTTTATCATAACTGGGTGCTGTATTTTATCAAATGCTGTTTCTCTTTCTATTGATATGATCATATGGTTTTTATCCTTCATTTTGTTTAAATAATATACCATGTTTATTGATTTGCAAATACTATACCAATCTTGCATTCTCAAAATAAATCCCATTGATCATGGTATAGGATCCCTTGAATATATTGCTGGATCCAATTTGCTACTATTTTGCTGAGGATTTTAGCATCTATGTTCACCAGGGATATTGTCCTGTAATGTCCTGTCTTTGTAGTGTCTTTATCTGGTTTTGGAATTAGGGTAATGGTGGACTTGAATAATGAGATTCACAGTGTTCTTTCCACTTGAATGTTTTTGGAATAGTTTGAGAAGAATAAGGATTAGATCTACTTTGAATGTTTAGTAAAATTTATCTGTGAAGCTATTGGGACCAAGACTTTCCTTTGATGGGAGTGTTATTTATTACTACTTCAATTTCACTTGTTGTAATTTGTCTATTCAGATTCTCTGATTCTTCCTGATTTAGTTTTAGAAGACTATGTGTTTCTAGTAATTTATCTATTTCTTCCTGATTGTCCGATTTGTTGGCATATAGTTGTTTGTGATACATCTTAAAATTCTTTGTATTCTTTTGGTCACAGTTGTTACTTCTCTTCTTTTGTTTTTAATTTTACTTATTTGAGTCCTGCCTCTTTGTTTCTTATGAATCTGGTTAAAGGTTTGTCAATCTTGTTTATTTCGTCAAAGAACCACCTCTTAATTTCATTGATATTTTGTATTGTATTTTTAGATTCTAATTTATTTCTGCTCTGATATGTGTTATTTCCTTCCTTCTACTCACTTTGAGCTTTGTATATTTGGGCATTTTTTTTAGTTCCTTTAAGTGTAAAGTCAGATTGTTTATTTGAGCTTTTTCTTGTTTTGTGAGGTAGGCTCTTATTATTTGTGAGAAATCCATGAATTTCTCTCTTGGAACTGTTTTAGCTATGTTCCATAGATCTTGGGTCGTTGTGTTCTTATTTTCATTTCTTTTAAAATAACTTTTAATTTTTTTTCTTAATTTCATTGTTAACCCATTCATTGTTTATTAACATGTTATTTAGCCTCCATGACTTTGTGTGTTTTTCAGTTTTTGGAAGGCGAATTGATTTCTAGTTTCATACCACTGTGGTCAGGGAAAATGTTTGATATGATTTTAATATTCTTAATTTATTGAGACTTACTTTGTGTCCTATCATATGGTCAACCATAGAAAATGTTCCATGTGCACTTGAATAGAAAGTGTATTCTGTTGCTTTGGGAAGAAATGCTCAGAAGATATCAATTAAATCCATATGACTAAGTGTGTCATTGAAGGCCAATGTTTTCTTGTTGATTTTCTGTCTGGAACATGTACCCATTAATGACAAAGAGGTGTGTGTCCCATACTATAATTGTATTACTATTGATCTCTTCCTTTATGTCCATGAATATTTGCTTTACATATTGTGGGCTCTTATGTTGGGTGTGCCAATGTTTGCCAGAGTTATATCCTCTTGTTGGATTGCTCCTTTTATCATTATGTAGCGTCCATCTTTGTCCCTTGCTACAGCCTCTGTTTTAAAGTCTATTTTGTCTAATATAAGTATTACTATCTGAGAAGTTTTTTTCACTTTTATTTGCATGAAATATCCTTTTCCATCCTTTACTTTTAGCTTGTATATATCTTTGTTCTGACGTGGGTCTCTTGTAGACAGCATATATATGCATCTTGTTTTCTTATCCATTCAGCTACCTTATGTTGTTGATTGGAGCATTTAAGCTATTTACATTTAAAGTAATTATTAATAGATATGTATTTATTGCCGCTTTATTCTTTGAACTCTGTTCCTCAGTTTATTTTCTTTTTCTTCTTTTATTGCTTAAATCAGGCCCTTTGATATTTCTTGGAATATCAGTTTGGTGGGGGAAAAAACCCTTTAGCTTTTCCTTGCCTGAAAAGCTTTTTATTTCTCTTTCAGTTTTAAATGATAGCCTTCCTGGGTAAAGTGGGTAAAGTACTCTTGTTTTTACACCCTTGCTTTTTATCACATTGAATATTTCATTCCAGTCCCTTCTGACCTGAAATGTTTCTGTTGAGAAATAAGCTCACAGTCTGATGGGAGATTCCTTGTAGGTAATTAACTGCTTTTCTCTTATTGCACATTGTTTTTAAACTTTGCCATTTTAATTATGATGTGTCTTGCTGTGAGCCTTTTTGGGTTCATCTCGTATGGGACTCTCTGTGCTTCCTGGACTTGTGTGTCTTTTTCTTTCACTAGGTAAGGAGAGTTTCCTGTCATTATTTCATCATATAGGTTTCCGATTCCTTGCTCTCTCGCTTCTTCTTGCACACATGGGATATGGATGTTGTTACAGTTCATGTTGCCCTAAAGGTCCCTTAAACTATTCTCATTTTTTTGTTGTTATTGTTTTTGGCTTCTCTGATTGGGCGGGGTTTTGTTTTGTTTTGTTTTGTTTTTACCTTGCCTTCCAAATCACTGATTTGATCCTTTGCCGCACCCAACACACTTTTTCTTCCTTTCAGTTTATTCTTGGTGTCAGACATAGTATTCTTCATTTCCAACTCATCCTTTTTCATGGTTTCTATGTCCTTTTTCATAGTGTTATAGTTCTCAGTACATTCCTTGAGCTCTATAACATTACTTTGAACTCTATATCTGATAAGTTGTTTGCCTCTATTTCAGATTCCTCCTGTTCTTTCATTTGGGACTTGTTTCTTTGTCTATCCATTTTGGCTGCTACCTTGTGTTTGTTTCTGTGTATTAGATAAATCTGTTATGAGTCCCAATCTTCATGGTGTGGTCTTATGTAGTGGGTATCCTGTGGGACCCAGTGGTACATTCTTCTTGATCTCTTGAGCTGGATGCTCTAGGAATTTCCTTCATGTTGGTTATGTGAGCTCTCTTGTTATAATTAAGTCTTAATTGCAATTGGCCATTTTGTGCCTGGGATCAACCTTTAAGTTGGCTGACTGGGCACTTCAACCTCAACCATAACCTGTGAGCTGTTGTGAAAGTGCAGTCTCTATGTGGTTTCTTTTGTAAATCTTTGGTTATAAGACCCTCTTCAGCCACTCTTAGTCGGTTATTCTGGGTGATTGTTCTTTAATTTAGTTGTGTTTCCAGGTTAGCCCTGGAAGGAGGTGAGTATAAGATCCACTTACTCTGCTCCTATCGTGAAACTCCCTTCCTCCATTACTTTTTAATATCTCATCTTCATCTCTCATCTTTGATTCACTAGGTACATAAAATCATAAATACTCTCTCCTTTCAACACCTGAGTGTCAACCACACTCAAACCTTTTCATCTGGAATCCTTCCTGATGTAATCCCCATGCACCTGCCTTCCATTGCACTGACATTCCTTATGACCCTGATTCATGACTCAGCACCCATTAGACATCAACATGTTTGAAGAATACTAGGACAGGATACATGCCATTGGATTTTCCATAGGTTTACCTAAAATTGAGTCATCTTAACATTTCTCCTGACCAGTTTCTATTAAACAACCTCTAAGTCTGCCTAAACTCCCTTCCAAGTTTCTAAGCAATGGCCCTAAATATCACCACCTGTCACATCTTCAGCTTGAGACTAACTCGTACACATCTACACAAGGATCGTGCATGACACATAGGTAGAGAAAGGCCCACTGTCAGGGCCACTCATGTTTTTAGGTCTTTACTCAGCTCAAGGAAGGAACCGGAAAACAGTACCTACAGGAGACAGCATATCCTTAGAAAAAGAACATTTGAAACCACACATGCACAAAGAAAGTCATAGAATTGTCAAATACATCATCCTGTTATTTTGGGGCATAATTTTCTTTAAATCATCCCTGAGGGCAGAAGACACGTTTGATTTGTTCACTATTATATTTCTAGTCTCAGGCACAGAGCCTAGCACCTGGTAGGTCCTCAATAATAATTGACAAATAATTGAACAAATGAAAGTGTCAATATATTACTGGATCTTCAAAGGTGATTTGTTTCTGGCTAGAGAACCGAGATGGCCACTGTGGAAAGATACATTTTTCTACCCTCAAGTATCCTCCACAAGTCAGGAATGCTCCTGGGTCCACACGTCACTGTGATATGCACAACACTGGTTTCCTCATAAATAAATCCATTCAAAATCAAAAAGAAAATCTCAATTTCTCTTTTTTAAATTTTGTGTCTCATTACATATTCAGCATGTTTATCCATCACCACAATCATTGCTATCCCAATAAGTGACTGCTCCCAAAAATCAATCAATAGAAAAAATAGCTATAAAATACTGCAATTAACTAGCATTCTGGGAAATAATTATACATTCCTCATGTTTGTTGATAATAAATTAAGGCTATGAATATATGTATAAACATTTTTATTGACATCTAACTGCTTGGTCCCAATTCTTGTTCACTCAAAGGGTATATCTCTAAGAGATTTCATGAATAATTTAAGTTTGAAAATGACTCAATGGTGTAGAGCAATAATGTGCTTGACAGTGATAATTCACCCAATACATTATAGGTGTCCAATACAATATATCTTATTCCTTACTCAGATTGACTTCTGGAAACCAGATTCTGTCACACAAATCAAACCTTACAGCACAGTTGACTTCCGTGTTCAAGCAAATGATATTTCCACTGTGGAAGACTTTCTCGAGCAAAATGAACTACAACATGAGTGAGTTTATGTCTTATAGCTACTAATATTCTCTTCCCTGTATGTTCTCATGTGAGCCTCTGAATAACTCTGGGAAGGTAAAAATAAGACCAAGACCATGGCTTTCCCAGAGCCCCACAAATAGATCATGACACAGCTGGCCCTAAAATCTTAATATTAGGACTTCAGGCCTCGTAGATTTTGTGTTTAGTTATTGCTTTAATAAAAATGGTTTTGATTATTGAACCCCAAATATTCAGTCAAATATCTGACCTGCTAATGGTTTATAGGTGATATATAGGCTACAGGCCAAATAAACTGGCACTCTTTTATCAGAAAGATACAGTTTTAGTCCCAAATCATACCAAGTCTTTCCAGATGAACGGCCAGATGTATAGTGAGCCATGAGAGAGCTATTCATGTTCCTTTAGGTTAAGGAACAACCAGAATCAGAATGAGTGGTCTTCCTGTCCTTTTTCTCCCAAGGCCCCATGACTATATCTAATGGTAAAAGAAACATGGAAAGAAGGACTAAAAAAAAGAAGTCATTTTCCAAAATCCTAGAATACAGCTGGCTAAGCTGATCACACCACGCCTCCTCTCCCTAGTAGCACACTGGTCCCTAAGCATTTCGAGGTGAGAATGTCTTCCTAAGTAGAGGCAGTTGTCCATTTTTTCACCCAACAAATAGTGAGTGCCTACATATACCAAGTACCAAAAAAATAGATATGGCCCTTCCCACTTCTGGGGAAAACAGACTATTAATAAACATTGTAATAATGTGTAATAGATGTTAAGAAGAGTAGACAGCTCAAACTGCAAGAAAACAGACTAAGTCTGGGGGCTAGAAAGTTACCCTTATTTTTTTTAATATTTAAGATGGTGGCAGAGAAGATGGATATTATAGTCACTTCTTCCCAGGACAAAAAATGGACATTAACAGCTAAAATATAGAAAATCAACCTGAGTAACCAACTGAAAACTAGCTGAAGGGGAGTTTTTAAACCAAGGATTCACAGAAGAAGCCACACAGAAACTAGTAGGAAGTACAAAGACACAAAAAGGGATGGCCACCCTCCCATGATCAGTGGCTGAGATTCCAGAGGGATATCTTAGCTATAGGAGGTATGCCTAAGAAGTGTGGGGTTTCAGCTCCAGGCTAGGTTCTAAAGCCCAAAACACCAGAGCCAAGAGGAGATGGTCACATAACATCAGACTGAGAAAATCAGTGAGGATTCCATCTGCCAGGGAGAAACGAAAGTACACTAGAAAAACAGGTGTCCTCTTAAAGGGCCAACCCACAAAATCTCATTCACAACCACTCAACCTGGGATCAGGTGAAGTGAGGGCAGTGTGGACTAGAGTCATCTGAAGAGAGACTAGGTTTTGTGGCTCTGGGGAGAGAGTTGAAGGGACAGCCACCAGGTTACCTGTGCTAAGTCACTTTCCCATACTGTAGACACCATCTTTTTTGTGTGGAGCACTCCCCTCCATATGGCATCAGCCTGTAAAAAATCAATAACTCCACCCTCTAGACTCCCTGTAGTTTCACCCCTGCAAAGATTGGGCCCTGCAGAGAAGTCAGCTGTCTGGGCTGCGGTGTAGAAATCTGGACCAATTCAAGAGGTGCCAGTGAGTGTGTTGTGTGGCTCTGGGGTAGGGGCCACAACTCTACCTTCCCCGAAGCCTGACTGGCACCTCCCCCTTACAGCAGATCCATTAGACCCATCCTCCTGATTCCCAGAGGCCCTGCCCTGCTGAGATCAGGTTCCTGACAAAACTATGGGACAGATTAAGTTGGGTAATTCTAAGAAAGGGGCCATTTTCCCCTCATATGACTAATCAGTACAGAGCCTTCCCCTTATAAGGCAAAATCTTGATCTGGTTGGGCCTGATAAACTCTGCTAGCTTCAACCTGATTACTCCCTGAGACATCACCCCACCACAAAGTTGTACGAATACGGGTGGTAGCTAGACTTAGTATACCCTGGCACATCAACTGAGTGGCCTTAAACACAGCACTGTCACCATGTTTGAATCTGTAGCAATCTGATGCAAATGAGCACTTTCCCCTACCTGATAATTTACTAAGAACCTATCTCATGAAATGTGAGTATCACCAGAGGCTCTTGCAGTGATGGAGCCTAACAAGAGCTGACAGGCAGAGGCAGGCAAAGGCAGACCTTGAGGTGCCTTGGGACTCTTGCAGATCTGTCCCCAGGCCTGGTGCTGGTAAAAGCTGGCCTTGGTGTGCAGCTTAGTCCTTCCTGCACACGTGAAGGTGATGCAAAGACAGCCACAAACTATGGATCACTTTGTAACTACAAACAGGTTGCCCAGGGCCAGTCACCAGCATCCTCTGACATTGACTTGCACAAAAGTCCCTCCATACAGGCCCCAAAACAAATACACCCAGTGGCCAGCTTCAGACACTATCAGAGCAGGATACAATTAGTTTCACAAGTGGCATATCCAATGAGAGAACTCAGCAGGGACCAGAACCTGCAGCAGTGAGTTCTGCTTCATCTGGTCAGCATCTACAAAGCAGCTCATACACTGAGGTACAGGTCAGTCCTCATAGACTTCCAACCTGAGGGTCAACCCATGCATAAAACAACCAATATAATCAAGATTTCATTTAAAAAGGAGGGCCTACATAACCCACAAAAGAGACACTCGGGAGGACCAATTTAGGAGCTCAAAGAAACTATACCACTGGGTCCCACGGGACACCCACTACATAAGGCCACACCGTGAAGACTGGAAGTCATAACAGATCTATCTAATACAGAGAAACAAACACAAGACAATGTGCAATAAGAGAAAAGCAGTTAATTACCTACAAAAAATCTCCCATCAGACTGTCAGCTTATTTCTCAGCAGAAACATTTCAGGTCAGAAGGGACTGGAATGAAATATTCAGTGTGATAAAAAGCAAGGGTGTAAAAATAAGAGTACTTTACCCAGGAAGGCTATCATTTAAAACTGAAAGAGAAATAAAAAGCTTCCCAGACAAGAAAAGGCTAAAGGAGTTCATTATCACCAAACCAGCATTATAAGAAATGTTAATGTGCCTTCTTGAACAAGAAGATAAAGAAGAAGAAAAAGTGTAAGAGGAAGAAAAAGAAGGTGAAGAAAGGAAGAGCAGGAGGAGGAAAGAAAAAGAAGAAGAAGAGGAGGAGGAGGAGGAGGAGGAAAGGGAAAAGTTATAAGGAATTAAATGACAATAAACACCTACCTATCAATAATCACTTTAAATGTAAATGGCTTAAATGCTACAATCAGAAGACATAGGATGGCTGAAGTATAAGAAGACCCATATATGTACTGTCTACAAGAGAAACACCTCAAAATAAAAAATACACATAGACTAGAAATACATAGATGGAAAAATGATATTTTATGCAAATAAAAGTGAAAAAAGCTGAGGTAGCAATACTTATTCTAACAAAATAGATTTTAAAACAAAGGCTGTAGTAAAAGACAAAAAAAGGACACTATATAATGATAAAAGGATCAATCTAACAAGAGGATATAGTCCTTGTAAACAATTTATGGACCCAGCACTGGAGTATCTAAATATATAAAGCAAATCTTCATGAATATAAAAGAACAGATCAACAGCAATATACTAATAGTAGGGATTTTCACAATCTTTGACATAAATCGACAGATCTCCCAGACATAAAATCAATGAGGAAACAGCAGCTTTAAATGATACACTAGATTAGATGGATTCAATTGATTATCTTCTAACCATTTCACCTCAAAGCAGCAGAACACATATTCTTTTAAAGTGCACATGAAACATTTTCTAGAGTAAACCACATGTTAGGACACAAAATGAGTATCAATAAATTTAAGGAGGTTGAAATCATATCCAACATCTTCTCTGATCATACTGGTATGAAGTTGCAAATTATCCCACAAAAAAAAAACCTGAAGAAAACAAAAAGGCATGAAGGCATGAAGGCTAAATAACACATTATTAAACAACTCATATGTTCATAATAAGATCAAGCAAGAAATCAAAAGAGATGTTGAAAAAAATGAAAATAAGAACACAACAACCCAAATATATTGGACACAGCCAAAGCACTCTTAAGAGAGAAATTCATAGCATTACAGGCCTAGCTCAAAAAAAACACAAGAAAAATCTCAAACAAACGATCTAACTTTACACTAAAGGAACTGAAAAAAACAATAAACAAAATCCAAAGTGAACATAAGAAAGGAAATAGTAAAGATCAGAGCAGAAATAAACAAAATAGAGTCTAAAGTAAAACAATACAAAAGATAAGAGCAATACAAACCTTTAACCATATTCATTAAGAAAAAGAGAGGACCAAACAAATAAAATCTGGTATAAAAGAGGAGAATAACAACCATCACCAAAGAAATACAAAGAATTTTAAGACACATTGCAAACAACTGTATGCCAACAAATTGGAAAATCCAGACAAAATGGATAAAACTCTTATAAACATACAATTTTCCAAACCTGAGTAAGGAAGAATCAGAAATATGAATAGACAGGTTAGAACAAATGAAACTGAAGTAGTAATACAATCTAAAAAAAAAACTTCCAACAAACAAATGTTCTGGACTGGATGGCTTCACAATTGAATTATACCAAACATTCTAAGAAAACTAATGCCTCTCCTTCTCAAACTATTCCAAAAAATTCAAGAAGTTGGAAGACTCCAAAGCTCATATTAGGAGGCCACCCATATCCTAATTCCATAAACAGATGAAGACACTACCAAAAAGGAAAATTATAGGCCAATATCCCTAGTGAATGTAGATGCTGAAATCCTCAACATAATATTAGTAAACCAGAGGAAAATAGATGATACCTTATGATTAAGTGGGATTTATTCCAGAGATGCAAGTTTAGTACAACATCTGCAAATGAATAAGCAATACACTAAATAAATAAAATGAAGGATAAAAACCCCATGATCATATCAAAAGGTGCAGAAATATCAATTTATAAAATCCAACTCCCATTTGAAATAAAAACTCTCAGCAAAGTGGAAACAGAGAGAAAATAATGTAATAAAAATGTTATGTGACAAACCCACATACTCAATGGGCAAAAACTAAAAGTGTTTCTTTTAAAATCAGGAACAAGACAGGAATGTCTGCTTTCACCACTCTTATTCAACACAGTACTGGAAGTCCTAGTCACACCAATCAGATAAGAAAAAGAAATAAAAGGCATCCAAATTGGAAAGGAAGACATAAAGCTGTCATTATTTGCAGATGACACAATGGTATATATAGACAATTCTAAAGATTCAACCAAAAAAACTACTAGACCTGATAAATAAATTCAATAATGTAGCAGATACAAAATAAGTATTCAGAAATCAGTTGCATTTTTATACACCAATAATTAACTATCAAAAAGCAAAACTAAAAAAAAACAATCCCATTTACATCTAGGAATAAATTCAACTATGATATAAAAGACCCGTACTCAGAATATTATAAGACATTGAAGAAAGAAATTGAAGAAGATACAAATAGGTGGAAGTATATGCTTTTTCATGAATAAGAAGAATTAACATCATTTAAATGTCCATACTGTCAAAGCAATCTATAAATTTGATGCAACTCCTATCAAGATACCAATGATGTATTTCACAGAACTAGAATAAATACTCCAAAAATGTACATGAAACCACAAAAGACCTGGAATAGCCACAGCAATCTTGAGAAAGAAGAACAGTTGGAGGAATCATGGTATCTAATATCAAACTATACTATAAGACCACAGAAATCAAAATAGCATGCTATTGGATACAAACAAACATATTGATCAACAGAACAAGATAGAGAGCCCAGAAATAAACCCACTCTTTTATGGTCAATTAATATTTAACAAAGTAGGCAAAAACATATAATAGGATAAAGATAGTCTATTCAATCAATGGTGTTGGGAAAATAAGACAGATTTTTTTAAAAAATTAATCTAAGCCACCTTCTTACACCATATACAAGAATAAAGTCAAAATGGATTAAAGGTTTAAATGTCAGAGTCAAAATCTTAAAACTTCTAGAAGAAGACATAGACAGTAAAATCTTGAACTTTGCTCATAGCAATATTTTTTCTGATATATCACCTTGAGCAAGGGAAACAAAAGAAATAAACAATGAAACTATATCAAACTAAAAAGTTTTGCACCGCAAAGAAAACCATCAACAAATTGAAAAACAACCCACTGAATAGGAGAACATATTCTCCAAAGATATATCTGGTGAGTGGTTAATTTCCAAAATTTATAAAGAACTTACACGACTCAACATCAAAAAAAAAAAAAAAACAATTAAAAATGAGGCCAAAGATTTGAATAGACACTTCTCCAAAGAAGACATACAGATGGCCTATAGACATATGCTCAAGGTCATTAATCATCAAAGAAATGCAAATTAAATCTACAATGAGATATCACCTCATACCTGTGATAATGGCTATCATCAATAAATCAACAAACAAGTATTGGCGAGGATGTGGAGAAAAGAGAACCCTTGTGCACTCCTGGTGTACCCTTGGTGCAGACTGGTGTAGCCACTGTGGAAAGAGTATGGCGATACCTCAAAAAATGAAAAATGGAACTGCCTTTTGACCCAGCAATCCCACTTCTGGGAATACATCCAAAGGAGCCTGAGACACTGATTCAAAATCATATATGCACCCCTATGTTCATTGCAGCATTATTTACAATAGCCAAGATCTGAAAGCAGCCCAAGTGCCCATCAGTAGATGAGTAGATAAAAAGGCAGGGGTACATTTATACAATGGAATACTACTTAGCTATCAAAAAGGAGGAAATCTTACCCTTTTTTGACAGCATGGATGGACCTGGAGAGTATTACGATAAGTAAAATAAAGCAGTCTGAAAAAGATGAATACCACATGATTTTACTCATATGTGGAATCTAATGAACAAAATAAACTAACTAAATAGAAACACACTAATAAATACAGAGAACAGACTGACAGCTGTCAGAGGGGAAAAGAGGCTTGGTAAAAAAGTAAAGAGAATAAGGAAAGAAAATAAACCTCCTAGACACAGACAACAGTATGGTGATTACCAGATGGAAATGGGTGTTGGGAGAGGTAGAAAAGGGTAAAGAGGGGATAAATTATGATGGAGACTTGACTTGGGGTGGTGAACACACAATGTACAATATGCAATACAATATACAGGTGATGTATTATAGAATTATACACCTGAAATCTATAAAAGTTTATTAACTGATGATACCTAAACAACAACAACAAAAATTTAAATGGCCACCCTAAGAAATCAGGCTTCAGATGAGCACTGAAAGATGGACAGGAATTAGCCATACAGTGATACGAACCAGTCATGCTCTACCAGAGGTGTCCAACCATGACCTGCGGGCCTCATGTGGCCCAGGATGGTATGAATGTGGCCCAACACAAAATTGTAAATTCACTTCAAACATGAGATATTTTTGTGATTATGTGTCACAATGTATTTAATGTCTGCCCAAGACAGCTTTTCTTCTTCCCATGTGGCCCAGAGATGCCAAAGGTCAGACTCCTCTGCTAGGCAGAGAATAGACTACTATATTTGGCAGCCTGTAAGACACATTCCCACCCCCAAATTTGGGAGGAAAATGCAGCAGTGACCCTGCTCCTGCCTCCCGTGACCCCACTCCACCACCACCCACCCCCACAGTAAGCCAGGTGAGCTACATTCAGACTATAAGATGCACCCCCCTTTTCCTCCCAAATTTGGGGGGTGCATCTTACAGTGAAAAATATGTTATAGGCTAAGGCTTAGAACTGGGAGAAACCATGTTGACCTAGAAGGAAGGAGAAAATAAGGCCTTAGTCCAAGCAGAGTTTTTCCTCCAGGGAGGTTAGGTAAGCATGGAGCAAAGGGACAGTCTCAGACTCTAGTCCTAAACATTGAAATGTTTATCCAACAATCCTCCACCACAAGCTCAAGTCTTCATTATATTTTGATAAAATGTGATATACACAATTTTAACATAAAATTTATTTTTCATATCTTAAACATATAGAATAGCATTTATGCTACTGAATATGTCAGAATTTTCCCTTGTAAAATCTGTACATCCATCAGGGGAAGTGGTGCAGCATAATGCAATGATTTGGAAAAAAATCATTGCTTTGAAAATGCTTTGAATGTTTTAAATAATACTTTCAGGGGGGAGAAAAGTAGACCAGATTCAAATCCTGGCTCTGCAACCTCCTGATGGTGTGATCTTGAAAATTTACTTGACCTTTCTGATCTTATGTTTCCTTCTCCATAAAATGAGGATGTGATGCCTCTCTCAAAGAACTGCTGTGAAGATAAAACACAACAATATGTAAATCAATTGCAACTGATATTCCTATTGCTAAGGATGCTATGGTTTAGATTTATACAAAGAGGGAGATTATACATTTTTTAAAAGGTCAACAAAAAGTGTATGTTTAACCCCATTATCACGTTTCACATAGCGTGGCCATCTGCTTTTGCCTGTGGAAAGTAAAAATTCAGCCTTAAGAGTTGACTGCCTTTTAAAAACAAAAATATAACAGAATAAATTTCAAAATGCAAGAGTAGTTTTTGTGACAATTTGCTCTTCTTATTACACTAGGAAGGACTTCTAAATTCCTAGCCTGTAGGAGCCTTTGGGAAGATTTAAAAAGATGACAGTTTCTTTATAATTGTTTAAGAAAAGATCAGTGACCATAAGCTAATCCTAGTCACCTGAATGATGTCCAAACTACTCATATCAGAAAGTAGTAAAATGGCTTCTCATGTCACACCAATCTCCTTGTATCAGATAGAAAATGTACATGCATTTTTAGTGGGTAAACTTTTTTGGGAATTGTGTATGAACGTTGTCTCAGCTAGAACACAGGACTTTCCCTAAGGGCTGAGATCTTGTTAATTTTTGCTTCTGTATTCACTGTGGAGCACATTTGTAGCATATAATTTTTTAAATATTAAATAATAATAAGTCCCTAGAAATCCTGGAGAAGCACACCAGCAATATCCTTGCCTGGGCTGTAAGCAGTCCCTGTGCAGCCCATTATTACCTCATATGGTAACTAATTTGTATTTGGATGATTTCCTGCCGGCAAGAATCTGCAGTTGTGTTTGTATACAATAAGAACCATCTACTGCACAAGTTCCACCAAAATAGCTTTTTAGATATGTCAGTGATTCCAACCCTCTTCTCCAATACTTGTATTATTTGGCAACATTAATCAGATTCTGAATTATCATGGGACAAAATTCACAATGTATATACCCAGAAAAATAACTATTTTTAAAAGCTTATGTTGCACCCTTAGATACAGAAAGACTATGAATTCAGTGGTATCAATATCCAATCCAGGGAGACACTTATTATTCCTAACTGCCTATAACATCATTTATCTACATCTTTCAGATTCTCACAGGAAAGTGCCCTCACAGAGCATGAGTACATAATAGTGTTCTTCACTATAGCAATGGGTACACAGTCCAGGGACTGAGCAAGTATTCCTTCATCAGGAATCAGGCAAGGAGAACTGAGTAATGTCTCTCCTTCTCAGACATTGTATTCCTTGCTTTGCTGAGAGCCCCCATTATCTTATTTGCCTGCATTTAAAAAAATAAAGTTGCACAGCACTATAAAAGGAACACATAAAAGTATAAAACAGTGCACATGCCTCTGTATTTTGGAGCTGTAATGTGGTCGCTATTACATTAAGAGGCATTGTTTTAATCTCCTAGAATAGGAGCTCATTATTTAGTAATATATTTTGTAATATAGCTAAAGTAGTACTTTGTCCTAAATCTAATAAAATCAAACAATCATAGGGCTGGAAAGATCATTTGAGGTCAATTTCCTGCCTTCAGGCAAAAGTCAGCACCACATTTCAACCTCATTCTGATGCTATTTTGCAAGTTACTGGAGGATACCTTTACTCTTAGGCATCATCTTAAATTTACCTTTTTTATGCTTCTTTGTCCTGGTTATTGATGAAAATGTTTAATATTTAACACAGTAATAATGCTAACAGAATATCTCATCTTAGTACCAAACAGAACACCAACCCCCACATAGTCACTGATTCTCCTAAATAATTTGCATTCGAGGGCTTGGGTGCAGGAAAAGGGCAGAGATGTGCTGTGAGAGCTCTGCTGCCCCTGCCACTCAGGGCTGGTTTGTGATAGGTCAGAGATCATTGCCATGGTTATGGCCTTAGATACAAATGTCTGGGGAAAGTCTTGAGGCTGTGGAATACCTGGGAGCAATTAACTGATGACTTCTTTTCTCTGGGCATCCACTAAGAAACCTTATAACTGAGATGCTATAGTTCCTGCTCACTGACCATAGAAAATCTTGTTAAAGTGAAAATAGATGTCATTTACTGTTTCCTCTTCAATTTTTAGTTTTGTCATTTGATCAAAGAAGTTCATCCTTATGTTAGGCAGGATTTGTTCTTCTAATTTGATAATCTTGGGATGTAATTGCTTTCTTAAAAGTTTCTGCTTACTAGTATTATTTATTTTCATTTATATTTGAAAATCATTTCCTAAACTCTCTCTATTCTAAATGTTAGTTTTCTCTGTACTTTTCTGAATTTTATGAAAATGTTAACTACAAACTTGACCATAGGTTTTTTTGGGTTTTTTTTCCGTAAACCTTGGAAAACACCCATGTAAATTACCAAGGCCTATGCATTTGAGTCAAGTCATTGCATCTTAGAACTGAAAAAAACATTAAATACCAGTTAATCAAATGCTCTCATTCTAAAAATTATAAAATTAATTCCCAGAGATTAAATTAATTTTCTGAATCCTACTTATGAGTTAGGAAAAACTACAACACTGATCTTTGATTTCTAATTTAGGATTTCTTCTACTTCTATCTTCTTCCCTAACATTGTAATGTAGCGTTGAATATAATTATGGAGCTTACTATAATCATTGTCCCTAACTATAGTAGGCAGAATTATGATCCCTCCAAAACTTATACATCCTAATCCCCAGAACATGTGAACACATTATGCTAATTGGCAAAGAGGTGTTAGTGTTGTGGATGGAATTAATGTTGCTAAGCAGCCAAACTTAAAATAGGTGCATTATTTGAATTGTCCAAATAGGTCTACTGTAAACACAAAGGTCCTTAAAATTGGAAAAGGGAGGCATGAGCAGAGGTCAGCGATGCCATGGAAGAAAGACTTCAGCCACTGTTGCTGGCTTTGAAGATGGAGAAGAGAGCAAAGGCCCAAGGACTGTGCCTCTAGCAGCTGGAGAGGGTCAGACTCTCCCCTAGATCTTCCAGAAAGGAACTCAGCCCTGCTGATTCCTCAATTTTAGCCCAGAGAGATCTATATTGGACTTCTCCCCTACAGAAATGTGAAGTAAAAAATTCATGTTGTTTGTGATGGCTTACAGCAGCCACAGAAACTAAGGCACTAACAAAATACTAATGATGGCTCATCAGAAAATTTTCTTTCCACAGGGTAAATTTTAAAATCTGCTCCTTTTCTTTAAAAAAAAAAAACTACCTTAAGACAGTATTTACATTTTGCTAGGAAGCAAATATCAGTTAGCATTATTTGATTTCATTTTCTATAAACAGACATAAGTTCATGTCCAGGTTAACCAAATGAAGGAGAGACCAGGAAGGGGGGAGGCTCAGAGGCTGACTCGGCCATACTTCTTCAGAACGCCCTTGGGTCAGCCGGAAGAGAGGTAGACTTTTGATGTGGGGCTGAAAGGCTCAGCTTGTCGGATAAAAACATTTCAAGGCTTGACAGTGGTTAACAGAAGTTTCTGCTACCTGGCCTCTGCCCATAATATTCACAGTGCTATGATTAAGGACATTAATGGTTATAAAAGTTTGTTCCTTCAGAACATACTTTCCATTTAAAAGTAGCAAAGAAACGAAGGCACATATACACACACTCTCAGGCCTGCCTGTGATAGTAGGAAATTTCACCTGAACAATCATTTATAGAAATAAGCAGGCCTCAAAAGTTCTATCACTAATTTTCATATTACCTTGCTACAGAACCATTCTTAGATTACTTTAAACAGTTGAAAGACAGGCCAGCAGAAACTAGGTCTTAAGCCCAGTATTCTTTTGTCTAATAAGTCCTCTGCTTGTTAATATTTCTGAATTCCCACCCATCGAGTTATTTTTCTCAAAAACATAGAGAAAGAACTCAGATGACGATTGTGGGACTGAGCAGGTTCCTGGGACATGGGACTTAGTACTAACAGCAGCACTGTCCTGAGGAAGGACCACAAATGGCACACTCAAGTGCATACGTTTGTGTGGCATCCCATGGCCCTGACCTAGAATGCCCCTGGTACCAGAATAAAACATTTTCCAAGTGTTGGGTCCTAGGCCACCCAGGAAGAGCCTGCCTTGCTCACATTCTACGATATCTTTCTCAGTGATGTACTCATTATTTGTGAAAATCAGATCAAGTTGAAGGACTTTAGGAACTGTCACAGAACACAAGTGATTCTGTGGAGAATGTATTGTACCATCTACTAATGCAGCAACTCTGAGTGTTCACACGTATTCATCAAGAAATACACTTATGTTCACAGAAGCACCCATTTTGGTTTATTGCAGGGTATTGATAAGCAACCTGAGATCTATGCTGGAGGCTCAGTTTGATAGCCAAGTCCGTGCATCTGGACACAGTTACCTGAAGTACAACAACTGGGAAACGGTATGAAGTACACATGATTTAGTCAGACATTCCTTCGGGAGTCGAACCAAGAATATTACATTAATCCACATGGTTCTATTTGATAGATAGAGGCTTGGACTCAACAAGTTGCCAGTGAGAATCCAAATCTCATCTCTCGGAGTACAATCGGCACCACATTTGAAGGACGCACTATGTATCTCCTCAAGGTAATTACTTTTAACCGTGACCTTGCCAAATCTGAGGGCTTTAAATCAATGAATTCTACATATTAACATTTGTTTCACAGATATGCTCATCCCAAACATTGTTATAATTCTGTCCCCATCCATATTCCCCAGGGAATCAGATTCCCCAGCTTCTTTTATCATATGTGAATTTTTAAATCATTATGTTGATTTATTCAAAAAGAAAAATACAATAAAATAAATGTCCTATATATTTAACCACACTTCTCTAAGCAATGTAAATGATCATCTGACTTGATGAAATACTCCTCTCTCAGATGTAGTTTGCAAATACATTTGCTAAAGAGGTTCATAAACTTCATGTCTATCGAACAACATTACAAAGCATATCAACAATTTGTTTCTGTCATCCTCTAACATCATTTAGGTCATATAATTCTAATGAAGAACATAAAAAGACAAGGAATAAGTGGGAGAGAAGGAAAATTCTTACAAGATTAGCAACAATCATAATTACTTCTAATTACTTATCCAGGCCTGGTCATGTCTCTTAATCCTAGCAGCTGAGAATAACCTTCACATGACAATTAAGCAGACTAATCAAGCATCTTCTGAAAATATGAGCTTGTCAAGCTTAACAAAAATAATAAACAGCTATGCAAGCCTTCAGCTCAAACACAGTGGGTGTGTCGAAATGAGAACATACTATGTTAGTATTACATTTTAACTTAATCATGGGTTATATCTCTTGCTGGTATCTAGTTTCACCTGTTGAGTTCAAAGCTCAGAAATACAGTGAATGTTAAGCCTTGAATGTGATGAAATCTGAGTTTTCCTTTTGTCTGCAATAGGTTGGCAAACCTGGAGAAAATAAGCCTGCCATTTTCATGGACTGTGGATTCCATGCCAGAGAATGGATTTCCCCAGCATTTTGCCAGTGGTTTGTGAGAGAGGTCAGTACCTAGAATGATTTGAGGCAGAGAGTAATAGAAATTATTTTACTTCAATCAATTCCTTATAAGTTAGCTATAATAAAAGAATAATAAGAGAAAATTATAATTTTAAGTTCCCATTTTTGGATATTAGTTTCAACTTTCACCACAAGAACTTAATAAAGCAAGAATTTTTAAATAAAACAGAAAATTGTATTTACTTGAATTTCACTCACTTGAACTTTCACACTCACCTTTGGTGGAGAGGCCAATTGGTAGTATGCTGGATAAAAGTTAATGATTGCATATAAACCACTAACTGGATCATTACTTCCTGAATAATAATGATTGTGTGTTTTGGAATAAAAGAAAACAGTATAAAAGGGGGGGTGGGTCAAGGGTAGAAAGTGGGGATGCCTGGGGTGGGGGGAGTGGTGGGGAGAAAATGGAGACAACTGTAAAAAAGAAAACAGTATGAGTGGTCCCTACTCTAAATGATATTATTTTCATTCCTTACAATTGTAACAATAATATGTGTTTGAAAGCCTTTTAAAAGCACGAATGTTTAAAGTTCCATGATCCCTATTGATATCAATAGATGATTAAGTAAATAAATAAAAGGGGAGGAGGGAACAGTCTTTCTTACAGAACCACAACTAATGGATGCACAAAGAATGAGCAAGATAGAAAATCACCACTAGAACAGCACAGGTATAATCAATTCAGGGAAATCAATGGATGGGGGCAAAAATCAAGGGGCAGAAGTTTCAAGAGAAACAGAATATTTACAGTCTCAAAAGTATCTCCTCAAAAATACACATTAAATTATAAAGGTAAAATTGACAGTTAAGAAACCTAGCACAAACTACCTCAATCAAACGATCCAGGTTAACACCACCAGTGTTAACACACATAATCAATACAATGTACCTTCTGATACTACCCACTGAACAGGAATGTTGTCTTTGTGATATTCTTCCCCCAAATGCATAACCTCTCTCTAATTAATTATTTTTAAAAACTCAGGGAAGTCCACTTAAGAGACTTTCTGAAAAAATAACCAGACCAGTACTCTTCAGCAGAAGTGTCAAATCATGAAAGACAAAGAAAGATTGAGGAACTGTGACAGATAAGAGGGGACTATAGAGACAGTACAACCAAATGCAATATAGGGTCCTAGAACAGAAAGAGGACGTTAGTAGAAAAACTGGTGAAATCTGAGTAAAGCCTGAGGCTTTGTTTATAGTATTGTACCAAAGTGCGTCACTTGGATCAGGTACCATGGTTATGTGAAATGGTAACATTAGGGAAAGCTGAGTGAAGAGTGTACGGGAAGGCCCTGTACTTGCAGTCTTCTGTAAGTCTAAAATTATTCAAAAATTCAAGGTTTAAAACATTAGAGTGCTTTAAAATATAAGTATACTATTGTATACAATATAATTTCTGTGAAGCACTTCTGTATCTATTTGCATGGTTTTGGTTTC
Source organism: Artibeus jamaicensis (assembly GCF_021234435.1). Lineage (NCBI taxonomy): Eukaryota > Metazoa > Chordata > Mammalia > Chiroptera > Phyllostomidae > Artibeus > Artibeus jamaicensis. Next base: position 13,868,222 of record NW_026521844.1, on the reverse strand, counting down.
AAGATGTTTTATGTATCCAGTTGGTACCATTTAACTTCAGTGGGTGTCTTACCATCTGTCCTCTAGAAGGGAAGAACTTTTATCATTACTTTGATTCTCTCCAACTGTAGACCACTGAAAAGCATGGTTCTATAGCTCCTCCACCCTAAAAAGCTCATGCTTTACCATGTGTTATCAGACTGAACATACACACACAGAGTCACAAAGAGTATTTAAAAACTATTCATCCATAGAAGCCTTGAATATCATAAAGTTTATTCAAGCAAGCCTAGGAAAGAGTTAAATTTAACTTTAAAACAATTCTGGGGCTGAGGGAGTGTGACTAAGACAGCATAATAAATTGGCATGAGGTCCTTATTCATAGAAAACTGTCCACATTACTTAGCATGTAGAACAACTCCAGTCCCTTAACAGAGCTCCGTTCTGAAGAAAGAAGGGTAAGGACACTTCCATCATTGTGCAGGGTGGAGCCTCTGTGAGAGGTTCCCCAAAACTCATCAGTGCAAACTCACTCTATAATGGAAGAGTTTCTCATTTTTCTTCCATGACGGAAATTCTGGTGAGACCATCTAGGGGAGGTTTTATAGAAATTAAAGAAATTTTCTAGATGATATTATGAGAAACATGCATAGCCACCCATAGACATTTCTTACTTATGAGAATGGGTCTCACCCTCATATCCTGCTAACTTTGAAAAAAAAGTTATTGCAGTTACTATTGTAAAGGAAGTGTGAATATACCCAAATGTATGTCCAGAAAAAGTTCAGCCATTTTTTAAAGATAATATTTATTAATTTCTAGAGAGAGGGTAAGGAAGAGAGAAAGAAAGAGAGAGAAATATCAATGTGTGGTTGCCTCTTACATCCCCAACTGGGGACCTAGCTGACAATGCAGGCATGTGCCCTGACTGGGAACTGAACCAGCAACTCTTTGGTTTGCAGACCAGCACTCAATTTACTGAGCCACACCAGCCAGAGCCAGCCATTGTTACTATAATAAGAATGGTGTGACATCCATGTAACCTGTCATCCAGGAAGAATGGACTGGAATGCACATGCATGAACAATGACAATCTCACTGTACTGGTCAGTGGAGGCAGTAGACACCATTGAGTGAGCATGTGTACTGTGTGGTTGTTGCATTCAAAATGACTGAGCGAGTAGAGCAACAACTCTGCATCAAATTTTGCATTAAGCTTAAACATTCCTCTGCGGAAACTATTCAGATGATTCAAAAGGCTGCAGCTATGGATCACCGGTGACTGGAAGCTTCATCATGACAATGCACCCATTCATGCATCACATCTTATACAGTTTTTTGGGGAAACATCAAATCACCCAGGTGACTTAGCTGCCCTACAACCCAGATTTGGCACCCTGTGACTTCTGGGTTTTCACAAAACTAAAATCACCTTTAAAAGGGAAGAGATTTCAGACCATGAATGAGATTCAGGAAAATGACAGGGCAGGTGATGGAGATTGGAAGAACTGTGTGAGATCCCAAGGTGCCTACTTTGAAGGGCACTAAGGTATCACTGTCCTATGCACAATGTTTCTTGTATCTTGTATCTTCAATAAATATCTCTATTTTTAATATTGCATGGCTAGATACACTCTGGACAGACCTAGTAAGTTCTTTAGAAGTCTTTAATTTTGTTAAATCTTTATTCATCTTTAAAGTTAAAATAAAAAATAATAATTATATGAATTACATAGAGATAAAATAAAGTATCCTGAAAACAGAAAAATTAGAAACAAGTATTTTAAACAAAACTATCAGTAGTATTTCACTAAATGCTTTTTAAATATTAATAACATCTACATTAATAAAGAACAAGCTTTCATTACCAAAGTCAATATTCATCCAGTCTACATAAATTTTAGCAGCACCAAACATTCCACTTTTTTCATGAGATTCTGCTTTATATTTCATACACAGGCTGTCCGCACCTATGGAAGTGAGACCCACATGACAGAATTTCTGGAAAAGTTAGACTTTTATGTCTTGCCTGTGTTCAATATTGACGGCTACGTCTACTCCTGGACGAAGGTATATGAACCAATACTGAGAGGCACTAATCAAATTAAAACCAACCACTCTCTATTGTACTTGTTCTAACCCTATAACTTACTTTCAGAACCGAATGTGGAGAAAGACCCGCTCCACACATGAAAAAACTAACTGCGTTGGCACGGACCCCAACAGGAATTTCAACGCTGGTTGGTGCGGTAAGTATCTGGCAGTCCATTGCCATGTATCTGTTGAAAAGCATAGGAGGAAAATAATATAGAAACACAACAGTGCCTAAAAGAAGAAAAATTATGAAATTTTATAGCTTAGAGTTCTAAATCCTGAAAACATAGGTAATAAAGTTTATTTATTCAGTCAATAAAAATGTATCATATGCTCTATTGTGTTCCCAGCTGTGCTCAATGCGGGAAAGATAAGACTGAACAACCCAGACATCATCCTACTACTTGTAGAAGAGATAAGCTCGAGGAGACCATCTTTAAATAGTTATTTAAATAAGATTATCATATAATTGTAATTTTGTGATTTGACTCTCAAAAATGATTACAATAATATGGAAATTTCTCATGGATATTAATTTTCTTACACTATATTGCCTGACTGTATAATACTACACAGGGAAACACTGATGATTTCACATGTAATTTATTACCCTGTTAGCTTAAAAATGTGCTATCCTAATCTTGTGACTAAATGTGTACATATTTTATGATGTATACATACATGAGGATGATCATAAGTAGCTCTGTGAAAAACATTTATTTTTAACTCTCTAATTTGAAAGTTCGAAACATGCCCTGTGAGAACTTCAGTAGATGATGATTTACCAATAACAACAATATATGTGTTTTCAGAAATAGGAGCATCTAAAAGTCCCTGTGCTGAAACTTACTGTGGACCTGCTGCAGAGTCTGAAAAAGAGACCAAGGCCCTGGTGAACTTCATCCTCAGCAATCTGTCTTCCATCAAAGCGTATCTGACCATCCACTCCTACTCCCAGATGCTGCTTTATCCCTACTCCTATGATTACAAACTCACCGAGAACAATGCTGAGCTGGTAAGTAGTCATGACAGTAGACGTGGTAGTTTCCTCTTGGTATTTTTTAAATTTTATTTCTGGAAAACACAATTTAAGAACCATTTCTGCAAGTTCCATTAATAATTTTTGGTAATAGAAGCAAAAACTTACAACAGATTTATAGGGGATCTAGAATGGGCTAGATAAATGAGCTAGAAGAAATATGATTTTGATGCAGGGAATGGTCCCCGACGGGTGGCTTATTCACTGATCTTCAGGGTGACAATAGTTCCGCCTCCTCCTGCTTCACCACAACACTGACTCACAGGATCACGTCTGAGGCCTCTGGGATAATCAACAAAGTGCCTTCATCTCAGACGTAATCTTAATCAGAAAGTCAACTTCGTCAAGTTGTCTTGAGCAGGATCTGACATAGGCAGAGTACGGCAGATGTCATTAGGAATGTGGCACATTTGGTTGCTGTGGGTTAAGCGATGAGATCCTAAAATTACTTATTTCAGTGCTTGATTAGGTGAGACACAAAAGAAAATCAATCAATGAAAAAATGATGTGAATGAGTCCGTACTAGATATAGGAAATAATGGGAAAAATTTAATATACCTGACTCATACCTAGCAATTTTATTGAAGGATCAAGATATAACTATATGAAAAGTTAGATTATATCATTAACAAATACCACACATCAATGCATATTTTTTAAAGAAGCGGGTTTGAATTCTTCAAATAATTTTTTTAGTTTATGAAACATCTGGCTGCCAGAAGTTGGGACCAGCAATCTAAAAGAACAAGTATAAGATTTAAAGCATTTGAGTTATGTCAAAAAAAATTATCCCACTTAGTGACATAGATATTTGGCTTACCTAAATACACAAATTTGAAGACCCAGTAACTTTAGCAACTGGAAATTATTGTTTTGTACTTTCAGACTCAGTCCTTCAGAAACAAATCAAACGTAATGCTGTAAAAATTTTGTGAAGAGAAAAATGGAAAAATAACTTAGCCTCTTAAAAAAATGATAGCTAATACAATAGTTGGCCAGGTCCTTCTTTAAAAAAAAAATGCTATTTTTCAAAAAGCTCCCTGTTTTCCCTATCTGTAGCCAAAACACAAAGGAAAACATCATTAGTTGGAACCATTAAATATTTCAGTTTTTCAATCATACTCGGTCCATCAGTATTCCCAGTGGGCGCTCACAGGTTTGCCATCCCAGAGATGGGGGTGGGAGTCAGCTTTTCATTGCTGTCCCAGATTTCTGGCCACCAAAGGAGAGGAGGTGAGGTGTGTTGTTTGCTTAATTCATGTGAATATGTTTAAATTGTACTACATTAGAAGAGAAAAGGACAAAGACATAATAACTAAACACTAATGAGTTAATAAGTACAATAGTAAAACTAAAATTATAAACCGTATTAAGTGTAACAATAACCAGAGTATCCAGTTTACATAATAGCAACTAGTTTTAAACATAAATTCTAAAAGATGAATGCTTAAAGTATGCTTTGGAATGAAAATGCCTTACAAAGTTTCAATGTTCTTTCTTAATTTGAGAAAATATTCAAGCTCTTTTAGATGAAAACTTCATCACTTCGTATGATAATAGCACAGTACCTGGGCCACTCTGAAAGTCTACAGATTATCCTCCTTAAAAAAATGTCAACGTGTACTTTTAGAAACTCATGAGTAATTTTTGCTGCTCCCCATTGTAGTTTTATTCAGGAAAAGATCCTGACCCAGAGTTGCCGGGTTTAGCAGGCCAGTTCACATGTGCCCGTGTGGTGGGAAGGCTTTCATTCCCTCACAGTACTGGCCACCACTGCTCCTCTAACAGCCTCTTCTTCATGGAAAATCAAGGAGAGAGAGGGAACAGTAAAAGAGATATTAGAAATCCTGACCTTCAAAACTGTTTGTAAATTTGAATTAGCAAAAAAGTGTAACAAGCAGAAATATATCAAAGTAAAGTTTTCACAACCTATTGTCCAAAAAAGCAAAAAACACAAAATAATCTTATCTTGAACATTTATTTTTATATTCACAAAATTAATACATTCAAGGAAAAGTACATGCTGCTTCTCATCTTTTTCAGAATATAATAAGATAGGCGAATGCAATGAAAAATGTAATTTTACTGATATCACACTCATTGATTTAAAAGTTACTTTATTTTCCAATAATTTTTTCAGTGACCAAACTTTAGCCTAGTAACTTAAAAGAAATATTTAAATGCCACTAGTAAAATCTAAGGTAAATGTTATTTGAGTCATTCAGAAACCTGAATTTAGTTTGACACTCCAAAGCAACTTTAAATCTTTTGAATAACTGATCAGCCTTTCAATCTTTTTCTTATTTTTGCGTAAATCCAATTCACTTACTACCTAAGCACATTTTCCTGGAACTCATAACTATAGCATCATTACAAGTATATGTATAGACAAAAGAGAATTTGAGTCTCTCAAAAAGAGCAATATTAGCTTTTTCATGGTTGTTATTGGTAATGAAGTTATCAAGGAAAAAGTAAAAAGTCTTGATCTAAAAAGGTGAATGTTCCATCCTAATCTAGTGCCTCCATATTAATTCTCAGTTTTAAAAAAATGTGACCCCAGGGGAGAAAACAAACGGCAGGAAAAAAATTAATGGGATAAATTCTAGGCATACTACATTATTATAGATAAGTCAGAATCTTCTTAAAGGAACACTAAGCAGATATTTGTCTTACACAAAATTTATGTGTGTATATGTGTATATATATGGATATCTATATGATTCTAATTTCTCTGTATGTACTTATAAGGTTTATAAGATTATATTTATTGCCAAAAAAGGCTTCAGGAGAATAAGACTCTAGGCTGAAGGAATTATTCTGCACTTATATTAGCATTCTCAGTCCAAATCTAGGACACATTGGAAGCAGCAGTCCTTTGATATCTGAGTCATGATAAAAATTTATGTGGCTTCATTCCTGAAAGGTTTTACATGTAGATTGCCTGCCAATTGCTCATATCATGAGACAAACTTCAGAAGGAAGAAAGGCCAAATAGGAATGCAAAAGACCACTAAGGTAAAAGCACAGAAGTAACTACATGTATCACAAGGAAGGCTACAAAAAATATGTCTTCAGCTGATTCGTTTTTTTTTTAAGTGTGAGAAATTGTAAGAGCATCTTATGCGCGTAATGTTTCACCATTTGCAAACTGCTTTTACATATACTATATTACTTAAAGGAAGAATAGAAAGTGGTTTAATAAACTGTCCAGTTCTTCAGTGTTGACTTCTTCAATATAAAGCTATCACTATCTTCAAAGGAAGTTTTAAGACCCAGATAAAGAATAGCATAGCTGGTATGGCTCATTGGCTTGAGTGCCATCCTGTGAACCAAAAGGTCACTGGTTCAATTCTCAGTCAAGCACATGCCTGGGTTGCGAGTTAAGAGGCAACCCATCGATGTTTCTCTTACTTTGATGTTTTTCTACCTCTCTTTCTCTCTTCTGCTCTCTCTAAAAATAAATAAAATCTTTTTTAAAAAAATTTAAATACCCAGATGAAAAGTATGGTTACATTTTCAAAATTCTAAAAGATAATGAAATATTAGTTTGTATGACCTCTTTGTTGTCAGAGGAAATTAAAACTAGGAGACATAATTGAAAAAGCTCCCAAATCTATTCATGTCTTTTCATTTATTGTATATGGAGAGGTTCTCAATCTTTGGTATTCCTTTCCCCTTAAAGAGGACTACATGGTACTGTTAATAATAATAATTATTATTATACCACTTCTAAGTTCAAAAGCAGGAAACCATAAAACTAACAGGTCAGCTAAGTATCCTGACCCACTCCCCAGACTGACCAAACAGAAAGCTGACGTGCACTCACTCTACAAAGGTTCACAAAGGGACGTGCATCTTACACCACATTTCTGAATTAGAAGCACTGAATTTTACAGCTGAAAATCTTGGAATTTCCCTCATTGTTTTCTCATTTTCCAGCTGAGACAATAAAAGCTTGGCTAAGTCAACAGCAATAATAGAGGCAGCCTAGGGCCTAGAAGTATTGGATCTTAAAAAATTTCCTAGGCTCCCCCAATTTTCCAACACACACACACATATTGGAGTGGCCTTGTTCTGTGTTGGCCCCCCATGTACTGTCACTCATCAATAAAGTCTTTCCTACCTCTGTCCATGGACTTTGCTAAGGATTCACACTCATCAGCTGAGGTGCTTGACTTCTCAAGGCTCAGTCTTGATGATGGTGGCTGTACCTTAGTGGGTATATATTCATTTAACGGGAGAAAAATGACAGTCTTACTGAAAAATTAATAAGTGACCAAAAGATAGAAATCTTCTAAAATCCAACCCCTTCTAGTCTCATGGCACCTCACTACCACTTAAAGTTTCAGTTAATAAGCCACCAAGATAGAAATCCAGGACTTCACCCAAGCATGTGAGCATAGAGCAAGACTCTGATTAGAGAAAAACATAAAAATCAGAAGGAAGAAAGTTGAGATTAGGAGGTGGACAACTGCAGGGCCATGAGCACACCCAGTCACAGCCATCCCCATGTCCCTGCCTCGTAACAGGAGTGAGGAGGCCAGAGTCCCTCTGTCAGGCAGGCTGCCAGCAGCTACAGCAGACAGGACAAGAGGCACAAAACATCCACTTTAGGTATTTTCTCAGAATTTGTAATCTTACTTAAAAGACAAAAAATGTTCAAATAACAACTGCAGAGTTTCTTTGATTAGAAAAACTGATTGCTGATTTACCACTATACATTTTAAGTGACTTTTTGGCCTATTAAAATTCTCCTCTAGGGCCTGGTCAGTACATGGCTCATCAGGACATTACCGGAAATTTCATGGAGCACCTAGTAAGTGCTCAGCGTAAACTATGGTTCCTCCAATAGGATCCCACTGGAATGCGAAGACTCAGCTATGTGATACATACAAGAGCAGTACCAAGTGGGACTTCCCAACTAGGCACAATATCAGGACTCCAGGGCGGGGAAACCGCAATGTGTGATGCAGCCATTCCTATTCCATGTAGGTTACGGAGAGGGGACCCAGTTAGTTCTGAGCCTCAGGGGATGGGCAGAACTCGGTGGCAGAGGAAGGAAGAGTGCACTTAAGGCAGGGAGAAGAGCTAACAAATGCACCACAGTGGGACTGAAAATGCAGTTGAGGAGGAGAAAAGAGGGGAGGGCTGTTTTGAGTGATCTTGTGAGAGTGGGAGTAAAGTGACGTTCAAGATTCTGGAGGAACTTGAACATCACAATGAACATCATGTGTCAGAGTCAGGAGCCAGCAACCTGGAAAATACGATTGCCAGGTCAAATACAGGACTCTCAGTTTCATGTGAATTTCAAAAAACAACATATATTTTTTTGTGTTTAAGTATTTCCCAATATTGCATGGGGAAGACTTATACTGAAAAACTATTCTTTATTTATATGAAATTTAAATTAAACTGGAAATCCCATATTTTTTTGCTATATCTGGCAACCCTGCTGGTAAAGTGATATTTTAGCAGGATTGACCCAGCAGTAGTATCTAGAAGAGACTTATGCCATTGTCAACAGAGGAAACTAAGGATTCAGGGCACCTTTAAAACCAGTTACCAGACCTTTTAATATTTTTTCTACAAAATACACTCTTTTGCCTTAATTATGTCCTGCATTTGATTTTCCTTTAAACTAATGTTTCCCCCTCCCCTGCCCCCAGGGGGCATTTGGCAGTGTTGGGGAGACATTTTTTGGTTGTCACAACTGTGGTAGTGCTTGGCCTGGATTTGGTAGAGGCCAGAGGATGCTGATGAATATTCTATGATGCACAGGATGGCCCCGCAGCAAAGAATTACCCAGCCCAAACGTCAAGAGTGCTGAAGCTGAGAAACCCTGCTTTAAACAAAGATAAGAACAGAGTCACATTCCCAACCAAAGGTGCCTGGCTTTCACAGGACCTTATGCCCTCCTCACAAATGGTTTATGATGTTCTGCAAATCTGAAGTGCAGGAGACCCTGTCCGTCCCCATTCTGTAGCACTTGTTTTTTTAATATTTATTTGGAAAAAGCACCACTTCCACACACACAAAAAAAAATCTCTGGACTTTGAAACTTCAGCTGACTCATGCTTCACATTTTCCTTGAATTTTAAAGAGCTTAAAAATATGTCTGTACATCAGCCAAAGGAAAAATTTGGTTTACATCAGGGCAAACATTCCCACACTCCCCGAGGGCTCTGCTGAGATAGCAGGCCCGCACTCCTGAGCCAAGCCTGCCCCTAACTCCTTGCCTTTCTCTAATCTAAGGATTCTGCAACCAGGGCCTGCACTTGTTTACTCTCTTCCTTTTCCAGAAACATATTTGTTTGTTAAAGCCCCAAAGGCTTTCTCTTCAGTGCCTTCTTGTAGGCCTTGCAGGCTTCTCCCTTTGCACCAAAATTATAAAAGTTCAATTTCTCACTGGTCCCTTGGTTTAAGGTCCCCATTATCACAGGAGGGAAGGAAGGAAACTGCAGTTAAAGATCATTTTGATGCGTCCATTCTCGTAAGCATCCACCAGAGAAATGATTAAACTAAGGACTTCCAGTAAGAAACAAAGTTCTGAAGAAAATTCCTTTGAATTGGTTTAGACCTCAAGTCACTCTGAGGCCTTCATTTCCTTGTACTTTAAAAATGAACCAGTGGAAGATTAGAAGGCAGCGTCCCCCATCTTGACACTGGCTGTGTACACGGAGGCTGCAACGAGGACCATGAGCTCAGTCATGAGACAGGGGCTTCCTGATCACGTGTTACCAGGGAACACAGGTCATTGGGAAAAAAAAAACACCCTCACTTTATTCATCTCCCTAGCCCCCTGGAGCTCAGAGCCTAGAGAACCATTACAGTGGTCCTCTGCCTCTGGGGCTTTGAGTTAGACGTGACACTTTAGACTCTGTCTTTTGCTGTGTGACCAAGGCCTCTTTCTAAGAAAACAGGTGACAAAAGAGAACATGCATAAAATGTGGTAGGAGATTCATATCTAAGGATTAATAAAGCCTCGTTATGTTTGGCCTTGACTGAAAGCAAAGTTTTCTCTGAGGCTGATTTATATTTAGCTTTCTTCTGTTCTTTACAATTGGTAAAACCAGCTCCAGCAATACTTCTTTTGAAGTATTCGAAGGCCACAAGGAGAAGTGAAAAAGAGCACAGGATTTAAAGTAAGAAGAACCTAGCTCAAGTCAGCCACTTACCAGGGCTGTGTGCCCTTGGGCACGTTCTTTTATCCTCTCTGAGTTTCAGTTCTTTTATCTGTAAAATGGGGATAAAAATATCTAGCTCTTATCAAGAGTTCTTTGTAGAGTCTAAAGTTTATGTAAATGTTAGTTCTTATTTTGAATCCATTGAGCACAGATGTAAGATATCCCTCAAATGACAGGTTATATAGAAAGTGTCATTAATTGGAGTTTTGCAAGATGTGGATCACACTCTGATGTGCGATTGCTTCTGTGGGTCTTTCGTCAGCTGTCTTTGTCCCTTTTCACAGGGCCATACAAGGGAAAGGAGTTACCACTCTAACATATTAGCAAATGCCAGAATCACCTCCCTCTCTCCCATTCCCAGCGGGGGGTCAGTCACCCAGCTCGGTTGAAACCTCCCCACCAAGCACCCTGCCCCCCATGGCATTCCATTCTGCTGCAGAATTCTGTATCAATGAAATGTGGACAGATAATGTTGGGAAGATAAATGACGAACATTTGGGAAAGTATTTGAATTCTTCAAAAGAAAAGACCCACACTGATTCCAGGGATTTTTTAAGATGGTTGGAATTTTAAATATGATATTTTGGTTGCTTAATGTCTATTCTGAATTTTTTTTTGTCTCTTGGCTTTGAAGAGCTAAGAGAAAGGGTTTACAGATTTCATTTGTTCAATATTAATGAAAATAAGAAAATCCACAGCAGAGGTCAATGTCTAAGTGTGGCAACCCACCAGGCATCACTCCATGGTTCTGCCACCCTCCCGACAAGCATCCCAGTCACCACTCAGGTGGGTTACAGTCCAGCTTCCGCAAAGAAGTACTTACTGCATCCAAATCAGGCCCCAAACCTGCAAGTCCTAGAGTAAAACTCAATCAACCAACCATGTGCTCCATGCTGTGCAGTCTGCTGAGGGTACAAAATGAACAGCCAAGAACCCCTTCTCACGTGGGGATAGGAGACAGATTAATGAAAAAAAAATGAGTACAGCACAGATTGATAGGAACTCCGATAGAGGTGTAAGCCCTCACAAAGGCGGGGACTCAGTGCTCCCTGAGAGAGTTCAGACAGCTTAGCGAAGATAGGTGATGCTACAAACTGAATCTTTAAGAACAATAGTAATTTTTCATGTGAACAAGGAAGAAAGGGGAGTCTAAAAAAGGAAGAAGGACACTCGAAGTCACGGAGTTAAGGAGAGGCAAGGTCAGGTCTACAGGGATGAGTTCAGGGAAACCTGCCTTGGACGGAACAGGGAGGCACCGGCACACACTCCTGTGCAAAGAACAGGGGCTCGCCTTCCTTAGAAGGTGAGAGTCACTGAAAGATGTGATGAGGTGACGCTCGTAACAAGAGTGATGAGGTAGATGCCCAGATGAGAGAGCCCCTGAGGGCAAGGAGGGCTAAGGCTGAGACATATAAACTAAGTGTTCCTGCACCATGCACCAGAGACAGAAGCAAGACAAAGGCAGTTTTAAGATAACATCAATCTTAGATATTGCTTCAGCATCAAAGGCTGTTTCCAAGAGATGCCTATGAGGCTTACAAAACACTTGGTTATCATTTTGAGAAAAGGCAAACAGAACTTTTCTGTGTGATCTTAACAGTAGTATATGGCTAGACCAATAAGTTGAATAAGTCAAACGAAGTAAGAGATCACAAGTAGGTTTTGTTGGATAACTCCAACAGTATGTTACACCAATAAATATATTGAGAGACTTGAAGGTCAACCAACATATAGGAGTTCCACAGATGATGACAATGATCTTCTTGTCTTAAATCCTCTCTAGTCTTTATAAATGTTCACATTTGGGACCAACCCTGGAGAATCATATATCTTTTTGTTTCCAGCTTTATTGAGACATAACCGACATATTATAATATACTGGTAATACAATTTTTTGATCCATGTATATATTGTGAAATGTTTACCGTCTTAGTCCACACATCCTTTCCCTCACACAATTATCATTTTGTTATTGTTGTTATGGTGAGAACATGAAAGCTCTACTCTCGTAGTAGCCTTCCCGTGTTTGATGCAGGGTTGTTAACCATGGTCACAGTGCTGTCCCCTAGATCACTGGAACTTACTGAACTCATATTTCTTCCAAATAAAAGCAGTAATTCAAGGCTGAAGGGGGAAAAAACAAACATATGAAAAGCCTGGAGAAGGTGACAATGGGAGGAATAAAAGTTTTTTAGGGTCAAATGTCCTGCCTTACAGAAAAATAACTACCTAGAGATGGCCTTGGGTAACGGCAAGTCAAAGAAATTGTAGAACAGTAAAAACATGCTGTTTACCTGCCAGAAGAATTAAGAGCTCACCATGTCTCACATTGCTAAAAGATGGTTTTAATCTGAGTATTATACAGTGTTTGAAGGTTACTCCTACTCTATCTGGCAATAGACCCTACTCAGGGGTGAAGACCTAATTCTAGTGTGTTGGTCAGAATAAGATGAACAGGAGCTAGACACTTGGATCACACAGTGAAGACTCCATGCAGTGAGAGGGAGCAGGTGGTAGTTTACCAGTTTGGAAAAAAAGGAAAGTGAAACCCTAAAATTTTCAAGTTACTATCCACAATTCTGAAAATAATAAGTGAACTACCAATAAACTGATTGCATCATTTCCATTGACCAAACCCAAAAATCATGATTTAAATTGTATAATTGTTTTTAAAGTTTCTAACTTACCACTTGGTTGATGAAGCACTGACTCGCTCAGAGCAGGAGTCCTTGCAAGTCTTACAGACATGCCCTCGTCCATTTTATATGAGACTCTACTAAACTGGCTTTAATATTAGAGAAAGAACTAAAAGAAGTTGCTCCATTGTAAACAGAATTATTCTGTTTTCATCACTAACCTCACAGTTTTCCAAGCATAGGTGCAAGACATAACTATGATGCCAAAGTATGAAATATACCTAGTTTCATAGCCATGACAGATTGTGGCTTTTTCTCTTACAGTAAACGGATTTTCAAATCTGCATTCCCCAGACAGCCCATGCAGGCCTTGCTCTGCTTATGATTCATTTAAACAGGCGACGTGTGAGTACACGTGAGAGCACTTACGGTACAAGGAGGGGCTGGGTACAGAGCCCTCCCTCTCCTGAGGGGCCAGTAGACAATGGGTCCTTTGAGATGGGGATGCCACTTCTGAAAAAAGAAGAATACGCAAAAGTTAATATTTTCTACCTATTCTAGAATTCGAATGAAATAGAATAATGTTCTCCAGTTTTTCCATCTAAAACTCGTCCAAGTTGGAACTACCCCACATCCTTGCAACTGCCAGTTCCTAAGCATGTCTTTGCTGGACTGGGGACTGCACTGGCTATTCAGCCCTTCACATGCGTAGTTTCTAATGCTCCTGCCCCAACTCCCATTACCCTGTCGTGGCTGTATCGTGACTTCACAAACTGCCACATGTCCAGGAGATTTGTGTTTCTGTTTGGGGTCATTTTGTGATTTTTGTTTGTTTGCCTGTAATAGGCACACAACCTCTGCACAACCATAAAGACCTCCTTTCCTTTCACTTTTCCCTCACAAGCTCCAGAGACAAGATAAATTTGCCAAACTAATCCTGAGACGTGACCTAACTTTTAATACACAGTGACATTTTGTTATGTCAATAAATGTGATATCTGGGACAGTTACAGATGGCTACAGCCTCATCTCTCTAGCCTGAACTAAGGTTTAAATAAATTGCTTAACAAGCCTAAATAAGAATTCCAGAAGAAAAAACACACAGTTCTATGTAAATAAAAAAAGAAAATGAAGCGAAAGATTGTCCTTTCTCTTTTCAGTAAGACTAAAACAGAACTTACTCCCAGAACTCATACTTTACTGTAACAGTGATTTAAAATAAATAAACCAATTCTCAAATAATTGGGTAAGGGGAGTGCTAACCATCCTCAGAGTTGCAACAAATAGTTACTGAACAATCACTAAGTGACAAGCCCTGAACTAGACCCTGGGGCCACTGAGAAAAAAAAGACAGAAAAAGTCCCTGAGAACTCAGAGGCCAGCAAGTGGTGTTGACACAACATGACACTTTGTGCGTGTGACAGAGGGAAGCTCAGAGTGATTGCCTGGGGCACTAGGGGAAGGCATCCTTTTGGGTAATCACTGGGATCACATGTCTAAGTTCCAAGGAAAAATTGGAATGGGTGCTGGTAAGTATGAAACGTTAACCAGAACTGTGACTTACACCTCTTCAATGTCCTCAAAATAACGTGTGGGTGTTTGTTTGTTCATTTGTTTTTTGCCAGTATGTGCTCTGATTTACTTACTCACCTCCTGCTGGTCTCTTTGCAGAACGCCCTGGCTAAAGCTACGGTGAAGGAACTGGCCACGCTGTATGGCACCAAGTACACGTATGGCCCAGGAGCTACCACAATCTGTGAGTCTGGGTTTCAGAACTGGGCGGAGACCCCATGCCGAAAAAGGCCACAAATGGTTTCCAGCGCCTTTTCTTTCTGATTATTTAAAGCACACGGCTTCTGCCAGACAGTGAATTTTATACAAAATATGGCATCAGTTTTCTGTTCAGGAGACATCCGCTCCCTATAAACACCTATTGAGCAACTGTGGTGTGCCAGCCCCTTACTAGGTCCTAGGGAAGAAAGGGTGGAGAGGAGGGAAGGAGAAAAGGAAGGAAGGGACCAGCACAGTCTTCAAAGAACCCACAACAGGGAAGCAGGGAATGTGAAGACAGGTGAGCTCCGTGCTGGGGCAAAAGGGTGCAAAGGAAAGAACACACCAGGACTAACCAAGCCAGCCCATCGTGCCAGCAATGACCACCCAGGATCATGACCCAGAAGCTTCATCTAGAAGGAAAATGGCCTGAGGAAAGCATAAGAGAGAGTGTTTCCCTGGCTAACCAGTCACCTGGGCTGTGCAAACAAGGGGACAAGAGACACACAGCAAGAGTACTAGGTGGGGGCTAGACCCCAGAACCTTGGACTTCACTGGGAAGACACGTTCTGCAGGCTGTTTTCAATTTTCACCGATATTTTTCTTTGCCCTTGCTTGATTTCTTTCTGCCCCACGTCTGAAAGGACTAGAAGTACAAGGAAAAAGACCCAGTCCTGTCATCAAGGAGCCTCCCACACAATTGGACACCTAAGGCGCTTTTTTAAAGCTTTATGTAAAACACAGTTTTCTATATTTTTGTCCTTTTTAAAACTGCTCTGAATCCAATGGGATATACTATTTTTAAGGGGTTCTAGCAGAAATAACCCATCTATTCATATATTGAGGACATCTTGTCTACTTTATACTGTGAGACCCGGGAGGGAGGAGGCCATATCTTCCCTTTGTCCTGACTTCCCCAGAGCTGAGCCAATGGCCTGCTGCTCAGTGGGTCTGTATGTCATTGACTGAATTCAACAGATGAAACAATGAACGAATGAGTGATCGAGCGAATGAAGAACAAGTGAATGAATGAATGCACAATCTCCGTGGCAGTGACATCATAATTGTTAATGAATGAAGGCTTCACCTATGCCAGGGCATACGCTAGACCCTGTGGAAACAAAAGTGAAGGCGCAGCCCCGCCCTCTGGCTGCTCCGATTTCATCATGCAGCACAGTTTTTGCAGGGTTTGGAGTCCTTTCCTCTCATCAGTCATCACACAGCTTTTCTTATTTTCCTAGGAGATACACATTCTTTTCCCAGAAAGTATACATGTTTTGTAAACAAATTGCAGTCGATGTAGCACAGTTTACCATAGCCTACAGGCACACTGAGAAGTTCGTATATTACAATTACTTCCTAAGGTATTAAACACATCATTCTTACAAAAAAGCTTAGAGGTAACATCGCGCTAATTTTTTTTAAGTAGCCCCTGTATCTTTTATGATCCAGTTTACTAGACAACTAGCCTACTTATTTTATGTTGCACAGTGAAACATTTGCAATTATAAAATGCAGCTGGTGTCTTTAAAAATTTCCTTCCTAGATGTAAAGATTTTTTTTCTGCTATTTGCACATTTTAGATCCTGCTGCTGGAGGCTCTGACGACTGGGCTTATGACCAAGGAATCAAATATTCCTTCACCTTTGAACTCCGGGACAAAGGCAGATATGGCTTTACCCTTCCTGAATCCCAGATCCGGCCAACCTGTGAGGAAACGATGCTGGCCATCAAGCACATTGCCAGCTATGTCCTGGAGCATCTATACTAGTCAAGCATGCAGACAGCCTTAATTCAAAATGCTCACTCTTTCTTTTTCGTCCTGAATTATAATTTCTGTTTGCCTAAATACTTCCAGATCCCAATCTTTCTTTTAAGTTTCTGGGTCTATTAAATTACTTGGATCTTTGAATGTCTGCCATGATAAGAGTGAATTGTCGTAATTGGGAAACCTGACAGATTACCTGCTTCTCTAGGGGGAAAATGACGTGAACAAATGACTGAGCCAGCTGTGCACAGGTAACGACGTGGGTCAGCACACATAAGAGTTCAAGTCCTCAGGGTGTCAGCCAACACGGGCAGAGCACAGAGATGCACAGGTTATGATGGGGGCTTGCAAGGCAGAATAAATATAAGGGGAAATTTAGGACTGTAAACCATAGTAGAGGTGAGAGGACCCCATCTTGGTTTAGCATTCCTCTCGCTCAGCTCGCTCAAGGTATTTTCTGCCCTGTCTACCACATGCCGAGCACTTTGCAAAGCAATTGAGCAGAGCAATGAATGAAAAAGAAAGATAACATTTCTGCCCTCAGTGGTTGTGTAGGCCATTTGGAAAGACAGACCTGAAACAAATATTTAACTTACTATTTATTAATTCATTACTTTACATTAAGCAAGTAAGTGTTGGAGTAAATAAATAAATAAATAACATTAAAAGATCTACTTACCTGACGTCGGGGAGAAGGCTCTCTCAGGAAGTGCCGAACCCTGGAAAATACGTCACAATTAGCTGACAAAACGAGCAGCCCTTTCAGGCCCTGTGACTACTCAGAACCTGAGAGAAGGAAGCCGAAGAGGTTGAAGCTCAGAGATCGGAGGACAGAGGGTATGTGTATGGGCTGAGGAAGGAGCTGGCGACCCTGTCAGGCAGGTCATCTTAAGGACTTGGAACATTGTTCTAGGGACAATGGAAAGCAATCAAGCGCATTAAGTTGTAGATGACAGGATCAGTTTTTAAAACACCCACCACGCTAAGGTGTGGGAGGCAGACTGGAGGTAAAACAGGAGGTGTCTGGAATCCCGGCTGCACCAAAGATCATTCCATGACTTGAAGTTTTCCAGAATCAGAACTGAACATGCTAACATTGGAGTGTATTGTGCAAAGGTCATATTTTTTAAATAATATGTATTTAGGGTGTATAATTTGAGGATGTCCCTTACTTCAAATTCATAATCAAAATATTAGCTTATTGATTTCTATGCAGATTCAAGTAAAATAAAGTTCGACATCTAGCAAAGTATGTTAAAGTATCTATGACAGTGCTCTGTTCAAAATAAAAATTCTACTTTGTGCTCAGCATCAAAAGAGCACACAATAGCCCTGGCCAGTGTGGCTCCGTTGGCTGGAGCACCATCCCGTGAACCAAAAGGTCATACGTTCTATTCCCACTCAGGACACATACCTAGGTTGTGGGTTCGATCCCAGGTCAGGGCACGTGCTAGAGGAAACCACTGATGTTTCCCTCTTTCATCAGTGTTTCTCTCCCTCGCTCTTTCCCTCTTTCTAAAACAATAAGCATGTCTTCAGGTAAGAATTTTAAAAAAAGAAAAGAAAAAACCATAGGGGGGAAAAAGAGCAAGCAATAGAGTATACAAATATTGACTTATAATGTTGTACCCCTGAAATTTACATAATGTTATTAACCAACATTGCCTCAATAAAAAAGTAATTAAAAATGATAGTATGTGACACAAAACAAAACCAAAAAGAATCCTTTGAAGTACCAGTGGTTTGTTTAGAAGTTGTCAAGCTGAAGAATGATTAATGCATTAATTGTCCACTAGATGGTAGCAGTGAAGCTGCTACCACTTGTCAAGCAAATACCAGCATAATTTAGTAATATATTATTTAAATAGGAAGATAAAAAGAGACATCTTAAGGGCAAAAGAAATCCCCATAAATGCTTAAGCAGTATTGCTGGCAATTTAAAAAAACAGATGTAATTTAGCTAAACTATCTTTCCCCCATTCCAATTTAAGTTATATCCATGCTGTGAATTGGAAGGCTACTGTAGCTCCCTGGGTGAAGTTTTCCTGCTGGAGGTGTACCTTCCAGTTCATAGACAGTCCCACAGCACATTCCCTTACGTGCCTCTCGCAGATAACGCCAACCCCTAAATAAGGGATGCTGTGACCCAAAGTTCATAAGTTACGTGAGTAAAACATGACGAACTTTCCAAAGTCCCTAAATTGAATGCTTTGAAATAGAAATTAGGAATATGAATGGGCTTTTCTAAAATTACAAGGAATTTTGCCCTGGCTGGTGTAGCTCAGTGGATTGAGCTCGGGCTGTGAACCAAAGGGTCATGGTTCAATTCCCAGTCAGGGCACATGCCTGGGTTGCGGGCCAGGTCCCCAGTGGGGGCCACGTGAGAGGCAACCACACATCGATGTTTCTCTCCCTCTCTTTCTCTTTCCCTTCCCCTCTAAAAATTTTTTTAAAAAGAACTAAAATATTAAAAAGTAAAATTACAAGGAATTTTTAAGAAGAAAAATAAGAACTGGGTGAGCAAATACACAAATACTCTCACTTACAATCCCATGTGTCTGAGATTTCCTGCACTGGGACATTTTTGCTATATCTGTTGCCAACTAGCTGAGAGTGTCAGCTAACTGGCTAAGAGTGCCACTTGCCTGAGCTAAAGTTAAAAAAAAAAAAAAACCAGAAAAGTCCACTGTATCCTTCCCAATGCAGTGGTGCCATATGCCCTCCTGCCCAGCTGACCAGAGCCTGCCGAGGGCACCAGCCCAAACCTGCCCCCTCGGGAACCTCAGGCTGTTAGGGCATCTCTTCTCCTCCCTTCCTTAACTTACTCCCAGCCCTAGAGCTCAGGGTGGGCTCTGAGCCCTTCCTTCAGTTCCACATTCTCCTCTCCCTCAAAGCAGCAATTAACCAACAACACAGGAATGGCCCGCTGAATCTCTCTTTTCTCCAATGATTTGGCTATACAATAACAAGACTGGTTTTCCAGACTGGATTATAGAAGTTCTACACACCTAGGACCACATTCCATGTGTTTATCTGCTTTTTTCAACTAACTATACAAACTGGTGGGAGAGAATTTCAGGCCTAGACGGAAGAGAAGGAGTAATCATGACAGTTAATGAGGTTATTTGGGCGCCAGATGCGGTCTTGATGATCCTCTTGGGTCATCTCATGTGAGCAGGCAGTCACTGTCCCCTGAAGTCTGACACTGCCTGAATCACACACCCAGGCCTTTGTCCAGAGATGCTACCTTGGCTACAACGACTGAGGGCAAGATTCTCTGCAGTATTTTGCAAGGCAGCTTTGCTTCAATGTTATGAATCCAACACTCACAATTAAAGGTAACAAATTTTTCTTTCACTGTATCCTTTATGAAATATCTAAAGGTATTTCTGGGGTGTATTGGATTGGATTTAAAGTCAGAAAAGTATTTGAAAGATTTTAATAAATTACAAGAGAATTCTGACTTCCATTTTCTAGGATGTTTTTCTTATAAGAATATGGCCTGGAAAATATGCAGAAAAGCATAGTTTAAAATAAAGTGATATTTTAAATCATGGTTAGATATATACTACTAAAAAATCCTAGGAGTACAAAGATCCAGGAAGATGGAAAATTAATGGTATGTGAAGCTTCAACTTTAAATCTCTTTTAAAAGTGATTAATTGAACCTATGAAACATGTTGTCTTATACAGTCAATCCTGAAATGATACGGTGCCCAAAACTTGCCCAGTCCATACACATGCCCAGACCTTTTATGGATCTTGCTGCAGTCATATAAAGCTGTATTGAACTGTGCTCGTCAAAAATCTCTGACCTGTTCTGAAAAAAAGCGTCAGTGTACTCTGTACTCCATCTACTGTACAATTCTTCAGAGGCTAAATAGATTGGGGAGAAGTGAGAGGTCTTAAAAGCATCACATGTCTATGTCTTACTCCAAAAACAGGGAACTGTCAATATGTAACAGACATTAACAAGTCAAAGATTTATTTATCATTGAGTCTTATTCTGAGAGATATCAGGATCCTTAAAATATTTACCCAGGTCCCAAAATAAAATAGAGGTGTCCTTCCTACTTGACCTAAAAAAAGATACCGAAGTCTTTTCTACACAGTTTTAAAACTGGTCACACACACAAAGGATTCAAGAAATATATCAGAATGTTAGAATTCATGGATTTTTCTGTTGTCTTCTTCTAACTTTCCTATATTTTGCTAAATTATTTTCAATGGGCATTTTAGAATCAGAAAATATATTTCTAAACAGCAAAGTTATTACATAAAAATTTTTAAGGTAGCCCACAGTGACACAAATAGAGAGAGGTATCAGTCGCCTTCAAAGGTCACAGCACACATTTTAGTCTGCCATGCACCCCATGCTGACACTCGTCAGTTGTGCAACCTGCCAGTGGCCAGTGTGAGTTGGTTTACAGAATCTGACAATTTCGTCAACTACCTAGAGGTCACAGCATGCTTTTTAGCAAGTCCCTTACGTGTGCTACCTCATGTAGTCCTCACAGCTACTTTTTAGAGGTGCATTTGCACCCCCATTTTACAGATGAGAAAACCAAGGCCCAGAATGACTAGGCAGCTAGCTCAAGGTAAAGTAGCCAGTGTTTGGGAGCTACTCTGAGGTTATATCTGTCTAAGTCCAAAGTCAAGCTCTTTCTTTTTCTCTGCAACCCTGTGAAACATACACTTAGAAACAATAGAATAAGCATTTGGTCTGGGAGTTTCTAGTGCTGATGAGCTTGTCCAATGTCGAGAATATGAAACCATTTGTAAAACCCTCTTCTTCCTTACCTGCAGGGCTGGGGCTAGGGGACCTTTGAAGGAATAAAGGAAAGTCATACATTATATCACACACCTATCAGATAAGAGAAATAAACTATGGCTGCTACTTATAACCTATAATCTCCCCCCAAATATTATTTTGATCATGAAAACAGGCAACCATGACTCTAAGAAGTTTCATATACAACCACCTATATATCTGTCAATGTAAGGAGGAATTTTTAAAGGGCAATTCTAATAACTTCTCTGATTAGATCAATTCACTCACGCTATCAGATTACCCATGATTCTGGGTAAAGGTGTGTTGTCTCCCAAATAACCCATAATTAACTGAGCTGTATTCAAAACGAAAGGCCCTCCCCCAAGAAACAATTTAAAATGGCCTATAAGCGATATTCATTAATTTGACTTTCATAAAAGCATTTGGGGGCACCTGCCCCGCCCAGATCCTGAAGATAGCAGCCAACAGACAACGTCTGAGCGACCATGTTATCCTGCCTCCCTGAGTCCTCACTGCTTTAGGCACAGGCACTGCCTCTGAGAACAGAGAGGGAGATGGGAAAGGAGTGGGGAAGTGGATGCTTTAGCTCTTTCCATAATGCTTACTTCTTTACAAAGAGAGGTACAGAACAAATATGGCAAAAGTATTACCACCAGAAAGTCTAGATGGTGAACGTATCAATGTTCTCTAGATTACTTATAATATTTCAATAAATTTAAAATATTCTGTCCTGGCTGGTGTGGCTCAGTAGATTGAGTGCTGGCCTGCAAACCGAAGGGTCACTGGTTTGATTCCTGCCAAGGCACATGCCTGGGTTGAGGGCCAGGTCCCTAATTGGGGGTGTGCAAGAGGCAACTGATCAACCTATCTCTCACGAATCATTATTTCTCTCCCTGTCTTTTTCCATCCTTTCCCCTCTCTCTGAAAATAAATAAATAAAATCTTTTTTTTTTTTTTTTTTTTTTTTGTCTTGGGTGGGGGGCCGGTTTCCTTTCCAAGGGGACAGGGCTGGGGCCCTGGTTTGGGCGTGGCCGTGTCAACATTTCTCTCTCTCTTTCTCCCTCCCTTCCCTTCTCTCTAAAAATAAATAAATAAAATCTTTAAAAAAACATTGTTATTAAGGACCACCCAGCAAGGTTCAGGGGCCAGATACTCAAATGCATCTCAAATTGCAGGCTCCAAATGCAAATTTAAACTGATTCCTTCCATCATTCAATTCAAACACATGGTAGAGCAGTATTTTAGAACAAAGAACTGGGTTCAATGCCAGCTCTGTGATCATACTAGCTCTGTTACCTTAGGCAAGTTATTTGTTTAAACAGGAATCTGCCTGAAAGACAAATACCATATGATCACCTTTAACAGGAACCTAAACAACAAAACAAACAAGCAAGCAAAATATAACCAAAGACACTGAAATAGAGAACAGGCTGACAGTGCCCAGAGGGAAGAGGGGAAGAAATATTAGGGGGAAAGGGGAGGGTTTACAGGAACAAGTATAAAGGACACATGGACAAAAACTAGGGAGGATGGAAATGGGAGGGAAGGTGGGGAGGGTTCAGTGCGTGGGCTAGGATGGGAGTAAAAGGCATAAAACTATACTTGAACAACAATTAAAATAAATTTTCTTTTAAAAAGAGGAATCTGCCTCCCATCCCACCTGTAAAATGGGAATTCCCTATTATAAAATATAAATGAGTAATATGGCCTTTAGTGTTAATGTTGCTACCCCACCTCTCTCCCCTGGACTGGAAAACATGGCGGGGTGCACGGGTAGAGGGACATTTCATCCAGAACCCTAAGAGGAAGTCAGCTGCTCCTCCAGATAAGAGCTGAGGCATAAAACTGGCAGAGGATCTGGGGGTAGGCCAGCAAGAACCATGCAGTTCATCTTGCTGGTGGGTTTGATCGCCACCACCCTGGCGGTTGCTCCTGTCCGCTTTGACAGGTAAGTCTCACCACCCTGTGTGGCAGTCTCTGTGTGGGAAGAGGATCAGGGAATACTCTTTACAGTTCATATTTTGCATCTCTTGCATTCATAAAGGGAGAAGGTGTTCCGTGTAAAGCCCCAGGATGAAAACCAAGCAAACATCATCAAGGACTTGGCCAAAACCAACAAGGTAAAGCATTTAGGGAGATATTTTATCTTTTCTATTCTCTAAAAGCTGCTTCTTTTTTATTTTATGTGTAATGTCCAAAGACAAAGATAAAGGGAAGTGGCAGAAGCTGCTTGGATAATTTAGCCCATTGTAAATGCTTCTTGTTTTTGTTTTTCTCCAAATTATCACTCCCACTTTTCCTCCCAAAAGCGTGGTAAACAAGTGCTTTTTGTAGCTGAAATTGTGAAATAAGGGGATGTTCCTGACCTTTACTGGGGCCTCATTTCCCTCCTTGCCCACTCCACAGTGTTCACTCCCACCCTGGTCTTTACCCATGGCATCATTTCTTCTTAAAGTATTAACTGAGAACATTAAGGACCAAGATGTGACCTTTTCCTTTCCAAGAGCAGGTCCATTTTGAAAGGAAATTCTCCAGGTTTGATCAGTCTTTTAAATACACCGGGTGAACAATCATTTTATCATTTTTTCAGCTGCTCCCATACAAAGGTGCATGTGCCAGCCACCTTGCAGACATCCTTTCAAATTCTCCAACAGATTTTCAGTGTCAGTGTCATAACTTAACCCAGGGGTGTCAAATTCATTTGCACCAGGGGCACATCAGCCTTGCAGTTGCTTTCAAAGGGCTGAGTGTAATTTCAGCTCCTTAACAATTAAGGAGTAGTTACATCTATACAGTCCTAATATTATTTCAGCCCTTTGAAGGCAACCATGAGGCTGATGTGGCCCCTGTGCAAATAAATGAGTTTGACACCCCTGACTTAACCCATTTAAAACAGAATTGAAGTTCAAAGACAGTAAATTCAATAATCAAGATGATACATCAGATTTAAACCCAGAACCAAATCTGGGATTTATTCTAGTCTAACGCAACCTTATCTCCACCTCAAATCCATCAAAGTTCCACCTATTCTAATTCCCAAGTGTTTTTCAAATCCATTCTTTTCTCTTCATTTCAAGGCTACTGCCAAGTTTGCACTGGCTCTACCTCTTACTGGGACAATTTTAGTAACAACTTAACTAGTATTCAGGGTCCTAGTCCTTCCTCCCACAAAGTCAGTCCACACCACAACTGATTGCCCTCTCTAAAACTTGATGATTGCATTCCTCCACGTGAAGCTTTTTCATGAGAGGCAGCCGATTACAGACAGAGAATGGTCTTCACAGATTCCAACCCAGCTATTTGGCTTAGGCAAGTTACTTAACCTCTCTGGATCTCAATTTCCTCCTCCATCAAATGGGATAATAATCATACTTATTTTCTAAAGTTGTTTTAAAGACTAAACAAGCTACTATTTGGGGAGTGGTGAGCAGCAGGCCTGGTCACAGTAAGCAATGAAGAAGCACTTTCTATTGGTACTAGTGTATCAAAGTCTTAAGATCTGCCAGACTGTCAGCCTCTGTAGTATCCTCCTCCCCACCTATCTTTCTCTAAAACCCCGTGAACACCATCAACTCACCCACTGTGGCCCAACACAGCTTTGCTCAGGAGGAATGTTTACTCTTTGACTTGGCTAACTCTCCTTCTTCAAGACCCAGCTCAGGCTGTGTCTCCTGCAGGAAGTCTTCTCTGTCCACCAACTCTCATGGCCCAGCTGGGATTGCTTCTCATGCAGCACCAATGCACCTGTGCTTCTCCCTGGTGTTAGTCAGCATGTGATGCCTCTCCTGCAAAACATCTTGTTTCTCCCAAGTCTTTTATTAGTCCCCATAGTGGTGACACCCAGCTCTGTGCCTGATGCTTAAAAAGGGCTCATGAAAGGTCACTGAGCCCTAGGCCTTGTGACACATTACCCTGTTCAGACAGAGAAACTGCCATTATGGTTAAGTGGCCCTGCCTAACTCACCTTTACATCACCTTTACATCCCTCACATGTCCAGCTCATCTGTAGCTTTTTGATCAAAACAAACCAATAAATATTAACTCATAGCAGTCTCATAATGATTAACTGAAAGGTGCAGTGGGATTCAACTTCGAAAGAGCCAGGCAGACTTAGATGTGCCCACAGGCCCAATGTAATGGGTAGAAATTGGGCATTTCCTTCACACCGCCCAGGTTGGAGAGTTGTACTTCATTAGGTTTCATAACTGAGTATGAGAAGAACAACACAAATTGGAATCTCCTCAAAGTTGTCTTAATCTGAATGCTGTCCTACTGGGCCCATTCACCAAATTTCTGAAATTCTTAGCCCGGGGAAGAGAAAGGGAAGGAAATCAGCAGCTGTTGAAAACCTGCACATCTCAGACCTCAAACCATTTCACAATCTTCACAATATCCAAGCGGAGTCCTATTGGTCTTATTTTTTAGGGAAGCAAACAGCAAACTGAAACTCAAAGAGCTTTAGTAATTTGCCCAATGGCATACTACTAGAGAAATTACAATACTAAAGATTATGCCTTCTTTTGGAACTTCCAGGAATTTCAGAGTTTACAGAGACATTTGGTTTTGAGGTTTGAACTGA
Source organism: Artibeus jamaicensis (assembly GCF_021234435.1). Taxonomy (NCBI): domain Eukaryota; kingdom Metazoa; phylum Chordata; class Mammalia; order Chiroptera; family Phyllostomidae; genus Artibeus; species Artibeus jamaicensis. The sequence continues at coordinate 13,842,381 of NW_026521844.1, read as the reverse complement.
GAAGGATAATGGGGAACCATATATTTAATCTATATTCCCAATTAGATACAGATGCTGTGGCTAAATCAATTATGGAACACCCCCATCAAGCCCAAAATGGTGGAACCAAACAAATTAACCCAAAGCTGCTCATTCTTTCTGTATTTATAGGTACCCTGTCCTGTAAAACTGACTGGCACAAATGGTTTTTTCCTCACTCTGTCATATTCATCAGATATTAAATATGCGGTATTTGCAAAAATTTCATAAGCTTGTTAAGAAAAGGGTCCACACCTTAGTCATATTGCACCCAAATTCCTTTCATGGTGTATGACATACAGTCATTTCTTAATAAATGTTTTGGGCGAGCTAACAAACAACTGTTTGAACTCGTTTCTGCAGCTCGACTTCTGGTACCCAGACGCCAGCCACCATGTGGCTGCTAACATGACAGTGGACTTCCGAGTCAGTGAAAAGGAATCCCAGTCCCTCCAGTTTGCCTTGGATCAAAACAAAATGCACTATGAGTAAGTCCTATTATTCAATATTCAAATGTGTTGGATATGCAAAGTTCAGGGCAACTTGAAAGGGAAGTACTATTTTTTAATTGGGGAAAAAATAAAAATTGTATCTATGACATAAAACTTACAGTTACTTCCAAACAGACTACTGAGCCCTGACTATAGAGGCCATTAAATCACACCTGGCCCCACAACTTCCACCTGCTGTTTGCTCTGATCTGCAAGAATGGCAATGATCTATATCTGCCACCTCCAAACCAGCCCCTAGTGAGGACACAGTGCATGTGAGCAGACAAGGATGCTTCAGGCACACTCACCACACCACCTCAACAGGCAGTCACCCAGAGCCCAGACACTGCTGGTGATCACCAGCACCACATTTTTATATGTGAATTTTTCTGATACACAAAAGGAGAACCAAATAATAGTGTTCATCTCGTTTGTCAGAGGGAATATAGAATATATAGTAAATAAATAATTTTTTATGAAAAACTTCCTCCTCGGAGAAGCAAAAGCAATGCAATAGAATAAGACAAATCCAAGAAGAGAGAATTTTTGAATGGCCAAAGAGGCCAAAATGAGTCATTGTGATCCCATAGAAAAATAAGGGGAAATTAGAGCATATTGATCACCAGCCATGAGTCATGCACTGTCTGGGCCTGGGGGCAGTGAACAAGAAGGGAGCCCAGCAATGAATATTACAAATGAACACAATGAAATGTGTTTTTATACTTTCAAATATTTAGTGATTAAGAGCAGTCCCATTTTAACTTCCCCAGCCCTTGGCATCCCAGGAATCCCCTTCATTGAGATCCTCACCACTCAAAACACTGCTAAGCACTAGTTCTTTCTTTCTGACTCGGTATTTCATGCCCCTGCTACCTTACTTAGGGCTGTCACTCAAAAGGCCTCTTCTTCCAGCCGAGACAAAGATTTTATAATCTGTTGCAGAGTGGATTTTTTGCTGCTCATCTTGACTTGGTAACATGTGTAATATTCCTTCAATATCCTCAATAAATATGAACCCTACTGAAATTAAGGAAAAACATATGTAAAACAAGTTAAAAAATTCTTCTTGGTGGCTTAATAGCTTAAAAAGTAGTAGGTAAATAATGTAAAAAGTTGTTTATCTCTGTTTCTGCTGTTGTTTCAAGAGGGTTGTGAAACCAATGAAGCTAATAAGTGAGGAAAATGTATTCAAAATTAATTTATACCAACATTTAACTCCTTTTAAATAATATATCAACATGTGTTTTTCTATTTTTTTTTAATAAATTGCAGCATTGAATTAGAAAAGACACTTTCTAAAATATACCTCCAAGATCACAGGAATTAGGTAGTGTACTACGCTAAGGTACAGATGACTTCTTTTATCTAAAAGACAGCACCTCTCCACCCTATACCTACCCCCTAGTGACTGTGTCTCTTGATTCACTTCACAGCCAGGCTTCTCAAATGTGTGTGTCAGTTACTACACTCTTCAGTTTGCTTCATTAGTACAGACCTGAGTTGGATTCCTATGATCATCTAATTCTTACACAGTATCCAGCCTGAGCTAAAATAAATTTTAGCTAGTCAATCTTGTATAATTTGGTTTGACCAGCAGGGTAAAAATGAAGTATTATGTTTTCCTTAATATCTTGGTAATGTAGATAAAAAGCTAGTTGCTTGGCATGAGTGTGGATAGTGGAATAAATCACTGTGACAGAAGACACCTGGGCAGGTTGCTGACACACCTCCATTTTACCAAATTGCTCACATCCTCCCTTTCTCTTCTACGGTCCGCTATTGGCCTCTCCTAGCCTGACTTCAAACAGAAGTCTAATTATCTAAATTCAGATGCTCATAAATAGTGCATTTTTCAATTTGTCTTATGCCATCATCATTACTTGCTATGCACATCAAGAACCAAAGTGTTAAACTACCTATAAAAATTAGTTTTATCTAATTAGGACATGATTTCTAGAAATTGGTCCAAATTAGCTACAGTTGTAGGAAAGCCACATAATTAGATAGTTACCTTACTCAGAAATATAAATATGTAAAGTGATCTCTGCAGATGAGAACTACTTAAAATCTTGTCTCCAAGTACTAATTATATAGATAATTTTATTTGCATATTAATTATATGTGTTACTTGGTGTCAGTCAGTCACAGAAGAGGATTCTAAGAACAGAAACATCTGGCTGGACCCAGGCATCAGTCTGAGTAAAACCACATTATGAGGCTGGTTTGACACAATGATTTACTTCGACAGCCTTCATTAGACAGTGCAGATAAACCACTATTTAGTTTAAAGCATCTGTGTGTGATTTTTAAATTTTCAGAAAATTAAATTACTAAGATTTGATTTTAAAGCAGCATGTTTGCTCCATTTTTATTTACACTTTTACAAAATCATATAAGGCCAAACCAAAAATAACCCAAATAACCCAAATAATGTGTACATACTAACAAACCTGAACAGACTGATGAAAAAATGCATAAAAGAAAATATATCTATTCAACAGAGCCTAAAGGTGTAGATACCATATTTAGATTCAGCAGTTAAAAACTGTAGTGTTTTTACTATTTTTTGTATTTTAGAGACATTTTAGGTTATCCTTTCTTTCATCTAAAGTTAAAATTATAAGATAAGGAGTAGTTCACTATTAATATAACAGTGAAATTCAAATAATACAATTAAGTAAAATCTTGTTCAGATGCACAAAAGACTATGTGGGAAATGCAAAGGATATTTACACCAAGCTGACATAGCAATCATCACCACTTCGCATTAATGTCTAAGTATCTGATGATGTTCAGTCAGACACATGTTCACGTTCCAAGTATATACAGAGTCCTATAAAATAAGTATTTTACTTTACGGTGTTTCACAGGGGTTTCATGAATATTGACTGGGACTACAGAATCACTCTTTGCCTGGCTCCTTTACTCCTATTAAATCAGGTGGAGGAAAGACCACTTACTTGTGCTTACACAATCATGCATGCACGCTCACACACACTGTACAACAGAGGATAACTAGAGGCTATCAGCAGATGCTCCCTGTCCCTCCCGGAGAATAAATTAATGCCATATAGTTTATTGTCCAACATTGGATATGCCTCAGATGTGGGGAAATCCACGTCAGAAAGTGCCCCAGTTTGATACATGGCAACCCAATTAGGAAGCTACTTGGGATGAGTGGGATCTCCTGGAAACCTGAAGTCATGCTTTTAGGTAGACCCTGTCCTACCGAAATGTGGGCAAAAGCCCAGGGTGGGGCTTTTAAGGCACATAACAATGACTCCGCCTCCCTGGAACATGCTCCCCCCCTGTTGGTATACACACAGGCACACACGGACTGTTTTTACCGATACAAACATGCCTATGATAAAGTTTAATTTATAAATTAAGCACCATAAGACACTAACAATAACTAATAATAAAATAGAACAATTATAACAACATACTATGATAAGTTATGTGGATGTGGTCTCTCTTTCTCAAAATATCTTATTGTTCTGTACTCACCCTTCTTCCTGTGATGACGTGAGTTGATAAAATGTCTGTATGAGGAGATGCAGTGAGGAGTACTCAGAAAGGCATCCAGTTTAGAACTTATGAACTGTTTATTTCTGGAATTTTCCACCTAATATTTTTGGACCACAGGTAACTGAAACCTTGGAGAGGGGAAGTGTGAATAATGGGAGATTACCGTAACATTACTCCAAGAGTAATGTCAAGTGGGCAAACATTTCTCAGTCAGCTAAGAAAACCGCAGGTCTGGCGGCCTCGTTCAGGGCTGTCACTGCTTGTAACCGAGGCACGATTGTGCGACATTTCACAGCTAGAGGTCGGCCCTCTCTCGCTTCAAACCCCAACTTCTGTATTCTACCAGTTGTGAGAATTTAGTAAATCTACATAACCTGTATAAAGGTGGGGGTTATAATGGTAGCAAATTAACAGTGTTGAAGTCAAGATTAAAAGGTAAAATGTAAATGCCATGGCGAACCCAGTTCCCAGCACATAAGAAAGACTGGATAAACATTAGCCACTCACATCATTAAACCTTTCCACCTACATTTAGAAATATTTTAATAAATTAAATAATTATTGGAGTGCTAAAGTAATATTTAAGAGCAAGTAATTTGTTTCATCTGCCTAAGCCTGGCTGCTGGTTATTGGAGGAGCTCGTGAAAATAACATCTGGCCCCGGTTCTTAATTTTCAGCCTTAGGCTCAATTTTTAGTCCTTATCAGCAACAGTCTGGCATTGTTCTGATGTCCACGTGCAGCTGCCTTTGTGGAAAGGTCGCATTTCAGCTCACCCAATTTTCTTTTGCTGCTGTTACCACAAGAGCTAAACTGATATGTGCAAGTCTAAAACTGTTATTAGGTATGGGCTTCCTGTGATTAATTAATACTGTCTTATGTTACAAATCAACCTTTGGGACCATAAAATTTCTCTTTGGCCTATTTCTTCTGCTTCTATTAATGCAGGTAGAGAAAACTCCACATGCCCTCTTCCTGACTTAAAATAATTCATTATGTAGGCAGTTACCACCCCAGATATAATTTCCAACCTTCTCAGGCCTTTGTGTGAGTTTTAGTGTGAGATGTCCCGGCTGATTCCAAAATTTTCATCATTTTTTTTCTCAGAAATCCCAGGTTTATCATAAGTCAAAAGCCAAGCAAACAGTGAGTTACACATAATGTGCATAATAATGTGCTTGTCAGTGCTGTTAATGGGAATCAATATGCATGAGCAGTACTTGGTCTCATGTGCTAAATAAACCCTAATTAGGAGTGTACCTCATTTAAGTTCTGCCTCCAAACTCAGATCAGTCAGTCAATCAGCAAGGAGAAAGTGACAAGTAGAGTGGGTGCTTCAGTGTCACAGTTCATTATTGTGAGAAATTGAAGAAACCGGAGTCAAATGAATACAGACCTTCTAAGCCTGCTTTAAAAGACATTTTAAAACTGGGAGGTGGTTGTCAGTTTCATGACTCATTTTCACTATCACACTGAAGTTCACCGGGTGCTTAGGGAATGCCAGGTACCTCTCACATTTCACTTAATTTCATCCTTACCACAATCCCAGCTGGTATATTTGGTGCTGTCATTAAAGCGAGTGAACTGAGAGTCAGAGAAATAGTTAACCTTCCCAAGACCACATTCAGTATTAAGTAGCCTAATAGGCTTGGAACCCCAGTTTATCTGGTTCACAGAGCCTCTTCCCTGGATTCCTGCTTCCTTACTTGATGGGATTTATGGAAGTGAAAGAGTGCATGATACTGTCCTAAATGACTACAATAAATGTTTAAAACTAGAAAGCATCTTTCTACATAGAACTCTTGGCTGAAAAAAGAAAAAATCATGTATTTCATCAACAAAATAGAGTAATGCCTTTTTTATATGAAGTCGATGGCAATCAAGATAATCCAAATAAAGATATTGTTCAGATAAGTACAATTTCAGAAAATCCTTTATTTTAAATACTTCACAGAGATATTTTCATTATAAGCCACCATACCCTATAAAATAAAGTATATTAAATATAGGGTTTTTTTGGCTGGAAGATTATTATTATAAAAGCAAATTTTCATATGGTGCTGTAAAAGAATGATCTTTTCCAGGACTAAATTCCCAAAATATGTTGGGTAATTTGGATTTACATCTGACCCTTGTGTTTCCTAAGTCCTCTGTCTAAGCAATTCTACTTTGTTTTTTTTTACTGTCAGCTATCACCTATGATAGTATGCTTGCTTCCTACAAATCATTTTTCCTGTGTCCAGTGCATTACTCCTAGGTTACACAAGCTTTTATAATTATATCTAAAATAAGAAACACAGGCATTTTAGTGAGAGTGTGTCTAAATCTCCTGTGGCTGCAACATAATATTTAACATATTATGAAATGTAATAATAAATTTTAATTGCAACCATACATCAATGGACAATAATAATTTGATCATAAACACTGCCATATTAATCTCAAAATGGCAATCAGCATTATATATACTTAATGGTAAATGACAGGTTTTCTTGTTCAAACCAGAAAAAGAAAATAGAACATCCTCTTTAACCACTATTATTACCCTGGTTCAGAGCTTAGTCAGCTCAATAAAACAAGAAAAAATTAGACATTGGAAAAAAGTAGAAAGTATAATTTTTTGCAGAGTAACTACACAGAAAATCCTAAAGACATAACTTAAAAAATCAGAAGTAAAAGGATAGCTTTTAAACTAATACGGTGCCTAATAGATAAGTACAATGAAAACATTTCTAATATATAAATAATAAATAGTTTATGTATTTAGTTGGAAAAAACCACTCATAAGACTCATAAAATTATTAATAAACAAAATATAGAAAATTTTACTAAAGTATCAAAAAAGCTATATTGTTTTAATGTTAATTATAAATTTCTCAAACTTATTCATAATTTAGTGCAATTCTAATCAAAAGCCCACTTTTCTAATAATTCCTAAAGTGATTCTGACAAAACATTTTTAAATGTAGGTAAAATTACTCAAAAAATGTGGAAACAAGAATAAGGAGAGACTTTATCAAATATTAAAATTCAGTATTAAAACTATAATTATGATTTGGTGTTTAGACAAGCGTAGGAAAACAGATCAATAGGACAAAATAGAAAAGCCCTAAACAGACAAAATATACAAAAATATTTGTATATGAAGTTATGACCAGAGGGAAGGTCAGACGGGCTGGGTTGAGGAGAGCAAAGGTTGGGGACAGAATTGGGGGCATCTTTAACAGTATCAACAATAAAAACAAAGAAAAATAATATTTGTATATATGATGACAGTGGTATTTTTGGAACATCAAGCTGACATTCAAATTCCCCAGTCCACCACACACAAGCTGTATTTAAAATTTTGGAACAACATTTACATCTGTAAATGGTGATAACAGTAATAAAATAAAGTGTGTAAGGAAGTACCTGGGCCCCAGTAAACATGAAAATGTTAGATAGTCGGTTGGATATGAAAGTCACAGGAGAGGTAGGGGAAGAGGTGAGGAGGAGGCAGGTTCAGGCAGACGCCAGAATTGGAGGCACAAATATGGATTACAATTAAGTTATATTCAAAGCCAGGTGATTCAGTGAGGTCATGAAATGATAAAACTCAAACTGAGATGAAATAGGTAAGAGGGCAGAGACACACCTTGTGGTCCCCAGTACTAGCTTTCCAATGATTCTTCCTGCAACTTATGTCACACTCCAAGCCAACCTAGCCATTAACTTGCCTGTAACAATGGAAAGTTATTTAAGCCCTTTATATCTCAGGTTTTTTTCATCTGTAAAATGGGGGCAATAATCTCAATGTAGAAATTAAATAAGTTAATGTACATAGGTTGCTTAGAGCATGACTGACACATGGTGAGTGCTAAGTAAATGCTCATTATTCTTGTTACTCAAGTTCCTTGGTAGAGTCAGCAGATTTGTGTACAAGAATATCCACTGTCACCTGAGTTGTGTGTTTATGAATGTGTGTGTGTTTGAAGAAAGATTGTGACTACAGAGCAGCACTTACCAACCAATAACAGTAGAATGAGAGACACATGGATGATTTTAAATATTCTAGTAACCACAATTTAAAAGTAATTTTAACAAAATATTCTACTTAAGCTAACACATCCACAATATTATTCCAACATGTAATGATTATAACTTATTAGTGAAGTCTTTCACATGTACAACTATCTCTATGATCAGATAAGTCCACTTTAAGTATCCCATAGCCATGTGTGGCTATAGACTGTTCTACTGGACAGCACAGCTGTTGATAAATGGGAAGATCTTAAGTCAGACACATGACATGTCTAAAGGAAATGGTAAGCGAATAACTGAGAAACAGGAAAACCTGATCTAAGATAAAGGAAGAGAAAATTTTGCAAATGAAAGATAAACGCGTTTTTCTTCCTCTAGTAAACGTGCATTTTATCATTCCCTTGTCAAACAGAATCTTGATTCATGATCTACAAGAAGTGATTGAGAAACAGTTTGATGTCAAAGAAAATACACCAGACAGACACAGCTATGCAAAATACAATACCTGGGACAAGGTACAGTATAAAATGCTTGTGGTTCCAGTCTTGCCTGGGAAAAACACAGGTGGGAGCTGACCTTGGCCTGCACCACCCAGGAAACCTCAGGGCCAGTGCGCCCAGTGGACAGCTACAGACCATGCCAGGGCACCACCATCCTGCCCCTACACAGCTGATCCTCCACAGAGGGTGGAAGTGGGTGGTCAGTGGTCACAGCCAGTCCTTGCACCTGACTAGCCTGGGTAAATCCCTCCCATAGAAATGCCAACAACAACCAAGTCTCAAATACAAGAGGAGGGTGTACTCAGCCCACACTATAGGCACACCTTGAGTACCCAGTTTGGGTGATAAGGAAAGCTGTGCCATTGGACCCTAGAGGACACCTACTACATTAGGCTACACTACCAAGACTTGGAGTCAAAGCAGCCCCACCTAATAGAAACAAACACAGGGAGGCTACCAAAATGAGAAGACAAAGAAACAAGCCCCAGATGAAAGAACAGGCCAATCTCCAGAAAAAGAACTAAACGAAATGAAGATAAGCACGCTATCAGATGCAGTCTGATTCCCTTACAAAACACTGTTTGTATGGATGCTCAAGGAACTTAGCAAGAACCTGAACAGCACAAAAAAGATGTAGTTAGAAATGAAGGATACATTAATTGAAATAAGGAACAATTTATGGGGGAACAACAGTAGGGTGGATAAAGCAGAGAATCAAATCAATGATTCAGAACATAAGGAACCAATACAAAAACAATCAGAACAACAAGAAGAAAAAAGAACCTCGCAAAATGAGGGCAGTATAAGAACCCCCCAAAATGAGGGTAGTGTGGCACCTCTGGAACAGCTGTAAGAGGTCCAACATTTACATCATAGGGGTAACAGAAGGAGAAGGGAAAGAGCGAGAAATTAGAACTCTATCTGAAAAAATAGTGAAAGACAAATTTTCTAATTTGATGAAGGAAGTACCTATGCAAGTCCAGGAAGCACAGAGAATCCCAAACTAGACAGAAAGAGGCCCACTCAAAAACACATCATGATTAAAATGCCAAAGTTAAAAGATAAAAAGAGAATCTTAAAAGCAGCAAGAGAAAAGAAGTTAGTTACCTGCAGGAGAGTCCCCTTAAAGCTGTCAGCTGATTTCTCAAAAGAAACTTTGCAGGCTAGCAGGGATTGGCAAGAAATATTCAAAGTCAAGATGAGCACAGACCTACAGCCGAGATTGCTCTACCCAGCTAAGGGATCATTTAGAATCAAAGGGTAGATAACGAGCTTCCCAGACATGAAAAAGCTAAAGGAGTTCATCATCATCAAACCATTATTATATGAAATGTTAAAGGGACTTATTTTTTTAAAAGAGTAAGATCAATACTATGAACAATAAAATGGCAAAAAAAAAAAGGTTGATAGATACATATCTATCCACAGTTCATTCTAAAAAAAAAACCCACACTAAGCAAACAAGAACAGAGATAGAACCAAAGATACAGAGAACATTTTGATAGTTGCCAAAAGGGAAGGGGTCGGGAGAATGGGTGAAGAGATGAGGGGATTAAAGAAGTACAAACAGATAATTCCAGAATAGCTGTGGGGCTGTAAAGTACAGTATAGGAAAAGGAATAGCCAAAGAACTTTCATGCATGACCCGTGGCCATGAACAATGGTTCGCAGATAACCTGAGGGAGTTAGGGGTGCTGGGTGGAGAAGGACAAAGGGGAAAAAATCAGGACAACTGTAAGAGTGTAATCAATAAAATATAATTAAAATAATAAAATAAAATGCCTGTGCTTCAACTAAAAAAAAAAAGATATCTGTCGTCTCTTATTAGTTTTCTTTTATCATGATTTCTCATATTGAGTTTACTCTTAAGATTGTTGCTTGGACTGAAAAAATGATGCACAAGCGTCCTGAAATGATCTCTCGCATTAAAATTGGAACTACTGTTGAAGATAATCCCCTGTATGTTCTCAAGGTAAAAATAATTCAAGAACTACTGATTCATATTATTGTTGAAAAACATGAATTTTAAAGTTATCTTTTAACACATATAGCTAATTTTGATACAATAAATGTCTTAAGTTTTAGAGAATATTTAAGCTCTAGACATCCATTCTAGAACAGAAGTGACAGGTAATTTTAAGTGGAATGAGAAAGTTCCTGATTAAACCATTTGTCAAGACACCATGGACAGATGCAAATGTCTTATCCTGTATATTTGTTACAAAAGTTTATGATGTCTCTGGTTTATAAAACAGTTTTTTGTCCATTAAAATTCAGTGAAACTGTTAACTAAAATGTCATGAAGAAAAGAAAAATTCAAGAACATAGAATCCTAGGCTCCCAGAACAGTCAGTGAAGCATTTCAACCCCACATTGATGGGTGATTCCATTCTATAAGAAAGCTGAGAACTGCCTTTCTGCTGCTGTTGGATTTGTGTACATCCAAAGACACTGCTCCCAGATACAACCCCTAACTGGGAAGCCCTTTCTTACCCTAAATTCCCATCCATTCATTCTATCCAACTATGCAAAACAAATTTAACCTCTCTTCAATGACAGCCCTTCAAATATCTAGTCACTAGTCCTCCTTCCCACATCAAAAACAAAATCTTTTCTACTCCAAGCAGAACATTCCCAGGTTATGAAGACAGAAAAAAGAAATGTCAGAAACAGAAGCAACTTTATAATTTATGTCCCAGACCAAAGAATATTAGCAGAAAAATAAGAAAGACATGATCGTGATTTTTTAAAAAATCCTAAAAGCAACTTGACACTAGGAAAAGCTTTTGAAAAATATCCTATGTAATCGTTTAGGAATTATATACAGACATTTAAGAATATACGCCATGGTCCTACCTGAGAACAATATGTACTTGCACAGTTACTCTTTAACAGGAGACAGGAAGAAGAATTGCTTTGAGAATATGAATGAGTTATAGGACAACAAGAGATCAGTGTGTGAATTTCTGCAAGTTACAATAATATCTCAACTTTATTTTTAAATAGATTGGGAAAAAAGATGAAAGAAGAAAGGCTATTTTTATGGACTGTGGCATTCATGCACGAGAATGGATCTCCCCAGCATTCTGCCAGTGGTTTGTCTATCAGGTAAGTGAATTGGAACACGCAATTCTCTGATTGTCAAGTCTCCAGCACTTCACTAAGGGCAACTGCCCTTTCCAAACAAGCGCAGTTCCACTGAGCTAGATGAGCCCATGTTTGGTGCTGTCAGGAAATAAATGCTTTGGATTTTACTCAACATTCAGCTTTATAAAAGCTGACACCTTCCTTTTTATAAAATTGACACCTTCCTTCAGACTGTTTAAACTCCAGCTGACAGCTTACAAAACAAAAAGAAAATTCGGGAGGTTACAGTATGAGAGTTTTTTTCTGCAGTTAAGCATGGAAAATCTGAAACTATCTTAATATCCAACCTACAAACATGGACTTTCTTCAGTAAGCTCAAAGCAGAGACCTTATTTCTGCATAGGTATTTCATTAACCGCACATACACTTGGCATACTTAAATTCCCTTTCCAAGTGAAAAATAACTCATTTTTTTAGTTTATGTTTGTTATTTCTCTCACTCTGTTTCTATTATGTTCTGACTCCAACTATGTTTAATCTTCTCTGTCCACAGCTTTGGCACCCAACACACTGATGAAACAGGCATGACAATGGCCTTCTGGGTGTGCGTACTTTCACTAGGTGTGACTCCGCCCGTTGAGTTGATGATGCTTGCCCTGTTCTAGCTCTTCCAGCTGAGGGTCCAGTGCACCCCTCATAAAGCAACACCCATCTCAGAAATACAGGGTATCTCCCAACTCCAGTACAGCTGTACTGGGGAGAGATTTTCCAAAAATGATGACAGAGATTTTAGGTAGCCGTAGAAAGTCCAAATAATTAAAGAAATTTCAGTCAGGTATGAGAGAAAAAAAGTCGAGGGTCAATTTCTAAACTCTTGATATTTTTAGTCAATAGAGCACTTTTTTAGTCCTATTTATAATTAATTTATGAATCCTCTCCAACGTTTACATATTCTAATGCTTACAGACTCAATCCATATTTACAAAAAGGATGCGAGGGAAATAATCCATTTAAAATAAGCTACACTGCTAATTTTTCACTTGGCTTCTAATCTTTCTATGAAATGTATCTTGCATGCTACATTTGAAATGCCACACGTCTCAAAAATCAAATGATCCTTTAAAGAATGCTCAGTTCAATTAATTTCATTAGTCTGAATAAATGTCATTTTATGTCATCTGTATGGGTCATTTTGTACAGTTTAGGATAAATATGTTCAAAATCATTTGACCTTGGGCAAATGACTTAAGGAGTGGTAGTTATTACCATTATAACCACAACTTTCCACATAATAGCTAAGCTTTACACAATACCTTCCTTTTTTCCTATCCCTATAGGCAACCAAAACTTATGGAAAAAACAAAATTATGACCAAACTCCTGGACCGAATGAACTTTTATGTTCTCCCTGTGTTCAACATTGATGGATATATATGGTCATGGAAAAAGGTAATATACTGTGCTGTAGTTTCTTTTTTTGCATTAACACAATATATTACTTACTGACTTTAATGCACAGTGATTGTTATCATTAAGTTTAAAATTTGGGTAACCAGTTAATTTCAATTCACAAATGTATATTTTTTTAAATCTCAATTCCAGACTAAGGAAAGCATAATTTTCTAACTGCACAGGTGTTCTTAAAACAATATGAAATTTCTGCTGCTGAATCTAATAATGTGAAAAAATGAAATAAAGCAGTTACTGTAAAGGATACTCTAGCTAAGAATACAAGTCATTGAAAGATATTATGAAGTCAAGTCATTGACTTCAAAGCAAAAGTCACTTTATTCCATAAACCTGAGACAGAATTTGAGGAGGAATAATTATATCAAAAATAAATTAACAAGTGACACAGATATCTATCTGTCTTTTAACAGGATCCTTTATTTCCCTGCTGCTGCTAAATAAGGTTAATAATGAACTTTCAGATACATACTATCACACCAAGTTCTTTCCTGAAAAGTATGCTCCAACAGCCACAATTTGACCTGTATTATAACTGAATCTATAAATGGTGAATGATGTAATGAAGTTATAATTTAAGTATAGGTAATTCCAGAACATCATTTATCTTTTCTAATAATGAGAACAGTTTTTAAAACTAATAATCAACAGTTTTTAAAACTAACTGAATTAGAATATTTATATAAAAGCAATATTTCTGAAACTATTACAAGTAGTAAAAAAACAATAGATTTTTCTTTATAATAAAGGGCCTCATTTTAACTAGATAGATCTCAAATAAAGCCGTAGAAATTTGCAGAGGATCTGAAAGGATCAAATTGAAAAACTCAAACTGATCTGCTGTAAATACTTCTGTCATTTAATCCTGCAGAACCGCTTGTGGAGAAAAAATCGTTCCAAAAACCAAAACTTCAAATGCATTGGCACTGACCTCAACAGGAACTTTAATGTCTCATGGAACTGTGAGTTGACTTGATCTCCAGGAAAAAAGCTATAAAGTGTTTAGACACAGAATTTACTTAAACCACCTATTTATTTCAGTAAAGATATGCTTTACCTGAGTGAGTGTTAATTTTCTAATCTAAAAATGAAAGATGTCATCACTGCTATACAAGCATTATTAATGTTTTGTAATATGGGAGGAAATGGGGTATGGGGTTATCAAACTATCTCAATATATTTAGCTTGCTAAAATTTAAGCACAAGTCAGATGTACAATAATTCAAATTGTCTGAAGAGAGATCTAAGGTCCTTCCTTATCCTGATCTGATAAAAGTTGAGAAATACCCATGATTAAAACTAAGAAATACCAGCGGTTAAAACTAGTACAGATAGTAAAGAGGTTCAGTGAAAAGAAACATCTGGAGAGAAGAGAGTGAAAGGTTTAATGAAAATGCAATAATAAACAAAGATCTGGAATATCAGATGACTCTGTAGTTGCTACACAAATATCACTTTATTACATATATTCCTAGAGAAATGACCACTATCCCAATTCATAATATTTTTTGCTATCTAGCTTTGTGGAAAATACCAACTTTTAATTGTAGTCTACTATAATGAATATGATATTAGCAGCTTCCCTAATTGATGACTGCCTGCTAAAATAGGTTGAAGAAACTCGGTTCAAAGAATGTAGCCAGTACCCAGCAAGTTAGAAATGCAGTTGAATTGGAGCTGGGATCTCTCTGGCCTCAGGCCCTGGACTGCTTCTGCTTTGTCATTCCTGTTACTCTGGACAAAGGAGGGAAAATAAACAAAGGCTAAGAATATTCTAGCAAGCTAAGTTTGTTACACTCTGAGTTGTGCATACAAAGTTAGTCTGCGGTGACTCTGACGCCAGAAACACAGAGGGGCCCTGTAAACCTGGTAGGCTAAAATGCTTCAAACAATTTGTGAATCCACCGCAGAAAAAGCGGTGGCTGTGCTGAAGAGGGGAGCAGATTGTGATCTCGTCCATCTGTGTCCTCTGCAGCTTCTCCTACCACCCAAAGCCCATGTGAGGACACCTATCCAGGCCCAGCACCAGAGTCTGAGAAAGAGACCAAAGCTGTCACTGACTTCATTCAAAGCCACCTGAAATCAATCAAAGCCTACATCACTGTACACTCCTACTCCCAGCTGCTATTGTTTCCGTATGGATATACATCGAAATTGCCACCTAACAACGAGGAATTGGTATGTAGAAAAAAGCCTGTGGTTTATGTTTTGACACCACCATTGACTTTCAGTTGAGTCTTTATTAACAGCTTGTGTTATGTTAAAAGAACTCCACATTTTACTACCAAAGAAAAGAACTAATGAAATTTACCTTAGAGTTAAAATCATATCCTTAGATTAATTTTTATGTATTAAAAGTATATAGTTAATAAAATCTTTTGATGTGCTTCTAAGATCAAGCCAATAGGAGAAAATGTCTCTAGGCCATCAGAGTAGAATTCCATTACTATATAGATCATTAAACATTTACCGTATGTCAGTGAAACCACACACAGCGAAAGTTTAGTAGAACAGCAAAGATATCTGTTATTCCTATCTCTAAGACACCAGATTTAAGGGTGTCCATTGCATTTTCATCCTCCAGATCATCTTAGAAATAATATTAATACATTACCATCCAAAAAATGTTTGCAAAACTTCCTCACTAAGAACAGTCTTTCCAGAACTATGATCCACTAAGCATCCTTTTCCATTCTATGGAGACTAATTTGTTAGCTTTAAAAAAAAATGGCAGATATGCCTGGCTGGTGTAGCTCAATGGATTGAGTGTGGGCTGCAAACCAAAGGGTCGCTTGTTCGATTCCCAGTCAGGGCCCATGCCTGGGTTACAGGCCAGGTCCCCAGTATGAAGCACATGAGAGGCAAACACACATTAATATCTCTCTCCCTTTCTTTCTCCTTCTCTTCCCCTATCTATAAAAATGTATAAATAAATTCTTTAAAACTTTGTACATATGAGTTTCAATGAATTACAAGAACTAGCCATGTGAATAAATGAACATCCACATAAAGAAATAAATATTTGCCCTGGCCAATTTGGCTCAGTTACTTGGAGCATCAATTTGTAAATCCAATGGCTGCTGGTTTGACTCCCGGTCAGGACACATGCCTAGGTTTCTGGTTCAGTCCCTAGTCGGGACACCTAAAAGAAGATTGATCAATGTTTCTCTCTCTCACATCAATGTTCTCTCCATCTCTCTCTCCTCCCTTCCCTCTCTCTAAAATCAATAAGCATGTCCTCGGGTGAGGATTAAAAAAAAAGAAAGAAAAGAAAAGAAATCTTTTTAATTGCTGTAGAAGAAAAGAAATAAAGCAGATAAAATTTAGTGTCCTAAATCCCATGGTGATTGGCAAATACCATATATCCAGTAAAAGATATGGTTCAAATACTGCCTCATAAATTTTTTTTTAATTTTGAAGACAGACAGACACACAATTGCCATTCTGACTTCAGTCAATTGTTTCAGCAAAACAGCATTTAATTTTGAGTTGAAGCAGACATTTGGACCAATCAGTAAAACCATCTGTGTATTTGCAACTGAGAAAATGTACAAGCAATCCAGGACCCACAGAATCATTTATTTAACTAATTTAGTTGAGAGTCTGAATCCATGAGTATGAACAACTTATACAAAGACACAGCAATGCAATTTCAATCTGCCCTTAGAAAAATGGCACTATGGATTAAAAATTAAAAATATATACAAGAAACCATTTGAGTAAAGTAAGAGTTTTTACACAGCAACTAAATCAATAAATACTTCTTGGTTATATGCACTATACACATAGCCAAAAAACTTCATTTGATTACAAATACATTAATAATTGTATTCCAGTAAAGTTTGTTCCAATAAATCATTCTCATAGCACAAAACACTAATGTGTATTAAAGATCATGAAATGCTGCTCTGGAAAAAAAACTCCAATTTAATAGAACTATTTTAAAGAGGAGCCAACCACCCTTCTTCTGCCCTTGACATGCTAAAATATGATGCGAAGAAAGACCTGTGATGATGTGGAACCTATAAAGATGAAGAAAAGAAGAACAAGGGAGAAAATGGCTTAGAAGAGATAAAAATCTGAACCTAGCAACAACATGGATGGACCTCGAGTATATTATGCTAAGTGACATGTCAGTCAGAAAAAGCTAAGAACCATATGGTTTACTTAAATGTAGGCTATAAAAACTGAAACTCATAGACACAGACAACAGTATGGTGGTTACCAGAGGGAAGGGAGATGGGAGTCAGTAAAGGATAAAGGAGGCCAAATATATGGTGATGAATAATTATTTGACTTTGGGTGGTGGGCACACAATGCAATATATAAATCAATGATGTAGCATAGAAATGTACACTTGAAACTTATATGATCTTATGAAGCAATGTCACCCCCAGTAAATTCAATTTAAATATATATATATAAAAGCTAAAAAATCTGAAGCCAGAAATAAATCTGAAAAAAGATATGTTTTATTATAAGGAATGATAGAATGAAGAGAGGGAGG
This sequence comes from Artibeus jamaicensis, assembly GCF_021234435.1. Classification (NCBI taxonomy): domain Eukaryota; kingdom Metazoa; phylum Chordata; class Mammalia; order Chiroptera; family Phyllostomidae; genus Artibeus; species Artibeus jamaicensis. Next base: position 13,824,765 of record NW_026521844.1, on the reverse strand, counting down.
AAGTCACAGAGGAAGGGAAAGAAGGAGAGAAAAGAAATAGAATCGCAAAAGGAGATAAGACATTACTGTAGATAACTGATTTCACATTTAGAAGTCTTCACAATGACAATATATCTTACTGAAAATAAATTTTTTATTTAATCACTTATTTTGTTTTGACTTCAAATACCAAGTAACCAGTAAAATGGACTTTTTAACCTCCAGTAAGTTAATGGCACTTACATAGCACCCTAATTTTCTAACTTCCCTTTCTCTCTAGACCAAAGCTGCAAAGATCGGCACCGATGTTTTATCAACTCGCTATGAAACCCGCTACATCTATGGTCCAACAGCATCAACAATTTGTAAGTTTTTCCTATTACTTAATGTGTCATTTTCCTTAATTCTTTTTTATAAATATTAAAGGAAATTATAGAATTTGTAAATTAGGATTAGAACATGTGGAATTGCTAATTTGACCTTTAGTTTTAACAGGTGATTTTGAATTAAATGTGAATCTGGGGGATAAAATCTGCTGTTGGTAAGGATAATATCTTTCTTGAAACAAAGTACACTGAGCTTTTTAAAAGGTTACAAAGTCAACAAAAGTTATTAAATCAAGACAAATTTACAGTTTAATTCATCCCCCCTTCCTGTGCCCACCAACCACACATTTTTATCCTCACAAGAATAAGAATTAGTTGGGGCAGAGTTGATACTTTTTTTAATCATTTAACTTTAAATGGACTCTTTCTTACTTGGGCTAGTCTCCCAGGCAAGCACAGTTTTTTTCCTAGCTCCTGGTAGAAAAATAGGTAGGCCCACAGACTGAGCCACTTTAATCATACAAAAGCAGTTTTCTGTCTCTCTCACCAGCCCCTTCCTATTGTGTTCAACCAAAATCTATATGGTAGATTAAGAAAGGAGGTCACAGGGTTCTGGTTCTGTTGTTCTGTTTTAGTGTCTCAGCACCACTTCTTACTCTTACTCGGCACTATTTTTACTTTCTGTCTGCCACTTTAAATTATTGACATATTTCTTACTTGTCAGACACTGGCGTAGCCCTCGATTTTCACTATCTCAATTAATTGTGACAGCACCTTATGACTTGAGCAATACTTGTAACTAGCTAAACTGGCGATCATTCCCAGGTTTTAGCAAAACGCAATGCTCAGGATCTTGACCACTGTGCATACTGCTTACCCATTGGGCTTTTGCAGCTATAGTTTTTAGGCTGTTCCATACTAAAGCAATGATAATAAATTCATTTGTTTTTTACCAATCAAAACCATTCATTCAGACCCTGTAAAGTGAGATCATGTCTGCTCTGGTGGCTAGATCGCACTGGCATTAATTTGGAAATACTGCAGTAAAAATTGCCTTTTCTCCAAACCATTTCTGAGCTTCAGTTCTTAGACTCAAACTTAACAAAAAATTCACAATGAAACTGCTTACAAAACCTTAACTTCTTAACAAAATTTAATTCCTCAAGAGTAAGGATCATATTTCCTATCTCCTCTTATACCGCCTAATATCTAGCACAGTGCAGGGCATGGACAACATCAAAAATATTTTCAATAAACTTGCTCACTCTTTTTGGACTTATCCAAAAAAGGTGAACTTGGATTGAAACCACAAGACTGAACTTGATTTAGCATGCATCACTCTCTAGAGCCATGATAGCCAAATTTTTTAGCATGAAGATCGCATTTCATAGACCACTCAAACTTATTTCTGTAATACTTTTAGAATTTGTGTATTGAAAAAATGAATATGTGCATATGAACCTATGGATTCCTTGCAATAGCTCTACCTGGCCACACTTTAAAAACCACTTCCCTAACCCAGGCTAAAAGTATAAACTTTGAACTGAAAGTCTACACCTTCAACAATTGGCATGAAGTTTGAAAATGCCATAGTCATTATATACAACTTCTAGAACCAACTTATTGGCAGCATTTTTGGTGGAATTGGATAAATGACAAAAAAAAAGAAAAAAAAACAAACAAGTCCCATTCCTACAGAACATTCATCAGCAATCACCTATTGACCAGTCACTGGCAAAGGGCTAAAGGAAAAGAGCAGTGACACAGCCAATTGCCAGCACCCACATGGGTCATGATGAATAAATAGCCAAGCCAAGAATTCATTATACAAGTGGATGACAACAAGGTTTCAAAACAAATGATATACCTAGCCATGTGAGTGGGCAAAAAGCAAGCAAAGTAAAGAACAAGAGAGCAGACTTGAACCCCTGTTTAAAATAGCAGTCTACTTAGTGGATACTGAGAAATAGCAGGGCCAGATAAGCCATCCAGACATGATGTAAGAGCAACTTTCACATCATAAGTAAGAAAAACACACAGATATTCTTAGCATCAAAAAAACAAAGGGTTCCAAACAGGAAAAAAATTTGCAAGTGTCAACTAGAAAAATCAAAGGATTTTTACACACTTTCCACATCTATACATGCAAATTATCAGCATAGCAGAGCTATGCGTGGCATTGCATCACAATCGTTTGATTTATGGAGCACCTACCTAATAAATGCCCAGCACTTTGGAGCTTTGAGAGGCAGGTGAGAAGAGTTAAGACACAATTACTACGCTCAGGGAGGGACATGCTAACTGGCAGACAGCCAAAGATACCATACATTGCTCCATGCCATCGTGTGTCACACTCGAAGTGAGAGGATCGAGTAAAGAATTACTATTCTGTGCAACTGTGTAGCAGCATTTTTAACTTGTTTATTATAGAACATTAAAAGACTTTTAAAGGAATTCAGATTTAGAAAGCATTGCCTCTTTCATACAGGGGTGCATCAGCTTGATATTCAATTTTTTTAGCAGTGAATGCTTAATAAAGTCTCTGATCGAATGTTAAACAGTCATGAGAAGTAAAGGGTCACAAAGTGTTTGACTTGGTAAGAATTGAAAATAAAGGCACTCCACAATTCATGTTTGGTCATACCAATATCCTGACTGTTACTTAAGAAGTTCAGGATTTGCCAGTATTTTTCTCTTTGACGTGATAGCAGCAGAAGTGAAGGTCTGAGGGAGCATTTGTAATACCCAAGTTATGGAGAGATCTCTGACCTCCAGAAAAAAAGAAATATGCTTGCAATCTAAACCTAAGAATAAAATACAACAAATTTTTTTAAGTTAAAACCAAAAAGTTTTAAACCAGGAGGAAACATAAAAGATGATCTACTTCAGTGATTTTCAATCATTGTCACCTCATGGCACACATAGACTAATTACTAAAAAAATATTAATTTTTTGCTGATCTTGTTATATCCACCAGATGCAAGAATAACTTTCGAAGACCTTTTAGGGTTTTGATCTTATTTTATTGGCCAAGCTTAACCTGTGCAGGGGTGAACTCTCAGAGTGTCCTGAGACACGGTGCCCAGAGGGCTGCAGATGGGAGTCTCGCCGAGTGCTTACAGCTAAGTCCTTAGATAGGGGCGTGCAAGCAAGCGTTGAACAGAAGCAGACTGGCAGTTAGCTGTTTGCTGACAGAGACCGCGTGGGAAAAGGGTGGGGTTTCAAAATTCAAAACTAAACAGATTACAATCTGCCTATCTTGCTCTAAGTAGGGCACTCACATACTGCAGGATGTCTGCTCAGCCTTTGTTTGCATGCTGTTCCTTGTTCCTGTTTTGCTGTGGTCAGGCTATGTTCTCAATTTCCCAAGATCTCAACAATCTGACAAAAATTAAGTATAATTTTGATTCACTCATACTTAATGGGCGGAAACAGACCAAAAATGGCTCAAGAAGATCTCAAAGCCCCAGAGCCCATAAATCTAAGTGACGAAGAAATAGCTAAACTTTCAGATGCACAGTTCAAAACACTGGTCATCAGGATGCTCACAGAACTGGTTGATTTTAGTCACAAATTAGAGGAACATATGAAGGCAAAACTAATTGAAATGAATGGCAATGCACAGGAAACCAATAGTAATGGAAAGGAAACTGGGACTATAATCAATGGAGTGGACCAGAAGGAGAATAAAAATGACCAACCAGAAAAGAATGAAGAAACAAGAATTCAAAAAAAAAATGAGGAGAGACTTAGGAACCTCCAGGACATCTTTAAATGCTCCAATATCCAAATTATAGGGGTACCAGAAGGGGGAAAGGAACAGCCACCAGTGGAAAACTTATTTGAACAAATAATAAAGGAGAACTTCCCCAATCTGGCAAAGGAAAGAGACTTCCAGGAAATCCAGGAAGCTCAGAGAGTCCCAAAGAAGTTGGACCCAAGAAGAAACATACCAAGGCACATCATCATTACATTAGCCAAGATTAAAATGAAGGAGAGAATCCTAGAAGCAGCAAGAGATAAGGGGACAGTCACCTACAAAGGAGTTCCCATCGGACTGTCAGCAAATTTCTCAAAAGAGACCTTACAGGCAAGAAGGGGCTGGAAAGAAGTATTCCAAGTCATGAAATCCAAAGACCTACAACCAAGATTGCTCTATCCAGCAAAGCTTTCATTTAGAATGGGAGGGCAGATAAAGTGCTTCTCAGATAAGATCAAATTCAAGGAGTTTATTATCACCAAGCCCTTATTATATGAAATGTTAAAGGGACTTATCTAAGAAAAAGAAGATAAAAAAGATGAACAGTGAAAGGACATCAAACACACAGTTATTAACAACCACATCTAAAACAAAAGCAAGCTTAAAGGACAGCTAGATCAGGAGCAGAACCATAGAAATGAAGATCTCATGGAGGGTTAGCAACAGGGGAGTGGGAGGAGAAGGGGGAGAAGGTACAGAAAATAAGTAGCATAGACGGTAGGTAGAAAATAGATAGGGGGAGGGCAAGAATAGTATGGGAAATATAGAATCCAAAGAACTTGAGACACATGGTCATAAACTAAGGGGGGGAATGGTAGGGGTGGAGGGGTGCAGGGTGGAGGGGAATGAAGGGGGGAATAGAACAACTGTAATGGCATAATAAATAAAATTTTAAAAAAAGAAAAGGAGAAAATCAAGTAGTTTATGACACTCAATATCTAGCTACTGAGAGAAATACAAGCTGAGATCATATTAAGGAACAACGAAAGGGCAGAAAAAATATTTTAATTTATGACCATGTATCTCTTGCTTCAGCCCCCTTGCTTAAAATAGAATTTTGACTTAGTGTTGATGTAAAAAAATGGAGGTTATTACATTTAATGCATGTCAATAACACTTTTTCTTAAAAAATTTACCAGCATCTCTTTATGTGAAATCCTTTGGGCTAAAACTGGATTCCTAGCTCAGTTCAGTTTTATTTTGACTTGTTTTAATTGTATTAGAGTAAGTTCCTTGCATATAATGTAGCTTGAAAGGAGCAAAAATATTTTTAATGTCTATGTATTAAAAAAATATTGTCAACAAAAAAATTATCTTGTAGAACTCAATGAAGACTCTTCACTGGGAGAACTATAGATTGACATAGGGAGTAGTGCACTATATGGTTAATATCACAAATTCTAAAGACAGGCTTCCTTTTCTGTAAAACAGCAACTGGTACTTAAATCATAGGGCTATGATAGGAATTAATGAAATGAGTTAATTTAGAAAGTTATATTATATTTTATAAATGTACACATATTTTAGTCAGTATAGATGGAGACAAATACAAGGCTAAACCGCATGTTCAACAAATTAAGTTCTATAATACTGTGTTCTCACAAGTAAAAAACTCTTAATGTTGCATTTATTTTATGCCTTAGTGGAGTTTTGGTTTGTAAATTAAGGTTTTGAAAATACAAAAAATGGTATCATAAAAGAAAATGTACACTCAGTAACATCACAAAACTATGAAAATCCACTATGTGTGTATAAGTGTGTGTGTGTATACATATATAAACATATATATAAAAGGTCTGTCCAGAAAAAGTCCAGACATGGTTAATATAACAAGAACTGTTTGCATGATGTCAATGTAACTTAGCAGCCAAGGAGAGTGGACTGGAATGTGCATGCGTGAACAATGATGATTTCACTGTACTGGTGGTGAGTGAGGGCAGTAGACACTGTTGAGTGAGCATGTGTACTGTGTGGCCGTCACATTCAAAATGACTGAGCAAGCAGAGCAATGAATCTGCATCAAATTTTGCATTAAGCTTGAACATTCCTCTGCAGAAACTATTTACATGATTCAGAAGGCCAACCTATAGGTAATTGGTGACTGGCAGCTTCTTCATGACAACTTGCCAGCTCATACATCATATCTCATGCAGTTTTTTAGTGAAACATCAAATCACCCAGGTGACTCAGACTCCTATAGCCTAAATTGGGCACTCTGAGACTTCTGGCTTTTCCCAAAACTAAAATCACCTTTGAAAAGGAAAAGAGTTCAGACTTTTGATAAGATTCAGGAAAATGCAATGGGGCGTATTGTGATTGGGAGCCAATGGGCTGATGGTGATTGGGAGAAAACGTATGAGGTCCCAAGGCCCCTCCAATGAGGCGTCAGTGTCCTATGTACAATGTTGCTTGTATCTTGTATCTTCTTCAATAAATCTCTCTATTTATCATATTACATGGCTAGATACCTTCTGGACAGACCATACATTTTTTTTTCTCAATCACCACTATTAAACCTAATGAGAAATTTCACATAAATTTTTCAAAATGGAATAGCCATTATCTTTAATTCTTTTAAATCAGAAGAGTTTATTTAACTGCAATTGGAAAGCTAGTACAAGAAAGTGGCCCAGTTTGTTAAAGTATCTAACACACTCTAAATCACAATTTTTATTTTCCTTACTTTCATTGCTACCAAACTCTTACCTTATGTGCTTTCTTCCTAATGAACTTAAATCCAACTCTAGCTAAAAATGGCAGTCTTCTTGATCACTAAAGCCAGTACAGTTACCTCAGCTTACATGCTCCACAAAATCCATGCCACATTGGACCCTGCTGATGTCCCTTCTTACCATTTCTTACCTTCCTTGACACTAAACTCACCTGATTTGCCTTCTCATCCCTTTTTTCTACTCCATGTTTGCTGACACTTCTAAAAGTAAACATTTTTCCAATAATAGATATAATATGCAGCTACTTCACAAGGTTCTCTCTTCAGGCCTCTCCGGCTACTCTCCTCATCAAGGAAGTGTTCTCCATCCTCACAGGCTGGAGCCTGTGTTTGACCCCTAGAGGCATCAGGTAGACCAGCTAAGAAATCACTTTCCCTCCATGCAGCAGGCACCTGCAGGAATCCGTTGGAGCCCCGCATCAGTAGATGAACTAACCAGACCAAAACAGCAATGCAATAGCTCTGAAAACTCTATTGTCATTTGAGCCACAAGTCACAATAGAAGACTAGGAAGGACCTGCACACTAAACCTAAACAGGGTGACTACTGCTAAAATATATTTCAGTTAAGATTTCAGATTTAACATAATAGCCAAAATGTCCAGCTAATAATAGCTAAAATTTTTATCTGCATAATCAAAAATAGCTAAAATAGTAGCAAATAATAGCTAAAATCTTTGATTTCTATAATCAAAAATCACTTGTTCTATCAAAGATGAGAAAAATCACAGCTTGAATGAGGCAAGACAAGCAATAGATGCCAATATTAAAATGATGATTTAGATGTTGGTATCATTTAATAAGAATTTCAAAGTTACCATCATGAAAATGCTTCAACAAGCATTACAGAGCCATGAAACAAATGAAATACAAGTAATGTCACCATAACGCTGTAGAAAAGAAGAAAGAACAATGGATTAGGGAATGAATGAATGAATTACTTAACCTTTTTCCTTCTGATGGGTGAATCAAAAATTATAACTCCTTCTAATGTAATGTTCAATGTATATAAAGTACTCAAGATAATTGTATTTAAAAAGTGGGAAAGGGAAAATAACCTAAATGCAAGCTTTTTATACTTACTTGACATGATAAAACATTGATACTAATAGATTTTGATATATTATGTATGTATATTATCACACCTAAAGCAACCACTAAGGAAATGATACAAAGTGGTATACTCAAAAGCATTCTTATAAATAAATCTAAAGGGAATCCGAAAAATAGTCATGTAACAAAACAGAAGGAAATAAAATAAAATATTAAGTATACTTAAATATATTAAATATAAAACAAATTCCTATTTCGGAGTAATAAAGAACAGTTGGAACAAAGAAAAATCAAATAATAAAACAGCAGATTGAATTCCTAAAAATAATTTACCTAAATATATTAATTGAAAGTAGAGATTGGGAAATAGATTTTAAAATATGTGATTTAGCAATGCACTATAAGTTACCCAATTCAAATATAACATAGATAGGTTGAAACTGAAAACTGGAAAAAGATATACCATGCAAAGAAAGAGTGGCCATATTAAGTATCTGATCAAGTAAACTTCAAAGAAATTTTCTAGAATCAAAAAGGGACATAATATTAATAAAAGAATCAATCTTATGCAAGCCAATTTCACCTATGATGTTTCTGCCAAAATTTCAAAATTGATTTGCCCAAGTTCCCAGCTGCTTTAAAAATAGCCTTTCGTCCTACTTCCTTCACTTTCTTTTCCCCATCACTACTCTAAGTTTCTGTTTCTGTTAACAAAGTGGATCCTTTTTTTTCAGCCACCCAGATTGAAATCTCACCAATTTTTATCAAATTCTGTGACTCTTCTACTTCGTTTCCTACACCAAGCCCTGAATCCTCTTCTCAGCACAGTGAGAGTCTATACTAGTTCAGGCTTCCCTTCTACAAGACCTCTGAACCGGTCTCTACTTACTCCAGCCCAGGTTTGTCGTCCTAAATACAGCATTAAAATAACTGTTGTTGCCTCCTGAACCAAAGACAGTGTCCTGATTTATCAGGTTGTCTGAGTTTTGCCTACAAATTCTCACTGCTTCATTTGTTCCTGTCCCACTGGACATCACTGGTTCCTAAAAACGCATGCGTGCTTTTCCATCCTTGTAGTTCACGGGCCAGAATATCTTTCTTCTATCCCCATCTGGAACATGACCTTTCTTCAGAATTCACCTCAAATACCACCTCCATCATGAAGGTGGTACTAGAACAGGCATTGAGCATGAAATGCCCTCGTTGTCACCAAGCATAAGCCCTTTTTTCTTTAAAATCTTCATATTTTACCTTTCCTGTGGTGGTTATACAGTCTGTCTAGTCTCAACTGACTTGCATCTTTGACTCCTCTCCCCGAAATTCCAAGTTCCCAAAGACACCAGTCGCATCGTCTTTGCGCCTGCACCACCCACCCTCCACAGTGCCAAGTGCAGTGTGCATATTAAAGGTTTAATAAATATTTGCTGAATAATTTAAGAGGCAACTTTATCTCTTTACATCAAAACATTATTTCCCTCTATTTTTACCACAGGTTTGAATTCTTAGCTTTAAAACCTAAAATATTAATGTCAACTAAACTCAATACTTGTCCTGGAACACAGATTATTTTATGTACAAAAAACTAGTTATTCTATTATGTGAAGCAAAATATACATGAATGTATTTTAGTATTTATATGCACTATATAAACTGGTAAGTACATAACTTCTGGATGTGTTTATATTTTTAATCCTTTTACCAAATAATATTATTTTTAGTAAAATTTCAAAAAAATTGCCATGGAAAAGATGAATGAGGGGATCAAATACCTGCCTAAGATAACTTTTTGACCTTTTAACTATAAAAGAGTTTACCCTAGTCACATGAATAGAAAGAGACCTGAATTGTTAGAAAGAATGTAATTTTTCATAGTTTGTACGTGTAGTTTTCCTTGGTGGGTTTTCAGTGACCAATAACCCCCGTCTCAGTTGATTTTCTCAGCAGCTTGTTTTTGCTCTGATCGACTACATCTGCATCAGCATATGCAGGAAATAAACTCAATGTAGGGTACTGACCCAAGCAAAACTTAATCTCAAAAATGCAGCATATATTTAAAATATGCGGTGGGTCCCAAACCTATAATTATATTTTACTCTACACTCTAAACTATGCAGACCACTACTCCCATTCATTACTGCAATTAACTGTACACATAATTATTTTTATTGCTAATTTTACACCAGTGAATTTCCATTTCAAGAAAAACATTAGCACTTGTTTCTAATTAAATATTTACTGCTTATGTCTTACAGACAAGACACCAGGTTCTTCTTTAGACTGGGCTTACAACCTGGGCATCAAGCACACATTTGCCTTTGAGCTCCGAGATGAAGGCAGATTTGGTTTTCTCCTTCCAGAATCTCGGATAAAGCCAACCTGTAAAGAGACCATGCTTGCTGTCAAATTTATTGCCAAGTATATCCTCAAGCATACTTCCTAAAGAATTGCCTCAGTTTGGAATAAGCCAATTAACGCTTCTTTGTGCCTCTCGTCAGAATGTCAATCTTCAATAATCCTTCAATAATGCTTCCGAATCGCCTGATTCTTGCTCATTTAAGTACTATATTATTTCTTTTTGCTTTTATTTTTCTCTCAGTAGCAACTTAACAAATAGCTTTAAACAAAATATGTTACCTGCCTTTCTTTGTTCCAAGTAAAGTTTAAAACCAGCACAAAGTATTATTTTGATCGTTTTCAAAGGTGATATAAAGTGGGTCATAATAAAGACATGAGAACCCTCATGTCTTTGGACACCCTCATGTGATTTCTCCAGAGAAACTGAGGGTTTCTCCAGAATCACATTTTCACAGTGTGGCTTCATCATTTTATGTGCTAATATAATAAAAATAAAACACATTCCAAAACGTATCTTGTTTTTTATAAACTATATTCTCTACATTCCTCTATTAGCATTAATAATCAAGCATTAATGTTTCTCATGCATACTGTTAAAAAGGAAGAATATCTTCAATTTCAGAAACATATTTTGCTTACATATGTACATTTTTAAATATACATAGGCATTGTTTGTGTCTTCACAACAGCAAAAGGATGTCCTAACAGGAAATAAAATAGTTCATGTACAGATGAATCTCAGTGCTTTAAACCAGTTCCCATCAATGTAATATGTATTAAATTCAAAATAATTTAACCTGTCACAACCAGAGGGAACTACTTGCCAAAACACCCTTGGCAGTTACAGACACCTCGGGTCAGCTGTGAGCCCTGACCCCATATGAGATCAAAGGAAGCCTGAAAATGTATAAGTTGAAAAGATAAAAAGTTACAGTGATCAAGGGCAGTTGGAGTAATTTATACCTTTCTACTGTCTATAATCCTATTGTCTAAGAGACTGTTACAAAGTACCTTTTCCCAGTCTTAATTCTTCAATACTGCATCATGTGATGACAGTGGTGTCTTCGTTCTAGAAATCCAGAATGTAGATGCCTCACAGAATCTGAAGCCAGGGAGAAAGTTTCTTAACTTCTTTTAAACTTACTTTTCAGAACATCCTAGAAAATTTTTGGAGGATCCACAAAGTCCTGAGAAACCAGGTCAACAAATCCTCTGGCACATTCCTCATAAATCCTTTAGGGGCCCATAAAAGAAAGAGTGCCATCAAATCTACAGGTGATCATGATTCTGATAGTTATAAGGCTGGTAAAGGTAAATGTTTTCCATGTAAAATTGTCTGGGAGAACCAACAGTGCCAAAATCGCTTTATAAATAGAGGAAAGAGAAAATGACAGAGTCAAGAAAGTAGAAGACAAAACTGTGGTTATGAGATTAAGTTGTCCCTTATAAAAAATATAATATCTATGCCTAAATATTTACATTCAAAACTGGCTCAGAACATAGGAATGTAAATTTGTTCCCATAAACATGCCATATGGAAATCATATACTCATTCACATTTACTCACTCAACCAAGAAAGGACTAAAAGAAATTCAAACTTAAGATCTACATAAATACTTCTAACTCCACTGGGTGTGTGGATGGAGGATGTGAGAGGATAATCCCAATTGTTGAATATCATCCTGCATTCGTCCATTATTCAGCTTATAAAGGGCTCAAACGTTTTATGTACTATTTTATTAAGCGATTATATTGTTTAACATTTATTTTCTCAGAGGAAAATCATTTGAGTGAGTTAAAATTCTAACAAGACTATTTCTTATCTTAAATAGGTTTTGCACGGTATCTCAGAGAATTTTGCTTCTTTGTCTTCATATAAATTGTGAAGATAAATAGGTCAAGAAAAATATCCATGTTAAAATTAAAAACTAAAACTTTATGGGAAAGCTTGAGTACCCAAAGCTGCGATTCTTTTTTTGACATTTCTCATTTAACAGTAAAAGGACTTTTTACCCAGTTATAAATTATGCTGTCTCTTACAATATGTCTCACACACATACAAAATAATCTTCTGAATCATCATTCCTTTTCCAGTGTTCTTACTACCAAGTTCACTCAAAGAACATTGTTTTGTATTCTGAAAAAATTCTAAGATTTCATTTATTTTTAGAGAGGGGAAGGGAGGGAGAAAGAGAGGGAAAAAAACATCAATATGTGATTGCCTCTCACATGCCCCCTAATGAGGTCCTGGCCTGCAACCCAGGCATGTACCCTAGACTGGGAATCGAACCTGTGACCCTTTGGTTCCCAGGCTGGCACTCAACCCACTGAGCAACACCAGCCTGGGCAATATTTTGAAATTTTTTGTGGCAGTGCTCTAGTGTCTGAGACATGGAGGTAGAGAGGGCAAAGGGAGGATAAATGGTGATGGAAGGAGACTTCACTTGAGGTGGTGAGCGCCCGATATAATACATAGTTTATGTATTATAGAATTGTACACTTGAAACTTATATAATCCTATTACCAATGTCACCCTAATAAATTCAGTTAAAAAGTTTTTAAAAATAATGAAATAAGTAAATAAATAAAAGATCTTATTGATTATTTTTACTAATGTAAAAAAAATTGAGTTTCCAATGGGCATTATGACTCCAAACTGATTTTAAAATGTCTTATCAGAGGTCCCCTCCCCACCTCCTATACATCAGATACATTCTACAATTACAAAGTGCTCCTTGGCTAAGTAAACAATAGGCTCACTGACTAGAGTCTGTTTCTCATTTAAGACAAATATCTATGCCTGACTTTCTTTAGATGAAAAAAATAAAGTAATTCCCAGAGAAACTTACAACAGATCACCGAGAATGCACAAATTCTCTCTGTCCTCAGGTTCTTCCCCTAGCAACTTGTTCTTACAGAGCATTTGCATTAACTTTGGCCATTCCAAATGGATGGACATACACCTGAAAGTTGTTGAGAGCACACCTTAAGTGTTCTCATCACACACACACACACACACACACACACACACACACACACAATTATGTGAGGTGATGAAGGGGTTAATTAACCCTGTTGTGATAATCATTTTACAACATATGCATGTACCATATCATCAGGATGTACATCTTAAATTACATGGTGTCTATGTCAATTATATCTCAATAAAGCTGGAGAAAAAAGAAGAAAATATGAGGCTCTTACAGAAGCTATGATATTTGTAACTGCACATTTACAGTGTTTTGAGGCACTTTACATATCTTCACAAAAAATTAACCCACCGAAATAGGAGAAGCTGTATTCTACCATTTGGCAAACAATTTATAGAGAATTATATGAAGTTCAGATTACCTCTGGTGGTAGAAGATGCCTTCTTTTCATTCAACTAGTGATATACAGAAAATTATAAGTGAAAACTCAAATTAGGAGTAACAAATAAATGCAACCTCCCAAATTAGAAGGCTTTAGTACGTAAAACCACATTAAAAGCAACAACACTTACTAAACAGTGTAGCTAATATGAACACATGGCAATATTTCATAGATTATGTCTCTACAATTCTTACTCCTTTCAACACAATTGTATTTCATCATTAAAATACCAACCCATTTTTCTATAATGAGTGGAAATGAGTCATAATAGCATCTTGAAAATCTCAGCAGCATATAGGCTACTGTCAGAAATTCCTTAGGCAAAGCTTTTTGGAGACTCCCTTGCATTTCATTGTCACAAAACCCATTATACCAGGACGGATCTCAGCCTGCCTGAGTAACATCTATGTGAGGGTTATAATTTTGTCATAAAAATTTACTCTCACATGAACTTAGCATAAAAGGTCTCAGTCCAGAAAATAGGAATTGAAATGGATATATTATCACTTGAACTGCTTTTTTTGCTCACTTATCCTTCAATTACAATGTGCCTTAAGTTCACTGGTGTCAAGAGAGGTTAAACTGGAAAAAATGTAAAACAGTTTTTGAAATACGTGAGGAAAATTTGACACTTAATGTTGCAAATGCATTATTATTGCCATGGCATCACCGAAGTGCGTTACTGAGTTGGCTCATTTTACACTGTGGAGTCAAGGCTTAAAAGTCTATTCATGAAACAAAGAAAAACCTGTATCTCCCACTCCGTATATAAAAGAAATAAGAACTCTGGTTTATTTTTTTATTTTAAATTCTCCAATTCTTTTTTTATTAAATCTCTGCAAAACTTAAAAATCAAGAGGTAATTAAATTTTAATGGGGCAAAAGGCAGGGGTGAGAAGGCAAAGTCCTGAGAACTGCAATCATACTGGCAGAAACGATCATATGAAAAGGAACGTTTGCATAGCACCGGTAATTTAAAAATTGCCCTCCCGTGCACATCTGCATTTGATCACAACTCTGTGAGAATGAGCTGAGGGGGTGCTATTTATTATCCACATTTCACATATTAGAAACCATGATTCCAAGTACTTAAGTGACTTGCATATACAAAGTTGCAAACTGAAACTGGATCTTCACACTACAAAATTCAAATTATTTTCACTACACCACACTGTTTAATGGTCATTTGCTCGAAGGCTGAGAGGGGACAAGGTTATTTAATTTGTGACTCATCGATTTAGGTTCTAATTCTAGAACGTTCTTAATGGCCCATCACGCACCCTTCTAGATGATGTAGACAAGGGATTCTCACATTTGACCGCATACTGGAATTCCCAGGGAAGCTTATTAGGGTGCAGATTGCTGAACCCTCCCCCACATAATGCTGGTCCGGCTGGTCCACCACCCACACTTTGAGAAACAGTGACATAAAATAATTCTAAAATTTCCTTTAGCTTTTCAATAAGATTTTTCAATGACTTTAGTGATTTGTATTGAATCGTGCAGTTTATTTGCAAAAGTAATTTACTCACAGGTTTTATCTTCAATTAAAATTTTAGACTGAAAATCAAATAGACAAAATAGGTATTTTTTCATTAAAATTTTCTGCATCCATAAAAATGTTTGTAAATAACAAAACCAAGTGTTTGAACACAAATTTACAAATTTTGAATCCACTCAACATAAAAAATTTTTTAAATACATCAGTAAATAGATAATAAGGATCCCTGCTTTGAAATTTTATTGATTGTACAAATTGCATCATAGCTGGCACTAATTTGTTGTAATTATTTATAGTTTGTTTTTATTCATCAATTTGGGATGTTTTAAGTTTTTATGTTAAGTGGCATCTCCAAATCCATTTTCAGATCATAAAACCTGTGGCCTCCACCAAAACCCACTGTGTCTGTTGAGGAAACTGCTTTAGGATGCACTGTAAAAATTCCTTTCACAATGAGCAATAGCTTCCTTAATAGTAAAACTAAGCAAGTTCTTGAAAAATATTTGCAGAAATAATTTTGGAGTCAACAGCATTTGTTTCATTGAAGACTAAGGAGAGGATTCCAGCTGACGTGGTTCTTGGCGATCACTCACAAGCTCAAGCAGGGTAATAGGATAATCCAAAAACTTGCTTACATTCAGGCATCCCTTGATGCTGCACTTGACAAAGCTCAATTTTGTTTACTCTAATTAATTGACACAAAGGCAGAAAAATGAAGAAAGACAAGGAACATGCGTCTGGTGGTTTTGGCAGAAAACTAGAAAGAAAAGGTCAGTAAGAAAAAAGTAATAAAGTCAGATTTTTCCTTAGCCCCTTCCACAAACTCTCTTCCATAATAATTTAAATATAACTGCTTCATCTCAACCCAACTGTTCATTTCATTTGGTCTACAAGAAGCAAGTCTTTGAAATAAGAAAGCAAGTCATTAAGAGGGGTGGGAGAGGTAGGGACTGCTGGAAAGGGAAGTGAAGGGAGTAGTCAGAGAACATACATGAAGGAGCCACAGGCGTGAACAATGGTGTGGGGATTGACTGTGGGAGTGGGGTGGGGGAGGGTGGGGTGTTGGAGGGCCAAAGGGGGCAAGAAATGGGACATCTGCAATAGCATAAACAATAAAACATCAAGAAATGAAAGAAAAAAAGGAAGGAAAGAAAGTCTTAAAGAAAACATGCCTTTCCTTAGACCTTGGACCTGGGCAGCCTCATGATTCTGGTGTGTCTAGTATATCCCTAATCACCTATTCTTTTTTTTAATTAAAATAACTATAGAATTTAAAGATCTTTTATTTCTTTATTTTATTCTAAACCACATATGCATATAAAATGCAATTTAAAAGGCTAAATGAGAATACGAGAACATTTGAATGTACAACCCGAGTAATGGAGCACACAGGGAATCCGAAGTCACCGCGAAGCAGATTTGAATAGAGGCTTCACTATTCGCTAGCATGGCCCATCTGTGAAATTCAGATAACAATACTTTTGTCACAAGGCTATTGTGAAGATTTTAAAAGCGCTATATAAAACACAAGGTTAACCAATTGTTCTGGCTCGCTCAGAAGCAAGGGATTTCCCAGCATGCAAGATTTTCGGTGCTAAAACCAAGACGATTCTAAGAAAACTGGATGGTTAGTCGCCAGATTGTACTGAAATGTTTCTCAAGTAAAACTAAATATTAGGGCTCCTTTCTTTCCCCTTCCAACTTTCTAGAAACTATTTTCACCAGATAATATAAATATTAATATTTATCAGTAGTTATCACTTCACTATTAGACAGATGTTCAATACTTTACATAGATTCTATCATTCTTTTTTCCTTATATTTTATTTATTATGCTATTATAGTTGTCCTGATTTTTCTCCCTTTGCCCCCCCTCCACCCAGCACTCCCCACTCCCTTAGGCAGTCCCCACACCATTGTTCCTGTCCATGGGTCATGTGTGTAAGTTCTTTGGCTACTCCATTTCCTATACTGCACTTTACATCCCCATGGCTATTCTGTAACTACTTATTTGTACTTCTTAATCACCTCACCTCTTCACCCATTCTCTCCCTTTCCTCTTCCATCTGGCAACTTTCCAGTAACTAACTTTTCTCTTGCTTTTAAGATTCTCTCCGTACCTTTAACCTTTGGCCTTTTAATAATGATGTGTCTTGGAGTAGGTTTCTTTGCATCCGTTGTAACTGGGACTCTGCTCTTCCTGGACTTGCATATTTCCTTCAGCAAATTAGGGAAGTTTTCTTTCACTGTTTTTTTCAAATAGATTTCCAATTTCTTGCTCTTTCTCTTCTCCATCTGGCACCCCTATGAAGTAAATGTTGGACCTCTTAAAGTTACCCCAGATGCTATTTATACTATCCTAATCTTTTTGGATTCTTTATTGTTCCTGTTGCTCTGTGTGGTTGTTTTTTGCTTCCTTATGTTCCAAATCATTGATTTGATTCTCAGCTCCATCCATTCTGCTGTTGTTTCCCTGTAAACTGTTCTTTATTTCAATTAGTGTGCCCTTTGTTTCTGATTGGATCTTTTTATGCTGCTGAAGTCCTCATTAAGTTCCTTGAGCATCCTTATAACCAGTGTTTTGAACTCTGTATCTGATAGATTGCTTATATACAATTAGTTTGGCTCTTTTGGGGGGGGGGGCGTTGATCTGTTCTTTCATTTGGGCCATATTTCTTGGTGTCCTCATTTTGGCAGCCTCCCTGTGTTTGTTTATATGTCTTAAATAGAGCTGCTTTGACTCCGTGTCTTGGTAGTATGGCCTAATATAGTAGGTGTCCTATAGGGTCCAGTGGGGTACTCCAGGTGCACCCTTCATAGTGGGCTGAGTACACCCTCCTTGTAGTTGAGACTTGGTTGCTGTTGGCAGATCAATAGGAGGGATTTACCCAGGCCAGTCAGCTGCAAGTAGTGGCTGTGACCACTGACCACCAACCTCAGCCCTCTGTGGAGGATCAGCTGTGTAGGGGCAGATTGGTGGTGGAGCTTCAATGTGGTCTGTAGCTGTCCACTGGATGTGTTGGCCCTGGGGTTTCCCAGGTGGTGCAGCCCAAGGTCAGCCCTGACCTGTGTTTTGCCGGGGGCACCCTGCCTGAGCTGTGAAGCAATCTGAGATGGTGCAACTCGTGCTGGGCTTAGAGATTTCCAGGTAAAACCAAGCTGGGACTCCAATTTGGCTGCCTGAGGCTCACTGAAGCCATCTGTTGCTTGTTTGACAAGGACTTGGGAGCCAAAATCAGCCATTCTTATGGAAAAGCAGTTTGGGTGTCCCAAACCACTGGCCTGTGAATTCAGTGGGACAGAGCCTCTGGGGATCTCCAAGGTGGGAGGTGGGTCACACAGTGTTAGCCAGGTTGATGGAGTCTCAGATATAGCACCAGCTTGCCAGCTCTGCGGTGTCTGGTACTGGGGCCTCTGCTCTCCCCAATAACAGACACTTCAGTCTCTCCCTGTATACCACTGGTGCCCTTCAAGCTACCACTCCAGTGTTGGAGTTGAGAAGGAGCGAGTCTAAGTAGGTGAGTCTGTATGAGGGCTCCCTGAGAGGAGCTGCTTAGGGCTCCAGCAGCCTCCTCCACTGATTTCAATTCCCACTGGTTTTCGCAGCCAGAAGTTGTGGGGACTTATTTTCCTGGCATAGGAATCCTGCTCTGGGGGGCCTGAGGTGGGTCTGGGACTCCTGACTCCCAAAATATCCCTCCTGAGTTTTTACCATGGGCTGGGGCCAGCTTGTTCTACTCCCATGCCACTCTTACCAGTCTGGATGGATGTGGTTTCTTCGACTCTGCAGTTGTCAGACTTCTGTTTAACTTGATTTCCTAGTTGTCAAGCTTCCATTCAACTAGATTTATCATGTTCCTGAGTGATAGTTGTTCTGTGTTTTACTTGTAATTTTCATTTAGTTGTGCAAAGAGGTACTCCGTGTCTGCCTACTTTGCCATCTTGACCGGAAATTTCTATCAGTTATTCTTTAAATAAACCCTTAAAGCTAAATGCCATATTAATTGCTCCCATTTTGACAGGTCTCAAATGGAGGCAAAGAGCAGCTAAATGCCCTGTTCAAGGTCATAGAGCTGATAAATGGTAGAATGGGCAATCAAACCCAAGCAGTCAAATTTCAAAATGTGTGTGCTGAACTGTTTCTACTCAGTGTGGTCCTCAGACCAGCAGCCTCAGGATTGTCTGGGACCCTGGGAGAACTGCAGACTCAGCACCACACCCACCCAGGCTGCCCAAGCCACAGTCTATGCTGTGACACTATGCTACAGAGCTTGGGACATTACAGCCAGGGGAAAAAAAGCAGATTCTTGAGCTTTAGATAACACTGACAATTTCTCATTCATGCCCCTAACTTCATAGGTCACAAATCTGAAGCCCCAAACCTCTAAAAGCCACACAAAGACTTAGTAATGAAAGAAACTAAAGTTGGAGTAAAGGAGAACTTGCATTCAGAAGTAAACTTAAAAACACTAAGTAAACATGAAGCTGAAATAAACCCAAACAATGCTTTCTTAAAGCACTGGTTTGGGGTGTTTTTTCCCTCAAAATACACCTACTTAAAACATGACCAAAATAATACCATTTTCTTATAGGGATGCATCAAGTAATTGGGAGGGCAGAAACCAACATCAAAGCTGTTTGAAAAGAAACTTTGAGCTGATCTACTTTTTGTGCTGTTCAAGTTCTTGACACAAAACTGAATACAGCAGGGAAATTTATGATTAGGAGATTTGCTTATGTTTAGAATGAATTTAGAGTTTTGAATATAAATATACATTAACAAGTATACAATGTTCTTTTCAAAAAACAGGATCTTAGAGAAATAATCTATTGAGCGCAGTTACCAAAAGCTGGAAGACTATGAAATCTCATTGCAGGCTGAAACCCGACACACAGGGTCAGAAGCGATGAAGTCATTATCGTTTGCTAGATTAAAAACACTCAGTCTCAATAACAACTCAGACCCAGTTCAGAGTAACAGCCTCAGTCTATCAGAGTAAATATTTTATGTGCCAAAATATGTTGCGTACATAGTCAGTACCAAATTATGTACTTAATTAGCTGCATTTCATCAGATGCCTTTATACCAAGGCTATCTCTTCTCTATGACATTTTTTCCCATCTAAAGTGAACAAAATAGTCACTGGAAACAACCACGTTTAGGAAATAAAAGTATACCTCCACCTTTAAAATTCTTCAGTTTAAATCTAAAGATTTTTTTCTTACTGTGTCTTATTATTAAATAATGCATAAATATCTTATTTTTCATTTAAATTCAAGTGTTAAGGCTTTAGCTTCAGGTATCACAACTGACCTATTAGGTCCAGTTGGAAGAAAACTGAGATTTGTGGACCTCCATGCCAGGCTTTTTACATCATTAATTTACTTAATCTCCTGATGATGCTAAGAGACAGGTATAACTAACCAGCACATAAAGGAGGAAACCAAGACTCAGAGAACCTAAGAGAATCACCAATGGCTTTCGCCTGAGGGGCAGCATTTGGATTTGACCCAGGTCTGAGACCCACACATGCCGCTTTCCAATGCTGACCAGAAATCCTTGTGGTGCATCATTCAAGGCCTCTGGACCTGCAAGTGACTTGTTTCCTGCCTAACAAGTGAAAGTTTACAAACAATGTGGACTCACAAAGAATGAGTAAATCAACGGAAGGTTTACTGCCTGTCCTGGATACCATAGCCCCTGCCTCCATCTCTCCATAGCCCATGGGAAAGCAAATGCTACAGCTCTTCCCCAGTGATATATAAGGGGGGCAGCATGGCTCCACAGGGTGCAGGGCCACCCGGGAGCTGATCTGCATCACTCAGGAGGCCAGGGACAGAAATTCCCCCAGAAAGTTCCAGCACAGGTGACAAAATGGCTTGGACCCAAATGCATGGACCATAATATGTCTGGCTGCCCCACAGAACAAGCCAACAGATGCTTTTCTTTATGGGTCCCCCCATACCTATGGCTCTTAGCCAGAGCTCCCTGGCATTTATAAACTGAGCTTCCCACACACAAATAAGCTACTAAGCCTCTCCAAGGACACCGCAAAATGTCAACTACACACCCCCCTGTCAAACATGGCATTTGGATCTACATTCAAACCTCAATCCCACAATCACATTGTCTGCTCTTAAGAGCTACAGAATTCAGCCAACAATTCGGTGACCCAAGAAGAACACTGTCACGTTTTTAAATGGCATCTGCTTGGGAGGCCAAGTCTTCAAAAAGAAAGTGTCCTGGGGCCCTTAATCAATAGTGCACCCCCAATTCAAATTCACTGCTCTGACCTGGCTCCCCCAAGGGGCTTTTCCCAAGTGTTCCAGTTCACACGTGTTCTCCACTCTCTCAGCTGCTCCCAGAGTTCAAGTTGCTGACTTTGGTAAACTGCCTCATATGTAGGGTTACTCCTACATAACCTGCATCTTGGAAATCAGCCACGACTGCATGGACTCTTTTTAAGCTCCCGACAGCTCCGCACACCTCTCTGACACAGCTCTGGCAGGCTGCGTTAGCAGGCCCTCCTGGTACCTCAACACTCAGGTGGAGTGACTGCAGTCCAGATTCTGGTGTGCGGAAACGTGCTGACAAGTGAACGGGCTCTGCTAAATGAACACATGTCAGCCAGACTCCTCAGAACCTGACTTTTACGTGACATTGCCAAATTATTAATTTAGTATGGGCCGATGGGGGTTTGGGATGAATTGGAGAACACAGAAAAGATCCACTGGGGATAGGCAGACAGCATCCATCCTCAGCAGTTGGTAGAAGCACAGAAGCAAACACGCTGAGAGAAAAAAGGTCACAAGCTCATGCTAAGTCTCGATGTTATGCATTTGGCCTAGCAAATAACACGAGCAAAACAAAACCAGCATAGTGCTTCCAAGTAGCCATCTCTGTCTCCGTCACTATTCCTTCTCTTTATCCGAAACAATGAGGGTGTCTCTGCTTTTTCAACCTCAGAGAAGCCTAGAAATTAGGGTGTGGGAGACAATAAATGTCCTCGGGGTGAAGTTAATGCCTCAGAGGGTCACTTGTTTCCAGAGATTGCCTTCTAAATTTGCTCTCTATGCACCCACAACCTTGTCTCAGGCTCCGCTTTTAGGGAAACCCAAAATCATAGGGAAATAAAAGCAGAAGAGAAATAAATAGACAAATAGACAACCATCCAGAAAAGATAAAAGAGGCATGTGTGCGTAATTTATGCACCATCCAGGATTATCCATAAGGCCCTACGTATCCATTTGTGAGAAACTTTTTGCTGACTATGAACAAAAGTTACTTAATTTACAGCAACATGTGATTCAAGTGAGGAAATTAATAAAACTATTTGTTTGGGAAGTGCTAAAGGAATTACAGGGCTCATACTGTCACTACTAAAGGTGCTAAAGAGACTGAGATTACGACACAGGTCATAAAAGAAGCCTAAACTGGTAAAGCTATACATAATTGCTGATAACAGTATTGTTGTCATACTTAATTTTTTTAAAGGTTTTCATTTTTAGGGAAATTACAGGTTCATAGCAAAACTGTGCAGAAATTATAGAGCTGCCCCATGCCCCTCCCCCACACGTGCACGGTCTCCCCAAACCAACATCGTACACCAGGGTGGTACCTTTATTGCAGTTAGTGAACCAACCCTGGCAAGTCTCTGTCACTCAAAGCCCATATTTAGATTGTTTCACTTTTGCTGGTTTACATGTCATGGGTTTTTTATTTTATTTTAGATTTTAAAATAATATATGAAAAAGAGCTCTTTCCCCAACATGTTACAGTATATATCAGAAACATACATGGATTCCCACAAAGCTACCTGAAAGTCTTCAGAAGAGATATCCAGGAACCCTACATAACCCACCAATTAGGTTAGTTCTTGATGCATCACAGTAATGTGTATTTAAACTGGTAAAGAATTAGCTCATTGAGAAGTGCAGAACCTCATGTTCGTTCCTGGTGGCAGAATGAACCATTGCAAATCCTCCCACTTTAAATCCACAAATCATTTCAGGACTCTTTGAGAACAGACTATGAGTCAACATAAAAACAAGACAATACCAGTTAAACTGGCAAAATAGGTGTTAGCAGCTTGGAAGAAAGACAGAAGACAATGGCTGAAAACTCTTTTAAGAAATGATCCAAGCCCTAGCTGGTGTGGCTCAGTGGACTGAGCATTGGCCTATGAACCAAAGGGTCACTGGTTCAATTCTCACTCAGGGCATCTGTCTAGGTTGTGGGCCATGTCCCCAGCTGGGGGCGTGCAAGAGGCAACCGACTGATGTTTCTCTCCCTTCCTTTCTCCCTCCTTCCTCTCTCTCTAAAAAATGAATAAATAAAATAAAATAATAAATGATCCAATGCTAATGTCGTAACCAAAAGCAGGTATGGCTAAGCCAACACTCTAGAGGCAGGTGCTGATGTAAAGGAAAGTGGTTTATTCAGATGCTGGCCATCTGGAAGATGGGGGACTCATGTCACAAAGCCCACCTCCACATCTCAGTGGAGACAGAGGTTTTTATAAGGGGGGAGGGGAGAACAGAACAAAGAGATCGAGGTGTGAGTTGAAAAGTTCTTTACATGCAAATGAACACATTCCAGTAAATGATGGTCCAGTGTGCTTCTTCCTGGCTTACTCATCCTGCCTTCATATCATCCTGGCCCCAAAGTTGAAGGTCAGAAAATCTCCCAGGGCTGGGATGCCTGAAGGTCAGAGTCTGTATGTTTTGAAGTTAGTTCCTAGGGTTCTTATACAAACATGCTGTTTATCTACAAGTGACATTAGTCAGAGTCATCATTTACAGAAACAATGTCAAAGAATGGTGGGGTGGGATACAATTTCCCACCGTTACAATGCTCCTGATGCCTCTCGATGATTGGAAAAACATACACATTGAGGCCTCTAAGTGAAAGAATGACTGACAGGAGCAAAATTCTGAATGAGAAGTTACTTAAGAAATAGCAGCAAATTTATTGTGCCTATATTTGCATTTTTATTTATATATGATTGTGATATGTTTTTTCAAGCCTGTTTACATAAGTCAATCAGGCTTTTTTTTTTAAAAAGTATGGAATAAAAGTGAAGCCTCTGTGGAGAGCAGTACAGAGTTGCCTTAGAAAATTAGGAATGGACCTTCCATGTGATCCAGAGTTTTGACTTCTGGAAATAATTTATCTGAAGAAACTTGAAACACTAATTTGAAAGAATATATGCATCCCTATGTTCGTTGCAGCATTATTTACAATAGCCAGGATTTGGAATCTGTCCAGGATTTGGACACAGCCCAGGTGTCCATCAGTAGATGAGTAGATAAGAAAAAAATATGATACATTTATACAATGAAATACCATTCAGCCATAAAAAAAGAAAACAATATTACCCTTTGCAAAGGCATGGATGGACCTGAAGAACATTTTGCTAAGTGAGATGGACCAGTCAGAGAAGGACAATTACCATGTGATTTCACTCATATGTGGAATCTAATGAACAAACTGAACTAACAAGCAAAATAGAGACAAGCTCATAGAAAACAGCAGGCTAAAAACTCCAGGGGCTTGAGAGGGTGGAGGGATTGAGCAAAAAAAAAAAGGGGGGAAAGAACTAATGGACATGGACAACAGGGTGGTGACTGCAGGGGGGGTAGGGGAACGAGTAGAGGTAGAAGAAGATATAGGGAAGATAAATAATAATGGGGAAAAATAAAATAAATAAGTTAGGGAATGTTAATTTAAAAAATATATGGGACACAAATCCCAGGGCTAAAAAATTTTAACCTAATTAGTAGAATTTTTTTTCTTTCTTGATGGCATCTTAAACTCAATAAAATATGGCAGGTGCTTACAAAATCAGGAAGGTATGGGGGAGCAAATGTCAGAGCAAACCAGAAGTCAAGAAGGCTTAAGAAAACTTCTGCTTAAGATCAGGTAACACCAAAGCTGCATCCAAAGAGAACCTCACGACTGTCCTTTGCCTTTTATCTGCCCACCTTGCAGAGAATAATGCCTTCCCCTAGTTTTCCACATTTGCCATCTCGAAAAAGTGTTTTTCACTAACAGAACCTAACCCAAAACTGTATTATTTAGGAATTTGGGGAAATGTTGTTCCTAAAAAGTACAGACAGAATTTAGCCCCACCCGAACCCACCCCCATCAAATTCATACGTGTGATTAACAGCAAAGGTGATGGTATTTGGAGCAGATGCCCTTGGGAGATAATTAGGATTAAATGAGGTCCCTGGGATTGGCCCCATAATGGTACTGCTGCTCCTATGAGAATACCACACAGAGCTTGTTCCCTTTCTCTGCTGGCCCTGTGAGGGCACATCGAGGAGACCGCAAGCCAGGAAGAGAGCTGTCAGCCGAACCTGACCATGCTGCCACTCTACTCGCAGGCTCCCAGCCTCCAGAACTGGAGAAATAGATGTCTGTTGTTGAAGCCATCCGGTCTATGGTATTTTGTTATGGCAGCTCAAGCTGACTAGTACAGTAGGCTTCTTCTCCCCTAAAATGCAATGCAATTAGCACCTTTAACATAATATATGGGGTGGGGGTGAAGATGACCGTAAGTTAACAATAGACAGTCTGCACAATTGCTTTGAGGATTATGATACATGGAATTATTGTTCTCAATTCTTTTTTTTCAGAATTTTATTTATGTATTTATTTTTAGAGAGAGGGAGAAAGAGAGGGAGAGAAACATCTACGTGAGAGAGAGACATTGATCAGTCCCCAACTGGGGACACGGCCCATGACCCAGGCATGCACCTCAACTGGGAATGAACTGGTGACCTTTTGATTTGTGGGACAATGCCTATCCCACTAATCCACAGCAGTCAGGGCTGTTCTCAGTTCTTCCTCCACTCGTTAATAAAGTTACATATCTACACATTTCCCAACATGACTCTACAATGTTGGGCGTGGTGAACAGAGTGTATATTCCAGCCTACTACAGTTGGGTTCACCCATGAGATTTGCATGGGATGACGGAAATTTAGAAAATGTGACATACACAGAAGTTTTAAATGTGTTTGTGTGGCTTGACCTTCCCTCTTACATTTCTGTGTTCTGCAATGGAAGAGCATGCCCCAGGAAGCTGTTGGCATGGGTGAGGCCGATGGGAACCCAACTCACAGCCTGGGGTCAAAGCCAGCTGCCTGAAGCCCAGCTGAGCCACAGATGACTCAGAGACCTGTGAAGGAGAAAAGAAACATTTATCATTGTAAGCCTCCAGGATTTTGACATTGTTTGTTATGGAGCAAAAATTAATGCAAGGATTAAACATATATTATCTATAACAGTGCTTAATACATAGTCACCATAATTATTTCAGGAATCTTGTAAATTATACTGCACAATAAAAATGTAAATACTATATTCAGAGTATTTGTTTGAAAATAGGAGCAGGTAATGGCAGGTCTTCAATATGTAAAAATGTTACAGTTTTGAGGGGTTTTTTTAATATCAAATTAAATCTAGGTTGAGCAGCAGGCCTTGGGGTTGGCGAGAAGTCTAGCAGCCGTCATTTTCCCATTCCTCGCCCCTTTCTCAGCTGACAGAAAACCCCAGGGCTTACATGGCTCCAAACAGAAGGAGAGGCCAGACTTTCAGACGACGTCCAAACTAACACGAATTTCAAAAACATTTTGTACCTTTCTGGGACATCAAAGACCTCACACTACTTAATACATGCTCTCTATATCGCTAGAACCTGAAGGAGTAAATATCACCCATTGCCTTAATTTATACTTATACTCCTAATTACTTAAATTAAAATTAGAGTTAAGAGGATTTTACATGGTTATTTGGAAGTAATAGTGTTTTTTTTTAAGGCTCATCACCATTTTAATGTAATGTATCCTTAAAAAATGTAATCAAAGCCCTGGCTGGCATAGCTCAGTGGATTGAGCGTGGGCCTGTGAACCAGACAATTGCCGTTCGATTCCCAGTCAGGGCACATGCCTGGGTTGCAGGCCAATTCCCAGCAGGGGACTCACGAGAGGCAACCATACATTGGTATTTCTCTCCCTGTCTCCTTTCCTTCCCTTCTAAAGATAAGTAAATAAAACATTTTTTAAATGTAATCAGAGTGGTGCAAAAAGGCAGAAGAGAATTTGTCCTAAGTGATACCCAACAAGTTTGTGCATATGCAAGTAAGTATACATCAGAATAAGTGTTTTAAAAAAGCATCATTCTCTGAAGGACAATTTGGCAACACTTATTAACAGCCATAAAGTTTTTATATCCATGGACTTTGTAATCTTTTTCTTAAATAAATGTAAACAAATAAATCAAATCTATATGTATATGTATATATTTATAAACATTTTGTACTCATCTCCAGCAGTGAAAACTAAAAATAATGTAAGAGACCTTTAGTAAGTTTTGATATGTAATTTTTAAAATGTTATGCAATATATTAAAAATATACACTATAGAACAGTAAAAATAAACAAAAAGAACACACCAAAAGAGGTACATTCAAAATGAAAAAAACTTGCAGCATAAAAAACAAAATGAAAAAAACTTGCAGCATTAAAAAATGTTGATGAGATTTAGGTGTCTCAAGATTGGAAATGGAGCAGAGACAAAAGAGCCTGGGTGTACTATTTCGTATTCTACATTTTATTTATATTTATATTTTTTATAAAAAGTAAAACCATGAGGTAAAACTATATGCTACTTGGTGCTGAAAAATATTTTGTTTCTTTAAAAATATTAGCAAAGAGTGGGTGGATTCATTTCCAGATCCTACAAGAAAGGTGACCAGGCGTTGCTGTTGTCTCCCTTCCCAAAGATCAACCAAAAACACCAAAGAAGTTATGAGGAATCCCTGAGATAAAGACAGAGGGCTGTTTGAACTGACGTAAGAGGGCAGGAATGGCTTGGCCCTGCACAGGTGGCAGCCCCATAGAGTACAGAGAGGTTAAAATGGGAAAGATCCTGTTGGGATAAAGAATAGACCCACACCTAATGCAACTCAGATTTGGTCCAAGTGATCTGGAAATCAACAGCAGAAGCCACAATGAGAGGATGTTGAGCCTGATGGCTTTGGGAAGCTGCCAAGGTTAAAGAAGATCTCCACCTGAAGCTTCTCTTTCCTGAGGGGCAAAAGAGGAAAGCCCTACCTTGAGCTTATTTATTTATTTTAAATGAGAAGTGATTGACTCACCGCCTGGCCCTCTGCACATTAGGATTCAGGCATACACCCTGCTTTCTCCCTGAGTAGATCGTGGTGACAGAGTGGCCTGGCCTTCTGCTGTGTGCATTGCCTGGCAGATTGAAAAACACTCTCAGAAAAAAAAAAAAGTCCACAAACTGAAAGGAAAGGATATTTAAGAAGTACAACTGTCTCTATCTCAGATTCCATCGGAAGCAAAAATATATAAACCAATAATTTTAAATCAGATTAATGAAATATTTTTAAAAGGAAAAATGGATCAACATGATAAAAGCAAAAACATTAATAAGTGCCAAGACGTATTTGAAAGATAAGATTATAATAGCTGAAATACAAAAACACAAAGATAAGAAACATTAAAAAAAAACACTGCTGAGAAAAGATGAAAAGGCAAAGAAATGAGAAAATACAAGTCAATAGGAACAAGGAACAGAAGCAGAAGTGCTAGAATCCAAATCACAGAAACACAAATTTTAAAAAGAAGAGTAAGTAGTTGAAGAAATAATATAGGTAAATTCCCAAATTTTAAAAAAGATAACAGGCCTGGGACTGAATGAGTCTATAAAGTGCCAAACAGGAGGAACAAAGAAAAAGTCCATACCACATTTCACTAAAATTTAAGAATAAGAAATATAAAGAGAAAATTTTAACAGCTAACAAAAAGAAAAAGCATATCATCAAAAGAACAAAATCAAATTGTTCAAAATCAACACTGAATGCAAGACTATGGAAGTAGAATTTCCAAAATATTGAGGATAAAATTTTTAATTGAGAATTTTTTATTCGACCCAAATTGTTAGTCAAATCTAAAGACCTGGTAAATATATTCCTAGGTGTGTAAAGCCTCCAAAGGTTTGCTATATAAAGATCCAGGTTGAAAAGAGTAGGGATATTCGGGTTTTTTTTTCCTCTTTATTGAAAGGTGGAGAGAAGAAAGCAGACCATCTAGGAATGCTGGGAACAAGGAAGGATATGCTGATGACTTCCTTGGGTCTTCTTTTGTCTTATACATACCATTCTTAAAGCTGAAGAAGCATAGAAACTCCAAGAGATACAGAAGAGAAAAAAGCCCCAACAGAGCATATTTTTCTTAGACAAAGAACCAGGAAAAAGACAACCTAGCAAGACAGAAAACCTATAGAAAGTAACTACTCTATTCCAACAAAACAGCAAGCAAAAACTGCGGCCCAACCCATGCCAGCAAAGACTGAGGAGGAAGTCCAGACTTTCATCCCCACCCGACTCCATCAGACGGTAATGAGGAACTCCAAACCACCCACAAGGGTGATGTCAAAGGGGAGTAGGAAGCTAGGACTTTCATCTCCACTGTGAGGTAATGAGGTCCGTCAACAGTTTCAGCAGAGACAACATGGGAAACCTGGATTTCTCCTCAAACCTGCCTGTAACAGGACGCTCCTTCCTCTCTCCACTGTGAGGTTGTGAGAAGTTTTGGGGACATTCAGGACTTATGCCACCACCAAGGAGTAACAAGCCTCCCTGCCACCATGGTGTTGGTGGAAGCCAGAGAAGGAGAAATAATGAGGAACGGGAGAGGGGGGGGAGAGGGAAAAAATGTACTTGAAAAATTTTATAATGAGGAACGCATGTTCCTCTCTATAGGGGAAGTACCGGTGAGGAGACAGAACTCCAGTCCTGCCCAGCAGTAAGCAGGAACCCCACCTTCAGGTGTCAACAAAAGTTAAGTAGGGAAACTGGACTTGTACACCTACCTGGCCATAACGAGGCTGCAGCCTACCTTACACTTCCAGAGAGGTGTCAGAAGAGGCCAAATAAAACAGAAGGTTTAAATGAGAGCTAGTATCCCATAACATAATGCCCAAATGGTCCAGATTTCATATGAAACTTACTCATCGTACCAAAACCAAGAACAGCAATTATGAGCCCACTTGAAAAAATTGAAAAATTAGAAAGTCTCATCAAAAAAAGTATCAACAAAAAAACAAGATAAAAAGAACCACTGGAAATTTTAGAATGCAAGAATCCATTAAAAACTTTTAACTAACTTCATGGATGGGATCAACAGCAGAATGAAAAGAATAAAATAAATAGAAATTATCAATCTAAACAACAGAAAAAATGACTGAAAAAATTAATAGAACTTTAGATTCTAATTCTACAAAATCTTTTTCAACAAGAAGGTATGGAATAGAAGAGGAGAAAATATGACCCAAGTCATTTGTGAAACCAGTGTTATCCTGACAACGAAACCAAAACAGTACCAAAAAAAAGAAGAAATCTATAGGCCAATATTCTTCATACATACAGATGCAAACAATCCCCAACAAAATATTTGTAAATGGAACTCAATGGTGTATAAAAAAGGTTATATATTATAACCAAGTGGAGCTTAACAAACCCATAGGGGAAAAAAAAAAACAGTACTATATCAATAGATACCAAAAAAAGCATTTAACCAAATTCACATTCATTCATTATAAAAACTCTCAGAACAATAGGAATAAAGAGGAATTTCCTGAACTTGATGAAGATCATCTACAAAAACAAAAACAAAAGAAAACTCAGCCCTGGCTGGTGTAGCTCAATGGATTGAGCACGGGCCTGCACATCAAACAACCGCGGTTCAATTCCCAGTCAGGGCACATGGCTGGGTTGCAGGCCAGTTCCCAGCAGGGGACACACAAGAGGCAACTATACATTGATGTTTCTCTCCCTCTCTCCTTCTCTTCCCCTCTAAAGATAAATAAATAAAATATTTTTTAAAAGTTTAAAAAAAAAGGAAAACTCAACAGCCAATGTATTAAGGGCAAAGGGCTGATGCTTTCCTCTTAAGATCAGGAACAGGCAAGGGTGCCGACTCTCACCACTCACTCCACACAGTACTGGAAGGTCTGGTCAGTGAAATAATGCAAGAACATAAAATAGAAGAATGCAGGTGAGAAAGGAAGATACAAAAGTGTCCCTATTACAGAGGACATGACTGTCTACATAGAAGTTCCCAAAGGAATTTCCAAGAAACTTTCTAGAACTAATAAGTAAATTCAGTTAAGTTTACAGGATACGAGATAAACATAGAAATATCTATTATATTTCTACATACTAGCTATAAGTACATGTGGACACTGAAATTTAAAATATATCACTAACAGTCCTGGCTGGTGTGGCTCAGTGGATTGAGTGCTGGCCTGCAAACCAAAGAGTCTCTAGTTCAATTCCCAGTCAGGGCACAGGCCTGGGTTGCGGGCCAGGTCCTCAGTAGGGGACACGTGAGAGGCAACCACACATTGATGTTTCTCTCCCTCTCTCTCTTCCTTCCTTCCCCTCCATCTAGAAATAAATAAATAAAATCTTTAAAATATATATACCACTAACAATTGTGCCCCAAGAAATAAAATAATTAAGTGTAAATCTAACAAAATCTGTATACTGAAAACTACAAAACAGTAACAAAATAAATCAGAGATGAAAATGAAAGGAGAGTCACAGCACGTTCATGGATCAGAAGACAACATAGTAAAGCTGTCAATACTCTTCCAAACTGACATACAGGTTTAACACAAATTCTATCAAAATCCCAGCAAGACTTTTTTGTAGATATACACAAGATTACTCTAAAGTTATGGAAAGATAAGGGAACTGGAAGAGCCAAAACACGTAATTCACCAATTGCATTCCTGGGCATTTATCTCAGAGAAATGAAGACGTATGTTCACCAAAAAGTAAAACTGTATATGCATATTTATAACAGCTTTATTTATAATAGTTCATAACTGAAAACAATCCAGATATCACTCGATGGGTGAATAGTTAAACAAACTAGGGCGCAGCCACACCACGAAATACCTGAGGCGCAATAAAAAGACAGACTACGGTACATGCAACTATCTGGATAAGTCTCCAAAGGATTATGTTGAGTGGGAAAAAAATTTTTCAAAGTGGTTCCATTTATATAGCATTCCTGAAATTACAAAATTATAAAAGTAGGGAACAATCTCACAGTTGCCAGAGGCTGAGCAGGGAGGGCAGGAGGAAAGCTGGTGTGACTATAAAAGGGCAACATAACTGGTCCTTGTGACACTGGAAATGTTCTATATCTGGACTGTGTTCATGGTAAATCCTGTTATGATACTGAAGTATAGGTTTTCAAGACGTTGCCACTGGAGAAATCTGCATAAAGGGCACACAGGATCTTTCTGTATTTCTTACAACTACATGTGAATCTAGAATTATCTCAAAATAAAAGATTAACTTTTTAGAAAAAGGAAAAGAGTAAAATGACCAATGCAGTTTCAGGATGACTGTTATCTTGTGCAGAGAGTCACGGATAGAGAAAGTGAAGACTATAGAGTTAGTTGCAGGACATTGTCAAGGTCTCAGTCTTTTTGGTGGTGATTTGCAGGGAGTTACCACATGATTAATAACAGCTAGATAAGTAATTAAAAGCAAAAGCTAAAAAACAAAATATGGTAGTTCTAAATTCTGTCTCAGGGTCTTATATTCTCAATAAAATATGGTGGCTGGACAACGCTATGAGTTTCCCAAAGTATTTTATTATCCTCTCAGACACAGAGAAAGGCTACATTCCCTGGACCTCCTTACCTCTAGGTGTGACTGTGAGACTGAATTCTGGTTGATGGTGCTGGCCAAAAATAAAGTACAGCACTTTCAGGACTGGCCATCGAACATCCTTCACAATCTGCCACCATCCTTCTTCCCCATCCCCGTGGCTAAAAAGGTGACAGAGTTGTACAATGTAAGAAGCCTAGATAAATGTGCGTACTGCTTAGAGGAGAACCATTGGGACTGCCTACTGACCAGAAACACATGCATCGAACACCGCAGGAGCTAGAAAGGAGCCTTCACTGGATTAAGCCACTGCAATGTGTGTGTTTGTTCATTACAACAACACAGTCTGGCCTACTTGGACGCTTACAGATGCTTAATAAGACTCCCTCCACCAAAAAACAATGATGGAAACTTACAGTAGGGAAAACTAGAACTGGAAATTAATTGTCAAAACCTGGGAGAAATGATCACTATTTGCAAATCCCTTAGAGTTGGATTGTGAAATATAATTGGTGACCCATGAATGTGTTGGCACTGAATTGCAGAAAACCTGATGACCGAAAAGAAGGTGGAAAGATGCTTTGCCCCTCCCTACTGTCTGCTCTGGCTCAGAAGTGCAAAGACGCTGCCAACCAAAGAAATGGAGCAGCCACTGTATTTTCGAGGAGGTCTGTTCTCTCCTCTCCCACCTCCATCCCACCCTTACCGGATTTAAATAAAAGAATAGTAATAGATATTTGAAACTCCTTTTATGAGCTTCCCAAATCCTTCTTCCTACTTTATTCCCCTGTTCTGAATATAGTGTCTATTGTTTTTCTCCATATGTTTATAGTTTTACTACATGTGTATTCGTTCCAAAGTAGTATAGAATAGTGTGGGGTGTTTTAGATTTACCTAAATACTAGCCTATCCTATGAATCCTCTCCAATCTATTTTTTATTTAACACTGCTTTCTTTATTTATTACACTGATACCTACAGTAGCTTATTCATATTAACTGCTGTGTTTATTCAATATACCACAATTTTACCCATTCCTCTCCCCCTGAATCTTTATTTTGCTCCAGGTATTTTGAGTAGGGGCTCTGTCACATGTGACAGAAGTTTTTCTATCTGTTTCTGCCATTTGAAAACCCAATGGAAACAGAGTGTGTATAAGCCAAGAGGGGTTGGTATGTAAGTCCTTCCTCGGGAAGACAGGCACTGCGGACCATAGCTGGGCTGACTCCCATCAGATCCAGCGGCTTGAATGAGTAACAAGCATCAGATAAAGCCAACAGCATACTACTTGGAGTGTGCTCTTTAATGGCAAAAACTCCCTCTAAGACAAGGCAGAGACCTCAATTTTTTACTATTTATGTTACCATATTATAGTTTTTCTCCTTTCATCTCTTTGTCAGGGAAAAGACTGTGGCAGTAATCTGTGTGGTCTGGCCACACTTTTTGCATGCAGTCCTATGTCCAATTTTGTCCCTCATTTCATCACAACTCCTTCTGTCCAGGCCTAATTTAGGTCCAGGAATATCGCAGGGTTATCCTCCCCCTCTCTGGCTACTTCCTGTACACACAGAACATGTATGATTCCACAATTTTTATTTACTTCACGCACGCAAGAATACAATCAATTATTTATGGGGAAATGAAAGATACATGCATAAACCTCACACATTTGTGAACTTAAGTGACCCTTCTCTCTTTTCTTCTTCTTTTAGCAGAATCCTTTTTCTGGTATTACGGTAGTGATTTCTGTTGTTTGAACATATGTGCAAGGAATTACATCAAATGTCACTGGCCAAATCATTGTGCACTGCCTCTTGACTTAATGCCTCACACAATTATGTAAATCCCAAACCCCAGGGTTCAGCACTGAGCCAAAAACATGCCACATCTACATGACACAAAAGAGCTTGACCTTGAAATGCATCATACCAAATGGAACCCCATTCCTTGCCAAAAACTTGGCAGACATCTGTCACAACTTTTATCTACCTTCAAGCAACAGCATCAGCCATTTATACTGGTTTCTAACATTCACGGTCCAGCCCAAGTGTCTCCTCCTTCATCGTCTACAGATCTTCCGGATGCATTAAATAGGTTCTCTCCTCAAGCCCAGCAAACCTCACCTTCTTTCCATTATGAGTTTCCTGGTTTACCCTACAATAATTACTTTTTGTTCCTAGTAAGAAACTCCTTTAAAATATATGAAATGGACATGCATCTTTCAGGGCTATTTCTTAACTTAGTCTCCTGATCTGTTAGTATCACATGGTTCTAATTACTTTAGCTTTATATTGTTTGAGTTTTTAAGTAATATTTGCACATGAATCCTTCTTAATTTAAAAGGGTACAGAGTGAAAAGTACATTTTCTTCCCACACCAACCCCCATCTCAAACTCTCCTTCCCCAGAGACAACTACTGAAAACCGTTTGTTGTGTTTTCCAAGACGAGCTCTTCTCTTTGCCAAGAGAGATGGATATCCATTTTATGGAGAAATAGCAACTCAGTGGGGTTGAAATTGAGATACCTGTACTTTTATTCAAGCATCACAGTTCAACAGAGTTCTGAAATCTCCTCTTCCTCCTGGCACAGAGTCTGTAACTTTCTCACTACTTGCAGTTAAAACGCATTTTATTTTGTTTAAAATCCCCACCTTACGTCTAATTTAAACTTCGTCTTCTCTCTTCTCCCCAGTGTAGACCTAGCATCGCCCGAAGGGACTTGGAGTTGAGAAGAGGCTCATTGGGTGAATAAAGAGGGAAAGGGCCTGGCTCCTTTTCTGGGTCAGGCATTTTGGATTAAGAGTGGAGAGCAGGACAAACAGGAGAAGCAGAGACCCTCTTGCATTACTGACAACCTATGGGTGTTCGGGTGTATCCCCGGTCTTGCTCGGGCTCAGTCGAGTTCCACCTGCTGCTGGGGCGGTCCCCTGGTGTGTGGGATGGCCTTCAGCCCCACCATGGCTTCCTCCACTGTTGAGAGCCACCTCAGAAAATGGCAGCTGTGCCTCCCTTCAGCTCCGCTAAACAACGAGGTCCCTGTTATGGTTTGAATTCCACCCCCCAAATTCATATACTGAAGCCCAAAACACCAGTACCTGAGAATGTGACTATTTGAAGACAGAGTCTTTAAAGAGACGGTCAAGATAAAACTGTTCATGTGGGCCCTAATTCAATGTGACTATTGTCCCTTTAAAAAGAGGACATTCCTACACACAGAGAGACAACAGGGCTGCACACAGGCAGAGGGAAGGCCACGTGAGGACACAGGCAGAAGGCAGCCGTCGGCAAGCCAAGGAGAGAGGCCTCAGACAAAATCAAGCTTACCAACACCCTTGACCTTCATTTTCTGAACTTCACAGCTATGAGAACACAAGTTTCTGTTGTTTAAGTCTGCCAGGTTGTAGTACTTTGTTATGGGAGCTCTAGTAAACTAACACAGTCCCTAAAGCCTATACACACACGCGGACCAGAGGCTGCCTACACCCCCAACTCTCTCCCTCATTATCTTTTACACCAAGACAGATACAGTATCTTGCGCATTCATCTCCCATTTTTCCAAAGGACACAGGGAGCTGCAGACAGGGCTGCCCCTTTCTTTTCCCATGCAAACTGCCCCCACCCTGTCTCACTTCTCAGCAACAGATGACCCCTGCAGGCCTCCCACTTTCAGAAATCCTGAGATAAGCAGTCTCTGGGTTCAGGTTACCTCCAAAGCCCTGGAGCACCAGTTAAGCTTCCCAAGAAGTAAACTTCACTCCAGGAGTAATAGCACAGCGAGTCTCCAGGTACAAATCCATTCAGCCAGGAGAGGAAATACCAGTCTGCCCTGCTACTTACAGGAGCCCCATTCTGAAGGGTGAGTCTTCTGGAACCCTTCACTATCTTCTGGGACACTGAGCCTTAATCACGGGACTTCTTCCATAACCTTTTTATAGAAGCATATTGGGGCAGAGGATGGTTGAGGACACAGCACCCATTCAGCCCCTCTAGGTAAGCCCAGGGGAAGTGCCTGACCTTAATTGTTGGCACTTCTCTTTAGCACATGGAAGCAGAACACCTCTGTCCTTGACTTTGAAACTTATTTATCAATTTGGGGGTGACAGGAAAAGTAGTAACTCTATACATGTATATACTTCAAGTTTTTACTCAGGGGTACAAAGAAAATTAGGTTCTGACTGTAACTGATGTAGTCTTCAATATTTGCCCCCATTTTCTAGGAGGTAATGGAATATGATGCAGACTCTAACCAGTGGTGTCCATGTGTTGTGGATGCAATGAACAAATTTACATGGACTGCAGAAGTCCTGTGGAAAGAAAGGGACGGCATAGCCACTCTCTGAGAGAGGGCCCCAACCCTTGCCTGGACAGGCTTTTATTTCTTTCTAATAGCATGCATCAAAGAAGGTTCTCATTCATTATGCTCAGGTTTGCTTTAGGTAATTATCTTTTAAGATAACAAAGGAAAGGATGTTACTGATTACTTCTTACAGATTAACAAAGAAAAAAATGTTGCAAATGCAAGGGAATGATAAAAAATGATTGATCTGGTTACACTCCGTCCTTGGGAGAATTAGCACAGACTTTAGGAAGTTACTTTAAAGATATACAGTAAACATTTTCTGCTTCAATTCAGGGTGAGGGAGTTTTAGCAAAGGCAACCTCAAAGCAGCCTAGGTACAATGCAGGCCTGGTTTCCCATGGGAAAGCTGATCTGCGGGCCTGTCTTCTGTGTGCTACCTCACGCCTGCTGGTTTTCCGAATCAGCGCTGGGCTACATTTGCCACTGCCACACAGATCAGTTCCCTATAGGAATACAAATCAATTTTTATTCCTATCTCATTTGAGACTTTGGCAATCCCTTAAATAGCACTTTCAGGTAATGCATAATCTTTTAGGATAACTGTGCAGTCTTTATAACAGCTCAGTTTATTATTGCTATAACAAACAATGTTCAGGGACTACCAATTTATGTTGCTTTGTGCTCTCATGTGTAAGTATGTCACAAAATAAATGTTTAGAATGGACTTGCTGAATCAAATTCCAATCAATAAATTCAAAACTATCCAATAAATATTTTGGAAATATATTTATAAAGAAATATTTATTGGACAGCTTGCCAGTCACTGTCAATAATGAAGCAAAAATATATATTGCTACTTTTGATGAGCTTCCATTCTCATGGAAAGCAACAGATAAAGCCTCCATAAATAAGTCAGTCAGAGTGTGTTAGAAGATATTAATAGTTATAGAAATAAGCAGAGAGGAGTAAAAGGGAAGGGGATCAAGAGGTTGCAACTGTAAATCAAGTGGTCAGTGAAGGCTCCATGGAGAGGGTAATGTTTCATCTAAGACCTAAAGGAGGTGAGGCATTGGACCCCGCGGACACCTAGGGAAAACTATTCCAGGCAAGGAAGCATCTCATGCAAATGCTCTGGAGTTGAAAGGTCACTGAGACATTCAGGGAAAGCAAGTAGGCCAATGCAGCTGCAGCCAAGGCAGCAAGAGGACAAAATAAGACCAAAGCGACACTTAGGCCGAGTTACGTAGGGCCCTGTAGCTCATGATGGGAATTTTGGCTTTTGCTCTTAATGAAAGGGGAAGCCAATGGAGGGATCTGAAAAGATCATGTGACATGATCTGTCTTTTGCTTTAAAATACTTTGAATGTGTGCTGAGAATAGATTTGGGGGGTCAAGAGTGGAGCAGGAAGACCATAAAGGAGGTGAGAAATGGGGTGACTCAGAACTGAGTGGCAGTAGTAAAGGTGCTGAAATGTAGCCAGGGTCTCGCTGTATTTTGAATGCATGTGACAGAGGTTACCAAACTGCCCTCCAGAGGGGCCACATGGGTATATTCCCACCAACAGAGGAGACCTCCTGTTCCCCCAGACTCCAGCGGAGGCAGCACATCGTCAAGCTCTTGAGGCTTTGCACACTGGTCGGTAAAAAAAAATAAAATAAAAATACAGAAATCACATAGCCCTCAGTAGCAATTCCCCATTTCTGTCCTTACCAGGTGAATGGGGTCCACCAGAAGGCAAGCTGGCACTTCAGCTGTGGGTCAGAAGAAAACAGTAGAAATTTGGAATTGGAGGGGACTGGGGCTAAGGGAATTGATTCAGATTAGGGCTGGTCCTCAAGGGGGTCTTGTGAGGCACCAAACGACAGTGCCCAGAGGAGATCTGATTGAATGGCACAGTGGAGGAGGGGGATATCCACTGTCAGACGGTGGATGGCCAAAGCAGTTTAAAACAGGACTTCAGACAGCCACACAGGTTTTGGAAAAAGAGAACAACTCAGGAGTGGAAGAAGAGTAGAGTGGTTAATAGTAGGAATCTTGACACCACATTGCCTGGGCTCAAACCCTGATTCTGCCTGTAACAGGCTGTGTCACCACAGGCAAATTCCTTATCCTCTTTGGGCCTTAGTTTCCTTGTCCTTAAAAAAAGGACCAACAGCACAGACTCATAGAGCTAGCACCCACCAAGAACTTAGAACAGCACCTGGCATAAAGGACTAAGGAGGGAACCCAGCAAGAAGCTATTAGGCGCAGGAGAAAGCAAGTGAAAACAAGGGGAACTGAGGAATGCAAACACTCCAGGTGTTTGTTTGTTCGTTTGCATGCTTTGGAATGATCAGCAAGTTAAGAGAAAAATCCTTAGTTTCAACACAGCAGAATATGACCAATTCATTTCAATTCAGGCAGAGGCCTGGGACCAAAGGAGCAAAAATAAACCTTTTAAATATTAACTCAGCATCAGGGTCACTGCTTTCCTAGATGGCACATTTTGCAAACTTGGGGGTCGGAGGGGAAGCACCTTCCCCCAAACATTTCCAAGTAATTTGCTAGGAAATTATTGTGATAAATACACACACGTACAATGGCTGTGATGTGAGGGGAGTCCCAGCATCGTTCTGTATCCATTCTGCAAACCCTACGCACCAGCCTCCCGGCTCCGGCATGCAAGCCTGCTTTCTTGTCTTTACGCAACACACTGTATATTCTTCATCGCGAAAGGCTTTAAACAAAGGAGAAGGGCATAAACCACACTAATCCTTCCTCCTGTTGTGGTAGATTGGAATATTTGAATCCTTATCAGATTTTAAAATAAATTTCTGAAATCCATTTCACATGAGATGTGACTGCTTCGAAATGGAATTTGAAAAAAGGAACTTAGTTCAAAAAGTTCAAGTTGTTTAAAAGTAAAGAATGTTGAATGTGATCTAATATTGAAAAGGCTGCATTAGTAACTCCTTAATCTTGAAATAAACTTCTGAAGAGGTTTAATTTAACAACACCTGAAAGGCTTTAAAAAGCATTTCAACAGCAATGGAGGGCCACAGAAATATACGACAGGGCTTGAAGCAATTTCACTGAAACAAACACAAACTAAATTTCTCCTTTGAGTAGGGTATTTCTGTCCTCCCCCCAAATTATTTTCCTTTCATCAGAAAATAGAAAACCCCTTTGTTTCACGGATCCAGCTGAGCACCCATGGGCATTCATTCTGGTTTGGTCGCGGCTAAAAGCAGAGAAGCGCCGTGGACCTGTTTCAAGTCCATACTGCCTAGTCGTCATGAATTCATCACTCTACTGTCACAAATGTCCTCCTACAGTGCTTTTCATTGCCTAGTGGTGTCAAAAGAAAGGAGCCTGTATTGTTTATAAAATGGCTGTGAAACAGATATTTGATTCTTTTATTCCCTCTGAATCCGTTATAAGCAATGGAAGCAAAGGAAAGAGGAAGAAAAAAAGAAGAGGGCCGTCACTTCAGTGGTATCACACAGGGTGAGAAGGAGAACGGGAGAAAGAGAAGAAGCAAGTCGAGGCGGAAAAGAAGAAAGATGGAGGAGAAGGAGGAGGAGGAAAACCTCAGCGCTCCAGCCACGTGCAGACGTCACTGGACAACCTGCCCGTGCGGCTCCAGGGTTCCAGACCACTGTGGCAAAGCAGCAAGGCTCCTGTGAGGTCCTGGCCTCCGGGCGGCCAGGCAGAGCGGTTTCTTGGTCGGAGGCTCCTCTTCAGCACCCGCCGAATCACCACAGGGGCAGTCTGCACTCCCCCACCTGCTCTGGAAGCAGCCTCTGGATCCCGAACACAATTCTGCCTTAGATTCTTTTGATAGAAGAGCAACAGAACAAAAAATTGCTGTGGCAATCAGAACTGTTAAGGGCATGTTAAGTGGTCAGAGTTTAATTGAGTTAATCAGGAAACATCAGTACATTATCTCTTCCTGGCTCCTTCACACAGATGAACTCTTAATGGTGTGTCCTTGAGACTTGGCTCCTTCTCACCTAGAGTCCGTCTCC
Organism: Artibeus jamaicensis; assembly: GCF_021234435.1. Classification (NCBI taxonomy): domain Eukaryota; kingdom Metazoa; phylum Chordata; class Mammalia; order Chiroptera; family Phyllostomidae; genus Artibeus; species Artibeus jamaicensis. The sequence continues at coordinate 13,783,661 of NW_026521844.1, read as the reverse complement.
CAGACAGGACTGCAGGGTTCCAGGAGTGACTTCCACATGGATGAAGTAGGGAGGAAGGTGTGCCAGACATTTACAAACACTGTCTCATTTCATTCCAAAAAAAACCCCAAAAAACCCTGCCACATACCTCCCAACCTCATCATTTGGCAAATGAAACAGAAGTTCAATGGCTTTCCTAAGGTCACTCAGGAAAATGTGAGGTTAGAATTAGAACCCATGTCTAATCTTCTTAGACTCTTTGCCCCTCTTCATCCTTCCCTACCCCACTCCCTCCCCCACCCCTGCCACTGTTTACTCCCATAATGCAATGTGACCAATTCTCTTCTCAAATGGAGGGTTGACAGCTTGGCTTATTTATTAAGAGCTGGATCTTGGCATTTTTTCTGAGCTCCAATCTGCTGAACGAATCTTCTGAGGCTGGCTTGTGCAATCTCTTGAAATTATTATAGAAAATTAAAGTGCAGTGATTAAGTCACTGTGCGCCTAGTGAGCCACTGAGTCAATGCCAGGAGCAGGACCAGCACTGACTCTACTGCCGTGCATTGGTGCTGTCAAGATCATACAAGGAGAGACTCGTGTCCTGGATGTGGGGAAATGATTCCCCAGCTTTCCTGGGGACACACACAGGCGAGTGGTGACGTCTGGAGTGCTGATGAGGGGCAGCATCCCTACCTGTCACATTCGACTCCAGCGTTCACTGTTTCTTTTCAGAAGAGCAGTACTAGTCATCAAAACCTGTAGCAAAAAACAGATGTTAGAATGAACAGGAAGTAGACTCCCAGCACTTTTCCAGGTTGATCCCTGCATCTCATCCCAGGACTTCCTGGCCCCCTCATCCTCAGGCACTTACAGAGCCCTCCGTAGCAGTATCAGATCTAAAGAACTCTTCAAATCACACCACCACCACCCTCAATTCCTCGTAACCTATTTTCTTTTTTTTTAGCCTATTTTCCAACATGGCGCCTTGGTCAGAGTCAACCCAGTGTATATACAGCAGCCCCACTCCACACGCCCTCCAGGGGGACTCTCCCGCTGCCAGCTCCGGCCCAGTAGTCATGCCACTCTGCCTCCGCCCGACCGTGCCCCCCTTTCCCAGTTCCTTTAAGCCAGGGGTTGCAGTCATAACTGTCTTCAAGGGCCTGAAAGGTAAGAGAAGTGTGTGAATGTGAAGTGCTACATACACAATGACAGGGAAAGTGCACACCCCACCTAAACAAATACAAAATTTTAATTTTTATAGCAGTCTATAGCAGCCTGTAGCAGCCTGTAGCAGTCTGTAGCAGTCTGTAGCAGTCTATAGCAGTACTCCTAATCAGACAAAGTGTGCAACCTGTCCCAGGCAGATACCAGTTTTCAACCCCTGTCTCAATTCTAATCTGCAGACATTACTTTCTTAAAATTATGACAGTCAAATTTATTTCCCTGTTATTTTCTTTACTAATACTCCTTCCTTTATAGCCCCTTAATTACATGTAGAATTTGTACTGTGTCATCTAGCTTTTCTATTGTATACACACTGAGGTCAAAAAAAAATTATCTCTGTTTTACATCTCAACTTTATACAGCCTCTGCCTCAAATTTGGTTAACCAGAAACTCCAAGAATATATAGCATATAGTGTACAAGTCTTATACAAGAACCCTTGTTTGGTGCAAGTCCTATTCCTAAGTATGTAGGTTTGAGTCATTGGCATCTCCAGAACCACCTAACAATGGGCCAGGAGTTAAATTTTTGCATTCTCATAGTTCAAAGGAGAGAAAAACATTCTATTGTTAATTTTCACTAAGACAAGTAAACCACATGGCTTTCTGAATGACAGAGTCACTGTGACACCCAGCCAGGTATGCCTGGACCATTTCTCACTTGTCTCCCAAAAAGCGGTCAACACAGAAGTTAACATCTGTTGCCCTCTAGTGGTCAGAAGGGATATACCAGACAGTGTGGTCCAGAGCCCTGAGCTCCCTCAAGCCCTTAACTCACAGAAAAATCACCCCTTCTTCTGTAGTGCTGAGTTGGAGTGATTATTATAAAAACTGGAAAAGCTATAGAATAATCAACCTACAGTTTTCTATTGTAGAAAGCAAAGTTTGTGTTGAAGTAAAATAAGTAGGAGTCAATGATTCGTTGGTGAGATATAAAGCAATTGGTGAGGCTGGGAGGTCTTCTATCATGCAACAAACACGTCATTTTTAAAAAGTAGCATTTAGCGGTGTTTTTCTATAATATAAAGTATATAAACTTTATTGCACAAGTTTTCATTCTGCAAGTTTGTGTTCATCTTAAGAAGTATAGATAAGCAAGAAGATAAAAGTGAAATCATCCAGAAACCACCCTCCATTAAAGGAATACCACTGGCAATACTGTGGAGATGTCATCCTAGACACTATTAAATGCACGTGCAAACAAAGGATTTTGTCTTAACAAATAGAGGATCACATGTGCATCCAGTTTCACAAGCTGCTACTTTACCGGGGTAGCCTGAGGTAAAGGCTACCTGTCCTGACAGGGTGCATGTTTTCTGAGTCGATCCTCACCTGGGTGTCTCGGTCACTCAGAGTGCGGACTTGTGACTGTGGGGACAGGCGATGTTCCTTGCATTTCTTGTCTGGAGCTCTCTGTCATCCAACTTTTCCAGCTGGCTTAAGCAAGTGACCAATCATAGTATGTCATTTTATTTTTCCATGCAGTCTGTAACTGTATTCACCATAGTGAGTTGTTTAATTGTTTAAGATCCACAATTGTAGTGGATTTAAACCTTATGAATATGGCATTCTACCCCTACTCTAATAAACATTTTTAATTGTATCTATATGGAATATTTTCTTCTAAAATTATGGGATATTTAACTCTCTTGAGAGAAAATTTCAAATGTAACCAATGTGCACATCTCTAAGAAATAAAACACGAGCATCATCTCTCCAGGCATATGTGTAGCTTGTCCCATGTTATAAACACAATAAGGAAAAGAACATCTACTTAAGAGAAAGCCCTGATGGTAGGAATGAAAGACAGCAGGACCAGATTTAATGTTACAGCAAAACTAAAAACTCCAGGATGGTAGTTAAGTGAGCGTGATAGGAATGTATTGTTTCCTTATAATGATTTTAAATGGAAATTACAATTCAATCACAAATAAAAGTAAATTGTAGACAGTGAGGCGAACAAATCTGTTTCACTTGGATTCACGGTGATTATCAAATTAGCAGCTACTCATTCACCACTCACCATTTTCAGTCTTCTTGGTCTCTAACAGCCCTGAACTGCGGTTTCATGGTGATTGCAATGGTGGCAGCTCATCAGGGTTGTATTTTAGCTGTGCTTTTATCTTCCCTGTTTTTCCTTTTCATTGCTTGGCAAGGCAAAAGAAAAAAAAAAAGAAGAACATTAGAGGAGTGAGAATGTGTGCCTGAACCTGTTTTAAAAACTGCAACACCAGCTGAAGGCCTAACATCTGGCCCCCAGTTGCCTCCTGACCCCTCTCCCAGTGTTCTCCTCACCAACGCCACTCCAGGACACTAGTCTCCCTGGTGCTTCTCCACACCAAGCACACTCCTGCCTCAAGGCCTTCGTGTCTGCTTTTCCCTCTGCTACAGCACCCTTCCCACCTGCACCTGCAAAGGTTACAGCTCTACTTCATTAGTGTCTGACTTCAGCTGTTCTTCCTTGGAGAGGTTGGTTTTCCCCAACTGACCTTTTGAAAGAGCACTTTTTGTCACTCTCTCCTACCTCACTGTGCTTTGTTCTTTCTCCCCAAACATCTCTCACTACCTGACCTAACTCGTGTTGCTTTATTGAATGAACCCAATATGACTCGGGGAATTCTTGTGGAGGAGATCCAGCTTGGGTCTGGGAGTACCTATGTTGAAAAGCTCACCGGGAAATTCCAATGCACACCCTAGTTAAGACTCGCTGGTTTAATGGATAGTATAGCTTTTTGGAGTCAGATTACCTGGATTAAAATTCCAGCGTGGCATTGCAGCTGTTGACCTAGTCAGAAACTTGGGAGCAAAAACACCCATCTCCCAAGGTTGTGCAGAAGGTAACTCCAAATAGAGGACTTGAGACAACCTCCGAAACTGGAAAGTGCAATATGCATCCTACTTATTATTGCCCCATTTCTTCTCTGAAGATAAACTCCTTATATTTTAAAGAAAGACAATATTTAAGTAACAATGAAATCTATTTTTAATTAGAACCACAATCTGAGTCATATTGTTGCTTTCTTCTAAATTGTACATCCATTTTTATGCCTTTATCTCCTGCTTTCAGCAGTGCAAAAGAGAAACAAATAGCATTTGCCAATATTTGCATTAAATAATTCCATATTCTTAACTCAAAATTGCTAACAGCAATTTTGCCTGCATTGCCTCAGAGTGGTGTCGGTGAAGCGGTGCCCCCCCTCGCCCCGCCCCCTCTCCCCATTTGAGGGTCCCTGCAGGTCCTCGTCCTTGGTCCTGCTCTCTCTCTGTGACTTGGGGGCGTGGATGATGGACAGGGGGAGCTGATGAAAGCGCTGCCGGAAACACCGGAGACAGCACTTCAGGAAGCATTCGCTCTAATCACAGGAGAATCTCGGAAGGCGCTGGGTCCCGCGCCCTGAAAGGCAATCGGTGTATTGAGGAGACTCGGACTCAGGCAGCCGCCTGCACCAAGGAGGAGGTCTCAGAATGAAAGTGGCTCTGTGATGGGAATTAGTCCTCCACAGAACTGATGTATGGTCGCCTTTGTGATGGAGATCGCCAGGAAAGGACGTAAGAACACACAGGTGGGGACGTTCTGTTACTCATGTTTAGGTAACCAAGGACATAAATATTTTGTAGATGTCTTCTATTAAAACACCTTTAGCCAGGTTTAGTTGGATCAAGAGTGACACCTAGTGGACAAGCTTTGCGAAACTCCATTTCTGTTCACCGGAAAATCACTGTGAACATTCCTCAGGATAGCCATGCTGATGACAATTAAGGAGAGTTAATAGACTTGAGAGCCAGCACATGCTTAAAATAAGTTTAATTACCAAGAACTACTAATCCTGCAGGCCCCCAAGGAGGTATCACTCCCATCTTCGAGGTTCCCAAACCTGGCTGCCCCAGGGTCAGCAGGAAAGCTTCATGAAAAGGCTCTCAGCCCAGGCCCCATCCTAGGTCTCCTGACCTAAAATCTCTCAGCAGGGACCAGGAATCTGCTTTCTACAAGCTTGCAGCCAGCCCCGCATGTTTTCAGTGCAATGTCTGAAGGCCTGCTCTTTCAGAAAGTTCTGATGAAGCAACTTCTGCCGTTTCCAGCCTAGAGTCACGTGTCTCCCTCGGCGTGGGTTTTGTCGTATCCTACACTGCAGTTTACTTAAGATACAGATATCGATTGCCTTGCATTTCTGCATAAAGTTTTTTAAAAAATTACATCTCGACTATGAAATCATGGCTTTGATATAGCTTTCCTAATACTCAATACAATAAGTATATAGCATGAAATACTGTTTTTAAATGCTTTTCCCTGTAACTATAAGCATAGTTTGTGTACCAACGACAGATGCCTACGATACCTGAGAAAACACTGGCTGAATGAAATGACCTTTGACCCTACCTTTCCTTCCAAAGATAGCCCTAAGGGAAGCTGTGAACAGGAGAGTTTTGTATTGAGGATCTCAGTTCTTGGCATTTGACTAAGAATCTGTGAGCAGGCCATTTCCTGATTGGAAGGTCAAAACCAGTGGCTACTACCTCTGGAAACCCTCCCTGCTGAGCAGCCTGGCCTCAAACAATTGGCTCAATTCTCAAAACTTGGGGTGTCCATTCTTTACCCATCCCATCTTTGATTTAATCAATAATGGAGTAAGTCACTATAGGAGACCCTTCTGTGTGGCATGGGCCACACAGGATCAGGCCTGCAATATGCCTAGGCCAGTTTGAGTCTTGCTTTTGCTAAAATCGCCCTCACCTCGATTTGTGGCAAACATTTACTGCAAAATAACTTCCTAAAATCCATGCTAAACCTTCCAAGGACAAGTGTAACTGGCCCAACCACTTTTCCCTTTTCATTTGCAAATACCCTTCTTCTGTGATGTGATTAGCGGCATTGGCTCCTTTGTTTTCTGTAAAAGGTAACCACCTGAAGCAACCTGTGCCTAGTGAATGAGGACCACAGTGTAATGTACCTAGAAACCCAGTAAAGGCTGGTCACTGCAAGGGCCGAAGCTTTTGCTTCCCTTGAGAGAAAAAGTCATGCCCACCCTTCTCCTCCACAGGACTCGGTAGTCTGTGTGAATGTCTCTCCCCCATCCACAATGTCGAGGAGTCCGAATCAAGTCACTGTGGTGGGGGTAACTCTAATGTGAAACCTGGAGTAACACCATCAGGCCACTTCCCTTTCGAACAACATTTCTTCCAATTGGGAACCCCCACTACCCTCTTCCACCCCCTTGTAGTCATTGACAGAGGATGAAAAAGCCACTCAGCCCATTAAAATACTCTCAGCGGTACAGAGCACAGCCAAAAAGCGACACCTGGACTCCACAATTCCAGGCAATGCCAGCCCCAGGGCTATGCTAAACTCCCACAACAACACCTGCCTGGACCTCTGCAGAAGGCCCTGCTTTCTTCTTGCATTTTTTCTTCTTATTCTGTTTTCCCTTTTATTCATTAAAAATAATGTACTTTTTTAGTTTTGAAAGTATATATTCATTATAAGAAAAACCAGAAAGTAAAAATAAGTAATATATGTAAACATTTTTAAAGGTCCAAATACAACAGTGGAGAGACACCACTTTTAGCACTTCAGGATGATACAGGGTGCAGCCAAAGGGGGCCCCCCCAGAAAAAGATTTGGAATGGTGTCCAGAATTCAAAGTGTATAGGAATATTGGAGAGACATATAAGATGTCCTCACCCCCCCCCCCCCAGGGGGAAGGGATGAATGGAGCAGGGCCATTGAGAGCTATTTTGCATAGCAACAGTTTTGGAGCTAACCTCTGGAGGGATGGTTATTTAACATATCTATAACCTTTAACTGGTTTCATAGATATGTTAAATAGCAGTGGCCAAGTTTGGAGCCAGGCAGAAAGGAAGAAGAGAGAAGGTTGTGGCGGGGACTCAAGAAGGGAGAAGGTAGTAGCTGGGACTCAAGATGGGAACTAGGAGCTGCGCTCCTGAGTGAGGAGGGCTTGGACTCAGGATGTAACTAAGGGCTGCGCCCCTGAGTGGAAGGGCCGCTGTGTGGGAGCTTGGAAAAGACTGGCTCCAGGACATGAAGGGTCCCTGCTTGGGCAGATGAGAGAGAGCCACGCGGTTTCAGCAGAGTGAGGACCCCCGGTTGGTGAGGTGAAAGAGGGAGCCACGTGGTTTTGGCAGAGTGTGGAACCCCTCTTTCCCAGGTGAAAGGGAAAACCACGCAGCTTTGCCAGAATGGAGATCCCTGCAGCCAGGTGAAGAAGACAGCCACATACTTTTGGCGGAGTGCGGACTCCTGCAGCTTTGGTAGAAGAGGCCCACGCGGCTTTGGGGTGCCCCCTTTGGCCGCGGGGCCTGAAAAGCAACAGAGACTTTGACTGGAACTGGGTACAAAGGACTCTTGCCAGTGGACCATGAGAGGGTACCACAGTACTTTGGATTAACTCGAGATCCTGCACAGTGACACAGCTGACGGTGCCAGCGGCCTGCAACACAGACGTGTGCTCTTTTCCTGATTTACGGTACCCGGAATTGGGACAGCGGGGGAAGGGAGCATTGTGTGGGTGTAGGTGTACAACCTAAAGAACTTTGATATTTTAGTGGTGGCATTAGGCCTGAATAGCATTAAATAAACATTTTGTTTCCTTTTCACAAATCTCTGGCTTTAAGAGATGTGTTTCCAATTGGCGGCGGACAGAAGGGCCCAGTAGATTTTAGTATTTTGGTTTTTGGGAGGGGCCCCTGTTGTACAGCAGTTTTGGGCATCCCTAGGTGGGCCAAATATTGTATTGCCCCTCCCTCGGACGACCACCTCTTGTTGTTCGGTAACAGTTTTTGGCGACTCCGCCGGGACGATAATTGTCCGTGGCAGACCGACCCCCTCAGGTGCGAGAGAGTGAGGCTTTGGAATTTTCCCAGTCTCTGAGCATTTCTCTGCGCTCTTGAGGGCATCGGCCGCCTAATCACGCCTGGAAAGGTGAAAAGGAAACAAAGAGGGAAGGGAGCAGAGACGTGAAAGTGTTCGGGGTTGAAAAACTTGGTTTCTGACTGCTCTTTTGCAATAATGGAGCTGGAATTGTGGGCGGTAGCAGGGGAAATACCTGGTCTTTACGCCATCTGTATTCTTTTTGCTCTGAATCTATGTTTGCTTTGTTGGAACTGTGTGAGTAGTTCTACAGAGAAGCGTGTAATGGTCCAGAAGGAGATAGGGGTCTCAGAACCCCTCCCTGATAGTAGATCACAGGAGGAGAGAGATGATGAGGAAAGAAACCTCATTAATGCTCTGAACCCAGGGAATGGGGGACCCCAGACAGCAGTGTCTCCCGTGGTGACACTGCTTTCTGGGGAGGTGAGGCCCACTGTAGCTTCTCCTGCCCTGCAGGTGGGAGAAGTCTCCACCATGGATTCGCAGCCTCTGCAAGTGAGCTCTGCTCACCCACCGCAGCAGAGGTTGCCAGGAGCCGCTTTGGCTCCCGAAAACGGAGCTGCAGAGCCCCCACCTTCACAGGTGGGTGGAGACTGCTCTCCACCTGCATTGGTGACTGCAGCCTCAGTGCACCACCCCCACTGGGTAGAGGGTGGCTTTGTGGTGTCCCCTTGCCCGCTGGTGGAAGGGGCCTTGGGGGCTTCCAGGGCTCCTGAAACCGGAGTCCTGGAACCTTCCCAGGTGGGTGGAACCAGAGTCGGGGTGCTGCCATTTTGGGTAAAATGGATGAGCCACGTGAGTGCCCCACCATGGAGGACAGAGCATGCATGGGCATCGCCATCTTGGATGACCCTGCTTGCATGGGTGCCGCCATGTTGGATGACCCCACGTGTATGGGCGCCGCCATCTTGGACCTGGATAAGGCTTCTCTTCTGATTTATGGTCTGTATGCTGCTGTGTGGGCACTGCAGCAGTCAGGTTTTCTGTGTAACTGGTTCTGATAGTAATGGCTCTGGTTTTGAAGGTCATGAACTGAGGTCCAAGAGTGACCATCTGCTTTATATGGTATTTGCAAGGTCTAAGTTTCAGAAAGGTGCAAAATGTCCCTGTGAATCTAGGGACTTTCAGTGGAAGGTACCTGTAGTGCTATGGACTTTTGGCTGCCACATACTGAGTTTAACTACTGAGTTGAAGTATAGTCCTTCCCAGTGTGGGAAAGGGACCAAGATTAAAAGAGAGTGATGATTAAATCTAGATGAGCAGAAATGTGTATAAAGGATATGAAAGTTTTAAACCTGGAGTAAGGAAAACCTCAACTACTTTTTTCTGGTTTCATGGGAAAAGCAAGTTTCTCACATGTAGTTCTGTTTCTGATCAGAAATCTGTATTGTAAGACCTAGTGAAGGTCACTGTAACCGGTTGGGGAGAATGCCTTTGCCACCTGGGACCCAGGAAGGGTCAATTGTGGCTGATGAGAGTTTCAGCCTGAGGCAAAGCAGCATGTCTCCACCATGAGACCGGGCCTGAAGGAGCATGTCTCAGTACCTGAAGACCTAGTGGTCACTGTAGCTGGTTGGGGAGAATGCCTTTGCCACCCGGGACCCAGGAAGGGTCATTTGGGGCTGACAAGCATTTCAGCCTGAGGCAAAGCGGCATGTCTCTGCCATGAGACCGGGCCTGAAGGAGCACGTCTCCATACCTGTATTGTAAGACCTAGGAAAGGTCAACTGTAACCGGTTGGGGAGAATGCCTTTGCCACCCGGGACCTAGGAAGGGTCATTTGGGGATGACGAGTGTTTCATCCCGAGGCAAAGCAGCATGTCTCTGCCAAGAGACCGGGCCTGAAGGAGCATGTCTCCAAACCTGTATCTGAAGACCTAGTCAAGGTCACTGTAGCCGGTTGGGGAGAATGCCTTTGCCACCTGGGACCCAGGAAGGGTCATTTGGGGCTGATAAGTGTTTCAGCCTGAGGCAAAGAGCATGTCTCTGCCATGAGACCGGATTAGAAGAGAGCAAGTCTCTGTCATTGGTTTTGCATCTGATCAGAAACCCTGTGTATTGTAAGACCTAGTCAAGGTCACTGTAGCCGGTTGGGGAGAATGCCTTTGCCACCTGGGACCCAGGAAGGGTCATTTGGGGCTGATGAGTGTTTCAGCCTGAGGCAAAGAGCATGTCTCTGCCATGAGACCGGATTGGAAGAGAGCAAGTCTCTGCCATTGGTTTTGCTTCTGATCAGAAACCCTGTGTACCTGAAGACCTAAGAAAGGTCACCTGTAACCGGTTGGGGAGAATGCTTTTGCCACCCGGGACCCAGGAAGGGTCATTTGGGGCTGATGAGTGTTTCAGCCTGAGGCAAAGAGCATGTCTCTGCCATGAGACCGGACTGGAAGAGAGCAAGTCTCTGCCATTGGTTCTGTTTCTGATCAGAAACTCTGTATATACCTGAAGACCTAAGAAAGGTCACCTGTAGCCGGTTGGGGAGAATGCCTTTGTCACCCGGGACCCAGGAAGGGTCAATTTGGGGCTGATAAGTGTTTCAGCCTGAGGCAAAGCAGCATGTCTCTGCCAAGAGACCGGGCCTGAAGGAGCATGTCTCTGTACCTGAAGACCTGTTTAAGGTCACTGTAAGACCTAGGAAAGGTCACCTGTAGCCGGTTGGGGAGAATGCCTTTGCCACCCGGGACCCAGGAAGGGTCATTTGGGGCTGATGAGTGTATCAGCCTGAGGCAAAGAGCATGTCTCTGCCATTGGTTTTGCTTCTGATCAGAAACCCTGTGTACCTGAAGACCTAAGAAAGGTCACCTGTAACCGGTTGGGGAGAATGCTTTTGCCACCCAGGACCCAGGGTCATTTGGGGCTGATGAGTGCTTCAGCCTGAGGCAAAGCAGCATGTCTCTGCCAAGAGACCGGGCCTGAAGGAGCATGTCTCTGTGAGGCACCAGTGGAAGCATTGGTGCGAGAGAATGTCTCTACCTGTATTGTTTCGGAACACTGTGTTTCAGATTTTGCTCTGTATCTGCTCTGAAAAGGAAATTGAGGATTCCAAGAAAGATTGAAACTTCATACTCCATAGGAAAGTGAACAAGGAAAAGGATTTTCCATTATGATTTATATTTTTCTCCCTACCTGATCACCAGAAATTGGCATTCTAAAGGAATGAGTGATGACATAAGGTTTCTTTGCATAAAACCAGTAAGACCAGTCTTTAATAGTGGTTTTGTTAACCAGGACTTTGTCTGGAATGTCACGCCTGAAGGAGGCATGTATGAGTTCTGGTCGTTACCAGAAAGCTCAGAGGAACTGGGATTGACCTGTGAAGCTAGCGAAAGCCCACAAGAAAAGCCTGGTACTTTAGTTGGTTGTGCGGTTCGTGCCAGTATTTCTAGGGAAGGAACGAAGGTTGCTTTCCTGAAAGATGGCTAAAAAGGAACCTGTAGGCACAATGGAGGCTCAAGGACTTGAGCGAAACAACTGGTACAGGCAAAGCCAGATGGCAGGTGTGTGGCTCTGCGTTTGTGCCCTGAGGGGCGGACTGAGAAGTCAATCTGAAGGTTCCCTGTGTCAGTTCCAGCAAAGTAGACTTAGGGATCATCAATGATCCAGGCTGCTCTTAATGTGTTTATGCAAACGAACAGTCAAAATCAAAAGCGGGACCAAAGTAATCCCTGTAATAACAGTGAGGGTGATCTTAGGGAGAAAAATTGTAATTCAAGGAAAATCACAATGCTCAGTATTGGACATCAGAATGGCGCAGCTAATTGTCTTGAAAGTTTGTTTTCATTTGAAAGTTGAAACCAGGTTTGTGATATTACCGAAGATGTACAATTTACAGGTGCAAAGGATCTTGCAATGGAATGTCTTCCCAAAAGACAGTCTCACAGGCGCAGAGACTGGTTTGGGGATTGTTGTGTGAATTAACCTGTGTGTTCTCTGTTTTCATAGAGTGTATGCCTATGACCTGCCTATGCCTATGAGTGATTGGTTGCAAGATAGGCCTCACTTAAGGAGCCCATCTTTGACATCGCCCCCCTGAGACTCAACGGTTTGGCTGAACTAAGTAGTTGGGTTGGTGAAGGGCTGGGGCGGTCTGGGCTTCACTTGAAACTGATTTTCCCTTTTCTGTCTTGATGGCTTGGACAGAAAGGGCCCAGATATCTGAAAGGAGGGAAATCTTAATGTATTCCCCTCAGCCTGAGTGAAGTATAGTGGAGCACAAAAGTTTTTAGATAGGTGTAGCATGCCTTGTACACCTTCCACTGGATAAGCCATTCTTTACTGGAGTGTCTGCCTTTGTCAATTAATGGTTATAATTTAATTGTGCTTCCAATTTCTTGCCTAATCTGTCACCTCCAGAATATGACCTGACCAGAATGCCAACAGTCCAGTAATGCCAGCCTTTGGACACCAAGCCTGCGACGTCCAGGTGACAGCCAACTGACCAGGACCCTGTAAGGTCTTTCCCCTTGCAGGAAGGACTCCCTCTGTGCTGCACTCCCCTCCCCTTTCAGGGCACCCCTGAACCTGGAGTACGTAGGACAGCGTCCATTTTCAGCTCGAAGCAGTTACAAGAAGATGAGATCTGCGTCCATTTTCCTTTATATGATTATAAAGGTGTATATCTGAAAGGAGGGATATTGATACAGGGTGCAGCCAAAGGGGGCCCCCCCAGAAAAAGATTTGGAATGGTGTCCAGAATTCAAAGTGTATAGGAATATTGGAGAGACATATAAGATGTCCTCACCCCCCCCCCCAGGGGGAAGGGATGAATGGAGCAGGGCCATTGAGAGCTATTTTGCATAGCAACAGTTTTGGAGCTAACCTCTGGAGGGATGGTTATTTAACATATCTATAACCTTTAACTGGTTTCATAGATATGTTAAATAGCAGTGGCCAAGTTTGGAGCCAGGCAGAAAGGAAGAAGAGAGAAGGTTGTGGCGGGGACTCAAGAAGGGAGAAGGTAGTAGCTGGGACTCAAGATGGGAGACTAGGAGCTGCGCTCCTGAGTGAGGAGGGCTTGGAGCTCAGGATGTAACTACAGGGCTGCGCCCCTGAGTGGAAGGGCCGCTGTGTGGGAGCTTGGAAAAGACTGGCTCCAGGACATGAAGGGTCCCTGCTTGGGCAGATGAGAGAGAGCCACGCGGTTTCAGCAGAGTGAGGACCCCCTGTTGGTGAGGTGAAAGAGGGAGCCACGTGGTTTTGGCAGAGTGTGGAACCCCTCTTTCCCAGGTGAAAGGGAAAACCACGCAGCTTTGCCAGAATGGAGATCCCTGCAGCCAGGTGAAGAAGACAGCCACATACTTTTGGTGGAGTGCGGACTCCTGCAGCTTTGGTAGAAGAGGCCCACGCGGCTTTGGGGTGCCCCCTTTGGCCGCGGGGCCTGAAAAGCAACAGAGACTTTGACTGGAACTGGGTACAAAGGACTCTTGCCAGTGGACCATGAGAGGGTACCACAGTATTTTGGATTAACTCGAGATCCTGCACAGTGACACAGCTGACGGTGCCAGCGGCCTGCAACACAGACGTGTGCTCTTTTCCTGATTTACGGTACCCGGAATTGGGACAGCGGGGGAAGGGAGCGCTGTGTGGGTGTAGGTGTACAACCTAAAGGACTTTGATATTTTAGTGGTGGCATTAGGCCTGAATAGCATTAAATAAACATTTTGTTTCCTTTTCACAAATCTCTGGCTTTAAGAGATGTGTTTCCAATTGGCGGCGGACAGAAGGGCCCAGTAGATTTTAGTATTTTGGTTTTTGGGAGGGGCCCCTGTTGTACAGCAGTTTTGGGCATCCCTAGGTGGGCCAAATATTGTATTGCCCCTCCCTTGGACCTCCTCTTGTTCGGTAACAAGGATACCTGTTCAAAACCCTTTCTAGAATGTGTGCCAGGGATGACGTGTGCCAAACTCTCTGCTATAAAAAAAATGATAGGTACTTTATTCTATCGCTCCAAACCCACTTTTTGTTCAGAGCCTGAGCTTCCCAGGCAGCCTCAGCTGCTTAATGCATTTTACCTACAAGGCCAGAAATAGAAGCTGAGAGACATAAGAAGGCTACACCTCATCCACCAGGAGTCTGGTGCTGAGTGGAGGCCCGAACTAGGACAGGAGTTCGCTTGCAGGAGGAGGCCAGTGGCAGTGCCCCACTCCCACAGAGCCCTGGAGTAGTGCCTGGCTTCTCGGGAAATGGGACTGAACCGAAGATCTTCAGCCTTATCTGCAGCATGAGATGCTTATGGTATCCCACTTGGCACAGAAGAAATGAAGCTGGCCCCGTAGAAAGGATAACAAGCCCCTCGATGATTCTCACAGGGAACTGAACAGTCGGAACCCTTCCTCTCTTTGCTACTTAGCATACAAAACTCAGGGAGAGGGAATTTTCAGCCAGTTCTGGCGGTGGGAGGGGGCCAAATTTATCTCACCTAGAAGTGTTAAAGCCCGTTTACTGAAACCACCAGAAACACATTTGTCGGGCCTCAGGAATAGGGAGTTGGGTGGGGCTTCTGACAAGATTTGGGCTTTTTATGGATGCTTTTCCAAAGAAATTGGGGCCACGGGGATCAAATCTAAATTGGATTCTGTCAATAAGGGACAATTTGGTGATGAATAACTGGATTTTTATTTTGCAAGGAAAAGAACTAATGCGGGTGAGAGTTGTCACTAGTTTAAAAACAAAGAAAGTAACAGCCACTTGTGGTAGAGAGATATTGACTCATTTTTGTGGCTGTAGAATGGCTTTGTCCCTATCTTGTTCCAAAGGCGGTCAGAGTGGCCTCATCCGAGCATTGTTTATATTCTGTGGACACTGTTAATGTTTACTCAGGAACATCAGGGTCCAGCAGTGCCAGGTTTTACTTTCCCAGCCAAGGAATGCTTCATCTCTTAGACCAATGACTACCCATGGTACATGCGCACACATACATTTTTACAAATATAGAACTATACATACTGTTCCACAATCTGCTTCACCTAAGGACATATCAACAACAGATCTTCACCACAGTATATGTTACATCGCTTTATTTTTTTTTTATCCCCACCTGAGGGCTTGCTTATTGATTCTAGAGAGGGGAAGGAAGGGAGAGAAACATCAATGCAAGAGAGACATGCCCCAATAGGGAACAAACACACAACCTAGCCATGTGCCCTGACTGGGAATCAAACCCGCAAACTTTGGTTTATGGGACGATGCTCCAACTGAACCACACCAGCCAGAGTTTCTAAATATCAATGTATCACTTTAAATGGATGAATGGGCTCCTAGTGTGCAGGCGACCATATGTGTTTAATTAATCCGCTATTGCTTGATATTTAGAATGTTTTCCTCTGTGTTCATGTCTGTTTATAATCAATGCTGTAATGAACATCTCTGAATCTAAGATTGTGTGCACATCCATAGTTATTTCCTTAAAATAATTTTCTACAGGCAGCATTGCTAAATAAGAATGGGATCACAAATCTATGCTTTTGGTAATATTATGGAATTGTCCTTAAAAAGTCATTACAATGCACACTCTCCCCAAGCAGTGCCAAAGGGTGATTTTAGCCCAGTTCCTTTAGCATCCCTTTGTTATTTTGCAATTATCTGTTTTCATCCAGTTCACATTTTTCAGATTTATCTACCTCCTAAGGAGTTCAGATGATCCCAATATGTTAGTGAGAATAAGATTATCACTTCATATTTTTAATTTTCTTTTTCTTAGATAAATCTCTTTAACATTTCATATAATAAGGGCTTGGTAATGATGAACTCCTTTAACTTGACCTTATCTGGGAAGCACTTTATCTGCCCTTCCATTCTAAATGAAAGCTTTGCTAGATAGAGCAATCTTGGATGTAGGTCCTTGACTTTCATGACTTGGAATATTTCTTTCCAGCCCCTTCTTGCCTGTAAGGTCTCTTTTGAGAAATCAATCCGAGGACAGTCTGATGGGAACTCCTTTGTAGGTAACTGTCTTCTTATCTCTTGCTGATTCTAGGATTCTCTCTTGGGCAATGAGAGAATTTTAATCTTGAGCAATATAATTATGATGTGCCTCAGTGTGTTCCTCCTTGGGTCCAACTTCTTTGGTGAGCTCCCTGGACTTCCTGGAAGTCTATTTCCCTTGCCAAATTTGGGAAGTTCTCCATTATTTGTTCAAATAACTTTCCCAGTAAAATGATAGCAAACTCACAATTATTAACAACCACACTTAGAACAAAAACAAACTAAGCAAACAACTAGAACAGGAACAGGACCACAGAAATGGAGATCACATGGAGAGTTAGCAACAGGGGAGTGGGAGGAGGAGAGAGGGGGAAAAGGTATAGAGAATAAGTAGCATTGATGGTAGTAGAAAATAGACGGGGGGGGGGTAAGAATAGTATGGGAAATGTAGAAGCCAAAGAACTTATATGTATGATTCATGGACATGAATTAAAGTGGGGGAATGTGGGTAGGAGGGGTGTGCAGGGTGGAAGGGAATGAAGAAGGAAAAATTGGACAACTGCAATAGCATAATCAATAAAATATATTTTTAAAAAGATTAGCATTTCAATTGCCTCACAAAGTAAGAGTTTTTATAACTATTAGTTAAGTAAACAAATCAAAGGGACTGTCCTATTGATAGTTAATCAGGACTGATTTCCATTCACAAAGGACAGCATATGAAAGTAAAGCTTTTTACTGAAAGAGTTCCTTCATCTGTATCTCAGGCATTTACTATTTTGTACTCTGTGACCTTGATACAGAGAGATCTAATTAGATCATTTGTGGAGGAGAAGGGAGGGGCCATAGGAGGAGATTGCCCGAGGCAATGTTAAACAGTCTAGGATGGGATTGGCTGAGAAGCTGATTGCCTCTGGAGTGCAGGGAATTATGGGCCAGAAGATTTAAAAGAAAAACAGGGCAGAGACTGGCTCTCTGGCTGTCTTCCTCGACGATGCCTGGATGATCGAGCTGCAGCTGCCTGTGTTTTCCCAAGGACAGTATTTTGGAAGGATTTAGGATGGGGAAAGAAACTCTGGGCACAGCTGAAGATGTTGGCTTGGCAGAGGGTGGCAGGGTTATTCTTCTTTGGGCGTTCTAGGGGGCATGTGCCAAGGCAAAGAAGCCTGCCATACTCCCAAAATTATGTAGCTTTTGTATCTTATATTGTTTTAGTTTGTACATTAATCCTATAGAAAAAAGATAATTAAAAACTAACAGGGAATGACAGGGGAACTTAGGAGTTAAAGATTGCAGCCCTAATTGATAAACTTATGTGACTAATGCATGTGGAAAAAGCTGTTCTTCCAAAATTGTGAGGCTTTTGAATAAAGACTCCTTTCCTTTATCATCAAAGCTTTGCCTCCAGAATTTTGCCTTGAGGGTGAAAGCTTGCAGCAGGACCCCACTTGCAGTTCAGTGCCTATATCTTTTTAACACTACCTGATCTGGTTAGAAATTTTTTTGGTTACAAAGGGCAGAACTCAACTTTAAAATGGCTTCAGAAAAAAAAAAGGTGGAGGAGGACAGGGGGTAAATTCATTGACTAAACTAAAACTGTAAACTCCAGAAGACAGTGTGTCCACAGGTGAGGCTTCACCCTGAAATTAAAGGCTGCCACCAAGAACCTCTTCTGTTTGGATGCCTTTGGACTGGCTCCATGCCTAAGGTCTGTGGTATCCTCTGACAGCTTTCAGCTTTGTAAGAATAGTCGAAGATGATTACAGGAAAATCAGAAAGAATTCATCATGGATACTGGGCAGGAAAGCAACAAATACTGGTAGGGGAACTCAAGAATCTTCAGCTATTGGGGACAGGCTTAAGTGATTAATGCTTGTGGAAAGCTGCTATCCCAGAAACTGGAATGCAGGACCACGTGACTCCAGGAAGTTGACAAGCAATTCAACCTTTGTGTCCCAGAGGGTCTGCAAGTGATGGAGACGATATCTGACCCATTGTGTTTGAGGGAGGAATGCCCCTGATGCAAATAAAGAATTGATGATTAACAGATAAGGAAGTACTAGGAAAATTACTTCTGAACTGAAACTCTTATCTTTACCTTTTTTCTAAGCCTCTTACATACCTTTTCCTTCGCCCTATAAAAAGGTTGGTTTAAGATAAGATGTTAGGATAATTTTTTGAGGATACATCTTCTCAGATCCACCATCTTCTCAGATCTTCAGCATTTGAATAAAGTACCCATAAAGATTCAATCCTTGTCTCTACTCTACTTATTGATTCTGGTAGTGACAGGCAGCATGAACACAGACTTTTCCAGTATCAATACCACAATTCTGGAGCTAATAGGAAATTTAAAAACCATCTAGTCTAATGATCTTCAAAAGGATTTTGTTTGTCTTGTTACGTTGTGTTTTATTTTGCTGGATCAAACAAGATCTTTTGTTTTCTTCAAACAAGATCTTGCAATGAAGTCAAATACAGAAAGTAGCATAAAACTGAGCTGTTAAATTGAAACATGAGAGGGGACCTTTGGCCCCAGCACTTTGCTCCCCCTCCCCTCCCTTGTCCTCCCTGAGGCACCCCAAGAAATACACTACCGATCACTTTAGATAGGGAAAATGAGTCTCAGAGCACCTCTGAGGCTTACTACTCTAGGACAGTAAGGCTTACTACTCTTAGCTCATGAGTGACAGAGCCAATGGAACTTAGGATGCCCTCAGCCTGTCCCCTCAGTCTCAGTTTACCTCACCTCTGTTTCCTTCACACTGCCATTGTGAGTGTTTAACTTCTACCCTTGATTTAGCAGCTGTGCTCCTACCAAAAAAAAAAAAAGGAAGAAAAGAAAAGAAAAACAAATTGTCCACCATCTGTATATATATATAGTCCTTGAGCCTCCAGCCATGTGAAACATCAAGACTGGCTCCAGACTAAGCGGGTTCAAAGCCATATGGAGCACTTGTGTTCCTCTAAGTTCACTCGAAGTTTTTGAAATAAAGCAAGGCGATGTCAAAATTGATGCTTCTTGGAGAGTAACCTAAGGACTTGTGGATACTTCTCTAAGAAGTTCTCTTAAGAATTCTTGAATTTAGGAGATTTTTAAAACAAGATGTAGTATAAGCAATAGAGGTAAAGGGAACCATAACTGGAGTCCTAGAAATAGCTGTCCTATCAGGGGAAAAGAAGCACTCAATAAATAGCATAGAAACAGAGGAATACAAATGATCAAATGGGTTGTATCAACACCCCTTCCACACTTTCAATGGCTGCCATTCATATCATTTTTCTAGATTAGTAAAAGTTTAAGTGTAAATCCAAAAAAAATACAAAGTCAGAATATTCAGAGACCATGGCCAAATATTGATTATGCCTGAGGAAGAAGGTTCTAGAAACACTGAGTGAAATTAATTTATCCCCAACAATAACTTTAGCTGTTCTACTTTGACTATTAATTTAATGAAGAAAATAACTAATATTAAAAGTGTAATACTGTCAGGGACGAGCAATGGAAAACAAGTTGGGTGTACCAAAAGAGGGCACTCTTACTACAGATATTTAGTTAATGGTATGATATTTTCAGGGGCCATACACTCTGTATGCGGGGCCAACAGAGAAAGCACAGCCTTCTTTCCTAAGGAGCTCATAACACTCCCCAAGTAAGAATGAAAGGGAAAAACACCAGTGGTAAAACATTATTAGAGAAGAATGCCAAAGGCTAACCATACTCCCTGGCCATTGCACTCTGGAGGCAGAGCTTTACAAGGCTGTTAAAAGACTATTTACCTCCTTACTAAAGCTTAAACGGAAAATCCTGAAGAGAAACCATACCAAGCCAATTCACACTCTATCCTGCATTACCCCTGCCCAACCCCTGCATTGCCTTTCAACACTTTTTATATCTTCTTGTTACAATAAGTCATTTCATTCTTGGGGCTAGACCAAACAGATTTGGAGACACATGCCAGAGGTCTATAGAGTTAAATGTTAGTGCTGTACTTTTTAGGAGAAAGAACACTTTTGTTCTCCCTGATGCCCCCTGGAGACTGCCTGAGATTCTGGGCTGTGGAAGCAGGTGAACGCTGACTCTTCCTTCACCCTGCCTCACGACAGTTACAGACCGGTCTGAACTTTAGGAGAGATAGAACTTTGATTCTCCTCTGATGGCTGCCATTGCACAAAACTGATCCAGAGATTGGGAGGTAGGTATCCCATCTCATCATGTCCACAAAGCCCTGTCTTCCCCAAGGCCATCTCTGTTTGGGAATTTTATTTGTGTACTGGTCTAAAATGCACCCTTCTCCTGAATATGACTGTCCAGTTCCAACTCCATTGTTCCTACCCAGGTCCTCATCATCACTATGGGCTCTTAGGTGTCTCCTGCTCCAGTCCTAGTCCCCAGTCGGCCCTTCGCACTGTACTGGAGTTCCTTTCTTCCCAACCCCCGACCTTCATCTTCACTGCCCACCATTCTTCCCACTGCTTTCTCCTGGCAGACTGGCCTCTATGTTGTTCCTTGAACATGTCTGTGCTCCTGCTTCAGGGCCTTTGCACTTGTGGTTCCCTGGTTCTAGAATTGTATTCTCCCAGATACCCAGTAATCCATTCTGTGTTGTTCCTTGAACATGTCTGTGCTCCTGCTTCAGGGCCTTTGCACTTGTGGTTCCCTAGGTCTAGAATTGTATTCTCCCAGATACCCAGTAATCCATTCTGTCACTTTATTCAGGACTAGGTCCTACTATCATACCTTTCCTAAACACCAGCACCTGACACATTGTACTCTATTCCCTTACAGTGCTTTATTTTCCTTCACAGCACTCATCACTCCCTGACATGGTTCTATGTCTAATTTTTATTTCTGTCAGGTCCTTGAGGGCAGAGACTTAGTTCTATCCTGTCCACACTGGATGTTCCCAATAATTATTTGTTGAATTAGTTCATTAAAACATATTGCCCACATTGGATGTTCCCAATAAATATGTTTAATTAGTTAATTAAAACGTATCTTTCATCTACTCAGTTCCCTCCTCCATCCCCCGAGGTGCTTCTCACTCACTCTAGAATTAAACCAAACTCTGTGGCATGATATTCAAGGCTTGTGATTTGACGATCTCCTCCCTGTCTGCCCTCACCTCCTGTCACACACACCCTCACCTGTCATGGACCCTGAACTCCACTCAGCAGTATACCACCTACTTTCGGGCCTGCGTGCCTTTGCTCCTGCCTCTGTTGCATCGTCGTTTATTGAAATCTTCCTAATTTCTCAAAAACCTTCTAACATGCTCTCTCCCCACTGCAAAAACTTCTGTATTCTCCCTCATATCCCAGCTACCGGTCGCTCTTCTGTCCTTTAATATCAGTTGTACATCTCTTATATGATGTCCTGTGTTACAAATTATTTCTCCATTTAACTTTCCCTACCAGTAGACACAGTATAGGACTCAGTTTTAACTCCCAAGCACATAGAATAGGGGTCTCAAACTCAAATACCAACAGAAGCTAGGCACAAAGCAAGTGGGGTGATGGGTGTATTAGTTTGCTCGAGCTTCCATAACAAAATACCACAGACTCAGTGGCTTGCAACAGAAACTAACCTTCTCACAGTTTGGGAGGTGTGAAGTCCAAGATCAAGGTACCATCAGGGTGGGTTCCTAGTAAAGCCTCTGTTCCTGGCTTGCAGATGCCTATCTGCTCCCTGCGTCCTCACATGGCCTTTCCTTTTTTTCTGTGCACACAAGGAGAGAGAGCTCTCAGGTGTCTCCTCCTCTTCTTAGAAGGACACATAGGTCCTAAGGGATTAGGGCTCAACCCTTATGACCTCAGTTAACCTTAATTATCTCTTTAAAGGCCCTATCTCCAAATACAGTTATATTGGGGATTAGGGCTTCAAAATATGAATTCAGGGGATACAATCCAATTCATAACAATGGGCAAGATGGTTATATGGGAGGACCAGGGGGTAGTTCTCCATTCATATAGGGGAGTGACTACTCAGTTCTAGCCCACGGCCCCAGGCCTGATATGAAAGCCTAATATTCCCCAACCTTCAGAATTTGAATGAAGCTGGAAATCAAAATAACTCAGAGGTAAATTCTCTTAATTTTAAAGTGTCAGTAACTAATTAAAACATTTTTAACTATGTGAACAAAAAAAAATTCTGCCCACAGGCAGGATTCTGTCTAGAGACCAAGAACTGGCAGTTTCCTGAATCCCAGCAGAAGCTCTAGACCCATGGCAAAGCCTTGTTAAATGCTTTATGAGCCCTGGTGAGGTAACTCAGTTGGTTAGAACATCATCCCGATATACCAAGGTTGCAGGTTCAACCTCCAGTGAGGGCACATACAAGAAGTAACCAATGAATACATCCATCTATAAGTGGAACAAGTCCATGTTCGTTCTCTCTCTCTCTCCCCCCCACCCCGCCTCTTCCTCTCCTTTCCTCTCTCCCTCTAAAAATTTTTAAATATATTTTATTGATTATGCCATTACAGTTGTCTCATTTCCCTCCCTTCATTCCCCTCCACCCTGCACACGCCCTCCCACCCACATTCCCATTTAGTTCATGTCCATGTGTCCTAAGTCCTTTAGTGTCTACATTTCCCACACTACTCTTGCCCTCCCCCTCTTCATTTTCTACCCATCATCTATGCTACTTATTCTCTGTACCTTTTCCCCCTCTCCTCCTCCAACTCCCCTGTTGCTAACCCTCCATGTGATCTCCATTTCTGTGGTTCTCTTCCTGTTCTAGTCGTTTGCTTAGTTTGTTTTTGTTTTAGCTGTG
Organism: Artibeus jamaicensis; assembly: GCF_021234435.1. Lineage (NCBI taxonomy): Eukaryota > Metazoa > Chordata > Mammalia > Chiroptera > Phyllostomidae > Artibeus > Artibeus jamaicensis. The sequence goes on along the minus strand of NW_026521844.1, from coordinate 13,760,876 downwards.
GTTGTTAATGAGTTTGCTGTCTTTTTACTGTTCATATTTTTATCTTCTTTTTCTTAACTACATCCCTTTAACATTTCATATAATAAGAGCTTGGTGATGATGAACTCTGTTAACTTGTCCTTATCTGAGAAGCACTTTATCTGCCCTTCCATTCTAAATAAAAGCTTTGCTGGATAGAGCAATCTTGGATTCAGGTCCTTGCCTTTCATGACTTGGAATACTTCTTTCCAGCCCCTTCTTGCCTGTAAGAGGTCCCTTTTGAAAAATCAGCTGACAGTCTGATGGGAACGCCTTTGTAGGTGACTGTCCCCTTATCTCTTGCTGGTTCTAGAATTCTCTCCTCATCTTTAATCTTGAGTAATAAAATTATGATTTGCCTTGGTGTGTTCCTCCTTGGGTCCAACTTCTTTGGGATTCTCTGAACTTCCTGGAAGTCTATTTCTTTTACCAGATTGGGGAAATTCTCCTTCATTATTTGTTCAAATAAGTTTTTCCCTTGTTGCTCTTCCTCTTCCCCTTCCCCTTCTGGTACCCCTATAATTCGAATGTTGGAACGTTTAAAGATGTCCTGGAGGTTCCTAAGCCTCTCCTCATTTTTTTGAATTCTTGTTTCTTCATTCTTTTCTGTTTAGTTGTTTCTTTCTTCCTTCTGGTCCACTCCATTGATTTGAGTCCCAGTTTTCTTCCCATCATTATTGGTTCCCTGTGTATTTTCCTTCATTTCACTAAGTGTAGCCTTCATTTTTTCATCTAATTCACAACCAAAATCAACCAGTTCTGTGAGCATCCTGATCACCAGTGCTTTGAACTGTGCATCTGATAGGTTCGCTATCTCTTGGTTGCTTAAAAGTATTGGCTCTGGGGCTTTGATCTGTTCTTCCATTTCAGACATTTTTTTTGGGGGGGGAGTCTGGTTGTGCCTGTTAGGTATGAAGGGCGGAGCCTTAGGTGTTCACCATGGTGGGGCAACCCAGTGGCTGGGTCGTGACGCTGTATGTGGGGGCAGGGTCAGAGAGGAGGGTACAATGGCACTTGCTCCACTCTCTCTCTTGGATTTCAGTTCCTTCCGCTGCTTTCCAACAAGCCAACTGTGCCCTTCTGGTGCTGGTTCCTGGGTGAGTGGGCTTATGTACACTCTAGGACCCTGTGGGTCTCTCCAACAAACTCTCCTGTGAGGCTGGGAGTCTCCTCCAGCACCTCAACCCCCAGAGGTGTTTTCAATTGGTGTTTTGAGGCTTTATTTCCTGGCTCTGGGGCCCTTGGCTGCGAGGTCTGTCTCACTCCCCATTTTTGCTTGGTTTATCTGTGTTAGAATGTGGCACCGCCCGGTCAGCCAGCCACCTTGCAAGCCTCACTGGGTCTGACCATTGCAACCTCATGCCCAGGTCTGCCAGCCACTGCTTTTTCCTGCTGGGACCCCTCTCAGCTGGCTGCCAACTCCACCCCTCTTACCGGTTTGGATGAATGGTTGTCAGACTTCCATACAGTTCAATTCTCTGTCAGTTCTGGTTGTTTTCTTTGTTTCTAAATGTTTGTTGTCTTTAATTTTGGTTGTGCAAGGAGGCACAGTGTGTCTACCTATGTCTCCATCTTGGCTGGAAATCCAAAAATTAATTTTTAAAAAATTTTAAGTGCTTTGTGAGGAAATGGTTCATGGATACACATGCCATTCTTTGGGAAGCTGTAATTAAAATGATATGGTGGGGAAAAGTCTGACTTCTAACTATTATACAAAGACTGTGTGTCCCTCTTCTATTTTCCATCTTGTTCATCCACTAACAAGTTGCTCCTGTCACCATGTGCCTCTTTGTTCCCATCTCTCTACAGCCACTTGAACCTGGGCAGACCCTCCCGGAGTGCTGGGTCTAGTTCTGAGGTCTGCAAATAATGGGAGAGACAGAGGGACTGGAGTTAGTTCAAAAGAAAGCCACAGTGGTTAGAGCTTTGATAAGTAAAGATCAGGACAGGTTAAAAGAACGAAGTTAATTCTGTGTAGAGACCAGAGGGTTACCAATATAGCTAGCAATGCTTTTCAAATATATAAAAGGCCCATACCTGGGACAGTAATCAGTTGTTCTCACCATTGAGAAGAGAACAAACAGAAAACAGACTCCAAATGCAGCATGGGGATTTTGATATTTCTTTCTCTATCATGAGTATTTTTAAGGACTTTTGTAAATGGATTTTTACAGTGGAAAAGGTTGTTTGTTTTTTTTTTTTCATTCATTATCTCCCCTCTGACTAACATTCTGTGATTCTAAAGAACATTCTGTTAGAAATGTTTTTAATAATGAAAGAATAAGCCATATGGTAAAGGAAAGACTTTCATTTATATAAGAAGGTGGTGATGTGATGTAACTCAGTGAAGAATGCACTATTTCTGTATTTACCTACGAAATCTATTTCATACAGGAAGTAACAGAAACCCAAATGACTGTGGTAACATGTTTGAGGCTAGAGAGGGCTATAAACAGCCACATTTTCCCCACTGCATGCTTTCCACTTATACACCAAGAAAGCTAGATCTTCTGTAGTAAATGAGAAAGGAGGAGGAAGATACAATAAATAAATAGCTATTATACATAAACAACCCCTCAGCTTTCCTTTCTACCACATCTCAAGATTCTCTCTTTATCTGAATATCGCCTAATTATATTTTTCTTCTTGTTGCACTTGACCATCTCCAAAGGGCTTGATAGGGGGTGGGCATGCCATTCAATGACAGGCCATAGGTTGTTACTGGACATGTGAAAACAGGGAAAAGCACCCCAGGAATTAGAAGACTGATACATGGGAAGGTTTACCTGATACCACAACTTTGGACACAGCTGAAGGAACAGCTTATATTATTGTGATTGGTTGTTCTAGTGCCATCATGCCAGACGCCAGTGTGCTCAGTGCCATCATGCTCGGTGCCATTGTGCTTGGTGCCATCACATTCGGTGCCATCCTGCTCCACGCCATCATGCCAGATGCCAACATGCTCACTGCTGTTCTGCTCCGTGCTGTTGTGCCCAGTGCTCTTATGCTTTGAACTGGCTTGAACAGCATAAGAATGGGGGATGAGGACATAGAATCTATGTTTTACGAGTAGTGATTAAATTGCTTACTAGGGATTCTGTAACAGAAATGCGGAGCCAAACAAGCCCAGGTTTAACCCAGATCTGCCACTTGCTGTGAGAATTTGGCCAAGAAATGTGTCTCTAAAATAAGGATAAGAATCTCAAACCCCATCCATCAAGAAGACATAAACATTGTAAATATATATGCAGCCAACATAGGAGCACCCAAATACATTTTTAAAAATCTTGGAGGACTTCAAGAAAGATATTGACATCAACACAATTATAGTAGGGGATTTCAACACCCCACTGACAAAAATGGATAGATCTTCCAAACAAAATATCAACAAAGATTTGGGACATTGAACAATGTCCTAGATGAAATGGACTTAACTGATACATAGAGAGAGCCTTTCATTCCAAAGAAGCAAAATACGCATTCTTTTCAAATGCACGTGCAACATTTTCAAAGATAGACCACTCAACAAATTCGAGAAAATTGAAATCATATCAAGCATCTTCTTTGACCACAAGGGACTAAAACTAGGAACCAACCACAAAAAAAAAACTCAAAACACAAACTCATGCAGATTGAATAGCATGCTATCAAACAATAAATTGGGTCAAGAATGAGAGCAAGGAAGAAATCAAAAAGTTTCTGGAAACAAATTAAAATGAGCTTACAACAACCCAAAACTTATGGGTCATAGTGAAGGCAGTCCTGAGAGGGAAGTTTATAGCAATACAGGCCTACCTAAAGAAGACAGAAACATTTCAAACAAACAACCTAACCCTACACCTACAAGAACTGGAGGAACAACAACAAAGACAGCCCAGAGCAAGTAGAAGGAAGAAATAACCAAGATTAGAACAGAATTAAATGACATAAAGACTAAAAGCACTATTCTAAGGATCCATAAATCCAGAAGCTTGTTCTTTGAAAAGATAAACAAAATCAAGAAAAGATAGTCTGCCTTTAAGCAGACTATCAAGAGAAAAAAGAGAGGACCCGAATAAACACAATCAGAAAGGAAAGAGGAAAGATTACAACTGATACCACAGAAATACAAATGATTGTAAGAAATTACTATGAAAAGCCCTGGCTGGTGTAGCTCAGTGGATTGAGCATGGGCCTGCGAACCAGAGTATCACAGTTTGATTCCCAGTCAGGGCACATGCCCGGGTTGCAGGTCAGTTCCCAGCAGGGGACACATGAGAAGCAACCATACATTGATATTTCTCTCCCTGTCTCCTTCCCTTCCCCTCTAAAGATAAATAAATAAAATCTTTAAAAAAAAAAAAAGAAATTACTATGAAGAACTATATGCCAAGAAATTTGAAAACCTAGGTGAAATGGACAAATTTCTAGAAAAATATAATCTTCAAAAACTCAATGAAGAAGAAGCAGAAAGCCTGAACAAACCAATAACAGCTGACAAAATTAAAGATGTAATAAAAAACCTCCCAACACACAAAAGCCCTGGACTGGATGGTTTCACAGGAGAATTCTACAAACCATTTAAGGAAGAGCTAACTTCTTTCCTTCACAGACTATTCCAAAAAGCCCAAAAAGGCAGAAGATCCCCAAACTCTTTTTATGAAACCAGCATCATCCTAATCCCAAAACCAGGTAAGACACAACAAAGAAAGAAAACTTCGGGCCAATATCACTGATGAAGATAGTAGCTAAAATCCTCAACAAAAATATTGGCAAACTGTATACAGCAATATGTTAAAAAGATCACAAACCATGATCAAGTGGGATTCATCCCAGGAATGAAAGGATGGTACAATATTTGCAAATCAATAAATGTAATACATCATTACATAAACAAAAGCAAAGACAAAAACCACATGATCATATCAGTAGATGCAGAAAAAGCATTTGATAAGGTATAGCACCCATTTATGATTAAAACACTCAGCAAAGTAGGAATAGAGGGAGTATTCCTCAACCTAATAAAGGCCATATATGAGAGACCTACAGCCAACATCATACTCAATATACAAAAACTAAAAACTTTCCTACTAAGACCAGGAACAAGACAAGGTTGTCCACTTTCACCACTTCTATTCAACATAGTATTAGAAATCCTAGCCACAGCAATAAGAAAAAAAGGATACAAAAGGCATCCAAATCAAAAAGGAGGAAACAAAACTGTCATTGTTTGCAGATGACGTGATAGTGTACATAGAAAATTCTATAGACTCCACCAAAAAATTGCTTGACCTAAGAAATAAATTTGGCAAAATAGCAGGATATAAAGTCAATATTCAGAAATCAAAGGCATTTTTGTATACCAACAATGAAATATCAGAAACAGAAATCAGGGGGGAAAGTCCCATTTGATAAAGCGACAAGAAAAATAAAATATCTAGCAGTAAACCTAATCAAGGAGGTAAAAGACCTGTATGCAGAAAACTACACTACACTGAAGAAAGAAATCAAGGAAGACACAAAAAATGGAAGCATATATCATGTTCATGGATTAGGAGAAATAACATCATCAAAATATCCATACTACCCAAAGTAATTTATAGATTCAACGCAATCCATATTTAAAGTGCCAATGGCATATTTCACAAACATAGAACAAACACTTCAAAAATTTATATGGAACTATGAATGACCTGAATAGCTGCTGCAATTTTGAGAAAGAAGAAGAAAGTAGGAGGGATCACAATACCTGATATCAAACTGCCACTGTCAGTGGTCTGATTACAAGGCCACTGTAATCAGAACAGCCTGGTACTGGCATAAGAACAGACACATAGACCAATGGGACAGAATACAGAGCCCAGAAATAAACCCAAGTCTCTATAGTCAATTAATATTTGATAAAGGGGGCAGCAGCATAAAATGAAATAAAAATAGCCTCTTCGACAAATGGCGTTGGGAGATCTGGACAGCTACAGGCAAAAAAAATGGAAACTTGATGACCAATTTACATCATACACAAAAATAAATTCAAAGTGGATAAAAGACTTAAATGTAAGTCATGACACCATAGAAGTCCTTCAGGAGAACACAGGCAGGAAAAATCTCAGATATTCCACACAGCAATATTTTCACTGATATGTCCCCTAGAGCAAGGGACATATAGGAAAGAATAAACAAATAGGATCTCATCAAAATAAAAAGCTCTTGCACAGCTAAAGAAAACAGCATTAAAATGAAAAAAGAACCAACTATATGGGAAGCACATTTGCCAATGATCCCTCAGAGAAGGGTTTGATTTCTAAAATATATAAATAACTCACACAACTCCCATCTAGGAAGACAAACAATCCAATTAAAAATGGGCAAAGGACTTGGACAGACATTTCTCCAAGGAGGACAAACAGAGGCTTCAGAGACATATGAAAAGATGCTCAGCATCACTAGCCATCAGAGAGATGCAAATTAAAACCACAATGAGATACCGCTTCACATAGGTGAGAATGGCCATCATAAACAAAGCAACAAACAAGTGTTGGAGAGGTTGTGGAGAAAATGGAACGCTAGTGCATTGTTGGTGGGACTGGAAACTGGTGCAGCTTCTATAGAAAACAGTATAGAATTTCCTCAGAAAACTAAAAGTGGAATTGATTTTTGACCCAGCAATTCCACTCCTGGGGTTATATCCTACAAACCCTGAAACACCAATCCAAAAGAACCTATACACCCCAATGTTCAGAGCAGCACAATTTACAATAGTCAAGTGCTAGAAGCAACTTAAGTGCCCATCAGTAAATGAATGCATCAAAAAACTATGGTACATTTACACAATGGAATACTATGCAGCAAAGAGAAAGAGGGAGCTCCTACCCTTTGCAACAGCATGGATGGAACTGGAGAGCATTATGCTAAGTGAAATAAGGTAGATGATAAAAGACCAATACCATATGATCTCACCTTTAACTGGAACCTAATCAGCAAAACAAACAAGCAAGAAAAATACAACCAGAGACATTGAAATTAAGAATAATTGAACAGTAACCAGAGGGGAGATGGGAGGGGATAATGGGGGGAAAGGGTGAGTGGTTTTCAGGAACAACTATAAAGGACACGTGGATAAAAAGAAAGGGGGGTGAAATCAGGGGAGGGAGGTGGGGATGCCTGCAGTTCGGGGGAGAGGTGGGGCAAAAGGCAGAAAACTGTACTTGAACAACAATAAAATTTAAAAGTATTTAATAATAAAAAAGAGTATCAACCCCCAATGTTTCTGTAAAAATTAATTTATATAAGATGGATCACATAAATAGCAGTTTTAGCATATGTTAAGCTTTTGAAAAGTGGTAACTATTGTTATCATTAAAATAATAACAGCAACATTTGCACTCCTTGTAGCCTTATCAAATGCACATCTCTATATTCCAATCAACCAAACTTACATCAAGAGGAGCCATCTGAAACTTGGAATATTGTGGCAAAGGCAGCCCAGGAACTGGTTCAGAGTTGCACCTCCATTGTCTCTCTCTGAGTCACAGAAGTGTTTTCAGTGTGTCCTGGGCAACATTCTTCTTTTACATCACTCTCCCACCACCTGGTCTCCTGAGTCTTTCTCCTCCTGACAGCAAACACGGCCATGGGTACCACCCTCTGCCCCAAAGTTACTCCTCTCACCCTCTCCTCTGTAACCAAAACTCCTTTTCCTTCAAGACTGGGATATTTCCTTTGTGCTAGAACAAAGGTATCATTGGTTTTCACATCAGTCACTGAGAGAATGAATGAAAAGCTCCTAACTGTACTAGATACTCAGGAGGCCTCAGTAATGGGAGTTCTCATCCCTTACCTATGGACTAAGAAATTGGAACAAGGTTACCTCTAAATTCCTGAGATTCCACATAGCCAAGTGTAAACCCAGAGTATATTAGCACACTGGCAGGACAATATTTGTAACCACTCCCACCCCGACTCAACTAATCTCTAGTTGATGAACTACATGACATTTAAAGATGCAGGGAGAAAACTAGATCACCCCACAGCCTACACACAAAGGCCAGAACAGTATGAAGCTCCTTACCACTCTACTGCTAAATGGCGGCTGGTCTCTGCTCTGTACACTAATATGGCTAGGGAATTAAAATTGGTTTACTTCCTGGTGAAGGTGTTTAGGGACAGTCCCAGGAAATGTATGTCATTGTCATCCTGGAGGAACCCCTTAATCAAAAGCTATAACCTCGGATTTTCAGAGGCATGATGGGCTCTTTGAGAAGACTCTAAGAACGGCCCAGGCACCCCAGTCTTCTGCTAACATCTGCTGCATTCAGGCTGGGGTGACCTGACCTGAAGATGGCACTTGCCATTAAGGCAAGTATGGAATTTGATGGTTGGTTTGTCGAGCAGAGGACCATCTATAGGACTGATGGCTCCGTAAGAGTCCAGTAATGGGATTATGTGCCTAGGATACACAGCTGGCAATTATACCCTCTATGGATCACTTCAGGCAGCAATAAAGATAAACTGCTTTATAATGTATTCATTCATTTCAATACAGTCAGTAGTGATGTTAGAAAGTTGTTTGTATCAAGAAAGACTGCACTGCATTTGAAAAGGAGAAATGTGTTTTCTTATAGGGATTATTTTAGAGAAGCAAATGAATGTGCATGAGATACTTCATTAAATCATAATTCAGTTTGGCAGGTGATCCTAATATGCTCCTGGCAAAAGTGAAAATGGAGCAATTGAAACAGTGAAAACAAATGAGTTACAGGTGTGCCTTGTTTTTGTTTTTGGTCTCATTTGGATTATTATAGGCTACATCAATTATAGTTCAAATGTTTGTAGTATATCATCCAAATAACTAGATTTGGAGTTTTTAGAAAGTATCAAATATTTATTTGATGGGCAGCTTAAAGGAAAAATTGTGGTTCCTAGGTTGTCCCCTTAGAGATTCAACAGGTTCCAAGTACGCCTCCCATTCCAAAGCTGTCTTTCCTTCTCTCTCCCAGAGAATAGACACACAGAGAAGAGGCTATCCTACAAGAGTCAACTACAGTGCCTATACAGGTAGACCTATGAAGGTGCTGAGTGGCATCCTAGTCTTAAAATCCTGCCAATCATGTGTCTCTTCTAGGATGATCCATGTTTAACGCTAGCTCACCATCTTCCTCCTCCTCTCCCCAAATTATCTACTTTTTTAATTTTCCTGTTTTGTTCATTTAATTAACATATACTTATTAAAAACCTACTATGTGCCAGGTAATGTGCCAGGTGCAGAGTTAAAAATAAGATAGTGTCTGCCCATATACCCTTACCTTCTTGTAAGAAAAAAATGAAAAGAACCAAACAAATAACTAAATACACAATACAGTGCAGGTTGAGGAAACTTGCTATGAAGAAAAACCAAGCAGAGTAAGGGGAAAGAGAGGGATGGACTAGTCAGGTACGGCTACTCTAATGACAGCACACTTTAACAATTTCTACAGCTTAATCCCTCTCGCTCTGTGCACCTGCAAAAACCTCTGGGGAGAGCAGTACACTCATATCTAGTGTATTGGTTGAAAATGCCAATATTCACAAAGGTGGTATAAATAAGTGGAGAAGGACAAGTAGGGACTGAAAGTGAAGAAGCAAGCCAGGTAGATATTGGGAGAAGAATGTTTACGGTAATGGAACTGGTAAGTGTAAAGGACTTGAGGTGGGATTAGGCTTCTTGTTCCAAGAACGGCCAGGAGATCTGTGTGACTGGAGAAGAGGGGGCAAGGTGGAGGAGGGGCAGGGCACATCTCTCAGCTTTTATCCCCTTCCAGGTTGGAAATTGCCCTAAAATGCAGTTACCTTTCACTCCTCCCACCCTTTCCTTGATCCAGCTATATTCGGTTATCTTTTCTAAAGATGATTCTACAAAATCACCCTCCTTGCCTCTCCCTCCTCTCACCTGAATTCAGGCTCCACTCATGCTATGCTTGGATGACTCAAAAGCCTCCTCACGGGCCTTTCAGCCGCTTGCAGCTTCCACTGCTCTAATCGCTTTACTCTAAGCTTCCAGATTAATCTTCCTAGAGCACCGCTTTCATCATGCCTTTTTCTCCCTTGCAAAAGAAGAGCTGGCATTACCTGTAGGATAAAGCAAAAGCTCTTTATCCTGCATCTTCCCCATCCCTGCATCAATCTGGCCTAAACTCCATTGCTGGAAAACTCAGTTCCCACCTTCTGAACTCCAGTGACTTCCACCCATTATAACACACGCCATGTCCTCACTCTCAACCCCTGAAGTCCAGCCCAAGGCCCACATTAGACTACTTGGAGTGGCCCAATGCAAACCAAACTGTTTCCTCTCTTGAACAGCTGTTGCACTAAGTCATGTATATCTCCATATACATGACTTAGTATATGGAGATACACTAAGCACCCAATTTAGTGCTCAATATATAGCAGTATAGTCCTGCCTGGGTAGCTCAGTTCATTACACCATCGTCCTGATACATCGAGGTCTCAGGTTCGATCCCCAGTCCAGGGACATACCAGAATTAACCAATGAATGCATAAATAAGTGGAACAAAAAATTGATCTCTCTCTCTCTGCATCTATCTATCTGTCCTGATATATATATATATATATATATACACATACATATATATGTATACATGTGAATATATATACATATATATAATCAGTATATAAGGCCCATTGCTCTTTCTTAAGTCCTGACTCACCAATTAGACCAAATTCATTGAGGACAAGCACCCTGAGCATCATCTGAGTGCCATATACACAGAAGCCATAACTCATGCAGTTTGCTAATAAATACTAACAAAGAAGAATTTCTGAGCTGCCAGGCACTGAACTGGGTAAGAAATAAAATGATCATACTGTATCTATAAAGCCTTCCTTTTTCTGTAGGCAAAAAGGGCTTTCAGTGCAAGGTCATATTCTTCCTTCCAGGAGGAATGGTAAGCTCAGCAGCACAGTCAAAAAAAAAATCTTATTTTGTTCACCCGGATATTCAGTCACTAGCTATCTAATAAAAAATCTCCCATATTTACTTTAAGCACTGAGTAACTACAGGTAACTACAAACTCTCCAGAGTTTCTCAAAATTTTCAATGAAAATAACAAAATATACAATGTATACTGACTTCAACAACATAAAAAGGACTATATACACTTAAGAAAAGTAGCCTGTAAACCCTGAATAATATAAACTTGTCCATATTTTACCCTATGATGTATTTTAATTAAATTAAAATTCAATTCAGATAAAAAAATAAAAAAGCTTCTATTAAAAAATACCAATAAATTTAAAATAAGAGGTGTAGGAATTCTGTATTCAGTTCATATTTTAGCTGGTTTCAGCAGCATAAAGCACTTGAAGGGAAGTGGTAGGGGGCGGGGCTTGGGAGGGGGGAGGGGTGAGTGGGGTTGGGTGCAAATCATCTTCTAGCTGGTTCTCCTGCCTCAGTTTCCACCTACGTTTATCCCTGGACAACCAGGCTGCCCTGGTTACACCATCATGTGAAAACTCAGATCAAGCTGCACTCATATAAAAAGTAGGCAAAAAGGCTTTCCTTGACATGATACGCAGAAACTCTGGCTTCCTCCAGGTCTTCTACTGGCTGAAGCCTGCAATTCCATTAGTATAAACTGCGTAATCTCCAGTTTCCTTCTTTCTCTGTGAACCTGCAAGAATCTTGAGGAAATATATTTTAAGCTGTCACTTATACCTTACACAAAGGTTATAATTCTCATGTTCACTGGGACAGGCAGGGCTAGGAGGGGACTGAAGCAAACAGCTTTACTCAGCCTTTGCCGACTGGAGACAAGCAACACGGGCCCGATGCTACCAAGACTTTCCATTTTTCAAGAGAAGTCAAGAATCCAATTTTTATGGGAAATCTCCCAATTTTTTTAATGTTGGCAACTAACTCCGATTTGCCAAAAATTGTACAGACCAGACCAAACCCACCTGCTGGCCTGTACTGAAACACGTTAAGCAAGCTTCTCAGGGCATGAGAGAAGGGGGACAGCCAGCACCCACCTGGTAGCAAAGGCAGGAACGGGTCAGGGGGCTTCTGGGAGAAGCCAAAGGTCTGACAGTGAACTGAGCAGCTCTGCCTAAGATGGGCTCTGCAGCCACTCGCCTGGCACCAGCCTGCAGAGAGAAGAAGGGGCCACGCCAGGGGCCTCCAGAAGGGCCTCCGAGCAGCAGCTCTGTCCACACCCATCTGCTCTCCAATCGAGCAGGCATAATGATGTCCCTGAGCACGTTTAAAAATACATGAATTATAAATTAAAACTATGCCAGTACAAATACAAATATGACCCAAGCTACACTATATTCATATATTTCTTCTGATTTAAAAAAAAATTTAAAACATTTTCTTGAGCCCCTAAAAGTATCATGGGCTTTAGGCCCTGGCCTACTATGCCTAAAAGATAGCGTTGGCCTGCCTTCAGTTCAGGAATACTTAGCTTAAATGCTGGGTGAAAACACTTGGTGACCAGCTTCTAGTGTAAATCACTATAAATATGACCAATCAGTAGTTATGCTGGGAGGTAGGTATGTTATTGTGGACATAAGCCTGGGCCTTAAAAACAGACTGCACAGGTTCAAATTCCAGCTCTGCCGATTACAGTCGAAGTGGTGTTAGGCAAGTCATTTACCTTCTCTGTGGCTTTGATACCCTAACCCATGAAATAGGAATAACGACAGTACCTACCTGAGGATCACTGTGCAGGTTAAATGAGTTAATATATGCGAAAAAGCTTATTAAAGTGCCCGGCAAAAGTAAGAAATAAATGTTAACTGTTACCATTACTTTGTTCTGTTGTCTCCCACAACAGACTGGCTAGGCTATATGGTTCTGGATATTGATAAAATTATTGAGTTAACATGTAAGAACTCATAAAGAACCAAATGTTGTCAGTTGAGGAAGCCATTAGCTTTACCATGAATCCCTAAAAGTAAATTAACTTCTAAACGTCAAGAGATAGATAGATGTCTATACAGGCTGGCCTTGACTAATTTTTAATTACATGTTATGTTCCCTCGATCAGCTGATGTCCCCTTTTGACTATAAAAGAAATTCAAAGTAGAGACCGGAGCTCAGAAACATAGAAACTTATCCATGTTTCTATATTCTAAATAAACACTTACCCGTGTTTTATATTCTAAAGCTATGTGATCTTTCAATAAATATTCCTTGCATTCATCAAGTGCCTAGAAGCTTTCAGAGCACTGGACCATTATACAATGATAATTACATATTTGCAACAGCTGAAAACCAGAAAGAACTTTAGAAAATTTCCTACCACTGGGAGGACCCAGAGTGTCAGTCTTTCCTTTTACACTGGGATAATTATCAGCAATAATTTCTGTTGTGATCCTCAGAATTACAGAGCTAGAAAGAGCCTCTCAAGCTACCAATTCACCTCTCATTTCAGAGGATACTGAGGCACAGAGAACTCAGTCGTTTCCCTGAGGCCACACTGATTACTCTCAAGCTCTCTCTCTGTCTGCCACTCCGCCTGTCATCATTTGGCATATATTGTTTATTCCGAGTTCTTTTGGATGAGCCCATTTCTCTAATGCTAGAATTGTTGCCACTAAAGATGGTTATAAACTGCTGTACAAATTTTAAATTTCTTTTGGTTAAAAAAATTAAAATAGGCAGTGCTCATAAAAAGTTGTTGAATGAATGAAAGTTCTTTAAGCTTTCTTCTCATACCTTCTTGTGATCCCACAGTTAAATTTCTCACCATTTTATAAAGCAGAAGAAGGAAATGGATGTGCCCATCAGTAGATGAGTGGATAAAAGAGCTGTGGTACATTTACACCATGGAATACTTTGTGGCTGTAAAAAAGAAAATCTTATCTTTTACAACAGCAAGAGAGTATTACAACCTGGAGCGTATTATGCTGAATGAAATAAGCCTATCAGAGAAAGACAAATGCCACATGATCTTCCTTATATGTGGAATCTAATAAACAAAATATACTGATGAACAAAACAGGAACAGAGGCCTGAAAACAAGGAACAGACTGACAGCTGTCAGCAGAAAGTGGGGAGGGAGGGACTAGGTGAAAGGTGAAGGAATTAGCCACAGAACGTATATGCAGAGCCCAAGGACACAGACCAACAGTGTGGTGATCACCAGAACGAAGCGAGGTGGGGGGCAGGGCAGGAGCTGGGAAGAGGTGGGTAAAGGAGAAGGGGAATGGGGACACCTAAACAGTGTCAACAATAAAAAGAATGTTTAACAAAATACATGCCACGTAATTCCATTTACACGAAGTTCAAAACTCAGACAAAAAAAACTTGCCCAGAATCGTTTAAATATGTATACGCAGGTGGTGCAACCAAGGCTATCATGAAAGTTGGTCTAATGGTTACTTCCAGGGAAGAGGGAGAGGGAGAAGGTTTGGGGGAATTTGGTGGGCATGGGGTGTGTTTGCCTTCTAGGAAGTTAATGTTCTTTTGCTTGACCTAATTGGTATTTTGTCATAAATGTTTACTCATATTTTATAAACTTTACATGTACATTATATATATATTTCTGCATATACAGTGCATTTTACAATTTAACAAAAACATTATTTGAGTGAGTGGAAAAACAAAGAAGGAAATGGAGACCCTCATGTATTATCATGTTTTCAGCTTACATATAGTCCATGTGGTCCATGTGTCATGAAGACATGAAGTGTTTCTACTTCCAGATATTTAAATGTTATATTAAAATGAGTATTACTTGATTTCAAAAGAGCTGACAAAGAAGTATCCAAAGCCACATGATTTGGTGACTCTTGAAGACAAGAATGAGGGAGGTCACTTGGAACTGTGGGCTAAACTGAGCCAGTATTCCTTGCTCTCTCTACATAATGTACTTTTATGCTCAAAACATACTCTCATCTAATCTGGAGGAAATGGCACAACTTTAAATCTCTTGCATCAGCCAAGAACAAATTCATTTTTCAAGACACATCTTTAGTATAGCATAATAGCCGCCTCTCCAAAAAAAAAAAAAAAAAAACCAATCAGCAAAAATCTCCTGCACATTTGCAAAATACTTTAAAATGAGTAATTCCTCCCAAATGCATTTTATAGTAAAAGTGCTAAAGAAAGTTAGAGGCATACTGTGGAATTTTATATAAGTCAAGTTCTATTCTGCTGTTGAGTCCAGTGAGCCATGCTGTGTTCCTAATGTTCAAGTAGATGTCCGAATCTTCCTTTAGGCAAAAATAAACCAATTGGATGCATCTCAAATAGCTACTTTGTTAAAAACCACAGTCATTTATAGACAGAGTGGTTATTTCCTTACAAGCGAAGGAACAAAACCTGTTTCTAACCTATGCTCACGTACAATGTTCAGCTCTATGGGCCCAAAGGCAGTTCCTGAACATAATAAGCTACGTCAGCATTAAGGGCTGAATACAGGTTAATACATTGGCTCTTTTTAACTGGATTATTAAGTCCATTATCATCTAATGAAACCATTTTAACTTTAGCCACAAAACCACTCACAATGCCTTTCCATCAACTCCCTAAGGGCAAAACAACATAAATTTGAAAGGAAACTATGAGGCTTTGCTAAGTGCAGATGATTTCCATAGGAGAGATGAAGTCCTGGATTCCTGTCTCTTTGCAGTCTACATTTGATCTTACTACAAAGATAAATGCAAACTGTCAAATACCTGTCGTTAACCCTACCAAATACTCTCAGCATGAAAACGCAGGCATATTTCTTACTACAATGTAATGTTTAGAATTAACTCACATAATTTCACAGTTTTAGTAATCCATTTCAGAACTATGCCATGAAACATTATCTTAAAAATCCCCATGTTGCCCTGGCCAGTGTGGCTCAGTTGGCTGGAGCATCACGCCGTAACTGAAAGGTTGTGGGTTCAATTCCTAGGTTGCAGGTTCGATCTCTGGTCCAGGCAAGTGTGACACCCCAGTCTGGGCACATTCAGTGCCCAGTAGGTCCAGGAACCAACGGCAACCAATGAATGCTTCTCTCTAGCATCATTGTGTCTATGTCTCCCTTCCTCTCTCTCTAAAAGCAATGAAAAAAATGTCCTGGGGTGAAATTTTAAAAAAACAGTAATTTTCTCTTTACAGTAGTGTCAAGTCAAATTCTATTGATTTTGGCTCGAATGATTAAGATATAGAAACCAAAGTCCCTTACAGAGATCTCATTGTTACACCCCCACAGAGAGCTATGTATGAAACGCAAATAAATCAAGTTGTTCATTCGGTTGTGTTTTATTCCGTTGCCTTCAACACATACAAACACTAGTTTAAACTTATGTTTGTTCTGAACCTTAAGTCTGAATATTTTTATATATTTTATATTTTGTCCTATTTTGAAAATCCTGTGGTCAAGAAAATCAAAACTGACTCCCTTATTAAGCTTTTTAAAAAAATAAATTACCTTATTTTTATTCATGTTTCTTAGCACGATGCTCCTACCTGGAAAATTCTATTGATTTAACAATTCCACATCCATTCTTCTCAAATTCGATCCTTTGAAAACAGCTATGCCTCAATCATTTTTTTCAAAAAGCTAAAGACATCCATGACATATAGTCATGTTTCTGGTAAACTAATTTAATATTCTAATGACATTTTAAATCGTTTTTTAAAAACACCTGCCTTGAAAGGCCTCATGTAGCAACATTAGGGATTTGAATACCTTTGAGAAACCTGACCATCTGAAAGGGTTAGTGGGCCTTCTGCTGCTGAGGCACAGAACACCTGACTTGGCAGCTGAAGAAGTTGTAAATGTACCACAGTAGGAAGCAGCTTTCCATAGACTTCAAAGCAAACGGCACTTAATTATCTAGCTTTCAGGAGCAGCATGGACTCACTGTGACAGCTGTTAGGCGAGGACACATGGGTATCCCCACAAGTGAACATCAGCTTGTGTCATTGTTTAGTTTGAATCGCATTGGGAAAAAAATGCTTAAGGTCTCAGCTTGGTTCAATTCAAATTAGTCTTAGAGTTTTCCCAGATGGTTTCTCAGCACAAGCTTATTTCTTACCCCAGATCCTGTGCTTTGCCGTCACCTCATCACTTCAGCACTACAGTGGACATGCTGTTTGCATATGCTCAAGCCCCATTTTTAATGCCATGCGTGGGATATATCCATTCGAACTTTCCCTGTCATCATTGTGACTTCAACCTGGAGGTCTTACAACTTTGGGGAGAAAAGAAATGCTGCTTCTTGTTAATTCTCTCTCTCTCTCCCCCATCCTCCCTTACTCCTCCCCTCCCTTCCTCTTCCTCTCTCATCCGCCCCTCTCACTTTTTCTGCCTGGTGCCTAATAGGTGAGCTATCTTGAGTGTTCTCTGGGGCTGGCTAAATATAGTGGGTCCAACAGTTATTTGACTTGCCTGGATCCTAGCAGGACTGGCTTGTCCACAGTTTCCCAGGGCATGAGCTTCTATCTATAACCTCAGTAAGTTCCAAAATGCTGAGGGTAACTCAGTTCATTTTTGGCCAAGGAGGTTTTAGGGGAAACCAAGAATGAACATTTAGGTGGCGGGGGATTCATTAGTTTTGTATTAACCTGCCTTGAGGGTTGTGGTCACAAGTGTGTACTTTGCTGTATTGGGTATCTTTTTTAGGTCCAAATCTCATCCTTCTTGAACAATGTCAGCTGGTCCATAAACAAAAGGGATGTCCCCTCAAGGAAAGAAGATAAAAAGAAAGTAAACAAAGTATTCTTCAACCACGCCTGCTAGATATGGGAAAGAATAGAATTTGAAGGTGAAAACAATGTGACAGAGTTACAGGGATTAGAAAGCTAATTAGAAAAGAGTTGAAAGAAAACTTTTTTTAAAGGAAAAAATTAAACTACTAACTGGCATTTGATATGACCTAAACTAACTTCATCTCTTCTAGAAAATGTCTGCCTTTAAGTTAGTGAGATCTAGCTCCTAAAATTGCAAAGCAAAAAAAAAAATAGCACTTGAACAAAACTTTCCTGCATTTGCTGACCTCCCACTGCTATTCGCCTTAATCAGCCCCACACTGTTCCCTGACATGTCCAAAGTCCCAAATGAGGCCTTGCTGATTTTGAGCAGTTGGTAACTATGTGCAATGTATGCAGAATCATTTTCTGGGGACTTCATAAATCGAGGACTCTTGTCCCTTCACCTCCAGGAAATGTTTTTCATCTTTCTAGTGTACAAAATGTTTCCAAGCTGCTGGTAAAATGTGTGATGTGAGAGATTTGACAAAAATATTACAAACATTTATTCATTATCTTTAAACATGTTTCTTTGCTGTTTGCAGTTCATTTTATATTAAGTGCTAAACTGAAACTGGCTTTGCTTCTTGCAGTCAAATTACAAAAGAGGCATAAATCTTTAATGCTCTTGGTTTCCTTTAATGACTTTGCCTCCTTCTAAATGGGTCTGAATACCTATGAAAAGTATGCCGCATAAATTCCCAAGATGCCAGTCTGCTAGCCCTAGTACTCAAAGGTGCTTCCTTATTCCTAGGGAAAAGGGTGCAGAGGTGCAGGCAACTGGGTACTTAGCAAATGTGAGATTGGCAAGTGTTCAGGCTCTGCATCCTAAAGAGACACTGAGAAGACTATGTTAAACTAAGATGCTTTATGTGGAGAGTGCATAGTTAACCAGACCTAGATTTTCTAGTGTAAGGCAATGTTTATTTATTTTTTCATTTTTATTTAATTTATTGGGATGATGCTGGTTAACAAAATTATAATGAGTCATAAAACCTGAAAACTGAAATGTAATATGAAAATTGTAAGGTGCAGAGATCTGATCCAAGAATACCTGCTATAATACTCCTACCAAGTGACCATATGTTTGAACACCTCTGAGGCAGGGAATTTGCTCTGTGTTAAAATAGTCTATACACACACACACAAAACTATAATTGATATCATACAAATGGATAATCTCCATGATATGTAAGGAGTCACTATACTCCACTAAGAAAAAGGCCAATAGTGCAATAGAAAAATGAGCAAAAGATGCAGAAATAAAACATGCTTTTACTCACTATTTCAACTCTTATGAATTTTTCACACATGCAAAATATTCTATATGTATGGTAGTCACTGCAGCATTATTTTTGCAAATGATGTGGAAATAACCTAAATACCCATCAACAGGGATTGGGTTAAATAAACTGTAGTGTAGTATATCCATGCAATAAAGAACTATGCAACTGTAAGGAATAATATTAATAATAATAAAGGCAGCTCTTAATGTTCATAATAGAAAGTTCTTCAAGTAATATGAAAGAACAAGGTACTCCCAGCAAACCCGGAATAGAGGAGAATTTCCTCAATTTGATAATGAACAATACAAAAAAACTTCACCTAACATCATACTTAGGAAGTAAAAACTTGAAGCTTCCCCACTAAGATCAGAAACTAGAGAAGGATGTCTCCTCTTACCATTATTTTTCAACATCATACTAGAAGTTCTAGCTAAGACAGTAAGATAATGAAAGGAAATAAGAAGGTATACAGATTGGGAAGAAATAAATAAACTGTTTTTGTTTGTAGATGACATAATCATCTATGTAGAAAACTCCCAAAAATGATTTTAAAAATCCAGAATTAATAACCAATTTTAAAAGAGTTCTGAACACAAGGTTAATTATGTAAAAGTTGAACACTTCACTATATACCATCAATGAACAAATTTAATTTGAAATTAAAAAAGACATTACTATTTACATTAGCACCCCCCCAAAAATGATACACTTAGGTATAAATCTAACAAAATATGTACAAGATCAATATATATATATATATATATATATATATATATATATATATGAGGAAAACTACAAAATTCTAATGCAAGATATCAAAGAAAACTAAATAAATGGAAAGATAATTCATGTTCATGAGTATATGGAAGACTCAACTTTGTCAAGATGTCAGTTCTTTCCAACATTATATATAGATTTACCACCTCATCAGAATCCCAGAAAATTATTTTATGGAAATTGGTGAACTGAATATAAAGTTTAGATGGAGAGACAGAAGATCTAAATAGCAAACTGGCATTGAAAGAAAAGAACAAAGTTGAAGAACTGACACTACCTGACTTCAAGACTTACTATAGCCCTGGCTGGTGTAGCTCAGTGGATTCAGTACAGGCCTGTGAACCAGAGGACTGCAGTACGATTCCCAGTCAGGGCACATGCCTGGGTTGCAGGCTGGTTCCCTGCGGGCCAGTTCCCAGCAGGGGATGCATGAAAGGCAACCATACATTGATGTTTCTCTCCCTTTCTCCTTCCCCTCTAAAGATAAATAAATAAAATCTAAAAAAAAAAAAAAGACTTACTATAAAGCTACAATAATCAAAATATTGTGGGACTTCCGCCAAGATGGAGGCATAAGTGGAAGCACTGCACCTTCTCACACAACCAAGTTTAAAAACAACAAAGTTTTAGCAACAAAAACGCAGCCAAACCACAGAAAATTGAACTACATGGAAGTCCGACAACAACGAACCCTTCAACCAAACCGGTAAGAGGGGCAGAGCTAGCAGCAGAGCAGGGTCGGGTAGGAAAGATCCATCGGACCAACACGGGCGTGCAACCCAGGTGTGCAAGGAGCTGTGGGCAGATCCCAGGTGTGGAGAAGCGGGCAGACCCACTGAGGGCACAAGGCGGTGGACCCACTGAGGGCTGTCCTCGGTCACACATTCACATGCAGATAAACCGGTGAAGAAGCAATCCATGAGACAAACTGCACAGGCCCCAGTGGCAGGAAGAGGCAGAGGGAACTGCCACTGTCCCTCT
The DNA here is from genome assembly GCF_021234435.1 of Artibeus jamaicensis. Lineage (NCBI taxonomy): Eukaryota > Metazoa > Chordata > Mammalia > Chiroptera > Phyllostomidae > Artibeus > Artibeus jamaicensis. The sequence goes on along the minus strand of NW_026521844.1, from coordinate 13,740,089 downwards.
CTGACCCCACCCCCACATACAGGGTCACAAACCAGCGACCTGGATGGCCCCGCCCTGGTGAACAACTAAGTCTCCACTCCTCATAAGTAACAAGCACAAACAGATAAAAACATGGCTCAAGAACAACTCAGAGCCCCAGAGCTGATAAATCTAAGCAACGAAGAAATAGCCAAACTTTCAGATGCACAGTTCAAAACACTGGTGATCAGGATGCTCACAGAACTGGTTGATTTTAGTCACAAATTAGAGGAACATATGAAGGCTAAACTAATTGAAATGAATGGAAATGCACAGGAAACCAACAGTAATGGAAAGGAAACTGGGATTCAAATCAAAGGAGTAGACCAGAAGGAGAAAAAAATGACCAAAGAGAAAAGGATGAAGAAACAAAAATTCAAAAAAATGAAGAGAGGCTTAGGAACCTTCAGGACATCTTTAAACGTTCCAACATCTGAATTATAGGGGTACCAGAAGGGGAAGAGGAACAGCCACCAGTGGAAAACTTATTTGAACAAATAATAAAGGAGAATTTCCCCAATCTGGCAAAGGAAAGAGACTTCCAGGAAATCCAGGAAGCTCAGAGAGTCCCAAAGAAGTTGGACCCAAGAAGGAACACACCAAAGCACATCATCATTACATTAGCCAAGATTAAAATGAAGGAGAGAATTCTAGAAGCAGCAAGAGATAAGGGGACAGTCACCTACAAAGGAGTTCCCATCAGACTGTCAGCTGATTTCTCAAAAGAGACCTTCTAGGCAAGAAGGGGCTGGAAAGAAGTATTCCAAGTCATGAAAGGCAAGGACCTACAACCAAGATTGTTCTATCCAGCAAAGCTTTCATTTAGAATGGAAGGGCAGATAAAGTGCTTCCCAGATAAGATCAAATTCAAGGAGTTCATCATCACCAAGCCCTTATTATATGAAATGTTAAAGGGACTTACCTAAGGAAAAAGAAGATAAAAAAGATGAACAGTGAAAGGACAGCAAACTCACAGTTATTAACAACCACACCTAAAACAAAAGCAAACTAAGAGGACAGCTAGATCAGGAGCAGAACCATAGAAATGAAGATCACATGGAGGGTTAGCAACAGGGGAGTGGGAGAAGGAGAAGGGGGGGAAGGTACAAAAAATAAGTAGCATAGATGGTAGGTAGAAAATAGATAGGGGAGGGCAAGAATAGTATGGGAAATATAGAATCTAAAGAACTTGAGACACGTGGTTATAAACTAAAGGGGGGAATGGTGGGGGAGGGGTGTTCAGGGTGGAGAGGAATGAAGGGGGAAATAGAACAACTGTAATGGCATAATTAATAAAATATATTTAAAAAAACATTGTGGTATTGGCGAGAGAGCAAACCAATAGATCCATAGAACAGAACAGAGAGCCCAGAAATAGACCCACCTAAATATAGTCAATTTAGCTTTCACAAAGGGGCAAAGGCATTACAATGCATAAAAAAAGTATTTCCAAAAATAGTGCTAAAATGACTAGATATCCACATGCAAAAAATGATTCTAGATACAGATCTCACACATTTCTCAAACATTAACTCAAATTAAATCATGAAGTTGAACATAAAACACAAAACTATAAAACTCTAACATTGGAGAAAATCTGAATGACTTTCTGTTTGGCCAATGACTTTTTAGATGAAACACCAAAGGCACAACCCGAGAAAAAAATCATCGATAAGGTAGAATTCATCAAAATTCAATACTTTTGCTCTGTAAAAGATGCTGTCATGAGAATGAAAAGATAGGCCACAGACTGGGAGAAACTATTTACAAAACACGTATTTGGTAAAGGACTGTTAGCGAAAATATACAAAAACTCTTTAAACAGTAAGAAAACAAAAACTCCAAATTAATGAATGGGCCAAAAACCTTAACATACCTCAGCAAAGAAGATATACAGGTGCTAAATAAGAATATGAAAAGATGTTCCCCATCATATGTCATCAAAGAAAGGCAAATTAGAACAACATGACATACACATCTATTGCAGTGGCCAAGATCTGTAACACACAGCACCAAATACTGGTGAGTATGTGGAACAACAGGAAGTCTGATTCATTTCTGATGAGAAAGCAAAATGGTACACACACTTTGGAATACAGTTTGGCAATTTCTTACAAAACTAAATATACCCTTACCATATGATCCAGCAATTGCTTACCTTGGTATTTACCCAAAAGAACTAAAAACTTATGTCTACACAAAAACCAGCACATGAAAGTTTATAGTAGCTTTATTTCTAATTGCCAAACTTGGAAGCAAACAAAATGTCTTTCGGTAGGTAAATGGATGAACAATCTGTAGTATGCCCAAACAATTAAATATTATTCAGTGCTTAAAAGAAATGAGCTATTGAGCCATGAAAAAAAGACATGGAGGAATGTATATTACTAAGTGAAAAACGGCAATCTGAAAGTCTACATACTGTGTGATTCTAATTGTACGACATTCTGGAAAAAGCCATATTATGGAGACAGTAAAAAGATTAGTGGTTGCCACTAATCGCTAATTAGGTGGTAGAGCAAAGAGAGGGAAGAATAGAGAGAGCACAGAGGAATTTTGGAGGCATTGAAAAATTCTGTACAATACTACAATGATGGATACATTTGTCCAAACCCACAGAATGAATGTACGATACCAAGCTTGAACCCTATGGTGAACTATGGACTTTGGGTGATAATGATTGTGTCAATGTAGGTTCATTGATTGTAACCAATGTGCCACTGTGGTGAGGGATGCTGACCGTGGAAAGGTTGTGTTTGGAGGCTGGGGTGGAGGACGGAGAGGATATACGAGAACTCTTGGTACTTTCTGTTCAATTTGACTGTGTACCTAAAACTACTCTAAAAAATAAAGTTTATTCATTTTTGAAAAGGCAAAGTACCATATAGCAAGATGTTCAAGATGTTCCATTTGCATAAATGGGGACAGGGATTACATATATATTCTTTTTTTTAGAGAGAGAGGAGAATATGTATTATATTCATATATATGTGTATATATACATATATGAATATATCGTATATTTATATATAAATATATAATTTATATAAATATGTTTATATATTTAAAATATAATTATATATAACATATAATTATATGTGTGTATGTTAGTGCATAGAAGAAATATATATAAATATATACATACCTGTATATATATTTATATATACATATAAATACACACACACATATATATACACACACACACCTGAGAGGAGCAGGACAGGGGTTGGAGATTTTTCACTACAGACCTTTTTATACTTATTTTTGAATCATAAAAAAATTACTATCCAAAAACTAAATAAAATAATTAAAAGTGCATGAAAAATAGGTGCCTTATTCTACCCCTTTCCTAAAGTCAATTTTTAAAGGTTTTATTTATTTATTTTGAGAGAGAGGGGAAAGGAGGGAGAAAGAGAGGTAGAGAAATATCAATGTATGGTTGCTCTCATGTGCTTCCAACTGGGGACAAGGCCCACAACCCAGGCACATTCCCTGACTGGGAATCAAACCAGCGACCCTTTGGTTTGCAGGCCTGCACTCAATCCACTGAGCTACACCAGCCAGGACTTAAAGCCGATTTTTAAAAACCCATTTCAATATTGTAATATTGTCCCAAATAGTTTATTCTTTTCATATTTTTTAACAGAGACAATCACATAATGGTCTACATATTCTAATCCTAAAAATTTAAACCCAACTTTCAATCTTCTTGAAAGATTGAAAGAAACCAACAAAAGTATAAAGAAAATCCTATAAAATCTCCAAAAGAGAAAAAAATCAAATCTTAAAAAATTGTGGATTCCCGTATTAAGCTCTGCCTTCCATTTTTTCTTATTTAATCTTCACCTTAAACATGAGCCATCAGTCTTGATTATTTATCTGCCATTTAAGCCTTAACTTCAGTTAAGCCTCTCACCCAGAAACTGTGCCAAGAGGGAACACACCCCGCTGCCGCTATCACCCCTTGTCTGAAACGCTCAGCTGTCCTGACCAGTGAGCATACTCCCTGGGAACTGCTAGCTGCAGGACTCTGGCCCTTTGAAGCATTTTTCTCCTGACCTCACACAGCACCCAAACACCTTTCTAGACAAATGCTATTTCTTTCAGAACCGATTTATCCAGGAGGTCTGTCAGGCAGATCACTAGAAGCAGTATCTTTGATAAAAGCTATTTTTCTGCTTGTCCCTGGGTGTTTAGGACCTTTCTTACAGACATCCCCTTGTGAGTTTCACATCTGGTGGTCAGACACTTTCTGGATGAATTCAATTCTAGCCTAATATGCCAGAATCATAAAGGAGTATCCCTTCAAGGCAGGTGGCAGGGTAGCTTGGCCTCACCTCCCTTGGGAAGAAGTCGCTTGCCTCCAGAAAGGGCTGTCCTCAGCTGACACCAACAAAACGTGCCAAAGAGTTCACATGCTGATTTTTTGAGAGGCCCGACAGGTTAGATACTATCACGCCTTTTAAGCTTTTGGCTAGGCGAGACGCTGGGTGCATCCTACCAGTGCAGCATGACAGAGCTGTTTTGGCTGCAGCATCTTCTTGGGCAACAAAGCAGTGCAGTATCAAATTCTAGAGACAACTCTTAGCTCTGTAGTATCCGAGGAAGATCCTGGGCTGCAACAGGGGTTTTCCTGATGCAACCTGGCAAAGAAAAATCATCAGGTCATAGTCCATGCTGCATGAAATCACTCTACCAAAAAAAGTCTTTAAACTATGGATTGCAAATCTGTTCCTAGAATATAGGTATTAATAACTGGAATTCCTAAATCTTGCTGATTAAGGCTAACTTCAGTAAAATTTTTAGTTGTTTAAATCCAAATAAAAAATTATCTCAATCGCCCAACAAAACAAAGGCTGGTATATTTTGAGAACTGAACATTTATCTGGTCATCACAAGAAAATCAAAAAATAATTAATTTGGAAGTTCATCAGGACAAATCTGGAGAAAACTAAGATGGTGGGCCAGGTAAACAAGGGCTACCTCTTTGTACAGCCACAACAAAATTACAACTAACCTACAGAACAACCATTATTCGAAACTGCCAGAAACCAAGCTGAATGATCCTACAACTATGGAATTAAAGAAGAAACCACGTCAAGACTGGTATGAGGGGTGGAGACACAGAATAGGCTAGTACCACACCCATATGTGTCAGATAAAAATTCGGACCGATATCTTGGACCAAGGGGTTCCAGCCCCATAAGGAATCCCCCAGCTCAGGGTTCCAATGCCAGGAAGACAAATCTCCATAACTTCTGGCTATAAAAAACAGTGGGGATTGAGGCTGTGGAAGACAAAACTTCTGGAATTCCAGGGCAGGTCCTTTTACAAGGCCCACACATGGACTTACTCAGACTCACTCTCTCTGAGCTCCAGCACTGGGGCAGCAGCTTGAAAGGCACCAAAAGCATACGGGAAGACCTGAAGTGTCTGCATCAGGGCAAGAGCTGGGGACAGCTTTCTCCCAGACAGAACTGTTGGCAGAAATCATTGTTCCTCTTCTGAGCCCTCCCAGGACAGAGTGGGCAGGCAGGAACCATATCTGAAACTCCATCAACCTGGTTCACACTGTTTGCCCTACCTTAGTGATTCCATGAGGCTCCACCCCACCCAAATTCTGGGCCCACCCAACCTGTTTCCAGTGGCTTTTCCACATGAATGGTTTGTCTAAGCTCATGCTTCAGATTTTTCTAAATTCTCTCAAGAGAACAGGATCTGGCCTCAGCAAGTCCTGTACCTCTTGTTAAGTGCCCCAGGCCTGGCACTAGCAGCAGCTGGCCCTGGTTCACAGCTTGGCCTCGTTTAGGCACCTCCAAGCCCAGCACAAGTAGCAGCCACCTGCAGATTGCTTTGTAGCTTATGCCAGGTGGCCTCAGACAGAACACTGGCAGTGGCTGACCTTGATCTGTACCTCCTGGAAAGCCCAAGAGCCTGCCAACCCAGTGGACAGTTTCAGACCACATTGGAATACCACCACCCAACCACCTCCACAAGCAGCACCCTTAAGGGGCAGACTCAGAGGGCACCAGAGCCCTGCTGAAGTAAGTCTTGCTCTGTGGAGTAGGCCCCTGTACAGCTCATCCTCCACAGCGGTTGGAGATTGATGGTCAAAGGTCACAGCCAGTCCTTGAAGCTGACATGCCTGGATAAACCCCTCCCATTGGCCTGCCAACAGTAATCAAGACTCACTTACAAAAGGAAGGTGTACACAGACCACACGATGGGTGCACCTCAAGTACCCAGCTTGGGTGATCAGGGAGGCTGTGCCACTGGGCCCTACCAGACATTTAACCACAGTAGGCAACACTACCAAACCAGGAAGTCATAGCAGCTCTACCTAGAAACAAACACAGAGAGGCTGCCAAAATAAGGAGACAAAGAAACACATCCTAAATTTAAAAAAAGAATAAAACTCGCTTTTTTTTTTTTCCCCAAGGAACACCAAATGGCGGATGACGCCGGTGCTGCGGGAGGGCCGGGAGGCCCCGGGGGCCCTGGAATGGGAGGCCGAGGAGGCTTCTGAGGAGGATTTGGCAGTGGCATCCGGGGCCGAGGTCGCGGCCGGGGTCGGGGGTCGCGGTCGAGGCCGTGGAGCTCGCGGAGGCAAGGCCGAGGATAAGGAGTGGATCCCCGTCACCAAGTTGGGCCACTTGGTCAAGGACATGAAAATCAAGTCCCTGGAGGAAATTTATCTCTTTTCTCTGCCTATCAAGGAATCTGAGATCATTGACTTTTTCTTGGGGGGCATCCCTCAAGGACGAGGTTTTGAAGATTATGCCCGTGCAAAAGCAGACACGTGCAGGCCAGAGGACCCGATTCAAGGCATTTGTCGCCATTGGGGACTACAATGGACATGTTGGTCTGGGTGTTAAGTGCTCAAAGGAAGTAGCCACTGCCATCCGTGGGGCCATAATCTTGGCCAAGCTCTCCATTGTCCCTGTGCGGCGAGGCTACTGGGGGAACAAGATCGGCAAACCCCACACCGTCCCTTGTAAGGTGACCGGGCGCTGTGGCTCTGTGCTTGTGCGCCTAATCCCTGCACCCAGGGGCACTGGCATTGTCTCAGCCCCTGTGCCCAAAAAGCTGCTGATGATGGCTGGTATTGATGACTGCTACACCTCAGCCAGGGGCTGCACTGCTACCCTGGGCAACTTTGCCAAGGCCACCTTCGATGCTATCTCTAAGACCTACAGCTATCTCACCCCTGACCTCTGGAAAGAGACTGTGTTCACCAAGTCTCCCTACCAGGAATTCACTGACCATCTGGTAAAGACCCACACCAGAGTTTCCGTGCAGAGGACCCAAGCTCCAGCTGTGGCCACCACATAATTTTTGTACAAGGAAAATAAAGTGAATTAAGCCTGTTAATAATAATAAAAAAAAGAATAAAACTCAAAAATTAAGAACTAAACAAAATGGAAGTAAGCAATCTACTAGATGCAGAGTTCAAAACACCAGTTATAACGATGCTCAATGAACTTAAGGGAAGAGCAGAAGAACTCAGAGAGAACTTCAACAGCATAAAAAAGGACATGAAAACCATAAAAAAGAACCAGTCAGAAATGAAGGATACGCTAAATGAAATGAAAAACAATTTCCAGGGAATCAATAGTAGAGTGGATGAAGCCATGAATCAAATCAGCAATTTGGAATATAAGAAAGCAAAAAACAACCAATAGGAAGAGCAAGAAGACAAAAGAATCCAAAGAAATGAGAATAGAGTAAGAAGCCTCTGGCACAACTACAAACCAACATCTGCATCATGAAGGTGCCAAAAGGACAAGAGATATAGCAAGACACTAGAAACCTATTTGAAAAAATAGTGACAGAAAACTTCCCTAACTTGGTGAAGGAAGTAGACATACAAGTCTGAGAAGTGCAGAGAATCCCAAACAAGCAACACATCATAATTATAATGCCAAAAGTTAAAAACAAAGAGAGAATCTTAAAAGCAGCAAGGGAAAAGCAGTTAGTTACCTAGAAGGAAGTTCCCATAAGACTGTCAGCTAATTCCTCAAAAGAAACTTTGCTTTGGCAAGAAATATTCAGTGATGAAAAGCATAGACCTACAACCAAGACTGCTCTACCCAGCAAACCTATTATTTAGAATCAAAGAGCAGATAAAGAGCTTCCTAGACAAGAAAAAGCTAAAGGAGTTCATGATCACCAAACTATTATTATATGAAATGTCAAAGGGACTTATTTAAGAAAAAGATAAAAAATATGATCAATAAAATGGCAATAATATATATCTATCAACAACTGAATCTAAAAAAACAAATTAAGCAAACAAGCAGAACAGAGACAGAATCATAGATACATGGAATGTTTTGATGATTGCCAGGTGAGAAGGGGCCAGGGGGATAGTTGAAAAAGATGATGGGATTAAGAAGTACATTTTGGTAGTTACAGAATAGTCAAGAGGATGTAAAGTACAGCATTGGAAATAGAGTAGCCAAAGAACATATGTGCATGACCCATGGACATGGACACTGGTGTGGGAATTGCCTGAGGGAGTAGGACTGGGTGAAGAGGGGGTAAAGGGGGAAAATTTGGGACAACTGTAGTGGTACAATCAATAAAATATAATTTAAAAAAAGGAAAAAAAAGAAAGTTCATCAGAAGCAAAAATGAAAGCAACCAGAAGCATATGGGGTAGGCAAAAGTGGGTTTACAACTGTGAACACAGAAAACACAGTTTACATTTATTATTATTTATTAATTATTGTATTATTTATCCATATTACAACTCTAAACTTACTTCTGCCCACCACTGAATATTTAAGGGCCATGTTATGCCAATCAGAAGTGAGGAAGTATTTCAAAGCTCAAAAACCATATTGATCTGTGTGGAATAATAAAAAAGTCACTTGTTCTCATCTTACCTTAAAAAAATACTTAAAATATATATGTGGAAAAAACCTTAAATATCCCTTAAAAAGTTCAAGTACCAGGACTGAATAAATTTCTACCCCATGTAAACACTTCTTCAATTCGTAAATGATTACAGCACTAAGTATTCATGGTTCCAAGAATTACACGTCACTATAATTGCACTATGTGCAAAATAGTGATGCTTCACTCCATGCATCTTCTGAAAACATGTTGCCTTACTGGGAATTTTTTTCAAACATTTTCAGTAATCATTTCAAGGAACACTATATGTACACATGTATGACAAAAATGCCTGTGGACACAGAGGCTATTTACTGGCTCATAATATGCATATTCACACATTGAACATGCATTGAAGCTAAACAGTTCCGTAACCTTTCAGTTTCATCATTTTTGTGTATAAAATGGAGCTAATAACATCTCTCGCCCAGGGCTTTTAGAAAGATTACATGAAACCACCTATATAGTACCTATTCCTTACTGTGCCTGATACTAATTAGCTCTTAAAATAAGCATCTCTTCTCCTTTAATCAGAATTTATTTTTCTCTCTAATTGTAGGTAAAATATTTTGTACTCTGTAAAAAGGAATTTCAGGCAGGAGGAGCTATTTCAGGAGGTTGGGACATTCCAAACAATCATTAAGTGTTTGTCCGATGACCGCCCCCCCCCCCGGTAATCAGAAGTAAATGGTAGGACCTATTCTAGGAGCTACTTAGGGATTACTGGGGGTGAAGTAACACGTCCTCTGACACCAGATTTTTCAAGTACTTGGAGCTTCCTTTGCTTTATTTCACTCTTACCCAAACTCCTTCTCTGTCTGGCTATAGGCTAGAAGTCTCTCAGGCTCCTTCTAACATTCATGTGTTTTCTACTTTCTCTCTTCTTAGATATCCTTATTCAAAATCCAATGCCTTACCCTGGCTGAGTGGCTCAGTTGGTTGGAGCATTGTCTCGCACACCAAAGGGTGTGGGTTCAGTTCCTGGTCAGGGCACCCACCTAGGTTTCGGATTCCATCGCCACTTGGGGTGTGTATGGGAGGAAGCTGATCCATGTTCCTCTCTCTCTTTCTCTCCCCTTTCCTCTCTCTCTAAAATCAATAAACATATTCTCAGGTGAGGATTTAAAAAAAATCATGCCACAATAAAGTTGATTTTAAAGAAAAGATAGCTGCCAAAGAGATTCTCTTAATTTTTAGTCTTATAGCTAGCTAATTTAAATGATTTAACCCACCAACTAAAAGATCATAAATATGGTAGCTAACATTTGAAAGGCGAAATATGTTTGAAATGTTGAGAGATCATGGCCCTAGACAATTTTATCCTTCCTTTCTGGCCCCTATCATGTCTTTATTATATAGAACCGATAATAAAAGATTGAAAGATCAAGCAATTTCTTTGTCTTTTCAAGATTTTTAACTAATTACAAAAGGGTTGCCCCATGTCTGGATCAGTAACCCTGCCTCTCTGATTTATGAAATCTTCATTTTACTGACAAATCACTACAACAACCTCCAGTCACACAAATTAAGCAGAAATTTGATCTTCCATGTCCTACTCTCACTTACAACCTCTTCTCATTTAATTAGTTACTAATTAATTCCACATTCCTTCCCCATTTCCAAAGGATCTCAAGCAACTTCATCAGGTAAGTCAGGCAAGGGTAATAATGTGATAAGAAGTTAAAGCACAGGGTGTACAACCTAAATAACAACAGCTGCAAATTTTGCTCTAAGCTTCTAAGTAGCCCTCCAAATGGGGAAACGTGTTGACACAATGTTAAGAAAAAATTATGAGATAAAGAAAAAATTAAATATTAAGGAGATGCAACCTTTCTGATACTGAGGCCAATACCAAAAATTCTCCATGGATCCTTCCAAAGAGGACATTATGTGACATAGCAAATATCTCCAACAGCACATAGGAAAAGCCACAGCAGTAAGTTTTCTATGGCAACCTTAAAGCCACAGAAAAAGTCAAAAATATAATGCCACTCTAGAGAGCGGAACATGGTGGCTGGAGGAAAAGGTGGCAAGGGAGAGTTACTTTTCACCGTACACATATCATTTTGCAGCTTTTGAGTAGTGCACAACCTACATACATTCCCAGACAGTGGTTAGTTCATAGACTGGGGAGGCAAGCTACCTGGTTCAATTCCTAGCTCCACAAATTACTAGCTGTATAATGTTGCAGCTAGCTGCAAGCTCTGTGCTTCATCTTGGAAGTAGAGATTACAGACTATCTACCTCATGAGATTTATTATGTGTAAGAAGTTTAGCATCAGGTAAGTGTTAGCTATTATTAGTGACAATGCCAAGGGCAATTTTGTAAAGTTTGTCCTATAATGAACAAAATAATGTTGCTCCATGTGTAAAGCTTAATGATAATCAGATTTTAGTCTGATAAATTTAGAGTATCTAGCAGATATGAAAAATCAGCTGTCATGCTGGTGGTGTTTATGCAGCTAACAGACCTAATTTGTTTGAGTTTTATGTGTTTTAAAAGGTAATGTACTAGTAAACACTGTTGCAAGAAATTAAAGAAGATCTAATCAATGAAAAGACACCCCATGTTCATGGATCAGAAAGCTTAAGTTGTCAATACTCCCCAAATTGACACACAAATTCAATTCAGTTTCTGTCAAAATTTCAGCTTCTTTTCCTGCAGAAATTAACAAACTGATCCTAAAATTCACATGGAAATGCAAAGGACCCAGAATAGCCAAAACAATCTTGGAAAAACAAAAATAAAGGATTCATGCTTCCCAATTCCAAACTTACTACAAAGGTGCAGAAATCAAGATACTGTGGAACTAGCAATATAGCATAACATCTATTCCATAATGGAACTGTTACGTTAACAGAGTCCAGAAGTAGAACTGTTACATTTAAAGTCAAGCAATTTTCAGCAAAGGTGCCAAAACAATTCAGTGGGCAAACAATTTGAACAAATGGTGTCAGGACAACTCAATATTCACATGCCAAAGCAGGAAGCTGGAGCTCTACTTCCCACCATACACAAAACTCAACTCAAAATGGATTGTAGATTTAAATTTAAGATCTAAAACTATAAAATTCTTAGAATAAAACATAAGAGGAAATCTGCAAGACCATGGTTTAGGCAATGGTGTCTTAGATCTGACACCAAAAGCATGAGCAACAGAAGAAAAACAAATAAATTGGACAATGTAAAAATTTTAAATGTTGGTGCTAAAAAAAACTATCAAGAAAGGAAAACGTCAACCCACAGAATGAGAGGATATATTTGCAAATCACACGTATAAGCATGTCATATATATCTGATAAGAGGGATTTATATCCAGAATATATAAAGAACTCTTACAACCCATTAATAAAAACCAACCCAATTTTTAAAAAATGAGTAAAGGCTTGGAGTAGACATTTCTCCGAAGAAGATATTCAAATGGCTGTAAATAAGCACATGAAAAGGTGTCCAACATCACTAATCATTAAGGAAATGCAAATCAAAACCAAAATAAAATATCACTCCAAACTCTTTAGGATGGCTATTGTAAAAAAAAAAGACAGCAAATATTGGCTAAAAGGTTAAAGAAACTGGAACCCTCATAATAGTGGGAATGCAAAATGATGGACACTTTGAAAACCAATCTGACAGTTCTTTAAATGTCAAACATGGGGCAACCAATGACTTAGCAATTCCACTCTCGGTATACATCAGAAGGGAAAAAAGTAAATATCCATGCAAAACTTCAACACAAATGTTCATTGCACTATTATTCATGAAAGCTAAAAAGTAGAAACTACCCAAATGTCCATTAACATGTTTATCCATGAAATGAATAACCAAAATGTGGTATATCTGTATACTGTAGTGAAATGTTACTTGACAATAAAATGAAATACTGATACAGGCCACAACATGAAGGGGTATGAAAACATTAGGTTAAGTGAAAAAAGGCAATCACAAAAGACCATATATAGGCAAATTTCCACAGACAAATCTCTAGAGACAGAAATATTAGTAGTTGCTGAGAGCTGAGGGAAAGGAGAGAATGAAGAGTGACTGCTAATGGGTGTAGGTTTCCTTTGGAGTGATGAAAATGTTAAATTTAGATTGTGATGATACTTGCACAACTCTGTGAACATACCAAAGACTATTTAATTGTATACCTTAGGTAGATGAATTTTATATATTAATTATATCTTAATAAACAATTATTAAGGCAATGTAACTAGTCACCAGGCCCCTGCAAGTTGTGAAGTTTTGGGACTCCAGCTCTCAACTGAAGAGTGAACTACTTTAAGCCTCCAAAGATAGTATTTCTTGAAACTAAGCTTCTGATTAGAATTGGACAGGGTTGTATTCACTGGGAACAAATATGGGTACAGATTTTGTGTTATAAATAAAGGATAAAATTTTAAGTCATTATTTAACTAGTTAGTTCCTGTGGCTGACCAGATGTGGTATATCTGTTTCATGAACTATCCATGGGAACTGTTTGTGTCTTTGACCAGCAGGTTGCCCTCTGCTCTGGAATATATTTCCAGGTCAGTTGCTCCCACAATCAATTAGTGTGTGCGCTCAAGGGAAGGCAAACTGGTTTCAGCATTATCTTAAACAAAACATAATTAGGGAGGTAAGTATCATGCCAAAAAATTATGTAACGCATTCCAAAGCCAATTTAAAATGCATTTTGGACCAACCATGCTGAATCTACACATTTAGCACAGGTTTAAAAGGTTAATGGTTATGCATACTCACGCAGAATACAGCTTTTTCTTTTTGACATAGATCTTCCTTTTGGGATTCAGAAATTCAGGTAGTTCAAATTTCACAGGGAAAAAAAATTAACAAACGGAAGTCTCAGATATTCATCTGACTATAATATGTTACCTTCAAAGCCTTCAAACACTTCACTCTTCAAAGTTGGTCCACCACCTGGGCATCACCTGAGAGATTCACCACCAAAATCTGCATTGTATCAAGATCCCTAGGCAGTCTGTTTGCTCATTAAATTTTCAGAGGCCTTGTTCTCATACCCAATGGAAGCTCAGTGTAGAGCAGCTCAGGAAAACTGGGCAGTGGGCCACTATTGGTGATGTCGATTAAGACACGTGATTCCTAGGTATGTCAATAAAGCAACTGGATGGGTGGTGTGTGATTCACTCAGGCAAAGAATATGAAATAAAGGTGAATAAAATATGGAAGAATATTTGGATTTTGGCTACTTGTACATAATGAATAATTATTACTTGGGACTATGAAATCAAGACAATTTTCCTAATTTAGAGTAGGACGTCTTTATTTCTATTTCTGAAACCCAAACAATTCAGTTTTAATATGAATCTTTTGTAATATATTTTCATTAGTACACTGGTTCTCTTTTGCATTTACTTGATAGATATACCTGCCCAACTGCTGATATTGGTAAATTTTATTTAAAATCCAAGTGAACATAGAGTTTAGCAACATAAACAACAACAAAAATCCTAGTGAAAACAATAAAATGTCTGGTTGTAAAACAGCTCACATGCCAACAACGCAGGTATCCTGGTAGGAATATATTACTAGACAGCCTGTAGTTACAATTACTTCCTCCTGGTATAGACTTCTGAACAATATGCTTTAAAGTTATTTGAAATTACTTTGTGTTAGAAAGACAAAGGTTGCAAATTTTCATCTTTTTCTAGTTCCCAGACATCCATGAGATTTTTTTGCCTGGTTATGGGTTCACGAAAGATAAAGATATTACAAAATAATATAAAAATAGAACAAATATTATACCTAAGCAATTGCTTATTTATGTGCTCTAATAAGACCACTGTTCATGAATCAGTACCTACAATTAATTCATGTTCTCCGACCTGATTTTTTGGAAAATAATGGCCAGTCTTGTGTTCAATTATTAAGCATGTAACAGAATCACTGCACTTTAATTTGGGGCGACATTTCAATATGTACTTATTTATGATAGTCCAACCTATTTCGTAGTCAGCCTACTGAGTTAACAGTATTATAGGCACACTCAATTCTCCTGGGGGGGAAGAAAACATGGAAGAGTAAATTGTAGCAACCTCCAAATGTTGTAAAACTACAAACTTTCTGTTTCTGTAAATACGCATGTAACACTGGAAAGAAGGCTGTTTTAAGGATTTTGCTTAAACACCCTGGGGTGGAAAAGAGAGGACTTTGTTCCAGTTTTCTCCACCTCTTAGTATTGCCCTTTTGGTTCCTGCACCACACCCTGTGGAAGTCCAACACTTAGGCTTTGAGCAGCAGGTGGGTACAGGTCATTGATGGCAGGAGGGTTCCTGGGTTAAAAAATGGAAACCTTCCTCTTCCAGGTCCACCTATAGGTATAGAAAGGAGCAATTCAGGCCTGGAGGGACCACTCTCAGGTTCCCCTTTCCCCACGTAGGTACCATTCAAGTATAGCCCTTATATTCCTTAAAGCACTCCAATTGTCCTAAACTTACGGGGTTGAATAAGTGGAAACCCTTTCATTTAATTTTTGCCCCCACGGTCCCATTTCCTGCAAAGGTGATTTATAATGCAAGTAACCAGGAGGTCTTGCCAAGTAAATCAGTGGTTTTCATGTTATGGTGGGGCTACTGGAAAAGGGAAGGAAGGATCAAGAGGGTCTTCTGGGGGGTGATATTTAAAATGTGGATACTTGGGTTCTGCCCAAAATTCAAGAGGTCCGAGCTTGGGACCAAATTATTTGCATTTTAGGAAGTGCCCCCAAGCAATTCTGAGCCCCAGGCCTATGCTTGAGGAAATAGTCATATAATTGGTTTGAGATAAGCAATATCACCTTTGTAAATAAATCACTTATTCTTAAGCATCTACTTCATGTTTGTAACTGATGTTGTCAACTTCTTCTTTGGGATCCATTTTGCATGTACTAAGCAAGTATTGTTTGCAGAGAAGTGTACTACTGCTGCTTTCCTGATGGAAAGGATGGGGAGGGAAGGGTGCGACCACATTAGAGAGCTATTTCTCAACTTCCTAAAAAAATGACAGATTCACCCTTCCATGATTTATGAAACAGTTTAACCTAAACAAGTGCGTTACCCAACCACAGTTACCATAATTTACTAACCTTTTTAGGACACCAGTGCACCAGAGATGTGATGGCTTTGCCAGTGGGAAAGTCAGTTTTGTAAGTCAAACTGCCAAGGTTTAAATTCTACCTTCACCACTTACCTGAGATCTCTGACCACAGATAAGTAGATTTAACTTTTCTGGGCCTCAGTTTTTTCATTTGTAAAAATATGGATATAATACCAATCTCTATACTTGAAGTTTTTATGAAGGTTGCATGAAACATTTAAATATCTAATTGATGCAGAGGGTCTCAAGAATCTAAATAAAGTGTTCCAAATTCATTCTATTTTTCTGTCAAATCCACAAAACCATTGTAAGAATAGTAAGGAATGCTTCCAGGGGCTAATTTGGAATTCTACGTGAAAAAAAAATGGAATTAAACTCTATGTTCCGTTCAAGCAGTTCAGTTGAATTATCATAACGAGAGTGATCTGGGATTTTTGTTTATTCGTTTGTCTGTTTCCGAAGGTTCCCTAGCCCTTGGTATCTTTGGGAGTTTGTCCTGCAGAAGCCACCCACCGTCCCAAAGTTCACATCCAGATTCCCAGCTCCCGGGGGAACTGAGGGCGCGCGGTGCCAAACAAGTGTGCCACAGGAGCAAGACCCAAGGTGCGGAGACCCGGACCTGGAACCCAGCCAAAGGGGCACCCCGGGGCCCGGAAGGAGTCCGGGTCCCACTGCCGCAGGGCCACCGCCCCCCGCGGTGGGTGTGTGGGGCTGCAGTCAGCGGGCGCGGGGAGCGTGCGCGGCCACGTGACGGACGCTATAAGAGCGCTCGGGCCAGACGCTCGGCTCCCGCCGTGCCCACTAGCCGGCCGCGCTCCCTCCCGGCGCCCGGCTTCTCCCAGCCAACACCCTGCGGCTGCGGCGGCCACCGCCCGGCAGCACCATGGCAGGTACGCGCCGCCCTCCGCCCTGCGGGCCCGGCTCTGCGCCCCGCACGACTCCTCGCAGCCCCACCGCCACCGACTCCTCCGCCTCGGGGAGTTCCGTCCCGAGGACCGACCGCCACAAAGTTGTAGGCTGATCGCAGCCGGGCGTGGCGTTCCTGCGTCAGCCGCCCCTCCGCCGCCCCGCAGCCCCGGGGGCGCAGTGGTGCGCAGCACACGGAGCCTGGGCCTCGGCCTCCGCCGGGGCCCAGTTCCCTTTTCCGTCTCCTTGCCCTTCCTCCTGCTCTCACCGCGGAGGCCGGGCGGGTGCAGTAGCTGCGCGGGGCCGAGTGGGGGTGGGGAGCTGGTGCCGGAGGCTCCCGTCCTGAGCTGGGGCTGCGCTGGCTTCGAGGAGCCCCCCGCCACCCGCGGGTGGAACTCCGAGGGGCGGTCCAGCTCCTCCGTTGCCGGCCCGGCGCTGCGGTCACGCCGAGACTATTTTTAGGCCTTTGGGGCCGGTTTCGGGGAGCCGGAGCCGGGCGGTGAGAGGGCGCCGGCCCACTTGTTGCCAGGTGTCCGGGCCGCTAGGCGGATCTGCCCAGGACGGAGGCTCCGAGGTAACTGGTCCTTCCCATGGTGTGGAGGCTGATAGTGGGTAATATTACTTAGAGCAATGGAGCTGCAGAAAGACTGCAGTGTGGCCTGTCTGTGGGGTGGTGGAAGTTCTATTCGAGTGTCTGCCGTCTTTCCTAGTCCTTGTCATGATTATTAGGTGGGTCTGGTGTGGCAGCCCGGGGTCCAAAGCATTTGTTCTGTCCTGTGCTTCGACTTGGAAATCATCTATACCCTTGCTTCCTGAAATCCTTGACTCCCCTATTAAACTTTTCTTTCTGATCCCCTGGAATCTGGACCCTTTCTGAGTGAAGCATCATGATTCATTATGCTGCACATCAGATACCTTTGGAGCAGACTGAAATGTTGTCTTTTCAGGTGTTCAAGGAACAAGTACAGAGGGTGATGGGCCAGTCTAGACACAGGTGTCCCCGTTGCGAGCTTTCCCGGAGGGGGACTGGCTGGGAAGCCGGTGGCGCTCAGGGGGCGGAGAACACCAGTCTTTCTACAACTTACTAGTGGGATTGCCTGGGAGAGAGGCGGCCACTACGTGTGAAGATGGCCCTCGGTCGGGGGTGGGGGGCGGGTTGCGGGCACAGCTGACCACCTGCACTTCCCTCTCACTTCTCAACGTAATTTCCACGGCCACCTGCCTCCACGTTGGAAAATGGGCAAAGGGAGAATTAGGAAACCTAAGACAGAGAATGACTTTGTGACAAAATGTCCCAACTCCCTGTGTGGGCAACAGTGCCCTTGAGTGACCCCCGCCAGAGCTCGATCCCAGGTGTCCTGTACACTTGAATGCCCACCGAACTGCTAATGTTAAAATCCCCTCAGAAGCAGAATATGTCCCGAATCCTCCCAGGGAAGACCCGGGGAAATCCCAGCGGCTGGGCTGCTTGTCTTGGTGGATGGGGTTTGTTTAGTAGGAAGAATAATTCTTTTGTCTTTGATCCTGGCTGTTACAAGATTATAGGAAACAATTTCGTGCGTGCGTGTCTGTGTAAGAGAGAAAGAATGAGAGGAATATGTTGAGAGGAGGGGCCGAGGTCCAGTGTAGAGAGTATGTCCTTGTTTCTCCAAGGAAAATAAGGCACGTGTGTTAGACCTTGTGAAGTGATTCCTAAGTCCGTTTAACAGCAATTGGCCACTCTTTATATAGAAACATTTAGTAGAAAAGTACTCTCTGAGGAGGTTACATTTGAGCAGAGACACTGAAAGTGACCCTTGAGGGGCGGTGAGGTGGCCTTTGCTCCAAGTTGAGGAAACAGTATAAAAAGCCCAAGGCCTGGCCAACATATAAGCACCCAAATGAAGAATATGGCCTCTGCTTTCAGACACTCTCGATTGGGGTTATTTGTTGGGTTTGCGCTTGGTTGAAAAGTATTGTCCGTGGTACTTTGTAGGAGAAACAGAAATTGCACTTCTCCATCTCTTCACTACTACCTTTTAACTGCCTCAGGTTCACCCTCTGAGTGTTAAACTAGTCTAAGAATTTAGCTTGTCTGGATTTTAAATTAGAACACATTAGGAGAGGAACTGATTTTTGAAAAATTATTGGTTGCAAAGTGATCTAGAGTAGCTTTTTCGAGGGTGGACATTGTAATGAGAGTGTGCTTTTTTTTTTCCTTTGTATTAAGATCAGGCCTTTGTGACACTGACCACAAATGATTCCTACGCGAAAGGAGCCCTGGTCCTAGGCTCATCTCTGAAACAGCACAAGACCACCAGGAGGCTGGTGGTGCTCACTACCCCACAGGTCTCAGACTCCATGAGGTAAGGACTTCGCTGCCGGTCTGTGGTGGTGCTCTGACATCCCTCTCCCATTTCTGGCATCAGTGGGCACTGAGGCCCTACCTTTTTCAGGGCTTGAGCATCTGGGAGAAAGATGAGAGTTCCTGGGTAAAGAATTTCAGAGCCTGAAACCTCTGTCTAGCTTTTGGGAGCTGTTCTACCCGAACTCCCTTCCAGAGCTTGATCCATGATGTGGTAGTCTACCCCATGCTCTCACTGATTCTAAAGAGGAGAAGGACGCGCCCTTAACAAGGTTTCCTTCTAGACGTTCCCTTTATGTAGTCACACGTTACATGCACTCCTTTCCCAAAATGCAGCAAGGGCTACTTGGTTTCCTGCCTCAAACCAGGGAAACCTCAGGTGACTTTGAAAGAAAATAGCAGTTTTCTCCACTTGTAGTTGACATTTGTAACCTAAATATCGTTATTTACAAATGAATAGGTCAGTATATTTGCCAACGGACTTTCTGAATTGGGGGTTGTGCTCTGAGGGGTACAAGCTGCTTGTTGATTGGGTTAGATCACTTTGATTTGTTGGAATTAAATTTTGAAGTATCTGAATGAAGTACATAGTTCATAATACTAACAATATTCAAAATATCTAGGCACACTAGTAGTCTGTATTGTGTTTATTTTTGCAGTCTTCTGTCCCTCTTAGAAATTAAAAATGTCTTTTTGTGACTTTTTTGAAAATATGTATGCACATGCCAAGGACCTCTGAAAAAGAGAATATCTACCTTTGTCGACCTATGTGCATACATGTACACAAACAACCTTGTTTCTAAAGGGTAATTTTAGAAATGCCAAAAACTTTACCTCGTAATGTGTATGTCGTAATTTGTAGTCTGTTTGGTGAGGATGTATGTGAGAAGACAGATGTGCTCTGGATACAGATAACACTAGTTTTGTTCTGCGTATTTGACAGTATAAACTTTCAATGATGATCTGTCCTTATATGTTATAACTTGTGCTGAGTTTAGTGTCTTACTTAAGTATACCCCCCCTTAACCTACCTCAAGGTTGCTTTCTAAAATAAATCTTTAGTTAATTTGGGGCATAGAGAAGAGTTGTGCTTCAGAAACTGAAGTGAGTCTCGTTATGCCAGGGGTGCTAAACGCATAGTAAATGCTGGCTATATTCTATTCTAAAAAGATGACAACTAAATAACAGTCCTTCCACTTCTTTTGGAACACACATATTCAAGCAGTTCTCTGTCGACTTCTTCAGCAAAAAATGATTAGTTAGAGGCTTCATTGCAGACATTATGTGTAATTTACTGAGCATGATTTGTAGAAATATGTGGTAGTCAGAAAGAATCAGTTCTAATAAGATACCATAGTTAAGTACATAGGCTGTTGCAAAGACGTACTCTTACCACATGTGAGTCACACTTTTACAGGCTATTTCCACAATTTGCCTGGTAATCCGTAGTACAGTAAAGAATAGAAAACTTCTGTAGTAAAGTCTTAAGACAAGTGCTTCATGCTCACCATAAGCAGTTCTTATTATTTTAGTGAAGTTAACTGTACATGCAAATTAACATAAATTGTCCTGAGGTAAATTAGGATGTATTTAAAAGATTGTACTATGCCAAAGTAACAGATTGCTCTACTAATGCATGGATAGGCTAATAAGAATGCAATCTTATGTTAGATGCCACTTGTTCTAGAAAGATGCTAAGCTCTGTTTTTGAATTTTCTTTTGCTAGAAAAGTTTTAGAGACAGTCTTTGATGAAGTCATCATGGTAGACGTTTTGGACAGTGGTGATTCCGCTCATCTAACCTTAATGAAGAGGCCTGAGTTGGGAGTTACGTTAACTAAACTCCACTGCTGGTCACTTACACAGTATTCAAAATGTGTGTTCATGGATGCAGATACCCTGGTGAGTGTGGCACTGATGGCTAAAAAGATGTGTGTGTATACATACATACACACATGTATATAAAAAAAACAAACTAAGCAAGTAGAACAGAAATAGAATCACAGAAATGGAATCACATGGAGTGTTATCAGTAGGAAGGGGCAGGGTGGAGAATGGAGGAAAAGGTACAGGGAATAAGAAGCATAATTAGTAGGTACAAAATAGACAGGGGGAGGTTAAGAATAGTTTAGGAAATACAGAGGCCAAAGAACTTATATGTGTGACCCATGGACCCAAACTAGGGGCCAGGTGGGCGGGATGTGGGTGGGAGGGGGGAACAAGGCGCAGGGGAATAAGGGGGGGAAATGGAACAACTGTAATAGCACAATATCAATAAAACATTTTCAAAAATAAAATAAAAGTTGTATATAGTAATGGAGATGAATTAGGCATTTGGGGAATGCTGTCAAGACATTACAGTAAAGTCCAGATTTTAAAAAGGTGTCAGGTGATGAAGGAGAGCAGGCCCTGGCTGCTTTACAGCTGTCCTCTGAATCGTTCGGACCAACCGCAGATTGCATCTTCTGTGTTGGGTAACTTGGGGAGAGCTTAATAACGGTGTACTGCAGCAGAACATTTCCGTAATGCTTTCCCTCTCCCCTTTTGAATCAGGTCCTAGCAAATATTGATGATCTCTTTGAGAGAGAAGAATTGTCAGCAGCACCAGACCCAGGGTGGCCTGACTGCTTCAATTCCGGAGTCTTTGTTTATCAGCCTTCGGTGGCAACATACAATCAGCTGTTGCACATGGCTTCTGAGCAAGGTAGTTTTGATGGTATGTATCTATTATGTTTATATCTGTGAAGCTGTTAGTAACTTGTGGGGGCTGCTCTTCTTGGGGATATAGTTGCGATGGTTCCTTGTGCCTGGAATACAGCATTACATGGGATGTAGCAAGCATGTTACATTGTGCACTTTTGGAAATACTTTTGTGTTTTTGTGTGTGCGCACGCATCTTTTTTCCATAGGTAAATAAGTAACCTAACCTAGGACAGCCAGTTTACAGGCTTCTTCAATTGGCTTTCCTGCGTCTAAATGAGAGTATGGCAGATGAATTATGATTATTCAAGAATTCAAAAGATCATGACACAAATTAAAAAAACTTTAACAACTGTCTTTAAATCTGAGTAAACTTAGTTGTAAGACCTAACAGGAGCAAGCATTGTGTCCACGGAACTTGGAGGGGTAAACATAATAATTTGGCTCTGTTCTCTTGGAAAACATTAAGAAAGAAGGTAGAAAGTTTATGTGAATAGTCTTTGTCTCCTTATTCTCTGCAGGGCTTAAGGCTGAAGAGTAGATCCTTGGCAAAGTCAGCATCCGTTTTCCATAACGTATCAGTGTATCTGTAACAATATGTATATATAGAACAGTTCTGACTACTTGTGTTTAGGACCTCCCCTCCTTGAGAGAATTTTGATCAAATGAATTGATAAGTACGCTTTCATTTTAGGACAGTGTCTGAAATAATAAATAGTAAGCTTTTTTTTAACAGCAAAAGCATATACAACAAGACGAAGTAGCAGTTAAAATGCAAAAGTAGCTTTTTAAAAGTTAATGTTGATGAACCCTGTGAATAAAGGAAAGACCCAGTGTATCTAGAAAGAAGGACATGCTCTAAGAAGAAGCCCTCTCCACCGTGAGTCACCGCCAGGTACTTGACATGGTGGCAAAAGCCCAAGCCAGGAACGTGGGGCCGGGGTAGAGCACTGAACTCAGCAGCACACGAGGCTTCAGGGGCTTCCTTCTCTCCCCCTCCAAGGGCGGACGTGAGGTTTTCAGTGAACGGATCATTTGAAACTAACAGAAACAGGCTTCCTCAGTGGACATAAGACTCAGGCTGGACGCTGATAGGAGGATTCATTTCCATAAGCTTGGTATAAATTTAAAAATCAAAATCCGAAATTTAAACTTAATTAAAAGATTAAATCTGAAAGTTTGTTTGAAGTTAAAAGATTGGAAGTTAAAACATCTTAAGTTATACTTAACACTGAAATTGGGTTTTTGTCGTTGCTATACACCAAAATTGAATTTGTTTCAGTCATTTGAGGATTTGGAGTATGCACCTATTTGAACTGTTATTGAAAAGACCAAAGAAGTTTAAGTCTTAATCTTGTTTCACTATTTGGCTTCTTTATATTCTGTGCCAGTAATTCTCAACTTGGGGTGATTTGGCCCCCCAGAGAATGTTTGGCAACATCTAGAGACATTTTGTTCGTCATAACTGGGGGCAGATGCTAATGGAATCTAGTGAGTAGAGATTAAGGATGCTGCTGCATATTCCGTAACACGCTGGGCAGCCCACAGAGCGAAGAATTATCTGGCCGAAAATGTCAGTAATCCTAAGGTTGATAAACTGCTCTGCCAGGACATTACATGCTCCAAAACAGCAGAAATATCTGGACCATAATAAATGTCAGTGTCTGCCATTAATCAGTCTTAAGTAGGAAATAATGCTGAGTATTCAATGTAGTCAGGGCCAAATGTAACTTTTTCACTTCACTGACTTATTTTTTAGTTCCTATTTTCCTTTCATATAAGGAATGAAAGCAGTATTAGCATTTGAATTCAAAACATGCATTTCTTATTTCTACTGCTTATACTAAAACAGTTACTTTGCATAAAAGGAAAGTAAGAGTATTTTTAGCAGAAGTCCACTGTTTATCTTACCCTTGCTGTAAGAGTGTAGCTTTCTTCACCTCTCATTGAATTGGAAGGAAGTAGTGTAATCCTGCCAGAAATTAGTGTAAATTTTCAGTTTCAGTAAGCAAGTCACATTCTAAAGTAGACCCAGTGGCCTAAAATCCACATGATTGTAAGAGCATAAAGAGTTCAGTTTCTGATCTAGATGAGTGTTAGATTTCATTGTTGAGAGATAAACAGATGCCAAACAGTAATGTGTCATGATTACAGTTTTAGAATATAAAAATAGTAAAACTTACAGAGACCAACCTGGGTTATCTACCTCATTCTAAAATAAAGAGGTACTAGAGGAGTTGATGAATTTGTTAAGAAGCAGGGATGCGTAAAAGTTCAACAAGAAAGCACTTTCTGCTTTTGCAGCCAGAATCTCAGCCCACTGAGAGATTTTTCTCTGTGCCTGTTAGCATACTTCATTATTTAACAGCAGGGTTTCCAGAAGCCGGCCTTGCTGTAAGGTGTTCTATATACTAGTTCTTTGATAGTAAAAGGTTGAATTTTCTGTTAACAGAACCACTTAATTGACAGAATTGAAAATTTAACTCTGCAGTTGGGAACTTATAATTATTCTCAATATGTCTTTAAATTCAACAGAAGAATAAAATAGGAGCTCTTAAATGAAAGGTTGATTTCAATTGATGCCTTAAGCTTTACTCATCAAAGAACGTTTACTCCATATTGTGGGAGTCTGCTCTTCCCAGGAGGGGTTTACAGTAGTCCCCCATTATCAAGGGCTTTGCCTCTGTGGTTTCAGCTACCTGTGGTCAGCCGTGGTCTGAAAATAGTAAACATGGAAAATTCATTTATAAGTTGTAAATTGTACATGATTCGGAGTAGCATTATGAAATCTCATGCTGTCCTGCTCTGTCCTGAGTCATTCCTTTGTCCAGCATCTCCACATTTTATATACTACCCACCTCATAGTCACTTGGTAGTTATCTTGGTTATTAGATCGACTGTCTCAGCATCACTGTGCTTGTGTTTTAGTAACCTTACTTTACTTAAAAATGACCCCAAAGCACAAGAGTAATGATGCTAGCAATGCAGATATGCCAAAGAAAAGCCATGAAGTATGTGTATGTGTGTACATATGTATGTATGTATGTATGTATGTATGTATGTATGTATAGGGGGAAAAAACACAGTGTACTTAGGGTTTGGTACTCTTCATAGTTTCAGACACCCACTGGAGGTCTTGGAATGTATCCTCTGCAGATAAAGGAGACTACTGTACTATCTTACAGAATCTATATCCATGTGACACAAAGACATACTGGGCTCATGCTTAATATTAATAAAATATTTCTTTGTGAGCTACATCCTTTTTAATGGGTGTAGATGCCTCAGGTTTTTCATACAGTGCCCAGTTTTGTTTAGGTGTTATGCCATAGTTGAGACTAACATTTTCAGATATTTCCTTTCATTCTACCATGCATGTTCTAATATCCACAGGTAGCTGTCCACCCATCCCTCAGTTTTATTGAATGAGGGCTTAAGTCCCAGCATTTTTAGGCTAGTGTTAAAGAAAACTGGTTTGCAGGTGACTATATCTCAGTCTGAATATCTTGGAGTTCTGCTTAATTTCTTGCATACATTCAACAAAAACTGATGGGGCCTGGTATCCATTGACAAGCCACACAGGCTGCCGATGGTGGAGTATTTGCAGCTGCTTTCCCAGCTCCTCCAATAGGAAAGAATGTGGCTGTCATACTTCTAATCACTGGTCCTCAGTCACACCCCCCTCCCTGATACCATCACCTCTGGCCAAGAGAATAAGCCCAATATGGAAAATCATGCTAGGTACCTTTTCTTCTTTCTTCCAAGTTGTATAGAGTATTAGAATTTGAAGCTAGTGACTACATACCTGATTCGTGGCTGGCTGGCATCTAATTTCCCATAGTGAAGTGTTTAAGTTCCTATACTGTTGTTTGTATTTGCAAACTGTCTTGGCATTTACATCATAACTGAAGTTACGTGCTTCCTGAAAGTTGAACAACAGCTGTTGTGAAATAGATATAAACTGACATTTCATAAAATGTGACAGGATAATGTTAACTTCCGGACTTGATAGCAATGAAAGGAGGAGAGGTCGTGATATCATAGATACTAATCAGAAATTCTGTCTCTGCATACTCGGGTGCAGTGAAACTGATGCACTGGTGCTTAATTTGGAGAAACCAATGTGAATGCAAGTTGAGGTTTATTTTCTTCTCCCCTGTGACTCTAAAGCATTGGGTTGGCCAAAAAGTTCATTTAGTTTTTTCCGTGCAATGACTCCAGTAGTGCTTAGTTGAAACAATTTTGTTAGATTGGATTGTGACAGCTATCATTTGAGCATGCACTTAAAAAAAAACCTATCAAAATTGGTGAGTTTTTGTGCAGCCATTTTAAATATTGAAGGTGGAAGAAAATACACAGTATTTTGGGTATATTATGCTTTATTATTTCATGAAATGTAAAAATACAACTAAAGTGCAAAAGAAGATTTGTGCAGTGTATGGAGAAGGTGCAGTGGGGCTGGCTTATGCACTGAAAGATGTTTAGCGGCAACCCTGGCCTCAACCCACTAGAAGCCAATAGCAGGAGATGGCTGACATACTCAGAATATCCAAATCAATAAAGTTATTGGTGAAAATGAAAAATTTGTCTTAAACAGACTTTTTGGCCAACCCAGTATCTAAATTAAGGGTCCTCATACAGTTAAAGACAATAGTTTAGTATTTGAAAGTTACTGTTTGTTAAATTTCATCTGCATGTGTTAGTAGTTTCAAAAACCTAATAAAAGCAATTCATATTTACTAGTTTGATGTTTAAAAAAAAAGGTCTTGGAACTCATTTGAATTACCATAACCTAAATACCCTGAACTTTTTATTATAGTAATACAATTTTCATCTATGGTTGCATTTTCAAGAAGTATAGGAGACAATAAATTGGTGAGAGAATATTAGATAAGTTTTACCAGAATCCAAGCTCTGCTGTGAGGTCCTTACACCTGCGTGTTTCACAGTCTAATTCTAAGTGGTCACTGAGACTCTTAAACTGTCATATCTTTTTTCTGTGCTTGGAGATGTAGTAAACCAGGAGAGTATACTAAGTTTTTTAAATGATTTTTAACAAAAGGTTTGGTACTTAAGTTCTATTAAGTTGAAAGTGATCCCAGTGCCACTTTCCCTAATCTTTGTCGTTAGTTAGGCTTCAGGCTGGACCTGCCCAAAAAAGGAATGAAGTGAAGAGGTATTTCCAGATGGTACTTGTCCAAATCAAATAGGTCCACCTCACTTGCTTTCCTGACTTGATAGATTCCACCTTGAATAGTTGTCTGCGGTCAGCTTGTCCCAGCTGCCCTAACACTAAGCTGCCTGTGGCCCTTAGGGTAGTTCATCAGTTGATTTGAAAATTCTCTGGTCTCTTGAATTTATGTCATTTAATTGATAGTTTGGCTAGTAAGTATCTTGAATAAGTAAAGATGAAAAGCAAAAGTTATAACATAATGGCAAAATAAATGAGCACACATGAGTTTTTTTTGTAAGAGCTATTTTTATGTCGTTGGACCCATGAGTGTTTTTTGCCATCTCTCTCTCTCTCTTGCCTTCTTCACGATGTCTTCTAACCAGAGATTGTGAACCCAGTGAGAAATAGAGAAGGAGGAAGGAACTGAAGTGTTACATGTATACGGGCTCTTATGTTCATCATTTTACTTTTTGACTTATTTTTCAATAGGCCTATGGGGTAGTCATTCATTCACTCAGTCATTCATGTATCCCTTCAGCAGATACTTATTGAGGGCCTGCTATGCATCCAGTCCTGGGAACCTGCCCTCCTTAGAGTTTAGGACAGCAGACTGCCCCATGCCCCAGAGCTGGTGGTAGAACCAGAGACTTTCTCAACTCTATGGCTGGGTTGTATGTGTAGTTTTTTTCCTTTTCTCCCAATTATCCCATACTGCAATATTCACAAAAATATACCCTGTGATTTACACAGAATGGAGGAAAATTGCTCTTGCACTGGCCTTTTTAAAGATTAACCACTTAAAATTTACTTCTGAGAGAGCAGCCGACATATTCCACATTTTGCAAATGAAGAATCTGAGGCTTAAATCTTCTGTCTCTACAGCCACAATAAATTAAAATCCCTCTGAGCTACAGTATCTAGAAATACTTTGTCTTTTTACCTCAGTAGCACAGTTGATAGTCTTTCATTGTTTTATGGGTCTGGAAGTATTATTGGAAATATTACTCTTGCCTACATTTCTGTAGTTCATTTATTCAGTGTTTCAAAAATTATTTTAGCTTCTAATCTGAGCAATATGCTTATTTTTAAGGGCCAGGAATAGATTGGCAAAAAATGCAGACTTTAAAGCTTATAGTCTATGAGATCTTACAGACACAACTAATTAAGCAATTAATTATGTAATTATGATTCTGATAAGTTCAGAGTGCCAAATGAATCTAGACTAGGAAGATGTGCCTTAGACTGAGAAAGTGAAAAATAAGCCAAGAATAAATGTTTTCTTGAATTTATGTGATTAATAGCTTGATTATTAAGGGTTTTTTAAGGTGGAAAAAAAGCTAGAAGTAAAAAGGAAAGTAAATCCATTGTTCTTGGCTTAAATGGGTACAGACCAGTGAGATGCAATGATGCTGAGGGCGAGTGCCTGGGTTTTCTGGATTAACCTTGGGTTAATCTGATAATGCTTAGTAAACCTCATAGAAATAGCCCCAAGAATGGGGCCATTTATAGACTGTAACTTAGTCATCCTTGGCATGCTTGCTATAGGCAGGGATGACGCTCCCCGCCAAGTGTGTTGTGGGAAGTCAGTGTTAAGGAATGAGTCCCATTTTCTTCTTAGCA
This sequence comes from Artibeus jamaicensis, assembly GCF_021234435.1. Lineage (NCBI taxonomy): Eukaryota > Metazoa > Chordata > Mammalia > Chiroptera > Phyllostomidae > Artibeus > Artibeus jamaicensis. Next base: position 13,711,338 of record NW_026521844.1, on the reverse strand, counting down.
CTTGGGTGTGTCTCTGTTATAGTAGTAAGCATATGTACATTATTTTGCTTCATAGCTGCCCCTCTACCTCCTTATTAGATTCAGAACTGTCTGAGAGCTGAAATGTATCTTATTCATCATCTTATCTATAATGTCTGTACCTAATTTATATAAGTCAGACATCTTCTATTGAAATGACATTTCTGAGAGTTACATTCCCTGACATAAAGTAAAAAAGGAGTCACTCTAAAAGACTCTAGATGATTGCTTTTCCAATTTTAATATGCCAGCAAACCACCTGGAGATTTAAATGTGGATCCTGCTTCCCTAGGTCTAGGTAGGTGGAGCTTAATATTTTGAATTTCTCCTAAGCTCTCATGGTGCTGCAACCTGCATCGAACTTTGAGTAGCATGATTCTCAGAGAAGCATTCCTATGGCTGAAACATGGGTGCATGTTTAAGCCAGAATTGGCCCGCCCTCCCTGCTGTCCACAGTAGGCAAGCCAGCCGACAACAATCTGTGGAAGAGCACACAAACTACTCAAGTACTGAACGGGTGCACAAATTTAAAAGGCAGTGCTTCAGGTCGTTTCTGTCTTATAAAATAATAGGCCCAGTTTTTGACAAATGCTGTAATACGTCAATGGATACCAGGTTCATGCCTGGGTCAAAAGACTTGGAAAATACCAAGTGGTTTCAGGTATTACTAGCACTTGAGCAACCTGGGGGGAAGGATGATACAGACTCTCATACTTGCTTTTGTTTGCAAAATGAGTGCCACGTGTCCCTTATTGCATGTCCTTGTTCTCTCTCTCACCTGCGTCACCACATCCTGGCCCTCTGGATCACAGCTGCTTCATTCCTGCTAATTACATTTGTCAGTTCTGAGATGATCAAAATTAGAAATGTCCTAACCTGTCAGAATAGATAAAGTTGCCTCTGGAAGTTTGACTAGTGTACTGGATGGAAGTCGTGGGTATTTTGTAGTGAAGGTTCAGCAGTCTAAGACGTCAGATATGCACTCCGCTTTGAACTGTGCTCCAATTTGGGGACTTCTAAAGAGAGGATATTGAAAATACCACCCAGGTTGTTCTGATGGAACTGAAACATTTGCCTGGCTCCGAGATGTAAAATTGTGCATTTGGAAAAAGATGGTTAGAGTGCTAAATTTAAACATTACTTAGGAAGTCACAGACTTCTAGGTGGTGTTTACTTCTATTTTTAACTTACAATTTTTGGCTAAAAGGTGACCCTTGGTCACTTCGTGAGGTCAGTGGCCTTGGGAGTTTCATTATTTGTAGGATACCTTCTGGAAGTGTAAGGTCTGTTTTAAGTGCTTAAGGGGCACCATTGATTCACAAGTCTCCTGCCTGGCCTTTTCTCCTTCTTCCTTGGATCCTGTTTCACTAGTGCTCTCAGCCCTGATGTGACACACGGCTGTTTGTGGGCTCCCTGAGGGTAATTAGAACTGGACATTGGTGGCCAGAGGCCACCAGCCACGAGCTCTGACTGCTGTTTCCCAGGCTTACCTCATGGGTTTGGGAATTTCTGTTTTACAACTGCTGTTCTGACCTCCATGGAATTAGAGGGCTTTCTTCACTGTGCTACATGTAGAAAATAGTTTAAGTGAAATTGCTTATTTTAACAAAGGTCTTATAATGTGGCATAAGAAAACAAGAGGTAGAAAAAATAATACCTAATTTTACAAAGTTTACAAACAGCAAAACTGCATATGTTGTCAGGTTACATTAAAGGAAATCAAGATAATTGCAAACAAAATTCATAATTAGTGGTTATTTCTGGGGTAGGGGACAGTGAAATTGGATTGGAGAGCCCCACACAGAGAACTTAAATAACATTGGTAATGTTTTGGTTCTTAAATTGGATGTCGTGTGTATAGAATTTTCTTTTTAATAAGCTTTGCTTTATAACCTACATATATTCATTTTTGATAATATCATAATTTATAACAAAATTAACAAGCACAGAATGTTTAGAAAGAAAGGCTCTTAATTCTTGCCCCTAACTGTATTATTATTTTAAAATTATAAAAATGTAACAATATTAAGGAAAAGTCAGGTGGAGGAAACATCTGTAATAGCATCCTCCTACATGATTATTCTTATTTTTCTTCCAACATGGATGTTTATTTTCTCAGTTATAATCACTATGTATGTCGAAGGATATCTTTATATTTCATGGTAGACGACAGTCTTTAGAGCCATTGGTTTTAATGGCCAAATAATATTGACATGAGTGGTTAATATCACAATGTGCTAACCATTTGTCTGGTGCAATATTTAAGGTCTTTCCATTTTTGTGCTGTCACAGAACATCTTCAAAGTTCTCACATTCATTTCACAAGTCGTTTCCCTGTGTGTAAGGCATTCTGCTACAATTTACAGGGCTAAGCAAAAGGAGACATAATCTCTGTCCTTGTAGAATTTAAAATCTGATGAGCAACAGTTCTTGTTTGTGTTTCGTATTTTAACCACATAATCCTTGGTATAAGGTCTAGGTATATATTCCTATAAAAGTACTGGAAGTCTATGACTTTAATTCGTTGTTTTGTTTTGTTTTGTTTTCAGGTGGGGACCAGGGTTTACTGAACATGTTTTTTAGCAGCTGGGCAACAACAGATATCAGAAAACACCTGCCATTTATTTATAACCTAAGCAGCATTTCTATATACTCCTACCTCCCAGCATTTAAAGCGTAAGTAATGGTTTACCTGTTGTTGGGGATGGTGAGGGCAGGGGCGGGGGTTAAGTTGGGGGTTCATTGTTATTCTGAGGGTAGTAACAGTTAGGAAAATTGAGGGAAGTCTGTCTTGCGAGAAACATGGCTGTGATTGGGAGAGGCCTTGGTGCAGTCCATCAATTTATGCTTAGAGTAACCTTGAGGGCACTTGGCTGCCTTATGGTAAAAGGGTCCCATCAGTTCCGGGGGTGCCTGGACCTCTGACAGAACCTCTCTACATCATGGTCATGAACATAGACTAGGTACAGACCCAACATCTGCCTCAGGCTCGAGACTGACTTTCAGTTTCCTGACCTGTAAATGAGGATGTTAAGAACACCCTCCATGTGGTGGTGGTAGTTAAGCAAGATGCTAACAGCAGTGTGGTGGTGTGGTCACGAGCGGGGGCTGTGGAGCTGGACTCCCTCCATTCATATCCTGAACTAGCCACTTCCTGGATGGTTACTAGTTACTGAACTTGTAGTTCAGTAGAAGTTGGGACTTCTCTACCTCAGTATCTCAAAAAATTATCGTGAACATTAAAAGAGGTAGTCATGTGAAGTGGTTACCTGGCCTACCCTTAGCACTCAGTAAACATTAAGTTACTGGTCCTTTCTGTTTGAAAGGTGGAATAAATAGCATAAGAGTAATCTCTGAAGCCAGAAAGGTGAGGCACACGGCCTCACTCTGCTTTTCACCTGCCGTATGGCTTAGGCTCTGTGCCTCAGTTTCCCACTTGCAAAACGAGGAGGCAAAGGATAGCTACCTCAAGGGGTTGTCATGAGTATGGAGTTTATACAATACAATAAAGTGCTCAGTGGATGGCGGTTGTTTTGGCAACATGCTTGTTTTGCACAGCCTCTGGTGCTGTTCTAATTCATCAACAAATACGGCCAAGTTGCTTGCTATGCTGTCTCACTGTGAGTGCCCGGGCCCTTTCCTTCATCCTCTGGCTCATTTGTGTTGAACCAAGATGATGATTCAGGTTTCCTGAGCAGAGGCCAAGCTGTCAGGTTGATCCTGAGACACAGCCGTGAGCAGCAAAGCTCTTCATTGAGCCGGGCTTGGCTTTCCAGTGTCTGTCCCACGTGGGCATTCCTGAGTGAGCAGAAAACAAAGCCCCTTTCATTCCTCATATTTCATTATCCAAAGTCCTCTCTGTAAGTCTTACAACACAGTAATGAGCATGTCTGGATTTTTGTGGCAGAAATGTTTTCTCTTTTTTTCTGGGCCGTGTCTGTTACATCCCCCAGATAAGGATTATAAGTATCTTGTGTTCTTTCCTCTCTAACTACTTTGGCATATGTCTACAACATATTATAGCCTCTTGATTCTCTTTCCTTTCTAGCACAAAACAGGGAAGCTCTCAAATATACCACTTGTGGCTTCAGCAAAGCAAACAGAACAGGAGCCACTGTCAAGGGATAGAATAGAAGCTACATTATTTCCTCCTAGTCCTTGGCCTTATAAAATATAAACCTGTGTTGCTTGGAGATGTGGGTCTGATTCTTTTTAATCCTTACTGCCTCAAAACCATGCAAGTTTGAACTATAAACCATGATAGCTGACCCTATAGAACTGAATTTCTGTATAATAGGGCATTTGCCTAATTTGACTAGATTTAGCTGAGCAAGCAAAAAGATGAGAGTACAAAGGAGAAAGAATCATTAATAGTCTGAGCAGTTCCACTCAGTTCTACACAGTGAGTACATGTCCTGGGGTGAATATGTTGGGGACACATGAATCTGACATCCTCCCAGTTGGTCTCGCTTCTCAAACAGGGCCATCCTAGCAGTTCACCACTTGTGTTTTTCATGTCGTGTGGCCTCCAGGGCCTAGCAGCTATATCCCCTGTGGTTCATTTGGAGTCCATCTGATTTTCACCTTACTACTAAAATTGAGCACACTGTACCTTCCAGTGACAGCCTGGTTCGCACAGATACTGCTTGCGTTTATTTTCTTTTGACAAAGACAAACAAGAAGCAGGTGGAGCAGAGTAAAGTTTTTAGGGAGAAGATATACTGGTTTGCTAGAACCTTGGCCTCTCTTTCAGGAACCCAGTTTTTTAAAATATCTTGATGAATTTCTCAGAAAAACAGTTTGAGATTTAAATTACCAAAATGATCGGGATGGTTCCGTCTTCCTGGCTCAAAAAATGAGTGCTAATTTTGGACATCTCCTTAGCTTATTGGCATAGTCGTAGGGTATATGACGCACTGGAGAAATTGGGAGCAACTCCATCCATTAGCCAGAAGTCAGTTGGCCCGTAGCCTGACCGGAGTTAATGCTGCGTCTGTGCAGCTCACCCTTTGGGGTGTCAGCTCTGCGTTTCTGTGATAAGACTGCTCAGAGTGATGTCTCTGTCACCCCATTGTTGCCTCTGTAGGAATGTTGAAACCACATGAGAGAATTCATTTCCCTTCCGTTTGCCAGAAAATGCTTTTGGTAGGTTTTTGTTATTATTTGTGTGTGTGCTTGGAGAGATCATCTCTAGAAACATTTTTTTCTTACAATTAAGAAGAGCTAAAAAGTCAGATAGATACATTTATTTTTTTGGTTCAAATTAACAAAATTGTGGTCCAAATCTTTTTAAGTTAAAATAGACTATCCTGAATATTCAGGCCATTATAGATATTCTACAAAGAACACTGTGGGCCTCTCAGAGCTCAGCGTAAATTCAAAACCCCATTGCTAGGCTCAGAATGACCTTGGTGGCCTCCAGGACCTAGTGGCTCTGACTTGGTGGCCTTCCTTTATGACAGCAAGGGTGATGGCAGGTAGAATGACAAAGCATGGAGTGGTTTAGAGCAACATGGGCTTCCTGGAGGAAGGAGTGGAGACTTGTCTTACTAACTCTAAGCAACTATGTACCATGAGATCACCACAGCAGTATTTAGAATCCCCAGAGTCTTAGAGCTCTGGATATCTGAGAACAGTGTAGCCTTGCTATATGTGAAGGTTCTGCTAGAGGGTAGCCTAGTATGACATGAACTTAAATGAATTTGAGCTATGAAAGTAGCATATCTAATGCTTTACCTGCCATTTGGGTGGAGTAAAGTGACTCAAATGACTATTCAAACATCACTTCCAAAAAAAATTAGTACTATTTTCTGTAATAGAAGACCCTCTTTAACACAGCATAATTTGAGAACAAAATTTCTTGGTTTAGTAATGTTTAAGTTAATTTGTAATGTATGCATTGAGAAACAAGTTCATAAAGGCATTTCTTAGTGAAATAATATTTCTGAAAGTGCCTAGCATAATGTTTGAGAAATAGGCTTTTGGTTAATATTAGTTTCTTTTTCATTTTCTCTATTTGGTGGGCCTATTTATTTTATCTGTGTAGCATAGAATTTGGATTGTGTATAGCACTAGACAGAATCTTACTAGTCTTCTTAAAGTTAGTCATTTAGTTCCATTTTAGTGTTCTGTTGTATCTACTGGCTAAAAGCTGTGTATGTCATATGTGCTATATAAAAATGGGCCTGCAGCAAAGATAAAGAGTCCTCTGAAATTGCTTTAAACTGCCATACAAATTAGCTGGTCAAATAGATTATCTATAATCCTTGATTTACCAAGTAACTTCCAAATAAACATTCTACCTTACTCTTTTACTTGAATTTAGATGTGATCTGAGGTGTGACCTGGCCTAGCCAAGTCTCAGAAATTAGGTCTAGAAACCTAAAAGATTTCTTTCCATTGTTAACTGCTTTAACCTTCCTGAGGACATCGATAGCCATTGTTTCTTTTTCAGGAATGTGGCTTGTTCACTAAGATTTTATGAGGCCTCTTTAAAATCAATATTTTCCAAAAATGAAGTTGAACCATCAGTGTACTCAATTCTCTTGTTCTCTCGTATTTCTGATTCGATTGGGTTTATGAGCCCTGAGATGCCCTTGACTCCCATTTCTCCTCATGGCTGTTGCCATTGAAGCCATAGTCTTCTGTGTTCATTTCTCTTCACACCTACCTCTGTACCTAAAATCCTGAGGTGTTGCTTTTTGGATCTTGCTTATTTCTTCAGCCATTTGTTGGTCCACTCACTTGCTCAGTTAGCAGGCCTGGAACATGTAGAAGGTGCCACACATTCTGCTTGCTGGGGCCTGCAAAAATGAACATGGGAGCTGTCGTCTAATTGCCCTAGCAACTGCTTATGTCTGCAATTCCCGGTGGGTCACATGGCACCGTTAATCATGGTTTAATTGCTGGAGAAGAATCACGTGGTGATTGCATGGATGGCCTTTTTCTCCTTTCTGGGCATTAGTGATGCTTGTTGAGCCCCGAATATTCCATTTCTCAGCATGGCTATCTGGTTGTTCTAACTTAATCTTTAGGTTTTTGTTGCTCTCACATGATCTGTCTTCAGCTCTTCCTGCTGCCTATTCTGCTGTCCTGTCCTGGTCCTTGTCTCCAAGGGAAGACCTTCCACATCAGACTCAGCCCAGCCTTTAGAGGCTGCTCTGACAATAGGCAAAGTGGGCACAGGGAGTGATACCCCACGGGCAGGAGTCTGGGTGAGAAGTGCCATCTATAGGGGAGAGAGCTCATGGGGTTGCATGTAAGACGTGCCCTCCTTACAGCTCTCAAACTGCTGAGCTGCAGACTGTTTGTCCCACAGATACATTTTGTCTCTCTTACGTAGGGCTTTTTTTTTCCTGAGTTGTCAATGCTTAAAAGTTAGGGAATTTCACATGAAACCCAAATTTCTAACTTCTTATGAAAAAGTCAGATATTAAGTAGAATGTAGGAGAAAGATGTCAAAGATGACTGTTGTAGGTCTGGGGCCTCAACAGTTAGAATAAAGGAGTTGCCATTTCTGAAATGGGACCGACTGGGTGAAGCAGGTGGAAGCAGGGATTGTTAGAGATGTATCGAGGGTATTCAGTTTTGGATGTATTAAGTTGGAGTTGCATATTGAACATTCTAGTGAAAATGTGGAATAAGTAAGTAAATATAAGCTTTGGGACTTGAGAGGTCCAGTGAGACATAACTATAGGAGTTGTCAGCATATAAGTGACATTTATAGCCATAAGACAAGGTGATGTAACCAAGAGAGTGATTATGATGGAAGAGATTCCTGAAGACTGAGCCCTGAGGCAGGAAAGTGAGAAGGAGCAGAGACAAGAATCAGAGCAGTGCAGCAGGAAGCAGCCCAGCAAAGTGAACTGTTACACCAGCCAAGCAAAGAAAACCTTTAAGGAGGAGAGCAGTGACCCATCTGTGTCAGATGCTGTGACAGGTCAGACAGAAGACAAATGAGAACTGGCATTAGACCCAGAATGTGGTGGTCACTGGTGACTTTGGCAAGAGCACATTGGTGGAGTGGTGGAGGAGAAAGCATGATTGAAGCAGGTCCAAGAGAGTGGAGAATGGGAAACCCCGAATAGATACAGCTCTTCTGAAGCATTGTCTTTAAAAGGGAGCAGAGAAATGGGTTGGTAGCTGGATGGAGCTGCGGGATCCAGGGAGGGGGGTAGTGGCTTTGTAATGTTGAGTGGTCACAGCCCATTTGTGTATTGGTGGGAGTGATCAAGGAGGGAGGGAGAGGACACTAATTGCAGAAAGCTTAAGGGAGACTTGGGGGAGTGTTGGCCCTGAGTAGGTGAAAGGGGACGTGTCCTTGTGTGCACTGGAGAGGTTGGCTTCAGCTGAGAGCTGGGGCAGTGCCGTGAAGGAAGGTAGTGTGTTGTTGAATAAAAGAATGAACAAATGAATGAATGGTCAAGAAATCATCCAGGAGAGACTAAAAATGACGTACTGCCCAGGAAAGTCTTCCTGGTGCCCTGGCTTTGTGGGGCTTTCCCTGGCCTACTTTGTGAAGAAAGGCTAGGTGGTGTAGACAGCTAGGTCCTAGTCTGGGTTTCTAGGTTGTAAAGACTGAGTTTGAGTACGGATGTTGTTTTGATTTTTAGGGCATGATAAGGTTATTTAGCTTGAAAGGCAAGGAAAAATTGGGTGTGTCCCTGGTAGCCACAGTTGTTGCTCAGAAGTAGCTGTTTTCTGGTGAAGGGACATGCACCTTCTCATGGTCCCCAGTCCTCCCCCACCAGGTCCACTTCTTCTCAACATGACCAACCCACCCCTTGGGCACGTGGGTTTGTGACTCTTGATTCAGACTGTGAGAGAGTAAGAGGAGGAATTTTTTGATGAGAGAGAAGAGGTGGCTAATTGGTTGCAGAGAAGAGTTTTTGTTAGAGTCAGTCTCAAAAGGTACAAGAGAACCTTCACTGCAGTGGGCACAGGATGGCTTACCCTGCCACCACCCTCCCAGAGAGGGCCGCACCAGCAGGGCCGTTTCTCGTTTTGGTGCCTAATTGAACGTTGCACACACAGAGCTTCACATAGAATTGCTCCTATGTGGACCGTCATGGACTAGTTCCTGTGTTCTGAATGGTTCTGTAGTCTCGTCCAATGTTACAAACTACATTTGTCAACTGCTAAACTAGTCATGAACATTCTGTCTGGTCTTTTGGTAACATCAGGTCACTAGGATTATTTTAACAGCTAACATAAGCAGTATTATTGCTGGCTTGGGTTCAGACTGTGTCTTGTGATCTGGACATCTCTTTTGAGATCCTGGCTGGTTAAAATTAGAATGCTTATTTTAAGAGATGTATGCAAGCTGAGACAAATCCCCATTACTGCGTCAGAATGAATGGCGCTCAGTAATTTAGAGACAATTGTGATATGTTCCCAACTTTTTTTTTATTGTTCCTGGCTGGTATTTTGGTGGATAAATCAAGCAGTGAGTCAGTGAATTTTCTGGGCATTGTTGTTCTGAGTCCAGGTTAGTAGAGTTTATCTTCTGCCATCAACATTTCCCCCTTCAATCACCTGTTATTTTGCTTTTAGCCAGGCAACAGAAATTTTGACAGTACCTGATTATTGCCTCTGGTGAGAGAATACCAGGAAAATACCATGGGTTATTATCCTTCTGTAAGGAACACTCCCAAATTTGCAGTTAGGCTAAAATATTCTTTTAAGTAAGAAGTAATTTCTTCTTACACTTACGATCTGTGCTGTTATTTTATTTTTATATGGTTATTTTGGATTTTCATAAATAATGAGAATAAATGTACTAATATAAAAGAAAATAATTTTTTAAACATTCTCAGGCAACATGATTGAGATGTAAAGGGATTACATGCAAGGTGGGTGGAGGTGGAAGAAGGTATAAGGGGGATAAATGGTAGTGGAAGAAAATACAATAAAAAAATAAATATTTAAAAAGTGATTACATACAATTCACATCTCAGTTAATTTAAATTCTAGGTACAAAAACAGCATTTGAGACTTTTCCCCCATCACTTTTGAAAGTATTTTATTATGACAGCTAATAGAGCCAGCCCTTCAGGCTCCTTTGCTGTATAGGGAAGCGCCGTTCTGTTTGTACAGTTAATACATGCTATGTAGTTCGAACTGTGTAACCCATAAACCTTCATGCAAGGCAGCCAGTGTTAGGCCTAGCAGGACCCCCTACATCGTGCCCAGAGTAGCCCTAGATGATTTCCGAGAATGCCCTGTGATGACTGCCTTCTGCAGAACTTCACACTGTCACCCCCCCCCCCCCCCCCACCATTTCCTGGGCCCCTGTTTCCTATTTAGCAGCTGCCTTACTTGTCACCCTTTCCTACTTCTCTCACCCTCAAAGGCCCTAATTGGAGGTGAACCTTCCATCTTCAGCGATTCTTCCAGGCCCTTTTCATTGGAGTCCTTGCTCTCAAACTTCTTTTCCTGTGACCGCTGTTTATTTGTACAGATTTGTCAGGTGTGTGGCAGTAATACCTCCCTTCCTGAAAAAGGAGTTCCGTCTCTCACTGTACAGAAATAGGGCTGACACGGGCTGAAACCAGAACACCTGAAACCACTGACCTGCGGTTTCCGTGTGACCCAGCACCTTTCCTTCTTCCTCTCTCATGCACCTCTCTGCCGTCACACTCCTGAGTCTCCGTGAGCTCTTTGTGGCCGGCCCCTGAATACCCTGGCCCCAATAAAGTTTTTCAAAGGACCCACTAACGTCATGCATTTTGTAATCCATTGTGTTGCTGAAGTTTGTATAGCTGTCGGGAGGGTACATCACACTGTGCAGCCTTCCACAGTCCTGCTCACCCCTTGACCCTCCCACACTCCCCCATCTTATTAGCTGCCACGGAAGTTTTGGACCCCTTAAGATCTTAGTTTCTACGTCAAACAGGCTTAACAAGAATTTTTGTAAAACCAAGACTGCCCTGTCTATGAAAGGATTATCCAGTGTCTACAATTTTTTACATTTTGGGGGTAGATGGGTAAAGAACGTAATTTTGAGGAAGAAGGATTCTCCCTGTGGCCACAGAGGGTAACGCTGATTTAGCATTAAAGAGGCACTTGAAGACCTTGGACTCCTGTAAGTGGAGCCCAGGCTTGAGCCACAGTGAAATGCAGGGCGTGGACGGTCCCCAGATGGCATTCCTGTTGACGTGCAAGGGGGAGACTGGGCCACATGAGGAGGTATCTAATCAGCATTAAATTGGTGTTCAGGGAGGTGGCGAAAGCTCCTAGCCACCAGGGAGTACTGACGGAGCCAGAGGCTGCAGTGTACCGTCCCACCTTCAGCAGAGGCTGGGCAGTCTTGCTCTGCAGACATTGGTGGTATTGCAGTGGTGTTCTGGGGCAGGGGGAGGTTGGACCATTGTCTTCTGCCTGAGCTCTGAAGGCCCGATTCACAGTGTGAGGCATTGGAGAGGCCCTTAGACATGGTCCTGCACAGTCCACTTAAGGGCCACATGCTGGTCCTGAGAAGCACCATCCAGTTCTTATTCTTTCTCCCCCTTTTCTCTAAACTTTATACAAATCGCCCCCTTCTGAGAACTGTCTTTTTTCAGACAGTGCCAAGTTGACTTCTTGTAGCTTTCTTTCCTATTGGTTCTTCTGTGTTGCTGTGTCCAGTTGGGTGTGTTCAGGATTCCTTAGGCATACTTTTTCCACCTTGCACATTGACTAGGTATAGGCAGGGAGTTGATTCATGGAGTAACAAATGTCACTCTCAGACATTCCTTTGCAATTCTGAGAGTGTATTATAATAACAGTCTAGTTGTGGTTAGGAACCTTTCAAGCCCGACAGACTGGGCGGGATCCCAGCTCTGTCATTCACCAGCCATGTGATCCCAGAGAAGTTATTTAACCTCTTCACGCTTTGGTTTCCTCACATACTTGTTCTGGAGATTCACTGAGATAGTCGTACGGATGTTAACCAGTGCCTGGCACGTGTGAATATTCAGTGTACAGAGTGGGGCAGAAGTAGGTTTACAGTCATGACTATGTGAGTTTATTCATGTATTATTATTTATTAAATATTGTATTATTTTTCATACGAACAACTGTAAACCTACTTTTGTGCCACCCTGTATGCGAGCTATTACTCTCATTACTGTCTAATTATTTGCAAAGTGTCAGGAGAGCAGGTTAGAAAGTAATAGAGTTTATTCTATATTCATGTTTTAACTTAATTAGTATTTCTACCTCTCATGTAATGGCTGCGTATGACATTTATATAGGTCTAAGAAAATCATGGGTCTTGATTTACTGGTCAGTTTAGATAAGAGAAGCAGACAAAGGCTCCCCTTCTAGGCAGGGAGACTGAGTCAGGGAGAGTAAACGTCTGAGAAGGTGGGGGGAGTACTTTTCTTTCACCTGTGCTGAGATGGGCTTCCCCATCATCACGGGACCAGTGGTTGAGGGCAGTTACCACAACCTTGCCCATCTTTTCTAGGCCTCATCCAAGTCCCACTTCCCACACAAAGCCCCTTGTACAAATTCCTGCCTGCACTAATTGCTTTGGAATTTCCATAGTCCATAATGTCAGCACTATCCTGGTAGCCCTGAGTTGTTACCTCACTTGTGCTATTGTTTATTATTTTTATTGGGTGGGTGACTCATCTCCCTATTTGGACAAAAGCCTCCTGGGACCATGCACTGAGCCTAGACATAAATCCTTACACATAACGGATTTAAGCATTGTCATTTGTATTCTTTTAAGGATAAAATTGCAAGTACTTGTGCGAACGTCTATGAGTGTGTGTGTGTGTGTGTGTGTGTGTGTGTGTGTGTGTGAGAGAGAAATACATTGTGTATAAAATAGTTATCTTGGGGATATCAGGTATCCACTTCATTTTCAAAAGAAGTACATTCCACATGCACTTAAAAGTCACCCTAGAAGAAAATTTACAATAGGCTCCATTTTTCTGGCAGTTTTTGAAAGGCATGGCAAGAGCTCAGGCCTAAGAGAGGCAAAACTGTGCCAAATGCCATCTCTGCCACTTAATAGCTGTATGGCTCTGGGCAACTCAGCCTCTAGGAGCCTCCATTTAACACATTAGTAAAATCTACCTTGCAGAACTGTTATTCCCAAACATGTTCTTAAATAATTTGGGCCCCAAACATAGTAAAGTCTCAGATAACAATAGCTATTTAACAGGTCTCTGACTTTTTTTTTAAACTTTTTTTAAAATTGATTATGCCATTACATTTGTTCTATTTCCCCTCCTCCATTCTCCTCCACCTTGCACACCCCTCCCCCACCATTCTCCCCCCTTTACTTCATGAACACGTGTCTCAAGTTCTTTAGATTCTATATTTCCCATACTTTTCTTACCCTCCCCCTATCTATTTTCTATCTACTGTCTGTGCTACTTATTTTCTGTACCTTCTCCCCCCTTCTCCTTCTCCCACTCCCCTGTTGCTAACCCTCCATGTGATCTTCATTTCTATGGTTCACTCCTGATCTAGCTGTCCTCTTAATTTGCTTTTGTTTTAGGTGTGGTTGTTGATAACTGTGAGTTTGCTGTCCTTTCACTGTTCATCTTTTTTATCTTCTTTTTCTTAGGTAAGTCCCTTTAACATTTCATATGATAAGGGCTTGGTGATGATGAACTCCTTGAATTTGATCTTATCTGAGAAGCACTTTATCTGCCCTTCCATTCTAAATGAAAACTTTGCTGGATAGAGCAATCCTGGTTGTAGGTCTTTGGTTTTCATGACTTGGAATACTTCTTTCCAGCCCCTTCTTGCCTGTAAGGTCTCTTTTGAGAAATCTGCTGACAGTCTGATGGGAACTCGTTTGTAGGTGACTGTCCCCTTATCTCTTGCTGCTTCTAGGATTCTCTCTTTCATTTTAATCTTGGCTAATGTAATTATGATGTGCCTTGGTGTGTTCCTTCTTGGGTCCAACTTCTTTGGGACTCTTTGAGCTTCCTGGATTTCCTGGAAGTCTCTTTCCTTTGCCAGATTGGGGAAATTCTCCTTTATTATTTGTTCAAATAAGTTTTCCACTGGTGGCTGTTCCTCTTCCCCTTCTGGTACCCCTATAATTTGTATGTTGGAGCGTTTAAAGATGTCCTGGAGGTTCCTAAGCCTCTTCTCATTTTTTTGAATTCTTGTTTCTTCATCCTTTTCTGTTTGGTCATGGTCATTTTTTTCTTCCTTCTGGTCCACTCCTTTGATTTGAGTCCCAGTTTCCTTTCCGTTACTATTGGTTTCCTGTGCATTTCCATTCATTTCAATTAGTTTAGCTTTCATATATTCCTCTAATTTGTGACTATAATCAACCAGTTCTGTGAGCATCCTAATCACCAGTGTTTTGAATTGTGCATCTGAAAGTTTGGCCATTTCTTCATCACTTAGATTTATTGGCTCTGGGGCTCTGAGTTGTTCTTGAGCCATGTTTTGATCTGTTCGTGCCTGTTACATACAAGGAGAGGTGCCTTGGTGTTTACGGGGGTAGGGCTACCCAGGTCACAGGTTTGTGACGCTGTATGAGGGGCTGGGGTCCGAGAGGGAGCAATGGTGGTCCTCTCCACTCGCCCAGTCCACCTCACTACTCGCCCCCGCCTGCTTATACCAGCACAAATGTGCGAGTCTGCTGCCCTGCACCAGTCGCTGGGGCCTGCGAGATCTGTCTCAATGCTTGCCTCTTCACTGGTTTATCTGCGTGCAAATGCGGAACCCACTGCAGACAGCCAGCAGCGCCTCTTCCCTGGGTTCCACCCGTAGCCAGCCCACACCTGGGTTCCTTGCCCCCAGCTGCCTGTGCACCGCCCAGATCTTTTTTGCCCGACTGGCTCCGGTGCTGGTTTCGCCCCTCTCACCAGTTTAGCTGAGCATTTCATTGTCTTTGGACTCCATATTCGATTTTCTGTGTGGTTTGGTTGTGTTTATTGTTGTTAAAACTTTGTTGTTTTTAGATTTGGTTGTGCGAGGACGAAAAGTGTTCCCACCTACGCCTCTTGGCGGAAGTCTCTGTGACATTTTTTAAAATCTTTTAGAAGATTGGAAAGGTTACATGAAGAGAGTTTACATTATTTTGACCAAATCCTTTGGTTTTCTGTAGGATAAATCCACTAAAATCTGACACTTGAGCCCAACACTCAAGAATCTATCCCATTTTATCTTTTGCTGTCAAAGCTTGCTCCTTGGCTGTAGTTGGAAGACACTTGGTCTGGCACATCCACAAGCCTCAGAGCCACTGTCTCTCACTACAATTCCCTGTACTACCACCCAGCTCCTACCTGTTGGACAAACCTTAAGTCGTGTCCAGTCTCTCAGCACCTCCTGCCCCGCCGCACCTGGCTTTCAGTGACCGCCCCACCTCTGAATTCCTGGAGTCCTCACTGTTCCCCCTTCCTTTTGTCTCTTGTTATATTCACTGTTATTATTACTTGGTTTTATGTGCCTAGATTTCTTCCAAACCAGAACAAGACTACTCTTAACTCTTACTCTTTTTAAGATATTATTGTAAAATAATAGTGTTTAAACCAAAAAGAAATACACAAAAAGTGTGCAGTTTTTAAAAGTATCCACCACCCAAGATAAGAATGGAACACAAGCAATACAGCTCCTTTGTGTCCCTTCCCCATCCCAGCCTCCCTCTCTGCTGGAGAGAAATCTGTATCATGAAATTTACATTGATTGTACTTTTCTAGTCTTTTAATAGTACTTTTGTTGTTTTGTTCTTATGTAAGTGGATCTATATGTATTCCTATTTGAATTTTTATGTATTTCTTTTTATCAGCATAATTTAAAAATCCATTCATTTGCTATGTAATGCGTACAGCTAAAAAGCTTCATTTTCACTACTTCATTTTCACTACTACATTGTATTCTTTGATATGAATATACCAGAAGTTGTCCTTTAAAAAAATAGAATATGAAGGACCAGGTCATGTAATTTGGAATTTAGTATATAGGACAGGCACAGAGACCCATTTAAAGTTTTAAAGTGAAAGAATGCTTTTGAAATTGCATGAGAGAAAATATCTCTGGCTAGTTTTTTTTTTCCCAGAGAGAGAAAGGGAAATGCAAAGACATGTGATCCTCCCCCTCTCTGTCCTCCCTTTCAATCAGCTGAGAATGTGGTCTGTTTCTAGGAGAGGAAGTGATGGGAACCTAAAAAGTCAAAACAGCAGTTATGAAGTTGGAATGCTTAATGAACTGATAATCAATAAATATTTTCTGAATAAAAAATAAAGTGGATAAATAACCATAAAACATCAGTGATAAGCAGGTATTTCTTGCTCACACGTTGGCAGATAGGCTTGGACAGCTCTGACCGTCTCACCTGGGTTTGGAGCCAGCCCACAGGTGTGACCCACCTTTGTTCACACATTTTGTTCCTTTGAACAGGCAGGTGGCCCAGGCCATGTTCTTCGGCTGCAGAACGTGAAGCTTCTCAGAGAGGGTGAACAAAAACAAACTGCTCTTTTTAAGACAGTCACTTCTGCCCACATTCAGTTGTCTAAAGCAGGTCTTGTGAGTATACCCCACACTGGTGAGGCAGGAAAACATACTCGCTCATGGAGACTGAGAAAGGAGTGGACATGTGCTCAGCAGCAGTCTCACCTAACATGGTCATTGAGTTGTTTCCAGTTTACACGCATTTCCAACAGTGCTGCTGCTATGAACATTGACTATGTCATCTCCTACACATATGCGAGAGTTTCTTTAAAGTACCTGCCCAGGAGCTCAGTTTCCAGGATGTAGAATGTGAGCATTTTCAACTTGAGTAGATAATGTCAAGTGGTTTTGTAAATGATTGTACCTTTACTATTCACCATGAATTGGTGTTTTCATTGTTGCACTGATCCACTGAACTTTTGAATTTTTATGTATATTTAACATACAGTTTAATAATTTATTTTTTAAATTCTCATCCAAGGATGTGTTTTTTCAATTTTTAGGGAGAGCAAAAAAGAAACATCGATGTGAGAGAGAAACATAGATTGATCGGTTGCTTCCTATATATGCCCTGACTGGGGATTGAACCTACAACCTTTTGGTGCACGGGACAGCGTTCCAACCGAGCCATTCAAGCCAGGGCACAGTTGAATAATTTAAAAAGCATTTCTAAAAATTTTTTAGGGAACTCAATTTGCTTTCCAACCACAACTGCAGGATGGAAGAAGATGCACCGTTAAGTCTACAGCACAAAATGTTGCGTATGTTTTTGTTAGCACTCAGAATCTACTAACCATTTCAACTTGTGTTCATTTGGCAGGTTTGGTGCAAATGCCAAAGTTGTGCATTTCCTGGGACACATCAAACCATGGAATTACACTTACGATGCTAAAACAAAAAGTGTCAAAAGTGAGTCCCATGATCCCACCATGATTCACCCAGAGTTCCTCAGCCTGTGGTGGGACATCTTCACCACCGACGTGCTGCCGGTGCTCCAGCAGTTTGGCCTGGTCAAAGACACCCAGTTGTCCCTGGACACGGTGGGTTCTGCTTTGTTCTTGCATGTAATGTAATGCGTACCGTTAGACGGAGTATTTGGTGGTACTTCAAACAGAGAAATAAGATTTTTGTAGATAGAAAACAGTTTCCATCTTAGAAGGGAGAAATGTAACCAGCAAAAACTAAAGCAGAAGTAAAGTTTGTGGCAGATTTTCTTAGATCTGAGAGCATAAGAAAGGGTTTTAGAAGTTTTACTATACCCATATATTGTAACTAAGAAATTCTTAATCCATTGTCCTGAGATAAATTCTAAAACAGTGATTTGTAAAAATGAAGAATGCTACATTTCACGTTTTAGAAACTGCAAACATTTAAATACACCTATTTTGTTTTTTTCTCTGTGCTCAGAAAAATGAGTTTTCAGTGACAATTACAACAACATGAACATATAAGCAAATATTTTTCTAGGATTATCTTGATTTGCTATGTTTGTACTCCTATATGGTTATTATGTAGGACCTTTGAAAAAGAAATCTTGTAGGAGGAGGATGACATGTTAACATTTACAATAACGAACTGCTTAGCCTCATTTCTGACTTTAAAGGTCTTCCTCTGAAGTTTGTTCTTTTGGAAGAATTGGAAAAGGATAAGAAATGACACTTTGGGGAGGTAGAGGAGGGTAAAGGGAAGGTAAATGGTGACAGAAGGGGACTTAACTTCGGGTGGTGAACACACAATAAAATATAGAGATGATGTGCTATATAGAATTGTACACCCCAAACCTGTATACTTATGTTAACCAATGTCACTCCAATAAATTAATTTTTTTAACAAATAATTAAACCTACATGTTACATATTAAGCTATAAAGAATACAACAGAATGGGTGAATTATAATTATGTCTAACTGATCCGTTAATTGCCTTACTATAAGAAGAGACTATAAGGTTATAAGAGATACTTCTCTTTGCTCGGGTATAAATTTTAGCCATTTCACTTATTAGCACTTGTACCAAAACACGAGAAGGAGAAAAAGAAAAATAACTCACAGTTACATTCTTACTCGGTTGCTTTATGTGGATCATGAAATAACACCTGCACAGTACTTGGAACATTGTCTGACAATAGTAAGTGCTTAAGAAAAGTTAGCCATTTTTGTTTAAACTTTAAACTAATCTATCAAGTACTATTGGTAATATCCCCTTTTTAGATATTAAAATAAACCGAGGCTTAAAGAATTATAAACTTCTCTTATATAACCGACTAGTCAGTAGCAGAACTGGGACTCAAATCCAGGTCTGAGAGACTTATCCTTATGAAAAATATTGTGAGCAGAAAACTCTGGAAGAGCTTCTCTATATCATTCCCATTGCAAATTGGAGGCAAAGCCAGAGCTAATCCAGGGGAAGGACTTATGTTGCCTTAGCTGTACTACAGTCCCATGGAATCCACCCCAATACCTTGGAGTTCCAGTATATTTAAATGCATACATACACACACACACACACACAATCAAAACAGGTAATCAAAAATTTTGTTCTGCCATTTTCTGTCAAAAGCAGTATTTATATGTATTTATCTGCATTTTTATCTGCTAAGATTTCTGGTGCCTTCTCACCTCAGATCTCTTTGAAAGATGGCTTCGATATTCCTTTATGGTACAGTTGAAGTTAATTGTGCATCTGTATGTAATGGTAATCTGACATAGAGTAGATTTGCTCCATTTTCTGCACGTTCACTTTGTTCCTTCTGCAACCCAAGGACTGAGAATTATTAACCAAAAAAGGTGAAGATGGGAATTGAAACAGTTCAAAACTAAGCTAATTAAATTAGCAGAAACTACAAGAATAGATGCTTATGTGATAATATGCTTGAACAGGCAGATGAGTTTGGTGCATGGTCTTAGACCATTTAGCTCTCGCTTTCGTAACATGACAACTTATGTAAGTGGTGTGGCTCTCTGGTTAGGTTCTTTCTGAAGCTTAGGCTCTAAGGTGTCATTTTGTTTAAGTTCTCAACCTTTCTGAGCCCACACAGATCGAGAATTTATCATGAGACTTGTATTCCCTTGTCCATCCGTCTTACACTTTCTAATGAACTGTTTGCAGCTTTCAGACTTGGTCTATACACTGGCTTTCTCTTGTGGCTTCTGTAGAAAGGTATGCAGAACTTAAACATAACCCTGATTACTTTGTTACCCCAATGTTTTCACTCAGTCAAGAAGTCTTCATTTTGTTAGGAAAAAAAATCATATGACCTTTGTATTTCTGTCTTTTTTGTTGTTGTTGTTTCATGTAATACTTTCAGTTTTTGGTACTTTGCATGATAATTCACCTTGGTTTTCTCACCTTCTTCAATTTATTGCATTCTTTGAAATGGTCTGATTTTCAGCTCTCAAGGAGTCTCTGATTATGTTCTTTTTTCTAGGAAGATGTCTCAGGAGCCATATCACATCTGTCCCTCGGGGAGATCTCGGCTACAGCACAGCCTCTTGTATCCTCAGAAGAACGGAAGGAGAGGTGGGAACAAGGCCAGGCTGATTACATGGGAGCAGATTCCTTTGACAACATCAAGAGGAAACTTGACACTTACCTCCAGTAGTAACACTGCCATGTTTCCGTGGACACACACACACTTCACAGGCACTTTTTTCTGATACTTAGTATCTAGAGCTAGGTCTGTTACAGTCGCTAGAGGGTTTTACTAAAAGTCATCATGTAAGGGATTTTTGTAGGACAACAGATGAGAACTGGACAGAAGTTATGAAGTGGCTGTGTTGTTAAACGGACAGTATTCTGGTGGGTTTTTTTAACCCTAGGCTTATTCAGCTAATGTTTCAGAAATTCTCAGTTAAGCCAATTGCCAACTTATGTGGTGAGGGAAACTCAATCTTAAACTATTGAGGTGGCTATATCAGCTCTTAAAATGTGTTGAGCCAGGTGCCAAATCAGTCTCTCTTCAGATGAGACACAGTATCTGTCTCATGCCTGCGTGTTGTACCTTCACTAGACGTGCATTTGAGAATTGTCCAGGGGCTGCAGAGTGATTGTAATTCTGCTTTGAGGTGAAAACAGCCTGTAATAACATTGCTGAGTGATTCATAGACATATCAACAAATGACATTAACCCATTTCTTTCCTAGTCTTAGTATCTGAAGATGTTCACCAATTTTCCATGTACAGTGAGGCAGCATGCTAACATGCTTTTGTTCAGTTCTGTATATCTGAAAACAGCAGTGTGTTCCTTGATGGTACCTGCAGTGGCACCTTGTATGAAAAATAAAGACTTATCACCATCTTGGTTGTCTAATTTAATTAAGGATTCGTACTCCCCTTGAAAAAATGTATTGGAGAATTTTTCATAATTTGTAGCATTTGTCAGTATTTTTAAAACCAGTATAAAACTTGATACTGGAATATATGTTTTAAAATGTGGTTTCCAGATAGCTAAATAATTGATGTGTGGTTGCCTCCTGTGTGCCCCCTGCTGGGGACCTGGCCCACAACCGAGACATGTGCCCTGACTGGGAATGGAACTGGTGACCCTTTGATTCACAGGCCAGTGCTCAGTCCACTGAGTCACACCAGCCGGGGCAGATAGCTAAATAATTAAATCCAGTGTTCTCCAGTGATGGGGATGGATCTGAGAGACAAAAGTGAAATCAAATTTATCTAATCTGTCACCTACATTGCATCTCCATATCAAACAGGTATTCAGATTGAGAATATTGTAACCTAAAAGGCATTAAGGTTCATTGTCAGTCTGAAGAGGCACAATAGTCTTTCAGGACTGTTTAGAATCAATACTGGACCCCACTGTCTTCTAGTGTTTTTATCCATGACTTATAACTGATAGAAGTTTAAAGCATATTCATTAAATGTACAAATGATTCTAGGTTGCAAGGATGGCAAGCTAGGGAACAGTAGGATGCAAAATGACATTTTTAAACTAAAGTGAGTATTCAGGAGTTATTCTATTGAAGAAAACAGGAGAGAACACCATTACAAAAATTAACTTTAGAGGTTTAATTGTGCAAAAACTTGCAATGGCTTTTATGACTTAGCCTTCAAAGTCACCCTTCTTTATTTCCATGATGTCCTATTGGTTAAACAGGTCAGCCCTGTCAATATGGGTATAGATGAGTATATAGCAATACGGAATCCTGGAGGCAAGAATGACGAGACCACTTTGGGGGCTGTCTACCACAAGAGTGCAAGAAGAATCTATGGAATTAACTAAAATCATAAAATACTAAAAATATTTCTGAAGGAAAAATAAGCTATATTTATTTGGACTGGTGGAGAGTGAGTTGCTATGATCTTCAAGGACATGAAGCATCGCCAGAGATTTCAGTGCATCTATATGTCAGGTGCTGTACTCCGAGGACCTCTGCTCTTCCAGTGAGAGTCCAGTGCATAGAGAGAGATGGCTAAACAGAAATTAATTTTATTACAGTGTAATTTACAAGTCATACAAACAAATGAGCCTTCATTTTTAGACAGTCTAGGTAGAATTTCAAAGTTCATTTCCGCTCTGTTGCTTCCACGATACCAGTGGTCAAAGGTAACTGGTTTCAAGGAAATACATGAACTTACTCCAGAAATAACATCTACCAAAGTATTTATTCAGTCACCTTAGTTTCACACCAAACACAGTTTGAGCTGACCTACATGTTTAAGACAGACACCACAGAATAATTCATTCAACAAGCATAAAACACCTCCATATCACACATGTGATGGGCATTAGAAATACAGGAGTGTACAAGATATAATTCCTTCTAGTAGTAAACCAACCAAAAAACAATGACAAATTATGCTGAAGTGCACTGACAACATTAAAACAGGCAAAAATGCAATCTTGGGGTGGTCAGGAAAGACCTATAAGATACTCATTAGGCCAGAAAGGTGCTGTATAACCAGAGAAGAGGGGAAAATATTCCCTTAAAGGGAACTCTAAGCAAAGGCCTGGCGCAGGTAAGACCTTGGTGGAAGGAAAGGGTTCCAACAGGATGGAGAGGTAGGAAGTGGTTTCATAGGCCAAGGTATGGTTTTGACTTTTATTCTAAGTTCAATAGCAGTTGATTGACATTTCGACCATTTAATTCATATATAAATTTTTTATTAAATTGAAATTACAGATGCACACAAAAGAGTATAAAGAACGCCAGTCACCCACCTTCAATTGTTTCATCTATATCCCCACCAAAGTCTTTCCCTCCCCCCACCCAGACTATTTGGAAACAAATTCAATATAAGAAATAATCATACAAAAAATGTCCATATAGATCTTTAAGAAACTTCAGGACATTATCACAGAAAAAATATTC
This sequence comes from Artibeus jamaicensis, assembly GCF_021234435.1. Lineage (NCBI taxonomy): Eukaryota > Metazoa > Chordata > Mammalia > Chiroptera > Phyllostomidae > Artibeus > Artibeus jamaicensis. The sequence continues at coordinate 13,688,585 of NW_026521844.1, read as the reverse complement.
TAAAGGCACCATTATTTTTTGTCCTATTTCTACTTTATCAAGATCCAAGTAAAGCCCATCCAGTACAATTGGTTGATACATCTGGTAAAATCCGTTTCTTACCCTTTTTTGTTTGTTGTTTCTTTGCAATTTTTGTATAGGAACCAGATTGTTTGTCCTGTAGTCTTTCACATTCTCCATTTCCCTGATTGCAGTTTGACATGTTTCCCTGTATTAAGGTGTGGTATTTTAGCAATACTTAAAAAGATTTTACTAGGGGAGGAGGAAGGTAGGGAGAAAGAAACATTGATCGATTGCCTCCTGCACACATCCCCCACCGGGGACCAGGCCCGTGACCCAATCATGTGCCCTGACTGGGAGTCTGACGGTGGCCTTTTCCCTTACAGAAACCCTACCGAGCCACACCAGCCAGGCTTTTAGCAATACTTAATATTGTTAGCTGCTTCCAAATCACTGGTCACCTTCTTGTATTACCTGCTCTTGGTGATCATTACCTCAATACATTATTTCATTAGGGATTTCAAAATGGCAACACTCATTTATTAGCCAAGGTATTTCTATGTAATTCCATTTATCAATAATTTGGTTATCCTGAGGGTATACACATGTATATACACACATATGTATATATTTGTATACATGCATGTATGTATATATTTGTATACATGCATGTATGTATATATATACATATATCTGTGTGTGTGTGGCAGGATAAATACTTGATTCCCTTCATTTCCAAATATGTAAGATAAGGACTTGGTTTCCTAACATCCTCCAAATGTAACCATGATGATTTTGAAGGGCTTTTGATATAGTACCACTATGAATTAATAAGTTTTAATATGGTTTAATTTTTAGGTTTTCTCAAGAAAGTTATTTTTATTTTCAGAGAGGGGGAAGAGAGAGAGTAAAAGAGGGAGAGAAACATTGGTGGACAAGATAAACATCGATCAGTTGTCTCTTGCAGGCTCCAAACCAGGCATGTGTCCTGACTGGGAATCGAACCAGTGACCTTTAGGTTTGTGAGACGATGCCCAACCCACTGAGCCATACCAGTCAGCCTTTTTATAGTTTTTGTTCCAATGCATTGCAGTTACTGTTAAAGATGGTCTAGTTATCCTTTTTATAATATATTTTATTGATTATGCCATTACAGTTGTCCCATTTCCCCCCTTCATTCCCCTCCACCCTGTACATCCCCTCCCACATTCTCCCCTTTTAGTTCCTGTCCATATGTCATAAGTTCTTTAGCTTCTACATTTCCCACACTACTCTTGCCCTCCACGTCTATTTTCTCCCCACCTTCTCTTTATTCACTGTACCTTATTCTCCGTACCTTATTCTCTGTACCTTCTCCCCCCTTCTCCTCCTCCCACTCCCCTGTTGCTAACCCTCCATGTGATCTCCATTTCTGCGGCTCCACTCCTGTTCTAGCTGTCTGCTTAGTTTACTTTTGTTTTAGGTGTGGTTGTTAATAACTGTGAGTTTGCTGTCCTTTCACTGTTCATATTTTTTATCTTCTTTTCCTTAGGTAAGTCCCTTTAACATTTCATATAATAAGGGCTTGGTGATGATGAACTCCTTGAACTTGATCTTATCTGAGAAGCACTTTATCTGCCCTTCCATTCTAAATGAAAGCTTTGCTGGATAGAGCAATCTTGGATGTAGGTCTTTGGTTTTCATGACTTGGAATACTTCTTTCCAGCCCCTTCTTGCCTGCAAGGTGTCTTTTGAGAAATCTGCTCACAGTCTGATGGGAACTCCTTTGTAGGTAACTGTCTCCTTTTCTCTTGCTGCTTCTAGAATTCTCTCCTTCATTTTAATCTTGGCTAATATAATTATGATGTGCCTTGGTGTGTTCCTTCTTGGGTCCAACTTCTTTGGGACTCTCTGAGCTGCCTGGATTTCCTGGAAGTCTATTTCCTTTCACAGAATGGGGATGTTCTCTTTTATTATTTGTTCAAATAAGTTTTCCACTCATAGCTGTTCCTCTTCCCCTTTTGGTACCCCTATAATTCAGATGTTGGAGCGTTTAAAGATGTCCTGGAGGTTCCTAAGCCTCTTCTCATTTTTTTGAATTCTTGTTTCTTCATATTTTTCTGTTTGGTCATGTATTTTTCCTTCCTTCTGGTCTACCCCCTTGATTTGAGTCCCAATTTCCTTTCTACTACTATTGGTTTTCTGTGCATTACCATTCATTTCAATTAGTTTAGCCTTCATATATTCCTCTAATTTGTGACTATAATCAACCAGTTCTGTGAGCATCCTGATCACCAGTGTTTTGAACTGTGCATCTGAAAGTTTGGCTATTTCTTCATTGCTTAGATTTATCAGCTCTGGGGCTCTGAGTTGTTCTTGAGTCATGTTTTTATCTGTTTGTGCCTGCTATGTATGAGGAGCGGAGCCTTAGTTGCTCATCAGGGCGAGGCTACCCAGGTCGCTGTTTTCTGACGCTGTACGTGGGGGCGGGGTCAGAGAGGGAGCAATGGCGGTCCTCTCCACTGGCCCAGTCCGCCTCACAGCTTGCCCCCGCCTGTTTTTTCTGAGCACAAATGTGCAAGCCCGCAGCCCTGCGCCACACAGTCTCAATGCTCGCCTCTTCACTGGTTTATCTGCACGCAAATGCGCAACGGACCACAGAGAGCCAGCTGCGCCTCTTCCCTGTGTACGCCTGTAGCTAGCCCGCACCTGGGATCCGTGCCCTCAGCTGCCTGCTCACCGCCCAGTTGGGGATCTTTTTTGCCCAACCCGCTCCACTGCTGGCTTCGCCCGTCTCACTGGTTTAGCTGAGCGGTTCGTTATTTTCACACTCCATATTGTCGATTTTCTGTGTGGTTTGATTGCGTTTATTGTTAAAACTTTGTTGTTTTTAGATTTGGTTGTGCGAGGACGCAAAGTGTTTCCACCTACACCTCCATCTTGGCAGATGTCCGAGGGTATTCTAAACTGGGTTTCAAATGTGCAGAGACATGCTCTAGAATTTGTTTTATCCACCAGTCTAAAATAATTTTGACATCTGCTCTTTTTCTAAATGGAAGAGCCCATTATAAGGGCTTTAGTTATTATAAAGGTTTGGATGCCTGGTTCAGGGTAATGGAGGAGGCCTATGCCACATCCATTAAGTTATATGTTGTTAAAGTTATATTTTTATGCAGAATTCAATTTACAAATTTAAAAGTAGAAAGGGGTTTAAATTTTTCATTACATTCTTGATCAGAAAATTTGACTAGGGAGCTGGAACAGAAAAATATCTCATCTTTACCATTAAAATAACTGGGAATAAGGAATTACATAAAAGCAGTAAATTATCATGGCTTTATCTAGAAAACTGTCCCCCCTTATTACCACACAATAAGTACAAATATATTAACATGAAAGAAAATATTATGCCTGCTTACAGGAGGGTGTCCAGTCAACAGTTTTCCTTTGAAATAGGTCTTACTGCAAGGAAGCATCCCAATCATTCATAGCCACAAAAATTTTTGGCTTTTTATTGTGAAGTACCACACAAATGAGGTACCAAATCCAGAATGTAGAGAATGTAAGAGAGGTTACTATGTACTTACTGATGAAATAATTGAGGGTGAGCTGTTGTATTATATATTTTGCAAATATTTTAAAGTTAATATATTGAAAACAAGGTTAAACATTTGACTTCTTGTTAAGAAACAAAACAAAATTTGTTCTATTTTTGCAATTTTATTGTACTATTTCCATTACTCTTTAACCCCCTTATACTCTGCTCCCCCCCCCCCGCAAATCAACACACTGTTGACAATGTCCATGAGTCTTTTTTCCTTTTGGCTCAATTCCTCTACCTGCTAACCTTCCTCCCACCAATAGCTGTCATACTGTTCTCTGTCTATCAATCTGTCTTTTGCTTATTCAATTTAGATCCCACATGTAAGTGAAATATGCCATTTGTCTTTCTTTGACTGGCTTATTTCATTTAACATAATGTTCTCCAGATCCACCCATGCTGTCACAAAGGGTGATATTTTCTCTTGATCTATTCATTGTTTATTAGTGTGCTATTCAATCTTCACGAGTTTGAGTCTTTTGGGGGTTTTCCCTCGAGGTTGGTTTCTAGTTTCAGTCCCTTGTAGTCAGAGAAAATGTTTGATATGATTTCAATTTTCTTGAATTTGTTGAGGCTTGTTTTGTGTTCTATCATGTGGTCTATGTTTGAAAATGTTCCATGTGCATTTGAAAAGAATGCGTATTTTGCTTCTTTGGGATGAAACGCTCTGTATATATCAGTTAAGTCCATTTCATCTAGGGCTTTTTTTGTTCAATACCACAATACCTTTGCTGATATTTTGTTTAGAAGATCTTTCCATTTTTGACTCTGAGGTATTAAAATCCCCTAGTATAATTGTGTGGCTGTCAATATCTTTCTTCAAGTCCTCCAAGACTTTATGTATTTGGGTGCATATATATTTACAATGTTTATGTTTTCTTGATGGATTCTTCCCTTGAATATTAGGAAGTGACCTTCTCGGTCTCTTTTTATGGCCCTTTTTTTGAAGTCTATTTTGTCTGATATGAGTACTGCTACTCCAGCCTTTTTTTTCCTGTCCATTTGCTTGGAGTATTTGTTTCCAACCCTTCACTTCATTATGTGCAGGTCTTTTGTTCTGATGTGGGTCTCTTGTAACTAGCTCATGTGTGGGTCATGATTTCATATCCATTTAGCTCTTCCATGTCTTTTGATTGGGGTATTTAATCCATTTACATTTAAGGTTATTATTGATAGGTACTTATTCACTGTCATTTTTTTCGTGCCAGTGTTCCACTCTCTCTTGCTCTTTTTTAAAAAATTTTCTTTAAAGCAGTCTCTTTAGCATCTCTTGCAGAGCTGGTTTGGAGGAGGTATATTCTTTGAGGCTTCTTTTGTCTGGAAAGTTCCTTATTTGGCCTTCCATTTTAATTGAGAGTCTTGTTGGATAGAATAGTGTTGGTTGCAGGCCCTTGGTTTTCATTACTTGGAATATTCCTTGCCATTCCCTTCTGCCTTGTAGCATTTCCATTGAGCAGTCAAGCTGCTAGTCTTAACAGGGCTTCCTGGTATGTTACTTCCTGTTTCTCCCTTGCTGCCTTTAAGATTCTCTCTTTGTCTTGGAATTTTGCTATTTTAATTATGATGTGTCTTGAAGTGGGCCTCTTTTAGTTCCTCTTGATTGGGACTCTCTGTGTTTCCTGGATTTGTGTGACTTTTTCTCTCATCAAATTAGGGAAGTTTTCCATCATTGCTTTTTCAAACAGGCTTTCTATCCCTTGCTCTTCTTCTTTTCCTTCTGATATCCTTATTATATGGATATTATTACATTTCATGTTGACCTGTAGTTCCCTTAACACCTCTTGGTTCTTTATGAGTCTTTTTTCCTTTTCTTGCTCTTTCTGGGTATTTTTTCTACCTTGTCTTCCAGCTCACTGATTCAATCCTCTGCTTTGTCTAGCCTGCTTTTGATTCCTTCTACTGTGTTCTTCAGTTCAGAAATTATATTCTTCATTTCCTCTTGGCCCTTGTTGATGGTTTCCATTTTCTTTTTCATATTGATATAGTTTGCAGTGAGTTTATTGTAGTTTCCCTGTAGTTTCTGGTAACTCACTGCGAGCTCATAGAGCTTCCTGATAACCTGAATTCAATATCTGATAGTTCACTTTGAATTCAGTATCTGATAGTTCACTTGCCTCTATTTCAATGATTAGTATTCTCCTTTCCTTTCACTTGGGAATTCTTTCTTTATCTTCCCATTGTTTGTGAGACTCTTCTTGTTAGCCTCTGCTCTTTAAATTAGTCTGTTCTGACTCCCTGGTTTTATGGTGTGAACTTCTATGGTAGGAAACCTGTGATATTCAGTAGTGCAGTCTCTTTGATCTCCTGAACTTGTTAGTCCTAGGCTGTTGTTTATATTGGCCCTCTGTATGACTTTGGGTTTTGATTGTTGTTGGGTCTTTCTTTGGTGGGTCCTTCCCTCCAGCTGGTTAAGTGAAGGTCACTCCATCTACCACATCTTGTATTCTATTATGCAGGTGTGGACAGGTTGTGTAGAAGCTGGTTCTTCTGTCTGTGTGGGATTTTTGAGGCTTCTCTCTTGCAATTGTTCAGTTATTTGTTCTGGGTAATTTCTCCACCATTTTGTTGTAAACCCACATTGGTCCTTGGTGGAGGTTAGAAGTGAGTGTGGCTTCCACTCACTTCTTCACCTTCTTCTGTTATTATCTGTTGGTGATTCCTTTGTTGGTAGGTTCTCTCTTCCAGCAGGTATACCATTGTTCACAGCTCCCACCTGCTCTTTTATGTGATCAATTGGAGGGGGAAGGAAAAATGGATTAAGACAGTGGGAATGTATTGTATGGGACTTAAATTACCAACCTGTAGAGAACAGTTAGAAGATCCTTTGGATAAGTGTAGTGTTAACCGTGATACTTCATCCAACTAGTCACTTTTAAGGCATGGTGGAAAAAAGATAGGACTCTTTTTAGTGAGGGGAAGAATTGTGATTTGGATCCAGAAAATTGAGCTAGTGGGAGGCCAGATTATGAGATATTGTGAGAGTAAAGGATAGAAAATAGATGCAGTGTGTGAGAGAATAGAGTTAACCACAACAGGAATAAATTTCTGGAAACAGTGAAGTGAGCTGAGATCCAGAAGGGGTGCTGTGTAGTATTTACAATTGTATGGGACAATTATTTACAATAGTAGTGGAGCAACAACCATATGACAGAATCTAGTGATTTGAACAACAGTAGGAAGTACACAACCTAGAGTAGTGTGCTATTGAGACACAAGTGAAGTGAAGGAAAGGAAATTAAAAATACACTATTAAAGAGAAAACAAAGAAACCAGTCATACAATGCAATTGAACAAACAAAACTAAACTAAACAGAAAGAAGAGAAATAAAAAAATACTAATAAAATAAAAAGTAAAAATAAAGAAAAAATAATACAAAAAAACAATAACTTTCAAGTTCTCTGGAATAGCGAAGTGAAATTTATCTGTCTCAATTATTGGGATGATCCCTTTTGGGGTCTGACTCTGGTCCATTTACAGCTCCAGGTTTTATTGTTTCACTTGTGGTGGGGGGTGGGGAAAGAAAAGGAAGAAGAAGAAAAGGCCTCCTGCTAGCTTTAAACTGGCCCAGCCAGTTCTGCTGGTCTTCCTGTCTGCAGCAGGCTGAGGGGTTATGGGTTTCACTTTTCTCCCTTCCTGTAGTTTTTGCACAGATGGGGGCCAGGTCTGAGCCACAGTGTTTGCAGTTGCGCAGCCTCCAGCCCAGTTCCTCAGTTCACTGCTGAGCCCCCAGTGCCCTTCAGTGCCCAACATATGCCTTCAGTCCACCAGTTGTGCTGTCCTTGAGGTGCACCAATTACAGGCAACTCACCCACCACCTTTTTGCTCTTTGCTGTCCTGGATGCTAGGGACTCTCAGAGTCTCTTCAGGGTAGGTCGGCTCTCTGCCACTGAGTTCGGCTCCCCCCACTGAGTTTGGCTCCCCCACTGAGTTAAGTCTTTCTGGGGATTGCTGACTCCCTGAGCCTTGCTGCTCTCCTCTGCTGGGGCTGTCTCTGCCTTCCTTTTAGCAAGCCACTCTGGATGGTAGTCATGGGTGCATGCCTCTGCTGCTGGGCCAGGGCGGTGGGGTCAAGTGCACTCTGCCCCAGGGGGCTGCAGGAGTGAGCATGTGGCCTCTGTTGCTGCTGTGGGAGTGCAGGAGGGAACGCAGTCTGGGGGCAGTGGTGTTGGTGCATGCTGGCCTCCACTGATGTGGCAGCGGGGACAGGGGAGCTCAGCTGCAAGCATGGGGAGGGTGTCTGGGTCGGCCACATGCTACTGGGCTTGTGGGAGTGGTTGGACGCCCTCTGTTGCAGCAGCTGGGAGTAGGGTAGGAGCACAGCCATGGTCGGCAGCAGAGGCAGCCCATGGCCAAGGCTGCAGAGGCTGCATGGGCAGGCGCAGCCAGGGGAGGCAGGGGTGGCTGCTGTGGGAGAACTCCCTAAACAGCCACTGTGTGCTTTTTTTTTTTTTTACTTAAATTCCTCCTGTCCACGCCTGCTGCTCCAAACAAGCTCCTGGCCTCTCACCCAGCCCACTTCTCCAACCAATCCAGAGACTATCAGGAGCAGGGTCCCTCACAGCCCAATTCTTCCAAGCCGGCATCCACAGTCTCAGTGGGCGCACACCATTCCTATGTACCTGCCATCCCATTATTATTCCCCCTGTGACTTCAAGCACCCAGGTCCATTCTGGTGCTGCTCAAACCTCCCTGTTTAGCATGGGAGGGAGCCACTGACCTGGCTCTCTCCCAAGAATCCTGCAGCAGGCCCAGAAGGTGCCAGGCCCTGTCCTCAGCTTGGTCCCTGTGCTGGTCCCAGGGACCTTATTGTCCCAAATCACTTTCCTTACCATCTGATTTTTTAATGTCCTCTACAGTGTTGGTCTCCAACCTTCATATATGCTGGGATATCATTGGCTGTTCACTCTGTTCCTAAGAAGATCGGCTGGGTGTTCCACCAGTGTACAGGAGGAAGTGGACTCAGCTCCCACCTATCTCACCACCATCTTACCCCTTTGTGGGCTGTGTTTCTTTTTCAAATTCCTTTAAGTGTAAAGTTAGATAGTTTATTTGAACTTTTTTTTAGATAGGCCTGTAGTGCTTTGAATTTCCCTTAGAATTGCTTTTGTTGAGTCCCACAGTTTATTTTATGTATATTTTATTGATTATGCTGTTACAGTTGTCCCGATTTTGCTTTTGTTGCCCCCTGCCCCATACCCCACTCCCTCCAGCAATCCCCCACCACTTAATTGGTGTCCATGGGTCATGCGTGTGAGTTCTTTGGCTTCTCCATTTCCTATACTATTCTCAATATCCCCATCTACTTTGTTTCTACCAATTATGCTTCTTGATAGTTTCACCACTCCTTTTCTCTACCTACCCCTTCCCAGCTGATAACCCTCCAAATGATACCCATACCTATGATTCTGTTCCTGTTCTGGTTGTTTGCTTAGTTTGTCCATGGGTTTTTTTGTTTTTGTTTTTTAGATTCAGTTGTTGACAGTTGTGAGTTTCTTGTCATTTTAATGTTCCTAATTTTGATCTTTTTCTTAGGTAAGTCCCTTTAACATTTCATATAATAAGGGCTTGGTGATGATGAACTTTTTTAGCTTTACCTTGTCTGGGAAGCACTTTATCTGCCCTTCCATTCTAAATAACTTTGCTGTGTAGAATAATCTTAATTGTAGGTACTTGCTTTTCATCACTTTGAATACTTCTTGTCAGCTCCTTCTTGCCTGCAAAGCTTCTTTTGAGAAATCAGTTGATAGTCTTATCGGAACTCCTTTGTAGGTAACTCTGCTTTTCTCTAGCTGCTTGTAAGATTCTCTCTTTATCTCTAACTCTTGGCATTTTAATTATGTGTCTCAGTGTGGTACTCTTTGGGTCCAACTTGATTGAGACTCTGCTTCCTGGACTTGCATGTCTATTTCCTTCACCAAATTAGGGAAGTTTTCTTTCATTATTCTTTCAAACAAATTTCCAATTTCTTGCTCTTTTTCTTCTCCTTCTGGCATCCCTGTGAGGCAAATTTTGACACTCTTAAAGATGTTACAGAGGCTGTTTATATTACCCTATCTTTGAATTCTTTTTTCTTCTTGTTGTTGATTGGTTGTTTTTTCTTCCTTATGTTCCAAATCATTGATTTCTCAGCTTCATCCATTCTACTGTTTTCCCTGTAAATTGTTCATTTCAATGAGTGAATACTTTGTTTCTGACTGAATCTTTTTTATGCTGCTGAGGTCCTCACTGAGTTCCTTGAGTGTGCTTATAATGTTTTAAACTCTGCATCTGATAGCTTGCTTATCTCCATTTCATTTAGCTCTTTTTCTGGAGTTTTGATCTGTTATTTGGACCATGTTTGTCTCCTAATTTTGGCAGCCTCCCTGTGTTTATTTCTATGTATTAAGTATAGCTGCTTTGAGACCATGTCTTGATAGTGTGGCCAATGTAGTAGGTGTCCCGTAAAGCTCAGTGTAACAGCCTCCCGTGACCCAAGCTGGGTATTGAGTTATACCCTTCATGTAGGCTGAGTACGCTCTCCTCTTGTACTTGAGCCTTGGTTGCTGTTGACAGATCAATGGGAGGGATTTACCCAGGCCAGTCAGCTACAAGATTGGCTGTGACCATTTACCACCAACCTCCACCCTCTGCGGAGGATCAGTCGTGTAGGGGCACAGTGGTGGTTCTCCCAAGGGTCTGTAGCTGCCCACTAGGTGTGGTGGCTCTGGGTTTCCCCCAGGTGGTGCAGGCCAAGGTCAACCCCCACTTGTGTTTTGCCCAAGGCTGCCCTTCCTGAGCTATAAACAATCTAAGAAGGCTGCTACTTGTGCTGGTTTTGGAGATTCCCAGGCAAAGCCAATCTGCGAAACTAATCTGACTGTGCTGGATCTGGAGCTCACTGAGGCCAGCTATTGCTTGTTTGATAGGATTTAGAAAGCTGTGAAGCTTGAGGCAAAGCCAGTTATTCATATGGAAAAGTAGCTTGGGTGGACCACAAATTGGGTGGAGCGGTGTCTCGGGATCAGTGTTAGCCAGGTTGATGCTGTTTCAAATATGGTACCAGCCAGCTGGCTCCATGGCTCTGCAGGAGGGCTCAGAAAAGGGTCAATGGCTTCTGCTCGCCCTGACACCAGACATGTCAGCCTCTCCCAATATGCCACTAGTGCCCTTCAAACTGCCACTGTGGCACTGTAGCTCTGAGGGAGAGAGTGTGATTAGGTGAGTCCGTGTGTGCTTTTTGAGAACTGCTCAAGGCTCTAGATGTTTCTTCCACTGACTCAATCCCCACTGGTTTTTGCAGCCAGTTTTTTGTGACTTACGTTCCTGGCACTGAGAACACTGGGCAAACTTTTATGCAGCACATGTGTGCAAGAGACCAGCCTGTTCCACATTTGTGCCCCTCCTACCAGTCTGAATGGATGTGGTTTCTTTAATTCCGTAGTTGTCAAACTTCCATTCAACCTGGTTTGTGATGTTTCTGAGTGACGGTTTTTCTCTATTTTAGTTGTAATTTTGATGTGGTTGTGTGAAGAGGAGAGCCATGTCTGCCTATGCTGCCATCTTTACCAGAAGCCTCCCCATAGATTTTGGATTGTTGTATTTTCATTTGCTTCCAGGTATCTTTTTTTTTTTTCATTGATCTCATTTTGACCCACTCATTGTTTAATAACATGTTATTTAATTTCCATATCTTTGTGTGTTGTTTTTATTTTTATAGCACTGTGGTCACAGAAGATGGTCAATATAATTTCAAACTTCTTAAATTTATTGAGACTTGCTTTGTGTCCTAACATGTGGCCTATCCTAGAAAAAGTTCATGTACACTTGAAAGGTATGCATATTCTGCTGCTTTGGGGTGAAATGCTCTGAAGATATGAAGTCCATTTTATCTAGTGTGGGGTTGAAGGCTGCTGGTTCTTTGTTGATTTTCTGTCTAGAAGATCTATCCATTCAAGTCAAAGGGGTGTTAAGATCCCTGACTATGACTGTGTTTCTGTCAATCTCTCCCTTTATGACCATCGAGATTTGCTTTACATATTTAGGTGTGTCAAATGTTGAGTGCATAAATATTTACTAAGGTTGTATTCTCTTGTTGGATTGTTCCCTTTATCATTACGTAGACCTGTGTTAATAGGTGCAGACCTATGTCGGACGCTGCCTGTGAGTAGCCCTGAGCAACCTATTCCAATCAATGACCCAGAGGTTGTGGCTCCCTCTGCTGGGACTGTTTGTGTGCAGAAAAAACCAGGCTGTGCACCAAGGCCAGCTTTTAATCAGCACCAAGCCCAGGGGAAGTTCATCTAAAATCTCAGAGCTCCCAGAGATCACCTTATTCGTTAAATTTAATCACTGAGATAGCCCTCAGCTGTACTCCTCAGCAGCCCGGCTTAAGTGCCACTGGAAAGGGCAGAGTAATACCTGTGGGCAGGGCTATTGTGCTTCCTTTCAGGCTGATGCCACTTGGAGGGGAAGTGCTCTGCCTGAGAAAGACGGCCTCTGCAGTACGGGAAATGACTCAGCACAGAGATACTGCCAGCTGTTCCTTCAGTTTTTTTCCCCAGAGCCACCAGCCCTAGACTCTCCTCATGTACCAATGGTCCACTCTGCTGGAGCCCAGGTTAAGTGGCTGCACATGGAATTTTGTGCCTCGGCCTCTTAAGAGGCTCCTCTGCATCTCCAGTTGTCTCTTCCAGGTGGACAGAAACCCCTCTGCTTTTCACGGCTGGATGTTATCTGAGCTCCTTTCCCGGTTCTTGCAGGCAGGGGAGTCCAGCTTGGGGTTTAGACTGCACATTTCTCAGGAGGAACCCCCCCCCCCCACCGGCCACTGAAATATCCCTCTGGAACTTCAGCGGTTGCCCATGGAGCCCGGCCAGCCCTTTCGTGCCTCCTTCACACTCACTACCAGTCATGTCGTGGTGGTTACTTCCCCCTGTCTTTAGCTATAAGGCTTCTGTCCACCTAGTGTTTAGTTGATTATTCTAAATGATTTCTCTACAATTTAGTTGTAATTCCAGTGGTCCTGGGAGGATATTTGAGCAGCTTCCACTTATTGCTCCAGCATCTTGGATCTCTGTCCTCATATTTTTAATGAATCTTCCAAATCCCAATGAATAAAACTTTGGCAAGTATGATAAATAAAGTAAAGAAAATAATACATCAATGCCTTTGACATCCCCTAACAAGAAATGAATGTTGTTGGAGGGTAATTTCCTTGTTACTCACTGATAATAAACCGAAAATTATTTTCCTTATTAACTGTTTCCAATCCTAGAGCTGTAATTAGGGCAAAATCTACAATGCAGAGTATGTTACCTAGTAATACCACTATACATCAGTACTATCACAAGTGTAAAAATCATTAGAACCCATATTTGGGAAGATCAAGATATTTAACATAAACTTAAAAATTATACACACTATGATTTCTAAACAAGAACTTCAACCAGTTAAATTGAGCAAAATAAAAAAGGTAGTAGGAATTTGAGAAAATTGTTACTAATGGTACTTTTTAATGTACTGTCATTCAAAAGCATGTAATTGCATAATATAGACATCTTCGCAGAAGTATGATATTTATGAAAGATATTCTTTAAAGAAAATGTAGTCATTAAAATTATGGCACTGAAGAAGCTAAAAAATGTTTGAAACTTTTATTTAAATTTAAAACAAAATTGTCTGAATCACAAGTGGGAATACAATGCCTTCAAGATATTTCTAAAGCTATTATTCTACATAATGGAACAGAATTAACAGCATAGCATACTGTGAACTTGTCATTCCAGTGGTTTATATATTTTCTTGGTATAACGTGAACTTGTTTTTTACTTAACACAATTTAATAGAACTATACAAAAAGGTATTTTTAAATGATTTGCCAAAATTATTATGAATGTGCTTAAGAACACAAATCTGTAAATGCCTGGGTAAACGAATCAGTAAAGTCTTTACCTTGACAGTGAGTTTGTAAGCAAGAAGAGTAGACTGTGTTGTTTTTGCTGAAAACACTTCTTTTATACTTACTCTCTCTGTATTACAGGTATATAGAGAACCCACATACTGTATTTCATGAGATTCTGATCTACCTGATTTTCTGTGTAATGCTAGTCCTATAAGGTAAGGAACCTCCCTATTGCTCCCTAATGCTAGTGGACCAACCCCAAATTGTGATTCTCTCTCATCCCTGCAGAAAGGTCTGCTGGGTCCTTTTCATTAGCCCTGCCTCACCTGCTACCAAAGAGAAAATGGACTGGGAACATTCTTGCTATCTAACCCACTATTTCCTTGGAGCAAGAGAAAGGGCACAGGAAGAGGAGGTCTTAGCTGTTAACAGATTTAACACATAGCTTGTATGTGTGCTCTAGAACACAGTGTTGCCTCCGATCTCCTATCTTTTAATCAAGTCACTTCTAACTCTACAAGTAAAATATAAGGTGGTCTCAAGTCTGTATCATCAAACATAAAGCCTCTCCTGTTACAGTAACTCATCTTTCTTTGGATTAAAAAAAAAAAACTTCCCTTAAGGAAAAAATACCACTGGTTACCTAACCTGCTTGCTAAATTATAGCTCATTTATTTGAATGTGATTCAAAGAATCATCTAGAATTCTGTGGCAACTACTGTGAGTTTGATTATCAAAAAAGTAACAAAAAGACAGATGGAAGGATGAATTACTGAAGATCCAAAATCAAATTCTGATTCTGCACACAATAACACATTTTTCTATTCAGGATTAAGCTGTCTTTAAAAGTCAAAATGATTTGGAGGTTATCCAACCCAACTTCCACCAGATATTACACCTCTCATATATAGTAGTCTTCTGAATTATAAAAATGTATAAAGTTATTTCAAAAAACCTACATAAATAAAAATTATCTCTATATAGAAATATCTATTCAGCAATTCCATAATTTAAATATTTAACTCAAATTGGGTAGAACTGGTTCCCTTTCACTCCCAGACTGTATTTACACACTAACACATCAAGTAACAGTAAAACAATGATGAACAGACCACCTGACTCAAATGGAGAACACAGTATTCTAACACAGTCCCTATTTTTTCCATGAACATAAAACTGCAAGTCATGTATATGAATTATATCTCAATGATACTGTAAAAAATTACAAGTAACTTATTACTAACCTGGACTTTGGTCTCTCATTTTAAGGTTTGGTTCTGGAATGCAATTATGGTGTCTGAAAGCCCAATAAAATCAATATACAGTCTGTGTATATATGGATCATTTACAAGGACTGATGAATCCACTGTATCACCAATAGGAGGTTTTGGTGAAAAAGCAAATGTGTCCAACATAGAAAATAACTCTTTATTTGGTCAAAAGTACAAAAGGTTTGACCTATTTGAAATATGAAAAAGCTGAGTATTTACAAGACATGTGAAAATACTCAGCAAAGATACTATGAAAAGTTGAATAACAAAGTAACTTCTTTCTCAAAAAAATTATTTTAGGCCACAGTATGTAACAGAACTTATTGCTATTTGATATCATTAAAAATAGGTTCATATATAGAACAGCTTATGTATCGGTAATACCTCTTCACTGATATGAAACGATATGCCCCTTTTAGAAGACATACTCACTAAATCTCCTTTCTAAAGCTATATTTTTATCATTTCAAAAATTTGATCTTACCAAAATTGCACAAATTATAAATCAATTAAAGTTCTGATTTCATTAATTTTAGCTTGTTTCATTCCATCAGCATTTGTTTTTTTAGTTCCAAAGGCTCCAGCTGCAAGTTCTCTCTTTGTGTTTTGTATTTTCAGCATATTTTCTTCAACAGAGTCCTTAACAATGAACTTTAAAAGAAAAAAATTTAAATTGGTTAAGTACTTTTTAGGTCACAATATTTAAGATCTTTAAAAATAAACAAAAACTTGCTAAGACAAGTGGGTCTACATTTTCTAGTATTATGGAGCTTTCAAAAGTGGTCAATAATAACCTATTAGAAACTATTTAGCTCCTTTTCCTGAATATACAGGGAGAATATTAGAACATAATAACTAGAGATGAGTATTGCTTTCCTTTATGATTCAATATGGTTTTCTGCTAAAGACATAATTTATATCTTAAAACTCCCTCATCAGAGAAGAACAGCACACAAAAAGGCAAACTTTTTGGCAGCTCTGTCAACTGGAATATGATCAAAATACGCTTATTATATTTAAAAAGGCAAATGAGACTTTCCCAGAAATGCAAGAATGAGCTTTTACCTCGTAAAATTCATAACATAAAAAAATGATAATCTCCACAGATGCTTATGCATTTGATAAAATTAAACATTTATTTATTCCTGAGAAAATATCTTCATTAACCTAGAAATAAATGTCCTCAACCTTATTAAGAGCCATCTACTAGAAACTTAACAAAAACAACATATTTAATATAAAACAATAAAAGCATTCCCAACAAAAACAATAACAAGTCAAAATGTTTACTATCACTACTGCTAGTCAACACTGTGAAAGAGTACTGGTTACTGAGGTAATTAAAGGTGTGTTACAAAATGTTATTGAAATACTTAAAAAACCCAAATAGCCCTGGCCAGTGTGGTTCAGTTGGTTGGAACATCGACCTGTAAACTGAAATGTCACAGGTTTGATTCCTTGTCAGAGCACATGCCTAGGCTGCAGGTTTGGTCCCCAATCAGGTGATATAGGAGAGGCAACGTGATCAATGTTTCTCACAGCAATGTCTCTCTCCCCATCTCTTCCTCCCTACCCCGCTCTCTAAAATCAGTAACCATGTCCTCAGGGGAGGAAAATAAAAATAAATAAATAAATGGAGGTGTGACTTAAGTTCTTGTATAGGGAAACATTAACAAAAAAGTTCTCAAATTAATCATAAATTCAGTAAATCTCAAACAAAGTTTCTTAAATGAGATTTGCTAACCAAAATCCAAATTTCAATTCGAGTAAATAATAGTAATAACCAATATAATTTTTTTAAAAAAGGGTAACGAAGCACTTTGCCGTAGTATATATCAAAGCATACTTTATAAAACCATAGTAATTATAACATTAATATTTTCCGCGAAACAGGAAAAAAAGAGATCAATGGAACAGAACAGAGTCCATAAGAGACCCATGTAATATATATGAATTAGTTTATAATTAAAGTAAAATTTCAAATCAAAAGAAAGGGACTTTTCAAAACAACTGTAATGAAGCAAATAGTTCTTTGTTTGAAAAAATACAATTATAACAGTGTCATGAATCATAAACAAAAAATTAAATACTTCAAAAGAATCAGAATTAAATATGAGATTCGTTTTTAAAATCAGAAGACAAAGCCTTTTCAAAGCCTGTTCTAAGCAAGACCTTAAAATCCAAAATATACAGAGAAAAAGGCTGACATATTTTAAAACATAAAAATTTTAAAACTTTCATGACAAAAAGCACATCAAGTTCAAATATGAGCAAGAGCCTGGAATAAACCATGTCCAATATACTTAACAAAGCATTTAAAATCAGAATGTATAAAGGAAACTTTATACTCTAAAACTGTACTCATACTTTTTGAAAACTAGGCAAAAGTTATAAACAAGCAATTCACAGAAAAAGTATTAATAGACAATCGATATGCTCAAGGTCTTAGGTAAATGCAAATTAGAAGGGTACTTTTTCTTGACTATCACATAAGCATAAATTTATATCGTTCTCATATATCACAGTCTATTTTGAAAATAACTTGGAAGTTATCTAATAAAAAATTCTAAATCCAGAATTCTATTTCTTAACCAATCCTGAAGAAATAGTCGAATATATACACAAAAATGCAGGTCATATAATGCTCATTATGGCATTATTTTTATTAGCAAGTAAACTGAACTGGTTAAATAAAGTATGATGTATCTAAGTTCAGGTGTTAAAAAGAATGGGTTTGTAGAGTAGTCAGAGACAAAGTAGAAGGGTGTTGCCAGGGGAAATAGAAAAGAATAGTGACTTATGGGTAATGGGTACAAAGTTTCACTGTGAGGTGAAAAATTTCTGGACATGGATAGTGGTCATGACTGCAACAACAATGTGAACACACTAATACCACTGAACTGCACAGTTAGTATTTTTTAATATTTTAAATATTATGTTATTTATATCTTACCAACACACAATAGGAAAAACAAAATAGACAGAATCTAAATGTTCATATATGGTAGTCTTTAATACATACCATGAAGAAGAAAGAAAATATCTTGCAGAATAATATGATCCCATTTATCTTAAATTTTAAAAAAGGTACACAGAGTATGAATTTATGTAAACAAAGAGAAAGGGACACTGAATAGCATATGTTAAACAATTTATTGATGGTGGTTTTCTCTGAAGATAGTAAGGGTGATCTTCCTATTTCAATCTTTTACAATAATGTATTTGTGTATTATTTGTATAACTTGAAAAACCTTAACAAGTTAATTTTAAAACAGATGACTTAAATGACTCCTGCCTAAGATGGAGGCATAGGAAGACACACTGTGCCTCCTCACATAACCAAAAAAAGGACAACAATTTAAAAACAAAAACAACCAGACTAGTAGAAAATCGGACTGTGTGGAAGTTGGACAACCAAGGAGTTAAAGAACACACATCCACCCACACCAGCAGGGGGGCGGAGATGGGCAGAGGGGTGAAAAGGACTTGCAACAAGGCAGCAGCTGGTGGACCCAGTGAGGAAGCAGGTGGCAGAGCAGGCAGTCCCACATTTCCATGCAGATAAACTGGGAGGAACAAATGGGGAGCAGGACAGACCATACAACCCAGAGTCCCAGTGTGGGGAAATAAAGCCTCAAACCTCTGACTGAAAACATCTGTGGGGGTTGAGGTGGCAGTGGAAGAAACTCCCAGCCTCACAGGAGAGTTCTCTCCTCACAGAGAGACCCACAGGGTCCTAGAATGTACACAAATCCCCCCACCTGGGAATCAGCACCAGAAAGGCCCAATTTCCTTGTGGGTAGCAGTGGAAGTGACTGAAAACCGGCAGAGAGAGGAGCAAGTGCCATCGTTCCCTCTTGGACCCCTCCCCCACATATAGCATCACAATGCAGCAACATGGGTTGCCCTGCCCTGGTGAACACCTAAGGCTCTGCCCCTTACCGTGAAACAATCATGCCAACAACAACAACAAAAATGGTCCAAATGAAAGAACAGATCACAGCTCCAGAAAAAAATACAACTAAGAGATGAAGAGACAGCCAACCTATCAGATGCACAGTTCAAAACACTGGTGATCACGATGCACACAGAATTGGTTGAATGTGGTCACAAATTAGATGAAAAAATGAAGGCTATGCTAAGTGAAATAAAGGAAAATGCATAGGGAACCAACAGTGACGGGGAGAAAACCATGACTCAAATCAATGGTGTGGACCAGAAGGAAGAAACATTCAACCAGAAAAGAATGAAGAAACAAGAATTCAGAAAAATGAGAACAAGCTTAGGAACTTCCAGGATATTTTTAAACGTTCCAACATCCAAAATATAGGGGTACCAGAAGGGGAAGAGGAACACCCATGAGTGGAAAACTTATTTGAACAAATAATAAAGGAGAATTTCTCCAATTCTCCTTTAGAATTGGCAAAGGAAAGAGACTTCCAGGAAGTCCAGGAAGCTCAGAGAGTCCCAAAGAAGTTGGACCCAAGAAAGAACACACCAAGGCACATCATCATTACATTAGCCAAGATTAAAATGAAGGAGAGAATCCTAGAAGCAGCAAGAGAAAAGGAGACAGTTACCTACAAAGGAGTGCCCATCAGACTGTCAGCTGATTTCTCAAAAGAGACCTTCAGGCAAGAAGGGGCTGGAAAGAAGTATTCCAAATCATGAAAGGCAAGGACCTACATCCAAGATTACTCTGTCCAGCAAAGTTTACATTTAGAAGGGCAGATAAAGTGCTTCTCAGATAAGGTCAAGTTAAAGGAGTTCATCATCATCAAGCCCTTATTATATGAAATGTTAAAGGGAAGCCCTTATTATACAAAATGTTAAAGGGATTTATCTAAGAGAAAGAAGATACAAAATATGAACAGTAAAATGAGAACAAATTCAGTTATTAACAATCAAACCTAAAACAAAAACAAACTAAGCAAACAACTAGAACAGGAAAAGCAAACAACTAGAACAGGAATAGAACCACAGAAATGGAGATCACATGGAGGGTTATCAGCAGGGAAGTGGGAGGGGGAGAGAGGGGAAGAAGGTACAGAGCATAAATGGTAGATAGAAAATAGACAGGGGGAGGTTAAGAATAGTATGGGAAATGTAGAAGCCAAAGAACTTATAGGTATGACCCATGGACATGAACTAAAGAGGGGGAATGTGGTTGGGTGGTGGTGTACAGGGCAGAGGGGAATAAAGGGGAGGAAATGGGACAACTGTAATAGCATAATCAATAAAATATATTTAAAAAAAGATTAGTCAGCCTGGTCTAAGCAAGCCACATCACTGCCTGGTCTTTGTTGTGTTGGAGATAACACATGCTTGTTTATTTTTCCCTATATAATAACTCTGGTTTCCTATTTGTTAAAGGTTCATAAATCCGTAGGAAATCTTCAGTGTGGTGTTGAAAAGCCCTGGAAAGTGACTCAGAAGACCTAATTCTAATGTTATTTTAGCCCCTATTTAGCCGGAGATCTCTGGCCTGGGCCCTTAACCTCTCTGAATGTTTCCTCATGTGTAAAGTGAAGGAGGTGGTATAAAGTGGTCTTACATTTACTATTCTATATTCTTGGTATTAAAGATATCTTGGTTAAAATGTTTGAAATGATCTTAGAGATGTTGGCATTTCTAGCTTCAAAGCTGTCTCCACAATAAAATTGACTCAGTACACTAAAGAAAATTAAAAAAGAAATAAAATATAAGACTTAAAAACTCACTTTTGTGATGATCACTTCCTGCTTCTGGCCAAGCCTATGGCACCTGTCGAAGCACTGATCTTCAGCAGCTGGGTTCCAGGCCTGGCAAACAGAACAGGAGGTGCTTTATCACTACCCTGATCTGCACAAGTTCTCTCATTTCAGTATTCATACACCTTTTATTGACTGGAACTTTTTCTGGCTGAATTCAGATACTGACATTATAAATGCTCTGGGATAAAAGACCCACACTCCCCCTAGACTCCCAGTCACTACTATGACAGGCAGGTACTCGCCCCCATCATTTTACTCCCTTAACTAAAACAGGGCCTGATACATAGAAAGCACACACTATAAATGATTGTTGATTAATCGCATAATAGCGTCCTGCTTTTTTCCCCATTTTAAAGTTGATCTATGTGTGCTTAACAGGGAAAAAAGTTTATATATTCTCGTTAGTAACTTAATTACATATCAGAAAATATGTAATTGGGTCCATTTATAAAAAGGTTTTTCTCCTTTTGCTGGTCGTTGGTTCTTCCTTTTTATTCTTTTTTTTTTTTACTTTCCTCTATTTATTTAGTAAAAGTATAAAAAATTTTTCTAGGAGTAATTAAAGTCCTAAAAATTATTTAAGACTTCGTTCATACAATTTTCTGTATCTATATTTGAATCAGTTTAACTTCAAAACTGAACTAAAAAAGAAACATTAACTAACATTGGCATTATCACAAAAACTGTCTTACAGTGAATAAAACAATGAATCAATCAGAAGGGAAGAATAAATAAGATAGATACCAAATTCTTCAGTCTAGATGATAGGAGTCAAGTGGTTTTGAAACAGGATCATGAACCTTCAGGGTAATGATCATTAAATGTTAACCTATGGGGTGATACTAGACAACTGCAAAGGGGGGTGTTTTGGGGAAAAGGAACAGTAAAGTGCAACATGAAAACAGAAACAAATTATCAATCCATAACCAGATGATAAGTTTATAGTATGATTTATACTTATTGTGTTATTTTCTTCTTTTTAAAGTCCCTTTGAGATCAAGGGGAAAGGTTTTACTATTAACTTGCTGTAATTTGAGTTTTGGTTTGTTTTTGGTATAGAAGTTAGATTTAAGGACATAATTCAGCTTATGATTTTCTAAAACTGAGAATCATATTTCCTATTTCATAAATGGACACATTTTGAAACCATTATACCAAGAGCCTAGGTAAAATGTTCCTTTCCATTGTCTGTATTTTGCCTAGAAACCTAGTCTGGTATGACAACCAGGAATCCAATTTACCTTGTGATAGTATAAAACTGATAGCTCCCATTGTCCCATGAGCAATGAAGCAATTAGCTTTACTGAAAGCACATAATCGAACATCAAAATAAACCTTAAATCTTATACAACAAGGTAAAAGATTTTCATGAGCAAATTCTTCTGACTGAATCTTATTTTGGCGGGGCGGGGAGGGGGGGAGATCTGGCTTTTATTTTAAAGTTAGAAAACATTTGAAAGCTTGAAATGTTCAATCAACTCACTGTGAAACTGCTAAAAGATTCTATAAGTTTTTTTTTAAACTATAACTGCTAAAGAGTTTAGTCTCTGACAAACTATAATACTAATTAAATTACTCTTTGGTATTAATTGCCACTTCCTTATCAAGGACTAAGATTATAACCAAAGAATAAAATACTTTGGGAATTAGTTCCAAAATTCAGCCTCCAGAATTTTCATTAGGTTAATTAATGCAAGGTCTGTCCAGAAAAAGTCAAGCCACTGTTACTATAACAAAAATGGTTTGCATGACATCGATGTAACCTGGCAGCCAAGGAGAGTGGACTGGAATGCACATGCATAAACAATGACAACTTCTCTGTACTAGTCAGTGGGGGTGGTAGACACCACTGAGTGAGCATGTATACTGTGGAATTGCCTTTAGCCTAAGCGGTGCTATGAACCCAAGTTAGTCTAGAGTGCCTCCAGCCCAAACGGCCCCTTTGTGCAGCTAGGAAAAGGCACTCCTATGTGCATGTAGCTTATGTCACACAGTTTGGTGAGTGAAGTTGAGAGTAAATTTTAGCTCCCACTCTGCCCCTAGGCCTCTACCACACAACCATGAGTGATTGCACTGTGTTAGACAAAAAAATTTACCCAAAACATTCCATTAATGGTATTGTTTCTAAATTGTGAGGCTGGACCACTTGCACCTGAACAACCCATGGTCTGTGTAAAATATAGCTTCCTGGATCTCTTATGCTAGAGATCAGAAATTACATCTTACCTAATTCTTTTGCACACTGAAGCTTAAGACCATTAGCACCATGACAGTAGCTACTTCATTTATCTTGTTTATAACCAGATTCCCAGTGCCTATTAGAGTCCCTGACATAACACAGGATCTCATTATATGTTGGATAAATGCATGAAACCACTACTCTTAAAATATTACAGGTAATAGAAACTTATTCTGTATATAGAAGATAAATAGAAATGTACAGTTCTTAAGAACATGGCCCCTGACACTGGTTTGTATATTACTAGATGTCTGATGTTGGGCAAGTTATTCTACTTCTCTATGCTTCAGGTTCCTAACCTGAAAAATAGGGATAATAACAAGATCTACCTCATAGTGAGTGATGTGAGAATTTCATTTGATTGATATATGTAAAGCACTTAAAACTATGCAGGTGTTTACCATGTAGTGTTTCTTCCTTATATTTTTAGAAGTAATAACTACTAGAAAGTCTACAAAATTACTTACTGGGTCCATTAAAAACACCCGAGAAGCTGCAGAAAGGTTCAATCCGACTCCACCAGCTTTTAAGGACAGGAGCATTATTGTTGGAGATCCAGCTTCAGTGTTTTGAAAACACTGAATCGATTCAACTCTTTTCTTTTGGGCCATTGAACCATCCAAACGAGTAAACACAAATCCAGAGGCTCTGATGAAGGGGACAAAAAAGACAAATAACACTTCCTATACTATAAAATCATGTAAAGTAACTACAGTGGCTTTATTCAACCAATTCTCTCACTCATTTATTTTTACAAATATTTACTAACCATATACTACAATGTCAGGCTCAGAACTGTATATATAAATATAAGTTTAATCTAATATAAATTGTAAGTATATAGAAAATTAGAAATCTAGAAAAAATTAGAAATATAAATTAACCTAAAATTTCTGTGGTCATTTTTTGCAATAAATTCAGACTTAATCTTTAAAATCCCATGCTCCCAGAAAATATCCTTTATTTTGACTGAATATTATTTTAGATAGATGAAATAAATAAAACTGATAATCCATAAATAGTTTTTGCTATCCAAATCAAAACACATATAAAAATCCATTTACTGAAATTGAGAAACACTGTTCAACTTACCTGAGTGGTGTTTCTATTAAAGACAGAAACGCTGTAAACTGAGAAACAACTAAACTTTTTATGTTGGGGTTCTTCTTTCTTAAGTCAATCAATGCATGCATTAGGGCATTGATCTGAAAAAAATCAGGACACCCATTAGGTTCCATTTTGAACTGGCAAAGTACACCCAAAATTTATGATGGAGAGAAAAGTCTTGTCATGTTATTTCCCTAAAATGCAAAAGTAAGAGACCACCAATTTTTAAAATTAAAACTGAATAAATACTATCATAATCAGAAACCTTTCTCTTTCCTCTGAATGTCACCACTAGAAATAACAAAGTCAATAATCAAGAAAAAATAATATTCAAATGACAAAATGAAAAGCATAATTATTTCTATACATAGTATTTCTTTATATAAACATAACACAATTACTCTAATATCTTACCTTTGAACTAGATGTCCATTCCATGTTAGACTTTTTCTCAGTGTCACATGCCAATTCTTCTGGAGGACATTCTAATAAATTGTCTCCATGTATATCATTTCTGCATAAAGGGCATTTAGCATGTGGCTACATAAGACAGAACAAAGTATGAGTGATACTTATCAGAGGAATGGAAATAAAAATTAACCTAAATTTTCTAAAAAGCATTGTAAATTCTGTATATTTACTAGCTACAATTCTATAAAACCTTTTATTAGCTTCATCCATTTGAGACAAATCTGTACATGCTGAACTCCAGGCAGACATAATGTTCTAATGTGGTAAGTGGGATGGGTAAAAAAGAGAACAGAAATATGTGATCTTGACTAGCACCAAGAACTTGAAACAATAAATGTTTCACTCTCTGCAGACAAGTAAAGAAACCATGAACAGTTTCTTGAACCTAACTACAACAATATAGCACACTAGTTGAAACCATCTGAAGGAAAAAAAATTCCTTCTTAATGGCTTGTAAAGCCAGTCAAGATCAGTTAGATCCTATCGGGTTCACCCAAAGCAGTATCTGTTGTGTCCATTTGTACCAAGACCTGCTAATTAATAAAAAAATTCTGAAACTAAAACAGCGTTAGAAGTCAGCACAGTGGGGTTACCTTTAAAGGGAGAGAGAGGGTGAATGACTGGAGAACACAGAGACCTAGGTAGTCTTGACTTGGTGTGTTTACTTCGTAACTCACAGAGCAGTACGATCATGGCTTCTACATTTTTTGTATATGTATATTACATATAAAATGTTTTTTAAAAATTCTACCTCAGTGGAAGGACTGCTTATAGGATTATTTCACTTTAAAACATTCTACTGTACATAAGAATCTAGATCTACCTTAACTGATACCATAGCCAATAGCCACATGCAGCAATTAAGCCTTTGAAATATGGCAATGCCAAATGTAGATGTGCTATAAACATATAGAATACCAAGGGATTTTGAACTTAAGTTTTAAGTTAAAAATGTCATAGAAAGTATATCATTAATGATTTTCATATTTCCGATATACTGGGTAAATAAAAATATATTGTAAGAGTTAACTTCATCTATTTCTACTAAAAAAATTACCTTTGCATCTCACATTATCGGTCTATTTGCTGGACAGCAACTGTATAAACAATTAGAACTAAAATACTGATTGTGAAACATGCTACCAAAAATATAATGTATTTTTATGTTAAAAGTGCTTAATTATAAGAAATACATCACCTATTAAAAATGATATAATGAACAATGAAAGGTACACTAGTAAATCTAAGCACAAAACTTAATAGTCTTTTGGACTTGAGTTTTTGTTACACTCAAAACAGGTGCACCGCTCCATCAAACACCCGATTTGTACTAACCATTAAAACTAACCTGCTCATTCTGAATGACTTGGCAAATACAAGGTTTACAGAAGACATGTGCACAATGTGTTATGACAGGAACCGTTAACGAATCCAAGCAAATTGCACATTCCTCATCGGAACCTGAGCTCAGAATTAACTTCATCTTCCGTATTAACTTCTTTCGTAGTTCTTCGGGTGTGTCATTTCCTAGAGAAAACGCTGAAAAATTAATTTCAGAAGAAAATTTGTAATATGACAAGTTAATCTTCCTTATACAGAAAAAAGTTTTGTTTTGGTAGTTTTAGTCTTTTTCTATTATAGGCAACAAGCATGATTCAAATTTGAAATTCTAAGGAATACTCAGTAGCTAAAATGGTAGCCAACCCACATAATACACCGTTCACAGAAACATATTATAACACAAGTTGCAAATACTTCCACCACACAATCATTTCACCCATCTGAGATTTTCAGGTATATTCCCAGTTCAGTCGTATACTAAAAAAATGTCTAATTTTACAAATAAACTAAATTTAACTGATATGAAAATTTTCTCCTTCTAATTTAAGTATCTCTAAAAATCGCAATGGTGTAAACCAGTCCTATTTGCCTACCTGAGGGAACACTGGAAGACGCTGCATTGGTAAGAAGGTGGGTATGACAGCAGATCTGCCGCAAGCGGAGGAGGAGACTCAGGACATCTGCATAGTGCGCGAGGACGGTCCCTTCACTAAAATACCTACGGGTAAAAGTGTGAAATATTACAGTCCTTCCTATTCTAAAACAATGGAGTGAAAACGGCATTGTTCTTGTCTTCTCTGGAAATCACATTAAAACAAGAATAAAAAACAGAAAAGCAAACTATTTTTAATGAAACCAGGAGAGATTTGTAACGAAGTAAAATATATGAGACATGGCTGCCAACTGCAGAATAAGTCGGACAGGAAGACGTGGAAAGACAGGACTGCAGATCTCAAACAGACCTTCTAGGGCACAAGTCTTCAAAACAGACTACATGCCCTGAGGTGAAAATCAACTTCTCTCAAATGCAAAAACAAAAACAGGGTGCATGACTAGTGGCTTGAATTTCCCTGGACAAGTTTTATTCTAAGGAGGAGGGAAGGTAAACTGAATAAAGAAACATACAGACCTACTGTATTTTCAGAAAAGACTATGAGCACAGCATTCCACACTGTAAGGAATCTTAAAGCCTCTGATCTGCTATGTGAGCACAGGTAAAACCTAAAAGAACTGACATGTAACCCTCAGTCATAAATAGGGACACTTCCTTCTAGTCTGGAGCACAGCTAGGACCCCACCTTCCCTTATGTGAATCTCCTGCAAAGAGCTAGTCCAGAAAAAATCAAGACATTCATACATAAGTCACAATTAGCAAAGAGTAAGAGAGGGAACAAATAGCAGTGAAAGAAAACTCACCAGAAAAATGTTGACAGAGCAAATAAAAATTGTAACCAAGAATACTGCTATGATATAACACCACTCAATAAAATAATTCCTAAAATGTTTTTTTAAAAATGGTATCTGAAGGGAGAGACAAAGTGCTTTGAAAAGGTAGGGCAAAGCAATGAACTAAAGAACTAGTACAGCTCAAATGGGAAAGAAAAAAAATGAACCATCAGAGAAGTACAATGCAGCACTTAAAAAGAGTCTAGCCACTGATAAAAACACAGAAAACAATGTGGAAAACAGGATTGAGGAAAGGAAAATTAAACAGAAGGGTCAAAGAACTGTTTGTTGTAAAGAATTATAACAACATGACAGCTACAAAAAATCCAAAATACACAGAAATGTAATAATAAAACAGAAACCAATATTTAAAGAACTTTCATAGCCTGGAATACACAGATTTAAATAGTATATATTCCAGGAAGAAAAAAGGTCAAGAAGGGTCCTGGTCAAATTGCTGGATTTTAAAGAAAAATAAAATTAAAAAGTTTTCCATATAAGCATTCAATATAACATACAGTATACCAATGACAATATGAGCTCTGAAGGAAGAATGAGTAATCCAAAATTTATATACTAAGCTAACCTGGTATTTAACTGGTGAGACAATAAAAGAAATTTAGCCTAATAAGTAAAGCACAGAGTCTATAAAGCTAGACTGTCTTGAGTTCAAAACCTAATTCTGGCCCTGGCTGTTGTGACTCAGTTGATTGAGTGCTGGCCTGTGAACCAAAGGGTCAGCAGTTTGATTCCCAGTCAGGGCATGTGCCTGGATTGTGGGCCAGGTCCCCAATAGGGGGCACTTGAGAGGCAAGCACACAATGATGTTTCTTTCCCTCTCTTTCTCCCTCCCTTCCCCTCTCTCTAAAAATAAATAAAATCTTTACACACACACAAAAAAAAAAAAAGAAAGAAAAGAAAAATAACTACGAACATGAGTGGGGTAAAAAAAAAAAAAACCTTTCATCCCTTAAAAAAAAAAAAACTCTGACTCTGCCAATTTAACTATGAAAACTTGGGCAGGTTTCTTAACCTCTTTATTGAAGTTCCTTAGCTGTAACAATAGTATAACAGTAATAATACACAGTTTATTGGACTGTTGTTATTCTGGCCAAGATGGAGGCATAGGTAGAAACGCTTCACCTCCTTGCACAACCAAAAGAAGGATAACAACTAACCTATAAAACAAAAAACAACCAGAACTGCCAGAAAATCGAACATGGTCCAACAACCAAGGAGTTAAAAAAGAAACATTCATCCAGACTGGTGAGCTGACAAATTGAGGCAACAGAAGAAATATGGGCAAATGAAAGAACAGATCAAAACTCCAGAAAAAAAACTAAGCAAAGAGGAGATAGCCAACCTATCAGATGCAGAGTTCAAAACACTGGTAATCAGGATGCTCACAGAATTGATTGAGTATGGCCACAAAATAAAGGAAAAAGTAAAGGCTATACAAAGTGAAATAAAGAAATAAATACAGGGAACCAACAGTGAAGGGAAGGAAACCAGGACTCAAATCAATGTATTTGGAACAAAAGGAAGATATAAACACTCAACTGGAACAGAAAGATGAAACAAGAATTTTTAAAAAATGAGGAGAGCTCAGGAACCTCTCAGACAACTTTAAAAGCTCCAACATCAGAATCATAGGGGTGCCAGAAAGAGAAGAGGAAGACCAAGAAATCAAAAACTTATTTGCAAAAATAATGAAAGAAAACTCCCCCAACTTGGCAAAGAAAATAGACATACAAGTCCAGGGAATTCAGAGAGTCCCAAACAAGTTGGACCCCGGAGGAGCACACCAAGACATATCATAATTAAAATCCCAAAGGTTAAAGATAAAGAGAGAATCTTAAAAGCAGCAAGAGAAGAGAGTTACTTACAAAGGAGTTCTCATAAGGCTGTCAGCTGATTTCTCAAAAGAAACCTTACAGGCAAGAAGGGGCTGGAAAGAAGTATTCAAAGTCTTGAAAGGCAAGGACCTACATCCAAGATTACTCTATCCAGTAAAGCTATCATTTAAAATGGAAGAGTAGATCAAGTGCTTCCCAGATAAGGACAAGTTAAAGGAGTACATCATCACCAAGCCCTTATTATATGAAATGTTAAGGGAAGAGGGGAGGGGATAATGGCGGAAAAGGGTTAAGGGTATATAGGAACAATTATAAAGAACATATGGACAATAGCAAGGTGGGGGATTGGGGAGGCAGGCAGGGAGAGCTGGTGTTGTGGGAAGGGGTGGGGGGAAAAGGCAGACAACTGTACTTGAACAACAATAAAAAAAATAAAGGGACTTATTTAAGAAAAAGAAGAAAACCAAAATTATGAACAGTAAAACGACAACTCACAACTATCAACAACTGATCCTCTCAAGACAGTTACCCAAATAAAACCATTAAATAATTGATCCAGAGACCAACTATCAATCCTACTATCAGTCTCCCTTTTTTCTTCCTCTTACAAACTGTGTAAAACTGTCTACTACACAGCTGCTACTTCTTTGCAATCCCCTTAGTCCTACGATATGGCTACTTAACTGATTATACTGATTATTCTGGTGAAACTGTTGTAAGTGTCTACACCAATAATTTCTGAATCACGAAATTAAACAGCCTTTTCTAAATGTCTGTACTCTACAGCGCTACTGACTACTGCCTTTTTCTTGATTGTGCTGTCTTTCCTGAAATTCTGTAACAGTTTTCTCTTTCTTCATACTTCCCTCCTTGATAGAATCTCCTACAAGTACCTTTTCTTTATTTTCTTATTTCTTGAATGTGGACAGTCCTCCAAGTTTGGTCCTTAATAGGTTACATATATATACATGTATATATTTTTACAAACACATATAAATGTTTTTATCTACTCCCATGACACTGAATAGAAGCAAGGAAGCAATTCAGAACTTGACTTTTCATGTAAACTTTAATTTTTTTCCTAACTTAAGAAATTACTTACCTGATGAATTATAATATTCATTCACTTCAACTATTAATTCATAAAAAGTAGTTTAAGTGTAGTTAAAGAAGTAAATAATCTTTCAGTATACTTTGCAATTTATTGCCAACATATGTTAAAACGTCACTGACTTAAACAGGAAACAATAAAAAATTACTTTCTAAAATGGCTTTCTTTCTTCATACCTTCCAATAGTATCTCTGCCTTCATTTTTCACAGTCTGATAAATCTTTCTCTCTTCATCTGAAAGTGTAATATGCTGAATAAATACTTTACGTTCTGGTAACTCCAAAACAGGTTTTCCTTTAATTTTGCTTGTCTTCGTTCTTCTAAGTGTAATATTTTTAACTAGGGATTGTAAACGCCTAGAAAATAACACAAGAACAACAAAAATCACATAACCTTTTATTCCGATATAAGTTGATTCAAAGAGAACAAAAATGAACATTTTAAGCTATCAGCATTTTATAAACTTAAAAAAGGATCTTTAAAAAAACTCTTATTTGGGCTTTTATCCAATCTGATAATCACAGACATACTCTACAAATCGAAAATTACAGCAACAAATGCACTGAAATTTGCCCTCACTTCAATACCTGTCACAGTTTAATCTTTACATTCTTCTCCCATTTTGTTCTAATCCCTAACCTTTTTATTTCTTGAGTCTTTAGCTGTATTACCATACTCAATACTCAAATTGTTAATAAGCACCCATTAAGTAAGTTATATTAAATATCATAAAAAATATAAATGAGTAAGATCTTACCTTCAAAAGTCTTTTTAGTAATATGAAAACCAAGGTACATAAGTAATTTTTTGTAAGGTAATGAAAAAAATTAAAAACACGATGTGGTAATCCAAAAGAGGGATAAATACCTTCTAAGTTCTATAATTCTACACTTTCCCTTCTCGGTATCAGAATAAATGCATGCATATCAACTGTTTAAGAAAAGGTTTTACCTAACATTGAAACAGAAATACATTTTCTTAAATTAGAATTTAAATAGCCTTTCTAAGGAATCAAGTAGACGATATTACAAATCAGGTGAGTTTTGAACCCCTTTCGCTAAAATGCACAGTAGAAACACACTTCACTCCATGCAGCAAACATATACACAGTATAATATGCAAACACAACAGATACAAACATTTCTCAAATTCCATGTGTGACGCAATATGGTTTTTCCTTAAATTTTCTACTCTATTTCATTTTCTTTTATAACACTAGCTGCTATCTTTTTAGACAATTTCACTTTGCTAATGAAACCCAAGCCCTCTGTTTCACAACCAATTAATCTAGGCAAAAAACTTCAAATACATTAGTCTGGTACCTTGCAAAATGGCTATAACCAAGTTGAATTTTATGTTCTCAACTTTTATCTGTCTCCACCAGAAAAAAATGTTCTCTTATAAAACTCGTTGATGGCGCTACACATCATTCCATCATTCAGCTGTCATTATATAAAGCTATACAAGGTACGTTATAAAACTTTGGTGCATGTTGGACCTCAGAGCATATAAAGTTTTTCCTGTCACTACTTCATCTATTAATGGTGGTCTCAGGGGTAATAGCAACATACAAAGACCATAAAGCTCTGCCTTTTCTTTCTGTTTGACTAAAATCATGGGAAGGGAGGGTTTGTATTTTAGAGGTAGTTCTCCCAAACAAGAATCACTAGGTTCTGCGAGCCAAAGGCATGAAACTGTAAACACGTTTTGGAGAGGAAGTCAATAGCCAAATTGAAGTAATAATAAAAGTGCAAACTGGTTCAAGCTGCTAACAGTTCTCTGTAGCTAATATTAATCTGTTAGCATGAAATTACTTACCTAAGTCCTCCCTCATCTCCCATTGTGACAGGGCGCTGGATTGTTCTATGCCACCACTCTCTATCAAGAAATGGTTTCAGTTTTAAAAAGGAAAGAAGAGACCACAAGTCCTTTAAAGAATTCTGAATTGGAGTACCTAAAAAATAACAGGAAACTGTTACAATTCTATAGCAAGACTATCCAATCAGTAAAGCCATCTAACTGAATCAAGGAAGCAGCTGAAAATGGGCATTCTGTACCAGGCACACCCATTAGCAAGCTGTGACTATAATCCCTTGTTAGACATACACACAATCTCAAAATATAGTTTTACTCTAATTTTTAGCTCTCACTTGCAATAGTAAGAAAGAAAAAGACTACAGACCAGTAAACTCAACTTTTTTCTTATCAACAACATTTGCTTATTTGACTTCTAAATCAACAGCATCAGCAGGATTAAAGATGGGACTAAACTAGTTTGAATTTATACTCTCTTCCTCATCCTTGGGAAAAGCAAACAGACTCCACCAAGATGGGAAGTAGAGAAATCAAGATTCTGATTGAAGGATTAAAGAGTCTTATGAATCTCCAAGGTTCAATAATAAGACCAGCAGTTGTCCCACAAATTAACTGGAATTTAAATACTGCTATATCATGGAAATGTTATAAACAAGTAAAAATCTTTTATTAAATGGCTCCCATCATTAATTTTGGAACAGTCTTTATGTCCACTTGAAGTTTACAAAGTTACTTAACTTACTTAATGATACATACTTGGGAATTAATGTTTTTAAAGTACAATGTTATCGTTACCTGTCAATACCCATCTTCTTTCTGCTTCTAAATAAAGTACAGCTTTAGTCTGCTGGGCATTTGGATTCCGGATAGCATGTCCTTCATCCAGGATCACTCTCAGCCACCTTATGCTATGTAATGGACTATCACCTTTCATCTGAAATAAATGTTTCATATGCATTAAAAACAAAGAAAAGTAAAATAGTATTTTATGTAATCTGATAAGTAATATGAGTTATTATTCTCAATATCAACTTATACACGGTTGGTACTGCTTTACGCACTACATACATTAAATTATTGAATGTTCACAAGCTTATGAAGTATTATTACTCCTTTTTTTTACTGATGAGAAAACTGAGGATCCAAAGTATAAAGTATTTTGCTCAAACCAACAGCTAGGAAGTGGCAGAGCTGGCACTGAACTCAGGTAGTCTAGCTCTCTGCTGTGACTTTGCTTCAATGCACTGAGCTACTCTGCCTCAGACTAAAACACAGTGATAATGTAAAAATGATCAGTTATAAAGACTATTTGAATATACATAACTACCTTCCTTTATGTAGAAGTAAATGTTCTGATCAGAAAACTGAAATTTTGGCAATAAGGTATTTTGAAAAAACATTTTAACTTAACTAGGATTATACACAAACAACAATTGACTTCTAAAATAAATTGGGAAACTGATGAATTTCAGCTACAAATAAGCTTATTTTTAAACTGAGACAATCAGTCAAATCACTGTGATAGAAAACAATATTGTACAATATTGAAAACACAGAATTCATTTACAAATTTTTATACATACTTAGTTAAAATTCAAATTTAGAATTTTAAATTCCAGTGTTCTAAATATAAAGTATTACCACATTATCTAAAGAAAGTCCAACCTTTTTTTTGCAAAATATTAAAACACAATTTCCTATATATTCTTAAATATTTAGAAAGAAAAAAGGAAGAATATAAAGCCTAAATTTTAGAACACTTTAGAAAACGGAAGCATGGTTTTTTAAATTAAACTGAAAATCTCTGAGTATCAGCATACTTACTCCATAGTCATGAGTTAAAATATTGTATGTAGTCAAAACAATATCCTGTTTTGAAAGCAAAGCAGGGTCTCTAATACGATCGGGACCATAGTAAACATAAAAATTCAAGTGAACATCTGACTTTATATGTTGTCCAAACTGGTCCTAAAAACAAAATTGGAAATATTTTGAATAGTAAGCAGATTAGTGTCAGATTTAATATGTATATAACAAGTACTGCCCTGGCTGTAGTGTCACAAATCACACCACTTCTGATTACATAAAAGCACATTTCCTGCAACATAAACTGCAATAGCAACAATCATACTATTATTTCATCATCAGGAAAACTGGCAAGTCTACTATAATAGTAAACATTATATAAATTTTGCCCAGGCCCACCAATGAGCAGCCACCTCATTTTTAACAGGAAAAAACAACACTGCTTCTTTAAAACAGTAATTCATTTTTTAAAAATTTAGCATTTTAACACACAGGATCTTTAAAGCTTGCAGCTACTCATTAGACTTAACAGTATCAAAATTAAATAGCAAAATAACAGAACCAGTATTTTCAAGATAAAAGCAAAGATCAAAGCACAGTAACCACTTTCATTAATACAGGCCTACTACATGCAGATATTAAGCAAAAGGGTAGCAAAGCTAAAAAGAAAGTTAAGAACTGGTCCCTGCCCTCCTTGAGGACATGACCAGTTTATAGAACGTGAGTTTTGTTTTTTTTTTTAAATTAACATGAAAAGAATACATGTGGGTGAGTCTGAGCAAGAAAAAAAACAACTGTGATTAGAATAACGACAGAAGACGCCAAGAAGAAATAGCTGGGAAACCATTTAGGTAAGAGACAATGAAGGTTGCAGGGATGTCCAAACTTTTGGTATCTCTGGGCTGCACTGGAAGAAGAGTTGTCTTGGGCCACACATTAAACACACAAACACTAATGAAAACTAATGAGTGAAAAAAAGGTTTTAAGTAAATTGACGATTTTGTGTTGGGCCCCATTCACAGCCATCCTGGGCCGCATGCAGCCCACAGGTCACGGGCTGGACTCCCCTGCAGCAAAATGGCATGAGAACAGAATGGAAGGAGCATGTGTCAGAGAAAGACACTCAGAAGGAACTTACGGGACTTGAAGACTAATTAAATATGGAGTATCTTCATAAAGAGAAGACAAAGCTGCTGTTACTTAAAATGACTGTTTAAAAGAACTGTGTTTCCCTAAATTTCCCTAAAGCTATAGGGAAATTTAAAATGAAAGAGAAAGAAGGTATAAAGATGAGAATGATATATTATTTTAGACATTTAAAATTTTGAATAACTACAGAATATCTGACTAGAGAAGTATACTAGGAAAATTTAAATATTGGCCTACATTGCAAGTGTAAATATGGACTTTAAAGTATTCAGGACACAGTACATGAAGCTATAGAAGTAAGACTTTCTAAGAAAAACAGGTATGATGAGAAAATAGAGCCTAGAGAACACCAACATTTAAAAAGCAAGTTCTACTTCTACTGGGAGATATGATGACCGGGATATGATTCAAAATATCCTAGTCAAACATATAAGACATAAAGCAAATTTTGAAATTCTTGAATCTTGTTGAGTAAATAAACATCTCATTAACAATTTTCATAATGGCCCTGCAGGGTGTGGCTCAGTTGGTTGGGCATCCTCCCTCGAACTGAAAGGTTACCAGCTTGATTCCAGTCAGGGGACATGCCCCCAGGTTGCAGGTTCAGCCCCCAGATGGGGCACATGCGAGAAGCAACCTACTCATGTTTATCTCTCACATCAATGATTCTCTCCCTCCCTCCCTCTCTAGAATTAATAAAAGAAAAAAATTTTTCATAATATTTAAAATACTACACTTTAAGAGGGAAGAAAAAGCAGACTAAATAGGAACCGTGGGAGAAAAACAGAGGTGAAGAAAAATGGTGGTCAGCAGGATGAGAAAAGAAAACCAAATTTTGGGACAGGTCAAAGAATATCAAAGTTTCAAGAAGAAATAAAAGGCAAATTTTAGAGTTATTAATTTATGTTCATCTTTACAAAAGGATTTATAAAGATTTCACCCGTCTTGACAAAAAGGTTTTAAGAATGGCCAGTCAGGGGCAAATGCCTGGGTTGCCTTCCAGGTCCCCAGCTGGGGGTGTACCAGAGGCAACCACACATTGATGTTTCTCTCCCTTTCTTCCTCCCTTCTCCTTTCTCTAAAAATAAAAAAATAAAATCTTTTAAAAAAAGGTTTAAGGATGCCTTAAAGATACAAAATAAGATACAACAAAAAGCAGTAAAATGGAAACAAATTTGGGGCAGAGGGAAGGAAAAATAGAACTCCCAAGATTTGGCAACAGTGAGGTCACTGAAGGCCTTCAGAAAGTTTCTTAGAGAGTGGGAGCAAAAACCCTACTACTTTTGGCTTGAAAAGAGAATGAAACCTGAAACAGTAAAGGCAAAAAGAGAAGAGAGGATTAAACATGAAAGAGTAAAGGTGAAAAGGCAGAACATGTTATCAAGAAATCTGGTGGAAAAGGAAAATGGAATGAATGCAGTGAGAAAACTGAATCCGTGGAATTACCATGCAATGGAACAGAACATTTAAACCTTTGTGAAAGGTTTAAACTGAAATAGAAACAAATTTTCTGGAGAAAAATAACTAAAATAT
This sequence comes from Artibeus jamaicensis, assembly GCF_021234435.1. Taxonomy (NCBI): domain Eukaryota; kingdom Metazoa; phylum Chordata; class Mammalia; order Chiroptera; family Phyllostomidae; genus Artibeus; species Artibeus jamaicensis. The sequence goes on along the minus strand of NW_026521844.1, from coordinate 13,652,226 downwards.
TGAATTTCTAGTTAACTGTGCTAGGTTATATGCCCATGTGTATGTATGGGTGAATGAAATAGGTATTATTATTTCATTTTACACTGGGAGTATAAATTACTGATCTTAACATCTAGAAAGTGATGAAAGGGAGATTGGTCTCTTACTCCTTTAACTGAATTCTTGCCCATATTTGAAGACAAAGAAGTGGAAACAGGGTAGTTCTGGCCTGCTCATTAGAGTGCCAGGTCATTTACTTGGGGGCCAGAAAAAGAAAAGATCTTTGAGATATAAAATTCTCTTATCCAGAAATCCCTACACGTCCAACCATCCCTCATTCCTTCAAAAATCAGTTTTTCCATCAACTCAGTAGGCTAGGTTTTGCCAAGGTTTCCTTTCTAAAGTTTACATTTCTGAATCTTTTGATGTTTTCCAAATATAAAATTCTAATAAAACAGAGTTTTTAAAATATGTATCTGCACTCCACGCTCTTAAAGGATCAGTTCTGTTGTTTATACCTCCATTAATACTTTAAACTTCACCCTGAAACTGCCATTCAAATACCTACAGACTCCCTTTTCCACGATGGACCACACATCAAAAGAAAGAGCATCATTTTGTTGGAATTAAAAGAGAGCAGGAAAAGACTAAAACTCATTCTGGTCCCAAGAAGAAAAACAGCACCCTAATCAGGAGAAGGTCTAATTAAAAAAAAAAAGTACAACAATAAAAAGATAAGTCAGAAAGCAGGTTACATAAAAGTCAAGAAGTTAACACCATGAAAGTTGACAATTAAACAAAAACTACTAATCTTTCCTAATGTAATTTAGAGAATTAGTGGAAGAAAAGAGATTACAATGAGTGAAGAAGTTAGTAAGCAAAAGCACTAAATGGAAATTAAAACCCAAGAGGTATGTAGTGAAAGAAAGTAGCAGAGCAGCTATTTAAATGTGAGCTAATCCCAAGAAAGTATTTAGAAATGAAGAAGATCTGAGTATATTTCAGGAAATAGCCAGTGGGGAAAGGGTGAATAACAAGGCAAGGGGGAGAATAACAAATAAAATGCAAAGGCTGCGAAAGATGGGATCTAATGTGTAGACTAAGGCACTGGTCCCACGAAGAGTAGGACCTCTTCCCCCACTCAGACTAGAGGAGGAAAGATTAGCAGAAAGGCAGATAAACTTGGAGGTGACAACAATGGAAGTTCACATCCAGTGGTCTTTGTGTTCACAGTGCTTCTAATAGAGTCACTATTTGATTATAACAGGCAGCATGAAGTTCAAACTGGAAAGGAAACATTACCAAGCTGCTCCTTACATATAAACACATAAAGAGGTTCCATTCCAGTGAAATCTGGGAGGGAAAAAACAAAACAAAACACATTTTCTGGCAGGTGGCCTTAAAAGCACAGGCTCTAGAGTCAGAATGTTGGAGACCATGTCCTTGTTCCATCATTAGCTGGATGACCTTATGCAAATTATTTAATTTCTCTGTGATTCAATATGGGCACCTGGAAAATGAGAGTAGTTGTGAGGAGTAAATGAAAAAAATCTATAAAAAGAATTTAGGGAAAAATTGAGCACATAGGAACTCACTGAATGTTACAAGCTGTTATAAAAGTTGTTAGTGGAATTCTTAGAGGTTCCAACAATAAATGTGGCATTAAATTATACACATTTCCAAATCTGGGGAACAGAAATGACAAGCAGAAGAACAAACCTTGTTATAGCAACTGATGATTTTTTTCCTACTATAAACCTTCAAAAAAATTGCTTTGAGCCTTGGTCAGATAGCTCAGTTGGTTGGAGCACCTCCATAGATCGAAAGGTCGCATGGGTTCAATTCCCGGTCAGGGCACATACCCAGGTTGTGGGTTCGGCCCCTAGTTGGGGAGCATACGAGAGATTACTGACTGATGTTTTGTTCTCATTCTCTCTCAAAGTAATGAAAAAAACATCCTCTGTGAGGATTAAAAAAATTTTTTAATTGCTTTGTTTCACAGTATCTCCAAGTCACCTAACAATTATTTGAAATTAGAAAATGATGACCAAACATATTTCTCTCAATATATGACAGTTTAACAGAAACTTTTTATCATATAAGACATATGTAAATTATTTCGCATTTTTAAAAGGCTGTGAAGACTTACAATCCAGTTGCTTAACACAGAAAGTGGACAGATGATCAGTGTTGTTCTTGGTCTCTCCACACCAGTTTTTTTTGAACCTTCCACTGCAGATACTCCTGAAGGAAAAAATTGGTGACACAAACGGTGTTTTTTTTCACAAATATATGTGAAGAAAGGACATTAAAGTGCCTCTATGAGGAAAGAAATCAGAAGAACTAAAATGGAGCAGATGGACTTGTTTCCCACTATGATGAAGTAACAGCAACTACTTTTTAACCTTGCCACTTAAAACAACTAAATATCTAGACAGTGACTATTCATAAGGGGAGGCAGAGGATTATGATTGAAAGGTAGCACAGGAGGAAGTTTGAAGTGTCTACTAATATTAAGTTACTCATTAATATAAACATCTGTTTCATGCGATTTTCCTAACTTGTACTATTGTTATGTGGTGGTCAGATGCCAAGATGGACCCCAGCAGTAATCAACTGCCTGACAGCCACAACCTTATGGAGTCCCATCCCATACTCTCTACTAGGGTTGATCTATGTGACCCACAGGATATGTCACTTCTGACATTAAGTTATAAAAACGCAGCTTCCCTCCTTTTGATGCTCTTTCACCCTCATTCTGACCACTCCCAATAGGGTAAGCCAGCCACCACGTTGTGAGGACACTCAGGCAGCTTTCAGAAAGACACCCCCTAATTTTATTTTCCATTCCCCTATTGGGAGGTATTTACATAATTTCCAACATCTCACTAAAATAGTGCATCAACGAAAACTATTTTTTCATGTCTCCTTGTACAAATCTATACAGTTCTAAGTGGTCTATCTTCAGCTGCATTACATTTGGTCTAATTGCTCTCCACAGTAATTTACATTCCCATCTACAGTGCACAACAGTTCCTGTTGCTGCATGGAGATTTTAAAATGTTTGTAAATATGATGGGTGAGACTGTATCTTACTGTTCCTTTCATTTGCATTTCCTCAATGACTGAGTATGCATATATTTTCCTATGTTTATTGGTTGTTTTGGTTTTCTTTTCAAGAATTGTACATTTATATTCTTAATGGCTATTCCCCTATTGTATTGTCTTGTTATAATTGACCTGTAGAGGGTTCTTTACATATTCTACATATTAATCCTTTCTAAGTTTTACTTATTATAAATAACTCCTCCAGCCTTAAAATTTTCCATATTTATGGTGGATTTTAATGCATCAGAATTGTAAATGTTGCTGAATTCAATTTTTTCCTATGCCTTTTGTATGTCTTAAGAAATCACTATTTACCACAATATATGGCTTCTGTCTCCTCCCACTCACTGATTTTTGTTCCTATGCTGTTTCTCTTCCAAAAAAAGTTTATTTTGGTTTTATCACAGCTATGATTTGTTAAGTTTATCTCCTGTATTACAACTATGTGTCTTCAACAGAAAGGGACTTTTTTAAAATTTAATTATTGTTCAAGTACAGTTTTCTGTTTTTTACTCCCATCCCAGCCCACCCCTCAGTGCTCCCCACCTCTCTCCCATTTCCACCCCCCTTAGTTGTTGTCCATGTGTCCTTTATACTTGTTCCTGTAAATCCTTTCCCTTTTTCCCCTGAAATTCCCTCCCCTCTAGTCACTGTCCCCCTGGTTCTCTATTTCAGTGTCAGAAAGGGACTTTTTGTGTGAACTTCAATTCTATCTTAATCTTACCTCAACTGAAAACAACATTTCTTAAAATTGGCAACAAAAATAATCTATCTGAAATGCCTACATTTTCTATTTCTAATTATTTGATTCTTAGACCAAAAGTTAGCTCTTTTTCATCATTCTGTGTTAGTCCAAACATTACCTTTTTTAAAAATTGTTACTCAAGTAGTTTTCTGCCTTTCGCCCCCATACCTCCCTGCCACCCCAGCCCTCTCCGCCTCCCTCCCGTTTCCAGCTGCCCCCCTTGTTACTGTCCACGTGTCCTTTAGAATTGTTCCTGTAAACCCCGTCGCCCCTTTCCCCCATTATTCCCTCCTCTCCCCACTCTGGTCACTGTCAGCCTGTTCTCAATTTCAGTGTCATTGGTTATATTTTGCTTGCTTGTTCATTTTGTTGATTAGGTTCCTGTTAATGGTGAGATCATATGGTATTTGTCTTTCACCGCCTGGCTTATTTCACTCAGCATAATGCTCTCCAGTTCCATCCATGCTGTTACAAAGGGTAGGAGAGCCTTCTTTTTTTTCGGCTGCATAGAATTCCATTGTGTATATGTACCACAGTTTTTGATCCATTAAAGCAATTTATAGATTCAACACAATACCTAATAAAGTACCAATGGCACAGTACTTCACAGCTATAGAACAAACACTTCAAAAATTTATATGGAACCATAAAGGACCCCGAATGGCTGCAGCAACTCTGAGAAAGAAGAGCAAAGCAGGAAGGATCACAATACCCAATATCAAACTGTATTACAAGGCCACTGTAATCAAAACAGTCTGGTACTGACATAAGAAGAGACACATGGGCCAATGGAACAAAACAGAAAGCCCAGAAATAAACCCAAGTCTCTACGGTCAATTAATATTGAACAAAGTGGGCAGCAGCATAAAATGGAATGAAAATAGCCTCTTTAACAAATGGTGTTTGGGAAAGCTGGACAGCTACATGCAAAAAAATGAAACTCAAACATCACCTTCTTTAACAGGCTCCTTCAGTCAATCTTTATTCCACTATCCTCCTTTATTTTTTTCATAGCACCTATTATCTATAATTATGTATTCATTAATTTTATGTTTTCTCCATCATTGGGCATAAATTCCACAAAAATATAATTTTATCTGTTGTATCTCCAACATGTAAAATAGAAGTAGGGTACAGAGATATAACTTGTCCCAAATCTCTTTAACCCCAGTTCAACATCTTTCCATCTCAAATGTTTAGACTCCTAAGCAGTGTTGTTTTCCTATCAATTACAAAATACAAAATTATAATAAGTAATAAAAATCACTAATATTCTGAAGTGAAAAGCAAATTCTACTTACACCAAGAAGTGAATCTTTATTATAATTTAAGTTAATCCAAATTAAATTTTAAGTTTTAAAGCAGCCATAAATTGCTCTGTGCCTTCACTACAAGAAATATCCCTGCTACTAAGATAAGGGAATGCCTCCCATTGATTTTTGACCTACCTAAAATAAAATAGAAAAAGGTCGTCCTGGCTGGTGTAGCTCAGTGGATTGAGCGCAGGCCTGTTAACCAAAGCATCGCTGGTTTCATTCCCAGTCAGGGCACATGCCTGGGTTACAGACCATATTCCCAGTATGGGGTGTGCTGGAAGCAACCACACACTGATGTTTCACTCTCTGTCTTTCTCCCCCCCTTTCCCATCTCTCTAAAATAAATAAATAAATAAAAATCTTTAAAAAAAAGGAAAACAGTATGGAATTTTCTCAGAAAAATAAAAATCGACCTGCCTTTTGACTCAGCAATTCCACTGCTAGGATTATATCCTAAGAATCCTAAAACATCAATTTCAAAGAACCTATGCACCACAATGTTCACAGCAACACAATTTAAAATAGCCAAGAGTTGGAAGCAACCTAGGTGCCCGTCAGTAAATGAATGGATCAAAAAATTATGGTACATATACACAATGGAATTCTATGCAGCAGAGAGAAAGAAGAAGCTACTACCCTTTGCAACAACATGGATAGAACTGGAAAACATTATGCTGAGTGAAATAGGCCAGGTGTTGAAAGACGAATACCATATGATCTCACCTTTAACAGGAAGCTAAATAACCAAACAAACAAGCAAGCAGAATAAAAACAAAGACACTGAAATAGAGAACAGGGGGACAGTGACCAGAGGGGAGAGGGGAGGGAATTTAAGGGGAAAAAAAGGGAGGGATTTGGAGGAACAAGTATGAAGGACACAGGGACAAGAACTAAGGGGGGTGGAAATGGGAGGGAGGTGGGGAGCATGGGGTGGGGTGGGCTGGGATGGGAGAAATAGACAGAAAACTGTACTTGAAAAATAAATAAAAATTTTTAAAAAATAAATAAAAATTTAAAAAATAAAGAAAAGAAAAAGGTAACTGACAGAAAACACACCAAAACGCAAAAATGGGATTGTATACACACCAAAAATGGGATTGTATACACACTTAGATAACACACCAAAAAATGGGATTGTGTATTTTTTCTTTTCTCTACTTTCTAAACTTCTTATAGTATGGTTTTATAACTTCACTGTCATTAAATTTTTTTCATTGAAAATTTAAAAAGTGAGGCTCTTAACCTGAGGACAGGAAAAAATGGAGTTAGGGAGAGAACTATGACAGCTGCTGCCAGTTAATGAAATACTATGAAAGGTTTTAATCCATGTATTATTCCCAGAAGCTCTTTTGGAACAAGACAGAACCTTCATTTGTCGGTCCCCTAGTGCTGCGATAGTGCTAGGGAAATAGCAATGAGCCAAACCAGACACAAATCTGTTGTTAGCATACGCACATCCAACAGGGATAACAGAGTCATAGTAAGAGATTACACAGTAAGTGGAACATTGAGATAAGTGCTCCAAATGATGAGTAAATGTAATTTTATGATTTTGCCCAAGATACAAAACTGGAACCAGGGAAATGTGAGAATATATAAGACTAAAAAATAGGGGGAAAAGAAAAAAAAAACATATTTACTGACCTTTTTTCAACATTTTCTTTTTTGTTGAAGGAGTAGATGAAGTAAGCGCATGTGCAAACTCTGTATCTTCTTCGACCTTAGAAGATCCTGCTGAAGTAAAAACCACAAAGTCATTCAGGTATTTGAAAACTAATTCTCTCCTGTGCTTAGGTACAGGTACTTTCTGAGGATAGAAAATAGAACAACACTTTCTAGTACACTACCTTAAGAGCTTATATTATTTTAAAAAGAATAAAATCATGTCTGGTTAAAAAAAATTTAGGCTCTTCTGACAGGAATCATATCCTTCCAGCTGAGAGAAGGAATGCAGTCATTTGTCCTAACTGTTGCTTTTCCTGAGGAAGAGATGTCAAAGTAGAGGCAGCCATATACAAAGTGATTCACCTCCCAGGAGGACGGAGAAGTCTGTCAAGGAAACAGGTGTTTGACTTCTAATGATAAGGATGCCAAATTTTCAAATCGGTCAATGGTGATGAGTTACTTTCTAAATGTAATACAATATGTCAAGTAATTAGGAATACAGTATGATCTGATTTAAAGGAAAAGAAAATAAAGCATATGTTTTAAAAACAAAGGAAAAAGTAAAGGTACTCAGCTTCTTCCATTTGTATGATAACGTGAATAATAATTTACAAGAACATATTCCTACCATACTTTTGAAATTACAATCTAGACAGATACGAATACGATTTTACTGAAGATACTTTGTAAGTAGAAAAATCATTTTGTTTTGTTTAAAAAAATTCATTTTATTTGTTTAAAACAAATAAAATATTTGTTTAAATATTTTGTTTTGAAACTAATTTTTCAATTTGCTTGCCTCATTTATTTAATGCCCCTCATAAGCTCCATGAATAGTTAAAATGTAAATTGTAGTCAGTCAAGTTTAAGAACTATTACTAAAGAATTCCAAAGCCTGAGAGATACGAATCAATGGGGTCTCTCTTTAATAATTTTTAAGTGTAGATTATAGATAGTGAGATGTATATACATACCTTTTACTCTGCTTTTTGTCTCTGATTGTACATTTTTCAGTTTGCCTACAAACAACCAAATATAAAAATGCTCACAAAAGGAAATTAGAATATAAAACGCAGATCAAATCAAATCCATTTCTTATTACCTCTCATTTTCTGTGGCAATTCACTAGTTTCAATCTCCTCTGAATCACTGCTTTCAATATACTGGACAGCAGTTTTTCTTCTAAAAATAAGTATATGTAAATTTTTCATCAACCCAAAAGAAAAATAATTTTAAATAAAAACATGCTTACTAAATACAACACAAATGCTTTCTTGTATTTCCCTTGCTTGTATTTTGCATAAAATTCATGTGAAACTTTTTATTTGACAAATGAAAGCCAAATTTTCTAAAAGCACATTGCTTTCATAACCAGATACATTCACTACACCAAATGCAGTACCACTATTATTAAAATAAATTTGAAAAAGTAAAATAAAACCATTCTAAAATAATAATTTCAATACTGAGCTCAAATTAAAACATATTAATGCCAGAACAAAAAAATAAATGACTCTTATCAAAGATAACACTTCCAATACAATGAAATAAGAAGCTAAGAGGCAGAAATATAATTCTTTCACAATGCAAAATACTGTAAATTTTGTGGAGAAAAAGTATAGTACAGTATTTAGGTGCCTAAGAACAATGGGCTCTAGGGTCAGACTGAACAGATTCAATCTCCATTCTGCCACTTATTTGCTATGCAACTTGAGGTAAGATATCTAACAGTCTTTTATGTCTCAGTTTCTTCATTTGGAAAATAAAGATATAATCCACTTCACTGGATAAAATATGTTAGTACAAATAGATCCCCTAAAATACTGCCTGCTGCATAGTAAATACATATGTATTAGATTTCATATGTGTGTTGGTTGTTATTTTTAGTTTTTCCCACGTCTTCATCATCATTATTATTTCTATGCCCTTCAATCGTATCTGATCTGTTAACCAGTTTCATGGTCAGCTCACAGCTGTCACATTTGGTATTAAGATGAAAGGAAAACTGATGAGTCCTGATTCTGTGCTCATCACAGGCAGGTTTTAATGATAGAAAACCATTAACAAAGCCCCAGTTTTGAGATTTCTGTTGGTGAAAGAGCTAACAGATTTGAGGTTACACAGCAGATATTCATGGTGTACAATACAATATAACAAAAGCCAAGTATTTAGATCTACTTCAGAGGGTAAATAAAATTTATAAAGTTAACAGAATCAAGTTGAAATCAGAGGGGCATTATGTGTTTTATTCAAATATTTCCTCTAGTCTGCATTAATATAATACTCTCTGCAAATAACTTTATCGTATCTTATTTTCACAAAAGGTAAAGTGAGAAAGTACAGAGATGAGCAAAGAGTGTCTCTGTTAGGCCATCCAATAAATATGTCAGCTTTCATTTCCTCAAGTTCATAAAGAAAACACTGTAAAGTCTCAACAAAAACAAAACATGCAGAAGCTAGATCTTAGTTCCTACATGAAAGAAACAGGAAGTGCTAGAAAGCAGGTGATTAAAAATTACCAAGTCACTTATTTTATAGATCAATACTTTCCTTCACTTGTAAAAGAACTGCCTACCTGCCCAATTCATGATGATTTTTGTCATTTTCAAGTAAAAGAATGTATTTAAAACTATATAACTCAGATATAGTAGGTATAGTTCTCTCCTATATATAAAAAATGGAGACAGTTTAAATAAATATATTACATACAATCACACCATAATAACCCCCCAACTCATTACAGTGCTTGCATGAGAGCTTGGAGAAAGGAGAGGGGCCATGCAGCTTTGGAGAGAGAGGGAGAACTGAGCGGCTTAGGGGCTCCCTTTGCCACATAGCTTGGGAAGCTGGAAAGCAAGAAGTAGCAGTGATGCCGAGCTCTCTCTTAGCCATTTAGAAGAATGCAGGAGAGACACTACAGGAAGGAAAGGGGTGACAGAACTCTTGCTGGTGGGCCACGGGAAGGTGCCACGTGGGTTTTGGATTACGAACTGGAGATCACGGCAGTGACACAGCTGATGGTGCTGGGAATCAAGGGAGGCCTGCCAGCTAAGCACAGATTACTGGGAGGAACCAGGAGCTAGCTGAGCCATGGACTTCTGTTCTTTTCCTGAGATACAGTACCCCAGACTGGACAAAGGTGGAAAGGAAGTACTGTGTGCATCTGTGGGTATTCTAAGGGACTTTGGGATCTCAATGAAGACATTAAGTCATTACTCTCAAGTTTGTATAACTTTTGAATAAATAATTCCTTTCCTTTCAACCAATCTCTGACATTGAGAGCTGTAAGTCCCTGGTGGCAGGCAAGGCGAACCTAAAACAGGAGGACCCCAGGAGAAGGGGGATTCATTTGGGAATAGTATTTTGTCCCCTTGCACGGGTCCGTTCTATAAAAAGATGAGACTAACCACACATTGATGTTTCTCTCCCTCTCTTTTTTCCTACATTCTCCTGTCTCTAAAAATAAAATAAATAAAATATTTAAAAAAAAAACATAATAAGAGTTTACCTCTTGGAACGGGAGCTGGATGATTCTGACTTGGGATATTTATTCTTTCCCTTGACATCTGAAATACTGGGTTCTCCACTACTTGTAGATCCTTCCATTTCAAAGAAAAGAACAAATACACAAAATATTAGTAAAGTCTTAGACTAGCAGTATCCTTCCTAAAACTCTGGTTTTCTAACTCAATAGTACAACTTTCTTTTTCTTTTTGTAACTTTTTTGTTGAATTACAACTTTCACAGTATCTTCATTCCTGCACTTACAATTAGCCATCTACTCTATTTGTTTCTTATTCTACTATTTTCTCACTAAAAAGTATCTTCAATTTTTTGTACTCTTTCTTTCCCTGTAGTCATCCAACCAATCCCCCACACTGGCTGAATTTCCTGCTATACCAAGGCAGCTGACAGCTACCAGGAAAAAATGAACAATAAGTAGATGAAATTATAAATTAACACTTCCAAGTCTCAGCTGTCACCTTGTGTCACTTAACAAATCTTTTATGTACCATATAGTCTCTCCCTGCCTACTCACTACAAAGATCTACATTGGATTCTTTGCCTAGATTCTTAACTCTTTATACTCCCAGCAGATGACCTGCTTTACTTTCCAAAGAAAATCAGATGTTATCTTCTATAAGCTCCCGGTTTTTCTACATTTTCACTCCCTGAATGATCTACATTTTCCCTGAACCACACTTTCCACCTAATGCTAATTCATCTACCCAGTCCCTTGATCTCATTTCCTCCCAAAGACGTACACATTATTCTCTCCATTGTATCCAAAATCTTTCTATCCTTGGATTTCTTTCTTAAACTAAAAAAACAGACTCCAAAAATCCCTCAATTCTGAATCCCTTTCCAACTATTTTTCTATTTTTCTCTGCTAGCTCAAACATACGAAAGTACAAACAGCACACAGTTGTATTTCCAATTTTTCATCTACTATACTTATCTCAAAAGGCTTTCAGTCTGTTCTGCTCTAACCAATCTTCAGAAATTAATTTTGTGAAGTGATTGCTAAATCCAGCCATATAACTGCTAAGTCCAGAGATCTCTTTATTTCTCCCCTGACTTCAGAATTCATTTCTATCCTACCTTCTTTCCTTGTCTGCTGCTATCCATGCACATTACATTATAAATACCGTAAACTACTCTGAGGTCCTAGAACAAAATGTGCTGTATGGTTTGGGTTTTTGTTTTGCTTTACTACTGTCTTTCACAAGATATTTTTCTCAGCTAAAATGCTCTTCTTCAGTTCTCTGCCTGGTGTACTACCACCCAATTCCATCATTACCTCCTTGATGGATTTTTTTCTGACTACCAGTATTCATGAAATTTTTTAGAAAAAGAGATCTGAAGTGTTTGTATAGTACAAGCCAGAACTGGAACTATATAATTAAATTAGAAAATTTCAGTAACATATGCAGTCATATTCAAAATTAAAGTTTACCTTTGATTAGCCTGTCTGTATTCCCACTGGTACTGTTTCCTCCAAGTTTCACGGATTCATCACTAATATTACATTCCTGGGTGAGAAGACATATTTCTTATAAAGTACTGCTGTCGGTTTTAAATAAGTTTAAAAGCACCCTATTTTATATTGCTTTACTTTTCATAATAAAGACTATGTAAATTCTTACCCCATCCTGGAGCAAAGGGGGTAGGTACATTAAGTAAAAAGGAAAACTATACAAATTGATTACCATTTTTTTCATAGGTATCTAAAAAATAAAACTAGTTGGTCTTTACCTTTCAAAAGGAATACAAAAAGCAGACGTCAGTTATAAATGGCATATCAGTTACTATGAGAAACATTCATAAAATGGGAGTTACTTTAAAGTTAAAAGGAATTCTCAGACTACAAACTTTCAAAACAAGAGTCCCTACAGTAAATCATAGTTCTTTAATGAGGCTGCCATTGCCTGTCAACCTGACCCTTTCCTTTTTCCTTCATGTGTACCCTTTCATTTCAATATGCACTGATGTATATACATGACTACAAAAGCTTCTATGAAAGCAAAACTTTATATTTCCTAGTGAAAATATTTTTAACTGAGTCTAGTAAAGAAGGGTTCCTCTCATCGTACTTCTTTTTCTTGAATCTGTAGCTAGAAATGACAAATAAAATGGGGTTTAATTAAATTAATTCTTGTAGTTTAGAAAGAAAGCTAGGTGATGTTGTCATACTGTAAATTAAAACCTCAGTGTGGAGAGGAGGATTGGTAGGAAGAAATACAGGTAATCTGTGTAGAAAATCAGGCCTAATAAGATATAATTTTAGTTTAAAAAACATGGAACTTTAAAAATTCCATTACAGTCAAGATTCACTGAAAATGTGACTGGGAGAAGATCCATTCCCTTCTAATGGTATTAAAAAAATCCAAAATGTAACATTTTTAGAGATATGTAGCTAGTAGAGTTATTTTAGATAGTTAATTTTAAAGCATTACCTCCATGGAACTAATGTAAAAAATGTTTTTTGATCTTCTTCAATAATTAGTACAACCATTTAATCAATATGCAAAAATGACCTAAAAGTTTATCCACAAATAAAAGATGTCCTTTATAGTATTGTTTTTATATAAAACAATTTTGTTCAGCAAGCTTTTTCTCCATAGAGTTCAAAGATAAACTTTCCACAAAGTCCAACATATCCAATCATATTACACTCTAACGAAATTTAAATCAATGATATTTTACTATGTAAGCTTGGAATATCTAAATCTACTTTAATCAGTAGAATTTTTGTTGCAATAAATTCTAAGCTAGAAATCACATTTTCAGCCTCAATTTCAATGTGCAGCAAACTATCCTAAAATCTTCCAACTACACAACACCTTAAATGTATGCATGGATGATCTTGGGGTTAAAAGGGAAAGTTTTATTGATAATAGGTATGTTTTAAATTGGTAATTGACACTGCAGCTATAAATAGTCTTAGGTGCTACTCTTCTGTTTTAATAGCCAAATGTAAAAGGAACAGGATATAAATCACTGGACTTATTCAAGGTAAAAAACTGAATCTCAAACATTAAAAAAGAGTTAAACTCCTAATAAAAGTACAAAGAAGGAAATGCAACTAAGTGCAGAAATTAATAAAACAGGATCTCAGTAAACATGGCAGGAAACTGATGTGCAGCCTCTTTGAAATCTAAAAAAATTAGAGGTCTAAAAATATTTTTTCGCACAAATTTTTGCTCAGTTATTTCCTTCTTTAAGTTCTTTGAATTTTCAGGTCAGAACAAAAAATAGTGCTTCATTTTAATAACATTTATTTTCTCATAAAACGAATTCAATTTAATTCTCAGAAATCAAATACAAATATATTAAGTACATATACTATGTATGTAAATAAAATAGAAAAAGTCACCTATATTCTCATCACTAGAACATAATTATCACTATTAACATTTTAACACATGCAGTGTTTAACTACACTTAGACATATATAAATATGTACTTACAAAATGAGGACTCAAACACACTATACTCAGAATCACACCTGGCCCTGCCCCCCTGAGCGTCTGCTATTTTTAACTAAAAAATATCATGAAAGTATTCTTCAAAAACAGAATTTTGCATTTTTGCAATAACAGTATTAAATATTATAGCTATATTATAATTTAATTGTTATTTTCCTGAGAAGTGATTTTTTTCTGTATTTAAAATAGTGCTTAGGGGAAAAAGATTTGTACTTTTATCTTTGAAGAAAATACATTTCTGGTAACTTCTTTAGGCAATTTTTTTAAATGGCATTACTGAGTGGAAGATTATAAATACTTTCATGACTCTTGATACATATTACCAAAATGCCCTCAAGAATGCGCTACCAACTTTCACTCTTATCAGCAACACATGAGAGAGGCCATTCATGACACCTCTGAAAACACTGGATATTATCAATTTTTTGGCTATTATTTTCAATGACAAAATTAAAAGGTTTAACACTAAACAAATGACTTCAGAGAAAACATTAACACTTTACCTTCTTCAGTTGATTTTTTTTAATTCTTTCAACAGGAAGAGGTTTGCCATCATGGAAGTTGGTAAGAATTACTGCAATGGCTGTAAGAGTTTTGCCCTATAAATGTTTTAAAAAGACAAATGATCAGATTCTGAAACCCAGTTGACCAGAGAACATTTGAAAACAATTTTAACATCAGGTAAGCAAATATCAAGTAACATTCAAAACCACAGAAGTGTACTGATTATTAAACAATACACATATTAATGAAAAGTGTTCCATTAAGAAGTACTTTCCCACACTGCATTATTAGAAATTATTAAATGATTTACTCTAAAATACTATCAAAATCTCTGGGAAATGTCGTTTTATTGAACGACTGCTGTTCTAAGATTTTACATTGAACCATGAACTAATAACTTTATCATGAAACTACAACTTCTGCTTGCCATATAACTCAAAGCTAATTTAAAATTATTAGTAATCCCCGTATATACATGAAGTTAATGACTTTATTAAATTTCATTGAAAGATAATTGCAACACTTAAAAGCTGTAATATATCTATGAAGCACAAAGAATATACCTTGTACGTTTTTCTTAAATAACTGCCACATACAGTAAAAAAAATTTAAAGGCCAGTTGCACTTTAAGAATGTTAAAAATGCCCTTGATGAAGCAGTACACACTAATTTTATTAAATCTTGCCTTTTAAGTATATATGTTTTAAATATGATATGTAACAAGATAGAAAGTACACATTAAATACTTCTGCTAATATCAAAATGGGGGTTATCTAGAAAAAAATCACTGTGAGACTGAGTTCAAGCTCAACTAACCACCATGCAACACCGTACATCATCACTTTTTCATGCATTTTTATTTGAAAGAATAACTGACAACTAGTTATTCATAACAGAGTGGCAGAAATTTTCTTGAATAATGAACAAAGGAAGGCTATCATCTTCAAGAGAAACAATTGACAGCATCTGTTAATGATAACATTTGAGCTTTCAAGCAAAAATCAGAATATTGGAAAACTTGTACCCAATACTATGGAACATAGGAGCTTCCCAAAATGTAAGTGCCTAATAAGATCAGCAGTATAACCAATTAATGTAAACTTTTTATATAATATAATGAAATGCATGACATTTGACAGATCTGTGTAACTCAGTGAGCCAATATTTTCCAAAAGGCCAATGTCTGATGTTATAAAATCATGCATAAGTAAAATATCCATTCAATTTGTAAGCCATACCAGTGGATTTTAATGAAGCAGAGTATAAAAAGTTCACTGGCATGATCTTTAATTTTCATATTATAACTACTAATCTTTAATAAACTGCCTGGCTGGTGTGGCTCAGTGGATTGAGCTCTGGAGAGCGAACCAAAGGGTCACTGGTTAGATTCCCAGTCAGGGCACATGCCTAGGTTATGGGCCAGGCTCCAGGAGGGGGTGCATGAGAGGCAACCACACATCATTGTTTCTCTCCCTCTTTCTCCCTCCCTTCCCCTTCCTAAAAATAAAAAAAAATCTTAAAAAAAAATAAACTAATACTTGCTTAATTTTGTTACTGTATCAAAAAAGAATATAATTATCTAAAACTCCTCCCTTTTCCAGCTACATATGTGTATAAGGATTTTCTTTATATACTTTAGCCAAAACATAATCACAACACACTGAATAAAAAGCAGTTACAAGAATTCAGATGTCATCTATTAGCTCAGACATGATAGATATGCAAAACTAAATGTCAGTCTTCTTATCAAAACTGCTTTTCTTTTAGAATACTTTTTATTCAAAAAATGCTATTCACATTAACAAGTAATAAGTTTAACTGTTATTTTAATTAATAATTAAATTTTTTGTTTACTAATACTATACATATTTATAGATATGTTAATAGATGTAACCCACAAAAACAAAAGCTCTGGGCTCCTCAACAATTTTTAAGTGTGTAAAGGTTACTGAGACCAAAAAGTATACAAACTGCTGGTGTAAGGAATCATAAATGTATAATTTAATATTGTGCATATCACTACATTTGTGATATAATTTTATATAACACTGTTGTCATTCCTTTTAAATAGAAAACTGAGAAACACACGTTTATATTACTGATTATCTTAATTGTAACTTAACTGACCAGAAAAAGAAAGAAAAAAACCCTTAACATTATTTTAGGTGAAAACCATAAGAAAAATTGTGCTCTTCACTGAAAGCAAAATCTTGTCCCTTATTGGAACCAACATATTCCTATCTCTATCTACTTCAAAATTACTTTTTATAAATCATTTTTACAAAATAAAATTTTACTAACTCAAGAAAAAAAATAATTACCAAACCCATGTCATCAGCCAAAATTCCTCCACGGACATTTTCTGGACGATCCTTCTCAGAAAAATTTGTTATTGTGTTGTAGTATAAGTCATCTCGCTGCTCCCAGAATGGTGGAAGTTCTTTACTGTTTTCCCGAGAAACCATCCAAGCTAGAGCTTGTTTTTGATGTGGAAGCAATGGTGTTTCAATGGCCTGTAAATAAAAACAATGTCATAAATAGAGATACAATAAGCTCCTTCTTCCCACCACCCTGAAATCTGGAAAGAACTGATCCTGTGATAAAAATGTATAGACTATCACCATATTTTAAAATTCCAAATAGGTTTCAGTCTCATAAATTCCAGATAGATTTAAATAGAAAATATTGGCTCAGTACCTTAGCTGGTTCCATTTCATGAGTTTTATCATCTTCCTTTAAATCTTCAAACAATTTGTCAAATTCTGTTTTAAGCTACAACAAAAAGCAACAAGAAACATTATGAAACATCAATTAAAATAATAATTACACTTAGGGAGTTCAAATAATTTAATTAACTATAAAAAGTTGAATAACAAAAGGTACATGAAATTGTTTAAGATACTATACTGCTCATTTAAGGCAGGATGAATAAGTGCTTTAGGGGTAAAAGGTAAGTATGCTACAGTCAAAAGTGCAGAATAGAAAGTTGTAAATCCTGGATTTCAGTAACAGCTCTGTCACAAATAAATCTATACATAACTTTGGGTAAGACATTTAACTTTTATGGCCCTGCATCTTTAAAAATCCTGTAAATGACAGGAATGAACTAGATTTAGAGTGTCTCTACGGTTCCTTCTGTCACTGAAATTCTGTAATTCTATTACACAGTTGTATTTGAACTATTTTAGTACATCCTACCAGGTACATGTGACTTTTTTTCAGCCAATGACTTTTCATTTATTATTATAGCAGTAAAAACTTGCTGTATGCTATAAAATATTAGGGTCATTTTAATCTCATGCTAATTTACTTGATTCTTTAAATTGATCCCGTCAAATTTTATAGCAATACATATATGTTATAATTACTTTTGTAAATTAGCAGACAAATCAGGCCAAGTCTAAAAAATTAGGAGAGGTAACCTGGGGTTTACCCCCAGACATAAGATCAAGCCCTTCTAACAATAAACAGGGAAAAAAATACAGTAATTACAATTAAAATACAAAAAAATTAGTACTGATGGGTAGAGACAAAAAAACTTTTTTGATGTTATTTGTAGATTGAACTGCATTACTTTATTTAATATTCCTTTTTTTCAAACTAATTCAGCATAACTGTACCCTGGATTACAAATTAGACAAGTAAGAATTAGAGTAATGCCAAAGAACTAGAATTAAATTTTTTAGCACTGCATTTGCAACTTTACTGAAAGGAGTAAGTTTCAAGTTTCAGTGTTTTAAGAAATATTTGCACATTCTAAAAAAAATCAAACAATACAAAAACATCAAAACATACTAAAACATCCCATGCATATACAGAAATGTATGAGTTTTAATGTATGTATGAATGTGACTACATGGATATATTCCTTACCACTGTTTTCTTTTTACATAAGTGTTCGAAATATACATCCTATTTATTCTACATCTTTCATAATTTAACAATGTATCTGGAGATCACTATGCCAGCACATACATATTTATATTTTTCTTTTAAATATCACTCTTCGACATTTATAAATCACTTGTAGATCACAAAATAAAAGTACACCTGTGCTCAGTAGACGACTGCCACCCTGTGAAGTGAAAGGTCTCCAGTTCAGTTCCCAGTCAGGGCACATGCCTGGGATGCAGGCAAGGTCCCTGGCTCGAGGCCTTGTGAGCAGCAACCAGTATCCCTCACACACTGAGGTTTCTCTCCCTCTCATTCTCCCTCCCAGAAAAAAGAAAAAGAAAAGAAAAAAGCACACCTGTTCAGCTGTCAGCTGTACTGCTGCATGAACTGGCATACTACAGCTTGGTCCAGCTCTTCCAGAGCTCCAACCACTTTCCAAACTGAATCCAAAAGCTGCAATTTGCAAAATGAAAATAAAATCACCAAATAAAATAGACTACCTTTTAGTAAATAGCTTTTATAAATCCATTAAAAATACTTTTAATATATTTTAAAGTTTTTTAAAAGCTAAATCCTGTCATTAAAAAAACACATTATTAAAGTAATTCTACATTATTTGAACAAATACTTGCCAAAGAAATTATTATTTTTTATTCCCTAATAGGAGATTCTAATTGTCTATAATTTATTAAAAAGAATGTTCATAGTCAGGATTTCCAGATATTATCATTAAGAGAATTAGGGGAGGGACTATAGGAATTCCTTGTACACTTCTGTGTGTGTGTGTGTGTGTGTTACCTCCTATGAATCTATAGTTGTTTCAAAATAAAAAGAAAAAATTCAGGGATTTTCTTTTAAAAATGCCAAAATAAAATTATAACTTAGAGCCTTTAGTGCAAATTCAGCCAACCAAACTCAAAGTATTACTTAACAGAATATATGTTTACAATTCCTACATTCTTACAGTATCAAAATAATAGTAGGTTAAACTCTACACTTACTTTTTGGTGCAGGAGCCAATTTAAATCCATGTTTCTTCAACTGATCTAAAACCGCTTTTCTATTTTCTTCTTTTCCCCAAAGAGTCATACGCAGAGGCATGGTAAAAGTGTTGTTTGCACCAAAAGGAACTACCCTATTATGTTTAAGAAGGGAAAAAAGTAGGAAATTAAAAATGTCATTTTTTCCTCCCATGAAGAATCTGTTAAATATTCTAAGTGTTGCACTCAAATTTTGCATGAAGTAAAACAGGGAAGAACAAGTTGGGCAGACTATAAAGACAGAAACATGATGGGATCAACAACAATCAGAAGAAAAGAGTAGTTTTTATAAGCAGAATGCCATAAGAAACTGAGAAGATGGAACAAAGCAGTTTAAACACAAGGATAGTCCATAACCAAGATTGTAAGATAAGTAAAATAGTAAGTTTAATTGAGAGGTTAGAGCTTTCACTAATAGAACCAGAGAGCAGCAACCCATTCTAAGAATGGGGAATGATTTGCAAGAACTATATCTGATCTAGGACTTACCATAAGTTTATTCTCAATATTTGAAAAACTCGATGAATTGAGAAAGAAGAAAACAAGTACACAAGTAAAGTGAGAAGACACTGCTGAAGCTTTACCTTCCAAACTCAACTTTTCACATCCTAAACATTCCATACTTAAATTGAGATTACAAACACAAATGTCTAAAAGGAAAAAGTAACTGAGGAGATAAGCAGTTTAAGTGAGGAGGAGGTGGAGTCACTTGATAAAGTACAGCTACTACTCAGCAGAATCCACTGATGTCATGTGGCAACGAAAGATCAGAATCATCAGATCTTCCATTTGTCAAAAAAAAAATCTTTGTTAAGTTTTCTATTTAGGGAAAAAATAACATGTATAAAATGTAGAATATCCAAATATTCAAATATTGGGGGGAAATATTTTTAATTTGTAAATACTTTGTAAGCAAAATGAAGTTCACCTACATCTGATGATAGGTTACCAGTTTTACAACCTCTGATTTAAACAAACACTTCTAAATTCCCAAATCTATGCACCAAAAGGTTTGGAGACATGGTGTGAAATTCCTAATATTTAAACCAAAGTATATTTTTCTCCAAGGTAATAATAATTCAATAAGAAAGTGAGGGAATAGCTAGGGCAGTAGAGGTAGATCAGAGGAGAATTTTAAAGCATTTATTTAACACATACTAAGAGTATAGTGAAAAAAGTTGTCACAGCAACTATACAGTCTCTTAACAAATTCAAAGATCACTACAACTCAAAATGATTAAATCTAAACTCTGAAGTACATTACCCTTCAACTTGTGCCAATTTGTTGTCCATAATATAGGCCAAAGCCGCAGCAAGATCTTTCTTTACATGGCCAACCTGATTTCCATTCACATTGTTTACTTTAATTGCATTCTTATCATAGGGGTTATTGGGTTCTCGTTGTAATGCAACCATTTCATTATTATTAACCTAACAAAAATAATGAACAGATAATATTAGAAATAATAAACATGCAATAATAGTTTCTTCATCATTATTTATCTGGAATTTCCACTCCTTTTTTAATGTCTACTGAGTAACATTGCATAAGAAATATACATTTTCTTGGACTTGTATTTCTACAGAAATATTAAATAATATATTTTAATAGTTCTTTTATAAATCCTTGATATCTAAGAGGCACACTCAAAATTAACAACAGACTGACACTGTCTAAAATTTTCAACATCATAACTTCTCAAAACAAGTCATCTTCTTTGAGTGCTACCATTGTTCTAAGTGCATTAAACAGATTGAGTCTGTAGGTATTATTTATTATCCCCATTCTACAGAGGAAGACAGTAAAGCACAGGAAAGTTAGGTAACTTGACCAAGGTCATAAAGCTAGTAAGAGAGCTAGGATTCAATCTAGGCCAGCTGCTTCCTAAGTCTGAATTCTTCAGACTCTAAAAGGGGGGAAAGGTATTATTCATAAATAAAAAATGGAACTGGAATAAGAAAATACAGAGACTTCAACTCATGCCATTCTGATTCCATTTGATTAAAAATTACCTAAGGGAGCCATTATTTTAAAAGACAATTAAGATTTCAGAAAATTCTTTCTTCCACAATAACAATGGAAAAGGCATCATAAATTGTCAGAACCAACTTTTTCAGAACTCTGAAAACTAATGAAAGGATTGTAGAAACAAGAGGAGTGTTCTTTCAAGTAAAACAGCAGAATATCTGTGCCCTAGTCCCATAACCTACTCTCAGCTACATGATAGCCTTTAAAAATAACAACCCGCTGAGATTCTTGGTGCAGCCTAGCAGTAACCACAGTGCACGATAGAGCAGAATCTTTCAAAATTTATTCCCAAAGAACAGTCATTATTTGAGCTCTGAGCTCAGACTGTACAAAAATCCTTCTCCCTTGGGTGTCAGAAACAATTATACCAGCAGTGGGTAACAGCTGAAGCAAAGAAAAAGCTGGTGAATAAGATGTCCAAAGAGGCTTTGAAAAGCTCCAACATATTCCTGGGAATCTAAGAGGCCATGTGTAAGCATATGACTGTGTAAGTTCAAGAAAGACCTGGGAAGACCCTAAACTCTCACCTCTGACCCAACTTTAAGGTCTGAACAACCAGGAAGTGAAGGCTAAGGTAGAGATGTCAGTTGCCAGACTGTGTGTTGAAGGAGTGCCCCAAATGTACACAGATCCTCTCGGTAAAGACTGGGAGATTTGCTGGTTCCAATGCAATCATTAGCTGACTGCCAAGCTAACCAAGTACAGACATAAGTGCCCAAATACAACAAAGAATAGATTTTATAGGGTTAATTCAGAAGTCACTAAACAAAAACAACAATGACCAAAATCAGCAACAAACAATCCTGCAGAGGAAGAAAATTCTGATTTCTAGTGTTGACACATTATTTAAAATATTCGCTTCTCAACAACAACAACAACAAAAATGAGATATGGGAAGCAACAAGAAAATATAGTTCACTCACAGGGAAAAATCTGTTCCCAAGGAAAAAAATATCAACTGTTCCCAAGGAAAAATAGATGGAACCAACTAAAATTTATTTTATTTTAACTTAAAATATCTTCAAAGACCTAAAGCAAATGACATTTAAAAACTAAAGGAACGCATGAGAACTATGTCTCCCCAAATAGAAATTCTAGAGTCCAAAGTACAATAACTAAAGTTAAATATTCACTAAAGAGGCTCAACAGCAGAAAGGAGCAAGCAGAAGAGTAAGTGAAGGTGAAGATAGGACAATTGAAACTATAGGTATTCCCCACTTTTCTAAAGTTTGAGTTAATGACACTTCACTTTTACATTAAGACCTACATATTAGTACTCTAATTGTTTTCACCAATTGAAAGGTTTCTGAAAACAGCATTTAGCCTTTGTTTTGCATTGAGCTGTTATAGAGGTAGCACACACCCTGAGGAGCAAGAGTGGCATCACCAACTTTGTTCCCTGGGAAAATACACTTGACATCTCTGCATCAAGCCACCATAGATTGGAACTGTATCTGTGAGCATCTGTGCTTTATCTCAATTTAATTTGTGCATCATTAGCAAGGTGTGACCAAAGATATCAGAGAAGCCTGAGAGAACTTGCAAGTGTTAACATCTAGTGTAAAGCCGGACATAATTATGCATTTTGATCTCGGTGAACAAAATGGACTGTGTGTATGTTGAATTTGGGGACTGGGAACACTAAAAACATTTACCATATAAATTAATCATTATTGCTACTTTGCTTTATTTCAGTTTACAAAAGGATTCATAGGAATGCTCTACTTTTGGATAACAGGGGAAACCTGTATAAAATCTGAAGAACAGCTACAGAGTCTGAGGAACAGAAAGAAAAAAATGTAAAAACATGAACAGGCCCAGAGACCATGGGGACAACAGCAAGCACGTTCAGAAAGGAAACAGAAAAAGAAACAAAAAGAGTATTTCAAAAAATAACAGCTGAAAAACATCAATCTACATATCTAAGAAGCTCAGCAAAATACAAATAAACTCAAACAAACCTAAACCCAGACACACCATAATCAAGCTGTGGAAAAAAATCTTGAAACCAGTAAGTCAGAAGCAACTTATTACCTAAAGGGGGTCCTCGATGAGATTAACATCTGATTTCTCTTATGAGAAACCACAGAAGCCAGAAGACAGTGGAGTTAACCTGTCAAAATGCTAAAAGAAAAAACGCAAACAAGAACTTCATATCTTGCAAAACTATCCCTCAAAAATGAAGGAGAAATTAAGACATACCCAGTAAACAAATACTGAGAGAATCTATCTTTAGCAGACCTACCCTATAAGAAATACTAAAGGGAAACTTTCAGACAGAAATCAAAGGGCACCAGACAACTACCTGAATCTACATGAAGAAATAAAGAGCACTGATACAGGTAATTATATAGGGAAATACAAAAAACTATACATTTTCCTTGGTTGTAACTTTCTCCTGATTTAAAAGGACACAGAACAAACATTATAAACCTGTGTTGAGGAGACTATAATGTATGTAAAGATCTAATCTGATAACAGTATCAAAGAATAGAATGAAGGGGAATAGAGCTCTCTATAGGCAAAGTTTTGGTACACTATTGAAATTAAGTTGGCATTAGCCCAAACTAGTATCTTATGATTTAAGATGTTAATTAAACTCTCCAGGGCAACTACTAAGAAAATAATGCAACATATATAGTTGAAAAAACAACACATAATTAAAATAGTACACTAGAAAATATCTATTTAACTCAAAAGAAGGCAAGAATGAACGCCTGATCCAAGGGCCACATATGACGTATGACTGATTTCATTTATATGAAAGACTCTAGAATACGTAAATCCATGGAAACAGAAAATAAATTAGTGGATGCCAGGAGCTGAGGGAAGGGAATAATGGAGTCATCACTAATGGATACAGGGTTCTTTTAGGACAGTGATGATGGTCCTATAACCCTGTAAATATCTAAAAACTACTCAATTGTACACTTTAAAATAATGAATTTTATGGTATGTAAGTTATTTCAACTTTTTTTAAGGAGAAGCTGCCTTAAATCTCCCCCAGCTATCTATCTATAGACTACAGCCTGACCAACTAGGTTATTATGTCCTTGTCTCTGGCCATTTGGAGACCTTCTGTGAGGCATACAGCTCTGTTCTCCCCCAGCCCAACTTCCTTATGTCGGTGCCTATAGTACAATCATCTTTAAACCAGATTATGCAAATCCCAGAAAATATACCCCCCCAAAAGTAGGCTAAACAACTAACATTTTGAGCATTTCATACCAAACAACATAATTAGATATCTTAATAAAAGTAGGCTAAACAACTAACATTTTGAGCATTTCATACCAAACAACATAATTAGATATCATTTATGGTAACACATTATAATTTATTAAAATTATAATGTGTTAAGTGTTAAAATTCGTTGTGTCCATTAATACAAAGGATTGCTAATACTAGTAGAATTCAGAATAGAATAAACACAGGCTAAAATGTTGGGAACCATAAAAATAAAAAACATTACTCAGGTAAACAAACAAAAAATACACAAAAGGGACTACATTAAATTTAAAAGCTTCCGCATGGCTAAAGGAACCATCATCAAAATGAAAAGGGAACCCACTGTATGGGAAAACATGTGCCAATGATACATGTGATAAGAGTTTAATTTCCTTAATATATAAACAACATATACAGCTCAACACCAGGAAAACAAACAATCCAATAAAAAATGGGCAAAGGACCTGAACAAACACTTCTCCAAGGAGGATATACAGATGGCCCATTGATGACAAAAAAGTTTGACATCACTAATTACCAGAGAAATGCAACTTAAAACCATAATGAGATATCATCTCACATCTGCAAGTGGGAATGCAGACTGGTGCAGCCACTGTGGAAAACAATATGGAATTTCCTCAAAAAATTAAAAATGGAACTGTCTTTTGACCCAGTGATTCTACTTCTAGGAATATATCCTAAGAATCCCAAAATACCCATTCAAAAGTATACATAAACCCCTATGTTCTCAGCAGAGTTATTAACAATAGTCAAGATCTGGAAACAGCCCAAATGCCTATCAGTAGATGATTGGATAAAAAAGCTGTGGTACACCTGCAGAGTGGAATACTACACAGTGGTAAAAAAAAAAAAAAAAAAAAGAAGGAACTCTTACCTTTTGCCACAGCATGGATGGACCTGTAGACTATTATACTAAGTGAAATAAGCTACTCAGTGAAAGACAAATACCATATGATCTCATTTATATGTGGAATCTAATGAACAAAATAAACTAATGAGCAAAAAAGATACATGGAACAGACTGACAGCTGGGGGATGTGGAGTGGGTCTAGATGAAAGAAGATAAAGGGATTAGCCAAAGAACATATGTGCATGACCTATGGATACTGACAACAGTGGGGAGGCTGCCTGAGAGTGGAGAGGCTGGGTGGAGGTGGGCAAAGAGGGAAAAAGTGGAAACAACTCTAAAAGAATAAACAATAAAATATTTAAATAAATAAAAACTTAAAAGAAAGCATTATCCAAGCAACAAGACTAAAAAAAAGCAAATTAAGACAGAATTAAACTATTTAAAATAGAAAAGCAGTAATTTAGTTATAAAGACTTTATATAGACTTTAAAAAAATATTTTGTAATTGATTATGATATTACACTATTCCCAATTTTCCCCCTACATCCCCCCGCCACCCTGCACCCCCCAACCCTACAGCATTTCCCCCTGCTAGCTCATGTCCATGAGTTGTACGTATAGGAAACAGTTCTGTTTCCTTATACCATCTTTGACCTCTCTATTTTATACCTACCAATTATGCTTCTTCTTCCCTGTACCTTTTCCATTTTCCCCCTTCCTGCTCCCCACTGATGACCTGTGTTCTCCATTTCTGTGAATCCATTTCTGTGAATCTGTTCCTGTTCTAGTTGTGTGCTTAGTTTGTTTTTATTTTAGGTTCAGTTGTTGATAGTTGTGGATTTGTTTTCATTTTACTATCCATAGTTTTGATCATCTTCTTTTTCTGAGACAAGTCCCTCTAACATTTTATTTAATAAGGGCTTGGTGATGAAGAACTACTTTAACTTGACCTTTTCTGGGAAGCACTTTATCTGGCCTTCCATTCTAAATGATAGCTTTGCTGGGTAGAGTAATCTTGGATGTAGGTCCTTGCCTTTCAAGACTTTGAATACTTCTTTCCAGCCCCTTCTTGCCTGCAAGGTTTCTTTTGAAAAATCAGCTGGTAGCCTTTTGGGCACTCCTTTGTCGGTAACTCTCTCCTTTCCTCTTGCTGCTTTTAAGATTCTCTCTTTATTTTTAATCTTGGGTAACTTCATGATGATGTGCCTTGGTGTTTTACATTTGGGTCCAACTTATTTGGGACTATCTGGGATTTCTGGAAGTCTATTTTGTTCACAAGATTGGGGACATTTTCCTTCATTACTTGTTCAAATAAGTTTTCAATTTCTTGCTGTTGTTCTTCTCCTTCTTCTCCTCCTGTAATTCAAATATTGGAACATTTCAAGTTGTTTCAGAGGTTCCTAAGTCTCCGTTCATTCTTGTTTCTTCATTCTGTTCTGGTTGGATGTTTATTTCCTCGTTTTGTTCCAAATCATTGATTTGAGTCCTGGTTTCCTTCCTGTTACTGTTGGTTCCCTGAATATTTTATTATTTCATTTTGGGTATCTTTCATTTGTTCTTTCAATTTCTAAACAAGCTCAGTCAGTCCTGTGAGCATTTTGATTACCAGGCCTTTGAACTCTCCATCAGATAGTCTGGCTATCTCCTCATCACTTACCTCTCTTTCTGAAGCTTTCTGAAACTCTCTTTCTGCTCTGTTCTTTCACTTGGGCCCTATTTCTTTGACATGTCGCACCTGTTAAGTTGTAAGGGGGTGGGCCTTAGGTATTCCCAGGGGCAGGGCAACTCCCCTTGCTGCACTGTGGCACTGTCTGTGAGGAAGGGGCCAGAGGAGGAATAAAGCAGCTTGCCTGCCTGGCTCTAGACCCACTTTCCAACAAACTCTCCCGTGAGACTGGGAGTTTCTCCCAAAGTGGCAACCCCCGCCGCAGTCCACAGTCAGCTCTGAGTCTCAGTTTCCCATTCAGTTAGTCTAGCACACACGGTCTGCCACCTCGCCACACCCAGCCCCACCCATATGCTGCGTGGCCTTACTGCAGGTTCTCTCTGTCCGCCACCTTACCGGTCTGGCTGGTCTGGTTGACTATTTCTTTAATTCCTTGGTTGTCGGAGTTCCATGCAGTTTGATTTTCTGGCACTTCTGGTTGTTTATTGCTTTTAGATTGGTTGTTATCCTGTTTTTGGTTGTGCAAGAAAGGGTTTCTACCTAAATCTCCATCTTAGCCAGAACCTCTAAAGACTTTAATGGGTCAAGCAATAAAAAGTTTAACTGTAAGTTTATGGCAAATAAATATTAAAAAGTTAAAAATGAATTAGTATTAAAAATTTAATATTGCAATGTCAATATTAAATTAACAAAACTTAGGATCTACAACCAATGTCGTATTTTCAAGATATTTAAAAGCTTAAATTTGGAGTTCCAGCCAAGATGGAGGCATAGGTAGATCCACTCTACCTCCTCGCACAACCAACAGCAGGACAACCACAAATTTAAAAACAAGATCTACCAGAAATGCCAGAAATCGAACTGTATAGAAGTCTCACAACCAAGGAGTTAAAGAAGAAACATTCATCCAGACTGGTAGGAGGGGCAGAGATGGGCAGCTGGGGCAGAGAGGACTTGCAGCAAGGCGGTGGCTAGAGGACCAGGCAAGTCCACGTTTGAGTGTGGATAAACCGGGAGGAACAAATGGGGAATGAGAAGACCCTGTAACCCAGGGTTCCAGCATGGGTAAATAAAGCCTCAAAACCTCTAGCTGCAAAAACCTGTGGGACTGGGGCAGCGGGAGAAACTCCCAGCCTCACAGGAGAGTTCACTATAGAGACCCACAGAGTACTAGGACATACACAAGCCAATACACCCTGGAATCAGGACCAGAAAGGTGCAAGTTACTTATGAGAAGCGAGGGAAGTGACTGGAAGCTGGCAGAGAGCCCAGCACGCTGCACTGTTCCCTTTCGAACCCTTCCTCCACATAGAGTACCACAATGTAGTGACCTGGGTTGCCTCATCCTGGCTAATACCTAAGGCTCCACCCCTTAGAATGTAACAGGTGGGCTGAGACAAAGAAATATGGCCCAAATGAAAGAACAGATAAAAACTCAAAAAGCAGAACTAAGTGATGACAAGATAGACAACCTATCAGGTGCAGAGTTCAAAACACTGGTGATCAGGATGCTAAAAAAATGGTTGAGTATGGTCACAAAATAGAGGAAAAAAGTGAAGGCTATGCAAAGTGAAATAAAGAAAAATATATACGGATCCAACAGTAAAGTGAAGGAAACCAGGACTCACATAAACAATTCAGACCAGAAAGAAGAAATAAATATTCAAGCAGAATAGAATTAAAAACAAAATTCAAAAAATGAGGAGAGGCTTAGGAATCTCTGGGACAACTTTAAATATTCCAACATCCAAATCATAAGGGTGCCAGAAGAAGAAGAGGAAGGCAAGAAATTGAAAACTTATTTGAAAAAAAGAATGAAGGAGAACTTCTCCAATCTGGCAAAGGTAAGATACTTTTAGGAAGTCTGGGAAGCTCACAGAGTCCCAAATAAGTTGGACCCAAATGTAAAACACCAAGGCACATCATCATGAAGTTACCCAAGATTAAAAATAAAGAGAGAATCTTAAAAGCAGCAAGAGGAAAGGAGAGAGTTACCGACAAAGGAGTGCCCAAAAGGCTACCAGCTGATTTTTCAAAAGAAACCTTGCAGGCAAGAAGGGGCTGGAAAGAAGTATTCAAAGTCTTGAAAGGCAAGGACCTACATCCAAGATTACTCTACCCAGCAAAGCTATCATTTAGAATGGAAGGCCAGGTAAAGTGCTTCCCAGAAAAGGTCAAGTTAAAGTAGTTCTTCATCACCAAGCCCTTACTAAATAAAATGTTAAAGGGACTTGCCTCAGAAAAAGATGATCAAAGCTATGGACAGTAAAATGACAACAAATCCACAACTATCAACAACTGAACCTAAAATAAAAACAAACTAAGCACACAACTAGAACAGGAACAGATTCACAGAAATGGATTCACAGAAATGGAGAACACAGGTCATCAGTGGGGAGCAGGAAGGGGGAAAATGGAAAAGGTACAGGGAAGAAGAAGCATAATTGGCAGGTACAAAATAGACAGGGGAGGGTTAAGAATAGTATAGGAAATGGAGAAGCCAAAAAACTTATATGTACGACCATGGACATGAACTAATCTGGGGCAGGGAGAGGAATGCTGGGGGGGGGGGGGTGCATGGTGCAGGGCAGAGAAGAATAAAGGAGAAAGAAAAAAATGGGATAACTATAATAGTATAATCAACAAAATATATTTTAAAAATAAAAAGTAGAAAAGGTTAACTTCTTTTATTACTGAATAATACTAACATTAAATGTTCATCAAGAATCAAAAGATAAAGTCAAATATGGTAACAGAATATAAAAAGAGGTATCAATGAAAAAGAATAATAATTTTAAAAGTCCGAGAGGTAGCTTGAAAAGATCAAACAAATCCGTCTCTATCAAACCTAATCAATAAAAAGAATAAATACAAATATATAACACAGACAATGAAAACAGGAATATAACCATAAACACAGTTAAAATCTTTTTAAGTATAAATGATTAAAATGTACAACTCTATGACTGGAACTCTAAAAATCTAAACAAAGTGAATGTTTTTCTTAAAAATATATATTGCCGAAGATGGAGATGTAGGTAGAAACATTGTGCCTCCTCGCACAACCAAGTTTAAAGACAACAAAGTTTTAGTAACAAAAATGCAGCCAAAACAGACAGAAAATTGAACTGTATGGAAGTCCGACAACAATGAACCATTCATCCAGACCAGTAAGAGGGGCAGAGTCAGCGGCTGGTGGAGAGGGGCGAAGGAAAAAGTGGCCTGACCGACCCAGGAGCGCAGGCGGTGGTTAGCGGATCCCAGGTGTGGGGGTGCACAGGCAGACCCAGTGAGGGCACAAGGCGGCTGACCACAGTCCCACATTCACTCAGATAAACCAGGCAAAAAAAAGAGCAGTGAGACAGACCATGCAAACTAGGGCCCCAGTGCCAGGAATTAAAGCCTAAAAGCACCAATTGGAAAAACTTTCGGGGGTTGAGGTGCTGGGAGAGGCTCCCAGGCTCACAGAGAGTTTGTTGGAGAGACCCACAGGGTCCTGGAGGGTGCACAAGCCCACACATCCAGGAACCAGCACCAGAAGGGCCCAATTTGCTTGCAGGAAGCAACAGAGGGGACCAAAATCCGAGAGAGAATAGGAAAAAACACCATTGCCCCTCTCTGACCCCGCCCCCACAAACAGCATCAGTTACAACCCAATGACTGGGTCATCCCACCCTGGTGAACACCTAAGGATCTGCCTCTTATACAGAACAGGGGCGAACAGACCAAAACATTTTAGCTCAGGAAGAAAAACAGCTCAAAGCCCCAGAGGCAATACTTCTAAGTAACCAAGAAATAGCCAACCTATCAGATTCACAGTTCAAAACACTGGTGATCAGGATGCTCACATAACTGGTTGATTTTAGTCACAAATTAGATGAACAAATGAAGGCTACACTAAGTGAAACGAAGGGAAATGAACAGGAAACTGATAATGATGGGAAGGAAACTGGGACTCAAATAAAAGGAGTGCACCAGGAGGAAGAAAGAAACAACCAAACAGAAAACAATGAAGAAACAAGAATTCAAAAAAAATGAGGAGAGGCTTAGGAACCTCCAGGACATCTTTAAACGTCCCAACATCCAAAATATAGGGGTACCAGAAGGGGAAGAGGAACAGCCATGAGTGGAAAACTTATTTGAACAAATAATAAAGGAGAATTTCCCCAATCTGGCAAAGGAAAGAGACTTCCAGGAAATCCAGGAAGCTCAGAGAGTCCCAAAGAAGTTGTACCCAAGGAGGAACACACCAAGGCACATCTTAATTGCATTGGCCAAGATTAAAATGAAGGAGAGAATCCTAGAAGCAGCCAGAGATAAGGGGACAGTCACCTACAAAGGAGTTCCCATCAGACTGTCAGCTGATTTCTCAAAAGAGACTTTATAGGCAAGAAGGGGCTGGAAAGAGGTATTCTAAGTCATGAAAGGCAAGGACCTACATCCAAGATTGCTCTACCCAGCAAAGCTTTCATTTAGAATGGAAGAGCAGATAAAGTGCTTCTCATATAAGGTCAAATTCAAGGAGTTCATCATCACCAAGCCCTTATTATATAAAATGTTAAAGGGACTTATCTAAGAAAAAAAAGATTAAAAAAAA
This sequence comes from Artibeus jamaicensis, assembly GCF_021234435.1. Classification (NCBI taxonomy): domain Eukaryota; kingdom Metazoa; phylum Chordata; class Mammalia; order Chiroptera; family Phyllostomidae; genus Artibeus; species Artibeus jamaicensis. The sequence continues at coordinate 13,620,595 of NW_026521844.1, read as the reverse complement.
TGAATAGTGAAAGGACGGCAAACTCAGTTATTAACCACACCTAAAACAAAAGCAAACTAAGAGGACAGATAGATCAGGAGCGGAACTGTACAAATGGAGATCACATGGAGGGTAAGCAACAGGGGAGTGGGAGGAGGAGTAGGGGGGGAGAAGGTACAGAGAATAAGTAACATAAATGGTAGGTAGAAAATGGACATGGGGAAGGGCAAGAATAGTATGGGAAATACAGAATCTGAAGAACTTGAGACACATGGTCATAAACTAAAGGGAGTGGAATGGTAGGGGAGGGGGTATGCAGGGTGGAGGGGAATGAAGGGGGAGGAATGGGACAACCGTAATGGTATAATCCATAAAATATATTAAAACATATATATATATATATAAATTGCCAAAACTGCATCAAGAAGTATCTGAATTATGCTGAATTTGAAGCCAAACAAAAAAGTACATACAGTATGATTCAATGTATGTTAAGATCTAGAACAAGCTAAACTAATCTATAGTGACAATAATCAGACTGGTGGTTGTTAGGTCAAGGACAGGAAGGAATAACCTCAACAGGATACAAGAAAATTTTAAAGGTAGATGGAAATGATTGATATCTTCACTGAGATGGTGATTGTCAGGCATATATCTCTGTCAAACACTTGAAATCATATACTTACTTGTAAGGCAACTCTTGGGATTAAATACTTAAATGGGATGCAAATTGCATTTCAACAAAACTGAAAAAAGTTTAAAATAATAAGTATGCAGATCTGGCTGATGTGGTTCAGTAGACTGAGTGCCAGATTGCGAACCAAAGGATTGCCAGTTTGATTCCCAGTCAGAGTACATGCCTGGGTTGTGGGCCAGTTCACCAGTAGGGGGTGCATGAAACCAGAAGTTGATGTTTCTCTCTTTCTCCCTCCCTTCCCCTCTCTAAAAATAAATAAATATTTTAAAAAGTATGCAAGATAAATACCTCAATTTTTATTACAACAGTTTTTCATCATAGTGATCAACTCCAAAATGTCCATAAATAAGGAAATAAAAATACAATATAGATTTGTACTGATGTGAAAAGATAGTCTTAATATTTTACTAAGAGAAAAAAGGTGGCCCTGGCTGGTATAGCTCAGTGGATTGAGTGTGGGCCTGCGAACCAGATAATCGCGGTTCGATTCCCAGTCAGGGCACATACCGGGGTTGCAGGCCGGTTCCCTGCAGGCCAGTTCCCTGCAGGGGAACAAGAGGCAACCATACGTTGGTATTTCTCTCCCTTTCTCCTTCCCTTCCCCTCTAAAGATAAATATAAAAATTTTAAAAAAAAGAAAGAGAGAATAGGTGATCACTATAATAGGTATAGCATGATCTCATTTTTGTTTATATAAATATGGTTTTAATTTATAAGCATATGTTCACAGGGTAAAGTGTGGAAGGCAAAATGAAGGGAATAAAAGTTATGATTCTAGAACATAGACTTTATAAATACTTAATACATTTTATTTTAGCCATTTAAAAATAGTAAACATGTATTATTATAAAATAAATAATATACATTTTAAAAAATTAAAAATAAGTGATGATTACTTTTAAGTAGTACACATCTTTATTAACTTACCAGTATCAAAGAAATTATTCTAAAATAACAAAAAAGTGACTGTTCTAAGATCAATAGCAACCAAATCTAGTATTTCATAATGGTTTAAAGTAATTTACAAAATAATGCAAGTTTCAGGAAAAAATAGCAAAATCATAAATAGGAAAGCCCAGAGATTAATTGAAAGCCTGAGAACTGGTAAATGTGAAGTAAGAAGCCAAAAGATTTCAGAAGAAAAGTTAGAAAAGAAAAAGAATATCAGAATTAAAGGTTAAAGTACAAAGAACACAAAAGTGGACAGACCTTGTGAAAAACATGGTAAAGGACATAATAAAAACAAAAAAGTGAAAAAAATATGATAAAAAGGATTTCAGAGGAAATAATAGGCAAACATATGTTACATGTAGATGCAGAGGATATAATATAGAGAGACTAGAATGGAGCTCCTGAAGAAAAACAAGCTTTGGAACAAAGCAAACATTTAAAACTAGTATAATTAAAAAAAAATTCTGAAATAGAAGAAAATAATGTTATAAAACAGCCAGCACTAAGATATATACCTTAATAAAACTATTGGACTTTCAAGATAAGAAAAAATATCTTTTACTTAGCCAGGCAAAAAATTTCAATTCACTTATATGAGAAAAAAAACATACTGGCATGAGAATTCTTACCAGCAACTTCTTATACAACATCAAGATATAATGAAGAGAAAATATAGGTCAAGGATTTTTTATATTCAGCCACATATCACTAGTGTAAATATCACAATTACGAGTACACAAAAATGCAGAAATTCTTGTTCCTTTGTAAGGAATCTCCTAGATAACATTCTCAAAGTGATATTAGAAGTTCTAATATAACTATCAACAACTGAACCTAAAAAACAAGAACTAAGTGAACAATTAGAACAGGAACAGAGTCACAGAAGTGAAGATCACATGCAGGGTTATCAATGGAGGGGGGGGAACATGGGGAGGTAAGGGTATTAAGGAATAACGAGCATAATTGGTAGGTATAAAATAGGGGTAAGTTAAGAATAGTATGGGAAATAGAGAAGCCAAAGAACTTATGTGTACTTACGTGGACATGAACTAAGGGGAGGGGGATGCTGGTGGGGGAGGGGGGCTGTGCAGGGCAGAGTGGGTAAAGGGGAGAAAAAATTTGGGACAACTATAATAGCATAATCAATAAAATATACTTAAAAAATATGGAAGAATGAAAGACAAATCCAGATCATGAAATTCTTTCCTAAGGAATCTCAACCCAAAAAATATCTGAGAAACTTCAAAATAAGAAATGTATGGGGGAACAGAAAAACTAACAAATCTATAACTTTCCATAGAACATATATTATTTCTTCAACAAATCAATGACATGAAACAAAGGTGAAGGGGGTAACTTATGAGACGTAACATCCAAAGATAATATATTAATTTTGTTTTGATTCTGATTTGAAAAAATGAACTATAAAAATACATTTTAAACATCAAGAAAGATGATTATGGATTAGTTATTATATTAAAATTATTATTAATTTTATGAGTATAAAGTGATAGTTAGGATCTTTATTATAAAAGGACAAATAAAAAAGAAAAATGGATTGAGCAAATGTGAAAAAGACTTATTGATTACTGAATGTGAATCATAGGTATATGGAGTTTATTATATTATTTTACTTTTTTGTATGTTTAAAATTTTTCAAAGTAAAAAAATAAAACTAGAAGTATATCATCCAGATAATACAGACAGTCTAGACAACCACAACACAACTACTGACCAGAGAAAGTCATACATTCTCTCTCTCTCTCTCACATATACACACACTGCAGATAATGGAGATAACAATAGATACAAGAAGAAAAACTGGGAGACAAAGAGTCTTACTACAGAAGGAATGATGGACCTAATAATAGACAATTCCTTTATCTAGTTAGTAAGAGTTGATCTTCCTAAATTAAAAATATTAAAGTGTAGAAATGTGCTGAGGGGCAGAGGGGAGAAAGCAATGGACTGACTTGGAAGTCATTTGCAAATGTACAGCACAATATCTGTGCTTTTTGGGCATATAATTTAACCTCTTGAACTTTATTTCTTCAGTTATAGAAAGGGGATAATAGATGCCCTATGTACCTGAGAGTGACTGTAGTGAGCAAATGAGACTATAGAGAAAAAGTGTCTAGCATATTATATTGTAAGTATGACATAAATGTAAAAGAATATTAGTCATTAGATATTTATCGCTCGCCCAGATATATTTCATTACTTAAAAGTAAAAAAAAAACCGGAATGAACATATCACCTTCTAACTCTTATTTTCTAGGTTAATACTATAAATACATAACTCAGAATCTAATGTTATACTCACAACTCCTGTGTAATAGCGTAGTCCAACTACGTGACCTCTCAAAGTTCCAAATAAAACTGAATCTACTTCTTCATCACTAGTTAGGAAATCATCTGGAGGGATGATATCATGGAATTCAAAACGAGGAAAGAAAGGTGGATATGAGAGGCGTGGAAAATTTCCATGGGCTCCGCCATACTGAACAGTCTGCAAGTACTTCCAAACAGGATCCCTAAAAAAAATAAAAAGGGAAGAAAATTTAGCCAAGTATTTCTCAAAAACCATACCATACCATAGGCCAATTGTTTTCTCACACTTTATTTCAACCAATCAAATCTGATGTGGCAACTGCCATATAAAATTAAGAGAGTGTTTAGTTAAAGTAGAATTGGAGTGAGTGGGGGAGGTTTTGAGGGACCCTATTTATTCCATAATGCCTCTTCTGCCCAGAGTATTCAAAATGAATCCCCTTTCAACTCCACCCAGGGCTGGTGTGGCTCAGTGGATTATGTGCCGGCATGAAACCCAAGGGGTCACTGGTTTGTTTCCCCGTCAGGGCACAGGCTTGGGCTGCAGGCCAGCCCCCCTCACCCGTGGGACGCCCCCCCCGCCCCCGCCCCCGCCCCGCAAGAGGAACAACATATTGATGTTCTTCTCCGCTCCTATTCCCCTCTCTCTAATAAATAAATAAAATATTTTAAAATTTTATTTAACAAATGAAAATCCCAATAAACATCATAAATCTCTTTCCTAGTGACCATCTACTGAAATTGAAAAGTGTTATCTGTCACTCTAATTATATCTCAAAATTTCAATGGAGATTGAGCTAGAAGTGATTGCAAATATATAACTATTATTATTTTTATATGTGAAGTTTTATCTTTACAGATAATACATCCAGTCCATTACTTTCATTCGTTCTGAACGGAACACTTATTTTATTTAGGTATCCCAACGATGGTATCATGGGAGATTGACTTAAAGCCTCCCACTTCCGTTGGTTTAAGGGTAACCTCAATCACCTTATGGATAACTATTTCAGGAAGGCGCAAGTAAACCAATTTGGGAACTGAAAAAAGGGAAGTCCGCTGGGGGTCTTCCAGAACGATCCATTTTCCTGAGAACAAACAGGTATCTCGCTTGCGCGTTTCCCTTGTAGGATACATATTTGCACGTCTCTGCTTGCACATAAACTGTGCGCTGCTTAGGGTCAAGGACTGTCTTACTTCACCTTTTATTCTGAGCACCATGCCTAATACACACTGAATATCTAATGTGTTTTGCTGAATAAAGCACAGGTCGCGATACCAGCTAAGGACTGCAGCTTTGAGCCCCAGCCCCTTTCGACAGCCCTTTACAGAGATTTCTCCAACGCCCCGGCAACAGATTTGCCTGAAGTGCCTCCCCCTCGCCAACCAAGAGTACACATTTATTTCTACCACGGATATATGAACCGCCAGCAAAACGAGTACATGCTGCAGAAATCACATGGGAAAAGCGAAAGGAACGCAGGGAAGGTCAGGTTCATTTGGGGACACCCCAGGCCGTCATCCCCCTGCCCCAAACCCCTTCCACCCCCTTCACCTCTTAAACATCCAGGACATGGCTCTAGATGGGTGTCGAGGGAACAATTGGGCCCCCGGGATCACGCTGGGCCCGCCTGTATACGCCTCCTTCCACGGCCTGCCGCTGAGACTCTGGTAGCACCTCCGGATGGCCAGAGGAAGATTACACTATCACCAGCTAAGACGCCGCCGTCTCCTCCTAGCAACAATCTGAGAAACCGCTGACGCTTTGCGACTGGCACTGGAACGCCCAATCACAAACCAATCATGAACCAATCAGAGTACGGAAGGAAGGGCAACTCCGCCTCGCACAGAGATTCAAAGACTATGGGCGGGGTCGCAACTGAGAGGGTGGTTTCATCCGGGTTCTTCCCCACCCCTAAGGCACAGGCGCAAGACGTGCACCCCCTACCAACCGAGAGTCCTGTGACCCCCTACCAACCCAGAGTCCTGTGACCCCGGTTTTTGTGTGATTCCCTGCCTCAAACGGGGAAACCACTCTCCATTCGACTATTTTTCCCAACACCCTGAGCCTTCGCCCAATTTTTCAGGCCCCGCGACATTCTGCCTCCAATTTTCTCCGCATCTGCTGTTACCTGTAATAGGGTCTTCCACCGAGTAAACTCCGAGATATACCAGCGGTGAAGGGACCAGCGAGATCATTTTTTCCTATGGTTGACCCCATGTATATGCCTTCGAAATACTCATTTACCTATGAGAGACAGTTCTGAAGAGCTTCATTGGAATTTAGACTTTTGGAGTACCCCCTCCATCTCTTTATTTAAAAAGAAAATTTTCATTTCTAGTAGAGGAAAGCCATAAAATGCGTTGACAGCACAACTGACTTGGTGATCTTTGAGAGTGTGGGGTGCAGCTTCCCCAGAGGCTCAAAGCTGCCTTGGCTAGGCGGGAGGAGGCTTATTTTCCTTGGGAAACTGGAGGGGACACTCCGGAACGGAACGCACTCTGGCCGGCCTTCGAGAGTGTGAGATTCAGAACACTCTGTTGGCTTTGCCTGGGTGGGTAAGGCTGGTCTTGGAGCCTTGGTAGCCCTGATTCAGCAGGCCTTTTATTGGTGCAGTGGGAGCGCGAGTGGTGGCAGCTGGTGGAGGCGTTGATGTGCGCCAGGGCTGGGGTTAACAACTGTCGAGAGTTGCAGGATCAAAAAGGAAATGTATTTACGAATGTGATTAATATCGACATTTTACACGAAGCGTTTTACACTTCCCTCAGCAGAGTATGAGAGGTGATCTGTGAAAGTTTTTCAAGAGGCATTTGTTCATTGTCTTAAATCATCATGATCCGTAAACATGAACCACCAACGGAATGAGGAATCAAATTTGCAGCAATTTATTATTTCATTTTATCAAACAAGGAAGATGAAGACTGACATTTCAAATTATTTTAATTATTTTACTTTCTTCTAGAAGTATGAGGTAAATGGCAATATAGTTCACTTTTTGATGTGCTTGATTCTAAGTAAGTTCTTGAAAAATATGCCAGAAAATACCCATATTGAAAATGTTTTGTGTGTAAAATTAACGAAGAAGCCATGCTCATTTGACTGAAAGATAAAATTCCAAATGTGAAAATACGAGACCTGAGACCTATGTGTAATGACTGTCCTATCATAAAAGAATCCAGATTGAATGGTGTAAATTTATTTAAAGTCAAATTTTTGTCCCTCTCATCACTATTTCACATCTCAGATCTAGCTGTTGAATTTAAACACTCTTTTTCACTTAATTATTCTTTTTTATTTTAAAATGAAGTGCAGTTTGTACTAGTTTGATTAAAATGTTACAGCAGAACTATCACACTAGATAATGTTTTCTAAAAAAATAAACATTTGTAACTGAAAACAATGGGAACTATAGAATGACCTGTGTGTGGGACTGATGTGTAAGGAGGAAAGTGGCACCAAGAGGACAGTAAGGAAGATAATGGCCAGATTATGTACAAATATATGGTTTATGGCAGAGTTTGTATTTCATTTTAAATGCAATAGAAAGCCATTGAATGTCTGAAGCAGGAGAATGACAATCTGAATTAAGCTTTTAAAAAGTTGGTCTGACAGCTCTGTGAAGAGTGGATTATAGGGAACAAGAACAAAAGCAGAAAGACTGTTTAGTTGATAATTAGGCAACAATTATGTCCAGGTAAGAGATGATGGTGGGTTGGAATGCGGAGGCAATAAAACTAACAGAACCAACAGGGTTTACTGATGGATTTCAGTGTGGGTGCTGACAGTGGGGAAGGAATAAAATATTCTTCCAGCCACCCACCTCCCAGTCCCAAATACTCTTTCTCATCCTCCCCATTTTATGTAGATTAATCATGTCATTTCCCTGTTTGATGCTGTGAACATGAAATCAAAGAATGGTATGTATGACTTTTAGTAATCTGTCCCCTTCTTCCCATTCCTGCCACTTCCTAATCCACACTGCCTATAATGGCTTTCACTAACTTCTCTAAAAATTATGATTATTTTCATATATAACCATAAGGTCATTTTCATACCCAACAAAATTAAATCAATCATTGGTGTCTTCTAATAACTAGCTCATAACCAAATGTTCACAGTTGTCTTAAAAAAAATGTTCTTTTATACTTTGTTAACAAAATAGAATTTTCAAGCCCTTAGCAAAAAATAAAAATAAACAAAAAAACTTTAAGAATCTGAATTTCCAAAAGTCTACCTTCAATACCAAAAAGCCTCCAAGTTTCTGTCATACTAATAGATTCTGGAAGAATATACGATGCTGTAAGAGCTCATCTGTTTTCTTCATTTGAAAGGAGGTAGAGACAAGCTAAATGCAGAGGAGAATTTTCACATAGTAAATCTCTTACGTGGATATTTGGGAAAGGGCCTGGAATGCCAAGATTTTGAGCCAAGAGCCACACAGGAGGGATGATAGCCTAGCAAAGTTTCTGGAGATCCCATAAAAAAGGAAGCTGTGTCTCGTTTTCCATAGAATTGCTTCAAAATTCTGCAAATCTTAGAGAGCCTCAGAGACCAGAAATGTGCCAGTGCAGTAAAGGCAGAAAGGCTAGTGAGGTGACTGTTAAGGAATCCAAGGGTTGCCTTTCAGTCTTAAGAAAGTCCCCACTGAGTCTCCAGCGCTGTGAAGGCTAGATAGAGGCTTTCAATAGTTCATGGTTCTAGTGAGCGGAAGCAAGGACTGTTGCCTCAAAGATGAACTGAAGCCCCCTAAAGGGTAAGAAAAAGGAGACAATTTGAAACCTAAATTTAATTGCCTTTAAATCTTAAAAGGACTAAATTACTTGAAAGTGACTATATCATTATCTCCCATTAAGACAAACTGAAGGTTTAAGACAAAGTTTGATAAATATAAAGTTCTATTTTTGCAAACAGAATCACTGATCAAAATTAATACGTGAAGTATATCACATACAGCTCAATAACTCAGAACTAGATATTTATAGCAGACACCTCTAGCTGGCTGAATTAGGATTTTTCATTCTTTTCTTTTTGCTTGTATATATGAAAATGTTCTCTATATTAACATATCATAATTTTTGCTAAAAGAAAATAAAATATATAACTTGTAGTAAAGAAATTATGAAGTTTTTCACCTTTGTTCTTAATTAACTTTAGACTTCACAAAAGTTGCAAAAAATTATGCAAAAGTTCCTTCATTTTTTACCCCATTTATTTTAACACCATAATCATAGTGCAATCATCAAGATCAGGAAATCAACATTGGTATGACATTATTGCAGAAACATTTTTAAAAATAATCAAAGCTGGAATGGGAGTAAAAGACAGAAAACTGTACTTGAAAAATAAATTAAAAAATTTAAAGTAAAAAAAAATCAAAGAAGACAAGGCAAAAGAAATGACAAAAAATAAAATCTTTTGTGACTTAGTTATTTACAATTGAATTTTCTCACACTTAATTGGGACCCCAATTTATTCAAAGGCAGATTCCTGGGTACAGTCACAACTGATAGGGCAGAGAAAGTAATGTAAAATAAATGCCAAATAAAATTCTTCTTAAATGTAATGACTATTAAGTGCCTGGTTTGATGTAAGCAATCAACCTTCTTATTATCGCTCTTATTATAGTAAGGACTCATTATCTAATGAGTCCTCTAGCATTTAACAAGGAGTATAGTTGATTGAAACATTTCTGGGTGATCACCAACAGGGTTATACCTACATTCCAGAATAACATTGTTTCCAAAGCCAGTCATTTTCCTAGGTACATGTCCTTGAAACAGACTGAACTGTTTCATCAAGAACCATGAGGGCCCAGCTCCCACTCCAAGAATTTGTGGTATTCCAGATTACATTGGCCTTTCCCAAGAGATAATTGTCTCCTCCTGCTTCAGGCCTTGGAATGTGAAATGCTCCTACGTGACAAAAGAAGGGAGTTGCTGAAGCCTTAGGCCTGCCTGGGGTCTGTCCCTTCCTTTGCTCCCTGCCCAGGATATTTTCCCACCTTCAGGAAAGTGCCACTCTGGGCCATGTAATTATTTAGGGTTCTTCACATGACCGTGGCCCAAGTTCTTTTTATTTTAACAAATATGCAAGGATTGGTAAATATTTTTCTGCCTCCTATATTGGCTAGAAAAGTAAAAATTAAAAACTTCAACTCTAAACGCACTTTCGATATTATCAAAAATACTTTTTCATGTGAGAAACTATACTATATTAGCAAATCAATTTTTAGTCATTATCATAATTCACCAAACTAATGCATCCTACAACTATGCTAACCCTAAAATTAAGGTTTAACTTGCCATTTCAAATAGTCCTTTAGAAAGTTAAAAAAACTGAGAAAACATGAAACACATTTTTTTTTTAATTTGAGAAAAAAGCTTTCAAATAGAGTTTTAGAGGAAATGTATCACTTGGTCTAATAGAATTAAAAATATAAAGAAACTCAAGTTCATAAACAGGTGGAAGTTTGGGGGTAAGAATATATTAATAACCTGTTTAAATTGTTAGTTTTGTAATATTTATATATAAAATTCTCATTTCCCAAATATTTTTTGGTGAAGTGTTGAGTCAAAGAGAAATAAGGTAAAACATACCCCCAGATGAGCTTTAAAATATTGATGACCTACGTACGTTAGCACACTGAAGTCACGGAGTTGGCTGTAAATATTCAGAAAAATGAGCTTTTTAGGAAACATCATTAGTGGGCTACATTATAAATTTGTGAAAAACAAAGATAATTCAAAGGGTAAGACATATATTTTACCCATTAACTTAATATTTATTTTTTGTTATTTTTAATAGGTTTAATTAATTTGTTTTTCTGGTATAAAATTATGTGGTGGCCACAGTTGGAGCCTGGGTCCTCTGTGCAGAAATCCCAGCAGGGGGGTGGGTCTTTACAAGATGGTCAGTGAGTTCATGACAGGGAGACTTGATGAACACAGTCTCTTCCCAGAGGTCCGGGATTCGAGCTGTAGGTCTTGAAGACGGCATCAAAGGTGACCTTGGCAAAGTTGCCCAGGGTGGCAGTGCAGCCCCTGGCCATCATCAGCAGCTTTTTAGGCATAAGGGCTGAGATGATGTCAGTGCCCCTGGGGTGGGGATGGAACATACCAGCAGAGACACGGTGGCCAGTCACCTTTTCAAGGAACAGCGTGGGTCTTGCCAATCTTGTACTCCCAGTAACCTCACACAGAGGGATAATAGAAAGCTTGGCCAGGATGACTGGCCCCATGGATGGCAATGGCTATGTCTTTTGAGCAATTAACTCTCAGATCAACGTGTCCACTGTAGTCTCCAATGGTAACAAATGCCTTGAACCAGGTCCTCTGCCCAACACATGTCTGTTTTTGCATGGGCATAATCTTCAAAACCTCATCCTTGAGAAATACCCCTGAGAAAGTCATTGATCTCAGATTCCCTGATGGTCAGGGAGAAGAAATAGATCTCCTCCAGGGAGTTGTCCTTTTTCCTTGACCAGGAGGCCCAGCTTGGTGATGGGGACCCACTCCTTGCCCTCGGTCTTGTCTCCACAAACTTTGCCTGGCCCCAGTCCTGACCTCAACCTGGGCCATGACCTCGGCCCTGGATACTGATGCCAAATCTTCCACGGACTCCACCACAGCCCCATTCCAGAGGCTCCAGGGACCTATGGGCCCTCTCGCAGCACTGGTGTCACCTGTCTTTTGGTATTTCTTTGGAAAAGTAGACAATATAATTTTGTAAAGATTTTGTTTATTTATTTTTAGAGAGAAGGAAAGGAATATCTATGAGAGAAAGAGAGAGAGAGAAATACCTATGTGAGAGGAAAACATTGATCAGTTGCCTTTTGTACGTACCCCAACTGGGGACTGAATCCACAACTCAGGCAGGTGCCCTGAATGGAATTGAACCAGCAACCTCTTGCTTTGGGGGATGAGGCCCAACCAAGTAAGCCACACTAGTCAGAGCAGAAGCTAATATTTTTGAAAAGGATAAGGAGCACAGCTGCCTGGTTTTCTAAGAGAGGCTCATTCGGATTCCTCTGGTAAGAGATAAATCACCATATACTTGTCGGAAAATCCCTATTTATATAAAAGAAAATATGATTTAGGAAAGGTGTAGCAATAACTGGCACATACATTTAAAATTTTTTTACTAAGTTCCAAAGAGAATCATTCTCAACATTTTCTCAAGGGAAACTTTGTTATTGAAAGATTGTCTAAAACTTAATTAACTTATTCAGGTTTTTAACCAAGTTTCTAATTAGCTTTAACAAACTTGAAATGTCATATTTTGAAAATAACTTTTAAGAGCTTTGTGACACCACCCTGTCCCATGTGACTCAGATGGCTAGGCATCTCCCGCAAAGCGAAGTGTCGTGGATTTCATTGCCTGCCAGGGCACGTGCCTGGGGTGCCAGTTTGGTCCCTGGTCAGGGCACATGTGAGAGGCAACTAACTGATCAATGGTTCTCTTTCACATGGGTGTTTCTCTCCCCCTCTTTTCTCCCTCCCTTCCTTCTTTCTAAAAATTAATAAAATCTTTCTTAAAAAGCTTTGTTAAACCTATATATCTTAACTGAAAAAAATGTTTAACTTTTTATACTGAAAATGGGTGAATAAATGTTATTACCTTTGCCAGGGGCTCTTGGCCTCAGGGTGGAATTACAGAGGTGTATGTGCCACAGTGTATATACACATATAAACAAAAATGAGTAGTATGTGGCCATTAAGTACACATAAAAGATGAATAATATGTGATCTTTCAATATACAAAAGAAAATAATGCATGTCTTGCATGGTTTATGCAGCATTAAGGTGTTCAAAAAGAGATATTAATCACTAAACTGCAAGGGACATTAACAGAGAGGGTAATAGAGATAAAAATATTTTGTTCTGGGAACTAAGAAAAAGGTTTTCAGAAGCTTCATGGACTAGGGAGCAGCTAAGCAGGAGGGGGATGGTGAGTGGATTTCAATGGGTACATTTCTAAGGGGTCTTCAAAGCTGGGAGAAAAACCAAGTGACAGAGATGAAGACCATTCAAAATGTAATGGAGTGTTTATTTTGGGTAAAAACATGTCTAATGAGAGACTATAAAACAAAAAAATGAAAATCTCATTCAACTAAATCCAGAAAGAATATAGAATTCAATACAGAAGCTGAAGTGGCCTACAAAAATAACAAGATGATAAATATTTCCTGAATGGTAAAGCTTTATATGCTTTTTATTAAGGTTAAATAGTCAAGGGGTTGTCCTGCTACCCACCATCCATTCCCGGAGTCTTTTATGGTCAATGCCACACATAGCAAAAATCTTCCTTAATATTGCCTCTGCCCCAAACTAAAATTAAAATGCAAAACAAACAAAAATCCAAAACGAAACTAAAAGAGACTCTCACAGCAAGGTTTAGCTTTTCTCCCTGCTTCTCTTTAAATGATCATGCTGAGTTCCTCTCCACTTAGGAGATATCTCTTGTCTCCAGGGGCCATCACTCATGGACAGACACACTAAAAATTCTTTAGTATTTAAGGGTCATTCTTAAATGTCACATCTTCATTATAAATTTACTGCCCACGCACTTACCTTTCAGAAACTAAACCAAGCGAATTTAAATTATTACTCAGGAGCACACAGTGAACAGACCCCACCAAGTGGAAGTAGAGGGGTGAGGAGCTTGGATCCCAGAGCAGTGACCTAGTTTGCTGCTAACTACCGAGCCCTTCCCCGCCTAATACGTGCATTTGTGTGAATATTTGTCTATCAGTATGTTGCAAATTATGAGCCCACATGCACAGGCTGTATAAGTGGTTAGGTATCTCCTTCAGCTTGTTTTTAGAATGAATAATTTATAAATAAGAACATCATTGTATAAGAATGTTTAGGTACATGTGTGTAAATTTCTCTTTCAAGAGAATGGCACCACCATACCCCAGGTCATCCTAAAGGAATTCGGCAACCCCCATACAATAAGTAACTATTCTTTCCCCAGCCTGTCTTGTAAATATACCTCATTGCCATAATACCATCTCCTATCCATCTCCACTGCTTCTACTCTAGCCCAGGCTGCTATTATTTTTTCCTGAGAATTACTGACTCCAACCTCTTCAATCAGCCTGCTCAATGAATGCAAATTTTTCTAAAATCTAATTCAGAGCAGGTAATGCGACTGCCTATAGCTACTGCTCTAGAGCCTACACACTATCCTGGGTATAATGTCTATGTGGCACCAGAAACGTCCACATTAGGGCTGCCTACCACCTACAGACCCAAGGAGCAGAGTCAGGGATTGAGTCTTTAAAGGCGCTTTACTCAGATAGCTGGCAACCTGAGAAGACAGTGGGTTTGTACCCCAACAGACTGTCTTAAATTCCATTTTAAAGTGACCCTTTCTATAAGGAGAAGAAAACTGTAGCTAAGGGGTTTGGAATTCAGGGAAAAAGTTAATCAGATAAAAGCTGCAAGCATTCTTTCATCTGTGTCCTGGGTGGGGCCCCTGAGTACAATGGTTCAGATATCATCTTGATTGCTAGCAGTCCTCCTGAGGCACAAAGGTGGAACTGCTTATGGCCTTCTGGAGCTAAGGTGAGTCACACCTTCAGTTTCTGAAACAATAGCTTTTTACAAACATTGATTACTAAGCTTATTAGCTATCACCCGAAACTAAAATTTTTCCAATATTTGAGTCCTGCATCATGTGTTATTCAATCCTCCTGTAGGTGATACTTCTCCCCCATACCCTCACCTCTCTCCCCACAAAATGGTGAAGTTCTATAGATTAATTGTGTTCTGTTCTCCAGGCTTGTGGATAATACCTCTGAGGGACCTTGGCTTTGGCCTACTCCAGGCTCCTGTCTATAGGTCCTTCCGGTTTCAGCGTGGACCTCAGTCACGCTAGGAAAAGCTGCCCCACCCATGTGCTCCCACCTAACAGCTATTGAAACACATACTCTTTTACCCACTTGGTTTTGTCAGTTTGGTTGTTAGCCCTTTCCAGGTTGTGCGCTGGGCGAAATGAGTCCTGTAGTGCAGGAAGCTCAGATAGAGCCTTGATGAAGAGGCTGAGGAAGGAGCAACAGTGCTGCCCACTTGCCCTCAGGCTGCAGGAATATGTTTTCCTTGTACTTTGGTATCATCCATTGTGACCTCATATTGAGACTGTCACTCTAGTGCCCCATTAGTGCCGGTGCTGTGGGTTGGCCCAGGCCTTTCAGAAGCTTGCCTGGAGAAGACAGTTCTGTACTTGGGCCTCAGTTTGTCCACTTGACATGAAGTCCCTTGGATTCAGGACAGAGAGAAGGAGTATGTCAAGACGGGTGGGCTAGGCAATACATTTCACTGGGACTTATTCTCTCTATTTGTAAAATGGAGATATTTATCCTTAACCAGAAGGCTCACTGAGACCTCCAAGTTAAGACCTCCGTAGCCAGGAGTTCAAACTTTGCCTTCTACCACACAGAAGAAATCAAAACTGTGGTCATATGTAGGGGACCAGTTTGTCTTGGCCTGGCAAATGTGACTCAGTTCTGTATGGAAAACCTACAGAAGCGAAGTGGTGGGCAGGAGCCAAACCTTCAAACCGAGTTTTCCTGTGGGAATCAGGTCTAGAAAATACTTACAGACTGTTATGGCTTGCTCTTGCTAAAACTCCCTCAACCTGGTCTAAAGCAACAAATGTGTATTGTTTATCCTCAAGGTAACTCCCAAAACCCGTGTGAGCTCTCCCAAGGGCAGAGCTAATGAGCTCTTTGCCATCCCCCTCTGCATGCTATTTTTATTTCCTTGACTGTACCTAGAATGTAGACAATAATGTTCTGTGTGATAGATAATAAATCTTTCTATGATGTAAGACCCCAGGAAAACAATAAAAGCCTGTCTAGGCAAGGGTCGTGGTGCTCCCCTCTTGAGGGTGTGGCCGAGGCACCATAGGCACTCTCCCCTTGAGAGAGTAGTCGCGCCTGTTCCCTTTTTCCACACAGGATTGTTGTCGCCTGTGCATTGATTCTCGTTGTCAACCACAACAGGTGGACTCTGATGGACAGAGTCTGCAACAGGCATAGAAGAGAGAGATCACTCCACTCCAGGTCCTTCTGGCTCAGGACAGTTATATGACTAAGCAGGAATCAAGGTCATGGCTAGGAGCTAGAAATAGAACCTGGAAGCTATTGATGCACACTGGTGGTGTTCACTGACTCTCAGCTGGGAAGTTGAGAAGATGAAGCCACTCTGGGGAAGGGCGTCCTAGAGAGGACGGGGAAATCGGAGGACCAGTCCCGTTTCAGTTCTACAGCTGCTAATGAGGCTTTCATAATCTTGGTCAGTTTCCTCTCTAGTCCTCATTTTTCCTTTCTAGGTAATATGTGGTAGAAGAGCATGGGGTGGAGGAGAGTGGTCACTGATAGTTTTTCCCTGTGTTCAGAGCATTCCTGAAGCCTTGGCCCGGTAGCTCAGCTGGTTAGAATACCATCCTGATACACCAAGGTTGCGTGGGTTTGATCCCCCACCAGAATCAACCAATGAATGCATAAATAAATGGAACCATAGATTAAAGCCCCTCTCTCAAATCGATCAATTAAAAATTTTTTTAAAAAGCACTACTGCAAGAAATCTGGTTATTTTAGTTTCTCATTATAGCACCAGAAGTCACAATTAACTATCTCAAGAGCATGTTAGCCAGTTTAGGGTAGCCCTGTCACCTTCATGGTTTTATACACATTACTTAAAAAAAAAAAAAGAAACAATATCCCAGGTAAAGGCTTCGATTTATTCAGCACCCTCAACATTGGAGGAAAAGGAATCTGTTAAGCCAATGGTTACCAGTTTCTTGCATATTAGAAGCCTTAGAAGATGTTAATGCTTGGCCCCTGTTTCTCAACACTCTAATTTCACTAATAAGGGATGCAGTGTGGGCATCAGTACATTTAAAGGCTCCCCAGTGATTCTAATGTACAGGAAAATTTTGGAATTTCAAAGGAATCTGATCTAAACTTTGTAAGTTTTAACTTCCTAGGAGAAAAGCAGGAGTCCTCGGAAGTATTTCTGGGAACATGCTTTATGCAGCTCCAACTGGAGACAGTCATTGCCCCTATGTGCCACTGAGCAGTCCCAGGAACAAGAGCCTCACTGGAGTGACCATGTTACTGAACAGAGGTCCACGGGGGGCAGTATTTGGCCCACCCAGGGATGCAAAAAAACTGTTACAGAACAGACACACTGGGGCCCGGACTCCAGAGGATGTTAGACTAATACCGTCCGGACCCCCTACGGGGCCCGATCCATCGTCCTCGCCAGTTGGAAGGACATCTCTCAATGCCAGAGATTTGTGAAAAGGAAACAAAATGTTTATTTAATGCTATACAGACCTAATGTCTTCATGAAAATATTAAAGTTCTTTAGGATATCCACCTACAGGCACAGTGCTCCCTTCTCCCCCTGTCCTAACTCCAGTTACCGTAACTCAGGAAAGGAGCACATGTCCGTTTTTTCCAGGCCGCTGGTACTGTCAGCTGTGTCGCTGTCCAGGCAGGATCTCCAATTAATCCAAAGTCATGTGGCACCTTCTCACGGTCCACTGGCAAGAGTTCTTTGTACCCATTTTTCCAGGCAAACTCTCTCCTGCTTCCCAGGCCACTCAGCCAAAGGGAGAACTCCAAAGCCGTGTAGGCCTCTTCTACCAAAGCTGCAGGGGTCCGCACTCCACCAAAAATTGCGTGGCTCCCCCTGCCACCTGGCTAAGAGGGGGTCCTCACTCTGTTAAAACCGTGTGCTTCTCTCCTTTCACCTCGCCAAGAGGGGGTCCTCATTCCACCAAAAACCACGTGGTTCTCCCTCTCTCACATGGCTGCCGGAGTTCCCATTCTGGCCGAAAGCGCGTGGATCCTCTCCTCCACATGGCTAAGAGGAGGCCCTCACTCTGCCAAAACCACGTGGCTTTCCCCCCAGTGGCTGCCGCGTCTGCATTTAAATCCCCGTGCCAGTCCTCCATTGCAGCCCCATTTCCGACTCCTACAATCAGTTACACCTGCCAGGTCTCCCATACCCTCCCAGCTTTACTCGGCTGCCACAGGGAGTCTGGGCAGGTGTGGTCCCATGGTGTGGAGCCAATCAACTCCAAGCTCTCACATAGGCTGTAACTCGGGGGGACCTGCCCCCCAGTTACATCTTAGGAGGAAGTGACTTCATCTCCCTGGCTCCAAGCCTGGCCACAGCCATTTAACATATCCAAGTGACCCACCAAAGGCTATAATATGTTAAATGACCAGGCCATGGATTGGCTGCAAGGCTGCAAGGCTGTGTCTGTACAAACAGCCCTGTATGTTCCTGCTCCATGTGTCCCTTCCCTAACTCACATCTGCGGGGGAAGGGGTGAGGACATCTTTGCTGTCTCTCCAATATTTCCTATACACCTTGAGTTCTGGACACCATTCCAAATCTTTTTTGGGGCCCCCTCCCCTTGGCTGCGCCCTGTATCAACCAGGGAATTGAACTGAAAAATGGTAACAGTAGCTTTTACTAATTAAGCTCTTATAATGTGCCAGGCATGTCTTAGCCTTAACAGGTTTTAGCTTAATCTTCAAAAGAATAGGTTAGATACTATCATCATTTCCACCTTTACAATGAGGAAACTGAGATACAGAATGGTTAAATAATTTGCTCACCACCACGCAACATGCCTAGTAAATTGCAGAGCCAAGGTTCAAATCCAAGTGGTCTGTGTCTAAGAGCATAAACTCTTAATCATGCTGTTCTATTTCCTAATCCCCAAACACTGAAATCACCCCCTTTCTCCCCTTTTGATCTATGTTCCCTCCATTAGTGTTCAGATCCATTCTCATCACTAGTTCATTCTCTAATCTCATCTCTATGGCCTACATTTCTGACCATTGTTCATCCTTAAATTACTCAGATTTTTTAGCACCACATAACACTGAGTCCTCTGGGGAGGTACATTTATTTTCTCACTATGTGGCAGGGCCTTCACTAAAAATTATGTGTATTATCTCACATGAGGCTCGTAACAGTATTGCAAGTGAATAAATACACTTGGTGAGGTAAAGTAACTTGTTCAGCTAATGTGCTTTGGTCTCAGGCTCTTAGATCTGACTTTACTCAGGCCATTTCCATGTACCTTACTGTAACCAAAAGCAGGTCCAGCTGCCTGCTGCTGTGAAACCCAATACTCAAGAGATAGGTGATGATGTAAAGGAAAGTGGTTTATTTGCAGATGCCAGTCATCTGGAAGATGGAGGACTCATGACACAGTCCATTTCCACATCTCAGTGGAGGCAGAGGTTTTTATAAGGAGGGAGAAAGGAAACAGAACAAAGAGATCAAGGGAGGGGGTTGCAAAGTTCTCCACATGCAGACAAGCACAGTCCATTCCGATAAGGCCAGCGATGGTCTGGTGTGTATCGTCCTGGTTTAGTCATCCTGGATTCACGTCATCCTGGCTCCACGGCTGAAGGTCATCTCAAATCCCCCGGATCTGGGATGCTTGAAGGTCAGGATCTGAATCTTTTGAAGTTAGTTCCCAGGAACAAACATGCTGTTCATCTACAAGTGACATATTAGTTACAGTCAGCACCTACAGAAACAAAGTGAGAAGAACAGCAGAGCGAAATACAATTTCCCACTGTTACAATTTTCTACTGTTACATCACCATGGTCTCAGTAAATATTTATCATAAAGTGAAAGAAAAAGAAAAGAAAGGAAAGGAGTGGAAAAGAAATAAATGAAGAAAGAAAGAAGAAAAGAAAGGAGAGGTTTCTTATGTTAATATGATTATCATTAATATTATAGAACAGTTTCAAATTCCCTTAGCCTAAACTGAGTGAAGAGGTGGTTTTCCTAACATTATACTGCCAGGATGGAATTTTGAAGCAGCTTATTTTGGATTTCCCTGGAGCTTGAGCTGGTATCTTTTTCTGTAGGTATGTATCGCTGTCACCAACTAAGGAGCAAGATCCGTGTTTCCCATTCTCCCTCTTCACTGTGGTAGTATCAAAGAATCATCATACTTTTAGAGGCAGATGACACCTTGGAGATCATCTTGTGCACTCCCCTCTGCAGATGTGCAAACTCAGGTCTAGGGAGTTTGAATATTGGCACCAATATCACAGTTAGTTGTGAAGCTGGGATTAGAATGCAGTTCTTGACTATCAGCTCAATACTCTTAGCACTATTCCAAAGTCAATAAACGCTGATTTGTGCATTGCTTTATTCTAATGTCAAAATGACTTGTACTGTGGATGGTACAACATACTATACAAAAAGAAGCTATTAAAACTATTTCATGAGTAAGTTACCACTGTAAATAATTTTGGGCCTTAGTAAAATTTCACATTCATCCAGCCAAATAGTTTAGTGAATGATTCTCAGAGTTTGGTCAGGAGATCAGTTAACATCACAAGGGTATTTGTTAGAAACACCATTCCTCTGACTCCACCATAGACTTACAGAATCAGAAATGTTGGTGGGGAGGAACAGCAAAATGTATTTTAACAGGCTCTTCAAGAGATTCTGGTACTTGAGTTTGTGAAACATTGGTTTAATGTGAAATGTCTATTTGTTTGGTTTAAGAACTATATAACTATAAGGAAAAGACTCATTAGAAAGATTTTGGAAAAGGGGAGTATTTTAAATCAGATACCTTATTTATGCACTATCTTGACTAAGACTTATCAAGGCCCAGAAACAAGGAAACGTCACTTAATGTATTTTCTGAACTAGCCAGTTTTTCCGCTTGTAATTTTTCTCTAGGACAAATCCTTTCTTAAAATACTTAGGATTCGATTGGGGAAACAAACACAATACAAAGCCAGTAATTCCAAGTATGTGCTTTTTTTTCCTTGGAATAACTTGAAAGATAAGAATTAGATTCTATGGTCCTGCTGTGTGATCCTTTCCCTGAGGGCAATCAGTATGTAATTCCTTGACTCTGGCTACCTAAATGGGGGGGTGGGGGGATGAGGGTGTGTGGGGATGGGGGGCAGGGAAGGGTCATGGGTCACAGAAAATTTGCAGAAACAACAGTTAATATATTAGAATGTAAAAGAGAATGCATAAGGCACCCACCATGTGCCAAGCAAGCACTGTGCTAAATGCTTTAAATACATTGTATCATTTAATCCTCTTGACAACACTCTGAGGTAAGAAATAAGGAATTTGAGGCTGTGAGAGATTATGTAACTGTGACTATATGATTATAAATGTTCCATTCAATGAGGTCCAAGATCATTCAACAAATATCTGTCAAGCACTCACTATGTTTAGACAGTTTTCTAGGTACTGGGGATATAACTGTGAAGAAGATAAAGTCTCTACTCTCAATTTGCTTCTTATCTACTACAGGAGAAGAACTAAAAAGCAAACAAATACATAATATCATGTCAGATAATGATAAAAATGAAATAAGAAATATAAAAATTAGGTAGGTGAGGTGATAGAAAGTACCAGGAGAGTATGTTACATGGAATGTCAGAGAAGGAATATTAGAAAAGAAAAAAGTAGGGGCAGTAAGTCACGAGAAGTTCTGGGAACAAGTTCTACGCACAGGAAACAGCAGGTGCTGAGTTTGTAGGGAGAGAATGAGCAGTTAGAGGACTTCTGTGTCTAGGGTGCAATGAAAAAGCTGATAGAAATAAGTTTGGATAAAGATAATGAGGTTGGCCAGAAAGTTTAGGGCCTTGTTGGCCAAGCTAAGAAATTTGAATTTTAATCTGATTATCATGGGAAGCTGTTGGAATGTTTTCAGTAGGAAAATGACATTAGCTCTTTCTTCCTCTCTCTTACTTTTAACAAATACTTATGAAGTAACTGCTATGTCATTAAGTCTCATACAATGAGCTTTATTTGACTTTTAAGTGGCAATATGATTCGGGGTAGGTCTTTTAGCCATTATACTATGTCTTGTGGTCTTAAAAAATTACACATATTTAAAGTATACAAATAAGTTGTGACATGCATATACACCCACACACCCATTACCAAAATCAGGATAATGAACATACCTATCACTCCCCCAAATTTACTTAGGCTCCTCCCTGATCTCTCCCACACACCTCTGCCTTGAACTCAGAGCTAGGCAACCACCGTTGTCTGTTTATACAGGCTGGTTGGTATTTCCCATAATTTTATATAAATAGAATCATTTATATAAATGATAGTATGTATTATGCTTGTCTGGCTTCTTTCCCTCAGTATAATTATTTTCAGATCTATCCATGTATAGACCTTGCATGTATCAAGAGTCTGTCCCCTTTTATTGCTGAGTGGTATTTCACTTTATGGCCAAAACAGGATTTGTTTATCTACTTATCTGTTGATGGATAGCTGAGTTGTTTCCAGTTTTTAACTATTACACATAAAGCTGCTATAAAAATGTGGGTGCAGTTTTTAAAGGATATATGACTTCCATTCTCATGGGTTAACATCTAGAAGTGGAATGGTTGGATCATATGGTAGATACATTATCAACTTCTTAAGGTAGCGCCACTGTTTCAAAAATTTTTGTATCATTTGACACCATACTAGTTGTTCCATATCCTCACCAGCACCTGTGATGGTCAGTATATTTCATTTTAATCATTATAATAAATGTGTAGTGGTTTTTAATGTTGGTTTTAACTGGCATTTCCCTAATGACTAATGATGCCAGATACATATTGGAAACCTAATGCCAAATAAGATGGAGTTAGACGGGGGCCTTGGGGGGTGACTAGGACATGAAGATGGAGCTCTCATAAATGGAATTAGTGGTTTTATAAAGGGTACCCCTGGAGAGCCCTCTAGCTCCTTCCAGCAAGTGAGGACACAGCAAGAAGTCTGCAGTCTGCAGCCCTGAAGAAGGCCCTCACCCAACTATGCTGGCAACTTGATCTGGGACTTCGCAGCCTCCAGAACTGTGGGAAACAAATTTCTGTTGTTTATAAGATGCTCAGTCTGTACTATCCTGTTACAGCAGCCCAGATGGATTAAGACAGTGGCCATCTGCAAGCCAATGGGAGAAGACAGGAGAAGTCAGACCTGTGGACACCTTGATCGATCTTGGACTTCTTGTTTTCAGAACTGTGAGAAATAAATTTCTGTTGTTTAAGCCACCTAGTCTGTGGTATTTTGTTATGGCTGCTGTAACGGACTAACACAGACTTCTCTAAGGAGATCACAGTGTGCCACCCACTGCTGCCCCTCCAAGTTGGCAGCCCTGCTCACAGCTCCTGACAAACATGGAAAGTAGGAATATCACTCACCTCCCCTTGGCTAGCATGTCTATTTCCTAAGAATTTTAGATGAGCCAATGGTAGGAATCCTTACAGTAAGGGAGAGGTGGCTAGCTCTAAAAGGGATAGCCTGCTTTGAGCAAATCTTAACCTCTTTCTTCAAAATAGACATTTTTATGCAGGTGAAATTACCATGAACTTGTACTTTTAGTTTTGAAATTTTAGTTTAGTACTGAAATTGTGATTTTCAGCCTTGAAGGAGAAAATTAATAAAAAAGACAATATGGTAGATATTTGTGGAGGAAAAAGGGTGTTCATGAGTATGGTTTCAAAACGAATGAGTAATGAGCTGATAGGCTGGTGGTTTTCTATAGCAGTCTTCTAAGATTTTTCAGCCATCTGCTGGCTGACTAGAGCAACCCCCTTGTCCACATCTCTGCCTCGCTGATTTTCATGAACCTGTTGTCTCCCTGAATCCCCTATGGGCTGGGTGAAGAAAAGAAGGGGTACTTTACTCATCTGAAGGGCACAGGAAATACAGGCAGAGTTTAACTTCAATGCAATTGCACCTACTTTGTAAATTCTTGGGAGAAAGTGCTCATGAGGGTGGCTGAACTACACACTGAAGGAAATTTAGCTTTTTTTTTCAGTTGTGTCCATGTGCAAAAAGCAACACCCCTCAATCTATAATTACATGCAAATTTTCTGGATGATCTGGAAAGAGTAGCAACCATAACACCCGCTTCATTTAAATCTGTAAAAATGAATGAATGAATGAACGAATGAATGAATGAATGAATGATTGGGATTGCCACCGCGAACTCCCGAATTTAAGATGTGAGGAATAGATACAAAGTACGGATTAGAGGATAGTTTTAGGACCTCTCTGGGGGCTCATACTAATCTTCTGTCAAATACCTGGAGTTCATTAGATGATGTCCACGGATTCCTTCATTCAAGCAAAATTTTTGGCAAGCGCATTCTAGGCATCGCTCTCTCCACTTGTACTATTCTAGAATTTAAAGTACTTCTGACAAATTGTCCGTGTGTTTAGTACTGAGTCGAGCTTTTGGCAATCAATTTTTTCAGCCCTATCCTTCAGAGGCTCATAGCTATTGGGAAAACTTGAGCGACGCCCCTGAAGTGTGAAATGGTACGTGAGAGCAGATGATTAAATGTTAAAACATTCCAGGGCCTAAACATCTCTCCTTGCCCAAGGCGGTAACTTTTCTCCTCGTAAAAAAGGCTAAGGGAAGGACACCGCAGTGTCTCTGCCAGCCAACTGCTGAGCGCGTCGGGGCAGTCAGGACTGGGCTGCTGGGTGCCAGGCTCTGAGACCCTGGGCCTACTGACCCGGGACTGCGGCGGAGCTGCGCAGCGCCTGAGGGGCGGGTGACCGCTGTCTCAGCTCCAGCCTCGCACTGCTGCGTTCTCTTTAAGAAGAGAAGCCCCAGGTTGGACCGACTGGCGCTCACGTGACTCAGCTGTGCGCCGAAATTTGCGGAAGTGGTCCAGCCTCTGCACCCAGGCGCAGGGTATCCGGGGCCCGGCCTGCCCCGCAGCCGGTGGCCGGGATGGTGCACTTATACAACTTGCACCCATTCGGATCTCAGCAGGTGGTGCCCTGCAAGCTTGAGCCCGAGCAATTCTGCGGCGGGGGCCCTGATGCGCTGTTCGTGGCGGCAGGCTGCAAGGTGGAGGCGTTCGCCGTGGCCGGCCAAGAGCTGTGCCAGCCGAGGTGCGCCTTCTCCACGCTGGGCCGGGTGCTGCACCTGGCCTACAGCGCGGCTGGTGAGTAACGACGGACCCCTGCTTGGGGTTTCCTTCCTAGGGGATCGAGCGTCCCCGACTGCAGCTCTGGGAGGGAAAGGGTCTTCGGCTTCCGGAAACTTACCGGATGGTCTCGCTTGATGGAGTTGATTACTCAAAATGAACAGAGCTGCGCGGTTGTCATAGCAACCACTGGTGAGTGCCTGCTTTTATGGGGTGGGGATGCTGAAAGCTGCTCCAGTCCTGTCCTAGCCAGAAAGGGCTGTGGTCGGGTGGCTGCTTCCCTTCAACCCAGACACTTAAAAAAAATACAACAAAACAAACAAACAAACAGAAACGTTTTAGTTTAGAAAAATTCAAACACATACATAGGTAAGGAGAATAGTATCTGGAACCCCAGGTACTCCCACCTTCAAAGATAAGGTCAACTCCTGGTCAACCCTTTTACATCTATACCTTTATCTACAAACTGTCAATTTTTGAGGCTCACATTATATGCTGATTTTAACGTGGAACTCTACTCTTAGAACGCTTTCTATCCCCACCTCCGACCCTTGCCTTCTCCCCAGTGTAGCAGCAGCCAATATTATTTTTCCACCAGAAAAGTGAAGTGTGCCAAGAAGGCACTGTGTGGGTGTGTGTATGTAATATTTAATAATAGGCACTTACTCAGATTTGAAAAGGAGTCACGTTAGGATTATTTTGAGTATAATCCCTCCTTTTCAAGAGAAGAGTAAAGGTGTAAATTGAAGTGTTTACAGGGGAACCACCCCGAGGGTTCCCTGAGGCTGAAGCACTTAATAATGAAGAGCAGAGCATGAATCTGGAGGATTGACCATCTTCCTCTTGTCCCTTTGCTCGGAGTGGTTGTTTTGGTGTGAGTTCATAGACACTTTTGGTTCTCAGTTTTTGTTTAAAAAAAAAAAAAGTTGAATCACTAGATCAGTGATTTCCAGACACTGAGATTTTGTGGATTAGAAAAAACTGGGGCTGCTATCCATGGTATCTGTTTATTTTGTCAAAGATGTTTTTTAAAAATAATGGATAACCCTTCTATTTACTGTCACCATTATTTATAAAAAGAAAAACACTTAGCCCCAAATGATGTATGTCTTTGTTTTATGACCAACTTACTACATTTATTGAAACCACAAAAGTTGGCATTTGTGCTGCCTTGTCCCTGCCAGAACCAATAAGTAGAGACTTAAAAGGATTGAATCCATCTTGATCTCCTCCTTTGTAGCACAAAGATTGAATTGCTTTTGCGCTTCTTGGAGTCAGGGGAGGTCCGGGCATGCATTTCAGTTCCTGGAACAATAGCTTTCTACATGCAATAATCACTAAGCCTATTAACTATAACTAAAGCTAAAAATTTTTAAATCTTGAGTTCCCCTGTCATTATTAAGTTTTTCTTTTTGACTAGTGAAGACATCCATGGGGACCTGTGCCAGTCCGCAGACTAGTTTAGAATCCATTTATTAGACCTGTAAGTTCTCTTTAAGCAAAAGATTCTGATTTTGATATTTCTTACAAAATCTTTTTCAATCATTTCCCATTATTGGTAGTTTTCCCTATCTCTCATCTCCCATCCCTTGTTAGCACAGGAATTCTCACCTTTAAAGAGCTCTGCTGAGTGGCAAGCTCTCCAGTTTCAACTTTAGTGTGAGTATGAGGGAGAGACAGAGACAGAGGACACTGTTTACATTATTTCCCCCATTCTTCCAAGTGGACATTTATTCCAGAATTGGAAGTGGCAGGCATTATGTAAACTTTAATCTTTCTTGTCTGTCAGTAGTGGTGACTCTGTGGATTCTTGGATAACACTGCTGGTGCATATGGATTTGTTGGGGGACTTTTAAAAAATATTGATGCCTTGATCACAGCCTGGAGAACCAGTCTCAGTTTCTTGGGGTGTGGCCTAGCATTGGGGAGAGTCTAATATTTAGCGGGGATTCAGAGCCACTGACCTAGTAGCCACACTGGCTACTGTAGGCAGGGAGTAGATTGGTGACCTCAATAATGAGGCCTTGAAAAACAAAGATGTTTTTGTACTCCAGTTGTTCTCTTAAAATCCAGGAGTCATGTGGAATACATTAGCATGGCTCATATAGCTCCAGGGTAACTCTCAGTCCTTGGCCTGACCTTCAACCTCTGGGTACAGCTTCTGTTAGTCTACACATAGTTAACTCCTAGCTATGCACTATCTATATGTCTTCCATGGCTCAGCTTTTTTTTTTTTTGGTGTTCTTTTTTCCCACTTACAGTAACTTGGATGTGAGGATTTATGCTCTAGACATGCAGTGTCTTCCTCTGTAGCAAATCTCCCCCATTAAAAACAACAAATCACTGTTGTAGCTCAGGCCTGGTAGCTCAGTTGGTAAGAACAACATCCTGAGGCACCAAGGTTGCAGGTTCTAACCCTGGTCAGGGCACACATGGGAATCAACAACCATTGAGTGGATAAATAAGTGGAGCAACAAATCAATGTTTCTTTTTTTCTTTCAAATAAATAAATAATTTTTAAAAAAGAACAGATCTTTTAATAGCCATTTATACAAGGTAAGGCAAAATAGGTTTACAGTTCATATGGAAAATAATATAATAATAAATACTATTACGAGAATAAATTGTGTTTCAGTTCTGATAACTGTAAACCTACTTTTGCCACGCCCTGTATTTATTGTAAATACTTTGCAGGCCTCTTACCCAAGCATAAACACTTTTAGTTTTTTATCTCTAATAGGGTGCTATTCTCCTTTCATGAAACTGGGGGGTTTGGGGAAGAGAGTAGGTAGAAATTTTGAAGGACCAGTGTAGCCTAACATCACCATCAATAATGAAAACTTAATTTAGGCTTTGTGTGTGAAGGGAGGAAGAGGAGATGTGAGAACTCATTGCTCTGGGGGAAAAGGCCTGGTGGCGAGGGGGTAGTGATGTATGGGAAGCTGGGCACTTGTTTCTAGGGTGTTTGGAAGTGGTGGGGCAGGGAGGATGACCACAGGGCCCTCACCACCTGTACTTAGCACAGTGCATTAAACCAACTCTGGTCTGTTACCTCCCCCCATGTCCTACCCTCCCTCAACTTAAGTCGTGAAACACATTTTGATGCATCAGATACTCTTTCTTCTGATGTCAATATTGTCATTGGAGTTCAATGCTTTCCTAAATCTGGTATTGGCGTTAACCAGGTTTGATGTTGTTATATAAAAGGAAAAGTTTACTTATTTTTAAATATCAGTGTCTCTCGGCTTGGGAGTAGATTTGAGAATGATTTTTTAATTTACAAGTAAAATAAAGCTTTGGGTGTATAATGCTTTAAAAAACTTAGTTCCTTTCTCTTATAAAGGGCTATAATCTCCATAGAATCTTCTAGACTTATAACTCCCTTCTAACATTTTGACAGCATAATTGAGGAATGAACATTGGCTTTTGAGGTAACCAAATTCAAGTTTAAGTTCAAGCTCTTCTTATTGGCCCTGTTGCCTTAGGCAATGTACTTGTTTGTCTGAACTTCAGATTCCTGAGCTATAAAAGGAGAAGGAGATATCTAAAGATCTGTTGGTGAGGATTAATTGAGAGAACTCTAAAGCTCTGATTGTAGGGCTTATGAGGTAGACACACTTAGCAAGTTCCAGGTCATCATTTATAAAACAAGTTATTAATTTGAAAACATATAAGATGGCATGTATACTATTTACAGTTTGCATTTTATATATATATACAATTGATATATAGACAGACTATTAATGAAATAGGCATATATTTTTAAATGTATGAATAAAACACCTTTATATAACAAAATATACTCTTAGGTTTTTTTTCTTTTAACTTTTTAAAAGATTTCATTTATTTTCGGAGAGAGCAGAAGGGAAGGAGAAAGAGAGGGAGAGAAACATCAGTCGACTGCCTCCAACACGCCCCAGTTGGGGACCTGGCCAGCAACCCAGGCATGTGCCCTGACAGGAAATCAAACCAGCAACCTTGCAGTTTGCAGACTGGCACTCAATGTACTGAGCCACACCAGACAGGGCAAACGATACTCTTAGTTTTAAAATTCATTTACTAACTTGAATATAACACCAGGCAACAAAAGAAAAAATAGGCAAATTGGACTTCATCAAAATTAAAACTGTTGTGCATCAAAGGACACTATCAAAGGATTGAAAAAACAGTCCCCAGAGTGGGAGGAAATATTTGCCCAGCATGCATCTGATAAGACATTAATATCCAGTTTATGTAATAACTGCTATAACTGAGCAACAAAAAGCAAACCAGTTCAAAAATGGGCAAAGGACTTGATAGGCATTTCTCCAAATGGTTAACAAGCACATGAAAACATGCTCAACGTCACTAATTATTAAAGAAATGCAAATCAAAACCACAGTGAGATACCGCTTCACAACCATTAGGATGGCTATTATTTAAAAAGTAGAAAATGACCGTTGGTGAGGATGTGGAGATTTTGGAACCCTTGTGCATTTCTGGTGGGAACGTAAAATGGTAGAGAGCTGCTGTGGAAAAGAGTATGGTGCTTCCTTAAAAAATGAAACATGATAATTTGTGAGCCAGCAATTTCACTTCTAGGTATAGACACAAAATAATTGAAATCAGGGACTTTTGTAGATATTTATACGTCTATGTTCATAGAAGCAGTTTTCATAAGAGCCAAGAGGTAGAAGCAAACCCAAATGTCCATCAACAAGTAAAAAGACAGACAAAAATGTGGCATATGCATATCTTACATTCATGTTTACTATAGCATTGTTTGTAATAGCCAAGACATGGAAACATCCTGAGTGTCTGTGGACAGATAAACCAAATATGGCATATGCATACAGTAGAATATTAGTGTTAAAAAGGAATGAAAATCTGACATATTGCTGCAGCACAAATGAACCCATAAGACATTATGCTAAGTGATGTAAGCCAGACACCAAAGAATGAATATTGTATTATTCAGTTAATATGAGGAACCTAGGGCAGTCAAATTCATAGAGACAGAAAGTAGAATGGTAGTTGGCAGAATTGGGGTTAGATGGGGGGAGGGAAGGGGAGTTATTGTTTACTACAGAATTTTGGGGGGAAATTGAAAAGCTCTGGAGAGGGTTGGTGCTGATGACTGTACAACAATGTGAATGTACTTAATGCCATTGTATTAATTGTACACTTAAAAATGGTGTACAATTTTATGTTACATGTTTTGTACTACAATAAAATTGTTTAAAAGTGTATTTAATGAGGAAATTTTAGGAAGATGAAGGCCACAGGCATTGTTATTAATATAAATATATAACTACACTTATTTCAAATATTAAATAGTTTTTAAATTACAAGCACTAATTGCACTCACACTTTGCATCAATATATAGTAAAAATCTTAAAATTTAAAGATGTAGACAATTTAAACTAAAAGTTTATTAATTGTTATATTGCCGTTTGTCTCTGTATGACTGTGTTACAGCACAAGATGTAAACCTCACAGGTATGACTGCCCCGTGGGCCCTCATCTGCAGGTGGAATTAAACCATGGATAGGCACCTAGTTCCATCACTAGGACCTAATGAGGCCTGTGTGAACTTGAACTGCAGTGTGTTCAAACTACTCAAATAAACAGGTTGTTGGTAATACAATACTGTCAACACAACTTTAAGAATTTAGTTATATAAAGAGAATTTTCTTTTTTTGATAGTCAAAACTTAAGCCAGCTCCATCACAACTTACAAATACTGTTTTTCAGATTTAGATATGAAGTAAGTCGGTACAGCCATTCTGATGTTAAGGCTCATTCTCATAAGGCTAATTAATATCCTGAAGCCCAGCATTTGGAGCTTGACCTGGGGTTCACTTCTGGAATTTTCAGATGACCACCTTTGAGTAAAACCAGGAGCTTCCCTCACCTGGGCCCTCAGGGCAGACATGCAGCAAGTCATGAACCCTACAAATACCCTATGGAAAATATTACTGAAAGGAAGAGGTTTCTAAAGGCATTTTATGGCAGCAAGACAAACACAGACTTTTCTTAGATAAACCTATTTTTATATAAGCAATCACCTCAGGCATCTTTTAACCTTAACTTTATCCAAACAGCTACTCTGGAATAGAGTGAGCAAACATTAAACCTGCAGAAGATGTTTAGGCATCCTACCAAGATCTCCAGTTAGAGAACAGGTAGGTATAGCCTCCATCTCTGTGGCTAAAGGAACCGGCATCAGGAGAAGGCTTGCCTCTCTTGACCAATAGTTCAGTTTGGAGAAGGAGGGAGTGTGGCCAACCCCATGGGCCTGCAGAAAGGGTCTGCAGCTGCTTGCTTCTGTATACGCATACAGGAAGTCAGCAAGCCAATAGCAGCCTTTCAATTTTAGTTCATTGGAAAAAGGCTTCATTACCTAATGTTAGCTTATAGTAGGTTCTGCATTTTGAAGAACCCAGACGTATCCTCCACACCCACAAAGTTCTAAAGATTAAAAATGTAACTAAAAAAATTAGTAAAATAGAATATGCAAGAGCATGTTTGTATAATATGGAAGACATAGGAGACTAGTATAGCAAGTTAGGAAACTCAGAAGTCAAGAAGGAAAAGACACTTATGAATACGTAAAAATTATATGGTAAAAGATGTCATGTAAATAGAAGAATCAAACAGTAGACTCAGCAACGATTTGCTATTCGTGGCCAAGAAAGGATCATCTCTTTTACCCAGAGAGCTGCTGTTTCTTAAAAAGAAAACTCAGACAACCCAGTAAAAAAGTGGGTAACTTGCAGAAGACAAATTATACATGGCTGATAAGCAGGGGAAAAGATGACTAACTTTATGAGAGGTCTGAAAAATATAACTTATAATAACCCCGAGAGTCCATGTTTTCCTCATTACATCGAGTCAGTGCTAGTGAGGATGTGGGGAAAGAAGCATGTCAAACAGTTGGCAATATGATTTTTTATTATGTAATTGTGATAATAATCTGGCAATGTTTATTAAAATTTAAAATGCATTTACCCTTTGGCCCAACATTCTTATTGCATTTGGGAACCTACACCATTGAAACAAAACCCCAGTAAATAAATACATAGCTATAGGCCTATTATTGCAGTGTGAAGTAAAGTGTAGTGGTAACAAAACTGGGAATATTTGAATGTATATTAATAGGGGAATTGTAGAATAAATTGTGGCACATGTATATGTAGGATATTATGCAAAAATTGGAAAGAATGTCAGATTTCCATACATGGACCTGGAGAGAAAGATTTGTTGGTAATTTTTTAAAGTTTCAGGGTGTTGGATTGAGCGCGGGCCTGTGAACCAGATAATCGCGGTTTGATTCCCAGTCAGGGCACATTCCTGGGTTGCAGGCCAGTTCCCTGCAGGCCAATTCCCAGCAGGGGACGCATGAAAGGCAACCATACATTGATGTTTCTCTCGCTCTCTCCTTCCCTTCCCCTCTAAAGATAAATAAATAAAAAAATAAAAAAATAAAGTTTCAGGGTGTTATGTATATTTAGTGGGATTCCATTTTGGATATTAAACAAAGAAGAGGCAAACACCACTCTGTGAACTATGTTTATATGAGAGAACAGTGCAGAAGGGCACACGCCAGGCTGTGTGTGTTAACATTGGCTTCTCACAAATTGGACTGCAGAGGGGAAAACATTATACTTTTTATTTTATGTCTCTTTACTGCTTCAACTTCTCACAACAAATAGGAATTACAAATTTACTTTGTAATTTTAAAAAGTCTAATAAAATCAACAATTAAGGGGAAATTAGCTTAGATTTAACTTTTATTTAGTATGTAGAACTTTATCTTATTTCTAAGAGTTGACATGAAGATACGACTTTTGTGGGTAGGGGTGGGGTTGTACTGTAAGTTCTGCTAACTGCGGAGTCCTTTAATTTATGGCTTATTTTACAGTAACATCATACTGATACTGCCAAGCTCTTTATGTCGGGAGAATTTTGTTGGAGTTGTAGCTTCAGAGCTACAATAAACTTTGGAGCTAATATAAGGAATAAAATACATTTCTATGTAAACTACATGAATAATTAATGAGTATCTTAAGACATTAAAATGCAGAGAGATTGTATTTCAAGAACCTAAATGTCGAAAGTCAGTTAAAAATATACCTAAGGTTCTGTTACTTTGGGTTTTGTTCTGGTGAATCTTTAATTCAACCATTCACATTAGAATCCATTAATAGTTCCTTTTCATGATGCAAGGTGTAAGTGTTTGTTTCCAATTACAAATTTTAAGTATAATCTTATTTTCTCCTCAGGAGACTATTTGGTAGCAATTGAAGAGAAAAACAAAGCTACATTTCTACGTGCTTATGTGAACTGGAGAAGTAAAAGGACTGAAAACGCTCGAGTGTGTATCCGCATGGTTGGACACAATGTGGAGCCACCCTTCCGAGAAACCCTCAGGGACCAGATGTCTATTGTTGAGATGCCGCTTTCTGAGGCCCCCTTGTGTGTTTCCTGTTGTCCTGTGCGAGGAGACCTTCTTGTTGGCTGCACAAATAAGTTAGTCTTATTTAGTTTGAAGTATCAGGTGATTGATGAAGAATTCTCAGTATTAGATTTTGAACGTTCTTTAATCATACACATACATAATATCACTCCTGTTGGAATTTCTTTTTGTGTTGGATATGTGGCTATCATGTCAGATTTAGAAGTCTTACTCCTGAAACTGGAGTCAAACCCTAAAAATGGAGAGAGTGTTCACTACCATCCGCATAATACCAACAGTTCGGTGAAACAGGCAGAAGGTAAATGATGACTTTGCTTTCTTGTTTTAGGCATAGAGAAAACGCTTCCTTCTGACAATCCCTGAAGCTCTTTAGTATGTGTATTGCCAGGTTGCGTTATATGTAGATGTAATTATTCCAAAAACATGGGATTTGGGTTTGTGATCTGGCCGCTTATGTCTTATTCTGTGGTATACAAATGCATTTCAGTAATATTTGCCAATAGAAATAATGGAACAACTGCTCAGTGAGGAAGTTGTAGCCCCAGTCTTCATATTTACTTGTTGAATGACTTTGGGTTCATGATACCATCTTTGAATTTCAGTTTCTCAAGTAAAAAATGGGGATGATAATCCTCCTGTGCATGATCAGTTGTTATAGGAATAAATGAGCAAGTGTTAAGACTTCAAAACCATAGTGCCTTGCTAATACATGACATGTGTTTTTGTGTATAAATAAGTATAATTACTCTACATCTATTTAATTGGTGGGGGATGTTGTGAAATCTAATTTTCATTCAAGTCGTATTTGGAGTTAACCTCTTTTTTTAACTATTATTTTTTAAGGCATCAGTAATGAAACTTTGCAGCTTGAGTCAGATGATTTTGTTATCTGCCAAAAGCCCATGGAACTTCTTGGTGAAAAAAGTGAACAGTCTGGAGTATTTGTTACACTGGAGTCGACAGGATTAGATGATGAAAAATACTTCCATGTTCAATATCTGCTGTATAGGTATTAGAAAGCTTTTCATTCAGCAGCATTTAATATATATTTATCTGCCTCAAGTACATGGAAATTAGATCTCTCTCTCTCTCTGTCTTTTTAAATGTACAGACGTTTTGCTCCTGACATTTCGTCCTATGCCTTGTCTGATGACATTAAGTTGCATTCACTTCAGCTGCTACCTATTTATCAAACAGGTAAGTACAACCATGATACAGTGCAGGGAGGTGAAAAGGCTCCAGCTGGGAGGCTGGACTGCCATGGGTAGTAGGTTAGGTTCTTCTCCTGAGTCCCCCTGTAGCCTTAAACAAGTTCCTTAGCAAATGCCTGTGAGCAATAGAAAGGGAAGTTGTATCTGCTAGGAGAAGTCATGAAGAGGACGTGACAGACAAAAGCCATTTCTCTTTTTGAAGAAGATCACTTGACCTGAAAAGGGAAGTCAGAGCCCTGCTATGGCTGAGGTTTATGTGGGTTCTAGCTGGGTATTTGGCAAACTTCTTATGATGGCCTTGTGAGCAAGGTGGGAAATGGTAGACTGGCAAGAAATTTATTTAGAGCAGTGTGTTTCAGCCTTGCTGCATATTGGATTTACTTGGGTGCTTTTAAAAATAGTGATGCCCAGGCTTTACATGCTAGAGATTCTGACTTGATTGGTCGGTTATGGAGCCCAGATATCAGTATTTGAAAAGCCCCCCAGGAATCTGATGGGCAGCCCAAATTAAAAATCAGCATTGGGTACTGTACTTAGTCCTGGCCTGTTTAACATTTTTCAGTGTTGCCTAGAGAAAGATACAAATATTTTGATGAAATGCATTTATAACCTTCATTTACTTATTTGCTTGTTTCAGTAAACACTTATTGAACACTTACTCTGTTGGGTATGGTGATGAATACTACTAGGGAACCAAAAGCAAAAGTGGGCCAACTACTTGTACTTGCGAACTTACAGTCTCACGGAGAAGATAGATTATTTATTAATTGAATAATCACAAAAAGGAGGATATAGTTGCACACTAAGCCTGTAACAAAAGATCCTGACCTGGTGGCCGGGTAAGGCTCCTTGAGAAAGAGGATCTGAAGAGTGAAATGGCACTGGTTTTGGGTTGGGTTTGGGGCAGAAGCAGCAAAGGCTTGTGGTGGAGGGTGAATCTTGTTTGAGAAACTGAGAGAAGAAAGATCAGGAGGGCTGAACAAGGGAGAGGGGGTTGTGAGAAAATGTTGGGGACCAGACAGGGTCCATAGTCATGTTAGACAGTCAGCTCTTTATCCAGTAGCTTCCTATAGCACTTGGGATAAAATCCCAAATTATTTCCATGGCCTACATGACCCTAATTCTGAGCTTATCTTGTTCCACTCACCCTGCTTGGTGTTCTTGATCCATATGGCCTTTCTCCCTTCCTTAGATATACCAAGTGCACTCTTTAAAATTTTTTTTTATTGATTGACTTTAGGGAGAGAGAGGAAGGGAGAGAGAGAAAGAAACATAGATTTGTTTTTTTTCTCTTAATTAATGCATTCACTGGTTGATTCTTATATGTGCCCTGACTGGGGATCGAACCCATAACCTTGGCATATGGTTGTGGTCTCAGTCTACCTGATTGAGCTCCCTGGCTGGGGCCAAGTACATTCTTGTATGTACTGAGACCTGCTAGACCTGGAAGACCTGTTACTTACTCTTCAAGTGCTGAGAATGTGTTTTCCTCAGATCTTTGTGTGACTTGAGTCATTCAACTCACAGTTTAGATATTACTGCACCACAGAGGACTTCTGTGACATCTCAATTTAAAATATTCCCTCTCCGCACACTACACAGTTTGTTTATTTTCCTTTCCAGTCCCCATTATTAGAATGAATGCAGTGACCTTGTTTTGTGCTCTGTTGTAGCTCCAGAACCAAGAAGAGTGGCACATAGTAGGTATCCAGTAAATGTTTACTTACTAGGCAAATGGAGTGGTAGTGCATGTTGGAGCTGGGCCCTAAGGGATGTGTAGAGCTTTCAGATGATGGAGATTTTATGAGATTATTACCTAAGAGGAACCAACATGTGCAAGGTATTAAAGCATCGTATGTGTGGAGATTAGCGAGCACTTCTGACTGCCTAGAGCACAGATATGTGTAGGAAAGAAGAGGGAGAGAAAACTGTACAGGTTGCTCTGGGCCAATTATGGAGGATGGAGAATTGGACTCTCTTCTGTTATATAATGGGTGTCCTTGAAGAGTATCAGTCAGAGCTATACTTTTTTTTAAAAAACTTCTGATTATTAAAAATTTTAAGACTATACTTTCAGGAATCATTTCTATAGTTTGTTACTAGAGAAGTTTCTCTGAACGTGTAGAGCACCCGAAACCACGAGGAGGAGGCGCAGTGTTCTCTCCTGAGTGTGAAGATGGTGTTTGGTGTTGCTTTTGCAACTGCCAA
Organism: Artibeus jamaicensis; assembly: GCF_021234435.1. Lineage (NCBI taxonomy): Eukaryota > Metazoa > Chordata > Mammalia > Chiroptera > Phyllostomidae > Artibeus > Artibeus jamaicensis. The sequence continues at coordinate 13,583,783 of NW_026521844.1, read as the reverse complement.
TAGCCATTGATGATTGTTCTTCTCTTCCTTTGGAAGAGTAAGAGGGAGAGAACGCAGTCTGAGTGGGAAAAAAAATTTCAAGCACAGAGGTGGAGAGAAAATAGTACCATGAACCACATCCTATGTCCCAGTCACACAGCTTTAAGTGTTGCCTCTTGACGGCACTTGGCCCCATGCCAGATTATTATGATGCAGACTCCAGAGTTTATGCTATGGATTGCTTTATTTAAACAAACTCAAAATGCCATTTCATGTTTTTTTTTTTTAATTCATTGATATCATCATATGTCTAGTCAGTGTTCAGATTTCCCTGATTGTCTAAAAATTTTTTCTGCCCTGACTGGTGTAGTTCAGTTGGCTGGGCGTCATCCTGCAAAGCCAAAGGTTGTGGGTTCATTTCCTGGTCAGGGCACATGTTTGGGTTGTCAGTTGGGTCCCTGGCTGGGGCACATGGAGCAGGCAGCTGTTTCTTTCTCACGTAGATGTTTCTCTCCCTGTCTTTCCCCCTCCCTCCCTCCTCTCTCTAAAAATAAATAAAACCTTAAAAAATAATTTTTTTCTTTAATTCATTTGTTTGGATCAGATTCCAAGTAAGGTTCATACATTGCAATTGTTTGCTGTGTCTTTAAAGTCTCTTTTAATACACAGGCTCTCCCTCCCTCTCTTTGCTTTGCAATTTGTTTAGCAAGAAACCGAATTAACAGCTGTCGACTTTCCCACAGCCTGAATTTTGGTAATTTACTCCCCATAGTGTCATTTAACCTATTCCTGTATCCTCCGTTTTTCCGTGATTTGGCAGTTCTGTATACAGCTACACTTTTCAGTATGGCAGCCATTAGTCACATGCTGCTTTTGAGCACTTGAAATGTGACTAGTCTAGATTGAAATAGACTTTAAGTATAAAATTCACACTTATCTTGAAGACTTAGTGCCACTATATATATATATATATACATACATATATACATATATATGTATATATGTATGTATATATATACACACACACACATGAAAATATCTCATTGATTTTTTTGTTGATTGCTTGTTGAATTGGTAATATTTTGGTTATGTTGGTTAATACAGTGTTTCAAATTTTTGCCTGTTTTTACTTTTGTAAATGCGATTACTAGAAAACTTTAAATTACATATGTGACTGACATTACATTTCTGTTGATGGTGCTAGTCTAGACTTAGTCTCGATCAGGTTATTATTATTATTATTATTAGGTAACACAAGTAGTAGTTAAGTTCTGTTGGCAGGTACATATCTGGTTGACTTTTTTAAATACTGTTAATAGCCATTAATGATTATTACCTAAATCTTTTTATTTATTAGGGGTTACAACATGGTGATATTCTAATTATATCACTCTCTTTTAATTTCTTGATGGTGTTCTTCTTTAAAGAGCAAATTCCTCTAGACAAGGCTTTGATTATCTACTGATAGACTTTTTTGCCTAGAAAAGTCAAGATACTGCTTCCCTTTATTTACTAGTTTTATGGGGTTTTTTTCTTTTTCATATAGGTTCTCACTCTTCTGAGAGAATAAATTTGCCTCAGGAAAAAGAATTGTTGAGTCTCTTTTGTTTTTTCTCATTACCTCATGTGGGCTATCTCTACCTGGTGGTCAAATCAGTTGAATTAATGTCAGTTTACCAATATCCTGAGAAGTCTCAGCAGGCGGTGCTCACACCACAATTTTTGCATGTCATCACGAGGTATGTTATAGTGTCACTTGCTGGCCTTTGAGTCACTTATTTTTCTGTAAATTCTCAAGCTGCTTTCCAAATCTTTAAGTCAGAATTGTGTGAACCAGTATGTAGCAGTATAAATTAATGTATACACCTGTCTTTTGATGGCCCACTCCTCTCTTTTTAATGTCAATGATTTAGATTCTGGTTTGCCTTTGTTTTGTTTTCTTAGACCGGATGGGGAATCTTTGTAAGAAAGATTGCGGTTCTTTACGAGGGAAGATTTTTGTAGGGAATTCTAGTGAAGAGTCAGTGGGGCCAGTCAGGGCATCTCTAAATTTCTTTCCCTAATTTTTTTTTACTGCTATTATATCCTTCTTTTTGAGTTAATTATTTTATAATGGTTTAAAACTGTAAAGGGGCCACAAAGACCATCTGATTTTACCTTCTGATTGGTACAGATGGGGAAGTAATCCAGAGGTTGATATTGGTCAAGGTCATGTTGCTAATTGGTGGCAGATGTCTTATGAGTTGCCTTACCTGGTATGCTGGCATGTACAATGGGGTCCTGAGCAGGACTTTGACCTCATTTTCTTTTATCTCAGCAGTAAGTGATGCTTTTGGTTCTATGTCCTGTTTTTTTGAGCTTAGATTATGTGTTAAGCACTTGCATGGGGTCCTCTGGCCAAGCAACTGTGAATAAGGCACACCATCGGCTGCTAAAGCAACAACATAAGAGGGGGCCAGAGATGCATAGGCAGAGCACAGACACTAGGAGATTTGTGGACAATGTCTTAAGACTTCATGAAGTGGTGTAGGCATTGGGAGGAGAGAAATTATTTCTGACCAAAAGTAAAGTTTTTCATGTTCAAAATGATTCCTGAAAGATAGTTAGAATTTGACAGTTGGAGATTGGAAAAGGAAGGGCATTATGGAGGAAAGACTGTAAACAAAGGCTATGTCATATAGTTCTGCAGGAGCAACCAATAATTTATTATGTTAATTAAATTATTTTTTAAAGGGACAGTGATTTTTTTAAAAACTGTGATATTATCAGAATCTCCAGCAAGTGCTAGAGTATGTTTCAAACAGTATAGGACCCACCTGTGGATTTGATGCCCACCCCTAGGGTAGGTGCTCCCCACTCCCCGCCCTCTCCCTGGTGTAAGGAGAAATGCTATTGTGTGTTTCTTAAGTGAACATCGTGGAGGTAGTTATTCTCACTTTCCTAAGTATTGTGTAATAATGTTTCTTGGGTATGAAGAAACCGATATCTAGCTCAGGTGTTTTTGTTTTTGTTTTTTGTTTTTCCCCCTTAAAAAAAATATTTTATTGATTATGCCATTACAGTTGTCCCATTTCCCTCCCTTTATTCCCCTCCACCCTGCACACCCTCTCCCACCCACATTCCCCCCCTTTAGTTCATGTCCATGTGTCATAACTTCTTTAGCTTCTATATTTCCCACACTACTTTTGCCCCTCCCCCATCTATTTTCTACCTACCATCTATGGTACTTACTCTCTGTATCTTTTCTCTCTCTCCTCCTCCCAATCCCCTGTTGCTAACCCTCCAGGTGATCTCCATTTCTGTGGTTCCGTTCCTGTCCTAGATGTTTGCTTAGATTATTTTTGTTTTTGTTTTTGTTTTAGGTGTGGTTGTTAATAATTGTGAATTTGCTGTCCTCGCTCAAGTTTTGACCAAAGAAAGTGATATGATAGGGATACTTGTGGTCAAGATAGAGGTGCTTGTCTACCTAGACATGCTTCACCTTCTTGCACAACCATAAGAAGGATCACAACTAATTTCAAAACAAAAAATACCCAGAACTGCCAGAAAATTGAGCCGTATGGTCCAACAACCAAGTAATTAAAGAAGCTACGTTCATCCAGATGGGAATGAGGGGCAGAGATGGGGAGTGGGGGCAGAGAGAACACTGTGGGGGTGGTGGGTGGAGGCGAGGCAGTGGTGGTGGCCATTGGAACAGATGGTCCTACATTCACGTGTGGTGGATAAAAATCAGGGGGATACCTGGTGAGTGAGTGATCCCAGCCCCATGTGGGACCATGCAGCCCAGGGCTCCAGTGCCAAGAAAAACAAAGCCTCATTACTTCTGTCTGTAAGAACCAATGGGGGTCGGGATAAGGGAAGAAACTGCTGGTTTGTCAGGAGAGGCCAGAATGTAAGGCACACCCACCTACTTTGGGAACCACAATCGGCAGCAGCTGGAGGGGTCCCAGTCACATGGAAAATGGGTGAAGTGACTGGAAATGGAGTGAGTGCCAGGAAAGCCCCCAGAAGTCAGCCAGCAGTGCAATTGTCTCCTCTTCAACCCTCCCCCATACATGGAGCGACAAAACAGTGAAGCAGCCTCCCTACTCTGGTGAATACCCAAGGCTTCACCTCATACAGCTTAATAGGTGCACTAAGACAGGGAGTCAGAGTGGCTCTGTTTAGTACACAGACACGGGAAGGCTGCCAAATTGAGGAGACAAGAAATAGGGCCCAAATGAAGGAGCAGAACAGAACCTCAGGAAAAGAACTAAGTGATGTGGAGATAGCCAACCTATCAGACATAGGGTTCAAAACACTGGTGATCAGAATTCTCAGAGACCTCACTGAATGTAGCAAAAGTATAAGGGAAGAAATGAAGGCTACACGAAGTGAAATAAAGAAAAACCCATAGGAAACCAACAGTGAAAGGAAGGAAGCCGGGATTCAAATCAACAATTTCGAACATAAGGAAAAAATAAACATTTAACTAGAACAAAATGAAGAAACAAGAATTTTTTAAAAAATGAGAGTTTAAGAAGACTCTGGGACATCTCCAAAAGGGCCAACATGTGAATCATAGGAATGCCAGAAGGAGAAGAAGGGCAAGAAATTGAAAACTTATTTCGAAAACTTATTTCAAAAACTAATGAAAGAAAACTTCCTTAATTTGGTGAAAGAAAAAGACATACAAGTCCAGGGAGTACAGAGTCCCAAACATTTGGACCCAGGAGGACCACACCAAGACACATCATAATTAAAATGCCAAAGGTTAAAGATAAAGAGAATCTTAAAAACAGAAAGAAAAAGGCAGAGAGTTACCAACAAGAGTTCCCTTAATATTGAGCTGATTTCTTAAAAGAAACTGCAGGCACGAAGGTACTGGCAAGAAGTATTCAAAGTGGTGAAAAGTTAGAGAGGACCTATAACCAAGATCGCTCTCTCCAGCACAGCTATCATTTAGAATGGAAGGGCAGATAATGTGCTTTCCAGACAAGGTAAAGTGAGAGGAGTTCGTCATCCTTTCCAACCCTTATTATATGAAATTTTAAAGGGTCTTATTTAAGAAAGAAGATCAAAACTATGAACATGAAAGTGAAAACAAACTGACAAGTGTCAACAACTGAATTTAAAAAACTAAAACAAAGCAAACAGAACAGTAACAGAAGCATAGATATGGAGGTCATTTGGAGGGTTATCAGCTGGGAGGGGGGAAGGGGGAGAATGGGGGAAAGGGCATAGGGATTAAGAAGCAAAATTGGTGGGTACAAAATAGGAAGATATAAAGAATAGTATAGGACACGGAGAAGCCAAAGAACTTTTATGTACAACCCATGGACATGAACTAAGGGGAGGGATAACTGGAAGGAAGGGAGAAGAAGCATGAAAAAACCCAATGAATTTTGAGCCTGCATTTATGAAAGAATGGAAGCTGGTGTGGGGCAAAGGAGAAATTTGTTTTAACACATTTGTGTTTGAGGTTCTAAGGGAATATTAAGAAGAAATACTAATGAGGCTTTTGGACACATAGAACTAAAAATTAGAGAAGAGAGGAAAACTTAGATGTTTTATTATGATCAAAAAAGAGCTGATTGTTAAAGTAGTGAGCATGACTCCAAGAGTGTAGCAAAGTACTTGAACTAAACCTCTGGTGAAGGTCATATTTAGGAAGCCAGAGGAGGAAGAAAAGGATCTTCAAGGATGTAGAAAATCCTAGGGAACTATAGCATCTCAGATACTGAGGAAAAAATAGAGAAAAAAGGAAATAAAATATTAATTTCTGTCTCTAAATATTGGCGTCAAAGACTATCCATCTTTTTTCCATGTTATTTCATAGATGTACAGGACACTGAGAATTTAGTGAGTGGACCCTCTAAACTTATGCCTCCCGTTCTGTTAAATATAAGTCATGTGTGAGGTCACGTCCTAGAGCTCTGTGGAAATGGACAGAGGTGGCAGTGGGCTGAGGCTGAAGGGGAAGCCCCAGCCAACAGATGAAGAGAGACAGCCCTGACTGATGCCTCTCAGCTACATTGTGCAGAGTCTCCCAACCGGGCAGATGCCAGAATACCTTTCTTGTTAAAGAGTATTTCTTCTATTTGTTTTAGTCTTCTGCTTTTTTTTTTAAGATTTTATTTATTTATCTTTAGAGGAGAAGAGAAGGACAAAGGGAGAGAAACATCAATGTGTGGTTGCCTCTCGTGGGTCCACTGCTGGGAACTGGCCTGCAGCCCAGGCATTGTGCCCTGACTGGAAATCGAACGGCGATCCTCTGGTTCGCAGGCCCGCGCTCAATCCACTGAGCTACACCAGCCAGGGCTGCTTTTTAACAGTTCATTTTTACTTCTCCCACTATTTGTTTATAAAAACTGTTCCTGTGAATTCACTACAAAGTGACTTTTGTTGCAGTTTTTAAGTCAGCTGTTTTTAATGTCAGTATTGCAGTGCTGACTTACCCATCAGTCAGCAGGCATTTATTGTGCACTTACTATTGGGTCCCTAGGTTGTTCTACTGCACCCATGGAAGCCACCCGAGGTTGTGGAAAGAGATACAGGAGTGTGAGGAGTGAGGAGACCTGGGACCTAATTTGGCTCTGTTGTTCAGAGAGGCCTTGGCCCATCATGAACCTTCCATGCCCTAATCTAAAACAAGCTGTGAGAGTAGCTAACTCTGAAGATTCCATCAGACAGTCTCTGATTTTCTGTTCTGTTGGATTTGCATTTTAGATACGGTGGCCAGTATAATCCAAGCTCAATTTCATCCTGGGATGACTGGGGTAGAGATAATAGTCAGGAATTTGGGTTCCAATCTTGGCTTTGGTAGTGAACTCTCTTTACCTTGGACTGACTCTGGGGGTATCACCTATCTATCAAACGAGGGTACTGACCCAGATCCTTGGTGTTGGAGTGTAGAGCTACACATAGACTTTTGTAGAACCACACATGTCTAGATTCAGCCGCTAGATATTATGATTCAATAGGGGTAAGTTGGGGACCAGTTATGTTTTAAAAAACACTCTGTAGGGGTCCTGAGATACTCCTTGATAAGAAGCTGTCTGCCTTGTCAGCACTTGACGAATACTTGAGCTTCTCCCACCTTTGCCGTTGTCCTGTTTGCCTGTGAAATCCTTCCAGCTATGAACATGTTGGTTTTTGGCCTTGGCTTTGCTCAGTGGCCTCTCTCCTCTTCTTTAGTAACAACCTGCAGTGTTTCACCGTGCGGTGCAGTGCGGCGGCGGCTCGTGAGGAGGACCCGTATGTGGATTCCACCCTGAAGGTTAGAACTGGCTTATGACGACAGCGAAACCTTTAGATCAAAAAGGAACATGTGACTGCTTGCAAACTTGCTCTTGGGTCTAAGTGAGGTGAACAGTAAAGGTCATAAGATCTTTTTTTATTGAATTAGAACTTTTGAATGTAAAATAGTAAACATTTTCTGATTTCATGGTTTGAATGTAAAATAGTAAACATTTTCTGAAATGATTTTCTGTCATTTTAGATGATGACATTTAAGATTACTTTGGAAACATTTCACTCAGAATTTAGGTATAAGGCATAGTTTTAAAAGTTTGGTAAAAAATATGTATAATGTAACTTCAGAGAGTACTTCACAACTACAGCATACTATGATTTTATTAATGGTATGTTGGTGGCAATTAATATATAGCTATTAAAAAAGTTCAGAAATTAATATATTCAAGAACACAAAATTGAAAAATGAACACAAAATTGAATAAAGTACAATAAAATAATTTCTTTATATTGTTATTAGATATGCCTATAATTCTGTTATTTTACAAGCCTTCAACAACCTTTTGTATTTCTGTAGATGAAATCTAAGAGTTAATGGATATGTTAGATAAATAACCTCATTTTTCGTATGCTTAGTCTCTGAAAAGCTATTGACCACAAAATAAACATAGACAATTCATGATGAGATTCTATATTTTTCTGACCTTGAATTTTTATTCTCAAAATATACTGATTATTTTTATTATAGTCATCATACAGTATTTCACCTCTGACATATAAGCCACTTGAATGGTTGTTTGTTGTGAAAATACAAACTACAGGAAACCCCAGTATTGGGGCCAGTATTTCAAAAGTTAGTTTATGCCTATCATAAAAAAAGGCATCTGGAACACCTTTTCTTGGAAAAATAAGTGTTCGATAATAATGGTTATGTTGATAAGCCAGCACTATGATGTGATTACTGTGTCTCAGGTACTCAGTCATTATCACCGCTGCCCAGATTATGTGCCCGTGGTTTATGTGATCGGAGTTCCTAGTAACTCCGTTTTTGTTATGGCCTGGTTAGAGCTTGCTTGTTACTCACCAGACTTACTGCCTGGAAGTAAGAATCACAGCTTTCTCTTGTCTTTCTGTCTGTGATGAAGGTGCACACGTAGTCTTTTCAAGAGATTATTTTAAAAATAAAGGTTATTTCCTGAGCAGAAATTGGAAGCTGACAGATTCTTTGTCCCTTTCTTCTCCCCACAACATGCCTTAAAAGAAAGAGCTCAGAAGGAAGTAGGCTTACATAGTGATGGTAGGGTGAGTGGTAGATTGAGGTAGGATCGATCTACATTTGAAAATAAATGACAATTTCAGGTTTTCTCAGAGTCTCATAAAACCAGAGTGAAGAAACCAGTAAGAGAGGAAGGGAGAAAAGGGGAGGGAGGAACTGGTGAGGGCTGCTGCCCTTGAGACCGTCCTCTGGGAACCGGCACAGAGGGAAGGGTGCTGATGATCGCACCTCGTGGCCGCCCCTCCTGCGACTCCACCAACCCAGATGCCACTGGACGGGCATGCAGTCGTTTAGCCCGCTTGCTGACTCGGGTTTTGGGAGCTGTGGTGTCTGAGAAGGATTTCACAGCCTCAGAGTTTAGCCCACAGCACACTTATCTTTTTCTGCCTTTCCCCTGAAATTCCAGATTCTCAGTACTAGCCAGGGCCACCTAACTCTTCTTGGGGATGAAAAAATAGATGGAGGTGTTCCCCCAAGTACCTGTGCAAAGGGACAAGGAAGATGACCTCTGAATCAAAACAGTGTTCTTGAAGAAGGCGTGGGCCTGGCAGCATCATTTTGTGAGCTCCCAGAAAGAGCTTCTGTTTCCCTTATCCATTCTAGTTGAGTTAATGCTCCCTCACAGGCACAGGAGCCTGGCTCCTGGTCCAGGGTTTTCTACAGTTTACCCAGCATACTCCACTCCGGGCAGTATTCACACCTAAGGACCCAGGAGTCAGGGGCAATTCGAATATGCAAGCATTTCTCTCCTACACACCCATCTACTAAGAAACCATTCTATGTACTCTGCGCAGTAGAATGTCCTTTTGTAGTATCTCATTTTGCCTAGAAAATCCATTTGGGCATATCCCCAAGCCCGCACACCGTTAGTGGGATTGCCCTGCGGAGGCACCTGGCCCTGGCCACAGCTGTGAGGGGTTTCCAGTGCACCCACTTTCTGAATTCATTCAGAAAGAGTAGCTCTTTGGCAGGCACGTAGGAAATAGATAATTACATAAGTTTAGATAGAGAAACCTCCTGCTGATAAAAATAGGCATTTGAGGGGTTTTTTTGAGGGTAGGAGTGGAGCAGGAGAAACTTAATCAAATAAACAAACGGATTTTTGAAGATTAAAGTTCTTATATCTTTATTTTTTGGTTTACTTTGTGATTTTTTTCCTTTACTAGGCTTGCCCACCTGTCAGTATGGATGTCTGTGTGTTAAGAATTCAGCTTTTCATAGGCTTGAAAACCATCTGTCACTTTAAAAACCACATTGTACTTTTGACCAAGGCAGACCCGGAGGCCATTCCAGAGAGGAGAGAGTCACCCAAGAGGCTTCTGTAAGCATCCCTCTCCCCAGATACTCCTGCCAAAGCTCTGGCCTGAATTACTATTGGTGTGTTTTGTGTGTATCTTTGTTTTTCTTAAATCAAAACTTTGAACAATCAGGTAGCTTTTCTGTAATGTTATTTTTCCAGGATAAGAAAATAATATTTTAGTGATTGCTATAATATCCTTTATAATTGACACTGCAACTTTTAGAAGAAAATGAATTACAAAATAGTTTCAATAAAAATCTAGTATTTTAGATAAGAAGTTAAGGGATATGCTTATCTGTGTAATTAATGGGAATGACAGGGTCTCTAATGCTAACTCAAACTTCAAGATTATTTTCTGCTGTTTCAATTTAAAAGAAATTAACAATGTGTTTCTTACCTTAAGTCACATTCATGATATATAGATACGTACTGATCTACCTTAAGATAGAATTGCAGTTTGATAACACTAAGCTCTGGCTGATGCTTTGGTCTTCTGTTTCCATGTTGTTTAGAACGCTTAATTGCAGACTAGTTGTGCTTCCGTCTGATATTTTCTTATTTTGTGGCAATGCATCCTTTTATCTCTGTCTCTGAGTCTCTCTCGGCTTTCTTATCTCTCTTTTTGTTGTTTTTTTCCCCATTTTATACCCCTTTTCTGCACTCAATCACCACACTTGTCGTTCATGTCCCTGAGTCCATTTTTCTGTTTGCTTCATCCCTCCACCCCCCACCCCCACCCAGAGCCGTCAGCCTTCTCTCTGTTTATGAGTCTCTCTCTATTTTGCTTATTAGTTCAGTTTGTTCATGAGATTCCACATGTGAATGAAATCATACGGTATTTGCTGGCTTATTTAACTTAGCATAGTGTTCTCCAAGTGCATCCATGCTGTTGAAAGAGTAAAATTTTCTTCTTTTTTAAGGCCAAGTGGTATTCCATTTGACATTTTCTATACTGTGAACTTAGGTAGGAAATACAATCTGACTTGAACATTTCTATATGGAAAACTTAACTAGGTAAGAAATCTGTTTTGGGGGAAGAAACATATAATGAATTTCAAGTAAGACATTGGTTTTTGTTCTTAACATAAGTTTTGCTTTTTTGAATTGCCTGTGCTCATTGCACCAAAAGGAATGAACAGGTTGACTCGGTTAAGTGATCACTTAGAGTTCAGAGTGGTCTGACTGGTTTAAAGGCTTCTCGGGAGAGGAAAAACAGCTTGGAATCATGCACATTTGATATTTGTAATGTATTATATATTTTAAATGATTCTTAAAAGTTCTAATTTATTTGAAAATTCATTTGATCTAAGGTCTGTGGTTTAACAGTTTGTAGATCACAGAAAATGCATCGCATAGTGAAAGCAAGAGACAGGATAGTGCTTTAAGCAAACTAGCAGTTCCATGTGTTTTCTGCATTTTCTCAGCAGCCGTGAGTGTTTGAGTGTTTCTCTGTCGGAGCTTCTGCTTAGATTTGTGCTGTAGGGCCTGCTGGGCTCGTGAAGGCCACACACAGAGATGTCCTGGGCACAGGGGCTGTCACAGCCGAGTCTCTCTCCCTTTGAGGGCTCTTGCCTGTTCTTTGAGCTTAGCGCCCATTTAAGAATACTTTTGGAATGAATTTTAAGTGATTGGTGTATCAGTTCATGAGTTGTAGAATATTAAATATTGTAGGCCTGTGTAGCATTGTAACAAATAATACTCTAAAAATAACTGCCCCTTTAATACTGAAGAAAATACTAAATGAAAATGATTTCACAGTTATATTACTTTAGGTATCAAATATTTACCATTTAAAATTGCCACTTCCTAATAACATGTTTTGTCTTACTGTTCTTGTCCTTTGTTTTGCTTTTAGTTCTAGAAAAGGTCCCAGTGTTAAGCTGAAAACACCTCCTGTAGCCGAGGCTGGGTGGAATTTGTATATTGTGAATACAGTCTCACCAGTGCAACTCTACAGAGAAATGGTACTCCTCTCAACTTCTAATTCTTATTTGTAGAAATACAGGGTGGAACTGGTGACGAAAAGTGGATTCCAGTTACCTTACGTTCGGAATGCCACACCCGCCAGCTCATGAGCTGCCTGCCAGTGGAGTGTGTGTCTTTCTCCACCTTGTTTTCCCGGCTCCTGACATTTGAGGAGCCAGTAGAAATTCCCTTCACTAAAATAAGATTCCCGTGTTCAGACCTTCTTCCCGTGAGGCTCGATTAACCAGTCTAAATATAAATAGCCTTTGACCTTTACCTTGAACCCTGGCAAAGACAATCTTGAAATGGAGTTGAAAGAAATCTTAGATCATTTACCATTGTCTCACTGTTCTTTGAAACATCAGCAGGTTTTCCCCGGGCACTGAAGCACCTGTAGCATTGTCCTGTGAGTAGGGTCCCAGAGTGGGCATTCTTCTTCCTTTTCTGAAAACGACAGCTGCCAACTCATTCCTGGCAAGTTTTTTAAACTCTATTTTGAAATACATAATTTGAAACTTACAGAAAAGTTGCAAGAATAAGAATGGTATACAAATAAACCCTGTATATTCCCCACGCAGATTTACCCTGCATCAACATTATATCCCGTTTGCTTCTCTCTCAGACTCTTGCACTTCCTACACACACATAAACACACACATTGTTTTCTGATCCTTTGAAAATAAACTGCATAGATCATAGTCTAAGGCTAAATACTTCAGTGTGTGTTTCCTAAGAATGAGGGCATTTGCTTAGTCAACCACAGGACAGTCATATGCTTCAGTAAATTTAACAGTGACACAATACTTCAGTCTGTGGTTTATATTTCATTTTTGTCAGCTGACCTTGTAATGGTCCAATAGCATTTCCCCCACTCCCGTACAGGGTCCACCCTAGCATCAGGTAGTGTATTTGGCATGTGTCTTTACCCTCCTTTAATCTGAAACATGATCATAGTCTTTCCTTGTTTTTTTTTATGACATAAGCATTTTTGAAAAATTTATTTCCCCTTTCAGCCTTTAACATTTTTTCATGATAGCTTTTATCTTCTTAGCCAGAATATTGCACATGTGATACAGTGGTGTGTAGCATGTTTCTCGGGGTATGACATTAGAAGGTGCGTGATATCTATCTGCCCCTCATTGTTGATGTTAATTTTGATTATCAGGTCAAGGTTTTACCTGATTTGTCCCTGACATTTCAATGTTGATAATTATATCAGCTTTGCTCTGTCTTTTTAGTTTTGCTTAATTGAAAATCATAGGCTTCATCTAGATGATTTGCCTACTGGTGTCTGAAAATGAAGATTGACTCAGATAGTTAGTGATAATTTTTATAAGCCCACTCAAGTTACAGAAATAGCTGTAGCAGAATCTAAATTCACCATTTGAAACTAAAAGGAGGGATACTCAGTCTGAATTTGAGAAAGATTTAAATCATAGAACTTTTTAAAAAAGTTAACTATTTCAGACATGTTCATTAGCTTTATTGTTAACAGTATTATTAGTATTATAGTATTATTTGGGTCTTCTCTAATGATGTGTGCTGTTTACTAACAAAGGAGTATTTACAGTTGCGTGTACAAAATTGGCTCATGGATTGGACGGGGGGAGGCGGGAACTCTAGCTCCTGTTAGAGTGATCAACAACCACTTTTTTATTTGTTAGGATTTAATGTGTCCAGATATTAACTTTACTAACAAAACAGGTGTTTTTAAGAACTGGGAAACCTTTAAGAGTCTTTGTGCTGCAACATCAGCTGTTTGCCTCTTTGTTTTAGGTAGACTACAGTAATACCTACAAGACTACAAAAACCCAGAGCTGCATCCACCTTCTTAGTGAGGCTCATCTGTTAGTGAGAGCTGCACTGATGGATGCTGGTCAGCTGGAACCTGGAGAAAAAGTGGAGCTTTTAGAAGCATTTAAAGAAAGCTGTGGGCACCTTGGAGACTGCTACAGCAGGTTGATGATGCTTCTTGGAAACTTGCTAGAGAAGCCACCTTTAGCTTTGGGTGAACTTGCTAGCTTTTCCATCTCTGGTAGTTACCTGATAAGTGGGGAGGTGTATGTATTAGGGGAGGTGGCTCATTTATTTAATTCACAAGCATTTGTTGAGCACATATTGTGTGCCAGGTATTGTGCTAAGTTTAGACATATAAAGATGAATGTGACCTGCCTCAAGTAGTTACAGTATATTAGATGAGCTGTGAGTGTCAAGTTCATGAGTCTCCCAACAACTTAATGAAGTTTGAAGTTTTTTTCAGGCTTGAGCTGGGGTGAGGGGTTATGACCAATGAAAATCCCTGAGATGGGTATATTACTAATTCATTCCCTATTAACTTTAAGGGAGAGATACCATTCGTACGGTCTTTTTTTTAGCCTTGGTAGTCAATGTTTTCAAGATGTCAAAAAAGGACACTTATGAATAGTGACTTTTATTTCTGAAAATGATATTTATAAATTGTTTTGTATATGATTGTTTCAAAGACTTACTTGACCCATGAAGATAATTATAAATTAATAAAATGGACTTTCCCTACCTATAAACACCATCATGCAAATAAAATTCATGGAATGGTTTTTTTCTGTTGTGACCAAACCAAAAGAACTACATTAATTAGGATGACTTTGCAGAATTAAACTTCGGAGATTGTTTCAACTGCTAATGACCTTAGAAAAAGTATTTTGAGATTTATATCATTTAGAAAGCATGGTCTGTTTTATGACCACATGTGGCTTATATATGACAAATTTGAGGTTTCTGGGCTTTCTTTTCTTCAGGCTTGACACGCAGCATTCCCACCTTGCCTTGCCCTACTACAAGATGTCTGGTTTGTCTATGGCCGACGTTTTGTCTCGAGTGGACTGGGCAGAAGAGGCCGGATCACAGAAATACGAGAGGGGATTAATCTTTTACATTAGTCATTCGCTTTATGAAAACCTGGATGAAGAATTAAGTGAAGTGAGTATAATTTTCTATTTAGTTACATATAATATTTTTAACTTTCCATTTTAGCAGTTTATTTTATGTAATAACATTTAGAAGTCAAGTTTCAAATACTTTGGTATAATTTCTTTTCATAAAAAGGTAACGAATGTGCCCCTTTTTTCATTAATAACTATAGAATTACAGCTTGGAAAGGAACTTGTAATTATCTTCTCATACTGTCTCATTATGAGAAATATGGTCCATTGTGCTTGAGTAACCTGCCCAGCATAACAGATGGTTGTCTTTCGCGTGCTACAGAGTGGGGGCCTAGCCTTCCTTCTCATCTGCAGCCCTGCCCACAACCATGCTCTCCAAGTGTCCAAAGCTTCACTTACAGGATCCTGGCCTAGTGACCTGAACATATTATTAAGGATTATTTTTAGCCCCTCGTGTGTTTTTAAAAGGAAATGAATATAGATATGCAAAGTTAAATATTATGATATCACACATTTTAAGATTTTTAGAGAAAGGAAATTTTATCATAAATTACCCCATTAACTATATTTTGTACTAAGCTGTAATTTTTTTATAATGGATTTTTGAGTATAATTCAGTATTTTTTCTGAACGCTTGTTAAAATTAGAGGTACTGGCCACAATTTGGTACATATATTTCCTGCTTTTTCTTCATTTTAACTCAGCAAAGAGATCACTTCAGGTCATTTGAGGTCTTCCACATTATCACCATCAACTCTGTCTTTTTAAATCAAAATATAATACTATAATTTTATTTTAATTGGAATGTTGTATTTTGGCTATGTCTTTTTTCTCCTGACTTTGTTGCTTTTGACTGGCTGAGACTGACTTTTGTTTCCTGTTCTTGCTCACCAAAGGAATTAGCAGTGAAAGTGGTTCAGATGTTTCATGTGGCTGAGCCCAAGCAGCTGCCCCACATTCTCTGTAGTCCTTCTATGAAGAATATTAATCCTCTGACTGCCATGAACTATCTAAGGAAGCTGGATACTTCTGGGTTTTCATCAATCTTAGTGACATTGACCAAGGCAGCGATGGCTCTGAAAATGGGAGATCTTGACATGTACAGAAATGAAATGAAGAGCCATTCAGAGGTACGGTACTCCACCTGGTATTAAAAGCAGTCTCAAATAGGACCTTGTAGTCCTGAGGTATTTCACCTTCTTCTGGCTTCTCTCTAGCTCATTACTTCTTAAATGTAAAGGAAATTAGACTTGATGCTTGAAAGGAAGTGACCCAAAGTGGAAGTGCTTGGGCTTTGAATCTGGCAAACGAAAAAGAATTGTAAGTGGTAGGAGTAGGTATCCAAAGACCTTTTACCTTAGTGTCAGGTACGTTCAGAGCATGGGGAATATGTAGGTTCTGCCTTGAGCTGACAATCTGCATGAGAGGATGGCATGCCCACCAAAAACAGAGTGAAGTGTATTCAGGTACAGCAAGTAGGATATTAACTGTGAGCCTTAGGAGTCCAGTGGTTGCAAAAATAGCCTGCATTTGGGATAATCACAAAGGACTATATGGAGGATTGGGCATTTGAATGGTGTAGCGAAAAAAGGTAGCTTGCCCTTAGAGATCACTTAGGGGCATGTGTCAAAGATGTTAGTCATTACAGGAAGAAATTAAGAGGTGACATTAATTGAGCACTTATTATGTACCAGGCCTATTCAAACCTCCTTGCTTATGTTCTCTTATTTGATTCTTGCAACAATGCTATAAGGTAAATGCTATTACTGTACCTACCCAACAGGTGAGGTTAAATAGCTTGTTCAAGATCACACTGCTGGTGATTAGTAGAGCCAAGATTTAAAGCAAGCAGTCAGGCTTCAGATCCTCTCCTTCACTGTTGTTTTATTGCCCAACTGTGGTCAGATACCCACAGTATGACTTTGGTTTCTAAAACAAGATGAGTAGGAGTGCTTTATCACTGTATGAATGACACATTTTGTTAGGATGAGAAGAATGAATCAACATTGAGGTATTGTTTGCTTTGAAGAATAGAATTCTAGAAAGATGAATTTTCTGTTCATAATTTTGAAAAAGCCCTAGGTATATTATTGTTAAATCAAGTGCACTTAAATATAAAGCTCTCTGCAAAAATTGGGCATATTTATGCTTAATTAAATATTAATAGCTTCTGTGAAGACAGTTAACAATGATAATCTTTTAAAGTAAAACTGGTCTTTATAGTTAAAGAAAAAATTGAGGTTAAAGTAAATTATTAGTAGTTTAGCCATGAATCTTGACTACACTAGCATGTATTTCCAAGACGAATACAATGTACATTTTGTTCCTAAATTTCTTTTTTTTTATGTTAAGATGAAGTTGGTATGTGGATTTATTCTTGAACCTCGGCTATTGATTCAACAGAAGAAGGGGCAGGTTTTCCCAACAGAGCTTGCAGTTCACTTGAAGGAGACTCAGCCTGGATTGCTTGTGGCTTCAATCCTGGGCTTACAGAAGAACAACAAAATTGGAATTGAAGAAGCAGATTCCTTCTTTAAGGTTTGTCACTTTGAAAATGTTACTTGTTCTAGATGTCCTGATAAAATTGGTAGGGGTCAGGGAGCAGAATAAGATGAGTGAGTTTTCATTTGTTTATTGAAAAAAATAAACTTAGACATAACCAATTTATAAAAGTATATAGAGTATAAAAGAATATATCTAAAAAATTTCATTCATGGAAGCTATAATCTGTTTCCTGTTAAAAATGTATAAATATGCTTTGCCATGGCACTAGCGTTAATGATAAATTATTAAATGCATGGCCTACATCATGGAGTGCTATTCAGACCTTCTGTAACTTGATCAATACCATATTTATCTGGGGTATGCGGTCTTGTTTCACTTTTTTCAAGGTGCTTTGTGGTAAGGATGGAGATACAATTCCGCAGCTCTTAGTGGACTTTTGGGAAGCACAGCTGGTAGCATGTCTCCCAGATGTGCTACTGCAGGAACTCTTCTTCAAACTCACATCACAGTACATCTGGAGATTATCAAAGAGGCAGCCCCCAGACACTGTGCCGTTGCGAACATCAAAGGATCTGGTAAGATAAAGGAATAATACATTACACATTGCAATAATGTACCTTCTTATTTTTAATGGCTTTGAATCAAAACTAATTTATGTTACCAGATATCTTTTTTAAGCAGGATTTTAAAATACACTTAAAACTTGTGCATGGGTGTAGTTGCCCCTGTTTTAAATAATTTTATATTCCCAGCGTACCCCTACCACTTCTCTATTACTTACTTGCGGTGGTAGCTCAGTAACTAAAACATGAAGGAAGGGGCTTTGCCAGAACATGTTTGTGCTCCCTCAGGAGATGGTCACGAAGTAGGACCTGCAGGAGGCTTATGGGAGAGGGACGCACACACACAGCTGCTCGGCAGCCTGCACAGCAGCCCTCACCACTCACCACTGCTTGTACCCTTCTCCTCTCTACCCTCCCAGGACCTTTGCCTTTCATTGATGCCACAGCTAACTGGAAAAGTCAACAACTTCTTAAATATATTTTATTGATTATGCTATTACAGTTGTCCCATTTTTTCCTCCCTTTTATTTCCCTCTGCCCTGCACCCCGACTCCTACCAGCTTCCCCTTCCCCACTTAGCTCATGTCCATGAGTCATATATGTAAGTTCTTTTGCTTCTCCACATTATATACTATTTTTAATCTTCCCCTGTCTATTTTGTACCTACCAGTTATGCTTCTTATTCCCTGTATCTTTTCCCCCATTCTCCCACCTTATTTCCTTGCTGATAACCCTCCATGTGATCTCCATTTCTGTGAATCTGTTCCTGTTGTAGTTGTTTGCTTAGTTTTTGTTTTTGTTTTAAGATTTTATTTATTTATCTTCAGAGAGGAAGGGAAGGAGAGAGGGAGAGAAACATCAGTGTATGATCGCCTCTTGTGTGTCCCCTGCTGGGAACTGGCCTGCAACCCAGGCATGTGCCCTGACTGGGAATCAAACTGCGATCCTCTGGTTCGCAGGCCTGTACTCAATCCACTGAGCTACACAAGCCAGGGCTGGATTTTTTTTAGGTTCAGTTGTTGATAGTTGTGAGTTTGTTGTCCTTTTACTGTTCATATTTTTGATCATCTTCTTTTTCTTAGATAAGTCCCTTTAACATTTCATATAATAAGGGCTCAGTGATGGTGGATTTGTTTAACTTGATCTTATCTGGGAAGCACTTTATCCGCCCTTCCATTCTAAATGATAGCTTTGCTGGATGGAGTAATCTTGGATGTTGGTCCTTGCCTTTTAAGACTTTGAATACTTCTTTCCAGCCCCTTCTTGCCTACAAGGTTTCTTTTGAGAAATCAGCTGATAATATTATGGGACCTCCTTTGTGGGTAACTTTCTCCTTTTCTCTTGCTATTTTGAGGATTCTCTTCTAATCTTTATTCTTGGGTAATATAATTATGATGTGCCTTAGCTTGTGCTTCTTTGGGTCCAACTTCTTTGGGACTCTTTGGGCTTCCAGGAAGTCCAGGAAGTCTTTCCTTTGCCAGATTCGGGAAGTTCTCCTTCATTTATTTTTTCAAATAAGTTTTCTATTTCTTGCTCTTTCTCTTCTCCTTCTGGCACCCCTATAATTCAGATGTTGGAATGTTTAAAGTTGTCCTGGAGGTTCCTAAGCCTCTCCTCATTTTTTTAAGTTTTTGTTTCTTCATTCTGTTCTGGTCAAATGTTTATTTCTTCCTTCTGCTCCAAATTGTTGGCTTGAGTCCTGGTTTCCTTCCATTCAGTGTTGTTTGTGTATTTTTCTTTATTTCACTTTGCAAATTCTTAACTTCTTTCTCTGTTTTGCAACTATACTCAACCATGTCTGCAAGCATCCTGATGACCAGTGTTTAGAACTCTGCATATGATAGATTGACTATCTCTACATCACTTAGTTCTATTTTGGAAACTTTGATCTGTTCTTTTATTTGAGCCATATTTTTTTTTGTCTCAGCACACCTGTTATGTTGCAAGGGGTGGAGCCTGGACCTGTATGTGTAGGAGGGGTCCGCCAACCAACAATTGCCCATTTGGCTGGCTTTCATTCACTTTCCCTGCTAATCACAAGTGAATTCGGCCCTTCTGGTGCTGATTCCCGGGTAGGTGGGTTTTTGTATGTTCTGGGACCCTGTTGGTCTCTCCAATGAACTCTCCTGTGAGGCGGGTAGTTTTTCCTGCCATTGCAACACCCATAGATTTTTACAGCCAAAGGTTTTGAGGCTTTATTTCCCCTGCACTGGAACCCTGGGTTGTATGGTCTCACTCTCTAGTTGTTCTTCCTGGTTTATCCGAATGCAAATGTGGGACCACCTGGTTCACCAGCTGCTGCCTTGCCATTTGTCTTTGCCCTAGCTGCCCATCTCCACCCCTCCTACCAGTCTGAATGAATGTTCCTTCTTTAACTCCTTGGTTATTGGATTTCTATAGAGTTAGCTTTTCTGGAAATTCTGGTTATTTTTGTTTTTAAATTTGTTGTTGTCCTTCTTTTTATTGTGTGAGGAGGCAAAGTGTATCTACTTAGGCCGCCATCTTGGCCAGAAGGACCAACTTCTTGAATAAAGAGCCTTTATGGGAATTATCTTGAGAACTGATGGAAGAGGTTTTGTCTCCCAAGGAAAGTAGTAGAAATAGAAAATTATTTCCAGTGTTACTGTGAAATTTTTTTTAGTATAATTAGCTTGAAAGCACTATTGCTTTTTTGCTAGAAAGTGCCTCCTTGGAATATTTTAAAATTTAAAATATTAGGAAATATTTAGTGCATATTTGTTCAGTGAGAAGTATAAAGGCTAAAACTTTTTCCAGGGGAATAGATTCTAAAAGACTCCCTATTCTTTTTTTAAGAAAAATTTATTTATTTATTTTTAGAGGAGAGGGGAAGGGAGGGAGAAAGAGAAGCAGAGAAACATCAATGTATGGTTGCCTGTCATGCACCCCCTGTTGGGGACATGGCCCTCAACCCAGGCGTGTGCCCTGACGGGAAATTGCACTGGCAACCCTTTGTTTTGCAAGCCAGCACTCAATCCATTAAGCCACATAAGCCAGGGCAAGACTTCCCTGTCTGTTCCCAGGAAAGTGTATACTTAATTCTGTGACATGACTAAGGTTTAGTGATTACTTATTCTTTTTAGAATCAATGAAGAACACCTTGTTTTGTTGTATTTTGTTTATGTTAATTTCTTTTATATTTTAGATAAACGCCTGTAGTCATTATGGCTTAATCTATCCATGGGTTAATGTCTTAATATCATCTGATTCTGTAGCTGACTCACATTATACAGAAGATCTCTCCAAATTACAGGTAAATAAAAATGCCTCTTTATTACAATTTAATGTAGGATATACATTTGTAAGACCTTAGGTGTTCTATTAATCTAGAGTGTGTAATTTTGAGGGACAAAATCCACTGTTAGGCAGGCTCAGGCGCTCTGGGGGGAATTCCTGCCTCTGCCTGAAATGCTCACAGGAAGGCTGGTTTCAGTACCTTAATGAGTGAGCGTCCAAGTCACAGGCCTGTGTTGCCTCTTTTTCAGCATGTGCTTGAAAACACTTTGTGAAATGCAAATGTGGCAAATGTTTAGTACAGTTTTATTAATATGATTCATGTTTTCTTTAGTCTTCACTCATACATTTTAGGTCTCTAGCCCAGTGGGGCCACTATTATCTGTTTTATAGGAAATAAGTCAAAATAGCCAATTTATCTGGCTCCTGAAAAGAAATTTTTAATTTTAAAAAAAGATTTTATTTATTTATTTTTAGACAGAGGGGAAGGGAGGGAGAAAGAGAGAAAAAAATCAATGCGTGGTTGCCTCTTGTGCACCCCCTATGGGGGACCTGGCCCGAATCCCAGGCTTGCGCCCTGACTGGGAATTGAACTGGCGACCCTTTGATTCAAAGACCAGTATTCAATGCACTAAGCCATACTGCTAGGGCAGGATTTTTTTTCGAAGTAAGAAATATGATCAGTGAATGTAGGTTATCCTGCAAGAATTCTGACTGTGACTGTTTTGACTGCAAATGAGAAGTAAAGCCTACATTTCACTTGGTGGATCAGGCTGGGCTAGATGTGGGTGTAATTTTGCTTAATGTAGTTCAGTGGTCCAGGACCCATAGAATCCCCAAATCTGTTAGCTTGGTCTGCCCAATGTATCTACAATGTATAAAAATTTACACTTTTAGTTAAGAATCTGAGTTTCAAGTTTCTCTTGAAAAGTTCAGCAGAATTGGTAACCATGGGCCCTCATTGCCTGAGACCTGCAGGTTGGAGCCAACTAGTGGCCCCCCTCGGGCAGTGCTCATGCTGTCTTCCCTGCCACAGTTCTCATCTCAGTGCCTTCTTGGTCCATGTACTGCATGTGTGGTGTCCATTTTCCTTACACCCAGCTACTTTTTGGCCTCTTCCGGTTTTTGAGTTTGCAACCCCTGATTTACACTAGGAACAGGTGTCAGTGTTATTACTGCTTACGAAAACCAAAATTGGGGGTCCAGGTTGGGAGGGAAGCTCAACAGACGATATTGCGTAGACAGCCTCTGGATAGCCTGTGTTGTCTTCAGAAGTGGAGTTACTCACAGTCTTAAAAAAATCAACAAAGATGATTCGTGTTGGTTCTTATCTTTGGTACCCTTATAATATAGAGGCTGCTGAGCCCCCAGTTTGTTCCTTTCACAGATATTCCTTGAACATGAACTGTAAATATGTACAGCATTGGACAAGACAGGCAGGGCCTTACTTTCCTGGAACATATGTGCTAATGAATATGTAAAATCATTATTGTAACAAGTGCTATTAAACTTTACCTGATAAGCTACCAAGCATATTTGTAATCACTTCTTGAAAACGTATAATTCAGTGGTCTTTTAAAGTCCATTTTAAAGTATTTAAAAAAGGTAGGTTCTTTCTGGGAGTCTTTGCTGTTCAAGGATGGAAAGGTAGTTGGCTTGAACTTCCAGATTATCTGTGAGTCCTAGTCATTTAAAACAAAACAATACCCAAAAAACAAAAAGATTTCAGTTTCATGTGGCTCTCCCCTAGAGGAATGGGGAGGTTCAGAACCCTCACCACCACACAGACTTGGTGTGTCTCATGTCCTCAGTCAGTATAATATTATACTTATTTGTGCAAAAATAAAATAAAATAAAAACATTATAGAAATCATCTACATGTCAAAGAGCTGTTATTTGAAATGATACAGTAACTAGTAAATACTCTACCCTTTGCCTAAATTGTCATGGACTCCTCACCCAACTCCTTGCCAACCATCTTACCTAAGAGTGGCAGTTCATTGTATAGGGGAAGAAGCAAAGAAGTCTGGGTTCCAGCCCTGCAGTTGGTTGAGGGTGAGGGATCTAGATCAGAGAAGGGGGTGAACAGTGTGTGTGCTTGTGGGTAGAGAGGCATCCATTCTCAATATTTAAAAAGAAAAAGGGAGCAGTCTGATGGATCTTCTTTTTTGACCCAGCTGTTTCACTTCTGGGAATATCTCCTAAGAATCCTCACACACCAATACAAAAAAATATGCACCCCTATGTTAATATAAGCATTATTTACAATCATTGAGATCTGGAAACAGCCTAAGTGCCTAACAGTAAATGAGTGGATGAAAAAAGTGTGGTACATTTACACCATGGAATACTACTCAGCAGTGAAAAAGAAGGAACTCTTACCTTTTGCCACAGCATGGATGGACCTGGAGGCTATTAGGCTAAATGAGATTAGCCAGTCAGTGAAAGACAAATACCATATGATCTCACTTGTACATGGAATCTAATGACCAAAATAAACTAACAAACAGAATAGAAACAGAAGCATAGATACATTGGACAGATGACAGCTGTCAGAAGGGAAAGGGGGTACTGGATGAAAGAAGGTAAAGGGAGTAGCCAAAGAACATATATGCATGACTCGTGGACATGGGCAACACTACGGGGATTGCCTGAGGAGGGGCTGAATGGTGGAGGGCAAAGGGAGAAAAAGCAGCAACAATGCTAATAGCATAAGCAATAAAATACAACTAAAAAAAAATGGAGTACTCTAAAGAGGAGTAGTAATCTTTAGACCATTTTTAAATTCAGTAGTATATGTGCTTTCTGGTGTTTCTTATTTTTAAACTTCTTGATGATATGGATAAAACTAAGTAAAAGTTCATGGATAATCTATTTTATAGCAAGCTTTGACTAGATTCATTGTAAACCGTGGTTTGGGTTACTCCTACCTTTCTCCTTCCTACCCAGCCCATTGTCTTAAGTAATCAAAAGTGGAATATAGAAATAATCTGTGTTTTCTTTTATGTTGGGAGGTCCTGTAAGTGGCAGATTATCACCTTATTTCATGTTTGCTATCTTTTTGTCAGGAAATACTCAGATGAAGTTGATTATTAAACTTGCAGGAAGAAAAGGGACCAACCTTATTCTTTCAGCCATTCCTTGGTGGAAATTTGGAATAAAATAATCACGCTGACTGTAAATAGATAGTTCACATTCCATATCCTCCTGTGAGCTTGAGAAGCTGTAGCAAAAAGGATATAAGAAGAAGACAATCAGTGTATAATCATCTCATCTTTATGTAGAAGAAAGGGAAACAGATTATTTTGGTGGTAGAATCAGAAGCAGTACAGTTGGTTCTTTAAGGTTATGGGGCGTAGGGTCACCAGTTGCCTGCACAGTGGAAAATTCACATACAATTTGAGTCAGCCCTCAGCATATGTAGATTCCCAGCTGCCAGATGACCCCCGAACAACTCAGGTTTGAACTGTGCAGGTCAATTGAAAAAAACCAAATAAGTGGACCGGTGCAGTTCAAATATGCATTGCTAAGTGTCAGCTGTATTTATAGTTTAACTGCCTAAAAGTAAAATTTATTACAGTTCTGTATACTGAAATAGTACTTGCTCTGTTATTCAACAAAATGGTATTGATACAAATTATTAGGTTCTTAACAATTGCTTTGGTTTTCTTAAATGTTAAATTTTAGTTTTGTTTATATATATAATGTGTGCTTATTATACAAAGTTTGGAAATACAGGGAAAAAAAGTGGGCTCAGTCCTCCCATTCATTGAGCTGATCTCTGTTCAAATTCTGTGCTTTGCCAAAGGCATTTCTGTATGTGTAGGTATCTGTGTAGATTTCACAAAACTGATCATGCCCTGAATATAATTTTGTATTGAAATTTTTTACTTATCATTTTATCATTAAGTAGCCTTTATAATACTCCATTGTACAAAGGTACCATGATTTACTCATCCCTTTTTGTGTGGCATTTAGGTTGCTTCTGGTGTTTCATGTTATAAATACTCTTGTGACGAACATCATCGAACGTGAATCGCTGACTGCGGTGTTCTAGGACAGAGTCCTAAAAGGGTTTCCGCTAGTTTTAAAATGCAGTCTATCCAAAGCAAGTGAAATCATGTTATTTTAAATGATTGCTTTCTATCAAACAGATGGCTATTCTTTACACTAGAATTGTTTTAAATATTATTTAATACTTTACTCCACTAAATAAATATCATATGCATGTGCTTTAAAATTGCATATTTTTTTTGTGGTGGGGGCAAGTGAGGTTTATAGTCTTTTTAAAAAATTGTCTCTGTATTTTGTGCTTTAGATTTTTGGGTGCTTCATTCCATAACATTTTACTTTTCTGTTCATAGTCTCTTATGTGTGGTCCTTCATTTGACATAGCTTCCATTGTTCCGTTCTTGGAACCACTCTCAGAAGACACAGTTGCTGGCCTCAGCGTCCAGGTTCTGTGTCGGACGCGTCTGAAAGAGTATGAGCAGTGCATCGACACACTGCTGGAGAGGTGCCCGGAGGCCATCATTCCGTATGCTAATCACGAACTGAAAGAAGAGAATCGGGTATGCTTTTCAGATTGCTTTTTAGGCTTGATCAGTGAGAGTCAGATTTGATCATCTTGTTGCCTTAGCTGCAAAATAGGCACAAATTGTGCCAGTCCAGCTTCACAGGACTGGGTGGGTCAAGTGAGCACATGTATTTAACATGTTATATGTTTTGAATGCTGTTGAAGGTTATTAAAATGTATGGCAATGGTATATTATCTTCATTAAAAACCTCTCATTAAAGAAACAGTAAGCTATGAAGATTGTGGAAACAGTGATGGTGGGAAAGCATTTTCTGGGCTATCTGGTCTTTGGTTTAGAAATTAGAGTTTCAGACTTTAGTGCTTTTTCTCATCTTCCTTTCTTCCTTCTTTCCACCTAAGAAATAATCCAAGATATGCCTGTGTTTCTTTTTTGAAAGTAGCCACATACACATGTACGATGTACATATTATTAGGTTTCCAAGCTACAAACATGACCTTTATGTTAGAGTTTAAGCAGAAGACTGGCTGCTGATATAACTTCTAACAAAGTTTACTGCCCTAACCAAAATGATGCATTTTTGCCCTGTACCTTTCTTGCATGATCTTCTTATTCTTGTTGGAAACTTAATGTAAAATGGATCAAACTTAAAATGTATTCATTTTTTCCTAAGATAGACTTTGTGGTGGAAAAAACTGCTTCCTGAACTTTGTCAGAGAATAAAATGTGGTGGAGAGAAGTACCAGCTCTACCTGTCATCATTAAAGGGTAAAACGATTATTTTTGCTTGATTATAAATTTAACTGCATCCTAGTTTTAGTTTCCATAGTTTGTTAAAGATTTGCTTTCTCTGGTTTTTCACGTGATTCTCAAGTGAGGTGAAGAGGCTCTCAGAACCCTCAGGGAGCTTCTTTTCAGCCCTCGGACGCTCCCCCATCACAGTTAATATTCCTTTATCTCTTCTAGCGATAGAGCTGATGCTTTTAAGTTATTCTTTTCAAGTAGAAAATTATCACAGGCATAGAAACTCACAGCCTCAGTATTTTGAAAATTTGAATTTTCATTAAGACTTATTTTTATTAGTGATCTCAATGCTTAATTTACTTTATGTAGGAAATTAAGATGATCATTATTTATCATAGCTGTAAGTTAAGTATTGAAGAATGACAAGGTTCTCAAGGATTTAAAAGTTGAGTGTCTCTAAATTATGCAATATTTTAGCAGCATTAGTTATTTGAATTTTCATAATTCAGTCATTTGTGAATCTCAATACATGTTTGGTTATCAAGTACTCTTGTGTGTTAATATCACTAATTAATGGTTGGTCTGATGATAGAGAGTATGGTTATATTCATTTTAGTATGCATAAAATATTAGAAATTGATAGTGTTGGAATTGTATTTTCCAGCAAAGGTAATTGATTTGTAAAGTGTTAGGCAGAGCCTGCAGCCCTTGGAAGGTGTGTTTCTGAAAATGCCCATTCATGACTGGGAGGAGGTGGCTTTGTGCCAACTTTCTGTCTGACCATCTCTCTGAGTGATTTTTGGTTTTCAGAAGATGGAATTGTCAGGTGCTTGATTGCCTTGCTCACCTGCTCATCAAATTTATCACATGATTGTGAACTGATCTGTTGTGTTGGTAGATCACTTTTTAGTGCAGATAGCCCCTATCTTCACACCTTAGATATATCACTACTTTACTCAAAAGATTCTTTCTTCATTCTTTCTTATGTGTATTTTTATTGAATTTATTGGGGTCATATTGATTAATAAAACTATGTAGGTTTCAGGTGTACAGTTCTATAATACAGCCTGTGCATGTTATATTGTGCGTTCACCACCCCACGTTAAGTCTTCCATCACCGTTTATTCTCCCTTCACCCTCTTCTACCTCCCTGTCCCCCTTCCCTCTGGTAATCACCATGCTGTTGTCTTTGTATATGAGGGGTTATTTTGTTTTCTGGATTTTTGCTTAATCCCTTCACCTTTTTCACCCAGCTCCCCCAAGGTCCCTCTCCTCTGCCAGCTGCCAGTCTGTTCTCTATGAGTCAGTCTCTTTTTTGTTAGCTTATTTTGTTCATTAGGTTCCACATATGAGAGAAATAATATGGCACCTGTCTTTCTCTGACTGACTTACTTCACTTAGCATAGTAATTTCCAGGTTCATCCATGCCGTTGCAAAGAGTAAGATTTCCTTCTTCTTTGCAGTGGAGTAGTATTCCATTGTGTAAATGTATCACAGTATTTTTTTATCTATGCATCTACTGGGCATTTGGGCTGTGTTCACATCTTGACTATTTGAAGTAATGCTGCAGTGAACATAGGGGGGCATACACTCTTTCAGATTTTCAGATCCTTAGCATATATTCCCAGAAGTGGAATTGCTATGTCATAAAGCAGTTCCATTTTTAATTTTCTGAAGTAACTCCATACTGCTTTCCACAGTGACTGCACCAGTCTGCATTGCCACCCACAGTGCACGAGGTTCCCTTTTCTCTACATCCTCACCAACACTTGTTGTTTGTCGATTCATTGATGATGGCCGTTCTGAAGGGTGTGAGGTGATATCTCATTGTGGCTTTAATTTGCATTTCTGTGATGATTAGTGATGTTGAGCATCTTTTTATATGTCTCTTGACCATCTCTATGTCTCTTTGGAGAAGGGTCTATTCAGGTCCTTTGCCCATTTTTTAATTGGATTTTTGTGTGTTGAGTTGTGTGAGTTCTTTATAAATTTTGAATACTAACTCCTCACTTGCTTTATCATTGGCAAATATGTTCTCCCATTCAGTGGATTGTCTTTTCATTTTGTTGATGGTTCCCTTTGCTGTGCAATAGCTTTTTAGTTTGATACAGTCCCTTTTTTTTGTTTCCCTTGCCTGAGACAATAATCAGGAGAAGTGCTGCGAGAAATGTCCACTGCCTGTGTTTTCTTCTCATCCTTTTCTGATCCACATTCACAAACTCTCTACCCTTAACTTACCCATAATCACTCCTCCACATGTTCCTATTCCCTGTATCTTCAAAATATCTTTGTTTTTGTACACACACATATGTGTATGGCTCATGGGACTACGTACTGTGTGTGATTTACCTTTATTAGGGGCCCGTGCCTCAAGAGCTGGTATAACAGTGTTTCAGTCACTTTCATGTTGCACCCCCTTACCAGCAATGTGCCTCTCATAGAAAGCCTTCTGTAAGTATTTATTAGTTCAAAGGGGAGAATCTTAATTCAGATCCATTTTCAAGGGAGATCTTTTTGTTGGCAGCTGTAGTGCACTATGTGCCCAGGATGGGAGCCTGGAGAATTGGAGCTGAGTTCCAGGTTTGCTACTTACTGAGTGACCTGAAGCAGGCCAAATTTTTAATATCCTGGGACTAATGAGAAGTTCAGGGATAACTCTAGAGTAAAATATTAGGCAAAATTACAAGATGGTAGGGTTCGAGATGGAGGTCAGGGACTTACATGCTTAGGAGCTTGGATTTCATCTCTCCAATACAGAGTTCCTCAACTTTGGCACTGCAGACATTTTTGACCAAATAATTTGTGTGTATGTGTGTGTGTGTGTGTGTGTGTGTGTGTGTGTGTGTGTGTATAGGTGTCTCCTCTATGTTTTAGGATGTTGAGCAGCATCCTGGCCTCTACCGAATACCAATAGCACTGTCCCAGTTAGGACAAACACATGTCTCCAGACATTCCAGGTATCCCCTGGGGGCAAAGTCAGACTGGTTGAGAGTCTTTGCATTAATGCAGAGCCATTGAAAGAGAGGTTAGTAGTTTATTTGTTTCAAGGAAATATTCGTTGCTATTTTTCTGATAATGAACTATGCTTATTATTACAAATTGTTATACTTTAGTAAATTATAAACATAAAGCTTAAAAAGTCATTTAAAGTACCACTAGCTAGAAATAACTATTTTCAGTTTTTGATGAATATTTTCTAGGCACACTAAGGATTTAAGATATTGACTTTGGTCTTGGAGTTATGACCTGTATTAACCCCTCACCGATTGGCAGGAGAGAACTGGGTGGTGGCAAGACTTTTTTGTTGGCTCTGTAACTACTCCGCACTGGCCCCCCAACTCAGTGTTTTTGTATGTAGGATGTCACTTACAGACTCTGCATTTAGGCTAAAAAATCTGGTTTGATAGGGAAGCATTGGTAATTCACATTTTTTACCTGGTTTTTACAAAATGGTAGTTAATATTAAGTTTCTGTTATATGTTAGATGTGCATCATTGTATTTTAATTCTCAAAGGACTCTGGAAGCCAGCAAAGGATACTGCATTATAGATAAGGAAACTAGGACTCGGGAGGTTAAGTGATTCTCTTAAAGTTACCAGAGAGAAGTCACCAGGGAAGAGTATGATCCCCGGCAGGTCTGTCTGATTCCGGAGGTAGGGATCTTTCCCAGCATCACTGCTGTTCCATTCATGACCTTTTAGCAACAAGGGCATACCATTCCTCTGTGGAAAGGGTGATTCAGGTTGCTGAATATTGGACAGATAACATTGGATGGATGCACACACACTTGAGCAGACTCATTTCAGTCACTTGGGGAATAGAGCAAGTGATGGACATGTGAAGATCAGGGAGTGGCACTGAAGTATGTTGATCGGGGAACATCGTTCTTATGTGTCACCCTTGTCTTCCCAGCAGAGGGAAGCATGTTTGTACTTGGAAGCAACAGAGACATAAAATTGCATAGTTATCTTTACAAAAATGTTTGCTAAATTCCTTAATATTTAAAATGTTAACTAGAGCTCATTATTTTGCAGTTTGGAAAAAAAAAGGCAAAATGGTCATGAAAACAGCTTTGTCCTTATTAGTAACTTGAAAATATCAGAGAGGAACTGATTTAGGAAAATGATATTCAACAATTAATAGTAATTTCTGTCCTAGCAAACGTTTTGAATTAGCTGAGTTCTACCACTAAAAATAGTATTCAAATGATTGTATTTTTTAGAAGATTATCAGAAATTTATTGAAAAATATTGTAATAATCTAGTAATGAAATAGTAATTCCAAAGTGTATCGGGCTAATACAAAATAAACCTTAAAGGATTCTAAAAAGAACAAATAAGTTGTAAAACCATAAAGTATTATGTGGACTTAAAAGACTGTTTGTGTTTTCTTTTGTAATGATAACATTTGGGACCTGAACTAACTTTTAATTGGTTGAATGACAAGAGAATTGGATGAAAGACATTTAGTTCTAACTCAGATATTCCTTCCTGCAAACAGAAACACTGTCAGTTGTTGCTGTGGAACTAGAACTACGGGATTTCCTGAATGTTCTTCCAGAAGATGGCGCTGCAGCATTTTTCTTGCCTTATCTTCTTTACTGCAGCCGAAAGAAATCGGTGACTTGAAGGTATCATTTGAAAGTCAGCACAATAGCATATGAGGCTGAATTTTCAAAAATTGAATGCAAGGTAAAAATAAAGGATTTTCACATTGAATTTGTACATATACTGCAGATGCTTTCAGGTTGCTTCCCCTTACCATGGTATTTCATAATTTATTACCTGAATCCATTTAATTGTCCAGATGTAAAAAAGCTACAAGGCATAAGAATTCCCTGAAAGAAGGCATATATTTTTAAAGGCAGGCACTGACATTTATTTCAAGGAAAATCAGTTTACTGTTGTTGGAGACATGACAATCTTTTCATCCCACAAACACAGAGAACAATTTTGCAAGTATGTATGAAAGAATGGTACTCCAAGTAGTCTAGAATTTCATCTTCTGGATTTTTCCAGTTTTTTTCAACTGGGTCACTTTTTTAAAAAAAATTCCCACAAAAGATTTCAAACTTTTTTTGTTGTTGTTAACTTTTAAAACTCATGCAGCCTGTCTCTCTAAATCAAAGGAAGTAGAAGTGACAAAGCTAACTTTCTTGTCTGGCTATTAACGTGATTTGTTTGAATGTATGTTTTTCAGCCAAACATTATTTCCACTTTTGTTGATGTGTACTCTTGCTCTTTCAGCTAGACTGTATGTGAAAATAAAAGAATACATCATTGTATTCACAACTGTGTCTTCTTTTTTAACCTCTTATTAAACAATTTTAAGTCCAAGTTCAGCTCATTGATAGTGTGCTTTGACTTTAGTTAAGGCTGGGAAAAAAATGCTCTTCACCAGGCATCTGCCACAACTATATTTTGGAGCTTTTCTCCTGATGACATTCATCTTTATCAGGATTTAATCTATAGAATTACTTCTTTACTCTGCCTTTTTCCAGTTCCAGATTCATAGCCTTTTGACTATTTCTTTAAAGACTCATAAAACTCATATTTGGGCCCTGGTCGAGTGGCTCAGTTGATTGGAGAGTTGTCCCAGACACCAAAAGTTTGCAGGTTCTCTCCTGGAACAGGGCACATACCTAGTTTCGGGTTTGATCCCAGGTTGGGGTGCGTATGAGAGGCAACTGGCAACCAAACAATATTTCTCTCTATCTCTCTTCCTCCCTTTCTCCCTCCTCTCTCATAAATCAATAAACATATTTTCTGGCGAGGATTTAAAACAAAATCTGATCCAGCAATATATGAAAAAGATACACCATGATCAAGTGGGATCCATCCAGGGATACAAGGGTGGTACAATATTTGCAAATCAATAGATATAATATATCACATAAACAAAAGGAAAGATAAAAACCATGCGATTAATCCATAGATGCTGAAAAGGCACTTGATAAAGTCCAGCACCCATTTATGATAAAAACACTCAACAGAGTGGGAGTAGAGGGAGCACACAGCAGCATAATAAAGCCATATACAGAAACCTACAGCCAGCATCATACTCAATGGGCAAAAACTAAAAGCTTTCCCCCCAAAATCAGGAACAAGACAAGGGTGTCTGCTTTCATCATGTCTATTCAACATAGTATTGGAAGTTCTAGCCACAACAATCAGAAAAGAAAAAGAACAGGCATCCAACTCTGAAAGGAGTAAAACTGTCATTGTTTGCAGATGACATGATAGTGGACATAAAAATCCCTATATACTCCACCAAAAAACTACTTAACCTAATAAGTGAATTGGCAAAACAGTGGTATACAAAGTTAATATTCAGAAATCAAAGGCATTTTTGTACACCAACAATGAAATATCAGAAACAGAAACCAGGAAAAAATTTTCATTTACTATAGCAACAAGAAAAATAAAGTACCTAAGGAATAAATCTAACCAAAGATGTAAAAGACATGTACTCAGAAAACTGAAAAAAGAAATTAAAGAAGATGCAAATAAAGTGAAGCATATATTGTGTTCATGGGTTGCAAGAATAAACAATCATTATAATGTCCATACTACCCAAAGCAATTTATAGATAGTGTTCAATGCAATCCCTATTAAAATACCAATAACATGTTTCACAGATATTGAAGAAATATTTCAAAAATTTACATGGAACCATAAACAACCCCCAGTAATCTCAGCAACTTTGGGAAAACAAAGTAGGAGGGATCACAATACCTGATATGAAACTACAGGGTTCAGCAGAAGTAACACCTGCTTGAGTGTGGTTGGTAGAATAGTAATACGGGTGTAATAATTTATGGTTTTAATTTGAACATTTCATCTAAAATGTCATATGGTGTGCTTGAGTGTGATACGTTAACAGAATTACATGCTCATGATTTTGTAATAAAAGATTTTGTAATAAAGGGTATTTGTGCCAGACCCTGTATATTACAAGGCCACTGTAATCAAAACAGTCTGGTACTGGCATAAGAACAGACACAGATCAATGGAACAGAATAGAGAGCCCAGAAATGAACCCATATCCCTATGGTCAATTAATATTTGACAAAGGGTCAGGAGCATAAAATGGAGTAAAAATAGCGCCTTCAACAACTGGTGTAGGGAGATCTGGACAGCTACATGAGAACAATGAAACTCAACCACCAACTTACACCATAAACTAAGATGGATAAAAGAAATATAAAACATATAAAAGTCACAGAGGAAAACACGCACAAAAATTTTAAATATTCCATGCAGCAATATTTTTACTGATATACCTCTGAGGGCAAGAGAAATAAAGAAAAGGATAAACAAATGGGACTATATCAAATTAAAAAGCTTCTGCACAGCTAAAGGAAACATCAGCAAAATGAAAAGGAAACCAACCATGTGGGAAAACATTTGCCAATGACACTTCAGATAAGGATTTGATTTTCAAAACACATAAAGAACCCATATGACTCTACACAAGGAACACAAACAATCCAATTAAAAAACGAGCAAAGGACCTGAACAGATACTTCTCCAAGGAGGACATACAGATGGTCCATAAACATATGAAGGGTAAACACCACTAGCCATCAGAGAGATGCAAATTAAAGCCACAATGAGATACCACTACATATCAGTCAGAATGGCCATTATAAACAAATCAACAAAACAAGTGCTGACGAGGTTGTGGCGAAAAGGAAACCCTAGTACTGTTGGTGGGACTGCAGACTGGTACAGCCATTATGGGAAACAGTTGGCATTTCCTCAAAAAATCTGAAAATGGAACTGCCTTTTGATCCAGTGATCCCAATGCTGGGATTATACATTAAGAATCCTGAAATACCAAAAGAACCTATGCACCTTAGTGTTCATAGCAGCGTTATTTACAATAGCCAAGTGCTGGGAACAGCCTAAGTGCCCATCAGTAAATGAGTGGATCAAACTATGGTACATTTACACAATGGAATACTACACAGCAGAACGAAAAAAGGAGCTCCTACCTTTTGCAAGAGAATGGATGGGTCTGGAGAGCATTATGTTAAGTGCAATAAACTAGGCAGTAAAAGACAAATACCATATGATGTCACCTATAAATGGAACCCAATGAACAAAATAAATGGGCAAAAGAGAACCAGAAACATGGAAAGAAGGAACAAACTGACAGTGACCAGAGGGGAGGTGGGAGGGCAACAATGGGGGAAAGAAGGGGAAGGGTCAAATCAAGAAACATGCATCAAGGACCCGAGGACATGGGCAGTAGGGTGGGGATTGACTGTGGGAGCTGGGGGTGGGAGTGGAGTGGGGGGAAGGAGAGCAATGGAGGAAAGACTGCACCAGGTGTAACTGAATGATAAAATTTAAAAAACACCCTCGTATCTGGAATTTTTAACATTTTATTTTTATTTTAAATTTAACTTATTTATTATATATATATTTTTAATTTACTTCCTGTATCCCCACGTCCACTGGTTCGTTAGGAATGGTGTCAGCAGCACATTTAGGGGGGTTGTTGGGGAATCCAAAGGTTAGAACCATTTCAGCGCATCTCTATAGTGATTCTTTGAGGACCATCCAGGACAACATCTGGTCATAGATTTTTCTTTTAAATAAAGTTTTATAGAGCCCCAATGATGGTGGTACGAATAGTCTATATAAATCAGTTACAATTACCTAGAATATTAGAGTCAGCCATGTGTAATTGTCTATTGATCTTTTCATGTGAAACTGTAACACAGTTTCCCCACATATGCACAAAATACATATTTTCAGTCTTTTTAATCCATATAGCCATTCCAAAGTAACCATTCTATTCAACACTTTCACAGATATTATAATGAATTGGCTTTTTTTCACTTATCACCAATTTATTTCTTTCAGCCAGAGTTGGTCTCTATAGAAAAAGAAATTTTAAGACCATTATTAAAAATAGTATATACCATATGATTTCACAAATTAGTGCATGATGCTTTAAATGTATTCTAATTTTTTAAAATGTACTCTAATTTTGTTTAATTATTCTTGATTCATCTATATTTTTCTGCTTGTACGTTTAAAAACATACCTTTCATTCCAGCACTGCTTTGTTTAAAGAAAAATTACTCCCCCACCCAAGATCCTTATTAATTATAAAGGGAAAAAGAGTAACTTTACAATGGAAAAATCTGGCAGACAAGTCCTTAATCGAATACTTAGAGTTTACCAGTAAGGGAACAAATCAACATCTGTGCCTCTTGACATGTGTACTGAGAAAAACAATATCACTTCTGTGAGTCTTGCCAAAAAATGCATAATCTGAATCTGATCATGAGGAAACATTAGACACACCCAAAATGAAGGACATTCTTTAAAAATGTCAAAGTTGTGAACGACAAAGATGGAGGGAACTGTTCCAGACTAGGGGTGGCCGAGGAGATGTGCCAGCTGGTCACAGCGCACTGGCGGGATTTTCTTTTTCTATGAAGAACATGATTAGAACAGTTGGGGGGGGTGGTTTGAAAAGAGTCTGTAGTATTGGATCATTTTTTATGTCCTGATTTTTATAGGTACAGTGTATTTATGAGACTATCCTTGTTTTTACCCTAAAAAAAACCATGAGCATATATTTACAATAGATATAGAGTATGTGTGAGGATAGAGGGGGAGATAGGAGAGAGAATAAAAAAGCAAATGTGGCTAGGCAAAATATTAACATTTGTGGGTTAGCGTGAAAGGTATAAAATTTTTTTGTACTGCTCTTGCAACTTTTCTATAAATCTGACATTATGTCCAAAAAACTTTTTAAATTCCTTTTTTATTGAATTAATATGTCTTTAGATATTTACCAAGCAGAGTATTGGGTGGATTTGGGTACTTAGAAATACAGAGTATACAGTCCCTGCCTATAAGGAACTTAATGCTAAGCACATGTTTTCCCCTACAGACTGCTCCAAAAGGTTATTTGACTATCATAAGAATGTTAGTCTTTAAAAAAGTACCCTTTTTTATATTTGCCATAAGAGGTCTTTATTGTGCTTCCTCTGGTAGGGGAAATGAAACATTACCTTAAATATGACAGGATATCCACAAATTTTTTCTAATTTTTTGTGGGGAGGGCACAAGGAGGAAATTGTATCTTTCCTGGTACATAACATCAAAAGACTTAACTCTAACCTGCAAAACTCTCATATCTGCATCATGGTAGGAAGAAACTTTTCTAGGATTCAGAATTAATGTAGACGTGCCCAAATGCTTTATTAAACTTTTATTTAGAGATAATTCAGCCTGGTAAATGTGGCTCCTTGTTTTTCTCTGTATAGTTTAAACTGTCCTTTTTTATTCATTACTACTTCTTTTGATCCTGTAAATATCTTTTTTTGTAAATGCCAAATTTCTCTTTAATCTTTTTTTCCAACATGTTTCTCTTTCTGATTTTCTATTTGTTCTACAACTTTCTCTATGGCTTTTAAAACCATCTCCCCCTATCTGAGATGAGCAGTCATCTCTTTCTTTTTCTCCAGGCTCGATATGTGGAACAATCTTATCCTGTGTGTAGGATTAGCCTGTAGCAGCATCCTTTGCATTCTGGCCATTTGCATGCATGAAATTCCTACCTCACTGTTCCCTGGCTCCTGGTTATTTTTCTAACCATCTTTTGTGTGCTAAACGTGTGTGTGAATGTTCTTTTAAAAGCTAACGTTTTCTTTCTCATTTTTGACTTTTCACCCTGCTCATCAGTTTCTGGTAGTAAACCCAGCAGTTCATTTGCCTGTTGAGTCTTGGGCGTTCCGGTGCCCTTAGTGCTCTTTGTGATAAGGGGTTTTAGTGGGAGTAGTTTTTTATGGTGCAAGATGTTCATGTAAGAACCAGGAGAGATTAAAACTTTTCATTGGCACTAATGGTTGATCTTTCAGTGATTTTTAAATTTTTGAAATGTATGTACTTCTATATTTTCTTCCATTTATATGTTCCCTTTATACCTGCGTTAAGAGGAAACACAAGGATTTGTTTACCTAATTTCCCTGTTGGATTTGCCATTGCCAGCTCCAAACAGTTCTGAACACAGAAAACCCAAAGCCTGCAACCACCAAGCAGGAGTTTCACTCTTTCTTACAATACATTGTGTTAGTGTTTATGCACAGAAGGGCATTTGTTTTCCTGTGTTTTTTGTTCTCTGTGTGTGCGCGTGTGTCTGCATGTGTGCACCTACACCGCAGAGAGTGGTGCATGTGTGTGGCCGCAGGGGTGGGAGGAGCGGGGCACATACATTCTATTTTTTTCCTGGACCTTTGCTGTGATCTGAATGTTTGTGTCACCCCTGCCAAAAAAACAAACAAACAAAAAAAAACCTTGTATATTGAAAATCTAATGCCCAGGATGATGGTCTTAGGAGGTGTACCTTTGGGAAGTGGTTAGGTCATGAGGGTGGAGACCTCATGAACAGGATGTGTGCCCTTTTAAAAGAGACTCCAGAGAGCTAGCTGGACCCTTCTGCCACATTAGGACACAAGAAATCTGCAATCTGGAAAAGGGCCCTCACTCACCCATGCTGGCACCCTGACTGACGGCCTCCAGAACTATGAAAATAAATGTCTGTTCTTTTGTATTTTGTTATAGCAGCCCCAATGGACTAAGATAGTCTTTCATACACAATAATCAAGAATATACTCCCTCCCTCCAGAATGAAGAGCGATATTGTTCTGCCTGATTGCATATTTGAAATTATATTGATTTGGGAGAGCGTACCTAGAAAAAAGGTAATACCTAGAAAAAAGTTAATGTCTTCTTTTAAGAAAGAAATTAAATATGTCTGTAAGCCATGGTTAAT
Organism: Artibeus jamaicensis; assembly: GCF_021234435.1. NCBI lineage: Eukaryota > Metazoa > Chordata > Mammalia > Chiroptera > Phyllostomidae > Artibeus > Artibeus jamaicensis. Next base: position 13,545,711 of record NW_026521844.1, on the reverse strand, counting down.
TTGTTTATAAAAATATGACTGCTCTCATATCCATTTTAAGTATAATTACACTGCATCAAATTGGTGTCAATTTGTCCTAGATTAGAGAGGATTGGTGCTATTTTCAGAACTGTTAGAAAAGCAGTGTCCTATACCATTTAACAGTAAAAAAAAAAAATTTTGTTCAGAGGTAGAAAAGGAAGAAAGAACAGCCAGTTCACAAATGCTTCATATTGGGGGAAGTATTTAGGCAAAGTGGTGTATCTTAATTATATTTGTGCTGTATGACTTTTAGAATCACTAACTTGATATTCACCTTTATTTGGCAGAACGGTGTAAGTGGTTTCCATCCCAGCATGGATGTGGTCAGTTACGTGGCAGTGGAGTAACCAGGTTCCAGATGTTGCTGGAAACATTTCTACGGTTTGGTATGTCCCAGGGAAAACGTCAAAGACATCAGAACTATAAATGCCCCTGTGCTTAATCAGAAAAGTGACAAGAACATTCATATAATGTTTATTCTATGTGAGAATTCATTCAAACAATTTTTTCATTGGCCTGCTGAAGGATATTAGAAAAATAGGTCTGTTAAAAAAAAAAGGACGCCCTGTATATTTTGTGTTTAATACAGTGAGATAGATGTTCCTTGCATTCCTGCTAAAGCCTTGGCACTCTGGGCCAGCAGGTGAGTGTGAAGGAAAGGTGTGATGAAAGTGGCCATCAATCAACACTACCCGTTAACTCTCACACTTCAACTCTGGGTTGTCGTTTTATCAGAGTACTTGTATTACACAAGGGAACTGAGCTGTGGCCCCATTTCAGCCACAATCTCACTGTTTCTGAGCCTACCCGAGATTAGGTTGTTTGTGAAACTTTAGGGCAGGTAGGGACATGAGGATGCAGAAAAGGAGACAATGGAAAAGCCGAAACTCAAAGCAGTTCAGGTAAAGTCTTGACTAAATACAAAGTACTCGGCAGTATTTCCATTATGGATAGAACTGACAGTCTTCTAGGAATAAAACATCTATGTAAACCAAAATACAAATAATAAAATGACCTTTTCTGCAGTGTGCTTTTTGGTAGCTTCTGAATTTTCTACACTAACTAAAAAGTAAGTAATTCCAAAAGTGCAACTGACTCCTGCTGAAATCAGCACTTGGTGAGAAGGAGCAGGGTTGAGATCTAGGTATCAGTCGCTTGACACCACGCTGATGATCTTGTTCACGTCAGGCCGTTTAAGATCCAGAATTCAGAGCAAGCAATGGTTATAGGAAAGTCTTGTCTCTACTCTGATCCATCATTATGGGAACATTCCTACCCTCTCTGCTAATGCTTCTATTCAAAGTCATTGCTCAGGATTATGTGAGCAGAACTCCATGAAAATTCAGCACAAACAGCAAATCCCGGGAAGAGCCCCAGGTGTAACAAAGGCTAGAAAATAGTTATCTCTTGCCCGAACCAGCATGGTTCATTTGGTTGGGCATCCTCCTGCAAAGCGAAAGGTCACTCATGGTTCATTTCCCAGGTCAGGGCACATGCCTGGGTTGCAGGCCTGGTCCCCAGTCAGTGTGTGCGCAAGAGGCAACCAACAGATCAATATCCCCCTGTTTCTCTTTTCCTCTCTCTCTAAACATAAATAAATAAATATCGTTTATAAATTTTAAAAAGGAAAATAGTTACTTGGAAACTTCCAATTTCTCATAAGTCTCTCTGAGGAATTATTTTCTTCATTTGTATTAAACCATTTTCAGATAGAGAAAGAATAATGGCCATGGATGGCTCTTACCTGGTATCGGAAGCTGTGACCATGGAAATGCACCGAATGCAAGTCGACTTCGTTGCCCATTCCCATCAGGTACCAGTTGACTTCATCTCCCACATGCATTGTGAGGCCTTGCAGGTTCCCAAACATTCTTCCATTAATAGCTGAGGACAGCGCACGATTTTTATATTATCTTTCAGTATATTTTAAACCAACTGCTATTTCACAAAAAGTGATTATTAGGCTAATGAGTGGGATCTTTTTTGAGTTAATAGAAGTTGTTTCACAACAGATGAGGGAAATGGATACTCTAAGGTCAATAATGTCACTGCTGTTCTAGTTGCTTAGCACACAAAGCCTTAATCCTAAATCTGAGTTTATTTAAAAGGAAATGAGACTTTGGAACTGGGAGAGAAGTTCATAGATTATTTTGAATATAGTTCCCTTTTTACTCTGAACAGAATTTCTATTTCATAAAGTGAGACAGACAGGGTTCATCGTAAAATGAAGCAAATGAATAGTCTCTGGAGTAGTTTGATTTGAAAGTAGAAAAGGGAAAAAAAGGTTTTAGAATAACGTTTCATACCATGCATTTTATTGCTTTCTATGAATTCGTCATCATCTTTTTTTACTTTCTCAGGGTGATCAGAGTATGTTTGGATGTTGTCATCTAAGTACCAAGATTCATTCTCATCAAATACTAAAAACAGAAGGGAAAATTCCAGTTTCTTTATGGGATTGTATACTTTCAGGTAGTGCTTCCGACAGACAATCAGTGGGCCAATTAATCCACTGTAGAGATCCTGCAAACAAGCAGAAGTTTCAGTCATCCTTGTGATACACGTCAGGATTTCAGAGACCTGGGACCTTACTACCCTTGGCCTCCGGATTTTGGAAGGACTGATTTAGCTGGTAAACTTTGCTGAAGGTGGCGCTGTCAAGTCAATAACTTTCCACCCAAAGCTGTTAAATTGGAACAATGGTGAACAAAGGTTGTGTGGATGCAGAGGCCAAATACTGGCTCAGCTAATGAGCAGCAATTTAGAAGGACCCCAAATGAACAGTGGTGATTTACTTATTCCATAAGCCAAGCGCTATGCCAGTCACTGAAAATCCAGAGATGCACCGTTTAAAGCCCCTGCCCTCCAGGAACTCAGTCTAGTAAGAAAGAGAGAGAAATAAAAGAAATGAACCACTTGCTGTGATGGAGGTACGTGCAGTGCCAATGGACACAGAAGAGGGAGACTTAAATCTAGGAGAAGTTTGCTTTGGCTGTGCATGAGTAGTAGCAGATTAGTTCTTGAAGGACCTTTGAGTCATAGCATGTTCAGGAATTTTAGATTTTTGTTTTGTGGGACATAGGTAGCCATTGAAAAATTGAACATGGAGTGGAAGTGCATTTGCATTTTAGAACAGTCATCCTGGAAGGAAGGCGTGGAGCAGGCAGAGGCTGGAGAGGAAGAGGCCGCTGAAGCAGCTGAGGTAAATTACAAGGACCTGATCTAAGGAGAGGAACAGAAGGCCTGGGCTGAGTTCTGGGTGGGTGGGCCCTGGGTGAACTGAGGGGGAGCATTAGATACTTTCTATCTCCAGGGTTCTAGCTTGAACAGCTGAGTAGACTGGGTGCTTATGGTGCTATTTGTTACAACAGGCGGAGGTGGAGGAAAATCTCAATTTCCATTTTGGAGCTGCTGAGTTTTCAGTGCCTGTGTGACATGCTGGTAGAGATGTTCATTTGGCAGGTGTGTGTGTAAGTGTGGAACTCAGGAGGAAGATTTGAACTAGACCGGGGACCTGTTCTGATGTGTCATTGTTGAGTGTTTCATTGGCTTTGAAATATTTAATCAAATAGTAGCATTAGTTGTGCTATGACTGATTGGCAAGATCAGCATTTTTTAAAGATTTTATTTATCTTTAGAGGTGAAGGGAAGGAGAGAGGGAGAGAAACATCAATGTACGGTTGCCTGTCGTGTGTCCCCTGCTGGGAAGTGGCCTGCAGGGAACCAGCCTGCAACACAGGAATGTGCCCTGACTGGGAATCAAACCACGATCCTGTGGTTCGCAGGCCCGCGCTCAATCCACTGAGCTACACCAGCCAGGGCTAGCACTTTTTTTTATGACCATGTAATAATAGAGCTCTGAAATCAAGTACAACACTTCTTTGTGTTTAATATATTTTGATATGAAAGGGAAATAAAATACTGTGTTAATATTTAAATCTGTATTATCCATTATCAGCAGTGATAAGAGTTGTATCCTTAAAAATAAACCATAACAAGAAAAAAGAAAAGAAAACAAAGAAACCAAAGTAAATTGCAGAGCAGCTTACTTTCCTGGGAATTTACCATAGAATTGGGCCACAGGAAAACTGTAACCTCATCTTCCTTCAATTCTGTGTTTGTTCTGGGACTTTTCACAGAACACAAAGCATTTGAAATTTACCTTAACTTGATCCACAGTTGAATAGTAGGCCCATGGAATGCAAGGGGAATCCTCTTTTCCAGCTCCAGATCTTTCCGGGATTTTCCATGTGTAAGTTCGAGTTTCACCTAAATTAATCAAGTGTTAATGCATTTGGTTATGTTTGATATATACATAATGTTGATAACCAGTGACCCAGAAACTGGAAATATGAAGGAAATTACATTTAAAAAGTAGTAATATTCTAAACTGTTTTCAGAAATTTAGTTTTAAGGCAAATTGTAAGATAGACTTTTCTGTTTTTCTCAGTTGTGAATTAGCTGGACTTAACACACGTGCACTGCCACAGAAACCAGGCGGAGGCAAAATCAGGCCCAACACCTAAACCAGGGCCTAGTCGTTTTTCCTGCCCTGTTTTTTTGGTGTTGGGGGGGTGGCTTTTAAAAGATAACATCAGGGCTCCCGGATCTCACCCAGCCAGACCCTGCCCGCTTGGAATTTCTTCATACCTTCTCTCACCCTTCCCATTCCTTACCTCAGATAACTCAGTTCCAAGGTCATCTAACCCGAGTCCTTAAATTAGAATTAATTGTTATGTTTAGCTCCTTCCTAACCTCATTGTTTAAATTTAGTCCGAGCCCTTCTCTAAGGAACACTGGTCTGAGCCTGACCTCCTGTCTCCCTGTCTGGCTGCCTGATGAATATATCTGCTCTTCTCTGCAAAGACCCATTTATTGCCTTGGATTTTGGCTTCTCTGTGCTTGAAGGGCATCAAACTCCTCGACTTTGTTAGGTAACAGTGGCGATTCCAGTAATACAATTTGGAGAAACTTTGCAACAGATCTTTTCTTAGCTTGATGTATGTTTTTCTAATACACTTTTTTTCTTATCAGCTATCAAGTGATATTCCCCACAGTTCTAGCACCTTCCACATGGTCTTGGTGTCTGTTCACCTGAGCTGCCTTGTGCGATTCCTTCAGCTTCACCATGACCTTCCTTTTCTCCTTTCTTATCGTTATCCTCAGTGATTTCACAGTACCTGGTGAGGAGTCATTAGACCTTGACTTAATGGGCCACTGACCTCCTCTCTAGTTTGTCTCATTCTGTCTGTCATACCATACACTGTTTTGCCACAACTCTGTCACATGCAGGATCATACCCTGCCCCCTGAGACTCCAGTGGCTGCACCCTCCAATCTTGCGAAGGACTTTACCCTCTTCTGTGTGTGCTGGGCTCTTCTCCAGCCTGATCTCTGCCTCTAGTCACCTCAGGGCTTCCAGAACGTCTGCTCACAAGACGTTGGCAATTTACTTTTTCTTACTTGTTACACAGGGCAGGACAAAAGAAGGTTTGCAGCAGTGAGCATGCAAAACAGTTTATTCTTATATTATTATTATTTATTAATTATTATATTATTTTCCATATGACCAACTGTAAACCTACTTTCCCCCTACCCTGTATTTGGGAACTACTAAATTACTGAGAAATGGTCCCTTCCTAGGAGCCAACTTTACACCTAATAGCTGAAAAATACCGTTTTTACTAAAGAAAATGTACTGCAGTATTGAAACCATTTCAGCTTTTACTCTGTCAAACATTTATTAAATGAACAGTATTTATCGAGTTCTTAGTACAACCAGATAATGGATTAGATACTGGAGATTTAAAATTTCACGCAGCAGCCTCTGGCCTTAGGATCCTGTCCTCAGACACAGTCACAGAAACATGCAGCTACCTTCAGGCTGGTCAAATGCTACCTGGGGGGTGTTCGATCTGTGCGGAGAGACCATCTCCGGGGACTCCGCCGTGAGTGTCTGTAGATGTGCAGCAGCGTCAGAGTCGTCCTTACAGTGCTGTGCGTGTTTTTGGTAGGTGCATGTAGTCACACACACATGCAGACACACCTCCCTGAGTCCCCTCTTGACTGTCTCCTTCTTCACTTTCTCATGACACGCTCATTTGGGGGGAATGCCTTTCCGATAGTCATTAGTGGAAGAGCTGTAACATCTATTGCCCCTCCCCGGTGAGTACCTGGTAAAGTTGGAGTGACTGTAGAACTCTCCGTTTTCACCCCATGGGCATGTATTGAGTAGGGTCTTGTGGCCATGTTTTTGAAGACAATATTAACTTTGTCTTTAACATCGGCATGAAGTTGTGGACCTGGCGAGAGAGAAAAGGAAGAGTGGCTTATATCCCTGTTAGACGGGAAGTTCTAACTCAGTAATAAAAGCACAGATCGGGTAACTTTCTTAGCATAAAGCCAGAGTCTGTTTTAACCCCTGTGGCTTCTCATTGTAGTACTGTTGGATTTATACCTAATTCCAGAGGATTCAGGATAAAACCTGTAGCGATGACTGCTTCTGCAGACGGTGCATCCCATCTACGGTCCTATGAAGGTTTGGGCCTGAAAGTCCCCAGACCTCTATAGGCCTAACTGTGTTGAGTCAGCTGTGACCCCTCCCTAGTCAGGAGTGCTGATCTCAGCATTTGGACTTCCAGAATTTCTTGAGGGTGACTTAATAAATGCAGGCAGTCCAGCATTTGAAAGGGTGGGTGGGGCTACCCCTCCCATTTCTCCTCCACAGCCAATCTTAGCTTGTCTCCTGTCCGAGAGAATTTCTGTTTAGCCAGCAACTCTGCATTCCCCCTTGACTGTCTTTCTCTGGGGGCTGAGGATAACCAGGCCCAGTGAACTCCATTAGTGCGGAAACAGCATGGTTCGGAGTGATGTCCCCTGCACTTGATGGTTTTCAAGGAAATTCCCAAGAACCAATATTGGTCAAGTTCCTAGACACCTGTCTTAAAAGGATTCCCAAAATACTGAAGGCAAGTTTTTCCCCTGCCTTGTGTACAAAAACCCTTTTTTTTCCTCTTATTTACATATATATATATATATATGTACATTTTTTCTTGGAGTTCATCATTTACATCTTAATTTAAAAGTACATAGCTATGTTTTTTAGGGGGGGTGAATAGGAGAATAATGAAGAATTCAGTTAAGAATTTCATTAGAATGTAATTTCTAGGAATTTCACCAAAATGACAAGTATCAGTTTGATAAACATCAAATATATGCAACTTCATTACTGTGTGGGATAATACATTGTTTCTGACACAAATAAAATTTTATTATGCCACAGTCATAGGCTTCTCATTCTTATTGAATCATTTTTATTTTTACTTTTGAAGATCTAATTGATTTTATTAAGTAATTCATTAATTGGGCAGCAACTCAAAGACCTCTACCATTGTTATTTAAATGACTTTGTTATACGACCTGAGAACATTAAACCCCTAGACAAGGACTGCCACTGGCCATGGCAGTGCGTCACTAACCCACACCTGATGGACTGGAGCTGTCTGAGTACCTAGGATTCCCAGGTGTTCTTCGTCAGCTTTTCTCTCCATTGGAACTCGGAATGTGCTGTCCGTGTATTGCCGATACAAAGCTTTCTTGTACTTTGAGCCTATGTAAAATTCTTGCTTATCTAAGAATGTATTATTCGAAACACTTAAAAAAACACACACAAACACAGACACTGAGATTAGTGCTTGTCTTAATGAAAGTGGAGTTTTAAATTTTAAATAAACATTCAGTTTTTATTTAAGTAATTATGCTAGTTTTTAATACCACCCCCCGCCCCCAAGCAAGACATTAAAAATAGACTCGCGAGGTGGACAGCTCACCTAGCCTGAGGTGGAGCCATCTGAGTCCTGGCCCTGACTCTGCCACCAAAGCGACCTCCAGCTAGTCATTACCTATCAGAGCCTCAGTTTCTTCTCCCCTAAGATGAGGCATCAGAGGAGGTCCCCTCTAAGATTTATTTATAGCTATAAAATGTTATGGGTCCAGATTTCACCAATGAAGTGTTCTCTGAATACTATAATGCTTCTGGTCTGTAGGAACTGAAATGGCCATGTTTTTCTCAACATTTCCTTTACCTAAAGTTTTTATTGGCTCCTACTGGCTCTTGTAGCCTTTTGACTGTTTCACCCCAATTGCTGAAATAACCTTTTACTTATTTACTCTACAAATCATACTCATCACTGCAGTCAAACTGTCCAGCTAACCATGGCTTAGCTACAGGTTACCAGCCATGTTGTGCACCCCAGGTCTGAACGCATGCCCATCCGCATTTTTCAAATCATGTCCACAAAGGGCTGGTGCTTGATGTCAGGGAAATGACAGAGGGAAAGTACTTGGAACACTACCAAAGGCTAACCTCAGTTATATATAACCTCCCTTCAGTTATAAGGGATGCTGCTCTAAACGAATGCTTCTGAAGTTCCAACCAGTGCCCTGAAGTTCCATCTGTTCATATTGAACTTATTTTTTTATTCCCATAATATACTTGTTATTGGTGGTTTTGAACCATATTTTCTTGGAAGTTTTTGGAGGGCACGGACCATATCTGCTACTCCGACCTCAAGAATTTAAAGTGTTCCTTTATAAATAAAAGGTTTAAGAATGTGAAATACAAGTATAAAGGACACATAGACAAAAACAGGGGGGTGGAAACAGGAGGGAGGTGGGGAGGGCTGGGGGGGGTAGGCTGGAATGGGAGTAAAAGGCAGAAAACTGTGCTTGAGCAACAATTAAAATTTTAAAAAAAGAATGTGAAATAACTGATTACTAGACTGATAACAAAAATCTTTGGAGAAAAGATAAACAGCAAGTAGTTGGTAAGGAAAATAATATTTTAGCTCTGAACTGAGGCATTCATCTGGGTACAAGTTTGAAAATCAATGACAATATAAGGGCACAAGAACACAAGAAGACAGCCCAGTAAAAAAGGAAAGAAACATGAAATCACGAGACCATATTTCACCATGTATAATCCATACTGTTTTGCCCAAATTTTTGAGGAGAAATGAAAGATGCACATTATACATGGGGATCTTTAATACTTGAAATACCTTGTATCTGTTCTTGTATTTTGTAATTATTCATTACTTAAAATTTCTGATATCATGATATGTTCAAAAACGAATGCTAAAATTCCTTTATAATGCAAAAAACAAGTATCTAAATATAAATAAATAAATAATTGAATGAAAAAATTAAAACAAAGATTTTTTCCCCTGAAACTTTGGGTCAAAAATATGGGTGTGTATTATACACGGCAAAATACAGGAGAATGCAAATTTTCCCATAAGAAAATTGAGAAAAGTTTAAATTAATGAGAAGGATTTCTAAGAAGCATTTTGTTGTTATTGTTGAACACAACTGTTGTTTCACTGCAATTTAACATAACCCTTTCTTCTCTGAAAGAGAAACTAAAACATTGGGAACCAGAGTCTAGAGAATTACTTTAGTCCTTGCAGACGATGCAGCTCCTTTTCCCATTCCCTGCTTGGGGAGTAATCCCATTCCACCTCCACAGCAGCAATGTAGTAGGTCCTCTCTCCCAGGTATAAGTTTGGATTCTCAGGCAGCTGCCTGCACGGGTTCACGGTGTACTTTTGCTTCATGCCACCCGTGTAGTGATCCGTTGTGAGGCACTCAACATTAAAAGTCCCTTGAAAGGTAAATAAAAGCAGGTCACTCCTTTGTTCAGCACTTTCTTGGCTCCTCCCCTCACTCAGAATCAACGCCTAAGTCCTTATTGTAACTTGACTTAATGAGCTGACTTCTCATCCCTCTGATCAGATTGCAGCCACAGGTCAAGGGTGTGCCTGCCTCAGGGTCTTTGAATTTGCTGTTTTCTCTGCCTGGAACAAGTCTTTCCAAAATATCCCCATGGCTCTTCAGCACTCTTTTCATTTAAACCTCCTTACAGAATCTTTACCCAGCTCCTCCCTTCAGTCATCGGACCCTTTTCCTGCTGTTTTTCTTCATAGTACTTAATCAGCTGCAGGAGAGCAGATACTTCACCTCTTGTTTACTGTTGTATATACACTTGTCTAATGAATGAAGGAAAAGGTGACACCCGACTTGTCTTATATTTTATTGGCAAATAATGAACCAAATGAAAGTCTGAAGCAACTTAGCATTCGTTCACTTTTTTTTGTTTGTTTGTTTGTCTTAGTAGGGGACTCTGAATTTTTGTGGCTATAGTTCTAGTATAAGATATTCAACTGCAAACAATTGACAAGTGAACACTACATCTAGGCTACAGAGAAATAGTGAGAAGTTTAAGACACAGAGCCTTCCAGTCTGATTTGCCAGCAATCTTTAAAAGGACACTAATATAAGAGGAGAATGTCTTAAGGATTCTGCTTTGTGGAAGTGGGAGAAATCTACCCTTTTCTCACTCCCTTCTGTCCCACTGACAAACAGGAAAGGGTCCTCTCTGGCATGGAGCTGGTAGTGGCCCAGGCTTGCTCTTCCAAGGGAAGGCAGGGTAGTTGGGAGGCTTGGGGAATGGAAGAGCTTATCATCCAACAGGATTTTAAACTAAAACCTCAGCAATTGATTCAACAGAGACTTGTCTTTAAAGAAACGCACCTTCAGTGTCAGGATGCATGGTGAGTGTGAGACTTGTTTGAGGGAAGAGGTTTGCCGTGTCCCTCCTTTCTTCTCTTGACAGATATGTGTTTCCCGAAAAGTAGATCCCGTGTATATCAGCCTCGTTTCCAGCACTGAATAAGTACCATGTGACTGAATCTCCTTTGCACATGTTGAGACCAGGCTGATTCCCGTACATAAATCCATTCATGGCTGTAGAAGGGGAAAAAATAACATTTTGAAAGTGGTTTACCTATGTCCTATTTTCCAAAGCCAACTTTGTTTATTTAATTATTTAAAAATATATTCTATTGATTATGCCATTACAGTTGTCTCATTTCCCCCACTTCATTCCCCTCCACCCTGCACACCCTCTCCCACCCACAGTCCCCTCCTTTAGTTCATGTCCATGTGTCATAAGTTCTTTAGCCTTTTACATTTCCCACACTACTCTTGCCCTCCCCCTTTCTATTTTCTACCTACCATCTATGCTACTTATTCTCTGTACCTTTTCTCTCTCTTTCTTCCTCCCACTCCCCTGTTGCTAACCCTCCATGTGATCTCCATTTCTGTGGTTCTGTTCCTGTTCTAGTTGTTTGCTGAGTTTGTTTTTGGTTTGTTTTAGCTGTGTTTGTTAATAATCGTGAGTTTGCTGTCATTTTACTGTACATGTTTTTTATCTTCTTTTTCTTAGATAAGTTCCTTTAACATTTCATATAATAAGGGCTTGGTGATGATGAACTCCTTTATCTTGACCTTATCTGGGAAGCACCTTATCTGCCCTTCCATTTTAAATGAAAGCTTTGCTAGATAGAACAATCTTGGATGTAGGTCCTTGCCTTATCACTTGAAATACTTCTTTCCAGCCCCTTCTTGCCTGTAAGGTCTCTTTTGAGAAATCAGCTGACAGTCTGATGGAAACTCCTTTGTAGGTAACTGTCTTCTTATCTCTTGCTGATTCTAGGATTCTCTCTTGGGCAATGAGAGAATTTTAATCTTGGGCAATGCAATTATGAAGTACCTTGGTGTGTTCCTCCTTGGGTCCAACTTCTTTGGGACTCTCTGAGCTTCCTGGACTTCCTGGAAGTCTCTTTCCTTTGACAGATTGGGGAAGTTCTCCTTTAGTATTTGTTCAAATAAGTTTTCTACTTGTTGCTCTTCCTCTTCCCCTTCTGGCACCCCTATAATTTGGATGTTGGAACATTTAAAGATGTCCTGGAGGTTCCTAAGCCTGTCCTCATTTTTCTGAATTCTTGTTTCTTCATTCTGTTCTGGTTGAATGTTTCTTTCTTCCTCCTGGTCTACTCCATTGATTTGAGTCCCAGTTTCTTTCCCTTCATTGCTGGTTTCCTGTACATTTTCTGTTATTTCACTTAGCATAGTCTTCATTTTATTCATCTAATTTGTAACCAAATTCAACCAATTCTGTGAGCATCCTGATCACCAGTGTTTTTGAATTGTGCATCTGATAGGGTGGCTATCTCTTTGTTGCTTAGTTGTATTTATTCTGAAGGTTTGATTTGTTCTTCCATTTGGGCCTTTTTTTTTTGGTCTTGTCATGTCTGTTACGTAGTGAGGAGCAGAGCCTTAGGTGTTCGGCAGGGAAACCCAGTCTCTGGGTTGTAACACTGTATGTGGGGGCGGAGTCCGAGAGGGAACAACAGAGCTTGCTCTGCTCTCTGTCAGATTTCAGTCCCTTCTGCTGCTTCCCCCAAGCAAACTGGGCCCTTCTGGTGCTGATTCCCATGTGGGTGGGCTTGTGTACAAATAGAGGACCCTGTGGGTCTCTCCAACAAACTCTCCTGTGAGGCTGGGAGTCTCTTCTGGCACCTCAACCCCCACAGGTGTTTTCAGTCGGTGTTTTGAGGCTTTAATTCCCCTCACTGGGGCCCGGGGTTGCATGGTCTGTCTCACTCCCCAGTTTCTCCTGGTTCTTCTGTGCACGTGAATGTGGGACCACCAGGTTTGCCAGCTGCCTTGAGTGCCATGCCCCTCCACAATTCGCTGCCTTGCTGGGTCTACCCACTGCTACCTTGTGGCCGGGGTCTGCCCACTGCCATCTTGTGCACTTGGGGTCTCTCAGCTGCTTCATTGGGTGCTCAGGGTCCGCCAGCCACTGCTTTTTTTGCTGTGACCCCTCTCCGCCCAACCACCCAACTTCGCCCCTCCCACTGCTCTGGATGAATGTGTCTTCTTTAACTCCTTGGTTGTTGGACTTTCTGCAGTTCAATTTTCTGTCAGTAGTGGTTGTTTTTTTGTTTGTTTCTAAAAAATTTTTATTGTCCTTATTTGGGTTGCAGGGGGAGGCACAGTGTGTCTACCTATGCCTCCATATTGACCCTGTTTATTTAATTTTAATTTTTAAAAATATTTTATTTATTTTAGAGGGGGGAAGGGAGGGAGAAAGAGAGAAACATCAGTGTGTGGCTACCTCTTACAGACCCCCAACTGGGGACCTGGCCTGCAACCCAGGCACATGCCCTGGCTGGGAATTAAACCAGTGACCCTTTAGTTCACAGGCCAGCACTCAAATCCACTGAGCCACAGTGGCCAGGGCTGTTTATTTCATTTTTAAAAGACCCATTCAGGCCTCTCTACTCCTTCATGTGTCAGGAGTGTTTTTGCAACTCTATGCTGTACCCTCCAGAGCAGCCCTAGGCCAAAGGAGCAGAGCGGAATGAAGGGTTCAAGAAGTTCTGTGTCCTGAGAATCTCACTGTTCTTCCTAGCTAGGCCCTTCTCAGTTCCCCCAAGGGTCATGTTGTGGACACCCAAACAGATGAGTAATACCAGCTTTTCCTGGGCATGGAAAAGACTGGGACTGGGTTTGTTGTTCTAGATGGAAAATTCTCTGATTCACCTTGAATAAACAGGATAGAGTATTTGCAGGAAGTTTTCTCTCACTGCTGTTTTTTTCAATTGATAATATCTTTGACTCCTCCAAAATGCAAAAATACAAAATTAAAAGAAATGTTTTCAAGATTATAGGTAATGTGAGTAGTATTGATCCAGCTAAAAAAATTAATCTGTCTCTAACGTTTACATTTTTTCTTCTTGCTACAATAATTTTCACATGTTGTTCATTAGTGGCGTGAATTAAAAACAAAATTTTTTAAACAATTAGCTCACTGTTCTCTGAACCCAAACTGCATTTTAGAATTACACTGGATGTAAAAATAAATCTGATGCCAGATTTCAATTAAATAAAAACCTCTGAAGGTTTGTCCTGAGCATCTAAAGAATAGTTATAATTATTTTTAAAAGCTCCCAGTTGGTTCTATTGTAGAGTCAATGGTGAGGATCATTGAAGTTTATTGAGAACAGAGACCATAAATTTCTTCATATTAAACAATAAACGAGCCTGTCATTATTAATACACAAAGGAGAAAAGCATCCAATCCAGCAGTTCTCAAATTTGAGTGTATATGAGAGTCACCCAGACGGTTTGCTAAACAGATTGCTGGTCCCACACCCAAAGTTTCTGATTTTGTAGGTCAGGGTTGGGCACCCAAGAATTTGTGTTTCTAAAAATCTCTGGGTAATGCTGATCAACTTTTAATATGCATCTAATTGACATAGTTTGTATGTTTTATCCTGAATTAAGTGAAATAAGATGTAATTGACCAATACATTAAATAATCAATGATATTAGTGTCATTGTATTTAATAATTTATTGAACAATTGGCAAAGCTCTGGGATTTTGGCATCATTAAAAGCATTCCACGTGAGACACTGAAATAACTTGCTGGATTGGTGGTTGGGGCAGTACTCACAGTGCATCTTGTTAGATTCCTGAAAGTCTGCATCTTCCTTATTCACCTGATCAGGTGCAGTTGTAAACATTTTAATGTTATTGTCCAAGAGTAAACTCTCATTCTCATCAAACACTGCGGGGAACAAATAGAACTCCTTGTCTACATTTTTCTATAAATCAAAACAAGAACAATAAGGTGAAGATAGGACAAGTAAAGCGGAAAGACTTCCATATACACAACACTATTTGCAAAGGATAAAAACAGAAGTTTCCTTTCTTTTTTGTAAATGGGGGACGTTTTCATTTTGAAAATGAGAGTTTTCATTATTCTCTGTGTAGTGGATTTTTGGTTCAACATGACAATGTAAGCCTCACGCTACACCTAAAAGTTCTGATTCTCCTCTCCCTACTATCCTGCCCGCTCTGCCAATACTAATTGAACCTGTCAAAAACAATTGTTACAGTGGGTGTGGGGGCGATGTGCATCTGCTAGAAATCAGGGAAAGTGCCATCCACAGTAATGCAAATGTAAAGAATCATATACAACAGAGCAGGAGAAAGCAGTCAGAGGGAGGGGCCAACTTGAGAGTAACAGCCTGCCAGGTGAACTGGAACAGGCATACACACAACCTGGAAGTACCAGAACAAACATTCTTGTTCCCCTTCCCCCCATCCCCTCTGAAACATAAGGAAGCAGAAATGCTATCTGGTCTATGAAATGATTCAATACTTTAGCAGAAGGCAGTCAGTGTAAGGAATCAAAGCATATGAGCCTCCAAGAACAAGTTACTGCCTCAAAGAAGAAAAACATTCAGAGATTATTGCATGTCTTTTTTATGAGATTATTTTCAGATCAAAACCATAATTATCAGCTCTGACCAGGTAGTTCAGCTGGTTAGAACAGAGTCCTGATATGTTAAGGTTGTGGGTTCAATCCCCAGTTGGGGCACATGCAGGAATCAACCAATGAGTGTGAAAATAAGGGGATCAACAAATCAATGTTCCTTTCTCTTTTTACAAAAAATTATCAAATTAAAAAAATTCAACTAAAGCAGGGACCTAACGGTTACATCCTGCAGAGAACTGAATCAATGATAGAGATGATCTTAAGAAAGCTCCCATAAATCGGAAGATTCAAAGATGAAAAATATACACATAACAATGATTTTAGAAAGAAGTTACAAAAGGGGGAACAATAATAATAATAAATAATAGTGGAAATCATTGGACTTCTCTACTACAATAAATGTCAGAGGAAGCTAGAGTAGCATTTATGTTTTCCAGGGTAAAATTACAAAAATTTTATACCAGGCAAAGAGCAACAAAAAGACATTTTCAGATGTGTGAGGTTCCCAACATGGGACTGTTACAGTCACTTCATATTCCAAACTACAAGGAAAAGTCGAGTGAAAGTTTACGGGTCACATTTTCTGATCACAATGCAACAAAACAAACATTTACTAACAAAAGGACAAAAAAATAAATAACTTAAAAGATCATATTTGATCCAAATAACTCTTAGGTCAAAAGGAAACAAAAATGAATTACTATAAGTATTTATTAAATACTGTCCATGAGAACATTATGAGACATAATGAATATAACTTAACAGATAAACTGAGAGTCTGAAATACTTTTTATTTTAAGCAAAACTAAATAAAGATAAATGTAAATATCTTCATACTTTAGAAAAATAAAATCATAAAAGAAGAAAAATTAATAAAGACAGAACAGAAATTAATAAATTAGATCACAAATTAAAGTAGCTAAGCCTAAAAATTTATTCTTTGAAAACACCAAAAAATACACAAAACTCTGGCAAGTCTAATAAAAAATTGAGATTTCAAATATTCCACATTCAGAGTAAGAAAGGAATGTTATCACATGTATGAGGGAGAAATAAAGTAACACCACTATGTACAATAAATGTGATCAGTTGACTTAGAAGGTGGTATCTGAATAGACCTTCAGATACCCTTGGGTGAAATAAAAACAGTGATTAAAAAAGTAAATAAAATACTACTTCTAAAAAGTAAAAATGTCAAAATAATTTTACAGGCAATTTCTTTCCAATTTCTAAGTACCAGTGGATTCCTATAGCAATAGTTGGAATGGATTCCTATCTATTTAAACTGTTTCTAAATATTAAAAACAAGAATCTTCCCAATTTATTTAATGCAGATAGTATAACCATGATACAATACCTTATAGCTTAGATGAGAAGTTCTATATAAAACACTATCAAAGCCAACACAGAAATATATTGAAAAAAACCCCCACTATGCTCAAGGAATGCTTTTTCACAAAAGTACAAGGATAGTTCAGCACTAGGAAATCTTTAATACAGTTGGTCACAATTATAGGCCAAAGGAGGAAATAAGTATGTTTTATATATCTTTTTTATTTTATTGATTTTTAAAATAATTTCAAGGATATCTAAAAATAAATCTTACAAAATTTGACGTTCGGTCACTAGTTGTTCCCTTTGCTTTCTCCCCAGATCTTTGAAAGGCCACCTCCTTGAAATTTAGATCTCATCCCAAATATGGCCCCCACCTTATCTAAACTCGGATTTCTGTTCACCCTATTTCTTTAAAAAGTTGCTATTTTCTGAAGTTATCTATTTCCATTTTTTGTGTTTGCTTATCTCCTTTCCTTCCCACTCCTTCTCACCTATCCCCTTTCCTCTCTGCTGTACTGCACAATACCATATAAACCCTATTGGAAAAAGAAACTGACCTGTCTTATTTACCAATAAATTCTATCCTAGCATAGGTGTTTTCTGAGCAGCTCGAGTGATTTTAAATAGAAAAACATTTTCAGTAAACCACACATAGAATGTGAATCTACCAACTAATAGCCAATGTCATACTTAGTGGTAAAATAATAGAGATACTCTCGATAAGATCAGATACTAAGCAAGGTACTATTTTATATTGCTTTGAATATTGTATCTAATCTGAAGCCTCATGGCTTGTAAGTAAAAGAGCCAGGATGAGGACTTCTAATGTCACTTGTGAACCTTCTTGTGCTGTGACTTCTTCATTTGCAAAATGAAGATAGTGAACTATGTAAAGGATAAAGCTCACATTTTAAATTTCAACTCACTAAGTTCCTCCTCTCCAAAAAGTGGAGGTAACTATACTTAGCCTCTTGGGTTGCTGCAAAGGCCAGATGAAGTGATATGTGCCTGGACAGAGTCCAATAAACATTAGTCTCCTTTTTTTCCTTCCCAAGGTAAGCACATTATCAAAGAATGGACTACAGAGGTAGAAAACCATCTTGTTTTCAGTTACATGTTTAAAAATTTTAAATGATGGCATTACCATTTACAATAGCCAAATAAAAATAGATAGGTATAAACTCAACAACAAGTATCTAAAACCTCTATAAGGGAAACTATAAAATACTCCTGAAAAATACAAAGTAGACTTGAACAAATGGAAAAACATATGGTATGTTCTTTTTAGGGTAATTCAACTTTGTAATTATGTCTGTTCTTCGTAATTTGTATATTTGAGACAGTCCCAACCAAACACCGTTAAGCCTTTTTTTTCTTTTTTCTTTTGTATTTTTCCCATTACCATCTATCTTCCTTATACTCTTTTCTGTTAGGCTTTTTTTTTACTCCCTGGAGCCAGATACATTTTATAAGTTTCATTAGAAAGAATAAGTAAGCAAAAATAGCCATTAAAATGATTAAAAAAAAGTGCAGCCCTGACCTGTGTGGCTCAGTTGGTTGGGTGCTGTCCCACAAGGTGAAAGGTCACTGGTTCAATTACAGTCAGGGCACATGCCTGGCTTGCAGGTTTGGTCCCTGGATGGGGTATGTAAGAGAGGCAACTAACCAATGTTTCTCTCCCTCTCTTCCCCTCTCTCTAAAAATAAATTAAAAAATCTAAAAAAACTGCAATGAAGTATAGCTACCAGTCATTAAATACATTATAAAGACTATAGGTAAAATGGTATGATATTTGGTCCGTGAGTATATTGAGATGAACAGATTAGAATACAAAATCAGAAAATAGACTTAATTGTGTATTAAATTTTTAGCATTTGATCAAAGCAACAATTAGTGGGGAAAAGACTTTAATAAATGGTATTGAGATAACTGGATAGTCACATAGAAAAAGAGAAATTTGATTCATTCCTCAACTGTATACCAGAATAAATTCTAAATGGAACAGAGATTTAAATATGAAAAATAAAGCTATACAAGTACTTGAAGTGAGTATGGGTGAATTCCTTTATAAACTGGGACATGGGAAAGCTCTCTTAACTATGACTCAAAATCTATAAATGATAGAGGAAAGAAATTTTTATAGAAATGAAAATTTTACATGGCAAATAACATCCATAAACAAAGTGAAAAGGCAAATAACTAAGAAAAATATTTATAACTAATATTTCAGTTATATAATATAATATAATATAATATTATATTATATTATATTATATTATTTTTAACTAATATAATATTAGTTAAAAATATTTATAACTAATTATTCCCTTAAGGGTTTTTACCCTAAGATGTTAACATCTAAACCACTAAGGGAAAATAACCATATAGAAAAATAAGTTACAGATATAAACAGCCAAATAAAAGAAGTGAAAATGATTCTTAACCATCTGTGAAGATGCTGAACTACTAGTAATAAGAAAAACAAATTAAATTGATTTCACAGATGTGAAATCAATTACATTAAGTTAAAAAAATTAAAATTACAGAGATATTGTTTATGTTCTTAACTGGTGAGAATACAATATAGTGTGATTCTTATATAAGGAAAATCTGTCAATATCTAGCAAAATTGTATATGTACTTATCTTTTGTCAAAGCAATACCACTTTTAAGAATTTATTTCTTAATAGTTGTGCTAGCAAAAATACAAACAGAGTTGTGCTAGCAAAAATACAAACAGATGAATGAACAAGGCTGCCCACTGTATTATGTTTATAAAAGCAAAGTCTGGAAACAACCCAAACCCCTGTCAAATTGTAGATGTTAAACTGTTATATAAACTGTGGCATGACTATGGAATAATAGCTACTGTAAAAAGGAATTAGGAATGTCTCCATATGTTATAGACTGGAGGGAATTACAGATTATATTGTTAATAGAAAAAAAGCAAGAATATGAATACATATATACACACATTTGTTTATTTAAAAAATAAAATAATAAAAATTAGAGAAAAAATCAATGACATTGAAAACAAAAAAAATCTATGCAAAAAAATCAATGAAAATAACAGGTGATTCTTTTAAAATATCAGTAAAATCAATAGGCCTCTAAATAGACTAGCTAAGATAAAAAGAGAGAACACAAATTACTAACATTAGAAATGAAACATGGGACATCACTACTGATTCTATGGACATTAAAAGGATAATAAAGGAATACTACAAAAAATTATATGCCCATAAATTTGGTAACTTAGATAAAATGGATCAATTCCTTAAAAGACACAATTTGCCAAAACTCACACAAGAACAACCAGACAATCTGAATAGGCCTATATCTACTAAAGAAATGGAGTCAATAGCTAATAACTGTTCAAAACAGAAAGCACTGGAACCAGATGTGTTCATTGGTGAATTCTACCAAACATTTAAGGAAGAAATTATATGATTCTATACAATCTTTTTTAGGGGATAGATGTAGAGGAAATGCATCTTATTTCATTCTAAAAGACCAGTATTATTTTAATACCAAAATGAGACAAAAACATTATAAGAAAGGAAAACTATACACCAATGTATTTTTAATGAACATAGATGTAAAATACACCCCAAGATATTAGCAAATAAAGTCCAACAATGCATAAATAAAGTTATATATCATGATCAAGTGGGACTTATCCCAGGTATGCAAGGCCAGTTCAATGTTCTAAAATCAATAGTCTAAAGAAGAAAAATTACATGATCATGCCAATAAATACAGAAAAGGTATTTAACAAAATCTAACACCCATTCATTACTCAAAAGTATCAGTAAACTAGGAGTAAAGGGAACTTCCTTAACTGAAAAAAATATCTACAAAAAAACTACTGCTAACATCTTACTTAATGGTGAAACTAAACATTTTCCCACTAATATCAGGTACCAGGCAAGATATTCCTTCTCACCAGTCCTTTTAACATTATACTAAAAATATATAAGACAAGAAAAAAAGGCATACTGATTGGGAAGAAAGAAAGAAAACTGTTTTTCTTCACAGATGACATGATTGTCTATGTAGAAACTCCAAAAGGACTGACAAAGAAACTCCTGTAACTAATGAACAATTACAGCAAGGCTGCAGGATACAAAGTTAATATATAAAAATAAATCAAAACATTCTCCTATATACCAGCAATGAAAAAGTGAAATCTGAAGTTAAAAATAATACCACTTACATTAGTAGCCCCCCCAAATGAAATATTTAGGTATAAATCTAACAAAATATGTATAAGATCTATTTGAGGAAAATTACAAAAGTCTGGTGAATGAAATCAAAGCACCAAATAAATAGATATTCCGTATTCGTGGATCAGAAGACTCAGTACTGACAAACTGTCAGTTCTTTCCATCCTGATCTATAGATTCAGTGGAAAGAACAGAGAACCCTCACAACAGACCCACATAGATTTACTCAACTGATCTCTGACAAATGAGCATAGGTAATGCAATGGAACAAATACCATCTTTTCAAAAAATGGTGCTGAAACAACTAGATACCCACATGCAAAACAACAACAATAGAAACCCAAATCTGGGCACACATCTTAGCTTCTCTGCAAAAATAAACTCAAAATGGATCACAGACCTAAATGTAAATAAAATATCGAAGGTACAATCCATGAAAGAAAGAATTGATAAGCTGGAATTCATTACAGTTAGAATTTATGCTCTGTAAAAGTAATGTGAAGACAATGAGAAGATAAGCCATAGGATGGAAGAAAACATTTGCAAAAGAAATATCTGATAAAGGACTATTATTTAAAACATTCACAGAACTCTTAAAACTCAACATTAAAAATAAAACCAAACAACCCAATTAACAAATGGGCAAAACACCTTAATATACACCTCAGCAAAAAGGATATACGGATGGCGAGTAAGATTATGAATATTCTCTATAGCATATGTCATTAGGGAAATGAAATTAAACCAATAATAAGATATCACCACACACCTATTAGAATGGCTAAAATCTAGAATACTGACAACAGCAAATGCTGATAGGATGTGGAGCAATAGACACTTTCATTCATTACTGGTGGCAAGACAGTTTGGTGGTCTCTTACAAAAGTACACAGTCTGTTTTTCAGAAAGATGGGACTAAAAACGAAGGAAACACCTGTCTCTCCCAACCTGAAGCCAAAGCAAAAACTTTGAAGGCACAGAAATCAGTGCTGAAAAATGTCCAGAGCCACAAAAAGAAGGAGAAGGAGGAGGAGAAGGAGGAGAAGAAAGAGAAGAAGAACATCCGCAGGTCACTTACCTTCTGGTGGCTGAGGACACTGGGGCTCTGAAGGCGGCCTAAATATCCAAAGAAGAGCACCCCCAAGAAAAGCAAGCTTGACTACTCTGCCGTCATTAAGTTCCCCCTGACTACAGAGTCAGCCATAAAGACGATAGAAAACAATACATTTGTATTCATGTGGATGTCAAGGTCAAAGAGGCTGTGAAAGAGTTCTGTGAAATGGATGTGGCCAAGGTCAACACTCTCATCAGAACTGATGGAGAGAAGGCATATGTTTGGCTGACTCTTCATTATGATGTTTTGGATGCTGCCAACAAAATTGGGAAATTGGGATAATCTAAACTGAGATCAGCTCATTAATTCTAAATATTAAAAAATGATACTGTAAAACCAAACAAACACAAAATCTAAACATACCCCTACCATACAATCTAGCAGTTGGGCTCCTCGGCATTTACCCAAAGAAGTGAAAACTTAGGTCTACACAAAAACCTGCACATAGATGTTTGTATCAGCTTTATTCATAATTGCTAAAACTTGGAAGTGAGCAAAATGTTCTTCAGGAAGCGAATGGAGAAATAAACTGTGATACATCCAGACGGTGGCATATTATTCAGTGCTAGAAAGAAATGAACTATGAAGCAGTGAAAAGACCTGGAGGAAACTTAACTCATATTCCTCAGTGAAAGAGGGCAGTCTGGAAAGGCTACACACTGTATGTTCCAACTATATGACATTCTGGAAAAGACAAAGCTATTGAGACAGTAAAATACCAGTGGTTGGCTGTATAGTACCATAATGATAGATACATGTCATTATACATTTGTTCACACCCATAGAATGTTAACACCAAGAGTGAAATGTAATGTAAACTATGACTTTGGATGATGATGCTGTGTCAATGCAGGTCCACCAATTTAACAAATGTACCACCCTAGGCGGGGATGTTAATATTGGGGGTGACTGTGTATGTGTGGGGTGTGGGGCATATAGGAAAACTCTGTACTTTCTCCTCAGTGCTGCTATGAATCTTTAAGTGCTCTAAAAATAGCCAATATAAATAGTAATGAATAATAAATAAAAGACTTAGCTATAAAGTAAAAAATAAGCTATCTGGAGTGAGAGAATAGGTGAGCAGAAAGAAGGGATAAAAGCTAGATTTCTTTCATTAGGCTCACATACCGCTTTTGTAGACTTGGCATTGGAACCAGGTACATACATAATTTATAAAATAATATTACAGTTTTACAAGCAATCCCTTAAGAAAGAAGTAGTTAATTAAATAAACATGTGTATCCTGTGGGTGGCAAAACTACAGAGAGGAATTATTGAGCGACTTTAAACATGTAATTTAACTGTACATCTTTAGGGAGATCTACTCTGAGGACGAAAAGGGCAGCAAACCAATCTTATACTATTTTCGGTAATTACATTGTTGGCTGCAGTGTTGTAATTGTGATTATGACACAGTCATTTGTATATTGTGGGAGGAATTGAGTGAATATTTATGTTGACATTGTTGAGAACTAAGATTTTTCTTACTTCTCAGTTAAAGGGAGATACAGATGTGAAATCAATTAGGTTAAGTTAAAAAAAAAACAAGCAAAAAATTCATAGACCTAAATTGGATATAGAGTATCACTGCAAACTCATGATGAATTTTATCTTAAAGGTTTTTTTCCAGCTGTTCCCTGTTGTGGCCATTGTAGAAATGCCAGCTGATCAAAATAAAGTTCAGTCCTTTTGTGACTTCAAACTGGAGCAAGAACTGTAAACAACATTTTGATGCCCCTTCCCGCATTCCCAGGAAGATTATGTATTCTCCTCTTTCCAAAGAGTTGAGACAGCACAGTGTTTGACCCATGCCCATGTGAAAAGATAATGAAGTTCAGGTTTTTCAAGGACACTGAAAAGGGCAGGAAATGGCCAAGAAGTCCAGGTTTACAGGAAATGTGTCATCTGCACTGAATGAGTGCAGCGGGAGAAAGCTAATGGGACAACTGTTTTTGTGGACATTCAGCCAAGTGAGGTGGCATTACTAGGCTAAAGCTGCAGAAGGACCACAAAGAGATCCTTGAACACAAAGCCAAATCTCGCCACGCAGGAAAAGAAAAAGGCAAACACAAGGAAGAGACAATTGAGAAAATGCAGAACTAAAGTAATCTTATATACAACTTTCATTAATAACTTAAAATGAAAAAAATTTTCCAGTTCTGCCCATTGTAAGGGCCTAGAAATAATGATTAACCCAATAGCAATGAGCCCCTCTAGTGCCCAGATTGTGGTTCCAAAAGTAATTTCTTACCCAAAAGAACCAGAAAAATGACCACTACCAGGTCTGGCTCAGAAAATGTGTAATATAGATTTAAAATAGCTTTTTATACTAAAAATTAAAGAAGCTTCATGTAAAAATCACAGAGTCTACCTGAACAAGTCTCTCCAGTGACAAAAAATAGGATACATGTAGCATCAATAAGCATAATGGCAATGAATTGCAACACACTGAATATGCTTAAATCCATGACTTCACAGTAATACTTAAAAAATTATTAATAACCTTTGAAGTATGCTACGGAAAAACCATTAATCTGGAATCTCGTAAGTAAAGGGAAAGAATTAAGCATTTGTCACTCCTTTCTTAAGTAATACATACCTCAGGGTAAGCAAGCAGCCCGTTAACAGTTTTTTTAGTACGCCTCTATAAGAGGTGTACTAGCTAACAAACAAAGAAGAAATGATGGAGTCATTCCTGCAATGACTGATTAGATTTTGAATCTAATAGGAAATGGTTATTGGTAACCGATAACATGGGGAAAAATATACAGTATCTATGTAATCCCCTGATAGAAGTACCCTACCCAGTACCACAGATAAAGTAGTATTGCCAAAACCAAAAAACAAACAAAAAATCCTAACCTGAATCTGACCATGCCTTATATCAGGCCACTGATTTATAGGAAATACAGAGAAAGAGAAAGAAACATGTTAAATGACCCCACGGGAATGCACTTAGTAGACTCTAGACATACAAAACTTCTATAGGATAAATTACTTGCAAAAACAAAACCGGCAAAAAAAATCTCAAGAAACTGATTATAATGTGTGAATTATTCAAGTACTCATTCAAACAAACTTAAAACAATTAAAAGACAATTGAGAAACGTAAACAGTGATTGGGAATTTAATGATATTAAGAAATGATGATGATGATTTTAGGATATAATAATTATATTGAAGGCATTTTTAAAGGAGCCCTTATCTTTTAAAGGTTCACATTATGCTAAGTGAAATAAGCCAGTCAGAGAAAGACAATACTGAATGATTTCATTGGTATGTGGAATCTAATGAACAAACTAAACTAACAAGGAAAATGGAGACAGACTCATAGATGGAGAGCAGGATGACAGATGGTGGGGGAGGGGAAAAGGTTGGGGTGAGGGTTGAGGAAAAAAGAAAAAGGACTCATGGACATAGACGACAGTGTGGTGATTGCTGGGGGGAGGGGGTTATAATGGGGCAAAATGGTAATGGAAAAAAATAAAGATTAAATAAAAAATAAAGTATTTATTTTAGATATAAAAAGAATGATGGCTTAGCTATTTTTATTTCTTGGTCAAAGGATCATTTCCTGAGTTTTAAAAATATTTTAAGTAGCATTTTCCTTTTTAAAAAATATTTTAAGCAATATTTTCCTCAGTAGGTAGCTTTAGGTAGTGTGTGAGAGTCTAATTGGATCATAAAAAACCTTAGATTGCAAGGAAAATTTTGTTTCCAACTCATCTTGGGACAATCATGTCAGTCAGAGAAACTCTGCATAATATCTGAAAAAAATTTATAATAAACGTGTAGAATCCTTACTGCCTCAAAACTCAGAATTTTCCTTATAATGAAATTTATGAATTTCATAATTCATTAATTTATGAATTAATGAATTTTCCTTATAATTATCCCTTATAAGGAATAATTTTCCATTATTCCTTATAATAATGATAATTCAAAAGGATTTGAAAATCATTTTTATTTTCCCTGATCAGACTTACCTGTCTCCCATTTGCATGTAAACTTCCTTTCCTGCATATTTTCAATGGCCCAATAAGCCCTGTGAATATATCTTTGGTGGGATCCACAGCAGAATAATACATCTTACACAGACAGACAGGGTCCTTGTAAGTGGGTCCCACTTCTTTGGGGACAGACCATTCATAGGTGAATGTTTCTTTGGGTGGCACATAGGAGGCTGAAGGACGTGGCACACCTGTGAGAAAAGTCACATCGCTGAGGTTAAGAGTACTTCTAATGTGGTGAATTGAGCCACAAAGTAGTCTGGGTTTAGTCTAGGATAACCCATTTCTGAGCTTCCTATGAGTTAGAATGGAATCCTACTTGAGTGAAATCCTCCTTGTGCTCCAGTGTGAGGTCGCTGATGGATGTGAATTCCTCCAGGAAGCCTCCTCTAAAGTTTTGTCTGAGACTGGTGCTTGTTACCATCAAAAGGTCTGCAACCACCTCCCCCAAATTCACATTTTGGAACCCTAATGCCCTAATATGATGGTGTTAGGTGAGGCCTTCGGGAGATGATTAGGTCATGAGAGTGGAGCCACATTGAAGGGGATTAGTGACCTTATAAAAGAGGCCCCACAGAGCTGCTTAGCCCTTTCACCAAGTAAGGATATAATAAGAAACCTGAGATCCAGAAGAGTGCCCTCCCCAAACCATGCCCTGAGCTGGACCTTCCAACCACCAGAATTGTAAGAAATAAATGTCTGCTGTTTATGAACCATCCAGTCTGTGGTAATCAGTTGTGATAGCCTGAATGGACTAAGACAGTGCCCTCTTTTGCTCTCATGGCTCTAAGAATATCTCTAGCACTTTGCATGTTTTGTTGTGTGTATCCCCAACCCCCACCCAAACAGAACTTAACCTTCTTGAAGGCAAGCATTGCCTCACAATGAATTTTTCTATTGAACAAAACTAAACTGAAAATAATCTTATAACTGAAAGAGTGCTTGTTGATGATCCTGTTCATATCTTCCAATTTTACATTTGAGGAAACTGAGGCTAGAAAGGCCAACTACCTTGCTCACAGTCACACCGCAAGTGGTGGCAAAGCTACTAGTCTTTATTGGTCACCCTTCACATAAAAATACCTAAATACATTAATATGATGGAATATTTTGTATCATTAAAATCACATTTATAAAATACTTATAATGAAAAGAAAACAAACTCTGGGTACAAAATTATAGTGATAGGTATATGTATATATTACAACCTCAACCATATGTAAAATATGGATGTAAAATATAATGTATATTTAAATATACATTATATTTTACATCCACAGATGAAAGAGTAGAGGAATTGTATAAAAATATAGTAGTGGTTATATATAGAACTATGGATAATATTTTGAGTGGTACCTTTTTACATTTTTAAAATATTCCAAAGTGAGTACCTAATACTCTTATAATTACAAGAACATTTTTAAAATTAAAAAATCACCCAAATAATACTCCAGAAATGTATAATTGATATAGTCCAAGTAAGTGACAGGCAGCATTGTCAATAATCATCTAATTAAGACAGGACAAATTTCCATCACTCAATTGGAAATGGTAGGAGAAGAGGTGTATTTGCTTCCTGATGGTATATGAGCAGTTTTCTCAGAAGTCCTGCCTTCAGTTTTTGTGGGACAGTTTTCCTGAGGTGGGCGGCACAGTGGGTTATTAAACATTGTTGATTGGTTACAGAGCAATATACTTACGTTCACTTTCAGGGTTAGAGGCATAGTATGTGCCCTCATTGCTCTTACTGACTCTTACTCCAATTGGCTCAATGCTGAGGGGATATGCTCCTTTATTATGGAAGGTGACTTTGATGGTGTCTCCCACCTCTGCCCAAATGACAGGACCTAAGGACAAAGAGAATTGTTATCCTTTTTGGTATGTAACATACAAAATATTTTCTTTGGCTCGTCTTCTGGCAAGAACCACTGTGAACAACATGCTTATTGGTGTGGCAAATAGAAAGGTTGGATTTTAGGAACTCATTATCAGTTTGACATGATGAGATTGGAAAGAAATGAGCTGGGCTTGTCCGCTCAGCTTCAGGTTAGTGAAATTTGTTATCATTTTATCCAAGTCAGTTCACAAGCTTTATTAATCTACAAGACATTGTTCAGAGGGTCCAAGCTCTCCTCATCTGAGTCTTCTGTTGGCTAGATGGGTGTTTTTCTTTACAAGAGTTGAGGGGGGCTATAAACTCTGACTATCCAAAGAGGATAAATTCAATTTTCTTGGATGTGAAGAGTAACACTGCTGTGAATTTTCCATCACCAAAACTCTTACTATCACCAAATATAGAATAAAACATAGATATATAGTACATAAGTATTTTATGTAATATGTAAAATGCTACTTATTAAGAGCTTCCTATGTGCTTTTTGGAGTGTTTAGGTGAACTAACTCATTTAATCCTTACGACGGCTTTAGAGATAAGGATTATTATTTTTATTATTTCCATTTTATAGAAAGGGAAGAGGCACAGAAAATTGAGCACTGTCAAAGGTCACAGAGCTACTAGGTGAGGGGTGGAGACAGTCTGTATGCACCCACTCTGCTGTTTCGCCTCAGTGCCTAAGCAAGGACAGGTCTTTGGGCTCTGCCTGAGGGCAGTCTACCAAAGGCTCTCAGACCAGCACAGCCCGCCTTATTAATAGTCTGGAGTTTATTTCTAAGGCAATGTATCTTTAGCTAAGGGCAGGGGCTAATAGCTTCATTGTCTATTTAAACAACTCACCTACATGCACAATTTCTCTTACCTCTTTGACAAAAAAGAAAATCATCGTTTGAAGCCAGCATGGTTTTTAATGATGAAGATTTACTGTTGGTAACTTGCATGTGGAAAAGTAAATTAACTGATGCATGTTACTGATGATTGATCTTCTATATCCCTACTTTTTATGTAGAACGCATGCTGTAGGTCCTGAAGTCTCTGTTCTTTCTGAGGTTCAGATAGCCCAGGGGAAGAGCACAATGGTCATTCATGTTCTGCATGGACTCACCCAGGATGCCGAGATGTTCCTCTTCAGGGCCTCTTTCCTTTTGATTTGTGAAGGAGGCATCTGTGTACTCACGATAAACCAGTTTTTTATAAGAGCCTCCAATTCTGGTAGGACCATGTTCAAAAAATACCTCTGAAGCACTGCCAAAATGAAAAGTGTTTAATACTGGAGTTGAAGCATTAAATAGAAAGTGGGTATTCACATAGGATACTGATTGAAGGGAAAAATTCTGACCAGTGCTTCGAGAAAACTATCACCCATGATTTACTAAACACTCAGACAGACTAGGCCACTTTATAGAGGGATGTTCAGTTAAGGAATGGAGAATCAATGCAAAGAAGTTCCATTTTTCCAAGTCAGGCAAAAAATAATCATTTAAGAAGGCCCATATCGGCTCCCGATGGTTAATAAATTATTCTGAAATTTAATCTTTACTTGAATCAGATTAAGATGGAGGCATAGGTAAAAATGCTTTGCCTCCTAGCACAACTATAGAAAAATTACATCTAGACAACAAAACAAGTAACACCTAGAATCATCAGAATATCAAGCCATATGGAAGTCCAATAACAAAGGATTTAAGGAAGCCACATTCATCCAGACAGATAGGAGGCATAAGATGTGGAAAGAGGTAGAGAGGTGGAGAGGTTCCGGGGCTGCAGAAGTGGCATGTAGCTGTAGGAGTGGTGTGGACCTGTAGGAATGGCACAGAGAGGCAGTGGAATGGGTAGTCCCACATTCATGTGTGGTGGTTAAAAATCAGGAGGGATACTTCAGGAACAAGGGATCCTAGCCCTGGATCAGGCTACCCATCAGCCCAAGGTTCCAATGCCAGGAAGATAAATCCCCATAATTTCTGGCTGTAAAAACCAATGGGCGTTGGAGTGGTGGAATAAACTGCTGGATTATCAGGACACTTGTTTTAAAGGGCCCACATTGATTCAGGACTTATACAGACCTACCCACTTTGGGATTCAGCACCAGAACTGAAGCTGGAAGGGCCCAAGTGGCATACAGAGAGAAAGTGAGGAGAATGGAGACAGAGGGAGTGCTGGGAGACATATTCCTCCCAGGCGAACCTCTAGAAGCCAGGAAGTGACACTGTGTCCTCTCTGAGCCCTCCCCCAGAGCAACAATGCAGGGGAATGGGTTGCCCCACCCTGGTGATCACCTGAAGTTCTACCTCACGCAATTTATAGGTCCACTCTTCTACAACAGGCCATGTTACTGAGAGAGAGAGTCAAAGCAGCTCTACGTAATACACAGAAACAAACACAGGGAGGCTGCCAAATTGAGAAGAGGAAGAAATATGGTCCAATTGAAAGAACAGAATAAAACTCCAAAAAAAAAAAAAAGAATTAAACACAATGGAGATAACCAACCTATCACATACAGAGTTAAAAACACTGGTGATAGAATCTAAAGAACTTGAGACACATGGTCATAAACTAAAGGCGGGGAATGGTGGGGGAGAGGTGTGCAGGGTGAAGGGAATGAAGGGAAATAGAACTGTAATGGCATAATCAATAAAATATATTAAAAAAAAACACTGGTGAACAGGATGCTCAAAGAACTCATTGAGTACAGCAACAACATAAAAAAGAACCAAGCAGAAATGAAGGTTATGGTAAGTGAAGTTATGAAGAATCTATAGAGACTCAACAGTAGAGAGGATGAAACTGAGAATCAAATCAACAATTTGGAACACAAGGAAGAAAAAAGCATTCAACCAGAACAGCAAAAAAAAAAAAAAAAAGAAAGAAAGAAAAAAACAATAAAAAAAAAGAGGATAGAATAAGAAGCTCTGGGACATCTCCAAATGTACCAACATTTGAATCATAGGGGAACTCCAGAAGGAGAAGAAGAAGATATCAAAAACTTATTTGAAAAAATAATGAAAAAATAATTTCTAATTTAGTGGAGGAAATAGACACAGAAGTCCAGGAAACCCAGAGTCCAAAACAAGTTGGACCCAATGAGGAATACGCCAAGATACATCAAAATTAAAATGCCAAAAAGCAGCAAGAGAAAAGCAGAGAGTTACTTACAAAGGAGTTCCCTTAAGACTGTCAGGTAATTTCTCAAAAAAAATCTTTACAGGCTGGAAGGGACTGGCAAGAAATACACAAAGTGATGAAAAGCAAGGACCTACAACCAAGATTATCCAGCAAAGCTATCCTTTAGAATGCAAGGGCAAATAAAGTGCTTCTCAGAGAAGGTAAAGCTAAAAGAATTTGTCATCACCAGCCATTATTATATGAAATGTTAAAGGGACTTGTTTAAGAAAAAGAAGATCAAAATAATGAACATTAAAATGGCAACAAATTTACCACTGTCAACAATGAAATCTAAAAAAGCAAACCATGCAAACAACCAGAACAGGGACAGAATCACAGGTATGGAGATCACTTGGAGGATTATCAGCAGGGAGGGGAAAGGTGGAGAATGAGGGAAAAGGTTCGGGGATTAAGTAACATAAATTGGTAGGCAAAAAAAACAGACAGGGTGAGGTTAAGAATAGTATAGGAAATGGAGAAGCCAAAAAACTTACATACATGACCCATGGACATGAACTAAGGGTGTAGGGTGGGGGATTGCTGGAGGGAAGGGGGTACTGGGAAAAGGGAGACAAAAAGGAAAAATTGGGACAACTGTAGTATTGTAATCAATAACATATATTTAAAAAATACATTTTTGTTGTTGTTAAAAATAAAAAATAAAAATAAAATTAAATCTTTATCCCTGGCCAGTGTGGCTCAGTTGGTTGGAGTATCATCCTGTGCACTGAAAGGTTGTGGGTTTGATTCCTGGTCAGGAAGCCAAGGGGAAGCAACTACTCAATGTTTCTCTGTTACATCGATGTTTCTCTCTTTCTCCCCAGACTTCTCTCTCTGAAAGCCATGAAAAAAGTGTCCTTGGGTGAGGACAAAAGAGAATTTTAAAAACTGAGTCCTCCTGACCAGTGTGGCTCAGTTAGGTTAGGGCTTCTCCTGCAAAGTGGAGGGCTGCCAGTTTGATTCCTGCTCAGGGTAAATGCCTGAGCTGCAAGTTCAGTTCTTGGTTGGGGTGCATGCAAGAGGCAACCCATCAGTATTTTTTGCATTGATGTTTCTATACCTCTTTTTCTCCCTCCATTGCCCTCTCTTTGAAAATAAATAAGTAAAAGATTTTTAAAAAACTTAATCTTTAAATTGTGCAATGTTTTAAAATACAGTAGCTACTACTTATTGCATGTTAGCACCAACCGGGTGCTCATATGAGAGTGCAACAAAGTTTGTAATAGTCTTCTTATTTTACAAATGAAGAAATTCAATCTTAGAAAGACATCTGACTTCACAAAATCACCCATTCACCTTTTCTTTCATTGGACAAATGTATTAAACACCTGCTGTTTGCCAGGAACTCCATGACGTGCTGATGACATAACCATAAGCAAGCAGGACCCAACTCTGCACAGTAACCTGACATCTATCAGAGGAGACAGACTATGAACCCATCAATGCGATAACATGTAATTAGCACAACGTATTATTTCTCCTGGCGTTGGGGAAAGTTTTGGAAAGAGGCTCTCAAAGGTTTTTCAGAGGAAGTGACTTTTAAAAAACTATCTAGAAGAGAAGTAGAATTAAAAAGGTGAAGTGTGTGTAGTGGGAGAATGGGGCAGGTGCTGATAAACAAGAAACAGCCTGTAGGACAGCACACAGTGTGACAGCAGTACAGCATGGAGGGCAGGGAAGGAACCGAGAATGAGGGGTGAGCAGGAGGAACCAGTTAAGGCTTTCAGTATTCTATCCCCGGGCAGTGGGAAAGCTTTGAAAGATGTAAGCGTTTAGGATTCATGTTTTACTGGGATTCCTTGGGCTGCTGCCTGGAGAATGTGTTCGCATATGCTAGACTGCAGTAGGGAGACAAACCAGGAAGCAGCTTCAAAAACTCAGTGAGAGATAGTGATGACTTCAGAGGTCTTGGCAAAAAGGATGGAGAGAAATAGACAGCTTTCAGGGATATTTAGAATATAACATATGTGATGAGAGAAGAAGAAGGGATTGGTGAAAGAGGGAGGGAGTCGAAGATGGTGCTCAGATTTGGAGCTTGATAGATGGATGATGATTTGTTCAAGGACAGAAGGCAACAAAGAATTGTGAGGAAGAGAATGGATTTAGATTGGACATATTGATTTGAAGAAGCCTCAACCCAGTGGCTTGTCAATTAAGCAGTTTGAAATGCAAATCTGCAATTTATAAGAAAGAGCCTTTTGGGCTAGAAAAGCAATTTCAAGAGTTAGTGCATCTGGATATCTCTGTAGCCTATGCCTTAAATCTCTGCTTCAGAAATCACAGACCTGGGTTGAGCCAGGTCTGACTTGCATATTGTTGAGTAAATTACCTAACCTTTCTAAATAGTTGAATGGCAAACAAAGCTACTCTGAAGAGGTGATGTTTGAGCAGAAACTTGAAGCAGAGAGGTGGCAAGATCTCATTGATATTTTTGAAACTGCACAATGGATGACTGTAGAAAAAAAGATTGGCACTGGAAGAATGGCTCAGAGGTTATGGAAAACATCAGAGGTGTACAAAGAGTAGCTTTTGTGAATTAAAGGATATACATAATCAAGAGAGTGACAAGAAAACCTACAGATGGGAGAAAATATTTGCAAAGCATATATCTGATAAAGAATTAATATCTAAACTATCTTATGATTTAAGATGGCAGCAGAGTAGATGGAAGCTACACTAACCTCTTCCGAGGACAAAACTGGAGTTACAACTAACATAGAAAAAACATTCTGAATAACTAACAACAGTAGCTGGAGAGAAGCCTTTTAACCAAGGACTTACAGAAGAAATCATATCACTACAATGAGACTAGCAGGAAGGGCAGAGTTGTGAGAGGGCTGCCCAGGCTTCCACAGATGGCAGCTGAAGTTCTGGAGAGATATTTCAGCAGCTGGTGGGATCCCCCTGAGAAGCGTGGGGTCTAAACACCAAGCTGGGCTCCCCAGCCCAGAGCACCAGAACTGGGAAAGGAACCCAAATAACACGTGGCTCTGAAAAACAGCAGGGTTTCTGTGCTTCAGGGAGAGATGACTAGAGATGCAGAGAGCCTACTCAAGAGCCAACACACGAAATTTCATTTGTAGCCACTTACCCTGGGCTCCTGCAGAGGGAGGGCAGAGCAGACTAGAGCCACTTGAGGAAAATTTGGGATTGATGGCTTTGGTGAGAGAGATAAAGAATAAGCTGCCAGGATCCCTGTGCTCAGTCATTCCCCATACTGCAGAAGCCATCTTTCTTGGGCAGAGTACGCTACTCCAAGCAGCAACAGCCTGGAGAGAAGCAGTAACCCCTCCTTGCAGGAATCCCACTCTCCCTACTTTGTGAAGCTTAAGCCAGTCTGCTGGGGAGGACAGTTGGAGGCACTTTTACTGATTAAGCCTAACAGCCTGCAGGTGAAGGTGGGTCACTGGAAGTTCTGAGACTTAAGCTGACCCTCCGCTAGGTCCAGTCCTGGTAAAAGCTAGTCTTGGTGCACAGCTTGTTTCTCTGTCTGCACACACCCAGGCCCAGCAGAAGGAGTCACATACTGTGACTTGCTGACAGCCCTAAACAGGTTGCCCAGGGCCAGTCACGGGCAGCGTCCGAATAGGACCACACCAGAGTCTTTGCAGGTAGGAGTTTGTTCCCACCAAAACAGTATTGTAGCAACTGTTAAAGAGATTGCTTTTAGAAAAGAGAAAGGAGAAGAAGAAAAAGACAAAGATACAGAGGAAAATAGTTTTAAAATAAACTGGCAATAGATACATATCTATCAATAATCACTTTAAATGTAAATGGCTTAAGTGCTCTAATCAAAAAACATAGGTAGCTGAATGGATAAAAGACCAGACCCATACATATCATATTTTGTCATGTACAATGCACACCCACATCTTTCTGCACATTGTACATGAGATTATTATACCCATTATTATACCAAGTAACCTACCTCAGAATGAAAGATGTACACAGACTACAAATAAAGGATGGAAAAAGGTATTTCATGCAAATGAAAAGAAAAAAAGCTGGGGTAGTAATACTTACATCTGACAAAATAAACCTTAAAACCAAGGCTACAGTAAGAGACAATGAAGGACATTACATAATGATAAAGGGAACAATCCAAAATATTTGAAGAACTCCTATAACTCAACAATGACAGCAAAACAACCCAATTAAATAAATGAACAAATGACTTGAACAGACATTTCTCCATATGGCCAAGAAGCATATGAAAAGATGGTCAACATCACCAGTCATAAGAAAAATGGAAATCAAACCCACCATGAGATACCACTTTGCACCCATTAGGATAGTTAATTACAACAAAACAAGACACAGAAAACAAGTGTTGGCAAGAATGTAGAGTAATTTTAATTCTTGTATATTGCTAGTGGAAATGTAAAATGTTGCAGCTGTTGTGGGAAAAAGTATGCCAGTCATTCAAAAAAATAAAAAAAATAAAGTATTACCATGTGACTCGCAACTTCACTTTCAGGTGTATAACCAAGAGAACTAAAAGCAGGAACCTAAAAAGGTGCTTGTATTATAATGTTCCTAGCAACACTATTCATAATAGCCAAAAGGTACAACAAACAACCCAACTGTTCATCAACAGATAGATGAATAAATACAATATGGTATATATACAATGGAATATTATCTAGCCTTAAAGAGGAATGAAGTTCTGAATGTGCTAAAACATGGATGAGCCTTATAAAAATTATGCTAAGTGAAATAAGTGAGGTGAAAAAGGACAAATATTGTATGATTTCACGTGTATGAGGTGCCTAAGATAAGCAAATTCATAAAGACAAAAAGTAGAACAGAAGCATTGGGCTGACAAAAAGTTCATTTGTTTTTTTCTGTAAGATGGCTCTAGTAGTGCTTAGTTTTAGTTAACTTCATTTGAAACTATTTTGTTATACTGTATTGTGACAGCTGTCATATTATTGTGACAGCTGTCACTCATTTAAAAAACTTATCTAAATTGGTGAATTTTTGTGTAGCCATTTTGATATTGAAGACTGAAGAAGATATGCAACATTTGTGGCATATTATGGTTTATTATTTTTAAGAAAGGCAAACATGCAACTGAAACACAAAAAAGATTTATACAGTGTATAGTGAAGGTGCTGTGACTGATCAAATGTGTCAAAAGTGGTTTGTGAAGTTTCATGCAGGAAGTTTCTCACTGGATGATGCTTCATGGTTGCCTAGACCAGTTAAAGTTGATAGCAATCAGATCACGACATTAATTGAGCACAGTCAATGTTTTACCACTTGGAAGATACCTGACATACTCAAAATATTCAGATCAATATAGTTATGGGTGAAAATGAAAAATGTGCCTTTTATTTTACAGGAAAAAAACTATACAGATTTTTTTGCCAACCCAATATTAGTGGTTGGGGAGTTACTGTTTACTGGGTATAGAGTTTCCATTTCAAATAAGGAGAAATTTCTGGAAATGAATAGTGTTGATTGCACAACCTTGTGAATGTATTTAATGATGCTGGATTGTACAATCCTGTTTTTTCAGAAAGGAAAACAAATGAATTGATCTGTCTAATGGTATTCAGTGGTTTTTTTAGGATTTTGTTAAGCATTTAATAACATTTAAACTCATCTTTTTTCATGAACTCAAAAGACTCAAAGGTCAGAGTTCTCAAACTTGGACTCATCCCAAACACTTAAATAAATATTGAGCAGACACTGGGGCCAAGATGAAGGCATAGGTAAATACACTTTGCCTCCTTGTACAACCAAAGACAGAAATGACCCATTTAAAAACAAAAAACAACCAGAGAATCGAACTGAATGGAAGTCTGACAACCAAGGAGTTAGACTGGTAGTGGGGGTGGAGATGGGCAGCCAGGGAAGAGAGGACACTCGGCAAGGTGGCAGCTGGCAGACTAGGCAGTCCCACATTTACATGCAGATAAACTGGGAGGAACAACAGGAAGGTGAGACAGACCACACAACCCAGGTTTCCACTGTGGGCAACATAAGGCCTCAGAACCTCTGGCTTTAAAAACCTGTGGGGGTTGTGATGCAGGAGAAATCGCTAGTCTCTTGAAATTGGGGTGGGAGCCAAGCAGCTGGCATCATTCCTTCTCTGACTACTTGCCCACATACAACACCACAATGAAGCAAAGTGGGTTGCCTTGCCCTGGCAAATACCTAAGGCTCTGCCCCTTACAACATACAAGGTGTGCCAAGCAAAGAAATACGGCCCAAACGAAAGAACAGATTAAAACTCCAGAAAAACAACTAAACAACAAGGAGATAGGCAACCTATCAGATGCAGAGTTCAAAACAGTGGGAGTATGCTCACAGAAATGACTGAGTATGGTCACAAAAAGTAAAGGAAGAAGTGAAGGCTATACAATGAGGAATAAAGAAAAACATACAGGGAACCAACAGTGAAGGGAAGGAAACTGGGACTCAAATCAATGATTTGGAATAAAGGGAAGAAATAAATATCCAACTGGAACAGAATGAAGACACAAGAATTCAGAAAAATGAGGAAAGGCTTAGGAACCTCTGGGACAACTTTAAACATTCCAATAAGTGAATCATGGGAGTGCCAGAAGAAGAGGAAGAGTAAGAAATTGAAACTTATTTGAACAAATAATGAAAGAAAATTTCCCCAATCTGGCAAAGGAAATAGACATATGTGTCCAGGAAGCTAAGAGAATCCCAAAAATGTTAGACCCAAGGAAGAACATGCCAAGACACATAATAATTAAATTACCCAAGATTAAAGATAAGGAAGGAATCTAAAAAGCAAAAAGAGAAGTGAGTTACCTACAAAAGAGTTTCCATCAGACTGTCAGCTGATTTCTCAAATGAAACCTTGCAGGCAAGAAGGGGCTGGAAAGAAGTATTCAAAGTCATAAAAGGCAAGGACTTACATCCAAGATTACTCTATCCAGAAAACCTATTATTTAGAATGTAAGGGCAGATAAAGTGCTTCCCAGATAAGGTTGAGCCAGAGGAGTTCATCATCACCAAGCCCATATTACATGAAATGTTAAAGGAACTTATCTAAGAAAAAAAGAAGATAAAAAACTATGGACAGTAAAATGACAACAAACTCATAACTATCAGCAACTGAATCTAAAAACACAAAACAAAAACAGACTAAACAAACAACCAGAACAGGAACAGAATCACAGAAGTGGAGAGATCATTTGGAGGCTTATCAGAGGTCAGAGGGAGTGTGGAGAATGGGGGAAGAGGTACAGGGAATAAAACACATAATTGGTAGGTACAAAATAGACAGGAGGAGGTTAAGAATAGTCTAGAAAACGTAGAAGCCAAAGAACTTATATGTACAATCCATGGACATGAATGAGGTGGGGGGAATGTGGAGGGAATATATGGGTAGTAGGCAGAGGGCAATAAAGAGGAGAAGAAAAGAATGGGACAACTGTAATAGCACAATGAATAAAATATACTTAAAAAATTGAGCTGTCAAGTTACTCAATTTCAGGTACCAATTAAAATTTTAGTATATGAGTGGACATTTTATGATTTTTTAGGGGGAGGCATATATATTTTTAAAATAGCCTCTTTTCTTATTTACCTTTCAGGTGATGTTAAGTTCTCTTTGGTGAAGGTGTCTATGCCAGAGGGTGCGTAATTCCAGATGATTTCCTCAGCAGCAATGTAGTAGTGTCTAATGTGTTTCCCATGGGTACTGTCCTCTGATGAAGGCTTCTTACAATCTTGTACCAGGAAAAAGGCCTGCAAACCAGCTGAAAACCACAAAGAAATAGATGTATTAACAGAGCTAATGTTTCTCCTATTGCCCTGTAAAAGACAGATGGAAACTGAAGAAATAGATAGCCAGGAACAGTATTATAAATTAGAGGAAATCGTTATAAATAAATTACTACTGATGGAAAATTCAAGCAGTTTTTCTAAAACTTCTCTATATAATATTGAGAAAAGATATTAATGACTAGTGTTTTCAAAAATATGGTACCAGTTTCTGTGGGCTTTTACATGGCAGGTCTTTTGAGGAGGAAAAAAAGACATTAATAAATAAGTGAAGAAGAAAGGCTCTGCCATATTTTCAACGCTAGTGTCGGGTAGAGGAGGGGGAGAGCACGAACATCTGTGGTTACTGTTCTCTCAGACAAAATGGTTGGGCGTCTGCCGTACGAGGCCTTCTGCTGCCAAGGTCATATATGAGAGGTGAGATTATGTTCGGAGGTCAGAGAACATACCCAAAGATCCAGATTAAGCCTTAATTTCTTCAGGAGGCCAGTATTACAAACAAATATTTTTCAAAAACTAGGAACATTTATTACATTATATGAGAGAGATAAAGAATGGATTTATCAAGTTAAATCACGGAATAGCTGACTCAAATAAAAACTAAGTTGGCTTGGACAACAATAAAAAGATACAAAGAAAAAAGAAATGAAAAAAAGTTGGCTATATTTGATAGAACCAAGTTAAAAAACAGTACAAATATACAAATATTACAGTGTTTACAATGTTGTGTAAATTTTACAAAACTGAGAAACTATATACAGTATTATATTTTAAAGGCAGTATTATACTTTTAGGGACAATTGTTATTTTCCAAAAATTAATATATTTTTCAGATTTCATTACTTTATGTTTCAGTCTTTCAGTCTTTTAAAATTATATTGGGATGCATGCTATCATAGGAATAAAATTAAGCTACCTGTTCAAAATTTGTATCATTCCCAATATATTTAGCTTTAAGTTTCTGATTCCTAATGATTACCCTATTAGTAATGTAACTGAGGCATGAGTCTTTTTTTTCTTTAGCTGACAGCTAATTTTAGGTAAAGACAACCTACCTTTCAGATGGTTTAGATTCTGACAGCTAAGCATCCATTCTCCAGGGTTCTGGGCCACCATGAAAGCCTCAGAAAGGGTAGCGGGAAAGAGATTGATTGTATCCACACGGTAGTTCTTGTTAGTCAATGTTTGGCCATGGAAGAAAGCTGCGTGCACATCAATTTCATTACCCATACCAAATAGGTACCATTTCACTCTGTCCTCTGCACACATGGACAGTCCCGGGAGACTTCCAAAAGCATATCCATTCACAGCTGTGAGTCAAGAGTAGAGATTGTGACTGATAGACATTGTTACCTGGGATAGTGATAGTTACCACTGCAGAAAGAAATCAATTTGGGATAGAAAACACCTGGCACATACACTACTCTTCTCCCCTCTCTTGTACCCACATCAGTCATTACTAATCAATCACAGCACTCTTTAATTTTGGACCTGAATTCAGCCTCAGGTTTCTTGTCAACACAGTACTAGCAGATGAACAGGACACTGAAGATAAAGCCTATTTGCTCTTCTTGTTACAAACTGTATTTGTTAATGCAGATGTGTACATATATACAAAACATACACGCAAGTAGTGAATACAAAAAAGACAGATGGTTATTTAGTAATTGATTGTTAATTGTGTTGATGGTGGTAGTATGGATGATTTCTTTTTGCTTATCAAATTTTTTCCAATTTTCTATAGTAAATATAAATTGATTTTGTAATAAGAAAAAAAGAAAGTTTTTTTTTTAAGATTGGAAGGCAAAATTAGAAGACAAATATCGTATGATCTCACCTTAAGTGGAACCTAATCAACAAAACAAACAAGAAGTGAAATATAACCAGAGACATTGAAATAAAGAACAAACTGACAGTAACCAGAGGGGAGGGGAGTGAGGATAACTGGGGAAGGGTCATGAAGGAACTTGTATAAGGGACCCATGGACAAAGCCAAAGGTGGGTGGGAGGTGAAGGTGGGTGGGGTGGGGGAGAGAGGTGGGGGGAATGGAGATACCTGTACTTAAACAGCAATAAAAAAAATAAAGACTGTTCTGTTGACAGCTTAAAAAAAAGAGAGAAGACATATGGAGAAGGAAAGAAGAAATACAGGGGACCAGTGAATGGAGTCACAAAGACATAAAAGTTTAGAAGCAGAATGGCTCGAGAAAAAAGAGACTTGGGCTCACTGTTAAAACTGAGTGGTCCTGGAGATGAGATGGAAATTGGTTCTGGGAGGCCCTGTGGAAGTACCCAGTACAGCCGAGATACCAAACCAGACCCATCCAGACTAGAATTCTGGGTGTCTTTTTCTAACATCTATTTTTGTTAACGAAAGGAAAGAGGATCTTCTAGCCATAATAAGCAAAAGTTGGAAACAAAAATCTGTACTTTCTTAATAAGTTTAGTTTTTTGCTTTGGTAGTACAATTATTCTTGTATTCTCAGTTTCTTAGTAAAGGTTATTTTGAAGAAGCTAAAAACAAGCAAACAGAAATTAAAACTTATTTGTCTAGTTAGTGTTAAGGGATTTGACTTATGCAAATTCTGAATGATAGAAAATCTTACTGAGTTCATTATTCAGTCTCTGAGAATAAAATAAGAGCCTAGGCAGTAAAGAAAACATTTCTAAAAGAAATACAATGAACTGAAATATAGAAGAAATAATGCAAAGTGAGGAGGGACAATGTATGTGTAGAGGAATACCTTTTAGAACTATTTTTCTAAATATATAATAGTTCAATGTTTTATGAGAGCATGATTCTAAGCTCTTAGTTTAATAATTTTAAACTATCTCAAATAATTTTTAGAATAAGTTTGGAAGATAAATATAGAAATATAACATACATACGCATCAATTCATAAGTGATTATTTTTATCCCTATTTTTGGGAACAATTTGGTGAATCTGACTTTAAAGTTTCAAATTGACCTGTTCAGCTGAGTATCAGGTT
Organism: Artibeus jamaicensis; assembly: GCF_021234435.1. Taxonomy (NCBI): domain Eukaryota; kingdom Metazoa; phylum Chordata; class Mammalia; order Chiroptera; family Phyllostomidae; genus Artibeus; species Artibeus jamaicensis. The sequence continues at coordinate 13,504,001 of NW_026521844.1, read as the reverse complement.
GCATGTCCAATATGTGTTGTTATCAGAGCCACAGGCTAGAAACAACTTATTCATATAATGTAATAAACCCAGCAGAATTAATGGGTCAAGAAAAATACGATAAAGGTAACATGTCTTTGGCAATCTTACAATGCATTCTGTTACTCTCCTGGAAGTCTTCGTTGTCCGTGTCAACTTTCTCCGGGTCCGAGCAGTAGGTTTGAATGTTGTCGTCCAGGTACCAGCTAAGGTTTTCATCCACCACAGAAAACATCACTACAAATTCTTGGTCAATATTTTTTTCTTTTTCATTATCCAAAGTATCTAAAGTGAAAATTGTTATTTCAGTAGAACTTTATCTTTACCATGTATTTAAACATGTAATTTATAATTTGAAAACTTTTTATTATGTATCTTTCTAATAAACCACAAATTTAGACTAGTCACTCCTGTTTTGCATAATTGGAAACATTTTGGTAGTTTTATGTTCAGAGTTATGTGCTTGGCAGACACTAAAATATTTAGATGTTTGGTAACCACATATTAAATGCTTTTTGGAAAATGTGAAGGTTAGAATTCAAAGTTGTATATACATCTTCTGGTGCCTTCAGCCACAAGCCAAGACAAGTCTTTGAAGGTAACTAATGATTGTTCAAGTAAGAATTAGATTTCAAGATATTGATCTATGTTGTCTTTTTTATGATATTAGAAATTGAAATATGATATTGTATTTACCAACATGAATCAGATAACCACAGACCTGTCACCATGGAGTGTCACTAAGGGAATCACGTTTGGTGAAGTCATACAGGTTTTCAGCACCACTGTGAAGTTAGATACAGCAAACCTCTCCCCAAGGAGAGTGTATCTCCTGTAGTTTTGCAATATGTATGAATGTTCCATTTACCCCTTCTTCCCCTGTGCTGTCCTGGTCTTCCCTCCCTTCTTTTCTTCTAGACTCGCTTCCTCTCTATCTTACCTCCCAAATCATAACACACAAGACTTATATTTAAAAAACAAATTGCCCTCTCTGTCTCTCGTTTTTTGGTCATACTTGTATATACTGAACAATAATGAGACAATGTACCTTTTTTACAGAATATTAAAGGTCCGATGAGTCCTGAGGCAATATCTCTTGGAGCATCAATATGAGAGTGGTAAATTCTGGTCACGCAATTGCCATCTTCCTCACCAGGACTTTGTTCTTGAGTAGCATACAATATGTATTTATACTGCTCACCTGGATTTACTTTGTCATCTGCTTTATGAAAATCTGTGGTGTTATCGGGGTAGATGGCCCCTAGGAAGCAACATGCAATGAAATTGCGAATTGAATGTGTTTGGATTGAAAAGAAAGAATAATAGATATTTACTAATTTATTCAACATACACTTATTCAACATCTATTATATGTCCTCTTGAGGGGTGCAGTGATATCCTATTTGAACACAGAGAGATGAGAGGCTAGAGGGTCTGGAACTTGACAGAAAATGTTATCATTATTTTTCATGTCAACTAAGTCTTCAGGGAGCTGTAATAGATATGTCAGGAGCATAGTGACCTTTGGTTTGTAATTTGAAGAACCACTCTTACCTTAGAGCCATGGTATGGAAGCATGAACAAAATGGCTATCATCTCCTATAATTTGAAACCTTTTATATAATATCGGAATTTTGCCTGTGAAGTAACCATGGAATTTTTTTATTGTTTTACTTTTAATTTTGTAAGTACCCAAACATATTCACAAGTTAAGAGAAGAATATGTTGAACTGCCATGTTCCTATCAACCCAGGTTTAACAATGATCAACTCAAGGCCCATCTTGTTTCATCTATACCCCCATCCACTCTCACCTCCATCACCGTCTAATTATTTTAAAGCAAATCCCAGACAGCATATTGTTTATTCATAAACACTCATGTATGTATCTCTAAAAGATGCAAACTCTTTTTTCTTTTAACACAAACACAAGTATCATACCTTAAAAATGATTAATAAATTAATATACCATAAAATTATAAAAAAAGAAATAAGATGGTAGTCATATGCCTCTATGCTATGAATGTAATTGTTGAGTTCATAAAAAGAATATAAAATGTGTGATTAAAACATGCACCTTCTAAAACTATAACTCTGTTTTAAAAAGACTAGTAATTAATCAAATCTAATTTTATCTTAATTTTCAGACTTGATCCTTAATGTTTCAATGGAATGTATAATGGCCTTGGCATTTTTGCTTATGATCAGAGCTGACATTTATTGAGATATTACTATGTACTACCTTTGTCTCTATTTTATACATGAGAAAACTGAAGCACAGAGAATTTAAGTAACTTGTCTAAGGTCATTCAGCCAGTATAAGGCAACATTGCACTTAAACTTTGGTCTGTGAATTTTGAAGTCCTTGCTCTTAACCACAACCAAGCAACTTTTTTCATCATCATTATCATCACTGAATATTAAGGATGACATAACTGTCCTACATTCAAATAACCTTTTGGTTAATTGTGTCTCATATGCGACTCTTGGGTCACCTAGCCATTTGGCTGATGTATGAGAATACCTACGCTGCCTTTGCTGCAGCAGTTTATCTACAGTCAGGATGGGAGATGATGATGGCCCAAGTATATTTACTGTCTTGAATGATGAGACTATCCTTCCCTTGAGTCCTGCTTCTTCCTTTTGGATTTTTGCCTTTTGCAGGCCTTCAAGCACACTGCTTAGATTTCTTGTTCTGACTACCTGGCTAGAAAGAAGTTGGTCACTGAGAAGAACTTCAAGCTCTCACTGCCTTTCACTATATGTATCTATCCAGAAATCTCAACACATTCGCACTTCACACAAACACACACACTCAAGAGAAACACAATATTATTATGATGAACCAAAATAGTGATTAATAAAATAGTTTAGATCTAAACAACATTGTTCCAGATCTGACTAGAAGTGGAGTTCATAATCTTAGAAGTTAAAAGGTGTTACTGAAAAGTGAGAGGAAATTCCAGATAAAGCATGAGTTGAACTTACCCTCATGTTCCTTAAGGTAAGTTATGCCATGTGAGTGAAAAGTGTAGGGCCTAGAGGCAAAGTTTTTTAAATGGACATAAATGGTATCTCCAGTTTCTGCTTTGATAATAGGGCCTAAAAACCCCAGCCAGGCAGGTTTTTCTATCGCCTTACTAAAGGTTCCATCTGTGTATTGAAGATAAACAGCCTTCTTGTATATTTTCCCAATTCTATCGGGGCCACTTTGAAGATACACATTGGAATCTTCCCTGCAAAGGAAGAGAAGACAGTCACTCCACCAGGAGCCATCATTTCTGGGAGTAACATTATAATTAAAAGGAATTAATGACCATATCACATTAAATGTTTGTCTATTGTTGTAGGGGTGCCTCCAAAAAATGAAGAGGAGAACTGGCACTTAGTCCCGGTGTTTAAACTATGTGAAGTGTCCCACATTATGTTTGCAGCAGAGAAACATCCGTAAACACACAATGCACCCTCCCAGAGTGTGTCTTACAAGATTTTTATATTAAAACACAAAGGAGTTATGGAATAGAATATAAAATTACAGTAAAATATTAAGATAAAGCAGTTAAGACATTTCTCACTTATGCTAAACCTCTTTCAGCTACTGGGAAAGTTTGAGTTTATAAGCAATCAGTTTTTATATTTGTGTGTACGTATATATATATATATTTATATATACTATAAAGTAGTATATATATTAAGGTTAGTATATAAAATTAATGATGTTAAATTAATTCTATTATTTTTATATCTTTTAGTAGTACTAAATCAAGGTGAGAATTGATGCGTGACATGTGGGGGTTTTAAAATTACCTTTGGATTCAAATTACCATTGTATTTTTTTAATCCCTTGCTACCAAGAATACTTGAACATCGAATGTTTATATTCTGATTAGTGGCTGATTAACAGTTGCTTAAAATTTTCCTAAAAAAATATCAGCAAAATCAACAGGAGCCAGGGGAAAAAAAAAGAAAGGAAGAGAAAGTGAGTTTGGTATTCAAACTTTGGAACTGATTCTGAAGTTATTGTCCTTAACAGAAGCTCGGACGGTTCAGTGGGATCTGTGGGTGCTGTGAGTTAGTGGTTTAGGAGGACCCATTTTAAACCTGGGCTTTGGCAAGCCCCTCTTCTACAACTGAGCAACCAACATCTCCTCTAGAAGCATAAAGACTGCTAACACTCAGACTGATGATTTGGGGTGTGTGTTTGGTGTGTGTGTCTCATAGGACACACACACTTTTGTCGCAGGGACTTTTGATGCCTTCCCATTTTCTACTCAACACCTGTGGGCCCCAAATAACCTGACTGAGGAATAAACATCATCCTGTTTCCTCAGCTACAAGCTCATAGGAAAGAGTGAGAGATGTTTTCCTTTTCTTTTTCAGGACAAGAGTAGGTCCTATCTGGGAGCTCTGGAGTTTCATTGCTGCAGAGTTTAAAGACTTAGTTTTTTTAAAAAAGTAGGGCTATAGCCAAAATTTTCTTAAACTTTAATGTATATAGGTATCTACTGAGGACCTTGACAAAATGCAAGTCCCTGAGTCCCACACCCATTGATTCTGATTCTGTGCATCTGACATGGGATTCAGACATCTGCATTCAGTAAGAATATCCCCACCCCATGTGTTCTCATGTTTCTCTGGACTCATTTAATAGCATGAGTTGTGGAGGCTCTGAGGTGAAGGAAATGGCCCCCAGCTGCCTAGTCCTAGACGTAGTGGAATTCCCAGAGGTAGTGAGACAGAAAGGTGTCAGGGTCTATTTCCAGACCAGACTTGGCAGTGGCCAAGCCTCTGCTGGTGTGGTTACATGGGAGCATCAGATTAAACCTGGGTGTTGGAGCCAAGAAGCATGTGTGCTTGGCAGTGGTCGTGGTGGCTGAGTTTGGGCAGCAGGAGCAGGTGCTGAGAATAGCAGAGACATCGTGCCCTGGGTTGACCACGGGGCTTTGCCAATGAGCATATCACAGTTGTTATCATACACCAAACACCCCCATTTTCCTGACTTGTGTAAACCGGAAGATTCTCAGATTGTTCACTTAAACACGAATGAGATAGAGTCTGCTTCCCCATGCTGGTGGGAAGAGGGCCAAGCAAGATGTTGGAAAAATAAAGTAACATCTTTGAATCCAATATGGAGTGGCAAATTCATGTTTATGCCATAATTTCCATTTGTTTTCATTTTCTAATTGTTTGTTGCAATTTCCATTTTGTTCGAACAAAACAGAAAAACATGTTCAGGCAGACTTAGAGTCTTCAAGGACATCAAAATGCATGGAAAAACAGCAGGACAAGCATGCAAATCCCTTCTGCCTCCAAAATTACAGCGTTACTAGCAACAGGAATGCTCTTAATAAACAGATGTTTTAATAAACAGCAAAATTCTGAGGCGCTGAAGACCACAGAGAATGCAGACAGATTCATCCAGTCCATACTGCTGACAGGAGCTAATCAAGAGTCCCATTCCAGTCTGGCGCGCAGCTGTGGCGGCAGAGCCTGCAGAGTGAAGGTGCAGCCCTCTGTCCCAGCAGAGGAACCTGGACCGCTTGATCTCACAGGGTGCCTCTGAACCCCAGGCTAAATTTTCCCGTGTCGGTACAAACTCCTAGTGCTAGAATATTGGTCCCAATTTTATATATGTATATATATGACACACATATATAGTAATACATTACTATATATAGTAATATTATATATACTACTATAACATATATGCTACTATATATAATAACCTAGTAATATAATAGCCTAGTAATATGCATATTATTATATATAACTATATATAATTATATATAGCAATATATATTAGATATATACTTTAATCTGTATTTTACCATGTCCTGTTGATGCATATCTCATATAAGGCCAAAGTTGAAAAATAACTCTCAAATCCTTTTTTTATTGATTGATTTTAGAGAGTGAGAGGGAAGAGAGAGAGAGAAAGACAGAGAGAGAAACATTGATTTGTTGTTCCACTTATTTATGAATTCATTGTCACTGGTATGTGCCCTGACCAGAGACTGAACCCACAACCTTGGCATATTGGGATGACACTAACCAACTGAGCTCCCCAGCCAGGGTTGAATAACTCTCATTCTTAGAGCTTCATTTAAATACAGTGGTATGCACAGCAAAGGAAATTGTCAACGAAATAAAAAGACAACTCTCAGAATGAGAGAACACATTCACTGACAGATCTGATAAGGGATTAATATCCAAAATTTATAAAGTACTTATAAAACTCAATACCAAAAAAAAACAACACAATTAAAAATTGGGCAAAGGACTTGGGAGACACTTCTCCAAAGAGGATGTACAAATGGCCAATAGACATATGATCAATGTCATTAATCATCAGAGAAATGCAAGTTAAAACCACAAGGAGATACCATCTCCCAACTGTCAGAATGGCTGTCATCATTAAATCAACAAACAACAAGTACTGGTTAGGATGTGGAGAAAAGGGAACGCTTTTGCCCTGCTGCTGGGAATGCAGACTGGTGTATCTAACTGTGGAGAGTACTATGGAGATACCTCAGAAAATTAAAAATAGATCTGCTTTTTGACCTAGCAATCTCACTTCTGGGAACGTACCCAAAGGAAACCAAAACACTAATTTGAAATAACATAAGCACCCCTAGTTCATTGCAGTGCTATTTACAATTGCCAAGATATGGAAGCAGCCCAAGTGTCCATCAACAGATGAGTGGATAAAGCAACTATGGGGCATTTACACAACGGAGTACTGCTCAGCTGTAAGAAGAAGAAGGAGAAGGAGAAGGAAAAGAAGAAGGAGTAGGAGGAGAAGAAGAAGAAAGAGAGGAGGAGGAGGGGGAGGAGGAGGGGGAGAAGGAGAAGAAAGAAGAAGGTTGTTCCCTTTGTAACAGTATGGCTGGACTTGGAGAATATTATACTAAGTTAAATAAGCCAGTCAGAGAAAGACAAATACCATATGGTTTCACTCATATGTGGAATTTAAGGAAGAAACTAAACTCACAAGTAAAGCAGAGACAGACTCATAGATGGAGAGCGGGATGACAGCTAGTGGGGGGGATGTTAGTGGGTGTGGGGATAGAGCAAAAAAGAAAAAGGACTCATGGACAAGGACAACAGTGTGGTGATTGCTGTGGGGAGAGGGGTATAAGGGTACTAAATGGTAATAGAAAAATATAATAAAGATTTAAAAACAAATAAATGCAGTGTGTGTAACAGAACACAGGGCAAGGCTAAAGGGGGTACAATATACTATTTCTGAAAGGACCCCTCATTAGGTTTGCATTGTCTGCCTCCAGAGGAAAGACATCTCTCAATGCCAGAGATTTGTGAAAAGGAAAGGAAATGTTTATTTAAAGCTATACAACTTAAAGTAGTGACCTAATATCTTCATTAAAATATCAAAGTCTTTTAGCATACCCACAGACACACACAGTCCTTCCTTCTTCCTCTGCCCTTATCTGGGGTACAGTATCTCAGGACAAGAAGTAGAAGTCCATGATTCAGGCTCTCTGCAGCTGTGTGATCCTCTCTTCACCAAGGCTGCAGGGAAGTCTCCACTCTGCCAAAGCCACGTGGTTCTCCTGTGACTGGCTGCCACATCTCAGTTTAAATCCTCACGCCAATCCTCCTCTGCAGCCCCATCTCCGACTCCTTCCACAACTGGCTACACTTGCCAGCACTCCCATATCCTTCCAGCTTTACTGGGCTGCCATTGAATCTGGGCAGGTGTGACCCCATGGTGTGGAGCCAATCATCTCCAAGCTCTCACACAGGTGCTGTAACCAGGGGGAGTTGCCTCCCAGTTACATCTTGGGTAGAAGTCACTTCTATTCTCCTGGCTCAAAGCATGGCCACAGCTATTTAACATATCCATGAAGTCAGTTAAAGGTTATAGATATGTTAAATGACTATGCCAGAGGTTAGCTGCAAAGCTGTTGCTATGCAAAACAGCTCTGCATGTTCCTGCTCCATGTGTCCCTTCCCCCAGCTCACACCTGTGGGGGGAAGGGGTGAGGACATATTAATATTTCCAGGACACCTCGAGTTCTGGACCCCATTCCAAATCCCTATTTGGGGCCCCCTCTTGGCTGCACCTTGTTACACGTGTATTTATATTTTCTAAAAGTGACTCCAAAGCTCTCAGTCACATCCCATTTCATTTAGAGCAGGCTTTGATAAAATACTTTCATTGCATTGAAATTCTCCGGTATCAATTATTTCCTGAAATGGGAGGAGCACTGCCTAAGCTTTGGGGTTTCTTGTACACAGTGATTTCAGGGGAAGGGGATTGAAAATTATTTTTCAAATAGTTGATTTGAAGTTTTAATATATTCAGGGTTTTTAAAAGTTGAAACTCCTTTTATATACATAGCAATATGTAAAATATGTTTTATATCTTGTTTTTTGTGGTGAGACAAAATGAAGTCTTAACCAAATTGAGAAATATTTCACATCATGTGATACTTCAGGGGAGGTGTGTTTGTTTATGTTCTGCTTCTAAATGAACTTCAGTGGGTCTTCGGGGAATATCTATTAAGTTACAAGAGCACAGCCTGGGGACAAAGGGTCAGTTACTGGAAGATTGCGGGAAGTTTGCCAGTCAGATACTCCATCAAAAGAATCTATTATAGTTGTTCTTTGAACCAAAAAAAATAATTCACATTAATTGCAGTTCTTCCTTTTGGCAACTGTAACATGCTCCCTTCTATTCATTGGAATAGTTGTCTCCCTGGCTAAGTAATCACATCCTTCCTGTTTCGTTCTTTTTTGTACTCAAGTTTCTATAATCCTGTAGCCAACTCCTATAATTTCTGGTAGGGTCAGACCCTAAAGTAAATTTTTAATGGTAGGAGAATTTAAAATAATATATTATACTGCCTTAGAAAGATAATAATAATGCTACTCCCTCCCATAAAAATTCATAATGCACTCATGTGGTCTTGATTTATGTTTATTATGGTTACTAAAATGTGATTACTAATATGTGAAAAGTTTCTAGATTCTTGGCTTCATTAATTGAGACATAGCATATGAGTTTTCTATTGCTGCGTAACAAGTTATGGCACAGCAGCTTCAGACAACATTCATTATTTCACAGTTCTGGCATGACATGACTGGGTTCTCTGCTCAGGTTATCACAAGATACTGGCTGGATGAGTGCTTGTCGGGAGGCGTGGGAAAATCCACTCCCAGTCTCATTCTCATTGTTGGCAGAATTCAATTCATTGTGTATGCAGGATTGACGTTTTTGTTTCATTGCTGGCTGTCAGTTTAGGACCTCTCCCACTTCCTTGTATTTCTTGTCAAGTGGCTCATTTTATCTTCTAGTCAGCTACAGTTTGTTGAATCCTCAAACCTCTTTGAATCTTTCTGACTTCCTCATCTTCCACTGGAGAGCCCTCTGCTTTAGATTATACCCACCCTATTTTAAAGTCAACTGTGCCATTGAATGTAACAAATCATTGGAGGGATATCTCATGATATTGCAAAGATTTGGGAGAAGACATCTTTGGGGGTCATTTAAAAAATTCTGCCTGCTGCACATAGGAATCACAAGGAAAATAGTCAGAAATTAACTGGTAGTCAAAGACTCGGATTATAGGTCCAAACTAGCTTTACTCCACTGGCAGAACATGAGCACAGTATCTAGTATCAACCTTTTTTTGAGGCTGGTCTGAGGGGAAATAGCAATTGTGATAGCAATTGTGATAATAAATCTCAGAGCTTGAGAAGTGTAAGATGCCAGAGCTATTTAATTAGCTCCTTCACATAGGTTGTTCTGCATAAAGTATTTGTACCTCACTAGCTTATTGCTTGCAATTTTTTATTTGTCAGCCTTGGAGTATGAGTGATTATAATTGACTTTTCCAGGTTATATTAGCTAATAATTATAACTATAACTTTTTAATCATAAAAATTTTAAGACCATTTTTGAAGGGGTAAAGTAAATGCCTTCAGTGCAAATCTTTTATTAAAAAATATTTCATTTGCTTTTCTATTTGATTAAACAGGGGATACTTTAAAAATTATTTTTTCTGATAATAATAGTAAATATAATATTTACTGACTTCTTTTGGTATTCTGATCACTCAACATCAAATTATAATACTTTTTATTATACTATAGGGTGAAATGTTCTTAGTTCATTTTCTATTTTTTTGGCCAGAATTTGATTTTCCATTACTTCTTAGTCATTGATTTTGCTTATAGTGATATCTTCACTATACCATTTCTGGTTTATTTCTCACACCCACAATGGACTGGAAAGCTAAGTCATGAAGTTTGTAAGAAGTGTGTTTAAATAAGAGACAATAAGGCTGAGTGAGAGCCTATAAAGTCAGTGTAAAGGGTGTTGTGAAAACTGTTCTTGTGCTGAAAAATTTTTCACTAGCTTTCTATATGTCACCAGGAAAAAAGTTAACCTGAAGATAACAGGAGTACTATTATTTGTTGCCATTATATAGACAATAAACACAATAAATATTTAATTAGTGCCTACTATAGACTACTATTGTGCCAGAACAGACTGTTGTGCTTACTAATTGTTTTGTATGTGTCTCTCATTATTATGTATATATAAATTATTTAGGTGCAGAAAACTATATTTTATAGAATCTTTATTTATTAATTTATGGAAGTGCCAGATAAGGTACTTACCTTAGGAAATGTCAGAAGTATAAAAAATTACTTTTGACCTCGTTCCTTTAGAAATGAATATTATTCATATTAATATAAAAGGTAAACTATTTTCCTAGTTAAAAAATCCATATAGGTCTTGGCTGGTATGGATCAGTGGATTGAGCAATAGCCTGTGAACCGAAGGGTTGCTGGTTCGATTCCTAGGCAGGGTACAATGTCTGGGTTGTGGGCTGGTCCTCAGTAGGGGACGCGTGAGAGGCAACAATACATTGATGTTTCTCTTCCTCTCTTTCTCTTCCCTTCCCCTCTCTCTAAAAATAAATAAATAAAACCTTTAAAAAAAGAAAAGAAAAACGAATGACAGAAAACTTCCCTGATTTGATGAGAGAAAAAGTTACACAAGTCCAGGAAGCATGGAGGTTCCCAATCAAGATGAACCCAAAGAGGCCCATGCCAAGACACATTATAATTAAAATGGAAAAATTCAAAGGCAAAAAGAGAATCTTAAAGGCAGAAAAGGAGACACAGAAATAACATACAAAGGAGCTCCAATAAGGCTAGCAGCTGTTTTCTCAACAGAAACACTAAAAGCCAGAAGAGAATGGCAAAAAATATTCCAAGTAATGAAAGGCAAAGGCCTGCAACCAAGACTACTCTACCTAGAGAGGTTCTCATTTAAAATGGGAGGCAAAATAAACAAGTTGCTTGGAAAAAAGAAGGCAAAAAGAATGCACCTCTACCAAACCAGCATTGCAAGACATGCTAAAAGACTGCTTTAAAAAGATGAAGAAAAAGAGTGGGAGAGAACACAGGTACACAGGGGAAAAATGGCAATGATAAGTACCTATCAATAATAAAAATGTAAATTGATTAAACGCTGTAATCAAAACACATAGTATAGCATTCCAGATAAGAAAACATGACCCACACATATACTGTTCTGAAGAGACCCACTTTAGAACAAAAGACCTATACAGACTAAAAGTGAAGGGTTGGAAAAAAATATTCCAAGCAAATGGACAGGGAAAAAAAGCCAGGGTACCAATACTTATAGAAGATAAAATAGATTTCAAAACAAAGGCCATAAAAAGAAACACAGTAGGAAACTTCCTAATACTTAAGGGTAGAATCCATCAAGAAGACATAAAAATTCTAAACATATGCACTCAATATAGGAGCATTCAAATATATAAAAAAAATCTTGGAGGACTTTAAGAAAGATATTGACAGCAATGCACTTATAGAAGATAATTTTAACACCCTATGGTCAACAATGGACAGATTTTCCAAATAAAGAATTAACAAGGATATTGTGGCACTGAACAATTCTCTAGATGAAATGGACTTAATTGATATATACGGAACCTTTTTCCCCAAAGTTGCAAAATACATATTCTTTTGAAATGCACATGAAACATTTTCAAAGACAGACCACATGATAGGACACAAAACAAGACTCAACAAATTCAGGATAATTGAAATCATATCACGCATTTTCTTGGACCACAAGGGCCTGAAACTAGAAACCAGCCTCAAGGGAAAAAAAAAACAGTCAAATTCATGGAGACTGAACAACAATGAATGGGTTAACAATGAGTTCAGGAAAGAAATCAAAAAGTTTCCAGAAACTAATGAAAGTGACCACATAACATCCCAAAACCTATGGGACACAGCTAAGGCAGTACTAAGGGGGAAGTTCAGAGCAATACAGTCCTACTTAAAAAATACGAAAAAATTTCAAATAAACAACCCATCACTACATCTGCAAGAACTGGAGGAACAACAACAAACAAAGCCCAGAGTAAGTAAAAGGAAGGAAATAATCAAGATCAGAGCAGAATTAAATGACATAGAGACTAAAAGAACAATTCAAAGGATCAATAAATCAGGAGCTGTTTCTTTGAAAAGATCAACAACATCAACAAACCTTTAACCATACTCATCAAGAAAAACAGAGAGGGGACCCAGATAAATAAAATCTGAAATGAGAGGAGAAATTACAATGGATATCACAGAAATACAAAGTATTGTAAAAAATTATTTTGAACAACTATATGACAAGAAATTTGAAACCTCGGTGAAATGGACAAAATTCTAGACACATAATCTTTCAAAACTGAATCAAGAAGAAAACCTGAACAGACTGATAACAGCTAGTGAAATTGAAGCAGTAATCAAAAAGCTCCCAACGCACAAAGGCCCTGAACCAGATGGTTTTACAGGAGAATTGTACAACAACACATTTAAGGAAGAGCTCACCTCTATCGTTGTTAAACTATTCTGAAAAATCCAAGAAGAGGAAAGCCTCCTAAATTCTTTTTATGAGGCCAGCATCATCCTAAACCCAAAGTCAGATAAAGACACAACAGAGAAAGAAAACTACAGGCCAATATTGTTTATGAACATAGATGCTAAAATCCTCAACAAAATATTGTCGAATCATATCAAGCAGCACATTAAAAAGATCATACACCATGATCAAGTGAGATTCATCTCAAGGATACGAGGATGGTATAATAGTCACAAGTCAATAAACATAACACATCACATACACAAAGGGAAAGACAAAAATCACATAATCATGTCAGTAAATGCTGAAAAAGTGTTTGATAAAGTACAACACCCATTAATTATCAAAACACTCAGCAAAGTGGGAGTAGAGGGAGCATATCTCAACATAATAAAGGCCATATATGAGAAAGCTACAACCAACATCATACTCAATGTACAAAAACTAAAAGTTTTCCCCCTAAGATCAGGAACAAGACAAGGGTGTCTGCTTTCATCACATCTATTCAACATAGTATTGGAAGTCCTAGCCATAGCAATCAGACAAGAAAAAGAAAGAAAAGGCATCCAACTCTGAAAGGAGTAAAACTGTCATTGTTTGCAGATGACGTGATAGTGGACATAAAAAAACCCTATATACTCCACCAAAAAACTATTTAACCGAATAAGTGAATTTGGCAAAACAGTGGTATACAAAGTCAATATTCAGAAATCAAAGGCATTTTTGTACACCAACAATGATATATCTGAAACAGAAATTGGGGGGGAAATCCCATTTACTAGAGCAAGAAAAAAATAAAGTACTAGGAATAAACCTAACCAAGGAGGTAAAGGACCCATACTCAGAAAACTACTGAACATTGAAAAAATAAACTAAAGAACACAAATAAATGGAAGAATAAATTCTATACATGGATTCTAAGAATTAACATCATTAAAATGTTCATATTACCCAAATCAATTTGTAGATTCAATGCAATCCCTAATACCAATGACATATTTCACAGATATAAAACACACATTTCAAAAATTTATATGGAACTATGACCCTGAGTAGCCTCAGCAATTTTGAGAAAGAAGAACAAAGTAGGAGGGATCACAATGCCTGATATCAAACTATATTACAAGGCCACTGTAACCAAAACAGTCTGGTACCGGCATAAGAACAACACGTAAATTAATGGAACAGAATAGAAATCCCAGAAATAAACCCATATCTCTATGATCAATTAATATTTGACAAAAAGTCAGGAGCATAAAATGAAGTAAAAATAGCCTCTTCAACAAATGGTGTTGGGAGATCTGGACAAGTACATGCAGAAAACTTAAACTACATCACCAACTTACACCATATATCATAATAAACTTAATATGGATAAAAGATTTAAATATAAGTTGTCACATCATAAAAGTCCTAGAGGAGAAGATAGGCAGGAAAATGTCAGATATTTCATGTAAGCAATACTTTCACTGATTTGTCCCCTAGAAGAGAAAGGGATATAAAAGAAAGAATAAACAAATGGGACTACATCAAATTAAAAAGCTTCTGTATGGCTAAAGAAAACATCAGCAAAATGAAAAGGGAACCAACTGTATGGGAAAATATATTTTTCAATGGTACTTGGGACAAAGGTTTGAGCTCCAAAATATATAAAGAACTCACTCGACTCCACACTGGGAAGACCAACAATCCAATTAAAAATGGGCAAAGGACCTGAACAGATACTTCCCCAAGGAGGACATACAGAGGGTCCAGAGAAATATGAAAGGATGCTCAGCATCACTAGCCATCAGAGAGATGCAAATTAAAACTGCAGTGAGATACCACTACACACTGGTCAGAATGAGCATCATAAACAAATCAACGAACAACAGGTGCTGGCTAGTTGTGGAGAAAAGGGAACCCTAGTGCACTGTTGCTGGGAATGCAGACTGGTGCAGCCACTGTGGAAAACAGTATGGAATTTCCTCAAAGAACTAAAATGGAACTGCTTTTTGATAGATTCCACTGCTGGGATTATACTCTAAGAATCCTTAACCACCAATTCAGAAGAACCTATGCACCCCAATGTTCATAATAGCATTACTCATAATAGCCAAGTGCTAGAAATAGCCTAAGTGCCCACTAGTAAATGAGTGGATAAAAAAACTGTGGTGCATTTATACAATGGAATGCTACACAGCAGAAAGAAAGAAGGAGCTCCTACTCTTCACTATAGCATGGATGGAACTGGAAAATATTATGCTAAGTGAAATAAGCCAGGCAGTGAAAGACAAATACCATATGCACTCACCTATAAGTGGAACCTAATCCACAAAACAAACAAGTAAGCAAAACAGAACCAGAGACATGGGAATAAAGAACAAACTGAAAGTCACCAGAGGGTAGGGGGAGAGGGATAACTGGGGAAAGAAGAGGAAAGATCAAGTCAAGGAACATGTATGAAGTACCTTCAGACAAAGGACAATGTGGGGGGAGGATTTAGTGTGGGAGGGTGTGGTCAGGGCAGAGGAGAATAGTGTGTGTGAGGAGGGATGAGGACAAATGTAATTGAACAACAATGAAAACTTTAGAAAAAATGAAATTGGGATTTTGAATGGGACTGCATCAAATCTGTATTTTGCTTTGGGTAATATGGCTACTCCAACTATGTTGATTCTTTCAATCTATGAACACAGAAAATTTTCTATTTCATTGTGCCTTTTTCAATCTCTTTTCATAATATTTTGTTTTTTTAGTATATAGGTCTTTTACATCTCTTGTTAAGTTTATTCTAGGTATTTCATTCTTTTGATTGCAATTGCAAAAAGAATGATTTTTAAAAATTTGGTTTTTTGAAGTTTCATTGTTAGTATATAGGAAAGCAGTGGACTTTTGTACAATGATTTTTCTATATAGCAAGTTTACTGTATTTGTTTATTGTTCCCAATAGTGCTTTGGTGGAGTCTTTAGGGTTTTTATATACAGAATCATATTATCTACAAATAGAGACACATTTGTTTCTGCCTTCCCAATTTGGATACATTTTATTTCTTTCTCTTGTCTGATTGCTCTGGCTAAGACTTCTAGAACTGTATTGAATAAGTATTGAGAGTGGGCATCCTTGTCTTGTTTCTGATTTTAGGGGAAAAACATTTAATTCTTCACCACTGAGTATGATATTGGCTGAGGGTTTATCATTTGTGGCCTTTATTATACTGAGGTACTTTCCTTGTATACCTATTTTATTGAGTGTTTTAATCATAAATGGATGTTGCATCTTATCATATACTTTTTCTGCACCCATTGATAAGATCATATGATTTGTAGTCTTTGTTTTGTTAATGTGGTGTATCACATTGATCAATTTGTATATGTTGAACCATCCTTGTGCCCTGTAATGCACTTCACTTGATCGCGATGTATTATTTTTTAAATTTATCATTGCATTTTATTTGCTGGTATTTTGTTTAGTGTTTTTGCATCAATATTCATCAGGGATATTGGTCTGTAGTTTTCTTTTTTGTGTGTATTATCCTTGCCAGGTTTTGATATCAACATCACTAACATGTGTTAGAAAGTATTGACTCTACTTCAATTTTTTGGAAGAGTTTGAGAAAGATAAGTATTAAATCTTTGAATGCTTGGTAGCATTAGCTAGTTAAGCAAGTTGGTTCTGGACTTTCATTTTTTAGAAGGGGTTTGATGTTTGTTTCAATTTCCTCACTGTTAATCAGTCTATTTATATTTCCCAATTTTCATGATTCAGTCTAGGAAGGTTATGTATTCCTAGGAACCTATCCATTTTTTCCTAAGTTACTGAGTTTGGTGGCATATACTCTTTCATAGTATTCTGGTATGATCCTTTGTGTGTTTGTGATGTCTGTGGTAACTTCTCTTCTTTCCTTTTTGACTTTGTTTATATGGGTCTTCTCTCTTTTTTCCTTACTGAGTCTAGCCAGGTGTTAGTCAATTTTATTAATCTTTTCAAAGACCCAGCTCCTTGTTTTATTAACTTTATAGAGTTTTTTTGTTCTCTATTTCATTCAGTTCTGCTCTAATTCTTATTATTTCCATTCTCCTGACTCCTTTCCATTCTTCTAACTTTGGGTTGCTTTTATTCTTCTCTTTCTAGTTATTTAAGATGCGATGTCAGGTTGTTATTTGGGATTTCTCTTCTTTCTTGACATAGGCTTGTAAGATATGACCTTCACTCTTTTTACGACTACTGTCACTTCATCCCAGAAGTTTTCATATGTTGTATTGTCATTTTCATTTGCCTTTATGTATCTTTTGACTTTTTCTATTTCATGCCATATTTTGCTCTATTCCTCAGTGTGAATCTCTCCACATTAGGAGCAAGTGGAAGTTTTTACAATCTAGCCTATAATTTTTTTCTAGGTTTATGTATATCTCTTAATAATTTATTTTTATTTATTCACAAACATTTATTTATTTTTTCCTATGTCCTAGGTATACTTATGTTCTACGTTCTACCTACAAGGCAGTGAATGCAATGGGTGCTTGTGCTGTCATCTCAATATATATTTTCTTTTAGTTGTCCCAGATCTTCAAGGTAAGTATCAGCTTAAACTGAGTTCTCTGCCTAACACCCATCCTGCACTCTTTCCAACTTATTTCTCAGCCCATGCATCTTCACTGCTTTAGCCTTCATACCACAGGATGCCAGTTATATCCAGTGGTGTTTTATCATCCTTTGGTGACTGGCTTGGTGTTATAGTCTGAATATTTATCTTCTCAAAGTTCAGATGTTGAAATCCTTTCCTTTAATGTAATGGTATTAGAAGATGGGGCCTTTGGGAGGTGCTTAGTTCGTAAGAATGGAGCCCTCATGGATGGGTAAGTACCTTAGAAAGAAGTTCCAGAGAGATCCTTTGCCCCTTTCACCAAGTGAGAACACAGTGAAAAGGCCATGAACCAGGAAGAGAGCTCCCACTGGAACATGACCATGCTGGTCTTTAATCTTGGACAACTTCCCAGAGGCCAGGACTGTGAGAAATAAATTTCTGTTGATAAACTACCCGGTCGGTGGCATTTTGTTGTAATAACCTTAACTAAGACGGCTGGACATGCTGGTCATCAGAGACAAAGAAGGAAGCAAAAACTTGCTACCTAAGTTCATTCATACAAAACTTTTAGCGTAATATTGGCAAAATTGCTGAAGCTCTGGTCAATATTCACTATTTAGATGCAGTAAAAAGAAACCACAGGCAGAGTAAACAGTGCCATCTAGAGTCTGCATGACTCCAGGCTGCTGCTGAAACCACAAGAGATTGTCAAAGCGGTGTTGCGGAACCTACCTAGCACAGACAGTACAAAAACAAAGAAATTCTTTCCCACCACTCTTTCACACCCCCCAAAATTCTTAACAAATTCCCTTTCTTTTCTGTTCTCTAATTTCTAGAATTAGAGACTTCTTTATTGAAACATGCTTGGGGCACTCTTGCACGTAGTTTATGCCCAATAAAGCTGATTTGATTTTGATCATGAGTAATGGCAGAAAGTTAGGAATATGGAGTAGGAGAGTACTTCTTTTTTTAATGTGTATGCTTTCCCTATAAAAACTGCATGTAATTTATATTACATTTAATCAAGGAAAATACTGAATCCATACAAAATAATTGTTCTGGGAAAACCATAAAAATATGTCATATTCCTAAGAGAATATTATTACCTCAAGCCAGTTTTAAGAAAATAATTGCATGATGTATTAGTTTTATTTACAATGAGTTATTTTGTAGATAAGAAATTTTCTTACTTTATATCACTAAATTAATAACAACAATTAGATAGTATTATCATCTATGTATTTACTTTTTACTATGAAAAATTTCAAACATACAGGGGGTAGGAGTAGAGCTGACTCTCAAAAAAACCCAGGAATTTAGGGGACATTTATTAAAGTATCTTGGGTTCAATTCCACATTTTGCAGTTTCTGTATATCACAAATTAAATAAATATTTCACCTTACTGGCTTTACTTTTAAATTGATCATTTATAAATTTTCTCTACAAACAATAAAAACAGTGACTTACGTGTCAATTGAAATAAGTTTCTTTTCCCCGTTTCCAAAGGCATAGTCCCAAGTTGTCTCAATAATTCCAATGTAATAATGCTTATCTTTTGCCCAGGCTGTGCTACTACATAAAACCCAAAAAATACCCAGCCACGGAATCTTCATTTTTTCCCCTTTTGGATCCCCAGAAGCAATGCAGTGAAGTCAGAAGCAGGCAGTTTTATAAATGAGGCTCTCTTCCTTTATTTGCTGATTGACACAATGTAATGTTGCATAAGAGTAAATGGCTCGTTAAAGCAAATAACACTTTGCGCGTTTCAGTTCAGTTCTCGTAATCCCAGAAAAAAAAAATAGTTTTCTGTTGCCGACCTTCTCCGATTACAAATGAAAGTCAACAGTTATTGCTGGTGGACTAGAGTTTGCATAACTCTGCTTCTTCCACTCCTGTGTAAGCTTCAGGGGTTGGAGATCATCTCTAAATGCTCCTTTTGTTTCTCCCAACAATAGGCCACAGTACAAAGCCCTGCCGCTATGAACTTCTAGCAAATCAGGGTGAAAATTATGCATGGTTGATCAAAACATGTGGCTCTTGACTTTCGAAAAGTTTAACAATACTTACTTGCAACTTTAGAACATGAGACGTGATCTTTACCGTGCCAAATTTAAGGACCTAAAACTAAAACTTTTATTTTGAAGGATTTATTTATTCTGTAAGCTCTGAACACATCTGCATAGAAAGTTTACAGGTTATTCTGTATTACTATATGCAAACCAGTAGCAGAGGGTGTTGGAGGTTGATAGTTCTGTTTCAATCATCACAAAAAATCAGACATAAATCAGTGTGTCTCTAAAGGCAAAGGGTAGTCTTAGGAAATATGAGAAAGTGCCCAGTTTATTAACCTGGGATTTCTGCTTTTGACATGGGCGTGAATTTTAGGGAAAAAATGTTTTTAATGCTCTATTTTTAGTCATGACATATTTGTCTAAAAATATAAGGTAGCTTTTTTCTTAGCTAAAGAAAGTCCTGGTGATAACTGCATATTTTGTGCTAGGATAAACTTTTCCTTTAGAATACCACAATGTGTTAGTATTGTATGTGCCAAAAGTTGTTTAAAGGAGACAGGGATAGGAGAAAGTACTCTGGTGTTTGAACAATTTGTTTATTCAATTAGCATTACTGAAGGATCGCACTGTGCTGGGGCCCACCCGTTGCTAAGCACTGGGGACCCGTTGCTAAAACAGTGAACCTCTACCCTCTTCAACTTACATTGATTTCACTTAATAGGAACTGACAATATACAAATGAAGAGTGAAATACCCAGCACTAGCAGCAAGAGCTATGAAGAAAAATAAGTAAGTGAAGAAAATGAAAACAGCAGGATGATGATCAAAATCTGGTGGCACCACTGGACAGCAGGCAGTATACTTGACCACAGCCTCAGTTTCTCGTCTCTGAAATCCCGGTCTTGGAGGTCTGTTTTATGTTCACTGAAATGATCCATGTTAAGGCACGTGGTGAACATGCTCCTCTCAGAAGCTAGTAGTAATCTCAACTAATTGTCTTGGTACAGGAAACGGAGTCACAGTACACCCAGGACGTCCCAAGACCTCGTTCTGGAGTCACCTTGAGAGACAGTCCCCCCCTCCCCCGTCCTGGCCCACTGAAAGGGCTTGAGTGGGGCCAAAATCTTGCCCAGACTCCACTGGCCAAACTCTGTGCCTTGCAAGATGCAGTTCTTTTAAAAAATATATAGAATTGTAAACTTGAAAACTATAAATTTTTATTAACCAATGCCACCCCAATCATTTCAATAAAAATTTAAAATTTAAATTAAATTAAATTAAAAAGAATGGGCCCACACTGACAGGGTAACTTTCAGTAGTTCATTCTCCCAGAGGAAGGGGACACTTGTTTCTGACACCAAGCCATTTGTATGAGCCATCAGCCACACTTCCTTTCCCATCTTCTACTCCAGGCTCAAACTCAGTCCTGTGGGTTGAAATGATGGTGATCAGAGCACAGCAACAATCCCTGAAGTCAATTCTTCCATCACATTCTACCCTAAAAGACCGCTCAGATAGTTACTGAGGGCTCCAGGGTGAACAGTTGCAGCTCCCCTCATACTTGGGAGTAAAATGGTTCAATTGCGACACCCCTGACCAGTGCAGTGAACATTTTATGAGGGAATGCAGGAAGGGCTGTGAAGTCCATATTTATGTCCTGTTTTGTGACAGTTGCCCTTCCTATTAAAAAGCATGGAGCTGTGTGGGACAGGAAGTGGAGAAGTGCTCTGAGCCTCAGACACATCTAAATAAGATGGGAAAAGCACTGGCAGTAACAAGCGACCAGCCCTTGACGGAGTCCTTTGACACTACAAACCTCCTTTCGGTGATTTCGGAGTTAGTACCTAAAAGTGAACTGTGAATAATGCTGCTGTTGAGAATTTCTGCAGTCAAAAACAAATGCATCATGACCAGCATAGACGGGGGTGAGACAAGAAGGCAGGGGCTCCACCAGGAGAGGCTCAGCAGACTCAGAGTATTGAGGAACTAGAAGAGAGGAATCTAGATGCACCAAACAACCCGTCCTCCTAGCTGCATCTGTCAGGTCTTGACTTCAGAATAGCAGGTATACTTTATCATTTGTTATAAATAATTATTGTATGCCCAAGATAACTATTTAGTAACCTGGGTTACATAGCACAGGTTTTAATCATTTTTCCACACATTTTCTTGTCACCTTAAAAATTCCTGATCTGGGTAAGTCTTACTTGCATTAAGCAGTCGATATTCTCAGGCTGATTTGGTTAAAATCAAAGAGGCAGCCATTTTTATAGAATATCGCTTCAGCTTTATTTCTGTCTGGCAAGATGCAAACTACCTCCACTATTCCTGCTTATACCTACCAGTGTCTTGTCAATCCATGAAAACTGACTTCCAGCCTTTCCTCCATGACATCAGAAGTATTAAGAAGCAAACAAACAAGGATAGCTTTTCGCTTTGTTGTAGAGAGAGACATGAAGTATAAAATAGCAGGGCATTTTGTCTGTGACCAGTTAGATCACCACAGTGCTATCTTTTTCACAGAAAATTGTGTAACTCTGGAATTTTATGGGTGAGTGTGGCCACATACAGAACTTTGATAATGAGTTCACTGACTTGAGCTGTAAATCAGTTAGGTCAAACACAATGAGACCGGTCAGTTCATGATTATTTAGGGAATGATGACACAGATGGGTCTTTGGTAGCTCCATCCCCTTTGGTTGCACATGTGTGGGTCAAGGCCCTACTCATCATTTCCAAACATGCAGAGGGGTCACAGGCAGGGGAAAGGAAAAACTCCAGACTCTAATCCAGGAAAAGCCAGCCTTAACAGTGTTGACATCTCCAGTATTATGGGAAAGGGGATTTTTTAAAATGGCGTATGTATTCAGACTACTTGTTTAGTCTTGTTCTTTCACAACATTAAATGAAGTGGAAATCAAAGCATATAATTTATTAACAGTGGAAGAGAATCACAGTACTAGAATTAATTTTACAAAAGATTGAAGAATACTTATTCATGAGTCTTGATTACATAGAACTTCAGTGTGTGACTTTCTTAAAGCACTCTCCTCTTTTGTCTTGTTTCTATACCACCTCTTGCTTCTATACCACCATTCTGGGTTATGCACTCTGCATAGCTCTTAATTAACACTTTGATTTGTGCCCAGGTCTTAATTTATAAAGATGACTGAGTGATGACATGAAGAGACCAATGCCATTGAAAGAAAATTTGCTGTCGCTCACAATTTTCCTAGAATGGAGAGGCACGCATGTCATGCAGGGCCACAGGAGGAAGCAGCGGATATTTTTAGGAGGCAGAAGCAGAAGTCTGGGGAGAACGGAAGTATAGGGTTACAGCCTTTATTGGAGTTTCTGTGGGAAAGGCAAGGCACAGAAAATAGATTAAGATTGGCTAGTTTTAATAATTCCAGTAGGTTTTGGGGAATAGGGATTGTCTCTAATTGTCTGGCACTTGGCTGTGGTTGATTTAGGGCAGGGAAAATAGAGGCTTGGTGTGTGAGTTGTTAGATCATGAAGTGGTTGAGGGTATGGACTTTTGATTGGTTGATTTGCATACGAAAGTTTGGTTTACTGACAGATTGTTTACTATTTCTAGGCATTAACTGGCTCTGGGAGAGGCAGTTTCTCCTTGGATAGCAAGCACCCCCTTCCTTCCCTGCAGATGTTAAAACACTATATAATATTAAAAATTAGATTCAGACTTCTGGCCAAGATGGAGGCCAGACAGGTAGGTATACTTTGCCTCTTTGTACAATCAAAAGAAGCAAAACAACAAATTTAAAAATTAAAAATAACCAGAATCTCCAGAAAATTGAACTCTGACGACAAAGGAGTTAAAGAAGAAACATTCATTCAAACTGGGAGGAGGGGTGGAGAAGGGCAGCCAGGGTGGAGAGGATGCAGGGTAAGTGGTGGCTAGTGGACCGGGGGATCCCACATTTGTGTGTGGATAAACTAGGAAAAACAACTGGGGAGTGAGACAGACAGTGCAACTCAGGGCCCCGGCATGGGGAAATAAAGCCTGAAAACCTCTGACTGAAAAAATCTGTGGGGGTTGTGGCCATGAGAGAAGCTCCCAGCCTCACAGGAGTGTTCACTGGAGAGACCCACAGGGTCCTAGAATGTACACAAACCCACCCACCCATGGCCATGAACTAAGGGTGGGGGAATGCTGGTGGAAGGGGGTATGCAGGGAGGAGGGGAATAAAAAGGAGAAAAAAACAAAAAGAGTGGGCCAACTCTAATAGCATTATCAATAAAATATATGAACAAAGAATTAAAAATATGACTGATACATATTTTGTATCAGAATTATATTTATATGACTGTCTCCTCTATTAGACTGAGCCTCTTTGGGGCCAATGACTTTGTTTTGTATTAATATCCAGGTACTTAGCATAGTACTGGACACATAGCTTAATAAATACTAAAAGTGTGAATGAATGTTAAGTATACTAACAGTCACTAATGCCAACGTCTTTAAAATTTTTATTTCATTTAGTCCTCACGACAGCCCATTAGTACTTTTTTATTATTGCTGAAACAAACTGCCACAAATTTAGTGGCTTAAAACTACATGAATTTATTATCTTACAGTTCTGCATGGCAGAAGCCTAGCGCATATGTCTCACTGTGCTAAAAATCAAGGTGTCAGTGGGGACGCACTCCTTTTTGGAAGCTGTAAGAGGGAACCCAATTCCTGATCCACTCCAGTTTCTAGGGACTCCCCACACTCCTCAGCTCACGGCCCCCTCCCATCTGCACAGCCAACGTGACGTGTCGAGTCCTTCATACTTTGCATCACCCTGACTTTCTCCTCTGCTTTCCTCTTCCACTATTAAGGACCCACTGTAGCAAGCCTGGATAATCTATTTTATGGTGAGTTGATTAGAATCTTAATTAGAATATGGACACCTTTGGGAGGCCATTAATTTGCCTAGAGAATACCACAAAATTATTATTATTATTGTCTTCATTTTACAGATGAGGGCATTATGGATAAGAGAGGTTTTTATAGCTTGTCCAAGACCCCAAAGCTGAAATTCAAGTAAAGGCATGTTGGACGCAGAGACGCATTGTGGGCCTGAGGGCATTAGAGTATGTCTCCAGAGAGCGTTAGGCCGGGCCTCTCAGACTGTCTGCACTTTGGAAGGATTCTGTCCAGAGTGTGGTTGTCAATTTGCAGATTCAGAACTTTCATTTTGTCAGTTTACATAAAGATGACTAGGTTCAGAGGGCTGATGGATTGCAAACAAACTTGGAGAATAAGTCAATATGGTAGTTTATTCATTTAAAAGTAAAGAGACTTAGGCACATTATTGCTCTTTAAAAAAACTGTTTATAACCCTGGCTGGTGTGGCTCAGTGGACTGAGTGCTGGCCTGAGAACCAGGTCACTCCTTGGATTCCCAGTCAGGACACATGCCTGGGTTGAGGCCGGGTCCCTGGTAGGGGGGACTTCATTTTGCACCTGCCCTCTTTGTCCTTCTTACCTACCCCCACTGCCATTTGTTAAAAACTCTGTAAAACCTCTACAGACTCTACTCCAGTGACACAGTTTACAAAAAAAGATCAGCTCAAACACAAAATTTACCAAAAAACCCTTTTATTTTAAGCTAGTTTTCCTGGTACATTGCTCAAGGCCCCTGGTGCTGCTACCACAATGGTTCTCAATAGAATTTTGCCTTCCAGGGGACATTTGGCAATGCCCGGGGACATTTTTAGTTGTCACAGCTTGGGAGGAGGGGCTACTGGCATCTATGGGTTGGAGGCCAGGGATGCTGCTAAACATTCTACAATGCATGGTTCAGACCCCCATAACAAAGTTATCCAACCCAAAATATCAATAGACACAAGCTTGAGAAACCCTCAATTAGATCAAATCTACATTCTTAACAAGGTATTCTAGGTCTTCCACAATTCTGTCGCATCTTTCTCTTCTGGTGTTATGTGACTTTGCTCACATTCCCTTCTTTTTCTGCTAGACAAATTCTTATGCATCCTTAAATACTCAAATGTCCCCTCCCTTTATGAAACCTTTCTTGATCTTCAAATAGGAATTTAAAAGACAGCCCTGTGTTTCTGTTTCTGTTACAGCATCCCACAAATCAGCCTTTATTGTAGCAATGCACGGTCCGCAGCCCCCATGCTGCCATCAGCTGGAGAGATGGCCCTCTTATGGGCCTTTGTATCTCTGTAGGGCCTAGTACAGGGCCGTATGCCCTCTGTGATGCCTATTAAGGCAATAACTGGAATGGATATAGTCCTTATGTTACAGGAAAACGAAGAAACCAGACACCGAGGGATTCTGGAGTACGAGGTTTATTAACGGGCACGGACGGGCCCAGAGGAGTCAGTCTCCAAATTCTGAGCCCTGAACAAAGGATTCTTGGGGTTTATATAGTCTACGGGGTCTTCCTGTCTACGTAGCAAAGCGAGATACAGAGGCGGAATGCGGTAATTAGGTCTATCTACGGGGCAGAAGCAGAGTACAAAGGCTAAATGTGAAAATTAGTTCTATCAGTGGGGGTGCAAGTCCCAGTCCTTGTGACTATCCTGCTGTTTGCTTTTCCCAGACGGCCTTATCGCTCTCCCAGGGTGCCTGGGGTTTCGGGTGAGCAAAGATTTTCCGAAGCTTCCCACATTACTTAAATTAATTTTAAGTTTACATATATTTCTTATAGGAAAAAAACCTAAGAAATTGAAAATGATCATATTTGGATTTGCCTAGGTTCCTTTACCTAGTTATCCCCCCGAGCTTTCTACTGACTAAGTAAGATTGTTTATGTGCTTTTTATTTGAGTAATTGTCTTACTGCTATGATTCTGGGTGGCAGGGTCATAAACAGAATGAGCCTTGTCACAATCAACCTATAAAATAATTTTGGTTGATAAGCATGGGGATTTTAAAAGTTCTGCTTCTGAGGGTCATTTAGTAATGGTGGTGGGGAAGGGCAGAGGGGCCACGCGCTTCCCAGTTTGCCTCACAGCCCACCTGTCCCTGTGTTTACCCAGGTGAAATGTTTAGAAAAGTGTTCAGTAAGGCCCTCCACACATGGCAGCTGATGTTCTTGGGTTTTCATTGCTCACGTGGCTCTGGAGGCATAAGACTTTGCCCTGCTACTAATGTCGTGGTCTATAGCCCACAGGCCAGGTCCTGCCCTTTCACTGCATTTTTCTACTGCCTATGAGCAAAAAATGGTTTTTAAATTCCTAAATGGTTGAAAAATATTTAGAAATGAAAATATTTCCTGATGTTTGAACAGCCACTTAGAACAGCCACTGTTAGAACAGTGGCTGTTAGAACAGCCACTTCTATTTGTTTGTTTCTCATCTGGGGGGGTTTGAGCTACAACAGCAGAGGAGAAGACAGCTTATGGCAGAGATGGAATGGGACCTCTGTTCGTGCAGCTGCCTCTAGCTGAATTCTTTACTATCCAACCCTTTATGGAAAAAGTTTGCTGACCCTGGTCCATGAGATGTATAGCCCACTCTATGTGACCATGTTCTCTAAACCGAGCTGAGCTTGACCAATGTGAACTTTCACCTCTTCCTTTGTGGGCAACAACCTGTAGGCTATAGTTGGGTGTCAGTTAGTGGACGTCACCATGCATTTGGTTGCTGAGGGCGAAAGTAAGGTCATTCCTGTCTACTTGGTTTGGTTCCAGAGAATAGGTGTTGATTTTTTTTTCAAGTACCAGGATTCATTCTCATTAAAAATCACGAAGTGGAGAACACGGCGCACTATGTTGGCTTTGGTATTTTTGTCACATACTGTCAAAGGGCCTACCTTTCTGCTGTTAATATCCTGAAGAAGCAAAGCAGAGCATTATGCTAAGTAGAATAAACCAGGCAGTGAGGGACAAATACCATATGATCTCATCTTTAACTGGAACATAATCGACAAAAGAAAAAAGCAAGCAAAATATAACCAGAATTATTGAAATTAAGAATAATCTAACAATAGCTGGGGGGGGCAGTGAGGAGAAGGGTTTTCAGGAACTACTATAAAGGACACCTGGACAAAACCAAGGGGGAGGGTGGAAGCAAGGGAGGGAGGTGGGTTTGGAGGGGGAGGGGGAGGGGTGGGGAGAAAATACAGACAATGTAACTGAACAACAATAAAATAATTTAAATTTAAAAAGATTATTAACTGTGTCCACAACTAAAAATTTCCCCCAATCAATAAAAAGAGTGGAATCAAGTTTTAGATTTAGCGAGGTCAGATTCTGGGTTTTTAATTATTAAGATTCTGAGAGTAAGGAACAAAATGTTTGATATGCTAAATCCTTGATTAAAGAAAAAATGTCATCTCATTCATTGGACTTGAAGTTCAAAGACAAAAACAAACTCTTTAAAAGGAGTTTTGACACATTCCTCAGCGGATTTAGCTCTATTATTGAAAATCTAATGAAAAAACAAAAATTGGGTTTAATTAGAATCCCCTGGCATTGGAGTTGGTTGGCAGAGATGTCCAAAGGTTGCAGATCCCTTACTCCCGTGATGATTGTCCTCGCGGCAACCTCCAGCTGGGAGGCTTGATTTGTTTATATTCATTTTGTTTTCGGGTTGAAAGTCTCAGCAGATATTTGTTCCAGGCAGAAAGTGGCCAAAAATAACTACAAGTTCAAAGGAGGGACTCTTTTAACAAATGAAACTAAACTGTAACTCCAGAGTTGAGGGCTTTTAAAAAATATGTAATATATATATATTTATTTCTCATTAATTATAAAATTTTTAAACTTCATACTTTGTTTTATGTAACTCAAATCCTACTCAATGAAACAAAGAAGAGGACATTATTATATAATTATATATATTTTCCAATTTGCAGTGACATTTTGGAAAATGTCATAATGTAGTCATTTATTTTGCTCTTGAAAAATCAAAACCTGTATAGGATTAAAAGCTGAGCAGCATTTAAGTTAATTAATACAAATTTACATAGAACTACGTTTTTTAAAAAAAAAAAACAAAGCAAACTCATTCTACCTTTCATTATAATTTCTAGGAGGAGATAGGATAAAAACAGAGATTTGATTTAAAGTTGACCTTAACAGGGTTTACAGTGGAATAGTAAAACCAAGGTATGCATTCAAAGTTCTTTGAGGTAGGACCACTTCTTTTAGTAATGTGCCAAATGTGTGTTGGATCTGAAACAGCAAATACAATGTATTAATACAGAATCTTTTAAGCCACACTTCCTTATGGAGAACCGGATAATGAGCAGATACCAAAGCTATGCAAATAATTAGTAGCAAAGTCCTCACTTTTTTTCCCCCCAATCTGGCTTTACTGCTCCCAGCTTTGTGATCTTAGTCAACATGTTTATATTTCTGAGCTTTTGTTTCCTCATGCCCATAAAATGGGGTTTTAAGGATTAGACCACGTGATGCAAATGAAGCCTTTGATGTTTCATTACCTGGGCCACAGGGCAAGTTCACTGTCACCGTCAATGTTGACTATTATGTTGTTGGGATTACTGGATCAAACTGTTGTAGTGATTCTGCCATTGAAAAATGTCAATTGTTAAATACCCAGTTCATTCACTCAACAAACATTTATTGTAGTAATGATAACTCAGGCTTCGAAATGTGACAGACTTGTTTTGAATTCCAGCTCTGAACCTTCTGATTTTTGTATTACATATGCCTCCTTCTTACCCTTGAAGAACCTGAATCTTTTTGAATCTTGCAGGAATTCTTTTGGTGCCCCCTCCTCTACCCTGCTGTATAATCCTACATCTCCCACTTCCAGAGGCTTGAATTAATTTTTCCAAGCATCTGTGACATAGTTTTCATCCTCCACTAGCCAACCCTATTCTCAAACTCCCTGCTTCCAAGTCTTTAACAATCTACTTACTCCTAAGCCTTCTCTTCCAGCACACCACACTGTGCCTGCGGCACAACACTCAGAAGCATTTGTAGAATACGTGTAGTGTGATCTTTTCCTGACTAATCAGTACAGAGCGCTGACTTGCAAACACTCTTGGTAGGAGATTCATGGTGGTACCACCATAGGGCTGTTTGTTTTCAAAATCAAAAGGAATATTTTAACCACCATCAGTCTACCTTCATTTCTTCTGCCCCATAAAGACTTCCTCTTTGAATTTGGTTCTTTCCTTGCTACCCTTAATTTCAAGAACTTCTTTATTTTGTGGGGAACCGTGGGGGACATTCTGGATACTCCTGTCAGATGCCTCTCTAACAATGAAGGATTGGTTCCACTGGCTGTCAGCCCACCTCACCCAAACCTGCATCTGATGGCTGCTGCAGGGGAGGCAGTGTAGAAAGAAGTTGAGAATAAATCCCCACAAGTGGAGTTAGCAAGTACTAGCCCACATCATAGCCCATAAGCCTACAAGCCCTCTCATTAGAGCCCATACCTCTGTTCATGATCAAAGCGACACAGTTTATGGAAAGAATTTCTTGTGATGGCCACAGGAGTCAACAACAATAAAAACTGGTTAAAACCAGGTCCATACAAGACAGAGAAAAAATTCACTGGAGATGACCCCAAAGTTCACTATACCATCATTATAATGAAAACTGACACCACAAGTGGAAGAGGGCCAAGGAGGATGAACCACTTCTGAAAAGGACCGTATTAGAAATGACACCACTGCCCCCCTTATCCCAACCAGAAGACTAAGTCAGAATTTCAGAAAATTTTGTTTCTACAAAATTCAGAAACAACCTATCTTTGGAAACACATAAAATCCCAAGAACTGACTGACAGTGCAAAATTCGCTTGTTGGCCTGTGTCCCTTTGAACTCATCCTTCGCTTCTTTCACAGCGGCACCCTCCTACATCTGATTCTCTCTTTGTCTCTACCTGAATAAAATTTGCTTTTGTTCTCACTTCGACTTACTGTTGAAGTCTTTCCTGCAGGAGTCTAAAGCCTGAAGGTTGCCTGACATGCAAAAGTTCTCAAACCACGCTGGGGCATTGTCAGTCCCCGGCATGAAATTGGTCTGGTGACATGGGGGCATAAAAGGCTCGTCCTCACACCCCAACTCAGGACAGCTGAGGGCCACCCTATCTTAGAATTTCTTGTAGGGCTGGCTATGATTTCACTGAGGCTGCACCTCTGTTCAACCTCTCCCTCAACTCAATTCTGCTTCCTTTTCTTTCTTTCCACTGTCGTAGATCCTAAGAGCACTCACTACCTGGACACAAATCTTCATTTCAGAGTCACCTTCCTGGGCATTTGTATCAAAATGTTTTTATTTTCATGTAGGTTGAGAATGCTGAATGGCAGTCTCTACAGTGGTCATACCTTAGATATATTAATACAAGAGGTCCATCACTTCCTCTTAGTGGCTCCACTCTATCCCCGCCCCTCCCTCACAGTCTGTATCTTGTATTCAACTCCTACTTTAGCTCTTGAGTTGGAGAAGTTGAATATAAGAATACCTGGCAGCTACACAGGGAGAGAGGTGGGATGGCAGTTGCCCTAAAAAAGAAATTGTATACACCGGGGAATTTTGCTCATGGCGCACCCTCCTAGAAGCAAACCCGACTTACAAAAAAACTCTCCCAAGTTCTTCAGGCCCTTCTTAGTAGTCCAGTGGTTTTTTTCATCTGGAGCTACACACATAATTAAAAAAGAACATTAGCCTTGTATTCCTGTATAAAAGCTTTGGAGTTTTTTTTTTCCTCCCAAAGCAGTAACCAGGCTGTGTTGAAATAATAATGGCACACTATGTTTTTATTCCGTGAACATAAATAGAACATGGTCTTGAAGCTTTTTTTTTAAAGATTTTCTTTATTTTTAGACAGGGGGAAGGGAGAGAGAAAGAGAGGGAAAGAAACATCAATGTGTGGTTGCCTCTGGCACATCCCCCACTGGGGACCCGGCCTACAACCCAGGCTTGTGCCTTCACTGGGAATCCAACCAGCAACTCTGGTTCATAGGCTGGCACTCAATCCACTGAGCCACACCAGCCAGGGCTTGAGCCTTTATTTTTAAAGACGATTCAGACTTTCTTACCAGGAGTGTCAAATATTAAAGGAGCTAGGAAATACAAAAAGAAAAATGTGTAAATAACCTTTACTTATTTTAAATTATGAGTCATCTGTTCTCTTAAGTATTTACAGAGTGACTTATTCTTATCCTTTCCCTTACATGCAGCCAAATGAAACACAAATACATTTAACAAGTGAATCATTGCTGATTTATAAAACATGATTTTCACCTGGAAAATTTAAGTCATCTAGATGGAGAACTGCTCCATCTTTTAAAAATCTACTTTGGTGAGTATCAGTTACTGCGTACGAAAACACGCAATTTAGAAATGGAGCACTTTATTTTCTTTCTCGACCAACTCCATCATTTAAGCCTTTAACTCTTTCCCCCCTTCACCCTAGTAGAACATTGGGAGGAACAGCAAGGCCTTTTTGGGTGACCCAGGGTGCTTTTCTCTGTCACAGACTGGAGACCTCCTCGTTTTACTGTCTCCTCTCTCCTCCATCCCAGGCCAAAACTGAAGGTGTAACGTTTGTACATTTTGTTAAAATGCAATCTGCTCTCTATTTGAAAGCAGATTGAATTGGTGGCTCTAAAAATTCTGAAACAGATATGATTTTGAGATGAACTAAGCAGTAAGATCTCTCCTCAGATTTGTGCTATCCCTGCTAAGGTCAGGACCTTACAGTGACCTGGTGGACAATGGCCACAAGCTGAAGTCAGCACCTCTTTGACCCTGTGGCAATTCTACCTTCCCGAATGCTATGCTTGTTTTTCCTTTTCTAAAAGTGTTTTCTCTTTTTGTGTAAATAATGATGGGATCTAGATAGTCATATTGTGTTATTTGTCTTGCTGCATTCAGCCAGAATCCTAGAGAAGACAAGCATCCCACTGTGACTAAAAATAGGGAGCCACTTAAAAACTGTGGGAACTGAATAGCACAGACTTCCCCTCGGAGGTTAAAAAGGGACACGCTCCAGAGAAGCCAAGAACAATAACCATTTCTGTTCAACAGCATTTAACCCATCTTCTTGGGGCCCTGTGCCAAAACATGGCTTCTGATAAATAACAGGACTTGAACAAGATTTGGGCATATAGAAATGTCATGTGACTTCTAAAATAATGCCATGTGAATTCAGAAAATGTTACATATAGGTGCTTAGGGGTGCCTTGAAGGTTTTCTATCTGATCTGTCAAGGGTGGAAGAAAGAGCTATAATTTTCCTCACTCTTGGAGAGAGATGAAATTAAATCTTAACACTTAAGTGTTTAAGTTAAACACTTAAATTTAGATGAAAAAAAATCTAACTCCTAACTATAGAAGAGGTTCTGGGCTTCATCTTAAGTTCATTGTAATTATCTGTAAATTCTATTTCCAAGGTTTCTCCCAGATCCGGAATTCTTGGATTCTGAGTATAAGATGCCAGGTAATTTGAAAACGGTCATGTTAATTTCCACAGTTTCTTTATTTCCCCTTAAACAGTATGTGAATCATTTCTTTTCTCAGTAAAATACATTCAAATGAGAATTATAGGCATTTTCCTCCATCAGGATGGAAGTTAACAGTACCTTCAGTGTGTGTGACAACCTCCGGTGGCTGAGGACAGGGAGCAATCCCCAGAAACCAACCTTACTTTCAATTCCCAGTTTATCCAGATGTTTTTCATCTTCCATTCTTTTTGTTTGTTTTGGGGCTGTAGTGTTTTTGTATTGATGGTGTACAACTTTCTTGTATTTGAACCCAGGAAATGTCCCAGTCCTATCCAAATATATGTCTGTTTCACTTTGAGAAAATGAAAACAAAAACAAAAAACCCACCACATTAGCCAATTTAACAATTAAATTAGAAAAATTCTCATATGGATGAAATTCTTATTGAAATAATGCAATTTGTTAATATTTAGAGGTTATCTTATCCTGGTAAGTAATTCTTCTTTTTAAAAATATATTCATTTTGGTAAGATTCATTTTGGTTGGATATTCATTTCATACATTAAAACGTGTTTTCAGAATAAAATTTTAATTTTGATAAAGAAATTAAAAATAGGAAAATTGTAGAAAGAAATCAAATTTAAAAAAATAAAAATTAGTTTTAAAATTGAGGTTCTCAGAAGAATAGATGCAGATAGGAAGAAGTAAAGACAAAAGGGAAATCTGACTGATTCCAAATGCTAAATGTAGTGAAGTTATGTTGATTATACCTCAAAGTGATCCAGTTGGAGGGTAGCACATAAGGACATAGGACGCACAGAATGGAAAAGAGAGACGGGAAGAAAACAATGCACATAGAAGTTATGTAGATGCTTAGAGGGATATGAAATCATTTGTAATTTAAGATTTCGTACATGTACGCTTTGAAGTTATTTGTAATTGAATGTATTCTAAACACACATACTACGCACATACCATACACACATGCCCATAACACATATACATAATATATACACCTACCATAATGTAACAGGATACAGCCAAGTGGGGTCCCCAAATAGGGATTGTAATGGGGTCCAGAACTCAGGGTGTCCAGAAAATGTGAGTGAAAAAATATATATGATGTCCTCACCCCCAACCAGTCTGAACCAGGGGATGGGACAATGGAGAAGGGCCATTCAGAGCTGTTTTGTATAGCAACAGCTTTGCAACTAACCTCTGACATGGTTATTTAACCTTTAACTGGTTTCATAGATATGTTAAATAGCTGTGACCCTGCTTTGAGCCAAGGGGGTGGGAGTGACTTCAACCCAGGATGTAACTGGGAAGCAACTCCCCCTAGTTACAGCGCCTGTGTGAGAGCTTGGAGATGATTGGCTCCACACCATGGGGCCACACCTGCTCAGATTCACTATGGCAACCCAGTAAAGCTGGAAGAATACAGAAATGCTGGCAGGTGTAACTGACTGTGGGAGGAGTCAGCAATGGGGATGCAGAGGAAGATTGGTGCGGGGATTTAAACCCAGGTATGCCAGTCATACCAGGTTTGGAGGAGTTGGGACCATGTGGCTGTGGCAGGAGTTGGGACCACAAGGCTTTGGCAGAGGTTGAGACCACATGGCTTAGGTGAGAGGACCATGGGGCTGTGGGGCGCTCCCTTTTTCCATGTGGCTTAGGCCTCAGGAGAGACTTTGCTTGAAAGAAAAGGGGTGAAAGGACTCTTGCTGGTGAGCCATGAGAAGGTGCCACATGGCTTTGGATTAACTGGAGATCACAGTGGTGAGACAGCTGATGGTGCTGGGAGCCTGGATCACGACTTCTACTTCTTTTCCTGAGATACAGTACTCTGGACTAGGCAAAGGAAGGACTGCGTGTGTTTGTGGGTATTCTAAAGAACTGTAGTATTTTAATGAAGACATTAAGTCATTACTCTATAAGTCTGTATAACTTTTAAATAATTCCTTTCCTTTTTACCAGTCTCTGGCATTGAGAGACATCTTTCCTCTGGTGGCGGGCAAAGTGAACCTAGTACGGGAGGGAACCCCCAGAGAAAAAAGGGGGTCCTTTTGGTAATAGTATATCATTCACCCCATGTCTGTTTTATAACAATACCAAACACACACAAAAAAAATACCTCAACAACACACACACACACACACTGAAAAGGAAAAGGAAGAAAATTACAGAACGAGCCCTTCCAGTTAGAGACTGAAGTTATCGCCATTCTTCTCCACTCTTCGTAAATGTTTCAGTTCTCTCTCCCACTTCCTGCTAGAAGCATACTCCCACACAACTTCCTCAGCTGCGATATGAATAATTTTCTCCTGTTGGTACTGTGTTTGATCAGGATATGACTCTGAACACTGTCTCACTTTGTGTTTATGTTTCATGCATCCTTGAAAGTGCTCTGAAGTCAGACGAACCACATCGAAATTTCCTAGAGATGAATAAGAATGCATAAAGCTTTGCATTCAGACTTTTCTCTCTGTGAAGTCATCTGTAAGACATAGCCCCTAAAGAAAAACAGTAACATAGTTCATTCACTTTTTTCACTAATTTGATAAGGATTTATTGAGTATCTCCTTTATGCTAGGCATATTTTAAGGCACTTTGGAAATGTCAATAAACAAATAGTTTTAAAAATCCTTGCCCTCACAGTTCATATTGCAAGGTCTTATAGAGACAGACAATGACCATAGTAAGTAACTTTATGTATGTGGAAAGGTAGTAAATGCTATACATTAAAGAAAAAAAGTAGAACAGTGTAAGGAAGATTAGGGATTCTGGGGGTGTGGTGAGGCAGATGGAACTCCAGGAGCGATGTGCAATGTTTTATAGGATGATCAGGTCAGGCCTAGATTGGGAGGGTGCCATTTGGGCAAAAACCCATAAGAGGGGAATGGTGGGTCAAGGGGAAATAGGTAGCAAACTCTCCCAAGCTAAGGGCTTGCTTGGTGTAGTTGAAGACCATCTAAGAGGTGAGAGGACTGGGAGACAAGACTGGGGGGAATGGAGGGTAGAGTCACATGGGCCCTTTTGGGCCACTGAGAAGTGTGTAGCTTTTACTTAGTGAAATGGGGAGCCATTGTGGAGTTTTGAATTGATGAGTGACACATAGCCACTCTTAGAGTGGGAAAGTTTGGTAAGGAGGAGACCTGTTTGGAGGCTGTTAAAATCATCCAGGCAAGATGATGGTAAAAAAAAAAGACTAAAAAAAAAAAAAAGATGATGGTAGCTTAAATCAGAGTGGAGGATGTGAAAGAAGTGGAAGGGAATCAGCCTAATATGTTAAAACCAAAAAGAGTAACTGTGATAAAACAAATCACCACAACAAACATATTCCGGCCTGGTTCAGAACAATAAATTCCACCTGAATTCGGATTGTCTTTTATTTTGGTAATTTTATGCCCATCACATTCTGACACTGCTTTTTAATGTTACCTTCATAGCACTAACTCTCTCTTTTGACTTTTTACATGTTTCTGTTGTTGCTATTAATTTTTATGGAAGGTAAGATTTAAGAAGATGGATAAGGAAGAAAAACCTTCAGATTAAGAGAGTTTGGAAAAAAGAATTTGTTTAGAATGAAACAATTCTCATCCAGCACAGTGCTTGACATGTAGCTGGTGTCTCCGCCTATTTACTGTAGCTGATATTGTTTAAGAAAGAGAATAAAGAGCAGGCAAAATTTTTTTAAGTTCATGGGAAAGGAGAATAAGGAGCCAGGCAGGGCTGGCAACAACTTGCCACTGAGTGAATGCCTGCAACAGAGAAGAGAAAGAATGTGTGAGAAAGGTCTCTTTCTTTCCCCCCTTAATTGCTCTTAATCACAGATGTTATTTGTTTGAAAAGTAAAAGTTTTTGAATGTAGAAAATGTAATCAGATGAATCTGTGATATCACAAAAAGTTAAGATACAAATCCATGGTGTTTATAGAATAACTAGTTTATTGTGCAGGCAGGGTTTTATTGGTACCAGTAGTTTTGACCAAGATAGATAAATTTTTGTTTTGTTTTGTGAAGTTGGATATGCAGGATAAAAGAAGACACTAACATTTTTTAAGTCTAACATATTCTGGGCACTTTACTACATTTTTATTACTTCTGTCTAATGAGATCTGTTGTTGCTTATTCTTTGTTGTAAACTGTAAATGATTATGATACTTATTTTACAAATGAAGATGTTAGGTTCAGAGTGGAAGCTCAGCTCCTTTGACCCTTGCAACAATTCTCTGGTATGGGGTATCTTTTTAGAAATGATTTGCCAGCAGTGGTCAATCTCAGTGAAGTCAAAACCTTTCCCTTGAGAGCAAAGGTAGCAAAAGAGGTAATAAGGAGAGGAAGGCAGAGAGAGGAGGGTCAGGTAGCAGCAGAAAGAAGGTCTGGGAAAGAAATGGGCAGGGGAGTAAGAAATACAGAAGATAGTTGAAAAAAACAAGGTCAAATTCTTCAAAACATCTTTATCGAGGAGTGTGGGTTGATGTAAAGCCTGGAGTCTAGGAAGAGAAAACTGGGAGGGGCTGAGAAGATCTTTATGTACAGAAAAATGACATGTTAATGCTCCTATAAATTAAATAGAACAGGGTAAAATTTACCAAACACTATTTGTATAAATTTTTTTCTGTACAAACAGAATATTCAGTGCAAATATTGACATTTGTTTTTCATACTTTAAAGATATTTCAGGATTAAGGAGAAGATTTTCTACTTACCTGTGGAATCAGGTGTCATTAAAAGTGTCTGGGAATTGTGGAGAACCAGAGCTATAGTGCCCTCCCTTTCTCCTGGGGCAGTAGAAGTATTTTCTGAAAAATATATTCCATGTAAACCGTGCTGTGATCCCACACTAAGCACAGGCCATTAAATGTTGTTTCCTAAGCACATGGCCAGTCTGGGCAGATTTTTATACATGTATCCATTTATGGCTGCAAGACATTTGAGACAAAGACAGGAGTATGACTTCTCTTGAAACTCAGCAGAGGACTAATCATAAAGCATGCTATTTTTAAAAGAATCTCAAGATGATATGAGTCAATGCTTTTCCTTTAGAATTAAGAAAACTAAGGCCAGAGGAGAGTTTACTTGTATGAGTATTTGGTAAACCAAATATTTACCAGTGCCATTAAGATGATGAATGGAACTGTTAAGACCAGAGTCCAAGTCTCTAGATTAGTCCTCTTCCCATCACATCTTATACTTTCAACAACCACCAAGCAACCAACTCAACAAACATCCCACTGACCCACTCCACTAATCTGTCAGTAGAGAAATACCATAATACATGACTTTCTGTATTACAGATAGCTAAATAATATATTGCAGTAAAAAGGCACTGGTAAATATTTGGTAATGTAATGACTTGAAACCTGTGGATGTAGAATCCTGTGGAGGTTGTGAAAGTGAGAGAATCTCCCAGTCCCACAGGAGTATTTGATGGAAAGCGGTGCTAGAGCTGAGCCAATGAGCAGCATTGTTCCCTTTCTGACTCCTCCCCCACAGGCAGGGCCACAACGC
Organism: Artibeus jamaicensis; assembly: GCF_021234435.1. Taxonomy (NCBI): domain Eukaryota; kingdom Metazoa; phylum Chordata; class Mammalia; order Chiroptera; family Phyllostomidae; genus Artibeus; species Artibeus jamaicensis. The sequence goes on along the minus strand of NW_026521844.1, from coordinate 13,465,572 downwards.
AGCAAGAGGGTGGCCTTGCCCTAGTGAATACCCAAGTCTCTGGCCCCATACAACATAACAGGTGTGCCGAGACAAAGCAATATGGCCCAAATGAAAGAACAGATCAAAACTCCAGAAAAAGAACTAAGCAATAAGGAGATGGGCAACCTATCAGATGCAGAGTTCAAAACACTGGTTGTCAGGATGTTCACAAAATTGATTGAGCTCGGTCACAAAATGAAGGAAGAAATGAAGTCTATACAAAGTGAAATAGAGCAAAATATACAGGGAACCAACATTGAAAAGAAGGAAACCGAGACTCAAATCAATGATTTGGAACAAAAGGAAGAAATAAGTACCCAACTGGAACAAAACAAAGAAACAAGAATTCAAAAAAATGAGAAGAGGATTAGGAACCTCTGGGGCAACTTTAAGTGTACCAACATCTAAATTATGGGGGTGCCAGAAGGAGAGGAAGAGAAAGAAATTGAAAACTTATTTGAAAAAATAATGAAGAAAAACTACCCCAATCTGGCAAAAAAAAAAAAAAAATTCCAGGAAGCCCAGAGAATCCCAAAGAAATTGAACCCAGGGAGGAACACAACAAGGCACATCAAAATTATATTACCCAAGATTAAAGATAAGGAGAGAATCTTAAAAGCAGCAAAAGGAAAAGAGAATTACCCACAAAAGAGTTCCTACAAGCCTATCAGGTGATTTCTCAAATGAAACCTTACTAGCAAGAAGAGGCTGGAAAGTATTCCAAGTCCTGAAAGGCAAGGACCTACATCTAAGATTACTCTATCTAGTAAAGCTATCATTCAGAATGGAAGGCCAGATAAAGTGCTTCCCGGATAAGGTCAAGTTAGAGGAGTTCATCATCACCAAGCTCTTATTTATGAAATGTTAAAGGGACTTATGTAAGAAATAGAGAAAGATAAAAAACCATGAACAATAAAATGACAACAAACTCACGACTATCAATAACTGGTACTAAAAACCAAAAACAAAACTAAGCAAACAACTAGAACAGGAACAGATTCACAGAAATGGAGGCCATGTGGAGGGTTGTTAGTGGGGAGGGGGAGAATTGGGGGGAAGGTACAGGAAATAAGAAGCATAATTGTTAGGCACAAAATAGATGGGGAGGTTAAGAGTAGTGTAATAAATAGAGAAGCCGAAGAACTTATATATACAACCCATGGACATGAACTAAGGTGTGGGGGAATGCTAGAGGGTGAGAGGGTCCAGGACAGAGTGGGGAGAAGGGGGAGAAACAAATTGGCACAACAGTAATAGAATAATCAATAAAATATACTTAAAAATTAAGAATTATTTTTCTGATTGAAAACTAAAACAAAACAGTTATATGATTTTATGTAAAGGTTGGTCATATTTAAAAACAAAAAGGTCAATAACTTCATAACTGGCCAGCCTGAGACTGTAATTGAAGTGGAAATATACTAAAATAAGGCAGTTTATTGAGTAATGAATTACAATGACAGTGCATCCTTGAACCACTGGGATTTGAATTGTGCAGGTAACTTATGCATATTTTTTTCATTTTGTAAACAGACAAAGTAAATTATGGTATTGAAAAATACAGTACAGAACTGTAGATTATTTTTCTTAGGATTTTCTTAATAACATTTTCTTTTCTCTAGCTTACTTTATTATAAAAGTACAGTAAATAACACATATAACATAGAAAATATTTGTTAATTGTTTATGTTATCAGTAAAACTTCCAGGCAACAGTGGGTTATTGGTAGTTGAGTTTTGAGACAGTAAAAAGTTATAGTAGATTTCCGACTGTGAGGAGCATCAGTAGCCCTACTACCCCCTTGTTCAAGGGTCAACTGTATTTGTTGCCATGTAATTTCTGGTGTTTCTTCTTATAGGGTTTTGGGTAAGTATTTTATCCTCTTGGAACTCGTTTTCTCAATGAAAAAAAACCAAACCCTGTAATAATACCTGCTCTGTCCTACACTCTGGTTTTTTGGTAAGGCTCAGAGATTTCTTTCTTTTTTATAAAAACAACAACAAAACCCCTATATACCTAGAAGGATTTATTATCATAGAGTAGAAGTGTTGAAGACTGGGGTTCCAGGCTTGACCTCATCACCAACTTTCTAAAATGCAATCCTATCACAGCCCAAGACATCAGTTTCTTTATTTGGAAGATGAGGAATTTATAATGGGTTGTAGCTTTGGAATTTCTCTTACTCTTCTGTGTTATGTAAGAGTAACAAATTCCAACCATATATCGAACCAGCATTCACTCTCCATGGCCCTTGACATCTTCCACTGAGCCAGGGAAAACAGTAATGTTGTCCTTGTGATTCCAAGAGATCAGAGTTTGTCCATGGAGATAGATGGGGTGTATATCAAAAATATCACCCATGCCAATAAAATACCACTTGACCCTGTCTTCTGCACACATGGTGAGATTGGGTAAATTTCCATACATGTGTCCATTAATTGATGAAAACAAATATAAATTATCCTATTAAGCATGGTAGACAAGGCCCACGTGGTGTAAATTCTGTGCACTTTTATCATTACATAAATTGAACAGTGTCAACATTGTTCTTGTACATCACCTACAACAAGAGTTCATTTGTGTATCACAGAAAAGGAGCTCATAAACACTGCATGTGATCAGACGTGATGTAGTACAAAGATATAGATGCAAGAGAAAAAATAAGCTGAAATGTAGGAAGGAGTGAAAGGGGGAAAGAATAGAAGGAAGCTATTGAAAGAAGAGAGCAAGGATAAAGGTGACTGAGATAATGGGAACATCTTCTCTGCAAAATTCTATGTAGAAACACGTTTTCATAAAATACCTAGTCAGTTATGCCTTTGCTCTTCTATAATATTTTATTGATTTAAAATGACATCTTTTCTATGTTGTTACCATCAATTTTTCATCAATATCAGACGTTAGAAAACGAATGCATCTACTTCACTTTACTTGCTAGAAAAATTTGGGGATCAGCAGGATTTACTAGAGGCCTTGCATATCAACCAGCATACCCTGAATAAAAAAATGAAACATGTAAATTCAAGTAAACAAACTTGATATTATAAATGAGAACTTAAAAAAAAATCTCACAGCCCATGTTATTGCTTTCCTTCAAGCTTGGATCACAAGCATTAACTTGGCCAGATTCAATGTATGTGTTAATATTGTCATTGATATACCAGATTTTGTTTTCATTAGTTAGAGAGAACATTAGAATGTAAAACTTGTCAATATTTTTTCCATATCTCCAACTAGTGTGCCTGAAACAAACAATGACAACAAAAACCAGCAAAACTTCCTCTTTGCAGTAATTGCTTTTGCTATAAAATAAGTTGATTCTAATGGATTCAACATAAAATATAAAAGTAAAGTCTTGCACTTCCAGAGACAGAACCTTAAGGAACCAAGCATGCGAGAAACAAGCAGACAACCACTTATTTTCCCATTTCCTCCCACCCTGCTGCTTCAACATTTCTCTGTAGGCCAAAGGTGGCAGTGGTACTTTGGTGTGGGTTTGACTGCCATCTACTGATCCACCTGCATTATTGGACTTGAACTGAGGCGTTGTACTCAAGATTGCCATCTAGTGCTCATAGTTCAAGATCCCAACTTTTTAAAAGCTAGATACTCAAGATCAAGGCAGGAAAATAGAGCTCATTTGAGAGCAAAAGTGCACTAGGACAGGGAAGGAGAGCTCACATATTCTGGTTGGCTCAATTGCTACAATGAAATATTAAAAATATGTTACCTCTTTTACAAGTCAGAGTTGGTCCAACAAGTCCTGAAGCCACATCTCTGGGAGTGTCTACGTGGGAGTGGGACATCTTTGTCACACAGTTACTGTTGTTAGGGACAGGCCCCTGCTTTTCCTGTACTCACCACCTCTGAGCATACTGTTTCTCTGGCCCCAGGTGGCCGTCTCCCTTTTTCGGGCCCTCAGTATTATGAGGATAGAGAGCACACAGGGACCCCAATGTGCACTGTGGTCACAGTAACCACTGGACAAACACTGTTTTGAACGTGACTCATGTGTTCTCTGTTAAGCCACAAATACATGTTAATTTGTATTTTCAGAGTAAAGTGTGCATTTCTCACCTCCTTTCTCCTGGCTCTTCTCTCCCTAGGTCTTTTTTAGTTGGTTTCCATTTAAGTGCCTAGCTTGGCCACTTTCTAGACCAAATTATAATGATCTTTTGGAATGTATCATCAGTATACTGAAAATACAAAGCAGGCACTATATTAACAGACTATTATCACCTTTATTGATGGACTCCACACATATTTATTGTGCATTACTATGTCACTAAGTCTTAGATACAGAGATTTAGGCTTCTGAGTTTTTCTCTGTATTTTCTTCACTGTAGGTCAGATTTGGGACCCATGACATCAAGAGGTATCTATGTGACCTCCAAGTAGTCCCCTGGAGTCCAAAGGTGTCCTTCTGTATAGCTTACATTACCCTCACATAATACCTCAGTTCTCAATTTGGGGCCTTGCTCTCCTTTCTTTCTTCTAAAATTGTACTTCAGTTCTCCACCTCTTGAGGCTAGAATCCTGATAACCACGCATAAAATTCCTTCATTTGATAGAATACGTTGAAGCTTGGCCAACATATCTTCCTTCACCCATCTTTTGGGACTCTACCACTCCATGTTAAACACAAAACCCATTTGTTGGTTTTCTCTTCCCCCTTTCACCCCAACATCATCAGGAAGCTGTGAGTGTAGATGTGTAGGAGAGAAGATACTGTCTAGAAAGTAATGATTTCTCTTGACACTGATTTTTGTTCAAGAGGCTAATCCTTCTCCACTAGGACACATGATGGGGCAGAACAGTGTCTCTGCCAACTAACATTTAGCTCATGAGTGTCTCCTACAAATTTTTTTTCTTTTGGTGAATGAGAAATGTATTCTCTTCCCCAGGAATTGAACCAGGGTTGTCACTTATTCAAGATTTAATGAGGAAGGAAACTTCACTTTGGCTGGTGAGCATACATTACAATATATAGGTAATCTATTATAGAATTGTACTTGAAACCCATCTAATTTTATTAACCAATGTCACCCCAACAGGTTCAATCAAATTTTACAAAATGCTTATGACAAAAAATTTAAAAAGAGATTTAGAGGAGGAATTTAAAAGGACTGTCTTAGATATAAACATTAAAGACAACAGAACTAAGTCTGCATATGTCCCAAACTATTCCTGGTTTATAATGATGCCCAGTTAATGATTAGCTTGTTTTTCCTGAGGTATTGGGCTCATACTGTCTATAAGCAAAAGCTCAGAAATGTAAAGAAAGAGGATCACTTTCCTCCTCCTCCTCCTCCTCCTCCTTCTTCTCCTCCTCCTCCTCCTTCTCCTCCTCCTTCTCCTTCTCCTTCTCCTTCTTCTTCTTCTTCTTCTTCTTCTTCTTCTTCTTCTTCTTCTTCTTCTTCTTCTTCTTCTTCTTCTTCTTCTTCTTCTTCTTCAGTGTAGTGCAGTCCATGAGCACGGAGAGTATACATTCTTAAAGAAATTTTTTTACATGTACATAAATTAAGTCTCTAGTCTGTGTTTTAATTACTGGACCTAAAAATCTCAACCTCAGTGGTTTATTAATGGTCTTTTGAAATGTATCATCAGTATATAGAAAATACAAAGCCTTTTGGTAAACACATTTTATCCCATCTTGGCTGTGTTGTGGATACATTTGGGACTCTGTAAAGAATAAACATCAAAAAAATAGAGAAAGAGAACTTTAATAAATTTTGACTAGAAAGAAAACAAAAGTTGAATCAACTGAAGTTAGAAGTAGGAAGCTTTGTAGCCTAGTTTTGGTAGAGAAAACTCAGACACTGGAGAAAATGTGAAGGGAGTCAGAAAAGGTGTTTCAGCCAAGGAGAATGTTGGAGTGTCTAGTGAAGAGATCAAATGCAAAGGTAGCAAGTAATACATGGCGTTTTTCTTTAGAAGACTTACCAAATTCTTTGTACCGAACTACAAAAGGGCTTCTCATCCCACTTGGAGGTTACTTTAGCTCTCAAGCATTAGATCAATTACTGTGACTTAGGATCATTTACACACTTAAATACATTTGTGGACTTGTTAGCAGAATTGGAAGCATTTGGCTGACAAACAGTAAATCAGAATTCCACACATAACCTTTGAATGCCCTCCTTCCTATTATCTGAATACAGAAGTCAAGAAGATAGATGCGATTTTACAATCTCTGGCATACACTCACTATCAGAAAGAATAGTTTTATATCTTGAGAACTACTTGAACAAAGTAGCTGATAAACACAGAAGTAGACATGATCCCCAAAGTAATGTGTCACAGGGGCAAGAGTGGAGATAATCCCCAGAAGGAGCAATTTCTGATTTATATTCACATCTGTCTTCTATGCCATTCTTATACTAAAAACACAAAGAAAATTGTTCTAATAGCAAATGTGCTCATAAAGGGTCAACTGTGGGGAATTCTTCATCAGCCTTTTATCAATGAGTAACAATGACCTATTTTTGCTTCTGATAGTAACTTTCTCAATGCAAAGGTACAATATTACTTACTGATCTTCTGAAATAGGCTTCCCATTCAGCATGTTTTTACTAGTAGGGACTACTTGTTAAAGCAGATTCTTTAATTCCTATATAGTAGTGTCTATCTTTGGTCCAACCTGGAGAACTAACACAAACCAGAAAGGTCAGTGGTAAAAGGGCCTTCACTTTTAAACCCTGAGCTTGGAGAGACTAACTGACTGAGACTTGCCTTCCTTTTATAATCCAGATTTTCTTCTTTTTCGGTATAACAGCTCATCATGTGCTTCATCTAAATATGTGTCATTTCTCTTCCAAATGTATTTAGTTTTCATTGGTCAGACCAGGTGAAATGTTGCACAACCCATAGAGCATACTGGTTTTTGACCAAGTGTACATCACCAGTTTAGAGCATTCTTTTTTGTATTATACCATAATTTTTTTATTTAATTATTTTTTAAGTACAGTTTTCTGACTTTTACTCCCATCCCAGCCCACCCCACCCCTGTGCTCCCCAGCTCCCTCCCCTATCCATCCCTGTTAGTTGTTGTCCATGTGTCCTTTATACTTGTTCCTGTGAATCCTTCCCCTTTTCCCCTGAAATTCCCTCCCCTCTCCCCTCTGGTCCCTATCACCCTCTTCTGTATTTCAGTGTCTTTGGTTATATTTTGCTTGCTTGTTTGTTTTGTTGTTTATCTTTCTAGTTTAGAGCATTTTTGAATTATTGGGTAGACTGGCTACCCGGATCATCCATGATCCCCTGGCAATTGTTATCTATTTCTAGCTTATAGAAATCAACTCCAGGCTAGTCTCAAGCCTCCATTTTCTTACTGTTCTAGTCCATCCTACTTACCATTTGCAGATTCTTCTTTGTTACTTTTAATAAGTTATTCCTGAAATAGTAATTTAAATTCCTTGTTATTCATGACTTTAAGTTATTCTCAAATTCTTTGCCATCTAAAACCATCCATAATCTGGCCTCCAATCTGATATTCCAAGTGTGTCTCCACAGTTCCTTTGGGAAGTTTTCTTGTTCAGGACACAGCATGGAGTAGGGGAGAACACCAGAGTACTGGAATCAGACAGCTCTGGTTTTGAATGAACTCTGCTTCCTACCAGCTGTGACCTGTGTGTGACTGTGGAACTCAAATTCTCAATTTATAAAATGATAATCATATTAGTTACTGACTTAGGAAGTTGTGAGAAATGAAATGAGACAGCACATGTGTAGAGGGGCTTGGAGACAGAGAAGGAGCCTGACCCACAACCGCCATCTAACAAGGGTTACTTACTTCCCTTTCCCCTGTTGTTAGAATGGGCTTCGTAAAGTGACAGTTTGCAAGTTTTGACCTACGTAGAATTTAGCAACTGTTGTTTATATATATTTTAAAAACCTTATAGCTTCATTATTTGTGAGTTTTTCCACATTTGAGGATCCTTGAGTTTCAAGAGGAAGCTGGATCGCAGATTCTAATGTCACCAGCAGATGTTGAAAGGAAACCGGAAAAGTTAGGAGGGATGGGGATGTGTGGAGAAAGTGCTCACCGGAGGACCAAGAGGAAGAGATTCATATCCTTGCACACACTGGGAAGTGGGTGAAAGGGTCAGAGAGAAGGTGTAGGTCAGGCTTGAGGGATCTCATGAGGAAGGGGATGGAGGTAGGCTCTCTGGCCTCAAACAGGGGATGCAACTAGACTAGAATAGTTTGGAAGCTACAGTCTCACAGATTTCACTCTGTGTATGGAAGAACCTTATAACCCTCCCTGTCACTATGGCCTAGACCCACTGTTGTAGAGGGATCCACTCATTAGGCAGGGGGCTGGGGTTCCTGAAATGGACTTTAAATTTCTCTTTATTCCCCAATTCTATGATTGTTCTTCCTTATCCTTCCAAGAACAATAATATTATTCTGGAAGGTGAATAACAGACAACCCATTCAACTGGCATTTTTTTCCTTCAGTAAGTGTACCAATAAGTACAAAGAAGTCTACTATATTCAAATGGACCAGATCTACCTCCAGTTCTAACTCCACCATTGACTAGCTGTATGATTTAGGGTGAGCTGCATAATCATTCCAAACCTGAGTCCCCTTCTCTGTAACATGAAACTAATAATAATCAAAGCTCAGTGCTCCTGTGGAACCTAGCTCCCAGCTTGATGGAGAGTAGGCATTCAGTGAAGTTAGCATCCTCCCTTCAGACAATAAAAATGGGGTTGGTAAATGTGTTTTTCTTCTTAACATATGGTAAGAAAAACTGGCATCCATGTTTTAAGGAAGAAAGTCACTTTTTTAGGTAATATATTTTATGGCTTGTCAAGATGGAAATAATTTTAAAAAAGATTTTATATATCTATTTTTAGAGAGGGGGAAGGGAGAGAGAAAGAGAGGGAAAGAAACATCGGTGTGTAGTTGCTTCTTGTGCACCCCCTACTGGGCACCTGGCCTGCAACCCAGGCATGTGCTCTGGCTGGGAATCGAACCAGCAACCCTTTGTTTCAGAGGCTGCACTGAGTCCACTGAGCCACACCAGTCAGGCAGAAGAATAATTTTTGCAGTCCTATTCTTCTCTTCCTACACAGCCTTTAGTAGATCAGTCTTTTGAAACAGTAGTGTTTGAAGTTCATCATCATTATTTGACAACGTTTCTGGTTTGTGGCCCAAGAACATAAGGCAAGGTAACTTAGTTAAATTTTGTTGTATTTGGCCCAAAGATGTGAGCTCAAAAATTTGAATTACTTCTTGTTTTTTAATTCCACAACTCATAGTAAGCATAAGAAACAAATATAGCACATGAAAATATGAATAAAAACCTAATGATAGTATCACCTTAGGTTTTTAAAAAGATTTACAATATATAAAATATCTTTTAAAAGAAAAATATTACCCTATGTAATCTTTAAAACATTCCTATCTCTAAACCTCTATACCTGTTTAATAGACGAAGTATCTAAAGATCAGAAGGTTAATTAACTTGCTGCAGGATACACACTTCCAGGTTATGGTACCAGGGGCCAAATACAAGTCATTAGACTCCACATTAAATGTTGCTTCTATGTAACTTTATTAGTTGGCTTTAATAGTTTGTGTGCAAACTTCTATTTATTAATGAATACCAAGTTTTGCTCAGAGTGTATGATTCTAAGTGTATCTTTCAACAAAGCAGATCAATGGGATACAAATAATGTGGGGGGCAGCTTGGGGGGTTTAAAGACAATGGGGTAGATGTTGGTGACTTTCACATGATTTCTATTACTTCTTCCAATAATCATTTGTTGAAAGTCAGATCTTCCTTTGTCACTTTGTAAACATTAGTTCCAATCCTGAAAGAGAAGTTTATTAAGTTCTTCTTTTAATAGACAAAGAAACTGAAACTGGGAGGATTTAAATACTTGCCAGAGCAAGTAGTTTTATTGCCAAAATTTAAATGCAGGCATTAAAACCTGGTAGATGCTCCCATGCTTGTAATCTAGGCAACTGTGGAAAACTATCAACCAGATTAGAAGAGTTTAAATAAGTAAAACAACGAAAAGCTGGTGCAGGTAAGTGTGATCCTCAGGTTAGTTATGTGAACTGCAAGCTTCCACAATGTGGGGTAGACTCCATGAGTGACCACATGCCCATAAAACAAGGCATAGAAAGGAACAGCAAGACAATACTGAGGCCCAAGGAGAACGAGCAGAGCAGCCCCTGGAGTCCAGAGCTGGCCTGGCACTGTCTCTGTGCCTTTTGCTGGCATTGGCAGCTAGGCCCCAGTCTTCTCCTGGTGGACACAGTTTCCAGAACACCAACAACAGGCAATGCTTCCTTGACCAGGTGGATCAAGGCAAAAACTCCATAACGATGTCTGAATACACATGAGGAACATGAACATTGTTCAAACCTTTAAAATAACCAAATATTTCCTTATCCTTACTACGACTGGATGCTGCCTTTTTGTTAACTACAGCTTTAGTTTTGCTTTATTTCTCTGTGTTATAGATAAGTTTCATTAAGCTATCAAACCATAGAATTACCCCTACTTTCTCACTCCTTTCCTGTTCACCTAAGGGAGAGAGGGGATTCTATACCAGAAGGAAGACTTGTGAAGATCATAGGCCAGAAACAGACCAACGAAAAGACTGAGATCTTGCCCACACCTTACCACTATATAGACAGTAGAAGAGTGGATTACAGCTGAAAGAGCCATAAGACACAGACTGCTCCTCAGAAGGACTCCTTAGGGAAGCCCAAAATCAAGCCAGGAGACAAAAAGAGGGCACTGGAGGAGCCTCTGACTCTGACATCTACAGCAAACATTAAACAGAGTATCATAAATCCTCACACTACAGGCTTGTTTACCTCAGTTCCCATTACCTAGCACCACATTTTCATCTTTAAACAAAAACTTTACAAGGCACACCAAAAAGCAAGAAGAAAACAGTCTGAAGGGACAAAGTAAGTATGGGAGCAAGACTTAGAGATAACACAGATGTTAGAATTGTCAAATAGGGATTTTCAAATAACTATGATTATTATGTTAAGGGCTCTAATGAAAAAAGTAGACAACATGCAAAAACATAAGCAATGTAAGTACAGAGATAAAAATTCCAAGACAGAACCAATTGTAACAGAAATGAAGAATGCTAATCTTGCTTCATTAGACTGGCCACAGCCAAGAAGAAAATCAGTGAGGTTGGGGATCAACCTGCTGCTCTAGGGAATCCATCAGGTCCCACCATGGTGTCAATCTCTATAAGTACAGGCTCTGCCTGTGATGGAGGAGTCTTTCATCAACTTTTCTGAACTGGAAAAGGAGACTCATGGGAGCTTTGGGTGTTCTTGGATATAAAGTCGTTTCTTACTGGGAGAAACTTCCAAAACAAATTTAAAGAATGAAAACAAAAACTAACAAAACAAACAACAAAGAATATCTAAGGACTGTGGGATAATTCTAAAAGATGTGACATACACAAAATTAGAATATCAGGACTAGAAGTAATAATGGCTAAGAACTTTCCAAATAGCCTAGAGAACAACAAATGTCAAAATAAATAACAAAAAACCCCACAAACAAAAACGCTATATCTAAGCACATCATATTCAAACCACAGAAAACCAAAGACAGAGAAAATCTTGAAACAAGACAGAAGGGGAAAATATCTTAGTTACAGAAAAATGAAGATAATAATTATAAAACTGAACTGATCTTGTTCATCCCCCCAAAGTTATTCCAATCACTGTCTTCTTCATCTCAGTTAATGGCACTTTTAGTCGTCTAATAACCCAGGTGTCTAATAAACCCATTTGGGTTTAACCCTAGCTTATCTCTTATATTTCATATCAGCCTGTCACCTGTTGAAAATATATCCCAAATCTAGCCACTTCTTGCTACCTCTACTGATATTTCTGTGGTCCAAGTCTCTAGGATTCTTGCAAAATAGTTCTCTTCAATCTCCCTGCCCCTACCCCTAGGGCTGGGTCTATTTGCCTCTTCCAGAGTAGGTGAAAAGGAGGAGGCCCAGAGCTCAGAGGCAGAGCAGAGAGACTTGCTAAGTGACATCCAAGAACACCCGAAGCTCCCATGAGCCTCCTTTTCCAGTTCAGAAAAGTTGATGAAAGACTCCTCCATCATAGGCAGAGCCTGTACTTGTGGAGATTGACACCATGGTGGACCTGAAGGATTCCCCAGAGCAGCAGGACTCAAGCAGAATATCTCATCCTGCTCACTGGAGTGGAAGCTCCCACATCTTGCTCCTTTCCCAGGCTCCTAATTTCTAGTGTCCTTTTTTCTAGGTTTTTCAAGAATAGCATTAGAAGCTCTGACTTCCACTGAGTGCCTTCTTTTGTATTCTTACATTAGTTACAGTTGTTCTGGAAGTAGAGCCAGAGTTTCATTGAAGATGAAAGGAAGGTTAGGGAATCCAGAAGTTGTATTGAGCTGCTCTCTAAATATCTCAAGCTCCCATGTTTGTCTATAAATAGAAATAAGTTTCTCTAAATATCTTCAGAATCACCAAATAAATTAACCTTTGTGCCTAGAGTGACAACCAAAGTTCCCACGGGTGCTCAAACATCTGAGGGCGCATGGAAGGACATGCGGGACCAGAGCTGGGTCACATAGGGGCTAGCTTACAAATTTTGGAGAGTGTAGTAAGGCCCCCAAACTTCAAGTTTAATGCAAATTTCTGGGTTGCTGTGTTTGAGGCTTTCCTTAAGTTCGATTTCCCCAACACTTCCAGTAAAACATTTTGTATGAAATCCAGAACTGATTGTTAAAGATCCAGGAATAGCTAGGGTGACACTGGAATTTACCTTGGTGAACAAGCTCATCCCCTGAAAAGAAAATTGTTCTTTTCTGTATCATTCACCACTTTACCTGGATATCTATCCCTAAATAATATATTGTTTATTTTTGAAGAATAATAGCAAGCATAAACCTGTTTGTGACACTGTTGGGTGAAGATTACTGTGAAAACATAAGCTGAACCATCTCGAGGTCATGGTCTGGCTCCCATCACCCACCTCCAGCTCCCATCACCTACCTCCAGCTCTCAGGAGTGGGCAGGGAGCCCTGCTGGGGAGTGAACATATGTCCTTAGCTGAACCAGACAGTGGAAAGTGGAAGGGAGAGCAGGACCATCATCAGCATATAGTTAAACCAAAGAGCATATGGATAAAAATCTCAGCCAGGCACACTGGTCTGCAGTTAAAAGAATAGTACATTGGCAGCAGGGCTGATGACACCCGCCTTGGCATCTCTGTCTGCCAAGTTACACTGTTGTGATGGGCTGGTTGTTCCACACCTGGAAAACCAAACCGGTGCCACTCTGGGAACCTGTTTTCCTTCTTCCTGGGAGTTCCCCTAACCTCCCTCCTCTGCCATACCCTCTGTTTCTTCCTCTTCATGGAGAAAGAAGAATTCTTTCATTTTGATAAAGTACATTCTTCAGGAACTTCCTGGAAACAGGATTTTTTTGTAAACTTCCTCATCAGAAAATGTCATCTATTATGAGAATAATTTCCTGCAGAATTTAAAGGTCATTGCTTCATAGTCTTTGTCCAATTTTGCTGTTCAAAAGTTTAAAACCAATATGATTCCCTATGCCTTCTACGTGACATATTCTTTTTCTTTGGAAGCTTTTAGAATATCATTCTTCAGTGGGGGATTTAAAAACTTCATTTGGTATTTCACTGCTATCTGAATAGTATGCTTTTCAGTTCATGAAATTTTCTTAAATGATGATTTCTGTCCTTCATTTTCTCTGTTCTTTCTTTCTAGAAATTTCTATTATTTGGTATTGGACTTCTTAGCCTGACCTGTTGTCTTTTTCTCTTAGTTTTTGCTCCATTTAAGAAAATCTCTTATCCTTTTTACTCTAGTTCCTGAGTGATATTTCAACTTCATTTTCGATTGTTTTTATTTTTTAAAGATTTTATTTATTTATTTATTTTTAGAGAGAGTAATAAAGAAGGGACAAAAGTGGGAGAGATTCATTAATCGGTTGCCCCCAGCCAGGCACCTGGTCGGAAACCCAGGCATGTGCCCTGACCAGGAACTGAACTGTTGACTTTTAGGTTTGTGTAGATACCCAACCCATTGAGCCACACCAGTCAAGGGCATTTTCAAAATGTTGTACTCAGTTTTTTGTTTAAGCTATTTTATTTTTCATTCCTAAGAGTTTTATTTTGTTGTTGTTGCTGTTGTTCTATGAATATGCCTCTCCCCCCTTTTTTTAGTCATTTAGAGATAATATAAAATTACAAGTAAACCAATGATTTTATTGTTCCTATAAAAATGAGATAGGAAGGAAGTCTCGTGAGGCCAGCAATGCTGCCACCCAGACAGGTATCATGAACTTCACTGTGCAGGACTCTAACCTTATCTCCTGACCACACAACTGGGCACCGTCTAGGTGTGAAACACTTCATGAGACCGGGGACCATGTTACACAGCAGTGGCAGGTTCTGACTTTCCAATCCTGTTCATTGAAAAAGCAGAACTGTCCTCTCTGTCATTTGCCAACAATGCAAGTGCTAAAGATTCCAGAGCATGCGAAACAGCCACCCATGACTGGGCTGACCATGATGCCCATGACTGGTCAATGGCATCATGGGGATCCTATAAAAAGGAGGAGGCAAGAGGGCTGGAGTCAGAAGACGGATGGAATCATAGGTCAGGGAGGAGAGAGGAGGGCCACAGGCCAAAGCCCGAAGTTCACAGGCACCTGTAGATACTGGAAGAGGCAGGATTCTCCCCAGCACGGCCCCTCCAAGGAGGAAACACAACCCAGGGGGCACATTTCAGTCACATTGGCTGCAGACTACAATAGAATAGTTTGTGTTGTTGAAGCCACAGAGTTTATGGTGACTGGTTAGAGCAGCTCAGGAAACACAGGATGCTCTGTGGAGGGGAAGCACCTGGCAGCTCCTGAAAGATGGAACGTGGCCAGGAGAAGGGCAGGAACACACAGGGCTGAGGAACGGAGGGGGAGTCAGCCCTGTACCTGGAGCTCTCCGATGTGACTTGTGTGGATGAGGCTGTGGTTAGGGGCTGAAGCGAGGTGGATTGAGGAAGCTCCAGGCCTGACCAGGGCTCCCTGACCTCTCAACTTCTTTTCTGACTCAGGACAGTGGGAAAATGTGAGTGCCTTTTACTAACACTTATGGTTTATTGTGACAAGTATATGAGATATAAAATGCACTCTTTACATAAACGATAGATGGCCACGAACATCTGGCGGCAGCTTTGGCAGGCAGGCAGGACGTCTGGCTCCTAAGTGTCACATTTTTAGCAACTGAGACCTAGGCAATCCAAGGCAGTTTCAGGAAGCTGTCCGCTGTCTCCACCCAGGTCTATTTTCAGACTGCTCCTCCTCCTGACTCTGAGACCTTGTGTCTCCGCATTTCCCTTACTTGAAATTCACTGAATGTAATTCAGAATGAGAATTCTGTAGAGAAGTCTGTAGAAAAGTTCAACAACAAAGAGTTTAATACAAAATATTTTTTCAGTTTGAAATAATTTGACTTCCAAAACGTTGCAAAAATGAGAGAGTTCCACTTCTCTGCATAGCATCTTACAGAGTCACAGAACAAAATGGAGTTGCCTTGGTAACTGACCCGAAGGTCTTCAGGTCTGGCCCAGGGCCCCTGGAGAGGCGTCCTATCAGTCACTGAGGACCTGACACTTCTGAGGATGCTTGTTTTCACTTGTTTTGTGGAAGGTCCTTGCCAGACTGAGGTTATGCACTTCGGGCAAGAAAGCCACTGAAGCGATGCCGTGCCCTCTCAGGGCATCAGGTTAGGTAGGGTACTGGCCAGGTAAGCCTCACTCCTTGGTGACCACTTGGTTACAATGACCACACTGTAGTCTCTATTGTTCCCTTTGTAATCATTTAGTGACTGAAGGCAAGTCCTCTAGACGAGGCCACCATCCAGTCCACATCACACTTCACCATCCACTTCACACCCACGATTCGGCTGCAGGCAACCATTCCTACTACAGCATTTGTACACAGTAACCTGTCTCATCGGTCCCTTTGTACTGATCAAAATCACTAGGAGTTGTCCTCTCCCCTGCTGACATGCTCATTCAGTTAGTCCTAGCAGTATGGACTCCCAGGGGGTGATTTACTCTGAAGGCTATAACCCACTGCAATCTTTATGTTGTTGCTCAAATTGTCCCTGATTCGGCTGTTGGGAGTGCCTCTCTTTATGTGGCTTCCTGTGTTTCTTGGACAAGCCCCCCACCATTTTTTCAGGAACTCCTTACTTTTTGATACAAGGTAGTCTAGGCTTGTCTTGCAGTTTCTTGGCCCTGGAGCCTGTCTTGACTCAAGGAGCCCGTCTTGACTCAAGGAGCCCACCTTGCTTCAAGGAGCCCTGTCGATGGTGCTGGAATCCAGGATCTGGGTGCTGGGTGTGAGCCTTGCTGTTGGGTCTTGCTGCGTCTGGGCCCCTCTTTGCTCAGGGCTGAAATAGCTGTATGTAGGTACACATGACACGTGAATACATGCATACATGTATGCACACATGTCTATTTTTGTAGCTTGTGAGCAAAATGTGTCAGCGAACTAGGAGTCTGATATACCCAGCTCTTACCCACAGCATAACTAGTCTCTTCAATCTGAGAATACAGTTCTGGAAATGCTCCTTAAAGACTGACTCACTAGAGTGCAAACTTCTGCCCTTCCAGCTCTAGCTCTAGTCACAGTACTATTTCCACAGTTTCTGTCTCCCAGCCTGTGCTGCAGGCACAGGGCAGGCGATCCATCTGGGGTCCGCCACATCCCGGCTCATTTTCCGAGTGTGTGAAACACGAGTGAGGTTCAGTCAGCACTAAACTACATACTGGTGACCATTCTCATTAGTTTCTGGTTTCTTCTTTCTGAATTCCTTTTTTTTATACAAATTCAGAGATATATCTACAATTTTTCCTTACATCTCATTCTAATGTACTATAGATACTCTTGGATTCTGCTTTTTCATTTTTGTTTGTTTTTAAAAAAGAAAAAAACCATTTTGCTAGGGAACAGTTTTCTGAAAATCACAAACCTGCAGCATGTCAGCATTCAGACATTCATTGCTACAAGACGGAGCCAGCACATCCCAGGAAGCCTGAGGGGATGAGTGCCCTCACTGGGGACACCCTCTCAGTCCACATGATGACACATGCACATTTAAAGACAGAACTTAACACTCTTGAGGGAAGTGAAAATCTAAAAGGAAGGATAATTTCCCAAAATTATCTGGGAGGCTCAGCTGTGAGCCAAACCCATCAGAGTGCAAGGGCATCCTGGGTGCCCCTTTCTCAGTCACACCACCTCAGAAGTGACCGTCAGGGTGACAGGTGAGTGCCAGCACTCTGTCCCCAATGACCAGCCTGGTGGTCTTCCCCTGGAAATTTAGCCTTTGTCTACTTTTCCACCCATCAAATCTCTAAACCGCAGTTTTTCCAGTGGTTCTTGTGCCATCAGTTGCCTCTCCATTCTGCATTCTAAGTATCTTTTTGATTTGTATCTGCACAAAGTGTTCTCAAAATTATTTTCACAGAGACACTTCATGAACTTCTCCTTGAAGCATCCACATTCACTGAAGTGGCCCAGCAGTAAGCTGCCCTTGTGTGGGGTGTGCTGTGGCTGGAAGCTCTTGGCCCCAATGTACAGGGTGGCATAGAAGCCCTGAGTGTCCCGCTTTAAAAAGACTCTTACAATTTTTTTCATGAAAACAGAATCTTTTATTTTTCTATGACATTAATGATTTTAAAAAAGATTTCTTCATATTTTTTTCTCCAAGTTGGTCTCTATTTAAATTTGTTTTGGTTTCTATCTTTTGTGAAAGAAAGCTTTTATCAGATGTCTGAGAATCCTTATCTATCTGCTCATGATAATGACTGGATGAAAGAGCTGGTTGCAAACAGCATGTATGTATGTAGGGCTTATTGAATCTGAACTTTAATGTTGGGTGAACTGGGTAAGACATTTATTGAGGAATTGAGGAATTCAGACTATGACTATACTAATTTCCTATTGCTACTGTGACAAATAATCACAGACTTAGTAAATAAAACAACACAAATTTATTCTCTTACAGTTCTGGAAAGCAGAAGTTCAAAATCAATTTTACAGGACTACAATCAAGATTTTGGGAGGACTTGAGTTGATTCTGGAGGTTCTAGGCAAGAATCCACTTCCTGGACTCTTCCACCTTTACTGGCTACCTGCACTTACTTCATCATCAAAGCCAGCAGTCTAGCAGTTTCTCTCTTCTCTGATTTCTGCTTCTGTTTTTACATCTTCTCTCTCAGGCTAACACTCTTTCCTTCCCCCTTTTCATATCCTCACCCAAGGATACTGGTTTTAGAGAAAGAGGGAGGGGGAGAGAGAAACGTTGATGAAAAAAGAAGCATTGATCAGTTGCCTCTCGTTTGTGCCCTGACAGGTAATTAAATCCTCAGTCTTGTGGTGTAAGGGACAACACTTCAAGTCACTAAGCAACCTGGCAAGGGCACCTCCCTATTATAATAATCCTCTGTAATTAATTAGACTCACCTGCATAAACCAGAATACTCTTCCTATTTTAAGAAACTTAATTTAATCACAGCTCCATTTTAAGGTAACATAGTCACAGGCTCTAGGGATTAAGACAGGGCTATCTGGGGAGCCTACCATTTAGGCTATCGTGGGAAGCATTTAAGTTTCTCCTCTTTCACTGGTCATCCTCCCTAGAGAGAGGCTCCCACTCGGGTAAAACTCTGGCTGCCAGCATTCTGTGATCTGTGTGGGTTGGGAGGGTTTGGAAGCAAGTGTGCCTTATATTCGTCATTCGGCATGCAGAGTATCTTAATCCCTTTGGTTTTGGTACAGTATCTGTATCTTTGGTAAGTCTAGTTCCTTCTAACTCAGAGACCCTCTATTTTACCCCTTTCAGAGAATAAACTTTCAGATGTCTGTTATTTCCCAGGTGCATGGAGAGGAAAGGGAAATAGGGACCCAAATTTTCTTATCTTAGTGGTCTTTCTTTACTTCTAGTTTCAGTGATATCTAATACTATCCACTTGAGAGTCTCTAGAGGAGTAAATCTAGTCTTCTGAAGTGTAAATCCTGTTGGCTCTCAGCTTCCCCCACTGATTGATAGCTTGGGATTTTCATGTTTCTTGAGTTATTTGGGTAGGTTATGTCTCATGAGTAAGCTTCGTAACTTCCAAAATTTTATTGCTGTTGTCTCTTTCCCTTATATCCCCATATGTGTTGGTTTTTGTGAATTTAGTTGTGACTTTAGGCAGAAGTGAAAATAGATGTGTATGTGTGCATGTTTTTATATCAACCCCCAAAAACCATTTGATTTAAATTGGTTATGTTCTTTGGGTCAAGCATGAGTTGGTTCTGACTTGGATAGCCAGGTACCACATCCAGTAAAAAGATCTTAGTGGCCAGGTTGTATATTCTGCTTTTACCTCCCCAATTACACACATTCAAACTGACTCCTTATTTGCATTTGATATCTCAGTTCTTCCAGGACTGGAATCTTGTCCTTAATTCTCAGCTTCATCTCACAGCAGAAAGCAGAGCTGGCAGGAATCTTTCTGGAAATAAGAGGCTGTGGTTTTCATAACAAAATTGAATTGAATTGGCCCTGTGACTGTGGTTTTTCAGTGGATGTAAGTGTACCGACCAGAGGCTGGAGTTTTAGGAACCCGAGTGTGATGGCTATTAGGTTCACAGTCTCCGAGCATGTGGCCAAAGGAAGTGTTGGCCTCTCTTATACTTTATCTGGTCTAGAAATGCCTACCACTTATCTTTGCCTTCGTTCTCTCCCAAGACTTCTGACCCTAGGACCTTCCTCCACCTTCTTCCTTTTCTGTTGTATTTGTGACATTTCTAGGTCTCAGCCACCCCAAATCTGCTCCAACTGAACCTGGGTTCAGATTTTAAGTCACCCTGCTCCTAAGAGCTTTATAAGTACTAATTCAATCTTCACAGCAACTCTATTATTATTCCTATTTTACAGATTTGGAAACCTAGGCACAGAGAGGTTAAGTAAACTTTACCAGGATAACACAGCTAATAAGGCAGAGCTCAGATTTGAATCTAAGTAATTTGACTCCAAAATATATCTTTAAATATCACTATGTTATAAGACTGATAAATAAATCCCATCCATGTGCCAAACACCGTTGTCTGAGATTATATATATATATATATATACACATACTTGTGTGTATGTGTATGTATATGAGACAGTTAATCCTCATAGAAACCCTAGATCAAGCAAACAACCAAAAAGGAAAGTAGTGAAGATCTAAACAACAAAATTGACAACTTGACATAATGGATGCATATAGAAGCTTACACCCAGCATTTCAAGGAAACATACTTGTACATAGAACATTTACAAATATTAGCCATAAAAAGTATTAAAAATGTTCAAAGTATCAGTATCATATAGACCACATTCTTTGATCACAACTTAATTAAGTTATAAATAAATTAAAATGTAATAAAAACATATTTGGGGATTTTGAAGCACCTATGAAAACTCATAAATTATAAAGAAAAGTAGAAAATATTTATAACTGAATAATTGGAAAAATACAACATTTCAAAGTTTTTTTGATGTTAGCTAGGTAACAAATGCATAGTCTTAAGTGCTTATTAAAAAAAGAAAGGTTGAAAATTAATAATCTAGGCATTCAATTTAAGAAGTAAGGAAAACATACTGAGATAGAAGCAAGGAAAATGAGAGAAATAATAAATAAGTAAAAGAGCATATTGCATAAAATAGAAATCATTCTCAGTTAGGAGTAGCTGGCAATTCTCAGTCTCTCTGAAAATCAGAAAATGGAAAGAGTTCTTTCTAAAGTGGATAAGAAAAAGAGCTATCACACTCACATGTTATGTTTAGTTCTTTCCAAATTTTAGCTTCTTAAGTGAATTTTATAGAAAAGATGAGACAATATTTACTTTTTAAATGTTTATTTTTTCTAATTATTCAAGTAATACATTTTCAAGGAAGATTTGTAAAATATAGAAAAATGTAAAGAAATTTCATTACTAGGTGCTAATTATTAACTATCAACATTGAGGTATTTTTTTCAGTGTTTTTTTTCTGTGTATCTGAAGATTTGTACATGCCTACTTGTAATTACAAGGTTGTTTTAAAAAATTGGGCACAAGCTGCACATGTAGATTTGAATTGAACTCTTTTACTTAAAATTGCATCGGCATACGCTTTTTAAATACTAAATTTTTGAGTGGCTGTGTTTATATTTAAATTACTGACAGATATATGGTATTGCATTTGACTGTGCCCCTGTTTTTCCACATGTTTCCAGTTCTGTGGTGGAGTCATTTAGCTGACATCTATCCATGGCCCACTTGATGTAAGGTAACACATTGAATCTAAACATGGTTGAGACAGTCCTAATATGTCTGACAAACTGAGGGGTTGACCTGCCAGAAGTCTATTTACAAGAGGACTGTAAGAACTAAAGAAAGAGGGTACTGGACATATGAGCTTGTAGCCTTTGTAAAGTAATCAGATATTCTGTATGTTGGCTTCCTTCCTTATCTTTTAATTATTTTTCTGACAGCAGTTCCTGGATTGTTTCATTCTTGGCTTCCTAGTTCAGATTCTCAAACAAGAATGACTGTTAATAAACCAGGAAGTGAAAGACAAATACCATATGATCTCACCTTTAACAGGAACCTAAACAACAAAACAAACAAGCAAGCAAAATATAACCAAAGACACTGAAATTGAGAACAGGCTGACAGGGACCCAAGGGAAGAGTGGAGGGAATTTCAGGGGAAAAGGGGAAGGGTTTACAGGAACAAGTATAGAGGACACATGGACAAAAACTAAGGGGGGTGGAAATGGGAGGGAGGTGGGGAGCACTGAGGGGGTGGGCTGGGATGGGAGTAAATGACAGAAAACTGTACTTGCACAACAATTAAAATAAATTAAAAAAATTACAATGACCAGAAAGTTTGTCCAATTTGGCATTACCATTTGTAGAAGATAAATGATGTGGTATTTTGGTGATAACCTAGAGGTTTTGCTGAAATGAAGATACAAAAAAAACTTCTATGAAATAAATATATTATAATTTTTAAAAAAGAATGACTGTTAATCTTGTTTGGATATGTTTTACTCTTGGCTAAGCTAAGCAAGAGGCCACTAGGGTGACAATAGGCTGCCCATGGCTTGAGTACCTGTCCCAATTCTGTCATCTAGATCCGGGGCATGGGGTCACGTGGTGCACACATGGCATGCTTTCAAGGTGTGAACTTCAGCAAAAGTTGTGGGCTGGGCAGGCTCTCTTAATGAAGGCAGTAGGCTGAGCGGGCACCAAAGGGAGAGGCATTCTCCAGACTACTGGCTACTACTGCCCAGCTTTGGCACAGAGAAGGTGTTGGCAGAGCATTGCTGACACTGTCAATAAGGACAATGATGAGGAAATGGCAGAAGGGTTAAGATACAGTGGGCTTATAATGGAGAGAGGTATTCAACAGAGCAGCCACAATGAGCAGAAGGGGCTAATTCGAATATAGAACATAGAGTGTCTAGTATGCTCACTTTATGCTAGGCCCTTTGGGTGATAGGAAAATTTAAGACATGGCTGCTATTCTCAAGGAGACTATGGTAAGTATCGGCAGGAAAATTATCAGTGTTTTGCTTAATATGCTTTTAAAAAATAAATACAGGTAGTGATAACTCCCCATGACAATTATAATATCAACTGGTTAATGGTCACTTTGTCTAACCTATTGAACATGTCCTCAGCTGTTCATTATTTCATGGCTATCTCTTGTAGCCCATCACACTCATCACCAGGGAAGAGAAAATAAAGCCAAGAACTCAGGCTATACTACCCAAAACAATTTATAGATTCAATTCAATTCCTATTAAAGTGCCAATGACATATTTCACAGATACAGAACAAATATTTCAGAAATTTATGTGGAACCATAAATGATCCCAAATAGCTGCAGCAATTTTGAGAAAGAAGAAGAAAGTAGGTGGGATAACAGTACCTGATATCAAACTGTATTAGAAGGCTGCTGTAATCAAAACAGCCTGGTACTGGCATAAGCACAGGCACATAGATCAATGAACAGAACAGAGGACCCAGAAATAAACCCAAGCCTCTATGGTCAATTAATATTTCACAAAGGGGGAAGAAACATATAATAGAGTAAAAATAGCCTCTTCAACAGTGTTGAGAGATTTGGACAGCTTCATGCAAAAAAAATGAAACTCAATTACCAACTTACACCATCCACAAAAATAAATTCAAGGTGGATAAAAGACTTAAATATAAGTTGTGACACCATAAAAGTCCTAGAAGAAAATATCAACAGGAAAATCTCAGACATTCCATGCAGCAACATCTACACTGATATGTCCCCTAGACCAAGGGACATAAAGGAAAGAATTAACAAATGGTACCTCATCAAATTAAAAAACTTCTACATGGCCAAAGAAAACAGCATTAAAATGAAAAAAGAACCAACTATATGGGAAAACATATTTGCCAATGATACCTCAGACAAGGGTTTGGTCTCCAAAGTATGTAAAGAAACCACACAACTCCACTCCAGGGAGACAAACAGCCCAATTAAAAAATGGGCAAAAGACTTGAATGGACACTTCTCCAAGGAGAACATAAAGAGGGCCCAGGAACATATGAAACGATGCTCAGCATCACTAGCCATCAGAGAGATGCAAATTAAAACCATGATGAGATAATACTTTACACCAGTCAGAATAGACATCATAAACAAATCAACAAGTGTTGGAGAGGATGTGAAGAAAAGGGAACCCTAATGGACTGTTGGTGGGAAAGTAGACTGGTACAGTCACTGTGGAAAACAGTATGGAATTCCCTAAGAAAACTAAAAATGGAACTGCCTTTTGACCCAGCAATTCCACTGCTGGGATTATGTCCCAAGAACCATGAAACACCAAAAAGAAATTATGCACCCCAATGTTCATAGCAGCACAATCTATAATAGCCAAGTGCTAGAAGGAACTTAAGTGCCCATCAGTAAATGAGTGGATCAGAAAACTCTGGTACATTCACACCACGGAATACTACACAGCAGAGAAAAAGAAGAAGCTCCTACACTTCTTTCCTACCCTAATTATTTAAAAAAAAAAGAACTCAGCTAGGCTATATATATTTATGTAAAACTTCTTTGGCTTATCTCACTCACTGCTTTCCTCATTGAACATTGATTGAAGTGTTATCCTATGCCATTTACAGGTACTCAAGATTGGAAAAAGCATATGCTTCTTTAAAGGTTGGAAGATAACAGAATTTTTTAATGGTAAAAATATGAGTCAAAAAGTATTATCAAAAAGATTTTGACAATAAAACATAATAAAGAAAACTTGGGAAAATACAGAAATGTAGGAAGGGTCACCTATGACACAAATCAATCACAATTGACATTTTGTGTAAATACTTCTAGATTTAGTTTTTTTCCTCTGTTTTGATTACTAGGTGTTTTGTTTGTTTACTTGTTTTAGAAGGTTATGCTTATACTATAAACATAAACTTGTAATCTGCTACTTCAATTAGCACTATTCATAATCTTTAAAACATTATTTGTAATTACCATATAATATTACAATGAGTGTACCACACTTTATTTAACCTTTTCTATAACCTTCAAATTTTTAGGTACTTCTAATTTTCCAGATTATTAAATAACCTTGAAATGTATACATTAGAATAAGTTTTACTTTGTATTCTTCTTTATTTCCAGAGGTATAGAAATAAATAAGAAATAGACTTGTTTAATCAAAGTATATAAACATTCTAAAGATCATGATACATATTGCTTAAAAAATTCTAAATGAAAGTGTGGCATAATTTGCACTTCCAGGGAGGACTGTAAATTTCACAAATGGCTGTAATAAACACCAAATGGAGAAAACATCATTTGAGTATTGCCCTCAACCCTAAATATGAGACTTTGATAGATGACCATAACTTGATAATGGAAAACATTCTTGTCCTTATTCAAATGATTCCAGGCTATAAAAAAAGAAAAACCAAAATGAGTCGAGTAGTAAAGTAGACTTGATTAATGATTCATAGTCCAGGTAGCAAATTAAACTTATAGTTCATATTTAAAACATGATGCACTAGGAAAAACCTATTTGATACCACTATGAAAGGAATTATCTGATATATGTTGTTAAACACACAAGATATCTCAATAATGATTTCTCTTCACTCTGGATTTGCTGGGTAGGTTTAGCAGTTTTAACCATAACTGAAACATTAATATTTCAGCAGATGATCCAGAGATAGTTCTCATGGATAAAGACATGTTTCAGTTCTTAAAAACTACTCACTAGTGAATCAGTATAAAAAAGGATTATTGGCTAAATGGAACATCTTTCAAAAAATAGGGTGATATTTTGAGCCTTTGATTATTTTATGAACAGGAAAATTCTCAATAAATGCATATATTTATTTTAGGTCTGGGTTAAAGCTATGCAGAGCACTAAGATGTTGCTCATGGAAAACACTGGGCTGTTTTCATCACACAATATGGAATTCAGATTTTACAATTCCATTGATTCAATCCATATAGACAAATGAACAGATGCACTGGAACATTGGGAAAAAGTAGAGATATTAGAGGTTAAGTAAAGATGAGGGCAGTAGGAATGGAAAGAAAATGATGGAATTCTAAAAGCCTTTTAAGAAAACTCTTTGAATCCTGGGCAGTGGGGATAGAATGGAGGAGGTACAGGTGCCAGTGGGGGTCTGTTACCTGGATGATGACTGAATAAGTTCCACACAGTATCTTGGATAACTGAATGACTACTCTGATGAGGCAGACGATCACCTGAAGCCCACTGAGTGCTATAAGAATGGAAAACAAAATAATGTTCCATTCCACTACATGTGCAGGCTCAAGACACTGAATCCATATGGTGGAATCTGTAAGGAAACTGAGAAAGAGGAGGGATATGGTCAACAAGGCCCAACAAGGCCAAATCTACATATTTGGTCCAAGGCTGAAGGTTACAGTTATTTATATGTCTGGGACACAAATATATATGATTGAAATACACAATATTAAATATTAATTCATTCATTAAAAATTATTCAGTACATATATTGAACATATAGTATGCATAACACCAGGTTGTGCTGGTTGTAAACATGGCGCCTGCCACACAGGCAAGTTCTAATTCAATCAAGAAGGAAGACACACACTGAAGAGTTCAACAGCAATGAAAGGCAGCACATGTCATACCAAGAGAGGTAAAACTGATGTTTTTTTGAAGCCTAGAAGTTAGCCTGGACTCTGAGGGACAGGGTTGAGCTCGTGCTGGATACAGAATCACACAGGTGGCAAAGGAGCAAAGAGAAATTCCGCTAGATATTCCTGGACTGTGTCCCAGAGCTCTTTGGAACAGTGATTCCCAAACTTGAGCTTACATCAGGATTGTGGAGGGTTTGTGAAAATGCAGATTGCTGAACTCTGCTGCAGAGTTCTCGATTCAGAGGCTCTGGATGGGGCTCAAGACTTTGCATTTGTAAGCTCCCAGGTGATGGTGAGCCTGCTGGTCTGGGATCCAGAGTGTGAGGAATGCTTTTTTAGAATGTTGTTGTACTGTACCTTTTAAGAAGATTTAGATTGTGGGTGGGGATGCATAAGGTTTGATCAGTTTACTTTAGCACAGAATTGTGAGAATTCAACTACCCCCAAGATAATTTTAAAGCCACACTGAATCGACCTGACATTTGCTCACTTGCAGGTCTATGGTGACCATTACCACTTCTTCTAAGGACGGCATTCTTTCTGTTCAACTAAATCAAGATGGAAAACTACTTTTATTTTTAAAAATTCCCTATTTTTTTCCCCTACAGAAACAATCAAACCCATATACAGGGCAGACTTGTCTCTAAATATATTGTCAATAGGAAGACAATTTTTCTTAATGTAGCAATTCAGGCAACTTGGGTACCAGACAAGTGGTTCTGGGCATCAATACTTGTGGCAGAAAGGGGTGAATTCTGTATTTTTGTCACTACCACCCCCCATGACCTTTCCTCTTTGTTTTTCTCTCTCCCCACTCCATTTCTTTTTTATTTTCTTCCTTTAACTCTCTTTCCTACTCTCTATGCTCCAGGACACTCAGAGGCACTTTGAGAATTTCTTGGTATTGCCAATGGCCCTTAGGTCTCAAGAGGTAACAAGCACTGAATGTGAAGTCAGAATTCCCAGATCTGTAGGATCTTGGGCAAGGGACACTAAAATTGTGACCTCTAGACTCTTATCTGAACAATGAACTTAAAATATATAACCCTAAGGTTATTGTGAGAGTTACGTAAAAATGCCCTAGAACCTGTAAAGCACGGTGCAGATTTAATTTCTTGTTACCATTCCCCTATACCTATTTCATGTGCCCTTATATGCCTCAGTCTTAGCCACCAGGGAAGCTAACCTTTTCAAAATCCCTACTCTAGACTGTTGCTAATACATGGTCTGCACAGATTATCCAACAGGTTAAAACAAGAAGACAGGCAGGCTTTCTATTTTTCTCCCAGACTATGGTACTATTTATTCTTTTAAACAATGGAGAATCATAAGCACACTAGCAGGATTTGCAAGGAGTAGAGAAGCCAGAAATGGGTGAATGCAAATATCAAGGGCAACTTTAAAGGCATAATAGAGAGGCAAGCAGGCTGCCTGAGAGTCTCACATAGAAAATGGAGGCTTCTTTGGTTTTGGAGTGGGGAAAAGTTCAGGAGCTAACGACATAAAAAAAGGATGTTTTTGCACTGAGTGGGACTTTCTACATTAGAATCCCATTTCCTGAAGCCCTTTAATCCCACGGGATTGTTTCCTCTAAGTGCTCAGAAAGTCCTGGGGTTGGTTTCTAGGTTGTCCTGGCCTGAAGGAGAGCTCTGGACATAGCACCTTGTGCAACCTTCAGAATGAAGGTGCTTAGAAGCAGCTCTGCCATCCAGGTGTAGGTGAGCCTGTAAGACCTCAAACAGTGTGGGTCTGGAACATAAAACTAGTCATGGGAGTTGAGAAGAAAATGTAACTTCCCAAGGAAATGATACAGACACCCTCTCATTTTATTCCATTAGAATTCTGAACACAGGATGAGACGGGGGATTCAACAGCCCTCTCCTGTATCTCTGTCTGGGCTCTGTGACCTTTTCACTTCCTCTGCAGATACTGGGAGGGCAAAAAGCCCAGCACAATGCCAGTGTGAGGCATTCTGTGATCTAGGATTGGGTCTTTCAATACCTGAGTGAACTACCATTCCAGCCTTTCGAGCAGCCTTTAAGATTCTTCTTTAGTGTGCGCTAGATGAGCTCCTGGCTCCTTCTACACACTGCTGCATGTCTCTGGATCTCAGACTGCGCATTGCTACTCGCCCTGCCTAGTTCTATCTCTGTGTAGCCCCTGCGGATACAGCCCTGGGTGGCACTTTCCAAGGGCACTGTGATTCTCTCTCAGCTGAGCCCTTCTATATCTGTAATACACCACATGTCCAACCTGACCACAAAATAAGAATGACCTCCCAGAACCACTCAAGCCCCGGGCTCCAGCAGTTGCCAGACCACAATAACCATGAAGCCCTGTTTTCAAGTATGGGAGAAACACATCTTTCATTTGGATATCTCCATGACAGCCTCAAAACTGTGAATGCATGTGGCATTAAAAGACTAGAGAAAAAATATCTAAACAAAGATTTGTATGGAAACATATTGATCTGGAGATTAGTAAACAAATAGAAAAGTTCTACATTAAATTAGCTGCATGGAACCCCAGAGTGATCATGGAAAATGAACAAGAGCATGCAGTCAGGTATTTCTCACCTCCTTAATTTGGGAAATTTTTCCTTACCGTCCTGCAGTGCCTTCAAAGGCATATTCCCAGCCATTGAGGGTGCGGCAGTACGGGCCTTGGACAAGGCCCAAAGCTGATATGGCCAGGCAGTATCCAGAGAAAGCAATTCCAAGGGCAGAAAAGATCATTGACAGCAGTGTCTAAGTTAAACACAGAAGGAGGTTAGTGCCATAGAATGAGATAAGGGGATATTGTGGATAAATGATCAGATAGGTACCTTCCCTTCTCATTCAAGGCCACTTTATATAATAACAAATGTTCAGATAAAATTGGGAACATTTAATCCAAACTCACCTACTCTTAAAAATATGTTTTTAAATGACTTTTTGTTTGTCATTCCCCAGAGAGAATTAGTTAATTTGCTAAATTTCTTCCTTTTTTCTGGAATTTTGACATTAAAACAATGATCACCTCATACATAATACATTGAATGGATATGATCGATTAGTATATACTTATTTATTGAAGGTGTTATTTTCTAGCTAGGGTATTCTCTAAGAATCATAAGCTATGGTCCCTGCTTTTCTCTTATATAAATGATACTTTAGTATCTTCACATATAAGAATATGAGGAAAATATCAGCTGATCATATTTATATTTAGGTAAGGATGGGATTGATGAGAAGGGGAGTGTTTTTATTTAAACAGAGAGGATGAGCAACATTCACAGGCAAATCAGCACAAGGAGAGTGGTGAGAGTAAGTGGAGTGGTTTGATCAAAGGGGGGGTTCAAATATCTGTTTGAAAGACATTAAGATTTCTCACCCCTACATATATCAGCTCATATCTTCCGTAGCTGTGTTTTACTTTTTCACACAGATGCCAGTGAAGGTTTATACACAAAATTATATCTCTTTACTTTCTTTTAATCTACACTAATCTTACTATCTTTTTGTTTTTCAGTATATTAAATTATTTTTGAAGAGTCCCAGCCAGTTGTCTTGTAGAATGCTCTACATTCTGGGCTTTTCTGATTGTTTCTTCCACACTGGACTTGGGTTGAACATGTTCATAAGAACATGTGATTGGTGTGAGTACATTGTGGGCCTCTCACTGTTTCTGGTGATGCTAAGTTAAGGTGGTTTCCTTCAGATCTATACATGTACATTTTCCACTTTGCAGTAGCAAAAATTTGTGAGGTAGTACTTTGAGACTGTGTCATATCCTGTTCCCTAAACACATTTCAACTGATGAATTTAACATCACTGATGATCCTCATACCCATTGGTCACCAATTATCATAATAACTGGTTGCAATGTGCTGCTTTTCTACTTTATCATAATTTCTTCTGCCTTTATAAGTTATCATTTTTATGAACCAAAGATCTTCCACTTCCCATTTCTTTCTTCACTGTACATCTCTTTCTGTATTATTATAGACTCATATATATTCGAATTCAATGTGTTATAATTCATAACTGTTACTGTTTTAGATGCTGAGGTGGTTCAAATATGGCTAGTGGAACATCTATTCAAAGTCAATATCTGTGCCCTCTGACATGTTCTTATCATTCTTTGAACATTTCCTTGCTTTCTGGCACAGATGTTCCAAGCTCATCTTTAATTGATGTTGTTCTAAACCTGGAATAAGTTCTTTTTCTGACAAGTCATATAGCTGGTTTTTTAGCACAAGTGTGATATAAACCAATACATGATTTTGGAAGATTTCTCTAATAGTGATGTCATGCCAGCTAGAAATGAGAGCCCAAGAATAAGGATTCCATATGGAGACAACTTTAAGTTCAAGTGACAAAGATGTACACTGGGGGGAAAAAAGACACGAAAGAGGAAATGAGTAGCTGAAGTTGGACTTTAAAAAAAATCCAGATTTTGAGACCTGGATAAAAAGGAGACAGGACTACGGATACCAAGAAGGGTAGTTTGGTTTAGGAGAAAAAATTAGTTTTAGAAATGTTTGTTTTAAGTGAGAATAGGACAGTCAAACAAAAAATACAGTAGCCAGTTAATGATAAATTCAAAAGCTGAGACCAGAAAAAAGGGAGAACAAAAAACCTGTGATTTTAGGAAGAAGGATTACTTATATTTCTTGGTTTAAAATTATTTTACTGATTATAACATGTTTATTATGGAAAATTATAAAAATATATTTCAAAAACAGAAGAACAATTCTACTTTTCTCCTGTCTGATATTATTTCTGTGCTATTCTCCCAAATGATTAAAAGCTCTTTCAAGTTATATCTTTCATATTGGTAGTAATAGGGTTTGCCCCATCATGGGATGTGATGAGGTACTACTTTTTTTTTACAGTTGATTATGGCTAGTTACACTGTGTCAAGAAAATTTACCTATTCACTGATGCCATCTTTGAGAAAGGAAGAAGAATGTTTTGAAAGGATTGAGCTCCTTGTTTACCAAATGTATTCTTAAGCAGTTCACTGGGAAGAGCAGTGAATAATTCCTTTGGGGAAATTGGCAACCACAGCATAATATATAGGTATGTACACACACACATTACAATGTAATTAGTGTTAGATACCATTGCAAATCAAGGTGGGCATCAAAATAAAATGAGAATAAGAATCTCTCTGAACCACAGTTTAATATTCTGTAAAATGTAGACTATGTAGATAATTATAGCACCTACATAACAAGGCTGTTTGCAAAACTCAAGGATACAATGGATATACAACTTAGTTGAAAAGTAAAGTTAAAATATTGCCCATTATTTGAAGTGCTTTTATTTGGCCAATAATTGTTCTCCAGACAGAATAGCCCACAGAATTTTGGCAGAAGTGAGACTCCATGGAGGAATGAATAGCAACCAAAAAGCTGATGGAATTCAGGTTATGCTACACCAAAATATAGAACCTCGGCATAATGAATATCTTAAGCTGAAGGAGTTTGAGAAACTGTAGAAGCAGTATTCCATGTGCAGACCATTTCAAGTTGAGATGAATCACTCTGACCCCCCCACCCATTCTCTTCTCTGAAACAGATAATAAAACTCCCATGCAGATACCACCCCCCCCACCACCACCCTCACCCCATGGAAGAAGGAAGACATTTCACCAGAGACAGGAAATTTGGGACCAAGAAATTGGTATAAACCAACTCATTAACCTAAACTTAATCTTTGTAGTTACTTCTTTACCATTTACTACCCTTAACTCAAACCCCTCCATTTTGTTTATGTTCAAAACTTGACCATTCCTTTGTCTGAAGAAGCTTGTTGCTCTGGCCACCTTTTCAGGTCTTTAGTCTCTTGTGAAGGATCTCATATACATGGAAAGATTCAGTAAAATTTGTATGCTTTTCTTTTGTTAATCTGTCCTCATTTGTTTAATTTTCGGACCCAGCCATTGATCCTAAGAAGGTCAAGGAAAACTCTTCTCCCTTACAATTTCTTGCACTCCAAATGTGTCACCATTGGCTAGGGACACCTTGCTTGATCTGAAAGCTGCACTCAGAGAGTGATTCTGAACCTCTGGCAAAATCCATTAGAAAGTGAAAATTCCTGACACATCGGTCTTTCAGATCTGCCTGTTGCAATAAGTTGGGCAAAGGTAGATTACCATTTTTGTTTTTCCCAGATTCATATTGGCAGGAGAAAGACATTTATAAGAATTAGTTCTTTGGATTCTGACTCTTGTTAAAATTTGATTTGGGTATGCCCATTAGTTGTTGACCCTTTCTCTCCCAGGGACAGCAATAGCTTTCCTGTTTCTCTCTTGTTTTGTGTCCTGAGCATTTGGCTTGTTTTTCTGCTCATTGGGGCATGCAGGTTTCTCAGGCAACCAATTGTCAGACTGGGCCCCCCAAAATATGGCTGTACAGAAATGTTGGTTGCACCCCGTTCATGCCAAGTATCCTACTGACTCTTGCCAGCTCTCAGGAAAGTCTTTTTTTGGTTCTGGATCTTGGGAGGTCTGCGTCTTTTTCACCTTCTGTGGGGATGCCTCTTGAGTTCATGGCTAAGTACTGGTTTTGGTTTTAAGTCATTTGATAGGTAAACCTTTGGTATACGTATTTGAAATATTTGAAACTATTTTTTAAAAAGAGCTCTATGGCCAGAAGTTGGCCAAATTGGAGACTGATATTCAGAGCCTGATAGAGCTTTTTTTTAAAGGCCTTCCCTCCTAAGCTAAAATAAAGTTATGTACTCAGAGGGAAAGAAAACGTGATGAAGGTTTTGTGGAATGATTTATTAAAGCATTTCAAAGACATGCAGCTCTAAATCTAGAACATAGAAATTCTTAAATTTCTACCTTAGTTGGAAATTTCCTCCCTGATATAAGCAGCAAACTGAAGATAATGTAGTTAGATGGGTCTTCCCTTTGTATTGTTCAGGCTGCAAACCAATTCTTTGAGGAATTTTTTAAAACTGTCTTTGTCTTACAAATCTAGTCTTTGCAAAACTGGAAATGTGGCTCTAATAGCAGTTCAAAGTCCATCTACCCTTATCAATCACCAAGTATCCCCAATTCAGCTCAAAATGCTTGTAGACGTAAAATACCAGGACATTAGAAAGAGAACTCTCTGCACTTAAAAGAAAGAAAAATTGAAACAATAATCACCCTAGACCTCTGATAATAGGCAATTATGCCCCCAAAACTCCTCTGGGAAGAAACCTACATACTTTCTGTGTCCCTAGGAGATGCAAATTTTACCATGTTTTGAAATGTAAACATCCCAAGAGATGACTAAGATACTATCCACAACCACCTGAGATTGAAGAAAACAGAAAGGGAAAAAAGGCTTAAAAAAACAAACCCAAAACTGCTATAAAAGCTCCCTTACTGAAAATCTAGTCCATAACCTCCATAAAATTACTTGTCAAGGGCGGATACAAATTTTGTTTTCTTCACTAATATTGGTAAAATGCTTTAAACATCTGAGCAGATAACTGTAACTTGCTCCATCTGTTTTTTTATAAACTAGTGGGTTTTGTATTAGTGTTCCTCACATGACTAAAATTTAAAAATAAAAGCTGTAAGATCTCTGTGTCTGTCTATATGTTTATTTATGTTGATATATGTGTCATTTAATCAATTAACTGGAAGGCCATTAAGTTAGGGGGCTCTAAAGTGATAGCACCTACATAAGCAAACCAAATCTATAAATACTTAAAGGCTGTGAAATTAAAACCTAAGAACAAAATATAACCGGAGTTACATTTTGAACAAACTGACAGTAACCAGAGGGGAGTGGGAAGGAAATAACTGGGGGGAGGGGTCATCAAGGAACATGTATAAAGAATATATGGACAAAGCCAAAGGGGGGCAGGATCAAGGGTGGGAGATGGGGGTGGCTGGGATAGGGGGGAATGGTGAGGGGGAAATGGAGACAACTGTATTCGAATGACAATAAAACACAAAGAAAGAAAGAAAAAAACCTAAGAATAACAAATCACTAATGGCCAACTAGGTTTTAAGCCATAGACAATCAATAATGTCTTTATTTGCTTCTGCTTTTTCTTTGTAAAAGTCTCTCCCTAAACTCCTATTTGTTGAGTGCACCTAACCACTTCCTGTTTGGAAATGCCTGATTCAAATAGGTTTTTGATCAAATAAACTAAAATGATTTTAAATACCCCAGTTTACCTTTTAAGAATATGTTATGTATGTGTGATATTTTTCTACCTTTGTATGGTATTATCAAATTACTTATAAAATCATTCAAAGGGGTTATATTCAAATTTGTTTGGGAATAAGTGAACTCACATATGAATTATGACTAGATTTTTCATTCTTAAAATTCTCAGAAATACAAAAGCTACCAAATATTTGTTTTTAAAGTTCATGTAGTTTGGAATGGTCTTTGGTAAATAAAGCTAGTTGTAAGATTGTTGAGAAAAAAGCAGACATGACTTTAGAATTGTCAGTTTTAAATATAATAGAGACATAGATTTTTTTCTACCTAGTTTACTAGTCAAAGTTATCTCTACTTGATATTTAATATTACAAAATAATAAATTCTACTTAAAAACAAACCATCTGAATAGATAGATTATATCTAGTAAAATAGAAGCAGTATTCTAGAAAACTCCCAATAAACCAAAGCCCTGGGACAGATAGATTCACAGATGAATTTTACCAAACATTTTCAGAAGAACACCTCTCCTTCTCAATTATTCCAAAAATTCAAGAGGAGGGAAGACTCCCAAGTTTATTTTAAGAGGCCAGCATTATCCTAATTCCAAAATCAGATAAAGATACTTCAAAAAATTATAGGCCAAATCTCTGATAAATATAGATGCTAAAATCCTTGACAAAATATTAGCAAACTAAATATAGCAATACATCAAAAAGATCATATACCATGATCAAGTGGGATTTATTATAGGAATGCAATGTTGGTATGAAATTTGCAAATCTATAAATGTGATATACCACATAAACAAAATGAAGGATAAAAACCACATGATCATATCAATAGATGTAAAACAACCTTTTGATAAAATCTAGCACCATTTATGATAAAAACTCTCAGCAAAGTTGAAATAGAGGGAACATACCTACACATAATAAAGGTCATATGTGACAAAACCACTGCCAGCATCACACTCAATGGGCAAAAACTATAAACATTCCCCTGAAGATCAGAACAAAACAGGGATGTCCACTTTCAATTCTCTAATT
Organism: Artibeus jamaicensis; assembly: GCF_021234435.1. Lineage (NCBI taxonomy): Eukaryota > Metazoa > Chordata > Mammalia > Chiroptera > Phyllostomidae > Artibeus > Artibeus jamaicensis. The sequence continues at coordinate 13,430,076 of NW_026521844.1, read as the reverse complement.
CAACATAGTACTGGAAGTCCTAGCCATTGCAATAAGAATAAATAAAAGGCATCCAAATTGGAAAGGAAGAAGTAAAACTGTCTTTATTTGCTGATGACATGATACTATATACAGAGGACCCCAAAGATTCCACTAAAAAAATACTGGAACTGTTAAGTGAGTCCAGCAAAGTAGCAGGGTAGAAAATTAATATTCAGAAATCAGTTGCATTTTTATATGCCAATAACAAACTAACAGAAAGGAAAATAAAAAAAAACAATACCATTCATAATTGCTTCAAAAAGAATAATGTACCTAGGAACAAATCTAACTGAGGATGTAAAAAAACTGTACTCAAAAATTTATAAGACACTGAAGAAAGAAATTGAAGAAGATACAAGTAAGTAAAAGCATATACATCCATGTTCATGGATAGGAAGAATTGACATCATTAAAATGTTCTTATTGCCCAAAGCAATCTGTAAAGTTAATGCAACTCTTATCAAGATTCCAATGATGTATTTCACAGAACTAGAACAAATATTTCAAAAGTTTATGTAGAAGGACAAAAGGCCCTGAATAGCAACAGTGATTTTGAGAAAGGGGAACAAAGTGGGAGGAATCATGTTACTTAATATCAAACTATACTAACTAATTAAAACAGCATTGTACTGGCATAAAAAGAGACACATAGATCAATGGAACAGAATAAAAAACCCATAATTAAACCCATACCTTTATAGTCAATTAATATTTGACAGAGGAAGCAAGCACCTACAATGGGTTAAAGATAGTTAGTCCAATAAATGGTGTTGGGAAAATTGGACAGACATATATAGAAAAATGAAACTAGACTACCTTCTTATGTCACACATAAGAATAAATACAAAATAGAGGAAAGACTTCAATCTTAGACCTAAACCCATAAGAATCCTAAAAGGAAACATAGGTGGGAAAATCTCAGACATTTTTCATAGCAATATTTTATCTGATATATCTCCTCAAACAAAGGAAACAAAAGAAAGAATAAATAAGTGGGACCACAGCAAACTAAAAAGGTTTTGCACAGCAAAGGAAACCATCAACAAAATAAACAGACAACCCATAAATGAGGGAACATATTTGCTGATACATCTGATAAGGGTTTAATATCCAAAATTTATAAGAAAACTTATAAAACTCAACACCATAAAAACAAGTTATCCTATTAAAAATGGGCAAAGGACATGAACAGACATGTCTCCAAAGAGTACATACAGATGGCCATAGACAAATGAAAAGATGCTCAATGTCACTAATCATCAGAGAAATGCGAATTTAGACCACAATGAGATATCACCTCACACTGCTCAGATTTATCATCAATAAATCAATAAACAACAAGTGCTGGCAAGGATGTGGAGAAAGGGGAACTATTTTGCATTGTTGGTAGGAATGCAGATTGGTTCTACCAGTGAGGAAAGCAGTATGGACATACTTCAAAAAATTAAAAATGAAACTGTATTTTGACTCAGCGATCCCAATTCTGGTAATATATCCAAAGAAACAAAACACTAATTTGAAACAGCATAAACAGCACTATGTTCATTGCAGCATTAATTACAATAGCCAAAATATGGAAGCAGCCCAGTGTCCATCAGTATATGAGTACATAAAACAATTATGGGAATTTTATACAATAAAATATTACTCAACTGTGAAAAAGATAAAAATTATATCATTTGTGACAGCATGGATAGACTTGGAGAGCATTTTGCTAAGTGAAATAAGTCAGTCATAGAAGACAAATACCATATGGTTTCCCTTATATGTGGAATCTAATGAACCACCTGAACTAACAAGCAATGTAGAGACAGATTCATAGGTAAGAGAGCAGGATGACACCTATTTGGGGTGGGAAGTTAAGGGTTAGAAAGATTGAGCAAAATGGAAAAAGGACACATGTACTTGGACAATAATGGTAATTGTGGGGAGGAGGAGGGTATAAGGGGAATAAATGGTAATGAAAAATACAAAAAACCTATAAAAAACCATTGCTAGATTCTTAATATTTTATTTTCTGGATTTTTTTCTTAAGCTATCTAAGACACACAGCAATTTGGTAAAGTATACTTTTGTGAATAAAGGTGAAACAATTACTTTTCTCCCAACTTGATTCCTCCAGAATTAGGAAACTCTTGGTGATTTTTTTTATTTGCATGGCAATATAATTATTTATAAAAGTTCAATAAGTATCCGTTATCCTTATAAGGGATGCAATTGGAAATGTTGGATACATTACAAAGCCTTTGACTGAATGACCTATTTAAGAATATGTTTAGAATCAAATATTTTCAGACAGCTTTAAGAAACTAAGTTTGACTTTATGGAGCCAAATGAAGACCCTTGGCAAAACTAGCCTGGTACCTTTCTCACAGGGTCTCCAGCAGCTTTACTTACCAGGTGAGTAAGGAAGGTCACTTCCTGATAAGTCCAGGAAGCTCAGGATATTTTGGAGACTTCAAGGAGAAAGAAATTAACCTAAATTTCTAGGTATTGCAGGTAAAGTCAAATGGCAAGTCCTTGGCTGGCTTCTTAGCCCTGAGAGACTTTTAAGTCTAATCTGAGTTATGAGAAGGTTCAGTGAACAAACTTTAAAAGAGCCTACATAATCATCACTATTCATGCTGCACTTACAAAATAACAAGGTCAAATTTAATGAGACTATTGTGGTGATTTCTTTGAAGTTTATATCAAGTTGTCCAAATTTAGCTTGTAGGACTTCAGGAAAAGGCAGTTGTAGTTCACACTGATTCAAAGTCAGGATGGGATAAAATTGGGAACATGTCTAGAATTGTTTTTCAGAGAAATTAGTCTTTGATTATCTCTAATAGAAATGGGAGTGATTATTAAAACTGTTTTAGTAGAAAACTATAAACAGCCCCTTGCAGAGATCATATTCTCGCCCTGTTCATTGTTTTGGGGGTTTGGTTATCAACCTGTAAACTAGACTGGATCCTAAATTTTTGTAGTTTCCTCCAAAATCTGGATACAACTCTACAAATTAAAGCTCACAATTTTACCCCATTCTGACTTTTAGACAATATTCATGCTTGTTGTTGTGTGTGCCACTCAGTTATTTTACCAGAATACCTTTCCAGGGACATTCAACTACAAACCAGGAAAATCTGTCAGATTACTATTGCCTGCCACTATTCTATCTGAAGATGCTTGGAGTCCAACATATAGAAATCTTCTTAACTTACTGCTCTCAGGACTTAAAAACAGCTTATAGTATGTCTAACCATTAACTTTTGCTCTTCCATAGAAATGCCCCAGATTGAGATACTGCTTCAATGGGTAATGGGAAATTTTACTGAGTTTGTGGACTTCTTGGGGGAAGTTTCAGATGGGATTCAGGAAATAGTAACCCCAAATACAGCATTTTGGAAAATTGAATATTTTAAGCTAAAGAAGTGTGAAATAATGGCAGAAGCAGGAAGGTCATTCTGACCAATGCTCCCCTATACCCTAGAACTTTCTTTCCTAGAACAAGTCATATAACTCCCATGTGAAAGGTACCCTCTTTGTGCCAGAAGGAAGACATTTATATCACCAGGGACAGGAACTTTGGGCTGAGAAATCTGTAGAAATAAACCTTATTATCTTCCCATATACTTCTTAACCATTTACTAGTCCAGGCCCTCCTGCCTTGCCAATTCTTTACATATTTGTTTCTTTATCTAAAAGGTATAACCCTGGGTGGGTGGCTCAGTTGGTTGCCCCCGCCAACCCCATGCACCAAAAGGTGTTCAGTCCTCTGTCGGGGTGCATAAGAAAGGCAAGTGAGGTTTCCCTCTCATATTGATGTTTCTTTCTCATGTTGATGTTTCTCTCTCTTATGCTCTCTCTCCTTCCTCCCTCCCTTTTTCTCTCTCTAAAATTGATGGAAACAGCCTCATGTGAGGATTTTTTTAAAAAGGGTGGCCAGTGTGGCTCTGTTGGTTATGGTGTTATCCCATAACCAAAGGGTTATGAGTGGTTTGATCCCTGTCATGGGCATCTATAGAAGGCAACCAGTTGATGCTTTTCTCTTGCATTGATGTTTCTCTCTCTTCCTCCCTCTCTCCTTCTCTAAACAGCAACAGAAAATAATGTCCTCGGGTGATATAAAAGCCTGATGCTCCAGCTATTTCTTTACATCTTTATTCTTATGAGAAATACCATGTACATGTAAAAATTTAATAAAATGTGTATGCTTTTTTCTTGGTCATCTCTCTCATGCCAGTTTAATTTTTCAGACCCAACCAGGGACCTTTAAGAAGGTCAAGGACAACATTGCCCCATAAAAAGTGAATCTTGGGTGACTTCAATTTCCATTCTGGAGCTTCAGAAGTTAAAAACTGATACAGACTCAGATTTGGCCTGTGAGGTGTGCTTTATTTAATTTAAATAAGAATTTATTGCTAACATTTTATAGTGGAGAGGTTTTAGGTAAAAATTCATCCTTCTACTTTTTATTAAAAACAGAATCATTGCCAAATTTTGTCATGTTAAGAATTGGCTGGACTAGAGTAGTAGCTCTCTTTCCTCCTTAAATGGAAATTTCGCTGTAATGCCCACCAACCAGTCTTTTCCATCAGATAGCTGGCTCCTAGGGACCTAGGAGTTGGGCCTTCTATTCTAGAGACTACCTTGGAAGGGCCAAGCTGGAAATCCAGGGAAGCCTCTCGCCCTTCCTCCTGCTTTCCCATTAAGATGGCAGTCATCTCACTCAGTGTTGATTATAAGACTCTGTTCAGACTCCAGCCTATTTATAGCATCCATTTGTGCTGCAGATGCTAATACTGAGTTAAGGCAGATTGAACAAATTGATTTTTCATTGGCACATACACTTGTTTTCTAGAAATTTCCTGAGTTTCATAGCTTAAATTTACCTGAATCCATTCCTTCACCTAGGCAATTGTGAAAGGTTCTCCATAAGTATACCACCAGTAGCTACTGGGGGATATACATTTGAGTCAGTTGGTTTAGAAAACACACATGCGTGTGTGTGCACGCACGCACTAATGTATTTAATTTTTCAATTCTCCACTAAGGGCACGGTGCTAAACTGAGCAACTAATTTAATCTTAGAAAGGCATTAGTTTAAATAAAAAGCATCATGGCTATGCATTAAAATCTGGTCGTACCTCAGAAACCACTCTGGGGCTGGGGTTCCACCTCCAAACACCTGCATGATTGCAATGCGCAGCCAAGGTGTGAAACCACTGCTGCAAAGAACCCTACCAGACCTCTGGAAAAGCTCCTCCTAGTTAAAAATCACATGCTGTCTCTGAGCTATGGGGACCTCATTTATAAAATAGGAGCAAGAACGATCTAATTCACTGGACAAATGTAAATTGTGAAGTGCTATGCAAATATGAATGAGTAATAACAATGATGAGGAGGAGACGAATGCTGATGGAAATGTAGCAGCCCAGCTCATGCTCGTTCAGCATAGGCTTAGAAAATCTGAATACGTTATTTTCTCTTAATTCTATTTTAATTATTTTTATGGTTCTAATTTAGAAATGTGCATTGCCTATTACCAACAACATAGATGAATCCAAAAATCACACTGAATGAAAGAAGCCAGATACAAAAGACAAATACTGCATAATTCTATTGACACAATATATAAATCAATCTATAAGGACAAAAAGTACATCAAATATTAGTCTTTTGGGAGTGATAAAAATGTTCTATCTTGATGGCTTCATGGGTGTATGCACTGTCAAAATTAATGGAATTGTACTTTTTTATTGGATAAAGTTGTTAAGAAGAAGAAAAATTACTCACAGAAACCCAGTTAGAAAAAGGTAGTATTATTTTCTAATTTCATGTGCCTTTAAATCCTGAATTTTTGGAAGAACAGCAGCAGAACAAAGGTGAAGGAAAGACTGTAAACAAAATGGAAGATTATTTTTGGAGTAAACTCTTGGGCTCTGTACTAAAAAGATCATGATAAAGGTAGCATGATGTTGATGTTTTCATGTTTCTAAGTAAGAGGAAAGAAAGCCAAAGCCCCCTCAACCATCTTCAAAAAAACTATTGCTCTTACCATGTATTTTTTGCCACAGTTTTCACTCTGGCAACATTTATAGTTGTTATTACTCTCCAGAACAAGAAGAACTGCTGCAACTATAAGCATCTACAGTAGAGAAAAGAAAAATATCAGAAATGAGAGATTAATTTACAGTCATGCTTATAAATAGGACGCAATGATCCAGAGCATCGTTTCCGAGTCAGGCAGATCTGGGGAAGAATCCCAGCTCTGCAAACTTCTAACCGTAAACTCAAAAGTCCTTCCTAAAAAAATGGTGTTATTAGGGTATGATGAAGTAATGTATATTAAATTTTGAACATAGTGCTTGATCCATAGTAAGTGATTTATATATGTTAGCTATTATTATCATTGATCAGTTATCAAAAGCTAACAACTGAAGAGGACTAAAGGGTATGGACGTGGGAATATTATCTGGGCAGCAAACCTCTTTCTCACTGACCCAGTTGTAAAAGACAAGGGAAAGCCATTCATAGACTTTGTAGTTTGCCAGTCTCTTTCCATTTACTGCTGTCTGGGATTGGAGGTGAGAGGCATGGTAAATCTGAAACTGTAGCTCTTGATTCAGAAGTAAAGTAAGTCAATTCCCCCATGCTTTCAAGCCAATAAACTGGAAGAAGTCAATGTATTTTACACCCCCACCCTGACACCCCCCCTTTTTTTGTACCTTAGGCAAAGGGTTATATTTTTGTTCTGGAAAGACTGGAATTTTTTTATTTTTATAATTTCTGTATGGGGCAGTTAGTGAGCATGTATTGCTTCTGGCAAATTCTCCAGCTATCCTTCACTCCCACTGTTCTGTACCAAATCTTGAAGCTAAGTTTATTGTTTTTTTTACTGTTTGTTGTCAACATTTTCAGTTTCCAAATTCCTTTAGCCATTATTTATTTATCAATCAGTTTAATTATTTATCCATAATTCTCTCCTTTCTCTTAAAAGGATTTGATGCAGTAACAATAATATTTTTCAAAAATCTTAGACAATTAAAAATAGAGAAGAGTTTCTTACCCCAGTTTTAAGTTTAACAGTATATGAGGAAAAGACTCCTATATTCCCCTCCTTTCAAATCATTAGTTATCACTGATTTTAATAGATTTTTAACCCAATCATGCCTTACAACTCATCCATTTACTACGATTACATATCGAGGGAGACAATGAGATAAGGCACAGTAAACCAGACACAGCAACCAGCTTCACTATAATTTTGGTAGAAATAAGACCCAGGCCCTCGAGAGCTGTGCCAAAAGAAAAACACAGGCATCGCCTATGTTGGAAAAGAAACTGCTTTCTTTTTTTGTTGTAAAATATAACTACAATACAGGAAACTCACAAATAAGGGAGGAAAGGTATCCATCAATCCACCACCCTCACTTGTTTTTATGTATACATCCCAGCGTTTGCCCACCTGTGTGTATTTTACATAGTTGCAATCAGAACATATTCATAATTTTGTTGTAACTTTTTTCCCACTTACAGAATTGTGTTCATTTTCCATGTTATTAGATCTTCATCATTACATTTCTCATCATCATATAAAGTAAATGTAACATGGTTTGTTTGGCTACTTTTATGCTACGATGCTTTTAATTATTTACCATTATAATACCATTATAATGCTGCCACAAACATCTGTGTGTACATCTCTTTCCTCATTTTGGATTATTTCCTTAGAATGAATGATCAGATTCAGGATTACTGACTCAGAAGGCAGAGCATTTTCATAGCTCTTAAAGTATCATTCAAAAATCTTCCCCAAAAGTTTGCGTTTATTTGTGGACCCATGACCATAATTTGTTATGCACTTATCACAGAGCAGCTTCAATAGCTTTGGGCATTAATATTTTAAAGTTTACTAATTTAATATGCAAATAGTAATAAATGAAAACTGCTTTATAATATAACTATTCAAGTATAATAATTAAACCACTCACAAAGATATAGAAATAGTTATTTTTTCTTTTAGTTATTGGTGGCATAGTAAGCTTACAGTGTACAATGTGTTGTTTTTTGCCTTGATATGACCAGGAAAAATGTCTTTTCCTCTGAGTTGCCAATAAGATTTACTTTTTTTAAAACCTGCTCTTGATCGATTTTACATATTCAGAGCATAGCCCAATGCCTGCTGATTTATTATTATTTTTTAAAGAAAAGTCATCAGGAAAACATTCATGGATTCTTACTGCGCACAATTTAACTTTCAAAAATACCGCCATTATTAGGGGTATAATGTTGTACTATTTAATGATGATATGACCTATCCTTCAATAACTATTTATAATCACAATAGTCACTGGCTACCTACTAAGCCAGTCTCTGTACTGAGTGATTCATCCATGAGATTTTATTTAATCCCCACAATTCTTCGAGAATCAAATGCCATTATTCCAACTTTCCAAATGAAAACACTGAGGCTCAAAGACGCTGAGTCACTTGCTCAAGGTCTCATGGCACAAATGAGAGCTTAGTTTTCAATGCAAATTTGTCTGAACCTCCGTCTCTGTTTTTCCCATGCTGTCTTAATACAAAGCTAGAGAAATCGTGAGTGCAGATAGAAAACCTGTTCTGAAAAACAGCAATGCCACTGCAGATTAAATAACTTAAATTGACACAGAGTTCATGAGAACATAATATTTCTACAGGCAAGAAAGAGTCTCACAAGCTTTATTAGGACTAATTTCCTGCATTGCCAAAGCTACATAAACAAGCAGCTTACCAAAAAACTAAACTACTCTCCAAGTCCTGAGGGACTGCCTGCCTCTCTACCCCTGCCCATCTTCCAAATCTCAAACCCAGAATTAGTAGAATAATTTTATCATTATTTTTTTATTAAGGACAAAAAACCTCTTAGTTAAAAACTCTCCTTCTTGTGATCACAAGTCTCTAAAGTCACACTTACCATGATACCTGAGAAACAGATTCCTTCGAAATACCACACGTAGTTGGTGAGTTTATTGCTGGATGCATAGGAGGTTTGCCCATTTGGAAAATACAATAATATATTCACAATTATACTCCAGAGTGCAAGCGGGATCAGCAGACCTGTTAGGCAGCTTCCACATTTCCGAGACCCCATTTTACCCTGCTCAGAACCTGCAGGAGATTTCAAGAGTGCAAAGTTACATTAAGCCTGTTCTTCATCCTACCTGTCCTTTTAGAAAAAAATTACCTACCACTTTCTGGGTCAGAGCCCTTTACTTCACATTCATGAGGAGCCCCGGACTCGGAACTGCAGCCCACAATCTCTCAGTGTGAAATAGTGGTTGACTGTTTGGAGAACAATGGACAATGATCTACGACTGAAGAGCTGAGCTGCTCTTCATCCTGTGCCAAAGGAATGCAGTGTTTTCACTACTTTTAAAATAAGTCATTTTCCTCTGGATTAGAGAGCTACAGACGTAACCCTGAGCACGTTATAAGAAGGAAGTTGGGGTTGGGGTTGGCACTGAGTCTGGCAAATTCCATCTAACAGTGGAAGGGGGTTAAAAAAAATCTACCAAGAGAACTTACTCTAGAGCAGAGTATGTGGTATGTTTGCTCAAATAGCCTGCCTTTATATATCTCTCTTTTATTTTGTGTTCTTCATTGTGGACTCCCTCTTCACCGTGCATTGTTTAAACTGCAGGGGGCACAAAAAGGACAAAGAAAGGGACAGCCAGGCTGGTGGTTGAGAAAAACAAGATATCACAGTGGCTGAGTTTATTGTTACAACAGTACAACTTTCCTTCCAGGAGTTTGTATCTATTTTCTCTACCTCTCTGAAAAATAATAGCAGGAATAAATTCATATCTTTCCTGCTTCTTAGGAAAAGGAAATGAAAGAAGTTGGGTAAAAAAATTTTTTAGACTTTATAAGTAATAAATTTAAAACAAGGATTTAAGAATTCTTCCTTCTAAATTATTGCCCTAAATTTAAAGAGCCACAGATCTCCTTTAATTATGACGATACGAGAAGCGGATTAAGGGAAGAAATCTTAGCACCAGCATGTTAGAGATGATGTAGGCAGTCCTGGTAAAGAATTCAAAGATCGCCCAACCTCGTTGCCAGCCTTTTTGATAACGTCAGAACCTCAGACAGTGCTTGACTTAACTTTCTTAAGTCTCAGCTGTGAAATGGAAATAAAACATGGCACCTCCCCACAAGGATACTGTGAGAATTAAATGAGATTATCTGTGTAATTAAATGAGATTATTATGCAGTGTCAGGTGATATAGAAAAAGTGGGCAATGAATGGGAGTCATTATTAACAACAACAAGAGCAGTTATAGCCCTGGCTATTGTGGCTCAGTCGGTTCGAAGCGTCATCCCATACACTGAAAGCTTGTGGGTTCGATTACTGGTCAGGGCACATACCTAAGCTGCAGGTTTGATCCCTGGTCAGGGCATAAAGGAGGCAACTGATCAATATTTCTCTCTCATACTGATGTTTCTCTTTTCTCTCTCTCCCCTCCCTCCCTTCCCTTCTGTCTGAAATCAATGGGCATGTCCTTGGGTAAGAACTAAATTTTTTTGAAAGAGCAATTATAGGAATATAATGATCAAAAGAGCAGAGAGATGAGAAGTAAAGTCTTCTCATTATTTCTCTCAGACCCAATGAGTTCTGTATCATTAACTTTTAGAATCTTGATCCCAGAAATATTTATATTTAATTCATTATTGTCTTCCAAAAATATTAATACTATATAATACATATTTTTAATTCAAGAGAATAAAAATATTTTTGTGTAAATACTTCTCAGTTGTATTATACTTATACTTTTTTAAAAATTGAGATACTGGAAGCCACTTTTAGATTCAAGCCAAACAAACCTAGAAACTAGCAATCTTACACTCTGACAGGTTCCAAAGAGGTTTCTTGGCACTCCCTGATGAAAGGAAAATTTTCCTTCAGTATTTTTAAGTAAAGTGCATCAATGAAGTCTCATCATTAAAACTTTTCCCCCAGGGACATAGAAGCAACCTACAATCATGTTTACTAGAGCCCTTGGAAAGATAGGGAGAGCAATACATTTTTGGTTGAATATTTACTGAGTGCCTCTGATGTGCCAGGCACTGTTCTTAGGGTCGAGGAGCGATCACTGAACAAGACCGTCCAAAATCTTGGCCCTCAGGGAACTCACAGTCTACTACGGAGAAGACTAACAATGAAAAAGTAAGTAAAACATATAGCTTACCAGGCAGTGATAAATGTGGCTAAAATAAATCGGGAAAGGACAACCAAGAGTGCCAGAGAAGAAGGATACAGATGTTATTTCAAACAGGGTAGTTAGGGAAGACCTTACTGAGAAGGTGAAGAGAGCGAAGATCTGAAGGAAGTGGAGGGTGTGAGCCATGCAGAGAACCTGAGGAAAGCATCACAGGCGGAGAGAGGGGCAGGTGTGCCAGTGCCCAGAGGTAGAAGCGAGCCACAGCGGGGAGGCCACCGCAGCTGGAGCCAAGTGTGTGTGTGTGGGGGGAAGTGCAGTCATACCTGAGGTTGGTTTTGAGTAGAAAAATGACCAGATATGCTAAAAGGCTCACTCTGGCTGCCGTGCTGTGAATAGGTAATGGAGGGTAGGTGTAAAAGAGGGGAGATGATTTTGGAAGCCATTTCCACAATCCACTCTTACCACGGAAGATAAGGGATCAGACCTCAAGGCAGTAGCAGAGGTGGTGAGAAAAGGCTGCATTGTGTATATATTTTGAAGTTAGAGCCAAGTATGTGGTGACAGGTCAGAATGAATGTCTAAGAAGAGAGGAGTCAAAGATGGCTATGTAGTTTGGGACCTGAGCAAAAGGAAAAATGAAGTTATATCCTTAACTGAAATGAGCAAAGGAGCAGGTTGAGCAGGTTTGGGAAGGGGAGGATGAGATGGTCAGTTTCAGGCATCCTCAGTTTTGAGATAACATATCAGAAATCCAACCCCAGGTAAGTATTTGTATACACAAATATGAAGTTCAGGGAAGCGGTTTCAGGAGGAGTATATGAGAGTTGCCAGCATATAAATGGCATTTAAAGCCATGAAACACTATGGGTGTGAGTATAGAGAGAAAAGTGGTCTAAAGACTAAATCCTAGGCAGTCCAATGAAATGAATTTTAGAAATGAGGGGGCCAAGAAGTGGCCTGTGAATAGAAAGAAAAACCAGGAGCTTATCCTGGAACTCGAGTTTCTAGTTGAGGACGAAATGATCAACTGAGTCAAGCACTGCATATACAGCAGGTAATATGGGAAAACTGAGAATTGGCTACTGGATATACAATGTGAAGCATGCTGATGACCTTAATAAGAGGAGCTGTAGTGGTGAAATAGACAAGAGAGGCTTGCAGGTTCACAAGAGAAAGGGAAGAGAGAAATTGGAAACAGAAAGAAGTAATGTTTTTGGAGAGTGTTGCTGTAAAAGAGAGCAGAGGAATTAGTTGGAGGGAAAGTGGGAGTCAAGGGGGAAAGTTTAATGGGAAACAGCATGTTTGTATACTGATAGCAGTGTTTTCGTTGGGGTGTGGGGCAGGGAGGTGGGTATTGACAATCCAAGACAGAGAGAGGAGAATGGCTGGAACAGTGAGTATCCCTGAGTAAATGAGGAGGGGCTGGGTGGGAGCGTGTGCACAGATGGGAGGAGCTGGCCTTAGCAGCACAGACAGTTCAGTCCTAGTAACAGAAGGGAAGACAGAGCAAATGGGGTTGGAGGTAGTGGGAACTTCTGCTTACTCTGCTTGCTCAGTAAAACAGAACAAAATTTCATCAGCAGAGACAGAGGATGGGGAGAGGATTTTAGAGATTTAGAGAGAGAAAAAAAGTTATGAAACAGTTGCCTAAGAAATGTGGCAGGATGGCTAGCAGGCACTGAGGGCCCACTTGAGGTCGTGAATTTATAGTGAGACCGGGAAGCGCAGTGGAGTGCTCTTTCTAGCGAAGCTCAGCAGCAGAGGTATGAGCAGAGCAGTGAGATGGCTGGAATCAGCCAGGATTGGGACTTTGCCAGGCAAGTATCATAAAGAGCGAGGGATGAAGGAATCAAGAATATATTTAAGAGAGTGATTATAATGACAGACAGCAGGACTTAATCTGAGTAAGAATATGAGAGAACCCGAGGAATAGTAAAAAAGGGGTTGGATTTGTAGATTGTATGTAGTAGAGAGAGAAAGAACTGGAAAGATAAAACTCAGTGATTAAGAAGTGGGATCCTAGCTTAGCATTATGGTAAGCGAAATAAACCAGGCGGTGAAAGACAAATACCATATGATCTCACTTTTAACAGGAACCTAAACAACAAAACAAACAAACAAGCAAAATATAACCAAAGACACTGAAACTAAGAACAGGATGACAGTGACCAGAGGGGAGAGGGGAGGGAATTTCAGGGGAAGAGTGGGAGGGTTTGCAGGAACAAGTATAAAGGACACATGGACAAAAACTAAGGGGGGTGGAAATGGGAGGGAGGTGGGGAGGGCTGAGGGGTGGGCAGGGATGGGGGTAAAGGACAGAAAACTTTACTTGAACTATTAAAAAAATAAAAAGAAAGAAGTGGGATCCTAGAACCTGAGATTAAGATGATTTATGAATTGGTGACCATCAAGTCTAAAGGTGTGTTAGAAGCTGAATTGTGTTCTTAAAATTCACACGTTGAAACCCTAATTCCCATAACCTCAGAATGTGACTATATTTGGAGACAGAGCCTTTAAAGGAGTGATTAAGTTAAAACGAGGCTGTTAGGGTGGGACCTAATCAAACCTGACTGTGTTTCTATAAGAACAAATTTGAGCCCTGACTGCGTGGCTCAGTTGGTGTATCATCCCATACACCAAAAGGTCGTGGTTTTGATTACTGGTCAGGGCACATACCTGGGTTGCAGGTTTGGTCCCCAGCTGGGGCAAATACAGGAGGCAACCAACTGATGTTTGTTTCTCTCTCCATCCTTCTTCTCTCTAAAAGCAATAAAAAAACCCCCACAAAAACAAATGTGAACATACAGGGAGCTACCAGGGATGCTTATGTGCAGAGAAAAGACCATATAGAAAGACACAAAAAGAAGGTGGTCATCAGCAGGCCAAGAAGAGAAGTCTAGAGAAACCAAACCTGCTTACACCCTGATCTTGGATTTATAGCTTCCATTATGGTGAGAAATTACTTTCTGTTGTTTAAGACACCTACTCTGCAGTAGTAGTTATGGTCGTCCTAGCAGGCTGATTCCATGGGTGTGACTGGCTGAGGCAGGATGGAAGGCAAGAGGATTAGATCCCACCCCAACAGGGCTAGGCATTGGGATGACTACTTAGAATGAGTGCTAAAATCAACAAGCATGACAATGGTAGTTGTAGAGAGAATGACCACACTTGAGAGAGCCAGATATTGAACTCTTCAAGGAATAAAAGAAAGTAACCTCAAGATGGAGTGAATTGAGAGTGGAAGATGACCATATTATACTCCAGCAGAGAAACTTAGAATCTCTTCAGCAAATACTCAACCATCTCCTCCCTCATCAACTTTTAAGCAAAGCTGTTTCAAATACTGAAAATATTTGATTTGGCTTTCAGTATTCCTCATGTTGAAACTTCTTGTCATAGAAATTATAACAGATGGGGAGAAGGGAAGAACAGGATGATCTTGATGATCTTTGAAGAGAATAACAAGAAACCCAAACACAGTGTGTTTTGCCAACATATTTGCAAGTTTTTAAGAGTGTTTAGTTGAGATTTTATGAAAGTTGTAATTGCCAATAGTTTGGTCTTTGGAGAGGAGTAACTAAGAATGCCTCATGTTAAAGTTCACGGAGAGTGAAATCACTGAGCATTTCCCATCTTGTTTTAATGATTAATGTATTAACTTGTAGCTTCCAGGAATTTTCAGTGTCAGTGAGGTGAGCTGTCCTTTCCAATCAGGGATTTCTTCATAATAATTATGATAAATTGACACCTTTCTGCTATGCATTGTGCTAGAAGCTTTCACATATGTTAAAAAAACAAACAAAAATTATTCCCACATGACACTATGATGAAGGCATTATTAACCCTTATTTTGAATACAAAAAAAATGGGTACAAGAGAAAAATTTAAAACTTGCCCAGAAGCTAGAAGTTAAGCCCAAGACTTTCACATTCTTTGGGCTCTTCCACCATGTTCGCCTTGGCCTGATATAATTTTATGTGTTAACCCTCTCTCTTCTTTATTGCAAATAAGTTTTAGATGTGGATATTCTGATTCCTTGGTAGTGACTGCCTACAACATTATTTTGAATATATCTTGGTTTCAGGGGGAGAAATACACAGGTCTTCTATTGAGATAGATTACTGAAGTCTACTGTGAGGGTGGGCTCAGGGAAGGGCAACGTGTGGCTAATACTCCCCAGTCTGGGGCAAAGCCCTGTGGTGATGTTTTTATGTCACAGGTAGATTGGAAGACCTGACATTACGATAAATTGACACCTTTCTGCTATGCATTGTGCTAGAAGCTTTCACATATGTTAAAAAAACAAACAAAAATTTTTCCCACATGACACTATGATGAAGGCATTATAGACTGTTAGCATGACAAAAGAGAACAAAGAGGAGGTGACAAGCTGGAAAACTTGATAAAATTGTGAAAAGTGGAACTGAGCAATTTCCTTGTCTTTGGTTATCTCATTTACAAAAACATTTAATGAAGTAGTCCTGGACAACTAAAAATGTTGCTTAATTTTATTCCTAAGAAAACTCTTTTTAAATCTGCCTCCTGAAAAAAATACTTGTACTCATAAAAAGCATTCCCCAAACCATTTGTCTCCAGTAAGCTCCTAGTTTTCTTGCCAAAGAATTCTTACTAAATCAGGGTTTTCTTGCTACTCCTCCAGGAACCAGGAAGAGTCACTGGGTTTCTGTACTTACTGGCTGCTCTTGCCCTCAGCCTCCCATTCCCAACAGCAGAGCTGAGGAAATCCGCAGGATGCCTGCTACCAGGGGACAAGGTTGACTCAGGAGGAAACACTCCACCTAAAATAGTCTTGGTGTGCAGTCTTTGAGTCACTTTGAAATCAGAGTTAATATATGACCCTGAAATTCATCTCACAGGTGATGGGAAATGGGAAAAAAAAAAAGAAATACCTGAAAGAAGCTTATCAAAAAGTTTGCCATGAAGGTAAAAGTTTGAATGCAGCAAAAAGTGGTATTTAGAGAGCAATTTCACCCAGGGAGTTCAGTGGGTGAATTGTGATTTCCTCCACTGACCGTGGGCATAAAGTGTTGGTCACGGTTCAATCAAGGCACCCACTGGGAGTGCATATTTCCTTGAAAACACATTTAAAAAGCATCAGTAGAACAGCTGTATAAACAGAAACGGACCATTGGGATGCAGTATCCTTGATTCTTGTGTTTATAATCCTTTCTGTAGCCCAAAATTATCTGGTCCAAAATGTTTATAGTGCTGCTAGACTTTAGGTTCATCTCCAACTAATGGTAAACATCTAGTGTTTTGCCTATGGAGAGAGTGGAAGGAGAGTGAATGTGAATGTATTCATAGTCAAAGCTCCTCAAGCAATACTTTATATTTGGAATAGCCTCTCAGGCCCTTGTCTTATCTGCCTTTTACTCCCATCCCCCTGACTCCAAGCCAGCCAGAATCCTTTTATTTACTCCAGCTCTTCACAGTGAAGGACTAAGGAGCTGCATTCCATCACTTATTCTCTAAACATGTTTTTGAACAATTACTACCTAGCAGGGTGGCAAAGGACACCCATTTCTTGCCCCCACGATGCTCTGCATTGGGCTGCACAGAAGCACAGAGTTAGGGAATAGTGGCCACTCTGCTGCTTGGGACCAGTCAGCTTGTTTGTGTCCATCTGAGTGGGACACAGGGGACGTGGTTGGGAGGGGAGGTGAGGAGGGACCTCAGCTCGGAAGGTCCTGTGTATGTCAAGCTAAAGAGTTTGGACTTTATCCTGAGGAAGTTGGAGCCATTTAAGAATGGATAGGATTTTAAGTCTCATATGGTTTCAGTTTGAATGATTGATTGGAGTTTGAAAGGTTTGGAACTAAATGAATCCAGAGACAACTGCAATAATTCTGTTATATATAAAGACAGCTGAATTCTGGTGAGGATGCAGAGCAACAGAAATTCTCCTTTGTTGCTGGTAGGAATGCAAAATGGTACAGTTCCTTTGGAAAACAGTTTGGCAGCCTTTTACAAAGCTAAACATAAACATACCATACAATCCAGCAATCCCACTCTTATTTATTTACTTGTGGAGGGATTGAGAAAATAGAAAAAAGGACTCATGGACAACAGTGTGGTGATCACTGGGGGGAGAGAGGTATAAGGGGACTAAATGGTAACGCAAAAAATACAATAAAGATTAAATTAAAGAAAGAAAAACAAAAACATAAGTCCACACAAAGACTTTTACAGAAATGTTTATAATCACCAAAATTTGGAAGCATCGACTGGTAAATAAATAATAAATGAGATGCTTTGTAATGAAAACAGAAGAAACTATTGATACAACAACATCAGTGAATCTCAAAAGCTTTATGTTAAGTGAGAAGCAGACTACATGTACATTGACATGACATTATGAAACAACAAAGCTATTGTTTTAGAAATCAGATCAGTGATTACCAGAGGTTGGTGGGAGAAAGAGCTGACCACAAAGAACTTTCTGGAGTGATGGAAATACTTTGTACAGTATTTTTGTTGTGGTAGTGTTTACACACCAGTATATATTTGCCAACATTGTACCTTCAAAGTGTGAATTTCACTGTACAGAAATTTTATCTCAATATAGCTCACTTCAAAAAAAGGGATGGAGGGATCGGTCAAAAAAAAAAACAAGAAGAAAAAACTTATGGATATGGACAACAATGTGGTGATTGCTGGGGGAAAGTGGAAAAGGTTAAAGGGGGGGATAAATGGTGATGGACAGAAACTTACCTTGGGGTAATGAAGACAGGATACGGTGTACAGTTGATGAGTTGTAGAACTGAGCACCTGAAACCTGTTAATCGGTGTCACCCCAATAAATCCAATAAAAGAGAAAACACACTGGCAAACAAGGGAGGGAGATCAGAGAGGGGTTTGGGGGCTGGGTGAAAGATGTGACAGAATTTAGAAGTACAAATTGGCAGTTACAGAAGAGTCACGTGAATGTAAAGTATGGCATAGGGAATAGAGTCAGTAATATTGTAATAGTTGTCTATGGTGCCAGGTAGGTGCTGGACTTATCAAGAGGATCACTTGGGAAGTTATATAAATGTTTAAGCACTGGATTGTGTACCTGAAACTAACACAGCACTGAAAGTCAAGTGTACTTGAAAATTTTTTAAAGGGGGAAGGATAATAATAAGAACAGAACTCAGGTCTTCTGAATAGAGAATAAGGAAGGAAAAAGTGAAAGATGTTTTGGTGATTAAGAAAACAGACACACTCAAAAAAGGAGTGGAAATGTCAGAGAGTAGCATCTGACATGGTCATTTAACTCCTGCAAGACTAAAATGCTGGACTAAGTTATATTTAGGAGTAATTCAGAATGTACTAAAATACTTTCATAGGTTTTTATGCTGTTACTTTAGTGACCAACTTGTCACAAGTATGAGGAAACGTTATTAACTTTTAAAAGGGCATAACAAATTCTCAAGAAGAAATTCATATTCTGGGAACGTACCGAGAAAGTGTCTGTGTGTATATATTTGCATGGGCATGCCCGTCTCAGTCTTCCAGAGGATATGTTTCTCACTGATTTTAAACGTTCTCTGAGCAACTAAAATGTATGCAAAATTTCTTAATTCTAATTAATAAAAAAAGCTACTTTTTAAAATGAAGAACTCCTACAGTATGGTGGCAGCACGAGGCCTGCAGACAGTTTGGAGGGAATTTAAGAAGGTAGAACCTTTTCCAGGATGTGAGTTTTCTGATTGGATATGCTTGCACATGGGCACATGGGCACATGGGCCAACCGAATACGAATAATACTATAGTATTTGTGGAGAGATAAGACTGGAAACAATTTAATTCCCCACTAATAGGAACCTGGCTAGATAAATATGGCATCTCTCTAGAATATGGAATACTAGGCAACTGTTTATAATGAAATGAATCTACATGGGCTGATATTCAGTGGTGGCTGAGTTCAAAAAGCCACCACTGCACAGAATATCACCATGTATGTGAATGACTAAAGAGGTGTATACACACATGTTGTGTTAACATAGAATATCTCTATATTATTATGACAAAAAAAGGTGTTCTGTCACGGTCCATTCAGGAAAAAATATTACACAATAAAATTTGCATAGTGGATGGTTCAATATAAATAATACTTAATTATTTACTAAGAGAACTCTGACAAATACCCTAAAGCTGAGGTAGAGTACCCAAGGAAGGCATGAACTTGGAGGGCAGAGCTCCTCAAGGCTGGACCCAGATTCCTTGAAGAGGGGGCAGCCCCCTGAATAATGTAATATTTTGTTAGGTTGCCTCATGTCAGAGCTGGTCCACAGTTGACAGGCTGGGAGTCAGAGGCCAAGGCTGATAAACTGGGAATTCCTCCACAGGGGAACCCAGAGTTTATGGCTAGCAGAAAGCAATCATTGGCTGGGAATGCTGATGAAATTCACTGGGAAACCTCCCTGAAGAGTGCCGTTGAACTTGGTGGGAGAGTGGCTGGTCCACACAGGAGTGTCACTGAGCTGGCTCTGGGAAAGCCAGCTGGGGCGCCCATGGAAATTGCTGGGGTGAGCCCCATCACTGGCTCTTCCACACACCCACCCAGCACCACAGGAGCAACTAAAGGACAGAAAGTCAACCAGAAAGTGGAAGAGAAGCCCATTTTTTTCCTCCAGAGTTTCTCCAGTGCCCTCTACTGGCAAGGTTAACCAGCTGACAGAGGAACCATTCCATTTATCACAAGCAGAGAAATTTGGGGCTGAAAGGCAATACATTCATAAATGCCACAGCTGGTAACAGTTGTTATCTGGGGTGCAAACTGGTTGATGAGGCTCAGATGTGAGAGAGAAACTTACTTTTCACTGTAAATCTTTGAGCTGGGGGAGGGACATTGAGAAATTTCTTTAATGCTTTATACTCAGTTCCATACTAGAAATAAATGCTGTTGTTGATACTACTGTGCCAGACACTGTTCTAAATGCTTTAACTATATTAATTCACTTATTATTTCCTGAGTTACTGTTATTACATCCCATTTTTACACCAGATGAGACTGAGACACAAAAAAATTAAGTAACTTGCCCAAGATCAGCTGGTAAGTGATTGAGCTGTAATTGGTAATTGGGCTGTAGAATCTGTGCTCTTAACCACTGCACTGTATTAACTTCCCATATTATCAATTTTTACTGTGGCATAAACCATATGAACAAAGTAATAGTTGTTAATACTGCTCATCAGATATTTACAGAACTCTTGACACTCCTTAGGGGTGAGTTGAATCATATGATTAATGAATGGCGTGTGTCGTTTCCAATCAAGCAACTCATTATATGTGAAAGGTTCTCCCCAGCTCTCTTTTTCTTCTTGCATGGACTCTCTGTGTTGACTGTGATGGGTAGACAGCTTAAGCAAGAAATCGTTCTTTGATTTTCTAAGTCCTTGATATTTTGACGTTGCTTCTTACTGAAGCAAAATCTAGCCTGTTTTTACTAATACAAATAATGTATTCTGATTAGAATTAGAAAGCAAAAAAAAATGTTTTAAAGAATGCCAAATAAGATGTATTACTGTTCTAAATTTTTTTGTTTTGAACCCTGACTGGTGTGGCTGTGGATTGAGTGCAGGCCTGCAAACCAAAGGGTCCCTGGTTCAATTCCCAGTCAGGACACATGCCTGGGTTGTGGGCCAGGTCCCCAGTAGGGGGCGCTTGAGAGGCAACTACACATTGATGTTTCTACCACACATTGATGTCTCTCTCCCTCTCTTTCTCCCTCCCTTCCCCTGTTTAAAAATAAATAAATAAAAATGTAAAAAAACAAATAAATAAAATTTTGTCTTGAAAATTTTTGAACTTAGAAAAATTTTTTTAAAAAATTACAATGATAAAATGATCATTGTTTATCTTTCAACTAGATTCATCAATTGCCCATATTCTGCTCCTTTGCTTTATGTTTCTCACATGCTCTTTTCTGAATCATTGAAAGAAAGTTGCATACATTATGAAATTTCACTGGAAAACTTTTAATGGGCATCCTCTAAGACCAAGAACATTCTACATGACCACACCAAAAATCTTGGTTCCTAATAGTATTAGCTTATTTATTAAATATGCTAATATTTTCTGCTTTACTCTAACAGGGGTGTCCAACCTGTGGCCCATGGGCCACATATGACTCAGGATGGCTGTGAATGTGGCCCAACACAAAATTATAAATTTACTTAAAACATTATGAAATATTTTGTGATTATGTGTCATGATGCATTTAATATATGGCCCAAGAGAGGCACAATGTATGGTCTCTCTCTTCTTCTTCCAGTGTGGCCCAGAGATGTCAAAAGGTTGGACACCCCCACTCTAAAATATATATAAAATATCTTTAGAATTATAATCCTGATGTTACTATCAAAAATCTACGAGGTAGAATTTAGTTTTTTGCAGTCTATTTTTTCTTTAGAATATAAAGACAGCATGGATGAGCAATCAGGGTACTGTGTCTAGTACAGAACAGAATAATTCAAGTAACTGTGAACACAATCCTCAGTGAGACATATGCTCAAGTCAAAAGGGACTGCAAAGAAATATTGATAATTTGATACAGAGATTAATTTCCTTCTGTTTATATTCAATTTTTTTAGGTTATGCTTCTAAAAATCTTTTTATTGCATTTTATTAATGGATTACTTGTTTTGAAACTCAGAACAATATAAAAAGGCATGTTTAAGGAACCGCCATTCTCATTCCTTTCCCCCCCTCTTCTCCCATCACCTCCATAAGCAGGTATTTTCATTAGTCTCTATCTTATCTTTTCATTGTTACTGTTTTTGCAAAAGTCAACAAACATGCATATGAGCACATATTCTTCTGTTTCTTTATTTTTTATGTGGTAATGTATGATATGCACATCATTTTTCCACTTAATTAGTATGTCCTGAAAATCACTGTATGTCAGTTTATAAAAGATTTTTTTTTTAATTATGGCAACATGGTCCCTCATCATGTAGGTGTACTACAATTTGATTTATTCATAGTTATTTAAATTATTCCATTGTTTTTATTGCAAATAAGACTGTAATGAAGAGCATTATCATGTATTCTTTTATATTTATAGTGGTTTACCTTCAATGTAGTTTTTTAGAGGTGGTTTTTCTAGGTAAATACATAATTGTTATTGTTAGATATTGCCTAGTTTTCTTCACCAGAAGCTGTTTTATTTTGCATTCCCATGAGCATTGTATGATACTCAGAAACTGCTTGTTTCTTCATAATCTTGCCAACAGAGTGTGCAACTAAGCTTTTGAATTATTGTCATTCTGATAGAAGAGAAATGATGTCTCCGTATAGTTTTAATTTCCATTCATCTTATTTTGAGTAAATTTCAACATCTTTTTACATATTTAAAAGTCATCTGCATATCTCTTTCTGGGAAGTGTCTCTTTTTAACTTCATCCATTTTCCTATCAGGTTGTGAATTTTATTCTTTTTGATTTTTAGGCACTATATTAAAAAGATTAGTCATTTGTCTACAAATAAGCTGCAAGTATATTCCATTTGTCATTTGCTTTTTGACTTTGCTTATGATGTTTTATACCTTGCAGGAAAAGCACCCTTATTTTTATGTAGTCATAAAATTTTCCGTTGTTGCTTTGGGATCTGTTTTACAGCTTTGAGAAATTCTTTCCTATCCTAGTTATGTTTTCTTCAAGTGCTTTTATGCCTTACTTGTTTTACACTTAGATTACTGATCTATTTGGAATTTATCCTGCTCGATGGTATGAGATAGAGACAGCTATTCAGCTGTCTCTATTTTTTAACATGATATTTTCCTCAGTAACCATCTTTGTCATTTACTAAATTTCCATATATGCTTTGGTCTAGGTGTTTTGCAACATCTGTTCCATTGGTTTGTATGTCTTGTCATGTTATACCTTTTTATTTCAATTTATTTTTACTTTTTCATTCCTAACCAAGGATATGTCTATTGATTCTAGAGAGGGAGGAAGGGAGAGACAGAAAGACAGAGAGAGAGAAACATCAGCATGAGAAACATCAATCAGTTGCCTTCTGTACATGATCCGAAAAGGGGACTGAATCTGCAAACTATATATGTTCCCTGACTGGGGATCAAACCAACAACCTTTTAGTTTATGTGATGATGCTCCAAGCAACTAAGTCACCCAACAAGGGCCATGCTATACCTTGTAAAATCACATACAAGTATTGCTCCCTCATTCCTTTTGAGAAATAATTTTAGAAAAAAGTGCTGTGTCCATGGGATTTGGTGACTAACTGAATGTGGAAGTTGAAATAGAAGACTTCCACATTCATCTAGCTAACTTCCACACTTTTTTTCTATTTGCCTTAAGTGGAGGGTAAAGCTATTTGCCAATAGGTGACAGCAGATGGTGTAAAGAGGGCATATGAAAAAAGGACAGAAATCTTGGCTTACACCACGGTGTGCACAGAATAGGAAACAAAGAAGACCGAGAGGGTATAGTGAAGAGACATGTATTAGTTTCCTAGGGCTGCCACTACACAGTGCCACAACTGGGTGGCTTATAACACCAGAACTTTATTGTTATCAGTTTAGGAAATGAGAGATCTGATATAAAGGTGCCAGTACATTAGGTTCCTTGGAGTTTCAGAGGGATAATTTCTTCCATGAGTATTTCCCAGCTTTGGTGGTTGCTGGCAATCCTTGGCATTCCTTGGCTTGAGCTGTATCACTCTAATCTCTGCTTCTGTTATCACATGGCCCTTATTTCTCCATGTGTCTTTACATGGGCTTCTTATAAGAACACCAATCACTGCATGTAGTACTTCATCCATCTAACTACTGTAGTCATCTTAACTAATTACATCTACAAAGACTGTTTTCAAATAAGGTCGCATTCTGAGGTTCTAGATGAATATGAACTTGAGGAAGGGAGACTATTCAACTTATATAAGATGGGAGAAAACAAAGGGTAGAGAAGCAACATGAAAATCAGGGAGAGGAAATTTCAAGGTCTAGCAGGTCCATTGCCTAGGAAGTCCAAGTGAAACCTGCCCAGAGAATGTTCCCCACTGTTCACTTACTCCCCACTGTTTAACTACCCAAGCTGTCTATTAGTCAGAGTATATACTTCTCCAAGGTCCTGTCCTTCCTTGCTAGTCCCACTGACTAGAACTCTATCTCCGCCTGTCTTGGCCAGTAGGCATTATCTCATACTTCATGTCTCATCCTGGACCCCCACATGGCAAGCTTTGTGTCCCCTTAGAAATGCCTTTCACTGTGTTTGGCACATAGTAGATTCTTTTTTTTAATCTCTATTTTTAAATTGCATTTTATTGATTACGTTATTACACTTGTCCCAGTTTTTCCTCATTTGCTCTCCTCCACCCAGCACCCTCCATTCCCTCAGGAAATCGCACACCATTGTTCATGTTGATGGGTCATAACTTCTTTGGCTACTTCATTTCCTACACTGTACTTTATATCTCCATGGCTATTCTGTTACTACCAATTTTTACTTCTTAATCTCATCACTTCTTCACCCATTGCTCCACACCCCTCTTAGATCTGGCAACCATCAAAACACTCTCTGTATCCATGATTCTGTCTTTGTTCTTTTTGTTTGCTTAGTTTGTTTTTTTAGAGTCAATTGTTGATGGATGTGTATTTAATGCCATTTTATTGTTCATAGTTTTGATCTTCTTCTTTTTTCTAAATAAGTCCCTTTAACATTTCATATAATAATGGTTTGGTGATAATAAACCCCTTTAGTTTTTTCTTGTCTGGAAGCTCTTTATCTGCCCTTTGATTCTAAATGATAGCTTTGCTGGGTAGAGCAATCTTGGCTATAGGTCCCTGCCTTCTACAACTTTGAATATTTATTGCCAATCCCTTCTAACCTGAAAAGGTTTTTTTTTTGCAAATTCAGCAGACACTTCTGGCCAAGATGGAGGTGTAGGTAGATATGCTTCACCTTCTTGAACAACCCAAAGAAGAATAACAACCAATCTAAAAACAAAAACGACCAGAACTACCAGAAAATCAAACTGTATGGAAGTCCGACAACTAAGGAGTGAAAGAAGAAACATTCATCCAGACTGGTAGGAGGGGAGGACATGGGCAGCCGGGGCAAAGAGGACATGCTGGAGGCTCCTGGCAGACCAGGTGGTCCTATGTTTGTGTGTGGATAAAAACCAGGAGGAAAAACTGAGAACAAGAAATCCCAGCCCAGGACAGCCTGGGTAGCCCAGGGTTCTAGTGCTTGGAAAAATAAAGCTTCATAACTTCTGGCTATAAAAACTTGGGGGGATTGCATTTGCAGAAGAAACTTCCAGTCTCTTAGGAGACTCCATCTGGGGGCTTCTGGGGTCCTAGAATGTACACTTGTCCAATCACTCAGGAATCAGCATCAGGACAGCACTTGGAAGGGCACCATTCACTTGTGGGTAGTGGGGGATGTGACTGAAAGTGGGTCAAGAGCTGAGCAAGCATTGTTATTCTTTCTCAGACCCCTTCTCCACAGACAGCACCACGACGTGGCAAAGAGAGCTGCCCTGCCCTGCCCTGGAAAAAACCTAAGGCTCCACTCTTAACAATTTAACAGCTGTGCTAACAAATTGAGGAGACAAAGAAGTAAGGCCCCAATGAAAGAACAGATCAAAACTCTAGGAAAAAAAAAACTAAGTGTTGAGGAGATAGCCAGTCTATCAGATGCAGAGTTCAAAACACTGGTGATCAAGATGCTTACAGAAATGACTGATTATGGCTGCAAAATAAAGGAAGAAATGAAGGGTATACAAAGTGATATAAAGAAAAATATACAGGGAACCAAAAGTGAAGGGAAGAAAGCTGGGACTCAAATCAATGATTTGGAACAAATCATTGAAGTGGAACAGAAGGAAGAAACAAGCATTCAAAAGAAATGGGGGGAGGCTTAGAAACCTCTGGGACAACTTTAAACATTCCAACACCACAATCATAGAGATGCCAGGGGAAGAGGAAAAGCAAGAAATTGAAAACTTATTTGAAAAAATAATGAAGGAAACCTTCTCCAATCGGGCAAAGGAAATAGACATGCAAGATCAGAATGCTTAGAGAGTCCCAAAAGAGTTGGGCCCAAAGAGGAATAGGCCAAGACATATCATAATTAAATCACCGAAGATTAAAGATAAGGAGAAAATCTTAAAAGCAGCAAGAGAAAAGGAGAGAGTTACCTACAAAGGAGTGCCCATAAGAACCCACAACCTTCTGGTTCATGGGAAGACACTCCAACCAAGTGAGCTGCCCTGGCCAGGGCTCCATTGTTTCCTTTGGTGTGTGTGTTTCTGTCTTTTTTGTTTGGTGGTATTTCATACCCTTTCCACTGTTTCCCCCTTTTTAAATGTTATGTGTCATAGTTTTCAGTTTTTGTTTTTGTGTGGTTACCATTAGATTTATTTAAAAAAATTTTTATATAGAGTACTCCCTTTTTTTTAAAGCATCTGATCTCCATCCTCCTTTGTAAATTCATACATTCCAACAACCACAGCTGCACCCTCTTGCTGTGTCCTTGCCCAGGTCCCTGGGCTCAGCTGCAGCTTGTACTACTCACTTTTGCAGGAATGCCCACCGAATCTCTTTGCCCTTCCCAATTAAAGGGAGTGCCAGCCAGAAACAGATTCCTCCCCTCTCTGGGCTGAGTCCTGCAGTGAGTTCCTGGTTGCAGGGTTCCCCTTAGCCCTTCTCCCTTCTTGCTTCCCTCTTTTGCTCTCGCCCACCTTTAGGTGTTTCAAAGCAGGGATTTATTAGACATGTTGGTGCATTAAGCAGAGAATTCTTTGTTGAGTTACAATTTTGAACAGCATACAGCTGGTCAAATTGTTGAAACTTCATGGGGAAAGACCAAGGAGATCTCTCAAACATCACTGGCATTTTCCTCTGACCTCACTGTATACTAACGTATCTTAAAGTAAATTACAGATGATATGACACTGGGTTTAACAGTCTATTTTGTTTAACCCTTATATGTTGCTTACTATGTTCCAGCTACTGTTTAAAGCATTTTACCAATATTAATTCATTTAATCCTCATAACAACCTAATGAAGTAGATACTAATATTACCTCCATTTGATGAAAGAGGAAACTGAGGCACAAAGAGGTTAAATTACTTCCTGAAGTCACTCAGCTGACAAGACTTTGAAGCTAGAATTTAAGCCAGTCATTGTGATCTAGGTAGAGTCTGTGCTCCAGGCTGCCTCTTAACCTACATTTAACCTCTCCTTAGGTGGACAGTATCTTTTTTTATATAACCTACTCCTACAGTGTAAGATAAAGAGATCAGCCTGCAGGTTTTTCCTGTGTGATTCTGATTTGCAGCCAAGATCAAGATTCAGAGAATTAGAGAAACTGGTAAATCTCCTCTTCTCTAAACCTTTAATTCTTTATGAAATGGTTCAACACTTGGTTTGAACTTAACAAAAATACATTCATCATCTGATTGGTCTACAAATGTTTGAATCATTACCATTATTATGATTTATAGAGCAATTTACTTAGCATTACTCTGTCAGCATTATCTAATTTAAATCTCTTAGTAGATATTTTCTGCAATTCATAGGCAAGGAAGCTGAGGCATTTGGGGCTTAGTGACTGCCCCAAATCACACAGATGCTAAATGGTGGAAATGACATTCAAACCCCAGTAATCTTCACTCAGACACTCAACAAACTTAACATCTGAGCATCATTACCTGCATGAGAATTATTGATTTTATGAACTGATTCTATGTTTGCTTGTTGGTGTTTGTTTATACTGTTATGCCTCTCAATTATCAGTGATAGCGACTAAGACTGGCTCAGATCTTCCCCCTTTCTGCTTTTTTAGTGTCTTGTGACTCTTTCCAGACAAACAGGTTCCTTGAGGGAGAGGCCATATTCTGTTTCATATCTCTCTATCTTTCATGCCCAGACCAATCCCTGACCCATAGTAATGCTCACACCCTAACTACTAATTGAATGAATGACACTCTAAGCTACATGGGCCATACCAAGTTGACCAGTTTGCACACCCCTATTACCAATAAATATATAAATAATTTGAGAATCAATACTATGATGTTAAGCTAGAAATAAAATGAAATATTTAATAACCGAAAAGTGCATAGTGTACATAGTAAGTAATGCAGGCATTCAAAATGAGTTACCCCAACATGTGCCTCTGTGCTATGAGTATTACTTTGAGCTCTGCCAGCTCAAGATAAACTTCTGCTCCACCCTTTAACTACTTAGAAAAACTTTAAATTAGGGGCCTTGTCATAATAGGACTTATTATCAGAAATAACTTTTTTGATTTATCCATATACCAAGGAAAATATCTAATTACTGAATATCTGCTCTTCTGAAGCCTCAGGTGCCAAACCTCATTCCTTAGCTCAAAATTTTGTATACACTTCATTTTATATGTCTCTGAAACTCTCGTGTATGTGAGGTCTCTGGCTTTCTCATGTATGTGGAGTTCCCGTATGTATGTATGTATGTAATTAAATTTGGTTATTTTCTCTTGTTAGTCTGTGTCATGTCCACCTGATTATTAGACTAACTAAAAGAACCTAGAAGGGTGGGGTAAAATTTCTTTTCCCCCAACAGTAGCATGAATAACTTTTCCAGGAGATTCTTAAAACATTAAATAGTTCCATATAAAACTGTAGACATTTAAGCCGAAAAGTACCTTAGAGAAAAATTTAATGACTCCAGTGTAGTCTATTGAAGTAAGAACATCCAAACTCATAGAGAATTTCTATAAAAATTTATTTAAGCCAAACAGAGGATACACTCAAGAGCAAAATCTCAACAGTTCTTAGTTGCTTTTATGCATTTGAAATGAAGGGAGAAAGGTAAGAAGGAATACACGAAGGTGGGAGAAAGCGAGATGGCGATTGGATTACAGGATAGTTAAGATTTTGTGCTGTCTTGCATGCTTTTGAAAGAGGAGTCTGACAGAGGGCATTTCAAAGGTGTGTTAACCTAGATGCACAGAAATAATGGACAGATCTTGCTTAAGGCAAAGATAAGCCTTGAGGTAAAGGGATGTAGCTGCCCACCATGACCTGCCCAGTTAGGAATTTATGATCAGGTCACCCTGAGAGGTTACTTTCCATAGAACCCCATTTTTTGTCTACAAGTTGCCTTTAGAATAAAAAAATGGATCTTTCCACTCTTCCCTCTTCCTTCTTTTCAAAAAACAACTTAGCACACCATGCAGTGAAAGAGAAAATGAAACAATGCTCGCGTTCAATTGCCTAGAGCATGACACTCAGGGGCTCCAGCAAAGCATTCAAGTCAAAATAATATGGATTCTAAAAAATGGAACTAGTCTATTTATAGTGTTACAGAACAGGGCCAAGGAGGGTTATGATATACTATTACCGAAAGGACCCCCACTAGGTTTGCTATGCTCACTGCAAGAGGAAAGACACCTCTCAATGACAGAGATTTGTGAGAAGGAAAGGAAATATTTATTTAAAGCTATACAGACTTAAAGTAATGACCCAATGTCTTCATTAAAATATTGAAGTTCTTTAGGATATCCACAGATGCACACAGTCCTTCCTTCTCCCTCTGCCCTAACCTGGGGTACCATATCTCAGGAAAAGAAGTAGAAGTCCATGATTCAGGCTTCCAGCACCATCAGCTGTTTTGCCACCAGGATCTCCAGTTAATCCAAAGCCATGTGGCACCTCTCATGGCCCACCAGCAAGAGTTCTTTCACCCCTTTTCTTCCAGGCAAAGTATCTCCTGCTTCCTAAGCCACGTGGTCCTCACTCTTGCCAATCTGTGGGAGTCCACACTCTGCCAAAGCTGCATGATTTTCCCTCCAATGGCTGTCAAGTCTGGGTGTAAATCCCCACACCATTCTTGCTCTGCAGCACCATTTCTGACTCCTCCTACAATCGGTTACACCTGCCAGCATTCCCTTATCTTTCCAGCTTTACTGGGCTGCCCTAATGAGTCTGGGCAGGTGTGTCCCCATGCCCTGGAGCTAATCATCTCCAAGCTCTTACACAGGTGCTGTAACCAGGGGGAGTTGCCTCCCAGTTAAATCTTGGGTGGAAGTCACTCCCATCCCCCTGGCTCAAAGCATTGTCACAGCTATTTAACATATCTATGAAACCAGTTAAAGGTTATAGATATGTTAAATGACCATGCCAGAGGTTAGCTGCAAAGTCGTAGTCCATGCTATACAAAATAGCTCCTGTTGCTGTACAAAATAGATCTGTGTGTTCCTTCTCCATGTGTCCCTTCCCCCAACTCACACCTGTTGGAGGACATCCTATATATCTTTCTAATATTTCCTGGACACCTTGAGTTCTGGACCCCATTCCAAATCCTTGTTTGGGCCCCACCTCTTGGCTGCACCCTGTTACAATAGCATTTGCTTTAAAATGTATTCAACCAGTATGAACTGATCCAACAACTCAAAATATGGTGGGGGGAAAATTTTTTCTTTCTTTTTTCTTCTAGTTCTTCTGGCTGGTGTAAAAATCAAATTGGCATAAGACAGATTAACAGAAAAATAAACAAATTTAATTACTTATGCACATTTGGGGGTTACATAAAAATATAAACTTGACAAAGCAGGCAATTGAGGTTTATATGCCTCTTGAACTAAGGAGAAAATGGACAGGGTGTGTGTGTGAAATGGTTTGCATTTCAACGGGGAAGATGGCAATTCACATGGAAATGAAAAAGAAAATGTTTGGTGATCAAAAGTCTGCTGACCACCCTTAACAATGGAAAACAAAGAAGACTCATCAAATGGGTCTTGCTGGATTCCTCCCTGTCTATCACACTCAATATTAACCTGCAGTAATCTATGGTGGTACCTCCCTTCCTGGAGCAAATCCTCTATAAAAATTATTTTAGGCAGTTAAGGGGAAGATTAAAATTTCTTTTTGAGTCTTCTTTAAAAAATAGTCTGCTTAAAATAATTAATATCTCCCAAAGGCATTTTTGGGGTGGCCAACTTTGTTCCCCCTCAGTATTCATACTGAACAAAACTGTTGCAGCCCCCACTGAGCTTAGTAACAAGAAAGTCATTCTTCCTTCTGAAGTGCACCCTCTCAAATTGTTCAGGTCTGGGTGGGCTGGCCAAGCATCCTCAAGGCCAGGGGACGCCTTTGGTCCAGTGCTCTCTTTACTCCTCTCTGCCATCCAGTGTCACTGTTAAAGAACGATTGGTTCACCTTAAAACGTCTCCTGTCTGTTGTGAGGCACCCTCCAGAGGGCAGTCCATGCAGGGGCCACAGGGACTATTCACGGATGACAATGTCCACCCTCAGCACTCACCTCTACCAGGGACCCCCATGTGGTTGCCCTTTCAACCCATCTCTTTTAGTTTCCGTGCACCCAGAGCGGGCCCCTGAAGCCCTGAGTCAGGATGGAGTCCACTGTCTGCAAAGCTCTCTCTGTCCTGTCTTTTCTTTTCAGTGATCACCAATGGGCAGGGTGGCGGTGTTATTTGACCCTCTCCTGACCCCAACTCCCAAAAGGTAAAAAGCCTCACTAGGTCTCTTTTGCCTAGACAATCTAGATTACTCACTCTTTGTTTACATGTCTTCTGTGGTTTAAATAATATGTATCCTTTAAGGGACTCCACTCCCCTTTATCCCAAAACGATTTTTTATCCTGGCCTATAAGGGAAATTAGCTTGCACTTCTCTCACTAAAAAAGTAAAGACATTTGAGAAAGGATTAACTCCTTTTATGGGGCTAAGTTAAATAAATACCAAGCATAATTTCACTGTATCTTATTTATTTACTTATTTATTTAGCTCACCTGAGAATATGTTTACTGATTTTGAAGAGAGAAAGAGAGAGGCACTGATGTGAGAAACATCCATTTATTGCCTCCCATACATACCTTGACCAAGAATAGAACCCACAACCCAGGTATGTGGCCTGACTGGGAATCAAACCCACAAGTTTTTTTTGTGTATGGGACAATGCTCCAACTAAGACACCTGGCCCCAGGCCTATCATTTTTATTTTTTAATGAAGTTACAGACTGTAATATAATATCTTTGTGTTAGTAAATACATCCAACCCCTCTAAGATGTTTTATCCTTCCATTTCTCCCCACCTCCAACCCTGCCCATGTTTTTACCATTCTCTGCTTAAATATTGTCTGGTCCTATGCCATGCTTACAGAGAAGGGAATGAACTTGACCAAGCCAGGGCAAACCTGGGACTGAAGGCCCTGACTCCTAGCTCTAATCCAGGAGGACTGGACTCCTATCCTTCTGCAACACTACCCTGCACCTCCAAGACACTGGAGATACTACCAGCCTGGGAAAGCCAAAGAATTACTTGGAGGCTGGACAGGAAATGGAAATCAGTCAAGGTGGATGGTCAAGGCAAACCCCTAGCACCTGCTCTAGTTTTCTGCATCCCATTGAATATACATCTTTTTCAAACTGCCGAGTTCAAAATGCCATTTTTGAAGCCATTCTACTCCTGTGGACCCCAAGAAGATTCAGCTGATATGAACCATGAGAAGAAATTTATCTGCTAAGATTAAGTTCCCATGGTCAATACAGGGTGAAAATTTTATAAATAATAACTAGAAAAAAAAAGAGTCAAGTGACCATTTTATGACAGGGGCTCCTCACATACTCTGTATGTAGGGAAGAACCTCAGATTAAACTTTTAGCTTCCCACACTATGGCACCCTTGTTTACCATCTGATTTAACCACCGTAGAAAAGCCTTAGTTTTATTTTTCCACCAATGGACTGAGAGATTTGCCCCATCTAATCAGAACTACATAAACTGTGTCTTCATTTGCATCTATACTGACCAATAAGAATTTCAGATTTTGGAAACCTCATTTGAATAAAACTGGGATGAGCCAGAACTTTCTGTATAAAAGGTGGCCTCCCCATTGTCTGAGGTGAGAAGGAACAGAATTTAGGTTGTTCTCTGAATCTGTGTCTCCCAGGCTAGAGTTCCTTTTGCTCAAATAAATTCTTTTTGTTCTTTATTACAGTCTGAAGTTAATTTTGGCTTACACTCTGCCTCTACTTTCTGTGTCCCTCTCTCCATTCCAGGAACAAAATACCCCCGTGTGGGGCTCCCACAACGTCTACTTTTATATTATTGTCTTGGCTACTTGGAATCTTTCTTTTCTTTCTGTGGAGAACTACCCTTCAGCAATCCACCTGACCTGGATGTGTTTGACTCACCCCTAACCATCTACTGGTGTACGACACATAGCCTGTTCCCAGAGAGTCAAATATCTCAATTCTAGGACCATAGCTAATTCATCTTGCTGGTGGTGGTGAGTATGGTACTAGCTGTTAGACTGGTGGGGTCAGAACACACCTTGGTTTAGCAACCTTGGTACTTGAGTTCTGGCTAGAAAAGAATTCAGAGCCAAGACTCAAACTATAAGAGAAAGTTTATTTAGAGAGTCACAGAGGTAGAAGAGGTGAGTGGTAGACAAAAATGGGCTCAGGAAACAAATTACAGAGGCAAAAGAAGGGCCCTTGGAGCTTAGGAGAGGGAACGGGAAAGGTAACGTGCCTGGGGGGAAGAAGAGGGGGAGGGGAGGGGCAGTGGCGTGCTCCAGGAGGACGAGCACACTACGTCCTCTGTCCCGAGGGTTTTTAAGGGTGGAGATTATAAGAGAGTTCCCAGGAAAGGATATCAATAGATAATCCACCAGCTTTCCAGGTGGGTCCATTCAGTGTCGTGGATTGTACTGATTGGTGGGTACCAGGGCAGGAGGGGTCTTTGTCAGTACAGCTGGTCCCGAGGTCACCAACTTATCATTTGTCTGGTTTTGCTGCTTTTCTGGCCTAAAGCTGAAACACAACTGAGGCTTAGTTGTTATTGCTAGGGGTCGATGCTTAAGGGAGTGGCTGTGAAAGGGCCCTTGAAACGGCCCTTGAAAGGGCCTGCATGGGAGTCACATCAGGTCACTCTTCTGCCCCTCGTTCCTCCTCTGAGGGATTCTGACTAGCAACATGCCAGGGCAGGAAAGTCAGGGGAGGGTCTGAGCCATATGACTGGGGATATGAAAGGTGAGAGGGTCTAAACCACATGGCCATCAACATGCTATGGGAGATTACGGGTGAGGGCAGGGGGGCAAAGTCTGTTTTTTCCCAGTTTAGCTGTGGCTAGGTACCCAAGGCTTTCTGCCCAGGTAACCTTCTGTACTCGTCCCATCATCCTTGCTCTGCTCACGTTTGTCTAACTGTCTCCCACACTGTAACTCATACAAGGCAACTGGGGTCCTTCCCTGGATTTTATTTATGGACACTGAGAAAGACAAGCTCTTTTTCCTCTAGAGTTAGTAAGCTGAGATAAATAAATCATTTAAGTGAGAAATTGTTTGACACTGTGCATTCTGCCCACACACTGCCATATGAAGGAAGCTCATCTGCAGTAAAAGAAACATGGCCAATGTGCCAGGGGTTGCAGAGGCAGGAGATGAGAGGGAGCAGGAGAAAGAGAAGTATGTATACAAGATTGTTTGAGGTCTAGAGTCCCCTGAATTCATTGGTATTAGAGTTGAGTTTCTGTCATATTTAACTGAGAAATTCTCTGAGACCTTTTCTTCTGTATGGTATAAAAAGTGTATTTCATCTCTGTCCAAGATTCCAGGCACCCTTGGAATTTCCTTAGTGAGAGGAGTATCTTCTGTTATTCAAAATAAGCCCAATTCTGTTACACTTGAGTTTACGCTAACAAAGAGGCTTAGGGTGAGTCTCTTAGCCTCAGGATGGGGCTGGTCACCACAAAAACCAAATGATCCGCAGGTCACCTTTAGCCCTTCCCACTGACTTCCAGGAAGTGAAAGGCTAGAGATCAAGCTTTGTAGAAACTCTTGAACAAGATTCAGTGAGCTTCCAGGTTGGTAAATATATCAGAATGCTAGGAGGGTGGTACACCCCGCAGGGCATTAATGCTCTGTGACCACCCCCTGCACTTTGCCCTATGTGGCTGCTTCATTCTAATAAAAAACTGGTAAACATAAGTAAAAGGTTTTCTTGAATTCTGTGAGATATTCTAGCACATTTTAAGCCTGAAGAAAGGGGTCATGAGAACAACCAAATTACTCTGAAGTAGGTACAGTCTTATGGGACTGACCTCTTAAATCTGGAGAATTTGACACTAACTCCAGGTAGTTAGTTACAAAATTGAATTGTATTGTTGGACACCCAGCTGCTTCCAGAGAATAGAAAAATGGGTGGTCGGTGTGGGAAAACACCCATATTTTCTCACAACATGTCTATGCTGGGTTTCATTTGCTTGAGATTTTACTTTTACAAAAAGAACTACACAGCTACTCTGTGCAGGAAGTAAAGGTGTGAATGTGTCAAATCCCAGCCATCATATTTGCATTGCCTGCCTTCCCGAAACCCATGCTAAACACATAAATGGGTGCTGCCACTCTCCTTCAGATGGATAACAACCCCATCCTAGAAGTCTTCCATTGTATCCTTTTCTACACAACCCCCAACTTTCTTAGATGTAATCATTATTCTGATCTCTGGTAATCATTTCCTTACTTTTCTTCATAGTCTCATTATGCAGTGCATTTCAAAACACTATAACTTAGTTTTGCTTTTTCACTGGGTGTGAGGGGTATGTAGTATGTATAGTATCATACCAAAGAGGATTTTATGTGGGAAGTGTTTCTCGGACTTGAGTAAACATTGGCATCACTGAGAGCATGCATTAAAACACAGACGACTCACTGTGGCTCCACTTCCACATGGGCGTTTGGAGGGCTAGAGTGAGGGCTCAGAATCTGCATTTCAAACCATTTCTCAAATGATGCTGATGATGCTGGGCCAGGACCACACTTTAAGAACCATGGACTTGGGGTATGCAATACTATATCCAGGACTGCTTTAGATACATCTTTGAATAAAGCAGGCTTCTTACTTCTATTAATATTTTTGAAATCACCACCCAGAAATTTACATTGTATTTGTTTATTCTTCCTGCTGTTCTCGCAGGTGATAGTTTGTTTAGCTGGTTCCTTGTGCCTAACCAAGGAGCCTGGGTCAGTGATACCATGAGCTCTCATTACTACACCTCTCATGTGGTACCAACCACTGCTCTATATAGGTCACAGCACTAAGATGGCTGAGTTCTCTTGGGTGACTATTCTCTAGAGTGTGGATGCATTTCTGTCAAAAAGAGATCAGTAAAATTGACACAGATGCTGGCCCGCAGTGTCCGAGGCATTATGGATGAGATACGAGGCAAATTTACACGGACTACCGAGTCTTGTGGAAGAAAAGGGACGGCCTGACCACTCTCTCAAGGGCAGAGCTCACTGACCCTTGCCTTGACAAGCTTTTATTGAGTTTGTTTTGCACAAGAATACAGGTAAAGCTCATTAATCATTATCAGGCAGTAAGGATCAAACATACAAAGAACTCTCAGGGCCTATTTTGAGTCAGGGTCAGATGGGTAAAGAGCCATAAAACTTTGAGGAACAAACTCACTTCTTGCTTGGACCCTTATTATTTAATTGAGAACATTCTAGACAAAGCAGGTTTCACAGGATTTTACATATTCTTTCTTAGGCCTGATCACCGGGGGGAACCGCCGTTTCCAGCACAGGGCTGCACCGCCCTCTGTCATTGTTTCAGGCTAATTCACGCAGTGGAAATAAGGCAGCCAAGAGATTAAGAAAGCTCTTGCAGACAGAATGAGGACTCTGGCTATGTCAAAGCTGAGGGACGAGGGTCAATCACCCCCTTTTGCTATAACGCCCCAAGTCCTTCCTTGGGGTCTCCCCCATGATTGTGCCTATCTTAGGTCATTCCTCATTTGAGGAATCTTACCCGTCATTGGCTAACCAATCAAGCATTAGAGGCCAGTTATGGATAAAGTAAAAGGAGAGGAAGCAGCACTCCTGCCAGGGAGATAAGCTTTGTCTCCCTGGTGGCTTATGGTCCAAAGGTCGCTCACTCAGCCTTAGCCATGGGGGGGGTTACAGCTTCTGAAACCAGGCAGGGCAGTTCCCAACATAAAATCCTGATTTTCCATTTTGCACATAAACCGGAAGGAAAGCGTTCTATCTCCAGCTATACCAAATAGTCAAGCACAAAACTGCATGCCATTCTCACTATACCGCTATGCAAACTGAAACCATGAGTTGGATGGTGCTATAAACAAAAGTGCAGACTCAGTCTCTTCCAACAGAATTTATATGAGGTTAAAAAAATGTAGTATATGGAGGAAAAAACTAACATCTATTTCTTACCTTCTTTTTGTCACTTGGTGTGTTGGCTGCTGTGGTAATAAGTTTCCAAGATGGCCTCTGTCCTTCTTGTACCAGGGTTGGTCAGTGTGACCAGTAGAATGTGGTAGAAGAGATAGTATACAGCTTCCGAGATTAGGTAGAAAAGCACGCAGCTGCCAATCTTCTATCTTGGGTGATTGCACGTGTGCATGCTCTCTCTCACTGTCCCTCATCATGACCCTCAGAGAAGCCAGTGCCTTGTTGTCAGCAGCTCACTGTGAAGGGCTGCACTGCAGGGACTGAAGGCTCCTGCTGACAGGTACATGAGTGATCTGGAAAGAGCAGCCTTCACCCCCAGTCGAGTCTCAGCTGACAGAGGACCCAGTTGACATTTTGGCTGCTGCCTCATGGATAACCCTAACTTAGAACCTGACTTAAATTGTTCCTGAATTTCTGACCCCCAGAAACCATGAGAAAAACAAATTATTGCCTTAAGCTGCTGACTTTGGGGGTAACCTGCTGTGCAGCAGTAAATAATGAACACAAGTCATTTTCCAATGTTACTCCATTTAAACCTCAAACGACCCCAAGGGATTGCTGTATTTTCACCGAACCTAAAATATCATCAATTGCAAGATGCCCCATTTATTCTATGAACCAGTAAGAAAAGAAAAAAAATGCTGTTAATCAAACTCTGACATGACTCCAGTTGTAAGATGCACTCCAATTTTATGTATGTTATGTGTGGGAAAAATGTGCATCTTAGAATGAATGAAATGTGTTGTCTGCATCTTTGGAGCAGGGATTTCTTTTCATGGGCTGGGAAAATTAAAAAATTGGGGTTTTTTATCCCCATTATTCAGCTGGTTATGGAGCACACAGTATATGTCTCTAAGAGGTTCTGTCTTAAATAGAGAAGTCATCTGGATATAACCTGACTTCTAGGGCAAACCTGGATTCAGCATGGGTCTTCTTTTTAATTATACATTAATATGGGAAACCTTACAAATTTCTCGTGTTAGTCAAAGAAAGGCTCCTTTCTGTGTCCTTGACCACCAGTATCCTGTACCTCTCCTCTTCCTAAAGTGCAAATGTACTGCACAGATGGCCCTTTAAGTCAGCCCGAAGGTGTCCCCGGCTCCTTAGAGTAGCTGACATTGAGTGTCTACTACTCACCAGCATTCTCACATACATTATATGAGCCAGACATTATCATTTCCATATGGGAATATGAGGCAAGTGAAGCTGATAGACATTAAGAAACTTGTTTAAGATCACAAAACTAGGAAGTAACAAAGGCTTGAGCTCTGCACATCCCTGCTCCTCCCACACCTCTCTGCCTTCTCTGAAGAACGATGGTGCAGACTGTCTCCTGATTTAAATATATCTACAGCAAAGCAAAAAAGGCAGCCAACTCTTGTGAGTATTTTTGGTGGCCCCTAAATAAACCTTTCACATGAATGGCTTATTGTCTTTCATCCGGGGAATGCAGGGTGTTTTATCAACATTATCTCATTATTCCTCATCGTGTCAGATATTTTCAAACAAATGAGTTAATGTTTGTAGAAAGTCCTTGAGATTTGAAAACTATAGGCCTGGCATGAAGGTACAACATTGTCCTAGAGCCTGAACAGCTGTCATACTCTCACAGCCTTTGAGAAGTCTCCTGTGAAAGTGCCAGACTTTCTAAGTCATGGAGATAGAAATAGGAATGGGGAGAGGAAGTTCCAACAACACTGTCCCTGGTTTGGAGCTGGAGTAAATCTACAAACCAGAGATGCCAAAGAAAATTCCACTGGCAACTCTGATCAATTATTGATATCTGCCTGGTATGCTGACTGGAAAAGGATCCTATGGCCATATCTGGGCCTATTGGGAAGAGCTCTGGAAATGGTTAGTAATTCTGCCATGGGTGCAGGGCTGGAAAGTTCAACCCATACTCATGAATTTTACCTTCTTGCTACAGATCAGTGATTCTCAACCCTGGCTGCATATTACAACCATCAGAAAATCTTTTTAAAAATTTGAGTGCCATGGCCTCATTCTAGACAAACTGAATCAAAATTTCAAGGAGTGGGGCCTAGTCATCTACATATTTTTTAAAGAGCTGGGCAATCCTAATTGGCATCCAATTCTGAGACCCACTACTGTAAGCTCATATCCTTCTTAGAGCAGTGGTTCTCAGCCTTGACTGCACATTGGGATTACATGGGTTGTATTAAAATTTCATTGATGTCCAGGTTGCATTCTCATTTGTCCTGATTTAATTGATCTGGGGTGTGGCCTAGAAAGTGGGAATTTCAAAGGTTACCAAGTAATTTCTTTTTTTACAGACTTTACTTTTTAGAGCATTTTTATGTTCACAACAAACTTGAACAGAAGGTATAGTTTACTTTCCATATACCCTCTGGCCCTGTGCATACATAGCCTCCCCATATCATCAGCCCTCATAGAGTGAAACATGTTACAATTGGTGAACCTACACTGACACAACATTATCATCCAAAGTTCATAGTTTACAATAGGGTTCATCTTGGTGTTCTACATTTATGGGTTTAGGTAACTGCATAATGACATTATAGTATCATACAGAGTAGCTGCCCTGTTCTAACCATCCTCTGTTCTCTGCCTGTTTACCCATCTCTTCCCCACTCCCTGAACTAGGGCAACTATGAAAAGATCCCATTAGGGATATTTTTACTGTCTCCACAGTTTTGTCTTTTCCAGAATGTCATATAGTTGCAATCATACAGTATGTAGCCTTTTCAGATTGGTTTCTTTCACTTAATAATATGTATTTAACTTTCCTCCATTATTTATCATGGCTCAATAGCTCACTTATTTTTAACACTGAATAATATTCCGTTATCTAGAATATAGATGCACTAAGGTTTATCTTTCCATTCACCTTCTGAGGAACATCTTAGTTGCTCCCAAGTTTTGGCAATTATGCATAAAGCTACTGTAAACATCTATGT
The DNA here is from genome assembly GCF_021234435.1 of Artibeus jamaicensis. Classification (NCBI taxonomy): domain Eukaryota; kingdom Metazoa; phylum Chordata; class Mammalia; order Chiroptera; family Phyllostomidae; genus Artibeus; species Artibeus jamaicensis. The sequence goes on along the minus strand of NW_026521844.1, from coordinate 13,389,693 downwards.
GTAGGTTTTTGTGAGAATATAAAATTTTAACTGATTTGGGGAAATACCAAAAAGCACAATTACTGGATCGTATGATAAAATCGTGTTCATTTTTCTTTTTTAAAAGATTTTATTTAGTTAGTTTTAGAGAGGCAGAGAGGAGACATAAAGAGAGAGAGAGAGAGAAGCATTAATGTGTGGGAGAAACATGGATTGGTTGCTTCTCGCACACCCCCAACTGGGGGGACCTGGCCGACAATCCAGGTGTGTGCCTTCACCAGGAATTGAACTGGTGACCTTTCAGTGAGCAGGCCAGTGCTCAATCCACTGAGCCACACTAGCCAGGGCAAGTTTTAAAAAAACTGCTAAAGTATTGGTCAAAGTCTTATTCCCACCAGCAGTGAATAGAGTTCCTTTTGCTCCACATCCTTACCAGTGTTTGGTGTTGTTAGGGTTTTGATTTGGGCCATTCTAATAAGTATGTAGCAGTATCTCCTTTTAATTTGCAGTTCCTTAATGACTTCTGATGTTGAGCATCTTTTCCCATGCTTTTGCCATCTGTATATCTTTGGTGAGGTAGCTGGGCAGGTCTTTTGCTCATTTTAAAATCAGATTATTTTTCTGTTGTTGGGATTTGAGTTCTTCATATGTTTTGGATGAGTCCTTTATCAGATGTGTCTTTTGAATGTATTTTGATCCAGTCTGTTACTTGTCTTCTCATTGTCTTGATGGTCTTTCACAAGAAGTTTTTACTTTTCATAAAATCTAGATTATCAATGATTTCTTTCTTAGATTTTGCCTTTGGCGTTTTATCTAAAAAGTCACTGCCATAGCCAAGGCCGTCTAGGTTTTCTCCTATGTTTTCTTCTAGGAGCTTTACAGTTAGGCATTTTAGATTTAGGTCTGTGATGCATTTTGAGTTAATTTTTGTAAGGGGTGTAAAGTCTATAGTCTAAAGTCTAGCTAGGATTTTTTTTGCTTGTGTACATCTACTTTTTCCCATCACTATTTGTTGCTTTTGCTCCTTTATCAGAGATAAGTTGACTATATTTATGTGGTTTTATTTCTGGGCTCTCTATTTTGTTCTATTGATCTATTGGTCTATTTGTTTACCAATACCCCACTGTCTTGTTTATTATAGCTTTATAATAGGTCTCGAAGTCAAGTAACATCAGTTTTCCAACTTTGTTCTTTCTTTTCAATATCATATTGGCTATTCTGGGTCATTTGCTCTTCATATAAACTATGGAATCTGTTGGCTAGCCACAAAGTAACTTGCTATGATTTTGATTTTGAGTTGGATTCAATTCAATCAATTTGGGAAGAATTAACATCTTGATACTATTGAGTCTTTCTGTCCGTGAACATGAACTATTTCTCTATTTACTTCGTTTTTCTTTGATTTCTTTCATCAGCGTTTCATAGGTTTCCTTATATAAATCTTCCATGTATTTTGTTGGATTTATGCCTAAATCTTTATTTTATAGGTGCTAATGTACCTGGCATTGTGTTTTTAATTTTAAATTCCTCTTGTTCATTGGTGGTATGTAGAAAAGCAATTGACTTCTTTTTTCAACTAAATCAGAATTTTCATTTTACTGGTATCTATCTACACACAGATCTTGCTACTTAAAAAATATCATAACTGGTGGAAAATTTAAAAGCCTATACACATAGAGGTGAGCCTTGCATAACAATTATAACTTAACATGACTATCCCATTCACACATTCTTTAGTTCTTATAACAGATACCCCCTAAGAGAATCTCCCATAAATTAGAAATGACTTGTCTTGAAACACACCACAGCTTATTATAGCTGCTGTGGATGTTACTGGCAGCCACTGATACAACCAAGTTCTTACCCAATCTGAGCTCTACAAAGTTCCCGTACCCTGTCTTCTTGCCAACCTAAAGCTGGGTCCCACCATTAGAGCCCCAGAGGATGCTGAGGAACCAGAGAGTCAGGAACAGTGTGCACTCCTTCATGCTCTGGGTTTGTTGGTCAGTTGTCCTTCATCCTTCTCCCTACTAGGAAGGTCATGATCCTACGCAAGAGAGTGTCTACACAAAGAGTAGCTTCAGGCTTTAAACCTCTCTTCGACACTAAAGAATGCCCAAATTAACTATAGTCAGAGAAAGGTAAGCATCATGTTTATGTTTCTATTGTATCTCCAGAGAATGAAAAACCATAGGTCATTCTTGTAGTATTTGTAGCCTGTAGGTCTCAAGCATAAAAGGATATTTTGTAACCTGGTTCGGCAGTGCTCTGGGACTCAGAGGGGGCAGGTGTAATCCCCTCCCAGAAGCACGAGCTCTTTTCTACCCACCCAAGGAGCCAATGGGTGTCAGGAGCCTAAGTGGAGCCACTAGTGCTGGCCCCACCCTCGACCTGGCCCAAAGCAGCAATCGACTTGTATATCAACTTTGTATATTGCAAAATTACTATAATTGCTTATTAGTTCTGGGAGATTTTTGTTGATTCTTTTGGACTTTTACAATCATGTCATCTTTGAACAAAGCATTTTTTTCTTTTTTATAATCTTTATTATATTTTTTCTATTACCATTTATTCTCCTTTAAACTCCCCTCCCCTCTAAAAATCACCAGAACAAAGACATTTTATATTTCCTTTCCAATCTGTATACATTTATATCACTTTTTGGTTGTTTATTGTATTAGTACCTCCGGTATGATACTGAAAAAGAGTGGTTAGAGATACTTTCTTTTTTCTTGATTTTAGCAGAAAAACTTTTAGTTATTCACCATAAAGTATGATTTTAGCTGTAGACTTTTTGTAAATGCTCTTTATCAAGTTGAGAAACTTCTTAGTTTGATGAAAGTATTTTTTTGTTAGCATGAATGGGTGTTGGATATTGTGCATTTCTTGTTGACATGATCATGTGACTTTTTTTGTTTAGTCTGCTGATGTGATGAATTAGTTTATTTTTAAATGTTAAGTCAACCTCCCATACATGGCATAAATCCCATTTGGCTGTGATGTACAGTACTTTTCATACATTGTTGGATTGATTTGTTAATATATTTTTGAGGATTTTTGCATCTATGTTCATGAAAGATATCGGTCTAGTTACCAAGTGATCCCAACATGCAGATAGGGTTAAGAATCCCTGTTCTAAAGATTGAAAGGGAGAAGAAAGTATGTGAATTCTTCATATGTTAGGTTGCAGATGAATCCCAGAGTTCATGACTTGGGTGAGGAAGAAGGTGAGGCAAGAATTAATGAGAGTAATAATATAATAAAACTACTGTTCCAATATTTTTATTCAAGGACAGAATAATATATTTGACACAAAACTTTATATTTTACAATGAATTTTTGATATAGAATCTAATTTAATCATCCTAATCATGGTAGGTAGTTAGACTTATTATTATCCCTACTTTACAGGTTAGGAAATTAAATCTCGGAGAGAAAGACTGACTTGTCCAAGATCAACAACCATAACCCAAATGCAGGGTTCTTGAGTGAAACCCAGAACATTTTTTATGGTTCTTTTTTTCAAATTTCAATCATTCTTTAGTTACTCAATTGTACTTATTAAATAATAGTCCAGTAGTCATTTAATTCTCTGTGCCATTAAAGGAAAATGACTTCCAAAGGAGAGAGAAAAAAAAAAGGAGTCTTCAAAAAGGCAAATGGAGAGAAACACCCAGCTCTGGTCTATGGAAACTGTTTAGTTTGCTTTACCTTTAGAAACAGAGCTGATTGGAAGTATAATGAGTAGAGCCCTGTAAAGTATGGTGCTCAGGAAGGGTCAAGGGAGCCTCTGAGGCCCTCCTCATTCTTTCTCTCTAACTCCAACTTCATTCTCCCATCTGGCACAGCTCCACAAACCATCAATGTCTTCACCTACATAGGGAGCCCTGACAATGTGGACACAAATACTTCTCTCATAATATAAGATGAGACTTGCTATTACCTTTAGTGTGATACTTCCCAGGGCCAAAGAAACACACAGTCACTCACAGATTACTTGACTCACAGAGCACCCTGAACCTCTAGCTAAGATAAGGATGCTAATATTAAATCAACCAGCTTGTCTTTGTAGAGACTGGTTACTAATATGTCATTTTGCTTCTATCTCTTTCCAACCTCAAGCTTTGCCGGTCCCACACCCACCTTATGTCCTTGTCCCCCATACCTCATCATCTGTGCACAAGAGTATGCATAGGCAAGTGAGGGTGAAAGTTGCTTCTCAGACTTGGCAAGGGTTTTTAGTTTACATATACTACTGCTCAAACTCACATGATAAACACACTGGGACTCAGAAATGGAGTTGTGGGAGACTCGGCATAACACTAAATTATGGAGTGATGAAATGTCTTGTAATTGAGTAGTTATGTCTCTGAAATTCTGTTGTCTCTCCACTCAGAGAACTCTCCCACTTAGGGAATAAGAGAACTACAGTAAATTTTTTTCTTAACATTTTGACACTGGAAATCAGGACTTCCTCCCAAACCTAGGGAGCTAGACTGCTTAAAGGGCATATGGTGTTCCCTAGAGAATTGAAGAGAGGATCACAAAGGTGGTAACCCTGGATATCTATCTGAGAGCAGGACATATGGATGAAGCATATCTGAGTTCCTGTCCATTAAATAGGCAGCAGCTAATTATATTGAGAATTTTCTTCTCTCATCCTAAATTTCTGATTGTCATTGAAGGACCCTTCTGACATTTATCCTCTATTGTCACTTAATGAGTTTACCATGTTTCCAGCTCTGTGCTTTTCTTATCTGCTGATCACTTTCTTTCCATAGCTGCAGCCCCAGGGTCTGACAGTTAATTAATTCGGGAAGTTTTGAGTTAAACAGGTTTTTACAACAACATTTCTCAGGATGGAAATGTTATTGGAATGTTATGGAATAACATTTATGGAATGTTAATGTGTGTGGTTAATCTTCATGAAGATTCGTATTGTGTGTATTATTTTCCAAACTTTTCCAGAGGCACCTCACTGAGCATCCATTCAGTTTAGAACATGCTGATAAGTCTCAGACAGAGACACCATCTCTTCTGCTGCACGGGTTGCATTGTGTCCCCTCAAAAAAGGATGTGCTGAAGACCTGCTACCCAGCGACTCAGAATGTGGTCTTATTTGGAAACAGTCTTTATAGAGATAATTGAGTTAAAATGAGGTCATTAGGCTGGGCCCTAATGTGTTATGACTCGGTATTCTTGTAGAAAGGGGAAATCTGGGCACAGAGACAGATACGCAGAGAAATAAGCCCATGTGAGCAGACACAGGGAGAAGGTGGTCTTTTCCAGGCCAGAGAATGCCTGAGGCAGTCAGGGGCTAGGAGACAGGCCTGGAAGAAATCTTTCCCTGGCACTTTGTGGCCCTGCTGACATCTTGATACCAGATTTCTGGTCTCCAAAACTGTGAGACAGTAAGTTTCTGTTGTTCTCAGCTACCCAGTTTGTGGCATCTCATCACGGCATCCCTAGGAAACTAATATATCCCTGAGTATCTCTATCTCTAGCTGGACAGTAGGCCAATTAGGTTCACTTATTTTCCTATCTACTTCTGAAAAATACCTTGAAATTTTTATAATAATTAAAAAAATAACACAAATACCCTTTCTTCTGCTCTTCCACTGAAATAGAAGTATCAATTATTAACTAGAAAAGAGGCTAGTTAGACAAAAGATCATAAAACTTTCTATGAAGGGCCAGAAAATAAATATTTGAGGCCTTGTAGGACATATGCTCATTGTCACAACTATGCAATTCTGCCATTGCAGCAGGAAAGCAACCATAGACAATACGTAAACAATAAGAACGGATGCGTTCTATAAAATTTAATTTACAGAAACAAGCATCAGACCAATTCTGGCCCATGGCAATAGTTTGTCAACCTCTAATCACTGAGAAGCTCTTGCATGCCAGACACTGTTCTAGAAACTGGAGATGTCATACTGAGCAACATAGTCAAGGAGCTTGTGGAGCTTGAAAAATCTTGTTCATGGCTGAGTTCTAAGCACCTCATGTAGTGCAGGACACACAATGAGCAATCCAGAAATACTAAACCAGTAAGTAATTAATGGTCTTTGGGACTGGAAGAAATGAGTCAAGCCTTTTGGGTTAGAGGCCAAGGGAAAACTCTGAGCCCCCTGGGATGCTGACTAAAGCTCAAAAAAAGAATCTCTGTTGGCAGTTTGATTCGTTAGAAAGGCAAAAACAAACAAACCAATACCAGTCAGTTCTTATATACGCCACAGAAAAAAACCAAAACTGAAAAAAAAGAACAAGCCCACAAGAGTGATCACAGCATCATAGCACATATTTGCCAAGATGCAAAAACTGGAATCCAAGATATCCACTAATAAAATAGTGGGTAAATAAAGTAGTAACTTTTAACAACAGAATACTATACAGCAAAGAAAAAGATCAAAGTATGATTACATGAGATAACACAGATGAATCTCAAAAATATTGCACTGAAACCACCCACTCCCACATCCAGCTTGGACACTGAAGACTGAAACCATACACTGCCCCGCAGCTTTCTGTCCTCATTATCACAATTTTGTTATTCTGTAATCTTCATCAACATAGCTTTGCTATTTCAGAATACTTTTTTCTAGGCAAATAACTTTATTGTTCATTATAGGAAGCTCCTGAAAGACCCATCATCCCTTCAATAGAGAACATCAACAGTTTACATCTCAAGAGTCTTTGAACCTCTCTCCTCAAAATCCTTGCCTTGTTATTTCCACCAATGAGAAACGATATCATAATCTTCACCAATCCTATTCAAGCCCTCACATTGAAAGACTCACTTTAAACCAGAGTCAAAATCTCAAATTCAACTTGTTCCTTCCCCCTGCAACATACTACCACAGCTCTTTCAAGGTGGCGTCTTGATGACAGTAAGCAACACACAGCTTTCTCTTAGGAACAGATTGTTCTGGTGATATTTTGGGAGCCAGATTAATGTTTATTGAGAAATGTTTAGTGAGAAAAAAACAGACACAAAAGAGAACGTGCTTTATGAATCAATTTATGTAAAGTTCAAGAACAGGCAAAACAAATCCATGGTGATAGAAATTAGAACCAAGTTTACCCCGAGTGTGCATAGTGGTGAGGTGCATATTGATGGGAGAGGATGAGAGTTTTATGGATGCTAGAAATGTCCCGTATCTTGATCTAGATGATGGTTACATGGGCATAAACATGTAAAAGTTACTGAGCTGTACATTTTTGTGCACGTTATTGAGGTAAACCATGATTTAAACAAAAGTTTTCTAAAAATTTAAAGTTAAAAATTTAATGAGTGTCAGAGATTATCAGAAGAGCTGACTGTAACCCTGGCTGGTATGGCTCAACCTTGACTGAGCACTGGCCTGTGAACCAAAGGGTCACCAGTTCGATTCCCAATCAGGGCACATGGCTGGGTTGTGGGCCAGGTTCCCAGTAGGGAGTGCATGAGAGGCAGCCACACATTGATGTTTCTCTTCCTCTCTTTCTCTTTCCCTTCCCCTCTCTCTAAATATAAATAAATAAAATCTTTAGACAAAAAGAGCTGACTGTAGTTTCAGAACCTTGCTTTAGTCAAGGGCTTGCCTTAAACAATATAGAGTTAGGTAATTGGAGAGATCCCGGCTTGGCTACCTTGGTTTTGTTTTCAGACCCTTCCAGGCATTGTCTTCATCTGAGATGAGAGCAGCTGTTGCACGTGAGCCCTGCACCTGAATCAGTGATATCTGTACACATGTGACGGAGAAGGGTGTGGTGCTAATTAGTAAGTGGCATACTTGATATAGAGTCTAATTTCCACCGGCAGGATGGGACTTGTGCATCTAGAACGCTTGACACTGCCCTTCTTGGGGAGCTATTATAGTATTGCTCCGATTTAAAGAAGAACAGTGTGTGAAATGTTTCAGAAGGAGGTTCACCACCCCTTTCTCTCTTTTAAGGATTTAGCTACGTTAGTTGAGATTACATTTAGAATTCTGTCAAAATTGTGGGAAGGGACAGTGCAGATGGTTTCCATTCTCATTGTTTATAAGCTTCACCCAAATTGTCTCATGTAGTAATAGTTTGTGCTTTATGATTGCTGTATAGTTGGGAAAAGTGTGTATGTGTGTTTGTGTGCGAGAGAGAGAGAATTGATTAATTGCAGGAGTTAGCATGAAATTCACCTCCAGAAAGGCTTAACAATCTTCTTTAACTATAGTAATTAAAATATGTATCTACATTCACACACACACGCACACACACACACACACTCAGATATTTCATGTTAGAAGGGAAGAAGGAACAATGTGTGCTAGCCTAGGGTGGGTGACTCAGTTTCTGTACGTGTTAAAACACATTGGATCATCTTCACATACCAGGCCGGGCCAAGTCCTATAAACCCATGCTGTTGTTAACCCTCCCTTCATTTCAGAAGTGTAAAAGGAGAGAAATTCAGGTACAAAAAGCCTTGATAAAAGGCCAACGCTTAAAGGAATTTTGTTACTTTCATTTTTAAAAAGGAAAACAGATGAGGTAGTTGATATTTAAAAAATCTTATTTAATAGCTAAACTAAGTAGATACAATGAACTTACATTTCCCAACAAAGAGTGGGAATAATGACCTTCTCATAATAATGTTTTTAGCCTGTGGTTACTTTCTACCCCAACGGGCCCACCCTCCACCTAATCGCTGGCTCATTTACTCTTCACTGTTGACTGTAGAATGAATCCTCTGTTTGCCAATAAAACCAATGGTTTCTCATACATTTGGGATACTTTCTTTAAAGACTGTGGACTGCTCCCTGAATGATTTTAGAACTAAATCTTTCTTTTGTAATTTTTATATTCTTTCCAAAAGTAATATGTTTATTATAGAAACTTTAATAAGTACAGGTAAGCAAATTAAGACTGAAATCACTCAGCATCAGATTAAAATTACATTTTAGTTTATACATATTAAATATAGATATAATTTTATTGTGCTGACATTTTATCAAACTAGTTCTTTGCTGGACTTTTAGGTTCTTGTCATTTTTCTTGGTATAAACAATACTCCCAAAATTATTCCTGGAAACTGAGTATCCTTGATGATTCTCTTTAAAAGAATATCTAAAAATAAAAATATTATGTTAACAGATCTGCAGACTTTATAGATTATTGTTTTTCTAAAAAGTTGCATCAAATTCTATACCCATTCCCACAGAGGGTAAGCATCAGAGGGAACATAATCAAAGTATTCCCATACACATCTAAGAAACAAATTGTGATGAAGGTAATACCCCATCAATTTTCTTAGATTTCAGTTCAAGAGATTTCCTTTATGCAGGCAGTTATTTGTAAATTTGGTCACCATGGTAAATTTGGTTACTATTCCCTATGACCCTTAGATTGAAGTATCTAACCTTGAGGCCATGGGTATTATTCAAGTGATTCAGATTCTACAGCATTTTTATTAGTTTTATGCTGCCAGGTGATAATAAGCTGTTTTATTATCCCTGAGGGAATTTCCAGCCAAATTGAGGGGTTTAGAATATTACAGATTCAGAGTGTAAGCCATAAATATAAAAAAAACTAAGATAGCCTTTAACGTGGGTAAGCTATTTCCTCTTGGCAATGGCAGTGTCTATCACCAAAGAATTTACAGGGAAAAGTGAATCACTCAAACTGGGGCTCTGGGGTAGGGATGACTGAGTGCCACGGGGGCTTGTCAAAGTCCCCTTAGGCAAGAGAGGAGGCTGAGTGTGTGCTGGAGGAGGTACCAATCCCAGCACCTGGGCAGGGGCGACAGAGGTGGAGGCAGAATGAGAGAAAACGAGAAGCCTGGGTTTTTGGTTAGACCTGGATTGGAATCATAGTTTTATCTCTTGTAAAAGACATGGCCTCGGGCAGATTTCTTAGCCTCTCTGAGTTTTGACTACAAAATGGAGATAAGAACCATCCTCTAGGGCTGTTGAGGGATTTCAGTAAAATTATATGCATAGAAGCTAAGTGCTGCAACTGACATGGTTAATAATTATTACTGCCATTTCCTTTTAGGGAACTAAGACCATTATACCAGATCATTATGCCTCTTTTTGGATCTTCTATTGCATAGGTTCTTAACCGGGCCTAAGAACTCCCAAGATGCCCATGGATAGATCGCCCATGGATAGATACCTGTGAAAAAAACTATAAACTTAGATGGGAAAAAAGGTCATTATTTTTATTAACCTGTAATGAACATTTAGTGTTTCCTTTACTATGGTTGCATGCAGCAATTCAGAATGGCAGCAGCAATACTGATCCTGCTTTGATCAACAATCCCAAATTACATATTATTTTCATATCACATTAACATTCTTGCAGATATCTCGAAATTTCTTTTTAATTGGAATTGTGTTTTAAAAGTACAGTAGTTCTTAGTCCCACTCATTAGACCTCTGCTGGATCACATGTGATGACTGTTTTCCTTTCCACAGATATTGATGTGATGGAGCTGGCCATCAAGATAACTGTATTATAATTTTCAAAAATATTTTGATGAAATATTTCAGTACATTGATTTACTTTGCAATTTTATGTGCTTTCTTGTATTCACTTTTAAACAGTATCCTTCAAAGCAGTCTGTAGGCTTCACCAGACTGCCAGAGGGACAGAGGGATGACAAAGACAGAGCCCTTCAGTCGGGAAACCGCTGCTGGGGGCCCCGCAGGCAGCAGGAGCCCTGCTGTCCAACAGGCAGTGAAGCTTCTTTATTAACTGCTGTCCGTGGCCTAGGCAAAGAAACACCTGTGTAGCCATAAATGTGAACAAAACCAACTCCATCTCTATGCCCTGGGTATCATTTCGTTTTTTAAAATCCCCACCCATATACTTTAATCGTTTTTAAAGTATATGTTTATTGATTTTAGAAAGAGAGAAATGGGGAAAGAGAGAGACATTGATGTGAGAGAGAAACACCAATCAGTTGCTTCTCTTACGCTTTGTGACCGGCAATTGAACTGGGCAGCCTAGGTCTGTGCCCTGACTGGGAATCAGACCTGCAACCTAAGGGACAATTCTCCAACCAAGGGGCTCATTTCATTTTTTGTTTCATGCTGTGACCGCTGACCAAACTCACTGTTCTTGGCAAGCATATCAAAGATTTCTAGTTGACGATCATCTGTGTACCTTAAAATGTAGTCATAAATATTTTTGTTAGGAAGGCATGAAAACTAGAGATAAATATCAAACTGGCGATGGTATCGATTACAAAAATTAACTTATTGCCAGACGACTGGGAGGCATGGCCCCCATCCTGCTACTGCTTTCTTTGTCCCCCTGTCTTGTCAATTACTAGGACCTGTTATACTATTTTAAAAAGTATAGTTACCAGAGTCTGCAGCAGAGAATAATCTGTGCAGAATTGTTGGGTCGTCTGTTCTGCTCTGACTCAAATTTAATTTCCTGTAAGTAAATTACCCTGTCATAAATTCTGTTACGTTCTTTCTACTCTGCTTCACTTGTCGGTCTTAAGATACGTTCTTGTTTCAGTGGTCATTACAGCTTTGCTACATCGTCAGACAATTTTGAAATCAGAAGATTTCTGAAGACAATTCCCAATAAATAGATCGGGGGATCCTGTCACTTGAAAGAGACTAATTCTATACAACTGACATAAAATTTTGAGAGAAAAATGTCTGGTACTCCTTCCCTTCGTGAGCCCGATGCCTGCAGCACCTCACAGAAAGGAAGGTTACCTAACTGGGGCCAAGACCACAAGAGATAGCGTAGCAATGGCGATGCCAGAAGGTAGGAGAGGAGGGAGAGAAAGTGGGATAAAGGAACCAGGAAACAAAGGCCCTGGCAATAGGGGGGAAAAGGGGGGTAGGAAAAAGGAGAACCTTTAAACAAAAGACAATGAAACTAAACAAGAAAAAAATGGTACAGAATACTTTATTTGGTTGTATTTAATCAAGCAAGTTTTGGGTATTTCCTTGTGGTCCTCCTACCCCATCTCCCTCTTCCCCCATTTTCTTATGATGCTGATCAATTGCCGTATTCCGTTTCCCATCTTTCTTCCCGTCTAAGTATCCAGGCCTTTCTCTTCTTAAATATATGACCCTCCGTACTTGTCACTGAAGAACAAAAAGCTTTCCATGTATTAGGAAAATTTAGGAACTGATGATGCTCGCAGCAACTAGCAGCACTGCACATTTCGACGTGTTCAGTTGGCCTGGAGCATCGTCAGTCAGTCCTCCCACTCTGGGGGAGGGGCTCTCTCTCCCGGAAACCAAGACAGTTCAAAGAGGCCCGTGTTAGAGGTCTGCAGGTGTACGAATGGGAAACACCATATAGGCAGTGAAAAAACATCTTTTCAAGTTGTTGGACTTTCTCCTTCACGGTCTTAAAAAAAGCAACTAGAAATCTTTCCTTGAATAAACGTTAGCACACATACTCAACAATAATCGGGACATGATATTTATCTTTGTAATATTTCTCAAAAATATTACTTCAAGGCAAAGTTACCTCGGATATGTTGAGGACAGTCACTCAATCTGTAAATTACCTCCAGTGCACATTTTCTTTTCTCATTCCTTAAAAAAAATGTTTGTTTGCCAGGTGCAAACACTGACAGCACATGAAGATGCCAGTCTCTACGTACATTTTTAAAGGTAGAATATAAGAAATATGATACACTAATACAAAGTTTTACAAATTAATACAAGTAAAATATATAAATTACAGTGAAATGAAGATTGTGGTTTTTGTCTTGAAGTGGTTCTCTTAACAGTCATATTGCTGTAAAGAAAATGAAATATGCATAAGGTTACGATCTGGCTGAACAAACAACGGTGTCATTTCAGTCTTTTAAACTCCTGTTTTACGAAAACATAAAGCAGGCTGAGCTCGACTTCAGCAGAGCTTTGGCCAACAATACTGAGAGCTGAGACAATGCTCCCCAAATGTTTCCTAAACAAACCAGACAGACCCGTTGTCCTCTCTGAGCAAAAGCTGCAGAAAGGGGCCATGGAAACTGTAGCTTACCAAAGCTGAGTTGGCTTTGAGCGTAGTTGGCTTTGAGCGTGTTTGGGGCAGGTTTTTAATCTCGGGGATTTCAGAGATAATGCCCTGGGACTTGCACGCGGGAGTGGGCTCAGTGTGGGTAACCTTTCCAATTAAATGCTACCGAGTTACAAACTTGACTCATCTATGCTAAAAACCCTGCCCTTTGAAAGTCACTTTTGTCTGGTAACAAAGGTAACTAGATCTGCTGTGCAGTGTTTGAAAAGAAGCCTACTGTGATTCAGATGGGAAACCCAGTGGGACTATTTGCTCCCTCCCAGGAGAGAGTGTCACTCTGCTAAACCACTACAGTAACTTTGGTCATTGACATACTATGCCTGTTCCCAAAATGTACGAGAGCTGAAGTCCAGCGGGGCCTTGCCAAATTTAAACTTGCCTTAGATGAAGCTCCAGGCTAAAAGTAGGTTAAACTGTAGGAATCCTGAGAGAATTATTCCCTGCCTCTCCCAAACCCTGTTGCCAGGAAACAACTCCATGTTAAAGGTTTCCCACTCTTTTGTTTTCTTGGGAATTTGGAGAACTCCCAAAGAAATTATTAACCTTGCTGTATTTGCCTGATAAAGAAAACTAGATTTTCATTTTAATTTTCCCTCAAAAATTATAGAACGTTTCCTTTCATTTACAGCAAAGTTTTTTAATGGTAACAATGGGCTTCTAGTGTTCACTGGGTTTTGTCTTATTTTAAAAGTTATGAGACCTTGAACCAGAAAATTAAATGGTTAGGAAAATATCAATTAAATAAATTTCTGGTTACCTAATCCTGTTTTATAGAATAAGACATAAAACAACACCCCCCCCCAAACTAGACCACCGCTGAACTTCCATCAATTCAATAATATATGATTTCTAAGGGGGTTATAGAAACAAGGTCTTTTCCCACTACTAACAAATACATATTTCTCTCCAAAATCATATCACCAGGAAACAAGTGCTTCCTGGTTTTCTTTCACAGTGAAAGGCTATGGAAAGGCTACTAGAGATTTTCTATGCTTAGCTGTTTGGGCTTTTGTGACTCCTTATTAGGAAAGAATTATTAAAAGAAAAAACAGAACAGTGAGTATTGATTGCATACAGGTTAAGAGCAGGTGCTGTGACATAAAATGACCCAGGGTTTAAAGCCTGGTACTTCCTGCCTGACTAGGTGATTTTAGACATATTGCCTAACCTCTGAGTCACAGTCTCCTCTGAAATATGGGTTTAGCACAATGCCTGGTGCAATGAATGTTGGCTATTATTTGTCAAAATCAGTGGGGAACATGAGAGAAGCAAGAGAGGACATTTCTTTGTGTCTGCATCCAGAGCAGAGGTAGTAAAAGGGGCAGTGGGTTAGCTCCTGAAGGGGGCACTTTATCCATGGGTGGCATTTTCCTGTATTCACACAGCCAACTACACAGAACCAAGGTAACTCCGTGACTGTGACATTCATGGAAACTTATTATTAAGAGCAAAACTGAGTGCTGTAAATGCTTTGCCACAAAGACAATATAGGAATAAATGCAGAACAATATTTGATTTTGCCTTTTTCTCTATGGTGAAAACAATGGAGCATCATGGTAACTGAATCTAGGAGGGACGTGCTACGACCGTTTCACACAGGCTCTTACCTGATGGTGAGTGCAGCAGTAGCCACAGATGCCTCCAAGCATTCCGTTTATTACTTGGACGAGACACAAGATGAATTCAATTCCACCAAATGCCAAGAGGATAGAAAACAGAGAGATATTCCATTCCACAGCATGCTGGGGTTCAATGCACTGAGACCACGTGGCTTTATCTAGAAGGTATCTGTGGATAAGAATGGAAACTTCTGACACACAACCACATCTGAGGACATGTCTCAAAAGCTACTTTGTGTGTCATTCATTGGCCTATCTCAGATTCTTCGAATCCATGTCATTCCACAAAATGACAATTTAGCCCAGATTTTGTTGCAGTGATAAATATATTGAGTACTTAGTGTGAGTGAGACATTGAGCCAGGGCTGGGGATACAATAGTGAACACAGTTTAAGAGAGCAGACAGCGGGCAATCTCAATGCAACAAGTACACTAATCCAGTAAACCACGTGTGGAAGAAACACAGAGGAAAGTCACCCAAGGCAGGCCAGGGAGAACCTACTTATGTAGCTTTTCCGTAAGCCTGAGCTTCACGAAGGTAGAAACTAGACTTTTTATTATTGCATATCCGGCCTCTAGACCAGGAGTGTAAAACTCATTTTCACTGGGGGCCACATCAGCCTTGTGGTTGCCTTCAAAGGGCCAAATGTAATTTTAGGACTGGGTAACTGTAAGTGCTCCTTTTTAAAAAAAATATATTTTATTGATTATGTCATTACAGTTCTATTTCCCCCTTCGTTCCCCTCCACCCTGCACACTCCCTCCCCCACTGTTCCCCCCTTTAGTTTATGACCACCTGTCTCAAGTTCTTTAGATTCTATATTTCCCATACTATTCTTGCCCTCCACGCTATCTATTTTCTACCTACCATCTATGCTACTTATTTTCTGTACCTTCTCCCCCCTTCTCCTTCTCCCACTCCCCTGTTGCTAACCCTCCACATGATCTTCATTTCTATGGTTCTGCTCCTAATCTAGCTGTTCTCTTAGTTTGCTTTTGTTTTAGGTGTGGTTGTTACTAACTGTGAGTTTGCTGTCCTTTCACTGTTCATCTTTTTTATCTTCTTTTTCTTAGGTAAGTCCCTTTAATGTTTCATATAATAAGAGCTTGGTGATGATGAACTCCTTGAATTTGACCTTATCTGAGAAGCACTTTATCTGTCCTTCCATTCTAAATGAAAGTTTTGCTGGATAGAGCAATCTTGGATGTAGGTCTTTGGATTTCATGACTTGGAATACTTCTTTCCAGCCCCTTCTTGCCTGTAAGGTCTCTTTTGAGAAATCTGCTGACAGTCTGATGGGAACTCCTTTGTAGGTGACTGTCCCCTTATCTCTTGCTGTTTCTGGGATTCTCTCCTTCATTTTAATCTTGGCTAATATAATTATGATGTGCCTTGGTGTGTTCCTTCTTGGGTCCAACTTCTTTGGGACTCTCTGAGCTTCCTGGATTTCCTGGAAGTCTATTTCCTTTGCCAGATTGGGGAAGTTCTCCTTTATTATTTGTTCAAATAAGTTTTCCACTGGTGGCTGTTCCTCTTCCCCTTCTGGTACCCCTATAATTCAGATGTTGGAACATTTAAAGATGTCTTGGAGGTTCCTAAGCCTCTCCTCATTTTTTTAAATTCTTGTTTCTTCATCCTTTTCTGTTTGGTCATTTTTTCCCTCTTTCTGGTCCACTCCTTTGATTTGAGTCCCAGTTTCCTTTCCATTACTGTTGGTTCCCTGTGCATTTCCATTCATTTCAGTTAGTTTCGCCTTCATATGTTCCTCTAATTTGTGACTATAATCAACCAGTTCTGTGAGCATCCTGATCACCAGTGTTTTGAACTGTGCATCTGAAAGTTTGGCTATTTCTTCATTGCTTAGATTTATTGGCTCTGGGGCTCTGAGTTGTTCTTTAGCCATGTTTTGATCTGTTCCTGCCTGTTAGGTATGAGGAGCGGAGCCTTAGGTGTTCACCAGGGGGGGGCCACCCAGGTCGCTGATTTGTGATGCTGTATGTGGGGGCGGGGTCAGAGAGGGACAAAGGCGGTCCCCTCTGCCGCTTCCTGCCACTGGGGCCTGTGCGATCCGTCTCACCGCTTCACTCCTTCACCAGTTTATTTGCACTCAACTGTGTGACTTTGGTCAGCCCTCAGTGAGTCCACTGCCTTGTACCCTCAGTGGGTCCGCCTGCTACTCCACACTTGGGATCTGCCTACAGCTGCCGGTGTGCCTGGGTTGCGCATCCCGTCGGTCGGGTGGATCTTTCCTGCTGGACCCTGCTCTGCTGCTGGCTCTGCCCCTCTTACTGGTTTGGCTGAAAGGTTGGTTGTTGTCAGACTTCTGTGTAGTTCAATTTTCTGTGGTTTGGTTGTGTTTTTGTTGCTAAAACTTTGTTGTTTTTAAACCTGGTTGTGTGAGAAGGTACAGTGCTTCCACCTACACCTCCATCTTGGCGGAAGTCCCCTAAGTGCTCCTTAAGAGTTAAGCAAGAGCTCGGCACTGCCACCAGGTAGAAACAAGATGCCAGGCTGGATAAAACAAGGTGGAGGGCCGGATTCAGCCTGAGGGCCTTGTGTTTGCCACCTGTGCTCTAGACACATAGTAGGTTATCAACACATTTTTAAAGTAATTAAATGTTATATAACAATCCAAAGTCACTATGAGAAATGTTAGGAAATAATGTTAAGGTCGTATCTGAATGAATATGTGTATCTTAAGAGATTTTCCAACTAACTGGATATTCATACAGTCTGAAAAATTCTCTCATTTCTTGCCTTTAATTTTGACCTTTGCTATATCATAGAGTACTTTAATACTTAATGAACTAAGATTTAATACTGTGGGGAAATCTAGGATTGACTCAATTCCACAAAGAGGTCTGGTATGATTTGTTCCTTATCACTTCTTCCTACTACAGCAAGATAAAGGGGCTGGGAATTAGAGACCTAACTTGGGAATGGCTCACTGAGGCAATCAGAAATTCCATTTGTTTATTACAAAAAAGTATGTCCTTCTGGCCCTGCTTTTTTGCATGTCACTGAAACAAAAACCTGTAATCAGAACACAATGTAAAAAAATTCTCTGGGCCCACTTGGCCATTGAGCAACCAATCATTGGCTTGTGACCACTAGCTATTCCCCTGGTTGCAATTCCTGGAGGTGGTGAAGCAGAAGATTTCCTATAGGAGCTGAAGGGAATCATGGGTGGGAGTGGAATCAAACAGCCATAGAAAAACATTTAGTGATAGCTCTCACCTCTCCTTGCATTCCAGCCATGTTAGTCATAACTTTATTTTTTGGAGATGGGTTTCTGCAGTAGTTTTGTATGTCTGTGCATGCATGAGTAACCTATTTCTACTAGTACATTCAGTAAGTACTGAGCATAAAAAATCATAATTTTTGAACACTAAAATTTTATACTCCTGTAAGTGCTAATTTTCCTTCAAAGGCTAAGGTTGGGCTATATTCATTGTAAGCTAGGAGATGATATTAACAGCTAATGGTGGCAGTGCTCACAGTGTGTCCGCTCTGTGACATAGTTTACCTGTGGTATTTCATTAATAACTGCCAGTGGTTTTACTTTACAAATGAAGAAACTGAAACGCAGACAACTCAGTTCACCTTTTCCTGCCAACTTAGGGACTAAATGCAGAGCTGGGATCAGACTTAGGTTTGCCTAATTCCATACTTGACCTTATGACCTTACTCTATGCAATACAATTCATGGGGGACAGTCTTCATAATATGAAGGCAGTTAACATTCATTATTCATGTTATTTTTACTCTGTTCTCTCACCAGATATTCCTGCCAGCATTCTAAACCTTTCAAAATTCAAAAAGATGTCATTCATTTGTTATAATATATAATAAATAACAGTTTCTATCAGCTGTTTCTGTTCTTTTCTCAATAACAGAGAAGAAATGTCAACATAAAACAATGGAACATTTTAAATTATCCTGATGTTAAAATTGTGAAGAAGACCTGTCTTATGTAGCCTGATCACTTTAGGTAAGGGTGCAACTTACAGTTATTATGTTATATGTGGGTGTGTGTGTGTTGGGGTTTTCTATGATCTCCTTAGGTTTTGGTTAAGTTCACATAGTTTCCATCCATGTCAGGATTCCATAATATTGTTTAATAAAATCAGTCAATTGTTTTGAAATAGTGTACATACCATACATAAACACAAACTCTACAGCCAGACCGCTGGGGTTCAAATCCTGAATGCATGTCCCAGCAATGTGACTTTGGGAAATTACTTCATCCCCCTGTGTCTGTGTTTCCTCATCTTTAAAATGAGAGCGATCGTGACAGTCACCTTGTAGGGTTATCATGAAGACCGAATCAGTGTATTTGTTAAAGAGTCTTAGAGCTTCTCCAGGTCAGGGACTGAGCACCAGTCCTCAGCACCCTAACCCATGCCTGAGTCAGTGCCAGCAAACCTGGCTGAGTGGATGGATGAATGCATGAATGGTGCCTTTTTCGTGTGATGAGTTTGCCAATATACACATGTGGAGGGTAAGAATGTGTGGTCTGTTAAGGAACGATTACTCACTGTCCTTCAGTGTCCAAAAAGGTATAGTTCCACTGGTGGTTGGAATCGAGACACACTGGTCCTGCAGCCAAGCCCAGGGCTGCCACGATGACGCAGTAGCCAGAGCCCACGATCCCGATGAGAGCCGCCAGCACAGAAGACAGCATCTAAAGGGAGCGAAAACATGGAGAATGAGCGACGATGTCCCAGCGACGATGGGGAAACCATCCTCACCAGCAGAGCGGAAGGACCCACCGCGCATCTCTTGCCGCAGTCCTCACTGCCGCAGCAGCCGCAGCAGTCTTCCTGTTCCAGCCCGATGAAGACGAATGCCGGCAGGAATATCTGGTGAGAAAAACAGCAAGTCGGAGTCATCGTCCTTCCCCAAGCTCATAAGGATCAGGTTAAGGGTCTTTGGTGAAACATATTTCTTTCTGGCATTGTTGACTGGCTTTGGGTTAAATTGATCAAGTATCTCAAATAATGTGAAATGGTGAAGAGGGAAAAAACTCTTTAATGTAGTATCTTCTTGTTTTCATGTAATGTGTCAAATCATTCTTTAGGGTGAGGGTGTGGTTTGGGAGGGCTAAAATAATAACCTTTGAATGTGGTTATTCCACCAGAGCTCCTGACACAGTCCCAGCTGCAAACGCTGTTTTGGAACTATTAAACTTTGCCTTTAAATCTGTTTTTCATTGTAAAACATAGAAGATACCCACAATCTTTAAAAGAATAACTGAATTTTTTTGTGTGTGAAAATGGATCAATGAAAGCACTGTATAATAAAAGTGTGCTGCTTTTTTCCAGGCAGGATTGTATGCTTTTAGCTCTATGATAAAGCTTTTTAAATAAAGTAAGTATGAAATACTTTGAGATCAAAAGAAGCTTTAACAAGTGCACTATTAAGGACAAATGACTGCATTAACGTGATAGCAATGTTTAAATTCAAAGCAGATTTATCAAACCGTAATTAGTGGATCAAAGTTTAAATGTTTTAACACCATTTATTTGACTAAGGAAACTATTTTGTCCAGTGCTAGCAATTCCATAAAACTTCTTTTTAAAATTCTCAATCCCAGCATTTTAAAGTCGCAAACTCGAGTTTGTACACATTCTTTCCATGCTGTGGTTAAAGCTAATATTTTCAGCTCCAAAACTGGCAGACAAATTCCTCTCACTTCAATTAAAAATAAACCTTGGAAAAAACAACACATTCCACTACTTAGCTTCAGACACACACAGACCCGCTGTGCACGGTAGGGTTTTTCCTAAGCACCACACCCCGGGATTACAGAAAGGAGAAAATTTACAAATCTTTCTAAGTAGCTATGCACTCACAATTCATATTTTTTTCTATCACAGATGCCTGAGATCAAACAGCAGGGATTTTAGATCCCAAATTCTGTTAATGTAGACAGAAAACCAGCCCTACTTCTCCCAGCTCCCCAGAGCAAAAATGTTCCACGACTGCCGGCTTTAGGACTACAAACTCGTCACTCAAATCTGATTTAGAAGCTACTACCTATTTCTAGTTGTAACCTAAGAAAGTTTAGCAAAAAGGTGGTTCTTTTCGTCGAAAGAGGATTTTGAAAAACAACATCCAGTAAAACTAGTACATTATACTTATCTCAACTTTTGTATAATTTACTTTCAAGAGAAGAATCAACAAAAATCACTGGATTTGGAATTTTGCATTATAGAAAACTTCCCATGAAAACACAAGAAAGCATCATATTTAACAGGAGAGAATTTTTAAGGTTGTAATAATTTTAAATGACTTACCAGCAAGCCCCCTCCTAGGATGCCGGAAAAGAACCACACGAACTTGCTGAGGTGGTTTTCAGAGGCGTACTTTATTTCCCCATTGGGAAAGTAAAGCAAAATGTTAGCTACAATGCAGAGAACGGCGAGCCCCAGCAGAGAACATCCGATGCATCGTGCACACTTGCCGTAGCACATGGTGTCAGGGAGTCTGGGGATTTATTTCTTCCCCCTTCACTTGGCAGCTCAGTGATGGTCCAAATCAAAAGAGAGTGTGTCTGTCGGCACAGAAGGCAAAAGCTAATTTTCAGCCCATTCCCACAACCTCTTAAATACTCTGAGTTCTTAGTCACTGGGTGGATGAGATACTCTGTTTTCATTGGTCCTGACTGCAGGCTCCAGTAGGGGTTGGGAGAGGAATGTCCCGCCCTTCAAATGAAATCCTGGGAGAAGTGAAACCAGGGGCAGGACATGAGAAACAGTCATAGGCAAGAGAGAAAATGATTAATCCTCAACAAGGATTAACTCTGCAACTTCTTTCAGGGTAAAGAGTCAACAGGAAAGTCTGTTACCATTTAGCAGAAACTGTCAAGTATAAGTGTTCACACCGTGACTACCCTGCTTAAGGTTTTAAAAGACAGTAGGCTGTGATCCTGCTTTATGCAGCTGTCCGGACAGCTTTCAGTCTGAGAGCTCTGGGTGCACTTCCACCACTGCACTGATGTAATTGGAGACCCTGGGGCCAGTCTCCTGAGCTCTGAATTTCCTTGTCTGTTAATGGCAAGGTGTCCAAGCCATCGCCCACGGATCTGAGGAAGCTGCTGGGAAAACTACACAGCAGCCTTCTTTCTTCTGCCATACAGCGTGCTCTGCAGGCTGTGGCCACTGTCCAGCCTTCTTGGACAGCTGCCTCCAAGACAAATCCCACACCAGATAAAGATGGGATCAGTCAACACAAAGAGGTCAGGCAACTTTTTACTCCTCGGTATGTCTGTCAGGCAAAGCGATACCAAGGAGGGCCAATAAAGGTCTAGAGTATGGAGGAAGGGTAGAAAGAAGAGGAAGAAAAAAGGGAAAGGAATGGAAAAGGACTTGGCAAGCTGAGTGGGGACACAAGGTTGAGAGAACCTGGAATGAGCGGGAGAGTTACAGTCATTGATAAGAAGGCAGAGTGAACTGTGGTCTCCTCAGTCAGACTGTGAGATGAGGTGTCACAGTCTCGCATGTAAAGGCAGAGAAAGGGTGTCAGACAGACCAGCTTTCTCATGTGGTTATCTGGCGGGAGGAGTCAGACTCCGAATCTGTTCAGCTCTTGAGTAGCAGGTTATGCCAGCCTGCTGGGTGGCCTACTGGGGCCAGGGACGTAAGTTCCTTGTCACCAGGGCAGAATACAAAAAACAGAAAAGATGCCAGAAGCAAAGATGATAAGTTTTCAGTTCAGAAAAGTAAAGGGCACAGGGTTGGTGAACCCAGAAGCTAAGGCCCGAGTCTGAAGAATCTGGTCCTAAACTAGAGGGCAGAACACATACTAAATGTGAGGAGCCAGCTGGGGGGAGTGACATGGAGTCCAGATTAGGAGGAGGACCCAAGAGGACGTGTGACCTGAACATACTTGCAAGGGTGATGTCATGATCTAGACTGGCTGGAGGACACAGACAAATGGAAACTGAGTGCAGGCGGGTAAACTGGGCACCACCCGCCCGCTCAGGTGTAGTGAGGCAGACCCACACCAGTGCACTGCTCCGTCACCACCATGCATCTGACAACAGGGAACAGATGCCATCTGTCCTAGCCGGAAGTTCCGCTGGAGGCAGGATTCCACAGGTGTCAGGTCCTGGGGTGGCAGTAGAGGTGAGTGACTGGGTCCTTTGCTTAGGCATCCTCATTCTAACTCTACTGATCTGGCCCACCTGAAGCCAGATCCTTTGATGATTCAGCCCCCCGGGTACTTAACCCCCTTCCTGCTTCTCTCTACCACCCTTGCTATCAGCAGAGGAGGGAGAAGAGAAGGGGAGGCTTGAAAAGAGAAAGTTGGAAGAAAGAGCCCATGTCTGCTGTCTTCCCGCTGTGTGGATTGGCCCAGTTGCGTTCCCGGGACTCTCTTTCTGATTCTGTAAGACAAGGGGCAGGACTAGATCAGTGGTTCTTAGGTTGTCGAGAATCTTGTAATGATATGGACCTTCTCCCCAGGAAAAGAAATGTACATATATGCAAACACACACACTTTTCATTCCATCCCTAGGGGTTCACGGGCTTCCTGAGGCCTAATATTGGCTCCTTTGGCACGTTTCTCAAAGTGCGGCCTGACAGGAGAGCACTTGCATCACAGATGCAGGTTCCTGGTCTCATCCTTGACACAGATGAGTGGGGATCTCATATGTTTGCTAGATTTGAGGATCACCGACCTGGTCCACAGCACAGGGAGGTATCACTTGTACTAGATGTTCTCTGAAGCCACTCATCACTTACGGCTCCTCTGCTCTAGCCAGGCATACAACCCATGCACAGGTTGTGGGGGACACATTGCAATTCAATGCAAGGCACTTTCAAGCTTGATCTGAATTTTCTTGTAATAGAAAGGTCCCTGCCCTTTGCCCACCATTCTGTTGTTCCATGTGGCCCTTTCTGCTTTTACCCCTCAGCTGGTCAACTAAAACAGGGTCTTTCTGGTTTGGGCTCCAGGTTTAAAACCAGATACAGTTTTCTGGAAAATTTCTTTAACTACTTGGCTCTGGTCCTAGCTAGGCTTTGCCCAACAGATCACCATGGAGTTTCTCCTGTCTGTGAACTCTCAGCTTCCCACGTAGAGCTGCCATTTCCACTAACACTTTCTGTTCATTCACCAACCCCCACTTCAGATCCATCCCCGAATGCTGCCTCCCTATCTTTGTTCAGAGTCTTATTTTTTCCTGAAGCTTCACACTGCAGGAATATCCTTAATCATCAGCTCAGAGAGGTCCTCTCCAAGGTCCCTGTCTAACGATGCTATGCAGCCCATCTAGTTACTCTTTATCACATCACCCTGTTCTAATATCATTCCAGAATTTATCATCCCTGAAATTATTCTGTGTCTTCATTTATTTCCTAGTGTCTGCCTTTACCCACTCCCCTCTGAGTGCAGGTCACTTTCTGCTTTGTCCACCATTATTTTCCTGGTACCTGAAACAATGCCTAGCACATAGTAGGTGCTCAGTAAATATTTGCTGAATAGCTGAGTGAATAAATGAGTCGGGGATTTTTTTAAGCCTGTTCTTACTAGGCTGATGTTCCAGTCTCTCCACCCTCAGTTCTTTTATTCCTCTCTCTGAGATCACCATTTCAGTAAAGGCCCTCTTAGCCATTCACACCATTGCTCCCAGGTCTGCCACTCCCTGGCTGTTTGGTTTGGGGCAAGTTATAAACCATTCTGTACCTCAGTTCCTAGCACTCATTTATTCACCAATACTTAGTGAGTTCCCACTATATTTTCTAAGTGTTAGGGAAACAGGCAAAACAAACACATATCCCTGACTTTAAGGAGAGCCCATTCTAGCAGGAAGAGAGTGACAAATAAAAAGTACTAATAAATACTTTTTAAGTACCAATAAATACTTTTTAAGTACCAATAAATAAAGGTCCATTGTGTAGTAGGTGGTGAGAAGTGCAAGAAAGGGGAGTAAGCAAGGGAGGGAGAGAGCTTCGTGACTAGCAACCTACCTCACAGGGTTGTGATGTGTGAAGTGAGTCAAGGTGTGCAAAGCCTGAAGCACCTGGCATTTAGCAATCACGCAATAATGTTACTTATTATCACTTACTATTTCCATCAACCCAGTCTCCCAGGTAAGATGTCTCTACTCCATTTATAAGTCATTATATCTACTTCTCTGGGATCCCACTGCTCCAATATGCATCGGATCCTTTTATTATCTTTTGTGACTAATTTTTAAATACTGGAGTTTCTCCACAGTTGTACTAAAGGCTCACTTTTATCTTTCTCGTTCCCTCTGAATCAGCCTCGATCCATGAATGCCTTTGGAAAGAGTGGCTTTTATTTCATTACAGAACTGGACCCTGGTTCTCAACCGCATGTGTTAGATTCGCTGTCTCACTGCCGGAAGGGCCCCAGACCTTTCCTTCCTGCCCCAGACTGCCCCCGCCCCAGCTACGCTCCCCTGACTGAACTCATCTGTTTTTCCATGACACCTACCAGCGCACCCCTGCCTGCCTCCAAAATCTGCCTATAACTCCCACTTTGTCTTTGAACACACCCCCATCCAGCACCAACCAGACCATGGTGCCCTGATGTGTACCCTCATCAGCCACCAACTGCGCTAAGTTCCCAGAGAGCAGGTTATCTTCGAGGGCACAATAGCTAGCATAGTGTCAGGTATTTAGCTGGCTCTGAATAAATATTTGCTAAATCTTATTCAAATAAATAGGGGGGTTGAATATGTTCATTTCTTAGGTTATTTGCTTTCAAGCAAAACTAAAATGTCTTATGAAAAGTTAGGCAAGATTGACATTTCAATTTGAAAATTTTCAGTTTTGTCTGTCACTCACATGAGCAGCTGGTTTGTGGTTCTTATGGTTAGCTTTTCTATCATGTGGTTTCAAGAATAATTCCAGGGGAGATTCATTTTATTATTATCAAGTGCTGTATAAACATAGGTTTTAAAGTTGGAAGAAGCCTCAATAGAGTGAATGGTTCAATTCCTACTCCTTCACGGAATCTTTATGGCTATTTTGTAGTTAAGCACACAGGGTTAAAAGAGCATCCCCTACATCATGTAGCCAGTGAGCAGTGGCAGTGAGTTACCTTTAAGAACAAATGTCTGTGGTTCTATGTGGTTGTGGGATTCTAAAAGGAGGATCTCAGCTCAGATCAACTTCCTGATTGCTTTCTTTCACAAGTATTTTGTCTTCCTCTTTGGGAAAACATTAGTTTCTCACTTATTTGAACATGAACAATAGAGTGATTCACACATATTAGCTGTACTCATTAGAACTTTTTTTGATTAAAAGCAACGGAAGCCAGTTTCAGCACCTTAGTCAAAGGGGCATTAATTTTGAACACCATGGGTGAGGATTCAGATGGGACTCATGGATGAGAGGAGCCATGGCGTCCTCCTCACTCTCTATCTTGCACCTTTGACTTCTCGCCATAACTTCATTCTTCTTAATGCAGACTTGTTTTCTCTCTTTCACAGTCTACACAGAAGAATATGGCTACTGATAAGTCCCAAGTCTACCATTTTCTCTGTTCAAGAAAGGTCCATCCCAACCCCAAATGCTGAGGGGAGGGAGTTGGCACTGGGCAAAACTGTGCCCACTCCTGTCGGGGGATCGGGGCGGGCAAGATAAACGCCACTGCCAGGGCCATCTCTGCACCTAAGAAGATGGAGGAGCAGTCATTCCCAGATAAAGGTGAATGTAGGAGCAGGTGGAGAAGCCAGAAGCTGTCTTGTATTTGGAACCAAATGGTGGCATTCAGCCACAGGAGGAGGGCAGCAAAGGCAGCAGCAGTGGCAAGCCATTGTACTTACGGCTTCCTGGCTTTCCTCTCCCTTTTAGATCACAGCTCAACTTGTTCTTGGGTTCAAAGTAAGCGTCTTGGCCCAAGACTAAACCATAACTCTCTTCTCCCTCATCCCACTTGGTAGTTTTAGTTCAAAATCTCCCTCATCAAGACAGGGAACTTCCCAGGCCTCATTGCCACTGTCAGACAAGGCAGCCCCCAGGATACCTGCTCCATGGACCAAAACGCACAGTGGGGTCTGCCTTTCCTTTCCCAGGGACCTGCTGTTCAGAAGGACTGGCTAGCTTTTTTAAGGGATGGATAAGCTGACAAGCAGCACACAAATACTTTAAGGGAAAATGACTCTTGTTTTCCAGTATGAGTACCATTTCCTTAGGTTTTGTACCAGAGCCTGGCATGTGAGATGGTGGGGGGCTCCGATGACTATCTGAGTGTCAAACAAGAAATATTCTGTGGGTTTCTAAAACCACACACACTGACAAAGCCCAAGTGAAACGGGGCCTCTGTCAATGTGGGGCCAGGAATCTGCACTTTAAGAAAGCTCCCTAAGTGATTTTATGAACAACCAGAATTGAAATCCACTGGCGTAGATGGTCCAACTCTCTAGTTCCATAAATGAGGCCGCTGAGGTCCAAAGTGGTTAATTTCAGTTCAGAAGAAAAGCCACGAATTAATTTAAAACAAAAAGAAACTATAATCTTAAAAAAAACCCAAACAAAATATAATCAAGGACATTGAAATTAAGAACAATCTAACAATAACCAGAGGGGAGAGGGGAGGGGACAATGAGGGGAAGGGTTTTCAGAAACTACTATAAAGGACACATGGACAAAACCAAGGGGGAGGGTGGAAGCAAGGGAGGGAGGTGGGTTTGGCTGGGGTGGGGAGGAGTGGTGGGGGGGAAATGCAGACAACTGTAATAGAACAACAATAAAATAATTTTAAAAAAGGAACCTCGAAAAATTTAAAGTGATGAATTCATCTGTTGTATATTTTGATTCCCTCTGTGGCTCTCTTTTACTTTTCCAGATCCTAGTTGCCTTTGGGAAAGATGACAAAAACTGTCATCTCATTTCTCTAAATTTAGGGGAAAGAGGGAGGGACAATTAAACAGTGTGCAGAACAGACACATGCCAGTTCCTCTCCTGTTGCATTTGAATTTTATAGCTCTCCTGTGTGGAGCTGCTTCCAGGTAAGAAAAGAGATAATTATAGGTTAAATGCACAGGATAAAGCCACAAGGCTGGTGAGTTGTACACTCTGAATCTCTCCTCCTTAGGTCTCACTGACTCAGAAACTCATGCTCTACACATACTGGCTTGTTTATAATACTTCACAACACCTCCTCCAATGAAAAACATTGACCAGGTTTAAGCACTTTTTATTTGGCATTTATGAATAATATAATTTTAAGACATTAATCATTGGGGTGAGATACATTAGTTTAAAGTTAACCTGGTGTTTTCAAATGAGAACATTTTCTATCAATATGGGCTCAGTGGTCAGGACTCCAGTGGGAGTACAGTACTAAGGCTATGGACAATATTCAATAAACTTGGTTTTATTGTGGAAAAATAAAACTGTCAACAATCAAGACATATGCAGAATTAAAACTTGAAAATAGCAATTAATTTTCCTAAATTCAGTATAAGAGAGAAATAATAAAGCCTGTTTTCATTTTTTTTTTACCTGGTCAAATGTGTAAAAGAATTTTTCCACCTGGTCTTACATAAAAAAATATATTTGCCTTTTTTTTCCCAGAAAGGTTGGGGTGGACCTCTCCCCATCCTGTGTTCATGCCATTTAAAATTCAGCACAGTGGGGCTTCTCGGGGAGTTGAAGATCACACAAGGATGAGAATGAGTATGATTGGCTCAGAGCTGTTTTAAACACTACTTTCCAGGGACCCCCGATGAAAGGAGCTTTTCTTTGGTGGTTAAGTTCTGCATAAAAAATCTTCCTGCTGTACATTCGTTTAGTCATTTCTATGACTTCAGCACTCTGGGAGACTTAGATTGAAGCATAAATAAAAGGCTGTGTGAGCATTCTCCAAGTTATCATTCCAAGCTGGTGAGTTAATACTCCACCTAGACCTCATGGTCTCACCACTCTCAGTCAAACTGGTTTTTGTGGCTGTCAGTCAAACTCCAATGTGGCAAATTTCCCAATGATACTCCATGAGCTGAAAATTCCGGTCACTGTTGATTTTGCCCTAGGGAATTTTACCAAGGTCCATTATTAGCAGTGGAATAGTTGAGATTTGGTGTGTATATGTGAGGGGGAGGTGGACAGATACACAGAGAGACCAAGGAAACATGACAAATATGGGTTTGGCTGCAAAGCTTGGTTCTGACCAAGGTGGACAATTGACCTTACTTCTTACTTTCCTGATCATAATCTCTGCCTGACATTGATGGGAGAGAATTGTAGTCCGAGTAAGCGTTATCCTAGCATCTAACAAACACATGCTTCCCATTTCCTCTTCAGAGAGGGAACTGAGATTTTAACTTGCTGAATCATCTAGTGACAGCCACCTCATTGTGTTAGGTTACAAAACAGTCACGTACTATGGGAACTCTGATGGGAAGTCCATTCCATTTTTCAGTTAAACCGTTAGCCCGCCCTGTTTCAACTGACTGAAAGATTCTACAGAATCACGATTTTCAATAATGCCTTCGCAGTGATTTGGAAATTACTTCAGATTTAGAAGATGAGGATAACTTGGGCAAGAATTGCAAAGGGACTGAAATACCCATTTGAAATACAAAAATTATCTAGAACATTTCTAATGCATTCATTCCTTGTCCAACAGGAGACAAATAAGCTTTTCGGTGAGACCCTGTAGAGTAGCTGTCCCTGCAAGTAATTAAATCAGGAATGCGGTGTAGAGATGTCAGCTGTTGAAAAGATATTACTAGAAACAAGCTTGGGATAGGTCTCCCTGCTCTGCCTTGAATCTTTATTGAGATTCAGATCCTGGCAGCTCTCATGCCCCTCAAGAGAGCATCAGGGAGAATATTTATGGAGCCTTATTCTTCTCAACTTCCTCCTTCGATTTCCTCTTTTCTCAATGTTCTTGGTGTTTTCTGCGATGACTTAATGTTTTTAGGAATCAGAGTTCCAGACACAGAATCACATTTAGATTTGACACCAGGCTTGTATGGGTTTTCTTCTAATTTTTCTTTTCTTTTTTTAAATGAAGAACAAAGAACATGAACATAAACGAGTGGGAAAAATTTTTTTCTTGAATCACATATGTGACATTTCACAGAGATGTCATTAGCTTACAGTATATAACAATATATTAAAGACAATTTAAAATTATTGAATGAAATTCTTAAAAATATTTCTACAAGAGGATAAAAATCTCTGAAAAATTCATGTTTATTTATTTTCTGAAAAGAACATAGATCAGAGTTTTCCCCTGATTTTCATTCTTCTGTCAGCATTTCTAACTACCAGGAGGTTCATTCATTCTAAAAATATTTACTGAGCAATTATTGTGTGGCAGGCATGAGTCTAAGAAGTTTACATGTAAATCTAAATTCTCTCAACCTCCTTTTGAGGTTGGCACTATTGTAGTACTATCACACAGGTGATTAAAGTATGAGTGACTCTCCCAACAGTCACTTCAGTTTGTCCCTGGTGGCTAGGATGAGAATTCAGGCAGTTTGGATCCAGAGTCCACCTTCTTAATGACTACAGCATATTACCTCTGTCAACCTTAAGAAATGTCCAAACGTGTGAGCATTTTTGTGAGTTTATTTGAACCAAACTGATGACAATTGCTGGGAAGCAAATTCTCAACAGATTGATTTTGTACTTCAAAATCAAAGGGGAAGATATCAGAGGGTTACGTGAAACTCATTTGGTGATAGATTAGAGAGGTAGGAGAAAATGAAGAGGGGAACCCTCTGTGATTGGATAATTTCAAATTTACTGAAAAGTTGCAAGAATAGTGCCCTGTGAAAAGGACACAGGGGTCAGCTTTAAAGGTCTTTGACAGGCCATATCTGGAATAATCTGAGAACCAATAATGGATTATAAGTGGCTGAATAATTAGGAATTCACAAGTTCACAGAGCAATTAATTAAAAGTTTGATGAAGATGCAATATTGATCTTGTCTCAAGGTATATATCTCCCTACAAATTCTTACTATGTATAAAGAAGAAAAGAATAACTGGAGAAGACTGGTGGACACCAATTTTAATCAAGTGATCCAAGTTAACATCACAAGTAGTGAGACAAATGAATATCATGAACTACCTGATAGGATGCAAAGAGGAGGACTTTAACATGGCTCCCCATAATCCCACCTCCTGGTATTTATGTCCTTTAATAACCTCCTCATCATGAGTGTGAGCAGGGCCTGTCACTTCTCTCCAAGCAATTGAATAAGTCAAAGGTGATGGATGTCATTTTGTGATTATCTTTCCTTCTGTAAGTCTCTGTCTTGCTAGCATACTCACTCCAGAGTCTTGTTCTCCTGTTGACTTTGAAGAAGCACAAGTTCTATAACCACAATAAATCCTGACAACAACTGAGTGAATGTGGAAGCAGTTCCTTCCCCAGTAGAGTCCCGAGATGAGACCCCAGCTCTCAATTACTCATTGATTACAGCCCCAGAGAGCACTCAGTTACACTGTTCCCAAAGTTCTTACCCCCAGAAACTATGAGATAATAAATGTGTGTTGTTTTATGCTGCTAAATTTTTGGTAATTTATTGCATAGTATAGAAAACAAATATAGTCTCTTCTATAGTATTCTTGCCAAAGATACCGGCAATCTTCAAATGTGTCAAGGTGATGAAAGTAAGGAGAGTCTGAGAAAATAGGCTTGATCGAAAGAGTCTAAGGACACATCTCAACTATATACAAAATATGATCTTGGACTGGATCCTACACTTTAGAAAAAAACATCCCTATTAATGACATTATTGGAATGATTGGTGAAATTTTAATATGGGCTATGGCTTAGATCACCAATTTTCAACATTTATTATCTCATGGCACACATAAACTAATTACTAAAATTCTGTGGCACACCAAAAATATATACTTTTTACTGATCTGACCAAAAGATAGGTATGATTTTGATTCATTCACACCAGATGGCTATTTTGTGTTGGCTCTTGTGATTTGTTATTTAAAAATCTAAGGGAAAAGACAGAGTCCCTGACTAAATAATCAGGTACTGCATGTTTTTAAAATTCCTGCGGCACACCAGTGTGCCTGCCATGGCACACTGGTTGAAAATTGTTAGATTAGATAATAGCATTGTATAATTATTTCATTTCTTGATTTTAATCATTGTATGATAGTTATATAAGGAAATAATAAATGAATATGGCAAAATGTTAACAACTGATGAGTCTAGCTAAAAGATATATGGAAGCATTTGGCACTATTCTTGCAACTTTTTAGTAAATTTGAAATTATTTCAAAGTGAAAAGAATAAAAATTTCAATGTTATATTTTACTTTAAAATTATACTGGAAATAGTTCAGAGAGCACTATTGCCAATCTGGGAACCCCAAGGGACTTGGGGACCACTGTTATATAAGATACTCAAAGTATACATAGGTATAAAGAGTATGTAGTTTATAAAACCTTTTATCACTTTATGTGGGTTTGGAATGTTGTCAGGAATTTAATGTAAAGACTTGTCCTTTTGGTATTGATTCTTAACTGCTGCTCACCTAGGAGCAAAAACCCCTGGATTGTGTGCAGTAAAGTTGGCATAATGACATGTAGTGGAATCTGTGAGGCACTGCCCAGAGACCCTTCAGGCCTAAGACCCTCATTCCCCAATCCCTGAGAGTGTGCTGGGAGAGTAAGGCATCCACAGCTAAGGCTGGCTCTGGGAATTTTTCTCAGCCATGGAAGAAGCTGCCTCATAAAAGGTATGGCCCTTCCTGAGGGCAACCTCTTCTAATGACTGATGAGAAGAAATAGGTTTAGTTTCCTTACTTCAGCTGGGACAACTGGGAAGGGCTACCCTAGTTCCAGAGCTCCTCACGGGATCAGCAGAGGTCCCTGCTATAATTGCATCATAGCTCAACTTCTCTTGTTGCCCAGTACTGCTTCTCACTCCCCTCACCTTTAAAGGTGCTATCCGAAGAGCACTCTCTATGAAACTCCCTGCAAGCTAACCTCCACCTAGTCTATTTCCCAGGTAAGCTGGTCTTCAGCCCCTTCTCTAAAACCATCAGCCTGTTTCCTGAACACTAGATGCCCTGGTTCCATAGCTGCTCCTTCTTATGGAACACAACATTTCTGATCCATAAAAAAATATAAATTTCAAAATTCTGATTTAAAAAAATGATGCAGCAATAAAACCTACGAAAAATTAAAGATTTCTCAGCCCCTCTTCATGCCATGTTGTCCTCATTCAGAAAAAAATTGATTTTGTTTACTTTAAATTTTTAAACATGCGCAAAATTAGACAATAATATAATATTAGCCCCCCCATATTCTCTCACCTGCTCCAACAGTAATCTACCACCAATCTTGCTACATCAACACCTCAGCTACTCCCTCTCATCTATATTATTTGAAGCATATTTCAGACATTATAATAATTTATCTGTAATTTTTCAGTATGTATCTATAAGAGAATGGTGTTTTACAATGGTATTTTGTAAAGTGTTATAAATCAGCAACAATAATGCCTTAATAACATCAAGTATGCTTCTAATGTTCAGATTTCCAGTTGTCTTATAAGTGTTATAAAAGTTGTTAGCACGGGGCAGGGGAGGCTGGGTTGGGAGAAATAGACAAAAAACTGTACTTGAAAAATAACTAAATAAAATTAAAAAATATATATATCCATTTTATTAAATGTTGAACAATGTCATATTTTAATAAATATTTGCCTTGGTTTGGTAAAAAAAAGTTGTTTTGCTTTGTTTGTACAGTTTGCATGTTTGAATCAAGATCAGATGGGCTTCCAGTCAAGATAGCAACATAGGCAGACATGGTGAGCCTCTTTGCACAACCACATAAAAATTACAACTAAAATATACAACAATCTTCACTCAGAACTGTCAAAAATCAAGTTGAATGGAAGTCTGACAATGACAGAATTAAAGAAACTACATTCATTGAGACTGGTAGGAGGGGCCAGACACAGAACAGGAAGCTCTCTCACTTATGCAAAAATTTGGTGCATAAAAATTTGGGAGGAATATCTTGACAGTGAGGAGCCCCAGTCTGACACCAGACTTCCCAGCCCAGGATTCCAGAGCCAGGAAGATAAGTCCCCACAGCTCTGGATGCAAAAACCAGTGGCAATTGGGTCAGTGAAAGAAACTTCTGGAGCCCCAAGCAATTCCTCTTAAAGAATGCACACATGATCCCACCTACTTATACTCATTCCATCTGAGCTCCAGCACCAGGGTGGCAGCTTGAAAGGCGCCAGTGGCATAGTGGGAGAGGCTGAAGTCTCTGGCATTGGGGCAAGCAGAGGCCATTGTCCCTTTTCTGAGCCATCCCCCTGCAGAGCCATGGAACCAGCAGGCAGGTGCCATATTTGAGATCCCATCAGTCTGGCTAACACTGTTTGGCCCACCTTGGGGATTCCCAGAGACTCCACTCCGCCCAACTTACAGGCCTACCCAAGATGCTTTCCACATGAATGGCTAATCTTGGCCCATGTTTCACAATTTCCTAAAGCCTATCAAACAAGTAACAGTGAGCTCCAGGATAGTCACTAGGAGCGGAGCAGCCAGATTAGATTTGCAGCTTGTCATTGCCCGAAAAACTCCCAGCCTAGCACCAGTACTGCCACAAATGTTAAAGTTAAAGTGCTTGGTTTAAGAAGAAGAAGAAAAAGAGACAGGAAAAAAAATAGGAAAACAGTTTAACAATACAATGTTGCTATGTACATATCTATCAATAATCACCTTAAAGGTAAATGGCTTAAATGCTCTGACCAAAAAACAGAGGGTAGCTCACTGGATGAGAAAAAAACCCCATATATATGCTGCCTCCAAGAGACCCATCTCAAATAGAAAGATAAACACAGACTAAAAGTAAAGGGTTGGAAAAAAAATTTTATGCAAATGGGGAAGAAAAAAAAAGATGGGATAACAGTATTTATATATGACAAAATTGACTTTAAAACCAAGCCTATAGTTAAAAAGAAAGAAGGACACTACATAATGATAAAGGTAGCAATCCAAAAAGAAGATGTTACCTAATAAACATTTACACACCCAGCATAGGAGCACCTAAATAAGTAAAGCAAATCCCGATGGACATAAAAGGAGAGAATGACAGATATATGGTCACAGTTGGGGATTTTAACACCCCTTTGACTTCAATGGATAGCTCTTCCAGACAGAAAATCAACAAGGAGACAGCAGCCTTAAACAACACACTAGATCAGATGAATTTAATTGATATATTGAGAGCATTTCACCTCAAAGCAGCAGCATGTACAAATGTTTCATGTGCACATGGCATGTTTTATGGAAGAGACCACATGTTAGACACAAAACAAGTCTCAATAAATTTAAGAAGATTGAAATCACATTAATCATCTTCTCTGACCACAACGCTATGAAACTAGAAGTCAATCACAGGAAGAACACTGAAAAACACACAAAGACATGGAAGCTAAATAACATGTTACTAGACAATGAATGGTACAACAACGAGATCAAACAAGAAATCAAAAGATACCTTGAAACAAATGAAAGTGAGGACACAACAATCCAAAATCTGTGGGACACTGGGAAAGGAGTCCTAAGAGAGAAATTCATAGCATTTCATGCCTACCTTAAAAAACAAGAAAAAGCTCAAATAAAAAAATCTAATTTTATACTTAAAGGAACTTGAAAAGGAACAACAAACAAAGCTCAAAGTGAATAGAAGGAAGGAAATAATTAAGATCAGAGTAGAAATAAATGAGTCTAAAAAAATTATACAAAAGGTCAATGAATCAAAGAGTTGGTTCTTTGAAAGAGTAAACAAAGTGGAAAAACATTTAACCAGACTTATCAAGAAAAAAAGAGAAAAGACTCAAATACATAAAATCAGAAATGAAAAAGGAGAAATAACAACTGACACCAAAACAATTCAAAGGATTGCAATAAAATATTATGAACAATTATATGCCAACAAACTGGACAACTTGGACAAAATGAATAAATTCCTAGAAACATACAATCTTCCAAAAATATATCAGAAAGTATCAGAGTATCTGAATGGATAGATTACACGTAGTGGAATTGAGGCAGTAATAAAAAAATCTCCCAACAAACAAAAGCCCTGGACCAGATGGCTTCACAGGTGAATATTACCAAACATTCCAATAGGAACTACCACCTCTGCTTCTCAAACTATTTCATTAAATTCAAGAGGAGGGAAGGCTCCCAAACTCGTTTTATGATGCCAGCATTATCCTAATTCCAAAACTAGATAATGACACTGCAAAGAAAGAAAATTATAGGCCAATATCACTGATGAACATAGATGCTAAAACCCTCAACAAAATACTAACAAACCAACTACAGCAATGCATCAAAAAGATCATGTACCATGGTTAATTGGGATTTATTCTAGGAATGCAAGGATGGTACAACACTCATAAACTAATACATGTGATTCACCACATAAACAAAATGAAAGATAAAAAACACACGATCATATGAATAGATACAAAAAAAACCTTTCGATAAAATTCAGCACCATTTATGAGAAAAATTCTCAGGAAAATGGGAATAGAGCAAACATATCTAAACATTATAAAGGCCATATATGACAAACCTATTTCCAGTATCATACTCAATGGGCAAAAACTACTAGCATTCCCTTTAAGATTAGGAACAAGACAATGATCTCCACTTTCACTTTTCTTATTCAACATAGTCCTAGCCACAGCAATGAGATAAGAAGAAGAAATAAAAAGCAACCCCATTGGAAAGAAAAAATAAAACTCTCTTTATTTGCAGATGACATGATACTGTGCATAGAGAACCCAAAAGATTCCACCAAGAAACTACTGGAACTGATACATGTTCTCAGCAAATTAGAAAAATACAAAATTAATATTTGGAAATCAGTTTCATTTTTATGTGCCAATAACAAACTAAAAGAAAGGAAAATTAAGAAAACAATCCCATTCACAATTGCTACAAAACGAATAAAATACCTAGGAATAAATCTAACCAAGAATGTAAAATACCTGCACTCAGAAAATTATGACATTGATGGAAAAAATTGAAGAAGACACAAATAAGTGGGAGCACTACTGTGTTCATGGATAGAAAAAATTAACATCATTAAAATGTCCATGCTACCCCAAACAATATATGGTTTCAATGCAATTCCTATCAAGATTCCAATGATGTATTTTACAGAACTATAATGAATATTGCAAAAATTTGTATGGAACCACAAAAGGCCCTGCATAGCAATAGCAATCCTGAGAAAGAACAAAGTTGGAGGAATCACATTACCTAATATCAAACTATAGTATAAGGCCATAGTAATCAAAACAACATGGTACTGGCATAAAAACACACATACATCAATAGAACAAAATAAAGAGCCCAGAAATAAACCAACACCTTTATAGTCAATTAATATTTAACAAAGGAAAAGCAAGCACATACAATGGGCTAAGGATAGTTTATTCATTGATTAATTTCCCAACTGCATGTATCTGTCCAGTTGGGGAAACTAGATAGATATGTGCAGGAAAATGAAACTAGACCACCTTCTTACACCACACACATGAATAAATTCAAAGTGTATCAAAGACTTAAATGTTACATCTGAAACAATAAAAATTCTAGAAGAAAATATAGGCAGCAAAATCTCAGACATTGCTCACAGAAATTTTTTTATCAAATATATCTTCCCAGGCATGAAAACAAAAGAAAAATAAACACTTGGGGTTTCATTAAACTAAAATGTTTTTGCATAGCAATGGAAATCATCAACAAAATAAAAAGGCAACCCACAGAATGGGAGAACATATTTGCCAATACATCTGATAAGGGGTTAACATCCAAAATTCATAAAGTACTTACAAAACTCAACACCAAAAAAATAAACAATCCAGTTAAAAAATGGGCAGAGGACCTGAACAGACACTTCTTCCAAAGAACATACAGATGGCCAATAGACATATGAAAAGATGCTCAACATCACTGATCATCAGAGAAGTGCAAATAAAAAACACAATGAGATACCTTCTCACACTTGTCAGAATGGTTATCAACAATAATTACAAACAACAAGTGCTGGTAAGGATGTGGAGAAAGGGGAACCCTTTTGCACTGTTGGTGGGAATGCAGACTGGTGTATCCACTGTGGAAAGCAGTATGGAGATGACTCAAAGAATTAGAAATGAATCTGCCTTTTGACTCAGCAACCCCACTTCTGGGAATATATCTGAAAGAACCCAAAACACTAATTTGAAAAAAAAAAACATAAGCACTCCTATGTTCATCGCAGTGTTGTTTACAGTCTCCAAGATAGGGAAGCTGCCCAAGTGTCCATAAGTAGAGCAGTGGATAAAACCACTAGGGGACATTTACATAATGGAATTATACTTGGCCATAAAAAAGAAGAAAATTTTAGCCTTTGCAACAGTGTGGATGGACCTAGAGAATATTATACTAAGGGAAATAAGCCAGTCAGAGAAAAACAAATACCACATGATTTCTCTCATATGTGGAATCTAATGAACAAACTGAACTAACAAGAAAAACAGAGACAGACTCAGAGATGGAGAACAGATGACAGATTGTGGGGGCAGGGGAGTGAGGTTAGGGAGTGGAGGGGTGGAGCAAAAACGAGAAAGGACTCATGGACATGGACAACAGTGTGGTGATTGCTGGGAGATGGGGGTATATGGGGACTAAATGGCAATGGAAAAAATATAATAAAGGTAAAAACATGGGATAAAAGATCTAAATAAGGTCAGCATGTTATGATTGGTTGACATGGTGCTGAAGGTTCCCCTCCACCTTTTTTATTTTCTCCTTTTCAGTTTCTTTTTTGAAGAAGTTCCCCACCATCTGCAAACCTGTATTGTTTAACATGCTCATTTCTGTTTCCTATAAATAGGAACTGGGGACTTTATTGGATTCAAGTCTTTTAAATTAAGTACTACAGTTTTTGAGGGGGGAAGACTTTTTTTTACATGGGATTGTGTTTTATTCATTTAAAGGCTAAGGTCTGATTGTTCTCCTTTTAGTGGTGGTCATGGCTGTTGGTTAAATAAGTAATTTATTAGAACTTACATTCAGGAGCAACTATAAAAGACACATGGAAAAAAACAAGGGAGGGTGGAAGCAGGGGAGGGAGGTGGGGGTGGCTGGGGTGGGGGCGGAATGATGGGGGTAAATGCAGACAATTGTACCTGAACAACAATAAAATAATTTTAAAGAAATAGATGTTTAATTTTCAACTATGGACAAAAAAAGAACTCACAAAGTGGTGCATTCCATAATTAAATCTTCATTTATTAGGTGAACTACTTTTAAAAAAGAAAACTTCTTCCTAGTCTATTATTTGTGGCCCAATGGCACAGTTTGAATAAGAAAATTAGGGTAAATGTGAAATTTCTTCTCTTGCTTCATTACTGTTCAAAAGAATGAATTGGTTCCCCATCATCCTCTTGGGATGAACAATGAATTTTCATTTTATTTAATAACATTATGAACTTCCAGAGTCCATAATGTGCTGTTGACCATTGAGATTATTATCCTTACTGATGCTCAAGATGCTCTCTTGTCAGTGGGAGCCTCTTCAGGTTGGATCCTGAGTCCTTTGCCATGGCTCTAGTCATCTTTGGTAACTCCTTTTCTCCCTGGAATAACAAGATGTGCTCATCTCATCTCATGCATTTCTTATCCTCTAGACCTGGAATCAGTTATTTTTCCAAAAAGCTCTGGTTCTGTTAGTAGAAAAAGGTATTCCCCAAATACAGTATGGGCTTCAGCAGGGATCTCCAGTAATTTTTTTTTAAAAAAATAACTATGTTAGGAGAAAATTATAAAAAAAAGAATTCTTTTACTGTTCTATCTATACCCCTCTGTATTAAATTTTTTATCATGTGCATTCATTTTAGAAATTTCTTTCTGACACACAAATAATACATAAATGTGGAGTTGAAAAAGTCAAAGAAAAAAATTTCACATTCTTTCCATGTCTCTCTACCAGAGATAACTGCAGTTATCAATTTCTTGTGAATTCTTTCAGACTTTGTCTTAGAAAACATTCTTACCTAAGTAAGACTAGTGCTCTAAGGATTCCAGATTTTGCATTAATTTATTCAAAGGATTTAAAGAAACAGTAGTCGGAGGTAAAAACACGGTGAATAAAAATTGAAATCTTCACTGGGACCAACTACCAAGGCGCTGATGCTGCCAGCTGCAGAGGGCACTGTGTGCATCAGGTTTTGTGGCTGACACACCTTGGCATTCGCAGCACACAACACACCTGCCCTCAAACTAATATGACAAGAAACACAGAAGATGACTCTTAAAGATATGAACGGATGATCAAGTTTGATTTTAATGAGACAAATGCAACATAAAACTACACCAAGATACTATTTTTCATCTCTCAGGTTGGCAAAGTTTAAAATGCTTGCTAACACACCCTCATTTGATGCTGGTAGAAGCACTGTATTTCTGCCAGTTTGACAGTATGCATTCAATTAGAAATGTATTAGCACCTGCTAATTCAAAAGTAGGGATTTACACATATATACAAGTAGACTTGAATGTTAAGGAAATTATATGTACACAAGGTAGAATTTCTTAACAAGCGCTGCACCAAAAAATTAGGGGATTCATTAACTTGCATAAGGGAAAACTTGTGCTTTTTTTGGTATTAAACTCTTAACTAAAATTTATCATTTCTATAGGCAGGAAACCATGGTAGTATCAGCCTATGTCTTTGTTACCAATAAAAATCAATTTTTTATGTAATATTATTACAGTTGTTGCAGATACATTGAAATGTGATTTTATGTTCATTCATACTTTGAAATTGTAGTAGTTATTAGACCCATGGTTAGATCTTGTTATTTAATTTATTAATAAATATGCACATATGTTTTTAAAAATATTTTAGTAACTATGTTTTAGCATAATTGGTTTCTTTTTAATCCTAAGA
This sequence comes from Artibeus jamaicensis, assembly GCF_021234435.1. NCBI lineage: Eukaryota > Metazoa > Chordata > Mammalia > Chiroptera > Phyllostomidae > Artibeus > Artibeus jamaicensis. The sequence goes on along the minus strand of NW_026521844.1, from coordinate 13,349,140 downwards.
ATTTTACTTTATATACCTGAAAACTTTATGGGGAGAAGAAATTCACAGGCTCTACCATACCTCTGAAGGGGTGCATAGCAGAAAATATGTTAAGATGAGGGTAATTCACAGTATTGCATATATAATAGCAAATGCTTGGAAACAGACAAAAAGGTAAATTTAGCTAAAAAAATATTTGTACATTGCTATTGTGGAATACTCTGCATTTGCTAAAAGAGAATAAGGAATCTCTTTATCTAATAAAATGAAACATTATCTCAGATATTGTAAAGACAGTAAAACAGTGTGCAGAAGAATTTGTCTAGTGTGTTATAACTTGTATAAAAATACAAGGGGGGATATATAATACAAATGTCTATCTGCATTTATGCATGTAAAATACATCTGGAATATAGACAAGCAATTGCTGATATTTGTGACCTGTAGGAGTGAGAACTGGGGGGTTGGGGTCTGGAGTGTTAGGGAGACTTTTCCCAATAAAGCTGAAAGTTCATTTAAAATGTTGAACCCTGTTAATGTACAATCTACTAAAAGATTAAATTAAAAAAAATTAACATTTAAAAACTCCTTACTGGAGTCTGTCAAGGGAAATAATCCATAGCCCATGGCAACACTTCAAGTTGAGTCCCAAGTTTGACTGTGGAACAACAGTCTGACATACAGACAGCCCTGAAGACTCTATCATTTCAGCCACCTACTCATTCCCATCCCCCAGTAAAAATTTCCTAAGACTTCTGTGGCTCTTGTCTTTCCTAGCATGGGTGTCCAACATTTCGCTGTCTCTGTGCCATACTGGAAGCAGAAGAGTTGTCTTGGGCCACACATTAAATACATTGCAACATGTAATCACAAAAATATCTCATAACATTTTAAGTAAATTACAATATTGTGTTGAGTAGCATTCATAGCCATCCTGGGCTGCACATGGCCAGTGGGCCACAGGTTGGACACCCCTGTGTGAGTTATACCTTTAGCAGTTTATCCTCCAGAAGTAAAATTCAGTCTATACTAATGCAAAGTAAACACACTCCAGTACTGTCTCTATTTTTTAATCTTCACCTAAGGATATGTTTTTATTGGTTTTAGAGAGAGAGGAAGGAAGAGAGAGAGAAACATCTATTGGTTGAATCCATGCCCCCACACTGGGTATCAAACCTAAAACCTAGGTATGTGCCCTGACAGAGGATCAGACCTACAACCTATTGGTGCATGGGACAGCCCTCTAACCAATGGAGCCACCTGGCCAGGGTTTGTCTCTTGTTTTCTTACAGCACAAGTGCTCACAGACCAAGATGGTTCTAGCAGAATTATTCATAACAGGCAGTGAAAGGAAGAATGTGAATACTCACAAGGTAAGTATTTTTTGTCTTCAATGTTTTTATTTATGCTTTCAGAATATATTTATTTTAAAATGAAATCTTACTCATAGAATAGAGCAGATTTTTAGTTTTGTTCTTTACAAGTGGGGGCCTAATGACTACTATTTGTAAGAGAACAAAAATATTATGGGATTAGGTCACTAAAATATTTCTTCTTCCCCAAACTCCTCTCATGGATTTCCTACAGTTTTCAAAATGAAGCCAAGTTTCAGTACAATGCATTTATGACCATACTTGCCCAATACTTGGCAATATAGTATCCATCCACATTACCAAAGTAAAATATTTTGAAGAAAACATTAACGTGGAGTTCTCAGTGACAGTGTTAACATGAGTCATGACTGCCAAAGTTGTGCAAGTCCGAAAAACAATTGTAAGTGTATATAAATATTTGTTTGGAGCTTTATGTTAACAAATGCTGCTTCTTGTTGAGATTTGGATCAGCAGATGGAAGGCTGCTTTATTTTGGGGAAAATATTTTATTTAGAAGCAGACTTAAGGGTCTCTGTATGATAAACAAAACTATAGCAGGCTTTTGCCACAAGATCCCAAGCAGCTCATTTAAAATGATATGACCTTATTATTTTTATGATGGACTCTGGGAAAATATTTGAGGTCTCGACAGAAACCTTCAGCTTGTTTTTCAGTCCGAAATGTTTTCTTTGGAGTCATGAACAGGATGAAAAAAAAAAAAAGGGACAACTGCCAAGATTGTGCTTTGAGCTTTTCCATGCTGCAAAGTGAAATAATGGCTGCAACTGTGGGGAGATTCAGGGCTGCCCTTGGACTGGGGGTGGGGTGGGCTTTGGGAAGATAGAGATAAAACTTCCTGTTACTTCTTCAGACCTGTGTAACAAAATGAGTTGTAAAGAAAGGAATAACTGGTATTTCCATATTCTTTTCCCACCCATGAAATTCAGTACAGAAACTACCCTGGGATGGGTTCTCCAAAGGAGAGAGTGGAGGTTAGGGCTTTGGAGTGGTAGCCAAAAAGCTATCTAATCAAGGAAGAAGGTTTTTTTCCCCTCAGGCTGGGAGTGGGGCATGTGCCCAGACACCAGGCAGGTCTCCGGAAGGCCCTGTGGTTTGGGCTCCCTCTCATGGAAGTGCCAAGCAGGAATGATTACAGAGGGCCCATCAGAGACCAGAGGCTCCACACTTCCCTCCAAGTTCACAGGAGACTCTGAGGCCTTGAGGGTCTCTGTTGGTCTGTGTGTGGTAGAGAAGTGCACCACCAGGAGGGGCATTACTGGTCTTCCCAGTACTCGCTGCCTGACCAGTGGTTTCGAAAACTGGTGAGTCATAGCAGATGGAGTAGGCGATAGGGCTCTGCAGGCCACGGCATTCCAAATATCAGGATATCCTTGAATAAACCCCTAGAGGATAGGAGAGAACACAGCAAACATGACTGAGGTTGAATTTTCTACCAATCATGTGGGTGAAAGTACAGAATTATTTTTTGTGATTTAGAGAAATGTAGTATCTATACATCAAAAAATGGCAGAGTGACATTCTTTCTTGCTACACTGAAAGTATTTAAACATAGTTAGGTATAAACTCACCTTCCTTGTACTACCACAATTCCCATGCAAGCCTGCACACACACACTTCTATCAATGTCTTAGAAGTGAGATTACCTGGGGCCAATCTGCCTCTCCATTCTTCCTTATACACCTTTTGGTTATCTGTCACATTAGTCTTCTTTTATTGTTGGCTTCATTCATTTATTCATCCAACTAATTCTACAAAAAATCTTGAGGGCCTAATATTTGCCTGTAACTTAAAGATGTTCGTATCTCGCCTGTCTCAAGATGTTCATAGTCTAGCAGGGGTACCCAACCTGCTGCCCACAGGCTGCATACAGCTTAGGATGGCTATGAATGCCACCAACACAAAACCATACATTTACTTAAAACCTTATGAGATTTTTTTGTGATTACATGTCACAGTGTATTTAATGTGTGGCACAGAGACCCAGGAAGGCTAGACATCCCTGGGAACATGATGTGGAGTAATGGATCAGAATGTTTGGGGTGGGGGGAGAACGGAGAGCAGTTTATGAGCCAAGAAGGAGGACAGAAGATTTTAGCAGTACAGATGGGCAGTTCACCCAATCTGGAATGAGAGGAGGGGGTCCAGGCTAAGAAAATAGTGACTCAGCAGATTTTGAGATTGCAGAAAGTAAATGAAAACAGGGATGGACATTCCAGGGAGAGGAATCAGTCAGGATAAGTGCTCAGGAACATGAGAAGTACTGTCTGCTGACTTGGTTTTGCTAGAATATAAGCAGTAAGGGGAGCAACCATATGTTATTTCTGCCCATTGTTGTTTTTAAACATTATGCTCTACACACTGTCCCTGACGATCATCTAATTTCTCAAAGATTCAACCCAGTGTTGATAAAAATAAGAAGTAGCAAACCAAGCAAAATAATTTCTAACAGCAAAGTAAAAGACTAGCTTATTGTGACAGTTTTACCAAGCAAATCATATGGAAGTTCTAAATTCTCTCTGATATATATGAAGAATCAAAATATATTAGTCAAATGTTTAGGCCTCGTCATTTCTGTACCTAGATTAAGAATTATAATATAATGATTTTCTGAGAATAGCGCATATTAGCAGATGTTACTACAACAAATATCTTTCCTGATGTGAACAGACTTAACATATAATTTAGCGCTTGTCAACTGAAAATAAAATTATTAAATTATTTCATACATAATGTGATTACCTGTGGTTGAGAGGACACAGAAAGGTTAGTATGGGCAGGGTTTTCTGCATAAGACAAATGTTTTCAGACAAAATGCAGAATGTCTTCTTCAAGGTAAGAATTGTCCTTGGCTTGTTAGTCCAGGCAGAGATTCCTTCCCCTTCCACTTAACTCTCCATCTTAAGCCATCTCTCCTTTCAGGAAGTGTCCCATGAACCAAACTCTGTGTCTTTAGCAGCTTGCTCATTTTTCCAAGAATAAGAAGGAACATTACATTCTGTGAATGTTTATTGCACATGTGCTGTTTGTCAGTCCAAAGGACCAAGGAGAGAGATGGAAGAAATGATGAAATTGAGGAATTTGTGCTTCAAAGTAGTTCTTTCCTTTAAAAAAAAAGTTTTGAAAATTTTGTTCCTTGAAAATAATTTCATATTTTTGATGAGTGTTCCTCCAGAGCAAATTATTATACCTTTTACTTGTACCTATGGGCCCCTGTGACAGAGTAATGTTTTTAAATGCATAAAATAAAATACATAGTACAATTATAATAGACAATTATATAAAAATACAATTTGCAAAGTGGCTTTAAAACTTTATAATAACCAGCCCTGGCTGATGTGGCTTAGTGGATTGAGCGCGAGCCTGCAAACCAAAGGGTTGTGGTTCAATTCCCCGTCAGGGCACATGCCTGGGTTGCAGGCCCATTCCCAGAAGGGGATGCATGACAGGCAACCAAACACTGATCTTTCTCTCCCTCTCTCCTTTCCTTCCCTTCTAAAAATAAATAAATAAAATCTTTATGAAAACAAACAAAAAATTTTATAATAACCAGGAGAAAAACATGGTGGCAGAGTAGGAGGATATATCTTGCATCTCTTCCCAGAACCAAACTGAAAATAAAACTAAAGAGAGTACTGGACACCTGAAATAAACAGAAGACTACCTTAAAAACATGCTTTTAACCAAGGATGTGGGAAAAAATACCCATCAAGACCAGTAGGGAAAGTGAGGTCATTAAAGGGGCCGGTTGTTCCTAAGAACAGAGGGCCCAGGTAGCAGGGTGGCTGTGGGAGCTTCCCCTTGAAAGGAGAGAAGCAGAGAACACAAGTTGGGCTCCCAACACAGAGTGCCAGTGCCAGAATCAGGAGACCACATAGCACCCAGAGGCGAAAGGCCACAGGGTTTGTCTCTGCTGGGGAGACACAAAACATGCTGAAGACAAAGGTACTATTTTTTTTTCTTTCTTAATTCTTAAAGGGGCCAAAGCACAGGACTTATGTTCGCAAACACTTGCCTTGGACCCCAGCAAAGGGAAAGTGGAGTGCAGTCTCATGAAGAGAGTCTAGTGGGAGAGGCACAGGAGAGCAATGTGGGGGAGTGGCTATGGGACTTTCTGTGCCAGGAAATACCTGGATTCCACAGCAACCATCTTGCTTGAAAGACCAAGCTGCTCCCAGAGGAAAAGCAATTACCTTACCCTGTGGGATAACACTCACCCCACCCTCCCTCTGCAATCCTGCTCCTTCCACCCTCCATCTTTTTTTTTCCTTTTATGTGGTTTGTTCATTTATTTGTTTTGTTTTGTGTGGGCTTGTTTTCCTTTAATTCTTTCTTTTCTCCCATCCTACATCTTAACCCCTGCTGAGGAGGCAGCAGCACATGCAGACTCAGGGGGTGTCAGAGACTGGCTGTAGGGTGCAGCCATACCATGTACTCTCCCGGGAAATAGACTGGTGCTTGCCCCTCACAGGAGAGCCATAGAAACGCCCTCCTGGTTTCTGGCAGACCTAAACTCTGGACCCTATAGGCCTTACCCAATAGCCTACTGGGATCCAACCCTGCTGAGTACAGGGAGATAATCCTGAACAGACCCAGACCAGTGACTCAGGGGTAGGGGAATATAGCAATCATCTCCCCTGAAGTTTGAAAGGCACATGCCCCAGGAGACCCAGTAGTCCCATCCCCCTGATCCCACCAAAAGCCCTCTCAGAAAGAGTCAGGTTTATGACAATTCTAATGCTGACAGCAGACTGGCAGGCAGAGGCAGACAGAGGTAGATCTATAGGTGACTTGGGCCATTTGCTGACATACCCTTGAACCCAGTGCTATTAAAACTCAGCTGTGCAGAGCAGCTTGGTCCATCCTGGGCACAGCCAAGCCTGGAGGAATCACAACAAACTGTGGATTACTGGTAGCTCTGAAGAGGCTGCTGAGGGCTTATGGACAACGTCTGATTCGGACTACAGCAGAGGCTTATCCAAAGGGAGAATCTAGCAGCCAGCACTAAACTCTGCTGAGATGAACTCCAATTTGTTCTTTCTCATTATTTTTGTTATTTTTCTTTTTCATAGCCTTTGCATTACTTTTTTCTATTTTTCTCTTTCTTCTATTTTTATTGCTCTATTTTTTCTGTCATATCTCTTACTTTACTTTTACCATTGATTACCTCATTGTTCCCTTCTTCTTTCCTTTTCTTATTTTTGTTATTCTTTTCCTTTTTTGTCCTCTTTTTCTGTTTCCCTCCTTCAATTCATTATTCATATTAGTTCTCTCCACTTTTCTCCTCTTATTATCACTTTGCTATCCTTTGGTCTTCTTTTGTCATTGACAATCTTTTTTCATTGAAATTTCTGTTGTTAGGGGAGGTTGTTTGGTTTGTTTGTTTGTGTGTGTGTATGGGTGTGTATTGTTTTTGCTTTGATCTGCCAGCACTTACAAGAAATACAAGATGTGGAGGAGTTGAGTCTCTCAGTGAGCCAGCCAGAGGGGAAACTCTTCCAATGAATGAGTCAACAGCAATAGGCACCCAAATACAACAGGAAAGCCCACATAACCCACACGAAGGGCATTCCTAGAGCACCCAGATCAAGAGATGAAGGAGTCGGCACTACGGGGTACGACAAGACTCCTAACACATAAGGTTACTGACAGCACAGGAAGTTTAAGGAGGTCTATTAAATACAGAAACAAATACAAAGATATAGCTGAAATGGGGAGACAAAGAAGCAACCTCCAAATGAGAGAAAAAAAGGAATCCCCGGAAAAAGAGCTAAATGAATTTGAGGCAAGCAAATCATTACTCAATCAGATATTGAGTTCAAAGTAATGGTTATAAGGAGGATTGAGGAACTTAGCAGAAACCACATCAGCATGAAAAGATATACAAACTATGAATAAGAACCGGAAGGAAATGAAGAATGCAAACCCTGAAATAAAGAATACACTAGAAGGAATTACAAGCAGACTAGATGAACCAGAGAATGAAATCAACAGTTTGGAAGACAAAGTAGAAAAAAACCAGTCAGAGCAACAAAATGCTTACAAAGACTTAAAAAGAATGAAGAGATTTTAAGAAAGCTTTGGGACAACATGAAACATAACAACATTCACATCACGGGAATACCAGAAGGAGAAGAAAGGGAGCAAGGGATAGAAAACATGTTTGAAGAAATAACAACAGAAAATTTCCCTAACTTAATGAGGGAAAAAGTCACACAAGTTCAGAAAGCACAGAGAATCCCAATCAAGAAACCTACACTGACACATATCACAGTTAAAATGGAAAAAACTTAAAGACAAAGAGAGAATCTTAAAAGCAACAAGAGAGAAACAATTAGTTGTTTCTTTCTTGGAGTTCTTTACAAGGTAGCTCCAATAAGACTGTCAGCTGATTTCTCAACAAAAACAATCCAGACCAGAAAAGATTTGCATGAAACATTCTATGTAATGAAAAGCAAGGGCCTCCAACCAAGACTACCCTACCCAGCAAGGTTCTCATTTAAAATGTCAAGTGAAATAAAGAGCTTCCCAGACAGAAAAAGGCTGGAGGAGTTCATTTCCACCAAACCAGCATTGCAAAATATGCTAAAGAGACTGCTTTAAGAAGAAATAGAGGGAAAGAGGAACACATATACAATGGGAAAAAATGGTTGTGAATAAGTACCGTATCAATAATAACCTTAAATGTAAATAGATTAAATGTTCCAATCAAAAGACAGGGTAGCTGAATGGATAAGAAAACATGACCTGCATACATGATGTCTATGAGACTCTCCTCAGAACAAAAGATTTATACAAGCTGAAAGTAAAAGGATGGAAAAAATATTTCATGAAAATAAAAACAAAGCAAAAAAAAAAAGCTGGGGTAGCAATACTTCTGTCAGAATAAAGAGACTTCCTAACAAATGCCATAATAAGAGACAAAGAAGGACACTACATAACACTTAAGGGTTCAGTCCAACAAGAGGATATAACCCTTATAAACATATATGCATCCAGTACAGGAACACTTAAATATATAACAAAAATCTTGGAGGACTTTAAGAAAGAGATTGATAGAAATGCAGTCATAATAGATCTTAACACCCCACTATCAACAATAGACAGATCTTTCACACAAAAAATCAACAATGATATAGCAGCATTCTATGACACACTAGATCAAATTGATTTAATTGGTATCTACAGAGCAATTCACTCCAAAGAAGCAAAATATACATTCTTCTCAAATGTACAGGATGTTCATTCTCAAAAATAAACCACATGGCGGGTCACAAAATAAGCATTAAAAATTCAAGATAATTGGAATCATATCAAAAATTTTCTTGGATAACAATAACCTGAAACTAGAAATCAACCTCAAGGAAAAAAACAAAAATATTCAAATACATGGCGGCTAAATAAAATGTAATTAAATAATGAATGTGTTAACAATGAGATCAAGGAAGAAATAAAAAAGAACCTGAAAACCAATGAAAATGAACACACAACAACCAAAAACCTATTGGACACAGTGAAAGCAGTCCTGAGAGGGAATTTCATAGTAATACATGCCTACCTAAAAAGATGAAAAAATATCAAGTAAACAACTTAAACTTACTTCTAAAAGAACTAGAAAGATAACAACAACAAACAAAGTCCAGAGTAAAAGTAAGTATTAGAGCAGAAATAAAGGACATAGAAACTAAAAATAATAATTCAAAAAACCCAATGAATTTAGAGCTAGTTCTTTAAAAACATAAACAAAATTGACAAATCTTTAACCAGACTCATCAAGAAAAAAAGCAAGAAGACCCATATAAAGAAAATCAGAAATAAAAGGGAGAAATAACTGATACCACAGAAATACAAGGGATTGTAAGAAATTATTATGAGCAGCTATATGCCAAGAAATTGGACAACCTTGGTGAAATGGATAAATTTCTAGGAACATACCATCTTCCCAACCTGAATCAGGAAGAAGCAGAAAACTAATAGATCAGTAACAACTAGCAAAATTGAAGCAGCAGTCAAAAAATTACCAGCACACAAAAATCCTGGAGCAAATGGTTTCACAGGCAAATTTAACCAATCACTCAAAGAAGAAAAAACACCTATCCTTCTTAAACTATTTCAAAAAATTCAGTAAGAGGGAAGTCTTCCAAACTCTTTTTATAAGGCCAGTATTATTCTAATTCTAAAACCAGAAAATTACAGGCCAATATCTCTGATGAACATAGATGCTAAAGTCCTCAACATAATATTAGCAAACTTGATTCAGCAATACATAAAAAAGACCATGCATCATGATCAAGTGGGTTTTATTCCAGGATGCAAGGATGGTACAATATCTGCAAGGCAATAAATGTGATACACCACATAAACAAAATAAAAGACAAAAATCACACGATTACATCAACAGATGCAGAAAAAGCATTTGATAAAATCTAGCACCCATTTATGATAAAAACACTCAGTAAGGTGGGAATAAAGGGAGCATATGAACATAATAAAGGCCATTTACAAAAAAACCTACTGTCAACATCATATTCAATAGGCAAAAAATAAAAGCATTTTTCTTAAGATCAGGAACAACACAGGGGTGTTTGCTATCACCAGTGTTATTCAACTTAGTGCGGGAAATCCTAACCACAGTGGTCAGACAAGAAAAAGAAACAAAAGGCATCCAATTTTGAGAAGAGGAAGTAAAGCTGTCATTATTTGCAGATGATGTGATATTATATATAGAAAACTACGTAGGCTCCCCCCCCAAACTACTTGACCTAATAAATGAATTCAGCAAAGTAGTGCAATACAAAGTCAATATTCAGAAATCAATGGCATTTTTATACCCCAATAATGAACTATTATAAAGAGAAATAAAGAAAACAATTCCATGTACTATTGCAACCAAAAAAATGTACCTGGAAATACATTTAACCAAAGATGTAAAAGACCTGTACTCGGAACACTATAGGGCAGTGAAGAAAGAAACTGAGGAAGATACAAATAAGTGGAAGCATATACTGTGCTTGTGGATTAGAAGAATTAAAATCATTAAAATGTCCATACTACCCTAAGCAATCTATAGATTCAATACAATTTCTATACAAATGGCATATTTCACAGATCTAGAACACATCTTCCAAAAATTTATATTAAAAAAAAAAATGACCCCAAATAGCCTCAGCAATCTTGAGAAAGAAGAACAAAGTTGGAGGGGCCACAATACCTGATATCGAACTATACTATAAGGCCACTGTAATCAAAAGAGTTTGGTACTGTCATAAGAAGAGACACATAGATTAATAGAACAGAATAGAGAACACAGAAATATACCCATGTCTTTATGGTTAATTAATATTTGACAAAGGAGGCAAGAGCATAAAATGGAACAAAGACAGTCTCTTCAATAAATGGTGTTGGGAGAAATGGACTGGTACATGCGAAAAACAAAACACAAAAAAACATAGACTACCATCTTACACCATACAACAGAATAAACTCAAAGTGGATATGACTTAAATATAAATCATGATATTATAAAAACCCTGGAGGAAAACACAGGCAGTAAAACTTCAGATGTCTCATGTAACAATATCTTTACTGATATGTCTCCTAGGTCAAGGGAAATAGGAAAAAATAAACAAATGATACTACATCAAATTAAAAAGCTTCTGCACAGCTAAGGAAACCATCATCAAAATGAAAAGGGAACTGACTGTATAGGAGAACATATTGGCCAATGATACATGGAACAAGGGTTTAGTCTCTAAAATATATAAAGAACTTATACTACTCCATACCAGGAAGATAAATAATCCAACTAAAACTTGGGCAAAGGACCTGAATAGACAGTTCTACAAGAAGGACATATAGATAGCCCATAGACATTTGAAAAAATGATGAATATCACTAGCCGTCAGAGAAATGCAAATTAAAACCACAATGAGGTATCACCTCACACTGCAAAATGGTTATGATCAATAAATCAATAAACAAGTGCTAGAGAGGTTATGGAAAAAAGGGCTCTGTTGGTGGGAATGCTGTCTAGTGTAGCCACTGTGGAAAGCAGTATGGAGGTTCCTCAAAAAATTAAAAATGGAATTGCCTTTTGACCCCATTATTTCGCTGCTGGGAATATGTTCGAAGAATCCCGAAACACCAAATAAAAAGAATTTGTACACCCTCATGTTCATAGCAGCACTATTTACAGTAGCCAAAACTTTGAAACAGCCCCAGTGCCCATCAATAGATGAGTGGGTTAAAAAAACTGGTACATCTATACAATGGAATACTATACAGCAGAAAGAAAGAATTCCTACTTTTTGTGACAGCATGGATAGAAGTAGAGATTACAATGCTAAGTGAAATAAGCCAGTTGGTGAAAGACAAATATTGTATTATCTCACTTATCAGAGGAATCCAATGAACAAATAAACTAATAAGTAAAATAGAACCAGAGGCATAGAATCATGGAACAAGACTGACAGCTCTAAGAAGGGAGGTGGGAGGTAGGAACTGGGAACTGATTAACAGAGGGTGAAGAGATTAGTTAAAGAACATATATGAAGGACCCATGGACATGGACAATGTAAGTGGACTGATTATGGAATTGGGGGGCGGGCTGGGTAGAGGAGGGACAAAGGAAGAAAAAGTGGGACAACTGTAATAGCAGAAAAATAAAATATTTTAAAAATTAAACTTCAATAAAGATAAAACTAAAATAATAGAATAGGGCATACTGATTGCCTAAAATAACAACATATGCGTCTTTATAAAGACATCAGATAATAAGATCTAGGCTCAAGTCTAGTAGTTATTATGTATTGAACTAGTAATGGGTATGAAGGATATTTTCAAGATATCTATGACAATTGTAATGTGATAAGAAAACATCCTTTGTTTCTCTTGATGACACATGCACAAGAACAGTTAATAATTATTATGGTTTGAAATCTGGATTCATAATTGAGAGAAGTGCTAGAGTTTCCCAAACATTTTGTTTAAGAAATTTTTCTTCACTGAAGCCCATGAACTGCTGAAATCTACCTCCTGGACCCAGGCAAAGAACCCTTCTTCTACAGGGGCTTGGGATCAACACATTGATTCCATTTCTATAGTTAATGTAGAGAAAATCAAAATGAGACCCATTCCTCCTAGAGAAGACAAGGGTATCTTTATTCCCATTTAAGAGATATGAGAAGAAAGAGGAGGGCCACTGTTGCCTTGTTCCTTTAAGATGCTCCACTGTAAAACCATTCCATACTTCTTTCTTCTTTCTGTATAATTTCAGATTTTTTAAATAAAGCTTTAGTTCAGAGAGAGTCCAGAAAAACAAAACAACCATGAGTATGCCAAAGGACCCTTGGGTCCCAGCTTCACCTCCTACATGATCGTCATAAATCCCTTAGTGTGGTGGATCCTGGCCAGCAGGATCTGTGTATGTTGTGGCTGCTCATGAACAAATACACAAGGACTACAGGAATCCTGTGGAAAAAAAGGGGTGGCACGGCTGCTCTCTAAGTCAGAGAGAGAGGGCCCTGACTCCTGCCTGGACAGGCTTTTATTATTTTCCTGAGGACATTACAAAGAGGGTAGTCCTCATTTACTATGCACAGGTTCACATTAGGTGGTTACCTTTTACAGACAACAAAGGAGAGGATGTTGCTAATCACATCAGAGAAGAAGGATATTTGCAAATGTAAAGGGGAAAGTGGTTGGATTTGTTCACACTCCATACTTGGGATGTTTAGCTCAGATTTTAGGAAGTTGTAGTAAGCCCTTTCAGGGTGAGGGAGTTTTAGCAAAAGCAAGCCTCATGACGGCCTAGGTACAATGCAGGTCTGAGTCCCCACAGGAAAACCTTTCTGTGGTCCTGTGTGCTGACATGCACCCCACTGGTTTTCCATGGGAAGGCTGAGCTACATTTCCACGGAATTCGAAACAGTTTCCCACACCTTAGCTTTGATCTTTGGCTCAGTGACCATAAGATAGGCACAATAATACCTATCTAGCAGTGTTATGGTAAAGGTTAAATGTGACAACATCTATGAAAATACTTGGTAAGCTATGAAGAACTGTGCAAACACTCTATATATTGATATAATACTGCATCTCCTCTATGCATTTTTCTCATTGTTGTATAGGACCCTAGGGCAGAGAAAGACAAAGTCGATGGCAACAATGTAAGGAAGAAGTGTCCCTGGCTAGAGACTAAAAAGGAGCCTGTGAAAAGTTTCATCAGCACCTGGAGGATATCAGAGCATCTTTTCTACTACTTTCTGGCTATATAAACCCATCTTGCCCCACTAGCCTCAATTAGAAGAACACAAAAAGTTTTCCAAGTTTGCTTTAACCAGTAGCGTATTCATGCATCCACCCACATATAGTTATGAAAGAATGTTAGAAATGGCTTGGCAGGTTCCAACCAATTGGAACTGTAGAAGCCATCAAGGAATACAATGACTCTTCTGTTTTGAAATAAGTATTTAAACCTATAACCACATGTGAGCATAATTGTTAAGTCCCAGGGCACATGTTTTTTTACTCTTCAGCCTATACTCTGCAAAGCTCTTCTAACACCAAAACCATAACCCATACTGTGTGAATGGTTATTATTTTAAGATTTATATGTATCTTTTGGAGAAACATGTTGAAGTATTTCAGGATGAAATTATATAAAGTATAGACTAAATGACATTGTCGTGTGAAGACTCTGGCCAAGATGGAGGCATAGGTAGATACTCTTTGCCTCCTCACACAACCAAAATAAGGACAGCAACACATTTAAAAACAAAAAACAACCAGAACTGCAAAAAAAATCAAACTGTGTGGAAGTCCCACAACCACAAAGTTAGAGAAGAAACATTCATCCAGACTGGGAGAAGGGGCAGAGATGGGAAGCAGGGGCTCAGAGGATCATTGGCAAGGCAGCGGCTGGCAGACCAGGAGGTCCCCCATTCATGTGCAGCTAAATCGGGAGACACAACTGGGGAGCAAGATAGACTGTGCAACCCAGGGTTCCACTGCAGGGAAATAAAGCCTCAAAACCTCTGGCTGTAAAATCCTGTGGGAATTGTGGCAGTGAGAGAAACTCCCACCCTCACAGGCGAGTTCCTTGGAGAAATTGTCAGGCTCCTAGAACATACACAATCCCACACACATGGGAATCAGCACCAGAAGGGCCCATTTTGTTTGTGGGAAGTGGGGAAAATGACTGAAAGCTGACCAAGAGCCAAGCAAGTAGTGTTGTTCCCTCTTGGCCCCCTCCTCATGTACAGAGCCACAACACAGCAAAGTGGATTGCCCTGCCCTGGTGAATACCTAAGGCTCCATCCTGTACTACATGAGAGGCATGCCAAGACAAAAAAACAGAAAAACAAAACATAAAAAAACCCTCTATGTCCCAAATGAAAGAGCAGAGCAAAGCTCCAAAAATAGAACTAAGCTATGAAAAAATAGCCAATATATGAGCCAACCTATACAGAGTTCAAAACACTGGTAATCAGGATGCTCACAGAAATGGTTGTGTATGGTCACAAAATAGAGGGAGATGTAAATGCTATGCAAAGTGAAATAAAGAAAAATATATAGTGAGCCAAAGTGAAGGGAAGAAAAATGGGAATCAAATAAATAATTTAGAGAAGAAGGAATAAATAAACATTCAACCAGAACAGAATGAAGAAACAAGAACTCAGAAAAATGAGGAGAGTCTTAGCAACCTCCAGGACAATTTTAAATGTTCCAACATCTGAATCATAAAGATGCCAGAAGAAGAAGAGAAAGAGCAAGAAATTGAAAACTTAATTGAAAAAATAATGGAGAACTTCCCCAATCTGGCAAAGGAAATAGACTTCCAGGAAGTCCAGGAAGCTCAGAGAGTCCCAAAGAATTTGGACCCAAGGAGGAACACACCAAAGCACATCATCATTACGTTACTCAAAATTAAAGATAAGGAGAGAATCTTAAAAGCAGCAAGAGAAAAGGAGACACTTACCTACAAAGGAGTTCCCTTAAAACTATCAGCTGATTTTTCAAAAGAAACCTTACAGCAAGAAGGGGCTGGAAAGAAATAATCAAACTTATGATAGGCAAGGATCTACATCCAAGATTACTCCATCCAGCAAAGCTATCATTTATAATGGAAGGGCAGATAAAGTGCTTCCCGGATAAGGTCAAGTTAAAGGGGTTCATTATCATATAGCCCTTATCATATAAAATGTTAAAGAGACTTATCTAAGAAGCATAAGTGATTGGTGCAAAATAGACAGCAGGGAAGTTAAGAATAGTGTAGAAAATGTAGAAGCCAAAGAACTTATATGTACAACCCATGGACATGAACTAAGGGGGAAGTGTTGGTAGGAGGGGGTGCAGGGTGGAGGGGAATAAAGGGGAGAAAAAAATGGGACAACTTTAATAGCACAATCAATAAAATATATACATGATATTGTCCACATGTTAATATTTGTTGAAGCTTCATGACAAGTGCAATAAATTTTATTATACTCTTCATTCTACCTTTGTATATTATTGAATTTTTCCATCATAAAAATACTAGAAGCTTTATTTGTCCAAAGGAAAAAACAAAGGTTAATGACAGCACATTAAGGAAAAAATGTTCCTGACTAAGAACACATTCATGTTAAATAAGTGCAAATAAATTAAAGTGAATTAATATATCAGAAAATTTAGATTCTTTCTGGTGAGATGAATGCTATGGACTCAAGTTTTCCCTCAAATTCCTTTTACTGATACCGATGCTATCATGTAATAGATGATCACATAGATATTACATTAAACAGGAAAACATATAAGACATTATTATTATTTTTTTGCTCTTTCTGCATCTTTTTCAACTAGATTGATCTGACTGCCAGTGAGGATATTCTGTAGTTGTATTTGTTCAAATATTTGCTGGTCTTTTATGATAGAAGACTAAAATAACTGTTTATTCTGAAAATGCATGCGGGTGATTAACAAGCTGATCAATTTAGGGTTGTATGTCAAAAATATTAAGTATGTATTTAAAATAAAATTAAAATTCATAATGGAGGCACAGTATTATTCACTGAGTATTTTAGGGAGTCATCACATCTGTGATACGTTATGTGTATACATAGCCTCATAGCCTCAGTGCTATGAAGATATGCTTCAACAGCAAGTTCCGAGTGAATCCCAGTATCTTCATGTACATAATTCACCACCGTAATATGATCCTGTAGCTGAAATTTGAAGAAGTTTTAAAAATGCTTCTCTGGAGGCTGTTTCTTTTCTACTTCCTTCAGTATCATTAAATTTCGCTAGGACAAATATATCATAATTTGGAGTGATTGTTAAAATCAAAAGGAAATGAAACAGTTGTTAGTCAAGTATGTTATTCTGTATGTTGTTATTCAAGTTACAAAAAGAAATAGTTATTTCTTCCATCACATTTATAAATATCTCTATGAATATATGTTTATAAATTTTATTCTATACATCTATGAAACTGGTCCTAATATTACATTGTTATGCCATACAATAAAAACTAAAAAGTGAATGTCATGTTAACTTTTTCTCCTGTGCTGCATCAAAACACACAACCTTGGATCATAGCAAAGTGACCAGCTACCACAAAGACCAGCTCCCTGTGTAATCAGTTTCTCATCTCGGAATTGGGAAAAGTCTTTCTCTGCCACCCAGAGAGCTGATTCATGACAGAAAATGTGCTAGACAGTCATTCTTTATCTTGCTCAGGGTCTTATTGGGGCAAATTGGGTCAAGGGTAGTTGCCCAAATTTAAACTCTTTTAAGAAAATCTAATGCATTGGAAAGAAATGACAATTTCTATACTTTTCATCAAATGCTGATTTGATTGGCTTTTTATTGCTGTGGTCCAGCTTATCTCCATATGTCTAAAAACTAAGTCAGTGTTGCCATGACTTAAATATTCCAGTCATGAAATATTTCAACCGTAGTATGCAAGGATGCATTTGCTTGATTTTTAAACTGACATTTTCCTCAGCATGATACAGGGTGCAGCCAGGGGGCCCCCAAAAAAAAGATTTAGAAAGGTGTCCAGAATTCAAAGTGTATAGAAATATTGGAGAGACATATAAGATGTCCTCACCGCCGCCCCCCCCCAGGGGGAAGGGATGAATGGAGCCAGGCCATTGAGAGCTGTTTTGCATAGCAACAGTTTTGCAGCTAACCTCTGGAATGGTTATTTAACATATCTATAACCTTTAACTGGTTTCATAGATATGTTAAATAGGAGTGGCCAAGTTTGGAGGCAGAAGGGAGAAGGTTGTGGCAGGGACTCAAGATGGAAACTAGGGGCTGCGCTCCTGAGTGAGATGGCCTAGGTGAGAGCTTGGAAAAGACTGGCTCCGAGACATGAAGGGTCCCCGCTTGGCCAGATGGGGGAGAGCCATGCGGTTTCAGCAGAGTGAGGACCCCCTCTTGGTGAGGTGAAAGAGGGAGCCACGTGGTTTTGGCAGGGTACGGACCCCCTTTCCCAGGTGAAAGGGAAAAACCACGCAGCTTTGCTAGAATGGAGATCCCTGCAGCCAGGTGAAGAAGAAAGCCACATGCTTTTGGAGTACGGACTCCTGCAACTTTGGTAGAAGAGGACCATGCGGCTTTGGGGTACCCCCTTTGCCCGCGGGGCCTGAAAAGCAGCAGAGACTTTGACTGGAACTGGGTACAAAGGACTCTTGCCAGTGGACCATGAGAGGGTACCACAGTACTTTGGATTAACTCAAGATCCTGCCTGCATGGTGACACAGCTGATGGTGCCAGCAGCCTGCAATACAGACGTGTGCCCTTTTCCTGATTTACGGTACCCGGAGTTGGGACAGTGGGAGAAGGGAGCGCTGTGTGGGTGTAGGTGTATACATAAAGGACTTTGATATTTTAGTGGTGGCATTAGGCCTGAATAGCATTAAATAAACATTTTGTTTCCTTTTCACAAATCTCTGGCATTAAGAGATGTCTTTCCAATTGGCGGCGGACAGAAGGGCCCAGTAGATTCTAATATTTTGTTTTTGGGAGGGCCCCTGTTGTATAGCAGTTTTGGGCATCCCTAGGTGGGCCAAATATTGTATTGCCCCTCCCTCGGACCTCCTCTTGTTTGGTAACAAGCACACACACAAAAAAGAAGAAGCAAAAACTCAAGAAGTATGCAGTGTGTACATGGCTTACTAATAACACCTCCATTTATGTAGACCTTTATTGTCTTCAAGGCCCTTCTAAATTTATAACCGAAATATTGATAAAAGGGCTGGCAGATTGTTGCATTTATTGACCAGAATTGAGCTATGTGATTGGATGCTCAGAACAATGTTATGATACAGGCAAAGCATGTATCCTTGTTACTATTTTATAAGTGGGAAATCTAAGAGTCAGAGATGTCAAATGATTTGCCAAGGATCACAGGAAAAGAGGCAAATCTAGAGGCAAACGTCTGTCTCCTGGTTCCCAGCACGGTTTGCCTCCTGACATGCCATATAGCTTCTAAGATGGTTACAAATGATGATTGGCCATAAATCACTTGTTTATCTTGGGAAACATTTTTCTCCCTAGATCGCCAGCTGCCTGGCACCAGCCCTCTGTCCAGGCTCTTGGAGTCATGATTAATAGAAAGGGAACAGGTGGCTGCTTGGCCATCTGCCATACAGAGAGACTGGGATGCTTCCTTTTGTAAAAGGTTCCCAAGGTCAGATTTGCCAGGCATTTTAAAAAGGAGAGAAAAACAAATTCACCTCTGTAGCAAGTGGAAAAATAAATGCCAAAGTCAATAGTTTGTATTCCAGAGGAAATTTTCTTTCTAAAGAAAATTTGTTGTTATTTTTAGGAAGAGAAATAAAATTTAAACTCTGTGTACCAAAACTGTGGCCTCATCCCTTAGGGACACTGATACAGAAAGAAGTGGAAACTACCCAAAGTCTGCAGTTCCTATAGGACTAGGCGATGCTTAAATAAAGAATTGGTTCCCATCATACAACTCAGTGTTTAATCAAGTCCAAACAGACTGCTGCCAGCATTTTTAAGTCAACATTGATATCTAAAATAAACATAAGCTCACTAACACACACTAGTACTTTAATAAAAATATATTGTGAAACAACTCTTAGCCAAGACAAGTTGGGCTTTTTATATGGGTAACTATTCATTAGTCAGAAGAATGATGAGTCCCCTAAACATTTTGAAAATTATTCATTCAACAAAACTGTTTTTGACTACTCACACTAAAGAACTGTGAAGTGTGATATTTTACCTTTCTTTCAGCTGAACAATTTGGTTTGTTACAGTTATGTAGAAGCTGGCAGAAGTCCTGAGGCTGCCGAGTCAGAGACAAAAGACATGACTGCCTGCAGCAGTAGCAGTAGCCAGTGTCAGCATTTGAGAGGAACAGTGAGCTTAAGGAAACCACGTCTTTTATTCTGAACAGAAAGCATGACTGCTTATTGCCGTTGAGATAGACACTTCCTCCCTCTTCCAAAGCAGTTTGCTATACAGACATCCTTGGAAAACTGTCTAGAACAAAAGCAGTCAGTGGCTCTACTTGGAAAGATGTGTGTGTGTACTGCGAGAAATGCATGTAGAATTGTCTCCCAATACTTATTCTTTACCAGACACTCTGAGAAATGCTAAGGACATAAAGATTAAAAGAAGGAACATGCTATCTTGTTCCTGACAAATCTAATACTGTTAATAAATTCAACACAATATTGAACTCACAAATTCTGTCTGTAGAAAATGTGGGATGTTCAGTATCCATCCTTAAATTGATTATTATAATCAGAAAAATGGCGGAGGATCCACAAGCAGAAATCCCGTTCTTCAGTTGCAAACTTGTTTTTTAGTGAGGTGTTAAAGTGGTGAGTGCCAGCAAAATGGAACTAACACATTGCAATTACATTAGTGTTCTATGTTGCATCATTTCCAAAGCATCCAGTCTGGCATAATGATCTAAATTACATAGAGATAAAGGTCATTGGCAGGGGAAGTAGATAGAAGAGCTTAAAGGCAGAAGTGAAAGCTGATAGAAAAATATTATGAGGAAAACCTCTCGTAATTGTACTGATAGGACTTTGCTATAAAAGAAACCAGAGTCAAGCCACACCAAACAAAGCTCAGATGAAAATAGTTGGCTCTAGTAAATGAATCAGTGACAAATGACCTTTAAAATATAATTTAAAGATTGGTTTTTTCATGGGGACTTGAACATTATCACTAGAATATATTTTAAAAAAGAAGTTTTAAAGTTCTAATGGAATACACAGTCTGAGCCTCAAAAAAGACATAAACATTTTATTCAAATCATTTCAACTTCAGTTGATTCTTTATAATGACAATTCTCACTAAGATTATCCAGATCCCTTTACTCTGACTTTGTTTTTATGAAGTAACTTTTCTTTCCTTTTTAAGTATATTTTATTGATTATGCTATTATAGTTGTCCCAGTTTTACCTTTTTGCCCCCTTCACCTGGTACCTGCCTTCCTGTCGGTAATCTCCACCTTAGTTCATGTACGTGGGTCATGCATATAAGGTCTTTGGCTTCCCCATTTCCTATACTGTACTTAACCTCCTCTGTCTATTTTGTACCTACCATTTATGCTTCTTAATCCCTGTAAATTTCCCCCATTCACCCTCTTTCCATTCCCCCCTGATAACCCTCCATGTGATCTCCATTTCTGTGACTGTTTCTGTTCTAGTTGTTTGCTTAGTTTGTTTTTGTTTGTTTAGATTCAGTTATTGATATTGTCAGTTTGTTGTCATTTTACTGTTTATAGAGGTGATCTTCTTTTTCTTAAATAAGTACCTTTAACATTTCACATATTAAGAGCTTGGTGATGATGAACTCCTTTAGCTTTATCTGAGATGTAGAGTTCTAAACACTGGTAATCAGTATGCTCACAGAAATGGGTGAGTATGGTTGCAAAATAGAGGGAAAAGTGAAGGCTATGAAAAGTGAAATAAAAGAAGTGTACAGGAAATTAACAGCAATAGGAAGGGACTCAAATCAATGGTTTGGAGAAGAAGAAAGAAACATTCAACCAGAACAGAATGAAGAAACAAGCATTCAAAAAATGAGGAGAGGCTTAGGAACCTCTGGGACATCTTAAACATTCACATCCAAATCATAGGGGTACCAGAAGGAGAAGAGGAAGAGCAAGAAATTGAAAACTTTTTTGAAAAAATAATGAAGGAGAACTTCCCCAATCTAGCAAAAGAAATAGACTTCCAGGAACTCCAGGAAGCTCAGAGTCCCAGGGAAGTTGGACCCAAGGAAGAATACACCAAGGCACATCATAATTCCATTAGCCAAGATTAAAGATAAGAAGAGAATCTTAAAAGCAGCAAAGGAAAATGAGATAGTTATCTGCAAAGGAGTTCTCATAAGGCTATCAGCTGATTTCTCAAAAGGAACATTGCAGGTAAAAGGGGCTGGAAAGAAGTATTCAAAGTCATAAAAGGCAAGAATCTACATCCAAGATTACTCTATCCAGCAAAGTTATCATTTAGAAGGGCAGGTAAAGTGCTTCCCAGACAAGGGAAAGCTAAAGGAGTTCAGCATCACCAAACCCTTATTATATGAAATGTTAAAGGGACTTACCTAAGAAAGAGAAGGTGATCAAAAATATAAACAACAAAATGACAACAAACTCACAATTATCAATGACTGAACCCAAGACAAAAACAATAACAAACTAAGCAAACAACAAGAATAGAATCATAGAAATGAAGATCATGTGGAGGGTTATCAGCAGGGAAGAGATGGGGAATAAATGGGGAAAAAGGTACAGAGAATAAGAAATATAAGTGGTTGGTATAAACTACACAGGGAGAGGTAAGAATAATATAGGAAATGGAGAAAGCAAAGAACAATGGACATAAACTAAGCAGGGCAGGAGGGGTGGGCAGGGATGCAGGTGAGAGGGAGGGTGCAGGGCAGAGGGGAAAAGTGTGGGGAAATGGGACAACTGTAATAGCATGATCAATAAAATGTGTTTTAAAAAGAAGAAAGTAAAACAAACAATGTAAATAAGTAAAAATAAAAGTAAAGCTTGCAAATAAGGAAATAATGAAATTAAGCCACACCAAAGAAAGCAAGAAAGAAACTGAAAAAAACAAAAACAAAAACAAAACAAAAAAACAATGAGAATTTAAATGGTTTACAAGATTTAATTTTAAAACTTTATAATTGTGTTTTGGATTATTCTGACTTACATAAGGAAATGTTTGATGGACCTCTTATTTTTTTTATGCTAAGTGAAATAGGCCAGGTGGTGAGGGACCAATACCATATGATCTCACCTTTAACTGGAACATAATCAACAAAAGAAAAAAGCAAACAAAATATAACCAAAGATATTGAAATTAAGAATAATCTACACTTCCACCAGAATAGAGGCATAGGTGGAAGCACTGCACCTTCTCACATAACCAAGTTTAAAAACAACAAAGTTTTAGCAACAAAAACACAGCCAAACCACAGAAAATTGAACTATACAGAAGTCTGACAACAATGAACCCTTCAGCCAAACTGGTGAGAGGGGCAGAGCCAGCACCAGAGTGGGGTCGGGCAGGAAAGATCCATCTGACCGACCTGGGTGCACAACCCAGGCACGTCAGCATCCGTAGGCAGATCCCAGGTGTGGAATAGTGGGTGGACCCACTGAGGATGCAAGGTGGTGGACTCACTGAAGGCTGACCACAGTCACACATTCGAGCACAGATAAACCAGTGAAGGAGCAAGCGGTGAGACAAACTGTGCAGGCCCCAGTGGCAGAAAGTGGCAGAGGGGACCGCCATTGTCCCTCTCTGACCCTGCCCCCACATACAGCATCACAAACCAGCGACCTGGGTGGCCCCACCCTGGTGAACACCTCCTCCTACATAACAGGCAGGAACAGATCAAAACAAGGCTCAAGAACAACTCAGAGCCCCAGAGCCAATAAATCTAAACGATGAAGAAATAGCCAAATTTTCAGATGCACAGTTCAAAATACTAGTGATCAGGATGCTCATAGAACTGGTTGATTTTAGTCACAAATTAGAGGAACATATGAAGGCTAAACTAATTGAAATGAATGGAAATGCACAGAAAACCAATAGTAGTGGAAAGGAAACTGGGACTCAAATCAAAGGAGTGGACCAGAAAGAGGAAAAAAATGACCAAAGAGAAAAGGATGAAGAAACAAGAATTCAAAAAAATGAGGAGAGACTTAGGAACCTCCAGGACATCTTTAAACATTCCAACATCTAAATTATAGGGGTACCAGAAGGGGAAGAGGAACAGCCATAAGTGGAAAACTTATTGAATAGATAATAAAGGAGAACTTCCCCAATCTGGCAAAGGAAATAGACTTCTAGGAAATCCAGGAAGCTCAGAGAGTCCCAAAGAAGTTGGACCCAAGAAGGAACACACCAAGGCACATCATCATTACATTAGCCAAGATTAAAATGAAGGAGAGAATCCTAGAAGCAGCAAGAGATAAGGGGACAGTCACCTACAAAGGAGTTCCCATCAGACTGTCAGTGGATTTCTCAAAAGAGACCTTACAGGCAAGAAGGGGCTGGAAAGATCATGCAATCCAAAGACCTACAACCAAGATTGCTCTATCCAGCAAAGCTTTCATTTAGAATGGAAGGGCAGATAAAGTGCTTCTCAGATAAGATCAAATTCAAGGAGTTCATCATCACCAAGCCCTTATTATATGAAATGTTAAAGGGGCTTACCTAAGAAAAAGAAGATAAAAAAGATGAACAGTGAAAGGACAGCAAGCTCACAGTTATTAAGAACCACACCTAAAACAAAAGCAAACTAAGAGGACAGCTAGATTAGGAGCAGAACCATAGAAATGAAGATCTCATGGAGGGTTAGCAACAGAAGAGTGGGAAGAGGAGAAGGGGGGGAGAAGGTACAGAAAATAAGTAGCATTAGATGGTAGGTAGAAAATAGATAGGGGGAGGGCAAAAATAGTAGAGGAAATATAGAATCTAAAAAACTTGAGACACGTGGTCATGAACTAAAGGGGGGAATGGTGGGGGAGGGGTGTGCAGGGTGGAGGTGAATGAAGGGGGAAATAGAACTGTAATGGCATAATCAATAAAATATATTTTAAAAAAAGAAATTAAGAATAATCTAACAATAGTCAGAGGGGAGCGGAGAGGGGACAGTGAGGAGAAGGGTTTTTAGGAATTTACTATAAAGGACACATGCACAAAACCAAGGGGGAGGGTGGAAGCAAGGGAGGGAGGTGGGTTTGGCTGGTTTGGGGGCAGAGTGGTGGGGAGAAAATGCATACAACTGTAATTAAGCAACAATACAGTTATTTAGAAATGTCTTTGTATGATACATTCATTATACAGTCACCTTAGTTAAGGCAATGTGTTTCTGTAGGGATAAGTCTAAGGCTCAGAGACTGAAATTCCAGGGTGCCCAAGCCAGATGGGAGCCCTCACTGGAAGTCAGGCCACAGGAGCACAATTGCCCAGCTCCCGCCTTTCCTAAGGTGGTTTGTATTTAAAGTATCTCCTGACTAAGGCTTCCCATGACACATGGCTCTATCACAAGAGGACCTTGAGAAATACTGATCTACCTTTGTCTCTCCCCAGCTGGACTCTTAGTCTACAGTAGTTGTAGGTCACTTACTCCTAAGTACTCCATTAATTGAAGGCAGGTGGTGGGCAGGTCTCCTACGAAAGGCAGGAAGGATGGGAGAAAACACGCTAATGAAAAACAGGCAAGAATCCCACAAAAGCCCTTTCTTGTAAACACTGGCAATAAAAAAAAAGAAAAGTCATTTTGAAAGAAAGAGCTTGACAGCCAAATATAAGAAAAATTAGCCAGGGAGTTATTTGCTGATCCTTGCTGATGATTTCTAAGCTGAGTTTGAAAGCAATTGAGGAGAGTAAGGGACACACAATTTCTCTCACAAGTCATTTGATTTACACAAAGGTCTTGTTCCACAAATCACATTTAACTCTAATGTTTTCTCCACTACAAAAGTCTGAAAGTCCACTTTCACAGAGGGGAATGTTCTGGTCCACCCTGAAATAACAGAGTTCAAAGGTTCTTAGCAATTTCCATTTCTCACAGTTTCTGTCTGTCAGAAATGGAAGCTCTAGGGTAAGTGAGTTATGATTCCCATCAAAGAAAACAGAAATTAGCTAAAGCTAAATACTATCTAAAAAATTAGATAAATCACATGTGAATCCTATTTTAAAAGGAAAGGAAGAATCCAATGCACCCTTCAGCCTATCACTTCTACAACATTATTCCAATTTCCGTTATGATATAAAACTTCTCAGAAATTCTTTTTCCAGGCTCTCCATAATACAGCCTGATCAACTTTTCCATCTTATTGTTCTCCCAGCTCTGAATCATGGACTTTCAGTCTAACCACCTAGCCTCCTCACTGGTTCCCGGACATTCATGCCCTACCTTTCTTTTCCCAATGTAAAGCCCTACTCCTGACAACTGTAGTTTTACCTAAGTACTACCCTTTCTTCAAGCATCAACTGTAATCTTTCTTCTACTGTACAGTCCTCTCAGTCTACTCCAGCTCAGAGTGATTTTTCAATACTGGAAACTTACACCATTTTTAAACAAATCACTTCACCTATGGTCATCCATGTTTTCCTTATCTGCATATGATGACACCATTTTTTCTTCGTGTAGTTTGCGAGGACTGAATAAAATGATACACACACGTGGCTAATTATCAATCAGTGTTTGCCATTGCATTGGGGGAAAGAGTGATATCATAGAGCCAGTCCTCTAGGTCTGCCAGCATTAGGTTTCAAAATCATTTAAGTCCCTGAATTTGTGGAATGGCAATAATTCCTCTCTCATAGGGTGCAGTGAGGACCAATGAGGAGAATGTAGGTAAAGCTTCTCTTGGCTCTAATACATTCAGTTTAGTTTTTTTCCTCCTTATTGCCTTAGAGGTAATTCATATATTCACTCATTTTCTAAACATTTCTTGAAGGCTTGGGATACAATTATGAAGAAAACTCCTCTCCTACAACCTGACAACACAGTGCTATAAGGGGGACATTCAGGATGCTGATAGGAAAGGCGCCTGATCCAGAATTGGGAGGTCAGGAAAACCAGCAGAGGGAAAGGAAGGAAGACTATGGTGGTCATAAGTCCCAGGTAGAGGCACGCAGAACATGCACAGTTCTGAATGTAGAGGACATGTCCCAGCTCAAGTTCAACATGGCTGCACACAATGTGGATATGACAGGCAGAGTAAGTAATCTCAGTATATAGACAAATGTGGCCCATTAGTGTTCACAAACGTAGTCTGCTCAGAGCCTCAAAACAGCCCAAAGAGATGATTGAGGCAGATATAGTCATCTTTATTTTAAATATGAGCAAATAAATGTTTAGAAGGATAAATGATCAATGGGTTAAAGGAACTAATACAAGGTCACAAAGTAATTAATGGTAAGGTCTTGTAGTAGCTTCTAGTTTGCTATTTGGCTAATGATTACAGTAATAATCCCTTACTTCCAAACTAGATGATATGAGAGTTAAGACTAATTTAAGCCTTAATTTTTTAATTGATTGATTTTTAGAGAGAAAGAGAGAGAGATTGATTTGTTGTTCCATTTTTTTTAATGCATTTATTGGTTAGTTTTTTAGGTGCCCTGGCTGGGAATTGAACCACAGCCTTGGCATATCGGCATGATGCTCTAACCAACCAAGCTATGTGGCCAGGGCCTTAAAAGTTTATTTTTGTATCCCTCGCAGTGAAAGTCGCTTAGCAGGGCTCCAGTAAATGTGTGCTCATTGTTGAAGCACACATTTACTGGAGTGAAGTGGATTCACTTTTTATAATTTAGGGAGGAAAGAGACAAAAATCACAACAGCAGTTATCTGGATAACTAAATTACATGTGGTAAAGTCCTATTCTGAACTATTACAATGCCTCTACATTGTCATTAAATAATAGATAAATAAATGGTGCTACATTCATACTCTATGATGCTACGTAGCCATGGTACCGATATGAATAGAGCTTTATAAGTGGAGGAAAAAATAAAGTGCAAAATAGTGTGTATTTTGTAGTAATATTTGTATAAAAATGGTGGAAGGAGAGAATATATGATAATATTTACATATAAACCATCTCTTCAAGGAAACTGAGCAACTGGTGATGGAGGTTGCCTCAGGGGAGGGGAACTGCATATGCTGGGAAATGTGTAACACTGATCGTCTGAGTTTCACTATGAATATTGCTTGATATTTAACTTGTTCATCAATGATGCGAGCAACTTATTTGCTAAATTGTACAATAGTCTTCAAATGCTGGAAGAATAATTTCTCAATTTTTATGCTAGTCACAATGTAATGGTTATAGATAAGACACATTAATTACCATTTTCTCCATCATGTTATGTCTGGACAATCAACCAAATAATAAATCAAACCTTGATTTATAGCTTTTGCCAATTTTCACAGTATAAATTCTTCCATTAAGGCTGATCTCAAGCTATCAACATTACATCACTGAATGTAAAATTAGGAAGAAACATGTGCCAACACATCACTGGATGATATTTCTACCACACAGATACAATAACTGTACATAATCTTGAGAGGCTAGATGATGGTATAATATAGTAAAATAATTAGGAAGCAATGAGTTTTAAATATTGATTACCTTTTTAAAAATATATTTAACTGAAAGTTTATAGTATTTAATTTTATAATAATCATGTCTAACTTCTTAAAATCTAACAACTAGCTCTTGTGACCCTCTATCAGTCAGCATCAGCACACTGCTATTACTATGGGAAGAAAATATCACCTTGGGTTGAGAGAACTTCCCAGAATATTTTTCCCTGTGGTAGAAACACGTTAAGAATGAATTTTGATAAAAGGGTATCTGCATTTAACTGTCAAAGATGGACCTGATGACTACCCTGAATAAAGAGATATGCTTAATTCTTGTTGATTACAGTTCAAATCTCAACATCAAACAGTTTTTTAAAAACACACAGAGAAAAGTGCCCTGATGTCCCTTTCAGCTCAAACAATTTAAGGTTCTATGCTCGGTGTACCTTCAAAAAGGTATTGGCCTTTCTGAGTTTCCATTTCTTCATTTGTAAAGTGGTGGAAAGAAATAGAATAGAAATAGGAAAACATCAGTGGTTCATCAGAAATAAGCCAATGTCCATCAGCAGATGAATGGATACACAAATCATGGTTTACAGTAGAGTGGAATACTATTCAGCAACAAAAAAAATTAAACTCTTGATAAGTGTAAGCATGCATTCACCATGTATAAATCTCAAAGTTACAATGCTGAGTTAAAGAGCCAGGAAAAAAAAGAGCACATACTATATAATTCACTTTTCTAAAATTTTAGAAAATTCAAATTAATTTATGGTAACAGATGGCAGAACACTGTTTTCCTGGTGAGGGCTGTAGGGAACAGATAAGAAAGAGGAATTACAAAGAAACACAAGGAGACTTGGGGGACAATGGAAATGTGTATTATCTTGATTGTGGTGATGGCTCCATGGGTATATACATGTGTCAAGATTTATCAAATTGTATACTTTAAATATATGCAGCTTATTTTATATCAGTTATACCTCAATAAGCTGTTAAATAATAGCAAAAATCAATAGGCAGTGTTTCACTTTATTATTCTGAATTTTCAGTGGCTCTTGTCATTCAAGAGGATGATAGAGAACTTCTAGTCAAGATGGTGGTATAAGTAAACATGGTACTTGCCTCCTTCTACAACCACATCAAAATTACAACTAAACTACAGAACAACCATCATTCAAAACCACCTGAAATTAAGTTGAATGGAAGTCCTACAACTACAGAATTAAAGAGACACAGACTGGGCTGGTCCCACACCCACGTGTGACAGGTAAAAATCAGAAGATATATCTGGGCTGCGGAGTTCCCAGCTGAGGAGCGACAGGTCCCAGCCCAACACCAGGCCCACACAGCCCAGGGTTCCAGAGTCAAGAAGAGTAGTCCCCATAATTCTAGCTATAAAAACCAGTGAGGATTGAGGCCAAAGAAGATAGGAGCTTCTTGAGTCCCAGAGAATTCTTCCTACAGGGCCCATACATGGATTTACTTGGACTCACTCCCTCTGAACTCCAGCGTGGAGGCGGCAGAGAAATATGGGAAGGAACTGAATTGTTTGGCATCAGAGCAAGAGTTGGAGGGGCTGCTTTCTCCCAAACAGAAGTGTTGGCAGAGGCCACTGTTTCTTTGATGAGCCTTTCCACACGGAGTCAGCAAGCAGGCACCATATCTGAGTCTTCGTCAACTTGCCTCACACTATTTGCCCCACCCTGGTGATTCCCTGGCCCACCCAAAATTTTTGGGGGCCCACCCAAGCTGCTTTCAGTGGTTTTTTAAAAATACAAATGGCTTGTCTTGGCTCATGCTTCATATTTTATTAAATTCTCTCAAACAATTAGCATTTTGCCCTTGCTACATGGCCCTAGACCTGGCACTATCAACAGCCAGCCTTGGTTCACAGCTTGGTCTTATGTGTGCACCTCCAAGCCCAGCACATCTGCAGCAGCCATCTGCAGGTGACTCACACAGGGTGACCTCAGGCAGAACTCAAATGGTCGCTGACCTTGGCTTACACCTTCTGGGAAGCCACAGAGCCATCACATCCAGTGGACAACTTGAGACCACATTGAACCACAACCTACCAACCACCTTCATAAGTGATACATTCAAGGGGTGGAATCAACAGGCAGCAGAGCCTTGCTGAAGTAAGTCCTGCTCTGTGGAATGGGCCTCTGCACAGCTGATCCTCCACAGGGTTGAGATCAGTGGTCATAGCCAGTCCTTACATGTGATAGGCCTGGGTTAATCCTTCCCATTGATATGTCAAGAACAGTCATGATTCATCTACAAGGGAATGATATACACAGCCGACATGGTGGGGATACCTTGAGTACCCAGCTTGGGTGATAGAGGAGGCTGTGCCACTGAACCCTACAGGACACCTACTACATTAGGCCACTCTATTATGTCTGGGAGACATAGCAGCTCTACCCAATACGCCAAAACAAACATGGAGAGGCTGTCAAAATAAGGAGACAAAGAAATGTGCCCCAAATGAAAGAACAGAACAGAACTCCAGAAAAATAACTAAACAAATGGAAACTAGAGGCATGGTTTAAAACACTGGTTATAAGGATGATCAATGAATTTAGTGAAAACCCCAACAGCATAAAAAAGAACTAATCAGAAATGAAAAATACATTAACTAAAATGAAGAATAATTTTGAGGAAATTAACAGTAGAGTAGATGAAACTGAGAATCAGTGATTTAGAATGTAAGGAAAAAAACCACACAATCAGAACAACAAAAACAAAAAAATAATTTAAAAAAATGAGGATAGTGTAAGGGGCTCTGGGACAACATCAAGTGTACCAGCGTTTGCATTATGGGGGTGCCTAAGGAAAAGAGAGAGAGCAAGAAATTGAAAACTTATTTGAAAAAATGACAGAGAATTTTCCTAACTTGGTGAAGGAAATAGACATACAAGTCCAAGAAGCACAGAGAGCCCCAAATAAGAGGAATTCAAAAAAGCCCACACCAAGACACATCATAATTAAAATGCCAAAAGCTAAAGACAAAGAAAGAATTTTAAAAGAAGCAAGAGAAAAGCCACTAGTTACCTACAAAGTAGCTCCCATAAGTCTGTCAGCTGGCTTCTCTAAAGAAACTTCACAGGCCAGAAGCAAGTGGCAAGAAATATTCCAAGTGATGAAAAGCAAGGGCCTACAACCAAAATTACACAGCAAAGCTATAATTTAGAATTGAAAGACAGAAGAAGAACTTACCAAACAAGAAAAAGCTAAATGAGCTCATCACAAACCAGTATTTAAAGAGTCTTCTTTAAGAAGAAAAGAAGAAGGAAGAGGAGGAGAAAGAGGAGAGAGGAGAGAAGAGGAAGAAGAAGAAGAAGGAGGAGGAGGAGGAGGAGGAGGAGGAGGGGAGGGGGAGGGGAAGAAATAGGAGAAGAGGGAAAAAATGAACAATGAAATGGCAATAAATACATAGCTATCAAAAATTGAATCAAAAAACAGAATCAACAACCAAGCAGAACAGAAACAGAATCATATATACAGAGAATATTTTGACAGTTCCCAGGTGGAAAGGGGTTTGGGAGGGTGATAAAGGTGAAGGGATTAAGAAGTAAAATTCATTGTTACAGAACAGTCATGGGATGTAAAGTACAGGATAGGAAAATAGTCAATAACAGTCTAATAAATATGTATGATGTCAGTGGGTGTGAGATTCATTGGGTTGATCACTTAATGAGTTTTGGAATGTGTAATCACTGGAGTGACACCTGAAACTAATATAATAATGTATGTCTACTGTAATTGAAAATAAAGAGAGACTTCCACCAAGATGGAGGTGTAGGTGGACACACTGTACCTTCTCGCACAACCAAGTTTAAAAACAACAAAGTTTTAGCAACAAAAACACAGCCAAACCACAGAAAATTGAATTATACGGAAGTCTGACAACAACAAAACCTTCAGCCAAACCGGTAAGAGGGGCAGAGCCAGCAGCAGAGCAGGGTCGGACAGGAAAGATCCAGTGGACAGACCTGGGCGCGTGACCCAGATGCCATGGCAGCCATGGGCGCATCCCAGGTGTGGAGTAATGGGCTGGCCCACTTGGGGCACAAGACGGAGGACCCACTGAGGGCTGACCACAGTCACACATTCGAGCTCAGATAAACCAGTGCAGGAGTGAGCAGTGAGACAGACCGTGCAGGCCCCAGCAGCAGCAGTGGGAAGCAGCAGAGGGGACCGCTATTGTTCCTCTCTGACCCTGCCCCCACGTGCAGCGTCACAAACTAGCGACCTGGGTGGCCCCGCCCTGGTGAACACCTAAGGCTCCACTCCTCATATGTAACAGGCATGAACAGATCAAAACATGGCTCAAGAACAACTCAGAGCCCCAGAGCCAATAAATCTAAACGATGAAGAAATAGCCAAACTTTCAGATGCACAGTTCAAAACACTGGTGATCAGGATGCTCACAGAACTGGTTGATTTTAGTCACAAATTAGAGGAACATATGAAGGCTAAACTAATTGAAATGAATGGAAATGCACAGGAAACCAATAGTAATGGAAAGGAAACTGGAACTCAAATCAAAGGAGTGGACCAGAAGGAAGGAAAAAATGACCAAAGAGAAAAGGATGAAGAAACAAGAATTCAAAAAAATGAGGAGAGGCTTAAGAACCTTCAGGACATCTTTAAACATTCCAACATCTGAATTATAGGGGTACCAGAAGGGGAAGAGAAACAGCCACAAGTGGAAAACTTATTTGAACAAATAATAAAAGAGAACTTCCCCCATCTGCCAAAGGAAATAGACTTCTAGGAAATCTAGGAAGCTCAGAGACTCCCAAAGAAGTTGGACCCAAGAAGTAACACACCAAGGCACATCATGATTACATTAGCCAAGATTAAAATGAAGGAGAGAATCCTAGAAGCAGCAAGAGATAAGGGGACAGTCACCTACAAAGGAGTTCCCATCAGACTGTCAGCAGATTTCTCAAAAGAGACCTTACAGACAAGAAGGGGCTGGAAAGAAGTATTCCAAGTCATGCAATCCAAAGACCTACAACCAAGATTGATCTATCCAGCAAAGCTTTCATTTAGAATGGAAGGGCAGATAAAGTGCTTCTCAGATAAGATCAAATTCAAGGAGTTCATCATCACCACGCCCTTATTATATGAAATGTTAAAGGAACTTACCTAAGAAAAAGAAGATAAAAAAGATGAACAGTGAAAGGACAGCAAGCTCACAGTTATTAAGAACCACACCTAAAACAAAAGCAAACTAAGAGAACAGCTAGATTAGGAGCAGAACCATAGAAATGAAGATCTCATGGAGGGTTAGCAACAGAGGAGTGGGAAGAGGAGAAGGGGGGAGAAGGTACAGAAAATAAGTAGCATTAGATGGTAGGTAAAAAATAGATAGGGGGAGGGCAAGAATAGTAGAGGAAATATAGAATCTAAAGAATCTGAGACACGTGGTCATAAACTAAAGGGGGGAATGGTGGGGGAGGGGTGTGCAGGGTGGAGGGGAATGAAGGGGGAAAATAGAACAACTGTAATGGCATAATCAATAAAATATATTCTAAAAAAAGAAAATAAAGAAAGAAAAATAAAAGATGCTAGCAGTTTTAGATCAGTTTTCTTTTGTAATGCCTTTCCACAATGAAGGAAATGCAGTTTTCTTTCTTTTTTTTAAAGATTTTTTACTTATTTATCTTTACAGGGGAAGGGAAGGAGAGAGGGAGAGAAACATCAATGTATGGTTGCCTCTCATGTGTCCCCTGCTGGGAACTGGCCTGCAACCCGGACTTGTGCCCTGACTGGGAATTGAACCATGATCCTCTTGTTTGCAGGCGCACGCTCAATCTACTGAGCTACACCAGCCAGGGAAAATGCAGTTTTCAATTTGTGCCCTTCTCATAGCCATGAGATCAATTCTGATAATGGAGGTCATAAGCTATCACGTTTCAAACACTCAAATACTTGCAGGAAGCTTGTCAGTTTTGTTCATTGTTTTAAATGTATGGCTACAAACTCTGTGACTTCTTCCATTCTCATGACTCTGCCCACTTTTCACATAAATTCTGCAGATGCTTGTGCAATCTGCTGTTTGCCAAAGTCACAGACCTACTTTCTGGGAAAGAAAACAAAAAGTGATGAATGACTACAGTAGGTGACAAAATTGGCTGAGTCAGTGTTTCTAACGATTCAGTCCACTGAAGTGTGTGTGTGTGTGTGTGTGTGTGTGTGCGTGTGTGTGTGGTCTGTCCAGAAAGAACCCAGCTATGCGATATTAAAAAGAGACACTTAATGATGAAGATATAAGAAACATCGTACATAGGATAATGATGTCTCAGTCCCCTTCAAAGTAGGCACTTTGAGACCTCACAGTTTTCCCATTGCCATCAGCTGCCCCATTGTATTCTCCTGAATCTCACTGATAGTCTGAAATTTTTTCCCTTTCCAAGGTGACTTTAGTTTGGGGAAACCCAGAAGTCTCAGGACACCAAACGTGGGTTGTAGGGAGGCTCAATCACCTGGGTGATTTGATATTTTGCACACACAAAAAAAACTCTGCACGAGACATGATGCATGAGTGGGTGCATTGTCGTGATGAAGCTGCCAATCACCAGTTGCCCATAGCGGTGGTCTTCTGAATCATCTGAATAGTTTCCATGGAGGAATGTTCAAGCTTAATGCAAAATTTGATGCAGATTCATGGCTGTACTAGCTCAGTCATTTTGAATGTGATAGCCACACAGTACACATGGTCACTCAACAATGTCTACTGCCCCACTGACTAGTACAGTGAGGTCATTGTTTGCACATGCGAATTCCAGTCCATTCACCTTGGCTGCCAGGTTACAGGGATGTCGCTCATACTATTCTCATTATATTAACAATGACTGGACTTTTTCCTGAAAGATCTTGTTTGTGCATGTGTGTGCATATAAGAATATGTTTTAAATAATGTATTCACATTGTATATATTTTAATGTATAATCCTATATAATGTTATATGTGTGAAGTAACATTCTTATGGTACATATTTTAAAGTATATTTGTATATAAAAGTAATATGCATAATATATTCACATGGTACATATTTGAAAGTACAAAAGGATATATCACAAAAGTTTTGGCCCTGAATTTTTAACTATTCCCTGGTTGTAACCACTGACAACAGGGTTTCGTTGTGCCTTCTTCATTCCTCCTTTTTAAACCCAGCAGTCTGTGTTTTAACAAACCCTTCAGGTGATCCTGTTGCTCACTAACTTTGAGAAAAACTGACCTTACTTAACCTAAACCTTTTAAGTTATAAAAGGTATGTATCTGTTTCAAATTTTCTGAAACACTTGCAGAGCCTGGTTCTGAGTTGGAAATGAGGGTTGATGCCACAGTAGTCTCTCCTTGTGCTGTGATTGCTGTTTAAATGTGATTCGGCTTTTCATGCATGTTTATAAAATCCTTATAATAATTAGATCTCTTAAATTTTGTTCTGTGTAGACTTAACTTCGATCCTTTTTATGGAACTATAATAAAATATTATAAGGAGAACCAGAGGTAATTATTATTTTTTGTTATAAGCCCCGTGACAGTTTTTTAACAGACCTGGATATCCTGATTGTTCCAAGTAATTGGTTGCCCATAACTTCCTGTCACTCTCTGCTTGGTTCCAATATTTAACATATTCTTAATCAGTTATTTGTATTGTATCCACGCCTGGAATGAAAGTTCTCTGAGGGTAGGGCACATACTCTAGCCCAGTACAGGCCAGCAGTCAGCTCAAGGCCAGAAATAAGGTAACAGTTCAAACCAATGATCTCCATACTGACTCTCCTCATTTTGTACTGGCTCCCTTTACTTTTGCTGAAGACCTGTACTTGAAATTTCTCCAGGCATGCTCATCTGAAGCTCTGATTGGCTCTGTGCTAGTCTACTGACTTACAGGGTAAATGGAACTCCCCGGGTGGAATATGGATAATCCATATTATAATTTGCTCAGAAAATGAGTGAATACATAGCAAAACTAGGGTACCTTTACGCCTTCAGTTGTTCAAGAAAGATAAAGCCAAAGATTGTCATTGTCAAATTGAAATAAGTGGTATCCTTGTGGTATTTGACTAGACTACATTTTAAGGATATTTGTTCCATTCTGTACCCTTCTTCATCTCTCCTTTCTCCCAAAATTTCCAGAGAAAGCTTTTGCTTCAAAGCCAGCCTTGGTTTCCTCACTGAACTCCCTGCGAAAACTGGGGTGGGGGTGTCCTTTTTTCTGTACCACTAGCCTCAGGCCAGAGCACCTGAGCCTTGAGGACCTTACCTGGGGCAGATCTCTTGAGAGCAGGGATTTTCATTTTCCACATAACAAAACTAACACAAGTCCATGGTTACACAGAAACATGGTAGCGCATGGGAAACAGAAAAATGCCAGTCAGACAAACACAAACACTGAAACCCTTGCTTCCACAGGGAAAGATAACCAACATCAACATTCTGCCATATTTCTTCCCAGAGGGCTTTCTCCCTAGTACTTATTTATCAGTGTAAGTACAGAAATAGCAATGATGCATTTCAAAAGGAAACCTCTTTTAATCCTTCACAAACATTTACTTTTTTTTCAAAAGAGGCAAAACTTTTGTTATAGTAGGATGGTTGTTGGTTTAGTTCCTGGCCATATAAACCAGCACTTAGAACAGTGCTTAACTCAATCGTGATTTGTTCAAATGAATGAAAGCTCATGATATCACTCTGTAAACATGAAAGCTGCTCTATGGTGAGAATGTTCATTTGTCATGGTATCTTTCTTTCTTGGTCTAACATTTCCCTGGGTGCAACCTTTGGGCAATTCTGCGAATAAATTATTGAGTCCCTGTTCAGGAACATTTTTAAAAGTGCCCTGGAGTCTTTATGGAGAGCATTCCAGGGTCTTCAGCTAAAAGTTATGGGGTTTAATTGAGAAATATAAGTCAATGGTGAGTCCAGATCTTCGTTTAGTTGAAAATAAACAAAACCTTTGGATATTTGGCCTACTCAGAATATAAAAAAATAAAAAGCTGTCCATTTGAATTCCTAAAGGATTAGCCTTATACAGTTGCTTGAGTGTTGTCTAACTTTAGAATGTGTGTGGTGGGCTGGAATTGGGGGAGGGGGAGAACAAAATGACATCACATGTCGCTTGCCATCATCTATATAGAATTTCCACTAAAAATGTTTCATCGGAATCTAACTGTGAGAACAATCAGACAAGCCCAGATAGAGGGGTATTCTGGCCTGGAGTCTTAAAAAATGAGCCAGTGTGTACATGCAGGAATTGCAGTAGAATTGAGAGATTACATTTTTTTTCTGTTGCCTTGCATTTCTATTGTCTAGATTGTGAAAATGAGGTAGCCAGGAAGTAGACTCTTTTGCTTGGGAAATTAACTAATTTGATATAGATTATGGCAAAATCCCATTCATTATCTAATTACCAGGAACATCTCTCCTTGATTAAACTTTGTTGACCTCATTATCTTAGACCAGAAGCAAAGAGAATGCAGCTGTCCCTGAAATATATATTCCCGAGCTAATGAAATAAAAGCCAGAGCCACTTTGTACAATACATCAAAGTCCTCTCTCTCTCTCTCCCTTTCTCTCTCCTTCTAATCACCGAGTCTCTCTCGGGCACTTATTATCTCACAAGACATTGGCATTTGGGAGTTTTTCTCTTCTCTCCCTGCCAGTGCCACTATGCAAAGTGGTTCTGGTTATAGAAGGAAGGTAATTTCCACCGAGGAGAAGGTTGAGAGGTTTTCTCAAAAGGCAGAGGAGGCTGCCACAAGTTTTAAAATATGTTTTCCCATCAGAAGTCTAAGGTGGAAAGAAGTGTATAAGACACCCTTCCTTTTAAGCTTCTCATCCTGCCATTGCTGTGGGAAGGTTAAAAACCTACTATTTTATTTTAACACTCAGCAATATTACCAAGGAAGAGGGTGGAGTCAATCACAGCATTTGGTTGGCTGAATTGAGCTTACTTTTATTTGTTGATTTAACTCAACCCACTTCTTTGAATTCCTGGGATGTTTGGGAAGTCTAGAATATGACACAGCTGTAAGGAGAGTGGACATCACTGAGAGGAGTGGTCAATCATTACACAGCTAGTATATATTCATATAATTAGCTACTTAATTAAAGCTGAGACAAGGGCCAAAGAAGAGAAGCACGCAGTGCTGTGAGAGCACATGGCAGAGGGCCAGTCCCATGTGGTGAATGCAGAAATGCTTCCCCGGAGAAGCAGTGTTGACCTGGGTTTTGCAGTAGCAGTAGGAGTTGATCTGAAGGAGAGTGCTGGGCCTGGGAGGGTATTCCCTGAGGGGAGGCCTAAGTGGTGGGTCACGGAGTGTTTTGGGACACCCTGGCAAGGCAACACTAACAGAGGTCAGACCATACTAGTCCTTGCAGATGGGTTCAAGTTTTTGGTTTTAATCCTGACAACGGGGCACCAATGAATGGTTTGCACAGGTGAGTGATGCTGCAGAATACTGAAGCTGGGGGCACTCAAATTATCTTTGTGTTTAAACTTTTGTGTGCCATTCAGATTACTTCATTAGGGTATATTTTGAACTGGAAAACTAATTTGTGTTGCTCTTATTGTTTTTACTTTTTATTGTGGAAATTTCACACCCATAAAAATGGAGAGAAAAACAAAATGAATCTTCATGTAACCATTTTCCAACTTCAACAATAATCATTATATAGCAAATCACTTTTCATCCACACTATCATGGAGGCACATTCAGTCTCCAATGGGTAATTTTGAAGTGAATTCTAGGCATCATTATTTTATCTGTAAATACTTCAATATGTATTCTAAAATACAAAAATGCTTTCAGAAATAGACCTGAAAAGTTTAATTTTCCTAAGATGCTAATAAATAGTAACAGTTTCAAAGTTTTATCGTCTATAGGTATTTATGCTTTAACAAGAACTTTCATCTTAGGCCACCATGGTGGCTGTTAAGGTGAATATCAGAATCACATGTAGAGCTGCGCCTGTGCATGCTGTTAGCCTCCTGCTCAGAAGTTCTGATTCATGAGCTTTGGTTGTGCCATGCCCAGCCTGGGAAAGTCTGTGTGTGTGTGCATGTGTGTTTATGCCAAGCTCAGGCACTCCCAAACCTCCAAAAGTGATTCTGGTGCAGTCCTTCAGTAGTAAACCTCAGGCTAAAGGATGAAGACCCAACAGCAAACTTTTGATCATTAATCAGTGGTTGTGGAAACTTTGGTTGGGCAGCTGATGGTGCTTTGGCATCCCAGGAATTAAAGAACCATTCTTTTCTTCTTCTGCATGTTTGACTAACTTGCCAGATAAAAGAATAGACACATAGATTATAGATAGACAGATCCACTCCAGCTGGTGGCTTTCCTAGTGGTTTATAGCACTTGCATTAGAATCTTCTGGGGTGGTGTTTAAACTGGAATTTCAAGAGCCTTGTTTAGAACTTGATTCAGAATATTTGAAAGCAGAAATGAGAAATATGAATTAGAAAAGATGCTCTTTAGGCAACTTAAATTGAAGCACCACTAATTTAGGTGTCAATAATTTGCTCAATAATTATTTTGTTATGTTGATTATAATGAAAGGATAAAATATATAAGGATCATCCAAAGATAACCTGTTGTTAATATTTTCATATACTTCCTGTCTTTTCTTGTATACAGTATATACAATTTTGTGTCCATTATCATATTAATATTATTTTAGAAGCCTTTTCCCATCATTAGCTTGCAAAAACTGTGATGTTAACACCTATGTATTCTTTCATCATATGAATATAATGTATTTCAATAAATTAACCCTATTTTAATACATTAATCTTCATTGTGGACATTTAAGCTGATTTTTAATTTTTGCTATTAAAAATAATAATATAATAGATAGCTTTATATACACGTTTGTTTTTCCTCTAAAGCCTAGGAAAAGAATTGCTGGATAAAAGGTTGTGACAAGTGTTGAGTGTTTACCTGCAGGCTAAAGCAGTGTGGTAATCTGCTCTTTGTAGTCAGACTATCAGCAAGAACTAATTACCAATGACTGGAATGGAACCAGGATTTTCTGGAAGGACAAACTGCAGTACTTCTAACTCCAAACAACTCACCATGGCCTAATGATGACCCAGCCAGATGGGGGAGCACAGGAGAGTACCTTAGGGTGGCCAGTTGTTCTGATTTGCCTGGGACTAAGAAGTTTCCTGGCATGCAGGACTTTCAGTGTTAAGCCCAGGGAAATCCTGGGCAAACTGGAATTGTTGGTCACCCTAGCTGAAATCTAACCTTTGAGTTGATAAAGTATCAACAGGAATTTGGTGAATTAGGTATGAGTATAACATCATGTAATAGGATAACGGTACTCATCACTATACTTTTCTTCCACATTTTCTCCACTGGAACACTGAAGAGAGTCAGGTAGAACTGCTCACATTTTATAAATTAAAGAACAACCCATGTGAGCTGAAGGGGTTGAATAGGACCCCTGTATTACCAGTGAAGGCAGCGACATTGCCTGCCCCAACTCCAAGTCCATCCAGGATCTATACTTCAATAACAATGGCTCTTGAAAAGCCAGCCTTCCTTTCACTTGGCTGAGACCTATTAAGTATAACTACTGGGAAAAGCTTGCAAACTCCCCTCTTCTCCTTAGTAAACTGCAGCAGTCTCACCTCATTTAAAGCTAGTTCTTCCCTTCTCATCTGCTCTTTACATTACTAAAAATTCATTAATGCCAAGCAATGAGGTAGAGATCATTGCTCCATCTTAAACAAAATAAAAGAATTAACTTGCAGGGGGATGGAGTTACTTTAGAGACTTCCTCTAATGCACACTTCAATTAAGTGCAACGGTCAGGATAGGGGTAAATGCTCTTTACATTCTGCCTAACACTCCAACACATTAAAAAGAACATTATCTCTTTTCAAGTCAATAATCCACAGAATGTCAAAAATGAACAGTATAAT
This sequence comes from Artibeus jamaicensis, assembly GCF_021234435.1. Taxonomy (NCBI): domain Eukaryota; kingdom Metazoa; phylum Chordata; class Mammalia; order Chiroptera; family Phyllostomidae; genus Artibeus; species Artibeus jamaicensis. Next base: position 13,308,217 of record NW_026521844.1, on the reverse strand, counting down.
ACCAACCTTGACCCCTGCCTTTACTTTCATATAACTCTATGATCATACAGTTGTGTGGGGGCGACTATTTCTCGAGTCCCCCCGGTGCCACAGACACGTGTGAATGAGTAAATATGGCAGAGACATGCTGGATCTGTTTGGGGATGGAGGAGTGGGCTGTGGCCAGTTTCTCAGGGGAGACAAAGGCCAGCAGTGGCCAGTTTCTCCGAGGAGAAAAAGGCCTCAAGCGCCCTCTTCCATAGCCTTTTATTGGGTTGTAATACACAGGAATACAGGGTGGCAAGGATCAAACAGCAGATAACATTACAAAGAGATCTGAGGGCTTCAGTCTGAGTGAGTGTCTGTCAGGAAGAGAGTTGCAGAAACTTTGGGAGACATACTCATTTCCTCCCGGACCCTTATCATATGAATGAAAGCACTCTTAGCAGAGCAGATTTCACAGATTTATCAGCAAGTCTTTGTGGTGCCAGATTTTTCCCCAGGACATGCTCTAGCAAGACAAGGAGCTGCACCTCTCCCCAACAGGTATTCAGACTTAAGGCTTTGACAAAGGGGGGGGAGGCGAGAGTCCATCGCTCTTTGTTGCAGCACCCGCCCCCACAGCCCTTCTATGAAGGCCTCCCAGGTGATCGAGTCTGGCTTAGGTTGCCTCCCACTGTGAGGGGTCTTACCCATCATTGACTTCCAACCAAGCCCTGGGGGCAGGGAGAGGAACTGAGGCAGTGTTTGCTACCAGAGACAGGCTTTGTCTCCTGCGGCTGGCATTCCAAAGGTTGTCTCTCACCCTTAGCCACAAGGGGTAGAGATACAATTCCTAAAACTAGGCAGAGCGGTCTACTACACAGTTGGCCCAGTGTGTTGATGATTAAAATAATATGAATTCTCAACTACTGAAACAATGGAAAGTATATAATTCTATTCTAATTACATTGCATTTCTTTAGAACTGTGTCTGTCCATTACTGATGAGAATTCTTGCATTTAATTTTTTGAAGCAAATGTACACCTTTAGAAGAAGTTTAAATAGTATAGAATGAAATCTGCTTTATGTTATTACCTTATCTTTATTTGCAGAAAAATGAATGTATTACTTTGAAAGTTAATCCAGTTATTCTTTCATTAAATATTACTTGATCACCAAAAGTATGGGTTTGGTGACAGAACAATAAAAAACAATAAAAAAATTTTTAATGAAAAACATCCTTTCCTTAAGATCTCACAATCTATTGGGGGTTCAGCAAAGGTAAGATCAATAAATAATGGCAATGTTACCGAACAACAAGAGGTCCGAGGGAGGGGCAATACAATATTTGGCCCACCTAGGGATGCCCAAAACTGCTATACAACAGGGGCCCCTCCCAAAACCAAAATACTAAAATCTACTGGGCCCTTCTGTCCGCCGCCAATTGGAAAGACATCTCTTAATGCCAGAGATTTGTGAAAAGGAAACAAAATGTTTATTTAATGCTATTCAGGCCTAATGCCACCACTAAAATATCAAAGTCCTTTAGGGTATACACCTACACCCACACAGCGCTCCCTTCTCCCACTGTCCCAACTCCGGGTACCGTAAATCAGGAAAAGAGCACACGTCTGTGTTGCAGGCCACTGGCACCGTCAGCTGTGTCACCGTGCAGGCAGGATCTCGAGTTAATCCAAAGTACTGTGGTACCCTCTCATGGTCCACTGGCAAGAGTCCTTTGTACCCAGTTCCAGTCAAAGTCTCTGCTGCTTTTCAGGCCCCGCGGCCAAAGGGGGCACCCCAAAGCCGCGTGGGCCTCTTCTACCAAAGCTGCAGGAGTCCGCACTCCACCAAAAGCATGTGGCTGTCTTCTTCACCTGGCTGCAGGGATCTCCATTCTGGCAAAGCTGCATGGTTTTTCCCTTTCACCTGGGAAAGAGGGGGCCACACCCTGCCAAAACCACGTGGCTCCCTCTTTCACCTCACCAAGAGGGGGTCCTCACTCTGCTGAAACCGCGTGGCTCTCTCCTTTCATCTGGCCAAGCGGGGACCCTTCATGTCCTAGAGCCAGTCTTTTCCAAGCTCCCACACAGGCACTCTCACTCAGGGGCACAGCCCCTAGTTCCATCCTGAATTCCAAGCCCTTCTCACTCAGGAGTGCAGCTCCTAGTTTCCATCCTGAGTCCCTGCCCCAACCTTCTCCCTGGCTCCAAACTTGGCCACAGCTATTTAACATATCTATGAAACCAGTTAAAGGTTATAGATATGTTAAATAATCATTCCAGAGGTTAGCTACAAAACTGTTGCTATGCAAAACAGCTCTCAATGGCCTGGCTCCATTCATCCCTTCCCCCTGGGGGGAGGCGGTGAGGACATCTTATATGTCTCTCCAATATTTCTATACACTTTGAATTCTGGACACCTTTCTAAATCTTTTTTTGGGGGGCCCCCCTGGCTGCACCCTGTATCAGCAAGAGCACCAAAAAAAAAAAAGCAGGGCAAGGTGCAGCTGATTAAGACAGTACAAGGGAGAGCTTCTTCGAGGTGGTGATGCTCAAACAAAGCTGGGCGATGTGAGGGTGTGATCCATATAAATATCTGCATAGGCAAAGGGCACAGTAAGAGGAAAGGCTCTATGGAGGGAACAAACTGTGAATTGAGTGAAGGGAAATAAGAAAGTCCTTTGGGGGGATGGTATAAGGGGACTAAATGGTAATGGGAAAAATACAATAGAGATTAAAATTTTTTAAGCCCTTGGAAATTTTAAGAGTATAGGAATGATTTGATTTAATCCATGTCATTCACAGAGCATCACTCTGCCTTAGTCTGCCTCAGACTAATCCTTGGGGATTAGTCTGGGGTTGGGACAAATGGAACTTATACAATACCCACATACCCTTCTTTGCAGTTGAAGGTACCACTCACTGTTCATGATAGTGGTAGGTATACTGCAAACATGACTACAAATGCAGTCAGTGCTTGGTTGATTTGTTTTATAGTTCTACTTTAATAATTCTTTTACTCATCTATGTATTTGTATATTGTTTGCATGGCGCAGTACTCCAAACAATGTGGTGTTACAGAGAAATAGATTCTGTGGCTCTTGCTGTCTTCTCAGATGTCTGACATTGCCCTCAATAAACCTTAAAAAATGCTTTTTGTTTTTTGCATTATCCATAACACCATACATTACATCTACAAAATAATAATTTAAATATGGTTAAATATTTATATAAGATGGTTTTAAAGTTTTAAACCTTTGGTTGCACAATGTAAAATTGCTCTTTGGAAAGTCTAAGCAAATTAATTTTTTCACTGGCCATGTTTGAGACTGACTGACTACTCTCTGTACCTTTATCAAAATTGTGTATTATTTTTCTTACTTTTACCAATTTAATAGATTAAAAATGGCATTTTATTGATATTGAAACTTTCGTTTCTTGTATTATCAATGTGGTTGAATATTTTTCATAAGTTTATGAAATACTTATACTTCCTGTTTTGTGCACTAGTCTTTGACCATTCACCAATTAAAATTCTCATATTTTTCTGGTAGATTTGTATGAACCTTTGTTGGACATATGACAAGTATTTTTCCCACCTGTTGCTTAGTACATAGAATCTTAGCTCTGTCAGGAACTTTAGAATATCACCAAAAGAAACACAGAGAGAAATCTGAAGATGAAAACTCTCCCAGAGTCAGCCAGGCCTATGTCCAGCCTGCACTTCAGTATTTTGTATAAATCACTCTAGCAACATCTCCACCAAAAAGCTATCTGTTTAAACATTTCTAGAAATAGAAACATCACTAGTTCAGGGACATTGGCCTTAAACATGGGCTGTAATTATTGAAAAATGCCTTACATTGACCTGAAGTTTTTACATTGAACTTAGTGACTTCAACCACATTCTATCAAATGGCACTACCCAAAATATCTTTCTTAGCAGATGATGTCCCTTTAAATCTTTGATGACAGTATTGTTCCCTAAATTCTCCAAACCAACATTCCAGTTCCTTCAACCACTCATTCACTGCAATATCTGAACTCCTCATCATTTTGAACATTTTCTCCTTCCTATACCCAAACCTAATGTTCTAATGAAATGTTTCTTTCTGACTCCTTATCTTTTTTTTTTGTTGTTTATTTACTTATCTTTAGAAGGGAAGGGAAGGGAAGGAGAGAAGGAGAGAAATATCAATGTATGGTTGCTTCTGGTGCATCCCCTGCTGGGAACTGGCCCCTGCTGGGAACTGGCCTGCAACCCAGGCATGTGCCCTGACTGGGAATCGAACCTTGACCTTTTGGTTCTCAGGCCTGTGCTCAATCCACTGAGCTACGCCAGCCAGGGCTGACTCCTTATCTTTTTAATCTACAAAATGGCTTTCGGTACAAAAGGGATAATACTATAATTCTTGCCCCTCCCCCACTCTGTAAACTGATTACAATTATTTTTTAAATCCTTTAAAATAGTCTCAACATACAAGTCAAACTTTAACATGAAATCAAACTTTTAGAATTAGAAAAGGATCATTATAAATCACCTTATTTCATAGTATATATTAACTTGATATTTTCTATCAAATTAAAATAGCAGAAATTACAAACTGGTATAGGTACTATACAAACCTAAGATATTAATTTATATTGTGAGCATGTTTGTGTTACAGTGTAGTTATCAACATAGATTTTTCTAGCTTTAGGAATTCTGCAAAAATTAGATTATAAAATATTTCCCCCTTAGAGTGCCTAATGATTTTTTTTCTTTTTTTACTTTTTAAAAATTATTTCATTGTTGTTCAAGTACAGTTGTCTATTTTTACCCCCACTCTTGCCATCCCCAGATTTTCCTTTTTAATCATAGAATGTTAGCTATGGAGAGCATTTTTGAGACCATCTAGTCCAGCTCTTCCTTCCCAGTCTTCCAGAAAACAAAAAACAAGCTGAAGTGCAGGGAGGCTAATAGATTTTCCCCCAAACACATTGGAACTTAGGAGCAGATTTCTAAAGTACAAGCCAATCTTTTCTATGAAAGTCTCATAGGTATTTGAAAGAGACTGGTCACTGAGATATAGATACACAGAACCTCCTCTGATTCTAAATTTTTTTTATAATCAAAGATAGAATCTGCCAAAATAACTGAGGTAGGAAAACAGGGGAAAAGTACCACTTTGGGGTATTCATTATGAGGAACCTAGACAGAAGTTTACAGCGGATTGTATTTTCCACAGGTAGCCACAATAGTAAATCCTAAAGGAGTTTTGCCACCAGTAAATCCATAGATCTATGAGGAATAATAAACCATTGTTATAAGCCATGAAAATCTGAGTGGTTTACTATACAGCAAGTAGATAACTGGAACAAGCTTTCTAAACCACTCTCAATTTTTGTCTTCTTTATAAACTGTTTTCCTGTGGATATAATTTATTAACAGAAATTCTAGTGAAAAGTATATCAAAGTATTATTAATTACTTAATCCTGATTTTTAAAACCAATGGTCCTTTTTCCCAATTTATATATTTAGTTTATGTGTTATATTTTAATCTTCACCAGAACCCTCTTCTCTAATTAAGACCCTAAAATTCTAGCTTCACAGATTAAGTACTCTAGACTAAATGATAAGAAATTCTTACAGCAAGTAATAGAGCCAAATTCAGACCCATAGCTCTCTAACTAAATACAGAATAATTTCTACTTTCAAAGTTGGTGAAAAGAGCAAGGTATTTGGTCTGGGAAAAGCTCTGGCTTTGTTTGAGCACTAAGAATTAGAGGTGAATGGTGTCAATTAGTCATTACTAAATGGCAAAAAGAATAACTATCTGGTAGGGTTATTGGGAGAATTACATATGATAGTACATTTAAAGCAATAAGTACAGTGCCTGTCTGTGCTACACGTTCCAAATACGGCCCCCACAGGTCCTCCCAGCCCTATGTGCGTAACGGCCTCCTCACACAAGCAGTGCAGTGTCTTTCCCCTCCCCTCGGGTCTGGCTGGCCTGGTGACTTTTTTTTCCTAGTTTCTAAAATTTTCATGAAGGCATTTATAATACTCTGGCGGGACACAAGTGGCATGTTTGGCTATTGCTGTAGACATTGTTAATTTGGCTGACACACTTATTAACTATACTTCTAAAAAATCTCCTTAATTACTGTACCCAAAATGCTTTTTTTTCTCCTGTTAAGAATTTTAGAATGCAATAAATGGACACTAGGATTTATAGTTGAAATCTACTTAAATCTAATTATAGAGATGACCTCCAGCAAGTATTGTAATCAACTGAGGAAATTTTCAGTGTGACTTATTTATACTGGACAGAATACACTGCAAACAGCATTCTGCAACTTGTAAACCCAGGTCTTAAGAAGGCTGACAGTTTCAACTCTTTTGCTGTTAAAATGGCCCCTTTAAGAATGCTTGAGACTGCCATACTGTGAGGAAGCCCAAGTTACCCACATGCAGAAATGAGATGCACCAGCCAAGAGCCTCCCTCCATGGAGTCTAGTTTCCAGTCAATCTCCCTGCTGAATGCAACCACCTGGGAAATTCTGGACAAGACCAGCATTATGACTGCCCATCCAATATTCAAAATCTTGAGAAATAACAATTTATGTTGCTTTAAGCCACTACGGTTTGTGGTGGTTGTTATTCAGCAGTAGGTTACTGAACCACTGTCACATATTAATGATCAATAAATATAATTTTTCACTATTACTATTATTCAGAAGACTCTAACATATAATGGTATTTATTTAGACAAAGTTGCCAAAAAGAAACCTGTTGCTCCATGGGACATGGAACAAGGATGCCATGATAAAGAAAGTTCTCTTTAATCCTTCATGAATATCTATTTTTCAGATTTAGAATAAGAACTTTAATTAATTCCAACCTGGAAAACTCCTGCTGCTTTGAATGTTGAAATTCCCAAGGTGAAATCTGAGACACACAATCATTCATTTTTTTTCCTGCAATGGCTTAAAGAAGTCAAGAGTTTATTTCTATCTTTTTTCAGACTTTATTTATTTAAATATATTTTATTGGTTATGCTATTACAGTTGTCCCATTTTCCCCCCTTCACTCCCCTCTGCCCTGCATACCTCCTCCCACCAGCATTCCCCCACCCCCTTAGCTCATGTCCATGGGTCATACATATAAGTTCTTTGGCTTCTCCATTTCCTATACTATTCTTAATCTCTCTCTGTCTATTTTCTACCTACCCTTTATGCTTTTTATTCCAGGTACCCTTTTCCCCATCTGCCTCCTTCCCTGCTGATAACCCTCTATATGATCTCCATTTCTGTGATTCTGCTCCTGTTCTAGTTACTTGCTTAGATCATTTTTATTTTTGTTTTTTTTTTAGGTTCAGTTGTTGATAGTTGTAGGTTTGTTGTTATTTTACTGTTTATACTTTTGATCATCTTCTTTTTGTTGGATAAGTCCCTTTAACATTTCATATACTAAGGGCTTGGTGATGATGACCTTCTTTAACTTGACCTTATCTGGGAAGCACTTTATCTGCCCTTCCATGCAATCATTTATTTCTTATTCAACCTGGAATCTTGCATCCATCAAATGGCTTTTAAATATGTCTCATCACATCCTTGTTTTCCTTCCTGACCTGTGACTTTGTGTAATTGCTGTCTAAATAGACATGACAGCAACCACTCACCAGGTTTGCAGGTCCAAACCTTCTCCCTAGGTGATGGGAGCTTCTCTTCTAGGCAAAGTATGAATATTCTAACTTGCTCACCACTCCCATACATCTGGAGATTTAACTTTTTTCTTCTATTTTAAACAGAAGAAAGATGCTAGTGGAGACAACTCTCCCCTAAAAATGAGGTGCTTTCCTTTCTCCAAGCATCATTTAACCCCTTGGAAGAAATTTTAATTTGTTTTCTTAACAAGGGCAGCTTGTTTCTCTAAGGAAATACTGAAGTAGAAAGGAAGGACTCGTGTTTGCAAATAATAATTTTTAAAATCCAAAATAAAATTTTTTAAATTCAGACTTCCAGAAAAGATGGCAAATAGAATATATAGAGCTAGTCTCACCCCTCCCAAATCCTCACTTTGGCAGTAAATGGTTTATTGTTTGTTTGTCCGTTTGTTTTTTAAGGCACATGCCCCCAAAGATATGGAGAATGAAGAGGAAAGAAGTGCAAAGAGGAGACAACCGTGACAAAGTATGAAAGCTCTAAAGCAGGACAAGTGGCAACTGAGAATCCAGAGAGGAGAAAACTGATCCCAGAGTATTAATTTCCTCAGGTAACATAACCAAGTACTACACACTGAGTGGCTTAAATTGTAGAAATGTATCTTTACACAGTTTTGGAGGCCAGATGTTCAAGGTCAGGGTGCAGGCAGGGTTGGTTCCTGAGGCTGTGAAGGAATCTGCTCCAGGCCTCTCATCTGGCTTCTGTGGGTTTGATGGCAATCTTTGGACTTCCTTGGCTTGTAAATGCATCACCCAATCTCTGTTCTCATCTTCACATGGTGCTCTCCTTGAGTGCATGTCTCAGTGTGCAGATATTTCCTTTTTGTACGGACATCAGTCATATTGAATTAGAACCCACGCTAAATACCTCATCTTAACTGATTGTGTCTAGAGACCCTGTTTCCAAATAAGGTCATATTCTGCGATGGGGGGGGTGGGTAAGACTTCAACATGTGAAATCTGGGGGGCAGGGGACACAATTCGACCCATAACACTAAACCTGCAGAGTGAAAGCTGAGAACCAAAGCAAAATATGCCACAGAATCTCCCAAATTCCCATAAACATTTGTCATTGTTTGTTTCCAGAGGTGGGGGAAAAGGACCAGACTGAAAAGAAAAAACAAGATGGAATCAAAGCTGTGTAAGCAGGTAGAAAATAGAATTTACCCTTGCCTCAACTGGAGATGAATTCTTCGGAGCTGAGCTGTCCAATTTGAAGTACCAGCTACCAAGTGTGACTAGTTAAAATCAAATAAAATTAAATATCTTTGGTCTCATGAGCCATATTTTAGGTACTGAAAAGCCTCATGTGGCTAGTGACTATTATATTGGACAGTACAGATATCTCCATCATTGTAGGAAGTTGTACTGAACAGAACTGGCCTAGGAAAACAGAAAATGTTCAGGTAGGGGGATGACAGGTGCCACTGAAGACGGATGCACACACTAAAAAGAAGAGGATAGAGTAAAACCTGAGCTACTGGATGCCAACAAATCCCGACTCCACAGCCCTCTTCCTCCACTTGGCCCATATCATGTCCCACGGGCACAATGCAAAACACAAATTCATCCATCTGGCTTTAAAAATAGAAAATCTGCAATTTCACTGTTCTCCCTATGGAAAAGTGAGAGGACATACACTAATTTTTTTCTTGATTCACTACTATGTACCAAGCATTATTTTATTTAATTCTCATAACAATTCAATGTGATAGGTGTTACTTGCATTTAAAGATAAGAAAAGTGAGACTCAGGAAGGCTGAGTAATTTGCCCAAGTTGCCTTGGTTATAAATGAAACACAGAATTCAAACTCAGGCCTCTTTTATAAACCCAAAGCCTACATATTATTTCTACTAAGCTGTACTGCTTGCCTGAATGGCTGGTTGCCTCTGACTTGATAAGCATCAGCAAATCTCTTAACTTCTGCAGGTCTGGTTTGCCTCCACTGTCAAATATGTTAAACAATGGAACTGCCTTATGACCCAGCAATGCCAACTCTAGGGATTTATCTGCAGAAACTCAAAACACTAATTTGAAAGACCATAAGCATTCCTATGTTCATTGCTGCATTATTTACAATAGCCAAGATATGGAAGCAGCCCAAGTGCTCATCAACAGACAAGAAGATAAAAAAAGTTATAGTACGCGTACACAATGAAGTATTACTTGGCCATAAAAAAAATTGAATGTTACCATCTGCAACAGCATGAATGGGCCTCTGGGGTATCATGCTAAGTGAAGTAAGTGAGTCAGGGAACAACAAATATCATGTGGTTTCACTTATATGTGGACCCTAAAAAACAAAATAAATGAGCAAACAAAATTGAAACAGGCCCATAGACAGAGAACATTCTGGTGATTGCAAGAGAGAAGGGAATTTGGTGCCCTGGGTGAAAGAGGTGAAGGGATTAAGAAATACCAATTGGCACTTACAAACAAATCACAGCACTATAAAATAAAGTGTAGGGAATATAGTCAATAATATTGTGATAACTATGTGTGCTGCCAGTTGGTTACTGGGAATATTGAGAACATACTGTAAAGTATCTAGTTATCTGACTACTAAATGTACACCTGAAACCAATATGAAATAACATTGAAAGAAAAAAATATCCATTTATAAGACTCCTGAGGAGTGATTTAAATGATGTAACTTATAAAAGTTTATAAAAGGGGCTGCACTTCTGTACAGACACAAAATATCCTTCTATTCATATAGAAAATCCTAACAAGAAAAACTATGCATACAGTTTTAGAAGACGTTAGAGAACTTCAAGACACATTTGGGTTACTTCATACCATCTTATTACTGTTGAAGTAATGAGTGAAGTTCTGGTTGTTGCAAGTAGACATGTCCTAGCCACATTTAGAGCCAGAACTTTAAATATTTCCAAGTCTTGCTAAAATGATGTTTTCTAACTTGATGTAGTATTTAGTCCAGGGCAAGGGTCATGGATGTTGTTCAATGAATGTTAAATGATGAATGAACCAATTGTTTGATTGACAATACATCAATCAATCCATCAGTCATTCCATTGGCAAGTCAATTTTTAGACTCCAGGAAACTGTGAGACTCTCTCACTAATGTATGAAGTTCTCCTTTTGTACATATTACTTTGTTGTGCTATTTTAAAATTCCAAACTATGTGGAACTATTAGGAGCTCCAATACAAGTTTATGTATTCTATAAGAGAGTCAACAATAGTGATGGGGCATCTAGAGTTTCATTTCCAACACAGGGGGTTTGGGACTGGGGTGCGCCCCTGTGATGATTGCATTTCTACAGGGACTGAGGAGACTTCTGTGTCTTTGCTTTAGCCACAAAAAATGAAGAAGGTCACGGGATATTCTATTACAGTGCAAAGTACCATATTTACCATGTATGATACACTCCTGTTCATAATGTGCACCCACATTTTTGGCCCAAACTTTTAGGAAAAAAATCTTTCATTTAATTTTTTAACCTGATTTCTATTTCTATTTCTATTTCTATTTCTATTTCTATTTCTATTTCTATTTCTATTTCTATTTCTATTTCTATTTCTATTTCTATTTATATTTATATTTATATTTATATTTATATTTATATTGTTGGTGGGTTTTCTTTAATTATAAAGGAATTTTAGCATTGCTTTTTTATGACTCTTATAAAGACAATGTTTTATAAGAGTATTTAATGATGTGGGAAATGCTCGTAATACATTGTTCAACTGAAAATATAGATTTAAAAAGAGCATGCTCATGCGGCCAGTTTTGTGAGGGGAGAACAAAACCACATATTTACATGCATAGGGGATCCCAGAGAACACTCTCAGTGCTTGTCTCGGATAAAAGAATTGTAAGTGGTTTCCATTTATTTTCTTGACCACATGCTGCATTTTCTAGTGTTTCACAATGAACATATTTTGCTTTATTTTATCTGAAAATAATTTTTTTAAGTTTTATGCTAGATTGTTTACTCGCTACTACTTCTTGCTGAATACTCACTTATAGATGTCCTTAGCAGACTAATAATATATTTCCTTGTGGTTTATCCCAAATCACAATGTAAAGCATCAGAAAATCTGAGCAAGAGCAAATTGAAATTCCAATTTCTCACTTCATAATACCTTATAATAGTTCTAATTATGTTATGGTTTTATATTCACTTGAAAATAAAGTTAGGTTCTGAGATGTTATTTTATATCCATAAGATTTTTTTCTATGACAGTTGGCATTCAATATTATTTTATATTAGTTTCAAGTATATAAGATAGTGGTTAGACAACTATATAGTTTACAAAGTGACCCCCCCAGTAAATCTCATACATACCTGGCACTATACAGTTATTATAATATTATTGATGATTCTTCCTATGCTGTACTTTACATCCCTGTGGCTATTTCATAACTAACCAATTTGTACTTATTAATTTCTTCACTTTTTTCACCCAGCTCCCAACTCCCTTCTTATCTGGCAACCATCAGTCTGTTATCTGTTGTCTACGAGTCTGTTTCCATTGTTTATTTCTTTCCACTCCACATATAAGTGAAATCACATGTTGTATGTTTTTCTCTGACTTGTTTCATTCAGCATAATACCCTCTAGGTCCATCCATGTTGTCACAAATGGTAAGATTTTATTCTTTTTTATGGTCAGATATATGTACCTGACCATTGGATATATGTACTACCTCTTCTTTATTCACTTTTCTATTGATGGGCACTTGGGTTGCTTTCATATCTTGGCTATTGTAAATAGCCCTGAAGTGAACATACATCTTTTTGAAGTACTGTTTTGGATTTCTCGGGATATATACCTAGGAGTGGAATTGTTGGGTCATAATACATCCATTAGATAGACAAAATCTTAAAAATCTGAGTATTGGTGAGTAAACAAGAATTTTTATATGCTTATGGACATATTAGATCAGCCACTTTGGAAATGAACTTCCCAATTTCCAGTAAGGTTGAAAATGTGATGAAGGCCAGAGGCAGGGAGCAGGGACTGGGTGGACAGAACAAAGGGGAGGTAAATGGGGAACATCAGTAATAGTATCAATAATAAATTTTTTAATATTAAAATTAAAAAAAGAAAATGCATATCCATTTCTAGGTATATACTCTAGAAATAATTCTTTTGTATGCATAAGGATAAAAGTCAGGGCAAAAGTATTTATAAACACAATTTTTTTAAAAGAGAGATATTGGGAACATTCTATATTTCCATGGGTTAGGAAAATACATTAATAAAAAGTGCATTTAGCCCTGGGTGGTGTGGCTCAGTGGACTGAGCACTGGCCTGCAAACCAAAGGGTCACTGGTTCAATTCCCAGTCAGGGCACATGCCTGGGTTGTGGGCCAGGTCCCTAGTAGGGGACACTCTAGAGGCAACCACGCATTGATGTTTTTCTCCCTCTTTCTCCCTCCCTTCCCCTCTCTAAAAGTAAATTACAAAAATATTGTTTTAAAAAGTGGTATTTAATTGATGTGGTAACCATATAGCAATTAAAATGATTATATCTTAAAAAGTAATATGAAATGAAAAAGTGAGGTGCAAAGAGATATGTGTAATGTAATATTTATGCAAAAGTTTTAAAAATCAAAAGAATAATATATATAGTTTGTTATAACATATAAAAACAAGAATATATTTAAAAATAGACTTAGAAGTTACTCATACCAGGTTTGTGATAGCATTTACTCTGGAGATAGAAGAAGAGAATTAGGACTGGGAAAAGGTCAGAAGGAGATTGTATTTTTATTCATAAACTTTCATTTCATTCACAATACAAATAAAAGATAAACATATGACATATGTGAACTTTTGTTTTTGATGGATATCTGCTTATATTTTACGTGGTTGGGTATTTTTTTTCCATAGTAGTGTTTACCAGCCCAAGGAAGTCACCATGGCAGAAATCCACAGATTATGTATGACAGTGGGCAAGTGAAAGGATCACTGAAAGCAGAAGGTACTGTGTAATATCACAGTTTATTGTAGCTACCGTATTTTGCCGTGTATAACGTGCACTTTTTGCCAAAAGTTTTGAGGGAAAAACAAGGATGTGCATTATACATGGGTAGTGTCTGAAATACCTTGTATATGTTCCTATACTTCACGATTATTTGTTATGTAACATTTCTTGTATCATAATATGTTCAAAAATAAATGCTAAAATTCCTTTATAATATGAAAAACAAGTATCTAAACATAAATAAATAAAATATCAAATTAAAAAATTAAAACAAAGAATATTTTTATCCTAAAAGTTTGGGCCAAAAATGTTGGTGTGCACTATACATCGCTAATTAAGGTACTTTGCATTCTTATCCATTAAGATACTCTTCTGAGGCCTTATCTCTGGACCTCGCTATTCCTGGAAGTCATGTGCCTGTGGATTTACATTAGAAACAATCATCTCCATAGGGTCAGTAACACTTCCAAGTTTAATGATATTTATAACAATATTCGTTTCCCCCCTTGAAAATAACTAGAGTAGAGGGTAGGATGTTTAATTTCAAAGCATGAAGACTGTCTCAAGAGTAATACAAGAATCATAAAGTTTCTGGAAAAAAAAAAGAGGCATAGGTAATTGTAATTAAGGAGATAATTCACAGATTCTATCTTCATGGCAATTATTAGTTAATATCAGATTTCAGAACAGTCATCTGCAGCCATTTACATTTGATCAAATTCTATTTGCAAAATTTGAAATAAGCACATGTATACACATTTAAAAAATTCTATGTAGCTCAGCGTTTAAGAGCACAGGTGTTAGGTTTAGAATGCTTGGGATTGAATGCAGATAATGCCATTTACTATTATATGAATTTAGGGAAGTAATTTAGCCTCTTAAAATTATTTTAGCTATTTAACCTTTACAATTTTTCATCTGTAAAATGGGAATTATAATAGTGCCTGCTTCCCAATTTTATTTATTAAAGTGGTTAACATACACAAAGAATAAAATCTAAAACAATAAATGTTGGTGTTTTGTGTATTCCTTCAATACATTTATTTAATGGATGACTACATGGCAGTATATTCCCCAAATGCCATGCACTTAGTAGATTCCAGTAATACTGATGATAATATACATGAAACAACCCCGATTCAGACATGAAATAACCCCGATTCAGACATGAAATCTACTAAGTCCCTGAAAATCATGGCCCCATCATTCTTGGTACAATGTCACAACACAGCACAGCAGTCACAGTCAGCTTCCCATAATGCCACAGAGCAAGACACTGATTTCTCTTAGCCATGGCTTTCAGGAGGTACACAGTTCTGCAAAGATAAAGTGGCTACATCAACAACAACCTGGTAGAGCCTTTATAAAATAAAATTTCCTATTTAAACGTCTCATCCAGGAATTTAACCATCCTGGCTCCTTTCTTATAGATGTTATTGACTCATTTAATTTTCCTTTTGTTTTCCCCTACTCCCTCCTATGTGCTTTAAAATGTAATGGACTTCCACACTATATAGAAGGGCCAACTACTTTCCAATGTATTAATTACAAAGAGTTCCATCATTCCAAATGAGAATGCTCTGTGAGTCACAAAAGTTCCACCTGATTTTCAACTCTAGAAATTATGGTTTAATATTAGTTGGTGTGCAGGGGTATGATTAGCTCATAGTAGCTGTATGCTGTGTATACCTGAAATCTGCCATACACAATACATTTTCTGAAGGTACTGAAAATAATATGGTAGTAATTCCATATTCCTATTTTAATGAGGTAACTATGGTTTCTCACATTTTTCACTTCCTATAGATGTTTCTTTGGAAGCAACAAATAAATGTGACAAGAGTATCCCACCCCTGAAAAGTAGTAAAAAATACAGACATACAGACATACATATCTGTATGTCTTAACATTTTGATTATATCTTAACATATATCTTAACCTATATCTTAACATTTTGATTCTGTTTAAAGCACATTCAAACTTCTCAAACAGAAGTAGGAGGATCAAAGATAATTTAGATTTTTATTAAAAGCAGCACTACCTCCCCTCAAAAAATAAGTGAAAATCTTAGTTTTTATGACTATGTTCAAACTGTGACTATGGAGTGACTACATATCTCTTTACAATAAGCTAAAGCCCTGGCTTATGTGATTCTTTGGGTTCTGAAAGCTGCCCATTATG
Source organism: Artibeus jamaicensis (assembly GCF_021234435.1). Taxonomy (NCBI): domain Eukaryota; kingdom Metazoa; phylum Chordata; class Mammalia; order Chiroptera; family Phyllostomidae; genus Artibeus; species Artibeus jamaicensis. The sequence continues at coordinate 13,292,408 of NW_026521844.1, read as the reverse complement.
TCTTCCCATGGTGTAGACATACTTTTCTCTCAGGTTCTCAATAGAAAAAGTTATTTCTAATTGAGAAATAACATGGTTCGTAAACCATGTTATTTATAGGGCACATTATGCCAGCCAAGCCCCATGACATTACTACATCCAGCCTTCAATAATAAGTAAAGGCTACAAAAATAAATAAGCAAGAAGAAGGAAGCAATTAGCTTTTATTAAAGAACAATGAGTTGATTCAACTCCATGGTTCCCAGTCATCTTGGGGTGTGGCTTGCTCTACTTATTTTTAACAGCAATAAACATACATCTCTGTCTACGTTGCCATTGTTTACGTATTCATAGGCCTAGCCAGTATTTAAAATATTTTCCATGGTGGAAAACAGCAAAACAGTTGGAGGTATTGAGGGCCTATGGGGAAAATGAGGTTTGTTCATTTGTTTGTTTTTCCTTCTAGAAAGCTGTATGATCATAATACAGACATACTTCTAAACTTACAACAGGACTACATTCCAATTAAACAATTGTACATTAAAAATATTGTAAGCTGAAAATGAATTTAAGGGACCTAAACTAAGGAACACGCAGCCTAAACTTAGCCTGCCTTAAAGTGCTCTGAACACACTTTCCAAAACTCGTTGGCTACACTGGAGTAGGCATCGTTTATCCTCATCATGGGTGGGACTGGGAGCTGCCCCTAGAACTTGAAATTTTAAACACAGGTAGAAAACATCATTACATTTTTAACTCTTTTTTAAAATTGGTTGCCAGCAGATTGAGTTCTTACTTCACTGTCATCACAAGCTCTTTTTCACAAAGAACTTTGCTTACAATTAAGTTATTATCTGAGTTGAAAAAAAAGAAAGCCTGTTATAAATGCTAAGAATGGAACAAAGGTTACAGGAAACTGACACGGAGCCCTTAATTGCCCCGCCAGGCCCACAGAGCAAGACTGAGTGGCAGTGACCAACAGGTGGTGGACTAACAGGTGGTGGAACACACCTCCTCCAGGCATAGATTCCCCTGTCATCACAGAGGGAAACTCCCAGGCATGGTGGCCTCCTCATTAACCCTGGTGTGGCAGGGGCCTTCCTTTTCTTGTCATAAGAGCCTGGGAGAGAGATACTGCCTATAGTTTCAAGGAGGGTAAGACTAGTGAGACTCAGACACTGAAGCAGAGAAGGGCAATGGGAGGGCTGGTGCTCTAGAATGGGGAAATCATTCAGACCATTATCCCAAAAAGATTTCATTCACACTAGTCCTTTAGTCTGAGGAAGGCTCAGAAAAGATGGAGTTTATGTGGCTGGTGGGTAAGACATTTCAGAAGGTTGAGAGACAAAGTCCGGCATCAATCATGGAAGAGGGAGCAGATACTATCTATGCGATAGCCCAAAGAGGCACGCAGAATCCCCTTGGACTCTGGTGGGTCAGGCAGAGTCTCACCAGTTACTCCTAGACACTGGTCCCAGGGGTACCAAACTGGATCAGAGTTTCTCTATGGACTATATGGGTCTCACTTTGAGAACATATATGTGCATGCACACACACAAACATCAATTTTATTAAGGGACCCAAAGTCAAAGCAATCTAACGGAAGCCAGCATATGGGAGCTGGCATCAATGAGAAAGGGTGGCAAAGAAACGACCACTGACAGATCCTGTGGCTCCTCCTGGGACATGGCTTTGCCTGGTTTATTGGTGAGGAAAGGGGTTCCTATAGGTCCTGAAGGACCAGGTTAAACCCATGCCACTGAGGCAAGTAAATACTTTCATAGAAAGGTATCACTTTGCACAGTAGGGACACATTCTTAACTTCATCAGGCATGTAGTGATTGCCCATCTCAGACCATGAATAAGTATTTCTGCTTCATGGCAGTTCTAAAATATTTTTCTTGAACACCTCACCATTCATGAAATGATCACTTTCCTGGTGGAGAAAACAAATAAAACATTTTGTTTATTGTAGAGAGAATGCCATTTTGGTTCTAATTTTTTGGATGGTGATGAAGTCACTGTTTAGAAGTTATGGCTTTTCTACTCTTTATTGCTCACTAAGAAGGGAAACTGTCCTACTTGAGCCCATGGCCAAATGAAGTATTTTCAAGGTGCCTTTCTCATAGGTATAGGGCAAGCAGACAGTGGGTCTTTTCTACAATAGATGAGCATAGTTTTGCTTAAACATGGTTGTGATTAAATAAATGAAAACTAAAATATTGAGTCTTACAGAGGAGTTAAAAAATACTTTCACCTCCTTCTCTTCAGTTGGCCCCACTGTGCCTAATTTGGAAACTGCCCCAGAGATCTAACGTGTAAAATGTAAAACGTGCTAAAGACTCACAAAGTTACTATCCTTGGAATTGAAATTATATTTTCAAATAGGAGGACAATGTGTTTTTTCCAATTGCATTTTTTCTAATAAATGACACACACACATATAGTATATATATGGCATAATTTTATTTTAAAGTAAAGCAAATATTTATAATGATTTATAGTCTATATAACACACATTCCTATATTACCTTAGTAATCTTCACAACCACCTTTTGAAGCAGGTATAAATATTATTCCCCCAAAAGTGAGGCTCAAGAAGCTAAAGTCCTCATCTGAGGACTCTAAGTTGCTAAGCATCATGCGTGGGTGGGACTTGAAGCGACTGCACACTCTAAAGTTAGAATTCTTTCCCCTGTACTTAGCTGTTCTCATCTTTAGTCATCTGCCCACAGGTCTCACTTGCAGATATTTTTCTGAAATCATGCCCCAATCACTATCAGATGAATATACAGTGGTTATCAATGGCTTGCATTCTTTTCCACAAATTTTTAATTCCATTCCACAGATATTCATTTAATTCAGAGGTCATGACACATGGGTTCACTTTGTATTGGGAAGGCAAGATATGACAGTAGATGAAAGATTCTGGAATCAGACTACCAGAGCTGAAATTTCAGCCTACCACCTTCTAAAAATGAAACCTTGGGCAAGTTTCTAGTTTAAATTTTTTTTTTGTATTTTCTATTACTATTTAATCTTATTATACTTCCCTCCTCCCTGCAATCACCACACTGTTGACCATGTCATTGAGTCCTTTTTCCTCCATTTCTCCTCCCCCAAAACTTTCCCCCTCAATAGTTGTCACCCTGCTCTCTATGATTCTGTTTCTATTTTGCTTGTTAGTTCAGTTTGATCATTAGATTCCACATATGAGTAAAATAATATGGTATTTGTCTTTCTGACTGTGCTTATTTCACTTAGCATGTTCTACAGGCCCATACATGCTGTTGCAAAGTTTAAAATTTTCTTTTTTTTTTATGGCCAAGTAACATTCCATAGTGTAAATGTCCCCCAGTTGTTTTATCCACTAATCTACTGATGGGCACTTGGGCTGCTTCCATATCTTGGTGATTGTAAATAACACTGCAATGAACATAGGGGTGCTTGTGTTCTTTTTAATTAGTGTTTTGGATTCCTTTGGATATATTCCCAGAAGTGACATTGCTGGGTCAAAAGGCAGATCCATTTTTAATTTTTTGAGTCATCTCCATACTGTTTTCCACAGTGGCTGCACCAGTCTGCATTCCCACCAACAGCACGAAAGGGTTGCCTTTTCTCCACATCTTTGCCAGCACTTATTTCTTGATTATTTATTTATTTATTTATTTACTTATTTACAGAGAGGGAAAGGGAAGGAGAAAGAGAGGGAGAGAAACATGAATGTGTAGTTGCATTCATGTTTCATGTTTCATGTAGTTGCATTCATGTAGTTGCCCCCTTCTGAGGACCTGGCCTTCAACCCAGGAATGTGTCCTAGACTGAGAATTGAACTAGTGGCCCTTTGGTTCACAGACCCATGCTCAATCCACTGAGCTATACCAGCCACAGCTGTTTGTTTATTTACTAATGATAGCCATTATGACAGGTGTGAGGTGATCTCTCATTGTGGTCTTAATTTACATTTCTCTGATGATCAGTGATATTGAACAACTTTTCGTATGTCTACTGGCCATCTGTATGTCCTCTTTTGAGAAGTATCTATTCAGGTCTTTTGTTTGGAAAGTTTCTATGCCTGTGTTTTCCCATCTGTACAAAAGGAATAACAGTATCTACTTCATAGTGTTGTTATGGTAACTAAGTGATATAATCCACAAGAAGCACTTAGGACAATAATGAGACTTACTAAGAACCAAATAAATCCTGATTAATATTATTTGGAATGACAGAAAGTTGTGATACTATTATATTCAAATAACTATTTGAAATGTATAAATAACTGCCATCTGAAAGGCTAAGTGCCATACGGTAGATACTAACCAGGTATTATTAAGGGGGCAGAAGCCACAGCAGGGAGCTGTTGGAAGAAGCCCAGGGATAGGTAGAGGATTCTAAAAGGTAGAACAGGCAGAGACACTTAGGTTTCCTCCCAAAAATGGAGACCAAAATTAGTATTTGATTCAATGGTTGCTTAGAGCAGTGATTTTCTATTTATTTATTTGTTTGTTTGTTTGCTTATTACTGTTCAAGTACAGTTTTCTGCCTTTTCCCCCCATGCCTCCCCACCACCCCAGCCCTTCCCACCTCCCTCCCCTGTTTCCACCCCACCTTGTTATTTTCCATATGTCCTTTATAATTGTTCCTGTAAACCCTTCACCCTTTTCCCCCATTATCCCTTCCCCTCTCCCCTCTGGTCACTGTCAGCCTGTTCTAAATTTCAATGTTTTGGGCTGTGCTTTTCTTGATTGTTCATTTTGTTGATTTAGGTTCCTGTTTAAGGTGAGATCATATGGTATTTGTCTTTTACTGCCTGCCTTACTTCACTTAGCATAATGCTTTCCAGTTCCATCCATGCTGTTGCAATGGGTAGGAGCTCCTTCTTTCTTTCTGCTGCATTGAATTCCATTGTGTAAATGTACCATAGTTCTTTGATCCATTCATTTACTGATGGGCATCTAGGTTGCTTCCAGCACTTGGCTATTGTAAATTGTGCTGCTATGAACATTGGGATGCATAGCTTCTTTTGGATTGGTATTTCAGGGTTCCTAGGATATAATCCTAGCAGTGGAATTTCTGGGTCAAAAGGCAGTTCCATTTTTAGTTTTCTTAGAAAATTCCATACTGTTTTCCATAGTAGTCGTACCAGTCTGTAATCCCACCAACAGTGCACTAGTGTTCCCTTTTCTCTACAACGTCTCCAACACTTGTTGTTTGTTGTCAAAGCAATGATTTTCAACCTTTTTCATCTCATGACATACATAAACAAATCACTAAAATTCTTCAGCATACCAAAACATATATTTTTGCTGATCTGATAAAAAAATAAGTATAATTTTGATTCATTTTTACCAGACAGCTATTGTTGTGTTGACTGTTGGTCATTTTTTAAAATTTGACAACCTACGGAAGAGAAGTCAGTGTCCCTGACTAAATAGTCCGATATTACATCTTCAAAAATTCTTGTGGCACACCGGTTGAAACCTCTAACTTAAAGCAATACAACCATTTGTGCCAAGCTTTAGAAATGGAACACAGAAAATGAAAGGACTTCCAGACTTGCCCACCTTTTCAGTCAACATAAGCTCCTGACTCAAATAGCTGAATTTCTCAATCAGCTACTCTGGTGGTGCTATCAGGCTTCAGGAAGACAAGTGCAGTATTATTTCTGCTGAGGAGACTAAAACTTCCAGGTCAAAGTCTGCCCCCACCTTCAGCTCTGAGTTATTCTGTGACTCATGTAACTCTCATGGCTTCTTAGAGACACCTTCTTTCCTCTGCCTTCCTTCTTATCTTCCCCTTCCATATTTTTTTCCTAATGATGTTTTTGTGAAAGATGACTAAGTAGTGTAAAATCATTTTTTAAAACATCAAAATGCCCTGTGGTTTACTGATGACTAAACAAGAAATAAAAATCAAGTCAACAAAACATAACTATCTTTTAATCTCTATGTGTACTCACTTGCTCAGTCTCAAAACTGATGACTCCAGACACAGTAATTTAATCACGCCTCAGACTCTCAGGCCTAATACTGCTATTTTATCATGGGTAAACTGTGACACAGAGCAATTCACCTGATGGAAGCCCGAGTGTGAGCAGTAGAGTCAGTGAAAGGCCTGTAAGAACTGACCTCTGGCTAGATTTGCAGCCCAAAGGCAACCTCCAGCTTCTTTTAGACTGAGACCTTTTGCTTCATACTCTAGTGGTTCAGAAAGCTTCCCCCAGGGCTATACAGAAAAAACCTGGTAACCAGCTTACAGAAAAAACCTGGTAACTAGCTTAATAGTCTAGAAAAGTCCTCCCGTCTTGAGGATGGTGATTTTGTCCTTTAAATTTTTCAAAGCAAGTAAACTCATCAAAACAAACTGCAAACAAAAGATAACATACCGTATGATTCCATTTAGATGAGTCTAGAAAAGATAACACATTTTTGTAGTGACAAACAGCAGACCAGTAGTTGCCCAAGACCAGGAAGTGGGAATTGACTGAAAAAGGAGCAAAGAAAAGTTCTGGGGTGATGGAATGGTCTTGATTGAACCAATATAGACACATGGTGTATACCTTTGTCATAACGTATTGAACTGTATAAATAAAATAGTTCTTTAGGCATATTTTACCATATGTAAATTATATCTCAGTTAAATTGATTTGAAAAATTAAAATAATAAATCCCAAAGCAAGAACAAGGTATAGGTCTATGGCACCAATTTTAAAAATCTGTAGGAAATGAACAGGTTCCCAGCAAGTATAAGTAACCAAAACTGGACCAAGAAGAAATGGAAAACCAAAATATACAGCAACCCTGTAATAGATTTTAAAAATTAAAGAACTACCAAAGGCTACTTAGAAATTATTTAATGTCTTGATCCTCAGTTTCTTAATTTGTGAAATGGAAATTAAGACACACTTACCTCACAGAATTGTGAAGGTTGAAGAAACATACTTGGTATAATACTTAGGACACACTCGATGCTCAGTACTAGCTTCCCTGTCTACAGTGCCATTTCAAGCACTTTTGAGATAATTTTATTTCTCTTTCCTGATGGGCAATATAATGTTACTTAATTCAGTCAATAAATATTGAATTCTCCCTTTAAATACTTTTCCCCAAGAAGATTCCCAACTCTACAGGATGGGACAGTCTTTCTGTGTATATGTGTGTGTGGTTTTTTAACTCCTGAACCTAACTGCAGAGAGAGAGAGAGAGAGAGAGAGAGAGAGAGAGAGAGAAAAGACATCTAAATGCAGGAAGCAGGAGACTGGGCTATCAGAAAGGAAAAATTTGCCCAGGGAGGAAGGAGATAAGATATCTGAGGAATGTCCTAAATCTATCCAATACACATCCCTTCTACAAGCTGCAGGATAGGATCACAGAGTCAGTGATGTATTAAAGAATGCTGAGGTCTCAGAAGTCAAGCCACAGCATGGCAAGGCTGAGCCCTTAGTATCTAAAACTACAGGGCAGATTGATGGAACCAGAACTTTTCACCTGGAATGCCTTTACCCCACCCTAAACCCTAAGGGAAGCAGAGGGTAGTAACCACTCTATCTGAGAGATTTGGGAGTGGTGTTCAGGGAATGTAGCATCCTGACAAGTTAGAGATCTGAAGGAATGTGGCAGGTCACATCTCTGCTGGCCTCCTCCCCTCTTCCTTATTCCGCAAGACTGTTTCTCTTGGCCTCTTCCAAGATCTGGGAATGTTCTAGCTTCCTGACAGTTGTTGAAGTGTCCTACATCTAGATGATACAGAATACCAGGGAGTGTGTCTGTGAATAGCAAAGAGGAGCAGGTACCTGGCTATTATCCCAGTAAGCATGAGTGATTTCTAATGTTCTAACATAGCTATTATCATACCCTCCATCCTTAAATATCTTGTTCCCCACACTCACACAAAGGAAAGTGAACATCAGAGAATCAGTATGGCTCAAAGGGACAATTCCTAAAAATCTGCCATTGTATCATAAGAACATTTCAGTAACTCCCATAGCTGACATCTGTGAAATTTCCTCCAGATAGAGGTGCATATTCCAGGCAAGTTAACTGACATTGAAATAAAACAGATGTATTGAGTGGGCTCTGTCATTCCCACTTTGTGGCCTCAGCTTTCTCATCTCTAAAATGGGAATAATTATATCACTGCCTTTGAATGTTTCAAGAATGAAGGAAGATAGCATATGTCAAATGCATTGATTATACTGTCTCTGGCTCATAATAGAACTTCGATAAACATTAGTCTTCCCTTGATCACTGTCATTTCACACACATGTCCAATAGGAACATGCAAGACAACTCATCCCATCCTGCTAAAAGCCACAGGGAATTTTGGAAAGATTTGATATGTTCTAAAACAGACAGTGCAAAGCCCTGTCTGGGTAGCTCATCCCAATACACCAAAGTTGCAGGCTTGCTCTCCCATCAGGGTACATACAAGAAGCAATCAGTGAATGCATAAATAAGTGGAACAACAAATCAATGTTTCTCTTTCTCTGTTTCTCTCTCTAAAAATAAAAAATACAATAATAAAATAAAATAAATTAAAAAAAACAGCTCAACTCAAACTTAGCTCAAGATTTATTTGTGGAGTATAATGGAAATACTGGGAGTCAAATATGACTTCTGATTATCTATTGACCAAATCACCCCAAAACGTAGTGTCTTAAAGTCATAATGTATTACAAACTTATTACCTAGTTGACTTGTTCTCAGGTAATAGCAGCAAGTTAGCAATGGAGTCAACTCAAGGCTTGTCTGAGCTAGGCATCTCAAACAGCTTCTGCACTGATTATCTGGTGTCTCAGTGCTCCTCTGAATGCCATTTATCTCCAGTAGAACAGTCTCCATTTCTGAACACAGTGTCCTAGGTTCTGAGATAAAGGAAGCAGGACCTACCAGTGAGTTTAAAGCCAGAATCTAGAATAGCCTAGAGTGTCTTCTGCCTTATTCTAATGACAAAACAACTGCAGACCATGTCAGATTCAAGGAAGAAGAGGGACTCCACCTAGCAATGGTGGAGTAAGCAATATGTACACAAAGGGAAGAAATTATTGATGGAGGATATCTTTGGAGACAAGCTGCTACAATGGACACAATAAATGAATTCCAGGTACATACAAACACAAGATACTAACTTGTATGATTTTTTTCTGAGCTGATAGTTTTTAATCCAAGTATGTAATAAGCACCACATGCCACATGTATCAGGTATCTCAGTTCTTACCCTTGAAAGTAATTCCACAATAAAGAGCAAATTCAGTGAATAAATCAGATCATGGTATTTTCCTGTTATCTAAGGTGGCTTCATCACCTTGGAACTCTTTTATTCTCAAATTTTACCCTCCATGGGAGCATGTCACTTTGCAATTCATTGTTTATCTTCAGAATAAAAGCCAAAGCTTCTGATCAGTCAGATCAACAATCTGCTTTAACTTCCATCTCCTGATGCTATTATATACCCCATTTTCCTAATAAATGTGGTTTCCAATGAGTTCTAGTTAATTAATTTTTCCAACTAAAATAAGTCACATGCTTTAATAGATCCTTGTACTTCAAAGCCCACTCATCTCAATTTTTAACTTTATATTTATGAGATTATTGTATTAATTTCTATCTTTCTTGCTAGGCCCTAAGCTTTATATAGTCAAGCACCTGTTATCTAGAGAACAGGTCTGTGCCTAGTATGTACTAGATGCTCAATAGTATTTGAATAAATGAATAGTTTCTTCTTTTCTATTTAAGGATGAAAGAAGAACTATTTAAGGAAGAAAGAAGGTCAACCCCATTAAGATGAAAAGAAATTTTAGAAATTTATTTCCAAAACATTGTTTGATTTTTGTCAGACCTTAGAAATCTTGACATCCAACTTAAGAAAACTGGAAACTTAAGAAAACTGGACTCTGTGGCTCAAGCAGTACCACAGAGCAACCTTTAAGAACCCCTCCACAGCAGCAGATGTAACCTCAGGCATGCAGGGCTCTACTAAAGAAATATTTCTAGGTTTCAACTCCTACTTAACATTCCAGACCCTCATGCTGTGTTCCTGAATCTCAAATTCCTCCCTAGGTGATTCATACCTGGTTATCCCTGAACTTTATCTGGTATATGTTACAGTTGTAGAGTCATTGAGTCTAAAATCTCACTGAACTCTCTGAGCTTTTGGATAACATCTTTCAGAGATGTTTTGCCTCACCTCCACACCCACACATACCTCTGCAATCCTCCACTGAATTCCAATACCTTGATTCCCAACATATTTAGACACAACCCAAATGGGAAACATGGATAAGCCATTGGATTCCAAGAATCTTTGTAATGCTACTTTTTGCTATGAAAAATATTTAAAGGTGAAGAAAATTCTATAATGAACTTTGATATTCTCATAACTCCTGTTTAATTATTATCAACTCATGACTAGTCTTTTTCCATCCACATTCCCCTCTCCTCTGGATGGACTTCAATCTCTCTATCCAAATGACAAGTACTTAAAAAAAAACAACTAAAATACATTATCATGGCTAAAAATGCTCTAGGAACTCAATTGTTAGTAACTGCTAATTTTCAGCCTGAAAGATATTGACAGTAAACCTCTATAAATTAAGAAGTTTTCTACTACTGCCCTCCCCACTCCACAAATGAACACACATATGCATGCTTTAAAATACAGAAAGATGTATTTCTGATGGCATCCTTTATTGTCCAATGTAAAACGTAGCACTAATAGACTATAATTGGCTTTGCTTTTATCAATGTTCTTCAGACATAGACCATCACAAACACCCATAGTTAAACAAGTAGGGTTTTTTAAAGGATTGGAGTGAGAGGGAACACACTCTATAGGAGAATGTGGATCATCATGGTCAGAAAAAAATTGGGATTTGGTTGGGTAATTTGGAAGAAAGTGGAGGCAATTCAATGATTACATTTCTCAATAGGTCTTTTCCTTAGGGATGATAGACTAGAGGGAGGTTAAAACTGTCATTGGTGAAGAAGTCACTGTCACCCATTCAATGAGGAAGGGGAAGAATATGTGGTATTTTGTGTGGCACAGTAACCTTGTTTTGTCTCATTTGATCATGGTCTGATAGTAACCATTTGATAGATATATTCTATAGGATTGTTTCTGTACCACAGGAGAATAAAATGACACTGTGATCATCAGACCAGCTTGCAATAATGTTGACATCTAGCTGTTAACATGAAATCCCTTCTGGATTTCAGGGGCTGCTTTTTTCTTACTTATCATCCTACCATTTTCTAGAGTATATAAGTTTACTGAATACTGCTATTTTTACTCTTGGTTTTATTTGACTTTCTAAGTCCGCTTCTCTTTTTAGATCATTTTTACCACACATTATTTATTAGTGTGTATGTTTCCTATTACAATGTATTTAAAATTTTAAAAACTTCCCTAAATCATTTTTTTTCTGAAGAAGAAACATAAATTCCTAAAATAGCCATTCTCTACCTTCAGCACATGATCAAAAACATTACCACCCAGGATGGGACAAACTGACATCATGTACTTCCCTGGATGATGCATTCAGAAGCATGCAACATGGCTACCATGATGTTCTTACCAACAATACATAACATGAATTTAATTATGAGGAAACATCAGATGAATCCCAACTGAGCAACATTCTAAGGAATAACTGGCTAACATTCTTAAAAGTGTTCCGGTCATAAAAGACAAGAAAAGACTGAGCAACTAAATGTGTCATGTGATGGTGGGCTAGATCTTGGGCCAGAAAAGAAACATTAGTAGGTAAATTGGTGAAGTTTGTTAAGGTTGATATATTAGGTAATAGTATTACCTGAAGTAAGGTTCATTTATAATGTTAATTTCTTGATTTTTACTACTTATGGCCAATATGGAGGCACAGGTAGATACACTGTGCCACCTCACACAACCAAAAGGACAACAACAAATTTAAAAACAAAAAAACAACCAACGACATAAAATTGAACTCTATCAAAGTCCCACAGCCAAATTGTTAAAGAAGAAACATTCATCCAGACCAGCAGGAAGGGCAGAGATAGGCAGCCAGGTGGAGAGGACTTGAGGCAAGGCTGTGGCTGGAGGACTGCAGCAGGCAAGACATTGTGTCTTGCAGACTGGGCGATCCCATATTTGTGTGCTAATAGACCAGGAGAAACAACTGGGGAGCAAGAGAGGCCACACAACCAGGGTTCCACTGCAGGGAAATAAAGCCTCAAAGCCTCTGACTGAAAACACCTGTGGGGGTTGAAGTGGCAGAAAAAACTCCAAGCCTCACAGGAGAAATTGCTGGAAATTGTTGGGTCTAGGACCCAACAGGGTCCTAGAACATACACAAACTCACCCACCTGGGAATCAGCACCAGAAGGACCTAATTTGATTGTGGGCAGCTGGGGAAGTGACTGAAAACCAGCAGAGAGTGGAGCAAGCTGCACTGTTCCCTCTTTGACCCCTCTGCCACATACAACATCACAACACAGCAATGTGAGTTGCCTTGCCTTGGTGCACACTCAAGGCTCCACCCATTACTATAAAACAGGTGCACCAAGACCAAAAAAAAAAATGGCCCAAATGAAAGAATAGTTCAAAGCTCCAGAAATAATACAACTAAGCAATGAAGAGATAGCTAACCTATCAGGTGTACAGTTCAAAACATTGGTTATCAGGATGCTCCAGGAACTCACTGGGTACTTCAACAGCCTAAAAAGACCCAGGCAGCAATGAAGGTTGCATTATGTGAAATAAAGAAAAATCTACAGGGAACCAACAATAATAGGAAGGAAACTGGGACTCAAATCAATGGTTTGGAGAAGAAGAAAGAAAGAAACATTCAAGTAGAACAGAATGAAGAAACAAGCATTATAAAAATGAGGAAAGGCTTAGGAACCTCTGGGACATCATTGAACGTTCACATCCATATCATAGGGGTACCAGAAAGAGAAAAGAAAGAGCAAGAAATTGAAAACTTTTTGGAGAAAATAATGAAGGAGAACTTCCCCAATCTAGCAAAGGAAATAGACTTCCAGGAAGTCCAGGAAGCTCAGAGTCCCAAGGAAGTTGGACCCAAGGAGGAATACACCAAGACACATCGTAATTCCATTACCCAAAATCAAAGATAAAAAGACAATCTTAAAAGCAGCAAGAGAAAAGGAGACAGTTACCTAAAAAGGAGTTTCCATAAGACTACTAGCTGATTTCTCAAAAGAAACCTTGCAGGCAAAAGGGGCTGGGAAGAAGTATTCAAAGTTATGAAAGGCAAGGACCTGCATCCAAGATTACTTTATCCAGCGAGGCTATCATTTAGAATGGGAGGGCAGATAAAGTGCTTCCCAGACATAGTAAAGCTAAAGGATTTCATCATCACCAAGCTCTTATTACATTAAATGTTAAAGAGAATTATCTAGGAAAAAGAAGATAAAAATATGAACAGTAAAATGAAAACAAACTCACTGCTATTAACAATCTAACTTAAAACAAACACAAACTAAGCCAACAACTAGAATAGGAACTGAATCACAGAAATGGAAAGCACATGGAGGGGAGGTGAACAGGGGAGTGGGAGGGGGAGAGAGGGGGGAAAAGGTACAGAGAATAAGTAGCATAAATGGTAGGTAGAAAATAGCCAGGGGGAGATTAAGAATAGTGTAGAAAATGTAGAAGCCAAAAAACTTATATGTATGATCCATGGACATGAACTAAGGGCAAAGGGAATGTGGGTGGGAAAGGATGTGCAGGGTGGAGGGGAATGAAGGGAGGAAAATGGGACAACTGTAATAGCATAATCAATAAAATACATTTAAAAAATCTAAATTTTTTTTTTATTTTTGATGATGGTGCTTTGGTTATATATGATAACATTTATGGAGTATGGGTGAAATGTGTATGGGAATCTTTGTACTATTTTTACTACTTTTGCAAATCAAATATTTCAAAATAAATTTTTTAATTCTAAATTTAAAAATTAAAATTAACAAAAAGATGGTTTTTGTATTTGGCTTGCTCTACTCAGCTAATCTACAAATATTTATGGAATGTTTACTCTCTGCCAGTTTTTATGCTAAGTTAGATGCAGACACAATGGTTGTGCTCTGGAACTCACATTCTGGTGCGGGAAGCCATTTGTTTAAAAAATACTTCTAAGGGTACAAATAGATTTTTTCCCACTATTGGTTCTTTACCAGGCTATACTGCTGGGACAGAATTTAAAAACACCAAAACATTAAGTCTAATGTAAATTTAAGTCCTAATGCTCTAATTTTAAATCCTAAATCTATCTACCAATAAACTCTACACTCAGTACTTCCCTATTCATCATCTCTTATTCACCTCTTTACTTTTGTGTTGCAAAGGCAACTCCCCAAATAAGTAGAAAAATATATGATTACCCTTCTCTTTTACTTTTCATCTTCCCCAGGTCTTTGAGCCTGAAACACAATAGTATATATATATATATATATATATATATATATATATGTATGTATGTATATATATGTATATATATGTATATATATGTATATACACATATTTATTTATTTTTAATTCACATCCAAGGACATTTCCCCCCCATTGCTTTTAGAGAGAGAAGAAGGGAAAGAGGCAAACACCTATGTGAGAAAGAAAAGTCAATTGGTTGCCTCCCAAACGCACCCAGACTGCGGGTTATATGCACCCAGACCAGGGGTCAGACCTGCAACCTTTCAGCTATGGGCAATGATCCAACCAACTGGGCCACATAGGCCAGGGCTGCAGTATACAATAAATGTTAAATAAATATTTATTATAGATTTAACTAAAGTCTTTAAAATTGTACATGTATTTTAAAATTCACAAAATAATAATATGGAGTGTTAAAGTCTTTATAAAATGAATACAAATCTTTCAAAATAAGAAACACAATTTATAGATGTATATATGTGTATGTATATTGTTGAGGATACCAGACAATATTAGATGTTGGTTGTACATATATTTATCTTCTATTTAAGTTATAAGTAATTTTTTAAAATTAAATTCACAGTGACCAGACTGTATCTATTATTCATTACAGAAATAATTCTATCCTATTTCTGAAAGGGGTATATTGACCAAACAAATAATCACAACCTGAGTCAAATCTTCTAATAAAATTAATTCAAACAGAAAAAAGAACAACAAATTTCTATTCAAATGAATGTGTGAAAATGTAAAACAAGTCCTGCTATTCATGTTTTGTCAACCACTCCAAAATCAAACTCATTTTAGATAGACATTCAACATTACACTTGTTAGGGCAGAGACCAGGCCCATATTGCAATCAATTCATTCAGTTAACTAAGGCAATTTTCTCAAACTTTTTCTCCCTCACAGGGACTCTAAAATGTACATTGTACTCAGCGAAAAGTGCACCGTAAAATACACACCACACATATACCTTACTAAACTCAAATTTCTTTTTTTTCTTTTTTTTTTAAAGATTTTATTTATTTATTTTTAGAGAGGGGAAGGGAAGGAGAAAGAGAGGAAGAGAAACATCAATGTGTGGTTGCCTCTCGCATGCCCCAAACTGGGGACCTGGCCTGCAGCCCCAGCATGTGCCCAGACTGGGAATTGAACCACGACCCTTTGGTTCACAGGCCTGTGCTCATTCCACTGAGCTACACCAGCCAGGGCTAAACTCAAATTTCTAAAAAATAATACTTATTCTTAGTACTTGTGATATACTCCAATATTTTCTATTTTATTTCATTAAAAAAATTAAATATTGACTTTCTAAACTGATTTCATGACTTCCTAATACAGTTCAATTTGCAGTTTGAAATACTGACTTGACTCTAGAAGTGACTGCACAAAATAAATTGTCTATTGAATTGATATTGCTGTTGTTGTTTTTTTAACCATGGTAAGTGTTTTGTAACAACCATTTAAAAATCTTTCCTGTCTAAAATGATGCAATCACATTGAATGGCATAGAACACAAGAAACTATTTGTGGAGAGAAATCTTGGCTCTGACTCCTACTACTTTTTTGGCTATCCCCATGCAGAGATTACCTGTGTTGGGACAGTTCTCCCCTTCTGCATCAGAACTCATATAACTGGATTGTAAACCAATTCCAGCCCTTAATTATCAATACAGAAGAGCTGTGCTCCATATTGGTGAAGAAGAATTACCTTCCGCCTTACCAAAAGCTCAGCTGAGGGAAATGACTGTAGAGGATAACATTTGGAGATATGTATTAAACCTGGGTCTTTTCTTGCTGACTTCCCATTTCTACCTTTATTACTGTCAGTATCATTCTTTATTACTCCCTGACACTTTCACTTGCCATAAAGATGAAAGGGCACAAAGTTACCTAGACAGGAAATGAGATTCTGAATGGAGAGTTTAAACTCATCATCAAAAGCAGACATGAAGTTGACTTTGAATATCAAGAGCCGAAGAGACCAAGACATTTGTTCATCAACAATAGATTAGAGACTAAAGAAGAACAGAGTAGCAGGACCAGGCTGAGCACTTCAGGATGGACAGCTGTGGGTAGGGGGTGGGGAGGTGGAGGTTAACAAGGGAAGGGCCATTACTACTGAAGTTTACTGCATCCCTGCCGGAGGCAGTGGTGGAGAACCTGAGCAGAGAGAGCACCTTGGCAAGAGTGCAGCAAGCATCGGGAGACTGCCCAGCCCTGTCAAGGTGGGCATTGGCCTCACAGGGACAGATTATTGAGCAAATACCCTCAACTGCCCACTGTCATTCACTTGAGGAAAGCACTTCAATTTTAACTAAACATTCTTACTAAGGTCAGTTGTTTTAGCTGCTATAAAAATCATGAGCACCTTAAAAAGGAAGGAAATTCTGACACATGCTACAACATGGATGACTATTTGAACACATCACGGTAAGCAAAATTAGCCTGACACAAAAGGGCAAATCTGTATGACTACAGTTACATACGGTACGTATAGTAGTCAAAAGCATATAGACAGAAGGCAGAATAGTGATTACTGGGGGGAAGCAGAAGGCAGAAATTGGGAGTTAGTGTTTAATGGGTACAAATTTTCAGAGAATTTTCAAATTCTCTGAAAAAGAAGAAAAAAGGTCTGAAATTATTGTGATGATAGTTGCACAACAATAAGTATGTATTTAATGCCTTTGTACTATACATTTAAAAATGGCTAAAATGGGGAGGCTTTTGGTCATGATGGTGGAGTAGGTAATCTCTGTGCTTGCTTCCTTTCATGACCACATCAAAATTACAACTAAACTACAGAACAACCATCATTCAGAACCGCCTGAAGCTGAGCTGACCAAAAGACCTATAACTAAGGATATAAAGAGGCAGCTGCATTAAGACTGGCAGGAGGGGTGGATACTAAGTACAGGCTAGTCCAAACCCACAGGTGGTAATTAAAACCAAGAAGGATACCTTTGCTGCAGAGGTAAACCTGAGGAACTACGGGTCCCAGCCTTACACCAGACCCCCTACCCAGGATTCCAATATCAGGAAGTGGAGTTCCCATAACTTTTAGCTATGAAAATCAAAAGAGATTGTGGCTGAGTGAGGTAGAGGGCCACAGGAGTCATAGACATTCCTCTCAAAGGGCCCACATGGACTTGCTCACAGATAGATTCACTCTGAGCTCCAGCACTGGAGCAGCAACTCAAAGGGCACCAGGGGTATATAAGGAGGAACTGAATTCACTGGCACTGGGGTGAAAGCTAGGGTGGCTTGGGGGTGGGCAGCTTTCAGACAGAAATGTTGGCAGAAGGCATTGTTCCTTTGCTGAGCCCTCCCCCTGAAGATACCATATCTGAGTCTCCATCAAACCAGGTAACACTATTCACCCTGCCCTGGTGATTCCCTGAGACCTCACCTAACCCAAATTACCAGGCCATCCTAGCCATTTCCAGTAGTTTTTCCATATAAATAGCCTGTCTTTGTTCATGCTTTGAAATTCCTTAAAATCTCTCAAAGTGTCACAAACCACAAACAAGTATCATCTTGCTTCAAGAGTACCCTGAACCTCTTGTTAAGCAGCCCCAAGCCAAAAACTAGTAGTAGCTAGCCTTGGTTTATAGTTTAGCTTCTCCTGGGCACCTACAAGCCCAGCACAAGCAGCAGCCATCTGCAGATTGCTTTGTAGCTCATGCCAAGTAGCTGTGTGCAGAGCATAGGCAGTGACTGGTTTTGGCATGCACCAGGACCCCTCCCAAATGTTCCAGAACCAACACACCTAGAGGCCAGCTTCAGATCACACCAAAGCCCAACCCAACCATTTCATAAATGATACACCCAAAGGGCGAATTAGGCAAGCACAAGAGTCCCACTAAAGTAAATCATGCTCCATAGAATCGGGCTTTGCACAATAGATCCTCCACTATAGTCATAGACAGTTCCACAACCAATTAGCCTAAAGGTTCATCCCTCCCACTGTCATACCCAAAATAATCAAGGTTCAACTACAACAGGAGGGCACACACAATCCACACAATGGACACACCTGGAGCAACCAGCTCAAGTGACCAGAAACACTGTGCCACTTAACCCTTTTGGACATCTACTACATAAGGCCATACTACCAAAACCAGGAGATGTAGCATCTCTGCCTAATACATACAAACAAACACAGGGAGGCAAGCAAAATGAGGAGGCAAAGAAACATGTCCTGAATGAAAGAACAGAAGAAATCTCCAGGAAAAAAAATCTAAACAAAATGGAAACAAGCAACCTATCAGATTTAGAGTTCAAAACACTGGTTATAAGGATGCTCAATGATCTAGCAAGAACTTCGATAACAAGCTAAAAGTGAAGAGAGAAAACATAAAAAAGAACCAATAAGAAATGAAGAATACAATAACTGAAATGAATACATTACAGGAAATCAACAGTAAAGTCAATAGAACAGAGGATTAAAACAGCAATTTGGAAGATAAAGAAGCAGAAAACACCCACTCAGAATAGCAAAAAGACAGTAAAAATACAATGATAGTTTATGGGGTCTCTGAGACAACATCAGGTATAAAAACATTCACAGCACTGAGGTACCAGAAGAAGAAAGAGAGAAGGATTTGAAAGATTATTTAAAGAAATAATGATAGCAAACTTCCTTAACCTGGCAAAGGAAATAAACACACAGGCATAGAAGCATAGAGTCCCAAAAATGATGACACCAAAGAGGTCCACACTAAGACACATCATAATTAAAATGTCAAAGGGTAAAGACAAAGAGAGAATCTTAAAAGCAGCAAAAGAAAAGCAGTTAGTGACCTCCATGGAAGCTCCTACAAAACTTTCAGCTGATTTCTCAACAGAATATATTGGCATGAAATATTCAAAGTGATGAAAAACAAAGACCTACAACCATAATTACTCTACCCAGCAAAACTATCATTTAGAATCAAAGGAGAGATAAAGAGTTGCCCTGAAAATAAAAAGTTAAAGAAGAAAAGTTAAGTTTTCATCACCATCAAACTAGTATTACAAAAAAATGTTAAAGGGTGTTTTTTAAGAAGAAAAAAAGATTAAAAAACATGTATAATAAAATAGCAATAACTACATATTTATCAACAATTACTTTAAATGCAAATGAAATAAATACTTCAATCAAATGACGTAGAGTGGCTGAGTGGATAGGAAAATGAGACCCATATATAAGCTGCCTACAAGAGTTTCACTTTGGATTGAAAGACACATATAGACAAAAAGTAAAGGAATGGGAAAAGACATTTAATTAAAATAAACACAAACAAAAAAGCTGGGGTAGCAATACTTGTACCAGGTAAAATAGACTTTGAAACAAAGTCTGTATAACAAGAGACCAAAAAGGACCCATCAATTCCACTTCTGGGGCTCTATCCAAAGAAACCCAAAACACTAATTTGAAAGGACATATGCATTTATATATTCATTACAGCATTATTTACAATAGCTGAGATATGGAAGCAACCTAAGTGTCCATCAATAGACAAATGAATAAAGAAGAAGTGGTACACTTCCAGTGTCACCATAGTAGCAAATGCTACAGTAGTTAGTAACCCGTTGCAGACGCTGCTGCCTTTACAGCTTGTGCACAAGTGTATAAGATCAAGACTTCACATCATGATGAAGAGTGATAAGGAAATTGCTGGCAACCTTCTGGGATTTGATGACTTTGTCAATACATTACTGGAAGATGTCACTGAGTTTGAAGTCACACCAGTAGGAAGAAAGATTACTAAATTAGACCATATTTTGATAAATGGGAATATTGTAATAATGCTGCTTCCTGGAGGAGAAGGATCTGAAACATGAATGGATTTTCTTGATTTATGCTAGATTCTGTTTTGTCTTAGAATGACAATGAAATAGAATTTTTAAAAAACCTTTCAATGTCTGCATTCTGTGAAACTAAGTTTCCTATTAAAGGAAAATGCTTTAAAGAGACATTGTAAATGCCATTTTTGTGAGTTAATCATGTTTATCTTGAAAAAAGGGAACAGTTTGTTCTTTGAAGAATAAAATAAAGGTGTTTTGATCTGTTTGTGCCTGTTACATATGAGGAGAGGTGCCTTAGGTGTTCTCTAGGGCGGGGCCACCCAGGTCGCTGGTTTGTGACGCTGTATGTGGGGGTGGGGTCAGAGAGGGAGCAATGGTGGTCCTCACCTATCACTGGATCTGCCTCACTGCTTGCCCCCTCCTGTTTATCTGAGTGCAAATTTGCAAGCCTGCAGCCCAGCGCCAGGGCCTGCACAGTCTGTCTCAATGCACGTCTCTTCACTGGTTCATCTGTGTGCAAATGCACAACCTCAGACTGACAGCCGCACCGCGCCTTCTCGTAGCTACCCCACAGCTGGGATCCAAGCCATCAGCCGCTCCCGCACTACCCAGGTTGGGGGGGGATCGTTCTTGCCTGATCTGCTCCACTGCTGGCTTCGCCCCTCTCACCGGTTTAGCTGAGCGGTTCATTGTTTTTGGACTCTGTATTGTTTGATTTTCTGTGGTTTGGTTGCATTTATTATTGTAAAAACTTTGTTGTTTTTAGATTTGGTTGTGTGAGGAAGCAAAGTGTTTCCACCTACACCTCCATTTTGGTGGAAGAAAAATAAAGGTGTTTTGGTTAAAAAAATAAGTGGTACATATATGCAGTGGAACACAACTTGGCCATAAAAAAGGAATGAAATCTTACCATCTGTGACAGCATGGATGGACTGAGAGTGTACTATGCAAAGTGAAATAAGTCACGATTAGAAAAAAGAATTTGCTACCGCATGGTATGTCATCCAGACAGCTTATATCTGAATATATCCTTTCAAATACAGGCAAACAGTCAAATGCATCTTTCAAGAAAAAGCCCTAATTAGATATATTTGCATATTGGAAAGATGAATTCAAATCATAAAGAAAACTTTAAATCACTTCAAAATATTATGCTTGGGAGAAACTCCAAAATTATACAATGACATCTATGAAATCATCTTTGATCTAGACAAGATAATGCTATGATTCCATATCTTGTGAATCTATATACAATAAAATATAGCCTTAAAAAAAAAGAAAGATTCTGCCGTTTGTAACAACATGGATGAACCTGAAGATTGGTAAGTCAAATAAGCCAGATGCAGAAAGAATACAATTGCATGATCTTACTTATATGTGAAACCTAAAAAACTTGAATACATAAGAACAGAGAGTAGAATGGTGGTTACTAGGCCTGGAGAGTGGGGGAGGGCAGGGAAATGGAGAGATGTCAGTCAAAGGATACAAAGTTGCAGTTATGTGGGTGTAAGTCCAGAGATCTGATGTACAACATGATGACTATAGTTAATCATACTGTATTGTAGACAGGACACTTGCTACAGGTATGGATTTCAGGTGCCCTCATGACAAAAATAAACGTAATTATGTGAGGAGATAATATGTTATTTAGCTTGATTGTAGTAATTTCACTAAGTATATGTATATAAAACTGTCATGTTATACAATTTAAATATATGCAATTTTTACTTAAAAAAAGAAATGCTATCACGAAAAAAGCAACTATTAGATAATAGTGAGGTAACTCCAAGTATCTTTTTTCTCCACCAGCTTCAGTTAAAATGAGCATCTATCTATTCAGTGTTATGAATGTGCAGAATACTGGCTGCTGCTATAGCAACCTAGCAGATGCTCACTACTCACTGAGTAGTTGCTGATCTGATGCTACTCAGACTTCTAAATTCAGTCTATTTAAAGTTCACATATTAAAACTGTAATGATAATATATTTGCTGGAAATATTTCAGGTTTGGATACATTTCTAATATCTTTCATGTTTGTTCTATGAAGTCGATTTGGCTTTGGCCTCAATTTTGGATGAATATTGATTCTGACACTTGGTCTTCCCACATTTGGTCAAAATAAGCCCAGGACCTGCGCTACCAGGGCCATGCAGCAAATGTCATCAACAGAACTGTGATTTCTAACAGGTTCTGTTTACCTGCCCAGTGATTTTGAAAATTTTAATTTAGATTCCAATCACTCTCAACTCTGGACATTTTATATGATTTCCAAATTCTTTTGAGAGACCTGGCCTACCTTCCGGTGTCCTACCATCAGGAACTGACGCCTAATGTGGGGTGAAGATCCTAGGCCTAGGAGATGAACACAAGTAACACGATTTACCCTGTGGCACGGGTTTCCTAGTCTCTTTCTGCCAAAATAAAGGTAGTAAGTCAAGGAGAAGGGCTATTTCCTACTGCTCTGGATAAAAGTCACTTACCTTGACTCTGTCAAATAGAGGCAGATCTTGGCTTGGCTGGAACACCACGAGCATCAGTTTCTCTACAATATTGTATACCCGGCATAATTATAGATGTTCTTATTTTTAATAAGAAAAAGAAAGGGGGAAAAACAGGAAGGGAAGGTTATATATGATCAATGCCCACTAGATAGCAATCTTCTTGAGAACAGGATGTTCAGCATCAAATCCCTAGCACCTAAAATAAAACCTGACCATAGTATCTATGGTCCACATAGACAGAAGAATCTACTCTGTGCTGTGTCCTTGGCCTACATCTTCTCCTTTACCCTTTGATAGACAATTATCTCACTTCACAGATGAAGTGACCAACTTTTGAGAGGTTAAGTGATTTCTCAAGGGTCACAATTATTAAGTGGTAGAGCCAGAACTTGTACTTGGGAACTCTTTTTATTACACCCACCCAGGTTTCTCAAAAGAATTGAAGGGAGGCTAACCTCAAAGTCACACACTCCTCAGTTAGGCTGAGAAGATAGTTTCATTCAAAATGATGCTAAAAAAAAAGCATAAATTTCAGAGAATAGATCCCTTCAGCCACAGAGGTTTTCAGGATTTCTTAGGGTTTTTTTTTTGTTTGTTTGTCTTTTGCTTGCTCTACAGATAGTGGATGAACCACGAGGCCCATAAGCAGCTTTTGAAGGCACCAGGAGCTGAACTCACAGGAATGCGAACATGAAGGTGTCCTGAATGTAGAGAGAGGAAGGCCCCTGCAAACCCTGGTGTCTGTGAGACTGTGGCCCACGTGTGGACCCTTAGCCAGCATGTACACATGGGAGAAAGAAAGTGCAAGGAATGTTTTCTGTGTATGACACCTTAGTCTCAAACATACGTGTTTAAACTGTTTGCCAGAAAATGTTCAATATGATGTCATTTTTCAGGTGTTTGCTTTGTATTTTGAGAGAGAAAATACGTGCTTAAATCAGGTAGGTTGACCTCTCCTCCCCCTCCCTGCCCTACCCCTAAGCCACACCACTAACCCCATTGTGTCAGCTACACTTGTACAATGGAGAAGCACTCAACTGAATAGTGAACAGGTGATGAATGTATATTCTTAAGCATTAAGTTTAATTTAAAAATGCATTCAAAATTACATAGGAAACATAAAATGATGAAAATTCCAGCCTTTGAAGCTTAGGTAGTAATTAGCAGTATGGTTAATAAAAAGGGAAATAAAGACTATGGGTTCAAGAAGTAAATAAATGATTATATCTTGTGTTTTCCACAATCTGGTTTCATGGTTCTATGGGAGTGGAAGCATTATCATTATCACCATTATCAGCTAATATTTTATGGTTCTTCAATTAAGTAAAGTCATCATACTAGATACAGTGAAGAATGGAAGTTTCTAGAGGATGATGACTGTTCACTATCTTTAAGGAGTGTCCCATCTCCATTTCTCAGGCAGAGGTAAAATGAGTTCTGACACGGTGTTAAGTTTGGAAAATAGATGTAGCCCTGAAAGTTCCAATGTTGACTTCCAAAGTCCTTCCACTGATAACCAGTGTGACTCCAGCTGCTCAGCGGGAAGAGCCTCAAGACGAGTGAAATGCTATAGAGAAGTCAGAGAAGAATGAGGCCTAAGAATGGCCACTTGGATTTAGTCACCAAAGGTGTCTCTGATGAACTTTCTGTGGCCAGACAAGGCCAAGAAGTAGGCACAGCACCAAAGGAAGATGTTTCCAACTAGCAAATTTCAATAATTATTGAAGTTATTTGATGGGTAAATGGTAGTTTATTACATACTTCTTTCAACTTGGCAGATATTTTTTAACTTCCTTAATAAATATTTGGAGAAGGAAAGTGAAGAACTGAGCATCTAAGAAAAGGGTAAAGGAAGGATACTAAATGTATGAGAGTAACAGTGATTGGTGGGACACTCTCAGAAGTGTGTTGAAATGGAAATAAGAGCCCAGGTGAGGGAAGTGATCTTCTGACAAGAAAGTACTAACAATAGGTGACAATAAGGATTACATTCGAGTTGAATAAAAATTGTTGGTATTGAAGTCTTTTAAAGGTAAAGGGAAGATGGATGGAGGAATTTGGGTGTCTCTCAACTGCCACAAAGTAGAAGGAAAGATGATAAGATGCAAAGGAGTTGGGGGGAGGGGGAAGAGAGAGGGCCTGAGGAATGTGGAAAAGGTTTGGAATAACAGTTGTGGAATGCAATAGGGTATGAGGGAGTGAAAGAGGGGAGACACACTGCTGAGTAGTAGGGCCCTTCTGGTGGACATCAGCATGAATTTTTAATGGGCTCACACTTTCAGAACTACTGCCTTAAAGCATGCATGAAACAGCAAGCCAGAATGATGAGAGTTCTCTTCCAATCTTAGAATCTTCTGAAATCTCCAAGTTGGCTGTGACTATCTCAGAACAGAAGTTTGCTAGAGCAAGTAGCAACTGACTGTACACCCCACAAAGGGAAGATCCAGTGGGAAGCTGAAGAGAGGTTATCTATTTGGCCCAAAATAAATATACTAATAAATGTGTACACCTCACTGTGTTATCCCAGGACCATATGTATGTCCTATAACATGACCACCAGCATCATTTGGAAGCTTGTTGGAAATGCAAAACTTCAAGCTCCAACCCATACCTACAAATCAAAATCTTATTTTTAACAAAATCACAGATGATTCATTTGCACATTAAAGTTTGAGAAGGCCTGGTCTGACCTTGCCAGAAACTTTGGTATACATTTAGGAAAACACAATAATGCTAATCTCGATAGAAAAATATTGGGTGTCCACAATGTTCTCATGCTGCACAAGGTACTATAAAGAACATCAAGGACTTCCAGGAGGCATTCTCTACCCTTCAGGTTATTGCTGAGAAGATTGTTTTTTATAATTGTAGTTCAGTCTCTAGTCTATTAAAGGGAAACAGTTTGCTTTAACCCTAACTTTCTGTGATTTAGAGCTGGTCGTTTAATTTCAAGCCAATGATATTCATCTCTCACCTTGGCCTTCCGGACTCCTGACCACCAGCAGTGGAAGGCCACCAGGTCTGATGCAGAGTAAGCACTTATCACATTGGCTGCCTACACCAAGGTCTGCCTTTTTTGGGGGACGGGGGGTTAATGTTTTTATGGCCTCAGAATCTGGTCTCACCCATGATTTTTGTTCTCTTCACTTAGTCATTTTGCAACTTGAAATCAATCCTTAAAGTCAGTGTGAGCATCTTTGGGTAGTGGGATGACATAAACCCTCCCATTTCCTCCAGCACTGACTTTTCCTTTTATTAAGATTAGGAATATGTGAACTTCAATTCAAATTATGCCTTGAGAGAATTTCTGGCCAAGGGGATGCATAGGTAGACCCAATTCACCTCCCTCACAAACATAAAAAGAACCAACCTAAAACCAAAAAAACAATCATAACTACCAGAAAACTGAACTGTATGGAAGTCCAAAAACCAAGGATTTTAAAAAAAAACATTCATCCAGACAGGTAGGAGGAGTGGAAACAGCCAACCAGGGTGGAGAAGATGCAGTGTGGCATGGTGTGGCAAGGGAGTGACAAGTCAGTGGTGGCAGCAACTGGTGCAACAGGGAGTTCCACATTTACATGTGATGGCCAAAAACCAAGAGGGACAACTAGAGACTGAGTGATCCCATTTTAGGCCTGACCACACAGCCCAGGGTTCCAGTGCCAGGAAATAAAACTTCATAACCTCTGGCTGTAAAATCCAGTGGAGCTAGGGAAGCAAAGGACATTGCCAGTGTCTTAGGAGAGTCCATTTAAAGGGTCCACAGGGTCCTATAACACACCCAAACCCACTCACTCAGGGAATCAGCACCAGGAAAGCAGATAGAAGGCCACTAGTTGCTTATGGGAAGTGGGAGAAGTGACTGAAAACAGAGCCACAGCCAAGCAAGTGGCATTGTTCCCCCTCTGACCCCTCCCCCACATACAGTGCCACAAAGCAGTAAAGTGCATTGCCCCACCCTGGCAAAGACCTA
The DNA here is from genome assembly GCF_021234435.1 of Artibeus jamaicensis. Classification (NCBI taxonomy): domain Eukaryota; kingdom Metazoa; phylum Chordata; class Mammalia; order Chiroptera; family Phyllostomidae; genus Artibeus; species Artibeus jamaicensis. Next base: position 13,265,731 of record NW_026521844.1, on the reverse strand, counting down.
AGGCTTCTCCCATTACACCATAACAGGTGTGCCAATGTTGGGAGTCAAAGTAGCTCTACCTAATACACAGAAACACAGGGTGGTTGCCAAATTGAGTAGACAAAGAAGTATGGCCCAGATAAAAGAACAGATCAAAACTCCAGAAATAGAACTAAGTGAAACTGGGATAGCCAACCTATCAGATGGAGAGTTTAAAACATTGGTGATCAGGATGCTCAGAGAAATGATTGAGTACAGCCATAAAATACAGGAAGAAGTGAAGGCTATCCAAAGACAAATAAAGAAAAATATACAGGGAACCAACAGTTAAGGGAAGGAATCCGGGATTCAAATCAATGATTTGGAATACAAGGAAGAAATAAACATTCACCCAGAACAGAAAAAAGAAACAATAATTTTAAAAAATGAGGAGAGGCTTAGGAACCTCTGGGACAACTTTAAACATATCAACCTCCAAATTACAGGGGTTCCAGAAGGAGAAAAGGAAGAGCAGGAAATTAAAAACTTATTTGAAATAATAATGAAAGAGCCCTAGCTGGTGTGGCTCAGTGGGTTGAGTGATGGCCTGTAAACCAAAGGGTCATTGGTTCGATTCCCCATCAGGGCACATGTCAAAGTTGTGGGCCAGGTCCCCAGTTGGGGGTGTGTGAAAGGCAACTACACATTAATGCTTCTCTCCTTCTCTTTCTCTTTCCCTTCCCCCTCTCTAAATATAAATAAATTAAAATCTTTAAAATAAAAAAAAGAAAAAAGATAATGAATGAAAACTCCCTTAATTTGGCAAAGGAAATAGACATAGTCCAGGAAGCACAGATTGTTCCAAACAAGTTGGACCCAAAGAGGGCCACACCAAGACACATAATAATTAAAAGGCCAAAGGTTAAAGACAAAAAGAGAATTTTAAAAGCAGCAAGGAAAAAGGAGACAGGTACCTACAAAGGAGTTCCCATAAGACTATCAGCTGATTTCTCAAAAGGAAACCTTACAGGCAAGAAGGGGCTGGAAAGAAGTATTCAATCAAAGTCATGAAAGGCAAGGACCTGTATCCAAGGTCACTCTATCCAGCAAGCTATCATTTAGAATGAAAGGGCAGATGAAGTGCTTCCCAGATAAGGTAAAGCTAAAGAAGGTCATCATCACCAAGCCCTTATTACATGAAATGTTAAAGGGATTTTTCTAAGAAAGAGAAGAAGATCAAAAAGATGAACAGTAAAATTACAACAAACTCACAACTATGAAAATTGAATCTAAACAAACAAAACCAAGCTAAGCAAACAACTAGACAGAATGGAATCACAGAAATACAGATCACATAGAGGGTTATTAGTGGGGAGCAGAAGAGGGAGAATGGGGGAAAAAGTACAAGGATTAAGGAGGATAAATGGTAGGTACAAAATAGACAGGGGGAGGTTAAGAACAGTATAGGAAATGGAGAAGCCAAGGAACTTAAATGTATAACCCATGAACATGAACTAAGGGGGCATTGCTGACAGAATAGGGGTACCAGTCAGAGGGAGGCTAAAGGGAAAAAAATGGGACAAGTGTAATAGCATAATCAATAAAATACACTTAGTTAAAAAAAAGAAGTACAAATTGACATGGACAAGAGTGTGGGGATTCACTGTGGGAGTGGGTAGTGGGCTCTGGGTGCAGGAGGGTAATGGGGGAAAATTAGGGGAAATGGAGCATAGACAATAAAATTTTAAAATTAAAAAGAAAAAAACAAATTATGCCTTGACACTTGCTAGCTGCATGGTCTTGGGTAAACTCCTCACTCCTGTGAGCCTCAGCATCCTCCCCTATAGGAAAGGAGTTATTGTAGCCACTTCAGAGGGATATTGTCAAGATCAAATAATTTAATGATGAAAAGCATTAAAACCATGGCTACCATGTAACAAGCTTATAATAAATACTACGTAATATAATTTTATTAGAACATCTAGACACTGAACAGAGTTTCAAAGGAGTGCACCTTCTCAGAGCAGCCGTCTCTATCCCCGCTTTAACATGCCATCACCATGCACACCTTCATGGCTTCCTCTACTCCATGGCACAAAACACACTTTGTTATGATATGTTTTTGAGAACATCAGATGGACAAGAGATAACATAGTATAGTGGTTAAGCACACAGGCCCTTTCTTCTTTTAGAACCAGGCACTATGGAATTAAATTCCAGCTCTTGCTACTAATTGTGAGATCTTGGGCAAGTTACTTAATCTCTCTGTGTCTGAGTTTCCTCAGCAATAAAATACAATTCACATTTCATATAGCTGATATGGGAATTAAAATATATTACCTGGCATTGAATAAATACTCGATGTGTTTTCTATTATGAGTATTATTAGCAATATTATTAATATCTACTTTCCTATTCTTGTAAGTTCTGTCCATTTGACATGTCTCAGTGCCCAGACCAATCCTGATACAGAATGGCTCAATAACTATGCTAAAAGAAGAAATGTCTGAGAGCTAATTCGACCCCCACAAAAGTTAGTCAGCATAAGTGCTTTAAGCTAGTTGATTTGACTATTATTTTTAAAATTTTGCTTGTTCTCTTTTCATTTTTGTTATTGTTTTCTAGTATGTTTATGAACTTTTTTAAAGCAAAAATGACTAGGGAAAATAATTTTTTTAAATAATTGGGAAACACCTATGCAAAGACATAGAACAAGAGAATAATACATAATTAATAATGTCATATTTGTAAATATAAAAAACAAACATGGTGTTAAATTCCTCTGCCTTTTAAAAACATAACGTAATTTGTAAACTTAGTCTTGCGTGTAGTTAATTTTAAAAAGAGGACAAGGATATAAAAAAGGAGAAAATCTTACCTGTTTCAACAGCATGGATGATTCTGGAGAGCATTCTGTTAAGTGAAATGAACCAGCCAGAGAAAGACAAATACCATATGATTTTACTTATATATGGAAGCTAATGAGCAAAATAGACAAATGAAATAGAAACAGACTCATGAACAGACTCAAGACTGACAGCTGTCAGGGAGAGGTGGATTGGGGGGCCAGGTCATAAAGGTAAAAGAATTAAGAAAAAAACACTCATAGACACAGACAACAGTATCGTGATTACCAAAGGGAAAGGGAGGTGGGGGGCAGGTAGAATGAGTAAAGGGGGGCTAAATGGATTGGTGATAGAAGGAGATTTGACTTGGGGTATGAACACACAATACAATAAACAGATGATGTATTGTAGAATTGTACACTTGAAATCTACACAATTCTATTAACTGATGTAAGCCCAATAAATTCAATAAAAATTTTAAGAGAAATAAAAAATAAAAAGAATGAGGAAACTCAGTTTGTGATATTCTATTTTATGGAGAGTGGGTGGGGGTTGAATTTCAGTTAAAAATTAACTTTTCACCTATAACCGTAGCAACATGAAAGAATGCTAAAACTAATCAATATTTAGGCAGACCTCTGGGGACAGATTTATCAGCCAGAGCTCACGCTTCTATGAGAGGTCAAGCTGTGCCCTTTTGTACTAAGCCCTGTGTTAGAGATAGCCACATATCACCCATCTGAGTCATGAGGTAGGGCATGCTTGCTTTTGCTCATTGGGATTTTTAAAACAACTGGAGATACTGAGCTGACTTTCAGGTTTTGATGGTGCCTACAAGGTCCCAAAAGCCAAATCTTAACTTAGACTGTGTCTACCCATGTAAAATAGAGGGAACTAGCCAGATTATTCAGCCCATGGCTGGGAAAAGCCCTTGATTTGAAGCCAACTGCATGCAGGCAGCCCTCCCTGTGTTGGTCAAAGATCAGAGATACCAGTTTCAGGTTATCAAGGAATTTACGCTGTGGTAATTAAGAGTGCAGTCTCAGAAACCAGAGTCCGGGTTCAAATCATGCCTTTACCATTGTAGCAGGTTAAAGATGGCCACAAATTTTCTGATACCCCCGGAGAGATGAGGGCTATGCCCCTTCCTCTGAATCTGAGATGACTATGTGACAACTCTCACCAAGGAATATAAAAGTGACCCTGTCTCAGTTTCTGGGCCAGGCCTTGGAAATGGATGGCTTCTACCTCTTGTGTCTCAGAGCCTTGAACCACCATGTAAAATTCAACTACAGTGCTGCAGAGACCACATGGAGAGACCCGAGACTGCAGGCAAGGAGATAGGAGGCCAGCTGATCCCAGTCTTACAGACTTCTCATCAAAGCATGTGAGTGAAGCACACTGTGGCTACTAGATGAAAAAGAGCAAATCATAGAAATCAATGCTAGCTGGGTCAGAAGAATCACCCAGGGTGTCTCTACCCAAGTTTCTGAATGACAAAATCGATAGGTGATCAAATAGTTGCTGCTTTAAATACAAACTTTTAAGATGGTCTATAGACACAGCAATAGATAACTAGAACAACACTTACTAGTTGTTTTGGTTTCCTCAGCTCTAAAATAGGAATAATATTTATTGGATTGCTCTGATGATTAAGTGAGTTGGTAATATAAAGCCCTTACATGGATGCTGGGCATATAGCAAGTACCCTGAAAATGTTGGCTCCTGTTAGGCTTGAATGCTAACTCTGGCTGGATTCTGAAACGGGGAAATCTGAGTTCCACATCTTCTAATTCTCTAGGGAGTTTGGTCTAGCATCTCCGAGGAAAGTGGCCCCTTTATGGAAGGATCATGTTGAAATGACCCAGGCAGGAAGCATTAACAACGCTTTTAACTGTAAAGCATTAGAGTTCATTGTTTCACCTAAGAACAGCTACTGCCTTCCTTCAAGCCCAGTATCCCCCACTCTTCAGGTCCGTGGGGGCTGGACTGGCTCCCAACACTGCTCCCAGCTCAGCAGCCTCAGTGTGCATGCAGCTCCTCACAATCTCCTCAAATCAAACTAACCCCACCTTCAACTTTCACTTGTATTACACTTCCTTTGCCTCAATGACCACTCACCTTCTCTCTGTCATCACAAACTCCATCACAAGCACTTGAGAACTGAGCAAGCTCCAAGTTTCCCAAAGGATGTGCTGGGCAACCCTAGTCCTTCAAGGCATTCCACAGCGAAAGAGTTCTGTAGACACTAAAGTTCGGGAAACACCAGACATTATGTCTCCTAAATTTCCTTCAATAATTACAATTCAATTTGCAAATTAAAAGCCTTAAAATGTTATGCCATTCAGAAGCCTATTTAACTTTGTGTTATACAGATTTTCAGAAACACATCTTGTGTGTGAAACACTTTCCTGAAAAAAAAAAAAAAGGCTCCTTGGAAGGAGGAACTGCTGGGTTGAGCCCTGGAGGAGTGGAATAGGGGAGAATGTGAGGGGAGCAGAAAAGGAAGTAGGAAGATGGTCAGCCTGATGCGGCAGGAAGGTAAGGCTGAGTTTGAGATCTGAGGGCCACGGAAGCCTCCTGAGGGCTTTAAGCAAGAGCTTATTACATCAGAATTGCATTTTATAAACATCACTAACGCATTTTACAAAGATCTATAACTCTCACTAACAATCTTTATGTTTTGATTGGAGACATATAGTAAACAAAATGTATTGCATTATTACCTAATATTTATAAAAAATTATAAAAGTTTCATAAAATGGCTCTTTTTCTTGTCACATGCAATGCCCCATTGATGTTTTCTATTCTTTTTTTTCTCCTTTTGAAAATCACCTTTGTTAAACTGTCCCATAATTTAGGCAAACAAAGATGGGGAGATGAACTTTGTAATACCTATATATTAATGTGTTGAGGTCCCTCATCTTCTCCCTGATGTGCTGAATGAATGAGTGATTTATTCTAAGACAAGCAGAAGAACCTATTCCTAGTTCTTCTGCTAAGAAGCATTTAACATATTTAACCTCTGTCATGATTTCCCTGGTCTCTTGTCACAAGTAAGACATTATAATACTGTTGAGGACAAAGTAAGTCAAATTTATTTTGCTCCTTAGGACAGCACTGGGCACATTGGCAGATACATCATGGGTGCTTCAAACACACTCATCATCAGACTTCCGCCAAGATGGAGACATAGGTGGAGGAACCACCTTGCCTCTGTGCACAACCAAATCTAAGAACAACTATTTTTAACAACAATCACAACCAAGCCACATGGAAAATCGACAATACGGAGTCCAAAGACAACTAAATGCTCAGCTAAACCGGTAAGAGGAGTGAAGCCAGCAGTGGAGCAGGTTATCAAGAAAAAATCCCCGGGTGGTACGCGGTGCACAAGCAGCCGAAGGTGCTGATCACGAGCTAGCTACGGGAGCGCACAGGGAAGAGGCGCGCGGGCTGCCTGTGGTCAGTCGGTCATGCATCTGCATGCGGAGAAACCAGTGAGAAGGGAAGCCTGCGCGGGGCAGTAGGCTCGCACAATTCCGATCGGATAAACAAGCCCGGGGTGAGTGGTGTGACTGGACGGGCTGGGCTAGCGGAGAGGACCGCCATTGCTCCCTCTCTGACCACGCCCCCACACACAGCGTCACAAACCAGCGACCTGGGTAGCCCCGTCCTGGTAAACAACTAAGGCTTGGCTCCGCTTACTTAACAGCACAAATAGACCAAAAATGGCTATAAGACAACTCAGAGCCCCAGAACCGATAGATCTAAGTGATGAAGAAATAGCCAGTCTTTCAGATGCACAGTTCAAAACACTGGTTATCAGGATCCTTACAGAACTGGTTGATTTTAGTCACAAATTAGAGAAACATATGGAAGCTAAACTAATTGAAATGAATGGTAATACAAAGGAAACCAATAGTAATGGAAAGAAAATTGGGACTCAAATCAAGGGAGTGGACCAAAAGGAAGAAAAAATGATCAAACAGAAAAGAATGAAGAAATAAGAATTCAGAAAAATGAGGAGAAGCTTAGGAACCTCCAGGACATCTTTAAATGTTCCAACATCCGAATTATAGGGGTACCAGAAGGGGAAGAGGAACGGCCATGAGTGGAAAACTTATTTGAACAAATAATAAAGGAAAACTTCCCCAATCTGTCAAAGGAAATAGACTTCCAGGAAATCCAGGAAGCTCAGAGAGTCCCAAAGAAGTTGGACCCAAGAAGGAACACACCAAGGCACATCATAATTACATTAGCCAAGATTAAAATGAAGGAGAGAATCCTAGAAGCAGCAAGAGATAAGGGGACAGTCACCTACAAAGGAGTTCCCATCAGACTGTCAGCTGATTTCTCAAAAGAGACCTTACAGGCAAGAAGGGGCTGGAAAGAGGTATTCCAAGTCATGAAAACCAAAGACCTACAACCAAGATTGCTCTACCCAGCAAAGTTTTCATTTAGAATGGAAGGACAGATAAAGTGCTTCTCAGATAAGATCAAATTCAAGGAGTTCATCATCACCAAGCCCTTATTATATGAAATGTTAAAGGGACTTATCTAAGAAAAAGAAGATAAAAAAGATGAACAGTGAAAGGACAGCAAACTCACAGTTAGTAAAACCACACCTAAAACAAAAGCAAACTAAGAGGACAGCTAGATCAGGAGCAGAACCATAGAAATGAAGATCTCATGGAGGGTTAGCAACAGGGGAGTGGGAGGAGGAGAAGGGGGGAGAAGGTACAGAAAATAAGTAGCATAGACAGTAGATAGAAAATAGATAGGGGGGAGGGTAAGAATAGTAGGGGAAATACAGAATCTAAAGAATTTGAGACATGTGTTCATGAACTAAAGGGGGAAATGGTGGGAGAGGGGTATGCAGGGTGGAGGGGAATGGAGGGGGGAATAGAGCAAATGTAATGGCATAATCAATAAAAAAGTTTAAAAAAAACACACTCATCAATTGCATTGCACCAAACTGATGAATTTTCATCCACTGCAGGGCAAAGAAATTTAGCAGGCTGAAAAACAGTAGCAAACTTCACCTAATTATTGAGCATGTTTCTACTGGTGTTGAATCACCTGAAAAACATCTATTCCTGTGCTCTGTTGGCTCAGGAACGAAGTGCCTACATTATAGGGAAGTACCTTGTTCTTCTTGCTGCTTAATCTTCTGCTGTCAAACCTCCCAGTGTGTGAGGTCTAGGAAAACAATCAGCATGTTTGTATTCTTCTCCTTTTCTTCCTACAAGGTTCTTTACTGTCCTTTCCAGAGCTGCCATCTGCTCTCACTTCTGAGACCTTCCTACTACAGGACTAGATCCAAAGTGGGGCTCAACCTCACCACTGTCTCCTTCCTCCTTGCTGTCTCTGAAAATGAGGGTTCTGGCCTTTTCAGTTGAAGGCCTTCACTGCTAAACAAAGAGTAAGCCACAAACCATCAGGTGTGGGCATCACAAAAAGAATCCCGGAATCTCACGAAGTGTTCTGTAGTGCCCAGAGTAGTCATTGGTGACCCCCACTTTTTCCTGAGGGCAAATTTCACCAAGCCTCCCTTCCCCCATCATCACCTTTGTCCAGATAAGGTGTTCCACCTCCTGCTTGAAGGTCTGAATATGCAACTAATCATTGAACAGTAAATGAGTTAGTCACCCTCCAACTGTTTGAAGTCTCAGAAGGGTGACTATCTTTCAGTGTTTCTCCTTCACACAGAAAATAAATGACCTCGGACCTCACCTCACAGTTACTTACATCCAACATCTTCTTTAATAACCTTGGGAAAAAACTGATTGTGGTCTATTGTATCCTTTAGTTTCAACCATTCACTCAGATAGTATAGATTGTCAATTCTAGTTGCTAGTCTAAAAATCCTAAGACATCAGGACTGTGGGCTGACCAGTATTATTCAAATGTAGTACAGTGTTATTCATGGCGGTAACTTCTAGAGGCAGAAAGCAGGGGCACTGCCTTGCCCCCAGGTGGCATTTCCAGTGGTTAACTCAGCCCTTACATCCCCGGAAGCTTTGTCTTTCTCCAAAGGATTGCTCCCCAGACTCTCCAGGAAAGCTGGAAGGTTGTAAATACAGCTCATTAGCAACTGCTTGGAGTGCTGGGAAACAATCCCTGGTGAAGTGATAACAGTTCTTATCTGCTGCTGGTAGGGACACAGCTGGCTTTTCTTTCCTCCCATCTGCTTTTCTATGTAGCCGACTTTTCTGCAAAAAGGAAAATATATATATACATATATGATCTTGTAATAAGAAAAATATCACAATTGTTTATAGCTCAAAAAGAAGTATCTCTCACTGTATCCAGATACTGTACACATAGTACCATTCTATTGGAAAAAAATCTTTTTTTAATTTCTAAAAGAGAAAATTTATTAGAAAGGCCATAGCCTGGGTTTTGGTGACATGGTCTTGATTTAAAATTTTAGCTCCGCCTTATAATGCCGGAATGACCTTGCATAATACACTTAGCTTCTCTGAGCTTGAGTGTCTTAACCTATAGAAGAGGCATACCTTCTTCATGAAGAGTGAGGAGCAGTTAAAGTGCTTCTTTATGTTCAGTATACTATGCACACTGAGTAAACACCTACTGTTTCTCTTCTCACCCCAAACATGAGATCTCCAAAAGTATTTCTACAGAGCAACCAGTAGACATTTCTTAGAATCTTTAGAAGGAGCCTCATTGCCCATCCACACTGACTTCTCTGGAATCTGATTCACAGCTTCCTTGACCAAAAGTCCCTGAGACTTGGCAGAGTGCCCCTCACTGCTTCTCTGGGAAGGGCAGAAAACCTCATTGCCTGATAGGAATCACCACCATCATGATGATGATTCTTTTTATTTAGCTAAAACTTGACTCCCTGTAAAATTCTACCTATTGCTGTCAATTCTAACCTCTAGACTCTTATCAAAGAATTAGCAGGCTCCCTGTTCCAGCCCTTAGACCCTTGTAACACCAGTACCAAGTAGGTCATTGCCTAATTTTCAGCTTGGTCTACGCATGACAGAGAGCTTCTTCAGTATCACAGATTAGTAACTGAATCTTGCCCCTGGCCATTGCAAGTTTCCAGTCCATCTTACTGCCTCCTTTATTCTCTAGCTGTTCTTCCAACTTTGCCTGCTCGGCCTCCAATCTACTCACCAGCATCCTTCCTCTCGTCTACCCAACACCAACATTCTTTTCTTCTTAGAAGGTAGAGGTTTTTATTCCTTCATGGAAGATGAACAAGATGTTCTTGTTCATCTTGTTCATCCTGATGTTCTTGTTCACCAAGAACATCATGGTAGGTGAACAAGATGATTGGGAAACTGTTTTCTAATTCCACTGAATCATGTAGGAAAGGAGATAGAACTTAATGCAGTAACAAATATAGAAATATAGCAGTCAGGCAATAAAATGGTTACACAGACTTTATTGTTTCAAAAATTCCCATAGGCCTGAGATCAGTATTAGTCAACTAGACCATCAAATTCTTACTTTTGTATTGAAGAAAACAGAAGCTCTTTTGAATAATCCTTATATTTCAGGCTTGCAGTGGAAAAAACAAAGACACACACTGTCCACCATGAAGTACTTCAGAAACATCAGTTTAGCCAGGATGTAACTGAATTATACAGTGACTTATAAAGATCCTGGGGGGAATATTTCTTTGTTTGGTCAGGGGCACTGCCAGATTAAAGGTGCCGTAGTTCCACAGGCTGTTTGTTCCAGTCCTGCGCTCGATTGCAGCAATGTGAGTGTCTTGTCTGCACAGGTGGATTATTAACAGAGGTTATTGGTCTCCATGGCAAAATAATTGCACTGAACGTAATCTCATTTATGGGAGTGCAAAAAAAAAAAAAGGGCTCCAGGTCAGGGAGAATGTATAAATATCCATCGCCATTGAGGTTCTGCTGTATTTGAGAAGCTGAGGCAACTTCACGGACACAGTTCACAGGCTGATTTGCTTCTCCGCTCTAAAATACGGATTGAATTGGGGACATTTACTAAAACCCTCCGACCGATAACTTTGGAGAGACACTGTGAAGGAGGCAGTGAAGAGAATCTCTCCAGGGCCGGCCCTGCACTCTCCCAGCATGTGCACTGGCAGCTGTGCCAAGTGCCTGGGGGGCACGCTGATCCCCCTCTCTGTTTTTGCCTGTCTGGCCAACATCCTGTTATTTTTCCCTGGAGGAAAAGTGATAGAGGACAGCATCCACCTGTCGGAAGAGGTCTGGTTTTTTGGAGGAGTATTAGGAAGCGGGGTCTTGGTGAGTAGGAAAGCCTTAAACTCCTCCTGGAGATTTTTACCCCATTCTTCTAAAATTGAGCCCTTATTGACCATCAATATATTTCATTGCTAACAGCAGCCTAAGCATTCATGATGAATGAAGTCAGTGCCGTAATTTTTCCCTTCTCCATTAGGACCTGACAAGGAGACCATACCCCCCCCCAATTTACTAGGTAATTTAAATTTGGGCTGGTAGTTCTCGAGGCTCAATTAACTTCCAGGAATGACCTAAAGGCCACAGAATTTCTTTATTCTGACAGGACATGATGCTGGGGTGAGAACAGTACGGGGTGTCAGTAGAATCTTCTACCCATGCATGGATTTCTTACCTTTTTTCCTCAATAGAGATTGGGAACTTCTGCTTTAGAGAAAGGTACTTTTCATGCTAATTGAGGACACTTTTTTTTCTTTTCCTAACCCACCATCTAAATGGAAATTCGTGTTGTCAGATATTGAAATCTTGATCCATTGAAACTGCAGTCTGGCCAAGTGGCAACTAAATGCTCAATAACACTTGCCCACCCTATGAGCCATGCCTGTGAGTCCCTTTGGCCATCAAGTCCCAGGTCACAGCTGAGACTTCTCACACACACAGGCAGGTATGAGCCTCCCTTTCACATCTCAGACCCATTCTGAGGTGCTTCTCTTGCTCCCAGATGCTCTTCCCTTCGCTGGTGTTCCTGGGCCTAAAGAACAATGACTGCTGTGGGTGCTGTGGCAATGAGAGCTGTGGAAAAAGATTTGCAGTGAGTAACCGGGGGCTGGGGTGGGGGGGTGGGTGTGCTGCAGACGCCAGAATTATTCCTGGGTACACTGTCCCCTGGTGTTAGGCATTCTGAGCCAAAGATAAGTAACTGACCCCAAGCAAGACTCTGGGGACAGCGGGTAAAGGGATAGAAATGAAATTCTTCCTGTGGATGGAAAGTAACAGTAAAAGTAAATTTTAACATACAAGTGCCCTCTTATTTATAGGGAATGAGTACCATTTTAGATTTTAAAAACAAGCAGGGATGTCCAAGCTGGAGAACTGCATGGTGCCATATAAAGAATGCAGGCTGGGAAGCGGAGATGGGGACTGGACCTCTCTCTCGGCCATGAGAGGCCCTGAGACCTTAGATAAGTCATTTCCTTCTCTGGCCCATCAGTAAAAGGGAACATACCCTCCCCAGTAACCCCCTAAATTCCCCATCCACATGATTGCTAGGTCTCTGCCTGAGTGCCCAGCTCTTCCCACTTCTCCCTGGATTTTGCCTCAGGAGTTCTACCTTCATGCAGCCACCCATCTTTTTGCAGTGGGCAGAGATTAGGCATCACTTTTCTATGGTGGGGCGGGAAGAATTCCGGGGTGCAGGGTTGGGCTTCACCTCTACAACTGGGCAGGTTACTGTGCTACTCTCTGCCTTCCTGTGCTCACTGGTAATAAAAGGAAGTTGGACTAGATCAGAATTTCCCAAGTTTGGGACACACTCTTCTCATTAGTACACAGATATGCTATATTTTTAATAGCATGGAAAGTTATTCCTTTTCTCTTTCAACCCTTTGATTTTTATCACACAAAAGTCTTATTTTGAAGGAAGGAAGTTTTGACTTTTTCTAAACATTTATAGTCTCCCTTTCTAACAACAACAAAAAACACGTATTCAGCTCCAAGAATGCAAGCAATATTAAGAATTCAATAATATTATGTTGTGTTTGCCAAAGATTCCAGTTTTCTATTCAGATAAATTAAAGAAAAGTATTAAGAGTTCAAGTACGTTGATATGAGAAAGACAAAGTAGAACTGGAATGACAGTGTAATGATGAGTGAGGCCAGCTCCTGATCCACTCTCCTGAGGTTCAGGTGCCCACCTAAGAGACTCAGGCATCCCAGTGGTGAACTATACACACTCACCCAAACTTCTTAAAGGGAGAGCTCTTCATCAAAAACAAAAACATGTCATCATTCTTTGTAACCATATTTGCTCATTTATACCATCAAAAATATTTATTGAGCACAGTGAAGGGCTGAGGCTGGTACACTGTGCATACCACACGGATTTCCATGTGAGATCAAAGATCATGCAAAGAAACCATTCTCACCTTCTTCACATCTTCCTGAGTCCCCAGTAAACATGAATTATTATAATGACCTTTAAATTATTATTACAAAGAGTTGTGAAATAACCACAATTTAATACAATTATACTATGTGTATTAAATGTGATATTTTTAAGTAATTAAATAGGAAAATATAAAATTAATTTTCCTTTTGAAATGTAATTCTATTCTACTTGGGAGACTTGAAGGAATAAGTTGAAGATGAGAATTTGGAAAAGAACAGCAAATAAGGAAATTGGGTGAAAAGAAACAAGACTCACTTCTTACAGATCTACCAGCTCATTCTCTGATGTTGAATAGAGATGAAGATTAGCCCATTAAAAAAAGGGGTTTTTTTTGTTTGTTTTTAATTTTTGTTTTACATACAACCAGAGTTGTGCAAAGTTTGTTTTCTAGTTAGGTTTATGTGAAGTCCAAGACAAAGGCTGAAAAGTCATGTTTTAAAATTTCATTATTATTTTCTTTCCTCCTCTGAGGACATGCTTATTGATTTTAGAGAGAGAGGAAAGGAGAGGGAGAGAAACATTAATTCGAGAGAGAAACATTGATTTGTTCCATCTCCTATACACACTGAGCAGGGAACAAACCCGAACCTAGGCATGTGCCCCCTGATCAGGCACTGAATTCATGACCTTTTGATTTATGGGATGACACTCCAACCAACCAAGCCTCACCAACCAGGGCTAAAAAGTCATGTTTTTACAAGAACAGTTGAGTCAATATGATCTGAAACATATGGTGAGTCCAATTTAAGTTTTCCCTCTGAGCTCCCTAAACCACCCACTCACCCCCGAATACCCAATGGGACCTGCCCTTGGTGTGCGTTGAGGATGACACCTCCAAAATGACTGGCTGATTATCCACAGGGCAGCACCCACAAAGGACCAGACAAGCCAGTCTGGAAATAAGGCACCTGTCACCACTGTGCTAGAACAGGGACCACCACGCTCTAGGTGGAGAGCAGAATTATTTCGTTTTTGTTTTGTTTGTTTGTAATCCAGCTGCCAATTTTTAAAAATAGCATTCAGTGAAAGTATGTACATACCTTACATCCTTATAAAAAATTAAAACATTACCATGGCAGTCCTGGGCCTGCATTTGGCACAATGGCCTGCACTGGGCAAGGCTGAGTGAGCTTTTGTTTAGCGTCCCTGCCCTGCCCTTAAGAGCCATGGACCCAGGTCGCTGCTCTGGGGCCCTGTTTCCTTATTGTTCTGAGGGTCTGGAGCAAAACAATAACCATTTTATGAAGAAAGGTATTTACAAACATTTGTGAGACAAAAAGGAAGAAGCTACAGCATAATTCGATCTGTTCCATAGCACGGAAAGATTTGAATTATGTCCCAAAGGCTCATAGCATTTCCCTCTAGGTGTTTCAGGAACCCTGGGCTTCTGTGAAACACTGTTCAACAAACCCTGCTGGGCAGAAAGCCCCACCTCTCACCCCCTCCCAGCATAAACACTCCGGGCCACATGGGTGGGGAGGGGAGGGGGGCATGTTACGGCCTGTTGTGAACTGAAGGCCTTGCTCTCCATCCTTCCCTTCCTTCCCTGGCCCCTTTCTCTCCTCTCCTTTGCTATATTTTTCTGGAATATTCTCCAGATGTCAGCTGCATTGTTCTCTTTCCTTTCCTTGGGTAGTAAAACCAGGAATAAGAATCATCATTAGATGGAAGATGTGGTGACTGTAGACCTGAAAAAAATTGTAATTGATAGTTTATGGTGAAACCAGAAAATGGAGATACACTCTCCTCCAAGGAAAAGCAAGATGTGAGCCCAGCTCCAGGGATCTGCCCTTTCAATAAGCTGGACTAAGTGAGAGCTGAAAAGAGAGAGAGGGGGCACTTCTAAGGACCTGGGTTTATTTTCCGTCTCAACCTCTTCTTCCCATACTAGAGGTTCTTCTGCCCTCTGATCCTTTTTAAACATTGATCTCTCAGGGTTCAATGGGACTGCTAATTAATTTCATCAGCTCATCCATGTTAAGTGTGTAAGTAATAAGAGCCTTTTGAAAGCCTTGACTCAAAGAGCATCTTTAATAATGGGAATGAAAGTAGACTGTTAAGGAAATATGTTAGGGGCAGGCACACATTTCAGCATCTTTTTTATGTAGATAAGGGTCCATTCTGCCCATAGGCAGGGCCAGAGGGCTGATAGGCCCGTTGGCATGAAGATTTCAGTCAGGTCCTAAAGGAGTGTCTCATTGTAGTCCTCAGCAGGGCCCCTATGGAGGCCCCTTGTGTGAGCATTTCTGGGGTGAGCATTTCAGCTAGTTTGAGGGGTACTTAAGAGGATAGTTCTTTTGAAATAATAATCTTGAAAGTAGAAATATAGTATGAAAACTCCTTTTTCATGGTATGTTTTTTATGCTATAAAATGAATCATAGCACTCCCTACCTTTTATAGGGACATTGCAAGGTTTGGGGGAAGATGTCAGTATTAGTGTGCCAGGAAAGGAAAGTAGTACAAAGTGCCTTAGATATTGAGGACAAATGTTTTTGATAAATTCTTGTTGGATGAATGAAGTAAACAAACACTCAGGAGGGATTTCAGGTGATTTCCAAACTTACAGTTTCAATTCTCGTAAATTTTTCACTTAGGCATTGTATACCCCATTTTATAAATAGGGAATCTGAGGCACATGACATTACCTTTCTGACTGCAACACTTGTCTCTGCCATCTGCCCCCACTTCCCTAGCATTGCTGAGGTGGAAAATACAGGACATTACTGTTTGAAGGGGGTGGGGTGGGGGAACTAGGTAATCTCTACATATCTTTTAGCATAATTGGTAAGGAGGAACCTCCTCGCCCCCCAGAGATGTTTCTGCAAAATGTTGCTAGTACTCAAGTCTCTAAACATCATGTACCAAATCACCCATTTTTACTCCCTTCCCAGCCCCAGCGTTTCTTTCCTCTGGTTCAGCAGACATTAGTTCACACCTGATCAAAAACCCACAGTGGATGGGGACAGAGCTGGGGTCCTACCAAAGTGGTCTGCCTCCACAGCCCGAAAGAAAGGGGGGTCTTAAAGCTGACAAGCGGTGAACTCGAGTGCATCTGATTAGAAGATATTGTTATCTTCCATTTCAAGGGAAGGGTTTACAGCATATACATAAACAACTTTCTTTATCAATGTGGACAGAACAGGTGTGTTGAACAACCATGAGGGAGTTAGCATTTTGACTTTTGTTTTCCTGCTCAGGGTTATGCTTTCCATATTGTATTTGTAGAAATGAATGTGTCAGGATATGATAATAAAAATATTACAATATAATAATAACATTACAAGTGGTTGCTAATGACATGGGAAATTATCTGAAAGCTGAAAATAAGCAAAATAGATTTTGGGGTATCCCATCAGTGAAGTGCTGAGCACTATCTATTGTAATAACCCACCTATCTGGGTTTTTCTGATTTTCTAGTGTATGTACCTTTGATGTCCTCTTCTCTATTGATTAGATAATCTTATATATTATGTTCTCCCTCAGGCAGGTACTTTTTATTGAGACTTATTTAACAGAATGGAAATGGAAGTCTCAGAAAGATTAACTTTCCAAGGTCAAAAGGGAGTAACAAGGACTCGGACCCCAAATGGTCTACCTGTAATTCATGCCCATGGCCATTGCACTGTAGTGTCCCTCTTTAGCATTTATTCATTTAGCTGAGGAAAAACATTTTCACAGCAGAAAGACTACAAAGGAAGCTTCCTACTCCCGACTCTAGACTCTGCCTTCTTCTCTTCTTGCCCATTAAACCCCATGGGTTACCACCGTTCCCAATTATTGAGTCTTCTTCCAGAGATATTCCAAACCTCTTGTCTGTTCACTTAAAAAAAAATACCAATTTAGAGTGTTTGTTCTCTAACATATACAACTTGATCTCAATAACTTTTCTTTTAACATAAAAATTTTGTATCTTGAAACCCATGATAAATCAAAGTTATTCCATATTGAGAATAACTCAAAAATTGCCAAATGTGGCAATTTTTAGAGACTTCTGAGCCTAAAATTACTTAAAACAAAGTGATGTAAAGTGTACCTTGTGTGTTTCATCTGGAAACATTATGAAAAATAAATTTTGGGATGGTTGTTTTATTTATCTTCAGGTGAGCTATTATTTCAAATTGGAATGTCAAAACAGAACATACCACCTATAGTTTTATGAAGTTATGCTTGATGCCGTATTTTCTTCAGACCACTTTATAAAGAAATCAAAAATTTTTTCTTTCTTTTTTATTTAATTGTTTTTCAAGTACAGTTTTCTGTTTTTTACTCCCATCCCAGCCCACCTCACCCCCGTGCTCCCCACCTCCCTCCCATTTCCACCCCCCTTAGTTCTTGTCCATGTGTCCTTTATACTTGTTCCTGTAAATCCTTCCCCTTTCCCCCTGGAATTCCCCTCCCCTCTCCCTTCTTTGATTCAATTGAGTCACTGTGTTCCTGTCCTCTATTACATGACCCTCCCTCCTGAGAATAATTGTAACATTGTCAATGTGCAAACATCCAAACCTGTACAAAATGTTTATAAGAGTTTATTGAAGTCACACTGAGGACATGCCAGGAAGCAAGATCTCCAGTGCATTAAAAAAGAACCATTTGCAATCTTTCTTACTCATTTGGAATTAAGGAAGGAATATAAAGAAGATTAAATGAAGGTTGAGAGAAAGAAAGCAAGGCAAGGAAATCTCTGTGATTGGATCACAGGGTAGTTAACAGGATTTGGTGATTCCTTGAGGGAGGTTCCACCTCTGAGGGTCTGAAAAAGAAGCCTGTCCAAAGGGTGTTAACCCAGATGCACAAGGAGATAGATGGACGGGCCTCGGTTCATGGGAAGATAAGCCTTCTTTAGGCCTGTTGCTACCCACCATGATCTGCCCAGTTAACAATTCATGATCAGATCACTATATGAGGTTACTTTTAGTTAGATTTATTATAGATCCCCATTTTAATCCACATCATAAATTCAATACAGACCATATTCATGCATTTATTTTAACTTTTAGTACAAAAAAAATCCATTTTCAATTGTTGTAAACTGTGCTGTCCAGTACAGCAGCCATTATCCATGTGTGGCTGTTGAGCATATGGAATGTGGTTAATCTAAATTGAGATGTACTGTAAGTATAAAATACACACCAGATTTTGAGGAAATAGTACAAAAAGAAGAATGTAAAATATATCCTTGGTAATTTTTATATTGATTGTATGACAAAGTAATGATATTTTAGATATGTTGAGTTAAAGAAAATACACATACTTAAAAAGGTTTAATGGTAGATACTAGATAAATTTAAACTATATATGTATATACAGGGTGGGAAAAAAGTAGATTTATAATTGTGAGTACATGAAACACAGTTTATTCTTATATTATTACTTATTAATTATTGCATTATATTCCATACAAACAACACACCTACTTTTGCTTAATCCTGTATATACAAATAACATAATTGCATTGATAATATTTACAGTGAAAACTTTTTAGTAAAGAGAAAAAATCATCTTGTTGATATTTTCTGTTAACCTGGTTTTTCATTTATTTAGACTTGCCTAAAATACAGAATATTGGCATTTGTACTAAGTGTTTGTGTCTGTAAACATTTGCTGGTTAAAATGTTCCGAGAGGGATGTCTAAAGCCTCACTCAGTTCACATAGTAGTAATAGCACTAGTCAATTTCTCCTCTCACTAACAACAGATGTTGAAGTCTTGGGCTGCTTTAACTGAGGGGACCTTCTAGAACTTCCCACCACTTTCTTATGTTTAACACAGGAAACTGAGGCCAGAGAGGTTGGAGCCTGGGTGATGCTGAGAGAGCTGGAAGCCAGGTCTCCTAGGACTTCTAAGTGCTTTCCTGTAAATGCAATCTTTCCTTTTCATTACAGCAATTTTAGATACTCTAACATTCTCAACCAGTAGTTTAATAATTCCTGACTAATGGTTAGAAATCAAGTCAAGTAAGCAAGAAGAAATTTTTTGTCATATGCTATTTTCTTTCTGTGAGAGAAGCAGTGTGAGGCACAGAGCAACTTGCACAAACAGGAGTGTCTGGTGTTAGTGACAGTGTGTTGTTGTATGGATGTGTGTACAATTAAAGAGTGGAGGGTACAGGACACTGGGTGGGGAGGGTGGACACCCCAGTTCACAATTTAGCTCAGCCACCTTCTAGACATGTGACTTGAGAAAGTCACAAGGTCAGAGCATGGGCTTTGGAAGCAGTGGCCGTGGACTCATCCCAGTCCTGCCACTTTGCTCTTAGACTTAGAGCAATCATCTTAATTTCTAGTGGCCTCAGTTTTCTGTCAGGAAAATGTACATTATACTACCCACCTCATGCGTTTGCTGAGAAGATTAAATGACATTATGCATCCAAGGCTCTTATGGAATGACACTGTTTTTATTACCTAGAAAGTGAGATGTGCTCTAGATGGTTACTGAGATTTTCTTTTTAAAAAAAATTATAAAAATATTTAACCATTTATTTAGTGGAAATTCTGGCTTTGTATCAAAACCCTTCCTTCCTAAAGACAACACACTCTATGATGAAAGACCACACATCACAAGTGTTTCAGAGCACTCAGAGCTCTGCTCTGAAAGGCCAGGAGTAATGTTAGAAGACCCTGACCTGAGTGTAAGTTTCCAGGCTTCACTGGGACAATCTGACCATTCCTAGAGGTAGACCATCTGGGTCTAACTGATCAGCAATTTGGATGGAGCGTGGAGGTGGCTCAGAGACAAAGAACTCACTAAATAAGCTCTCTCAGAATAGGAGTTTTACATGTCCTGAAGTGTGTTCTTGCAAGAACTCACACACAGAAGAAGGTTATAGGCTCCATGAGATTGAGAAACTCTGCAAATTACTATATATACCCTAATACAAAGCAATAATTAATATAAAACCAACTCTTAGTTCCCCATAAAGAAGTTTCAAAATAAGCTCTTGACTAACATTAATATGTAAACTTTCAGTGACATATGCCTACTTTAAATGACATGTATTAAAAATAAAATAATTTTAATATATTCATTTTGAAATATGACTTTTACCCCCACTAATGTGTTTTTTGATATATTCATGCTTATGTAATATTAACATAGTTGCTTCTGTTAAAGATACTTGTGGAGCCATCAAAGTTTTCCACTGTACCTCTCTTCCATTTTAGTTTGGGCGTGCATTTTTGTACCATGTATGATCCTGTCAGTGGAAATTTTATTCCTTCACAAGTATTAATTGACAAGAGACAAACACCATATTCAAAAAATTCCTCTTGCAGGTGTGTATTAATAGTCCCTACAACCATAAACACTGTGTGCTCCCTTAGAATGCCCTAAAAGGCTTGTTAGCTATAATAGCCAGTACTATGAATTATAAGATCAACTTTCCCAATTAATAAATGTATTAAGAAAGAAAAATTTTCAGTTAATTCTGTCATCTAGCATTAATTGGGTTGTATCTGACAAATGTCCTCCCCATGATCTCAGTTTTCAAAATAAACATTTGAGGAAGTGACCTGTTGCCTGATTGGTGAAATTAAGACTCAAATCTAATCAGTACCCTCAGGTCTGAGGGATAATCTGGGAGTTAATAATTTCTTATATTTTTGCATAAGTAGTATGTCCCCTTTCTGAAATTTTACACATGTAAGTATATCACAAAGATGCTTAGATATACAATAGGAATAAACCATATTTAACTTTATATAATTCAGCAGTTTCAAAAATTATTCAAGAAAAGATCCTTTGGAAAAGAGATTGCTGTTTTAATATGATAAATTGAACAAAATTTTCATTCACTTATGACCTAGATTTTATTCACAAATGTTATCAATGGTGAGAGTGGACTTAGGATACTCTAAACATAAAAATCAAGAAAAAATCTAATGGGCAATATAAAACCTTAATCATTTAAAACATGCAACAAGTACTTTTCCAGTGCCTTTGATAAGCCAAGAAGAAGAAAAATTGAACACTGTCCTAACTAGTTTCAAAGAATTCACTGCCCATGGCTTTAAGGAGGTTGTGCTTAGGATGGGGAAGATAGACATAAAGAGCTACACATTTGAGTCTTTCAGGCGCTGTGCTGTGATAAAAGTTTAGATAGTCAAGTACCTGAGAGAAGAGCTATTAAGGAGAGGTTGGTAGATTCTATTTAAGAAGTCAGACAAGGCCTCATAAGGCACATAGGGCCATAGCTGAATTTGGAAAGTTGCACCAAAAACCATATAAACCATATAAAACCATATAAAACATATGATACAAAAACAAATACAAACAAAAGTGGAACTCCATTGCTGCATAGATTTCAATTGCCCAGGCACAACCTGCTCCTCTCTCCCAAACCCTATTTCCCAAATATACATTGGGATAAGATTGTTAGAGGTAGACCTAACAATACATGTAGGGGAAAGGGAAGTACCTGACATTTAACTTGGGTTATCACATCTAATTTTTCAACATACCTTTAGGTAAGCTTTATCATGCCTATTTTATAGATGGAAAAACTAAGATTCTGAGGAAACATACATTATGCAGAGTTATCACACAGAAAAAAGTGACAATACTGAAATTTGAGTATGGATATGCTGACTTTAAAACTTTTGTGCTTTGCAAGCAGAAATCATCTAAAAATCTCTTTATAGCTCATACTAAGTAGCAGGGCACAGGCAGCAGGTAAACTTGGCTTGAACAAGAGCCCTGCCTAAGAGTCATCAACACACATGGTGGCCAGCTTCATGACCACAGCAAGATACCACCTAACCACCTTTACAAGAGACACAGCCAATGGGCAAAATGAGCAGGCACCAGAACCCGCCCGAAGCAAACCTTGCTTTGGGCTCAGTGCCTGCAATATGGCTCCTTCACTATAGCCACAGCCAGTCCTCACAACCTATCTTCCTGAGGCTCAATCCCTCTGAACGATATTCCAACAGCAATCAATGCTCAACTGCAATAAGAGGGCACACACAACTCACACAAGGGACAAACGTGAAGCACACAGCTCAGGTGAGGAGAAAGATGCTGGACCTGATAGGATACCTACTGCATAAGGCCATTCTACCAAGAATTGCAAAAGTAGCAGCTGTACCTAATATATAGGAACGAACACAAGGAGGCAGCCAAAGTGAGGAAAAAACAAAAATGTCTCAAATGAAAGAGCAGAATAAACTCCAGAAAAGGAGCTAAAACATAAAGTAGAACAAAAAATAAGGATAAGAATTACAGTGCAGTAGACTTCTGGTGAAGATGGAGGTGTAGGTAGACACACTGTGCCTCCTCACACAACCAAAAAAGGGACAACGATGATTTAACAACAAGAAACAACCAGTACTGACAGAAAACCAAACTGTATGGAAGTCCAACAACCAAGGAGTTAAAGAACACACATTCATTCAGACTGGTAGGAGGAGCGGAGATAGGCAGCTGGGCAGAGAGGACTCACAGCAAGGTGGTGACTGGAGGACCCAGTGGGACGGTGGATTGTGGAGCAGGGAGCGCAATGCTACAGCTGGCCAGCAAGGCAGCAGCAGGTGGACAGGCGAGGTGGCGGATCGTGGACTGAGTGGTCCCACATTTGTGTGCAAATAAACCAGGAAAAACAACTGGGGAGCAGGATGAACTGAGTAATCCAGGGCTCGCAGTGTGGGGAAATAAAGCCTCAAACCACTGATTGAAAACATCTGTGGGGGTTGAGGCAGCAGCAGGAGAAACTTTCAGGAGAGTTTGTGGAGAGACCCACAGGGTCCTAGAATGTACAAAACCCCACCCACCTGGAAATCAGCACCGGAAGGGCCCAATTTGCTTGTGGGTGGCAGGGGAAGTGACTGAAATCCAGCAGAGAGCAGAGCCAGTTGCCACTGTTCCCACTTGGACCCCTCCCCCACATACAACATCACAAAGCCATGATGTGCGTTACTCCGCCCTCATGAACACCTTAGGCTCCACCCCTCACTATGTAACAGGCTCATCAAGACAAAAAAGAGTGGCCCAAATGAAAGAACAGCTCCAGAGCTCCAGAAAAAAATACAACTAAGCGATGAAGAGATAGCCAACCTATCAGATGCACAGTTCAAACCACTGGTAATCAGGATGCTCACAGAATTTGGTTAAATTTGGTTGCAAATTAGATGAGAAAATGAAAGCTACACTAAGTGAAGTACATAAAAATGTACAAGGGACCAATAGTGATGGGAAGGAAACTGGGACTCAAATCAACAGTGTGGACCAGAAGGAAGAAAAAAACATCCAACCAGAAAAGAATGAAGAAACAAGAATTCAAAAGAAAAAAATGAGGAGAGGCTTAGGAACCTACAGGACATCTTTAAATGCTCCAACATCTGAATATAGGGGTACCAGAAGAAGAGGAAGAGCAAAAAGCAGAAAAGTTATTTGAACAAATAATAAAGGAGAAATTCCCCAATCTGGCAAAGGAAATAGACTTCCAGGAAGTCCAGGAAGCTCAGAGAGTCCCAAAGAAGTTGAACCCAAGAAGGAACACACCAAGGCACATCGTAATTACATTAGCCAAGGTTAAAATGAAGGAGAGAATTGTAGAAGCAGCAAGACAAAAGGAGACAGTTACCTACAAAGGAGTTCCCATCAGACTGTCAGCTGACTTCTCAAAAGAGACCTTGCAAGAGTTGGAAGCAACCTAGGTGCCCGTCAGTAAATGAATGGATCAAAAAATTGTGGTACATATACACAATGGAATTCTATGCAGCAAAGAGAAAGAAGGAGCTACTACCCTTTGCAACAACATGGATGGAACTGGAAAGCATTATGCTGAGTGAAATAGGTCAGGCATTGAAGGACAAATACCATATGATCTCACCTTTGACAGGAAGCTAAACAACAAAACAAACAAGCAAACAGAATAAAAACAAAGACACTGAAATAGAGAACAAGTGGGCAGTGATTAGAGGGGAGAGGGAAGAGAATTTAAGGGGAAAATGGGGAGGGATTTTGAGGAACAAGTATGAAAGACACAGGGATGAGAACTTGGGGCAGGGAAATGGGAGGGAGGTGGGGAGACGGGGCAGAAGGGGCTGGGATGGGAGAAATAGACAAAAAAACTGTACTTGAAAAATAACTAAATAAAAATTAAAAAAAAAAGAGACCTTGCAGACAAGAAGGGGCTGGAA
The DNA here is from genome assembly GCF_021234435.1 of Artibeus jamaicensis. NCBI lineage: Eukaryota > Metazoa > Chordata > Mammalia > Chiroptera > Phyllostomidae > Artibeus > Artibeus jamaicensis. Next base: position 13,241,412 of record NW_026521844.1, on the reverse strand, counting down.
AGAAGTATTCTAAGTCATGAAACCCAAAGACCTAATCCAAGATTGCTCTATCCAGCAAAGCTTTCATTTAGAATGGAAGGGCAGATAAAGTGTTTCTCAGATAAGGTCAAGTTAAAGGAGTTCATCATCACCAAGCTCTTATTATATGAAATGTTAAAGGGATTTATCTAAGAAAAAGAAGATAAAAAATATGAACAGTGAAATGACAGCAAACTCACAATCATTGACAAGCACACCTAAAACAAAAATAAAAGCAAACTAAGCAAACAACTAGAACAGGAACAGAACCACAGAAATGGAGATCACATGGAGGGCTATCAATATGCAAGGGGGATGGGGAGAGAGGGGGGAAGGTACAGAGAATAAATAGCATAGATGGCAGGTAGAAAATAGATGGGGAGGGTAAGAATAGTGTAGAAAATGTAGAAGCCAAAGAACTTATATGTGTGACCCATGGACATGAACTGAAGGGGGGAATGTGTAGGTGGGAAGGGAATGAAGGGGGGAAAATGGGACAACTGTAATAGCATAATCAATAAAATATATTTAAAAAAGAATTACAGTGCAGTAAATACCTAAGCTAGTAACATAGTTATTTATTATTAAGTATTGCATACCCTATATAACTGTATGTGTTATACTTTTATACCATTGGCAATGTAGAACATTTATTGACACCAGCATCCCCACAAACACATGAGGAATGTGTTGCACGAGAGATTGTGAGGCTATGTCATCACTTGGTGACAAAAAATTTTCAGCTCTGTTACAATCCTGTGGAATCATCATCATATATACAGGTCTGTTGTTGACCAAAACATCACTATATGCAAAATTTATTCATGGGTTTAGTAAACTAAACCCAGCACAATATTAAAAGAGTGATGCATCATTACCAAGTGGAGTTTATTTCAGAAATGTAAGGATAATTCATTATTAAGAATTCTATTAATAAAATTTACCTTAAAGATCAATAATTTTAAAAAGCCCTGGTTGGTGTGGTTCAGTGGATTGAGTGCCAGCCAATGAATCAAAGGGTCACCAGTTCAATTTCCAGTTAGGGCATATGCCTGGTTGTGGGTCAGGTCCCCAGTGGGAGGTACTCAAGAGGCAACTACACATTGATGCTTCTCTCCCGCTCTTTCTCTCTTCCTTCCCCTCTCTCTAAAAATAAGTAAATAAAATCTGTCTAAAAAAACATAAAAAAGAACCAGTCAGAAATAACAAATAAAGGTAATTGAAATGAAGAATACACTAAAAAAAAGGAATAAGTTAGATGAAGTATAAAATAAAATTTGCAGTCAAGAAATAAGGAAGCAGAAAACAGCAGCAAAAAGGGAAGAAATGTAAAAATATGAGGATAGTCTCAGGTGCCTTTGGGACAACATGGACAAAACTAACATTAGTATCATACAGGTTACAGAAGTAAAAGGAAAAGAATAACAAATTGAAAACCTATTTGAAGAAATAATGACAAAAAACCTGCCTTAACCTGGAGAGGAAAATAGACATACAATCCCAAGAAGCACAGAGTCCCAAAAAAGATTACCTCAAAGAGGCCTGTACCAAGACACATCATAATTAAAAAGCCAAAAGAGAATCTTAAAAGCAGCAAAAGAAAAACAGTTAGTTAGCTACAAGGGAGCTCTGTAAGACAGTCAGCTGATTTCTCAATAGACACTTTGCAGGCCAGAGGGATTGGCAAAAAATATTTAAAGTGATTAGAAGCATGGACCTACAACCAAAATTACTCTACCCAGCAAAACTATCATTTAGAATCAAAGGACAGATAAAGAGCTTTTCAAACAAGAAAAAGCTAAAGGAGTTCATCTCCACAAACCATATTACAAGGAATCTTAAAGGGACTACTTTTAAAAAGATAGAAGAAAGATAAAAAATATGTATAATAAAATGCCAATAACTACATATTTATCAACAATTACTTTAAGTGCAAATGAAATAAATACTTCAATCAAATGACATAGGGTGGCTAAATGGTTAGGAAAATAAGCCCAATGCATATGCCACCAGCAAGATATTCTCTCAGATCAAAAGATACACACAGACTGAAAGAAGAGTGATGGAAAAAAATATTCATAAAAATGAAAACTAAAAAAAGCTGGGGTAGCAATACTTGTACCAGACAAAACAGACTTTAAAACAAAGGCTGTGACAAAAGGCAAAGAAGGAGCCAGCAATTCCACTTCTGGATATTTATTCAAAGAAACCCAAAACACTAATTTTAAAAAATATATGCATGCACCCCTATGTTTATCATAGTGTTGTTTACAATAATTAAGATATGGAAGCAACCTGAAAGTGTCCATCGATAGACAAATGAATAAGGAAGAAGGAATACTATATATATAATGGAATATTACATGGCCATAAATAGAATGAAATCTTACCATTTGTGACATCATGGATGGACCTACAGGATATTATGTTAAGTAAGTCAGAGAAAGACACATTCCAGTGATTTCACTTATATGTGGAATCTAAAAAACAAAATAAATGAGCAAACAAAACAAAAACAAACTCAGATACAGAAAACAAGCTGATAGTTGCCAGATGAGAGAGTAGTTGAAGCCATGAGTGAAAAGGGGGAAGGGATTAAGAAGTACAAATTGATAATTACAAAATAGTCATGGGCCTGTAAAGTACAACACAGGGAAATAGTCATAATATTGTAATAACTATGTATGTTGCTAGATGGGTACAATATTTATAGGGGTGATCACTTAGTAATTATATAAATGACTAATCATTGTGTTGTATACCTGAAGCTAATATAATATTTTACAACTGTAAATTAAAAATAAATATTATTCTTAAGAAAAATAAACTTTTTCACTTTGAAGTACACCTTCATGTCACCAGAGTAATAGAAGTGATTATTTGCCACCTTTATTTCCAAAATTATTGTTTCCATGCTATTCTCCTATTGCTCTTTAGAATAGACACTACATCCATGGGCCTAATTTTTTAATTTTTTAAAAAATATACTATATGGATTATGCTATTACAGTTGTCCCAATTCTCTCCCTTTGCCCTGCTCCACCCAGCACCTCCCACTCCTGCAGACTATCCCCACAGCATTGTTCATGTCCATGGGTCATGCTTATAAGTTCTTTAGCTATTCCATTTCCTACACTATACTTTACATACCAATGGTTGTTCCATAACTACCTATTTGTACTTCTTAATCTACTTACCTCTGCACCCATTCCCTCACAGACCTCTCCCATCAGCAAACCATCAAAATGCTCTCTGTATCCATGATTCTGTTTCTGTTCTTCTTGTTTGCTTCTAATTTAAAAATAGTTTCTATTTTTAGATTCAATTGTTAATATATATGTATTTTTGTTATTTTGTTGTTTGTAGCTTTGATCTCCTTTTTCTTAAGTAAGTCCCTTTAATATTTCATATAATAATAGTTTTGTGATAATGAACTCCTTTAGTTTTTCCTGTCTGGACCTTCAATTCTAAATGATTGCTTTGCTGGGTAGAGCAATCTTGGCTGTAGATTTCTGCATTCCATGACTGGATATTTCTTGCCAGTCCCTTCTAGCCAGCAAGAGTGGAAGCAAAGGAAGGAGGGGCTCACTCAGAAAAAAGATAATGGCCTCTTCCCACCTTTCTGTCTGGGAGAAAACTGTCCATCAGGTCTGCCTTGATGTCATACTCTTCAGTTCCTCCCTGTATGCCATTGGTGACTTTCATGTTGCCACCCCAGTGCTAGAACTCAGAGGGAGTGAGTTTAGTAAGTCTGTTGTGAGTTCTTTAAGGGGCACTGCCTAGGACTCCAGAAGTTCTTTCACCAACTCAACCCCTGTCTGTTTTGCAGTTAGAAGTTATGAGGACTTATCTTCCTGGCACTGCAACCCTGGACTGAGGGGCCTTGGTTGGGGCTGGGACTCCTCACCCCTGAGAGATTCCTTCTGAATTTTTATCCACCACATGTGGGTATGGTACCAGCCTGTTTTGCATGGTCTGATGGGTGTAGTTTCTTTAATTCCATAGTTAATTCCATAGTTGTTAGGCTTCCATTCAACTCAATTTCTGATGGTTCTGAGTGATGGTTGTTCTATAGTTTAGTTGTAATTTTGACGTGGTTGTGTGATGAGATGAGCCATGTTTACCTATACCACCATCTTGACTGGAAGTTCAGGATGAGTTTCCTTGAGCCTAATTTTTTTTTCCATCTGTAAGAGACAGCTTGCTTGGATGGGCTCCAGGATTTTATTTTTCTGCTTTATTACATATTTTTTATTTTATAATTTAAAAAATCTGCTAGTACAATCTTTTTTTTATACTAAGTAAATCTGTCATATAAAAACATTTTAAAAAACTGAAATTGTTGGGCTTGTTTAACCCAACAAAGAGATAACTTTCAGAGGGCAGAAAAAGTAGACAGATACAAAATATAAACTATTCTTATTTAAGATATAAAGTGTCCAAATATTTTAAAGGCAGATGGATGAGAGATTGAACTCAATCTTTTGACCTCAAGGAATGTTAACTACAACCAATGAGGAGAATTTCTTGACTTCTACTCTTTCTCTTAAACATAACTTGCTTGCTACATAAGACAACAGAGTAACTTAGACTCAATCAGATGATAGAACAGAAAACTTTTACAATTACTTTCAATTGTAAAATTCTTTAATTCTATAATAGCCTGGTCTTCCATATTACCTGTAAAGAAGATTCCATACTTAACAAGATTGAAAACCTTGGTTCAGAAGCATCAAATCATAATTAGCACTTCAGTCATCAATCAATAAATGGAAAAGATATGGGCATGAAATAAAGAAGGGACACGAGACACCAGATTTTATTCTAGGAGACTCCAGAGTTCCCACTTCCTGTAAACACTACCTTCTGCCTGTAATGGCCATGCCCCAAAAAACAGGCAGGTTGCGTGTGTTGAGACCAACATATGGACCACCTTAAGAACTTGACTGTTTCTCTTTTTTTTTCAGATGTTCACCTCCACAATATTTGCTGTGATTGGATTCTTAGGTGCTGGGTACTCATTTATCATCTCAGCTATCTCCATCAACAGAGGTCCTAAATGTCACCTGGCCGATACTACGTGGGGCTATCCCTTCCAGAATGGGTAAAGTATATGCTGCAATGCCCACTTGCCATTACAAGGGACACAGATAAATGGCCTAAGGAGAGAAACTACACATGTCCTGTCATCTTAATTTACAAGTCTCAGGCATCTGGCTCTTTCAGGCAGAGCTGGAGGGTGGACTGGAGTAAAGTTGCACAAGACCTCACCCCTAATCTCACCTCTAACTGCTGTTCTCACAGAGAACATGAGCAATAATGAAAGAGGGCACCTCAGCTGGCGTGAGGGTAGGAGATTTGTGGTGTCCTCACTGACAACCAAAATTTATTAGCAGATACATGAGACAACTAATAATATTGATAGAGTATTGGGTTCCACTGCAAATCTTATAATAGAAAAGAAGAATGTCTACTCACTAACAGGGCTCGGAGCCTTTCACTACTACCCCAAATAGTCTATAACAAAGCAATTTTAAGGTGCAAATTTACAGCAAAAGATATCAGAAACATTAGAGATTCTCTGTAAGATTTTATGTTAATAGAACTCACTAAAGTAACTCCATATTTTCAAGTACTTTAGTTCATAAAGAACTTTCTTGTTTTCTTTTTTAAAAAGTATGATTTAATAACCATAAAAACCCCAAAAGGTAATTTACTTCCTGCCAAAACAGGTGTAATGAATCTGATTTGCGCAAAGTCAGTCCACTAGTTGGGGGCAGAGGCAGGGTGTCCAGGCTCAGTCTTTTCACGTTACACATTCTCTGCCTCTCGACTGCACTGTCCAACACAGTGGCCAGTAGCCTTATGTAGCTATTTTACATTGAAATCCATTTCAGTGAGGTAAACTCTAAAAGTCCTCAATCACATTAGTCATCTTCCTAGTCCTCAGCGCCACACGGGGCCGGTAGTGACTGTGCTGTGGATCACAGACCTAGGACACCTCCATGGACACAGGCAGTCTGCCAGATGCTGCTGGGCAGCCTCTAACCTCCGCGAGGGCGGGACCCTCCTGGTCTGCTCTCCAAGGCAGCCCTTCCTCCCAGCATGGTCACCGACACACATGGAAGGTCAGGAAAGACAGTTGGTCGGTCCTGCTGCACCAGGAAGAATGAGATCATTACCAGAAAAGCTATTGGACAGCAGTTTATTAACTGGAATGCATGTTATTAACTTACAGTGAGAGGCTAGAGAACCTGAGGGCAGGATTCTGTTGCAGGATATGCTGGTAGTGGTTCTGTTACGACCCGAGGTCTTGATGTGTTCACAAGTTTCACATGAAATATCATCCCTGCCCTTCTCTATAGTTAAACAGGAATACAAGTCCTCCACTACCTTCATAACACAGGCAGCACTGCCTAAATGTACTACAAAGAGCCCTCTCATCTTACAGAGAACTACTGGGGCCCCATTGCCATGGGAAGCCTTGTACTTTCATTTAACTTTAGGATAGGGTACCAGTGATAGACATCAATACAGCATTAAATATAATTTTTTATTCATCTGTTACATGAATAATACCATCCTTGATCAACTTAAGATCAATTAGAGTAAATCTGTGTCCAAAGCAAAGGAGGGAGAAAGGAAACACAACAGATGCTGAGCTACACACAAGGCGGCACAACATTCTCCCGTCTCTGACATGGGGCCACACGTGTCCCTGGCACACTCACACCTGCCCATGATGCGATGGGACTGATGGCCTAGTTCATGAGCATGACAGCCGATCTGTGGGCCAGCACGGGAAATGCCAGCTTGGGGAAAGGACAGGAAACCAGCTTTCAGAGTACCTTGTGTTTGTCTTTCTGACAAAGCAAGTTTTCAGTCTCATGACAACTGTGTATTGCACATTAGTCTGTGATAGACACTACCAAATGTGTTATCATATCTACTCCCCATGGCAGCCAACCCATCCATTAATAGGTATCAGATTAGAGACTTTTAATATTTTTTTAAATGAAGTAAATTTTTCAGGCAAGTAAGAACTTTTCAGAATTCTCTATCATCTCTGTTCATTGTGTGGATTAGATAAGGCTCCGAGGAATGTTCAAATACCTAAACATCCGCACAGTGGCTTCAAACTTATCATATGATAAAAAATTGCTTGTAGGGTTGTATTACAAAACTATATATGCTATACTTTCCAGGTGATTTATAAGGTAAGAGTGGTTCCGACTATTCATGGTCTTTTTCCCTCATGCCCTGACTTTAGAATTTAATCTCACATAAGGTGCAAGTCCACTTTCTGCTCAAGGAGAGAGATATGGCCCGATTGGTAAAGGAAGGCTTTCAGGAGGGCGGGTCCAGGCAGATTGCTTCTCACTGCATCCTCTGCCACCTGAAATACTTTCTCAGTGTTTCCTTGTCTTCTATGTCCCGTGGTCTATCTTCTGAGACAAGAGCTCACATTCCTTTTTGACTGAATCTCACACTGACAGCTCCAAATCTTCCCTCGGACTGCAGAGGCCCACCTGCATTTCAGTTAGCAAAGTGCTTTCACCCGCAAGGTTTCATTCCATCCTCTCAGAAAAGCTTGTGAGATTTTAACTGTCCTTCAGAGGGGATAGCTGAGGGCCAGAGTTGAGTGATCCCAGAAGAATGCTGGTTCATAATGCCTGGAGCTTAATCCTAGTTTTTTGACTCCAAGTCACAATGCTTTATCTTTTTAAAAAATATTTGTTTGTTTGTTTGTTTGTTTGTTTATAGAGAGAGGGGAAGGGAGGGAGAACAGAGGGAGAGAAACATCGATGTGCGAGAGAAACATATATCGGTTGCCTCTTTTACATGCCCCAATCAGAGACCAAATCCACAACCTAGGCATGTGACCTGATGGGAAATCAAACCAGTGAATTTTCCTTTGCAGGATGACGCCCAACCAACTGAGCCAGTCAAGGCACAGTACATTATCCTGACCACAATGCACATTGATTGGCACTATCTGCTTTTTGTATAGATCCCACCTAGCCAAGCTCCAGTCTGTTTTACTGGGCCATGGAATTTTCTTATCCATCGGATCCCAGGGAGTGAGCATTGCAGCAGTTGTCACCATAGCTGCAATCCTAACGCACGTACACAACTGCTTCAGAAGTAAAAAAGAGTAGTTACTGTACGAGCCCAAATAAAAGGACTCAAAACAGTTGCCACTCTTTCTTCATCACCAAATAGCAGCAGTGGCAACTGCTTCTCCTTCTTCTTCTTCCTCCTTCTGTTAATGATTAAGGGCTAAGTATTTTACATGAATTATCCAATTACTCTTCCTAATAAATATGAATCTGAGAAGTAGAAAAATATGAATCTTAAGAAATATGAATCTGAAGTAGAAAAATAAAGATCAAGAGGCTAATTTGCTGAGGGCTCCCCAGCTAGTAATTAGTAGAAGGAGACTTAATAAACAAACAAAATCAAAACACTTGGCAATACCTTACTTTGTTCTGAAGCTCGTCCCAACATACAAAGGAAGACAGACATGCTCCCTGAGCACCTGGTGACAACATGGGCCAGAGCTTCACGTGCATAAAAGGATGACATGGAGGAATGCAAAAACCACCTCCTCAAGGCAGTGACATGGCCTGGTTTCAGAAGATGAGAAGTGTGCCCTCCAGGAGGGAAGGGGCATGCATTTCAGAGAGAAGAACATGCTCTGAGGCAACTGAGAAAAGGCCCACATGCTCAGACAATAGCTGGAATTTCAGGGCAAATGTGGGGGAGAAGAAGAGAAAGAGACACCACATGAAGAGGGTGACTGAGAGGCAGGCTGGACCTTCAGGATATCAGGGAACAGCAGAGGATTTCAGGCAGGACATACCACTTGGAAGTTTCAGGATGATCATGGTGGTAGCGACATGGAGAATGAACAGAAGGGCTCGATAACTGGACATTGGACCAACAGTCCAGATAAGATCATGAGCATCTGCACGACAGTGGAACTGGGGCTCAGATTTCAGAGACTCTGAGATGGAATCATCAGGATTTACTGCAGGGCAGGGGGATGATCGACGTGCACTCAGATTTCCATCTTGGGGCCCAGGAACCATGGCTCTTCAGTGAGGCAGGATTTCACCCTGTATTTCTTAGAAGCATTTATTGGTGATCATGTTAAAGGAGCAAAGACAGTTAACATTTTCTGTCAAGAGAACCACACTAAAAAGGCAGCCTAAAGAAGGAAAGAGAAAATGAGATACTTTGAGATATGCCCTCTGGGCTTCCTTTGAAGTAAGATCTCCTCCCATCCAAGGTCTTCCTTTCTGAGACAATCAGCCACCTCTACCTTGACCCTGAGCTGCTGAAAAGGAAGCAGCTTGCACAGGGAATGGGGACAGCTGTGGGAGGGAAAACTAGAGGAAAGGCCAAGGAAATTCAGCAGTGGGGGGAGGGCAAGGGACATAGCCAAGCACAGCACTCCCTGGTCAGACTGCAGCCCTCCTTGCTCCCTGAGGAAGTGGTGAGGAGAGCGTTGTCCCACCAAATCACAGAACTGAATTCAATTAAATGATGATCCTGGACTTTCTGGTAATGCTATTTGCATTTGCACTTCAAAGATTACTTATGAGCAAGGAACCTCATAAGCTGCTCATGATGACATGCCCTAGAGCCAAAAGACACACCCACATTAGAAAGGTGAGATGGGACTACAGCACCTGTTCTCAGCTTCCATGAAGCAGGGAAACATACAGATGTTAAGAACTGTCTTTGCCCTAGGCTTGACTAGACTGAGGCTCCTGTCATACCTCAGCACATACCAATGATGTGCCTTTGGGCCATGAATTCATGTCTCAGCTCTTTCTCTGTAAAGGGGGGTAAGAGAAAGGTCTATTTCACAGCTTCAGGCGAGAATGAAATAATATGACGTACGTAAAGCACTCAGCACAATGACTGCCATGTAGTACTTGCTATACTTGCAGCATTATTATCCATTTTTTATTAATACAACTCATTGCTACAAGTGGAACTTCTTATTATGCATCAGAGCTTTCTAAAATGTTATGCTCCTATAATAATTTTGTGATTTAATTTGAATATTGTCAAGCACTTACATGAAGACCCAAAGAAAATAATCTCTTTAACATGGTATAAGTAAAACTTGATTGGCACACTATTATAGATGTATTTATATTATTTCATCAATAAATCATATTTTAAATATACTAAGCAGACATAATTACTTAAATAGAAAGATTTGTGAAATAGTTAGGTCCCCCTTTTTTATTTTTTAAGCGCAAGGTTTTCACTTCTAATTGTACTTCTCTGATTCCTCTTGCAAGGAGTCGGAAGGCTACTGGAAAAAGACAGATTCCAATTAGCACAACTTCAATGATAAGTGCCAAATTAATTATGAAGGATATGAAACTTTGTCTATTAACAAAGGCTTTAAATTTGTTTAAAAAATCACTTGTTATTTGAGACGCGTGTAGAAGAACAGAATTAGAGTTGCTAATATCTTGAATTTTTTGATATAAAATTTTTCAATCTAAACCTATATCACTATTATTCCAAATACCTTTTAAATAATTTTGAACTTTATTCTAAGCAACTATAGAAGCATTATATTCAAGAGGAGTAACACAAATCTACTGATATTCAGCATGACACGTTAATATAAATCTTACTTTAAGTGAAATTAGTTGGTACCCTATATGGATTACTGCTTCTCTTAGAGCATTAATTATTGTTTCTAATTTCTTATCTATATTTTCTTGAGTTGCTAAGGCTAAAGTAATATTCCTTGTCAGTTGATCTACATGCTGGGCAGTATGGACCTCTTGTATTAAAGCAATGGTAGAGGCTGCTACTGTTCCAAAGACATGGCTAGAAGAAAATATACTGAAGGGGATAACATGAGTAATAGGTCTGGTTACAATTCAATCTTTGGGAGAATTAGCACAGACTCCAGGAAGTTATTTTAAAGATGTGTAGCAAGGGCTTGTGTTACAAAGCATTATTAGAGTCAATAAACAATCAGTGGTTTCAAGGATCCACATTCTCAGATTAAGTTCATCAAACCACTGTTTTGGGGTTCAGCTAGTCAAAATTGTCACACAGGGTCTGAAATACTTCTTGCTTGGTTAGGCATTGAATGTCCTGCAGCTGTTGATGTAGTTCTAGCTGCAATTTATCAATTTGTCCATTTAAGTTGGTAGAAAAAGTCTCTCTTAGGTGATGTTGAATCACCTAAGAAATGGAATTCCAGCTCCAGGGCTGCTAGCTGGAATTCCATTTCAGGGGGATGACATACAGCTTGGAGAAGTCTGGATCAAGAGAGTCTAGTCGTTGGAGGTGGGTCACGGTCAGGGAAGCCTTCTCTGTGATATGGCTTCACCCTCATTGCTGCAGTTCCAAAGGTCATTCTGGAAAGCAAACACAAGCATACCCTCTTCCCCAAGTTAAAAGTTCTACAGAACCCTGCCAAGTGCCATCTCTTAGTAGATTTTCAAATAAAGGTGGCTTGGACTCTTTTGTCTGAAAATGTTTTACAATTGGAGTACAGAGCAATATATTAATATTTAGAAAATTATAGGTAAACATGGCTAACAAAATTCAATTTTGGGGGAAGGACTCATGACTCCCCCTTTTTTGTTTTTAAGAAGATTTTTAAAAGTATGATGAGATTGTTCTACAATTGTCTGACCAGTTGGATTGTAAAGTATTTTTTGTTTTATGTCGAATATTCTAATGCTGAAGAAAAACTTGAGTAGAATGAGCAAGATATTCAGGGCCATTATCAGTTCTAATTTGCTGAGGCCGTCTTCAAGCCAATGGACTTGTATATCTTTTGTAGATTCTCTTTTTAAAGCAGATGCATGTAAAGTGCCAGAAGAAGTATCAATAGAAATGTGAATGTATATGAATTTTCTAAGGAGAGTGTAATGAGTGACATCTGTTTGCCAAATTATTTGAGAACTTAGTCTTTGAGGATTAACTCTTGTAAAATGAGGACATTCTTTAATAATTTGAAAAATGGTTACATGCCAAGGGCCTTATGTGACTTGATTGACTAATCATTTTTCTTTGGGAATAGAATAGCCAGTTCTTTCCCAAGGAAATGATCAGTGTTTATAGGTTTAAAAAATGGTACTTTGTTTTCCGGGGAGGAGGGCTAGTTCCCCCAGGGAGACAGTATACCTATATTTCAGTTTTACAATAAAGGTCACAGCACTGGCATAAACAGGGAGGATTTTAAATATTTCTTTAACATGTCACACTTCTTAGGTCACTTTTATCATGCTTTAGATTGACAAATTTATGAACACATTCATAACTTTTAGAAATAATTTTTTCTCACTTGGCAGATACTTTTTTGTTGTTATTGTTAATTCTTATTGATTACTGCAGGGGGGAAGATGCTAAGCTCCACACTTCTTGTTTTTAGGACTAAAGGAGTCTCTGGGCCTCCAGAAGGAGGATTCAGAGTGGTTAAAAGACACGTTTTTTCATTATTTTTCTTCTTGTGCTTTTTTATTGTCTGAGGGAAGTGAGATTTTTTTATCTTTAAAGAATCAACTTAAATTCTTTCTGAGTAGAATCCTTATGATATAACAATATTAGAGATCTTATTTTACTCATTGAAACATTTTGAGACTGAGATGTTATTTTAAAATAAAAACAAAAATAAAATTCAAGCAAACTAATATTTTCAAATTAAATCCTCTGAACGAGGGAGTGAGACGCTAGTCTTTATCTCACACCACCTGGTGCTGTTTCAATTTCTGCCTAACTTCTCTTAAATAACTAAGTCTAAAGATTCCTTATCAGGGAAATATTTAGCAGCTTTAAAAAAACTGCCAAATTAGCATAAAACATTGCTCTTGTTCTTTAGAGAGCCTATACTTGTTGTTAAAAGGTTTCCTTTTTACTTTTGATTTCTGCTGTTTCATATTCCACAGCCCATTTTAAACCTTAATTAATTAGCTATTGGGGCGTATAGTGTGGTGGGTCAGAAATGTACTGTTGGTGAAAGCCATCAGGGAGGGCTGCCCGGTATCCAGGGTACCCTAACCCCGCTTATGGGTTTCAGGTTTTTCCCACGCGTCTAAGACTGCGAGGAGGGCTCGAAGCGCTAGGTGGCCAACCTTTATATTGGGCTCCCTGATCGAGCCGAGAGTTAAATTATTGTGATTGGAATTTTTTGTGAAGGCCCTCCGTCTCAGGGATTGACTCCAGACACCTCCGCAAGGCCCCTACTCAGGTAGGAATGCTTGAGATCTAAAGCCAGGGGGCGGTATGCCTCTCATCTTCGGTGGGACACTCATAAATAACCCTGTAAGTAACTATGAGTTCTCAAAGCAATCTTCGGGGTCTGGTTGAAACCTAAACACTCATTTATCATCTGTTTTCTTGTTCACAGGCAGGTGGAGGGAAAAGGCAGAATCAAAAGGGCTTCAAAAAGCAGCTTCTGAAGAAAGAATGCTCAGAGGTGTTTGTAAAAAAAAAAGCTAATTGAAAGGAAAATTTATTGTCTCTCTCTCTCTCAAGCCTACCTCTCCTTGCGTGGCCTGTCACGGGTGGCTTTTATTTATTATGAAAAGAAACGCTTTCATGTTGTGGGTCTAAAGCGTCTCTTATGAGATTCCAGAGAGAGAAAGCGTCCACAGGAATATCCTCAGGCCCGTGGTCAGAACAGTATTGCTTAATACTATCACCAAACCTGAGCCAGGTATCTATATTTAAGGTTCATTCCTCCAGGAACCACGGGGTGCATTCTTGTACAAAATGAAAAAATCCCCTAAGTTGCTTTCCTGATACATATATGCCTTTCTTAGGGAGCATATGCTTAGTAATATCAATAAGTAATCCTCTTTCCTTGGACTCCGTATGTCCCATGATTACTCGCCCTTTTTGTACTTAGCCTATCCTGCTGAGGGGTCTGCAGCACCCAATGGCGAGAACCCTATCCTTACTGAAAATATATTTAGGGGTCTTACCTTCTCGTACCTGTCCTGGGTGCCACCTGTCGCGGACCAGCCACAGCAGGGTCCAGGGATTCCCAAAGGTGGGTAAGGCGTTGGTGATGGGTAACAGATGACAACAAGCCTCAAGGACAGTGAAGCTCTGTTCCGTTTGTTGCAAGTACAAGCAGGTTTTTATATTTTCATTTTAGGTAGTGATTAACATTTGCAGGTGTATAGCATGATCAGTTAAGCAGAAAAAAATCAATACAAAGGTAACCAGGAAAAGTATGAAAGTTCCCATAGATTGAGTTTTAATAAACAAAGATTATTTTGACCAGGAGAGCCATAAATCAGACAATTGAAAGTAGCTGTATGTACAGAATTTGAATGTCTTATTGTATATTAAAGTTTCTCAGAATTTGTCATGGGGCAAAAGGATATACTAGATTGAGTAGAGGTAATAGGAAATTATTATAAGGCCTTTGTGATGTCTAACCTAGCTATCTATCCTTTTCTGTCTAAAATGTTCCTCTGTGTACTATAAACTCTGACTCCTTAGTAACTGTTTCTATGTATTTAGTTTGTAATAGCTATTTCTTTACCTGTCTAATTGATATTCTTATTCAAGGTAAAGGAGGGGCTGTTACTCTAACAACTTTTAGACATTCAGGAGCTATTTCATTAGAGGGGATTTTGTTCTCTGGTCAAGAAATTATTTTGTACAACTTCATTGGAATTATGCTAAATCAATGAACCTGAAATACAAGTGTCTAACAATCCCACCATCTTTTGATCACCCAAACAAACATGTAAAGAGAAATAGACAGAAAATTCAGCCACAGGTGCCTCTGCTTGCAGATGCATCTCAACTGTCCTGATCTTGTCAAGGGATGGTTGCTGGCTGGCTCCCGACAGTTAGGAACATTGGCTTTAGAATCAGAGAGACCTAAGGTAGAACCCAGGCACTTCCATTTCCAGCCTCAGCTTCTTAATCTCCACATGGGTGTCTGTTCATTCACTCAGTAACTATTTCCTGAAGGTGGTTCCCTGCCAGGCGTTGTCCAAGGGAAGCAGCACCTCCTGGTCCAGCTGGGGAAGGTGATGTAAAGCAGCTGCCCCAGAGCCTGGAACAGGGGCAGGTCGCGGTCCCTGAAAACGGCTGGTACTCACTGAAACTGCCTGTGCTGGAACTGGGGACAGAGACAGGGGACATGGTCCTGCCCACACGGCCAGATGGTACACAGAGTGCTGGGAAGCACTGAAGGGGCACCACGGGCAGCTGAGGGCAGGAGCATCAGGGGCCTGTCCTGGAGCAGCAGGGGGGCACCTGGAGCAGCAGGGCAGAGGGGCCGGGCTGAGCGGTCAGGCTCCCCTGCTCCTTCCTTCAGCTGCAGGAAGTGAGGTGCGTGAAATGCACGGCACTCTCTCCCGACGTGGACGGGATCACTGCAGCTCGGGTGGAAATGCCCTGCACAAGAACGGGATGCTTTAAACCTCTGGCTCAGTCAACTGGGTGTAAACCGCCCCAGCTGCCCTTGCTTCACAGAATGTGGAAACAGGATGAGTCCCCAGGTCCCTGAAATATGAGATCTGCTCTCACCTGGGCTTGGAGGTTGGGCACAGCAGTCGTTGCCGGGATCTCAGCCAGGCTCAGCACCTGAGAGTCAGGGGAGAGAAGGGCCTGGAATGGCCCTCTGTGCTGGCTTGTGAGGGCTGAGGCAGCAGCAGGGCTGGGACTGAACTCAATCCAAGCTTCCAAATTCCAGCCCCCACCCCCGAGCGTTTTACTAAGCTCTCCACCAGGAGGTGCTGTCATCCCAGCACTGCACGCTCTTCAGAAGAGGGAGAGAACTCAGCACTGCCAATCACTTCATCTCAGGGTCGTTTCTTTACCAAATGTGTCTGGAAAATATTGTCTCTCTATATAACTCCTTATTGTCATCAAGTTTAAAAACTGTACAAGAAAGTATTGCAAAAACGTGTACAGTTTTACAAATTTAAAATTGTAAGAAAAATTGCAGAACAGAAAGACAAGTGTTTAAAAAACACTACGTAAAAGAGGTCTTGCATAGCAATTCATACGGAGCAGGAGCATCGTCTCAGTGAATTCTCACAATTGAGAGGTTCTTCTCAACCTACTCCATAGATGAAGAAACTAATACCGCCTGGGGAAAGGGGTGGGGAGTGTAAGTAACTTGCATGAGTAATTTGCAGCTATAAGAGGACTGCTTGCACTCAAACTCACATCCATCAGAATCCAAAGTACCAGGTTCTGTCCTTTAGACCAGACAGCTTAGATGAAGTGGCATTATAACAATACTTGCATTTACCGAGCACTTACTGTATGCTAGGCACTGTCCTAAGCACTGTGCTAGTGTGAATCCTCACAGTAACTCTCTGATTTCATAGAGGATTTCATTCCCATTTTACAGGTAAGATGCACAGCTAGCAGCTAGAACCTGTGCTCTTGTGGAAAGGTGAATCAATGCTACAAACAGTCTTTTATTTTTAAATCAAGTGCAAATGATTGTTCCCTTCTTCCTTTGACTTCATGAAATGCCAGGGCATCTTCCATCATTGCAAAGATTTTTCAAATTTGAACACAGAACATATTTAAATAAGTGTGTACTAGTTACTAAAGAATTTATCAGAAACACGAGCCATGAGAAAGACCCCAAAACAATAGGTGGGTATTGATGTAGTAGCCACATGCAGACAGATGTTCCCACTGAGGCCTCGAGAGGATAGAGGGGAATAAGGCAACAGGTGTGACCAATTTGTGGCTCTAAGAATGTGAGAAGCAATAATAATAACCCCAAAGACTGGCGCACTTTCCTGTGCTTTTTGGTGAAGACAGCATAGTGCACATTTCTCCTTCATATATGCAGTGGACTCCTAACACACGGAATTCATGAATATATCGCAGTGTTCCTATTTCAAAGTTTTTGTAAAATACATGTTAAGGCAGCAGATCGTTTAGTGCTATTTATTAATTAAATATTTTTGCATGTGGAATTCCCACATATAAACAAAATATAGTTGAGTAAAATTAAAAATTTAGCTAGAATTAGGTCTTTTAAAAAATTAAGCTCTTCCTCTTAACTGTATGACATGATTGCACTTTACATGGCTTCAGATGACCAGTAGATGTGACAGAATTTTGTCAAAAAGCCAAGAGGTCCTGAGTGACAGTAGGTGAGGTAAAACCCAGTAACATTTGTGTTTTCATTTTCCCAGCTCCCTACTAGGTATTGAATTTACCCATTCTCTTGGTCAGCTTGCAAGAATCACTCTGTAGCATGTAGCTATGAGACCTAGGTCAAGACACTCAACCTCTCTGTGCCTCTGTGCCTTTATTTGTGAAGTAAAAGAAGAGACCCATAAGGTTTCTTTCTTTCTTCTTTTTATTGGAGAGAGAGAGAGATGTGTTGCTCCACTTATTTATGTATTCATTGGGTGATTCTTCTAGTGCCATGACTGGGGATCAAACACACAACATTGGCATATCAGGACAATTCTGTAATCAACTGAGCTACCCAGTCAGGGCCAAGAGCCATAAGGTTTCTATAAGACATAAAATAGTGAATATGTGTAAAATGTTTGGAATGGGTCTAACACATAGTCTATAGTCTATAAAAATGTTAGATATTGTCTTTAAAAAGTGTTGTTATGGGATTTTTTTCTTACTGAGCTTATGTTTTTGGATGGAAAGTATTACCAAAAAAAAAAAATCATTATGGTGACTTCATAGTCTAGGGTATTGCCTACATTTTATAGACGTCTCCTTTCGTCCCCATGCTCCCGACAGGGATTACCTCAATGACAAATCCTTATGGAACAAGTGCCAGAAGCCGGAGAATGTGATTCCCTGGAATTTGACCCTCTTCTCCATCCTGATGGTCATAGCAATGATCCAGATGGTTCTCTGCGTCATCCAGGTGGTCAACGGCCTCCTGGGGACTCTGTGTGGAGACTGCCAGTGTTGTGGCTGCTGTGGGGTAAGCTGAGGTCTTGGTCCTTACTTCTCAGGATGGGTGAGCCAAGGCTGGCCTGCAGTGCTAGTGGATTGACATGGTGCAGCGGTGGCAGCTACAGAAAACCAGAGCCAGGCTCAAGAGTCCAGGCAGCCCCCTCCGTCAACCCAGGGAAACAGTGACATGGTATTCCTGGAACCCAGAAATTCTCTCTGTGCACTTAGCAAATTCAGGCTGAAGCTGAGCAAAATTTTTAGTCTTTCACCCAGTTGACCCTAGTCCTGGAGGCAAAGGACTGCATACACATATGGAAATTTACAAAATGTTACATGAAAATCCCCAAGGAGTGAGCATTTGTCATATGCACATATTGTCAACAGTAACACATCATTCATTGTCTGGCCGGAAATGTTCTCACCATTTCCTGACTAAAGCTACACAGTGGGCTAAAGTTATCAAGTGATATATAAAACACATTTCAGGGTACTTTTTCCTCCAACCAAAGTATTAAATGATAGTTGTTCGTGGATAAGAAGACTTTCATTTTTTTCTTTCTTTCCACTTTATATTATTCAAATAAGGCTTAACAATTACATATTTTAAAATATAAAAGAGTAGCCCTGGCCAGGTAGCTCAGTTGGTTAAAGCATCACCCTGATATGTCAAGGTTGCAGTTTTGATCTCCACTCAGGGCACATACACGAACCAACCAATGAATGCTAAAGTAAGTAGAACAACGAATCAGTATTTCTCTCTCTTCTTCTTCTTTTTCTCTCTATTTCTTAAAAAAGTAAATAAAAATAAAGTAAAATATAAAAAATGTAAACAAAAAGTTCAAAAATCCACCATAAAAGGCATGTCTTAAAAATAAATTTTACTGAGTATTGGCTTTATTACTATACATTTTCAATTCTATTGCATTGTATTTAAATTTTTTGGTCAATAAACACAATTGGAGAGAAAAGAAAACTATGAATTATTCATGAAAATTATTTTTAGGATGCAATAAGAATACCGAGCATTTGAAGCTTGCGGTTCCTCCTAAATGAATTCTTGCTTTCTAAATCAGCCGAACCATTTCAAACACTGATGTTATTTATTTGTTTTGCTTTCACAGAAGACAGTTACACTTTATAGTTAGGTAGCAAATTTTCATTGCAAGGTTTATTGGATATAAAACTGCTCTTTGAATATAAAACAGTAGTTTACTAAATCTGAGTATTATCTATAAATTTAAAAACATACCTGTAAATGTTAGTACACTGATTTTTTTCAGTGAGTGTCATATGTTCAGATACCATATTTGAACAATTTTTATGAACAAATCACATCATAGTCAAAAGACTATGTTACGGTGAACGGTGAATGAACCCTGCTGGAATTTCCTTCCTTCTTTCCTCCCTTCCTCAACTTTTTATTTGGAAAACGTCAAATCTGGGTAAAATTTAAAAGAACAGCACAATGAACACCTGTAAGTTTTCACCTAAATATACAAATTGTTCATATTTGCTCACCTTCTCTTTTTTAACCATTGGAAAATAATTTGCAAATATTCTGAAACTTCAGTACTACATATTTCGGTGCACATTAGAGCTGCATTTTTAAAAACTTGGTGTGGTGAGGATTTGTTGCCAGCTTGCCTGTTATAAAGCGGGTCAGCATTCCTCTCCCAGGAGGACACTGTCCAGAGGTGTGGGCTCTTGGCAGTTTTTTATTAGCTGAGTTACCCTGGCAAGCTGCCTAACTTCTCAGAGTCAAGGTCACCCCAACCAGCTTTGCTGAACTTCTGTACAGAGTGAACAGGTCAGCATTCATTTGTTCAGACAGAAAAATATTTATGGAGAAGTACCTGAGCGTGGCACAATCCTTGAAGGAGGTAATAGACAAAAACATGCTTTAAATTCAAACTGTGACCTGGGATGAACGTCAGCTGTGCGGCCTTGGCCAAGTCAGTTGCCCTCACCTGTTTCTTTGTAAAATGTTATTGTTAAACCAGCTTCCTAAGGGTTGCCGACTGAGTGTCTAACATGGGGTGATTAACATACATTCATCTGAACAGTTAGGAGGCTCAGTACTTTGTACTGATTGCTGTTTACTAAGAGCATGAAAAACAGTGAGGCAGCATAACTTCCAGAAAAGAACACAGTCTCTGGGTTAAACCTCCCTGGGTTCAAATCCTGGCTCCTCTGCTTAGCTGAGGCTTTGGAGACACCACTTGAATTCTCTGTGCCTCTTACAGAAATTATATTTAATAATAAATGATGCAAAATGAATTGAAGTTTAAATTCCTATAACCAAAATGCAGTTAAGATACAGATTAAAGCTCTGGGGAAAAAGTCAGAATAGTATAGAAAACATTCCAGAAGTGACCAATAAGGGAAGGGAAGAGGGAAGGAAGAAGTAAAAAAAAAAATGTCATAATTAATTAATTTTTTTCTACCTTCTAGGGAGATGCACCAGTTTAAACCACTCCAATGACCTTCTCTAACTCGATGGCACATGGAAGGATACACTGAACTTAACCTTCTCTCCTTGGGGTTGTCAGTTTCTGTCTGTGTCCGAACTGTCAAAGCTCAGGGAGGGGCGCACATATTCCTTCTCCCTTCCAACCAGCTTAGCTCCACTTGAAGTTTGATGTTAGTTGCAAACAAAAACAGGTTGTCCACTTCAGTTAGATTTATAAGTCTTTCAAATTAGCTTCCTTTTAGAATTGAAGAGCAAGAAAAAAGCTTGTTTTTCACAATTTTTTTTAAGAATGAGAAATGGGCGTCACATGTATTGCCACACCGCCTCTTTGTATAAACAGGTTTTTATTTCCCTGGAAGTTTTCTATAATTCAGAGGAAGGAAGCATATGAAAAATCAGAAACTGAGACCAATTTTTGTTGTCAAGATTTATGGGAAAAAAGAATGACTGGTGTGTCATAAATAATTTTTTAAATTTTGGCTCACATGTTTGAATTGATATGACTACTCTTTTGAGTAAGGATTTTTTATGTATATTAAATTAAAATCATGATTCAGTGGTAATATAATAAAGGTGGTGTGCGTTTTGTGAAAGAGGGGCAAAAGGAATGAATAAAACCTCCTTTTTAACTTCTCTACAAATGCTGCCTTTCATCAAACACGAAACAATGTTCTTATGGTTGATTTTAGTAATAACTTGTCAGCCTATGGTCCTGGATTAAGGTAATAGGTATAATTCTACGTGCTATATTATGACATTAACTTTGGTTTTAAGAGTCGGGCACTAATAGGGAGTTAAATCCATTGTGTTTAAGTTCAAACCCCAACTGCACTGTGTACCAGCGAGGGACCCTGGGAAGTTACTTTCTCAGTCTCTGTTTCCCCATCTGTGAAAGGCATATTACTAGGCACTCAGCCTTCCAGGAAATGTTGGCATCCCCCAAGGGTGAAACAAAGAGGCCTGTGGGATTGGCCACACAACTCAGGAGAACCCCAGAGGGAGTTCCAAGCCAGCAAGTCTCACCTCCGTGCCTGCCGAGCCGATGGGCCACACCATGTGAGTTAGACACACTGACAGCTAGGTTCCTAATAGTTATTAATACGGCAATTCCCAATCTTCACCCAGTGCTGGCCCCTGGGGGACAGCCACTGAAGACAGGAGGAGTTACATGTCTTTTGATTTTGCCCTCACTTCCATGAGAACTCTGAGATCACAGATCAAATCTGACACTTAACAGGAAGAAGGAAGAAAAGCAGCCATGTATGCATTAAGATCACTGGTTCTCAAACACAGCTGATCATCAGAATCGCCCAGGAAATGTTCTAAAACTACAATTCCTGAGCCCCAGCATAGACCTAATGCATCTGAAAATGGAGGCATGAAGCACGGAAGTCTATCTTTTGTCTGTTACTTAATTTTTAAAGCTTACCATGGAATGCTAAAACCAGCCACTTTGAGCAATCATTGATAGACCACAGACTGGCAGGCACCAAGAATGAGGAGTCAGAGCCCATTGGGAACTCACGCTCTAATGATTAATAGAGAACAGGCTGACAGTGACCACAGAGGAGAGGGGAGGGAATTTCAGGGGAAAAGGGGAAGGGTTTGCAGGAACAAGTATAAAGGACACATGGACAAAAACAGGGGGCGTGGAAATGGGAGGAAGGTGGGGAGGGCTGGGGGAGTAGGCTGGAACGGGAGTAAAAGGCAGAAAACTGTACTTGAACAACAATAAAAATAAAAGTAAATTTAAAAACATTAACACAATGTAGTTCGTGCCAAATCCTAAAGGATAGCACAGGTGATTATGTGCCAGAGGTTCAGAGACATCAGACCATTAAGACTGATTCACCGACCTAAGTTCTTGGATGAATAAATAAGAATGTGGGTAAGAGGCATCAATTCCTTATTTAGGAATTTTCATTGATTTAGATATTATTTTTCCCTTTTAAATGATATTTTATTGATTAGGCTGTTATAGCTGTCCCAATTCTTCTCCCATTACCTCCCCCCAATGAGCAATCTCTACTCCCTCAGGAAATCCCCACACATTGTTCATGTCCATGGGTCATTCATATAAGTTCTTTGGCTACTCCATTTCCTATGCTGTACTGTACATCCCATGGCTATTTTGTGACTACTTACTGGTACTTCTTAATCCTTTCACCTCTTCGCCTACTTCCTCAAAATCCCATCCCATCTGGCAACCATCAAAATGCTCCTCAATGGTTCTGTCTCTGCTTGATTTCCTAGTTTATTTTTTAGATTTAATTGTTGACAGCTACGCATTTATTGTTTTGTTGCTCATAGTTTTGATCTTCTTTTTCTTAAATAAGTCCCCTTAGTATTTTATATCATAATGGTTTGGGATGATAAACTTCTTTAGTTTTGTTTTGTTTTTGTCTGGGTAGCTCTTTATCAGCCCTTCAATTCTAAGAGATAGCTTTGCTGGGTAGAGCAATCTTGGCTGTAGGTCCCTGCTTTTCATGACTTGAACTATTTCTTGCCAATTCCTTCTACTTAGCAAAGTTTCTTTAGAGAAATTAGCTGACAGTCTTATGGGAACTGCCCTGTAACTAACTGCATTTATTTTGCTGTTTTTAGGATTCTCTTTTTATCTTTAACCTTTGACATTTTAATGACGACATGTCTTGGATGGGCCTCTTTGCATCCATCTCATCTGGGACTCTCTGTGCTTCCTGGACTTGCACCCCTACTTTCTTCATCAAATTAGGCAAAGTTTCTTTCATTATTTTTTTTAGTTAGATTTCCAATTTCTTGTTCTTTCTTTTCTGGAACCCTTATGATGTGAATTTTGGAATGTTTGAAGTTGTTCCAGAGGCTCCTTGGGTTTTTCTGGATTCTTTTTTTTTCTTGTTCTGTTTGGTTGTTTCAGCTTCCTTGTGTTCCGTATCACTGATTTGATTCTCAGCTTCACCCATTTTATTGTTGATTCCCTATGAATTGTTCTTTATTTCCATTAGTATATCCTTCATTTCTGCCTGGATCTTTTTTATGTTGTTGAGGTACTCACTGATTTCCTTGAGAATCCTTGTAACCAGTGTTTTGAATTGTGCATTTGATAAATTACTTATCTCCATTTTGTTTAGTTCTTTTTCTAGAGTTTTGATCTTTCTTCCATTTGGGCCATGTTTCTTTGTCTGTTCATTTTGGCAGCCTCCCGTGTTGCTTCTGTGTATTAAGTAGAGCTTCTATGACTCCCTGGCGAGGTTATGTGGTCTAATATAGCAGGTGTTCAGTAGGGTCCAGTGGCACAGCCTTCCTTATAAACCAATCTGGGTACTCAAGGTGTGCCCTCCATGTGGGATGAGTAAACCTTCCTCTTCTAGTTCAGACTTGATTGCCATTGGCAGACCAATGGGAAGGATCTACCCAGGACAGTCAGCTGCATGGACTGGCTCTAACCACTGACTACTAACCTCTGCTCTCTGTGGAAAATCGGCTGTGCAGAGGCAGGGTGGTGGTGCTCCAACATGGCCTGTAGCTGACCACTGGGTGCACAGGCTCTGGGTTTCCCAGGTGGGGCAGGCCAAATTCAGCCCCCATCTGTGTTTTGCACAGGCTCACCTACTACGAAGCAATCTGCAGATGGCTGCTACTTGTACTAGGCTTGGAGATTCCCAGGCAAACCCAGACTGTGATCCAAAGCTAGCTGTTGCTGGTTCCAGGCCTGGGGCCACTTAGAAAAAGATTTGGGGACTAGGGGCTCACTGAGGCTGATTGTTGCTTGTTTGAAAGGATTTAGGAAGTTGTAAAGCCTGAGATGATACCAGCCATTCATATGGAAAAGCCACTATTAACAGCTTGGGTGTGCCATGGGGCAAATCTGTCCCCCCAGCTTTCGCTGTGATGTCAGACACTTCGGTTCCTCCCTTTATGCCACTGGTACCTTTCAAACTGCTGTCCCAGTGCTGGAGCTCAGAGTGAGTGAGTCTGAGGAAGTGTGTGTGTGGGCCCTTTAAGAGACACTGCTTGGTACTCCAGAAGTTCCTTTCACCAACTCAAACACTTCTGGCTGTTAAAGCCAGAAGTTATAGGGCTTATCATTCTGGCACTTGCTCCCTGGGCTAGAGTGCCTGGTGTAGGGCTGGGACCCCTCACTTCTGAGATATCCCTCCTGAATTTTTATCCACCACATGTGGGTGTTAGGCCAGCCCATTCCATGTCTCCATATCTCCACATCTTCATATCTCTTACCAGTCTGGATGAATGCACTTTTTAGTCTATAGTTTTTGGACTTCCATTGAACTCCATTTCTGATGGTTCTGAGTAATGGTTGTTCTGCAGTTTAGTTGTAATTTTTATGTGGTTGTATGAGGAGGCACACCTTCATCTTGACCCAGTGATTCAGGTTTTAGAAATGAAGGTTTGTATTCATCATCAAATCCAGTCTCATTATTTTATAAAGAAGTAGAACATGTCTTTGAAAGGTTTGCACACAAAGACCCATTTTTCAAATTTAATTACCACAAAAATAGGGAATAAAACTTACCATGGATAAGAGAACTTAAAAAAAAGGCAAGAAATAACAGGTATAGTTGAATGAGTTCCTTCCTTTGTAGATCATCCTTTAGAAACACACACACAACCCAAGGATGGTAATAAAACTGTCCAGAAACTTCACATATGTGAGTTGCTAACTTTGCATTGCTTTATTGTTAACATGACTTTTTTTCTCTACATGTTGGAGCACAAAACCACAAGGAAAGGACAGTATCTGATACGAGGCTGCACCCCAGTGCCTAACAAAAGAGCTAGCACGTAGGAGGCAATCCATAGATTTGTTGTATCAGTGGAGGTGCCCAGAGCTGACTCCCCTTTCTCCTGAATCCTCAGACTGAGTAAGGTAGTGTGCCTGGCCCTGAAATAAATTGTAGGAAGATTTCCAAAGGAAGTAATAAAAAAAAGTAGGAAGTAGGCATCTGAATTAAAAATTGAAAAAGGAGTTAAAATAATCTCACGGAACCATGACAGATGCCTGAGTATAAAAGTTGAACTGTATTTCCTCTAAGTGCATGTATTTCCTGGGCTTTAACCTGGCAGGTTGTAGGACTTCCCTTCTGCCTCAGCATTCCACTGGGCTGGTGAGCTCAAGGCCCAAGGCCCACCTGGTAGGTGCCTCCCAGGAATGGAGGTCAGCTCTGCTCTGAGCATCTTAAGGAAGGCATGAGGACTCTGGAGATCTCCAGAGAAAGACAAACTAACAAACAAGACACGGATTAATATTCCAATTATGACATAATTATTCAGGAGACAAAAACTCAGGTGGCAGCAGAATATGACTGAGGACTTTGTGTTGATCTCTTACAAAGGGCACATAAAGTGTACACAAATTAGTCAACAAATCATGGATAACTGTCTTGGCAGATGCAGGAGAGAGAACCCTAGCACATATTGTAGTCTATGGAGTTTATTCATCCAAAAGGTGAGACAGTACCAAAGAGAGATGAGGTGAAGGAGTTGAAAGAGGAAGAAGAGGGGAAAGAAGAAAAAAAATAAGTCCAGGGTTTAGAACAATTCATGGGAAAGGACCACTAATTGGGCTCCAAGGAGGTAAAAAAAAAACTGCCTTTTTACAAAGTTATATTGTCCCGTGTTAGAAACAATAATAGGCTGACTGTGACCATAACCTAACATTTTGGTCAGAGTGCAGAGACTGAAAATATACATACACATGTATATGGGCATAAAGGATTTGTAGGAACTAGTTAAGCAGTCTCTGAGAGTCTGGCCTTTGTGTCTGACTCAGGAGGTGTAAGTCCACGGGGCGGGGCAGGCAAGAGGAGGGGCATGTCAGGTGTGAGAGAACAGGCATGAGCTGAAGGCCATGTGGATGAACTGAAGCAGATGGAGCCCTTGAACATGGATCTGAAAATACTCTCCCAGGCCCAGAGGTTGGAGAAGCTGAGGGAGACTCAGGAAGGTGAGAGCAGTAGGCCCAGCCACTGGCTGACGTCAGTGCAGGGAGGCAGTATGTGAGCCATGTGTGTGAGCTGCAAGGCGCTGCTGCTTTGCTCTGCCCCCAGAGCCACTCTTGTGCTGCATCCTAACAGGAAACAGAGAGAAAGGGGACTTTGGGGAATGCAGTTTGGCTTAGCCATGTTGATGAATTACAGTGCCACTACATGCATTTTGCAAAAGAGAATGGTGTTTTAGTTTTGTGTGTGTACACCGGCCGTTTCTTAGTGCAGGTCAGGATTTCTCATCCTCTACACTGGGACCAGATAATTCTTTTCTCAAGAGTGGGAGAGCTGTCCTGTGCACTGTAGGATGTTCAGCACTGTCCTTCACCTCTACCTACCCAATGGCAGTAGCAACCTCTCCTCCTCAGTGGTGACAACCAAAATATCTCCAGACATTGGCAGATGTCCTCAGGGGCCAAATTCCATGGTTAAGAACCACTGGTCTTAACTGTGTGCTGTTTGAGGAGAACATTAACCTTTTATCCTGGAAACCGATAGTGCTTTGCATGTGCAAAGTGCTTAGTAATTGCTGGTCAAATGCACACATACATGCAGGAACAAATGTTTACCTATCACCACAGTGACAGACTTGCACTTAAAGGGAGGTATTTGCACTTGAAATGTCAGTGTTCTGACTTCAGACACTGTTCTTTTGGTCAAATACTCTCCCAGATGACCTTCCCAGCTGTGGTTTTTATGATTATGTTAATGACTCCTGTATCTTTACCTCCAGCCCAGACCACTGCCAGGCCTGCTAAATGTCTGTTTTCAAATGTTTCATTGGTGCCTCAAGGCAACATTTCTAAGCTGAACTCTCCCAGCCCCTCCATACGTGCTTCTCCCGAAATCCTGGTGTCAGGGAATGTCATCATCTTCATGAAGCAGACTCAGAGCCTCCCAAGTGATCCTGCCTCAGGGATGACCCTAGATAATCAATACACAACTTACCATGCCATCCCCTTTCCAGATTCTGTCACCCAGCCCCTACCGGCTGCTGCACTTGGCCGAACATAGTACATACTCACTGAATGGGATGTTATCATTGTTGTGGCAATGTGACTAAATTATTCTGCTCTGCCCTGGCTGGTGTGGCTCAATGTATTGAATCCTGGCCTGCAAACCAAAGGATCACCAGTTCGATTCCCAGTCAGGGCACATGCCTGATTGTGGACCAGGTCCCCAGTAGGGGTGCACAAGATGCAATCACACATTGATGTTTCTCTCCCTCTCTTTCTCCTTTCCTTCCCCTCTCTCTAAAAATAAATAAATAAAATCTTAAAAGTATATATTATTCTTCTCCAAAGAAAGAAAAAGCCAGTCTCAAGCACTTTGTAATCAAACATTTATAATTTTTTTAAAAAATAGCATTCTTTGTTAACATGCAGAAATCTTGGTAATTTATAGCATGCGTAATTTCACTTACTCCTCATAACAACTGACCAAGGGTTCACCATTGCCCATTTCTTAGCCCCTGGTTTATCTCGAATTTTGCAAAGATTCTCCCCTCCTCACAGACCTCTTTGCTTGGCTGGCCCCCAGCCTGGAACAGCACTTAGGTGTCCCTTTATCTGCTTTTCCTTTAAATACTATCCCTTTATCAGGGGACTGGGATGACCACAGTAAATGACCTTTCCTGTTTGACCCCAGCCATCATGCCCTCTTGCTAGCCCAGCTACTTGTTGCTGCTAAGGTCTGCTTGCCTCTTCCCATTTTGTGTAAGAGTAAAGTGGCTGATAGAGATAGGGCTGGCTTAAGGCAAAGATTAGCCTTTTATTAAGAAATCTGTAGGGCAAGAGGGTGACTGCCCACCATGACCTGCCCAGTTAGGAATGTGTGATCAGACCATCGGTGTTGTTACCGAATCACTGAGCTGGTCAGCCTTGCTGCGCGGCCCTGCCTTTCCACTCACATCAGCAAACAGTAAATCCAGCACCCACCGCCAGGGGGCCTGACTGTTCGAGGGTGACAGTCCACACCCTCAGCACTACGCTACATACCTCATGCGCTTTCTGAGAACATCTAGGAACATCTAGCCTTGCTATGCTAATTTAAGGTTCCTATGTAAAAGTGAAAATACTAAACTGTTATTTTTTTAAATGTCATAGTTTACTGTTTGTTAATTCATGCTGAAGGTGAACAGAGTTTGCCGAACCAAAATAAGCCTTTAAGTATTGATTGTTTTAGGCTCATTAATTTTAAGAAACAGCAGACATGGGAGAGGCTTGGAAACCAAGTACAATTACCCTCCGTAAAGGACGTCCCCACCTGCAAGGGTGCCTCCCTCACCGCAGCAGGCCTGCCTCCGCTCTCGCTTTACAGTGTTCCGCCCGGTCACTTCCACCACAGACCCCGCCTACATCTTTTGTCTGTAGCTGGACATGGTATTTAAGGTGAAGACTTCTGTCATTTTGGTGAGTTACTCCGTTTTCAAGTGCGCAGGAGGTACACGTGTTCGTAAACTTTCACTGCTTTTTCTTCTGCTAAAATAGCCCGAAAAAACCTTGGAGGGTAGAGGAAGTTGTTCCTCACTGCTCACCTGAATTAGTGAAAACTATCAATTAAAATATTGAAACTGATGGTACTTTAAGACTGATTAAATTTAGCTTTCAATCTCAGCCCTAGAAATCACCTGAAGAAATGACTCATTACCCTTCCCTCACCTCTGACCAATCAGCTTCCAGCGCATCCCCGAACCCTCTAACCCACTGTGTGTCTTGTGATGCCCCATATAATGCGTAACCTACACACACCATTGGGGAGTTTGGGCTTTTGAACATTAGTTTCCTGTTCTCCCTGATGGTGCCACTCACAATAAAATAGACCTTTTTTACTTGTTTGCTTGTTTGTTTGGCGGGAAGACAGACTTTACTGAGTCCCCAGCCCTAGTTCTTTGTCCTGCACAGGCTTGGTTCCCTGTAGACGTCCAGCCCAGCAGACAGCACCTCTAGCTGTCCAGTGTTTTGTGCTCTAACACCAGGTGGGTGGACTCTTTCTGTTCAGTAACAATATCATAATCAAAATTAGTATTTTTTAAAGATTTTATTTATTTTTTAAGAGGGGAAGGGAAGGAGAAACACAGGGAGAGAAACACCAATGTGTAGTTGCCTCTCATGCGCCCCCTACTGGAGACCTGGCCAGCAACTCAGGCAGGGGCCCTGACTGAGAATCAACCCAGTGACCCTTTGGTTCACAGGCCAGCACTCAAGACACTGAGCCACACCAGCCAGGACTCAAAATTAGTATTATTATATAATCTTTCAGAGGCAACCACATAGAGTCTTCCTGTTTGCTCACTCCTGTGCTTATTTCCCAATATTTCTATTTAGTTAAGGAAAGAATGAAGATAGAGAATACATAAAATGGAGTCACCATAACCAAGCTGCTATAATAATTAATATTCTGAAGATTAAAGCATGGGAAAGACTTTATTCTTGTTCTAACTAACTTGGAAACTCAAACTTTTTTTAACTGCCCAGTCCTGCGGCAATGCCTGGATACACATTTGAACCCGTAGGTGGTCCCCTAATTACCCCCTGAAGGACTCACATATACAGCCACACGACATCCATTATCCTGACCTCTGGGAAGCAGCCAGACCTCCTGACACTCATCTTCTGGACCACCTGTCATCAAACTGATAACCATCCCGGGGCTAAGAATGCAGGACTGATAATTCTCAAGAACCCAGTTTTTGCTATAAGAACTATTAACTTCCCTTTCTTATTTGGAGAACTTCTGTGTTTTGGCTTGGCTGTTTCCAATTTGCAAACTCTAAGACTCCTGAATAAATACCTACCATTTATCTGTAGCAAAGCCTTCTAACTCTTTTGAGTTTGCTCAACATAATAATTTTATCTTCTCTATGTGGAAGAAGGCCAAATGAAGAGGTGGATTTCTAGAATGCTCAGTGTCAGAAGAGAAAAGGCAGGTTCCTAAGCTCTCTGCCCCCGCGCAGCACCAAGGATGCTCTCCACATCCCTTGTGCCTGCCACCCCCTCGAGGGGCTGACACTCACAGAGCATGACTCAGATGTGGACACCACTCTTCACCTGTGTCAGCCCCACTTAACACCACAGCCCTCGGCAGCAGTTGTGCTGATATTACCTTGTATGAGGAGTGAGGAGACTGAGGCACAAAGGGGTTCAGCAAGAAGCCCAAGGTCACAGAGCAGCTCAGTTGTGGAGCTGGCATTAAACACGGGACGTCTGGCTCCAGAGCTTCCCCCAACGCCACCAGGCTCTCCTGCCCTGTCCCCCAAAGTCTGTCCCTCTGCTGCACTACAGCCCTGCTGCTTTCCACAGGCCACACAAAGGCTGAGCCCTTCTCAGTACCGAGCAGACCAGCGGCACGTTCAGTCACAGGATCTTCACAGAACTCTCAGCGTGATACATGCATACAGACCCCAACATTAACAGATTCTTCTAATACCTACTATTTGTTTTCACAATGAATATCTACTCCTATTCATTGTCAAGATTTTTCATATGTCTACTCATATTAGTTCTCAAGAAGCTTGATAAACTGGATTCTAACAAAAGAGCAGCAGGTACTTGCAGACCTTGGACCAAAGAGGAAACTTACTTGGAGCTGACATGTCGTCAGCATGAACTGTCTTCATCTTCTCATCCAAACTGTGGCATGGGAAGCTCATAGAGAAACTTTGATGTATGTGGTTTTCCATCCTTTAAAATGTTCTTTTTTGAATGTTTCATAATGTACACAATACATTAGAACAGCCATCCATGTATATAATTTATAAATAAAGAAATAAAAAAGCAAACACACATACATTAGGGCTCCAAGGTGTGGTGGTCCTCAATCTTGAGAGTCACGAGAACTGCCTGAAAGGTGGTGAGGGCGCCCTCAGCCTCATTCAGATTCAGGAGCCAGAGAAATTCACATATTACCCTGACATCTTACGACATTCTGACCAGTGATCCATTGACTCAACTATGAACCTTGCCCAGAAGATGCATTCATTTTTTTTCTCTGTACTTAAAAATAACTTTATTTTCATGTAAAAGCCACAGATCTTCTTGGCTATAAAAGTGACTGAAAAGAAGGAAATGAAAAATGTTAGTATTCTGCATGTCTTTCTACTTGCCCTTCCCCTGAGACCCTGCTGTTTTCCCCAAGCTCCCCTGTCCCTCCCCCTAGTGGGGCTCTGCTCACTGCACCACAGCAAAACCCACTGCTGCCCTCTAGTGGCCACTCCACCCAGAAGGCCACTCAAGAGAGAATTTCTCAGGGGCAGGTTTGGCCAGCTTCCTC
Organism: Artibeus jamaicensis; assembly: GCF_021234435.1. NCBI lineage: Eukaryota > Metazoa > Chordata > Mammalia > Chiroptera > Phyllostomidae > Artibeus > Artibeus jamaicensis. The sequence goes on along the minus strand of NW_026521844.1, from coordinate 13,209,756 downwards.
AAGAATCCCATTCTTCTCTACTCCCTTCTTCCCCCCTTGAAGCAACTTTTTCCAAAAGCCCTGTTTATGCAGAACAGGGAAGGGCGGGCAAACAAGTCAATTGGAGGAATAGTTGCAGTGTGAAAGAAGATATGCTCATAAACATTTTCATTCATTCAACAAATATGTTGAAAATATTTGGAACAGTGTACTAGGCATTGTTCAAGGTGCTCATACAAAGCAAACAAAAATTCCTGTTCTTAAAATGCTGAGAAACTAATGGCATGAGAAAATGAAGAAGTGAATTAGCTCTTCTCTTAGCTGGTGTTAACTGCTGTGGAGGAAAACATGACCAGGAATGGAGGGAAAAGCTCCCACTAGGAAGATGGACATTTATCAACCACCTATGAGTTGAATTACTAGGTGTTTTACATAAGTCACCTCTTCTAATATTCACCATTCCCTCATTGTACCCTCCCCCTTTTCATAACTATCAGATTCTCAAAAATGCTACAAGAGAAAGAATGCGTGTAAGAGCGCTGACACAAATCCATCCACCTCCTGAGTGTAGAAAATCTGTTCAAACATTAGGAAAAATTATACAGTGAGACCAAGTGAGTCTTTTGAAGATAAGGAGAATAAGAAATAAGACACAGAAAGGTTAAGTGAATTTTGGAGACTATAATTGTCTCCATTGCAGATAGATCTGGCATGAGTGCCTGACTTCCAACACTGAGGTTTTGAGAGCTTTTATTTGTTTGTTTGTTGTCTACCCATCTTCAACTCTTAGACTTTCAGGATGTTAAGAAAACAAATTGAATTGAATTAAAAAAACAATATTATGTACATGTTAAGTCTATCAAAATAGCTCCAAAAGTGTAATGCTATTCCAACACACACATACACACACACACACACACACACACACACACACACACATAGACTACTACTGCCTAGCTCCTGGGACACAGTAAGTTGTCATTATACATTGTTGCCCTTCCATTGTCACTCCCAGCACATTGTTTAATGGTTCCCTACACCCAGGATGCTCTGCCTGCTCCCCTCCTCCTACCTCACCACCCAGCCCCAAATGACCTCTCTCTCTCCAGAACTTCATTAACATCCACTTGATACTAAACATATAATAGTGTGTGAGGTTTGCCCAGAAAATATGCAGCCCTGTAAAGTGAAAAATGGAGACATGTATCGAAGAAGATACAAGATACAAGAAACATTGTACTTGGGACAATGATGCCTCAGTCCCTTTCAAAGTAGGCACCTTGGAACCTCACATAGTTCTCCCAAATGTCATCAGCTGCCCCATTGTATTTTCCTGAATCTCATCAAGGGTCTGAAATCTCTTCCCTTTCAAAGATGATTTTGGTTTTAGGAAAAGACAGAAGTCCCAGAGCACTGAATCTGTGCTGTAGGGGAGCTGAGTCACCTGGGTGATTTGATACAAGAACAGGCGCATTGTCATGATGAAGCTGCCAATCACCAGTTGCCAACAACTCCATGGTGGAATTTCCATGGTGAAATGTTCCAGATTAACACAAAATTTGATGCAGATTCATTGCTCTACTCAGTCACTTTGAATGCCTCGGCCACACAGTACACATGCTCACTCAGTGGTGTCTACCTCCCCCACTGACTAGTACAGTGAAGTCATCACTGTTCATACATGTGTATTCCAGTCCACTCTCCTTGGCTGCCAGGTTACATCGATGTTGCCCAAACTGTTCTCATTACATTAACTATGGCTGGACTCTTTCTGGATGAACCTCACATTACTGTTTGGAGGCAGAGGCCATGACATCAATTTCTTCCTGTCCTCTTAGCACCAAATAGGCCTTTGTACTTGGAGAGGGCCACCACCTTCTCTCCAATTTCGTCCACTTCCACTTTTTGGCCTGTTTGCCTGAAGTTGCTCTGCTATTGGAAATCCTCCTGGGGCTTCCACTATGTAGGATAAACTCCAACTCTGGGGCAAAGTGCATGAGCCCCTTAGAGGTTCATCGACTCCTCCTACCTTATTGGGCCCTGCCTCCTGCCTCATTGTCCCCACACACTCTCCCTCTAGGACCACGGACCTCTCCCCTCTTCTGCCAAATTCCTGTGCTTGCCTATATGCTCTTTCCTTTACCTGAAATGCCTGGGGAACTCCTTGAAGCTAGGAATCCTTCACTGCCCAGCTAGAGGGCCTACTTCAGACACCATGACCTGTTTGAGGCTGTTCACTCCTCTTCTTTCTTCCCTGCCCTGAGCTCCCATTTCTCTTTGTTCCATAATATAAGGCCCTGATTAAACTGTAAGTTCAAACAGGATTGAGTTTTCTTCATCCTTGTATTTCCAATGCCTATTCAGTGCCTTTTACATGGCAGGGGCTCAGCAAGTACAGAGGTGAATGAATGAATGTGAAATATATATTTGCTTGTTGTTGATACCTGTGACACTGAGACTGTTAGGAGATATTAGGGGAGATCCTAAATAAGTTTCACGTTCTTTGGCATCCTCAGGAGAAACCAAATCTGGCTTAGGACCAGAGGTCTCACACCCACCAAATTCTCTCCTCCTATTGGAAACTGAGCTGATTACCTTAAATAGTTGATGAAAGGTAATATTCAGAAGGAAATATTAATAATTCCCTGGCTTAATTTTTATAATTTCTTATTTATAAAACCCTTTATATTAGTGTCTCTTCTGTAGAATTTTATAGAGAAACATGTTAGCACTTAAATCCTCTGTTTGCAAGATTGCGATGGGCAAGGCTGGCATTGTAAACATGCTTTTCACGGCATCACACAGGCTCCCACCGAGAAGGGCCCGCACTTGTTCAAATGCTCTGATGCCACCACCTTGAAATTCTTCATTTGAGCAAGGGGCTCATGTTTCCATTTGGCACTGGAACTTGCCCCTACTCATTTATTAGGCCAATACTTCTTAGAAAAGTATCATGCTGAAATTTTTTCCTCCCAAAAGTGGGGAATAACTCTAGAATTTGACAGTAGCATCAGAATAACCAATCAGGCAAATTAAATGACCCTTTGACATCTTTTATTTGCTCTATTTCCAGTGCCACTGTAGCTGAACCTGGGAGCACTGATCACTTGTCCCTATGGAATCAGCTGCCATCCTCTTTTTGGGCAAAATCTTCCACTGTTATTGGCAGAATTCACAGTGCACCTCCTATTAAAATTCAAATAGATCCTTCAAAACCCCTCAGAATAAATCAATATCCCATACCTAGAGAAGACCTTCAAGGTATAAGTAAAAAGAATACCAGATTCAGAGCTTTGTTCTCCCTTCCACTAGTGTCTGTAACACTCTCTTTCATCTTTGAGGAAACCCAAGGGCTGAGTGTGGAGGTTTGTTTAGGATCTCTGAGCAATAAACAGTATTGTTACACCTTAACACCTGTTGTTCTAACCTCATATGCTACTGACATCCATGTCAACCGAAAGTGAATTCTTTGTACTGATGTACGCAGTGCACCCTTTTCCATTCCAGTTAATGAAAGTAGTCAATACCTTTTTATCTTCACTTAGAAAGGAAAGAAACCTGGACAGTTATTTGTCAGGGATTTCCTGGGAGCCCTTCTGAATTCCCCCAAATCCTGAAGGCTGATATAAATGATATGAAGTTCTCTGGGGCTTCCGCTGTGTTGCAGTATGTGACCCACTTGCTTCTTAGCCTTCCTCCCCAGTCTCCTCACAGGAAGATATCATCTGCTTGCTAAAGCTTTTGGCCTTTGAGAGACATAAGGTCATCAAGGAAAAAATGAAGTTTGTCCAAACCCAAGTTTGATATTTAGTGCATTTGATATCAGAGCAAGGGCAGCATCTAGGTCCAGATAGGCTTCATGGTGTCCTAAGTTGCCCCAAACCCCAAACTAAGCATCAACTGCAAGGTTTTATCAAGCTCTTTGGGTATTGTTTGGAGTGGATTCCAAATTTGTCCCTTATAGATAGACCTCTATATGTTTTACTAATGAACAGCCCCAACCCAATTTTATGGGAAGATCAGGACTGACATAGCCTTCAAAGCCTTAAAGGAGAGTTTAAATGAGCCCACCCGGCCTTGGCAGGCCGCATCCCCTTTTTCCTTTGTGTGTATGAAAAGGAAGGGAATGCCCTCAGGGTACGTACCCAATAACTTGGGGACCAACACCAATCCACAGGGTATGATAGCACCAGCTAGGCCCTGTGGCACGGGGACATCTCCTTCCTTAAGGCCACTGTGGCCACTGCCCTTTTGGTTAAGGCCACTGAGGAAGTCACTGTGGGATCCCCTTTAGCCATCTTTGTCCCTCATGCAGTGGGAGCTCTTCTGAATTCTCATTAACCTCAACATTTTTCAGTCAGCTGCTTTACCTCCTATGAGGTCCTTTTGTTAACCACTCCTCACATAACTCTTCCATGTCATAATAACCTTCACCTCACTACTCTTTTCCCCGCCATAACTGACAAAGCCCCTCTTGGCTTCTAGTCAAGATGGTGGTGCAGGTGAATGGGGTACTCTCATCCTCCCACAACCACATCGGAATGCAACCACACTGTGCAGGGGACTTGCTCCCTGAAATGGGGAGGGACTGAATGGTACATGTGCACATTGCCCTGACAACGAGGGTGATGTGTGCTGGGGTGCACAAGGGATCTGAGGGGGAGAGATTCATTAAAAAAAAACAAAACAAAAAAAGAAGCATAGGGCAACACAGCTCCTGTCGATTGCTCCTCCTTGTGCTGAAAGTCCTGGGCCCCAGACATGAGAGACGGTGGGAGTGGAGGGGAGGAGGCCGGGCCTGTCAGCAGCAGGTCCTGTGCCCCTCCCTCAGTGGGGGGGGGCGGTCAACAGCTGCCCGCACGGGCCAGTGAGGTGCAGTGGACAGCATGCTGCCAGTAGGAGGCCTAGATGCAAAGACCCGCAAAGATGCCTGAAACTGGACAATGACTGGAGACCAGCTAAGCCACCTGGCTTAAGATACTTTTGGGTGGGAGAAGTAGTTCTTGGTGTAACCTTGAACTGAGCTGGTAGAGAGGGACAAGGTGATTTTTGGGGGAGTGTCTAAGAGAAAATGGGCTGTAAGGCAGAAACTTGCCATTATTTCAAATTATATGATTGTTACAAACACTTAAATAGCTATTTTGGGGTTTTCTACCCTTTCCCTTTATTGTGATTGTTAAATAAAATATTTCTTTCTTTTTCACCGATCTCTGCCTTTAGACATTTTCCCAGTAGGCAGCAAGTGGAAGGATCCCTTGCACCCTTACTGACTGGGTTTGGGAGCAAAACTACAGACCAACCATCACCAAGAGCCAACCGATCCTCTCACGACTGCTGAACACTGACAGGTCGCCTCCTGACCCCTCGTGATGATCTGCAGGAAACTCCTTGAGTAACACCAGCTGCTCGTGGTTCACCGAGAGTTCATCTTTAAAAGGTGACAATGGCAAATGTTGTACAAGAAATGCAATGTCAACACCCTTTGTAACTGGAGCAGCACCTTGGCCTTTGCTACTGTAGCCTGACAAGTCTAATTATATGGCTCATTCTTGCTCACATTGGCCTGCATCCAGGCCAAGGTCAAGACTGACAGCATTTATATTGACAATTCTGCTTTTGGAGCAACTTATGATTTTGGAATGTTGAAGAAACAACATGGCTTCCTTACTTTCAGTGGAAATAAAATTAAAATTGGCCATATGTCCTGGAATTACTGGAAGCCATACTTTTGCTTGCTACTTTAGCTATCATCAAGTCCCCAGGGTATTCTAAGCACATCTCTCTGAAGTTAAAGGAAGTCAACTTGCTGACACTTCTGGAGGGAATACTGCTTTTAAAGGAACCAACAAGAATTGAAAAGGTATTTCCCCAAATGATAACTTAGAAAAGCTGGCTAGATATCATTTCCCCAAATGATAACTTAGAAACAGCTAGCTGTTGCTAGCTGGCAACAATTGGTCTCATAAAAGGAAAACCAAGATTGGAAATCCAGCAATTGTTAGCTTGGTAAGAAGAGAAAGATCTCTTTCAAACCAAGTAACAACCCAGTCCTACTAGAGACTCTACATCCATGAATCAGTGTGGGTGGGGGAATAATAATAATAAAGAAACAAAAAGCCTCAATCTCACTTGTGTCACTTTTTCAAAGTACAACCCAGGGAAGCCTGCCCCCAGATGTTTTAAGTGACCTAACAGACTATTAGAGGTTTGGCAAACAGCTTTCATACAGTGTCCTCATCTCATGGATATAAATGTGTTTCAGTATTGGGATCTGTATATGTTCTCAGTGGACTGAAGCTTTCCCTGTAGACAGGCTACTGCCTCTTCTGTGACTGAAGTCCTTCCTTACCTGAGGAACAAAACATTATCCCTACTTGAGGAACAAACTCCATAGTGATAGGAGAACCCATATTATGGATCAGATGCTTTCCAAGTGTGTGTTGTTTGGCTAGTTTTATACAACACTTTGCCCTTACCACCCTCAATCCTCAGGTTACTTGAATGTGCTTACAGCATTATTAAGACTCAATTGGCAAAACTTGGAGAGATCGTCCAAATACCTTGGTCAAAAGCATTGTCACTGGTCCCTCTAAATCTCAGATCCACCCCCTTGGGAACTCACAAACTTTCACCAACTGAAATAGTCTTGAATTAGTCCTAGGACACTCAATGCACACAGCCTCTGCCTCTCTTCATTCACAGCTGATAAAAGACCTGCTTCAATACTATGATGGCCTAATTGCTTCTGTCAAAATTAACCATGTTATGGTACAGCAATCTTTTCATAGTGTGCTTGCTCCAGGCAGATGAAGGCCTTAAGCAACATACTCTGCAACCTGGAGATTTTGTCTACTGGAAAGGACACCTCCAGAAAGACTGTCTTCAACCTCACCGAAAAGTCCCCTGTTAGGAGTTGCTAGCAAACACTCATGCCAAAAAAACTCCAGGGAATAGATTCCTGGATTCATGCGACATTTCTAAAGAAAGCATCTTACCCTGACTGGACCTGCAGACTATCTAGTGACCTGAAGATGAAGATTTCCTAAAACTGAAGTAGACAGCACCTGATGAGACAGCTGTCACTAGACATTCAGAACAGACCAGTTAGAAGACTTAAAATTCACAAAAACCTCTTTCATCAGGAGTATTAACTGACTCTGGATTCTTACCAAATTTCTAAGTTTCTGAATTTGCCCTATAGATTGTATTATTGATAAGGCATTCTATTCCAAATAATTTCTTCTGAGATAATAGTTTCATTTGTTTCATTTTTTTATTCCTGCATCGCATCTTCATAAAGCATTTGTTTAATTCTCTCTGTTCTGAGTGTATCTTTACTGTATTCACTATTGTAAGATATATACTTTAGGTGGGAAATGCCTGATGATTCTCTATCCTACCCCTTCTTGTTACTCACTTGTGACTACAGTGGTTTCCAACCGTGCATTTCCCTCTGACATGGAACATGACAAGAGTCATGGAGGCAGAAAGCGGTTCACCTGCAGACTTGCTCTGCTCCATCGCTTCCTCCAAGAGGCCCAGGAAATGTCAGGTCATGGCTGCACCCAAGTTACAATGGTGTTTATTACAGCCAGGTTAGAAAGGGCTCGCTTTTGTTCAGAGCAGACTCGACATCATTGAAGAGGGGGATCAGGTCTTCAGATTCCAAAGTGCCGAGGTCCACATTGGTTCCTGGAAGACAGTCCAGAAAATCCGGGAAACGGGTCTGCTGGGGGTTGATGTTCATGGGTGTCTGTCCTGCGTTTTCTCCTGTAACAGAATGAAAGGAACCATTTAACTCTTCTTAAGCTTCTGAGAGAAGGAGAGTCCAAGTGTTAACAGACTCACATCTTCATCTGTGCTGTGACTAAATTTAATCAGAAGATTATATTGCTGCAGGTCTAAAATATTCCATCTCTGGGCAAAATTTCAACTGCCACAACTGACACTGACTTGGTGCTGATGTTCACTCCTAGGAGACACAGAGATGCGGCTGAATCTTTCACTGCTCTGGGTAGACACGGTCCAGAGTAGGGAAGTCCAGGGAGACAGGGAAGTCCAGGGAGACAGGAAAGGCGCGTGTGAAGGCCCTGCGGGTCTGACCTACGACCTGTGCTTTCCCCTGACAGCAGCGTGAAGAGCTGCTCTTTTGTGAAAGAGCAGAGAGGCCCTGCCTGTGGTAACTTCCTCATCATGGGGTATAATCTCAGGATTTAATTGCAAGCTTCTGTGCACCCATGTCCTCCCTCTTCATGTTCCAAGATAGCGGTGAGGAGTTTCTTTTCACCATGTTATTAAAAGGCTGCCTTCATAGATGGCTGTAGGACAATTTCAAAGCATTTTATGAAGTGGGTTCTGTAGGTCAACCCCCTCCCTGCACACACAACATACACACCCCGCCCAGCTACCTGCCTTACTCACAATGCCTGAGTCACAATGCATGCGAACATATGAAAGTTCTTAGAAGTCTTGAAGTAAAGAACTCTGTTCACTTTGTCCAAGCTATTACCTAAGTCTTTAATCACCTAATCCTATATTGGTAGAACTTTTATCCTGATAAAACCAGAGTCTATAGAACACACTTGGCAAAATGATTGCTGTAAATGAGGTACAAAATCAAAAAGGACTTCAGGTCAAGGAGAATATATAAATATCCTTCACCACTGAGGTTCTGCTCTATTTGAGAAGCTGAAGCAGACACAGTTCATAGGCTGATTTGCTACTCAGCTCCAAAATACAGATTGAGAGGGGAAACGTACTAGGACCTGCTGGCTAATAACTTTGAAGAGGCCTCAGGAAGGAGTCAGCCAGGGGCCTTGTCCACAGACCTGTCCAGGACTTCCCCACCATGTGCACTGGGGGCCGTGCCAAGTCCTTGGGAGTCGCCCTCCTTTTCCTCTCCACAATTGCCTTCCTGTGTAACATCCTGCTATTTTTCCCTGGAGGAAAAGCGATAGACAACATCAACCACCTTTCCCAAGAGGTTTGGTATTTTGGAGGAATACTAGGGAGCGGGTTCTTGGTGAGTACAAAGCCTTAAAAATCCCTCTGAAGGAGATTTTTATCGCATTCTTCTAAAATCAAGCTCTTATTGATGTGGAAGATATTTTGTTGCTAACAAAAACCTAAGCATTGCATGGTTAATTGCCTAAGCAATGCCTTAATTTTTCCCTTCTCCATCAGGGCCTGACAAGGAGGTCATGTCCCCCACATTTACTAGGTAATTTAAACTTGGGCTGACAGTTCTCATGGCTCAATTAAGTTCTAGGAACCAAACTGAAGGTCACTCAAGAGAAAGTGCTAGGAATGCTGGGAGTGGGGGGTAGAAATACACTTTCTAGCCAATTGATTGACTAAATGCCATGCAGAGAGGCAGGCATCAATGGATTCTCCTCCCATTCATGTGTGAAGGATTTCTTGACCTTTGTTCCCAACAGAGATTGGGAACTTCTGCTTTAGAGGGAAATACTTTTCATGACAATTGAGGACACTTTTTTTCTTTTCCTAACCCACCATCTAAATGGAAATTCGTGTTGTCAGATATTGAAATCTTGATCCATTGAAACTGCAGTCTGGCCAAGTGGCATCTAAATGCTCAATAACACTTGCCCACCCTATGAGCCATGCCTGTGAGTCCCTTTGGCCACCAAGTCCAGATTATAGCTGAGACTCCTCACACACACAGGCAGGTATGAGCCTCCCTTTCACATCTCAGACCCATTCTGAGGTGCTTCTCTTGCTCATAGATGCTCTTACCTGCTAACATGTTCTTGGACCTGAAGTACAATGACTGCTGTGGGTGCTGTGGCATCAAGAGCTGTGGAAAAAGATTTGCGGTGAGTAATTGGGGGGAAGACACCAGCCAGGGTACACTGTCCCCTTGTGCTGGGCATCTTGAGGTAAAGACGATAACCAGACTTAGGCAGGATTCCTAGAATTCTTCCTGTGGATGGAAAATAACAATAAAAGTAAATTTTAACATATAAGCACCCTCTTACTTATAGGGAATGTATACCAGCCTTAGAGTACAGCTTGGCCCCTCCTATGCCCAGCTCAGCAAAACTGCCAGAAAATCAAACTGCATGGAAGTCCAACAACCAAGGAGTTAAAGAAATGTTCATCCAGACTGGTAGGAGGGGTGAAGCCAGGCAGGGGGCAGAGAGGACACATAGAAAGGCAGCAGACCATGCAGGTGAGGCACTGGCTGGCAGACCAGGCCATCGCACATGCATGCACAGATAAGCCAGGAGGAACAAATGAAGAGCAAGACAGACCATGAAACACAGGGTTTCAGCACAGGAAACTAAAGACTCAAAAACCTCTGGCTGTAAGAATCTACAGGGGTTGAGGCAGCAGAACAAACTCCCTATATCACAGGAAAGTCTGTTGGAGAGGCCCATGAAGTACTAGAAAATACACAAACCCACCCACCTACAAATAAGCAACTGAAGGGGCACAACCCACTTGTGAGAAGCAAGGGAAATGATGAAAAGTGGAGCAAGAATGAGCAAGCCAGCAAGCCAGCAAGCCGGGGTGTTCCCTCTCTGCCCCTCCCCCACAGATAGCGCCACAAGGCAGAGACCTTACACACTGGCTAGTAAAATACCAATAGTGCCCTGGCTGGTTTAGCTCAGTGGATTGAGCGCAGGACTGCGAGCCAGAGGATCACAGTTCAATTCCCAGTCAGGACACATGCGTGGGTTGCAGGCCAGTTCCCAGCAAGGGACGTATGAGAGGCAACCATACATTGATATTTCTCTCCCTCTCTTCTTCCCCTCTAAAGATAAATAAAATAAAAATCTAAAAAAAAATCCAATATTCCAAAAATTTATAAGGAAACAGAAGAGATTCAGAATAGCCTCAGAGATCTTGAGAAAGAAAGAACAATCGGAGGGATTGCAATACTGGATGTCAAACTATGCTATAAGGCCACTGTAATCAAAACAGCCTGGTACTGGCACAAGAACAGGCAGATAGACCAATGAAACAGAACAGAGAGCCCTGGAATCAACCTACACCTTTATGGTCAATTAATATTTGACAAAGGAGGCAAGAGCATACTATGGAATATAGTCTCTTCAATAACTGCTATTGGGAAAATTGGACAGGTACTTGCAAAAAAAAAAAAAAGAAAACTGGACCACCAACTTCTACTAAACACAAGAATAAACTCAAAATAGATTTAATTAAAAAAATTAAATGTAAATTTCAAAACAAAAAAACATTCCTGGAGGAAAACAGGCAGTAAAATCTCAGATAATTCTCAGACCAACATCTCTGCTGATATTTTTGCTGCCCTCCTAGGGCAAGGGAACACAGGAAAAACAAAACAAATGGGACTCCATCAAACCGAAAAGCTTCTTCACAGCAAAAGGAAAATGAACCACAAACCATGAACAAAATGAAAAGTGAACTTATCATATGAAAGAACATATTCACCAGTGCTGTATCTGATAATGAGTTAACCTCCAAAATATATAAAGAACTTGTGCAACTAACACCAGAAAGACAAACGATCCAGCTAAAAAGTGGGATCTACACAGAGATTCCAATTAAAATTGCAATGAGGTATTACCTCACACCTGCCAAATGGCTACTATCAATAAGTAAACAAACAACAAGTGCCAGCAAGGAAGTAGAGAAAAAGAACCCCTCTATTGCTCTTGGTGGGGATGCAGACTGGTATAATTTCTGTGGAAAACAGTATGGAGTTTCCTCAAAAATTAAAAATGGAAGTGCTTTCTGACCCAGTGGTCCCACTTCTGGGTATATATCCTAAGAATCCCAGAACACCAATCAGAAAGATTACTGTATTTTGTGCACTTTTTAATGTATAGAAGTTCATTGTATAAAAGTGCACTTTTTTATTGCACACAAACCTGGGTTTCTGTTATACACAGAAAAATGCAGTATATACACTTCTACGTTCTTAGCAGTGTTGTTTACAATAGCCAAGATCGGAAAACAGCCCAAGTGCCCACCAGAAGATGAGGGGATAATAAAGCTGTGGTACCTCTACACAGTGGGATGCTATGCAACTGTAAAGAAGTATCTCTCACCTTTTGCAACAGCCATGGATGGACCTGGAGATTGTTGTGTTAAGTGAACTAAGCAAGTCAGAGGAAGAGAAATACCATGTGATCTCACTAATATGTGAAATCTAATGCACAAAATAAACGAATGAACCAAATAAAACCAGAGACATGGGTACATGGAACAGACTGAGGAATGTCAGAGGGCGATGGTGGGGGGAGTGGGTGAAAGAAGGGGACGGGATGAACTGAAGAACATATGGACAAACCTCACGGACACAGACACCAGCGCAGTGAAGGCCCGAGGAGGGCGGGGCAGGGGCTGGGTGGCAGTGGGCAAGGTGAGGGATGGGGTACCTCTGTAACAGTGTCAACAATAAAAAAATTAAAACAAAAGTGACAGAGTAAATAAATAAATAAATGCATATTTTAGCTACATGCCAAGCTAATCTGATTAAAAACACATTTACAATGAAAAAAAGAAAGTTATTTAACTTTATGTAATTTAACAATTTCCAAAATCACTCACCAAGACATATTTTGGAAAAGAACACCTATTCTAACATAAGAAATTCACCTAAATTTTTATTTATTTATGACCTAGATTGTATTTACCAATGTTCTAGATGGTGAGAATGGATTCAGGACACCCTAGACATAAAAATTAAGGAAACATTCTAAACAGGGAGTGATACAAAACTTTAGTCATTGAAATCATCCAACAGGTAGTTAGAAACCCAGAGTCCCAACTAGCTTCATATAACTCACTGTCCATGGCTTTAAGGAGTCTGTGCTATGGTTAAGGAAGACAGCCATAAAAAGCTATACATTGAAGTGCTGTAGGCACTGTGCTGTGATAGAAGCTTAGGCAGTCAGAGTACCTGGGGTGGGAGATAGGGAGAGAATGGCTGCTTCTACATGGGAAGACAGACAAGGCTTCACAAGGTACTTGGGGTCAGAGCTGCCTAGAAATTTGCACCGAAAACATATTTATATATGATGTGAAAACAAATACCGGCTAAAGTGGAACTCCATTATTATGTGGATTTCAAATGCCCAGGCACAATCCGATCCTCTCTACTCCCAAACCCCACCTTCAAAATACACATTACAGGAAGATTGTTAGGAATACACGGAATGGAAAGGAAAGAACCTGACATTTAACTTAGGTTTCACGACAGACTTTTAGGTAAGCTTCACCATTCCCGTTTTATAAGTCAGGAAACTTAGACTCTGAGGAAACACTTGTTACACAAAATCACCACGCAGAAAAGTAGCAAAGCTGAGATTTCAGCCTGGGTCTGCTGACTTTAAAATCATGTGCTTTGCAGGAAACCTTCAAGTCACCAAAGTAAAGTTAATAGAGGTGATCATTTTCTACCACTATTTCCAAAATTATTAATGTTACCACACTACTTTCCTACTACTGTTTAGAATCAACATCGCATCTTTGGGCCTAATATGATTCATCCGTAGGAGACAGCCAACTGGGTTCCAGGATTGCTTCTGCCTTTCACATTGCATAAGTCTATTTTGATTTATAATTAATTAAGTAAAAAGAAAGATGCTAGTATAATTAATATTTTGTTAAGTAATCTCTGTCATATGAAAATATTTAAAAGAACTCGGGTCCCGACAGGTGTGGCTCAGTTGTTTGGGCACTGTCCTGCAAAGCAGAAGGTCGCTGGTTTGATTCCCACTGAGCGCACATGCCTAGGCTGTGGGTTCGGTCCCTGGTCAGGGAATGTATGAGAGGCAACCTATGTGTCTCTCTCACATCGATGTTTCTCTGCCTCTCTTTCTCCATTCTTTCCCCTCTCTTTAAAAATAAATAGGATCTTTTAAAAAAAGAAGAAGAAGAATAAATGGAAAGTTGGGCTTATTTAACCCAAAGAGAAAACTTTTCAGAGAGTGGAAGGGGTGGAGAGATGTTGAACATACAAAATGAGAGATGTTTAAGATATAAAACACCTGCAGATATTTTAAAGGCTGCTACCATATGGAAGGGAGGCTGGGCTCAACCATTTCAAGCTCAAGGAATGTAACTACAAACGATGAGAATTTCTAGACTTCTACTCTTTCTCAGAAGCAGAACTTGTGTGGTACATGACACCAAAGTAATTCCCCAAGACCCCAGAGGCCCCACCTCCTGGAAAGACTGACTCCTGCCTGTGACAACCCTGTAGCAACCATGCTCAGCAACGGGCTGGTTAGGTGTGTTAAGAACAACATATGGACCACCTTAAGAACCTGGCTGTCTCTCTTATTCTTTCTCTTTTAGATGTTCTCCTCCGTAATATTTGCTGTGATTGGATTCTTGGGTGCTGGGTACTCATTTATCATCTCACTCACCTCAATCAGGAAGGGTCCTAAATGTCTCATGGACAATAACGAGTGGGGCTACCCCTTCCACAACGGGTAAAGTATACTCTGCAATGCCCTCTTGACACCGCAAGGGGAGAAACTACACATGTCCTGTCATCTTAATTTACAAGTCTCAGGCATGTCGCTCTTTCAGGCAGAGCTGGAGTTGTGGACTGGAGTGAAGTTGCACAAGACCTTACCCCCAATCTCACCTCTAACTGCTGTTCAGACAGAGACCAGGAGCAATAATGAAAGAGGACACCTCGGCTGGCCTGAGGGAAGGAGATTTGTGGTGTTTTTACACACGTCCAAAATTTATTAGCAGACACATGAAACAACTAGTAATATTGATAGAGTATTGGGTTCCACTGCAAATCTTATAAAACAAGAATGATTATTCACTAATAGAGCTCAAAGCTTTCACTAATAGTTTATAATGAAACCATTTTTAAGGTGCAAGTTTATAGCAAATGACACTGGAAACATTATAGATTCTCCATGAGAGTTTATGTTAATAGAATTCATTTAAATAACTTCATATTTTCAAGGTTTATAGTAGTTTATGAGGAACTTTCTTGTTTTATTTTTTAAAAATTATAACTTAATATCCGTAACAACCCCAAAAGGTAATTTACTTCCTGCCAAGACAGGTGTAATGAATTTGACCTGCTCAAAGTCGGTCCACTAGTTGGGGGCACAGGCAGGGTGTCCAGGCTCAGTCTTTTCACATTACACATTCTCTGCCTCTCGACTGCACTGTCCAACACACTGGCCAGTAGCCTTATGTAGCTATTTACATTGAAATCCATTTCAGTGAGGTAAACTCTAAAAATCCTCAATCACATTAGTCATCTTCCTGGTCCTCAGAGGCCACACGGGGCCGGTAGTGACTGTGCTGCGGATCACAGACCTAGGACACCTCCATGGACACAGGCAGTCTGCCAGATGCTGCTGGGCAGCCTCTAACCTCCGCGAGGGCGGGACCCTCCTGGTCTGCTCTCCAAGGCAGCCCTTCCTCCCAGCACGGTCACCGACACACATGGAAGGTCAGGAAAGACAGTTGGTCAGTCCTGCTGCACCAGGAAGAATGAGATCATTACCAGAAAAGCTATTGGACAGCAGTTTATTAACTGGAATGCATGTTATTAACTTACAGTGAGAGGCTAGAGAACCTGAGGGCA
Organism: Artibeus jamaicensis; assembly: GCF_021234435.1. Classification (NCBI taxonomy): domain Eukaryota; kingdom Metazoa; phylum Chordata; class Mammalia; order Chiroptera; family Phyllostomidae; genus Artibeus; species Artibeus jamaicensis. The sequence goes on along the minus strand of NW_026521844.1, from coordinate 13,194,200 downwards.
GGATTCTGTTGCAGGAAATGCTGGTAGTGGTTCTGTTACGACCCGAGGTCTTGATGTGTTCACGAGTTTCACATGAAAAATCATCCCCATCCTTCTCTATAGTTAAACAGGAATACAAGACCTCTGTTATAGGCAGTGATTTCCAAATGTGCATTACGGTAGAGAGCCCTCTCCTCTCAGAGAGGACTGCTGGGGCCGCACTGCCAAGGGCTTGGCTCGCCTGAGCACCGCATCCGGAGGTCAGAAGGCTGAGCCGTCTCCTGAGGTTTCTTACCCCGATGGCCTTCGGTCTACTTCCTGGGGGTGTGGCTGTGAGCTACAGAATCCGTCTCCTTTCAAGGACCTGTTTCTTGTTAGTTCTAACAACACCAGTGCAGTGTAGATAGGTTTTACTATTTATTCAGTTATGTGAATAATACCATCCTTGGTCAACTTAAAATCAATTAGAGTAAATCTGTGTCCAAAGCAAAGGAGGGAGAAAGCAAACACAACAGACGCCGAGCTACACACCAGGCAGCACAACATTCTCCCGTCTCTGCCATGGGACCACAGGCGTCCCCGGCACACTCACACCTGCCTGTGATGGGATGGGACTGCCACCCGGCTCCCACCAGCTCACTTCAGAGAGCAGAAACACTTTTTTTTTTTTCAGTTTTGCTACAGGCATGCCATTAATGATTTTGCGACTTAATTCGATCTTTTGGAGCACTCCCAAGAAGACTCAGAGAAAATAATCTATTTATTGTGGTAAAGGTGGAACTTGATCGGCGCATGTTATACATGTATTTATGTATTTCATCGATAGATCATACTCTGACTATGCTAAGGAGGTATTATTCATTACAGGGGTTTATGTAACGGTGAGGAGCAATGGCTTTCCAGTCAGACAGACCTGAGATCAGATCCAGGCACTTCCATTTCCAGCCTCAGCTTCTTAATCTCCACTGGGTGTCTGTTCATTCACTCAGTAACTGTTTCCTGAAGCTGGTTCCCTGCCAGGCGTTGTCCAAGGGGAGCAGCACCTCCTGGTCCAGCTGGGGAAGGTGATGTAAAGCAGCTGCCCCAGAGCCTGGAACAGGGGCAGGTCCCGGTCCCTGAAAACTGCTGGTACTCACTGAAACTGCCTGTGCTGGAACTGGGGACAGAGACAGGGGACATGGTCCTGCCCACACGGCCAGATGGTACACAGAGTGCTGGGAAGCACTGAAGGGGCACCACGGGCAGCTGAGGGCAGGAGCATCAGGGGCCTGTCCTGGAGCAGCAGGGGGCACCTGGAGCAGCCGGGCAGAGGGGCCGGGCTGAGCGGTCAGGCTCCCCTGCTCCTTCCTTCAGCTGCAGGAAGTGAGGTGCGTGAAATGCACGGCACTCTCTCCCGACGTGGACGGGATCACTGCAGCTCGGGTGGAAATGCCCTGCACAAGAACGGGATGCTTTGAACCTCTGGCTCAGTCAACTGGGTGTAAACCGCCCCAGCTCCCCTTGCTTCACAGAATGTGGAAACAGGATGAGTCCCCAGGTCCCTGAAATATGAGATCTGGTCTCACTTGGGCTTGGAGGTTGGGCACAGCAGTCGTTGCCGGGATCTCAGCAAGGCTCAGCACCTGAGAGTCAGGGGAGAGAAGGGCCTGGAATGGCCCTCTGTGCTGGCTTGTGAGGGCTGAGGCAGCAGCAGGGCTGCTGGGACTGAACTCAATCCAAGCTTCCAAATTCCAGCCCCCACCCCCGAGCGTTTTACTAAGCCCTCCACCAGGAGGTGCTGTCATCCCAGCACTGCACGCTCTTCAGAAGAGGGAGAGAACTCAGCACTGCCAACCACTTCATCTCAGGGTCGTTTCTTTACCAAATGTGTCTGGAAAATATTGTCTCTCTATAGAACTCCTTATCATCATCAAGTTTAAAAACTGTACAAGAAAGTATTGCAAATACGTGTACAAGGGAAAATGCAAAACAGAAAGACGAGTGTTTAAAAAGTAACTACTGAAAAGAGGTCTTGCACAGCAATTCATATGGGTATCATCTCAGTGAATTCTCACAATTGAGAGGTTCTTCTCAGCCTACTCCATAGATGAAGAAACTAATACCGCCCGGGGAAAGGGGTGGGGAGTGTAAGTAACTTGCATGAGTAATTTGCAGCTGTAAGAGGACTGCTTGCACTCAAACCCACATCCATCAGAATCCAAAATACCAGGTTCTGTCCTTTAGACCAGACAGCTCAGATTAAGTAGCATTATAACAATACTCGCATTTACTGAGCACTTACTGTATGCTAGGCACTGTGCTAGTGTGAATCCTCACAGTAACTCTCTGATTTCATAGAGGATTTCGTTCCCATTTTACAGGTAAGATGCACAGCTAGCAGCTAGAACCTGTGCTCTTGTGGAAAGGTGAATCAATGCTACAAACAGTCTTTTATTTTTAAATCAAGTGCAAATGATTGTTCCCTTCTTCCTTTGACTTCATGAAATGCCAGGGCATCTTCCATCATTGCAAAGATTTTTCAAATTTGAACACAGAACATATTTAAATAAGTGTGTACTAGTTACTAAAGAATTTATCAGAAACACGAGCCATGAGAAAGACCCCAAAACAATAGGTGGGTGTTGATGTAGTAGCCACATGCAGACAGATGTTCCCACTGAGGCCTCGAGAGGATAAAGGGGAATAAGGCGACAGGTGTGACCAATTTGTGGCTCTAAGCATGTGAGAAGCAATAATAATAACCCCAAAGACTGGCGCACTTTCCTGTGCTTTTTGGTGAAGACAGCATAGTGCACATTTCTCCTTCATAGCAGGGCGTCCGTTATATGCAGTGGACTCCTAACACACGGAATTCATGAATATATCGCAGTGTTCCTGTTTCAAGTTTTTGTAAAATACATGTTAAGGCAGCAGATCATTTAGCGTTATTTATTAATTAAATATATTTGCATGTGGAATTCCCATATGTTAACAAAAATGCAGTTGAGTCAAATTCACAGTTTGGCTAGAAGTCTTTTTAAAAATTAAGCTTTTCCTCTTAACTGTGTAACACAACTGCATCTTACATGGCTTCCATTGGCCACTAGATGTGATAGAATCTTGCCAAATTCCAAGTGGTCCCGAATAGTAATAGGGGAGATAAAGCCCAGGAACATTTGTGAGACTCTTCTGCTGGAGTGTTTCATTTCCAGGCTCCCTAACTGATATTGAATTTACTCATTCTCTTGACCAACTCATAAAAATTACTATGTCACTTAGTAGCTGTGTGTCCTATACATAAGTCACTTAACCACTCTGTGCTTCAATATGTTTACTTATGGAAAGGAAGAAAGTAACCATAAATTTTCTATGAGAAAGAAATGAGTGCATTTGTGTAAAGTGTATAGAACACACACTAACACATAGAATATAGTCAATAAAAATGTTAGGTATTATTTTTAAAAATAGTGATATTATGGAATATATTTCTTATTTAACTTAGGTTTTGGATGAAAAGTGTTGTAAAAAAATCATTATGGCGACTTCATAGTCTAGGGTATTGCCTACATTTTATAGACGTCTCCTTTCCTCCCCATGCTCCCGACAGGGATTACCTCAATGACAAATCCTTATGGAGCAAGTGCCGGGGGCCTGAGAATGTCATTTCCTGGAATCTGAACCTCTTCTCCATCCTGCTGGTCATAGCAGTGATCCAGATAGTTCTCTGTGCCATCCAGGTGGTCAATGGCCTCCTGGGGACCGTGTCCATAAACTGCTGTAAGGTAGGCTGAAGTCTTGGTCCTTACTTCTCAGGATGGGCGAGTAAAAACTGGCCTGCAGTGCTAGTGGAGAGGTGGCAGCTACAGAAAACCAGAGCCAGGCCGAATAGTACAGGCAGCCCCCTCTGTCAACCCGGGGAAACTGAGACAGTGTTACTGGAACCCAGAAGTTTTGCTTTCTGTGCATGTTAACATACTCAGGCTGAAGTTAACCAAAAATTTTAGTCTCACTAAAAATGGACCAGTGGACCATAGTCCTGCTGACAAAGTACTGTATATAGTATAGAAATGTACAATAATGCTATGTGTAAATCCCCAGAGAGTCAGCATTTGTCATTTGCACATACTGTCAGCATTAACCCATCATGGTCTCAGATGAAATGTTCTCACTGTGTCCTAAAGGCAGCTACATATTGGGTTCAAGTTGCCAGCTATTAGTATGGAACATGCTTCAGGGTATTTTCTTTTTCTCTGGAAAAGAAAAGAACTCACCAATGTAAAACCTATATTTTGGTGAAATTTATGATCCAGATGAGAAAAATAGTTAACATGTGGAAAAACAGTCACTGAGGATTTAATATAAGTAACCAATCAATGGGGGGTATTGATCAGTACAACAGGGGTCATAGGAAGGGAAGAAGAAAAAAGGGAATCGAGAAAATAAAAAGGATAATATTGTAATCGGTTTTTCTACCTTTTAGGGATATAGACGAATTTGAACCTCTGTGATGACCTTCTGTAACTCAATGGCACGTGGGAAGACACATTAAACTTAACCTTCTCTCCTTAGGGTCATCAGTTTCATCTGTGTCTGAACTGTCAAAGCTCAGGGAGGGCACATGTAGTCCTTTTCCCTTCCAACCAGCTTAGCACAACTTGGAGTTTGATGTTAGTCTCAGCTGAGAAAGAGTTTGGCCCCTCACCTTATATTTTTAACTCTTTCAAACTGACTTCCTTTTAAAATTCATTCAAGCAGATTCAAAGTAAATTTACGAAATTTCTTCTTCCAAAGTGAAAGTATATAAAATCACACGCACTGCCACGCTGCTTCTTTGTGCATCCGCCTGTTTGTGTCCCTGGAAGTTTTACATAATTCAGAGGAAGGAAGCACATTAAAAGTGAGGAACTAAGACTATTCTTTGTGTTTCAGATTTATGGGGGGAAAAGAGTGATTGATGTATCATAAACAACTTTTATTTGGTTTCCTTTGGCTAATACGTGTGAAGAACATGTGACTCATCTTTGTGGCTCCCATCACTAGCAAAGGTTTCCTTATGTATATTAAGTTAAAATTATAATTCAGTGGTCATATAATAAAGATGATGTGATGTGTGATTCCAGAGGAAGGACAACATTTTGAATGAATAACACTCTTTTTTCACCTCTCTACAAATGTCTCCTTTGGTCAAACTAAAAAACAACATTTTAATAAAGTGGGCTGGGGCCTATGGCCCAAGAATTAAGATAATAAGTATAATTAATTCTATGTATCATATTATGACATTAAATTTGGTTTTATGAGTCAGGCATTAATAAGGAGTTAAATCCATTGTGTTTACATTCAAACCCCAACTGCACTGCGTACCAGCTAGGGATCTGGGAAGTTACTTTCTCAGTCTCCATGTCCCCATCTGTGAAAAGGTCTGTTCAAAGGCAAGCAGCCTTCCAGGAAATGCTCTTGGCCCCCAGGAGTGAAACAAGGAGGTCTGTGGGGCTGGCCACGTGATTCAGGTACAAGAGGGAGCACCGCCAAGGCAGTCACCTCTACACCAGCCGAGCTGATGGGCCACACCATGTGAGTTAGACACACTGACAGCTAGGTTTCTAATAGTTATTAATACGGCAATTCCCAATCTTCACCCAGTGCTGGCCCCTGGGGGACAGCCACTGAAGACAGGAGGAGTTACATGTCTTTTGATTTTGCCCTCACTTCCATGAGAACTCTGAGATCACAGATCAAATCTGACACTTAACAGGAAGAAGGAAGAAAAGCAGCCATGTACATATTAAGATCACTGGTTCTCAAACACGGCTGATCATCAGAATCGCCCAGGAAATGTTCTAAAACTACAATTCCTGAGCCCCTGCATAGACTTAATGCATCTGAAAATCGAGGCATGAAGTCTATCTTTTGTCTGTTACTTAATTTTTAAAGCTTACCAGGAAATGCTAAAACCAGCCACTTTGAGCCATCATTGTCAATCAAGTATTTGTAATTTTTTTAAATAGCATTTTTACAGAAATCTTGGTAAGTTATAGCATGGATAATTTCACTTACTCCTCAGAATGACTGACCAAGAGTTTGCCATTGTTCATTTCTTATCCTTTGCTTTGTCTTGACTTTTGTGAAGCTTCTCTCCTCCCCACAGGCCCCTCTGCTTGGTCTTAAGCCTGGGACAGCACTCGGGTGCTGCTTTATCTGCTTCCCAGGAGACTGGGCTGACCACAGTGAGAGACCTTTCCATCAGACCCAAGCCATCATGCCCCCTTGCTTGTGCAGCTTCCTGTTGCTGCTAAGGCCTGCTTACCTCTCCCTGAGAAAGAAACACCTTTTCTGTGTGTGCTTGAGGCAACTGCAAATGGCCTGAGACTGGAGATTCTTCTGCTGCAGTTGTCCTTTTGAATAAAGTTTCTCTTTCGCTAAGTCTGGGTCTGTCTGTATTTGACACAGCCTTCTGACACAGAAACTATGATTAGCCCATTTTGTGTAAGAGCAAAGCGAGGCTTAGAACAAAACTGCAGCTTCCCAGAGCCCCATCAATGGGAAATTCAGATCCACTCCCAAAGAGCTGAGTATGTGAGGGTGAGAGTCCACTCCCACAGCCACTGTGCTAGGTGGTCTCACTGAGGCTCCTAAAACTGTCTAGGAAAACATGCTACCTTAGTTAAGGCTCCTGTGTGGAATGAAAATACTAAAATTTTGTTATTTTTCAAATGTTATAATTAATGCTATCCATTAATTCATACTAACCTGAATTGTGAGAAGTATCAATTCAAAAACTATAATCAAAATTAGTATAGTATATAATCTTTCTGGGCACCTATATAAATACAACCACACTCCAGCCCCCTGGATGCGCACTCCTGTGCTTTTTACTTCCCAAGTATTTCTTTTGCTTTTCTTTTATTTTCTTTTTTCTCTTTTTAAATATATTTTATTGGTTATTCTTTTATTTTCTAATTAAGTTTGTTGGAATGACATTGGTTAATAAAATGATATAGGCTTCAAGTGTACAATTCTATGGTACACCATCTGTATATTGCATTGTGCACCCACCATCCCCAATTATTTCTATTTACTGATTTTATCCTTTGTGTGGAAGAAGCCAGGATGCAGGAGAGGATTTCTAGAATCATCAGGGTTTAAAAAGAAGAAAGGAAAAGGCAGGTTCCTAAGCTCTCTGCCCCCGTGCAGCACCAAGGATGCTCTCCACAGCCCTTGTGCCTGCCGCCCCCTCGAGGGGCTGACACTCACAGAGCATGACTCAGATGTGGACACCACTCTTCACCTGTGTCAGCCCCACTTAACACCACAACCCTCGGCAGCAGTTGTGCTGATATTACCTTGTATGAGAAGTGAGGAGACTGAGGCACAAAGGGGTTCAGCAAGAAGCCCAAGGTCACAGAGCAGCTCAGTTGTGGAGCTGGCATTAAACACGGGACGCCTGGCTCCAGAGCTTCCCCCAACGCCACCAGGCTCTCCTGCCCTGTCCCCCAAAGTCTGTCCCTCTGCTGCACGACAGCCCTGCTGCTTTCCACAGGCCACACAAAGGCTGAGCCCTTCTCAGTACCGAGCAGACCAGCGGCACGTTCAGTGCCGGATCTTCACAGAACTCTCAGCGTGATACGTGCGTACAGACCCCAACATTAACAAATTGTTTAAATATCTACTCCTATTAGTTTTCCAGGAAGCTCCATGAACTGAGTTCTAAGAAAACACCAGCAGGCACTGCAGACGTTGAAAGCTGTTGTCTGTGGTCCGCAGCTGAAAATGCCGTGATTTAGCTACATTAATAACATGTGTCTTCTTCGGGAGTGCTTTGGGTTCACCATTTCAGTGTGGCACCGGACCAGGGAAGAGAGAACGGATGCTGGCTGAGACGATCGATAGTAACTGTATTGCTGTGGCAAAGCTTCAGTCTTGTGGCCTCACTTGGCTGGTCTGTAAACGGAAACAACGAGTCAGACTGTTGCTACATCTTCTCTAAGGCTACCATGCTCTGGTTTGGGAATTGCCAAAAGTAGCCTAAATCTTTAAAATTTGGGTCCACAAAGCTTAACTTCTATGGAGAGCTTAAAAAAAAACAAAACACCAAAATCCAGGCCCCATCTCCAGAGATAGTAAATTCCTTCAGCCCAGGTATTAGTCCTTTTTTTTTTTTTCTTGTAACTCACCATGTAATTCTAATGAGGAATGAGGAGGCAGGTTTGAGAACCAGTGCTCTGGAGTGTTTTGAAACTTGAATATTCATAAAAAACACCTGGAAGGCTTATTCCCACCCCAAAATTCCTGATTCAGTGGGCTTGGGGGCGAGGCATTTCTAGTAAATTCCCAGGATGTGCTGGTGCTGCTGGCTCAGAGTTCACACTGTGAGAACTGCAGAAGTTTCCACACACTCTGAAATGGTATAAATAGTCAGATGAGCTTATTTTTCTCCTGCCATGGAGAGAATGTTTATAGCTTGCATTAGATTCTCAAAGAGACCCATAATCCCAGGGATTAAGAGCCAGATTTAGAGTCTAATCATGAATTTTAAACTTTCTGAAGGCAAGGAGTCATAGCAGATAATTTTGCAATTTGCTCGGTTTTGAAGCAGTCCCGGGTGTGTGTGTGTGTGTGTGTGTGTGTGTGTGTGTGTGTGTGTGTGTAAGTATGTGAGCATTGCTGGGCTCCATATTGCCATCACACTGACCAGTCCACTCAGGGCACAGGTTAAGGAAGATGGTAAACATGACAACTTCCCTGAGTATCGAATGTGAATTCAGGAGGAGATAAATATAGAGATAGGTATACAAAAAAAAAAAAAAAAAGAAAGAAAGAAAGAAAAAGAGAATGCCCAACGACACTATGAAGCAAAAATAAAATCTCTACAGGTAATCATACTGCTTCCTGCCCATTGATGTTGAAGCCATAAATTTGAAGAAAGTTGTGCCATCACAGTCACCCTGAGGATCGGTTAAATAATATTCCTTCAGCATGCACAACATATCCTCATCTTGTCATCCAAAATGTGGTGTAGAAAGTTCAAATAGAATTTTAGAGACTTCTGATCAATATGGTGGCATAGACACACATGGCTCCCCTCTTCAAACAACCACATCAAAATTACAACTAAAATATAGAACAATCTTTACTCAGGACAATCAGAAATGGACTTGAATGGAAATCTGACAACTATAGAATGAAAGAAACCACATCCGTCCAGACTGGTAGGAGGGGCACAGACACGAAATGAACTGATCCCTCACCCATGTGTCTTGGATAAAAATTCAGGAGGGATATATCAGGAGCAAGGAGTCCCAGCTCCATACCAGGAAACCAGTGCCAGGAAGATAAATACCCACAACTTCTGGCTGCAAAAGGCAGTGGGGATTGAGTTGCTGGAAGAAGCTTCTGGAGACCAAAGCAGTTCATTTTAAAGGAACCACAAATGGACTTACCTATTTGAACTCACTCCCTCTGAGCTCCAGCACTGGGGTAGCAGCTTGCAAAGCACCAGTGGCACACAGGGAGAACATGAAGTGTTTCGTAAAGCTGAACAGAGAACATTGTCCTTTTTAAAACCCTTCCCCCACAGATCTGGCAAGCTGGTGCCATATCTGAGACTCCATTGACCTGTCTAATACTGTTTGACACACCTTGGAGAACCCCAGAGACTCTGCCCCACACAACTTACAGCCCCACCCAAGCTGCTTTTCCATATGAATGGCGTGTCTAGGCTCATGCTTCACGACTTACTAAATCCTCTCAAACAAGCAACAGCTGGCCTCAGTGAGCCCCAGGACCAGCACTAGCAGCAGCCAGCCTAGGTTTATGGCTTGGCTTCATCTGGGAATCTCTAAACTCAGAACCAAGTAGTAGCCATCTCAGATTTTTTTTATAGCTAAGGCAAGGTGGCCCCAGGAAAAACACTGGTGGGGGCTGACCTTGGCCTGAACTACCTGGGAAACCCCAGGACCAGCGAACCCAGTGGACAGCGGCAGACCACCCTCCCCCTGCACAGCTGATCCTCCAAAGAGGATAGAGGTTGGTGATAAGTAGTCACAGTCAATCCTTGCAGCTGACTGGCCTGAGTAAATCCCTCCCATTGATCAGCCAACAGCAACTGATGCTCAACCATAAGAGAAGGTGTACTCAGTCCACACGAAGGGTGCTACTCCAGCATACAGCTTCGGTGATACAGGAAGCTGTGCCACTGGATCCTACAGGACACCTACCACATTAGGGCACACTACCAAGACACAGAGTCAAAGCAGCTCTACCTAATACGTAGAAACAAACACAGGGAGGCTGCCAGAATGAACAAAGAAGCATTGCCCAAATGAAAGAACAGATCAAAATTCCAGAAAAAGAGCTAAATGAAATGGAGATAAGCAATCTATCAGCTGCAGAGTTCAAAACACTGGTCATATGAATGCTCAAGGAACTTGGTGAGGAACTCAATAGTATATCCTTAGTTCCAGTCAGGAACTAAGCATACAGCAATTGAAATAAGGAACAATTTACAGGGAAAACAGTAGAGTGGATGAAGCTAAGAGTCAAATCACTGATTTGGAACTTATTAAGCAAACATAAAACAACCGATCAGGATAACAAAAAGAAAAAAGAATCCCCCAAAATGAGGGCAGGATAAGCAGCCTCTGGGATAAGTTCAAGCAGTCCAACATCTATCAAATGTTGGAGAGAGCCAACCTATGAGATGCAGAGTTCAAAACATTGGTAGTCAGGATGCTCACAGAAATGGTTGAGGATGGCCACAAAGTAAAGGAAAAAGTGAAGTTTATACAAAGTGACATAAAGGAAAATATACAGAGAACCAACAGTGAAGGAAAGGAAACTGGAACTCAAATCAACAATTTGGAAAAAAAGGAAAAAAACATTCAACCAGAACAGAATAAAGAAACAAGAATTCAAAAAACTGAGGAGAGGCTTAGGAACCTCCAGAACAACCTCAAACACTGCAACATCCTAATCATAGGGGTATTAGAAGGAGAAGAGGAAGAGCAAAAAATTGAAAACTTATTTGAAAAAATAATGAAGGAAAATTCCCCCAATCTTGTGAAGGAAATAGACATACAAGTCCAGGAAGAACAGAGAGTCCCAAACAAGATGGATGCAAAGAGACCCACTCCAAGACACATCATAATTAAAATGCCAGAGGTTAAAGATAAAGAAGGAACCTTAAGAGCAGCAAGAGAAAAGAAGTTAGTTACCAACAGAGGAGATCTCATCAGACTGTCAGGTGATTTCTTAGAAAAAATTTTGCAAGCTAGAAGGGAGTGGCAAGAAATAGTCCAAGTCATGAAAAGCAGGGACCTACAGCCAAGATTGCTCTGCCCAGCAAAGCTATCATTTAGAATTGAAGGACAGATCAGGAGCTTCTCAAACAAGAAAAAAACTAAAGGCGTTCATCATCCAAACCATTATTACATGAAATGTTAAAGTGACTTATTTAATAGAAAGATCAAAACTATGAACAATAAAATGGCAAAAAATACATATCTATCAACAACTGAATCTAAAAAACAAACTAAGCAAACAAGAACAGAGACAGAATCATGGATATGGAGAGTGTTTTGATGATTGCCAGATGGAAGGGGGTTGTGGGGAATAGGTGAGGAAGTGAGAGGATTAAAAGTACAAATAGGTAAGTCCAGAATTGCCATGGGGATGTAAGTACAGTATAGAAAATGGAGTAATGAAAGAAATTATATGAATGACCCATGGACATGAACAATGGTGGGAGAATACCTGAGGGAGGGTGGGGTGTTGGGTGGAGGGGGCAGAGAGGGAACAACTATAATAGCACAATCAATAAAACATCATTTCAAAAAGAAACTTTAATGTATATGTTTTTCATCCTAAAATTTTCACTTTAGTGAATGCTTTATAATATGTGCAATACATTAGAACAGTCATCCACATATATAATTATAAATAAATAAAAAACCAAAACAGGCATACATCAGGGCTCCATGACAAAGGAGTTGGGAGACTACGCATCAAGGTGTGGTGGTCCTCAATCTTGAGAGTCACCAGAACTGCCTGAAAGGTGGTGAGGGCGCCCTCAGCCTCATTCAGATTCAGGAGCCAGAGAAATTCACATATTACCCTGACATCTTAAGACATTCTTACCAGTGATCCATTGACTCCACTATGAAACTTGCCCAGAAAATACATTATTACTCTTAATACTTAAAAATCACTTATTCTAAAAAAAAAGCCACAGATATTTTGGCTATGAAGGTGACAGCAAAGAAGGAAAAATATCAGTATTCGGCATGTCTTACTAGTTCCCCTTCCCCTGAGACCCTGCTGTTTTCCCCAAGCTCCCCTGTCCCTCCCCCTAGTGGGGCTCTGCTCACTGCACCACAGCAAAACCCACTGCTGCCCTCTAGTGGCCACTCCACCCAGAAGGCCACTCAAGAGAGAATTTCTCAGGGGCAGGTTTGGTCAGCTTCCTCAAGAATCCCATTCTTCTCTACTCCCTTCTTCCCCCCTTGAAGCAACTTTTTCCAAAAGCCCTGTTTATGCAGAACAGGGAAGGGAGGGCTAACAAGTCAATTGGAGCTGGTGTCATCCAGAGGAATAGTTGTAGTGTGAAAGACGATATGCTCATAAACATTTTCATTCATTCAACAAATATGTTGAAAATATTTGGAACAGTGTACTAGGCATTGTTCAAGGTGCTCATACAAAACAAATAAAAATTCCTGTTCTCACAATGCTGAGAGACTAATGGGGTGAGAAAATGAAGAAGTGAATTAATTAGCTCTTCTCCTTGCTGGTGTTAACTGCTACGGAGGAAAACATGACCAGGAATAGAGGGAAAAGCTCCCACTAGGAAGAAGATGAACATTTATCAACCACCTATGAGTTGAATTACTAGGTGTTTTACATAAGTCACCTCTCCTAATATTCACTATTCCCTCATTGAGTTGAATTACTAGGTGTTTTACATAAGTCACCTCTCCTAATATTCACTATTCCCTTTTTATTATAATACCCAGTTTTACATGTAGAGAAACTGAAGTTCCAAAACTTTAGGAAATTTGGCCAAAGTGTTCATTAATAGCTGCAGGCACTGACGTTCTTGACTAGTTGTAGGAACAAAGCCCCGTGCAAAAGTGCAAAGGACACGACTCACACCTGCCTATTTCTACCGCTCACACACTCACCTCCTCCAGGACCTGCCATGAGGCAGGGAATGCACCAGCCACCTTCCCCGTAGTGTTTCCCTGTCCTCGTGCTCTGAAACCCTTTTGTTACTCTACGCTAATTTCATAACACATACATTCTCCTTCTATAGGGCAAGGGGTTGTGTGATGGTTAATCACACAAACGAATTTACTCCATCTACAGCCCTATTGTCAAATCACCATTACCCAGGTAATATCTCTGGGAGGGGCCTTTTTTTGGAAACAGTTACCAATCTTAATAGTGGAAATGTCGGCCCTCTAGTTGGGCAGTGAAGAACATGCTTTCTGAGATTATGTCATTTACGAGGATCAGAGTCATAGTTAAAATATGTTTCTCATCTTCCAGTCTTAGAACTATCAAACTCTCAAAAATGCTACAAGAGAAAGAGTACGTGCAGGAGCACATGACACAAATCCATCTACCTCCTGAATGCAGAAAATCTGTTCAAACACCAGGGAAAATTACACAGTGAGACAAAGTGAGTGTTTTGTAGATAAAGAGAATAAGAAATAAGACACAGAAAGGTTAAGTGAATTTTGGAGACTATAATTGTTACCTGTCATTGCAGATAGAACTGGCATGAGTGCCTGACTTCCAACACTGAGGTTTTGAGGGGGTTTATTTGTTTGTTTGTTTGGTTTTTGTCTACCCATCTTCAACTCTTAGACTTTCAGAATGCTAAGAAAACAAATTGAACTTAATTTTAAAAAACAATATTATGTAGATATTTATTCTAAGTAGCTCCAAAAGTGTAATGCTATTCCAACACACACACACACACACACACACACAGAGAGATAGACTACTACTGCCTAGCTCCTGGGACACAGTAAGTTGTCATTATACATTGTTGCCCTTCCATTGTCACTCCCAGCACATTGTTTAATGGTTCCCTACACCCAGGATGCTCTGCCTGCCCCCCTCCTCCTACCTCACCACCCAGCCCCAAATGACCTCTCTCTCTCCAGAACTTCATTAACATCCACTTGATATTAAACATCTAATAGTGTGTGAGGTTTGCCCAGAAAGTATGCAGCCATGTAAAGTGAAAAATGGAGACATGTATCGAAGAAGATACAAGATACAAGAAACATTGTACTTGGGACAATGATGCCTCAGTCCCTTTCAAAGTAGGCACCTTGGAACCTCACATAGTTCTCCCAAATGTCATCAGCTGCCCCATTGTATTTTCCTGAATCTCATCAAGGGTCTGAAATCTCTTCCCTTTCAAAGATGATTTTGGTTTTAGGAAAAGACAGAAGTCCCAGAGCACTGAATCTGTGCTGTAGGGGAGCTGAGTCACCTGGGTGATTTGATACATGAACAACAGCATTGTCACGATGAAGCTGCTAATCACCAGTTGCCAACAACTCCATGGTGGAATTTCCATGGTGGAATGTTCCAGATTAGCACAAAATTTGATGCAGATTCATTGCTCTACTCAGTCACTTTGAATGCCTCGGCCACACAGTACACACACTCACTCAGTGGTGTCTACCTCCCCCACTGACGAGTACAGTGAAGTCGTCACTGTTCATACATGTGTATTCCAGTCCACTCTCCTTGGCTGCCAGGTTATTTCGATGTTGCCCAAACTGTTCTCATTACATTAACTATGGCTGGACTTTTTCTGGATGAACCTCACATTACTGTTTGGAGGCAGAGGCCATGACATCAATCTCTTCCTGTCCTCTTAGCACCAAATAGGCCTTTGTACTTGGAGAGGGCCACCACCTTCTCTCCAATTTCGTCCACTTCCACTTTTCAGCCTGTTTGCCTGAAGTTGCTCTGCTATTGGAAATCCTCCTGGGGCTTCCACTATGTAGGATAAACTCCAACTCTGGAGTACAGAATAATTTTAGGACTGTATAAATGTAACTACTCCTTAACTGTTAAGGACTTGAACTTACATTTGGCCCTTTGAAGGCAACCACAAGGCTGATGTGGCCCCTGGTGAAAATGAGTTTGACTCTCCTGCCTTAGAAGATCATCACCTCCTACCTTATTGGGCCCTGCCTCCTGCCTCATTGTCCCCACACACTTTCCCCCCAGGACCACGGACCTCTCCTCTCTTCTGCTAAAATCCTGTGCTTGCCTATATGCTCTTTCCTTTACCTGAAATGCCTGGGGAGCTCCTTGAAGCTAGGAATCCTTCGCTGCCCAGCTAGAGGGCCTACTTCAGACACCATGACCTGTTTGAGGCTGTTCACTCCTCTTCTTTCTTCCCTGCCCTGAGCTCCCATTTCTCTTTGTTCCATAATATAAGGCCCTGATGAAACTGTAAGTTCAAACAGGATTGAGTTTTCTTCATCCTTGTATTTCCAATGTCTATTCAGTGCCTTCAATGTGGTAGGGGCTCAGCAAGTACCGAGGTGAATGAACGAATGTGAAATATATATTTGCTTGTGGTTGATACCTGTGACCCCAACTCTGTTGGGAGATATTAAGGAAGGTCCTACAAGAGTTTCACATTTTTTGGCATCCTTGGGAAAAATCAACTCTGACCTGGGACGAAAGGCCCCAGATTCACCAAACTGTCTCCTACTATTGGATACGCAGCTGGCCAACTGTAATATTTGTAATATTTTGGTGGGAAACATGCTAGTAAAATGTCAATAAATTCTTGGCTTAATTGTTGTAATTATTTCTTTTACTAGGAAGCCCTTATGTCAGCCTCTTCTCTTTTTTTTCCTTACAATGGGATCCACTCATAAAATCCTTTGATTTGTGGGACTACAATGAGCAGAATGGCTTCTTGGACAACGTTTCCTGTGTAATCGCACAGGGTTCCCACCCAGAAGAAGCCCACACTTGGTTTAATGCTTTAATGCCTTAATGCTTTAATACCATCTTGCAATTCTTAAAAAATATGAGCAAAGAGCCCGTATTTCATTTTGTATTTGGTCCCACAAATCATGTAGCTAGTCCTGCCAATGGGTACATGATGCGCTCTTCTCAACTCTTCCCAGTTTGCTTGGACCTTCCCAATTTTAACACTCAAAGTTCCTCAAAATAGGACATCCTTGGCCCTGGTGGGCATAGCTCAGTGAATTGAGCACGGACCTGTGAATCAGAGGGTTGCTGGTTCAATTCCCAGTCTCGAGCACATGCCTAGGTTGCAGGCCAGGTTCCCAGTGGAGGGCACGTGAGAGGCAACCACACCCTGATGTTTCTCTCCTTCTCTTTCTCCTTCCCTTCCCCTCTCTCTAAAAATAAATAAGATATTAAAAAAAATAGGAAGTCTTTCTGTACCAGGTAAACCAGAACAATTGGTCACCCTACTTTTGGTCCTCAAACTGCAAACATATGAAGCATGTTTTATATTGATCAGTTAATAGTATGACCTAATGACTTATAAACAGAAGAGTAAATTTAGAACATGTAAAATTCTATGGTAAACTCCACCTGTGACTTCTACAAATTAATGTTTCTAAATACAACTTATGCATCTCTGCTAACTCCAGTTCAAAGCTTTATCAAATCACATTTTTAAGTTACAAGGGACCTATTTCAAAGCGTAGCTGTGGGAACGAGTTGCAGAACCTAAGGTCACTAGGAGGGCTGTAGCGAGTTTATGAGCATATGGAATTAATGTAAATGTATGTGTGAGCACTGACTATGAACAACATCCAAAGCTTTGATCACTTTCTCAAATCCTTCAGAGACCATGAAAAGCATAATGTGGTTGTTAACTGTCGGTTAGCATTAAAATTTGGGGGCATTTCAGAGAAAGTTCTAAGGTGCCCTACTTTAAGGATCTCAATGTACTGGATCTTCTAGGGCATCTGTGGAATAACTCCATTCTGTTTCAGGGCCAGAGTTTTTAGACCTAGCTCATTCCAGTGACCAGAAACTCTTTTAAAAAGTCTTCCTAACAGGACATAATATGTGCTGTAAGGAAGACAGCACATATTCTAGATTCATTTTAATACATCACATATATTTATCTATTCTGGGCAGCAAGGCAGACATTGTAGCTTCTCCAGATTTTAACCTAAGAGTTATAATACCATCATATGTGCTCTCAATTAAATTATGCATTCAGGATCTGTATGGTCTGCACGATATTTAATAATAATATGTTTTTAAATAGTGCCTCTGGAAAAAATCTAAAATATGGTGGTTGCAACTTTTCATCAGAAATGACAATACATGAATTTTCAATAAATTTCAATTCTAAAAAAAATCTTGAATATACTGTAAATGTGAAAGTCCCAGCTCAGAACTGATTTAGCTGCAAAGCCTGTGACAGATTTAATTGTCAGCTAGATTAATCAACTAGATAAACATGGTTGGCCTTAATGCCCACTGATTTGTGACAGATTTGTTTAATCAAGTAAATTGTCTAGAAAGCTCCCTCTTTCCTATCTTGCAACCCCCCCTTCTCTGTGTTTTCCCTCTGAAACTACTCACTTCCTTGGGAAATACAGGGTGCAAACAAATTCATTCGCTCAAATATTTACTGCTCATCTGCTATATTTTGGGCATTGCCCTCAGGACTGGGGATACAGTGGTCAACAAAACAACAAGTTGACAACTTCACGGAGGTTGCGTACAAATACCTGTTTCAGTTTACACAACCTCCAACGGTGAGTTGTGTTCTCATTTCACCACTTGCTAGCCAACGCTTTGTGTTGGTCTTTCTGACTGTAGTTTGCTAGAAGTAAATGGGTACGTCATCATCATCTAGTTTTCATTTTCCTGATTAGGAATGAAGTTGGCAAATTATGTGCCATTCAATTTTCTGTCTTATAAATTTTAGTTCATATCTTTGGCTTATATTTCTATTGGACTGTACATTTGTCTTATTAATTTACTGTATTTTGTTTTGTATTAAGGATACTATCTTCTGTCTGGTTCCCAGACAGAGGCAAATGTTCACGTACAAGTGATTTTTAAAGAAGCATTACTTAAGAATTATTTACAAGGAAGTGGATATATGTAGGGGAAACTGGTGAGAGAGTGGGTAAAGCAGGACGGGAAAAGGAAGGAAACAAAGCACGAGCTGCTCTTAGGCAAAGTCCGGAAGAAGGCGGTCGCTGCCGGATACCACCGGGCTCCGGAATGTTGCACACCCACCTGTCATTGGCCAGAGGTCACGTAGGATGTAAATTCTTTGGCATTTCTAGCTTTCCGCACATGTGGGGGCCAAAGACTCTAGCATGCCTTTTAAGAAGAGCCACAGGAGTGAGCTGCTGGAAGCAAAAATATACCAAGGTAGGTGTGGGGCCCCAAAACAGTGAAAAGGAACAGAAGATGGAGAGCTGACATCCTGCATTATAGGCAATAATACTATAAAAAGAGCCTTCGATTTTACTATTAATTCAAGAAATTCAAACAGTAAGGTATTTTTACCTGTCATGTTTATAAAGATTTAAGAGTTAGACCAAAGTTCTCACCACAAAAGAAAAAAGAAAAGAAAATTGCAACTATGTAAATGATCTATGTATTAACTCACTTTATTGTAGTAATCATGTTGCAATACATATATAAAATCACTATGTTGTACACCTTAAACGAATACACTGTTATATATCAATATCTCAATAAATTTTTGGGAAAAACAGAATTCATCTGCATCATATGTTATTATTAGATTATAATCTATACTTTTCATTCAAATTTTGAACTTTACCTGTTCCACATACCTTCCCAAATATTTTGTTGAAAGTGTGAGCTGGGAGAAAAACAAAACAGAAGTTAATGTTTACGCAAACCAAATGTGACTATTTTTTAAAAAACTGTGTCTGTAGTAAAACTTTTTAATATGAAAAATAATTAGGAGCCTGCCCTGTGTGGTGTGGCTCAGTGAGTGAGGCATCGTCCAGCAAACTGAAAGATTGAGGCGCAATCAATTCCCAGCCAGGGCACATGCCTGGGTTGCAGGCCAGGTCTCCGGTTGTGGGTACACAAAGGCAACTGATCAGTTTCCCTTGCACATCAATATTTCTCTTTCTCCCTCCCTTCCTCTTCTCTAAAAAATAAATAAATACAATCTCATTTAAAAATTAGGGGCTGGTCAAGATGGTAGTGTAGGTAAATAAGCACTCCCATCCTCCCATAACCAAATCAAAATAACAACTAAACTACAGAACAACCATCATTCAGAATCACCTGAAATCTACCTGAACAGCAGTCCTGCAACTAAGGGTATAAAGAAGCAGCCACATCAAGACTGGTAGAAAGGGTGGAGACGTAAATGGGCCGGTCCCACCCACATGTGGTGGTTAAAAATCAGGAAGGATATTTCAGCTGCAGAGAACACCCTGAGGAGCAAGGGGACCCAGTCCCACACCAGGCCCATCAGGCCAGTGTTCCAGTGCCTGACAGAGAAGTTCATATGAGTTACAGCTGAGAAAACCAGCACAAATTTTGTCTAAGTGAGACAGAGAGGCTACTGGAATCCCAGGCAGTTCTTGTTAAAGGACCCACACACAAACTTAATCAGACTCACTCTGAGCTCCAGTACTGGAGCAGGAGATCAGGAACCAGGGACATACTGGGAGAAACTGAGTTGCCTGTCATCAGCTCAAAAGCCAGAGGGACAGCTCTCTCCCAGACAGAAGTGCTGGCAGAGTACATTGTTCCTTTTCTGAGTCCTCCCTTCACAGAGCCAGCAGATAGGTGCCATGTAAGTCAACCTGGCTCACACTGTTAACTCCACCCCAGTGATTCCCTCACACTTCCCATCCAACTTTCAGGACCACCCAAGCTGTTTCCAGTGGCTTTTCCATATGAATGACCTGTCTTCACTCATGCTTCAGACTTTCCTAAAAATCCCTCAACAAGCAGCATCTGGCCTTGGTGTGCCATCTCCTTATGCCCCAGCAGTGTTGGCAGCTGGCCATAGTAAGCGGCTTGTCCTCTCCTGAGCACCTTCGAGACCAGCACAATAGCAGCCATCTGCAGATTGTTATGTAGCTCATACTGGGTGGCCCCAGGTAGAACGCAGGGGGCAGCTGTCCTAGGTCTGTACTTCCAGGAAGGTCCCAGAACCAGAGCACCCAGTGAACAACTTCAGACCCTGTCAAAGCACCACCACCCAACCGTCTCCATCAGTGACACACTCCAGCACTGGACTCAGTGGACACCAGAGCCCTGCTGAAGTGAGTCCTGCTCCACGGGGTGGGGCCCTGAACAGCAATGGTTACAGCTAGTTCTTGCAGCTGATCTGCCTGAAGGTAAATCCCTCCCATTGAGGTTCCGACAGCAATTAAGGTTCAACTACAACAGAAGGGTGTACACAGCCCACACAGGGTCGGGGAGGTGGGCACACCTGGGTTGACCAGCTCGGTTGAACAGAGAGGCTGTGTGACACTGGACCCTACAGGACACCTACTACATTAGGCCACTCTACAGAGCCCAGTAGGTATAGCAGCTCTACTTAATGCATGCAAAGAAGCACAAAGAAGCAGCTGAAATGAAGAAACATGTCCCAAATGAAAAAACAGGACAAAACTTCAGAGGAAAAAACTAAACAAAACAGATACAAGCAAAATGACCAGATACGAAGTTCAGAACACTGGTAATAAGGATGCTCAATGAACTTAAGGGAAGAATAGATGACCTTAGAACTTCAACAGCATAAAAAAGGACATGGAAACCATAGAAAAGAACCAGTCAGAAATGAAAGATACACTAATTGAAATGAAGACTAGTTGACAGGGAATCAATAGCACAGTAGAGAAGCCAAAAATCAAATCAGCAATTTGGAATATAAGGAAGCAGAAAACACCCAATCGGAAAAGCAAAAAGAGAAAGGAATTCTTCCCCCACCCCACCACCCTAAAATGAGGATAGCATAAGGGGCCTCTGGGACAGTTTCAAACATACTGACATTCACATCAAGGGGTGCTAGAAGAAAAAGAGAGCAAGGAATTGAAAACTTACTTGAAAAAATAATGACAAAAAAGTTTTCTAATTTGGTGAAGGAATTACACATACAAATGCAGTAAGGGCAGAGAAACCCAAACAAGATGAACCTAAAGAGGCCACTCCAAGGCATAGCATAACGAAAATGATAAACATTAGAGGCAAAGAGAGAAACTTAAAAGCAGCAAAAGAAGAGCAGTGACTGACCTACAAGGGAGCGCCCATAAGACTGTCAGCTGATTTCTCAACAGCAGCTTTGCAGAGCAGAAGGGATTGGCATGAAATATTCAAAAAGCAAGGAGGACCTACAGCCAGATTACTTACCCGGCAGAGCTATGATTTAGAGTTGAAGGACAGCTATAGAGCTTCCTAGACAAGAACATGTTAAGGAGTTCAACACCACCAAACCAGTATTACACAAAATGTTAAAGGGTCTTCTTTAAGAAAAAGATTAAAACATGAACAATAAAATGGTAATAAATATATATCTATCAACAACTGAATTTAAATAACAAAATAAATGAACAAGCAGAAGAGAAACAAGCTCATAGATCCAGAGGACATTTTGACAGTTGCCAGATGGGAGGGGTTCAGGGGATTGGGTGGAAAGGTGAAGGGATCAAGAGGTACAAATTTGTAGTAACAGAATAGTCATGGTGATGTAAAGTGCGGCATAGGAATCACATTCAATGGTATTCTAATAACCATGGTGTCAGATGTGTACCAAATTTATAGAATAACCACTTAATAAGTTATAGTTTGTCTAATCACTGTCATATGCCTGAAAGTAATATATTGTATGTCAACACTAAGTGAAAAACTAATTTAAAAAATGAAGTATAAACAGAAACACACAGAAAAAAAGTAGATAACATATAGTAACTGTTTTTGCATAGTGCTTAGCACATAGTATTTGCTCAATAAGTATTAGTAACATCATTATTATTGTTAAAGAGAAAAAAATGAAAGCTTATAAACAGCACGTATAATTGCTTTCTATTTGCTAAAAAATCCATCTTATAGGAGAAAGAGCTAACATGCATTTTGTTTTAAATGTGAAATTTGGGGGATACAGAACTTTCAGTTTTTACTTTATACATGTTGTGTTTATAACATTTTCAATGATGAGCACATGTTACTTTACAGGTGGTGATGAAGTATGGTTTTTAAAATGATTCTTGAGGCTTTGACCCTAGAATGTTGATGATGTTTCCACTAGCATTTTTTCTCTCTGTTGTTTAGCTGAATGCTTCTGATTAAAACACTCTTTTCTTAAAAGATTTTATTTATTTTTAGAGAGGGGAAGGGAGAGAAAAAGAGAGGGAGAGAAACATCAATGTGTGGTTGCCTCGCAAGCACCCCCTAATGGGGACCTGGTCCACAACCCAGGCATGTGCCCTGACTGGGAATTGAACCAGAGAGTCTTTGGTTTGCAGGCCGGTGCTCAATCCACTGAACCACACTAGCCAGGGCTAAAACAGCCTCATACTAAGAGTGCTCTCAACTAGTGTTTCTGTGCAGTAACAAAGGTATCACGACCGTGAGAATCAAGGGACTCTACAGGCAGAGAAAATATACTGCTATGAACACACACACAGAAGGATGAGGGGCTATTTTTAGTTTTGACAACAAAAAGGTAAACCATATTGTTAATAATAGAAGAAAAACTGAATTCCTCTAGTTCCGATGTCTCAGTCATATCTGTGAGGATGTTGGAAGGACAGTGGATTTTTAAAGTAAATCCTAGAGGGTCACTTCAAATACTGTAGAAACCAGAATTCTGTGGATATTCAGAATATTAAAGAACAGGCATCTGAGGCAGAAAAATGTTTGCCTACAAAATTTCCTTTCTTTCATTCTCTGCCAGGAGGGTTGCATAAGCCTGTCTTCAGTGCCACTCAAAGCCCTCAGTAAAAGAACACACACAATAAAAAGACAAAGCCTTAGAGTGGAAATTCAATTGTATTTATTTTTCTTATACAGAATCAGAGAAGTAAAAACCAGTACCAAAGTCCAGGTAGAATGGTTTGATCTGATTGATTTGGCTGCATACCTTTGTATGCATAGCATTCTAAATTAAAAATAAACACACATATGTCATATTACAAAATGTAGGAGTAAATTTTTTTTAAAGTTAAAGTACTAGCACATAAATGATGTAGTGTGTTAGGGAAACGGTCTCTGTCAATCATCCATTTTGCCAATTAATCTACAATTTCTTTTTGACAGCTTTTTTTTTCCCACAAAAGTTGCACTTTCAGAAATTCCTTCCTCGTGTCATGAGACCATGACTCACAATCACCAACACCTGTGTCCCTCCAGATCCCCTTCCTCTGCTGAGAGCCTTCCTACCGCGCGGGACCCACCGCCCCCACCCAGCACACTAACCTTTTTGTTCTGTTTGACATGCTTCCTGTGGAAGACATGGCATTTCACATCCTAAAGACTAGGGTGAAACACTAAGAATTACTTAGATTCCACAGAGTTACAAATAGGCTTTAACAATGTATTAACTTCAAAAAAAAATATGTTAAATCAGAAAAAAAAGACCTAGAAAAATCTCCAAAATTATTTTTCAATTTCAATTTTAATATGACTTTTCTATGGCAAAACTATTGGATGAAATGCTGAAATTCATGATTGACGTAGGATGGCATAACTAGATATCCTGGCAGCTGTTCTCTAATAAGAAAAACAGTATAAATAGCACCTTGTCATGATTCCGCAGGGGGTCTGACACTTAACAATCATGGGAAATAGCCTTTAAAAAGTTGTTCTTATGTCTATTTCTAGCTTTAGTGTCCTTCAATAAAGGCCATATTTTAGGGTCTTAAAAACAAACAAAAAATTATGTCTGGCTTTATCTATTAGTAAACACATAGTCAGGGTCCATATTTAATTCTGGAAAAATATTTATGTTCATTAATAAATGTTTCAACTAATTTCTCTAGAAAAACCTCTAGTGTTTTCTAATGCCACAAGCTTATTACTAAGAAATTACTTCTAAAAATTGATAATATAAATCATCGATGTTTCAACTACTTTAAAAAAAAAGAGGGGAATCTGTTTCTTTTACATTTGATAACCTGAAAATGAGTCTATAAAAATATTTTTTAAAAAAATACAGTAACACTGCTCAGTTTTGTTAGGTCCCTTGTTTTTGTTTTTTTTTCCTTAGAATGTACAACTCTTTTTGCAATTATTACTAACGTAAGAGAAAAAGATGTAGTACTCCCTTCAATTTAGTAGCAACACAAACATCGCCCCCGTCTCTCTCGGAGCACTTGGAGAGAGAGAGAAGGAATCAGAGGAACATCAACCATGGGTCTTCAGGAAAAAGAAATCTCTTCATGGTGTTGGACGTGACCACGGCTTCTGCCTTGTCCTCCTAACGGGCAGCATGGGCACGGCTGGGCCACACTGCCCCTGCCCCTCCCCCCCCACATAAAGTGCACCGAAGGCTGCTTTTCTTCTACAACACTCTTGGGGTACAAAGGTTGTAGTAGAAAACTGCTGCTTTGTTCTTTGGGGCACCTCTTCTACCTCCTGCTTGTCTTGCTTTTGGGGTACTACAACTTGTCGATTTCCACTTCACACCGGGTATGCTTCCCACTGTATTCCATAACTTTTACTACTTCATCTCTGACCTTTTCACATGCCTTCTTTCCAACGAGATAAAATGCATTCTCTCTGTCTATATCCTGACAGATCAAATAAGCCCCCTTGGGAATTGAAAGGTTCCTCTCAGAGACCTGAATTATTGTCTTTCTAAAAAGATATTAAATTCATAGATTATAAATAATGTCAGCTGAAAACATTAAACAGTTGAGGACTTCATTGGCAATGCAGACAGAGTGCATGCCAGGTGAACCTGACGCTCTCTCTCAGTCCTTAAAAGCTAGTAAAAAATAATTTTTGGTTATATAAGAGGTATTGAGTACATATTTCATGCCTTTTTATACCAACTGTAGCAAACAGGGTTAGGGTAATATACTTAGGAATCAATTTTGCTGAATTCAGAAACATATGTCTCCACCATACACCCGCAAAGGGCATTTTTTAAAACGTCAGTCAGAGATCTGCTTCATCCTTCAAACAGTTTCATAGATAAGACTGTTTTAAACACTTGAAATCTTAAAAGCAAAACTGACAAAGCTTCAGAATTCAAAAAGCAACAGCTTACTGTGTGCACCCATCAGGTGGAAAACTATGCTTTCCCGATGTTTTCAGAACAGTTTCAAAAGATAAAATTACAGTTGCCACTGATTTATCAAAAAACACTTGGCTGCCCTTTGTCATCAGCTATGAAATTATAGTGCATCAGAAAATAAACATCAAATTCTAAGCTGCAACTTTTAAAAAATCCAACCTGCAATTTTAAAATGTTTGTTTGATAAATGCTCATAATTAGTACCAAACTGGTCTCTTTCCTCAGATCTGTAGCATAGGAGTGTGGCTCCTACGGCCGCTACTCTCCTGCTAGAAGAGCTAGTTGTCTAGATGCTACCACATAAATGGAGGATAAACTAACGTGTGTGACATCGTAAATACAGAGTAATAAGAATCATCAAAACCAGCATGGATTCACAACTACATTGTTTTCCATACAGCAGAATTTTACTATCCATACGATGATTTTTTTTTAAAGCTTGGGTTAAATATTTAAAGCATTTGGTACTATGGTCATCAATAGTTTTTGAAACTAAATCGGGTCTAAATTTGTGTACATTTCCTGGACCGAGCCGCCGGTCAGAACTCACTGCCTGTGGTCAGCTTTTTATGGTTTATAATCAATTGATGTATAAATTTCAGCTAACACCCATAAAGCTTAGTCATCGGGCTTCAGAGAGAAAAACAAAGAAGCTATTCTGCATAACCCACCACAGCAATGCAGGCTTGCAGAAAATGAAAATGGAATATTTATTTACGTTTAACTTAAGTTACTGTCAATCAAATCCAGGCAATGATTAAACTGGCCAAATGGAAAGGCGGGAGCATGAGTCATGGAGGCAGAAAGCGGTTCACCTGCAGACTTGCTCTGCTCCATCGCTTCCTCCAAGAGGCCCAGGAAATGTCAGGTCATGGCTGCACCCAAGTTACAATGGTGTTTATTACAGCCAGGTTAGAAAGGGCTCGCTTTTGTTCAGAGCAGACTCGACATCATTGAAGAGGGGGATCAGGTCTTCAGATTCCAAAGTGCCGAGGTCCACATTGGTTCCTGGAAGACAGTCCAGAAAATCCGGGAAACGGGTCTGCTGGGGGTTGATGTTCATGGGTGTCTGTCCTGCGTTTTCTCCTGTAACAGAATGAAAGGAACCATTTAACTCTTCTTAAGCTTCTGAGAGAAGGAGAGTCCAAGTGTTAACAATGACTCACATCTTCATCTGTGCTGTGCCTAAATTTAATCAGAAGATTTTATTGCTGCAGGTCTAAAATATTCCATCTCTGGGCAAAATTTCAACTGCCACAACTGACACTGACTTGGTGCTGATGTTCACTCCTAGGAGACACAGAGATGCGGCTGAATCTTTCACTGCTCTGGGTAGACACGGTCCAGAGTAGGGAAGTCCAGGGAGACAGGGAAGTCCAGGGAGACAGGAAAGGCGCGTGTGAAGGCCCTGCGGGTCTGACCTACAACCTGTGCTTTCCCCTGACAGCAGTGTGAAGAGCTGCTCTTTTGTGAAAGAGCAGAGAGGCCCTGCTTGTGGTAACTTCCTCATCATGGGGTATAATCTCAGGATTTAATTGCAAGTTTCTGTGCACCCATGTCCTCCCTCTTCATGTTCCAAGATAGTGGCGAGGAGTTTCTTTTCACCATGTTATTAAAAGGCTGCCTTCATAGATGGCTCTAGGGATCAATTTCAAAGCATTTTATGAAGTGGGTTCTGTAGGTCAACCCCCTCCCTGCACACACAACATACACACCCCGCCCAGCTACCTGCCTTACTCACAATGCCTGAGTCACAATGTGTGGAGAGTATGAAGGTCCTGAGAAGTCTCACAGTAAAAACAAAACAAAACAAAACAAAACACCCAACTTTTGTTTATCTTGTTTGTTTGGAAATTTATTTCCTAAAACTACTGAATCACCTAATCTGCTTTTGGCAGAATTTATATTCAGATAGAACTAGAGTCTACAGAACACAGAAAATGCTTGAGGGCTTCATTGGCAGTGAAGGTTATTGCCTTCACTGGAGGAAGGTTCAATGTCTGGGGTATGACATGAGGAATACATGTTCTTCATAAATAATAGTGTAGGAGAAAATGTACTGATCTTTGTGCCAGTAGACTGACCTTTTTAGCACTGTAAATTTAGGCACATATAACTTGTGTGTATATGCTTTGTCTGGCCCTCAGTTTACTCATATGAAATTGGGGTTATAGTACCTTTTTCACAAACTGGAAGAAACCCCCATATGATGGGCTCCATGGCCCCATTGCTCTAGGCACCATGTGCACATACAAACTCATATGCACACACAACTACAAGAAATGTTTCCTGATTGTGTTAGAGAAAGAACCTGGGATCTCGGTCTTGTTGGTTACACAGTATTAGAACCGCTAGTTAATTCAAGCAGTTTTCTGAAGGGACACAAGATACCCAAAGACTGGGGAACCCTGATAACCAAGGCCAGCTCCCACAGGGCATCAATTTTAAGAAACTCATTAAATTAGCTTTGTGTCTCAAAAGTGCAGTAGCCTTCCTGAAAAGCATGTATAGAAATTTCACTATTCTGAGTAAAATTGCAGAAAATTCATTTTAACCATATGCATTAAATATTTTCTAGGGAGAAAAATTACATCTTTCCTAGTGATGAGGGAAACATAAACTTCATTTTGGTGATAGCAAAGCTTAATGACTTTTCTGTGACTCATAAAATATCAATGTTTCTTGATAGTATTTTATAGGATTTTCAATGCAAAAGGCAATGAAAAATTAAATCAAGTTTAACCACATATTGAAAACATCAAAATAGAAAAGAATATCCAAAATAACTTTTTCTACCCACTAGAGTGTGAAAGATGGAAGTGAGATTTAAAATATCTTATCTCAGTTGCCAGATGTATTTTTTTTTATCTTCAGTTAGAATCATTTATCTTGATTTTCCATTTAACTTTCTAATAACTCAAGAATAGAGTTTTTAGCCAAACAAAAGCTCCCTGTTTTAAAGAATTCCTATTATCCTTTCTCTTCAGACATTGAAAACATGAGGAGACTAGTAAGCGTTCTTTGTCGAGGTCAACAATTTTTAAATATCTCTCTTTGGAGCAACTCTGCAATCTCATTGCAATCTTTTCAGTTAACAATTTAAATATAACAAATATCTCTGTTTGGAGCAACTTTGCAATCCTTCTGGTCTTTGTAGTAGTATCCATTTAAAAAGTGGGAGTGACAAAATCATGCAAATCTTACAAGGGTGTGATTATTTCAGAATATTCTGGAAGGATGAATAACTTCCCAGGCTTTGCTCTTGCTATCTCCTGCACTCTTTCTCGCACCAAGCCCAGCTGTGGTTTCCAGGGCATTTTGCAAGGTCGGTGCTCAGCTGGCTCCTCCCATTCAACATGCGGTCAGTGGATCTAACACACCTTTTCTACCTACACTTGAGCTCTGCCCACTGTCAACTTCTCGTGTTGTTCGAGTATAATCACATTTCTCTTTCCTGAGGCTTCACGACCACTTCCAACAAAGACGTCACAGAAGCGACCCTAAACTCAGTGGCCTGATACTCATTTAACCGGGTTAACTTGGAGCCCTAACATTTACCAGGTTCCTTCTGTACATTACCTTGACCTTCTTAGAAGGAGGGGAAATGAAGGCCAAGCTCTGTGATCTCATGACTCCTCACAACTCTAAGAAGTGAGCACATTATCCCCCCCTTTACAGTGAGGAATCTGTTTCCCAGGGAGGCTACAGGACTTACCCAGGAAGTGGAGAAGCAGGAATTCCACTTAGGCTGCCTGTCTGCAAGGACTATGTGCTTTTCAGGAAAACAACTCTACACTGAGGCTTTAAAACATTTCCTATTTACCCACTCAAGGCCACCTTTTTATTATTTATTCACTCATTCATTCATTCATTCATTCATTCATATTTATGCCAAGCTTAGATTTAGGTCTCCTTCTCCTTTTTTTATTTAACTTTGCTTTTTATCTTTACTGGCTTCCCAGTGTTTAAAAGATGAAGCAAATGATTATTAAACACAGGAAGGAGCCACTCCAAAGAGGGTCAAACAAATCTCACACCAAAAAATAAAGGGATGAAGAAAGAAAGGGAGGCAAGAACAGAGGGGAAAACTGAGGTAATAAGTCAAAGTAAAACAAGGCAAATAGTTAAAACTATTCCTGTGCGACTCTTCACGAGACGGTCTGTACGATCCTTTAAGTGACCCTGGGGCAGTAGCTCCAGTGCCCTACGCTGGCTGGCTGAGGGTGTCTCTTGTCTGACTGAAAATTCAGATCCAGAGTAGGAAGCGCAGGCACCTGGGAGCAGAGCGTGACAAACACAGGCACTGCGGACAGCAGCAGTTGGAAAGCAATTATGTTCACAGAACAATTCATTTCTACCATCGGTGAAGAGAAAGGAGAAACTTGCATTAAAAAACTCCAGCCCTGGC
The DNA here is from genome assembly GCF_021234435.1 of Artibeus jamaicensis. Classification (NCBI taxonomy): domain Eukaryota; kingdom Metazoa; phylum Chordata; class Mammalia; order Chiroptera; family Phyllostomidae; genus Artibeus; species Artibeus jamaicensis. The sequence goes on along the minus strand of NW_026521844.1, from coordinate 13,164,552 downwards.
TGGTGTAGTTCAGTGGATTGAGCATGGGCCTGCAAACCAAAGGATCCTGGTTCAATTCTCAGTCAGGGCACATGCCTGGGTTGTAGGCCAGGTCCCAGCAGGGGACCCACGAGAGGCAACCATACACTGATATTTCTCTCTCTCTCTCTCCTTCCCGTCCCCTCTAAAGATAAATAAGTAAAATCTTTTAAAAAAAAGAATATTAAAAAAACACCTCCAAATAGTGGACACCTCAGCTATCTGTTATTCTTGGTTCTAGAATATCTTCTGGAAGTTTAGGACTTTGATAACTAACTCTAGATTTAGCTAATAAAACCAAATTCAGTTTTTGCAACTGAAGGCCTTTCTCCTTGAGAAGAGGAGGCAAGGAAAGGTAACCAGGAAGCCAAGGGAGGCCTGGCCCGAAGGTGGAGCAGGCCAGGAACAAGGTTCAAGTCACCCTGACTCTCCTTTTTAATTGCTGAGAGAGGGCATTGTTACTGTTGGGATTTGGAGCTGACAGTTTAGAATCCTCTGAGTTGCTTAACTTTCCAGATGCCCACTGCCAATTGCCTCCCAAATGCAGTGAACAACATGAAAAAATCTGCATGCTGGTGGAACTACAAACCCCTACCCTTGTCAAGAGCAAAAGTGTCCCGTACGTTACTAATGAAAACCAAACTACATTTAACTCTTTGCCTGTTGAAGAATGGAAAAGCAGACAGTGGTGTGTTAATGTGATTATAAGGAAAGGGCTAGGTGAAGCAAGGACAAGCAAGAGCAAAGAGGGAAAAAAAAAGCAGGGTTTAAAATTTTGTGCCCATACATAAACTATATTTGTATAAATTACAGGGAAGGGGCTAGAGTTTGTAAACAGAGCTTGGGGAGTTGGGTGGCCTTTTAGCCGTCATTTTATGCTGTTTGAGATTAAGTGGTTCTCACTGGATTTTAGAATTGAGATGACTAAAAAGACGATTTAAAAATACAAAGGCATCGCAAGTCCTTGCAGGCTTTGCTCCTACCTGTGTCCATCTCATCCACGTTGCTGAGGAAGTCCTCCGGGGTTGTGGGGACACTGTAGCACCCTAACCCCAGGCCACTGTCATTGCTCTGCTCCCTCGAATGATACGGCCCTCTGGAGAGCAAAAGATGGAGAAACCTCAGTGTGAGCCCATTAAAGATATTTCAAACCTAAAATAGTCATGAAAACCCTAACCCAGTGCAGTTCTGTCACTCTACCCAACTTTCCAGGTGGTGAAGAGAGGCAGATTTTGTACCTCCTTTTAATTTTTTTTTGAAACATACATCCTAATGTCAATGAAATTAATAAATTGCAAGCAAATAAAACTGGCTGTTCCTAGTAAAATGACATTGACTTCCTTTTTCCTTCAAAATAATTTGAACACTATTTATGCACATTAAAAAAAACACCAAACAATGTTGAACATTGCTTTTGGATGCACACGTTATCAGGCAATAAGAAGCATAAAAGTACAGGTGATGAACACATGCCAACTTGAAAATGGTGCAACCACTAGGGAGAGAAGGAACAGAAGATACGTTTCAGTAGTAGAAGGGATGAGTTTACATATTAACTGTAATACTTATTTCAAAAATGTAAGATCTGGGTTTTAGGTACATGGGTCTTACATTATTCTTTACACTTTTCTGAACATTTGAAATACTTTTAAATCAACAATTTAAAAACTTTTCTTCATTATGTCAGCTACTATTTGTTTTCAACTCTCTGTTTTTAATAACTTTCATGTTTGCTTTTGTTTGCCAGAACCTTCTGGAAGGGCAGATAAGGCACAGGAAATAGAATACTGCCCTTTATTTGAATTTAAAAGACCACAGTTAAGGTTGACTGCTTCTACTCATGGAGATACCCCTTTTTTTTGTTTGTTTGTTTTATGTTTTCTTTATTGATTATGCTATTAGAGTTGTCCCAATGTTTTCCTCTTTGTCCCTCTTAACCCTCAACCCCACTCCGGTGACCCCCTCCTCTGTTCATGTTCATGGGTCATGCATGTAAGTTCTTTGGCTACTCCATTTCTTATACTTGCTCTTAACATTTCCCTGACTATTCTGTAACTACTTATTTGTAGTTCTTAATTCCCTCACCTTCTCTCCCATTCCTCCAGACCCCCTCCCACCTGGCCACCATCCCAATGATTTTCCTATCTATGATTCTGTTTCTGTTCTGCTTATTTGCTTAGTTTGTTTTTTTAGATTCAATTGTTGATAGTTGTGAATTTATTGCCACTTTAATGTTCATAGTTTTGTTCTTCCTTTTCTTAAATAAGTTCCTTTAAAATTTCATATAATAAGGGCTTCTTGATGATGAACTCCTTTAGCTTGAACTTGTCTGGGAAGCATTTTATCTGACCTTCAGTCCTAAATGATAGCTTTTCTGGGTAGAGTAATCTAGGTTGAAGATCCTTGCTTCTCATGACTAAATTCTTCTTGCCAATCCGTTTTAGGCCTGCAAAGTGTCTTTTGAGAAATCAGCTGACACTCCTATGGGAATTCCTTTGTAGGTAACTATCTGCTTTTCTCTTGCTGCTTTTAAGATTCTCTCTTTATCTTTAACCTTTGGCATTTTAATTGTGATGTGTCTTGGTGTGGTCCTCTTTGGGTCCAGCTTGTTTGGGACTCTATGTACTTCCTGGACTGTATGTCCATTTCTTTCACCAAATTAGGAAAGTTTTCTTTTATTTTTTTCTTGCCCATTCTCTTCTCCCTCTGACATCCCTATAATGCAAATATTGGAACATTTGAAGTGCCCCAGAGGCTCCTTACACTATCCTTGATTTTTTGTATTCTTTTTCCTTCTTGCTGTACTGATGTATTTTTCTTTCTTATGTTCCAAATCATTGATTTGATTCTTGGCTTCATCCATTCGACTATTGTCTCTCTATAAGTTGTTCTTTATTTCAATTAGTGAATCCTTTGTTTCTGATTGGATCTTTTTTATGCTGTTGAGGTCCTCACTGAGTTCCTTGAGTATCTTTATAACCACTTTTGAACTCTGCATCTGATGGATGCAATGTTTATCTCCATTTTGTTTAGTTCTTTTGGAGTTCTGTTCCCTCCTTTGGGCCATATTTTTCTGTCTCCTCATTTTGGCAGCCTCCCTGCATTTGTTTCTATGTATTAGAAAGAGCTGCTTTGACTCTGTGTATTGGTAGTGTGTCCTAATGTAATAGATTTTCTGCAGGGTGCAATGGCACAGCATCCCCTATCTCCCAAGCTGTGAACTCGAGGTGCTCTCTCTGTGTGGGCTGAGTACACCCTCCTCTTGTAGATGAGTCTTGTTGCTGTCAGCAGGTGAATGGGAGGGATTCACCCAGTCCAGACAGCTGGCAGGACTGGCTGTAACCCTTGGCCAGCAAATACCTCCCTCTATGGCTTGTGGAGGTGGTTGGGTGGTGCTCTGACTCTGACATGGTCTGTAACTGTTCGCTGAGTATACAGGCTCTGAGGTTCCCTGGGTAGTGCAGGCCAAGGTCAATCTCCACCTGTGTTCAGTCTGAGGTCCTTGGCATAAGCTACAAAGTGATCTGCAGATGTCTGCTGCTAGTGCCAGGCCTGGGGACACTCAGCGAGAGGTATGGGGGTTGGGCTCAGCTGTTGCTTGTTTGGATGGATTTAGGAAGGTCTGAAGCCTACATCTAGCCCAGCCACTGGGAAAAGCCACTGTTACCAGGGTGAGACGGTTGCTTGGGTATGCCCGTAAGTTGGGTGGGACAGACCCTTAGATAATCACCAGGGTGGGGTTTACCATGTGAGCCAGGCTGATGGAAATTCAGATATGGTGCCACTGTACTGTGGCTCTGTGTGGGGGAGGGGTGATCAAAGTTACAATGGCTGCTGTCTGCCGTTCTCCCTGGGAGGAAGCTATACCCCAGCTCTCACCCTGATGCCAGATACTTCACTTTTTCTCCATATGCCACTGGTGCCCTGGTGCTGGATCTCACTGGGAGTGAGTCTGAGTAAGTCTGTGTGTGGTGTGAGGTCCTTCAAGAGGAGAGGCCTGAGGATCCCTCAGTTTCTTCCACCAACCCACACCCCACTAGTTTTTACAGCCAGAAGTTATGGAGACTTATCTACTTGGCACTGGAACCCTGGGCTGGGTGGTTTAGTGTGGGAGTGGGGGGTTCCTCTCTCCCGAGATAAACCTTTGTTTTATATCTACCACATGTGGGTCTGGGACCAGCCAGGTCCATGTCTCCATATCTCTGCCCCTCCATCCCTCCTACCTGTCTGGATGGATATGGTTTCTTTAATTCCTTAGTTGTTGGACTCCCATACAGCTCGATTTTCTGGCAGTTCTGAGTGATGGGTGTTCTGTATTTTAGTTGTGATTTTGCTATGGTTGTAAGCGGATTTCGCAACCTGCATTTATCTATGCCTCCATCTTAACTGGAAGTTGATATTCCTGACAAAATTATCTTTTCCATCTACCCAAGTGTTTCTATTCTAAAACATCATCTTTTTTTTTTGTGATTTTATTGTGAAATAATTTTAGAATCTCCCAAAGGATGCTAACGAAATAGAGATTCTTATCCACCCTTCCCCCTGTTCACCCAGCATCTTACATAACCACAGTACAATGATCAAAACCAGAAAATTGACATCACATAATATTATTAGCTAAACTATAGACCTTATTCAGATTTCACCATAAACACCACTTCTTAATTATTATGTTCTCTATTTGCCACATGGAATGCTTCCCCCCACGCTGGCCACATAAAACCACAAGAATCTTCCAAATAATTACTGTGCAACACCATCCCATAGAAATTATAAGTTCATCCCCATGTTAAAATTAATGACTAGGGATTTAAGATTTTTTTAAAAAGTAGATAATAACTTCCTCTGCTTTTATTTTTTTTGCCACCACCCTCTACTTGCTGCCTCAATCCTCACACTAACTTCCAGCCCCCACCTCCGCCCAACATAAACAAAGGCTCATCATGCTTCAGACCACAAAATAAAGAAAGCAAAAATAAGCAGCTCCAAAATGTTAACTTACCCATTGAGGAAAGGATCTGAGCTATTATTAGTGATGGATCTCATGTCTGGGGTCATGGCGGGTGGGTTGACAGCAGCCTGAACTGTGGCCAGAGTCTCTGCTTCCATGGGGAGCTGTCTGCAGAGGGCAGCTTCCTGGAGAAACATACCAGCCACAGGGAGAGGCAAGAGTTATTCCCTCGGTCACAACGATCAGAGCAAAGCACGTGCCACATGAAAGTGTTTTACCAAATACAAGGCATTTTACATTTATTCCTAATTTGCTTGTAGGATACTTAAAGTAGCAACTGTCCCACCCATCCAATTGTCTAAATAGCTATTTCACATAAATTCCTCTCAAGACACTTTCTCAGAGACAAGGCTATTTTTATCCCAGGTGCTCAGACCAAATCTAAATCACTCAAAGCAACTAGACTCCTCTGGACTAGTAAGTACTTTCTGGTCTCTGCCATTTATCAGACCTTAAAACTCTGGATTACAAAGTTCAGGCTCTACATTGAGTCATATCTGGCAATTTTATTTCAATAGCCAGGAGAGCAAAATGATCAGTTAAAAAGTTTTTTTTGTCAATCAGTCTTTCTATTTGACTAATTGTTTTGTTGACCTGACTAAAACGGCTGAAGCATGGAGAAGCATGCAGACACAATCTAAATCCTACTGCTGATTAACCGAGAGCATCTGGATTTCATTAGTAAAAATTAGGAGCTAGAATTATTTTCTTTAAAGCTAGCATTACTTTGCCAAGGAGAGTCGATCTAAAAGTTATGGATTTAACTGCATTTTTTTTCTCTAGGTATAACCTCCAAGGAGTCTCTCCCATTTTGACAAACATGACCAGACATTAAATTTCTTTAAAATCTGCTGCTCTTTCCAGAGAAGAATGTGTTTGTATGTTTATACTTCATCCAAAATCAAGACTAGGCCCTTCCGATATGTACACCTATCGGTTGCCCACTTTCCAGGCTAATGACATTGGTCAAACCATGGCAACAATGGTAAAGAAAATATTTAAGCCACCTAAGTTACAGTATCTTCGTTAGATCTGTTCCAGTCCTAACATGCTATGATTTTATAGAGTAACTGCTGTCTAGACAAGTCTAATGAAGTCATCAGCTATAAAATTTTTCGGTTACTAGAGTTCACTGCACTGTTACTAGGACTTCCAGTAGCATGACTCTTACAAGCTGAGAGAGACCTGACTGACAAGACACTGCATTGCTACTGTATACTGAACTTCCTACCCTGGCTAGGAAGGGCTCCTGGTTCGCTCTTGCTCTTTCAGAATGAAAATATTCAGAATACTTAACTAACAAATTTTATTCAGTTAATCCATAAAAAGCAAACCAGAAAAAAAAGGAGATTTTTAAAAGGTAATTAAATCCATAATCTAAATCTTGGAAGTCTCTTCTTGATAAATCTAGAAAAAAATGGAATATTTTCTGATAGCTGTCTTTCCACGGCAGGGAGTATGCCCTGGAAAACTTATTCTCTAACCAGAGTTTACCTGAAGGTCTCGCGTGCATGAACGACAGGGAATAAAGCCACTGTGAGGAGACTGGAACCCACCACCCCCTCAAGCACACTCGGACACTAAAAATGTGGGGTTTGATGTCCCACAAATAATGTCCTTTGAAACATACAAATTGAAGAAATGGCTACATTTCATTGATTTGACTCGGTCTGATCACCATATATTTTAAGAATACTGAATCCAAGATTGATCTATCCAGCAAAGCTTTCATTTAGAATGGAAGGGCAGAGAAAGTGCTTCTCAGATAAGGTCAAATTCAAGGAGTTCATCATCACCAAGCCCTTATTATATGAAATGTTAAAGGGACTTATCTAAGAAAAAGAAGATAAAAAAGATGAACAGTGAAAGGACAGCAAACTCACAGTTATTAACAACCACACATAAAATGAAAGCAAACTAAGAGGACAGCTAGATCAGGAGCAGAACCATAGAAATGAAGATCTCAAGGAGGGTTAGCAACAGGGGAGTGGGAGAAGGAGAAGGGGGGAGAAGGTACAGAAAATAAGTAGCATAGACAGTAGATAGAAAATAGATGGGGGGGCAAGAATAGCATGGGAAATATAGAATCTAAAGGAATTGAGACACATGGTCATAAACTAAAGGGGGGGGTAATGGTGGGGATGGGGGGGTTGGGTGGAGGGGAATGAAGGGGGGAATAGAACAACTGTAACAGCACAATCAATTAAAAAAATTAAAAAAAAAGAAATGAAGATCACATGGAGGGTTAGCAACAGGGAAGTGGGAGGAGAAGGGGGGAGAAGGTACAGAAAATAAGTAGCATAGACAGTAGGTAGAAAATAGATAGGGGGGAGGGCAAGAATAGTATGGGAAATATAAAATCTAAAGAACTTAAGACACGTGGTCATAAACTAAAGGGGGGAATGGTGGGGAGGGGGGGGGGGGGGGAATGAAGGGGGGAAATAGAACAACTGTAATGGCATAATTAATAAAATATATTAAAAATACTGAATGAATCTAAAATTTCTAGGTGGCTTGAATATAAATATAAGAATCATTTCTGAAATTTCATGGCAATTAAAAGTACATATTACATACATAAAACATATGAATTATTCATCATCTATTACTGTATATGGAAATATTTAAATTATATGAAACCAGGGATATTATATATAGCTGCAAACTTTGCTCTTCATTTATTATTTTAAAGATTTTGTTTATTTATTTATTTTTATAGAGATGAGAAGAGAGGGAGAGAAACATCAATGTGTGAAAGAAACTTCAATTGGTTGCCTCTCACACACCCTCAACCAAAGACCTGGCCCACAGCCCAGGCATGTGCCCGGACCAGGAATTAAATAAGTGATCTTTCAGTCAGCATTATGATGCCCAGCCCACCGAGCCACACCGGTCAGGGCTCCTCTTCATTTAAATTACTCCTGGCATATTTCAAATAAATACAATATAGATTTTTTATGCTCATATGTGGCTAAATATATAAATAAAATTCAGAAGAACTATATATAATAATCAGAGCTGAAAGAGCCTGTACTATATTGGGGAAGACATTTGGGCCATTTCACATCTGTTTCCTCTATTTTAAATCAAAGACAACCAAAGTTCCATTCGTCAGCATCCATGTCTCCCACTCTGAAGACCTGACTCCCATGTCATTATAAGTGCAATGCTGTGTTCCCTCTGTAGGGGACTCCCAGAGCATTTCACACCTTCAGATGACTAACGAGAGAATACAGAAAGGAAGTTTGTTGATTACCCCTGAATAATAACTCTGAAACTTAAATTAGGCTAGTCTGAATTAGAAAGTTATTATAGAGGACAACACTTTCACCAAGATCATTCCAACATTATTTTTGGGTCACAAGTCAGTTCCAAACAGCAGCCAATCTGAAGATTGTGCTGGCCCCCTGCTGTAGGGGCACCTACAAGTGGCCCCCAAAGCCCCGCAGGACAGCCCTGTCCATGTCGCCTTCACCTCTGACATGTCCCGTCCCTCACTCCCCAACCACTCCCTCTTCCACTTCCAGCATCTGCACCAGCTGTTCCCTGTGCTCGGAACACTCTCCTCAGTTCTTCCCACGGTCCACTCCCTCACGTTTGTGTCCAACAAAAATGCCATTTCCTCAAAGACTGCATCAGATTTTCTTCAGAGCAACTTGGGTATCTGTTGTCTGTCTTTCCTGTCAGAATGTGAGCACCACGAGAGAAAGGATCTGACCGCTCACATTCACTCCTCCGTCCCCACTGCCTATTAACAGCTAGGCAGAGAGTGAGTTCTTGATACATATTTGTTCAATGAAGAAATAAAAATTACTGGAATTCAAATGGAAATATTTTACATTCTAATTAGCAATAAAAGAAAAAATAAACCGAGAACATTCAATTCTCATCTTCAACCACAAATATCAGTGAAATAACAGCCTACAGTGTACAGCCCAAGGAGCCAGGTGCAAACTCCATCCTCACAATCCCAGGGCACTCCTCCCTGCTCCTAGCACAGGGGCTGCACAGAAGGTCGGGAGCAGGGGTTCTGGGGCCAGAGGCTTGGATTTGAACCCTGCCTGCCCTGTCACCTCTCCTCCAGTTATTTAACCCCTGTGTTCCTCATTTGCAAAGTGGGCATAATAACAGCATCTACTCAATAGGGTAGTGGTGTGGTGATACCACTGTGGTGATAAAGTGAGGTGACACATACAAGGGGCTGAGAACACTGCCTAGCACATGAGATCACTTAACAAGTATTAACTAAGTAGTAGTATTAGTATCTCATGTTCTATATTCCAATCCCAGAAAACAAAATTTAAAAAAATCACACTATTGCACTCATCCACTCTAAGTGATTTGACGCTTCTTCCTGGTCAGCTCTCACCTTGCAAGGATTAAACCAAAGTGTGAAGTTCATCATGATGAATCAGCAAGGCTAAAAAGCCAGTTTCTTCTTTTTAATAAGGAGAGGTTTGCAAGTGTTTTTGTATAACATAAAATTGGTTTTTATAGGGACTTAAGAATGGTGAGAAATTTCATTTCACTTAGTTATGTGTTATACTATAAGTCTACATTTAGAATTTCTAAAATTCTAGTCTTTTTTGAATGATAATATTTTCCCACTTCTGCTCATGAATGAAAGGAAAAAATAAGTGCCACAAAAACCTAGGTTTAAAAATAAAAGGACTAACCTCACTAACACATCCGCATCCAAACAAAGGAGGTTTAAAAACAATAATAACAACAACAACAACAAAAAATAACAAACTAAATTTAGGTATAAAATTAAACCCCAGACCCAGCAGGATTTTCACTGCCACATGACACTCCCTACCCCTGCATGGGCAGAAATGAAAAGACAAACAGCTAACTTTCGTTTGACCCAGAAGAAGCCATCAAGGCTGTTGCAACTAAGCCAGCCGAAGCAAAGATAGAAGATGGGAGCACTGGACTAAGTAAACTGATGAGAAAACAGGGGCACAGCTGGCCAAAGCTGGTCTAGGACATGGCTCAAGCCTCCGACTCAGACAACTGAAGGTGCAGCTGCCCTGACTAACCCCGTGCTCCCTCCTCAGCTCCCTCTAGTCGAGGCAGAAGAAATGCTAAGCTGGAGACACCGCCCAGCCTGCTGATCTGTTTCTCATCTCCCACTTCACTCTAGTTCAACAGGTCCATTCACAGACCCCTTCCCAGCGTCCCCTCCACCCCCACCCACCCTGTTCTCCCAAACAAGTGTCCAGTTTCCTAGATTCCTCAGTACTTTGGATCTCTCTTCATCTAGCCAGATCTCACCCACCCTTAGAGGTTCCATCACACGACCTTTCCCAGGAGGCCTTCCCTGACCACCCTAACCACAGCAGGCCACTACCGTCCCTTTGGCCCAGCCTTGACCTGCTAAACAAACACCCAGCTGGGGTCTGACACCGCAAGTCTCCCAAACCACGCCTCATCCGGCCCCGAAGCAGCTCTCCCTACTCACTTCAAGCTTTCTCTGAATGCCATCTCCACGCACCCCAGCTCCAAATCCAAATACTGACTCTCGGTCCTCACAACAATCCCTCCATTCATCTATTCCTTTAGTTATTTTTTCAAAAATACAGTAAAGACTCCCGGGTGCCAGACACGGTTCTCAGTAGCAGAGACACAGCGGTGAGCAACACAGACCGTGCCCTACCTTGCGGAGTGATCTAAGAAGGCAAGGCAGACTACAACAAATAACGATGGACAAGGCCTAGCCTGGTGGGTTCCATCTCCTCGGTCCAACCTCCCTTCCACCTCAAGCGGCAGGTCAGCACACCTGCTCTAGATATTTCAACTGACCTGCCCACGTCCGGTCAGGGCTGCAGCCAGGTCTCTGTTCTACACTTTGCTTGGGTCTTTACAAAGAGTGACCAGAGAAGAAAAACTGGATGGATGGGGCTTGGGTGAAATGTCCTATGAAGAAGCAGGGGACTGTTTAATTAGAAGAGAGACTTGAGGGGCCCACCTCATTCAAACTATTAAGAAACCATTACATGAAATCAGGAAGATCTCTGCCCCGTGAAGGACTTTCTACTTAGCAGTCCATTTGGGGGTAAAACTGGCTCTTCTCAGTTCTCTGGGGTACTGGACACTGCAATTCTCAAGCAGTTGTTAAAGATTCGACATGTCCCGGGCTTGACACGGGACATACAGTGTCCTCGGAATCAGAAAGATTGGAGTTCAAATCCCAGCTCAGTTACTCCCTAGCTATAATATCTTAGACTAAATTCTTAATCTTCCTTGATAGTTTGTTCCTCTGACTCATTTTGCTGGGCTGTTATAAAGATTAAACAGCCTGTTTATAAAGAACCTGGTACCATGAGACAGCCAACAGAATGAACACCCCATAGCGATAAATGTCTTTGGAGGCACCAGTATTAGCTAATACCTGCATATTGCTCATGATGTGCGAAGCACTGTCCTAAGCATTTTAACATACTCTTCATTTCATCCTCATGGCAGTGCAATCATCTCCATCCATATTACAGATGAGGAAACAGGCACGGAGAAATGAAGCAACTTTCCCAAGATCTGGCTCCAGAGCCTGTCCTTGTAACCGCCACACATAAAGTGGTGGAGAGAGGAAAGCCGAGGGTTGAAGTTGGCAGGCCTCAAATTTTTGGCCCTTTTCACCTACTGGCTGTGGGACTTGGACAAGTATTTCATTTCTCTGGGCCTGTTTTCCCAGCTTTGAAATGGAAATACTAACCCTCATCCTTCAGACAGTTTAGAGGAGGATTTAATGAAACAGCCTGTTTAACTCTTGAACACCGTTAACTGTTTTGAATTGGGAAAAAGACAGAGCTGCATGAATTCTATAATCCTTTTCAATGTATATGGGTGGAGCTAGTGTCCTGGGAATTCACAGCACATCGACAAAGTTATATGTTCAGATTTTAAAGGCCAGTTCAGAAAGATCTGGAAAGCTGCCTTTGGTAACCCCGGCCCTCCCCTCCTCCACCACAACTTTATTTTTTCCCTAGATCCAAGCTGGGGGTGGAAAGAGTGTGGCAAAATGAGAGCTTGAGAATCTTTCAGAATTTGTGGCGGAGACTGTGGTTGTCCATCTAGCTCCCTGAAATGAATAAAGTACATGTAGGTTTAAAAACACCCTGTCCTAGCAGCTGGGGCCAGGGTGGAGGGTGGTGGGTAAAATAGTTGGAGGGGCGAGGGATGCGAAAATGCTGATTTGTCCGTGGAAGGTGTCCCTGGAAGCAAACCCCAAACCTCCCCTCCTTCCAGCTCTACACCGCCTGCAGCTTGCCTGCGGAATCAATCAACAGAGGAGTGAGAAAGTCAACAGCAGCTGAAAGCATCCTGCAGCCCCTCTGTCCTTGGCCTAGGGCGCATCTCCACCAGCCAGCTCCTGCTCACTGGAATGTACTTCAAAGAGAAACGCATGACAATAACCTTTTCTGAGGGTGCTCTGCTTGATGTAAGTGTGTGTGGCCAGGGATTCCACACAAATGGAAGATTGAATTGTTTTAATTATAAAGGGTGGGGTGACTAGAAACAAATGAAAAAAAATAAAGACAATATTTTGAAATCCTAACATTAAAGTAGTTATTCTGGTGCAGAGAAGCTGTTCTCTCTGCCAAGACCCCAAGGGACTTCAGAGGCAGAATGCTGAATTATTTACCTTCTTTATATAAGAAAAAATTCCTGATGTAAAGTTCTTTTTAACTCTGTGCCAAAGGGTTCTAGAAATTCATTGTCATGTTTCCTGGAGCCTCCCTTTCTGAAATACCGCATCGCACACGCTCAGCTGCCCGACTGTCGCTATGAAAGAACAGTCGGAACTCCAGCACTGTAGGGAAGACATTCCTTGAGTCCGTAATTATTGTCCACGGTCTGTTTGTGGCTCTTTTAATTCAGGATGTATATAACAATCTTGTGTTATTCTATAATCTCTGTTGTTTCTTAGAATCACACTAAGGGACACATTATAATTTAGATATTCTATTACAGTCACAACATAATTCCATGACACTCTCTTCACTTAAAAAAAATAGCTGAGTGGATTTTGAAGTGGAATATTTCTTCATACTTTCATTATCTTATTAAGTTCAGAAATAAGAAGCTGGTTTTTCCTGTGTGTAAATTTCATGAACCTCCATTTTTAAAATGTGTTCAGTTGATGACATTTTCAAAAGGCTCCTTGTAAAAAGACTTCAGTTGATATTATTCCTCAACAACATGAGAACACCAGGACATTTTAGAAAATGGATTATGTCTGGGACTGGTCAGCAAATGCAGTACTTGACAGGAACTGGAACGGAAGCCCCACGGAAAAAGGAGCCCGGTCTGTCTGTTCACTGCTCTGCGTTTGGTGTCTCGATCGTCTGCTGAACGAGTGAGTGAGCGTCACCTGCCAGGCTGCTCTAGAGAGATTTATGCATTGGTGGAGTCAGAGTCAACCCTGAAACATAAATCTAGGAAAGGCTTTGCTAAAAGTTAAATTATAGCCCCTGTTCTAAAGAAAAGACTTTATGAAATAGCTACCATTTATGCTTCTGCTATGCTGTGACACTTTGTAACCTCTCTAAATAGCTATTATTCACGTGACAAAAACCAGACCTCAGAACCTTCCCCCCAAACCAGAGCTGCTACAGCCGAGTGTGTCCCTCCCCAGGGCCCTTGGTCAGGAATGGCTGTGAGCAGCTGGCCAGCTGGCCAGCCGGACCCGGTAGTGGCTTTCAAGCCCAAGAGAAATCAGTGAGTCCTGCCAAAAAATTCCTCAGTCTCCTGCCCAAACCCTCTGTCCTGTCGCTGTTGCTCTGACAACCAGAGCCCAAGCTTAGTCAGCATTTTTGTTTGACAAGCTGCATTCTCCTGTCCACTGAGCCCCAATTAAGGAAAGGATGGAGGTAAAAACAGTGCTGGATCTGCTTGGGAACAGTAATGGTTTCTCAACAATACAGCCCCTCAGGAGGGGCGAGGGGAAGCCAAGGCTTCTTCGCTTAGAGTTTTCTGGGCCCTGTGGGCTGAAAGTAAATCTTCAAGGTTAAATAAAATCATGGAGGCATAACCCCATCCCCCCGCCCCCTCGTATCCTCTGTTTATATTGAAATGAATAATATACAGGAAAAGAAATATTGTCCTCAGATAAAGCCGCGAGTCTGTTTTCTTGTCAAGGAATTGTTCTTTCAGATGGGTAAATAGGGACAGAGGAGCCTGTTTCTCAATTTCTGACCCGTTACTAAAATTTTCCATTTCACTGGGCACAGTTGCGAACATGCCCTTTGTAATACTGAGCAAATACTGTGTTGAATTTTAAGCTGTAACAGCAGGATATTCTGCAGCTATTGTAGGCATGTGTGGCTCATGTTATCTTAAAACATGGTTCACCCTGTTGTAGAAAGGATTCCTGGTAGCTTAGAAATAGATACGACCAAAGTCACAGCACAACTTCCACCGAAGAAAATAAATAAATGATGATTTCCCAATATATCGAGATAAAAAATAGTAATATGTAAATTGTTTAAAAAAACAAAGTACACACACAAATACAAAGACTGGAAAGAAATCATCATTTTCATAGTTGTTCTACCTTAGGTAAAAGGATGAGTGATTATTATGTTCTTCCTTATTTTCTGAGTATTTTAAATATTTCCTATAATATGTTTTATCTTTGTTATTATTTTTATTTACATACAGTTCTGAATTTTGACAAATACATACAGTGATGAAACAGCCACCAAAATTAAGATGTAGAACTGTGCCATGACCCCCGAAGTTCCCCAGTGCTGTCCCTCTGCAGGCAGCCCCTCCCCCCCCACACCAGCCACCACTCATCTGTTCTCTGTCCCTACTGCTCGCCTTGTCCAGATGTCATATAAATGGAATCATATACCATGTAGTTTTAGATCTGGCTTCCTTCACTTAGCAAAAATGCTTTCTTTTATCTTAATTAGAAAAAAACAAAATTATATTTTTAGTTATAGTAAAAGTTAAAAACTTCATCTTTCTACTATAAAAGAAAACTTCACAAATAAAATCCTGTTTTTTTTAATATAAAGATACCAGGAAGTACAACTTCAACTGAGATTGCTTTTTTTCTCTAAGGTTGCCATTTCTCTGATGGACCTGTGGCTGCCTCAAAGCCTTTTGGGAAATTTAGCAAAACTTAAACTCTCGCTATCGGGGACAACGGAGGAGGTCTTTCACAAAAGTTCACTCTCCACAGTGTCTGTGCTAGACGCCTGTGAACAGCAGGGGAAGATCTGCTTTCCTAACGGGGTGGCGCACTCATGGCACCCCTGCACTTGGAGCGCCGGCCATGTTCCGGGTGATTCATCAATGATCAGATACACGAAGTTCAACTCTGTGGCTGCAGCAGCCAATGGTAATTATAGAAGCCATTTTTAATGAACCTCTCTTGCTTTAGAAGATTCCTAGGGGGGATACACTAAATCTTGCTGGCCCTTGGATCCTAATTCTGTAACTATGCACCAACTTGTTGGCCAAACAGACCACCAGAAAAAAAAAGAAGCAGCATCTGATGCTCACAGTCATCGAACTCTGTGCTTGGATGAGTCTGACCTCTGCCCCGGTAATGAAAGTCAAAATGGCATTTACCTGGACCCCAGCAAGTAGGGAGTAGTTTGAATTCACCCTGCTGGCCAACAATTAAATTTAATCATATTGCTTCCTCTAATAAAATATAAGTTGCCTGAAAGCAGCCATGTCCCATTTATCATTTCCCAACTATATAAATGTTGGTTGAATAAAGAAATGGTGAGATAAAGGAATTAAAAACATGTTTCCATCATGAAATCATGGAGGTTCACTTTAGATCTGCCATCAAATGTTCCTCAAATCTATTTCATTAATATCCAGACATGATTTCAGTAGGAATGAGTGGACACTGGAGCCCTTGGCATCGTGAGGTGGACATCAGATTGTGCACTGAGGTTTTGTTCCAGGGCACGAGATCATCTGACCACATGCCTAGAGGACTAATGGCATCAAGAAAGAAGCAAGAAGAGGAAGAAGGGAGGAGGAGGAAGGGGAAAGGAGAGGAAGGTGGGGGGAGGGGGAAGGTGGGGGGAGGGGGAAGGTGGGGGGAGGGGGAAGGAGAAGAAAAGAAACAGTATTTATATAGCACATAATTTTTAAGGAACTTTCACATTTATTATATATGTAGGCATAATAAAAATGTACAGAATAGTGATGATCTCCCAAGAATTAGGGAATAAATTTATCTACTTATTAAGTTTGTCACCCTCCCTTTCTACTAGAGATGGAGCACTGGTAGTTCCCGCGATAGAATCGCATGTAGGCAGAGGCCTGCCTGCGGGGCAAGGACCCTGTGAAGAGAGGCTCTACCACTAGGGCTGCCCTTCAAGCACAAGGAGAGCTGGGCAGTTACAAACTACCGAGTGAGCCAAGGATATTCAGGCAGTTGTTGACCACCGAGGACATGGAGTGGGGCAGAATGAACACATGGAATGAACACGCAGTGTAAAGATAATCTTCAGACCTCACCAGGACCAGTCATTTCCTCCATCCCTATAACATTTCAACCAGATGCTGGAAGGTAGCTAACAGGTGAGCCAAATATCACTTTTACTGCCAATCCATTTCCCTGCCTCTGCCCTGACTTAAATGGAACTAGTGAACCAGGAAAATCACCAAAAGAAAGGAGTAGAAAAACCACCAAGATGGTAGACATAATCCACACCTGCACAATCAGGCATCTTGGCAAATGCCCCAGAAAACTCTCCTGGAACACTCCAACACCAGTTATTATATGGCTTTAAATAATATCTTTGACATTAAGGAGCAGGTTGCTTCTAGATGGGGAACAAAAGCTTCCATCATTAAAAAGCCTCTTTAGATCTCTATTCCTATATTCCATAATAAAAATAATGAGGCATGTACCATCCATCCCATCTCTTTCTCCTCCTCTTCCTCCCAACTACACACACACACACACACACACACACACACACACACCATCAAAGCTGAACTATGTGAGGCTCTGTGAGCAAATCTGGACAGCTTTTCTCTCCACTGTCCTACACAGTGGAATGCATACCATGAGGCAGCAAAATGTACCAAATTCCTCAGCCTGTAGAGATCAGCATTTAAGGAACTTGGTTGGCATTTCTGTAATATGAACCATCAATACTACATTCTCATTCAAAAGCACCCACGACGGTTGAAAGAGAAGAAACCGTCTGGGTGCTTTTCCCCACCCCCTTTCAGAAATACTTTCTGTGGGAAAGAAGGAGGTGGGGCAAGAGAGAGAAATGCAGAAAGGCGGAAACTGAGAGAGAAGCCTTCTCTGCAGAACGGTTATGGCTTTGTCTAAGAAAAAAACTTATGAAAGCTTACTTAAATATAAAACTAAGAGAAAACTTACAAATGTTACTATAACAATACTGTTTAATTGACATTATCAAAAAGAAAAATTATTCCAAATGCAATTATTATCCAAAGACAGAAAACAATCATATAATTATTTCCTGCTGAGAAACATGATTCTGTTTATCTAAAAGCAGTACAAACAACTGTTACCCTGCAATAACCATGAAACTTTTGGACATAAATCCTCACGGTAAAAGGCAACACTGCAGTTGCAGTGTAAAGCTGACCTCAAATTTAGAGGATAGTTCAAATGAACAACAAGGCACAATTCATGTTCATTTCCCTCATTTTCTTTTTTTTTTAATAGAGATTTTATTTATTTACTTTCAGAGAGAGGGGAGGAGAGGGAGAAAGAGAGGGAAAGAAACATCATTGTACAAGAGATGTATCAAGCGGTTGCCTCTCACACCCCCCCCCCAACCAAGCATCTGGCCCACAACCCAGGCATGTGCCCTGACTGGGAATCAAACCCACGACCTTTCAGTTCACAGGTTGGCAGCCAGCCCTCTGAGCCACACCAGCCGATGCTATTTCTTTCTTTTTCAAAGGCTCTGTGTAAGGACTTATTTTAATTCACCATGTTTTTCAAACCTCACATAACATAGATATTTTATGTCTTAGAATGTATTTGATGAGAAATACATTATTCATTTATGGTAAGTCAATGAATTTTTTTACAGTATCAGCTGTAATTTAAAGAAAAAAATTAGTATTTACCTTAACACCCCTACTCCCTGCAAGAGCTAGTGAAAGGAAGCTACCCTGTATCTGCCTTCATGGGAGTTATAAAGCCAAGTCTGAAGAATTAGAATAAACTGAAGCTTTCCTCCCCAAAATGTAGATGGCAAAATTTACGAGACCCCAAAACCTTATGTTACCTTCATTTTGCAACTCAGAAGCAAGACTTCTGCTCTTGCATATACCAAGCTTCAGAAGCAGGGAAAAAACTGGGTTCCCTTAGGGATTCTCTGTATTCAGTTTTTGAGGTATAGCCCTGAGCCCAATCCACAGATCAACGTTCTGTTGACTAATTGAATGAATGGATACATGCTGTCTGACATAGAGATTCCCAATCAACAACCAGGCAATTTTGCAGACCACTCTCCCAGTCCACATGCAAACCATTCTCCTTTTTCACTCTCCCTCAATTTTCCCTCTTTTTCATGATCTACGGCAAATCGAGTATGTTTGCAAATTGTTTGTCATTTCCTCCACAGAACACCCCCTCCACTATCTGTTCTGTCTGGGGCAGTGGAGTGGGAAGCTCTGACTGTTTTGATCAAGAGAATTCAGCAGAAGTGACTCTGTGACAGTTTCCAGAGCCAGGCCCTAAAGCACTGGCAGTTCCATTTTTCTGTCTCTCGGAACATTCTCTCAGGGAGGCCCACGCTGCTGTGCAATATGTCCCGTTACTCTGAGATCGCCACGCTAGACATGCCATATGTAGATGTTCCAGGTTTTAGTCCCCGCTGAGCCCACTCTCCCAGCTATCCTGACCACGGGGCCACATACTAAGTAAAGCCATCTTGGACCCTCCAGACCAGCCTGCCCACCAGCTAAATACCACTAAGTGACCCCGGTCAGCACTATGTAGAGCAAAAGAACAGTCCAGCTGAGCCCCGCCCACATTCCAGACCCTGCAAAGTATATGATATAATAATATGGCTATTGTTTTAAGTTACTACATTTCAGCAAAATTTGTTACACAGCAATAGATAACTGGAACATAGTTTTTCTCTCCTTCTAAAGACTAGCAGTAGCAGCCAAAGGCAGCATGTTGGTATAGCTAGTCCTTGTATTAGCTCTGTATAAGACAGTACAGGCAGAAAGTCTGGAAGAAGAAACTGGCTCCTTCTCATGAGGTTTGAAGCAGGGCTTTGGGCCTATAATGCTTCTAGAGAAAGATTTATCTATCCAATAGCTTTGGCAACAAAGGGCACAAACCCCCTGCAGGCACCGTGAAAGGCCTTACCTGCCTCATGAGCTCCTCTTGGCGCATTCTAATCCTCTCTCTCTCCATCTGGATCCTCTGAAGCCGAAGCTTCTGCTGGTGCTGCTGCTGAGTGGTCAGCGCATTAGGCATACTCATGAGCCCTGCTGGCGGGTTCTGAGTAGGGTGGTTCTGCTGGCTCAGGGAACTGGGTGCCATTTGCTGCTGGTGTTGGTGATTCATCACTATGGGAGGGAAGAACATTAGGGAGATTAATGCCAAGGGCCTACAGGAATCCATTAGAATGTTTTGTGCTTCGGAGCATAGATTCCTGAGATTCCTCCCAAAGTTCCTTCCTGTTAATCAATATTGTTTAAGTAATCACTGCCTTGATTCAATTCATGGACACTCAGATACTAGCCTCACTCCGGACTCATTTAGTTTCATCTTTTGTGTCCTGTAAAAACGTTTTTTCATACCTTCCCTGTGTCTAGAGTGCATTTGAGAAGCCTTTGAAAGAACACAGTGGTCAAAAGTAAATTCTGCAAAGGCGACCACGACGTATGAGATAATTTCACCGGGACACGTGGGTATGTGTGTGCTTTGTCAGGCAACCATGGGTCTGCTGAGGGCAGAGCTGAGGAGGGATGTGGTCATCAGTACATGTTGGGTATATAATATCTAGGGTGAGGGAGGGAACTCATAAACAACATGTAAAACACAGCACCTAGACCAGGGACATACATTATAACCAGGACCCCATTGATGCTTTAATAAAAAGGGTGCTCCAAAGAAGTAAGAGCTAAGCTCAGGAACAAATAAATGATTGAGGAAAAAATGTTTTCATTTTTGCAAAGAGAAAAATTTGTGATAAAGAAATTACATATCAAGGTTAACCATGTTTGTGACTGGATAAAGGCACTAGAAGTGTTTTAAACTTTTTAAGGATTTTCTGTTTGTCTGCATTCATCAACATTTTATATTTTAGCATCTTGTACTTCACATTAGAAAATGATTTAAAAATCCTCTAATAAATTCTGTAAGTGGCATTCTCACCAAAAAAAAAAAAAAAAGTATTTTAAAATGTGCTAGTTTTTCTCAAAACAGTTTACCAGTCAAATTTGCTTAACTTCTGCCTGGGCTGTATCCCATAATAATGAAAACCATGCTTTTTAGTCTATTTGTTCTTAGGTCAGAGCCAAAGACAGTAACTTCACTCACATATACACACACAATGAAAATTGTTTATAGAAAAATTGGTTTCCCTAAGGAACAATTAATTTCATGGTGGCACTTTCTCTAGCTAGGGGAGAGGGGTAAACTACTCTTCTTTTTTTCTTTAAAGAATAGTCTTTAATAATTTTTTTTCTTAATTGAGTGACTTTTACAGAGAGAGAAAGTGAGAGAGAGAGAGAGAGAGAGAGAGAGAACCATCAATTTGCTGTTCTTCCCATTCCTGCATTCATTGGTTGACTTTTGTATGTTCCCTTACTGGGAATGGAACCTGAAACCTTGGTGTTTTGGGACAATGCTCTAACTGAGCTACCAGGCTAGGACTGAACCATTCTTTTTAAAATTTTGGTTTATTTGTTTTTCGAGACAGGAGAAGTAAGGGAGAGAAACATTGATCAGCTGCCTGTCAGATGCACCCCAGCTGGGGACTGGGCCTGCAACCCAAGCATGTGTCCTGACCAGGAATTGAACTGGTGACCTTACGTTTCTCAGGATGACACTCAACCAACTGAGCCACACTGGTCAGGGTGGACACCATTCTTTTTTTTTAAATGTATTGATACACTCACTCAAATCTTTGCTGCGTTCCCACAGTGTTCCAGGCACTGGGCTTGCAGTTGGAATAAACAGCTCCTGCCCTCACAGGAGCCAATGTGCTGCTGGAAGGAATGCGTGAAGAAACCAGGTGGGGTCTTATGTGTGGCTGTGGAACTTTAGAATGCTAGGTTTTGTAAGGAACCTTGGAGGTTATCTAGTCCATCCCTTCATGGACTGGAAGAGAAGACAAACCCAGAGAGGTGAAGAAATGTGCTCTAATTAGTGGCAGGTAGAACTAGGACCAAAGTTGCCTCCTGAGACCGGGTCTACCTGCTTTTTCAACTGTCCTTGGCTGCCCTCTGCCGCACCTTAGACTGAAGAACAGGAGCAATTGCTCCAACTGAGAGCAACCCTTTAAACACGGTCTGCCTTTGATAGCAAGGAAGTACCACGTAGACAGCAGGTCATCAAAAATGGACCCTAGGCCCAAACGCTGTCCAGGTTACAAACAGGAAGTTTTCAAGGAGGGTTTAGATAGACTGACAACTCTCTGCTCGGTAACGAGCTACTGCAGAGGGAGGTCAGAATATGTGGAACAGTCTGCCTCAACCGTTTAGGTCTCCCTTCCTGAATTCAGCCCACCGCAACAGATGCTCACCTCCTGACGCCATCTCTGGCACACCGAGGCTCAGCATAGAATGTGATGGATGAATAAAAGCACCTGGGCATTTCTCATGTTCTTAAGGGATGCCAAAAAGACCCACAATGAGTGTTCCATTCTCACAGCTTATTAAGGCACAATTTCAACCTCTATTGGAAGGGCCGAGTAGGAGGCCAGGGACCGTGCAAGGGGCAAATGTGCTCTTAAAGGCGGAGTCAAGGAGGACAAAGTGCAGACATCCAGGAGGGAGCAGCTCGTTAGACCTCTTGCAGGCCAAGGGGATGGGGATTATTTCCAGGGACCACCGTTTCTGAGCCTCCTGAACAATGATGTTCCTTTTTTTTCCTGATATAATTAGCAACAACAACAACAACAAATGCCCAGTTGTGTCTATAAGGGCAATATGTAAATTGATATTTCCAATACCAGAAACCCTCGAGTTAGGAAAAAGGAGCTTGGAAAGGTTAGTTTTTTTGTTGGTCGTTTGGAGGTTATGAACTCTGTTAATTTTTATAACTCAGATACATTGAAAAGTGTTTAAAAATGACCCAAGTCTGGTAACTTATTGACGTGACAAATAAACAGGAGCAAGAAAACCTTCAGCGGCTGGCTTGGGAAGACTGCCGTCAGTGTACAAAAGCCTGCACTGGGTTTGCTCACAGCAGACTCTGTCACTGGTTTCCACATGGTAACCAGACACTGCCGGCAGACTTGATTGATGTCCACGTCCTTATCTGGGGGAGTGTAAGACTTGGAGAAGAGCTCTTCCAAAACCGCACCCTTGCTAGTCTTCAAAACCCCAGCCCTGACACAGCTGTCCACAAAGGGGAAAGATGAAGATGCTGCTTTCTTCCACTTAATTTAGATTTGACCATACAGACTAAACATCTCCAGTTACTAACTGTAGAGACTGAAAAAGAGTGGAACTTAGACAACGGCTTGGTTTTTAAAGCAAGGCACACACAAAAACAAGTAAGTCTTTATGAAGATATTCACTGTGGTAGAGTACATAATAGCAAAGACTAAAAATGCCCACCGGTGGCAGATGAGGATGCAGGCACTGAGAGGAACTCTGTGTTAACTGCTGCAGAGAACAAGGGAGTTCTGCAGGCACGTTTAGGGCACAATCTCTAAGAAATGTTGTTCAGAGAGGGAAACATTTGAGGGAGAGCACTATCTATGAGCATGCTCCTGTCTGCAGTTAGAAGAGGGGGGCTTTATTAAACACATACAGCAACTCTCGGTAGAAGGACACACAAGAAACCAGTTACAGTGGTGCCTCTGCAGAGGAAACTGGGGGTCGGGGATGGGAGGAGATCTTCCTCTGCCTCCTCTGCACTGTTGGAACTTTTCCTATGCACACATGTTACTTATGTAAAACAAACAAAACGTAAAAGTAAAAAATCTAAAACAAAATGCTCCTGTATGCATCAAATTCAGTAATTTCCTGGTGGAGTGAGAGGAGGCCATCTCAAAATTATTTTTAAAATAAATAGGGCGTAAAATATAACCAAGGTCCTCAAAGCTGAGAGCCCGCCTGATGCGATGCCTCCTGGTGCAGGTGAGGAAATCAACAGCCAGAGAAAGAGGGTTGAGCCAGGACACCTGGTTTCCAGGTGTCGACCATGGCGACCTGGCGACCTGGATCATGATTAGACCTGGCACTCTGTTCTCTGTAGTTGCTTCACTTTGAACTGTTACTGAACCTCCTCTGAGACTGGAGCCGGTGAACTTCACTGAGAGTTGGGGCTCTCTTTAAAGCCACTGCCTCTGTTAGCTGCTCAGAGACAACAGGGACAGAGGAGGCCCAGGGAAGAGATAAGCAGAGGAGGCCTACATGAAAAGGTCAAATATCTAAGTTTATGATGAACAAAATACAACTTGGGAAAATATTTCAGAATACTTTAGGGAGAGAACAAGAGCTCATTTAAGAAAAAAAAAATGGGGAGGGGGCAGAGTATCCCAAATGCAGCATCTGAGGCCAAACCAGTTAAGGGCAGACTGCCATTAAATGCCTCAGAAAGGCTACAGACCTCGTCAGTTCTAGACTTTTGCCAGTCCCCACACAAAGGAATAACCCAAACAAGATCTCTCCATCGAAGCAGGAATGCATCAAATCTAAAGCAGAGACAATTTTTTTCTTTCCAAAACAGTCAGAATTTCAATTTAAATCCACATTTCTCTCTTTCATTGTTTTCATCTCCTTCTCCATT
This sequence comes from Artibeus jamaicensis, assembly GCF_021234435.1. Classification (NCBI taxonomy): domain Eukaryota; kingdom Metazoa; phylum Chordata; class Mammalia; order Chiroptera; family Phyllostomidae; genus Artibeus; species Artibeus jamaicensis. The sequence goes on along the minus strand of NW_026521844.1, from coordinate 13,140,571 downwards.
TTGTTTCTTTTTTCCTTCAATACGTGGCTTTCTGTTCTGTGCTTGGAAATCAATATAACCATGCTCTGCAGATACGTGACCAGAAACATTTCATTGTTATTATTTAATATAATGAAACATGAAAAGAAGCTCCGCAGCATCTGAGATATAAACAGTCTTTTGATTCAGTGATTGTGTCCTTGTGAAGCAGTCAACATGGGAATGGGGTATGGCAGGGCTGGGCTGACTATACTGGACAGGACCCTCTGGTTAATGCTGCCTGGGACAAGGTACACTGACACACCTTCTAACATGTCCCAGCAACACACTTGGTCAATTCATCTAAAAGCCCCAAGTCGTGTGGCTCAGTTGGGTGAACGTCATCCTGCAAAGCCAAAGGTCACCGGTTTGATTCCCAGTCAGGGCATATATATGCCTGGGTTGTGGGTTCGGTCCCCAGTTGGGCATTGTACAAGAGGCAAGCAATCCATGTTTCTCTCTCACATTGACATTTCTCTCCCTCTCTTTCTCCCTCCCTCCCCTTTGCTCTAAAATAAATAAATAAGTAAAATCTTTAAAAACCCCAAGAGTAGGCTCAAGGCCAGGAAAGTCCCTGGACTCAGTTCTAAGCCTACACATCATTTGCCATATAAGAAGCACACCTGGGAAAGGGAAAGGCTTCACGGCAGGACGTTTGCCTGTTGCCGCACCAGGGAACACAGGGCAGCAGCTCACAAAGTGCTTGGGCAGCTTCCCCAAGGCAGGAGCTGCAGACGGCGAGGAGGCCAGCCTCCTAGAATGTTTGACGGATGTCTTTTTGACCTTTTGGGCTTGCTTTTCTGTGTCCTCAGTGTGCCCATGTGTGAGCGCGCACACACACACACACACACACACACACACACACGGAGCCAAGTGAAGAAAACAAAAAGTTAGGCTCAAGTACAGAACCTATCGTGGGCCCGCATGGGGCTGGCTATGTGGGCTATGGAAAAGACACCCTGTGTGCCAATGGCCAGAAGCCACACCTAAGCCCTAGAAAGACCAAAATGGTTTTCTCTTCAGTCCTTCCTCCCAATTCATGTGAGTCTTGGGATGGAGAAAAAAAAGTTCTCATCACACACACGAAAAAATGTTTGTAACTATGTGTGGTGATAGGTGTTAACTAGAATTATTGTAGTGATCCTTATATAATATATACAAATATTGAATTATGTTATACACCTGAAACTAATTAGTTATCTGTCAATTACATCTCACCTGAAAAGTAAATGAAATTGAAATCATAATAATGTATTGAGATTGGTTCATTAGTCATAACAAATTGGCATACTAATGTAAGACGTTCATAATATGGGAAATTGGATGAGAGGATATATAGGAACTTGACCTTGTCAATTCTTCTATAAATCTAAAACTGTTCTTAAAATACAGTGTGTGCGTGTGGGGGGTAAACATGTCTTCAATAACTATCAGGACCACACTGAGCACTGTCTCTTCCACACACACTTATAGTCAGTTTTCATGGGGTGTATAAAGTGGGTAATTACTCAGAAGAAAACATGGTTTATACTTATGTTATATGGGAGTAAGTAGATGTTAAGTTAAAATTTAAAAAAAGAATAGCTGCTTCCAGCAGTGTCCCATGGTCAAATAAGATTGGGAGATGTTTAAACAAAGTTAAACATCTTAAAAAGAGCTTATTTTACTGTAGAATTTCTCAGAGCCTTTGATGTACTGACACTGAGAGTGTCCAAGAGAAAGATACAGAACGTGGCACTTCTCAAACCTGAAAGGCTGGTGTTGTTCTGAGTAGGAACCCTGGAAAACATTGGTTCACTTTGACCTAACAGATGCCTTGGCAGTACTGCATTATAAACTGTATTGAAAATGAATTAATATTTGTTAAGCTCCTACTATGTGCCAACCTCTTTAAAGCCAACTAAGAAGCTGCGTAAGATGTGGAGCCAGAGAAGAAAACATGGCAACCTGTGGGTGTTGAACAAAGTGACTTCATGTGTTTAGAATTATGACTGCTGTTCAAGATACAAACGAAAACACAGCAAAACAAGACACAGGGAGAACAAGCATTTTATGAAAGACTGAAAGAACATCTGCTGAAATTCTCCATAGTAAATGCCAATTTAATGGGAAAATTTCAAAGATGAATTAACCTGTATACCAGTTTTCACAGGTGGTGAACAGAACCTTGCTAAAATAACTGTAGCCCCATATATTCACAATAAGCTATCTTTTAAATTTAGTTGGGACTTTTTTACTTGCTTTCTATGACAAAAGGACATTAACTCTTCCAAACAATCCTATCATCATCCCTTAAGAGTGTGAAGGCTGACATTGTTTGAAAACCTGGTTGCAACTTCCTCAAAATAGGTGAATATGCAGCATTCAAGTACCACCTTTTTTGAAATAGCTGAGAATACACAATATTCAAGTAATATTGAGTATTGAGTAACTGGGTAACATGCTTGACTTGGGATCTGGAAAACCAGATGGAACAGGTGTTTAATTCAGTTTGGTGTTTGGGCTAATAAATTTATATAAATTGCATCAGAAACTTTATGAGAGGGGAGTATAAGAGCTCCTGAATCCTGGACTAGGGAGCTAAAAGCTTAACCATCACTTCATTCTCTGCCGTAAGTCTGCAAATGCTAAAACTGAGGTCTGTCACAGTGGACTGAGAGGTCTCCTGAGACACAGCACTCTCAGTGCTAAAGCTGGGACTGCCCGAGCAAATGGACTATTGGTCACCCTAGGCCTGTGACCATCCACTGCCCCAGAGCTGGCTCATGGCAGCAGAACCTGTTTCCTGTTCCCACCCAAATGTGTTCCCTGACTAAGAGAACCAGCACCAGCCAACCTGAAATAACCACTTGATATACAGAACCACAGCCACTCTGTCCAGATTAGCTGTCCGTGTGTGCTTCCATGGATTACAACCAGCTAGTTGCCTTTTTGTACCCACGTTACTTGAAAATCAGAGAGGCAACATTATTCCTCCACTGAAATTGAAGGAAATCAAGCAGTATTTATGACATTGCATTGCACTGACTTGTAAACATGTACTTGGTTAAGTCTGCAAGTCAGGGAATCTTTCCTGCTGGATTCCTGATTGAGCCATCAGCACTTAAGCACTTTAAGAAACACTGAACTATTCTCTTCTCGTGATCTGAACTAACTCATCTTCCTGACGGCTGAATTTCTGCTCTTTATAACTAAGTCCTGGGAAGGAGCCAAGTGTCCCCTTACTGCTCGGAACCAACCTCAGTGATATGGATCTTCCTTATAAACATAGAACAAAAAACAATTTAGTGCACTTGTATGCTGGTTCCATGTGGACCTGGCACCTCTTTTACAAGATGGCAGCTGAGGAGTCTACGGCACTCACCATGGCCAACGAAAAGCCCAAGGAGAGTCAAGACTGAGAACAAGGATCAGATTAATTTGAAGGTGGCAGGGTGGTTCTGTGGTGCAGTTTAAGATTGAGAGGCATACACCACTGGTAAACTAATGAAAGCCTATTGGAAACAACAGGGTTTGTCAATGAGGCAGATCAGATTCTGATGAGACGGGCAGCCAATCAATGGACACACACACCTGCACAGTTGGAAATGGAGCTTGAAGATACAATCGGTATGTTTCGGCAGCAGATGGGAGGGGGCTACGAAACAGGGAACCTGCCACTTTACTCCAGAACTCTGCTCCTTCAGACCAAGAAGGCATTCTCACTTAAAAACCTGCAGTTTGGTTCCACCACGTCCTGACTACTACAGTATAGTTTTCTCCATTCTTTCATTTTACCCTTCCACTAAGTGCATGAAGCAATTGATGTATGTGCATGAGCACTTGCATTTTTAAAAATTAAATGGCCAATTATATGGTTTGATTGGCATCAAATGGAGATGGGATGAGGAAAAATATTGGGTCTGTGAAAACGCCCCTCCTTTCTCCGTCAGTGGCATGCTCATTCAGCTCTTTATACTCTAGTACATTATTTTGCTCTCACTGTTTAACAACAACAACAAAAACATAAAAATTCTTGAATACCTTGTTTGATTGGAGAATTTTAATGTTTTTCATTTATCATTGTAAAACCAGACAATTTTATAACTTTTCTGTACCTAGTTGTCACGTGTAGAACAATCTGTCTTTAAGTAGGAATTACTGTAAAAAAGAAAAAAGAATGGTAGTTTTCCCTTCAAGTCAAGCATCCTGTTTAAATAGAGTTCTTATTTAAAATGAAAATAATAATAACAACAATAACTTAGTGTACTTCAAATTTGACTTGCTAAGGCACACAGTATGTATTAAATACATTCTGCCTGAACTTAGCATCAGAGTTTATGAGTCAGAAATTAGTAGTAAAATACCAGTTTTATTTATAAGATGATGATCATCACAGGCATTCCAGAACAAAGTGGAAATCTCTTCCCACTCCTACAACACAAACACAAGTCTTTTTCTCCTGAGGAATGCATTTTAACCATTACTCCCATAATTTTTAAGTGGATATTTAATGAATACTGAGAATTTTTGTTGCTGTTTTCTCTGTATGTCCACAGCACATTCCCTGCTCAGCACCCATTTCATTTTGCTATTTTATCATTCGTGATCAGTAAACCCACTCTCCCCACCAGACTCGTTGTAGGTGGGGCGGAGCATTCATCCGACATTGTGCCTCACCCTAGAAGTTAAGGCTGGCAGGGGCCTTGGTCCATTAGACCAAGGTTCTCAAACTTTTCTTTAGCAGTAGGACCTTTCTCCAGAGCTCCACACATGGCATGAAGCAGAAGCAAGCCTCAAGTGCAAGGATTCCTTCAAAGCACGGCTGGGGCCTGCACTGGTGCCGGTGGGCAGGTGAGAGCACTCAGTGGCAGCACCTTGGATGGTCTTCACTAAGTGCTCTTGGTCTTGCTTTCACTACTGGTGTTGTCAACTCTGCATCACAAAATGTGAAACAAGACACCGCTTTTAGAGACTCTGGTACTAACTCAGCTTTGCTCCTTCTGCTCACATATCCCTGACACCCTGCCAAGGGACCTTGAGACACAATTTAAAACCAATGATTTAGGCCAATTCACTCATTTTAGAAATGAAAAAACTTGGAAGGTTAAGTGACTCAGCACAAATCACAGGCATAGACTGACAAACCCATGAGGCCCAGAGTTATGTGCTAGAATGCCCTGGCTGGTGTCGGCTGTGCTGGACACCAATGGCTCCCCTGACCTGTCCAACCTCAGTAATCAAAACCACTTACTGAGTTAAATTGGGTGGCAAGAAGTATTTCCTTTTCCCTGTGTCATAAAAAAGCCCAATGCAGATTAATGTAATTCACTTATTTACTACTATAAAATGATGAAATCGACATGGATCACATGTTATGATGGCAACCTGTTTGCGTCATCTGGTTTTACAGAATATGGCATAAGGCATTCTTTTCGGTTCTTTTAAAAAACAGAAGAAGACAAAATCAGATAACTCTGACAAGTTAGGTTTCATAATTCAAGAAGGTTTAAACAAGAAGAGGTGCTTGCAGGAAGTAATGCTATGCCTGCAACAGAAAGAGGCCAAAGCACACAGGTGTCCATCGTTTCTGACACACAGGCGGACCCAGCCACCAAACTTCAAAGGTGCTTCAGAGTTGAGAGTGCCCGAGTGCAGCTACGGGTCTTTTCCTCTCTGCTGATGGGCCGTACATGGCTTAGCTCATGCGGACTGGCCCCTGTCAGGTGTCACGCAGCCCTGTCTGATGGGAAACATATGTCTACAGAGGTAGAAAGAAACCCAGGCACAGACCAGCCCTGACTCAGTCACGATACAATGAAGGGAAAAAGGACTGCAGACGCGTCTCTCGCCCTCGTTGTGTCTCTCTTAGGTCCTGCCAACAATGAGCTGCTTGTTTCTCCTATTTCCCAGAAACAGCGTTAGCAGTCCAACAAGGTCAGCAAAAAAAGAGCAGCTTTTCACTTCATGGTGCATTTGGTTCCAAAAATCTGTAAAGTATTAAACCAAGAAGTTGTACTATCCCAACTTCACACTAAGCCCTTTCTTCCAATTCAGGGTGAGAAACGCTGTAAGGAAATTTCTCACCGGCTCGGTTGATAAGGCCCAGACCCCCAGGATACATGTGCATTCAGCCCACTTTCCCAGCCTCACGGTTTCAAGCCTTCGAATCACTTCCAGGTGCCCCCAAACTCGACAGGTGGACCTTCGGTTTCCCAGATGCCCCCAGCTCTTCAGGTTTTAGACTTATAACCCCAGTTGCATTTACTGCACAGGGACCTTGAATTTTTAGAATAGGAAACGAGTTTCCCACTTGCCACCCTGTCTGCTCATCCGACGAGCGATGTGGCCAACATACCAGTGGTGCAAGTACCCGGCGATTCTGCTCTCCTAGGTGTTATGATGTGAGTACCGATAGCACGGGGTTTTATGTCACCCTAGCAAATGCACTACCTAAAATGTATATTTTATTTGCGTTTAAAGGAGTTAGACATCAGTCGTCATCACAGTCATATTTCCAGAACTTGCTAGGGAAAAAAATCTGATCTTTCTGGCATGTGGATTTCTTCTGGATCATTTTGGTGTAAAGGAATCACATTTCTTTCACTGAAACCAGTACCAGAATGTGCTACTCAGATTCAATCTGACTTCAAGGATATATCTCCAGATTTATCATCAATGGCTTGTGGCAGGAAGCACATTGATGAAGCTAGTGAATTTAGGTAAATAATGACCTAACTTGGAAAAAAGAGGAAATTGAGTTTCACTGTGCTGCTTCACAAAGTTATCTTTGTGTCTTTGAATTTAATGCCACGGCCTGGCAACAGCAGCAAAACCAAAACTGTTTTATCTCCAGACAATAGGTATACTTTTACTCCAGCAGGAAATGGAAACTCTGATTCATGCACTTATTTTCATTAGTCAGGAGAGAGTTGACTGTAGCTTTTTATTGGTCGGCTTCCCTGAATGGTTTTAAAACTACTCCAGGTGCAAAGTGTGGCAACCCAAGCTAAATATCAGAAAATGAATCTACAGCTGTTTTCCACAGAAGCAGAGAAAATTTGCCAATGTGGGCTGCTAGTTTTTAATCTTTTTTCTTTTCATAACATGTCATTTCAGTAAACATCCTTATTATTTAAAGAGCTCATAGAGCAGACACTATAAGAACTAGTCAATGAATGGACTTGAATAATTGATGAACGAGAACGTGCAATTAGTAATCAAACATGGAAAAATTATCAGCTTCACAAGAAGCCATAGAAATGCAAATAAAAGCAAGCCATTTTTCATCAATCAAATTAGCAAAGACAATAATGTGATGTGAGTGTTTTTCAAGGAGCCAGTATTTTTCAGGAATACTGGGGGGATGGGGTGGGGTATAGAACAACAATTAAATCAGGGGTAGCAGGATTAAGAATTCTGGTATAGTGACCTGTCAAATTGTAGGTATTTGTGCATATGCATTTTGAGGACTGTACCCTTAGATCTAATGGGATTGCTAGTGACTCCAAAAGGATAACTACCTGTGAAATGAAAAAGTATCAAAAGTACTAATAGTGGTGTTCGGATGGTAGGACTATAGATGATTGTTTTCAGTGTTCATTCTGCAGTTCATTTAACTATTCACTCACCAAATATCTACTGAGCCCCAAGCAGGAGCAAGGCACTGCTTCCAGGTGCTGGAGATACTAATTAACAAGATGGAAAGGTCCTGCCCCTCTGGGAGCTTGTGCTCCAGCGGGGAGACAGACAATAGTGAAGGTACAGTGTAACTCTAGGGCTGAGGGCTTTGAGCAAACAAACGTGGACTGCTTTAGTCACGGAAGTTAAGGAAGACCTCTCTGAGGAGGTGACATGTGATCTAAGACAAATCTGAATACAAAGCAGAAGCCAGTGTGGAGTGCCAATCTAGGATGAGGAATAATAAATCCAAAGGTGCTACAGTGGGAAGGTGCCTGACCTGTAGGCTTGGAGTAACTGTGCCAAACAGGGTGACCCGCATGGCTGAAGAGCTGGAAGTGAGGGACCAGGGCCTGTGGGCCTCACAGCTGTGGTGAGTGCTGTAGTTGGCCTCTATTCCAGTGTGATAGCAATCTCCTCCTGGCTCACTGCTCCAACTGCATGGGAAACTGCCAGAGTATTTCATACACTATGGTAAAATAAAAACTTCTGAGAAAATGCAGAGTTGGAGAAATTCTGGGGGTACACCCCTCAAGATCAGTGTCTGTGAGCTGTTGGCCCTTCAGCCTGTGAGGTGGTTCAGAGTCACCTTTCGGGAAGAAAGAAAGAAGGCTAACGTAGGAAGTAAGGGAAGTGCAATCCAAAGTAGCTCTGTTTTAAAACGCTCCAAAAGAGATTCTGGTCCTAAGCAGAATAAAACAAAAACCTATAACTCTAAATTTTATTTGGAAGGGTGTGTGAAGGGGGTTCTACTCTTTTTGAAAATTATTTTTAAATTCTCACCCAAGGAAATGTTTATTGGTTTTAGAGAGAGAAGAACGGAGAGAGAGAAACATCGATCAGTTGTGTCCCATACAAGCCCTGACCAGGTCCAAACAACCTCGGTCGGGCCCTGACCAGGAACAGAACCCACGACATTTTGGTGCACAGGACGACACTCCAACCAACTGAGCAACCCAGCCAGGGCAAGGGTTTTATTCTTAAACACAAAAACAAAACACCCAACAATAAAAAAGCTACAACTCTGGATATTCTAAGTTAATCCTTGACCCGCACTGGGCATATGGTAGACCCTTGCTCTGGTCTCCTGCGATTCCTGGTTGGCGCCGTGAGGTCATGTCGTCCCAGTATTTAGGGCAGTTACAGAAAACCTCTCCCTAAAACTCCTGGTGTTCACTGTTGGGACATTTTTTGAGGATTGTCCCCTAAATCACAGTGTGTAATTAGAGGCAGAACGTCCTCTTAAGCACCTAAACCTGGAAAAAATAAGCTCTCTCAGCCCTGGCTGGTGTGGCTCAGTGGACTGAGCGTGGGCCTATGAAAGCAAAGGGTCACTGGTTCGATTCCCAGTTAGGGCACATGACTGGATTGCAGGCCAGGTTCCCCAGGAGGAGATATATGAGAGGCAACCACACATTGATGTTTCTCTCCCACTCTTCTTCCCTTCCCCTCTCTCTAAAAATAAATAAATAAAATATTTTTTAAAATCTTTCTAATTAAAAAATAATAATAAGATTTCTTCTCCTCACTAAGCAAGCCTTTAGCTCAGGGATGCTTTGCAAGAGTAATTGAAGGTACTGTCCTCTTTGCAAGAGTCCCCCAAGTCTCAAAGCCAAATCTGCAGGCACCTCTAAATACCACATCGGGTGTGTGTATGCATGTTTTTCCCTGGCTAATAAAATAATAAATTTTTTTAGTCACAGTCTCTCTTTACCCCAATTTAACTCAATTATTTATATGTATCCTTTTGAATTGTGTGTTTTGTAAGAGGCGAGAGTAGGGAATAAATGCATGGAAGCACAGCATTTCAAAACCCAATCTCTGTATATAACTGCATAGACATATTGTTTTATTTGTTGATTAAATACTGTTCTGTGAAGCTTAACTGAGCATGCAGGAAATGGCATTTGCCTGTCATCCCAAGAAGAAAGGTTGACAGCCATCTCTTACAGAGACCTGGTGAACCAAACAGTTTTCCTCATAAGGCATCGTCCTTACGGAACATGCTCACTAGGGGAGCCAGTTGACTCAGGCACACTCTGCTCCCCCACGCCACTGCCTCCCACAGACAGTGCCTTAACCAAGTGATGGGAGCCACCATCACCCAGACTGGGACAAAGTGACGGCTCGTGCCTCCTGATAGGATGCAATGGGCAGAACACAACCTCACTTCCATGGTCTTCCTGACAAGAATGCACAACCTAAATCTAAATCATAAGGAACACTAGACCAACCCAAACTTAAAAACAATCTACAAAATAACTAACCTATATTCCTGAAATGTCAATGTCCAGAAACACAAGGGCTGAGGAACTGTTCTAGGTAAAGATTAAGGAGACAGAACAACTAAATGCAGTGTATGATCTGTGATAGCTCCTGGGCTGGAAACCAAAACAGCCATTACAAACATTAAAAATCTGAAATATGGACTGCAGATTAGACAATAGTATCATACCAATGCTGAATTTCCTGGTATTGATACCTCTACTGCACTTGGGTAAAGATATGTCATTTTGGAAAACACAATCTGATGTATTTTGGGATAAAAGGGCACATGTCTCCAACTTAGTCTCAAAGAGTTCAGAAAAAAAAGATAGATATATATTTATATACAGAGAGATATATACACACAAAGAAAGAGAGATAAGAAATGTGGCAAATCATAAACAATTAACAAAGACAAATCTGGGCAAAGGGTACATGGGAATTCCTTGTAATGCACTTGAAACTCCTTTGTAAGTTTAAGATTATTTAAATATAAAACATAGCATGTTAAAAAACAAGAAAGAAAAAACTTCCCTATACACATCTTAAACTCCCTGGCAGTTGAAAATTCTCTAGCTGGCAGGGTCCAGAGAAACTGCACTGTACACGGGCTGTTGTCCCGTGGCATTATCTCTCTTTGAGGAAACCCTGTCTAAACAATGGTTTGGAGAACTGACTGGGGCTTGTAGGGAGGAAACTCTGGTTGTAATACGTGCTACATGATTCTGATACCTTTACTCACTGCTCCTTACAGCCTCCCTGTCCCCTCACTCCCCACTGCTAATGTAAAAAATACTTCCGGGTGAAGGTGGTCAAAAGACACAAACTTCTGATTACAAAATAAATCCTGGGGATGTAGTGTATAGCATGGCGATTATAGTTGATAACATTGTATTGCATATTTGAAAGTTACTAAGAGAGTAGATCTTAAAAGTTCCCATCACAAGAAAATTTTGTAACCATGTGTGATGATGGATATCAAGTAGATTTATTGTGGTTATCATTTTGCCATATATGCATGTATCAAATCATTTATGCTATATACCTAAAACTAATGTTATATTTCAATTAAATCTCAGTTTAAAAGAATCCCATTTTCAAAAACAGAGAGCGTGGGAATACAGGATCTGGAGGTGCCCTAGGGACTGGTTGGGATGGTCTTTCAAAAGACCCAGCTCTGCACAGCTGCGCCTGACAGGACATTGGACTAAAGAATTACAGGTTTTCTTGGGCAGAGCCTGGGCTCCAAGAGCTAGTTGACCATAAAGCTTAAGGCCTTGTGGTGAAAGACCTCACTTTCTAGGGTCACAGCTGAAGAAACTGCTCCATGTTGGCATTCTTTTCTTTTTAATCCTCACCTGTGGACATGCTTATTGATTTTAGAGAGAGGAGGAGAAAGGAAATAAAACACTGATCCACTGCTTCCCGTATGTGCCCCAACCAGGGACCAAACCAGCAACCTAGGCATGTGCCCTGACTGGAAATTGAACCCATGCATGACCTTTCGGTTTATAGAAAGACACTCCAACCAACTGAGTCACATCGGCCAGAGCCACGTTGGCATTCTTAATGCAGGAAAAATGGGACAAGCCACGGAGGGTAGAGCTGCACCTGGAGAAGGCACTAGCAAATGCAAACATACAGAAGCATATTCCAGGAAGGAATGTCTCAGGCCAAAGCAATCCTATTTTAATACCGTTTGGACCCTGGGAGTCCCTCAAGTTGCAAGGGGAAAAATTGTGCTTGAAACTGGTGTAGAGACAGAGGAGAAGACATACACACGCAAATGAGACAAGTGGGGCTCAGAGGAGCATCTCGAGTTTGCAGTGTCCCAGGCCAGTAGCAATGGGAAAACAACACGAACGTGATGGCTGGAGTCCAGTACCTTTCACGTGCAGCTGCCCCAGCCTTCATTGCATTAGGATGGGACGATCCGATTCCATTTCAGGAGAAATTACAGTTCCATTCTAAATAATTCTGGCATTGTAGCAGTCGATAAGGGTGGAAATAGAATGTTTTTCTTGATAGTTAAAGTGTGAGCTTTGAAGCAGCAAAATGGACTAAATGGGAGCCAGGACTAAATCAAACACGTTAAAAATTGTTTTACTTTATTTTTTTTTCCAGCTCTGAAAATATTTAACTCTTGGCAAAATTGAAAACTCAGAACACACTCTCTACTGGTGTCTGAGAAATATAATACTGGAAAGGAAAAGGACGAAAATAATATGGAATGAAATGCATGACATGTAGTACTGGGAAGAAAAATAACTTCAAATGAAACTTCCATTTATGGCTTTAGTCAAAAACATATGGATGTGTGAGCTGAAAAACAGAGTCGGTGGGAAGGCTAGGTGCCTGGTTAAAAACACACTTTTTGAGGCAATCTTAAATCATTTTTTGTAAAAGAAAGTAGCACCCCAAATAAATGCTTCCCCCCGACAAACACACAGTGCATCTGCTGACAATTATTTGTTTAGTTCCATAAAAGCAAACATGTCAAAACTGTATTTCTAAAGAAATCCTTTTACTTTACTAAAAGATATTCCAAAGAAACTGGAAAAAATGAGGGAATTAAAGGAAGGCACAAAACTTTATGTCCAATAATTTTACTGCAACATCATTTATAATGGTCAAAAAAATACATAAGCTTATATGTCTCTGGGTAGAACTGGTTAAATAAATTATGGTTGAGTCATGAAATAGAATATTGTACAGCCATTAACATGATATAATGATTTATAAATATTAATCTTACCAAGTCCAGTCATAACCTAAAAACATATAAATTAAACAATGAGAATCTAGTTTGTACCTATCAGAATTATAAAGACTAAAAAGTTTGATCATGACATTATTGGCCAGACTAGGGGGAAAAAAGCACTTTGACCCACTGTTGGTTGAGAGTGTGAAGTGGTGTAACCGTTTTGGAGGGAAGAGGAACATCTCTTATAACTTTAATGCACATAATCTTTGACCTAGGAATTTCACCACTGCAAAATTATCCTCTACAAAACAGCATATGGCAAAGGACTATATATAAGGATTCACACTGTAGTATTTTTAATAATAGCAAACAATCAGAAAGGAACCTAAATATCCAGCATAGGGGACTACTTAAATAAATTATGGTATATCAATAGAGTAAAATATTATACTGGTATGGCCAAAATGTTTGTTTAGTTTCTTCTGTAAAAGATACATTTTTCATTTTCACCAATAACTTTATTAACTTGGAGATTTTCAGTATGTTGGCTATCTCCCACATGGTATAATGTTGACTGTTCTCAATTAATGCCTTGATTTGATAGCTATCAACTTCAACTGGTCTACCTGACCATGGAGCATCATCCAGCAAGAAATCTCCAGCACCAAACTTCACAAACCACTTTAGACACATTTGATCAGTCACAGCATCTTCTCCATACACTGCACAAATCTTTTTTTTTTTGCATTTTTACCTTTCTTGAAATAATAAAGCATAAAATGCTGAAAATGTTGTTTTTCCTTCCATCTTCAACATTAAAATGGCTACACAAAAATTCACCAATTCTGATAAGTTTTTATAAAATGCACACTGACATGACAGCTGTCACAATACAATCAAAATTGTTTTGAATGAAATTAAAAGACAACCAAGTGCTACTAAGGCCATCTTATGGGAAAAACAAATGAACTTTTTAGCCAACCCAATATATTGCTGACAAGGAATGAATACATCTAGAAGTTCTAAGTTAGAAAGCTAAGATGAAATTTTTAAAGGACATATATTCAAGCATGCTTATGTATGTAGAATATTTCTAGAAAAACAGCTAATCAAAAAATATCGTAGAAAATGGTTATTGAAATGGATCACGGTACATGAGTGGAAAAAAGGGTACAAAAGAACATAGAGGATTTTGCAACCTTTTTTGTTTATGTTTGTACTGAAAAAAGACAAATATATGAGAAAAAGTTAGTATGATTTCAAATGGTCAAATTATAGTGCTTTATATTTTCTCTTATTTTTGCTGATCAGCATTTTCTACAGTCACCAAATAGTAATTACATAATATGGGGGAAAAAAGATTCCCAAATCTTGCTGCCTTAAATACATTTAGGATCGTATTTTTTTTCCCACCCTAAAACCAGCACTTAATGAGAAAAGATTATGAAGCCTTTTGTTTTGCTGGCTCCTATTATGGTATTATTCTGCTGACTCCATCACAGAGAATTATTCAGAGCCAAGCGTGGCGGAGCAGCTGTCCCTGACCACCAGCAACTGCAGAACACTCAGGGCATAAATTTAGACTTCCAGAAAGGAAGAAGAAATCAATCTTCCAGCTGATATGGGGTGGGGGAGGTGATGACCACATTGAGGCGGGACGGCATTTCTAGAGGCCCCAAAGAGGAGACTAAAGAAAAGTATCCAAATGTCACTTGGCACTTATCAATTTGCAACAAGTGACTGAACAACAAACCATCCCAGAATTGCTTTGCCTCAAACTTTAGGCGAAATGGTCGACAGCAAAGAAGTTCCCAAGGGCAAACTATGGGAAGTCAGCCAGCAGATAGTACTAAAACTGTCAAAATTATTTTTAAAGCTCTCAACAGAGGCCCACAGCTTGGTGAGAAGATTAGATTCCATTAAAAATAAATAAATAAATGAAGGTAGTGCTCACAAAGAAACGACTAAGGAAAAGCTTGACCTGGCCTTCACCTCCTTCCTACAAGGCTCTGCTCCTCTTTGGGGTCTGGGGCTCCCGTCTGGAATTTTAGGCCTGCAGAGCCTGACTTTCTAGCCAGCTCTCAGGAAGCAAAGTTAAGACAGGCTTACATGCTTACCTTGTGAATTTGGACATTTACAGTTCTGTAATCTGAATCCCAAATGAAACATTTCCCTGAGTTTTTGAAGTTTACTTGGTATGACTGGGGTCAAAACTTTCTGGAAAGTGGCTTCAGCATTCACTCACCCACTTGGTGACAAGCGCCAATGCCATAATGCCTATTTCAGACAAAGAAGCCAGTCTTTGTCCAAAATGTAGGTGAGCATTTTGGAGTTCTTTTTAGGTAACTCAACTTAAAGATTTCATATCTGAGTAGGTTTTGCCATTTATTATTATGGCATTCTCCAATCACGGTGCTAAAACACACAATTCTATTGTGGTTCCTATACCTGGCTGATGACCAGAGTCGTCTGGGCACATGGAAGAGCACCCATTCCCAGACTCACCTCACGTGTCCGAAACAGGACATCCCAGGACTGGGGCCCAGGCAGCAGCACATGACTGTTTTTTGGGGAGCAATCAGACTGCTGGATTCTGAACATGTGTGTTGGACAGATGCCCCATGGGATACAACTAGTGCTAGACCTGGGCCCCCACTTGGAAAAACACTGAACTCAGAGAACAGAAAACGACTTGTTGGTCACAGGCAGACTAGGTGAGCTGCCTAAGCTTGACCATTCACGGTTCTGTCCATATTACCAATGAGGGGTCAGGGTGGGGGATTATAAACTTCTTCCCAATACTGAACCCTCCTTTCCCACAATAAAAACTGCACCGAGTAATTCTCCTTTTTTCCGCTTCTAGCTACTATAAAAGTTATATAACCATATTACAGAAAAAATAAAGGGAATCACCCCCAATCTAAAAGTCGTACTATAATCACTATTAACATTTAAGAAATGCATAACTGATTTATTCTACAAAATTGTGCACCTGTGCCGCATAATGCACTTGGTTGGCTAGGAGCTGGAAATGCACAGAGAGAGAGCAAAATCTTGTGGGAAAAGAGAATCTGAGAAAAGTGTTTTAAAAATAAAAGTTATAATGATAGCATAAGCAATTTTGCCTGTTTTATTAGACCGACAAAGTTTTCTATGTGCCACATAGTCCTTATAACTATTATTTTGATGGTTAAAATATATTTATTTTTTGTATTGCAGGCATTTAATGGGGGGTGGACTATATTATAAATAACACACCTTTTTGTACAGATTTCCAAAGTGTTCATCTAGCATACTACGTAGGAATTTTGTCTTGAAGAATATTTTCTTAGGAAAATTGTGGTAAACAGTTTTCATTGCTCTTGAGACTTCTTATCAAACATGAGATTTCCTACCTAAATTCATAAATTTCATATAATAATATCTATGAGGCTTCATCACCTAAGCTTAACATATCAAGGTAAATAAAAACTGGTCTAAATAAAAGATTCATGCATATTAAGATAAATAAAATATGCCATGAAAACACAAAGTTCATTTCTTTATATACTATTTTGTTCTATTTTATTGCACAAGAGAAACTGAATCAGCTGAGGTCCTAGCTAGATAGCTCACTTGGTTCGAGGGTAGTCCTCATATATCAAGGTTGTGGGTTTGAGCCCCGGTCAGGGCACAAGAATTGAGAATTAATAAGAATTAACATACAAGAATTAAGTAATGATTTTATAAGTAAGTGGAATAATGAATCGATGTTCCTGTCTTTCACTCTCTCTCCTCTCCCCCTTCCTCTCTCCAAAACTAAAAAAAAAAAAAATCAGTTGATAATTTGTTTTCAGCACCCATTTCACATAGTCCTTAAAAAACCTTAAAAGAGCCCTGGCTGGTGTAGCTCAGTGGATTGAGCTCGGCGGGCGGGTGATGAGGGGGGGAGGTCCTGAGGGGGAAATTGAGTTTCTCCCCTCTCTCCTTCCCTTCCCCTCTAAAGATTTTCCTTAAAAGAAAGGAACTGTAATAAATCTCCTTTTGGAAAACCCAAAATGCAGTCTCCGATAATGCTGACTGAATAGAATAAATTTTGACAATAGATGGCTTCTTCCAATCTAAGAAGAAATTACTAATACAAAATAATATTGAATGTAAACTGTAATTAGAAATAAAATTTAAAAAGAATGCCTTTTTACTGGAAGCCTTTCCCCTTCTCCTGTACCTACCAGCCTTCCTTCCCTCCCATAAACACCCACTTCCCACCCCCCAGTCCTAGCAAAGCCCTACCACCTCCACCCTCCCCCCCAGAGTCTGCAGGTTTTCTGTTTGTCTTTGGGTCCACCTGTGTGTGTGTGTGTGTGTGTGTGTGTGTGTGTGTGTGTGTGTGTGTGTGTGTGCTGGTGCACTTTAGGCTAATTTATCCTACAGAAACCACAAAGTTCAAAAAGTAGTGAGAACATCAGAGCTGGAAAAAACACAGTAGCCAGATGTGACTGCCATGAACTCGCCACATAAAGTCGATTAGGAAAAAAAAAAACCAGCACTGGAAAAAGAAAAAAAAAATCCTACATATAAATCTGACATTTAACAAACTTTCAGGCTACCCTTCTACATGCTTTGAGCAATGCTAGGCCATTTTATTTGCTTTTGATAAAATGGTTTGAAGTGTGTCTGTACACTTCCTAGAGGGAAGAATGAGCCAACTTAGAAAATGAGCACAGACAAGATTTTCTTTCCATCTTGTCTTGAAAAGCATGCCTTGCAAAAAAAAAAGCCACACATATGTTTATAATTTGAAGTACAGATGAAGACAAACCTGGAGGACATTGACTCTGGCCTGGGGGATGGCACACCTTCAAAGGGCGTAAGTGTGTGTGTGTGTGTGTGTGTGTGTGTGTGTGTGTGATATTTTAAAAATTCCTATAGCATTAAAAATACACTCTGGCTGCACTTAACCACAAGTCTCTAAACCGGTTCGGGCTGGCAGTCTGATGAAGTTTTTATGCAGTTTATTTTTCCTGTCCTGTCTGGGAGGATACTGGCACCCCCAGCTGGGGCCTCATTCCAGCAAAGAGGTCATTAATGTGTGACAGGAGCCCAGCACACCATGGTTTATGATTGCTAGGGTTATCACCACAAAGCCAAAATGGTATGTCACTTTCTCTTGGCAAAAACATCTGAAAACTGTCCTGGCCAGGTAGCTCAGGTTAGAGCATTGTCTCTATGTTCAAGGTTATGGGTTCGATCCCCAGTCAGGGCACATACAAGAATCAGCCAATGAATGTGTAAATAAGTGGAGCAGCAGGTCAATGTTTCTCTCTCCCCGCCTCCTTCCTCTCTTTCAAATCAATAAATTAAAAACAATTTAAGCTCTTTTAAAACATGGGGATATGTTAAGTAACCACATGATTTCAGCTCTTCACAAACCCCCTGTCAAAGATGTGACAGTTGAGAAGCCAGGTCACCAGCACATTCCTCTTCATTCCTCACAGGTGCCATCTGGGATTAAAAATTATTTTAGTAGCGTGTAAGCAAAGGTGCCCAAGTGATAAAAGTTGCACGTACCAGGTCTGGGTTTTCCTGAGGAGGAAGTACACAGGCTCTTCCTTTGGTACACGGGGGCCAGAAACATGAGAGAAAACCAGGCTACCAGCTAACAATGAGGTTTTCTTTTTAAAATTGAATTTACTGGAGTGACATTGAAAATTACATATGTATCAGGTGCACAATTCTGTAATTCCTTATCTCTACATTCTATTGTATGTTCCCCACCCCAAGTCTTTGCATTATCATTTATCCTCCTTTTACCCTCTTCTACCTTCACCTCCCCCCACCACGCCCATTTCCCTCTGGTAACAAGACATGTTTTGGGGCCTTTCTCTAGGCCAAGGTCAAGGCATGGACAACCTCAGCACTCAAAACAACTTTTATGAGGCAGGTTCTTTCACTGCCACTGTTTTACGCATGAGGAAAAGTAGACTCAAGTTAAATAACAAAAGCAACTCACAAATGTAGAACCCAACAAAAACTCAGTTCTGACTTCCAGTTCTTCCCCATTAAGCACTAAACACAAAGGTCCCCTGCCCTCCACGCCACCCCCATCACCACCCTAACACCCTGATTTCTTTAGCAGGCTCCATTTTTCCCCAAGCCCATTGTTCTATATATTATAATAGGGCCTGTGTGGAGTTTATTTCACTTTCTTTGTAAATTCTTCAAAAGAATTTTAGTGGTTATTAATAGTTATCAATCGTACTGACAACCCATTCAAAAGATCCTATCCAGTTTGTGTTATAAAAAAAACAATCAACTTTCGGAAGTGTTGTGATTTCCCCCTTCACTGTGTTACATAAAGGCAAGGATTACAAACAAGTTGTCAGCCCTCAAGGGATGGGCTTTCACCCACTGGTGATCTCTCCTCTTTACTATCTGAAGTCCTCCAAGGTCTCCCTTTCTTCCTCCATTCACTGAGTATCTCTGGAGACACACATTCATAGGTCACTAATCTGCTCAGACAGAATCGAATGGGATAAAACCTGACAGAAAACAATTTGGCAAATGCAAAAACAAATATTTCAGTTTAAAACCAGACAAAGCTGAAGATAATTATTTGAAAAAAATGCCAAAACATTTTTTAACATTTTTTCCCTTGCAGAATATTTTATTTTACAAGCATTTGAAAAGTCAGTGAATTTAGATCCACAACCCTGCCATCCTGTAGACAGATGACTTTGCACTGCACACTGATGCAGCCTGACAAAGGATGCTCCATTTGTACAATGTTACCCTTCCAGGATGCCTTTAAGGGATAGGTTTTTTTTTCTCTCCTCCCATGAAAATAAGGTTTAATTTACAAGGCACATTGCTGGGAGGTAGGGGCGGAGGGGGGGACACCCAGTGGCGGGAGGGGGTCGTTAAGGAAGCCTGGGGGGGGGGTGCTAAAATATTTCCACCAGATGGCGCTATCCTCACTGAAAGTAATAAATACTGTGTTCCCGATTTTTAAAGCATTTTGTATTCTAACCAGTCCAAAATCTTATTTTTTTCTTGAGAGCTTTTGCAACAGTGGAAGTGTCTTCAAACCTAACTCTCTATAATTAAAGAAAATGTGAAATAAAGTTTTTCTTTCCACAAAGAATAATGATGATAGTAAGAATAAACACTTATTTTATTTTATAGCTTACTTTGTGCCAGGCAAGGATCTAACATTTCATATATATAAACTTATTTAATTATTTCATACTACAAAAATAATCATTTTACATACAGGGAAACTGAGGCACAACTAGGTAACCTAACAGAGATGTTAAACTAGTAATGGGCAGAGTTGGAATTGAAATTCTGACAGTCCAGCCCCCAAGCCCATGTACCTACCCTACAGGAAATGTAGAATCCCAATAAAAGGAAATTTATTGATAAATGTATTTATCTACATCATTAATTATATCAGAGCTCTAGAAATACAGAAAATTAGGTTATGAAATTTATAAATTCTATTATCTGATAGAAATATTATGAACTGTATTTTAACATTTTCCCACACATAAATACCTCCCAGTGAAGGGGACATTTCACTTAAGTTTATTTATTTGTCAGCTATATTCCACTGAAAAGACAAAACTTCTACATTTAAGAAAAAGGATATATTCTAAGCAAAAGGTAAAAAGAGAAAAAAATGCAGTTGATGTAAAACAGACATAGAAATTTTGAATCATATTCAAAATATCAATGTATATACATGTTTATATGTGTTAATGTACACAACATAGGTAAATGGGTTATATACAATATATATAAAAGCAGGGACATATATCTATTATTTCTCAAATAATAAAAATAAAATACTACATTCTAAATCTTTAAACAAAAGGACAAGAATCTGCTCTTTATATTTTAAAGATTGGTGATAAAGAGTATAAATAAACTACAGGCAGACCTTTAGCTTGAAATCAAATATGCTAAGTACATCATTTGCTGTTAGGACCACACTGTGGTTCTAAATCACCCGAATCTCTGACACTGACTCTGCACTCGCCATTATGTTCCCATGTGCGGGACACAGCTGTAATTCTCCATTGGCTAGCAGCGTGCTCTGTAACGTGCAAATGCTCAAATATTGCGGGGAAAACCCCAGAATGTGTGTCTGGAGAAATGTACTGCCCCAATTTATTAAAAACCTGGAAGGTAAAGTATTTTATTCAACCACAGGTAAACTTCCTTCAGACATTCAGTTACAATTTCTTTAGATATACTCTACCAGCAATGGAGCTTTTGGTGTGTATGTGGTGGGGGGAGGGGCAGATTCACATGCGCCTACAAAATCAAGTTTCAGGATTCACAGTCCTTTTTCTAGTTAGTCTACATCCTACTTGCTGCACAATTTTAAAAAATTTAACTTTAGTAATTTATGGACTAGCTACACACTAGTATCGAAGTATCTATCAGTTAGGGGTTAGTTACTCATTATAGCATCCCAACATGTTGGGCTATTAGGCAATTTCTTAAAAGAAGGAGACAGCTCTGCCTGTACAGACATAGAAGTGAAAAAAGCAAGGTGCCGACTGTGGATACAATATACTAGCATTTGTGTGTGACTGAAAATGCTGGTTGACTCCAGGCCACATATAAGGGACCAAGGGATGGGGACCTGAGGAAGACTAACTTTTTGAACATCTCTTTGAAAGAGTGTTTGATTTTTTTTAAACCAGGCCCATGAAAGATTTTTTTCCAATTACAGTGATTATAAAATTAGGGTTCATATTTTATAATCAGTTTTTAGAATTTTTTAATGAAAACTAAATGGTTAGAGAAACCTTGAAACTATTTTAATGCTACCTAATGTGTGGTTTCTTCACTACACTTGCTTCTGCTTGCTTTCTCCTTCAGCTTCTATTTTTGGGACCAATGACTCACGGGAAGTTTTGGTTTACCGCTGCTGGTAGAGGCACTGAACCATTTTCCCTGATTTGACCTTTAGACAAGTAACACAACAGAGGTTATTCCAAGTCATTTACCTTTTGGCTAAATATTTCACATCTGCAAGCTTTAAAATGGTAGGCCTGAACTTCCTGGAAGAACAGACCATGTATTTGCTTGAAGCTGACTTCGGTCTACGCAAGTTCACACTCTGGCTACGCCACAGTGTGAGGGATGGGCGTCTGGGAAAAGGGCTTGCATTCCCACAGATTTCACGGGATTCTTTTTACTCGCTAAAGTTAACTGTTCTGTGTATAAAGCAGTATCTTGACATTTGATCTTAAATGGAAATGTTATCTGAAAATGGTACCATCTTTTAGGAAACTTTAAAATTTGCCATCTCATTTTTAGCCTTTGGGGGAGGGAGGAAATGACTACAACAACATCTGATTAGTTCTGTTGCTATAGTATGTTAGTTCACGTCTGATTATCTCTCCTGGGCAATTAGCAGAAAATAATCTCTTCTCAAGTCTAAAATCACACTTAAACATTCAAGATCAGATGACAAATGAGTCACACTCCCCTCGGGCAGGTACGGTGAGAAGCTGCCTGCAGATTATGAGACTGTGGGATACCTTCCAAAACCAAACCCACTTCCATTCAAGCCTCAAGCTGTGTGACTTCGAGAAAGTTTCCCCATCAATAAATGGGGATGCCGTCACTTCTTGTAGGATTGTTGTGAGAATTTAATGAGATAAAGCAAAAAACACCTACCTTGGTATCAGTCATACATTATGCAGCAAAAAAAGAAAAATAGTAGGAAGGAAAGAAAGGGACCTGAGGCCAGAGTGGCACCCTTTGGCAGTCTTCAGGGACCAAATTCACAGAGAGGAGCTCTGTGCTCCTTGCTTTTGTCTGGATGAAGACAGGAGGCCTATGTGATTTTTTCAAAGAATCTCAAGAAAGGCAATTGGAGGGGATGCTGGAAATGGAGTGCCAACCCCAGGGAGCCCATCATAAACTGTAGCAGAGGCCAAGAAAAGATGGCCAAGGTGGTAGAAAGGTAAGGCAGCCGAGATGCAGCGAAGAAGGCTCTCCAGGTGCACAAATAGGTGCTGGGACAAGCAGAGCTGCTTCTGGGCCCACAGGCCCTCAGTCGACACCTGTGCGTTCAACTCCAAGTCAAAGCTTGGCTTACCGAGATTTGGCTGAGACACGGCCATGGCCCTCTGGGGCGCTGCTGTGGAAGTGGCGGCAGGGTGGAGGCTCATGTGATTCAGGGGCTGATTCATCATCTTCCTAGGGTCTTGCCATGTGGTGATTTTTTCTATGTGACTAAAAGAAGGAAAACAATTAACTTTTTAATTGTATGCATCATTATCATTATCAGCATCACCAATGACAAGCACAACAGTTAAATGACTTTGGCTCTTTTTTTCCTTAGGATCTGCTTACAAGCAGCTGGCACATTCTACTTGTTTTCATCCAAGGTCAGGTCACTTACCGTCCATCCAAACTGGGCCACACTGAGATTTTGCAGGTGACTCTTTGAACACAAGCCCATCGTTTAGTTGTCCCAGATGCCCCTACCGGCAAAACCCTCTCGAGTGTTTTCTGCCTTACTGGGGAGAGACAAGCACCAGCATACCTCCCCACATCCCAAGAAGCCTGCACTCCTAGGTCCCTGGGACCTTCATCACCATCCTATCACTGGGACCCCACAGTGTAAACTCTCCACAGGCAGGGCCAGCCTGCCCTCCCACACTGGAGGCATATATAATTGACATAATGAGGACACCACCACCTATCCTCAGCCAAAGACAGGGCCCTTGAAATCACCCTTGAAAACATGGCGTGACTGAGCTCTTACTATATATAGGTAAGGCACTGTGAGGTACACATAGGTAATACATAAAACCCTCACCAGGCTTATGTTCTCCTATGCAAGGTAACAGCTGTGCAGCTGAAACAAGAAGTAGCTGGAAGTGCAAGAAGGCGGGTGAGAGCCAGATTACGGAGAAACCTAGACACGGAGACATGAAGGTGTCTGGGGGAGAAAACTTAAGACTTTGGCTCATATACAACTTCCAGTATTTGTTTTTATGGCTTAATCTGAGAGAAAGTAGCACAATATAAGCTTCTGCCCAGGCTTTTGGCTATGCCCACCTTCCTCCAAAGCACATCACGAATCATCCTGGGTGCTTAAATATGCCCCGTGCCACTCCACAGACTGTCTTTGTTTGAGAGGTTATCACACTTTTTCTTTTAAAGATGAGCAAACTTATCTGCTGCTACACCTTTGTTTTAGGAACTGTATCAGAGATATTTCTATATTTATCAAAGACAGCAAACTGACAGCTGAAACTGAAAGTCAGCCCTTTGTTTTAGTCCTCACAACTAGGCTTGATTCTCCCCAACCAACTGGCAGTGTCTACCCCCAGGCACTACAGACCATCACAGACCCACAAGAAAGGTTAAACACACCTCAATCATTAATAACAATAGCTTCTTCTGGAAACAACTATTACTGTTGTTAACTGTGGTTGTATTTCCTTCTCTTTTGCTTCTGTTTTCCTCATATTTAAATGCTTCCCCTGCTAAAATCCCTCTTTAAATGTCTTCATCCCAGACTGGAAGTTACTGCCATGGAGAACTTGTCTATTGCCTTCACTAAAAACTTGGACCTTGTTCCAAGAAAGCCTTTAAATGAGTGTGAGTTTTTAAAAAGGGGGGTCAGCCTTGGTAAAAGTGGCAAAATTAAGTTGAACTTCTGAGTTTCACTACTGTAAGGGCCATCAGTCGTCTTTTAAGATATCTTCAAAGATGAACTGGGAGGAATAAAATCAAAGAACCAAAACTATCTTGTCAAGAAAAACAAAGAAAGTAGAGGGGGGAGGGACTGGTCTAAAGAGATCAAAATCAATTACCTAAGCACTAAAAAAATGAAAAAGAAATGATGGTCTTAGTTATACCTTTAGTCAAACAATTGTAATTCTGTGTAAAGCTTTCATAAAGTCCTTCTGCCAACTTCTGGTCCTGTGGGAACCCATGGGGTTGTGCAGCAGGACCTTGACGAAAGTTTATAACAAGTCTTCAGAGTGAGAAATGAATGGAGGAGGACGTCGAAGTTCAGTAAACTCGCTTTAGCAAAGTAATTAGAGCTAAGAAGCCCTTGACTATTTCTTCAGGACCCATGCTATTAAAACTTGTTTTCCACAGTAGGCACATCCTGCATACTTTCTACCATGGTACCAAAGGGGAGGAATTCATTCTCTCTGCCATGAGCCTTGCTTAGACCCTCTGACACCATGGATGTTGATGCTGTGCTAGAGCCTGAACATGACCTGGGTGAGATGGAGTGATACACAGAGAATGGAAGAAGGCATTTAAGGACATTGCCATGGTCAGACACTCAGCTACCACTCAGTAGCAGGAATAACACAGGAGCCAGGGAATACTTTTCCAAAATGTTGGTTCCCCATTCTGCCCTTCTGAATATGAGGGGCTGTGAGTCAACAATATTGTGGTAACTCTGTATGGTGCCAGTGGGTACTTGAAAAATCGCGGACTTTGTAAAGTATATGAATGGCTAACCACTGTGCTATACATAACCTAAAACTAACACAAAACAATGTTGAACACAAACTCTAATTTAAAAATAAAATAGCCCTGGAGGGTGTGGCTCAGTCGTTTGGAGAATTGCCCGGTAGATGGAGGGGCTGCAGGTTCAATATCTGGCCATGAGGCAATCAATTAATCTCTCTTCCCTCCACCTCCTTTCTTCCTTTCCTGTCTCTCTGAAAGCACTGAAAAAATGTCCTCAGGTGAGGCTGTAAAAAAATACATAAATAAAATAAATTTAAAGAAGAAAAAACCAAGTGGACCGTGGCTCCAGGATCTGAAAGGAGTAGTAAGACCCACACTTCACTGGTAGATGACCTGACCTGAACACTGCCACCAAGGCCGGCCGCCTCCATCCCCCTGGACAGATCGCAGGCCTTTCTGGATGAACTCTCTAGTGCTCATTTTGGTAGGTCTGGCCCCAAAGCTGTACAACTCAGCCATGGCTTCAAGGCCCAGCACTCCCCCAGGACCGTGGGAGCCTCCACAGTCCACCCTTCAAACTCCACAACCAGCCAAGGCTTTTAAAGTTTTGTTCCCAGCGGATTTGTTAATTAAAAGTGTCACTCACAGTATTTCCCAAAGACTCGAGTACAAAAGCAAGTCTTTCTTAAGTGAACAGTTCTCATTGCTCTGAAACGACTGAGAAAGCCACTCAAATTCCCAGCCTCTGCGGACCTGTCCACAGGACACCAGCTCTGCCCTGAGGCTCGGCTTTATGTGATGATGTCCAGGGTGGCTCCCAGGCGGAATGTCACATGTAAGGGCATTACTCACAAGAACTTAATACGGCGCTGATGATTTGATTTGAAAACTCAATTCCCCTATTGTTCAAACCACATAGCGCCCCTCACCCCATTCCCAAATGTAGGATAAACCATTCAGTCTTACGCGCTGCTGTCTCATCTCCCTCTCTGAGTTAACTGAGTCATTTCCTTTCTCGTATTTCTCAGTGTAACCTTACTGCTTGCCAGAACCCACAGTTTAGCTGGATTAATCCCCACTTCCCTGCTACTCCCACCTTCTTCCTGATTTCACTCTCTGGCTAAATCTACTGCAAGAAAATATCTCTCTGCCATCTTTAAAAGTCTATTTTTTCTTGGGAACTTTATATATATATATAAAGGAAATATATATACATATATAAAAAAGGGGAAAAAGATACCAAAAATATTTATGCTGATATATTCAATTACTCACTGGCGATTTTTTTTCCTTATCTAAACTCTTCTGTACTTTCCAGGTTTTTAACAGTGACTAGGTATTGTTTTCATAACCAGTAAAAACAAAAATACTCATGAAAGTACAAAAAGACAAAAAGGAATGATGCATATCTGTCTTCATTTGGCCAAAGTAAGAAGGGAAATGGAATCAATTACCGGGCTCCATGTTGTTTATTAAGAAAAAAGAACACCAGTTCCTAAGGGAAAGAAAAACTGACCCCCCCACACACATCCACCCAAAACTTTGTTTCTGGACTTAGAAAAAAATTACTGCAGGGTTTCCCTTTGAGGTCCGGTGTATGAGGAGGAAAAGTTGCCTGTAACGGAGATATAGTGGGGGTGGTCTTTTCCTGTTCCTTTGAGGGTCCCTCTGACCATCGCTTCCCAGACTGCCTTCTGGGACCACAGCCACAGCAAGAACAAGATAAACCTTCCCCTCCAATCAGCTGTAAGTTTGGAGAAGAGCTTTAGTCGCCTGGAGGCAAGACGGGTGAGTGAGCACCTCTCTAATGAGACATCTTTCTGGAAATGGCACCTTACGGAAAATTGGGATGTGTGAAATAATTTTTCTTTCTTGGATTAATATGTTCTTCAGTAAGGACACCTACTTAAAAAGCCATTTATTTACTAAGGAAATTCTGTGTTTGGAGTTAAAATGTCATTGAAATCAGTGAGGGGGATGCAGCGTTAAGCACCTTCGCAGTCGCCATCTCCACTTTGCCTGACCTCTTCCACCAGCCTCCAGGGGATTGTTAACTTAGCTCCTATTTCCTTCTTGATGGCCTCCTGGGTGACCTTTCACCTAGATGATCACAAAGGCCTCCAGCTTTCCCTTCCTCCAGCCTTAAGGGTTTTCCTCCCACCCTCCAGCCCTTTCCCACCTTATCTGACAATCTATTCTCTACCCCACATCCAGACTCTCATCCCAAAGACAAAGGGGATCCAAGTCACCCCTGGGCCCTTGGTCCCCAATGCCCATGAAATAAATAAAAGTCCTACTCACATAGGCATCTTCCAGACAGACAGCCTCCTGTGAGAAACTGTGGGCTCTGGCAGACCAGTGTTGGGAGTCATGCTTACCTGAGTTTTAATGCTACTCTGACCTTGTGTGACCTGTGTGAGCCATTTAAGCCATTCTAGTTTCAGTACCTGCATGCATGAGTTGAGGTAAAAATATTAACACACACACACACCAGGATTCCTTGTCATAAAGGCAAAACAGATCTGTTCTGGGAAACCGAAGATTTCTTGACCAGTTAGTTAGTTCACTGGATTCCCCTTCTCCGCAGTGAATGCATAGAAGGCAGCTCCAGCCTTCCCGAGGCTGGCGACACTTGGTTCGAGTTTATTTAACAAGTGCGGAAAGTATTCCTATTGTGCGTGATGTACTAGGTAGGTATAAAAAGGAAAAGAATTTTGTAAATACAAAACCCTGACTAGCAGCAGAACCATTAAAGGCAAAGATAAAATCTTATCTGTAAAAGTAGAATCCACCAGCTTCTCACAGCTCAGGAAAAGGCCTAGTGTTTTTGGATGCATTTACCCTCCAGTTCATGACCTATTACACCAACTTTATGGAAGGAAGCCATGTAACAAAGACTTTCTGAAATAGAGTAGGCCTATGTAATACATTTTGTATTGCTGGAAGCATACAAAGATACAAAAATAGGAATGATTTCAAAAGCTTAATTTTGAAAGAATTTAGAGTTCTTAGCAACACAAGCCACTTGCTTATTTCCATGGGCAAAGATTTCATCTTCAAATTTATGGCATTTTTCTTCCCTTTCTCTCCACCCTCTCTTCTTTAATATATCATCAGTTTCACGTTAGTGTCAGGCAACAGTCAGACAATACTCAGAGCTCCCTACCATCAGCAGAGCTGTTAGGACAAGACTTAGAAGCAGCCTCCAACCTGCCTCTCCTTTTCCACCACGACTTAGAGAGGTAGTTAGAGAACCACATCAATGAGATGAGAAGGTAGGTCTGGCGTCACACAAGCAAGGCTGACTGGTTCAAAACTCGGTTCACATTCCGTGACACTTGGCTTCAGCCCCTGACAACCCCGTTTCTTTGTAACCTCTCCCTTCTTGCTTAGGGGCTGCTGATATTTCTCTTCCAATGGAGCACAAACTCTTTTGATGACAGACATGACTGGATGGGGCAGAGCCAAGTGTCCCACCCGTAGCAGGCGTCTGAAAACAATGCTGCTGTGATCTCCTTAATATTCACAAGCCTGATTTAGGGTAGAAGTAAATTGTCTTATTTTTTAAAATCAGCCATTAAAACCCTTTTTGATTTACTAGGCCAATTTACCACCCTCCTAATGTCACAACCAATGTGTATACACTGAAGATTATTTGCTTAAAAAATTGCTAAAGGAAACAGCTTTGCAACTTGCCTGTTGTGACCCAGTTCGGTTAAGCCCATCAATGTTCAAAATGAAAACTGAAACAGACTTGCATGAGGCTGACCATTTCCCAAGCAGGTCTGGCCGAGTAAATCTGACCCCCTGTCAGCAGACAACAAACGCTATGCCAGTGCTTGGTCCTGGACCAGATGGCGGGAAGACTTGCCCAAGACTCGCATGAATGTTTTGAAATGTTCCCTAATTAAAATTAAAATACAAATATGCAAAAGCTGGCTTACTTTTTTGTTGTATTTCAGGGATAAATGCTGCCTCTGTTTCAATTAATATAAACGTGCTAGCATGTGTTCGCATTTAAATTGAAAGACCTGGGAAAGATACATCCTTTCTGACTCATATCTTGCATGTCTTCGAGTGGCGCCTTTTGTTTTGTTTTGTTTTTTTTGCCAGTGGTACTTAGCTCTTCCGACTGACACCAGAGGTGGGTCTTAACCACAAGGACAAAGACAGCTGGCATACACAGTTACTAATTCTCCCAGGCCCAGATGCACATTCTTTCTCCAGATAGTTCCTCTGCTGTCACCTAAAACCAGAACACAGTAGCAAGAGCTGATCGCAGCAGCACCCCATGGCCACCGCCCCACCTCCATCATAGTAGCTCACAGTCTGAATGGAAACTGGCAACACCACCTGACTAGCGGCTATCCAGTAAATTGCTTCCCTCTGCTTAACCCTATCAGCTCAGTTGGAAAATGGGGAGTCGGCTCCTGGACTTGGATACACTGACAATCAAAAATAAAGTGCTGGCTCTTCACCTGGCTGAAGCACTCATGATGTTCCATTGCATTTCTAAAACCATCAATCTTCCTCCCAGTTGTCACCCCAAAGGATGATTCTTTGTCCCAAAGCAGCTTTCATAGCCCTATAATTGGTTACAGTTCTTTTTCTGTTCTGCCCAAATCCTAAACAACACCGTCTCTTGCTAGTCCAATGTGTTAGAATAAAAGATACAAAGAGGTAAGAAAGAGACAGGCTGCAAATGCACTAAGCTGACACATCCATTAGCTAATCATCATTCACAGAATGAAGCTACACATCATTCACAGATTAAGTCTCAAAGCTATAAAAACTGAGTTGCTCATGCCATACAATACAGGTGGCTGTTCATAATAACAGAAGTGTGTTGGATGAGAAAGCTCATCCTTCTTTGAAACCACAAGGAATTTATAGTTAAAAGGTTCCGGTCAGATTTTCACTTAAGCAGCTTGTCAAACATAGCTGCAGTGTATGACACAGAAATAATAACTCATATATAAAGAGGGGACTTTTTAGGATCCTCTAATAAAAGATGATACAAAACCAGAAGCATTATTTTGGTGCATGCTTCCGGTCTCTACAATTCCAGCATTCTCTGGAATTTTGAATGAATGGCAGGGATTGTATTTTTAACTCTCAGGCTCTAATCCTCGACTTCCATCACAGCCGTGCCAAGAAGCCTCCACTTGTTTAAATTAGCAGCAGTAGCAGCCGCAGCAGCGAGGAAGGTCTGTTAGCACTTCCGCCACAACCAGCTGTGGCGATCGATCTACTCGGATCCTTTCCACTGACCGCTGAGACTTTCTGCAGACTCACTGCTGAACCTGCTCGGTCAGGGCAGAAGCTGAGTCAAGCAGACCTGCTGTCTCTCCCTGAGCTCAGTGTGAACCACTTGAGAGGGTAACGTCCGTCCGGCAGTTCCTGCCCGGCTTTATTTACCAGCATTTTGTCCCCAGGGTGATAAAGAAGAGGTCACTATGAATGTGCCACACTGCTGGAGAAAACCACTTTGAGAAGGCAGTGACTCATCCACACAGCCCGAGGTGTGATTCACCGACCTGGCTCCGGAGGGTGTGCCATTGTGCTAGAGAACCCAATCGTCCCAGATGAGGTCCCCAACACCACCCAGCGCGGGCAAACTTGATATCGCCTCTGCAAACTGAGCCAAACTCTTGCTTAACCTCATTTTCCCTACCCCCTAAAAAAGCAAGAAGAAAAAAGTAAAGGACTGGGTTATTGTTTGCTTCAGGCCAAGAGGCCTATTAAAAAACTTTGGCTGTGTGGAGATTTTACTATCGACACTTGGCATTTTTTTTCTCTTCTCATGTAGGTATCGAAAATTCTTCCTGTCGGGATCAAAAATGCTATTAAAAGATTTACAAATTACATGAAGTTTCTTATGCTGAAACCGAACAACAGTATAACAGTTTATTATACTCTTTTATTCTTTAAAGATATCAAGTATAAATTATGTATTTGGTACATGTTTTCCCACTTTCTTTTTCACAAACAAAAATGTGGGAGGGAAATGAGGAGAGTGGAGAAGAGAGGAGGCTTTTACCAATGGTGAATTCCAGAATTATCAGTAAGAAGTGGAATGCATTTGTCCATTTCTTCATTTGACACTCATTTACGGTGGAGCTATACCTTCTGTGGGGACTCAGTTTCAAGATCAGTTTTGGCAAGTGTGGATGTGGTGAAAATCACCACTGAAAATCATTTAAAGGGCCCCTAATGGACCTTCTACTAAGCTCTCTGTATATTACATTGTTTCTCAGTAAGTCCATCACAGCCAGTTCCTCCCAGGGTTAGAGCATGATAATGTTTATACAGCCAAACTCCGGAGGAAGCGATGCTGTCCCCAAGAACTCAGGTTGGGATCTGCTGGATGTGTAGTGTTGCATTCATGTCCCACAAATGGGCACTGGCTCCAAGTGCCTGCGGTGTCTTCTGCTCCGGGACGGATGTGACAGAAAATGATCTACCCTGGACTCTAGAAGCTGGCAATCAAATTGGTGAGGAGATAGTGACAATGCAATGAGTGGTGTGGTTGTTGAAAGAGCTCGGCCCCTGTTTTCATAGGTTAGTGCAAGTGGTCCAGAGCCTGACATTCTATCTCAAAAGCTGTGTGTAGATGCACTCCCCACATCAGCTGTGTCTGACATCTGAGAAACAGCTTTCATTTTGTGATCAGTTTTTAAAAGGAGTTTGTTTTAAAACCACGGAGCTACTCTCAACGTTAAGATACTTTGAATATTGCTTTTCCAGGCTCTCCGTGCCCAACACATGTTTCAGTGTGCTGTTTTTCCAGTTGTTCTTAAACAGGACATCGACACACTGCTTGTCTGCCCCTCGGCCACTCCAAACATAAAACACCTCAGAGCTAAACCTGCAGCTGCCCTTCTTTCTCTTCCTCCTGATGAGGCCAAATGAATTCAATGTCACCTGCTCAAAAACAAGTAAATAAAAGGCAAAGTCTCCTTAAAGCCAAAAATTCTTTTGGGTTAGTCTAGCTTCTCCTCTGGTTCATGTGAAGAGACTCAAATTCCCTTTGGGGTTTTCTTTTTTAATTCTGGGAAGTGGATGAGCCACCCTGGGCTCTGAACGTCTGATTGTCAGAGTCAGTTTCTGCACATATTTAAAAAACATGACACAACTGGAACTAGTGAAAAAACTGGCAGGAACCCCGGCCCCATTCTGGAGAAAGACTAGATATGCTTTTCAGAGCCAGGGTCCCCTTTCGCAGGAAATGATTTGGAATCTCAAGACAAAAACTGAGGCGTTAAAAGGGATGGAGTTAGGCTTCCGCAAGGAGCGGAGGGGTTGCTGGGGACTTGAAGATAATTACTGGGCAACACTGCTTATGTTTCGTGTTCTAAACTCTGCCCACAACGTGCCTTTACATGTATTTCTTGGCATCTGGTTGCAAGTATCACCCAAATGAGGCAGAGTGGTACAGTGGATTTGAACTTTACCTCTGCTATTAACCAGTTAAGTGATATTTTTGTTTTGAATATTTCATCAAATAATAAAAATGTCAGACACACATGACACTATAAATACTCATTTCCCTCCTTTCCCTTATGAAAATCTATCACAACTGTTTAAAGAAATGTGAGGAATTCAAATGCAAAACAATCAGCAAACACCTTATAGTACAATGAACTCCCCAAAATGGGGAAAAATAATGGCGGATATCAATTTGCTGCAAAAACTACAGATACATGTGATTTCACATAGTGTTAAGTAATAATTGATCTAGAGACCAAAACCTCCCCAAAACACAAAAGAGCTAGCTAATCACTAGCCTCAGGTGGCTCCTCCACCTTCTCTTTTTTGCATTCCAATGCTACCTCAGACCCCGTGTAGGAAGAGGCCAAAGCCAGGGTTCCTCTAGTGCCCTGTGAGGTCCTTTTGGTGCTGATGGGCGTCCCAGGCCAGCACAAGACTTTCAGCCTCACATTTACGGTGGAAAGAGATTTCACCCTGAAGTGGAAAACGTGGTAAGAATGAATACTACAAAAAGAGTATGTAAAAGCTTCCCATACTATTCTAACAGAAAGGCTCACGAAGTTTTAGGGTAGTTTAGTTTTTCAATCATTTACAAGGTGATAATAGTTAACCTCCACAGTTCCGCCCAAATGTAGGGGTACAAATCAGGTTACAGAAATACAAGACTGAAGGTTTTCCGAACACAACAAATGGAAAAATATAATTTAGCCAAAAAGTACTATAGTTTTATACAAAGTATGTTTATGCAAACTTCAGATAGTGAGCTTTGTACCCACAGGTGGATGTATTTTTAAAAATATACTGTTGTTTAATCCTTTTTATTCAACAAACAATAGAAATATGTACGTTTCAATTTTTATGATTAATTTCCACATCCAACCCCAACTGTTCTTCACTAAAATAACTAGCTTTAGTTCCCATATATAAAAAAGAAGCATCTACTTATGTGTATGTAACTTTTAACTTTAATATGATTTTAAACTTACAGGATAGTTGCCAGAATATATAAGGTACTTCCATCTACTGATTCACAAATTGTCACATTTTTTTCAAAGTTAGTTCCGACTGAAAAGTAGCACTAACAGTCATGTTTTTATATGATTCCTTAGTGATAGTTAATACTTTGGCAGGTCACTTTTCTAACTTTGAAGAGAAGTGAATCTCATTCTGTAACATATGCAAGATAAAGATGAAAAAAGGCTAAGATCATCGATCTGAATAACTAAATCAAGAAACAGAGTGGCACCAAACTTGTCCACATCTAATCAGAAACTATAAAAATTCAGCAATAATGGTGACCCTTAAACTCCTTTCCCTGAAAGAGCAACAGGCACCACCCAAGAGGAGGGACCCACAGGCAGGATTTGGTATTTCTGGAACTGCGGATGGCCACCCAGCAGCGCAAGAGGAATCAAACACGTGTCTGAACACTGACTTGGGCAGAGCAGAGCTTTCGCTGTGCTCTGTCCTTAACTGGCAGGGAGATTTTTCAAACTGGAAGAGAGCCACCTGAATTTGGTTAGTTTATTAATTCAGCCTCCAAATAAGTTTTCTTAGACGTGGAGGAAATGTGTATAAATAACATTTAACTTCTCAGGCAAACATCTTTCCAGTATCTGCAATGAATGCGTTAATTATATGGACAGATTTTGAAAACAAAATTGTAAACATATCAAAAATTCCCACATCACCCTCTGCAGAACACGCGCTTTAAACAAAAGAAAAACACAGCCTCTAAAGGAAAGAAAGGGAGGAAAGAAAGAAGGAAGAATGGAAAGACACAGCTTCAGTACGGCAGCTTCAAAGATGCTCATAAAAAGCTCACAATAGAAGCCACAGCCTTGCCCTCACTGCTATGGTTCAGTGAAATGAGCACCAGCCTGAGAACGGAAAGGTCGCCCGTTCAATTCCCAGTCAGGGCACATGCCTGGGTTGAAGGCCAGGTCCCCAGCTGGGGGCACATGACAGACAACCAACTGATGTTTCTCTCATTCTCTTTCTCCCTCCCTCCCTCTCTCTCTAAAAACTAAATAAAATCTTTAAAAAAAAAAAGAACCCACAGCCTTACTAAGGGTCACTCTTGCATATAACTAGACTTAGCTTGGTGCAATCTCTCTGGAAGACAGTTTGCCAACATATAACAAAATGCCCACGTCCATGAAGCTCGTACCAAGGGTACAATTAACTAAATATGGCAGAGGTGGCAGGCTGCTTCTGCATATCCGTGCCCCCTTCCTCTAGGTGCCAGGTGTGGCCACACTAAACTCTCAGCAATAGACAGAATAAACGGAAGTACTGCGTGGGATTCCGGGAGACTTCCTTTCCTCCACCTTTCAGCCCATTTCAGGTTTATGTTACATCAGAGAGAAATAAACAATCACATTTCACATCCCTGTTACTCACAAACATGTTTCTAAACAACAAGCACGCCCCCTGTAGGCACAGGCATGTCCAGTACAGTTTGGTTTATAACTTACATGTGTTAATAAATTATGGTTTAGTCAGATAAGGAAAGACTGAACAGTGAAAACAACATTGACCTATATTTGTCAAAATAGAAAACTGTTCACAATATAATGCTAAGGGAACATAACCCCATTTTGGTCAATATACATACATATAAATGAGGGCAAAGTGGGTCTTATTCCTGTCTTTAGATTTCCTTGTACTTTATTTTGTATGACAAGCATTATTATTATTATTTTCAATCAGAAAAAAGACAGTGAGCCCTGGCTGGTGTGGCACAATTGGTTGGCGCATCATCCCATGGACCGAAAAGTCGCAGGTTCAGTTCCCGGTCAGGGCACATACCCGGGCTGGGGATTTCATCCCTGGTTGGGGTTGGGGCATGTACAAGAAAGCAACCTCTCTCTCTGTCTCTCGATTTCTCTCTCTCTTTCCTCCCTCCCTCTCTCCCTCTTTCTCTTTCTTCCTTTCTACTCTCTCTAAAAGCAATGAAAACAAACACCCTGGGGTGAGGATAAAAAAAAAAGACAGAATGAGAAAGCGGTCCTCCTCCCAAATGAACTCACTTCCTCCTTAAAAAATAATGTTGCATTCCACATTTGAACCTACAGCTGCTAATTATAGCCCCTGAAAATAATTCCACAGCTAGAGTGTAGAAAATCTTGTCGGTCCTTAAGTGTGAGCTAGAAAAGGCGCCACGGTGAAGCCCCCGTGAGTGCTTAGCTTAAAGGTGCTGAACCGGGGGAGGGCACAAAAGAGGTGGGAAGGGAGCAGTAGAAGGAAGGGATAAAGAGGATGAAGGGAAATTCTATAATTAAGCGATATTTTATGGCTGCCTTTGACAGCTGTTTGAGCGAGGGGGGGACTGAAGAAGGCGTCAACAGAGGGGATCAGGCCCTCCTCGGGCAGATCAAGGGGGGCCTATCGTCCCAGCACTGTCTGCACTTCACAGGGCAGATGGGGCATCTTAGAGCCAGCACCTGTCAGCTGCGGAGACGCCCAGCTGCGGTGCAGTTATGGCTGTCATCTGCCTAATCCAGAAGGGACAGGCATTTACCGTATCTAGAAAGATTAAGATGAAACTATCTGTGATTGTTCTTGTAAAAGAGAATGCATGCCTCATGCAATTGTGTTTGTTTTCTTCTGGCTCATACCCTGCCCCAACTTTTCTCTCTCTTTTTTTTTTCACCTACCCTTGTAGCTCTATTTTTCATTTTTAACCTCCATGTTAATGATATATTCATTCCAAATCGTGGTTTAAATTTAGTCTGATGACCAGCTGCAAGGTTCCTTCCCATCCCACTGGGAGGTACATCCTGCCTCAGACCCTCTACACGATTCCCACGGACCTGGCGAGGAACTCCATGCAAGGAATGGAGCAGGACACAGACCATAAGAATCGTCAGAGGAAACAGTATTTTCTTTACAGGATGCTTTCAGATTTTTCCTTCCCACGAGACTCTTTTAAAGGGTGTTGAAATTGAAGGAGACTTTAAATAAGCTTTCAAATTCTCAGTCGTTCCCACTGTGAATTGAGTAGAAGGCCTGACACGCAGCAGATACGCCAGTACCACTCGTGGAATAATCGAACTAAGAAAAGGAGTGAGCGAGTGAGTGAATATATTCAATGGTGTCCTTTAGGAAATCATTTTATTCTCAGTGTTGGTATTAAATGAATCTTATGAATATCTTATATATCTTTATAAAGTACTCAAATAACTTATTCAGGAAGATTTGGTCTTTATTTGCCCCTGTAAGAACATGACAGCTAGAGAATACTACAACATCCTCTAAAACCAGTGAAAGCATTATAGGTTTATTCAATGAATGAACCTTGACTGAGCCTCGACCAGGTGCCACCCACCACGGGCCCTGAAAGCACAGCCCCCTGGAATATAATACACACTCAATAAATGTTTGTTGAAAGAATAAATAAATGAACTGGTACTAATATTCATGAGTAATGATGGTCGTGATAACAATGATTCATTTAATCATGTATCATAATATTCACCATGATGATATAGTAGCAATGTCTGAGAGTAAGAGTAGAGATTTATATAGCATTTTACAGCTTCAAAAATTATCTTAATGTGACCCTCGTATAACAGACTTATTAATCACTGTTTTTAAGACCCAGAAACTAATTTGGGATGAGTGAAATGACTTACCAAACTCCTTGAAATTCTATGTGACAATCCTGCTCTGATAGTGGTGTGTGGGGCTTTTTCCATTACATGATACTGCTTTGTGACCCCGAAGAGGTTGACGCAATAACCTGGAGCACTAGGCAGGAAGGAAAAGAGGGTATGGACAGTGGGTGCTGCCGACAGCCGGCCTTTGTCCTGGAACTCGTACAGCTCAGCCCTTCAGAGGAAAGTGTCCGCGGACAGATTCTTCTCCCTCTTGCTTCAGTGACACACTACCATGCCTCCTCGTCCCTCCTGAAGCCCCTGGGTCCCATAGTATATGAACTTGCCTGCCCAGTTGACTTTTAACTGCCTGCTTTTAATCAGGCCCATCCTGTCAATAAAAGGGACTCCTGCACAACAGTAAAACAAATGAGTTCCATATGATCTTGTGGTGGATATCAGGGAGAAAGGAGAAGGTGAAACAGTACTACCTTAAAAACATAAACCAAATACAAGCAGAAGCCAACACTCTGCTCTTACTCAAAAGAAAAAGGGTACAAGGACCTGAAGATGGACTAGGAGATGCGACAGCAACTGAACATGCCTGGCATGTGCTGGGCTGGGAGGCTAAGCCAGAGCTGGGCTACAGTGCGAAGGCCCCGTTTCCTAGAAAGGAAGCCGTTTTCTCCAGAAACCGGTCTCTGACAATAACAGTTTCAGCCTGACTTGTTCTTAGTTTTTATTAATGTCGATTACGAGGGAAAATATCCAAATAGGGTTATGTTCCATAAAACAAATGTGTGCATTCTATAATGTGCTAGGTTACTAGCCTCTATCATTGACTATAATTACCAACCTGAAATTCAATACCTTTCCTGTTTAATTTTGTTTCAAAGGAGAAAAAAATATGTCAGGAGATAATTCCAATTTTCCTAAGCTCTTTATAATAACATTTCACATTTTTAATATTTACAGAAGCCACATTTTTGTGATAAGTTCTGAAATAGTAATAGTGACATTAGAAGGAACATTTCATTGGGGGTTATGATTTACATTAATTGTAAATGACTTTTGGAACAAAGGTTCATATTTGCCCATTCAGGCAAATAAATACAATGTCAATGCAAAAAAGTACAAGAAAATGTATAAATGTTGGTTAACATATATTGCCTAATGTGAGAAAAGGGTAGAAGCCTATTATTACATGGAAATGAAGCCAAGAGGAAAATGATAGAAACTTGACTTTCTATCACTATTTAAATTAACTACCTGTATTTTCTTAGTTTGCTTCAAAATATTCCTCGAACATTACGTTTCTACAAACATGGTCTGACAAAAGGAGACTAAGACAATGACCAGGCAACTGTGCTCTAGTCCGGAAAATTCCAATAATACTGACAACTATTTTGACAAAAAGATAAAAGTGTGCGATACAGCGGGCATCCGGGGGGCAACCAACACTAACTCATTGTGAGGCAGTTACGGAGAGACTCTCCTGAGTGTGCCAATCACATCGTTGCTAGGATGGGCCTTATCTAACATCCCACCCTAAAACCTACTTCTCTACTTCTACAGGAGCTTTCGGGCTCATTCACGTTGTTTGTGAGGAGATACAAGGTTGAAGGGAGGGGCAAAAAATCCAGAATTTATTTATTAAAAAACGTATTTATTGTTACATGTTTAAACCTCATTCACCTTCTAAGTACTCTCCCATTTGATACAACACACCTAAGGAGACTTTTTTCCACTACTCAGAACAGTTTCTGAAGTCGTGGATTTTGATGCCTTTTAGAGCTTCTATCGTTTCCTGTTTCACCTCTTCCACTCGACGAAACGGTTCCCTTTAAGGATTTTGTCATCCAGGGAAACAAATTAAGAAAAAAAGTCACTTGGGGCAAGATAGGTGAACAGGGAGCGAGAGACATGGGAGTCATGCTGTTTCTGGTCAAAACCTGCTGAACACTCAGCACAGTGTGGGCAGGTGCGCCCAAAAGTCACCCATTGTGAAATGGACAAATGTGTTGAAACAGTCTCAAAAAAGTTCACAGATGCTGCACACAGTCTCTCCCAACAATGCCAGCTGGTACACTGTTCCAGATGGGCTCCTAGAACACTCACCTAGCTGAGGAAGCCTGTACTACAAAGGGGAAACACTGAATGTTATATTTCCCTCATAAAATTTATACTATATATACGCATTATTATAAAAGGTTCTGGGTTTAAGTCAGCTTAACCCAACATTTCTCTAATTTACTTTAGGTGTAATCTTTTTTCCCACTTTATTAATATGCTATTGAATACATTTTAGGAATTAGAATATACCATTTGTGGTATTTATCCCAAGCATGACTTCAGCTTCAATTCAGCAGCATTGACTGAACACACAAATTGCTTCAGACATTTTAACAATATTTTCATACCAAACTTACCAGAACTAAAAAACTACAGGCAGTTCCTATTGAGGCTCACTGGACAATATGCATGTGATGCTATGAAGCCCTGATTCCAAAGCATCCCAACAACAAAGTTTATCCAATGCAGAGTTAATATAGCTAAGACATAAAGAGAGAGGAGGGGGGCATAGATAGGCATGTTTGTATGTGTTTTAAACACTAGTTTAGTTTCAAGTTTAATATGTGTGTATATATTAAACTTGAAACTAGTGTTTAAAACACATACAAATTAAACTTGGGTGTTTTAAAAGTGAACTGAGCTGTTTGCATCCAGAAGCTTTTAACCTCTGTCCTTACTTTAAAATCAAGAGCCTGTGGGTGTCTATTCTTAGTGTACTTTCCGTACGGAACCTCCCTTGGCTCAGGGACACAGCTGCCGCACAGCACTCTGGGTGGCTCCTCTCCATCTCCTTGAAACAACTTGTGGGAACCCCGCACTGGGCCATCGACCCAGCTGTTCAGTCCCACTTTCTAACTTTAGCAAGTCACTTCAAAACTGATGTCACCAGGGCATGCCACATTGTAAACCCCATCGATGAAGGCAGATGCCTATCTCCCCTCCTAAAACACTCTAGGCACACAAAACAAAGTGACACTCAGGTGCACAGAGCAGTCTCACCCAGATGCAGAATGCAGGGCCCACATGATCTCATTTCCTGGGCGTACATACCACTAGACACCCCTACTCAGCAGGCCACCACTGCGTCCGTCCCCCCGCTCAGCCCGTTAGAAAGTTACCTATTAGCAGCTACAGAGCCCAATAACCTACAGCAGCAATTCTCAACCTTTTTCATCTCAGGGCACACATAAAGTAACAATTAAAATTCTGTGGCACACCAAAAAATATATTATTTTCTTGATGGGACAAAAATATAAATAGGTGTAATTTTAATTGATATACAAAAAATAGTAATAACAGTAATTATGTACCCTTTTTGCACCAAAGGGACTTTGAACAAAAAATCAGGTGTCTGTACTTCTATATAAGGATTTCTGGTACCAGGAACGAATCAATCACACACAACCTTATTATGAGATGTGACCAATAAGATGCAACTCTATTACACGAACTATATATTTATGGTTCAAGACGGCATTCACACTGGATGGCTACTGTTGTGTTGGCTGTTGTCATTTTTTATTTGACAGTCTAAGGGAAAAGTGGTCGGTGCCAGCATTGCATGTTTTAAAAATCCGGCACCTGGGTTGAAAATCGCTGACCTGGAGTCTAGAAGACCCTGAAAGCAACGCTGGGGTACTAAGCACATATGCTGTGCTATCTGTCAGCTCTCTTACTAGAATGCAGGATGCACGCTTTTCCACACTGTTAATGTACCATAAAATTGTCAAGAGGCCCTCATGATGTAATCACTTACATTTAATTGATTGTACATGCCCCCATCCTAGTTTTCTTTCTTTTTTTTAACTGCATGCTCATGGTAATTGCTTGTCTGAAAGCCAGATTTCAGAATTATTTGACTGTTTATTATCCTTTGAGAGCTACTAATTAAAATAATTTCCTTCGGTGAAAAGAGTTGCTCTTTTCCGAATTCCCTCTGACACTGCTCACCACTGAGGAGAACTCTGAGAATGCCTCGCTAAGCTCCCCTATAATTGACTGCCTCCATTGTTAACATATGCGTGGACTTAAAAAACATTAAACGACTCATACAAATGGAAACAAAATGCCCTTTGAGTTCTATTGATAACTTAACCTTTAGCTTTTTGGATGAAATCCATTTTCTTGGGGAGCAGGGGGAGCCAGTAAATGAAGCCATTATGTAAAGCCTTGTTGTGGACATTATTGTGTGTGAAAATATATACAGTATATCATTTCAAATTTCTTTGATTGAAGGTGGGTTTTCATAATTCGTAACTAAAACCTGTATCTCTTTTATGGTTTCTCTGATTTGTATTCCCTCTTTCAGGGAAATAGAAGTCATTTTGAGTGAGCCAACGAACCCATAGCTGGACATAAGGAGAGTGGCACCCTTCGGGGTTGTGAGGGTCTAGAAGGGCAAGGGGGTGCTTCTTGCAGCTGGGAATGTCCTGTTTCTTGAAAGCTGTTTATGTGGGTGTGTGTAATTTGAAAATTCATCCAGCAGTATACTTAAAATCTGTATGTTTCTACAAAAACATATACTTCATTTTTCTATAAAAATGAAGTATTTTGTAGAAAATGAAGTATCTTGTAGAAAATACTTTTTTTAAAGGATTTTATTTATTTATCTTTAGAGGAGAAGGGAAGGAGAGGAGGAGAGAAACATCAATGTATGGTTGCCTCTCATGGGTCCCCTGCTGGGAACTGGCCTGCAACCCAGGCAGGTGCCCTGACTGGTAATGGAACCACGGTTCTTTGGTTCACAGGCCTGCACTCAATCCATTGAGCGACACCAGCCAGGGCATAAATACTTTGCTTTTTTCTACAAAAATGTATACTTCATTTTTAAAAGATAAATTGCTTTAATTTTTAAAAGTAATTTCTACAAAAGAGAAACAGATATAGTTGCCATCTCCAGAAGCATAAGAATTAACCTAAAGTGTTCACAAGGAATAGGATTAAGACTGTCATTTATTTTTCTACTTTATTTTTCTTAATAGGACGCATCATATTTGGTTTAAACAAACCAATGTAGAAAACACATTTGGGACAATTGGGAAAATTTGAGTATGTACTGGGTATTACAGATGCCCTTAATATAGATATTAAGACATTACTGTTTGTGCTCTGGCTGGTGTGGCTCAGTGAACTGAGTGCCAGCCTGAGAACCAAAAGGTCACTGGTTCAATTCCCAGTCAGGGTACAATCCTGGGTTGCAGGCTGGGTCCCCAGTCGGGGGCCAGGAGAGGCAACCACACATTGATGTTTCTCTCCCTCTCCTTCTTCCTTCCCCTCTCTCTAAAAATAAATAAAATCTTTCTTAAAAAAGAAATTATTGTTTGTATCTTGATGTGATGCAATAGGAAATTCACAAAATGATTTATACTGTATTTGTCAAAATTTTAACCTCATTTAATAATTTAAAAACATGTGAGATATTGGTCTAAAATCTTAAAAAAGAAAAACTTAATGTTGTGAAAAAATGATAAGGGAAAGAGGGGCACTGTTTTGAATCAAAAGAGACATAACAACTAAATACCCCATGTAAACCCTATAAAATTATCTCTATTTTATGAATGAGGAAACTGAGGTTTAAACACTGTAAGAAACTTGCCTAAAGACCCATAGCTCATTCATAGTGTAGGAATTTGGTCCTACGTCTGTCCGGCACCAAAGCCAAGCCGTCCTGAAATTTTCTTTACTTTTCTTGTTAGTGTCACTTGGAAGAAGAAAATAAGATACTTAGAATCTTAAGAATCTGAATCTAAAATTAAAAGAAAATAAATATTATAAAGAGTTGAGCTCAGTCAAGTCCAAGAATTCCCCTGTGGGCTCTGTGCAGAGCAAAAGGCATCACTTTCTAAACAAATGCAGGTTGATGGGTTTCTGGCTCCTGTGCTCTGCTTATTGGGCAGGTCAGCTCCTGCTTCGTTCTCTCGGCCGCCATCCACAGTGATAACCACAGGCTCTGACCTCCCACTGACTGTCCTGGACCAGTTCACTATTGAGACTCAACATTCTTAGGTCCAATCACGGTTGGGAGGGTGATGAGGTTTTAAACCAGAGACAGTAAGGGTAGGAGAGAAAGGAGGGAAGGACTCCCCTCACTAAAGACTGTGACTGAATGCTGAGCTACAACATGGAGAAAAGCGGTTGACAGCCATCATAGCATCTGAGGCTGAGCTGCGCTTCCAGAAAAGTAGTCCATGATTTTAGCTACCACCTTCGCGCTATAGAGAAGCTTTTCTACAATGTGCATTTAGACAAATTTCTGTTTACCTTCCAATTGGCAGGCTTTCTTCCCAGGCCTCTTCGAGGAGATAAAACTCAACAGAAGGGGGAAAACTGCTAGAACAGCAACTTTATTTTTAGCAAAATAAATATAAGTGGTATTTTTAACCATTGTGACCTGCAGTGGTAGGTCCAGCCTCTCAGTGAGGGGCTGAAAAGACTGAGATTTGATGACATCTTGCCTATATGGTCCCTGTAGTTTCATACATACGAGGGGTTGGCTTCCATGTTGAAATTACTTTTAATTAAAAGAAGCAAAAAATTATGAATAGAATGTTGATAAATTTCTTGACATTTCATGACACTTGTGAGTATCAAAGCCAGGAGTCACAGCATTTTTATTATATTTAACTTTGGAGCCCTTGTGGGGAAAACATATTTAAACAGATTTTTCCATAAGGATAATATTTTAGACCACAATATTACCA
Source organism: Artibeus jamaicensis (assembly GCF_021234435.1). Classification (NCBI taxonomy): domain Eukaryota; kingdom Metazoa; phylum Chordata; class Mammalia; order Chiroptera; family Phyllostomidae; genus Artibeus; species Artibeus jamaicensis. The sequence goes on along the minus strand of NW_026521844.1, from coordinate 13,096,616 downwards.
TTTTCAATAAAAGGGCCCTGAAAAGATGTACCAAATATAGATCAGCCTGCCCCATTCCCACCAAGCTTTGTGTGGCTAAGTAAATATACTGATAATTAAAATATCAGGATTCTTTAATATTCACCCAAAATACATCCCAAATATCTCTAGCAATGGTCTGGTAATTGGATACAATAACCGTAAGTCATACCGACTCCACTACAACATGTAAGTAACTTTTTCTAACAGAGCCCCTATGTTCCTCAAACTGCTTGTATTACATAAAGTCCTCAGGTAGGCTACAAAGAAGACCAGATTTGCAGATATCTTTAGTGCAGGTTCACTCCTCCTTAAATGCCTTTATTAATAGACTCAGCAACAGGTAGACAGTTATCACTTATCAGAAAGGCCATGCTTCTCAAAAGCTGTTATCAAATACAACTTTTTTACTCAAACTGCCTTTTTCCTTTCATTTGCTTTATGATCAAAGAGCTTATTCCTAGAAAATAAAAATGTATGCATCATTCATTCCATGCACTCCTAGATGTTAAGAAATAGAAAATCCTTACAAACCATCTAATCGAATTTCCTTGTTAAATTGTCTTCCGCTTCACTGTGCCACATTCCTGAATGACAGCAGGAAGCATTAGAATCACACACCTCGCACAGACCATCTCAGAAAGAGAATGTGACTTGGGCATGGGTATCATTTTTTCTGGGTGGCAGCCAGTGGATCTCTCCAGTCTTTCACTATCCAAGGGCTTTGTTCCCCTTTTGAAGGGCTGGCACAATCGACAGTCAGCCAGGGGCAGCAACCAAGTTTTATCTTTTGCTTATTTTTATTAAGTAAAAAAATTAATCTCATTATTAAGGATGACGCATTACATATGAACTTTTAAAATTATTTGTGCATAAGAGCATATTAATGATACTTGACCATAAAATCGGTCTTTAATGAACCAATTTTTAATCATGGGCCACTGATGTTCTGTTTCTGCCTTATTTGGATTTGCCATTTTATAAGGTAAGGATTCCAAAACTGCAATGACCAAGGTCTACCATAGGAAACTTGTTCAGAAATTAACATCGCTTTGCATAGTACTGACTTGTAGAGTAATTGCTGGATACTGGAAGGAAGATTTGATTCATCAAAGTTAATGGGCTGGGGAAAACAAAATCTCTAATTAGCAAATGGATTATTCTTGGACCATTTGCTAAATTCAGAGAGATAAGCTTATTGGTTCCCATGGTAGAAAATACAGAACAAATAACCAGGTTAATCACTAAAGTTCAAAAAAAGTTGGCCAGTAACGGTTGTCAGGGCTCTGTGTCCAGGAAATCCCGCCAGACAGGCACTGTTTGCAAATGGCTGGGAAATATGCTTCACTGCCATTAAAAACAGATGAAAAGCAGGATTTGGTTTAAAGAGGAGCCTCTGCCCAAGCAAAATCTTTGCAAAATAAAGAAACAGTGTATGCTGGCTGCCAACTGACCTCAGCTAAAAGAGGGGACAGTCCCACACTGGTGCTCATTATACTCAATATACAAGGTCTGTCCAGAAGGTATCCAGCCATGTAATAGGAAAAAGAGACATTTATTGAAGAAGATACAAGATACAAGAAACACTGTACGTAGGATAGTGACGCCTCAGTCCCCTTCAAAGCAGGCAAGTTGGGACCTCACACAGTTCTCCCAATTGCCATCAGCTGCCCCACCATATTTTCCTGAATTTCATCAATGGTCTGAAATCTCTTCCCTTTCAAAGGTGATTTTAGTTTAGGGAGAAGCCAGAAATCACAGGACGCCAAATCTGGGCTGTTGTGGGGCTGAGTCACCTGGGTGATTTGATGTTCTGCCAAAACAGTCTGCACGAGACATGATGCATGAGCTGGCACTTTGTCAGGATGAAGCTGCCAATCACCAGTTGTCCATAGCTGTGGCTTTCTGAATCATCCAAAAGGTTTCCATGGAGAAATGTTCAAGTTGTTTAATGCATAATTTGAGGCAGATTCATTGCTGTACTTGCTTCAGTCATTTTGAATGTGATGTCGACACAGTACACATGCTCACTTAACGGCATCTACCGCCCCGACTGACTAGTACAGTGAAGTCATCATTGTTCATACATGCACATTCCAGTCCACCCTTCTTGGTTGCAGGTTACATTGATGTCGTGCAAACTTGTTCTTGTTATATTAAAAACAGCTAGACTTTTTCCAGACAGATCTCGTACTATTAAATGGTGCTGAGTGGAAATAATACTTAATCAAGGGAAGACCCTGCCAACTCTGACAGTGTGGTAATATCCCAAACTAAAATACTTGGATTCTCATTAAATCAGATTTTTTTGAACTTAAAAGTAAAATACACGAAGAAATTTCTAACCTAGTATTAAGAGAAACTATGATAATACGAGGAAGGATTTAAGTAGGTAGTAATCAAAAACATAAACAATGCAAGAATTTCATCTTTAGAATTATCTTTAAATAGCAGCAAGGTGTATATGATACAGAGTAATAAAAAAGGCAAAGGATTACTAGGAATAATATCTTCCAAAAGTAATGTCATTACTGAGAATCAGTAGCAGCAGTAGTTTAAGATTCTACCAGCCTTGGGTAGCTCAGTTGGTTAGTGCCATCTGATACACCAAGGTTATGGGTTCAATCCCCAGTCAGGGCACATACAAGAAGCAACCAATGAATGCATAAATAAGTGAAGCAACAAATCTCAATATCTTTCTCTCAAATCAATAAATTAAAAAATTAAAAATTAATTTTTTAATTATATTTTATTGATTATGCTATTACAGTTGTCTCAATTTTCCCCCTTTGCCCTCCTCTACCCAGACCCCCTGCCCACTCCCTCATACAATCCCCACCACGTGGTCCAGGTCCATGGGTCATGTATATATGCTTTTTGGCTACTCCATTTCCTATGCTGTACTTCACATTCCCGGGACTACTACCAATTTGTTATAACTACCAATTTGTTCTTACTATCTTCAGCTTTTCTCCCATTCCTCCACCCCACTCCCATTTGGCAACCATCAAAACATTCTTCAAAACAAAACAAGATTCTACCAGTAACATCACCTCTTTAGGGAATATAACTGAGATAATACCTTTCAAGTGCCTGGTACATTGTAAGCACTGTGTAAGTGATAGCTCAGCTAATAAAGTCACAGAGCCAAAAGGGAAAAGAAGACTGTCAACTCCCTCACCCCAATCCTAACACAAGTGTGCCCTCCACGTCCCTCCAAGAAGCCTAAGCTGCAATCCAGCGCTCTGTTCCTGACACTCCATTCACCAGAATGGGAAGAGTAAAACAGACCTGTAATAACCATTAACTGACCTCTCGGACTGGGCACTCTCCTAACCCTTGGTGGGAATAAGGCCACCTTCCCCAAGGCAAGAGTCACCAAGGAAAAGGGAGAGGGGGCCTATGTGAAGCATTAAGTGACATTCAAATAAAGTGTTTCTATAAGCCATATAATTACCTATTTAAAGTTCACCTTCTCAACTGTTCGACCATTAGAACATGGTGCCAGTTTCTGAGCTCAAGTCTTAACAAACTCACAGTTTCCACTTTCTGTCTCCTGGATGCTCATGCTTGGCACCCAGTCACCATGCCATCGGGAAGCCCCAGGAGTCAACAGAGAAACCCTCACTGACTTGGCACTTCATGGACTGATGCGTGGTGCCGACTGCTAGCTGTGGGAGTGAGCTGTTTCTCCAACTACACTGGGTGAAGCAGAGGTAAGCTATCAGAATTGCAGATTTGAAAGAAAAATAAATGACGTCTTTTAAAAAAGTCATCATATCAGGAAAACAGAGCCATACTTAGGTTCTAATTGGTCAACATTTCTGAACCCCCAAAATATCGACATACGAATTTTAAGGGGTGGGTACGTATTTCAAAAGAAGCAACCAAAAAATGTCAAGGCTTGGCTCTTTGTCCTTTACTTGAAACTTCAAGATCAATCCTCCCTTAACAACTTTCCCACAGTTCATACGTACTACTTCTCCAGTTAACAAGCAGCCCAAATACCCCCAAACCAATACGGCCTTCAATTCTTCCTCCTATAATGTCACTGTAAACAAAGCTGTATGACTTAGCATACAAAAAAATAAATTTACAAGATACTGTTCCTTGCATACCATTTAAGGGTTTAAGGATCCTCTAGTCCACTTGAGAAATAAGATGTGCATGTCTATAACAAAGAGCAAACAATTCCACAGGCAGTACTATAGCACGTTAGCAGCCATAGAATGATATGGTATAGAGTGGATGCCTAAATACAGAAAGAATTCAATGTAAACAAGACGTGAGCAATGGGGCGCATTATACTTCCAGTTACACTTATCCACAGTGCCTTCCACTTTGCACTCATGGTTGTGGTGGGTCTTATTTCTATCAGATTTTCAACCCCCTTTGTGCCTGGACCACATCTAATCTTCACATTCACCACTAACAACCACAAGCCAGGCCCCACTAGAAGAACTATCAATATGCATTTTGTAGACACTCAAATATTGTTGGTGGGAAACTGAGGGGAAAAAGATTGTTTTGTTTCTTTCCCTTAGGAGAAAAGTATCTATATGAGGTTCAGAAGGCCTGTTAGGAAAATGCAAGACAAAGTTCAGTTAGAAGTTTTCATTCCCAAAGTCACAGTATAAAAGGATATTTTAAAATCTTTTATATTCTTTAAAAAATTAAAATAAAATAAAATATTTTATATTCTTGAATGAGCATTGGCATATACTTTTGCCAACAACTACGTTGGAATGAGCTGAGGGTCTGGATTAACTTAGAAGCAAAGGATGTGAATGTGCGCAACCTGAGACAGAAAGGGGTTTTCAGTAGCAGCAATCTTCCCTCCATTTCACTCGGAGCCCTGAGCAACTTGGAAATCCCAGCAGACATGGGGCCCTCAATGCTTGGAGCCATCCCAACCCAATCTCTCAGGCTTCAAAGGTATAAAGCACGAGATCTCAACAGGGACTTCACACCAGTGTTGATCGTCACTGTGGCACACCTTTTAAATGGTCACTAAACCCCTTAAAGAGCTTCATCGTCATCTAAATTGACCGTGATGATGTTCAAATAATTTATGAGAAAAGCCTAATTTTAAAGTCTAATTAATAATAACAACCAGGCTTCTCCAATTCTATGCTTTAACTGCAGAAACATGTTTTCAAACTGCAAAAAATATTAACCTTGGCCAAGAATTGTTAAAATCTGACGAGAAGAAACCCTAAGGTAACCATTGGGTTCTTCTTACTTTGAGGAGCCGTTGTACTGGCGACTTGCCCCTCTTTGCCCCCACCCGTCCCAGGCTCACAAACTGCCCTCATCACTCCCATCCTCTGGCTTCCCATCAGGTCCTCAAGAAATGACTTACTAAGTTCAGTCAAGTAACCAGATTCTATGAAATAATAAAAGGAAAATGGAGTTCATGGCTGAAATCAAGCTGGGTGGAGACATAAAGGGTCTTTTGTTAATAACTGTATAAGGGAATGCAAATGAAGACAGGCTTCACAAGGAATTCTGACATCTTAATGAAGATTTATGAAGAATTTTTGGCATATAAACCTCAAATGCAAAAGAAAATGGTCACATAAAAAAAACTTTTATGACTTCTTCATCTTGAAAACTATTCAAAGGCAGTTCCTTCATAATAATCCTAATAATTGAATTGTGGAGGGGTGTTCTTCTCTGTCCTCTACTCCAGCTACACTCCCCATAACCCCTCACACTCCCCCTTTTCTTCTTTGGTTAACTCTGAAGTGGCCGCTCACCCGCTTGCCCTAAAGCTGTGAGCCGCCCCACTGATGAAATCATGAGGGCGATTACATTTCCCTACTCCACATAGACAGTTTTGTGTTACACAGTTTTCTTTGTTCATGTTCTTAGTAATGCAGAAAATCAACTGACATTTACTCCTAATAATGATTGGATTATGAGATGCTGTCAATGAAAAAAAATGCTGTCACAGCAAAATGCTTTATTGGGGCTTTGTAAACGTCACACAAAAACCAGCATGTGAAGCAGCACAGAACTCAGTAAGGAACACATTTCCCACATCCCAGGTCAGTGAGGGCATTTTGCCATGGTCATTGAGTTTTATGTAGCATTCATGATACATAGGAAACAATCAACAAGACTGTGAACTTATGAAATACACTCGACAGGCAGAAATTTTTTAAACTTCCTAAGAAGGAATAATAATACCACTGGTAGTGCCAATACTATAAGTAGCATATGCAAAATATTTCTACATTTCAAAATATATAAAACATTTTTGCTTTTGATTTCCCTTATTTATTTTATGTTCTAATCCTGCAAGATAAGTGTTATCCTCACTTTGTGGATAAAGAAACAGAAGATTGAAATAATTTGCCTAAAATCATGCACCTAGTCAATGGCTGAGGCCGGCTGAGCCCAGTGTGGAGGGTGTTCCTGCAATGGGCCCCTTATCACAGCTCACAGGGTGCAGGTCCCAAGGCACCCTGAAAAAGGGTTTGCCACAAGGCTGGGTAAGGGCACCACAGTTAGCTTCCATTTCTACTCATCATTTAGACAAGCTCTTTAACTAAAATGTAGTCAATCTCAGGAAATCAATGCTAGCAGCCTGGCTTACTCCTAGGGTTCTATTCCAACATTTAGCTATAATTCAGAAAGTGCAGGAAGCTAAGGAATGAGGTCAAAGGAAGAGCCCTGGGACTTCCAGGAGGACCAGGTGCTCCCTGTGGCGCAGTTGCTGCTCTGAGTGCTGCCTTAATCCCCAGTCCCCAGCCCAGCCCCATTCTTCCCAGCCCACATGCTGACCAGCTGCTCAGTGCTTCTGTGTATGTGTGTGTGTTTAGAGGGTGGGAAGCCTCCTGGCCCTTCCTGCTGAAGTTCTGCTGACCTGCCCCGCTCAGGCCCTCCCCACGTCTCCCAGATCAGACACACTGGCAGACCAGAAGGCAGGTGTGAGGACAGGTGCCAGGAGAAACCAGGCACAGAGAAAGGCCCACAAGGAAACTGAAGCCATAAATTCTGCAATCTCACCCACCAAGCAAAGAGGAAAAATGTCAGCGAAGGCTTGAGTTGCTGAGGTTCACAGTCACCTTATTCCCTGGATTTCAGGGTGTTGAGGTTCAAAGAAAGGCTTTCAGGCCTGTTCTTTGGGTGATGGAAGGATCACTGACTGAAGAGCCAAATAATTGTGGCAAAGGGAGCAGCCCTGCTGAAGGTCCAGAGGCTGAAAAGAATACAGTATGTGGCAGGACTTGTAAGAAGTTCAACACGGCTGGGGCTGAGTTAAGGGCAATGAGGGCCTTGTAAGCTCAGTTAAGGCATCTGGATTTTATGAGGAGCTTTAAAGCAGATGACATGATATGAGACCTTTGTCTTTAAAAAAAATCACTATGGCCAAAGTGTGGCATTAAGTCAGAGGAGAGTCAGGCCACTTACAAGGAGGAAGATCAATTAGAACAGGAGACTATATTGCAGGAGCCTGAGCAAGAGAGGATGGTGACCTAGACAAGGGAGCATGGAGAAGGGAGGTTATGGGAAATTTCTGGAGGTGGAACTGAGAGGACTTCAAGGAAGGTTGAATGTGATGGGTGAGGAAGGAGTGATGGGTGAGGTTCCAGCTTGAGCAACACTTACTAGTTCCAAAACAACAGAGGAAAGCAAGTTTGGGAGTGAGAAAATGAATTCACTTTGGACATGTTTTCTTGGAGGTGACGTGGGACACACAAGTGCATGTATCTAATGCACCAATGGGTATAAGGGTCTGGAACTCAAAAAAAAAGATTTAAACTGAAGGTTTGGACAGGGGACTTGTCATATACAGTGACTGAAACTTTGCTTAGTTACTAAAATGTGGCTGTGACTTACAAGGCCCCCTTCAAGCCTCAGTTACTCCAAGAAGCTGCTTTCTCACCACCAATTCCTATTCTGAACTCTTCTCCTGAATATAATAGCTTGTGCAGTTTCAATAAGATATTGGGGGGAAACATCAGACTGGGACAGAGACAGACAGACAGTGTCATTGGTTGCATACTAAACATTTCATGCATATTAATTTTACAGTTTCACCCATCTTTAAGATGTTTAAAGACAATAATGTGTCTATTATATGCCCTAATTTTTCCAAGGAGTTCTGGGTTCCAAATATTCTGGCCCTATGCATTCTTGTGCCATTAAATGTTCCAAAATGTTCCAACATTTCCTTAAAGAGTAATTAAACAAATCCAGTCAGCTACCATTATAATTAAATGTAAAGGCCATGAAAGGTTGAGACCCACAAAAGATACACAGAAACAAGGGATCAGGGAACATCAAGACTTCTCACTAAATCACGTGGGTAGTAGTGGCTTATACTAATAATTCTCTGACCGAAACATCCAGGAGGGAGGCTCTGGGGTAACATGAACCTGGGCTGGCATCCCAGTTGCATCATGGGTAGGGAAGTAGCCTTGGGTAACTTACTTAACCTTTCTGTGCCTCTAAAGCCTAAAGCCTCCTTGTGAGGGAACAGTATACATCCATAACTAACACATCCATTTATACCAAGTGCTGGGGTAGAGTAACAGGCAATAGAGACTCTACATTCATCTGGCTTACTGTCAAATAAAGGCATAAACAATTAATTACAGTTGTTATGAAGAAACTGAGGATGTTATAGGGCGTATAACAAGGGGAGCCTTCCATCCCCAGAAAGGTCAGGGAATGCTTCAGTGAAGAAAGGATGGCTCTTTTAAAACAAGACATCAGAAATTAAGTAGATGGTAGAGTTGGAGCAAGGGGCAATGAATGTGTAAGAGGTCTGAAGCCAGATTTACTGGCCTCAGTTTTTCACTAGAAAAACTGAGTGCTGACCACTCTGATCAGAGGTGGAGCAGAGAAGGAGTGGTGTGGACAGGAGTGATGAGGAACAACAGCTTTCACTATCATTGGGTTATTTATTAGTATTATTATTATATTATCGTAATGGTATTTTTTCTATTTTTAAAGCTCAACACCACCACCCTCTCATAAAAATAAACAAAATTTGTGATATCTAGGTAATGCCATGAGACAGCTTTAACAAGTATTAAGTATTTTCAGTTGCTTTTATTCTGCCCTGTTTTAGAGTTCATTGAATAAATGCATGTGGAATATTTTGGAAGGAATATTGTATCATGCAAACATAAATTCACTATTATTACTTAGAAGGCTGGTAGTATGGATAACTTAAGTTCCTTTGAGAACTTGATATAGTAATTTTCTAAAAGACCTATTTGGTTAGCTTTATCTAAAGTTTTAAGTTGCTTGAAGTGGTTTTCAAATTAGCTAACGTAACTAAAAAGAGTTAATTCATTCTTTGTCAGTGAGGAATCAGAATTATGTTCAATGATTAACAACTTTAGAAGACTGGGAACACAAAGACCTGTGTGACTGACTCTGATCATTGAAAAACATTACTCAGAGATTTGCTAAGAGATAACTGAAACAAAAAAAAACATACACCTATAAAAAACAAGTAGTGAGTAGGCAGACCTCTTGTGGAAAGTAAACCTACCTACCTATCACCTTCACCAAAAGATTCTCATTAGAATATAAGCTTTATATTTTAAAATAAAGATTTTTTAAAAAATAAGTTTTATAAGAACAATTTGGCCCTCATTGCCAAGATCAGTGCCTGGCACATAGTAGGTGCTCAAGACATATGTGCTGCATAAATGAATAAATGAGGAACTACAGTAACGATGCAAATACTGAGATCTGATCCTTTAAAAAATTTTCAATTTCATATAATTATTATATTTTTTATGTATTTCCAATGTGTGATTACCCATTATATTGTTTTTATAACTACAAGAAAGGCTATTTTTCTTGTTTTCACAATATAGAAAAGGTTTTGTTTGGAATACCAAAATGCAGTTTTTTGTTCCAACTACCCCACCATCTACCTCCACACACAGGTGCCACTGCCGCCAAGCCCTGCACAATTAGAGAATATCTGTTTCTCAGTGAATATCTAAATAAGTTTCAGGAAGGTAAATTACGAGAATTATCATCAGCAAACATACAGATGACATAGGGCCTAAATGTTGAAATCTACGAGAAGCCTTAAAAGTCAACCTAGTCCACCTGGCTGGTGTGGCTCAGTGGATTGAGTGCCGGCCTGTGAAGCAAAGTGTCACAGGTTCAATTCCCAGTCAGGGCACATGCCTGGGTTTCAGGCCAGGTCCCCAGTGTGGGCCACGTGAGAGACAACCACACATTGATATTTCTCTTCCTCTCCTTCTCCCTCCTTTCCCCTCTCTCTAAAAATGAATAAATAAAATCTTAAAAATTAAAAAACAAGTCACGTAGTCAGACCTCTCCATACACCAGATTATCTATCAAGTGCCACTCAACTCCGTATTCGAGGGGCACAGGCTCCTACAGAGTCATCCACACCCCACCAGGGATTTTCCTCACTAGTTTGCGTTAACCGATCATAATCAGACTAAAAGGTAAACCAAAAAGTAATGACTACGCAGCGTGTTTACCACTACACACCTCCCCCCGGACTTTGATAAACGTACTGATGATGGATGGGAGTCGGCAAACAATGGCCTGCAGCCATGTCCCCCCTACCCAGTTTTCGTGCAGTCAGCAAGCTAAGAATGGTCTTTACATTTCTAAATTGGTGAAACAGATTAAGAATATAACAATATTTGTGACACATGAAAATTCTAATAAATTCTTTATTGGAGCCCGGCCACACTCATTTGTTTGTGTTCCGTCTATGGCTGCTTTTGTGCCGCAGCCACAGAGCTGAATAGTTGCAACAGAGACTATACAGCCCACGAAGTCTAGAATATTTATCTGGCCCTTTACAGAAAACGTCTGCTGACCCCTGCACTAGGAGATAGTGTGACTTTGGTCAATTTCACCTTCTAAAAGAGCAGGCCCTGCCCCTGCCAACCAGCTGCAGTCACTCATGTGCTATTTCCTCTTCTTTGATTATTGAAAGTCCACAGCAAACTATTGTTTTTACCAGTCACTTAGAAAACAAAGATAAAAGTTTCCACAAAGGAAATAATAACCTTCCTTTTCCAAGGTCCTCATCTGCCTCACTTCCAGTGAAATTAAAAGCAGTTCTCCCCCCATGAGTTTGAATCATTTTCCCCAACTGAATTCAGGACTCCAAAGGCTCACTTTTGCAATGAAGGACTCAGGCAGGGAAGGAAAAAAACTAATAGCTATGTTAGCAAAAGTGAATTTACCCCAGGGTCGGGGGGATGTTTATTATCTGAAACTGAAAAGCACTTTTCTCTCACTTTGAGATGCTATTCTTCTAATATCAAAGTGTGAAAACTATCCTTATGTACTACACATCTTGTACAAATTGAAAAGTATAATGTTCACACTTAGATTTTCAACTTGCCAGATTTCCACATGAAAACAAAGTTCTAAATTCACACCTGCTCAGTGATTCAAAGTAATTAAGATGTAATCAAGTTTTTTGTTTAATTTTGTTTTATTTTACTTTCCTTTCCCAGTGTGCAAAGTACTGTCTTGTAATGGGTAACACAGGAAATAACTTGAAGGGTGTCTATGTTCACTTACGTCATGACCCCCAGCTGTTATGCTTCTAAAGGTACAAATGGCCACTCTTCTTCGTTTTAATAGCACATTTAAAGAAACCTAATGTTAGTTCAACACAAGTAAACAATCTCCAACTCTGTGTAAATAAAGAATTCTTTGAGTTGTAAACAGTAGTTGCTCAAAGTAGTGGAACGGTGGCTGAGAAAGAAAGAGACAGAGGTGGTCACAAAGCTTGAAGGGCCCTCCTCTTCCTTTCTTCCTAAAGGGGCCAGGAGGGGAGGGGACAGGACACTACATGTCAGGAGGGCACTAAGGTTGTCAACTGCTGAAACAAGCCACCACCATTTGGCCACTGTTCACTCATTTGCTGAACATCAACTGGACACCTCTTAGCTATACAACATCCAGGGGGTTACAAAGAGCAGAAAGGCCCTGACTCTGCCCTTCAGAAAACTACTCACCAGCAGATAAAATAAAATGTGCACAAAACCAATAAAGCTACAGAGTTGACAATGACATGTGATAGGGGTTGACGAACTACAGCCTGCAGGTCAAATTCAGCAGGCAACTTGTTTCTGTAGACAAAGTTTTATTGGAATATGGTCACACTCACTCATTTATATATTGTCTATGGCTGCTTTGATGCTGCGTTGAGTAGATGCGACAGAGGCCATGTAGCCCGCAAAGCCGAAATATTTGTTCTCTGGCCCTTTTCAGAAAAAGTCTGCCAACCCCTGAATATGCCAGAGATCACATCCAGCTGGGGTAATCAGAGGAGACCACATAAAAGAGCTGGCATGTGGTCTGAGCCTTGAAAAATACACAGAGTTTTAAAAGGCAAAATGGGAAAAGAATATTGCAAGGGGCAGAATGGCCAAGATGGGAAAAGTCTGAGAAATGAACAGACCACATTTGAACGAGGCACAGAATATGAAGAGGGGAATTGTGGCAAAGTGGCCAATAGCACTTACCTAGACCACACAGTTTAACCACTGATATAACACAGTACCACAGGGTCTGCTCACTTACTGGCAAAGTCATTTTCCTCTCCTCTTTATCTTCCTTGGCATTTATGACAAACCTCACTGGGACCTAGCAAAAGCCAAGCTGCAGTACAAGGGTTCAAAACAAAATGGTTGTTCACTGATTGATTACTATGTTCAATCTGTGTGTGATTTCAATTTCAAAAACACTTTTTTCCATTATTGCCTAGACTTGCAGTTAGCCCTCGATCATAGCAGACATCACTTACTTCCACCTGGCAAAGGAGGCAGACTCAGAGACTAACCTCATGTCTCACATGGAGGGAATCCAAGGGGCCAAAAGCCCTTGGATTCTCTCTCCATCCCATGACTAACTTCAGGAAGACATGCATGCTGGGGGGGCTGCTACATGGGCTGCAACAGAGACTAGAAATTGCAATAACCAAAAACACCAAATAATCACTCAGCAATGTTTTGCTTGGACACATTCTTGCCAAACTTGAACTGTGGATTGATAGCTGCATTAGTTAAAGCTTGGTTCTACTCAAAAACCAGACTGAAGACCAAGAGCTTGAGGTAAGTTTCTTTTGGACTTCAGAGACCTCTGGTCAACATGCATGGTTGTGTTACATCAGGCACTAGGTAAATGTTCACAGGAATTACATTAATCAGTTACAGATAAAAATAAAACCCACCCACCAATACATACCTTGGCAGCTAGATCATCTTTATTCTGTACTGGAAAACTTAGAATCCACAGGCGTTTTGTGTAATTAACTCTCCTGTCTCTCTTACTGGCTAGTCACAATAAACAATATATGAATGAGCCCATTAGAACCCTCCAGTTGCCTGCTAATTAAGTAGTATCTTCTTTTCAGGGAAGAGCCGTAAAAGAGATTCTAATAGCCTGGGACACTAAGTATTTCCTATGCAAGAGGATATGAGGCTACAGCACTGAATTTCTCCAGCAGGATATTCAGTGTGATGAGTAAATTAGCATGGAAACCAGAGGTACTCTCACCATTTGTCATTCCAGAGGTCAGAGTTTCCACAATCACCAAGTTCGTATAAATGGTTTCTTTAACCATGGACGTGGTCTTCTCTCAGTCTCTTCCCCATGCCTCTCCACTCACATCCTGTCTCCTCAGATCCCTCAAACAACTCTTCCTGAACAATTTTTGATGTTTTGTTTCTTCAAGTGCTTGCTTTACACAAGCCTAGCTAGAAGTCTCTATAAATTATTTCTATTGTAGTTAATTTTAGAACAGACAATGGTCTGAAACCCATTTTAAAATACATAATTCTTTTTCCAAGGTAAACGTTAGGAGGCTAACAGGTGGGGCAAAAACACCTTTTTACGCTTTCAGGATTGGAGGGGGGACTACCCCTGTTCTCTGAGGTCCCTGTTCAAAGCATTCTGCTAATGTCCTGTCTCCCAGAATCCACCATCTCCTAGCCTTTCCTATCACCCATCTCTTGAAGCCAGATTCAGAAGGAAAATAGGAAATGTAAAGGCAAAAACAGAACAGCCCTGACTGGTCATCATCCCACAAACCAAAATGTCACCGGTCCAATTCCCAATCAGGGCATTTGCCTGGGTTGTGGGCCAGGTCTCTGGTTGGGGGTATGTGAGAGACAACCTATCTATGTTTCTCTAGCACATTAATATTTCTCCCCCTCTCTCTCCCTCTTTTCTCCTCTCTCTAAAAAGAAATGAATAAAATCTAAGAACAGAATATGAAGACAGAACAGAATCAAATATGTTTCTGTTCTGAACACAGCTTCAGGGGGACTGGCCTATGAAGGATGGTCAACTCTCTGCCCACCTGACCTAATAAGATGATAGATATGTCACGAAGGTGAGCATCACTTCCCATCAGTAACGAGGAAACAGGTGAGAGCCAGGGACCAAGTTCAGGGCTAAGGAGAAGCAGCAAGGTCAAGGGTAAAAACTTGGTAGTTAAGAAACAGTATCTGCATTCTTTTCACATCCGCCTCAATACAGCCAATCTCTACTCCCTGCGTGCCTTCTTTCATCTTGGCAATTCACATTCTTTTATGACTTTTTAAACAATCAAATAATGGACACTCATGGTCAAAAAATTATAAAGTGCAAATAAACAACGAGAAAGATGACTGGATGGAAAAAAGAAAAGAGAAGTAGATCCGTAACTCCCCACCCAGAGAACCCACTGCTAACACTCCAGTATTGCCTTCCCAACGTGTTCTTGCCGACATGTTTTTTGAAGGGTTGTTTCTTGAGCGGGCTTCAAACTTCGTATTTTACTTTCATTCCATGTGGGAGAATCAGTTCTGAGAGCCATCACCAACGTACTTCTCAAAGGCAACACCCCTGATGATTATGAATCTTTTTTTCATCTAGTGAAACATAAATGTATAATTCTATACTTTTTTCAAAAATTGAGATGGCCATTTTGTCCCTGGAAGTCTTTTTATAAACAACATAAACATCTTTGAAAAGGGGACATCAGAGTCACAGGTTAGGTGATGGGACAGGGGGTTTATTCTACTTCTGCTGGTATCAGGTATGTTTGAAAGCTTCTATTTAAAAAAAAAATTCCCTGGCTGGTGTAGCTCAGTGGATTGAGCTTGGGCCTGCAAACCACGCTATGGTGGTTCAATTCCCATGCCTGGGTTGCAGGCCAGTTCCCAGCAGGGGACTCACGAGAGGCAACCATACATTGATGTTTCTCTCCTTTTCTCCTTCCCTTTCTCTCTAAAAATAAATAAATAAAATATTTTTTTAAAAAGTTAAAAAAATACAAAAAAAAACTAGAAGATCAGCATTTAAAATAAAATAAATTTTAAAAAATTCATTGCACATGTACCTAAGTGCTGATTTTGTATGCAGATCATGATGTGAAGTACTCACTGAATGAAATAAACAATATTTTGTACTTTCAAAGTGTCACCCTTCAACAAAATATTTGCAAACATCTTCTGATTTAAAGCAGAAACACCTAAAACTCAACTATGAAAATGAGTCTCCAAACAGTGACTTCTACCATTTTTAAAAGGGTGTCTTTAGCCTACTGATTTTTTCAAACTAACTGTGCACAAAATTATATGCTATCTTGAAGTTGCTTTCAAATGATTTAGCTAGCATTTGCTGCAAACTTTAAAATATTTTTAAAAGAGAAAGGGGTTTCATGAACAAGAATGGCAGACTCCTGAGAATTGTTTAAGTGGGTGATGACGGGTATTTGGGAATGTATTACATTAGTCTCTCCACTTTTATGTATAGTATTTTGACATTTCCATAATACAAAGTTCTTTTAAATCACTGTGAATACATTGCTCCGATCACAAATACATCTTTTGTACCCATTGTAAAGATTACTAAGCTTTACTGGAGTAGCTACTGTGAGGCCAGCACTGTTCCCTAGCGCTGTATTCACGTTTGCCATGACATGCCTGCTCAGTTGGTGTGATCTGTCCCAACTTGATACCTGAGAAAACTGAGACTCAAAGGAACTAGGTTGAGGGCTCAAGGCAAGTGAGATGGAGGAGCAGCCGCACCGTGGAGGTGTCTGCTACACACATTGTTTGGTCTCTTTATAAATATTATTGTACGTGAGCATGTCTGTTTCATTGTCACTTGCAGTATTTTAGTGCATCCTGTTTTTCTAGAAAAATGAATCAGCCTCTCTCTGTTTATCCAAGATAACAAAACCAAAAAAAAAGGCCCGAGAACAATATTGGTTTGATGGAGGCCATCCTGACTGTAAAAGGAAACGTCCCTGAGTCAATATCCTCAGAGAGAGACATCCCCTCATAAAACAAACCAGGAATATTCCAACGGGATTCAAATGTGCACAAACATCCCCAGCAGCCAATGGGTGCCACTCTGCTCTCACCCACCGGAGTCTGACCGCCTGGGTAGGCCTCCTCTGTCTCCTCTCAGATTCATCCCATAGACTATTTCCTCAAATGGCTCCAGCTTTAAAGCTGCCATTGGGTCTCTTATTTCTGCCCCTTCACTGAGATGCCCTCTCCCCGCCCCTGGCCACTCTCTTCCCACAGCGGAACTCTACCCCACCTTTAAAACCCAGCTCAGGAAGCACACCCCTCCGGGACCCCATAATCCCCTAGCAGCAACTACGTGTTTCTTCCTCTGTATTTTCCTAATGAAATGGCTGTTGTCTCCTTTAATAAATTTCCTCCCTTCACCATTTATCATGATAAGCCATTTTCAGGTTTCTTTCTAAAACTCAATGTCAACTATTTAGGACAAAGGCCCTGTGTTGATTCATGCTTACAAACCATAGTCCCAGAACACAGCAGAAGCTCAGTGTGGCAAAAGAAAGCAGGAGGAAATGTTGGTTTATATATAAAGGCCACAGATGAGTCTAATAAGGGGGTTAGGCTCTAAAGCCACCGAGTAAAGACAAACTGATGCAGAAAAATTGCTTCTGAAAATCTATTTGAACATTAAGTTTGCTGTGCTGTTTTTAGACATTCTATCGCTTAATAAACCCAGCATACCCAGGCTTCCCCCTTCAGCTCTAGGTCAAAAAGCTGAAAACACACCTGGACTTCACTTCGGTGCCACACGGTGGTCACACTGTTGAGGGTCTCCTGGAAATCAAGATGAGCAGAAGGAAAAACAGACTCACGTCTCATTTCACACTCACTCCAGAGCATACCTTCCCAGAGCCCATGTGAAGCACTATGCAACCCATCTTACTCTCTCTGTGCCCGTCGCTCTCCAGGCCCACGGAGTTGCACAGGGGTGTGCCCGATGCACACACACTGCGATGTCACTACTTCACGTACCCAATTGTGACAGCCTTGTGGGTTTCCACAGACTGGCTGTTCATTATTTACAGCTGGCCTCGTTCTAACAAAGGATTTATTTGGAGCCCTTCAGAATTCCATAAATCATATCAATATTAGTCATGAACTCTAAAAACCTCTCCCATGGATATTAAAATAAAATGTAGAATATTCCACCACTGGATAAAAGCTGTTATTATAGTATGTGATCGTAGAAACACTTGAAAGGATGTATACCACAGTGGACAATGGACACTTAAATGGTGGATTATGGGAGATTTTTTCCCCTTTATTTAACAACAAACTATGATTATCTTTGAAATAATTTAAGAGGTTTTTTTTTTTAAAGGCCATTATGAAGTTCTTAGGGATGGACTAAAACAAGAGATTACAAGACAAGTCTGTGCCCTCTGCAAGCACGTTCTTTCAGACACTGAAGAATGGCATGAGGGGCTCTTCGAGCCAACAGGCTGCCTGCCCAAGTTGGCCACAGGCCTGGGCTACGAAGTCATGCAGCCAACAGATATGTCCGGGCATGCTGGTGGGGTGGGCAGACAGCGAGGCGCTGGTACCGAGCTGGGGGTGGGCGGCCCAATAACTGAGCACCCATCTGTGCTAATCCTGGTGCCAGAGGGCCCGCACATGTCTATCTCTAACCTTCATAACACTCCAGGCAGGCAAGGGGCTAAGTAACTGGTCACAGAGCCAGAAATGGCAGAGCCAGGGTTTGACACCAGGTAAGTCAGGCTCTAGAAAGTTCTCTAAACCAATGGGATATGAAGATGTGGTCCTCACACATCTGGAGCTTATAGACCAACAGCGAAAAAAGCGAGGGATATGTAATGTCAGGTGTGAGGAGTAACAGGGAAGAGTAACAATAAGGGATTCGGGAATGGAGAGCAGAGACATCTTGCACAGGGCAGAGGCAAGACGCAAACCCACTTCTGCCTGGACATAAAGTCTTGGTGCTCCACACTATATTAGGCTGCCTCTCCAAGTGGCCAGAGCCTGGAAAGGCAAAAGTGCCAACTGAGAGAACAGTGACCTGATGAGTGTTGACCTGTCCCCTCTGCTTCTCCCCTCTCCCCAAGTACCACCAGGGCCGCAAAAAGGGGCAGTGCAGGAGCGAACACCTGCCTCCCGCCCACTGACATCTGAGTGATACCCAAAGAGATATAGGCTGCTGGCTAAACAAGGAAATCCAAGATAAGCCTGCCATTCTGTCAAGACCTCAAACTGCTGGGAGACAGACAGAAACAATGGCAAGGAGGAATAGCCCTGTTATGTTTTCAAGGCACCTTTCAAGAAGAGATGAAATTCACCATCAGTCACACCTCTCTGAGGCTGCACCAAGCGGTGTGGGTGGGGACTCGGCTGAAAGCCATCCTTAAGGCCCCCTGAAAAACAGTGCTGCTTCTCCTCCAACTTCACACTAATTGGCAGGTGTTCCTGTTAGGCAGTGTTTGTCAGCAGTTTTATTTAAAAATAAATCAGGGGTATAGCACTGGTTGGTGATTTCTTCAGTCCCCACACTCTTTTAATGCAGCCCAACAAAGGCACTTTTGTTGGAACCTACCACTTTACGAAACTGCCAGGAGGAGGCCCATCGTTTACCTTTACTGACCAAGGATATGACTGCCCAGTAATATTGCCTGTTTGGGTTGCCGGTTAATCCTAAAAACAGGCTGAACCTACGGATCATATTACAACAATGTTCTGGTTCTCTCAACATCTCAGGGAGTTTGATAACTAAATTGTTTTTTAATTGGTGATCCTTTGGAAGCATCTAGGATTCTGCCACTGCACCTTCCTTCAGGCACCCAAACAGGGACTTGGCTCCATTTAATATCTACACAGTTTGATTTTTTTTTTTAATTGTGTTTTTAAATTGTGTTGGTCCTGGGCTTCATCATACAGCACTCTTGAGCACTTACCTTGCTACTTTACATAGACTGGCTCTTGTAATCCTGGAAAGCCTTGTCGGATGGGTGCTTTTGTTACTTTCTCTGTTTAGAGAGGAAGAAACTAAGACACAGAGAAATTATGTGTTCAGGGTCACGCTGTTCCTAAGAGGCAGAGTCAAGAAATAAAGCCAAACATTCTGACTCCAGTGCCTTGTATTCTCACCACTGTACTAGACCATTTCCTGTAAAGAGGGTTAACGGTAACTTGGTTTCTTTATGTTTTAAATAAGGTACTCACGAATCGAAGTATGGCATGTGGAGCAGAAACAGAAATACAAGGTCATATGCAGACATCCTGACCTCAGTGGTTTGAGACACAAAGATGTAACCGAATCTTCTTTGAACCTCTTTGGTCAACCTTACATTGAAGCAACAAAATTCACCCTCCAAGATGATGGCAAGTGTGACAGCTAAGCTCAGCAGGACTGACAAGTCGGGATGAAGGGGGCTATTGAGGGATCGGTTGCTTTCAAATTCGATCCCAGGTGCCTTCAGGAAGACCCTTCGGGGAGCTGGATCTCCCGCAACTGCACATCGTTTCCCCTGCACCCTTCCTGCACCACACACATGCTCGTCTGCCTTCGGGAAAGACTTCTCCTTTAAACTGCAGAGTATCTACTCAACATGTCAGAGGATGTTTCCACAGGAGCTGAACTAAATATCTGGATCATTTTTATCTAGATCCTGCCTATCTGCAGGTCAAGATCCAGCCCAAATCCCATTTGTCTAATTCTAACAGCATTTCCACTGCAAAAAGTTACAACTATGTCCGCCCCACATCCAGGAATAAACTCTCTAAGCTGCCGAGACCACACACATCACCCTTTACGTAAGAATCTCAAGCTTTCACTGCAGCTGCCTTCTGACAACTCTGTATGCTCAGAACGACACAAGTGGAGAGGGTGCAGCAAACTACAGAAACCTGGGACATGGGAAAAGAATTCCTGTCACCCTCAGGACAAAAATTCGGGGATTTTGATGAATGAATCACAGATCCCAGAAATCAAATTTGCTGCCATGCTCACTTAATGGTCCTGAAAATGTCACAGAAGACATCTTTTCTACCTTGACTTTCGCCTCGCTTGACCTGTTTGAGGTATACTAAATATGGCTATTTAAAGGGCAAAAAATGGACCAAAGAGCTTCTACACCTCTCTTACAAAGAAAGAGTCCTTGTATTTAAACTCTTCAAGCTTCTTAAATTTGCTTTTTCACTGTCTACTTTTAAAAATTCCAGACAGTAACTCTAATCACAGAAGTCTTTGTGAAACCGTATTTCTGTGATTTTTCTTAAAACTCAAGCAATGTTATTGGAAGGAAGGAGAAAACCACAGTGCCCAAACAGAAGTGACTAATGCTGGTAGGAAGTGCTGCAAGAAATAAGGCCCCACAGAGAAAGAGACTACTGCACCTCTGTAGCCCGTTATATGTTACCATGGGCATGACTATTCGGCGACTAGCAATCAGGTTTTCCAGCTCCCTTGATGTGTTAACCAAAGTAACCAGGTGCAACTCCTTTCGCTGGCAATATTTTGCTAAAGATGATAGGAGAAGGAAAAAACCACAGGAGGAACAACAACTAAGAAAGGAAAGAAGAAATCAATAAACTTGCGATTCAGTAAAACACAGAAGTCGCACTGTACATGCCCAATTATGTTACAGACCTATTTTTGAAGTTCTATTGTCTGGTGTTGTACACTGCAGGTGTTCTCATGGAGTTTTACATGGAAGAGAGGCCAGTGACCTAACATTAAACTCACTGAATCCACTACTGTCATTCTGACACATTGGCACAGTTTCAAAATTAGTATGCAGTTTCTCTTTGATGTAATAAGGATGCTTGCACTGGGTCCCCAAAGAGTCAAAATTGCTTCATCGGTCATTTAGTTTTCCTTATCTTTATTCTCTCAACTCTTATCCATTCACCTGTGTGTAAAAAGCATTTTAGTAGAAATCATGAATCCATATACTTCACACTCTGCCTGCAAAACTCATAAACCTCTTCATGACCACTCACTGCGCCCCCCCACCCTGTGACATAATTGGTAATAACTACCTCTCCATCTTGTTCATCTCAAGAATAGCAAGGGGCTTGTTTTAACCCAGTCTTAAGAGATGTTTCCCTGACAACAATGTGTTAGTTACAACCAGTTGATTAAAGCAAAATTGGGATGTTGTAATTATTTTCCCAAGTGCTAATATCTTTTCTAGCAAGGTTGTTATTATTTGAATAATAGACTTCTTTTTAAAAACCATGAAAATACAACCACTTTTCAGTTTATTAGAGACATTAAATATATACCAATATAATAAATGAATAGTATATAATAGTGATCATCTTTTGGGAATTGCTACCAAATTCTATTTACCCACATAGTTTAAAAAATAAAGAGTTAATGTATTTGACTCAATAACCAACTAAAATAATTCTGAGTTGCCTTGACTGGGGCAGCTCAGTTGGTTGGACGGTGTTCCACAGAGGGAAAGGTTGTCAGTTTGATTCCTGGTCAGGGCACATGGTTGGGTTGCGGGTTCAGCCCTGGTTGGGACATTTACAAGAGGCAACCAATGCTTGTCTCTCACACTGATGTTTCTCTCCTTCTCTTTCTCCCTCCCTTTCCCTCTCTCTAAAAATAAATAAAATCTTTAAAATGATTCCAGGTTGATCATCATTCTTTTCTCACTGTCTCCAATAAACTGTGGCAATAATAGTCTTGGATTCAATAACTGCATTTCTAAGAATTAATTCTAATGAAACAATCAGAATTGTCTTTAAAATCTACAATATTTATCACATGGCTTGTTTAAAGTGTGAAAATGGGAAACCATCTAAATAATCAATTAATGGAAGCTGGATGGATAAATTAAGGTACAATAATAAGATGAACTCCTGGACAGCCAGTGAAGTCATGCTCTAATGCTACTGATTGTGAAAGGCATCTCAGAGCATTTAAGTCTGCAAACTAGGCTGTCTTTCTTTTTTATGAACTAAAGTCCATATCTACTAAATAACATCACTTCCATGAACTTTCATTCTGACATGCGACTTGAACAGGAAAGAAATAATTTTTATGGAGACATGTAGATCTGCATAAATAGAATGATCATTGCCTTCAGGACTCACCAGCCACTATGTGCCCATAGAGAAAAGAGGTACAATCATGGTGAACAAAGTGGAAGGCTACTTCTTATGGCAGACAGGAAACTACATGTAACACTAAAAATTCACAGTCCCCTCTGAATGGCCTTAGTTCACACCAATGGCTCTTAAATTCTGCATCTCATTACCTTTAGGTAGTTTGGCAATGCCACGCTCACACTCATGTATGCGTGTTAACTCTCCAGTCAGCTTACAGGGTTAAACTAGAGTCGTTGTCTCCCACTGTAAGAAGGTATGTGGTTACTGTCTGTCTGGCATCTTATCACCTCTTCTGCTCCCCCCACCACCACCACGACCACTTCCATTAAGAAACTTCTCTTTCTCCATTCCAGCTACATGTTTCATGGTTGGTGGCCAATCCAGTACCCTGCTTTGCTGGGCTCAGCAGCGGGCAAGCAAGCAGATACTGGCATACACTAAAGCTGGAGGTAAAGGAGGCCCTCTCACTCCCTTGAGATTGTTCATCTGGAATACGGAACTCCCAGGTCTGTTTGGGACCACACTCTTCCTAATGGGAGAAGAAGTGTGGCCAACAGAAGAGAAAAGCCAGGAACATATGGGAGTCCAAATTTTTACTGATGTGGTCCCTGGATCTGGAGTCTACCTTGGCCTCACTCAGGTACATGCACCAGCTATTGTGAGTTGGGCATCAGCATCTGCAGCTGGAACAGTCCTGACTGGCTCATTCTCACTCACACAAGCCAGACAGAGGACTCTACATTCTATGCTGTGTTCTCAGCCAAAAGGGCCCATCTCTGCCCTCCATAGTAATAATTGGTTATCATCTTGAAGGTATAGGTCACACAAGATTCAGTTTGCTGCATCTGTCTAAAACACTAGTGCTTGTGTGAAGGAGAAGAAATTGGTTCATTCTGTTTCTTATAAAACTTAGAAAAATAAATCATGATCCCTCAATCTTCATAGGACGTCTCTTCTCAGGAAAGGTTGGTTGTTAGTTAAATAGACAACTCTGCCCCTTTTTTATCCCTGGGTTCTGTGTTAGGATTATAGTAACTTGATTTGTTTATTTGTTTGTTTGTTTGTTTTTAATGAAGCGAAAATTAGGACCACATACAAACAAGTGTCTTCTCATAAGGAAGACATGAGTTGTTCTAAGCACAGCACTAAATGCCCTGACTCAACTCAAATGCCACCTCCTTAATCACTAATACACCTCCATACGGCACCCTGCTTCCCATTTAAGTACCTACCAAGTCCCTCCCTTCCTTGAAGTCTGACACCCAGTTGAGCTCAAGGATGAAGGTGACACTCATAAACCATTCCTAGCGATGAATGTGCTGCAACCACACAGTAATGACTGCAAAATAATTGCCACTCATAACACGTGAGTTTTCCTGCAAGGCCCAAGTAATAAAAACATCACAGATGGTGTTCCGAGTCAAACAAAGCACAAGGAACAGGTCTTAAATTGGAGAAATTGTCCATTGTAAATAAATTAATCCCATACTTTCAATCCACTACATTCATAACTGGAACCTTCTAATTAATAACAGAGCCTCCAACAAAAAGAGAGAGAAAGAGAGAAGGAGAATATCCCAAACCCAGAAAATGATGCAACACTCAGGTAGACCATGTCAAGTAAGAATCCTTTGTGTTGCATGATCTTATTTTCTACAGTTTTTTTCTCCCCTAAATCCCATCCTATTGAAATTAGTCACTATACAAAACAAAGCTAACAATTCCTCTTGTTTGAGACAGAATTTATATACATAGGGAAAAAAACATTGGCCAAAACCAATATATTCAACACAGAAATAGGCCTGAGAACCAAAGGGTTGCCATTTTGACTCCCAGTCAGGGCACGTGCCTGGGTTGTGACCCCAGGTCCCCAGTAGGAGGGGCAGACAACCACACATTGGTGTTTCTCTCCCTGTCTTTCTCCCTCCATTACCCTCTCTACAAAAATAAATAAATAATAAAATCGCTTAAAAGGTTTTTTTAAGAAAGTAATTTTTACTTCAAGTAACTCTCATTAAAAACCCCAAAGCTGACTCAATATTATTGGTTAGAGATAAATTCTACTCCTTCTTTCCAAATTTCAAGAGAAGGTGTTGGAAGTGTTCGCTCATGACCATGACGACTACAAAAGGACATCAGTTGGAAAACTGCCCATATCGAATGTGTGTTCAGATGGGGTGATGAAATACAGAAAACATAGGAGTGCATCCAAAAATAGTATCAAAAACAAGGTGTTGCCCGACCTTGGCATATAGTGAACAGGTAGTTGAACACCTACTCTGTCCTGAGGCCGGCAAGCAGCTGCTTAGCCAATACTTTATTGATGCCCTGCCCCGTCCTCCCTTAGTTCCCACTAATGTAATATCCTGCCTACTGTGCCACTCCCCAGTACCTCTCCAAAACAAAGAAATCTTAGGCCAGGTAAGCTAGAGGCTAACAAAAAATGTCAAATGAGACATGAGAAGTATCTTAGGGACTCAGGGTTCCCAGATTTAGCAAATAAAAATGCAGGTTAGCTAGTTATATCTGAATTTCAGATACACAACAAATAACTTTAGTATGGTGCATCTCATGCAATATTTGGGACATACTTATACTAGTAATTTAGCCATTGTTTATGTGAAAGTCAAATTCAGCTAGACATCTGTATTTTTTTCTGGCAGCCCTATTTAGGGTAAACATCTGTTGTTGACTACACATCAACTATTCCCATTTCTTTCCTGACCATAACCCAAATTTCCTGGGAAACACTTGCCCCCATTTTCAGCCATGTGGGTAGTCATATGGGTGGTCAACCCCAAATTTATGCCGAGCAATGAAATGCAACAGGCAAAGGAATACCAAGTTTTGATGGAAAGAAACTACTCTCTTTATTCTGCTAGAGATAAAGAAGCTTGAGAGAATGGAAGGTACAACAGCTGCCTTAACCCAAGCTCTTCCATGTGCCCCTCTGAAACGCCAGAGAAGCCAGGAAAAGAACTAGGTGAGAGCTGAGAGTGTGCTGCGGCTACAGCAGGCATCCCAAATCAAACTGGGACTTCCATGTGGTGTGGCCCACGAGACTCCAGGGCATTTTTATCCATTGATAAAATTCACGGCGCTCTCTAGGGTGGGTCTTCACCTCTCTTTGGTATAGCGTACTAGGGTCTTTTTTTTTCTTTAAAGAATGTATTGTTTAAAAAACAATTCTAAAGGCATAAAAAATTTCCATTATTAAGCCAGCAGGCTTAATTTCTAACAAATAAGCATTATTTGTAACATTAACATTATTCTAACAAATAGCTTCCATCAAACACCAAAACAAACACCAGATTTGTTTCTTGGTATTGCCCATTGCTCTGTAAGATGGGCTAATTTTTTCCTCCAGGAGTCTCTTTTTCCACATGCCAGAGTGGGTATATCCATGCCAACAGGAAATACAAGGTAAGCTTTTGGAGTTTTGGAAAAATGACTATCTAGATCAAGTCCAACTGTTTCAGACATTAGCACAAGGAAAAATTCTAATCCAGTGATACCAGTCTCACAGATCATTCTTCTAGAAGTCATCTCTGCCAAATAACTGAAGACAAGTTTAAAAGAAAAACATTTCTTCTTAATCGTGCAGCATAGGTTTAAAAGGAAAAATCTTCCCCACTCCAGCAGCATTTAAAATCGGGATGGGAAGGCCTTAGACTCCCCAATTAAATAAATAAGGCTCTTTATAAAAGACAAGTTCACCCCTTTCTCAAATTAAAATGTTTGTCTTTGATCCTACGGCAGAGTCCCGCAGGCTCACAAAACCCGTAAAAAGAAGGACCTCAGAAATCGTCTAAGAACTAGTTCAATATTTTCTAAGGTTAGGTAACTCACTAAAGCTATCTAATCCCAACCAGGACTTGAAGGTGGCCTATAAAGACTCTCTCCATTGAGCCCAGTGGTTTCCCCAATATCACTCCTACACGTTGTCATTTCTGAATCTGAAGAACACAGTCTCTCTCTTCTGTTTTCCAAATACCAGTACCTTGTTGTCTAGCACCTTGGTGAGGTATATGGAGATACCCTTCTCTTCACCACGATAACCTCTGATAAATATCTTGTTGTAGACATGTCTGACCCTAAATATTGTAGTAAGCCTCTATAAGTTTTAAATTGGGTAACAGCATATATTAGAGATTTTTTTTAAAAGCAGCTTTCAAGTCAGCCAACCCATCTAGTCTGGAATATTTGATTATGAAAGCACATAACAATATGCAAAGTATATATATAAGCACAAAGAAAAAATGTAAAATTTCAGGATGACAAGATTTCTTATGAGTCTTTCCTTTTTAAAAAAATTTTCCAATTATTATAAATTACTTTTGTAGCATGTAATATTCTAATATTTAAGTGGATATAATTATGAGTAATAGTCCCAAAATAACTTGTATAAAAGGAAAGTCTTAAAAGTCTTTAAAATTTTGCTTCTGCTTCCAGCTCTAGCAATGAACAGGACGAGACAGAAATAAAGCTGTTTTGTTGTTGTTCTTGTTTTAATACAAGAAAAAAAGAAAATCAGCAACTTATCTCAGACCAACAGCCAAAAACAACGATCTGACATTTTCAGAGGTCTTGCAAAGGCCTTGAAGACAGGTGATCGGAATTTCTTCTTGCTCCTCCTCATCTCACTGCATGTTCCAGGCAGCCATGAGACAGAAACACAAGGCCAAGGTTTGGCACAGTCACGTGCCCCAGCCCTTCTGCCCTTGTTGGATGGGAAAACTAAAGTTTGCCCATAAGTCAGTACACCTCAGCCCCAGGACCAACAGAAAGCAGTCATGATACTTAATGTAACGAACAGAATTGGTAAGTCGGATGTGTAAACTGTCCTTTCCAGGGTCATGGTGTCCTTTCCAGGGTCAGAATAAAAGGTCCTGAGGTCACCCCAGAATAATGTCCATTCTCACCTAATCCATTTAATTTTACACAATTTGCATTGGTTGCAGCAAACTAAATTTCCTTCACTCATTCCTTCCTTGTTTCTAAGCTCTGCTTAATTCCGAAAAGAGCCACCATCTAATGATGGAAGGGTCGGGCTTAATGGGAAAAAGAGGGAGTCAGTCCCCCCAGAAACAAATATTCTTCCCACACAAAATCTGGTCATTGCGTCAGCCTGGGAACGTTGACCTGTTCCCACTGCTGTGCACAGTTCAGACTAGAAGGGAAGATGTCAGGCAAGACCTGTCTCCACTCACCCGGTGCCAGAATACAGAGCGGGGAGTGAATATCCCTGTCTCCCCACAATCAATTTTCTCTGCCTCCCACCAAATTGATAGGGGCAGAAGCTACGTTTGGATGAAGAAAATGGTTTACTTTCCATTCTATCAAAAGACCTGCAGTTATAAAATTAGAGTTCTATGTTTCTAAAACCTACTTACTTCAAACAATAAAAAATATTTTGGTGATTCTGGGTATGGAGGCAGGCCTTGCCCAAAATACAAAATTGTAGGGTTCCTTGATTCTTAGGAACAACACTAGCCAAATCAGTGATACAATTATGAAATCACCCTCCATGTAAAGCTTGGATCATATTAATAGTTCATCCCTTAATTCATCCAGTTACTGAAAAAGGCATTTTCAATCTTCACATACAAACCCCAAACATAAGAGCCAATAGATGCTTAATAATCACAAATACTGCTACTTTTTTGAGATAACAACCTTCAGGTATAAGTCTACAAAGGAAACACTCCACCTTCCTTGCCCATACCCACAAAGCATGAAATTCAATCCCTCTGTATTTTCTCAAAGTAGAAAAAATGTCTCACCTCCCATAGTCTTTCTTCTCAAATGGCCTGGTGGAGTAGAGACCAGAGCTCAGGTTGATACCCAAGAACAAGACAGGCCATTATCACACGCAAGAAGAGACACTGAATGACCCCAGTAAGACTAAGAAGGTCCACCCCGGCAACTGCAACTGGGGTAATGGCCCTGGGCTCTGTGCTAGGTAGGGAAGCTGCGAGGCACAGCACTTTACTAAAATTGACAAGTTGAAACATTCTTTTATAAATTTATTTTTACTTATTTACTTTTATAGCCATAATGAGATCCCTCTGCACTTGCTGAATGGCCAACAGGCTCCATACCCTCTCCATCATGATCCTGACTCTGAGGAAGCAGGCAAGGAAATTTCTATTCATGAGGAAACTGGGCTTGCAGAAGTTATGCAAGCTTATCAAATGGCAGAGCTGTGATTCAAACCAGGAAGTCTGACTCCAAAGCAACAAGTATTCCCTATGACTGCTCCACACGCTGACAACCAAGTCTCCAACCACCTGCCCATGCACACTGTGCAAACACAGCCACCCTGTTCCTACCTTTACAGCAGTGAGGGGAACCACTGCAGGAAAGACCATTTTCCCCTCAAAATAAGTGTAATTAGCCAAATGGCAGAAACAACCCAAATGTCCACCAATGGATTAATGGATAAACAAAATGTGGTAAATCTATGTAATGGAATATTATTCGGTTGTCAAAAGGAATGATGTGCTGATATGTACTACAACATGGATGAACCTTGAAAATACTATGCCAACCAAGTAAAAGAAATCAGTCACAAAAACCATATATGATTCCACATATATGAAATATCTAGAATAGGCCGGGCTTTAGACACATAAAGTAGATTAGTGGTTGTATAAGGTTGGGGAGGGTGAGGATACGTGTATGTGTGGTGGCAGGGTGGCAGGGGAGCGGGCAGTGAGAGTTAATAAGCTTCAATAAGTAAGGGATTCTCTTTATTATGAAAAGGCATTCTAAAATTGACTGTAATGAAGGATGCACATATCTGAAGAGATGAAAAGCCATTTAATTGTATACTTTAAATGGGTAAATGTATAGCAAGTTATATCTCAATAAAGTTATTTAAAAATAAATAATCCATTTAAGAAAATTAAAAGTGACCTTAGCTATTATCTTCTTCAAGTTCCTTTTTTAAAGGTGAGGAAACTTAACGATGACCTCCATGTTAGGGTCTAATTCAGTGTCCCAATGTGCTCTGCCAGCTAGACCCACTACTCAATGTCCCCTGGGTACCCAACTCAGTGCCAGACCACCGATAGTGGGAGACGCTCATCCCTGGCCCCACAGAGCTTCACTGTAGTTGGGCTTTTTCAAGCCTGAAACAGCAAAGTTATACCCTACAGCCTGTAGCACTGGGTTCAGATCAGGTAAAGACCGCAGGCGCCAAGGACTCCAGCAGGAGATGAGGGCAGTCCAGGGAAGGGAGACAGGCTCGGGCAAGTAAGAATTTCGTTACTATCAGTCTTACAGATGAGGTTCAAATAACATTTCAGTTCCATTTCTAGGAGAATCGGTAGCAGGCAGGACTTCAGTCCCCACAAGACAGGATGCCGGGGAGAGTTATGAAGTAGGAAATGACAGCATGTGAGCTGTCTTCGCAGAAGACGAGCCTGGCTACAGAGTGCAAGGGATTGCAGTCAGAGGCCAGCGTGTCGTAATCTGCAAAGGGAGTATCAAGACACACACAGGGCAGGGGCAGCAGGAAGGGAGAGGAAGGAAGAATGAGAGATTGCACAGGAGAAAAACAAAGCCCAAACGTTTAAGACCTGTGGCAAGGAACAGGGGAACAACTAGAGCTCTGACTCTGGGCCCAGACTGCCCGGGTTTAAATCCTAACTAGCTATGTAACTTCGGTCAAATTCCTTAAATACTCTTTGCCTCAGTTTTGTGAGTAGAGTGGGGATAAAAATAGTGTTTCCACCAGAGTTGTTGGGAGAATTAAATGTGCCAGTGCTTAGAACAGCGCCTGGCACCAAGTAAGTGGTATGTTCTTGTTTGTTAAATAAATACACGGAAATGCGTATGTAAGATCTCTGTGACCCAGCTTCGAAAGACAACGGCAGCAACCAGGAAAAGCTTCATTATCTCCCATCAAGCTTCCTTTTTCATTTTTCCCTATTCATTCACCCTGGCTTCTAAGTTCTAGGAAGAATAAAACATGCTCCGTGCCCTTGAGGGTGGGCCTTCTGGGAGAAACCAGGCCAGAAAACAGAGCCATGACTATCCCCTACCATTACCCACACACGAATAAATGGCTGAGCAACATGTTTGGTGCGCAGCCCACAGAGGAAAGTGAAAGACCCTGGACCAGACAGGCTGGAGCTCCTGTTTAAAAAGCAGTCAGTGCCCTAAGGTAATGTTCAGCTGGCATTCACCCTTCTCCCTGAGGCTGCCCTTTCCAGGTACACCTCAGACCTGGGAACCGGCCTCAGACCTGGGAACCAGCCTCAGACCTGGGAACGGCCAGGCTCTTTCCTGCTCTGCTTCCTAGGAGCTCACCCTCTGGGCCTGGCCACGGCCTCTCCTCCCATGCCTGTCCCCTCACAACTTGAAGACTCTGAGGCCAAACCTTGAATTAACAATGCTGGCTGGAAAGTTCTGGGCAGGGCTTATAGGCTAGCGGAGAGGAGGGATCCTGGCCTTTCCAGCACCAGAGGAAAGAACACAGTCTGTGATTTTGACCAAAGAGCCGTGCTTGACTGGCTGTCAGAAACCAGAGCTGGGCTCTGCTTGACCCTCCCCTTCCTGCAGTTATGAGAATGTTGTGGTATCTCTGCCCACCCCACTCCCATGGTGCCCGCTCACAAGGCTGATGGAGATATAGTGCCCAAGCCAATTATTTTTTAAAGTTTTAAGCTACCATAAAAATACAATGTAATTTTAGTAATTGGACTTGTAGAATCTCACATCTTTGGGTAATTACTAAAAATATCCCTTAAAAATGATGAAAAATTCAAATGAAGTAAGAACTGGATCTCCCTGGCCAGGTAGCTTAGTTGGTTAGTGCACAGGCCCGATGCACTAATGTTGCGGGTTCAATCTTGGGTCAGGGCACATGTAAGAATCAACCAGTGAGTGCACAGATGGGTGAAATGCTAGGTGGATGTTTCTCTGTTTCTCTCTGTTCCTCTCCCTCTCTCTCTCCTTTCTCCACTCACCCTTCTTCTATCTCTAAAATCAATAAATAAGGAAAGGTTCCCTGTACAAGGCCCTGGCCTGGGTCTCCTCACCTTCTGCATCTGCTGCACCTGTTGGACTTTATGGAAGAACCTCACCCAAGAATGAATGAATGAATAAATAAATAAATAAATAAACAAATAAATAAATAAATATTTTTTGAAGAGCTGAATTTATTGCAGATATTGCAGACAAGGAGGCTTAAATAGTATTACAGCCACATTACTTAAAAAATAGGTAAATAAACTGTGGTATAATCATACGCTGGAATAATATAGATGGGAGATCTCTAGCTACTATCATGGAAAAACATACTTTAAAGGAAAGAAAAAAAGAAAGAGGTGAAAAAAATCTGAACTGCCAGTTTCCACAGGATCCTGTGTGTTCCTGAAGGTCAGACCCTGGACTAAGCAGGGGACCCACCATCCCAGGGAGAAGAGCAGAGCTGGACATAGCGAGTCTGGAGAGACTGTCTCTAGGTGGGTTTCTGCTGCTTCTTCTTCTTTTTTTTTTTTTGGTGAGTTTATTTGAACCAAACTAACAACAATTGCTGGGAAGTAATATCTCAATAGATTGAGAAATGCTCCCTGGGTTTCTTTAAATATAACTTGGGCAATTTTAAAAAATTAAAAAATGGACATTGTTGTATTTAATATATTATCATCCATGAAAGTAAACCCAGTTTGTAATTTTATTTATTTATTTCATTTATTTACTTTTAGAGAGAGGGGAAGGGAAGGAGAAAGAGAAGGAAAAAAACTCTTTGTGTGGTTGCTTCTCATGTGTCTCCCACTGGGGACCTGGCCTGCAACCCAGGCATGTGCCCTGACTGGGAATCGAACCAGCAACCCTTTGCTTCACAGGCCCGTGCTCAGTCTACTGAGCTACACCAGCCAGGGCTGGTTTGTAACTTTAAATTCTTCTCTTTTTTCTGGTCAGAAGGAGGCTCATTTTCCAGTTTTCAAAGAGCTGAAAATACAATTATGTTAAATCCTGGTTCTATGTGGCCTTATGGAAAATGTAAGAAATAAAAGAGCCAAAGCTAAATTTTACAATAAAGATAGTAATAATGGATATATGATTGTGATGTTCCCAGGATAATCGTTTCTCCTGGGTTTATCTGGTTAGACTTCCTTTTAAGTTTGTTTGTGGATGGTAGTGATACCACTGACAATGGACCTGAGTCTGTGTTTAACTACTTATTACTAACTAGCTCCTCTGACATCTCTGTATTCACTATTGACACGGTTAATCCACTTAATTACAGTATTGTTGATATCTCAAAGTCCCCTTATTTACTTTGCATCCTGAAAAGTCCTTTGAAACCTAAACAGTGTACTACCTCTCTAGCTCTCTTTGGAAAGGTTACAATCTTAGGATCATTTGAAAGTGGGGAGAGGGGACAAGGCGAGGGACAGGTTGGGGCGCTGTCTTTGCAGCATGGAGTGGAATGTGGAAATAACCTGGAAACAAACAAATATAGTGAATTCTTATCGGCAGCTTTGCCCCTCTCAGATCATCACTGTTCTGTTTAAGAAAGTAATTTCTTAGAACTTATAGTTATACCAATATTTAAATACAAAGCATAAAATATATCCTAAAGTGTAATATACTTTATGAGTACCCACTATGCTAAAGCATGGTACCAGTATCTGACACATAGTATGTGCTTAATAAATACCTATCGGCTTATTGCATTAGGAAAGAAATACCAGACGATCTAAATAATGGAGAAATAAAAAATCACTTCCCTTTCTTTCAAAACATATTAATTGATCTCCTACTCTGTGTGCCAGGCATTGGGCCAGGCAATGGAGAGCTACAAAGGATAATATTTGGTTCTTGTCCTAAAGGAGTTCACAGTACAAAGGACGAAAATAAAGCACAAGCACTTTCCATTGGAGCAAATGCTCAATCATTGTCTATTATTTCTAACACCCAATTTCAAATCAAACTTACTGTGCTATTACATCCAACCTAAAAGCATCCATTTCTGGCTCTGAGCACCCAGCAATGTTTTATTTCAACAGCATGTTCAACATCAGCATCGATCTTAACAAATAAATATTCCCTGGTACCAATGTATGATGGATATGAGGGACAATACGAGAGACCAGGTCCTTATTCTAAGACTCAACATGTGGCGGGAATGAAATAAAGCCATTCGTTGAACAAGCCTTCTACAACATTTTAATGGACACGAGAAATTATAATTACCAAATTATCTGTACATATCAAACCACTCTAAAGATCTGGAGGAAGAGACACCTTTCAATTTGATGGTGCAACAAGGTGTTAGAGGGGCGATGGAGTTGGCTGAGTCCTAACAGACCAAGTAGGGAGATGGAGGACATTCCAGGCCAGGGAGAGAAATGACACATACTCTTAATCAAAAGTCCAAAGACAAGCCCCTCTGCATGAAATATGCAGAGGCCATGAAGGTAAAATAGAAAACGAGAGAGAGCAGCGCGGTTACGATCACTACGGGCTGCCTTCAGGACTGTTCACTCGCATTCTCAGAAAATCACTCCGCTCCTACATACACATGCGCCTTGAGAGGGAGGTGACCTACTGGAAAGAGATACAAGCTCCCAAGTAGAGTATAATTCCCTAATATTTGTATTGTTAGAGAGTTCATATGAAGGGCAAAGGCATTAGCATAATACTGGCTCTGGACTTGTGATTTTTAACCAAATGATTAAAGTGACTCCTTTTCTCTTGTCTCTGTGCATGCTTCCCTCACTATCTTGGCCTATTTCTCTTCTCCTTTCCTTCATTTTTCTCTCTCCACCCTTCTCTAAGTTAAAAAAAAAAAATCAATGACACAAGTCTGTACGTTTAAATTCAGCCCACATGACATTTCCTTTGAGTTTAATTGCTTCCATACAATTTATATCCGCTAGTCACGCTAGACCCCAGAGTATTAAGCGTGCTCTTTTACAAAGAAGCTCTTGTCCTATAATAACCCCCATAATTAAAATGCAGGAATTATGGGTAAGGTCCAGCCGGATGATGCCGAGTGAAACAAACAGATTTTTAAATTCACCCAAAGCAGGCAGGAAGCAAGTCAAAGCCAGACAGTCTACCAACAGGCTTCAGAGCAAAGACACTGGAGCACTAGCTCAAATGGAGATCTGGGCATCACCACACAGCCAGCACAGAAAGGCAGATACTTTGTCTCTGGGCTGCTGTGCAGAGCCACCGCACAATGTCACTTAAAGAGACCTAGTTACATTCAAGTCAGCCCATTCCACAAAGTTCTAGTGGAGGTCTGCAAAGGCCAGTCTTTCAAATGTCTTTAAAATGAGTAGATAATTCTTCTTCATTACTCTGAGTAGATTAAGGTTATCTCTTTCTATAAACTACTTGGGCAACATTTCTGACCTTGTCCTACAGCAAAGGACATCTACAAACATTTCAAGGTCTCTATAAACCCTTTCTGGACATTTGTTCAACTTATTCCATTATCTTCCTCTCCTCAACAAACTAACCTCCCTAAAAGTTCACCTTTGAAACGTTATAATTGCATGAAGCACTAACAGGACACCCTGGATCTCAGTATTGAAGTAGCCTACCTTGCACAAGAATTGTGCCTACCTTTCTTATAAAATCCCTGTGAGCAACATTTTGGTCCTCCAACAGTATTCAGATGCATGCCTCTCCACTAAGGTCAAAAACAACAATTTTTAATTCCATGCAATCTCTCCTTATGTTCAAAATCCATTCAGAGCAAGAACGAAACAACCTGAACTACTTATCAGCTCTCCATGCTCAATTTAAATGTTTCTCTAGCTTACCCCTTTGCCTATATTCCCTCATTGGTTTTCATAGACAAATGATAGGTTAAAACAAATATAGTTTATATTAAATGTTATCCTAGCCTTAGAAACTGACAGATGAAAACATTTTGCTTATTGCCAATGAACTACTTTTGATCTATTATCATAAAAACCAATTTCTATGCTACCGCTAAAACAGAATGTCACTTCAGGTTTATTTATCTTTTACATGCTATACAGATGTATTGTTTATTGAAGTAGTCCAGATGCGGATATATTCAGAACCATAATGACTTTATGTACCAAGTTACTAGACAGATCAAAGTAAAATCCAAGTTTTAAAAGATGTGAATCTTTTAAAAATTCACATTTACATTTTGGAAAGGAAACCTTATATTTTAATGGTATTAT
Organism: Artibeus jamaicensis; assembly: GCF_021234435.1. NCBI lineage: Eukaryota > Metazoa > Chordata > Mammalia > Chiroptera > Phyllostomidae > Artibeus > Artibeus jamaicensis. Next base: position 13,060,999 of record NW_026521844.1, on the reverse strand, counting down.
ATAGATATTATTTATTTCACAGTATCCTTTTCTTTTGTTCCACTATATAACTTTTTTGTTTTACTCTTGGCAGACTTTACTCTCACTGTACAAAACAGACATTGTTTTAAAAAACCCATCTGTAATACATGTCAGTAAATAAGATCTTTCACTTTAGCTCAGGCAACTCCATGGTATCAGTTTACACCTCCATGCTCACTTGGAAGTTTAAAATACTCTCTTTTTCAGCAGCTCTCAAAACTAGACTCCAAACAGATACGTACCAGTCACCAAGATGTTTACCACACCTCAGAAGGACCTTCCAAGAACTCTTAAAACTTAACTTGTTACTGCCACTTGGCTTTAAGGAGAGTGTGGACAAATGCACTTTAATTAGCCAGAACATGGGCCCTTTTATTCACACACAAGGCAAGTTGAACATTCCAAAATCATGTGCAACTGAGAACCTTTAATGGTTTTCAACCAATTAACTAGGGCTGGCCAATTATCAGGTTAAACGAAAAACACTGCGGCACACCTTGACTCACTTCACTCTGGCTAATAATTAAAAAGTCCGTGCTAGTCCACCCCTTACTCTACTCACCTGCCAAAGTTTTTGGCAAAAGTTTCAGCAATTCTAGATCTAACCTTTAAAATCTTGTCTTTAGTGCTGACATTCCAAATTGTCCATAATGACCCTACCCTCTACTCTGCCCCTGCTGTTAAATATCTGTTAATAATCACAGACTACTCAATAGTTATTAACAGGTAAGCAACAGACAAATAGAAAGAACAATGGCTGCACTGTGGGCTGCATGGATTACAGCCCTGGGGCCTCCACTTGAGAACTCCGCTTTCCAAAGCCTAAGGCACAGCCTTGCCATCTCCATCCTTACACAGATGCAAGATTGGTAAATTCAACTTCAACTCTTTTCAGACCATACATAACATAGCTAAACTTATTTTAGAACCTGAGAAAAGGAAATTATCTCTTACAAATATACTTGAATACAGCTAAACACTTAAGTAACTGATCCTTTCTCCATTCCTATCTTTCCTCCTTCCAAGTTTTTGTATAATATATATTTATGGTTGGATTTTATGTTAAACTGCATGAATAGCCAAATATATCTTGGATGATTTAATTATGTAAAAATAACCACATTTATCAAACATTCTGTTTACATAGCCTTACATTTCGCACATTACATAAAACAGACCCATGAAAGTGGAGATAATTGCACTAGAGAATGCAAATTCAGAAAACCTAGGTAATTTTATAAGGCGCACTGAAATTTACTGCTTCTTTTATAGTTCTTAACCCCTCCTACAAAATTCACGTTTATACAAATTCCAAACCAGTAACAAAGCCACCCCATACTAGCAAAATGCAACAGAATGGCCTTTTAACTTCCACCTTTAGCTACAATATACATCCAAACTCACTTAAACCAGTTTGATGTCATCAAACATGTTTTATTTACTTACCTATTTTGAAAGGATAAACTGGCCTGGGCATTTACCTGCACTAATTTCAGAATCTCCTTTGGCAGCTATCAAAATCAGTTACAGCAAATGAAGAAATAAAGATAGGAAAGATAAACGATTATCCGAAACTACAATTACATAATATTCCAAAACATAAATTTTTAACTGATGCTCTCCAAACAGAATCTGCTATGTTTATGGCTGCAATTAAGTATGACGCGTCCCAGCAATAACAGCCCCATGTGCTATAAACTGTGGCGAGGTTTCCACCACTGCTAAGACTGGAGACTGTAATCCCTCACGGCAAGTGATCATCACAGAGCCATGTTTTTACCAAATCTCACTACTTAACTTGGTTAGTTAAAAAACTCTGATTTCAGACCTCATTTTAACAGGATGTTTAAATAAGCAAATGTGCAGTCCTTTTGTACCCAATCAGGCCTGCAGTAAGAGAGCCAGAGTATAAGGGAACTGGAAGATGAACCTTATCCAATTAAGATACCTAATTTCTTCATTGTTCTCTCTTCAAAAACTAGATTATGTAAATTAGTACCCTAGGCCCTTGCCCTACCCTGGGGAAAGAAAGTATCCTTAGAGGAAAAACTATCCACTGGACATTTTTTAGTTCTCGCCTTGACCTCTGAGAAACAGCCCACAGAATTAACCCTTTCTCTTCCCTGCATTTCCCTGCATTTCATGGATTCCCTCCTATCTCTCTGGCTGTGTCTTCTCCATCTCCTTTACAGGGTCTACTGGGACTTTCTTCTCTTTTTTTCTCACTCTATCTGTAACCTCTCAGAAACCTCATCCACATCTGAATTTGAACAAACATATACAGAGTTACGGTTACACAGATATAGTTAGGTATCATTAGTTATCTGGATATAAATTAGTTAACTATTTTATGTGTGCGTATGTGTGTATGTCCCTTGGATATCTTAATGTTACTTCAAACTCAACGTGTTAAAAAATGTCTCAGCCTCTTCTAAATCTTTCAGTACTGCTTGTTACAATTAGTGGCATCATTCATGCCATTATACAGCCTGCAAGACTTCCTTTTCCCATCTTTCCCTCGGTGCTCCAATCTAACCTACTGCCAAATTCTGGCAGCTTTCCTCTTTGAAATCCTTTAAATGATGTCCCGTGTTCCCTTTTTCAGTCCCATGAAAGAAAGTTCCCAGCAACTAAAACACTCTTTAAGGACTTCATTCCAAGGTGGCAAATATTCAAGTCACTGTTTCAAATTCTAAAACTGCAGTTAAAATTTCTATCCCTATTTCGTCCCGGTACAGCCCACAGACCATCCCAAAAACCTCATCAGTTTCAGAACACCAAGGACATTAACTTCTTGAACCACAAAGCCAAATCCCAATCTGAACTACAGTTACCCCAACAAAGCTTTTTTCTCCCTAAGACTTCCCCATCAGTCACATCTAGTTCTCCATAATTCAATCCATGCCTCTACTCTGTGTAGTTCCAAGGCCATGCAAAAGTCAACCAGAAACAAAGACTACCTAAGCTCGTGGCTCCCACAACTTCGAAACGACCAACTGATGCCATTATAAGTGAAGTTGTATATGTGCGTAATAAATTCCTGGAAGACGCAAAAGCGACTGTGAACAGTGGTTACACTTCAGTAGAAACTAGTGGGTAAAGGACTCTTTTCACTTTATATCCTTCAGTTGTTTTAATATTTCTGATAAGAGTATGTTTAAAAGCCAGCTTTTAAAAATAAATCTGAAAATGATTAAAATCAAGTCAGTAAAAATTCTGTGTTTATTTTAGTTCCATCTGTCATTTGCTTGCATGGTCTACTTTTCAATGGGTTACCGCAGCTGCTTCCCCAACCCTTGAATGCCTAGGCCAAAAAATGATGTTCATGGACAAATTGGGAGAAAGACCAATATTCAACATCTTAATGTTTGTAGCAAAGCCAGCACAAAAAGGATATATATTTTTAATAAACAATCTAGCATGTATTTTAATAATCAATCCAGCACGCATGTTCTTCTCCAGGCACCATGGTTTAGTTACTCAGTGCATAGCTAGCAATGCTTGCAGGTAGATTATTCACAAAAAGAGAACAGAATTTAGATTTATCTTCAGTGTTCAGAACTGAAGTGTGCCAAAGCATATTTCCAAAACAATGAGTTAGCACAGGGACCACAAACACATAAAATATATTATGTATTGGAAAATAGATCATACTTAAACGTTTGTGCAGTAAAGCTTGTTTCTATATTGAGACTCACTATTCAACATCTCAGATGGATTATTCTTGGTAAGTTAATAAGAAATACAATAGTTGACTGGTTGGTTGATACATAAAAGACAGTTATAAGGATGGATGGAAAAATAAAATGATAGATAGGAAGGTGGGTGGATGGATAAATAGAATTAAGAGAAACAGATAGATCAGTGATTCTTAAACTATTTGTGGTAAAGGACCAGGGTTTATTTCCAATCCGTCAAGACCTGTGGACAGCTTGGGCCACATATGAGTCACCACAAAAGTCTGACATACCCAAACTACCCTGTTCCACAAGACAATCCCACTGATCATGTGCTGAGTTGTCACAACAATGTCATTTTGCTATAAAAGTGTCTAAGCACTCTCGGCTTCTACATGTAGCTTGTCTGGAACCAGCTGCAGTCATACAAGGTGTCAGTCCATGGGGCCACACCTTGAGTAGCACTGAGATATCATCTGCTACCTCACACTGGTGTTCTGGAAAGAGAATCAGAGGACTAGGGGAAGGTAGAAGACAAACTTCTCACAGTGCTGCTTTGCTACTATTTGAATTTTTGTCATTTATGGGTCTTACCTATTCAAAAACATTTTTTTTAATTTAAAGAAATCACCTGAAAACATCACCATGTGATTCAGCCTGTGGCTTAGCGTGAAAAGACCCTTGCTGGGCTCCACTGATAGTTTAGAAAGGCTGCCTCAGGGAGGAAGGCTGCCGGCTGCTCAGACCAGGCATCCCCAGGGGAAGGGTCTAGGTGGGCCTTGGTCAGTTCACTGGGTTGCAGAATCTGAATTTTGTCTGTGCCCCGATGATCAGCCTCAAAAGAGCTGAGAAACTATTGAAAACCACATGAGGGTGTTTGGGGAATAACTAGAGCCACAAGCTACTCATTTACCAGCAGAAATGGCAGACTCAGTAGGTCTGGGCCTAAGCCAAAGAGCAAAGACCACCCACTACTGAGAAACTGCACAGGCTAAACTGAATACATGACATATGGATGGACAGATGGATGGGTGGATTGCTATAAAAGGCTCTGCCATTTCAGACTCTTAAGTCAGTATAAAATGCTTAGTTCCCTAAACAATTAGAAAGATCTCAACATCTTTGAGGGGTCAGTGATAGGGTCTTCTCCTGCATTCAGATAAAGCTAAGATTGGCAATCTCAGAATTAAGAGATGAAGTTGACAATTACTAACAAAATGTCAGTATTCCCATCCTAGCTGAGGGTCTAAAGCCTCAATGGGATGCATAGTCACTTACCAACCAACACTCGTTTTCGCCCAAGTCAGGCTATGTTCTTCTTGGCCTCAAAACCACACCTTTAGGCCTTGGCCAGGTAGCTCTGTTACTTAAGAGTATCATCTCTGATCAGGGCACATACAAGAATCAACCAATGAGTGCACAGACAAATGGACCAACAAATTGATGTTTCTCTCTCTCTTTCTCTCTCTCTCCCCTCCCTCTCTCTAAAATCAATCAATAAATATTTTTTAAATCAAATTCTTAGCATTTCTGCTTCTGCACTTCTCTTCTTATCCCCTTTTTCCCAGGAGGCTTCTTTGCCCACCTACCCACATTCTTCCCATTTTTTAAGGTTCCATTTATACCCAATCACCTTTACAGAGATGTCTGTGAACACCCACCCACCCTTCATCCATCTTCCTCTCTACTGCATTTAGTAGGTGGAGCTATAATTCTAAATTTTCAGACCAAGGGGCAAAGCATGATGGAAGTACATTCCCAAACATGGCAGATTCCTATAAGAAATGGCTAATGCAAATGGCTAAAAGAAAACAGGACAGTATTCCTTCCTTATCAAGCACCCACTTATGTGCCAGGCACTGTGCTCAGGTTATACAATGACAAGCAAGACAAACACCATTCTTGTCTCCTAGAGGTTAGAGTAGCAAGAAAAGAGAAATAATTAAACAGTATTATGGCACTAGTGCTTCAGCTGAGGCACAGGGCTCTGGGAGCACCTAACAGGCTCATCTAAACCAGCGTGGGGGCTGAGTCGGGAAAAACCTCCTGCAGACACAGCATCTACGCTGATGCCTAAAGGTAGTGTAGGAGTTAACCAGGCAAAAAGCAGGGAAATAATGTTCCAGGCACAGGTAATAGCTTGTGCCAAGTTTCCAAAGCCAGAGGGAGCATAGCCAATGGGTGAAACCAAAAGACATTCAGTACGGCTGCAAATTTCAGACCAGTAGCCAAAATAGAAAGGACTGCCTTATTACGAGACAGCTCACAAGACGTTTCAACCCACAGGGAGCAGCTGCTCCAGGCACTGCCACCTCACAGGTCAGAAGGCAGCTATTTAGCCTGGTTTGTCTGTGTTCTCCTTGTCTCCCCAGGTAGACTGTCAGCTCCCTGAGGTCAGGAAACCTGGCACCTATCTCTCACCTCAAGGTATGCTGCATGCTGCAAGCACACAAAAGGAGTTCAATAATTTTTCATTGTAAATGAAGAAACAACTAATGTCCTTTAGGTGCCACAAAAGAAAGGTCAAGGGAGTTCACAGCCCCATTCCCATCTCAAGCAGGGATGGTAACAATAATAAACTTTCATCAGTGCTTACCTGCCAGGCACAACGATAAGCAATGCATATGAATCCCCTGACTTCACTTCACCTAACAGCACCAAACGACTGAACATCTTCCCTATTTACTGTCTGCTGTGCCTAGATGGAACAGTAAATAAAAGCTAGAACTCTAGGAAAGAGCACACAGATGAAGGCTAAACTAAAGGAAATCCATATGACCTGAGATTTTCCATAAGCTGACTTCTCATCCTAAGGGGACATCTATGGAGAATTCTTGGTTAAGATTTTACCAATTACCAAAACAAGAAAAACATTTCAGTTATATAAGCTGAACTCCACCTAAGATGGCCCCAGGGTCCAAATCTACCCACCAAGATCTACCGCTCCACTGATTCTTCTCTTTCCTTCTCTTGCTGTTTTTATAACCTCACTCTTGCCAATTTAAAAAAAAAATGTAGAAATGGAGATCCCATGGCAGGTTATCAGAGGAGAGGGGGAGGAGGAGCAGGGGAGAATGGGGTAAAAGCTACAGGGAATAAGAAGCATAAATGGTCAGTAGAAAATTGACAAGGGGAGGTTAGGAACAGTACAGGAAATGAAGAAGCAAAAGAACTTATATGTACGACCCATGGACATGAACTAAGTGGGGAGGAATGCAGGTGGAATGGTGGATGCAGGGCAGAGGGGAATAAGGGCAGGGAGGGGATGGGACAACTGTCATAGCATAATCCATAAAATATATTTTAAAAATAAAAAGAAATAAAGAAATGTATGACCTGTCCAGTGTGGCTCAGTTGGTTGAGCATTATCCCACAAAGCAAAAGGACACAGGTTCAATTCCTGGCCAGGGCACAAGCCTGGGTTGCAGGTTCAGTCCCTCTCTAGACGCATAAGAACGAGAGGCAACCAACAGATATTTCTCTCTCACATCTGTTTCTCTCACTCTCTTTCTGTCTCCCTTCTTATGACTCTAAAAATAAATAAAAATTTTTAAAGAAAATAAACAGTTTTGTTGTAGGATATTTGGAACAGACAGAAAGGCAGATAAGAAAAATCACCCATAATCCTAGAAATGTCTATTGTACACATTTTGGTGTGTATCCTTCTTCTTCCTCTCTCTCTCTCTCTCTCACATACACACACACACTTCTAAAAAGAAACCAGGATTATGATCCTATCAAACTGTACTGTAATTGCTATTTTTCTTGTAATATATCCCACTTATCTGATATTCGGGGCCATTTCTCACCTCTAAGTATTGGTAATTAACTGTTAAATCATGAAATATAAATGAAAATACATATACACAAAGCACACTGAAAAGAAAAACTACAACTTAATTTAGACATGAAACTCTCAACTGTAAGAATAGTGAAGGTCACAAAAAGGTTTCATTCCTGAGTGGATGGTAATAGATGATAGTTATACTATCAAATGTTCGAAAATCAAATAAGTTTGTGAAATATTGGCTTAAACAAAAGTGAACTAGTTGTTGTAATAAGTGACTTTGCAGCCTTCAATGTTTTAATATACTGTGAATTCTAAGGGAAGGATAGAGGATGACACTCATCCTAAACCAGGGGTGTCAAACTCATTTCCACTGGGGCCCACATCAGCCTTGAGGTTGCCTTTAAAGGGCTGAATGTAGCGCTCCTTGCCCCTAGTTAAGGAGTAGTTACATTTATACAGTCCTAAAATTACATTCAGCCCTTTGAAGGTAACCTCAAGACTGATGTGGCCCCTGGTGAAAATGAGTTTGACATCCCTGTCCTAAATCAATAGGTCCAGAAACCCTCTGTTCACAAAGCATGTGAATGAACTAGGGCTCCAAGGAATGCACTGGAAACACTCTACTGGTATTTCAATGCACTAAAACATTCACAGCCTCCCACAGACCAGCAAAAGGGCCAACCCTTCAGAATTTGCCCTTCCATAATAAGCTAATTACTTCACTCCTCAAGTCTTCCAAATCACCCCTTATTTTTAAAAAAATTTTCCTTCGCTTGGTTGGTTCTTCTACTTCCATCTCCCTCTCCTGTGATTAGATATTTAACTGAAAGAGGAAGGGAAGGGAGGGCATGAGATTTCAGGCTATAATTCCTACAAGTCTCAACCCAGTTGGTCAACAAGCAAAAATTGAGAATCAGTGCCTCAAATCTCTACAGCAATTTATTTCCAATCAATCTCTGGAATTATAAAGGTAATGAGAAAAACCTATCTCTTTTTCTCCTTGGAACTACTGTACAAATATCATCTGATTGACCCTCTCCACAAGTTCTCACCAGTGCACCCAATCCAGACGTCAACTAGGTCATTGCCTCCCAATCACCACATGGATTTCACCTCCCTGTGAAACCATACGGATTCCTTAACGGTGGGAATCTTCAGAATAAAATATAAATAGGCACTGCAGGTATATGATCCATGTCTGGTTTGGTTGTTGTTTCATTACCTCCTTCTCTCTCTGCCCCCCAGCACCAAGAGTCCTAACTTGGATCACCCAGACTGAGTTCAGAAGCAAATTCTCATGCTCTATCCACCACTCCAGAGTTACCTTCTCTTCTAGGATATCTAATTAAAGGGCCTAATTATGGGCATGTAACTGGCATGAGGCAGCACAATGTAAGGGCAGGAATATGGGTTTTAGAATCACAATCCAATCTCTGCCACTCACCTATTATGTGACCCTAGGCCATTGACTCAACCTATCAAGCCTCAGTTTCCTCAACAGTAAAATGAGTTAATAACAGGTACTATTCACAGAGTCACTACAAGGGTTAAAAGAAAGAATATATGTGAAAGCACCTAGGGTTATGAAAAAAGGTTTTATACACACGTGTCAGGAGAATATTCCATGGCCGATTCTGCTGATGTCTCTCTGGGAAGCTCGGATTCAGCTCCCTGCCTTGTCTGGCATAGAGTAGGTCATCCAAAAATGTCAATTACCTCCCCTCTTCAAGTCTCCCATTTCTCCACCCATCCACCCCTCACAAACTCAGCCCACTAGTAACTACAAGCCAGATTCCAAAGAAAAAAAAAGTAGACTGTTTACCTCAGAAGGGGTTAGGTATTATCTGTCCAAGATGCTAAAGCAAAAGGGTACCGGTGGGCATTTCTATTTAGATTCCTTAACAGGAAAAGTGACTCTCAATATTTATTTGAAATTTTACAAACTGGCTTTCAATCCCAGATCCAGGTTGTCAATCAGGGCCATAACTACAACCGAAAGTCAAAATCAGCTTTTTTACTGTCAAGGTTTCTGCATCGGATTTGGGCCAGGTAGACAGGGTACGCGTGTCGGGAGACAGGCAAGGGGAGTCAGGAAGAAACTTGCACAGAAAGTCTACTATGTGCCAGGCACTTCAAATACGTTATCTCATCTGATCTTTCAAAATACCACGAAATAGTTATTACTATCCTCATTTTACAAAGAAACTAAGGCAGCAGGCAGGCATTTTTTGAATGACAAAAAGCCGTTCATGAAAGCGATTACATTATAGATTGTCATCCAAAGATAAATAGAAAGAAAACACTCAAGTCAGTTCTTTAAGAAAAGCATTTTAAAACAACCTTTAAAATAAATATTTTCAAATTGAAAAGGAGGACTTGCACAATTTACATCCCACAAACATTTCTTATGAAGTTACTCAAGCATGTACTCCAACAAAATGAAGGCATACACCAAAAAAAAAGGAAGACAATGAAAAAGGAAACAGCACTTTCAGCCATGGAGAGAAGTAAAAAGAACTTCCAGGATGACAACTCTGTTGTAGGGCTACAGTCCAGAATGGCTCAGAAAGATGGAGTCTGGGCATAAAAGCTTAGGGGACAACTTGATACACTGATGGGATTAAGAGCCTAGAAAAAATTTGAGACATGAATAAAGACAAATAACATATAAACATATAAAAAGGCAATTAGAAGTACCAGGAAGAAATGTGTAAGAAAGTCAAGGTACAAAGATGAAGAAATTGAAAAGTGACACAATAGTAAACAACTAACTGTAAGAGTAAAGAATGTTTGACTTTGGTGCTGATATATCATCTTCTGACTGGCCCAAAAGTCCTGACACCAGACCCAATGTGCAAGTCTAAATGAATTATATTTATAGAATTGCAATAATATAATTGTTGTCGATGGATTTTCAATTTCAGGAATAATTTATAGTCCTGACTGATGTAGCTCAATACATGGAGCACCGGCCTGCAAACCGAAAGGTCCTTCGATTCCCTGTTGAGGCACATGCCCGAGTTGCAGGCCAGGTCCCGGCTGGGGGTGTGCAAGAGGCAGAGGATCAGTCTATTTCTCAGGCACCCAATGTTTCTCTGCCTCTCTTTCTCCCTCCCTTCTCCTCAAAATCTTTTTAAAAAAGAATAATTTATAAATAAAAATGTCAATTTGGGGGCAAAGCGCAAAACTTTTATTGGTAATTGGTTCAGGGCTTTGGAATGTTAGAGTTTTGCTAATAAAAATGAAATTATATAACAGGTAGCTACCCAAACCTCCTTCACTTACACAATGGAGAGTCAGAAATACTGTCAAAAGTTGACCCCAAAAATAACAAAGATGACCTAACAGACAAACTAAAAACAACATAAATACTAAATTTGGAAGAGGAAGAAAGAAAACTTAAGGAGCTACATTTCACTTTCATATCAGGAGTTAAAGTTGATAAGACAAAAAAATAGTGGTAAACAAATATTAAAGTTAAGAAGGTGTCAATCTAAGAATTGAATACAGAAACAGTTAAAAAATTAAAAGGTCCTCTTTGTGAGGTTTAAGGAGGTGAAGGAAACCATTGTTTTTCAACAAAAGTCCTTCTGTTCTATTGGATTTGTTTGTTACCAAGTGTACAAATCACTTTGACAAAAATAATTTTCTACCACACATTTTAAAAAAGGCAAAACATGAAAATTATTACTAAAAATTGGGAGTGGCAGACAAATATTATAATTGGAATTGTATTTAGGAGTGGGGATAAAATATTTTTTCTAATAGAATGTTATTCAAATAAAAATTTTCTGCAATGGAAAGTTCTACTGAAGCCAGATCATTTTATTCTTTATAATTCCCTATTTTCTGGTTTATGTACAATCAACACATATTCCACTTATAACCAGAAATGGTTTAAAATTTCAATGTGATCAATGTTCAAAGTCAGTGTGCCAGGCTGCTAAGAGCCCGATACCCATGCACACACCCGGCCTGGTTTTTGATCATTAGAGCACATCAGGAGCGATGCCGTCGTTTTCAGAGGCCCTGCGTTTTCAACATTTGATCTTTTCTGTGGTTACATGCTACCCCGAAGCAATGCCTGAACAGCACGGGATGAGCAGTCAGGAAAGGTGCCCTTCAGGAGGAACCAGAAAGTGATTACGTATATCATATACCCAGGAACAATCTTCCCTGAGAAAATGACAAAAAGCCCTGTAAGGCGTCTTAGATGTACAGGCTTTATTTTCCCTTAAGCTCATTGTTCAGCTGGTGAAGTGACGTGGGCACAAAGGAGGGAGGAGGGAAACCGGAAAACTGCTCTGTAAGCAGAGGGCAACAGATCAGAGCCCCAGTCCAGGGTCTGCCATTAAAGAACTGCATGGCTTTCCCAAAGTTAAGTTGTCACCGTTCCCTGTCCTCAGTTTCTAGAAGGAAAAAAAAAATGGCCAATGTCAATTCTAAAATGCTTTGATTTCTGATTTAGCAGGCCTGCAATTCCTGACCTGGGACTCTACTGCTAGCACCATTTTACAGATGATGGAGCAAAGTAATGAGCATATTTTAGGAAATTAAATCAAGGTCAATTGCCGTCATTTTTCAAACTTAATCCCTCAAAGTACACTGCCTTTTGAGGCTGTGCAACAAAGTGTGACATATAACATTTGTCTTATTCCAACTTTAAACAAAGTTCCAGCAGAAACTCAGAGAACTCTTAGCAGATTGCTAATCTTGAAAGACAGTAGTCATGATGACTTAATTTCTTTAGTTCGCTAAGCTTCTTGGCCAAAACATTTCCAGGGACAGCATCAGATCAGGCTAGCCTACCACCTACCTGTTTTTTCAGCTGTTGTTCTCGCTGACAATCCAGTGAAATGAAGATGCACTTTACTTTGGGTTGGGAAGTGGTTGTAGTTAGGGAGATGGGCAGATGAATCAGAGCAACTTTCTCTCTAAACCCGAGGCTAACTTACACTGCTACCCTAGTTTCACATAGTTCTGAGCTACTCCAGTCATTCAAAACGTATATAAAAGGGATTTTTTTTGTTTTGCTTTTATTTGAGGGTCTTTTTCCCCTAGCTGTCCTCAGATAATGGGCAAGCCCACATCTTACTTCCTATATAGTTGTCTGTATATTCATAAACACAGTTTAAAAATCATTTGGGTCCAAAAAAGACCCCCCTACAAAAATTATTACATATTATTGTTATTTTATTTTATTTCTTACTAACTATTCCTATAAAAGTTCCAATAAAATATTCAAAACTGCACTTACTTATTAATATAAGATGGCAGCTATTTTGGACCTTTATGTGCCTTAGAAACTAGTGTCATCCTTCAGAACAACATCATCACACTTAGAGAGATGTCATGTTATTACATCACATACTTGAACTCCAGCCATTTAAAAGTCAACGAACTGAGTAAATGTCCACACTGTCACTCAATAACAGGAAGAAAACCAGTGGTCGAATAAAATAGCCATCAAGTCTGTTTCAGAACAAGTGCTTCCCAGCATTGCACCAACCCAGAAACAAATAAAAAACTCCTCCCTGTACAAGAAGTCCACAGCTTTGGCATAGGGAAGGAATAACTGGTCACCAGTACGAGTCAAAGAGTTGGTTAAAATAAAGCTCATCCATTACTGTGTATTAATTTTTACAGCCCTTGGATAGCAAATATTAATACCAATGAAAGGATTGAGCCCTGGCTGGTGATCTCAGTGGATTGAGCACCAGCCTGAAAACTGAAAGACTGCAGGTTCAATTCCCAACCAAGGCATATGCCTGGGTTGTGTGGGCCAGGTCCCCAACTGAGGGTGTGCCAGAGGCAACCTATCGATGGTTCCCTCTCTCTCTCTCTCTGTCTCCTGCCCTTTGCCTCTCTAAAAATAAATAAATAAAATCTTTTTTAAAAGGATTGATTATATTTTTTAAATAGCACACAATGTCTTAACATAACATTCAGACTTAGACTGCTCTATCAGAGAAACATGGACTTTTAATAAATAAACTCTAAAGGCAAGTTCTTGGAAGAGGAGTTTCCCTCAGTGGCTGTGAATGGCCAGCCAGCGAAGGCAATCCTGAACCAAGAGGTCCAGCTGGCACAACCTCCATCCAGGCCATGGGTAGCCTGACCCTCCATGACCTCACTGGTTACATTTCAAGTTCCAGCTTGGTTTCTCCTCTGGAATATAATTATCTTAAGATACCAAAATTGAAACAATCTTCTTTCTATCTGTGAACCTATTTTCCTGTACAGTCTAACACGAACCTAATGTAATTCATGACACCAGCAAGCTGGAACAAGGTGAAGGAAAGAAGAATGACAAAGCAGGCTCCTGATTCGATGGTATTTTAAGTTACCAAGTAAGACATAATGACATAATAAAACTCCTGACCCAATTTCCACACAATTCATTTGTCCAGCCCACAACCACTTCAGCACGCAGTTGTTAATTACATCGCCCGTGCTGTGTGGTCATTACATCACTAAGCTGGGAGTGGTGAGGCCTACCTAGCAGTGTTCACTTTTCCAGCTTGCTTTTCCCCATAACAAACAGACTGAAGACCACCTACACTACCAAGGGTTCCTTCTCCCCAGGCCTCAGAACTTTTCTCACATTCATCTTGGTGTCACATCGCAGTGGACCGGGGTCTCGGGTATCTTTCTGACTTAGAATGGTCAGAGAAGTGGGTAAGGGTATGTGCCCAGGAGTCTGAGTCAATACTCCAGATTCGGGACAAAGTCACCTATGTGCCTCATGAGGATTGCTTCGCCCTCCCCCCACCAAAAAAAAAAAAAACAAAAACCCTACTTTTATTTCTTCTACCTCCAGAGTTTCTATGTCCCGAACCTCTCGCGACGTCCTACAAGAACGTCACCACTCTGCTTCTGGTCCGTACCTTAACATTCCAATACCCAGGACCCACTCCTTACTTCCAGTTTCCCAGATCTTTGGGAAAGATACCTGGAAAGATACACCATCACGCGCGCACACACACACACACACACACACACACACACACACACGCGCGCGCGCGCGCGCGAGCAAGCAAGCGCGCCCTAAGCATCGTGACTCTGTTTGCCCCCCACCCCTCGCCCCCCAGCTCCAGGAAGACTTACTTGAGGAAGTACCTCTGGCCAGTGGCTGTGAAGGTCATCTCCCAGCCCGGGGGCAGAGGCAGCTCGTCGGTCACATCGTAGGACTGCTGGCGAAGGTGCGCGTGCTGCTGCGCGGGGCTGCCCGCAGCGCCCGCGCCGGTGCCCAGCTGCAGGGACGCGGGCGAAGAGTGCGAGCGAACGTGCTGGGCGCCACCGGCCAGCCGGGGCCCCGGGTGGCCGCCGGAGGAGTCGGTGCTCGACTGGCGCGAGTGGGAGCCGGAGTCAGGCTCCTTGAAGAAGGATTCTGGCAGGATCTTCTTCCGCCACGAACTGGGTTTGGGGTTCATGACCGAGTTGAAGAGGGCTTCGAGGTCCGTGTCTAGGTCCTGCGTGACATGGATCACTTGCTGCCCAGGCGGCGGGAGCGGAGGGGGCGCCGAGGCTGGATTCATCTTCTGCAAGGAAAAAGGTCTGATCAGCTTTTTACTGGAAGTCAGAGGAGAGGGTAGGGAGAAAAAAGGGAGAGAAAAGAGACAGATAGGTGTCCGCCTCGGGATCCCAGACTCCCAGCCCTGAGACTAGCCGGATGGGGGAGGGGTCCCCTTGGTCCTCCAGAATTATGCAACTTTCTTGGAGCAAAAAAAAAGTTACTGAGAGGAACAGGAAAAGCGGGAGGGGTGGGGGGGCGGGTAGGTAACTGCACTCGGGACGTTGCTGAATTGTTGATGACAAAGAACAGGTCGCAACTTTCCAGAGTAGGCAGTCCCCCGCCCCCACCCCCTCCCCAAAGAAGTCTCAACCCAAACCAAGTCCACCTCTGGACCCCGGAAGCCCGAGGGGCCGGGCGCCCCGGACTGAGTGGTGTGCGGGCGCGCTCCAGCGGGCACTACCTGGGCGCGCAGTGAAGCGGAGTCTGGCGTGCGGCGGCCGCTGTCGGGCCTGGGTCGCTCGGGTGCGTCCCGAGCTCGCAGGACTGGAGCCGGAGCCCAGCTGGCAGATCCCGACCCGCCTTGGTGCCTGACAGTCCAGGAGCTTCGGCTCTCACATCCCCAAAACTGGCCTCAGGCGTTCGGGCTCTCGAGGGAGGAGACGAAGAAGAAGCAGACAGCGCGGCCGCCGCGGCTCCTGGACTGTCCCATAAACAAAGTTTGGAGCAAACTCCCACTCCCAGGAAAGAGGCGGGCCGAACGCTGAGCTGTTGAATTATGCATGACCTCCAAGCCCTGAGCCTGCCTGCCCCCGCTCGTCCCTCCCCTTCCTCCTCCTTCTCCTCCTCCCCCACTGGGGCTCCAGAGAACCTTGGGCGTGATGGGTACTTTGCAGGCTAAGAGAAGGGTGTCCCCCACACCCACTCCCCCAGGTCGTGCGGACCTCTCCCGCGGAGCCCTGGATCTGCATTCCTTTGAGTTTACCACGGGCTTGGGGCGGGATCAAAGGGAAAGTGACCCGAGCCTGTTTAATCAAGGACTCGTGGACCGAAACCAAGGCCGGAGGCGGCGAGGGCACGCCGGTGAGGGGCCCTGACCAAGGAGGGGACGGTCCTGGGTGCGGCACCTTCCCTTCGTACCGGGTGCTAGGGCTGGGAGCGCGGGGAGCGCCACACTGATCCGCGGTTCTGCCCGAGGGCGGGCCTGGGTGCGCCCCTGCAAGGGGAGACACCAAGGCCAGCTTTTCCAGGGGAGGCTGCTTAAGCGCTTGTGACCATATTTGGTCTGGCGAGGAGGCATCTGGCTGTTTGGCTTTCAATTGTCTGCTCGAGCGCAGACGGTGCCCAGAAAGTACCTCTGTCGTTAGAGATGCGGCTTCGCCAGTGGGTGCGTTGTAAACAAACAGCCTCCGAATCATCCACCAATCCTTAGTTTCCTCTGCGGAGTGAATCAGGTCACCAGGGATTGAGAGGAAATTTAGACAAAGATGGGTGCTGGAAAGGGAGAGCAATAGTGGGCCCCTCCCCCGCCACATCCGCGAGGGTAGTGGGAGGATTGGAATGTCCCTGACGCCCTCCAGAGAGCCTGGAACTGGGATGGAACCCAAGCAGGTGGCTGGGAGTAAAGAGGGTGCGCCAGTGACCCGGGAAAAGCAACTCACCCTCCCACGGACTGAGTCTGAGCGAGGGGTGGAGACCCCCTGCTCCTAGATCTAGCCTGGCAAGACAGCTGCGGTTAGTAGGCGGCCTTACCCTCCGGAGTAGCTCAATTCCTTCTCTCCCGTTCCCTCTCCATTGGGGGGAAAGGGAAAGTGGCTACTAGGTAAGGCGCGCGTGAAAAAAACCCACCCCACCCTATTTGATTTATATAGAAGTTTATGAAGTACTTCAAAAAAACAACATATGTACAATGTTTTGAGCAGCATCCAGCTGTTATACCTGTTTGCTAAATAAAATAGTATTGTGCCTCAACATTTTTATAAGGGTGAAATAAAGTCAAATTATAGTCTGGAGCTGCCTTGAAGAAGACAAGTCTACAGGAAAGACAAGGCTTCCCTATAGTTTTGCCCTGGAAAAGGTGGGAGTGTTTGGGGCCACTCCTCAGTGGCTACTGCCCATCATTGCCCAAAATAAAGCAGAGCCCACCAAAGTGAAGCACCTTCCCCCATTATCTGTCCTTCTGGGTGTACTCTGATTCCACATTTTCCAGAGTGGTACAGATCAGGGTTGCCTTAGAGAAAAACAGCCAGGTGGAACACCTGCAAAAATAAGCAGCGCGTGGCTCCTTGCAGGAGACTGGAACTCCCCCCATGCAGCAAGTATTGTACCCACAGGATCCGCATAGGAAAGGGGGAAGCCACCAAAAGTGACTCCATAGGAAGTGGCATCTTTGCAAAAGCTATCTTCAGAAACCGCCACAGTTTCTACAATGGGGAAATTAGCTATGAAACTAAAGGAAGTGACTGGGACCCTGTGGTTATTCAAAAGCCGCAAGGCTGACCTGATGATTAAATGATGGAAACCTGAGGCCAGCCCTACTCCAGGAAGGTCCTCACCCAAGAAGGAAGGCCCCACTTTGTAAATAGTACCTGGCTGCTAAAAGAAATGAAACTGGTGAGGGAACCATAAAGCTAACTCTGTCATGAGAATCAGGGTTGGAATTGGATGGGCAAGGAAATTGTCTTCATTCCTTAATAAGCTCCTAGAAATAGATAGTGAGGGACAGAGGATGGGATACCTGAAATGGAAATTGAATAGCAGAATAACTCAGAGCCGTTAGATGTTCCCAAACGGTCTTAAGATGTGATAATGGATAGTTAAAAAGATTTACTTGAGTCCTTCCTTCAAACAGTAATTCAGGTTAAATAACATTAACATGTACCTTATATGTATCGGGTACTGCCCATATGAAGCAGCAAGGTGTAGCAGATACATGTACAATCTCTACAGCAAAACACCTAAGCTCATTATTCCTGGGTTTCCTTTGAAAATTAGGGACAATAGTAGTAGTCACCTCACAAGATTCTAGATCTAAACACCAGACAGGCATAACTTGGAGATATTGCAGATTCCGTTCCAGACCACCATAATAAAACAAGTGTAATCTCTTTGTTGGTGGAGGGTTTTGCCTTCAATTTTTTAAAAACACAATCTTTGTTAAGTTCAGTAAAAGAAAGCACAATAAGAAGGAGGTATGCCTGTACAAATTTTGTCTGTTGACCCATGATTTAGAATCTAAGCTTTGAAGTTTCCACCTCTATTCTCTACATGGGGCGAGTTAAGTTAGCCTCCTTAAGTCACAGATTATTCATTTACAAATTGGAGATACTATTCTAGTCTGTGACATTGCTGCCCTCCTGGGTAGTCAATGGACTACCTGCCTGTTAGTTACACCCTCATGGAGTCCCTTTCACTTAAATCTGGACGGAGGTAGTGACTTGCCTTAACCAAGAAAACGAAGCAAAACTGTACTAGTTCCTTACCCTAACCCCTGAGGTATGGAAGTTTCTGCTTTTGGACCTTTGGGAGACTTAAGCCACTTTAGGTAAGAAGTCCAATTGAGCCGCTGGAGAAGGCACATGGAGAGAGAGAGAGAGAGAGAGAGAGAGGCCCTGAGATCTGTGGAGAGAGGGAGAAGTCCAGCCACACAGAATCTGAGCTGCACCCAGCACTCAGCCAGCCCACCAGTCGACTGCAAACACATCGGTGTCACCATCAAGATCTGTAGAACTGTAGAGCCTAGCTCACCCCAGACTGTAGAACTGTGAACAAATAAAATGGATAGTGTTTTAAGACACCACTTTTTGTAATTGTTTTAACACAAAATGGCAATTCTAAGAATTAAATAGGAAAATGCAAATACAGTTTTCAACACCAATTTTGTCAAATACTTAAGCACTCAGTAAATAATGGCTGTGATTGAAGTCTCACAGAGATCCCCAAAATACCATATTTTGCAGCGCATAATGTACACTTTCCTGCCCAAATTTTTTAGGGGAAACAAGGATGTGTGGGTAGTACTATTATAAGCGGGTAGTACTATTTCCCTACCTATATAAATGTCTTTAATTCTTTTACTTATGAATATGCATTAAAAGTGTAAATCTAGAAAGCAATACTGAGATATCTGTATGAAAAATAATACACTGGAACACAATAATTGGTTTGTTGAACTTCTTAAATTGAATTAAAAAATTAAAACAAAAATTTTCCCCTGAATGTTTGGGCCAAAAACGTGGGTGCCCTTTATACACAACAAAATACAGGGTAGATAATATATTATACATCTTCATTTTACAGATATAGAAACTAACCCTTTGAGTTCTAAAGTATTTTGTCCAAGTGCATAAAATGAATTTGTGAAAAAAAAAACAAAAAACAGCTGGGATTCAACCTAGGGTTTGTAATCCTAGATCAGATTGCTTTTTCTACTCTCCCATCTTCTGTGAGCCAGAAGTTGCTCCCTTGTATTGTCATTTTAAATCAGTGTGATATCTACCGCCTGCCTATCTCATGGAGAAACTCCACAGTTTTTATAAGATAATCAATTGAGAACACTCCCACCGATATGCAAATCTTTCTCTCCACTTGCAAAGACTTTCCACTGGAAGTTCATGCCTACTTCCAAATTTTCCCCTCAACACACATCCTACGGAAAGCTTCCCTGAGTCAGCAGTCCCTCCTCATCCAGCCAGTGGCAGGTGCTGTCACTCTTTCTTCTGGTATCCCTCAAGCCCATCCTTGCTGTCCCCTCTCCCACAGCAGGACCTTATCTCGAAACCTTGCAGTGGCCTCCTAACTGGTTTCTCTGCCTCCAGCTCTTCGTTTCTATCTTCCTGATTTCATGACATCATCTCCTGGCTCTCAGGCTTTTAGCAACTGCCCACAAAAATAAAGGTCAAAGCTATCAATCTAACACCCAAAATCTCCCAACAAACTGCCATCCCCTAGCTTTCCAACCTTGATTCTTACACAACTGTGTCCCTCTTCCACTCCAGCAGGCTCTGCTCCAAGCGTATTCAGCCTATGCCTTCACTACACCACTGTCTTGTTTGAGCCCTGCTCATAACTGCCCCCCATACTCTATTGTCAGCCTCATTAACCTCTCTTTTCTCCTCAATTCAAGTTGTTCTTGTCTTTTTCATTTCCTTGACACATACTTACACGTAACACTTACCTCAGTAAACCTTGCTTCCTCCCCTGGATCAGAAATAGGTGTGGGACTAGAAAAATCTCACCTTTCCTTGTGGAATTGCTCTTCTGGAGGCTGTGACTCCTTGTTAAAAGCAGAATGATCCTTATATGACTTTGCCTGTTCTTGTTTCAGCACCCATGGGTGTGCTCATTATAATTTGTAAGGTATCTCCCCACCATTCAAAACAATTTTGGCACTGTGTGTGGACTCAACTCCTGAACAGGACTGCAAGCTTTTCAGAACAATTCTAAGAGAATTTTTGGTGTTTGTTTGTTTGTTGTTTTTCCCATGTTTAACTAAGTGTTCTCCTCACAGAAGGGTCCACTCTGGTCACCTAGCCCAGTGGCAGTGGTCCCAACTATGTCCTCTGCCATTTTTGCCTCAGGAAAGCCACAAGCTGCTATTCTCAGCCCTGCCTACCCCTTTGAATTGCAGACTGGGTCTGAGTGATTGCAGCTAAGGTGAATGGTCAGACACTTGGTGGGGTGGGTAAGTTGTTAGAGGACTCTGGCCCAGGAGTCCTTGGGCAGAACCTGCCCCGACTTGTTGAACCAGTATGGAGAAAATTCCCAGAGTAGGGTCACCATTAGCAACTGAAGAGGAACAAAACAGACAAGAATCTTGAGCAGATAAAAGTTTGAATAATAAAGTGTCCAGAAAACTGTCGAATAAGATCAGTCAATATTTCAATGGAAGGATAAGAGTTGACCAATTTCATGACAAATCAGACAGGACATGTGCATTCATAATTTACCACATCCTTAAGTGTCTAGCAGTGTGCTGCATACAGTAAATTTACAAATATTTAAATCAAAACAAATTGGTGTTGCCACCCACTTTTGCGTTCACTCTTCCCAGGTGCAGTTTCATTGTCACACTTTGCTTCTGTGGTCCTAGTAATACATGGCTCTCATGATTATAAGGAAGATAACTTTAATGATGATGTTGGTGATGATGTATGGCCTGTCTTCTGCCTAATGTTATCTATTGCTTCAGCAATGCAGTTGGACCAGAGGGAAAAGAAATTTCTGAGATTTAGTCTTTACTTACGTACTGTGTGCAAGTGTTTATCCTTTAGTACTTACTTTCACAGTATTTTTTTAACTGGAAAAAAATTTTTTTAATGGAAAAAATGACTAAGGCATATTTTCTTAGAAAAATAAAATAGACTTTGAAAATGTATAACAACATAAAGTGTGTTTCACAAGACCAGTGCTCTAACCCCTGACCTATGGAGCCCTCACCTAAAGTGTGTTTCAGAGGTTAACCATCAAGCCCTATTGTGAAGTTGCCAACTGCAGCATAATCATAGTACAGGAAAATTTTTAGAGAACAGTAGGGAAAATCTATTAGTAGAGAGGACATTAGCAAGAGATTGGCTAACTATATCTGACAGCATAACATATCCAGTGAAGTTTTTGGTAGCTTTCTGAAAGAATATTTATAAAGACAATGTATCAATGTGAAAAGGATCTTGTTTATAATTTTTTATGAAAAAAATCCAGAAACAAATATCTGTGAACACCATAACTACAACTTTGTTTAAAATCATGGGTAAAGTGAATGAAAAATATGATGCTAGGATAACACCAAAAAATAAAATACCTATGTAAAAATAAAAAGATAAATGTTTCTTCCCATGTAATCTGTGTAAATCTATGGATATATAACCCAATAGAGAAACTGAATGATCACTCTAAGAAGTAATAATAATATCATTAATTTTATTTTGGGTGTGTTGAGAGAACTACTTAGCAGTGTTTGGGGTGTTATCTCAAGGTGCTTAGTATTATCAATATATTCAAGAAATATGTGTGTACACATATACATAAATATACTGAGTGTTCACTGTTTGCAAGACCAGATGTGGTCTTTCAAGCTGAGCTTGGAAGAATTTGCAACAAGATAGGACATTCATTGGTCGACAATGTCATTCAGCTCCTCCCTCTACCCAATAAGTTCCAGATCTGGTTACACCAGCTGTTCAAGCCACTCCTCTTTCAGTCTCTTATTTGTCATGTTGACAGGAGCCAAGCATGTACAAACTCTACTATTATCTCTCTGTCTGGGCATTATTCAGACTCAATTGAGGCCACCTTTGGTGCATGGTCAGGAAATTCGTGGTCAATTCGTGGTTTAGAGCCAAAGAGAGGAGAAGAGGACCAGCCAAACCAAGGCAGGGAGGAGGGAGCTCAGAACCAAATTCTGCTCCACAAGAGAACTGACCCTATAAGCATGAGTTCAAGTCACTCATGCTTTAAAATTAAGAAATTTTTCCTTTAAAAATATGTATTTGCAGACAAGAGGGTGAATTTATTTTCATGCATCTGCCACACAATAAGTTCTAATTTGATCATATGACTGTAGACATTTCCACCTAGTCATAATAATTAAAGTTGTAGTTCAATAACCACAGTAATAGTAAATAATATTTATATAATATTTTACAGACCACAAAACAATTTCACATGTACGATCACACATGAATCTCACAGTAACTCTGTGAGAATTGGCAGACAAGCCTTACCAGAACTCCTATGAACTGAATCAGAGTCTTAATTGTTCTGTGAAGAAGAAAGGAAGGAAGGAAGGAAGGAAGGAAGGAAGGAAGGAAGGAAGGAAGGAAGGAAGGAAGGAAGGAAGGAAGGAAGAGAAAAGAAAAGAAAAGAGGAAAAGAAAAGATACAGAGGATATTTTAAAGTTATTTCTTCTCCACTGACTTACAATATTATTTCACAAATGCTTTATCATCAAATGGCCGTTCAATGCATAGAGACTTCTAAAATTTTAATTGAAGTTTAGTTTTCTCTTCCCTCTCATTAAATAAATGAAAACTCAAATGTGTTGGAGGTACTTAAAATACAATAAAACCCTGATTAATGGAGTACTTGTATGTATTTGAAAACCTTTCTGTGATGTGAATCGTCACTATTAATTAATATGGAACAAGTGGTCCTTATTTTTTTTAATTCCTTTTTAGAGAGAGGAGAAAGAAGGGAAAAAGACAGGGAGAGAAACATCAATCAGTTACCTCACTCACATCCACAGCAGGGGACCTAACCCACAACCCAGGCATGCGTCCTGACCGGGAATCGAACTAGCAACCTTTCTGTTTGCTGGATAATGCCCAACTGACTGAACCACACCAGTCACTCAGAATATAACCAGGGTTATATTCTGAAAGTTATTTTTGTAAGTTGATCATTTGGAACTTAGAACAATTTTACTTTTTTTAAGACAGAATCTTTTTATATTAATTATTTATTGATTATTAGAGAGAGAGAGAAATGATTTGTTGTTATACTTATTTATGCATTCATGGGTTGATTCTTGTATGGGCCCTGACCAGGGGTCAAACTCCCAACCCTGACATATTGGGACAACACTCCAGCCAACTGAGCTACTTGGTCAGAGCGATTGTATTTCGTTATAGAAAAAATATTACAAATGGTGGCTAGGCAACCAAGTTGCCTAGATTACTAAACAGACTAGTAATCTAACCAGGAGCTCCAGCACAGCCCCAAAATCTTGGGAGCCCCAAAACCTCAGTCAGGGTGTCCTGATCCTCAAGCCGAGTCTGTTAAGAGTACTTGTGTGGGGAGAGTGCAGAAAGCAAGCAGATTTCTTCCACAAAATCAGCAAAATTCCTGTAAAATCAAAATGTTTCTTGTGAGTCCAGGATTACTTGGCAAATTTAGATTTTCTGCATCATGCCTTCTCAAGGAGTAGGATAAAAAGTAGTTAAGACTTCTCTTGGCTGCAGGTAAAAAGTTATGTTTACTTAATCAAAAGGAAGTAGTTATGGATAGTGCATGGAATCCAAGGAAGTCCACACACACACACACACACACACACACACACACACACATTCTCTCTCTCTCCTTGCTTCTCTCTGTATATTTATTTTATTCTTCTTCATGGACCACCCACTTTATTCTCCTCTTCAAAGCTTGTGGCAAATGGATGCCCATATCTCACAATTTCACAGATTACATGTAATTCCTCTTAGAAGAGAAATGGACTTTACCCTCATGTCTAAATTCCCAGGGAAAGGTCTCTGATTAGTTTACTTTGAATCAGATGTCCATCTTTGGACCAATCACCTTTGATGATGGAGGAGAATGTAGAGCAGGGTCAAAAATAAGTACAATGAGCACGATTCCAAAGAGAGGGCAGGAAACTCCCAGTAAGAAGGGCCCCAACAAAGAACCCTACAGGTGGAATATTCCTATATTCATATACTTGGTATTTTTTAGCTCAAACACAGGTTCAGCCATTTGCCTTTCAGAAATGAATTGCCAACAAAATACTTGGAGGAATCACATGATGCTCTTGACAGCCAAACAATTATGAGACTTCATGGGCACTAACCTAGTGGCTATACATTGTAATTGTACTGACTCATCATCTCCCATTTTGGGGGCAAATATTTCAGGCAAGAGATATTTTATAGTTCATTTTGCATATTTCCTACCACCCGCCATCATTTTGTGTTTCACAGAAAGGAAACTAATTTGAAAATATTTGAAAAAATAATTTAAATACCTTGATAAAATGCCAAAGAAAAACAGAATGAGAAGATTCTTGAGGTTTACCCACTGCCTTCTTTAAAAAATTCTGCAAGTGTTGTCCATGAAATTGTCAGTCAAAGCTCTTCCTCATATTGTTTGCATAGCCAAAAGTCCAATGCTAGAGATGGTAATAATTCAGTCTGGCTAGTTGGTATTGCATCTATAAAAATAAATCTGGTTAATGGTTTTCAAAGAAAAGGCCTCTAGATTTTTAGCTGTCCATTTCTCTTGTAGTTGTTCAAAGACAGCCTTATCCAATTAAATATGGCAGCTTGGACCTTTCAATGAGAAAGAACAAAGCCCTTCATCTGAGAGATCTATCTATTCTAAATGCTCTAGGGATGGGTATATTGAGGTGTACCAGAGCTAATGCTTCATTACTTCATATTACAATCCATGGTTTTAAGTTAGAAGTGATGGATACCATTCTTAGAGCAAAAGTAACCACCAAAAGAGGGGAACACTTTTGATGAATTCTTTAACAACTCTAGAGCCATAGGTGCATTGATTCTTCCAGGTAAGCTACCTCTGACACTTTGCTCACCAAAGAATGTCACATAGATTTCAAAGCCTTTTGCACTATTATTTAAACACCCCACAAAGTGATTGCCAAGAAACAAGTCTCAGTATGTTTCTCTTAAGAGATGGTTGTAATTTGGTGGTAAATTTCTTCCTTGCTAATGAATCCTCCCCTTGACTTCCAGTCAGTCACATGAGTTTGGAGGACAAACTTCACAGCCTTCAAAGCAAGCTGTTGCTATGAGAGAGATCCAGCCCATTTTACCTAAAATCACCAAAGGCCTGTGTGCAGGTTCAGGTTTTTACTTTTAGTCAGTCTTTCCTATTTCACCCCTGGTGGGGGGTTTGTTTATTGGGAGAGGCAGTAAGAACCCCACATATAGGTGTTTTTCTACCCAGACTTATTTGTTTGCAAGGGAACCTCCTTGATAGCCATACAATCCCACAAGGAAAATCTGAACCAAGTTTATTCCTGTGCCAATCCCATTGGTTCACAGTTTGGGGCCCCAGTGTGTAGTCAGTCTGGGAACAAAGAGTGCTCTTTCTTTTGATTATCACAAATTCATCTGGACTCAAAAGGACCTCACTTGAATCAGGGATTTCTATTTTCTGGAAATGTCATTTCACTTGAATTTACAGTTCTATGGCATAAAGAAGACAGCAGAGTTCCTACTACTAGAGTCTAGTAAGAAGAAAAATGGTGGGAACCATAAAAGTAATCCAGGAAAACTTTGGAGGTGAACTTGCCCTTATGCAAAGTACATCTCTGTTTCCCTGGTACAAGTCATAGAAGATACTTACACATCCTGTAACTCCTCTGAAGAGTTAAATTACAGTAAGTTGACCAGCAAAGATACCTGTCTTGTAAATGTGTCTGTTTAATCTTCAATGTTCAAACTATATCAAGAAAAAATTTTTTGAAAAAAGCAGGTGATTACTTGAAACAGAACTAGCAAGCATGGTTTGTCTGTCAGCTCAGATCCACCAGAAAGCAAATGCCAGGGTGGAATTAGATGAGCAAGAGATATATTAAAGGAAATAAGTTTTTTTTCCTTCAATAAAGGAGACAAGGAAGAAGCGCAAGCCAGAGGAGCCCTCAGATTACAACGTACTGATGAATGTACAACACCTGAAAAAAAGAGGAAAGCTGGAAGGAGAATTCTATAGGATGAGACTCAGACTGCAACAGAGCTCTGAGAAAGTTCTGGCCACACTAATGGGGAGCTCAATACTTGGCCAGCAGAATTGTCCCAGATGGGCAGGAATGGCTCATCAACATTAACACCCTGCTGCTGTCAACCATTGCCAGACTAAGGAGAGCATAGTCTTCAGTTTGAGCAGTGCAGCCAGTTTCACAAGGGCAGCAATATTTTCCATCTCGTTACAGTAGATTCTCTGTCAAAAAGAGCCATAAGCCGCAAGCCAACAAGGCCTTCACCAGTCTGCAGACTGAATCACATAGACCGATCTCTCCACCCATATTCAGGGTGCAGTTATTCCAGGGTTTCCGTGGGCCTCTCCTTCTGAAAGGAAACTTAGAAGAGGGAAGTTAGTGAGACAAACCACAGCCCTTGTTGCTGCAGTTGGTCTTCAGGCCATAGCTGGTATTTAACTTCTCTCTCCTCCACTATCCACTCTGAAGTCTCCATGTCCTAGGCTATCACTTATGCAGGTGTTGATGGCTTGTTTACCTGGTGGTAAAACTCGAACCTTCACTTTTGAAGGGCCCAAGTTCTTGGAATCATACTCTCCTAGGGTTGAAGCTGCTGTGTATGTCCACTCAGGGTTATAATTGGGAAGGAGAATTCCCAGAGGCACCAAGTGGATCACCTGCGCATGAACATTTCTTCCTGCCCACACCCCTTGTGCAGTAACAGCCTTAGCTCCTCCTGCTACTCAGGTCATTGGCCCTGGCCAGAATGATGATGACTTTTCTTCACTGCTGGTCCCTGGACACAGGATTCTAAAATGCCTAGGTGGCATTAATAGACTATAGTTCAATGATACTCTTGCAATGTTCCCTAGCAAGAATGTACTCCCTTTGGCATGCTGGGCCTCTAATCCCACAGTCCAAGGCTGTAAAGATGAGAAGTAAGAAGTTCTCCAATGGGTCACTGGAAGTGATGTTAAATGACCCCACTCTTTTTTCCACCCCTTTGTTTGTGGATCCAAGCATTCTTGGACTCATGCACTCTTCCTATGATATGACACAACCTTACATAAAGATCTCTGATTTGGTGTATACACTGCTCCTTAAGAGATGGCACCTCACCTCTGCAGAGTATGCCCTACAAGCTAATGCTTCCACTGTGCCTACTTTCTATCAGTTTAGCTATTGTAGCATGTAATAATACAACCAGTGGGTCTTAATATACCATGGTCATTTCTATACTTCCTTTGCTGCACAGTGGATCCCCAATTGGATGCTGTATTATATGTGATTCTATGCCTATGGACCAGGAATGCTATAAGATTCCAGACAGTTGTCCTGATGGAGGCTCTGTGGGCAGGAAAGGTAAACCCATACCCACAACAGGTATCTATTTCTTTGCAGACAAAATGGATGGAAGGGACCCACTATGGTCAATTTGCTAACTGGCTGGGTGGACTCCTCTAGGAATACTGCCATGTTGCAGGCTCAGTATATGTTGTTGCTGGGTATTTAACATCAGCAGGAACTGAGTCAGCTTTGGTAAGTCCATACTGTTGGGCCCATGCCTAGCCTCTGTCTTCAACACCTTTTATTTGACTATTATGTCAATTCTGCGGAGTCGATGGCAAAAATTGGCTAACAGAGATTGGCCAAGTCCATTTTGTCTAGTTGATTATTTAGTGCCTCTTCAATGGTGAATACTTTTGGGTAAACATTAGTATGTAATATAAAATCATGCCCACTCCCATTTATCTACCTACATGCCTCTGCCTCTGATCTCTTCGTCTCCGACCTTCCAGTCCTTTCTCTTCAAGGGTCACTGCACAGAAAAGTGTATATATTCACACCTGAAACAGTCACCTCTCACACAAAGGGAATGACCTTTTAATACTTGAAGCTCTACCCACTGGAAAATTTCTGAGCCATTGTCTATTTTTGTCTTGCACACACATACTGACCCAACTGATCCAAAGCTTGTGCTTTTTCTTCTCCCTTCAGGGACCCTACAGGGAATGAAGAAGTTCAGCACGTCCATGGTGCATGGCACAGGGGTCTGGAATACCTGTGAATGAAGTTTACTCATGCCATCTGGTCCTACTCAGGCTCAGTCCCAGGTCTATCATTTCCATTTTATGATGGGCTGCTCTTGGGCCTGTCCAGCTTTATGATTAGTGCCCCATGGCCAAGTACTCCATCTCTAGTAGGCCCTTGTAACATACCAGGAGCTGTTTCTCTGAAGATGTATAACTTTGCTGCATGCCTTCCTCTACAAGTCCTCGAGCGTGTTTTGTGATTCTTCCACGGGGGCTTGCTATAAATCCCACACTGTGCCTTTTCCCATCTCCAATACTCATAGGCTCTTCCAGGTAGTGTGGTCAAGTAACAGGAATATTTACACCATAACATGTACTTTCTGTAGATTATTCTCTTGCTCTAGGCCTCACTCAAAGCCAGCAGCCTTCCATGTCACCTGTATCTGTGCTACAAGGACATTCCTAGTTATGGAATATGTTGCCTTCAGTACATGAAGAGGCCCACTAGACATGGGGGTTCCCTCTTTGTAGTAGAAGATGGACGATACAGCACTTTGCATTTCACTTTGGAGAGGTTGTCCCAGAATCAGCCTGACTACTAAACACTTACTAACTTCACTGAAGTGGCAGACCCCTGAATCTTAATGGGGTATGTCTCCCACCCTCTGGTGTTCATGTCTCTTACCAAAGCCTCCAGCATACTAGTCACATTTCGCTCCTTCTGCCTGGTCAGCACAGTGTCATTCATATAGAGGATCAGCGTGTTGTTTTTCTGGGATGCTCAGATAGTCCACATCTGAACTATATACAACTATATACAAAAGAACAGGGCTGGCACAGTGCTGCAATCACAGCTGCTTGAGTTTGAAGTAGTCTGTAGTCCTTTTCTGTAGTTCAGATTAAAAAATTAAGTGGAGATGTGATAGAGACACCCCACTCCTCTGAACCCTTCAGAGGTGGGTACTTAAAGGTGGTACTAATCTCTACCACCCCCACTCCCAACCTCTGCACCGACTACAGTATTGGTTTTGATTTACTATCTTTCTGGACAGTTTGGCGGAGTGTCACTTCAGAGGCTTCTATTTTCTCTTCCCCACTGTGATAGCTTTAGTCCTTCAGGCCAAGGGCCCAAGATAAGGGTCAGTCCAACTGCCTAGTGTGTCAATCCCAATTAATATACAGACTGGAGAAATGACCTCCAGGTAGATCTGCAGACCCAAGGAATTCACTCTATGTCAGACTTTAGCCAGAACTCCATTTATTTATCTGGTTCTCATATCTCCAATTCAGCCTCTTTACACTAAAGCTACAATCAAGGAGGGTGCAAGTCTGACCACTGTGGCAGAAATCATGCTCTCCTCATGCGAGAAGCCTGATGTAGAATAAAGACAATTGGAGACAAGTGGGCCATAAGGACAGAACAAGAGGTAAATCTCCAAAGATATTGTTTGAGCTCCTGGATTTGCCTATTCCTAATGTCTGAACTATACAGTTACAGGAACAATAAATTCTTATTAATTCACGAATGGGTTTGAGTTCATTTTTGTTATGTGAAACTGAACTAGTGACTAATACCTAGAATTAAAAAATGAATACATTTCTCTTTTATCCCCTTTCCTTAAGCCTAGAAAAAAACAATAAACTTACTTGTTTTCTATATTTTGAGGCCACATGAGCCCTTTAGTTTTTCTGTGACCCAAACTGATTCTAATGAAGCCCCACATATTCAAGGGTTTAAAAGCAAATCCATAGGCACATGGCCACACAGCCACTTTCAGCCCCCTAATGCTGTCCTCCTTTCATTTTACTCTGCCACTACCTAGAAATCCATGCCTACGTAATAAGAGGAGAAGGACTGTGAAAGATGGCTCTACCCCAGGTGGCAATTCTACTTTCTGCTCTTTTTAGTTTTGGGTTTGTTTGGTTTTTTTTGTCTAACAAGTTTATGTTTTTCACCATTTATCCTGTTTAATATTTCAGTGATAGATCCCTTTCTTTCTAGTGCCCATACTTTATATTTACTGAGCCTCCTACCTGGGTTAAAATAGGTCCAAGAACAGAATAGAGGCTAACGAGTCAAGGTCTTGGCCTGTATCTAGAGACCAAGCTTGGGAAATGGCTGGGAAGCATCCCTACAGCAGCCCATGGTAAGGGAAGCCAAAAATAATTATCTGAGGGCTCAGCTACCTTTAAAGCCAGAACATAGTCTTACTTGTCTAAACCCATCCTCTGAGGAGTCTCTCTAGATGGAAAGTGACCTTCATAACACTAACGAGGCTACTGTCACCTTGATATCATTTTTCGAGCCTCAGGGGAAAGTCTGGAGGTAGAGGAAAATGAAGCCCCACTTCATAGCCTTCTCCTCACCACTCTGACAGTGTTTAGGGCTGGGCAGCAGACCCAGGCACAGGAACTATAGAATTCTTACCATTCTAGGGTTACCATTGTAAAACATTATTACATTAGAAGTATTTTAGGCCAGTTACATTAAAATATCAGATACCTACTGCTATCAAACAGGCCACATCAAGCTTGGTGGTGTAAAACAATAAACATAATTTATCATTATCTCTCATGGTCCTGGGAGTTGACTGAGCTCAGCTACGCAGTGGTCTCTCAAGATATCTCATGTAGTTGCTGTCAGATGGTGCCTGGGTTGGACTCATTTCAAACGCTGTTTTACTCACAAGTCTGGTGACTGATTCTGGCTCTTGTCTGAGACCTTAGCTGAGACCGATGACTAGAACACCTGTAAGCAGTCTCTCTATGTGGCCTGGATTTCTTCATACTGTGGCAACTGGGCTCCAAGAGAAGTGTCCTGAGAGAGCGAGGCAAAGGCTGTAGCACCAATGTAGCCTCTCAAATCACAGAGTCACTTCCACTAACCCCTGCTGACAGAAAAGTCATAAAAGTACACCAAGGTTCAATGGGAGGGATATGAATCTACCTCTTGATCAGAGAGGAGCAAGGTAACTGGTAAGATGAGCACTTGGGATGAGAAATATTGTTATGGCCATCCTTGGAAAATATCTGCCACAATGAATTTCTTTCAATAATGTTACATAGATGCTGGCTGAATGAATACAAGATATCATTTTTATTTCAATATTAATTGTCAGGAGCTCCACTAAAAGACTGTGATACAGAAAAGCAAAGTCGTCATGTAATGAAAATGTTCTCTAGTATGCAGTGAAGCATTCCTTCCCACTTAACACTGACAGCACGTCTGTTGGAAATTGCAGTATATACACACACAATGCAAAATGAAAAATGTGAATCTTGCAAAGGTTAAAGATTTCATTAAGTGAAATTTTATTATTTTTAGAGAATATTTGGAATCTCATACAACTGTTAGGGCAATTAACAACTGAAGAAGAAAAAAATATACAAGGATGATTGACCATGAATTAGTGGAATTACCTGAATAGCCAAAGATTAAGAAAAACATTAGGGAAAATTGTTAAAACATTTTGAACATTTCTGCATGTTAAGTGAAGGGTATTCTGTGTGTTCATTTTGTTGGAAGAATTATGTGCTTTCCACATTATGCTGAGTGAAATAGGCCAGGCATTGAAAGACAAATACCATATGATCTCACCTTTAACAGGAAGCTAAACAACAAAACAAACAAGCAAGCAGGATAAAAACAAAGACACTGAAATAGAGAACAAGTGAGCAGTGACCAGAGGGGAGAGGGAAGGGAATTTAAGGGGGGAAAAGGGGAGGGATTTTGAGGAACAAGTATGAAGGACACAGGGATGAGGACTAAGGGGGTTGGAAATGGGAGGGAGGTGGGGAGCACAGGGCAGGGGGAGGGGCTGGGATGGGAGAAATAGACAAAAAATGTACTTGAAAAATAACTAAATAAAAATTTAAAAAAATTAAAAAAAGAATTATGTGCTCTCCAAAAAAATTTAAAAAGCAATAGCTTGATTTAGTCATTGTACTTTTCAAGGACTAGCCCACAGTTTCTATGATAACCTAAATTTTATTATCTATAAGATAAAGTTGTTTTTGTAATATTTAGTTTTAATATTTAGATATAGTCCAAGTCACACTTCTTCCTATGGAAATTTTATCTCTTTTGCATGGGTTTACTTCAGTGGTCTTTTTTCTACTACCTTTGATAAAGGCCCTCCTAAAATTCACACAAACTTTCGTTCTGCTTTGGAGAGTTAAAAATGAGCCAATCAATTAAAATGACTTCAGTGGTAGTATTTTCACAACTTCCTTAGAAAGCCTGTCATATCAAGTAAAATTAAGTCTGAGATCTTGCCCTAGCTGGTGTAGCTCAGTGGGTTGAGTGCCAGCCTGCAAACCAAAGGGTCACCTGTTGGATTCAGTTAGGGCACATGCCTGGGTTGTAGGCCAGGTCCCCAGTAGGGGGCACATGAGAGGCAACCACACACTGATGTTTCTCTCTCTTTCATTCTCCCTCCCTTCTCCTCTCTCTAAAAATAAGTAAATAAAAAAAAATATTTTAAAAAATGAATCTGAGATCTTTGCAAGAGCATTGGTTTTGGCCTTACATGTTAGCAGAATATGCATCTCTAGTTATCTGCCAGATACTCTTCCATCCAACATTTATTGAGCACCTGCTTTGTGCAAGGCAGTATGCTAAGTACTATGGGAATCATAAGGGTGAACAGACTACGATGCAAGCATCAATACATGTGTTTTAATTCAAGGTCTCTGTGAAGTTTATACCACCATCTCTACCACCACCAGCTACAACCACATAGATCTAACACTATAAAATGTATTTCCCATGAAAAATGGATTTAAATAAAGAACTTTACCCTAAAATTATTAGGGAAACTGTATCTCCCATTCGTCTACTGAACTGTACTTTTCTTGGAGTATATAGCCTGAGACAGGCTAGTAAACCAAGACAAGCACCATAGGGAAACTGTGACAGATAGTTAAAAAAGCAGTTTGTAGTCATCTAGTAAGTTCTATCTTCCCTAAACCATGGACAGTTAATAGTACAGGGTTTGTACTTCTCCTTCCCAGCCAGCTTAAATCACCCGAGAGATAGCAAAAATCCAATTAGTTCCATTTGCCAACAACACCCAAGGACAGGTGAAGTTGAGAAAATTAATCTCATTTTGATGCATCTGCATAAAACCAATGAGTATTCTATTAAGATCCTCCCCTAAAACCTCCCTTAAATTCCTAGCCTTTAAAACCCCTCACAACAAAGGCCCCATCACACCACCCTCTACCTCCCAGATGCACACACTGATTTTTCCCTTCCCCCTCCCCCTCTCTTTCTCCCACAGACATGCATCTCCTAAACCCTAAGTGACCCCACAAACCTTGCAACCCAGGAGCAATGGGCAGCAGCAGCTTCTCCCAAGCTAACCCCCTGACCCTGTCCCCAAGGCCCCCTTTGTTTTGACTGCTCATTGAGCCAAAGCAGCCCCACCTAGGCTCATTTCCCCATCTAGTCCCTCTCTCGTTTCTAGGCCCCTACTTACTTCACTGTCCCCAGCTTTAATACATGTCCTCAAAAAGCCACCTGCACTCATGCTGTCAAATCTTTGTTACACAAAGTCAAGAAACTACATACTACCAGCCAGCCCTAGGCAGACCCACTAAGGACCAGGTCCCCTTCCTGGTAACATCACCTATTACTAAATGATACAAACCAATATGCTGAAATTTTCAGAGTGGTTTTCCAGCATTTTGACACATAAAAAGGGAATTTTAAGTGTGAAGGAATCATAGAAATTATTTGTTCTAACTCATTTTTAAGATAAGGACAATAAAGCTCAGAAAGGTGAAGTCACTCATCCAAGGTCACACTAAATAGGCAAGGAGAGATCACAGTAAGAAGTCAATCCTCTTGACTTACTCATTGTCCAAGGTCTTCCTCTCCCACACAGCGGGAATCCCCACTGTAGGAGGATGAGTAAGGACTATCCTTCCAACCTGAAAAAAGAATTATCATACCTCTAAGGCAAATTAGCAGAAAGAGAAAGTGCATGTTTTCTTCCAGGAGTCCTTTGTTAGCTCAGGGTGTGGCCTGTTATGTAAATGAGGAGGCCCAGAAAGAGAACAGGGTCAGGGGTTTCCTGGGAATGGAGCAAGATAATGCTGTTTGCCCTGGAAGGAAAATGATATTTTACCCTTCTACAATACTTTTCATCAATTCAAAAATAATAAATAAGACTTTGTAGTTTCAGCCAAATAATGCAAAGTACTTACCAATATTTAACTCAGAATCCTCAGAACAACCAATAAAAGAAAACTTGAGCAAGGAAGAAAGAGAGCACCTCACATTTTCATGACTCAGTGGGGAATCTAAGGTCAGAAGAAATGAGCCTACAAGTAGCTGAGACAACCACTGGCAGGATGCCTGACATGCAAAGATATTCCTGTGTTGGAACACAGTCTAAGGTGACCTAGACACAGCATTTCAAACAAGGAAGAGGTGGACCAGAAAAAACGCTCCTTCTTCCTCCAGCCCAGAGAATCTATGAAACTTTCAAAGGAGCTTTGGTTCTGGGTCTATAAAGGCTCTTTAAAGTCTCTTCAAAAATTGGCTTATCCCCTAAAACAGTTACTTTATTTTTAATTTTTAAAGATTTTATTTATTTTTATTTTTAGAGAGAGGGGAATGGAGGGAGAAAGAGAGGGAGAGAAATATCAATGTGAGAGAGAAACATCAATTGGTTGCCTCAGACTGGAGACTGAACTGGAAACCCAGGCATGTGCCCTGACCAGGAATCAAACCAGCGACCTTTCACTTTGTGGGACAATGCCCAACCAAGTGGGACGCGCTGGCCAGGGACCCTAAAAGAATTTTTAAAACCACGTATCCTCTCACAAAATTTTAGTTGACATCTAAAACATTTCATATCTTTAAATAATTGCAAAGTTTATAATCTCCAACATAATGTTAATATAGATATTTTAAAATAAACTATTACTATACTATTTTAAAAAAGATTTTACTTATTTATTTTTAGAGAGAGGGGAAGAGGGGGAGAGGGAGAGAAACACTGATGTGCAAGAGAGACATCGATCTGCTGCCTCCTGCGTGCCCCCAGCCAGCACCCAATCCACAGAGCTGCACCAGCCAGAGCCGCAATACTCAACCCAGAGAGCAGAGCAGAGAGAATGTGGTGTGGTGGTGGTGAGGCAGCTGCAGCATCATCAGATGGCAGAAGGGGTGGTCCCACAAGCACGTTTGGCAGATAAAAGCTGGGAGGGACACCAGGGGAGCAAGCCATCCCAACCCCAGACCAGACAATGCAGCCCAGGGTTCCAGCATTGGGAAAATAAAGCCTAATAAGTTCTGGCTGTAAAAAACAGTGGAGGTTGGGGCCACAAAAGAAACTGCCAGTCCCTCAGAAGAGTCTGTTTAAAGAACCCACACAGCCCTAGAATGTCCACCCACTCTGGGATTCAGCACCAGAGCAGCAGCTAGAAGGGTGCCAGTAGCACAAGGGAAGTGGGGGAAGTGATTGGAAATGGGGCAAGAGCTGAGCAAGTGGCCTTGTTCCCTCTGTGACCCCTCCTCACCCACATACACAAAGCAGTGAAGTGGGCTTCCCCATCCTGGTGAATACCTAAGGATCCACCCCTTACAACCTAGCGGGTGCACCCAAGACATGCTCTAGATAACACACAGAAACAAACACAGGGAGGCTGCCAAATTAAGGAGACAAAGAAATATGGCCCAAATGAAAGAACAGATCAAAACTCCATAAAAAGAACTAAGTGAAACAGAGGTAGCCAACCTACCATATGCAGAGTTCAAAACACTGGTGATAAGGATGCTTAGAGAAATCATTGAGTATGGCAAATGCATAAGGGAAGAAATGAAGGCTACACTAAGTGAAACAAAGAAAAGTCCACAGGGAACCAACAGGTAGGGAAGGAAGCTGGCGTTCAAATCAATAGGATGCTAGGAGGAGAAGAGGAAGAGCTAGAAATTGAAAACATATTTGAAAAAATAATGAAATAAAACTCCCCCAGTTTGGTGAAGGAAGTAAACAAACAAGTCCAGGAAGCATAGAGAGTTCCAAACAAGTTGGACCTAAAAGAGGACCACACCAAGACACATTATAATTAAAATGCCAAAGGTTAAAGATAAAAAAAAATCTTAAAGGCAGCAAGAGAAAAAAGAGAGTTACCTATAAAGCAGTTCCCATACTATTATCTGATTTCTCAAAAGAAACCTTGTAGGCAAGCAGAGACTGGCAAGAGGTATTCAAAGTGATGAAAAGCAAGGACCTACAACCATGATTAGTCTATCCAGCAAAGCTACCATTTAGAATGGAAGGGCAGATAAAGTGCTTCCCAGACAAGGTAAAGCTAAAGGAGTTCATCATCACCAAGCCCTTATTATATGAAGTGTTAAAAGAACTTATCTAAGAAAAAGAAGATGAAAATATGAACAGTAAAATGACAGCAAACTCACAACTACCAACAACTGAAACTAAAATAACAAAAATGAAAAGAAACTAAGCAAACAACTAGAAAAGGAATAGAATCATAGAAATGGAGATCACATGGAGGGTTATCAGTGGGGAGGGGGAAGGAGGAATAAAGGGGAAAAGGTAGAGGAATTAAATATAATTGGTAGGTATGAAATAGGGTGAGGTTAAAAATAGTATAGGAAATGGAATTACCAAAGAACTTATATGCATGACCCCATGGACGTGAACTAAAATGGGGATTGCTGGAGGGAAGGGAAGTACTGGGTAGAGGGGGGCAAAGGGGAAAAATTGGGACAACTGTAATATCATAATCAATACAATATACTTAAAAATTCTCTTCAATAACACCCACATTATGTAAAGGAAGTATATAAAAGTTTTATACATTAATGTTACCTAGTGTAGCAGAGAATGTAGTCGTTTCAGAAAACATTTCAGTTAAGTTGAAAAGAATTTGCACTACTCCTGAAGTTGCACTAGCTTAGAGAGCATCCTTCACACGTGTTCTAGCAAAGGTGGACAACACTGGGTAAGGTGTATGAGAATGCAGCTAACACTCTGTTAGCAACATTTTGTTGTGTTTGTTGTGCCACTCAGTCATGTATAAGTGGCAGAAACCTGCTTTGTTTGCACTACTCAGAGTTGAGTCTCTCCAACTAATGTTACCTCCTATGGCTGAATTTTGAGAATAATTGAGAACAAATTGTAGTCCCCATTTTCAGCATTGGAAGTGTTTTTTGCTTTGCTGTTATGGGTCCCTCTCTAAAGAGTTATTCTTTCTTTGATAATAATTGGGACAAGAGATGCTAAGTCACTCCACCTCTCCACTTTACTATGCATCTGAATCCAGATACTCTCAATCCAGGCCCAAATACCCCACATCTTACCTTTTATGAATATAAAGCTACACCTTACCTTTCATGGGCAGACCAGCCAGGTAATTTTGCTTAATCATTAAAGGAGGCTCTTTCAAAATCAATACTTTAAATCACCACTTTGTTTACCTTTTCCCACATTTTCCAGAAGCTCTCAAGATCCTGGAGATAATATTACAAGGTAAGTTTCAGGATGGGTAAAGAGAGGTTATTTCAAAATGGGGGTGAAAATAAAGAGTTTGTGTTAAATTTGAGGCTACTTTTCAGAAAGAACAACTTGAAAATCTAGATACTGATTCCCTTAAAAAAAAATCCATGTACATACAACCCCTTTGGAATGTTGCATCACTCAGACTGAAGATTACTCTTTTAGGGAGATTTCTGTAGATCATGCTTCTGATTAGACAAAATAAATATTTAAGTGAGATCACATACTTGTGTTTTCTAGT
Source organism: Artibeus jamaicensis (assembly GCF_021234435.1). Lineage (NCBI taxonomy): Eukaryota > Metazoa > Chordata > Mammalia > Chiroptera > Phyllostomidae > Artibeus > Artibeus jamaicensis. Next base: position 13,022,754 of record NW_026521844.1, on the reverse strand, counting down.
TCAGGTTATAGCTGATATTCCTGGTGCCAGCCTTTGACATGCCAAGGTCCCTGGCTCTTCCAATTGTTATATTCTATGATATGAAAATTCTTTCGTAAATTCCAATGTTTTTCTGAAGGTCAGGCAGAACCAATGAAATTTCTGAACAAGAGGGCTATATGGCAAAGCAATGTTTCTGGAAGATGAATGTGGCCATATTGTATAAGGTGGGCTGTGAGGGAAAGAAAGTTGGAAGACCAGTTATGAAGCTACTATACTTGACTCTGGGGCAGGATATAAGCACTCGGACTAAGGTGGTAGGAGGAAACCAGGATAACATATCCTCTTCCTTTTTATTTATTCCTTTTTTTATACAGTAGAACTCTAATTTTATTTGGGAATCCACACCTCAGGGAAGATGACCCTATTCCTGGGTCAGGGATATATCCTGATCAGTCTAACCTAATTACAATCGTCTATATACCTTGGCAATGATTGGGTATAAGACCCAGTTTGGGTCAATGAGATGTGAGGAAAAGTCTGCAAAGGGACTTCTAGGAAAAATTTCTTCATTCTTACCAGACACACACAAGGAGATGCCCTCTGCTTCATCTGCACATTGCAGTGTCTGACTGTGATGCCCAGGTCTGCCATCATCTTGACCAGACGGGCAGCTGGCCTGAAGGTGGGGAAACGAGTAGACAGGAACAACCAGAGACTTTGATCATGTTGTTCAGCTACCATCCCATTTTTGAGCTTGTATCATCAGGAGAATAATGGCACTGAAGAAAGAAATGAGGAAGGTGAGAGGAAAGGAAGGATTTGAAGGCAGAGGATGAAACTCTCAGTGTTATAAATGTTGAATGTGAAGAACAGTGGTGTTTCTATGTGAAAATTGCCAGCACCTAATTAGAGGCATGAAAATAAAGCCCAGGATTGCTATCAAGCCCAAAATGTCGACATTAAAGCTCTTCACAGAAACCGACATCTGCAAGGGGAAGGTGGAAGGGGGAGCATTGGTCCTGTCCTAATGGCACACAGCTAACTCTTCTAGGGGAATTTAACATCAAAGGAAAAAATTAAAGGACTGTCTGCTTGAAGAAAACCAAGAGATACCTACCTCTGCCAACACATTCTTACAGAAAAGTTCCATTTATACTACAAAACGAGAATTCTATTTCCCAAATTTAATCAGAGTGTTTCTAGACAATTTAAGAATTCCAGCATTTCTGGTTTTAAAGTGGAGTCCTAATCTTCTCTCATCACCCCAGCTAAATGAAAATTCAGTCTCATTCTTATTCAATAAGAGCATAATCTTTATTCATTTATTTTTTATCCTCATCTGAGGACATGCTTATTGATTTTAGAGAAAGGGCAAAAGAGGGAGAAGGAAGGAAGAGAAACATGGATGTGAGAGAGAAACCGATCAGTTGCTTCTGTACACGCCCTGACTATGGACCGAACCTGAAACCTAGGCACGTGCCTGATGGCAATTGAACTGATAACCTTTTGCTTTGTGGGACAATGACCAACCAACTGAGCACACCAATCAGAGCTAAATAATGAGACTTTTTGTGGGTTTTTTTTAAAAAGAAGAAATAAAAATATTATTAGAATAGATGACCTTTCTGATGATGATAATCCCAGCTTTTAGTATGCCGGGTTTTGTGCTGGATGGCTTTATATATTGTTTCCAGTCTTCTTCAGTAACCCATCTGGCACATATTGTTAGTCTGGATTTATACTCAAGGAGTATACAGGATTAGTCAGAGTAAGTAAATTGCCCAGGGCCACAGTTAGCTGGGATTCTAAATAAGATATGCCTTTCCCCAAGGCACATACTCTTTACCATGCACCATTGACTTTTTGAAGGAAGAAAATATAAAGCCAGGAAACCAATGGGCTTTGCAATGTGCACACTTTTCAACAGAGAAAATCTGCAGAAACGGTCAGAGAAGGAGCAACCTGAAAGATGGTGTTAAACCCCGAAGTCTCTCTCATTGCCTCCAAATGCCAAAGGCAACTGAATAATTTGGAGACTCTCAGATGTAGCAGGAACAATCCCAAGGAAACCAGATACTCCACTTCAGAAGCCACTTCGTATTTGTTAAAAATGTCTTTCCCCTCAAACACCATTGATGAAAAATACCACTGTAGATGCAAACAGTGGTAGAACTAAAGAAGTTGGTGGTCACAGAGTCCTGTGTCTTCTTGTCCTCTTGCCTTCTAACTACACAGTGTTTTGGTCAAACTCATCCATTGTCAAGGCTTTTACTGCATTTCATATGCTGACAAGTCCCAAATATTCATCTACGGAACTCTTTCCATCTCCAGACACCACATCACATCTCCTCATGATGTTTCTACAGGCATCAGACACAGTGTGTCTAAAATTGAGCTCATCATCTCCTGCTCACCCCAAACCTGCTTCCCAGCCAGCATTGTCCCTCCTGGGAAGTGCCATCAAGCCAACTGGTTGTTGACACCTGACTTTGGTACATCATTCACAGTTTTCATCCCTCTATCTTCCACGGTTCCAATGGACCTCTACCTTCTAAACAGCTCTCTAATTCAATGCTTCCCAAACTTCTATCACATCATGGCACACAAATTCTAGCTGAGAAATTTGGAGTTGGTTCATGAGAACAATTATTTTTTGTTTTGTTTTTCAAAAATTAACCTACAGGCTTATAACTAACTCATGGAAACTAAGGGCAGTAATGCATTTAGGCCTCGGTAACCCTCTGTATCGAGGGTCTGAAGTTCTGAAGGGAACCCTAAAACCCTCTCTATCTCTTATCTATCTTTCTTTCTGCTTCATTTTTCTCTTGAAGACCAGCATTTTCAGTTTTCCTATTCACTTATCAGAAGATGATCACACCCAATGAATGAACTGGAAGTCTTTTCATACTGATTCCAAGGTCTCAGATGAAATGGCTCAATGACACAACTTGAATCAATCACTCGTTTTTTAAACAATTAACTTTTCCAGCTTTATTGAGATATAATTCTCAAGTAAAGTTTTATTTTAAATATACAATATAATGATTATGTATATATTTTGAAAAGTTTTCCACTGAGTTAATTAAACAGCCATTATCTTATATATTTTCTCTCTTTTTTTTAGGAGGGGTTGAAAACATTTAACTTCTCTTTTAGAAAATTTAAATTATACAAAACAATATTATCCACGGACAACACTGTGGTGATTGCTGGAGGGAGGGGTTGTGTGGAGGTAGAAAAAGTTATAAGGAGAATAAATGGTTATGGAAAAAATACAATAAGAATAAAATTTTTTAAAAAGCCATATTATCAACTATAGTCAAAATGTTATACATTAGGTTGTCAGACCTTATTCATCTTAAAGTTGAAACTTTGTAACCTTTTATCAACCTCTCCCCATTTCCCCTACCCCAGACCCTGGCAACCACTATTTTACCCTTTGTTTCTATGAGTTTGAATTTTTGGTTGTTCATTGTTTTGTTTTCAGATTCCACATATAAGTAATACCACACAGGATTTCTCTTTCTCTGTCTGGCCTATTTCACTCAGCATATATAGTGTCCTCCAGGTCCATCCACGTTGGTGTGAAAGGCAGGACCCATGAACTATTGCAAAGAAGTCCTATTTTATAAACAAGATTGCTTTCACTGTCACTATGTGGATGGGGTTAGAGGTACAATTACCAGGTAAGGCAGATTTATAATCAACTGGAAATAAACCATTAAAATTAAGGAGATTTTATTTTTTTCTAATTTTCCATTTGTATATTCAAACGAGTTCTTTTAAGCTTAACAGTGGAGATGATTATAATTCTAGCCTTAACATTTAGTGCATATGAATTAGAAATACTAAAGTGGTCATACTAGAAAGTGTAAAGGTTCTAAAAGTTTTACTTGAAATGTGAGCTGGAAAATGTATTCAATATTATGTGTTTTTTTAATTGGTTAATTTTTAACATTTTACTTTTTTCTCTTTCCAATTTTTGCAGTTATACATTCTTTCTAAGCTTTTAGTAGTTACCATAGATATTACAATGTCTGTCATTTATTTAACAAAGCCTATAACTTACCTTTCTCCTGGTCATTGCAAGAAACTTAGAACACTGTAACTTCACTTATCCCATCTTACTCATCTACTATTATTGCTGTGAGTTTAAACCTCACAGAGTTTATTTCTGTTATTTAATATGGCCAATATTCATTTAGGTTTATGTATTTATTTCCCACTTTCTTTTCTTTTCATTCTTTTACAAATCTCTGACCTTCCTACAGGGATCATTTCTTTTCTGCCTGCACTTCATTCATTAATATTTCTTTCAGTGCAGTTTTGCTGATGGAAAACTCTCTCAGTTTGCAGATACAAAAATATCTTCATTTCACTTTCATTCTCAAAAAATATTTTCACTAGGTATAGAATTGCAAATTGGCAGTATATTTTTCATTGTTATTATTGCTAAGTGAACTGTCAGTCTAACTATCATGCTTTTGAAAGTTATCTGTCTTATTTTTTTCTAGCTACTTGAAAATTCTTTTTGTCATTGGGGTCTGCAATATTATGGTGACTTATTTATGTATTCCTTTGTATTTCTTTTAGTTGAGGTCCTTTTGGCCTCTTAAATTTTTTTTATTGTGTTTTTTATTATTTCTGGAAAATTTGCCATCTTCAAATACTGGCTCTAATTCATTTTCTCTCACCTCTTCTTATGGGACCTCTAAAAACATATTTATAGTTTTTCTCTTTAATATATATACAGATAGATATCAATATAGATATACACATATATCCATATAATTTACTGTCTACTCTGTTTACTTGTTCTTTCATCAGCTGTGTCCAAATCACTGTTATATAATCTACTGAGATCTTAATTTTTGTTATTGTAATATGTCACTTTATTGTAATATATCATTTTAAAATTTCCACCTTTTCCAAAATAAGTTATACCCTTTTTTGTGGTTCCTCTGCTCAATTTTTTTAAGTTTGTCATGTGAAGCATAATTGTTTTATAGTCTATGCCTCATCATTCCAACATCTCAAGTCTAAATTAATGGTTTATAATACCTTTTCTGGAAAGTTGTTCTTGATTATCTAGCTTGCCATTGTTGGACACAACAGATGACTTTTTAAAACAGGTTTTACTCACAGAAATGGTTGAGTATGGTCCCAAAATAGAGGAAGAAGTAAAGGCTATGCAAAGTGAAATAAAGCAAAATATACAGGGAACCAAGAGTGAAGGGAAGGAAACCAAGACTCACATGAATGATTTGGAACAAAAAGAAGAAATAAATATTCGACCAGAACAGAATAAAGAAATAAGACTTCAGAAAAATGAGGAGAGACTTAGGAACCTTGGGGACAACTTTAAGTGCTCCAACATCCAAATCGTAGGGGTGCCAGAAGGAGAAGAGAGAGAGCAAAAAAATAAAAACTTATTTGAAAAAATTATGAAGGAGAACTTCCCATAACTGGCCAAGTAAATAGGCTTCTAAGAAGTCCAGGCAGCTCAGAAAGTCCAAAAGAAGTTAGACCCAAGGAAGCACAAACCAAAGCACTTCGTAATTACATTAGCCAAGATTAAAGATAAGGAGAGAATCTTAAAAGCAACAAGAGAAAAGAAGAGAGGTACCTACAAAGCAGTTCCCATAAGACTATCAGTTTATTTCTCAAAAGAAACCTTGCAGGCAAGAAGGAGCTGGAAAGAAGTATTCAAAGTCTTTAAAGGCAAGGACCTACATCCAAGATTACACTATGCAGCAAAGCTTTCATTTAGAATGGAAGGACAGATAAAGTGCTTCCCAGACAAGGTTAAGTTAAAAGAGTTAATCATTATCAAGCCTTTATTATATGAAATGTTCAAGGGACTTATCTAAGAAATAGAAGATGATTAAAAATATGAACAGTAAAATGACAACAAACTCACAACTATCAACAACTAAACCTAAAAAAAAAACCTAAACAACTGGAACAGGAACAGAATCACAAAAATGGAGATCACATGGAGGTTATTAGCAGGAAGGGGAAGGGGGCAATGGGGAAAAGGTACAGGGAATAAGTAGCATAAATGGTAGATAGAAAATAGCCAGGGGGAGGTTAAGAATAGTATAGGAAATGTAGAAGCTAAAGAACTTATATGTACAACCCATGGACATGAACTAAGGTGGTGGGGGGGTACTGGTGAAGGGGAATAAAGGGGAGGAAAAAAATGGGACAACTGTAATAGCATCATCAATAAAATATAATTAATTAATTAATTAATTAAAAAACAAATTTTAGCCCTGACTGGTGTGGTTTAGTGGGTTGGGTGTCAACCCCCAAAGCAAAAGGTCATTGCTTTGACTCCTGGTCAGGGCCCATGCCTGGGTTTTGGGCCCAGTCCCTGTTTGGGGTGTATATGAGAGACAACTAATTGATGTTCTTCTCCTTCTCTTTCTCCTTCCCTTCCCTTCTCTCTAAAATAAAATAAGATAATAAAGTAAAATAAAATAAACAAATCTTTATCAAATTAAAGCAAATCAGATTTTAACTTGAAAAGCTTACATGCAATTTCAGACCATGGCTTCCTTATAATGAATGGTTTCTTTAAATTTTTGGTATCTACTATTCATGAAAACCAAAAATTTTTCATAGACACTCAAACTTTTGTATCAATTGATGTTGTATTTAAAGAACTTAAATCATTAGCAAATGAAATAGTGCGTTTTTTAAAACTTTTACTTCTTTTTTTATTTTTAAACAGAGGGAAAGAGAGGGAGGAAAAAAGAGAGAGAAACATTAATGCAAGAGAGAAATATTGATCAGTTGCCTCTCATATGTGCTCAGACAGGGGACCAAACCTGCAACCTAGGCATGTCCTGATCAGGAATCAAACTAGCGACCTTTTGCTATGCAGAACAATGCCCAACCCACTGAGCCATACCAGTCAGGGCATAATGCTGCGTTTCTTGAGATGGCAAAGTGGGTTTCTAATTCAATCCAATTTTTTTTATGTCAAATATTTCAAAATTTTGCTGAAGCTTTAATTCACAGAACACATATGATTTGTTATTACGGGTACTGTTCATCTAGCCTGGATGCCACTAAAAGAATACCTCGATAACAAATAGAAATGTGCAATGAAGGTAAAGACAAAGATGTAGAGCCATCGCCCAGAACTGCAGATTCCCAGTCAGCATTCCATCATTGGGAACACATACTCTTCCGGCAGCTCTAGAGGGCTCTGTTCATGAGAGGAAGTGGTGTATGCTGCAGCAGCTGCCGAAGGTGACAAAGCACCTCCTTGGCCATGTTCAGAGCATCACAGGAAGCAGAGAGTGACAGATGCTCTGCAAGGACCAAAGTCTGTACCATCAGACCCCATCCTCTAGCAGGGGTGGCCAACCTTTTGGCATCTCTGGGCCACACTGGAAGAAGAAGGGTCATCTTGGGCCATACATTAAATACATTGTGACATGTAATTACAAAAACAATCTCACAATGTTTTAAAAATTATGATTTTGTGTTGGGCTGCATTCATGGCCATCCAGCATACAGCTCAGATTGGACGGCCCTGCTCTAGAGCCTTCCCTCTCATCTCCACCTACAGTCTGGGGTCCCTACCCTGCCACCACAAAGGTATAAGGTCAATACCTCTTTATATGTCACTTGCTGGTGACATGCTGGTTGGCAATTTCTACTCTTATCTACCTAATTCTACCTCCACTGTCAAAGGTGGGCTTTACAGATTTTTCATGAAGCTAATAAAGTTTAATATTTAGGACCCTGTTTCATGAAAAATTTCCAAAGCCCTGGGATTCTCTATCAATGTGTTCATAAGGCCATATGTTTTTATAAAGTTTACAAAAGCAGTGTATTTTATTGTTTTAAAATTTTTTATTTATTAATTTTTAGAAACAGAAGGGAGGGAGAAAGGGAGAGAAACATCAATGCAAAAGACAAACATTGACCATCAGAGGTGGCAAGGCCAATGTACCTGGTTAGTAGGGACCCCAGGACTGCAACACAGGAATCCAAATCTTGGCAGTTCCTCTTTGGGGCAGGGATGGTTTTAGATAAAATGGCCGCCCCGACAATTAGCACCTTCAGCTGACCCCTTCTATGTCCTGTTTCTGTCCTCTGTGTACCTGTATGAGAAGGTTATGGTTTTGGCTACTTAATTGTATATGCTTATATTATAAATAGACAAGTTTGTCTTTAATTTTGCTATATATCAGCAGGAATAAACACACTTCCTCTTGGCACACCTGATATGTTTCCCACATTCGAAAACGAACACTGAACAAAGCATCACAAATGTGGACATTGTCTGTCTGGCCACAGCATGCTACGTCAGTGCAAGGAGTCTGGGCTTTGGAGAAAACTCTAAAAACCCTGTTTTTAAATACTGTTTAAATTTTCACCCCAGCACAAGCTTAGAGAGAGAGGAAGGCAGAGAGAGAAAAACACTGATGTGAAGGAAAAACATCGATCTGTTGCCTATCGTAGGTACATGCCCTGACCAGCATGCCACTCTCATGGGCACCCCAGCCAGGGACCAAACCCACAAGCCAAGCATGTGCCCTAACTGGGACTCAAACCCGCGAAATTTCAGTTTACAGGACAACACTTCAACCAAATGAACCACACCGGCTAGGGCCCATTTTAATTTTTAATAGCTTTGTGACCTTAGGTAAGTTGTTTAATCATTTGGAGACTCACCTTTTCTCATGTGCAAGATAGACATAATAATAAAACTGCAAAGTTGTTTGGGAAAATTAAATGGGCCCATGTATATGAAGCATCCAGCAAATAGTAAGCAGTAAGTAATAATAGTTGTAATAATAATTTCTATAATTTTTATTTTCTAAAGCAGCTTTTTCGACTTTAATCTTACAAACCAAAAAAGTACCAACTATCAGATGGCCAACTGAACACATTCTGATTGACTAATTTAAAAAAGAAAAAGCAGGATCAGTCTTTCTTTGACTATTGGAGGCTATACATCAGTTTAAGAAACTTCAGTTTTGCCTATTGCTTCTCAGATCAGCCACGGCATTTCTGAGAACACGAGGGCTGTTGTTCTGTTCTGCTGTGAGACTGGCCACATGCAGCATAGTCCAGGCCCACTCAAGTGACTCCCTGAGTTGTCCCCCAAACCCTTGTAAAGTCCGCTGTGCCAGAAGGGTGTCAGTTGTGGGAATCCTCACCAGCACATAAAATTAGATTTTAAACTGTGGAAGCTCTTAATATTTATCCTGGACCTAAATCCTTGCTCATGTTGTTACTCATCTTGTTACTGCTCTCCCTTCCCCTAACCTAGGTCCAAATCCTTCCTACACCCCACTTTACAGAAAGAAGGTAGACTATAAAGTCTCCTATCAAAGTAGGTATTACATATAAAGGTTTTCTCATTACAGAGAGTCGAGTCACTCAGTGATAGAATCTTTGGTTGTAAGGATGCAAGCTAAAGTAGATTTAGGAACTTGTGTTTGCAAGCCCGTGGTGTTGTGAAGAAGTATGTCACAAAGTGGGGGCCTGGATGTCAGAACCCATCTGGGACACACATGTTGTTTACATCTCTAGCCACATAAAAGGTGATGAACAACCCCAGAAGGTTTGCCAAAAAATGGAAACATTTACCATGCAGCAGTTATAGCGGCCAAAATATCAAAAAACAGTTAGAAAATAATGAATGAACACATTTACAAAACAATTCTAAGCAAATTAGTTGATTTGGGATTCTGGCACAGCAAAGCTAATTTTGCAGAATAAATCATTACATTAAGGATATCTTTTTTAAAAAAAAATACTGGTTAAAGCCCTGCTCAAGTAGCTCAGTTGGTTAGAGCGTTGTCTCAATATGCCAAGGTTGTGAGTTCTAACCCAGTCAGGACACAAACAAGAATCAACCAATGAATCCATAAATAAGTAGAATGACAAATTGATGTTTCTCTCTCTCTCTCATTTTGTCTCTCTCTTAAATCAATAAATAAAAATTTTAAAGATACTAATTGAAGATGGCCAATTGAGCAAATGCATTTACCCACCCCCTCATATCTCCATTAAAATATAAATAGATATTTAAAAATTAAAAGGAGAAGGAAATAATGATAAAATTTTTGAGGCTGAATAATAGGACAATTGGTATTTGACTTAGAAAACTGAGAAAGCTAAATCTTAAACCAAAAAATAGGAGGACCAAGGAGCAACCGAATTCCCAGGATAGGCCACCTCAAAAGCCCCTCTCCCAGGTGTACTGCCTCTCCTAAAACAGCAAAAGACCTGAGGTTTTCTTCAACAGAGGATAAGGGTCTCTAAGCCAGAATTAGGGGCACTGGGCGTGATTAAGATCAGGAACACAATACTGAAAGCAGAGAGTTTAGAAACAAGGTTTATATGATGCGTTGTGATTCTATAGCCTACATTTAGTTTCCAGAACACCGGAAGCCATTGTTCTCTAGGTAAGAGAGGAAATGTTTCTTCCCTGAAAAATTCAAACAGACCAAGAAAAAAGATCTAAAGGTAATGAGTTTTTCCTCATAAATGTCCAAGACAGCCCCAACTAGTATAGCTTAGTTGGTTAGATATTGTCCCACAAAGCAAAAGGTCACTGGTTCAATTCCCAGTTAGGGCACGAGTCTGGATTGTGTAGGTTTGGTCCTCAGTCAGAGCTCCTACGAGAGGTAACCAATGGATGCTCCTTTCTCACATTGACGCTTCTCTCTCTCTCTCTTTCCTCCTTGTTTCCTCTCTCTCTAAAAATAACTAAATAAAATCTGAAAAATAAAATTAAAAAATTAATGTTCCAGGCATCACTTTAGAGTGAAGATTGAACTCAACAACCTATGTCTATTTCACAGCATTTTCCATCAGCTTTAAAAATATGAGTGAAGGGCAAGGGTCATCAGACATCTGAAGAAAGTCTCTACCAGAAAATACAGAGACAAAACCATAAAGATGAAAAAAATCAATTGGAGGGAAACAGAGACTATGCAGGGAAATGAAAGCTTCCAAAAAAATGCTATTAATGTATTTAGAGAAGTAAAAAGAATTTTATAAGAATAGGATGCTATAAAAATCATTAGAAAACAATAGAGAATGCTTGGAAGTTTAAACTATGATAATAACATTTTAAAACTTAACGAAAGTTTTAAGGTGATAAAGTTGCAGAACTCTCAGAAAATAAAGCCAAAAGACAGAGAAAAGGATAATAAAAAATAAGAGATAAAATGGAATATCAACGTAGAAGTCCTAATATTCCAATAAATAAGAGTTCCAGAAAGAGAGAACAGAAGTAATAATGGGGAGGAACTCATAATAAGTTAGTAATTCAAGATTTCCAAAACCAAGGGACACAAACTCCCAGACTGATAGGGCAGCAAATACCAGGTACAGTGGATTAAAACAGACCAACACTAAAGCACATCCTTGTGAAACTTAAGAACCCTAGAGACAGGATAAAAATTCAACAAGCTTTCGGAGGGAAAAGCAGGTCTGAGAGGACCGAGAGAGTCCCAATACTGGAAGGCAGTGTAAGATGGCAATAACTGATGGCCATCATCTGATGGTCATTGGTGCTAAATCAGCCTCAACGGGAATCCACAACTTGGGGTGCGGTGAAGAAAGAAACTATTCAGTGCAAACAGCTCAGTTGTGATGCATAGCAGCTCAACATGAAGCAGCAAGGCTGTGGAACAAGCACAGCAGTGAGGTGGCCCTGGAGTGAGGCCCCTCTCCAGCCAGACAGCACTGCTTTGCTCAGCTTGGCTCTGCTCAGCTCTGCCTACTCTGCTTCGTCCTGTGCAAGTCTGCTCCCCTCTTCTCCACTTGGTCTGGCCAGGTATCATTAGTATTTTGTTTTTGGCATTTCAGCTCCAGACAAGGAAATATAATCTTCTTTCTTGGGTGGAAAAAGAAAATGTGCTGTCTCAGTCAAAAAGGAGCTGACGTATATAGACAGAAGTCCCCAGCTCTGATTGCTGGTTTGTCTGTTCTCCTGCAGATGAGAACCCCAAATCCTCACAGTTTGATCGGCACTGATTGGAAAAGATGCTGATGGGGACAGACTGCACAGCTTTGGTTGGGCTAGGAAAGCTTCATTCCTATTGGTAGATACAGGGCTCCAGGAGCTCCTTTATAAGGGCTGGCTCAGATGGCAGAACACAGGGCAGGCAGGCTGTTCAGTTCAGGCTTCTCCTTGAAGTACAGTTTGCATGAGAGCCCTGGGTAGAGACAGCCGCTAGGTGCTGTTTTGTTTGTTTGTTTTATTTTTGTTTATTAAATTTCAGCCCCGTTAACCACCAGAAGTCTTTTTTAGTAAGTATCTTCTTTCTCAAGGTCCACATTATTAATCCATACAAGAGCCCGAGATACTGGTTCATTTTCTAAAAATAAAGGGAAGCAGTACTTAGAACTCTAGGGAACACTTTGAAAAAATACTAACTATAAAATACATCTGTAGGACAAGAAACTGAAAGCAAATGCTCAATGTTTTGGACTTGGGTTGAAAAATAGATTATAGCAGGGCTTCTTTTTAATCCTTGAATATCAACAAAACACAATCATTCTAGCTAACCTGGGCCAGGCATCTCATTAACCATTTCAAACACACATTAGTTTTGAGTAATCCTCATAACAGTCCAAATGGGCAGGAATAATTATCACAGTTTTACAGATTGTTATGCTAGTTAAGTAACTTACCCAAAGTACACTATCACTGGTTAAGAGAATGAGCTAGAATTCAAACACTAAAACCCATTCTTTTAGCTGCTATACCATGTGGCCTTGGGAAATAATGCTTATATTCCAAGATTGCAGTCACAATTTTCATAGAGCTCAATATTTCTGCCAACACTGACTAGAGAAAGCAAGGATGTGTGTATACTTCATGTCTTTATATTTTTAAATAAGGAGAAGAGAAGGAGATTAGCTTAAAATTAATCTAATAAAATAAAATACTAGGTCCTGGTTTTTCAGCAAAGAGTATCTTGGTTAGCTGGCAGGACTTCTAGGAACATTTTAAGAAAAGCAAAGCGTCAAAGATGAGGGTCCAAGAATGAGTAGCAATGTTTCAGTTTTAGCTGGCCTACCAATTGCTCAGTGGTATTCATTCCCAAACTATAAGAGGGTTTTCACAAGGCTTTTATAATTTGGCCTGGCAGCCATTTTTATGTACACAAGCCCTCCCATACTGAATTTTCCATATTAATGTGCTTCCATTGTTCTCGATGGGGCCTGCAGTAACTTTAGCCCTCTTCCAGATGTTTCCTGACATTAGCATCCAAGATGTGCTGGCCAGCTGTCTTTAAAATTGCAGGAACTCTGTGTTGTCTGCATTAGTTATGCAAATGGAAAAGCAAGGACAAGAAGCCAATGTAGAGGATAAAAAAGAAACCGGGGAAGGATTGGAGCAGAGCTTTGCTGGCACTTGTAGTGTAGGTAGAAAGCCAAGAAAACAAGCTGTCTTTGATCAAAACCCCCCGCAGCCCTCACTACCACTGCCCACGCAGAGGGGTCATTGTCCTCAGTTCCCAGGTCAGGCCTGAGTTTCTGGAAGCTTCCTCACTCTGGTGATTTAATAGGAACACACTGAATACCCACAGATCTATCAAAATTCTAACCGGTTTCTTCTTTGCTCTACTTTGTCAACAGAAAAATATCTACATAAACTAGAGAACAATTCCCCAAAGTGCAGTCCTCAGTAAAATAGATATTTCATGAAAAAGCAGGACTGGGCAGTCAAATGAGTTTGGAAAACAAAGTTAAGTGATTTCTTTCCCAAAGCACTGAGTCTCAGAGCCTCTGACACATTCACATACACTGAGTAAATCAGAGATAATCATTTCTCAGAGGACTGAGTCCACCTGAGAAAATGCTGGACAAGAGGAAATGTGGCTTCTCAGTCCCAACCACCCTCTCAGATGCTAAACTAACTGCCAGCTGAATAGCTTTGCATGTCCCAAAATTAACACATGTGTTACAGAACTCGCAATTGCCTCTCCTATCTGCCCAGGCTTCCCCTTCCGTTTCCTGGATTATGGCAGCACCATCATTATTCTCCTGAACTAGAGATAGAGCAGTTGTCCTCATCTCCACCCTCCCCCAGCCAGCAACCTGCCATAAAGGGCTGCTGCTTTGTCTTCAGAGCATCTCTGTGGGTACCAATCTCCCACCTCAGACTATAGCATTCCTAATCGATGACTGGACATTTCTATTTGGTTCACTACCAAACACTGTACCTGGGCTTGTCAATGATTGACTTCAAGTCTTCATCATCGAACAGGCATCTTTTCCCCAACTCTCTGTAACTCTCAAAGATACAGAATCACTATGTTCTCAGCCCCACTGTGTTGACTTTTCTTTTTCTTGTTTGTTTTTATTTTTGCTTTGTTGGTTTATTTTTGTCTGTTTTATTTTTAATTGTGGTAAAATATATACAACATAAAATTTACCATCTTACTCATTTTTAAGTGAATGGCTCAGTAGTGGGAAGTACATTTACACTGTTGTACAACCAATGTTCAGATGTCTTTTCCTGTTGCAAAATAACTCCCCACTTCGCTCTTGCCCCGGCTCCTCCTATTTTCTACAATCGCCATGTTGCTTCCTTTATGAAATTGACTACACTCAGTATCTCATATAAGTGGGGTCCTACAGTATTTGTCTATTTGTCACTAGCTTATTTTAAACACTTAGCATAATATCCTCAGGGTTCACCTCTGTTATACTATGTTTAAGGCTGAATAACAAACACCTGGGTTGGTATCACGTTTTGGCTACTGTAAACATGGGTGTACAAGCATCCCTTTGAGAGTCTGCTTTTGATTCAGAAGTAGAGTCAGATGGAAAATCAGGTTTGTGCCAAAGTGATTTTTACTCCCCAGCTGAGTGAAGCTTTTACTGATTAACTCCGCCTAAGTTGATTATGCAGTGATTTAATTATATGGGCACAGTGTTGGAGGAAGACCTATATACCGGAAAAGAAAAAAAAAACAATCAGAATTTTTATGAAACAGTCAAATGGATGGGAAATCAGCAGTAAAATAATTCTATCCTCCTTATTAGCTTATCAAAAGTGATATAAACCAAGTAGATTCACCCCTGTTTTATTTCTGAGTTGCTGAGTGTCGGCAGCCTCTGGAGTGTGCATCTGTGAGTAGGAGTAAGGGTGTGTGCCGGGTGGTGGGTGTGATATCATCGTGCCCTAACTCCACGCAGCTCATCAGCCATTCGACATTCACTATAAAGTATTGCTCTCTCCCTTCTCTTCTTAGGGGTTTATATAAAGACCATTTTATTTAAAAAATGTGTGTCTAGCCCTGGCTGGTATAGCTCAGTGGATTGATCGTGGGCCTGTGAAGCAAAGGATTGCGGTTGGATTCCCAGTCAGGGCACATGCCTGGGTTGCAGGCCAGTTCCCAGTGGGGGACACATAAGAGGCAACCACACATTGATGTTTCTCTCCCTTTCTCCTTCCTTTCCCCTCTCTCTGAAAATAAGTAAATAAAATATTTTTTAAATGTGTGTCTAAAATTAAAGAAGCATGTGTAATCATTATCTATATTTTACAACTAAATCATAACTCTAAGTTCAGTACTTACATTTCTTTATGACAATGCTTCTAAAAACCATAGAAATAGCTAAGAAGTTTTCCAGCAACTGTTCTTATTGCACAGTGAAATTACACAAAAAGATTAAGCAAGTGATTTGCTCAGAGAGACCAAGTAACACACTCTAGGCCCCAGATGACAAGCACAAGGCCCACGGGCTGAATCCGGCCCTCCGCCCTGCTTTATCTGGCCTGGCACCTGGTTTCTACCTGGCAGCAGTGTCAAGCTCTCACTTAGCTGTTAAAGAGTAGTTACATTTATACAGTCCTAAAATTACACTCAGCCCTTTGAAGGCACCCTCGAGGCTGATGTGGCCCCCGGTGAAAATGAGTTTGACACCCCTGCTCTAGGCTTTCATAAAGATGAACCACAGATAGATTTGGTGGTGTGGTCACTCTGAGTAAAAGTGGTTCAATTCAGCCACGTTTCACTGGGTGCCACAAAAGGCTGCGTGGTTATACCCAAGAGAGCTGTAAGATGCATTTGCTGTGTGAGACAATGGCACTGGACCTTCTTTTATAGAGAAAATTTACCTTAGCTGCAGGGCAAACACAATTTGACCACTAGTTCTGTTCTTTGCAGACCTTTACCCCCAATCTTCACCAGCTGGGCTTCCATCCAGACCACTCCACTGACCCTCCTTCTGCCCCAGCCACCGAAGGACACCTCTGGAGGTCACTTCTGGTTTTCATCTCACCTACCCTCTCAGCGGCATCAGTTGACCCAGGCTCACTTTCTTGAAACGTTCTCTTCTCTTAGCCTCCTGGTTCTCCATTTTCCTGGTTTCCTACCTACCACTCATGCTGCTTCTTCCATCTTCTCTGACAGCTTTTCTTCCATCCACCTGAACTCTTAAAGGCGAAGGGCCCCAGGGACCGCAGGGATTCACCCAGTTCTCAGTCTAGGGCTCTTGTGGCCCTCTTGCTATCTACACACCAGAAATGTTCTCACCTTGGGGCATTGGCACTGGCTCCGACTGTAACACTCTTCTCCCAGGTAGCCGCAGTGCTAACTCCTTACATTTTTGAAGTCTTAAAGGTGACTATATTCAAAGGCTCACAGTACTAATCCTTCCTTGCCTTTTTTATAACATTTGTGAACTTGTAAGATACCATGTAAGTCACTACTCTAGTACCAGTATATAATACACCCACTAACACGTAACAGGCATTCAATGTGTATTTTTGAACAAATGATTTAATCTCCATGCTAACAACTGTCACAGTAAATCTCCAACTCTACTTTCTCTCCTGAGCAAGCACCAGAACCATATATTTAAATGACATCTGCATGTGTTTGAAAGGTACCTCAAAGTCAACACATCCACAGAGTGAACTCTTGGTGTATACCTTTACCCAAACTCAGGTCTTAACATTTCAGTGGTTGCATTGCCATGCTCCATGTTGCTCAGGCAGGCCAAGAGCCTGGGAGCCATGATTGATTTCTTCCTTTTCCTGATGCTCTGTATCTAACCCATCAGCAAGTCGCTTTAATTCTTTTACTACAGCATATTCCCAAATTTCTACTTCTCACCTTCTTGTCACCACCAAGTTCCAGCCACTATCATCTCCTACTAGGAGTACTGACATGACCCCTTAACTGATATTCCTTTGGTCACTTGATGAGAGTTACAAGGCTTGCTGAAGCCAGATGTTGCTTATTTGAGAGAATTTAGGAAAATCTGAAGCATGGGCCAAGATAAGCCATTTTGATGGAAAAGCCACTGGAAACAGCTTGGGTGGGCCCAAAAGTTGGGTGGGGCATCAGGGAATCACCAGAGAGGGTCAAACACTGTGAGCCAGGTTGTTGGAGTCTCAGATATGGTGCCCACCTGTTGGTTCTGTGGCTCTGTGGACGAAGGGCTCAGAAAATGAACAATGGCCTCTGCCAGCACTTCTGTCTGCTCGAAAGCTGCCCCCCAGCTCTCACCCCGATGCTGAACAATTCAGTTCCTTCTCGTATGTCTCTGATGCCTTTCAATCTGCTGCCCTCATGCTGGAGCTCATGAGTGAGTCTGAATAAGTCTGTGTGTGGTCCCATTAAGAGGAACTGCCTGGCAATCCAGAAGTTTCTGTCTTCCACAGCCTCTATTCCCAATGATTTTTACAGTCAGAAGTTATGGAGACATCTTCCTGGCACTGGTACCCTGGGCTGGGGGCCCTGGTGTGGGGCTGGAACCCCTCACTCCTAAAATATCTTTCCCAATTTTTATCTGCCACAAGTGGATGTGAGACAGACTTGTTCTGTGTCTCTGTCCCTGCTACCAGTCTCAGTGTGGTTTATTTTTTACTTCTGTAGTTTTAGGACTTCCGTTCATCTCAATTTTTGATGCTTCTGAATAATGGTTGTTCCATAGTTAAGTTGTAATTTTGATGTGCTTGTGAAAGGAGGTGAGCTGTGTTTACCTATGACACCATCTTGATTGGTAGTCTGAAGACTATGGTGGTTTAGCTCAGCTTTGTATTCCTAGTGCTTAGCACAGTCTCTGACACATATCAGGTGCTCAGTTTATATTTTTTTAGTGAATAAATGCTGAATGAAGCTGAAGTCATAGGAAGAAAGAAAAAGGAGAAGGGAGAAAAAGGGAAGGGAAGGAAGGCAGAATTTTATTTTATAGTTTTAAACTTTAAATTATTGAGAACTTTGATAGAAGGGGTGTGTGAAAACACAGAAAATTATTTCCCCAAATCAGAGTTTTTCTAACCATGACTGTCTTCATGTTTAGTCCTTGATTTGTCATTTAACCAATATTCTTTTGTTCCTGAACTCTTCTGAATGGGGCTTCAAACCAAAGGGTCACTGGTTCAATTCCCAGTCGGGGCACATGCCTGGGTTGCAGGCCAGGTCCCCAGTAGGGGGTGTGAATGAGACAACCACACATTGATGTTCCTCTCCCTCTCTTTCCCCTTCCCTTCCCCTCTCTCTAAAAATAAATAAAATCTTTAAAAAAAAATGTAAAGTAGATATTAGTTTGAGGCCAATCCCCAAAGCTAATTCCTATGGAATAGCGATAGCCCCAGCTTCCTGACGATACGCAAAACTCTAAACCTTAATGGAAATGGCAAAGTAATTTATTAATAGATATTATCCAGCTTACTAGTAAAAAGGATAGAAAGTATTTTAGAACCAATTATACTTCAGGAAAATACAAAAGATATATCATTTAATCCTAAAAATAACTCTAAGAGGTATACGTTATTATTATTACTTGCTTATATGGAACCTGAGGCTCGGTCAAGTTACACTTGATCAAGGTCACACCATAAATAACTAGGGAAGAGAGGTGTCCAATGCCCAAAGCTACATTTTTTCTTCCACCCACACTGCCTCCCAACAAACACCTACGTTTGGCACAGCCTGTAAGTGAGAGGGACTCCCTGGTGAGCAGGGTATGTGGGCGGAAAGGAAGGGTAGTACAAAGAAATAAGAAAGGGTGTGAAACTTATGATTTGGGTTGAGTTGGAGTTGGGGCAATTGAAGTTCAGAAACAATTTCCCATGTACTCAATATTAGTTTTGAAATATATTTCAGTTGCAAATATTTGACTTAAAACTTTCTACACATAAAACATTAAAAATTCAGGACTGTCTATGGCAAGTCTAAAAAAGAAAACAAAAGCCTAATTATCTCCTGTAATAATGTATAATGTATATCTTGAATTTTAAAATCTATCAACTTAATTTTACTTCTCTGAAGCAGTTGTCCATTCCATAAAATGGAGATAATAGTGCCCACAGATGTGTCGCACATGGGAATCGGGAGACGGATAAATTCAGCTTGGCGTGTGTGAATAAAACGCTCTACAAATATTACTTCCTCTTCCTGTTACTTATAGAAATCACAAAAAGTTAAAAATAACAATAACAAAGTGCTGGGATTCCAAAAGGGACTACAACGTATTTCACTAGATAAAATGTTTTATTTTGTCTTGTTTGGGGTGGGTGAGCAGGGGACTTTCACCAACATTTATAACATTGTCTTCCCAGGAGTATTGGTCCCACGTTTGCTTACAAAGGAAACACTGACCAACTTTGAGCATAAAATCTTTCATGTAGTGAGGGTTATTCAGAAATTGCTGTTCAGATGCTCTGAAGTCTCTGACCCCTTAAGCTAAATCTAATCATAGTTGTCAAAGGAGCAGGACATTCTAGATTTCTTAATATCCACAATATTCTGTAAGTGAACAAATGACCGCTTGAGTGGTTCTGAATATGTAGTTTAAGGATAAGTCCACAAGAATGAACAGGTTTAGAAAGTGAAAATTTTTCATAAAGGAAATAAAACTATGAGAAGTACTTGGGCAAGGACATAAAATTTTTTTGTTCTTTTAAAAAAAATTTGTCCCTAGCAATCATTTTGACCATTTATTGCTTACTTATTAGAGAAAAGGTCTTGTCTTGCTAACCTGTCTTCTAGAGGTAACTCTACTTTGTGATTATATGGTTCTTTCCCCTTTGAAGGCAGTTTCACTTCTATTATCTCACTTTATAACCTTTCGAGGCTAGAATAAGAGATAGAATTTGAAATTGTTTTCAGCCTAAAAACAATCAAGAACAAAAAACATTCTGAACTAATTGTTTACAAAGACTTTACAAGGACAATTCTTTTGATTGTGCAGATTGATAAGGGTGGCAGCCTCCCCAGTAATCATTCCTTTCTGTCTCTGGTGGGTGTGGTGAGCCATCGGAAAAAAACTTTAATTATCAGGAAGAACAAAGCTACATTGTTCCTTTAAGGTTCTTCAAGGTGCTGGAGCAAATCCAGAGAAAACTTTGATGGGGGGGCAGGATGAGAAACTGGGGGTGGAGTGGGGGTTGGATTTGTGTCCCAGATAAGAGAGCCTTAAGGTGCTGCCCTCTGGTGCCTAAGAGGTGAAAGACAGGCTGACAATTCCGATAACCAGTTCTGTAAATGTGAAACATGTGTTAAGACTTTAGTTTCCTGATTAGATGTGGGGTGGGGTTAGTGAAGGAGAATATTCTCGGTTTGAAGCAAAGGCATAAAGATTCATACATTTGGAAAATATCACTGAGTGGAGGTTTAGGAAAAGACTGTAGTAACAGTGAGTATCTAGACTTTTTTTTTTTTAATGGTAGCAGAATGGTTTATTAATCTGTGCCTTAGTACAGGTGCTGAGGCTTGCCCACGGCGCTCTTGATGTTCAAGGCCTGGATGTTCTGCCAGGTCTTTCTGAACAATGACTCCAGGAAATGACAGCTAAGTGATGTCGTTTCCTTGTATCAGAGTATGATACAAGCCCACACTCTGCCATCTTCACATGGCCAACAGCCACCGCCAGACACAGCACCTTCTTCATCTGGAACCTGGTTATGGATTTCACTTCATCGACTTTGGCCACCATGTTCTTATTGTGGGTTAGCAAGGAAGGGAACTTGCTAGTCTTATTCAGGCCTGATCAGAGCCAAAGCAAAAAGGCATCATGCTTCTTGGCCAGTTTCTTGACCAGTTTCTTTTGTTGTTGTTGGGCTTCTTCAGCATCTCAGGGTCCATGTGGGGATAGTCACAGCCTCGGCCTTGTC
Organism: Artibeus jamaicensis; assembly: GCF_021234435.1. Taxonomy (NCBI): domain Eukaryota; kingdom Metazoa; phylum Chordata; class Mammalia; order Chiroptera; family Phyllostomidae; genus Artibeus; species Artibeus jamaicensis. The sequence goes on along the minus strand of NW_026521844.1, from coordinate 13,001,648 downwards.
ACAGTATTGCTGCCCCCCCCCCCCAGAACATAGATGGAGAACTTGGGGCAGGAGTGGACTTAAGCCTGACAGTGCTGGAGAAGTGTTTGTCCTTCAGAGGGTCATAGTTCTTCAAGCCGATCTGCAGCTCCACCTTCCCCCCCAAACTTCCCATGCTTGTGCTGGTTCCCATGCTGGACTTCAGAAAATTAAAGGACCTTTCATACTAACCTCACATTTTTTTCTTACTTTTTCTTTTTTTTCTTTTCTTCTTGCATAACTGTCACAACAAACTTGGAATTTAAAATCTCAGGGAAGTGGGATTTTTCTCTCAGGCAAGTAGATCAGAAAAAGAAAATCGAGGAAAAAAAAGGAAGAAGACAGTGGGAAGTGGGAGATCATTATCAACCACTCACCCAGCCACGGGCCACTCACCCATTGCTCTCAATGGCTCTCAGGGACTTCTCCAGATTTTCTTGCTATCTTATTGAGGGCCTTTTATTTTTAAATATTCTTCATTTAAAAAATTCTGGTAAAATAAATATACATAAAATTTATGTTGTAACCATCTTTAAGTGTACAGTGGTGTCAAGTTCATTTATATTATCGGGCAACAATCACCACCACCCATCTCCTGAACTCTTTTTCTGTTGCAAAACTGAAACTCTGTCCTCATTGTACAATAACTCCGTTTTCTTCCTGCTCCCTAGTCCCTGGCAACCACCATTCTATTCTGTCTCTGTTATTTCTCTGTTCTCTACTCATCTCTGCTCTGATCTTCATTATTTTCTTCCTTCTGCTAGATTTGGATCTGGTTTGTCCTTTTTCTAATTCCTTAACTTATAAAGTTGTTGATTTGAGATATTTCTTGTTTTATAATATAAGCATTTATAACTACAAATTTCCCTTCATCACTATTTTCACAGTGCCTCATAAGTTTTTGGTATGTTGTTTTAGTTTTCATTTATCTCTATTTTCCAGTTCTTGTGTGATTTGTTTCCCTTAGATCCATTGATTGTTTAAGAGTGTGTTAGTTTACTCGAAAAGCTAAGCCTCATTTTCTAGGCCTTCCCTAGCCAGTCTTGGTTCCCTAGCCATGGTTCCCCTTCACGCATATGTAGAACTATAGGTATAATAACCCTCAACCAATCTGGTCACAATATGCCCGTCACTTAATTTCAATAGCAATCAACTCATTCAAAAGAATATATGTGTTGTAGACCGCTCTGCCTGGAATCATAGGAATATGTGTGTTGTAGACCACTCTAGGAATTATATCTCCACCCCTTGTGGCCCAAGGGCAAGGAATGACCTTTGGAGTGCCAGGCGCAGGAGACAAAGCTTGTCTCTGGTAGCAAACGCTGCCTCAGTTTCCTTTCCCTGCCCCAAAGCTTGGTGGGAAGTCAATGATGGGTAAGACCCCTCACAGCAGGGAGCAACCTAAGCCAGACTTAATCACTTGGGAGGCCTTCATGGAAGGACTTGTGTGGCTGCAACAAAGAGCAATGGACTCTCTCCCCCTACCCCCAGCTTTGACAAAGCCCGAGTCCCCATGTTCTCTGGGAGAAGCGCTTCCTGGTCCTAATCCCCTTAAGCCTGAATACCTGTTGGGGAGGGGTGCAGCTCCTTGCCTTGCTAGAGCGTGTCCTGGGGGAAAATCTGGCATCAAAAAGACTTGCTGATAAACCTGTGAAATCTGCTCTGCTAAGAGTGCTCTGCTATGAGGGTTCATTAAACTATTCTATCTGCTTTTGTATATGGTTGAAATTTCCTATAGCTAAAAACAAAAATAACTGCATCTCTGCAGAGGGTTTGACCATGACTTTTCATCACTGGAAGATCCCTCTGTGTTTTCCAGAATAATGAAACTTGCAACCTTGCAGATGAAATCAGTCTCCAGCTCTTGCAAATAAGCTTCCTCCCTCCACAGATAATCCAGAGATTTGGAGGCCCATGTTTTCTCAATGCTAACATTCTGGTTACCGAGTTCTTCTTCCTCAAAAGCACTCTCTTCATGGTAACCTCTCCTATTCAGCCCTAGAATGATGACCTCTGAGGCTCTTGCTCTCCATATTTATGAATGTGTGCTAGGTATATAGACAGAGGATGTAGGTACCTCATTTTTAAATGGTAAAAGGAAGTCTACCTGTGTTATTTTATTTCTCTTTTTAAAATAATTTTACTGGTGCAATTTGAATGGAAAGAAGCAAGCTGAGGGTGGCTTGAAGAATGACTGGCCACCAGGACAGAATCACATCTCCGATCTTGGTAAAGTTTATGGCAGAGGCCTTATTCTGGAATGTGGTCCTCTGTTTTATAAACTCAGAAACTTAAATGTTAGCACACACAGACACAACAGGACTCTAAGGGCTGATGAATGCCAATAATTAACTTTCAATAATAAACTTAATTACAAGCAGACCCCAAATTCATGTTTTCTGGTTAGCACATTTCTGTTTATGGGAAACTTTTTATGCAAAGCCAAATTATAATCAGATGGGTATTTGGTGAGAGCAAGCTCTAGAACAGTGAGTTTTCAACTAGAGAGAGTTAGCATCCCCCGAGAGATGGGGGAAGGGTGGAGGCTTCTTGGGGAATTTTTGTGTATGATGTTTTTTTTTTTTAGCTTATGTCGTTAGAAATGACATGCCCAAAGTTATAATGCAGTAATACATTTTTTGGGGGGGTGGGATTTAAATCCTATTGCTTTTGTAATGAAAATTATAAAAAGCAAAGTTCAATAGAACCTTCTTGGCTGGTGACACTCAGTGTGGAGGGTAGAAATCCACAAATCAGACTCCCTGGAGGTTTTAGCCTTTTTTGTTTTTCTAAATGAGATGAGAGGATAGTGTTGACGGAGCACTGAGCAAAGGCCACATGTGAGGCAACCTATACTTGCAGGATGCAAGTCAAATTTTCTGTTCTCAAGTCCTTTCTCACTAAAAATTTTGGTGATAAGTATAATCATGTTTAGTTTATGATTAGTCACGAACTGTGGGGATTGATGTAGAAATGCACCTATATTACTTATAAAATATTATATAATTTATATTATAGTGTAATATGTAGTATAATATTATAAAATACTACAATAGTTTTGTAAACACACTCTGCAGTGAGGCCAAACCACTATGTGGGAATAGCAGACATTCCGTGATCTCAGCATCGATTCTTCCCCCTTCCTCCTTCCTCAAACACCTGTGTCCCTTCGAGAATTGCTGTGGCTCCAGGGAAGATGTCTTTGCTCTCATTCTGTGGCATCCCAACCCCTTAAACACAGTGATTGCTTTATAACCTAAACTAGTCCAATCAAAGTGAATCTGAAAACACTTTCTGATAATAACACTGGCACATGGATGGGTTCACTTTCCAGGTGACTTTAGCAGCCACCATCTTCGGCCAGGAGAAGGGCCTACATGAGGAGAAAGCCAACACCAAGACAGGTAAGAGACACAGAAAAATAAGCGGTGGTCACGGGGATCATCCGTGGGCCACTGGGTTGTTTTGCCTGAAATCAACACTCTCTCTGCACTTGACAGTTACTTGTACCAATGAATTCTTTTTAGTATATCAGCCATTTTTAGTTGAAGTGGAAAGAAAGCATCCGTGGGTGTCAGGGTACTGCTGAATCTGGATTGTTTGGATTTCTTGTTCTCTGACAGGTTCAAATATCACTCAGTGAAGCAAGTCACAAAGGAAAAAACTCCAGTGACTGTCATGTTCTTAACTTTTGCTGTACACCAGAATCATGTGGAGGGCTTTTATAAGTCTAAGGCCGATTAAATGAGAATCTATGAAAGTGGGACTCAGGAAACAGAATCTGTACCCTCCCCACTCCGAGTGACTTCAAACGACACTTTAGGCTGAGGACTACTGGTCTCAGTGAATGTCTGGCTCTGTCCATTCAACGAAATCTGCAGACTCAATGAACTAAGTATGTCTTCCCACTGAAGAAAAACCCCCACAAAGGCTGACATGTAACTTGTGAAGTTTATGCAAACCATACTTGTGTGATAGAAAAGCAAGATTAATTTGGAGCCTTATTTATCTTTCAAATGTATGCACATGCTGGATTCTAATCCGTTTTATATTCCTTTCTCCCTCTTTCCTTTTCTCCCATCCACTTTTTAAAAAATTTATATTTAGAAAGAGGGAGGAGGGAGAAAGAGAGGGAGAGAAACATCAATGTGTGGTTGCCTCTTGCACTCCCCCAACTGGGGACCTGGCCTGCAATCATGACTAGTATGTGCCCTGACTGGGAATCAAACCAGAAACCTTTCAGTTCTCAGGCTGACAATCAGTCCTCAGAGCCACACCATTCAGGGCTCCTGTCCACATTTAATAGGACTTTACCGTGTACCAGTCACAGTGAAAGACAGCAGGGATACAGAGGAAAACAAGAAAAACACATTTCTTACAACCCAGAAATAATAGGTAGTTATGAATTACCAAAAAACCCTCCTGTGGTATCTATGATAAGGACAGCAAGTGGCACTATGTAAACAAAACAGGGCTCCTGCCCTCCTGGAAGAAAGGTTGTTTAAGCTAAAACCAGAGGAATGCATATGAGTTACCTTGGTAGATGTGGCTCAGGGGTGTCAAACTCATTTTTAGTGGGGGCCACATCAGTCTCACAGTTGCCTTCAAAGGGCCAAATGTAATTGTAGGACTGTATAAATGTAACTACTCCTTAACAGTTAAACGAGAGCTCAGCGCTGCTGCCGGGTAGAAACAAGGTGCCGAGCCAGGTGAAACAAGGTGGCGGGCTGGATTCGGCCCGCAGGCCTTGTGTTTGCCACCTGTGATGTAAGAGGATCCAGACAGTGGAAGTGAAGGAACTGAGAGAACTCGGCAGGAAGAAGAGGAGAATGCTAGAGAGAGGAGGTTGGAAGTAAAGACAAGGGACCAGACTTTATCCCAAAAGCAATGCAAGTCAACTGAAGGGTTTTAAGCAAAGTATGTGATTTCTCTTTTTGAAAAATAACTCTGGCTCCTGCACAGGAACTGCATGGGGGAGGAGGGCAGGGAGCATAAGAGGGAGTCAGGGAGACCAGTTGACTGGAGGCAGATACCATAGCCCAGGCAAGAGCATGGAGTCCATAGAAATGGAGACAGGTGGACTCATTTGAGTGATATTTAAGAAGGTAGAATTGACAGGACTTGATAATTGATTGACCAGGGCTGTGATGACCGAGTGGGGAAAGAGAAGCCAAGAGTTACACACACATCTCTGGTTTGAGCAACTGTGTGGGTGCCAACGTCATTTCTTGAATAAAGAACACTGGAAGAAAAGCAACTTGGTAGGAGATGAGTTGAATTCTGCCCATCTTGAGTTTGAAGTAACTTTGAGGCATCTAAGTGCAGATTGCTGATGGGTAGTTCCATGTGTCTCAGACTCAGATGAGCAATACAGGCTAGATCTACAGTTGACAGTCATCAGAAAATTAATAATAATTAAAGCCAAGAGAATAATCAAGTTACCTGACATAAGTCTGTAGATAGAAATGGCTTAGGATGAAGTTCTGAGGAAAATCTACAACTAAGAGGCGAGTAGAGGACAGAGTCTTGCAGAAAAGAATGAGAACACATCGCCAGAGATGTTGGAGGCAAAGTAGTAGAGCATTTTACACACACATGCAAAGATAGGGAAGGGTGTGTTTTTCAGAAAGACATAGTGGTCAGTCTAACAAATGAGGCTGAAAATATCCAGTAAGATGAGGACTGAAAAATGTACATTGGATTTAGCAAAATGGAAGGTCCTGAAACTGTTACCAGGAATGCCTTGGGAAAGGAAGGTGAAAATTTTCAAAAGTTAATGAAATGGGAAAAAAAGAGAGTGTGTGCTAACTGAAAAGGGACGTAGGTCAAGGGATATTAAGATGAGACAGACTAAAAAAAATTTTAATAGGAAGAAATCAGAAAGATGGATAAATAGAAGATAGAAAAGTTTCAGGATCCAGAGATATGAGGAATGCCTCTTCTACTAGAGAAAAGAAAAAGAGGAGTATCAGTGCAGAGAACAGTCAGGATTTTAGGTTTGTTGAGGAGAAGTGGAGAACATTCCTATGTGGTCACTTCTATTTATTCTGTGAAGGAGATAACCATCAACAGAGAATGAGAGGGGCTGGTGGGTGAGTTAGAAGTTTAAGGGGAGTGGGGAAGATTTGAACTGTTAAAAATGAGAGACAACAGTCCCGGCTGGTGTGGCTCTGTTGGTCATCCTGTACACTGAAAGGATGTGGGTTCGATTCCCGGTAAAGGCATATAGCCAGGTTGTGGGTTAGATCCCTAGTTGGGACGTGTGAGCAAGGCCACCCATCTATGTTTCTCACATTGATGTTTCTCTCTCTCTCTGTCTCTCTAAAAGCAATGAAAGAATGTTCTTTGGCGAGGATTAAAATAAAAAAAGTGGGGGACAACTGACTATGGAAGTGGAAGGCTAGACTGTCAGTATTAAGAGATTAATTGAGATTAATAATCATTAATGTATAAGCTTAATAGTCTGTGTGGTTCTGTATATTTTCTCCTGTAGGTCTCAGCAGCCCATGAACTAGCAAGAGAAAAGATGGCTATTTTAATTCACATATGGTGAGCAAAATCAATGCAATAGAAAATGAAATGAAAAGAATTTACAATATTGGTAGTGATGGGTTGTGAATCCAAGATGGATAGGGAGGGAAATATGGATGGGCAAAGGCAGACAAATAGAGAGAATAGGTAATTGAGGGTCCATTTGAAGCTCAAGAAATGAACTGTTGGAAGTAATTGACTTCCAACTGTTCCAATTGACTGATCCAATGAGCTGGATCAGTTTCAGAGAATAGGATGTCTGAAATTGTGATATTAGAAATAGAACAGTTCAGGTGGGGACAATGGTCAGGGAGTATCAATGGAAGCAAGTAGCTGAAAGAAACTGGGAAGAGCTTAGGAAATGAGATCCAGGAAATGAGAAGCCAAGGTGTTGGATGGATCACCCACACATCAGTTTGATGGAAGAACTTGGGGTAGCAGAACAAATGGAAGCTAAAGGCCTCTCAATCTTGCCACTGCCCATTCCTCTGATTATGTCTACCCTCACTTAACTCCAGCCACACCAACATCCTCACACTCTCTCAAACATATCAACCCCATCCTCACCTCAGGGCGTTTGCACATACTTGTCCTCATTTATGTCTTTACTACTCTTCTCCCAAATATTCCACAGCTTATTCCCTCTCTTCATTCACATTTCTGCTCCAACATCACTTCTTCAGAGTCTTCTCTGATCAATCTACCTAAAATGGTAGCTCTTGACTCTAACCCTTCACTCTAACACCTAATCTGGTTTTATTTTTCTTCAGAACATTTAACACAACTCCAAATCATAGTAAATGTTTATTTTCTTTATTATCTATTATACCACTAGAATGTAAGCTCAATGTAACCAGTGATTTTTCTCTCGTTCCTACTGTATTCTCAGCACCTAAAGCAGACCATAGAACCTAGTAGGTGCTCAATAAATACTTGTTGGATAAATAGATGGAAAAGAGAAAGAATCCAGAAAGTACATGAAAGGCAGCTATTAATGATAAAGGAGGCAAAGCTGAATGGCATACATTCTAATGAGCTAGGGCTTTGAAACAAAAGTAAAAGGGGAACGTTTGAAAGGCAGAGTGGGGAAATGATACTGACACCCCCTCTTCCACTCCTAGAACACCCACCTCCACTAAAAAAGGCGAAAGGGAAATGGGTCCTGAGGGGAGACCCAGATTGTAGTAGTGACAGTGGGTCGCTGGGCAAAGGGGCCCACAAAAGGCAGCAGCCACGATCCATGCCACAGCACAGGTGGCAGAAGTGCTGCCTCTGACTTCCTGCTTCTGTGCCTTTGTTCGTGCTCACCTGTGGCTCAGAATGCCCACCGTGCCCATCTGCTCAAATCCTGCTCTTCTCTCAACAACCGAGACACTGTTTTTCTGAGCACCGCAGGCTACAGTGCTTTTTCCCTACTCACAGAGCTTATTGTATGTTCACGCACTATTCACTCGCTCTTATTTACTCATGCATTTGTTCATTAGTTTTTTTAACTATAATTTGCCAAGTACTATCCCAGGCAGTTTCATTTGATAATTACTATTTTATGTTTTCATTCTATTTCTACAAGCAAAGTGTAATATACTAATTAAAAGGATTACAGTGAAACCACCAGATTATTATGTTTGAAGGTAAGTTTATAGACACAATAGAGAAGGTACAGGAAGCAAATAAAATAGCACAGCATTCAAAGGAAAATGCTAATTAAGGTTGTTTGTTTTGAATCTTCATCTCCCTAATCAACTGTGAGATCCTAATTATGAGTTTGTGGCCCTCAACCTACATCCTAAAATAATGCTTAACTCTCAGATGCTTGACAATTTGCAGAGCTATTTTACAAAAATCTTACTGTATGAAACAAAGTATGCAATTCTGCATAATCTAATTGTATTGTTGCCCTCCGTACCATTTAGGGGCATTTAAGCAGAGACTTAACTTAAGCAGAGAAAGAATTGATTGAATGTATACTAGGTTCTCTACAGAATCAGAAGGCAGCTCTGAGACCTGGTCCCACAGGAGCACCTTCATGAGCCCATGGACAGGTCTTCAAGCATCTTGCAAGGCCGCCACAACCGTTCTGATCCCCAGGTTTCAAGGTCCCAAGAGAGAGAATTAAGAGGCTCAGCATGATCTCTCGTCGCTGAACTAGTGGCACCGAACTATATCCAACTGGGAAGAGATTATTCCCCTCACGTAAACTGGAGTGCAATTACCAAAAAAGCAAAAACAATCAAGGGAAAAAGTGCCTTCCTGATGTCGTTCCTGAGACCTACTCACTCCTCCTCTTACGTATGCAGAGGTTCTTACTTATTATATCCCTTCCTGTGCTTACTCATGCTGGGACTGAATCATGTTGCTTACCTTCCCATCCCCTCCACGGGCCTACGAATCCCGGAGCTGTGGCTGCAGCAGCGGTGTCATCTACACAATGGTGTCCTGGAGACCCCTCAGTGTACCATTTCAAAATTAGTTCACAAATATTTTCAGATGTGAACTTAAGCAAAAGTAAATGCCTTTTTCTGTTCCACTACGAATAATTTTTATGAATTGTTCATAGTTTTATCTAATATGAAAAATATACAAATGAATATAGGAAGACATAAATCCTTAGTTGCTTTCTTATCTTCTCTAAATCTATAAAATGCTCACATAATTTTCGTCATTTCAGTAGGAAATCTTTTATATTAAAGTGAAACACTAATATAATTTTTTTCAGAGCTGATTTCAGCTAACAGTCTCTTCAACAGTTTAGCTGACTAGCTCCCCACCTGGTATAACTTTTTGAATATGACTAAACATAAAGCACTCAGTTGACTGTAACTCAACTAATAACTGTCTTAGGAAAAAAATTGCTCTCAGACTTTTCTAACTTGAATCTGGGAAAATAATTCCAGAAAACTACCATTATAGAAAATATATTACTAAATCTGTCAAAGGTTCTCTTACAAACTATATACTATACTATATAATAAAATATAACAGATTCAGATTATTTCATTGCAAGACCAGGAATAAGAGTCAGATACCGTAAAAAGCAACAGTGTGGCCATACAAATGGAATATTATTCAGTCATAAAAAAAGGTACAACATACTGACATGGGCTACAACATGAACCTTGAAAATAATATGCTAAGTGAAAGATGCCAGGCACAAAAAGCCATATATTATATAATTCCACTTTTATAAAATGTCCAGAAGAGACAAATCCACAGGGAGGCTGGTGGTTGCTAGGGCTGGAGAGAGTAGGAAATAGAGAGACTCTTAGTGGAAATGGGTTTCTTCCTGGAGTGATAAAAATGTCCTACCAACAGAGTGGTGATGGCTGCGCAACTCTGTGAACACACTAAAAACCACTGAATTGTACACTTTGAAAAGATGGATTTTATGTGAATTATTTCTCAAAAATTAAAAAAAGGGGAGAAGAGGCTTAGTGAGAGATTTGGCATGAAAATAAATTGTTCTACAGGCCAAGAAAGGCACAAATTTGGTATTTATGTCAAGGCAAAGACAAAGAATGGGAGAAAAGAGCATAGGAAAATATACCCAATAATTACCTCCTTAGAGTCTAAACATTTTTTCAAAAGGCTTTTATTATATTGCTCATATCGTGAGACAAATAATTTTTGCCCTCTAAGTACTAAAAAAGTTGCTTGCAGCCTTTCTTAGTTCTGTCTGTGAATTGTGCAACAGTCTCAGCTGCAAATCAAGCAATTTTGTTATGTTGCAGCACTTCAACTCACTTGAGCTTTGTAAGAATTTTTCTTTATTTGGAATACAAGCAAGGCTGGCAGACCATGCCAGGATATAATATCCCAACCATCTATACTTGCCCCACTGAAACTCAAAGACTTCCCTGGATTTTCTTTTCCTCATTCTCTGAATTTTAATCTGTGTGTTTCTAGTCTTTGAGTTAACTGAGAAGCCTTTTCGTTCTGTGAACTAAGCACATTCCTTCAAAACCACAGGCATCCACTTTTCATTGGATTTTTAACAATCACCACATTGGCATGCAGGTAAAAAAAGAGCTGTTTGCCTTTCCCACCCCACCTCTGGTTACCTCAGGGAACCCCACTTCAATGGAAGAGGAGAAAAGGCTAATTTCTGGCGTTCTAACCACGTCCCGGTATCCCACACTGTTCCGAGTGACCCGTGCTCTCCCCTGCACATTTCTACACTCCAGCCTTTGAGTCGAGTTAGTTCTTGCCTTCTGGAAGGTGGAGTTTCCAGAGGAGTTCCCCTAGTTCTGAACAGCCTCCTTAGGAGATTCCTCTCTGCAGCCTAATGAGTTTACGGATTAAACTATTTTCAAGGATTGAATAGGATGGACAAGCATGAGAGCACTGTAAACTGAGAACTAGGACTTTATTCTTTGTTCCACATGCAGCATGAATCACTCTTAATAAATATTAACAAAACTGAGTCAGTACCATTATCGAAAAACAGCTATAAAAGGTTTTCAAATTTGCTTTGTTATTCCTGTCAACACAATGCCCTACATAAACTACTGAATTACAGCCCAATGTAAGAGAGTAAAGAATAAGAAAAATTAAGAATAAAAGAAGTAAAAGACCTCCTGGTTTGTGAGAAAGGGCAGAAGTCTTTTTTCTGCATTGTGTTATAAGAGAAGATGTAACTGCAAAAGGAAGTGAAAGTTAATAGTTTTAGCAAATTAAAAAGCATCAGTTTTGGCTGAAGCACAAAAGAGCCAGGCCTCCAACTCTGATGGCCACATTATTAGTACTATTCCTAATAATAATGGATCTAATATACAATAGAATTATTGAAGAAAACTCAAAATTGCTGTGTTTAAAAAACCAAAAACCTGAATAGAAGCCAGAGTACATTAATGCAGATATCTGTGTTCCTCATGTTCCTTTTCAGATTAAGCCCATTAAGGAAATAGAATTACTTTCCTATATTTCCTCATTATGATCAGTAGAATCTTATGGACTTGTGGCTTTCAAGCATAATTAAGTGATTTGAGTTCCTGGGCAGGAAGAGGAGTGGAGCTATATAAACATAAAACAAAGAGCCATTACAATTCAGTGATCAAACCATTAAATATATACTTTACTGTGATAAAGTGTACCATTGTTTTCTCATCTCCATAGTATACTGTTTTGCAAAGCTGAGAAATAATGGGCTTATTCGGCTTTCAGAACTAAAAGATCATTTTCAAAGTTTGTAAAGCTCACTGAACTAACCACACTAATGACAGAGTGGACTTGATTTGTTTTTAAAAATGTTTTCAAGTTTGAGCATAACAGTTACGGTGGTTTAAGAAGTGAGTATTTAAATTAGAAGCAATGTCCTATGACACCCTTTTTACCAAAATATTTTCTACCATTTGTGAAAGAAAAGAGATAAGAGTAACCTAGGATCCTGGAAACTGTGGAAGGGTAAGTTAAGGAGTGACTTAGTCCAACATAATTTTATAAAATAAGTACAGAGACAAGTGAGTAAATTACAGCAGGAAGACTTTAATATAGCAGCTGACAGAACTTTCTGGCCATAAGGGCTGTAAAAAAACTGCAAAGACGTATTATGTGTCTTTCTTTGGAGACTAAAAACAACACAGGTAATTCTTCGGTTAGATGAAAGATTACCTAAAAAGAAGAGAACTGGCTTAGATAACGTCTTGAGCTTCCCATGCTTTTTTCACTAGTAGGGAGAAAAAAAACACACTCTAGACCAACCTCTATGTAAAACCCTTGGCCTGCCCACCTGAGTCCTTTGGGGACTAAGGAGTTTGAATAGCTGAGTTTTCTGTAGAACTATGTGCGTGTATCATTACAAAAATTAAAATTCTGGACAAAAATATTACTAAAAACATACTTAAAATCCCTGATCTTTTTTTCTCATTTCAGATTTCAAAGTTGTTTTTAATGAGTCATCTAACTCATTATAGAAATTAAGAAGAAAAAGAAACAGCCATAATCCTACCACCCAGAAATCACCAGGTAATATTTATTTATGTATGTAAGCACGTAGCATTTATTTATTCATCTTAACCCCTTGTCACACCACCGATTGAAGCAAAACAACAGGACTTGCTGCCATTTCACCCAAAAGCGGTGTTTTTACTTTGCCCCTTCTCGACGGCTCAGTGGGTCATTAGAGAAAGGCCCAATGAATGCTTTTCAAAGGGGCCAGGTACTATTTTCTGTTTCTTGAATTATCTCCCAATGTATATGGGACATAATGGGATAAAATAAATACAACAAAATAATGAGATCTCAGTCTACATGAGTATTTTCTAAAGCCTGGGGTTATGCTCAACATTCTATATACATAGTCTCATTTAGTCCCCATAAGCCAGTAATATAGGTGTTATTACTCGTATTTTAGAGATGAAGAAGACAAGACTTTGGGACTTTATTAAGGACATGTAAGAAGCCACAGAGCCTAAATTCAAACTCTTTTATTCAGCTCCAAAGACTGGCCTCTTAATTTTTTCATAGGATTAAGAGCCCCCATACATGCATCCTTTATACACACTTAATGATTTTTCAAACTTTCCTGTCAGGTTCTTATCTTTCAGTTTTCAAAGAAGATATATTTCCGTCTTAGCATTTCTCCACCACCTTTCCAATCGCTGCTTTAAATTTGTATAAGCTCGAAAACATCGGTAACAGACAAGCTCACTGACATCTTGTGAAACACAGAGACTTCCAGCAGGTGAAGTGTATGTTGATTTTGTGATACTATATTATTTCCTATTCACAGTTCTGATCTGGGTTTGAGACATGAAAGATATGATAGTTAAGTCTAAACATGGATCAGTCAGTCCTGAAAAATCAGCTTACTAATAATCCAAATGTTTTAATAAGAATTTAGATAGTAATAGATAAAAAGGCATATTACCCAGAGTCAAGAAACTTAATCATACAGGAAGGTGGAACAGTGACTGCATCTGCAGAAAATATGTTCATAAACAAGCCACACACACAAAATCAAATATGCCATAGACCCAACAAGGCAGAGTTGTCCATAAGGGTTGGAATGTTTACACAAGAAAAGAGGCTTACTCTCTATCCTGTACTAAAAAGTGAGCCCAGGTTCAAAAAGGTGTCAGGAGACTGCTCCCAACTTACTCTGGCCCACAAAGGTGGAGAAAGCAACACATCAGAAATAATGGGAGAGAGGCCAGGACGGCGTGATACATGAAAGACTGACACATGCTTTCTTACTTTGATTGGAGTAAGAACAGTGTATATAAAGTGGAAGAAGGGTTGCCCTGGCGTCAGTGCTGCTTATCTTCCACCAAATATGGACAAATAAGAAGCTTCACAGAGCTATTTTTATCATCTAAGCTTGGCAGGTATACTGCTTTAAAACTGGATGACATATGCTACTATTTCATGTAATATATAAGGTTTCCTTTTGTCAGATTGTTAACAACAAAGCTTCATCAATCAAGTTATGACTGTAATTAAAAATTGTTTCTGATTATAGTTTGCTATCTGATATAGGTATTTTGCAACTGTAGAACATACACCTTTGGGAAAACAGTGACCCACATGCCTGCAGGGGGCTGATGGGTAGCAATTTCAACTGTGCTTTTCTTTCAATTTTCCTGATGGGTCTAGCTTGTAAGAAAAAGAAGGAACATGATGTCACTCTGACCTGAAAACCTATTTCTCAGGAGGCAAAGCACTGATAGAGCCTAGAGTGCAGCTTAGAGTCTGATGGTTCAACAGGCCTTCCTAAGTCGCCCCACTGGGATGAGACTCTTGGAATAAGGACCTATGTTTAAGACTGAATCCCCATTTCTACTCTTCCATATGACTTTTCTCCATGAGCCTACTTTTCTCCTTAAGTCTCCCTGTGTCACTGCACTTGATCATGCCGACCTGACATATCAGCACCTGAGTTTTTCGGGCCAATAGCTCATAGTCGCCTACTAAAACAACTAAATCAAAACAAAAAACTCAGTTTGTAAGGAAGAAGGGACATTTGTCTCAAATGTAGTAAACATGATCTCCCTTTTCCTCTTTATACTTTATTCAAACAAAAAATATAAAAAGTGACTGTCATTTTTATCCACATAATTAAGAATCTATTATACTACTCCTGCATGCATTGTTTATAAATGCAACCGACAGCATGTTTCTTAGATCCTTTGGGTACTAGGGGGGAATACAGTCCTCGATAAAGTGCAATATATGATCACAAAAATTTGAATACTAAATATTCAAGCCCTGGCTGGTGTAGCTCAGTGGATTGAGCACGGGCCTGCGAACCAGACAATCGCGGTTCGATTCCCAGTCAGGGCACATGCCTGGGTTGCACACCAGTTCCCTGCAGGCCAGTTCCCAGCAGGGGATGCACGAAAGGCAACCATACATTGATGCTTCTCTCCCTCTCTCCTTCCCTTCCCCTCTAAAGATAAATAAATAAAATATTTAAAAAAAATATTCAAGCTGATTAGCCACATCAATGCAAACTTAAGCAACGTGGCAAGTACTTATCTTTGCACACCAAGAAAAATGCAGGAGCTGTCCAAAAAATATAGTACTTTAAAAATGTTATATTTATTTCCAACTATCCTGTGGCTATTAGCATCCATGGGTTGCTTTCGAAGGTCAAAAACATTAAATTGTCTAGAAACATTCAGAATGGTAAGAGTATTATACTGTGAATTTTATTTTCACATTTTGGTCAATAAGGAGGAAAATAACAAAGTTAAGCAGTCAAAAGAAGTACTAAAGAAATAATAGTCATTCATATATACAGATAATATGAACACTAGAGATTCATTTTCCATTGATTCAATCTTATTTACACATTTAAAATATAAAATGCATGTTAATTTGTCAAGGTGACCACATTTAGCACCAGGAAAGGAACTTTATGTTAGCCTTTGAACATGACCTCACATCTTGTCATAGGAAAAGAACTGTCATAGAATCTGTATGTAGTTATCACCATCAATTAATAAAAAAAGTTTTAAAAAGTAACTGCTGCATATTATTAATTCACAAGCACTTCAAAGGGAATTAATCTTAAAACTGGGACTACTTGATATTGCGCACAACTCTCCTGCAGTGGTTTGTTTTCATCTCCTCCAATGCTTGTTCCAACTGCTGAACCAAATGGAGCAGGGTGGCTGGGTCTGTCTGTAGAACTTGAGTGTTTCGATCCCCATTCTGGTTAAGGTGTAGCTTTATAGTCACTGATGGTTTTATCTGTTGCCTGAGGCTTCTGCTTGCAAGCTTGATTTAAAACGGAATGAGAACATAATAACTGTTTAATATTCATGCTGAATATATAACATTTGTAGTTACCTATACCATATAAAAAAACAAATTTCAGACAAATCACATACTTCAAAATAAAAAGGAAACTTTAAAACTTTTTTCAATAGATTTTATTTATTTTTAGAGGAAAAGAAGGGAGAAAAAGAGAGAAACACTGACATGAGAAACTTTGATCGGTTTACTCTTGCATGTCCCCAACTGGGGGCCTGGCCCACAACCCAGGCATGTACCCTGACCGGGAATCGAACTGGTGACCCTGCAGTTTGCGAGACAATGCCTAACCTACTGAGCTACACCAGTTAGGGAATAAACTTTAAAGCTTTGGGGAAGAATAAAAAAACAAATGAGAATATACATGCAAACTTATAGTGTGGAAGGATTTATCTTTCTTTTTCTTTCTTTTAAATATTTTATTTATTTATTTTTGGAGCGAGGGGAAGGGAGGGAGACAGAGATGGAGAGAAACATCGTGTGAGAGATCAGTTGCCTCTCACATGCCCCCAACCAAGGACCAGGCCTACAACCCAGGCGTGTGCCCTGACTAGAAATTGAAACAGTAACCTTTCAGTTTGTAGGCTGGCACTCAATCTGCTGAGCCACACCAGCCAGGGCTAGAAGGATTTCTTTTTAAATATTTCATTCTTTTTTTTAGAGACAGGGGAAGGGAAGGAAAAAGAAAGAAAGAAACATCAATATGTGGTTGCCTCTTGCATGCCATACGCCAGGGACCTGCCCTGCAATCCAGGCGTGTGCCCGGGTTGCAACTGGGAATCAAACCAGCGACCCTTCAGTTCACAGTCTGGTGCTCAATCCACTGAGCCACACCAGCCAGGGCCTGGAAGGATTTCTTAAACATGATATAAAAGGCACAAAGCATAATGAAAAAAGCAACAAATTTAGCTACATTAAAATTAACTTTTCTTCGAAGGATACCTAAAGATGGAACAAGCCATAAAATGAGAGAAGTTATTCGGTAACCCATGTAACCCAAAAAAGACTAGTATCCAAGAATGCATGAACAACTGCTCTGATTTAAAAGGAACAAAACCAAGAGAAAAAACATGCTGAAGACCTATAAGCACTTAATAAAAGAAGTAACACAGATAAAAATAGGCAAATATGTTCAACTTTATTAGGAATAAAAAATGGCCAATTAAACCATAAAATACTGTTTTGCACATACCAGAATAGCATGAATTAAAAAGCAGTCCATATGGAGCACTGCAAGTTACAGAACGGAAACTCTTGTCTGCTGAGGTGAGAGTGACGAGAGAATCACTTTGGAAAACAATATATACTTCCAGTAATTCCACTCTTTGGTACATGTCCTAAACTCTTATACATATACATGTATTCATAATAGTATTTGTTGCTAAGAGTCAAAAATCAGAAACATCTTAAATATTCTTTAACAGAATGGATACACTGAGAATATTCATACAATGTAATGCTTATTGGCAGCACAAAGAAATACACTACAGCAAAATGAATTGTCATGGATAAATCTAAAAAAAAGTTAAATGGAAAAAGCAAGTCACAGAATAATACATAAAAATCTAAAAAATACGCTTTACTGAAAAAAAAAAGTGTGTAAAAACACCCAACTATAAAGTAAAAAATAACAAAATTCAGGGTGGTGACTTGGAAAGGGACACTCAGTGGTACTGGTTGTGTTCTAGTTCTTAAGCTTGGCCATGGGTACTTGTTTTATTATTTTTATTTAAATTGAGGACCTATAATCTTTTGTTTATGTGATACATCCCAAAACTTTTAAAAAAGTACTATTTGTTAAAAGAAAATAACCACTAGAAACATGTCCAACTTGGAAATGATGGAATTTAACCCTAGCACCAGAGTGTGCTCTCTTACAAGGAATCAGCACCTCCTTGAATAGCTAATTTGATTCAAGTCTAGGCCTGGGATTGTACAAGATGAACCTGAAATATTGTGTTATACAAGAAAGCAAGGTTGTTATCTAAAACCACTGGAGCAGTGTCAAAGGACAAGAAGCCAAATTGAAGAAAGAGATTTCTAGTGAGTAACAAATCTAAACAGAAAATTTTAGGATTACCTTACTACCACAAAATAGAATACCCTGACTAATAACTTCTTCCAATTAATTCTAGGTCATTTGTGCATCCAAAAGAACCCAAGATACTGATCCAAAGCTGAGATTTTGTCTTAAAATAATTTGGAAACAATAGATCAATCCCTTTGGGTGAGGTAGTCCCCAAACATAAAATATGTATTTGCAAGGTAAATTATCTCTGTAAGATTATTTCTCTAGTACACAAGATTATAGAAAGGCAAATGGAAATAAATATTACTAAAAATATTACTTATTTTTCCCCCTGTATCTATACTGACAGATAGGGGCCAAACCTATCTAGATATGCAATTAAGCCATGAATTTTTTTGTCAAAAGGCTTAAGGTTGCTCAATCTATCCTCCTATCCTCCCATTTTAGATAAGCAGGATATCTAAAAAACCTTTACAGATAAATACCTGTACCATTCTTTAACACTTCCAGATAAAGACTACATAATATCCCCAACAGACACCTAGTAAAATAAAATTAGGCCTAATTTTTTCTCAGAAAGAAACTGGAATGACAGGCAGCAGTACTATTAAAAGATAAAGAACAGTATCCCATAAAGTTCTTGATGTGAACTTATTTTTAATGGGAATAAAATTCTGTCCTTCTTCCTGTACAAATAACTTCCTGTACAATAGCAACTTTAAATAAATCAACCCTAAAAGTAACATCCTCTTCCACCAATCTCAGATGCATTTAACTTAACTGATGCTATTAACAAAGGAGTTAATTATACTTGCAATTTATTAAGTACAGGACCTGTTTCTATTAGAAACTAAACTATGATGACTAATTTACTTCCCATAAGCAACTACACGATAATTTGATGGTAACTATCCATTCATTACCAGTCTCCATGAGACAAATCAGTTACTCGAAAATGAAAGGTTCAGCCCTGACTGGTGTGGCTCCAATGGACTGAGCGCTGGCCTGCGAGACAAAGGGTTGCTGGTTCAATTCCCAGTTAGGGCATATATTTGGGTTGCAGGCCAGGCCCCCTAGTAGGAGATGCATAAAAGGCAACCACACATTGATGTTTCTCTCCATCTCTTTCTCCCTCCCTTCCTCTCTCTGTATAAAAATAAACAAATAAATAAATACTCTTAAAAAAAAAAAAGAAAGAAAAGAAAGGTTCTATATCCTGTTATTAGTTTCCTAGTCTTTTAGCTGGTTTCCATTTGACAAGTCTTCCTCCCATAAGCAGAATAATCCACTCCAGTTAAAAATCTCTTGCAATAATTCCCTGACCAGTGTGGCATGGAGGTCCATCCACGGTTGGCTGGACATCATCTTACAAAGCAAACGGTCACCAGTCTGATTCCTGGAGAGGGCACATGCCTGGGTTGTGGGTTTAGTCCCTTCATGAGAGGCAACTAATCGATGTTTTTCTCCCTTTCCCCCTCTCTAAAAATAAATAGATAAATAAATTTTAAAAATTTTAAATCCCTTGTAATAATTTAAACTGATAAGCTCATGAAATCAATTACTTTTCTGTAGCTTTTTTAGCACTGAAATGCATTTCACAGTGAGGCAATATTCATTCGGTATACGCTTAACTTTAGACTGTATTAATCCTAGCCATAACACAGCTTTTCAAACTCATTTCACTGAATAAATGAGTTCTCTTGAGTTCGATTTTCGAAGTTCAATTGCTTACCTTTTTAACTTCTAAAAATTCTTCATAATGGAGAAACTCAAAGCCAATCAATAATAACAAAAAAAAAAAAAAGAACTTCTAAGGGATACCAAACCTTAAGAGTCAGAAGATATCCCCACACAAAGAGGTAAAGATATAAAAGATAAATTACTGCTGAATCTCATGAACATGACCATTCCCACTTCTCTTCCACCTAGTTGATCTGAAAGGACCTAAACATAAAGGCTTAACCAGTGATCGCCTCCTCATTAGCTCTATAGGACTTGCTGCTTATGATGATTCCAAGAGCATAAACTGTACCTTGTTCTTTGCTGTATCTGCATCACATGATAGGCATACAAAAAATATTTGATAAATTAATTTAAGAATGTGCTCACCACAAGACCCCCTCCCTACCATTTTTATATTTAGCAGTGAATGCCTACAATATGCCAGGCATTGTGCTGGGGACACAGCAGTCAACAAGACACAGTACCTGCCTTCATGGAGCCTATAATCTGGTTTATACCATAACTGTGTTGATATCTATTCAAGCACTCATCACATTAGGTTATAATTGCTAACTCTTCAGACTGAATTTGTATAACCTATTTGGGCCTCCTTACTACTACTCAAATCAGGAAGAATCCACTATGACAGTGGTTTACAAACTTTGTTGCACAGTAGAATTACCTGGGTGAATGGGAGCTTTTAAAAATCCTGAGGCTCAGGCAAAAACCCATACCATTAAGTCCATTAAATCAGAATCTCATGGTGGGGGTGGGGCAAAGAATTTTTAAAAGCTCCCAGGTCATTCCAATATGCAGTCAAGTCTGGCTAGGCTAGTGAGCTATAACACACACTCAACATGCTCATTCCCACAGACATGTGGGCCTTCACAGATTACACTGTCTCCTTTGTCAAGAATATTCACCCTGGTTTTCTGTATTCATTTATCCTTCTAAAGTCTCACCTCCTTTTATTGAAGCTTTTGTGGATCATTCCTGTGTATGCTGAACTAAACTACCCGAGCTACAGCTTTTTTGAATTAGTCAGTTGTACCTTAATTTACACAATTCTATTCTTTTTCCTCCTCCAGAATCACACTTTACAACTACCTCTATTTACTAGTTATTTTGAGAATATCTAATATTCCTAAAGTATTTTTTTCAGCTAAGAAAGCATCTTATGCTTTTGTTTCCTAAAGCATTTAGCAAAGCACTGATCAGCAAATGGATAACCAGCAACCCAGGCATGCACCCAAACCAGCGACCCTTTGGTTCACAGGCCAGGACTCAATCCACTGAGCCACACCAGCCAGGGCCTTCTATGCGTGTATTTATTTCAACAGAAAAGTTTTAAAAATCTAAGCATCACTTAAAAAAATCCACATAACCATCTCCTTTTCCAAAATAACCTATTCCTTACAAGTTTACAAATTAAACTGATTTGACACCTTAAAAATATTAGAAAATGAACCATCTGTGAAATGGCCTGAAAATTAGTATTAAAAAAACTGAAGTTTCAAACCAGAGTTTGGTTAAGGTGGTAAAGAATACAGTAAGCCTGAGGACATACACCTAAAATAAATCTTATATTCCAATTCAGATTAAAAAGAAGAAGAGGGAGAAGGAGAAGTAGCTGCCGCCGCCATACCTGTACATCTAATCGCCATTCAAGGCTGTGGTAACTGGGGAAATCTGGTGCCAGTTCACTAAGAATAGTTCTGATCTCCTTTCTGTTGTCCAGATACAGCTGAAGCAACAATTTGTTCAATTCTTCAGAGAATCCCAGGACAAAAATAGAGTCTTGGAAATCCAGTTCAGAAATCTAAAATGAATTGAGTTTAAAAGAACATGAGAATTTACCTTTGTGTAGTAAATGCTAAAATGGTTGATATACACAAAAGAATATGAAATCTCCTAATTCTTTGGTCTAGTAAAAGAAAATACCATTTAGTTAAAGGTAATCCTTGCCCACTATTTTAAAATCTGAGTTTCCAATAAATAAAAATACTAATGTATAAAAAACAATTATTAAAATGACCAATTTTCTATCCTATTCTTCACCATCAAGCCAGATACTGCTAATATGCAAACACAAAGTACAATAAATCATTATGTTCTCCCTCCTCTTAGGATACATATTACCATATGTGGTTCAATAACATGCAGAATTACAGGCAACTCTAATTTATACTAACATGAGGTATTCATGACAACAGATTGTTATAGTTCTATTGATTAGGCATGGCTTCACCAAATCAATTATAAACCATTAACAACATTACTGAAATAAGTGGGTACCTGCCAGGGCTATGACGTAGGGTATGTGTGCCCTTCTTGAGGTTTGGCTAATCTTGTACAAGACAGTCTACAAGAGCCCTTACCATGAGCTTTGAGCTTTCAGTGAGGAGGTAGGTTAATCCTTCCACCCCATGCTGGACAGTGTCCCGACTCACATTGAGTTTTCCTGAAGAAAAAAAGTAAAAGTGAGCAAATACATTATTGTGTGATATTTATCCTTATATTCAAGAGTTTATATCCTTAAACTCTTATTTAAGAATAAATATTATCCATTATTCCATTTTTTTCAAACACTGTAATTAATAATAATAAGTTGGTAATAGCCTCCCATTCATTCTCCAGTCTCAGCCAAATGGTTGCAGTATTTTCCATCTTCTAATCTTTACAAAATGCAGACTCCTAGAGTCTAGTACCAGGAGCACGTCCTTCTCTTGAAGGCACTGTTCCTTCAAGCCTGACAGAAGGGGAACTCAACAGAGACTGACTTAATCCGAGAAACTGCCCCTGGTCCAGGGGGAAAAAACAATACTTCACCAAAAGATGTGTGTACAACTAATAATAACCACTTATTGGACTATTCCGCACATTTTGGTGAAAGTAAGTTTTATACTACCACCCTGGTAGATGGCAGTATGTCGATTTTACAAATGAAGAAATCGACTTAACAGAAACTTTAAAAATCTCACAGCTACTTAGGAAACCTGCAGGATGCGTGCCCTGACTGAAGAGCCCTTCTGGTTTTATTCTACAACAACGGGATCAAGACCGTCGGGGTCGCAAAAACCCCTTTCTCTCCAGCACCACAGAGAATGGCTAGTACTTCCACCGCGCAGCCTGCAGGGCCGCGCCCCTCCCCTTCTTACTGGCGGCGCCGTCGTAAATCTTAGGGTTCGAGCCTCGCCTCAGGAACTCCACCGCAATCCGACCAAACTCGGCGACCACTGCAACGGAAGCCAGGAGATGATGAGAAACGGGCGCTCCCTCTGCTTCCCTCCCCAGACCACAGAACACCACCTTCCGCTGCCCCATCCCCTGACCCGAGCTGTCCACTTGCGGCAGGAATGCCAGGTGCTCCTTGTGCTCCTCCGACAGGTCCAGCAGCATCTTCGCTTAGCGGCCAATATCACCCGCAGCGCTGACCCCGCCCTCCCCACTTCCGGATACCGAGTCCTAGCGCGAAAATGCTCCGACGCCTCAGCATCCCGAGCTTTGTGTTCCGCGCTGTGGTAGTCCTGCATTAGAGCGCCCCCCGGTGCGTGCTGGGTCGGGGAGTGGGGAGTCGGCATAGCAGATTCGTTCGTAAATCTCTTTCTCAGAAGTAGCTCCCTGGGTGCAAGGTGCTAGGATTCGTTGGAGACAAAAGATGCTTAAAAACCGACACGCCCCCTTCCGCTAAATTTACGATTATAATATCAGTAGCTAACAGTTATTAAGCACGGTGTTAGGGACTCTCCTTATCATTATTGTTCCTCTTAGAGATAAGGAAACTGGGAGGTCTGGCAACTGAAACTAAGTTTTATAGAACTATTAGTTTGCACAGAGCTCTGGTATATGTTATTTTGTTTAATGTATTTTATTTAATGTGTTCAGTAGCCGTTAACTTTTTTACAGATGAAGAATCAAAGCTCCAAAATGACCTAATAAGCCAGTGACAGAGCTGGGAGGAGGAGATTAGATTCCCTTGACCGCTTGTTCAAAAGCCCATCATTCTACGCAGCAGGCCAAAAGCTGAAGGTGTTTAACAAATTCTTTGAGTGATTATAAATTAGTATAAAGATGATGATGCCTGAAAGGGTTGATGTTTGCAGAGCTCAGAACAATTAATTTTTATGTGTTGCTTACTGTGTGAGAATTCTGGTTCTTTCCTCACCTGTCTCTCCTCACCTGCTGTGGTTCAAATACGAGACTACAGAATTGCTAATTGATAGGAACATTACTTTCCAAATCTCTCCTCTTTGTGTGTGGTGGGAAGAAACCTAGAGAGAGAGACACTTCTTATCTATCTTATGTCTAGGTACTGAGACATGTCTTTCTACACTGGGCAAAGTGAAAATTGGAAGTTCCTCAGCTGTGTACTGCGTCTACCTTGTCTCTCCCATCTGACTGAAATTGAAATTCTTTGTTTCCTCAGGGAAAGGAGCGCAGAAAGGCAAGTCCTTGAATTAACTTGTTATAGTAGTTAGATCTTGAAGAAGCATTTCCTGAGAGAGCGATTTTTAGACTGTAAGTTGCAGATCAGCAAAAATGGCATTATTTTGTGAAGAAGCCTTTATTTATACATTATTGAGAAAATGTCCATTATTTAAGATACTTTTCAGAAAAGGTAAAATCATGATTTTCCTACAAATACTCTGATGAACACACATCAAAGACTGTATTGAAATCATGAGTTAGTAAGGGAATCAGTAAGGGTACAGTAACAAATAGTTTCAGTGGATTCAAAGGACATACTCCAAAACAATACATATGAAGGAGGAACCCCTGAAATCAGAATTATCTTCTGGAGGGCGGGCCCCTTGTAATGCAGGCTTCCCTTGCCAGGTAAATGTTTTAGGAACCCATCTGTATCAGTGTACCAGTTGGTGTTGTTGTGAGAAGCTGCGTTTAGCTTCAGTGAATTTTTTTGAAGACTCTTTCAACATGTTTGCCCATTTTCATGATGGGTGATTTGTGAGAGCACCTGCCCACACTGTGCTGAGTGTTCAGCAGTTTTTGATCAAAAAATGGCATGGCCCTTGTGCCCTATCCTCTCTTACCCCAAGTGACTTTTTTGTTGTTTCCCTGAATGAAAGAAGTCCTCAAAGAGGAATGTTTTGCCGATGTGGAAGAGGTGCTACAGAAGACAGCAGAAGCACTAAAAAGTATCAAAATCAATGAGTTCAGAAACGGTTTTGAGCAGTGGAAAAAAACATCTCAATAGGAGTATGCCATCAAATGAAAATACAAATTTTTATAAATACATTCCATTTTTTCATGTCCCCCTTTCATAGACAGATGTTCCTCAACTTACGAGGGGGTATTGTCCCGATAAACCCACTTTAAATTGAACATTTCATAAGTCATTCTGAATGGGTGGCTCGTTTGG
This sequence comes from Artibeus jamaicensis, assembly GCF_021234435.1. Classification (NCBI taxonomy): domain Eukaryota; kingdom Metazoa; phylum Chordata; class Mammalia; order Chiroptera; family Phyllostomidae; genus Artibeus; species Artibeus jamaicensis. Next base: position 12,976,716 of record NW_026521844.1, on the reverse strand, counting down.
TTGCAGAGTCATCCAGTACACCAGAAGGTTGCAGGTTCTCTCTCCATCAGGGAACATACCCAGGTTGCAAGTTCCATTCCTAGTTGGAGCATGTATGGGAGGCAACTGATCGATGTTTCTCTCTCTATTTCTCTCTCTAAAATCAATAAAAAACATATCCTCGGGTGAAGATTATAAAATATATGTATATCACGCTCTGGCCAGTGTGGCTCGGTTAGGTGTCATTCTGCAGACTGAAGGGATATGGGTGTGATTCCCACTCAGGCCACGTGCCTGGGTTGCAGGTTTGGTTCCCAGTTGGAGCATGTGCAGGAGGCAACTGATCAGTGTGTCTCTCCCTCTCTTTCTCCCTCCCCCCTCTGGAACCAATAAAAGAAAAACATTTAAATAAAAAAATAAATATTATAAGTCAAAGTGCATTTTAAACACCTAACCTACCAAACATCATAACCTAGTTTAAGTGTTCTTAAACATGCTCAGAACACTTATGTTATGCAGTTGGGGAACTTATCTAACTCAAAGTTTATGTTATAATAAAGTTTTAAATATCTTATGTAATTAATTGAACACTGTATTGAAAGTGAAAAACAGAAGGGTTATATGGGTAGGCACCACTAAAACACTCAGACGTAAAAGTACACTGGGCCTGAAGAATATCTGAAGCCCTGAGCTGAAATGAAAATGTTGGCAACACAGTGTAGATAGAGTATTGGCTGTTTCCCCTTGCAATCTCACGGCTGACCGGGACCATCGCCAGAGAGCATCAGACTCTAGCCCAGGGCTGCGTATCGCTAGCCCAGGGAAAGATCAAAATTCAAAATTTGAAGTGTGGTTTCTATTGAATTCTTATCACTTTTTCACGACTGCAAAGTTGAAGAAATCAAAAGTCAAACCATTGTATATAAGGAACTGTCTGTATAGGGAATAGGAAGTGCTGAAATGAATTTTTAAAATATATTTTATTAATTATGCCATTATAGTTGTTCTATTTCCCCCCTTCATTCCCCTCCACCTTGCACACCCCTCCCCCACCATTCCCCCCTTTAGTTTATGACCACATGTCTCAAGTTCTTTAGATTCTATATTTCCCATACTATTCTTGCCCTCCCCCTATCCATTTTCTACCTACCATCTATGCTACTTATTTTCTGTACCTTCTCCCCCCTTCTCCTTCTCCCACTCCCCTGTTGCTAACCCTCCATGTGATCTTCATTTCTATGATTCTGCTCCTGATCTAGCTGTCCTCTTAGTTTGCTTTGGTTTTAGGTGTGGTTGTTAATAACTGTGAGTTTGCTGTCCTTTCACTGTTCATATTTTATCTTCTTTTTCTTAGATAAGTCCCTTTAACATTTCATATAATAAGGGTGTGGTGATTATGAACTTCTTGAACTTGACCTTATCTGAGAAGCACTTTATCTGTCCTTCCATTCTAAATGAAAGCTTTGCTGGATAGAGCAATCTTGGTTGTAGGTCTTTAGATTTCATGACTTGGAATACTTCTTTCCAGCCCCTTCTTGCCTGTAAGGTCTCTTTTGAGAAATCTGCTGACAGTCTTATGGGAACTCCTTTGTAGGTGACTGTCCCCTTATCTCTTGCTGCTTCTAGGATTCTCTCCTTCATTTTAATCTTGGGTTACTTAATGATGATGTGCCTTAGTGTGTTCCTTCTTGGGTCCAACTTCTTTGGGACTCTCTGAGCTTCCTGGATTTCCTGGAAGTCTATTTCCTTTGTCAGACTGGGGAAGTTCTCCTTTATTATTTGTTCAAATAAGTTTTCCACTGGTGGGTGTTCCTCTTCCCCTTCTGGTACCCCTATAATTTGGATGTTGGAATGTTTAAAGATGTCCTGAAGGTTCCTAAGCCTGTCCTCATTTTTTTGAATTCTTGTTTCTTCATCCTTTTCTGTTTGGTCATTTTTTCCCTCTTTCTGGTCTACTCCTTTGATTTGAGTCCCAGTTTCCTTTTCATTACGATTGGTTTCCTGTGTATTTCCATTCATTTCAATTAGTTTAGCCTTCATATGTTCCTGTAATTTGGGGCTAAAATCAACCAGTTCTGTGAGCATCCTGATCACCAGTGTTTTGAACTGTGCATCTGAAAGTTGGCGATTTCTTCATCAGGTAGATTTATTGGCTCTGGGGCTCTGAGTTGTTCCTGAGCTATGTTTTGATCTGTTCGTGCCTGTTATGTATGAGGAGCGGATCCTTAGTTGTTCACCAGGGTAGGGCTACCCAGGTTGCTGGTTTGTGATGCTGTATGTGGGGGCGGTGTCAGAGAGAGACAATCGCAGTTCACTCTGCCGCTTCCTGCCACTGGGGCCTGTGTGGTCCGTCTCACTGCTAGCTCCTTCACGGGTTTATCTGCACGCTAATGTGTGACCATGATTATCCCTCAGTGGGTCTGCCCGCTTCTCCACACCTGGGATCCGCCCACAGCTGCTGGCACACCTGGGTCTCAAGCCTGGGTTGGTCCAGTGGATCTTTCCTGCCCAACCCCACTCTGCTGCTGGTTCTGCCCCTCTTACCGGTTTGGCTGAAGGGTTCGTTTTTGTCAGACTTTCACGTAGTTCAATTTTCTGTGGTTTGGCTGTGTTTTTGTTGCTAAAACTTTGTTATTTTTAAACTTAGTTGTGCGAGAAGGTACAGTGCTTCCACCTATGCCTCCATCTTGGCAGAAGTCCGAATTTCTATAAATACAATATTATACTAATATGATATAGTCCTTCTTCCCTGTGATGAAGTGGGGGCAGGGGAGGTGAAGGTAGAAATATGAGCAGCAGAATGGGATGGCCAAAGAAGGGAGCCAAGAAGCCATGTTATAGCTGGTGGAAACCAGCCTGGAGTTAAAACTCCCTAGGCTAGCTTAGAGAGTGACTGCTATCAAATGTGATGTGGTTTAGAGGAAATTACCTGAGTTAAAAAAATCAAAGGTCTAGATTCCAGATCTGGCTCTGTTATTTACTAAGGGTAGGGCCACCAACACCTTGTTTTTATACTTTATCCAGTTAGCTTCTTCATTTGTAAAATAGTTATTTTAATGACTACACTTTTGTACCATGCATAAACTAATAAATTCACATCAAGAAACTTATTTTGATGTTCAAGTAAAGCAATCAATTAGCATGAAGCAATTGAAAGATTTGTAAACTGAAGTGTTCATATTTGTAGGAGGAGATTTTTTATATTCGAATGACTGAAAATTCCATGTGCATGTTCATCCTAAAATTCATTCAATTCAACAAATATTTATTTATTATTTTTAAGATTTTATTTATTTATCTTTAGAGGGAAAGGGAAGGAGAGAGGGAGAGAAACATCAATGTATGGTTGCCTTTTGTGCATCCCCTGCTGGGAACTGGCCTGCTGGGAACTGGCCTGCAACCCAGGAATGTGCCCTGACTGGGAATCGAACCGCGATTGTGTGGTTCACAGGCCTGTGCTCAATCCACTGAGCTACACCAGCCAGGGCCAACAAATATTTATATTGCAGTTTCTCAAATGTTCAAGCATATGCTATGCCTTGGCAATTTGGAGTTGAATAAAACAATGTTCTTTCCCCCTAGAAGACAACCGTTCAGTGAGGAAGACAATCAAGTAATTTCAGTACAGTGTGGTGAGTGGTAATGCTTGAAGGATAAACAAAATAACATGGAAACATAGAGAAGGTGGCGATTTCAATAATATTCAGGCTTAGAATCCAGAGTATTGGATTCTAAGAATAATGTTCCAGAGTATCCTGTGCATGCTAATAATTGTGCTTTGCAATTGTATAACATTATATGTATATAATGTCTCCATGTTAATTTCATCGTACATCTTAAGTAAGCCATCTTCTTAACCTATTTTATTTCTAGAGCTAAAGTAAAGAAAGAATAAATACTTGGTACTTTTTCAGTTGGTCCTGTCAGAAAACATGGTTCCACATCAATTGCCCTGTCACATTTTCGCCTCATATTTCTTTCTCTATCAACATTCCTTTCCTCTTGTATTTCCCCATATTCCTCTCTCCTTAGGCATTTCAGCTCCAGAATCGCTACACCAGGCATTTCCTTGGCTGTATTTCAGTGATACATAAAATATTTTCATCCCTGCAAGGAATCACAGTTCAGTTCAGCACACTGTTAAGGATCGGAGATTAAAAAAAATTTAGTCACTTTTAAAATTGGATTACAAGCTACAAATAAAAAGGGTACAGATAAAAATACTCCGTGTAGAATTTTCTCAAATTGAACACACCTATTAACCTAGATGAAAAACTCAGTTGTTATCAGTACCTCGAAACCTCTGCAGTGCCCTCTTCTGGGCACTCTCTCCTCTTATTGCTACTGCACTGATCTAACACATAGGAGTGTACACATGCTGCCTTACAGCATCTCTTTACCATCATCCGTGTATTTTCTTTTGTATTAACCTTATACGTGCTCCAACCTCATAATATTTAACTAAGAATTTAAAGTTATTTTAAAAGTGAGCTTTAAATTTTAGGTGTCTCTGACTGTTGTAAGAAAATCTATTTTAAAAAACTTCCTAGCAAATAGAATAAAAACAAAATATTTAGGAAAAAATTAACAAAAGGTTTGCAAGATCTCTACAACCAAAACTAAAAAACATTGATAAGAGGAATTGAGAAAGACTTAAATGGGGACATATAGCATAGACAGAGAAATATATCATGGGTTGTAAGATTCAATATTATTATGATGTCAGTTGTGCCCAGTCAAGATCCCAAAGGGTTTTATAAAAAGAATGACAAGTTTATTTAAAAATGTGTATGGAAATGCAAAGAACTGAGAATAGCCAAAACGACTCAAGAAAGAACAAAGTTGAAGTATTCATACTAAATTTCAAGACCCACGATGAAGCTACAGTAATTAAGACAGTGTTTCAGTAGTATAAGCGTATATAAATTGATCTGTGGAACAGAATAGAGAATCCAGAAGTGGATCCATACTTATATTGTAAATTGGTTTTTAACAAAAGTGCCAAGATAATTCAATGGGGAAAAGGAAAGTCTGTTCAACAACTAGTATTGGAAGGATTTGATAAACTGTTAAATGGAAAAAAATAAATCCCGACTCATCTCACATCACACACACATAAATAATTTGAGCTGGATTATAGGCTTAACATCAAAACTAAAATTGTGAAATTTAAAATATTTAAATTTAAAAATGTCTTTATGACTTTAGATTATGCAGAAACTTCTTAAGAAACAAAAGCAGGAATCATAAAAGAAAAAGTGATAAATTGTATTTAATCAAATGTAAAAACTTTTATTCATCAAAAATATCGTTAATAAAATGAAAAAGTGAGCCACAGGCTGGGAAAACACAGCAATATATTTATCTGATGAATTTATATCATGAATATCTAAAAATCTTTAATAAACCGATAATTAAAAGGTGAACAACCCAATACTTCAAGTTTCAAACAAGCATAAATTTATATTTCACAAAAGAGAATATACAAATGGCCAATAAGTATACAAAAAAGCATTCAATATCATTAGACATCAGGAAAATGCACATTAAAACCACAATGAGATGTCATTTCAGACCATAATTTTAGTCATTTAGAATAACTCAAAATCAAAAACACTGAAGACACCAAATTTTGCCAGTATGTGAAGCAACCAGAACCAGAATGAAGTACTCAGTGCACTGTTAGTAGAAGTTAAAATCGTAAACCACTATGGAGAAACTGTTAGACAGTTTCTTATAATGTTAAATGTGTCTTTACCCTATTATCTAACAAGAGCACTCCTCGGTATTTGATGAAAAGCAGTGAAGATGTATGCCCAGAAAAAGACCTTTACAAGCTTTATTACATTACATTAATGTTCATAGCAGCTTAACCTGAAACAACCCAAATGTCCATATAGTTGAATAGATAAATCATAGTACATCCATCGTATGGCATACTAATCAGTAATAAAAAAAGAACACCCTATTGAGACATGCAACAATGTAAATGAATCTCAAAATATTAAATTGAACAAAATAACCCAGGCACAAGGTGAGCAGCTATATGATTCCTTTGATTGGGGCAGTTTGTCCAGGGAGATAGAAAACAGAAGAGTGGTTGCTTACTCGAGGCTGAGACTGGGATAGAGGCTTAAGGAAACGTTCTGGGCTTTTAAAATTATTCTACATCTTGATTGGTTACACAGATGCATATATTTGTCAAAGTCATTGAATTTTACATGTGAGATCACAATATGTAAACTGTACATGCAACTCACTGTTTTAGACGCTGAGTTGTCTAAGACAATTAGTAGAAACTGTTTTAGCAGATATTCAAAAGATGTCTAAGACCAGTACTAGACTTAAATGGTATTGGTAACTCTCCTAGGAACTGTCCCTAGGTAGAATATTTTTATTTTATTTTTTTTACTATGTACTGCATTCATATGGTTTCAAAAAAAAATTCCAGCAAACTCCAAGAGGGGAAAAAAGAAATAGTAAAAATTCTTATTTCTGTCCTTGTGTCCAGTTTTCCTACCTCTGAGGCAACTACGGTTCTAAGTTTCTTATGAATTCTTCCTTGGATTCTTTATGCAAAAACAAATGCTCTAAATTTTTATTTACAGTGATGGAGTTCAAGAAAACATGGTGTTTAACATGAAATATTCTGTTCACAGTTACATAGCATTAGAACCTTGATTAGAAATGTTAACATTAGAACTGAAGGTTCTATTTGATCAGTTCTTCACCCAAACTGACGTTGTCATGACTTCAACGTGCAGATTCCGCCAGATTTTCACATCCTCTCAGACCTCCTTGGGTGGTCAGGTGAAAAACGCTCTTTTTGGCTAGGACTCTCGCTATTTCTAACTGCTGAAGCCATCGTTTCTCTTTAAAAGCACTGTAAGAAACCAAGACATTATTTGTTTGTTTGTTTGTTTATTTTTCACTAATAAAGTTCAAGGTTTTATACTATTATTGAACTTATTGGGTTGACATTAGTTAATAAAACTATATAGGTTTCAGGTGTACAATTCTATATTGTACATAATCTATATCGTATTGTATGTTCATCATCCAAAGTCTTGTCTCCCTCTGTCACCATTTATCCCTCCTTCACCCTCTCCTACCTCCTCCTACCCACCCACCCTTTCCCTCTGGTAATCACCACACAGCAGTCTCTGTCTACGAGGTCCTTTTTCTTTGCTTACTCCCTTCACTTTATTCACCCAGCCCACAATCTCCCTACTCTCTGACAGCTGTTAGTCTGTTCTCTGTATCTGAGTTTGCTTCTATTTTGTTTGTTGGTTTATTTTGTTCATTAGATTCCATATACGAGTGAAATCATATGGCACTTATCTTTCTCTAACTGGCTTATTTCACTTTGCATTTTTCTTTATTTTCTGGGACTGAGTAGTATTCCCCTGTGTAAATATACCACAGCTTTTTTTCATCCACTAATCTATTAAGGGGTACTTGGGCTGTTTTAAAATCTTGGCTGTTGTAAATAACACTGTAATGAACATAGGGGTGCATATAGTCTTTCGAATTACCGTCTCAGGTTTCTTTGGATATATTTCCAGAAGTGGATTCACTGTGTGATGGGCAGTTCCATTTTTACTTATATTTCCATTGTATTTTTATTACAATTTATCCCTCTTATCCCTCTCCCACCTCCACCCACCCCTCCCCCCTGAAATCACCACACTGTTGAATGTGTCCGTGAGTCCTTTTTCTGTTTTGCTCAATCCCTCCACCCCAACCACCCACCTCCGGAGCTGTGAGCCTGCTCTCCATCTGTAAGTCTGTTTCTTTTCTATTTGTTAGTTCAGTTTGTTCATTAAGGTTCCACATATGAGTAAAATCATATGGTATTTGTCTTCCTCTGATGGGCCTGTTTCACTTAGCATAGTGTTCTCGAGGTCCATCCATGCTGTTGCAAAGGGTAAAGTTTTCTTTTTTCTTATGGTAGAGTAGTATTATATTGTAAATGTACCATAGTTGTTTTATCCACAGTTGACAGATGCTTGGGATGCTTCTACATCTTGGCTGTTATAAATAATGCTGCAATGAAGATAGGGGTGCTCATGTTCTTTCAAATTAATGTTTCGGTTATTTGGGTGAATTCCTAGAAGTAGAATCTTTGGGTCACAAATTAGTTCCATTTTCAATTTTTTTGAGGCAATTCCGTACTACTTTCCACAGTGGCTACACCAGTCTGCATTCCCACCAACAATGCACAAGGGGTCTCTTTTCTTCACATCCTTGCCAGCACATGTTTTTTTAATTAAAAAAAATATATTTATTGATTTTAGAGAGAGAGGAAGTGTGAGAGAGAGAAAGAAAGGGAGTGAGAGAAACATCAACATGAGAAACACTGATTGGTTGCCTCCAGTATGCACACCAGCTTGGCATCAAACCCACAACCTAGGTATGTGCCTTGACTGAGAATTGAACCCCCAACCATTTCATGTACATGACAATGCTGCAACCAACTGAGCTACAGTGGCCAGGACACTAACACTTGGTTTTTTGTTGATTTATTGATGATAGACATTCTGACAGGTATGAGGTGGTATCTCACTGTGGTCTTAATTTGCATTTCTCTGATGGTTAGTGACTTTGAGCATCTTTTCATGTCTATTAGCCACCTGTGTGTCCTCTTTGGAAAAGTCTCTCTTTAGGTCCTTTGCCCATTTTTAAATTGGATTATTTGGTTTTTTGGTGTTGAGCTTTATCAGTCCCTCATAAATTTTGTATATTAATTGCTTGTCAGATATATCATTGATAAACAGGCTCTCCTATTCAGTGGGTTGTCTCTTTATTAATGGTTTCCTTTGCTGTGTGAAGAACTTCATAGTTTGATGTAGTCCCAATTTGCTTTTTTCTTTTGTTTTTATTTCTATTTATTTATTCCTAATGTTCCAAATCATTGATTGATTTGAATCCCAGCTTCATTCCCTTCACTGTTGATTCTCTATAGATTTTTCTTTGTCGTACTTAGTATAACCCTCATTTCTTCCTTTATGTTGTTGCCATACTCGGTGAGTTCTTTGAGCATCTCGATTACCAGTGTTTTGAACTCTGCATCTGATATGTTGGCTATCTCCATTTTATTTAGTTTTTTTTCTGGGGTTTTGTTTTGTTCTTTCATCTGAGCCATATTTCTTTGTCTCCTCAATTTGGCAGCCTCCCTGTGTTTGTTTCTATGTATTAGGTAGAGTTGCTCTGACTCCCTATAAAAGGCACCTGAAAATTGTGTGGGGTGGAGCCTTAGGTAATTGCCGGGGTGGGGCAACCTGCTTCACTACTTTGCGGCTCTGTGTAGGGGGAGAGCCCAGGGAGGAGACTGTGCTGCTGCCTGGCTTCTGGGGGTTTGCCTGGCACTTGACCTGTTTCCAGTCACTTCACTCATTTCCTGTATGTGACTGGCACCCTTCCAGCAGTTGCCTTGGTGTTGAATTTCAGAGTGTGTGGGTTTGCATACATTTTAAGACCATGAAGGCCCTTTAATCAAAGTTTCCTGAAAATCTGGCAGTTTCTTGTGTGGCCCCAACTCCACTGGTTTTTACAGCCAGAAGTTCTGGGGATTTATCTTCCTGGTGCTGGAACCCTGGGCTGTGCAGTCTGGCCTGGGGCTGAGATCACTCCCTCCCAAAATATCCCTCCCAATTTATATCCACCACATGTGAATGTGGGATCACCCATGCTTATTAATGCCACTGCCATATTTTTAAAAATTAAAAAAAAAGTGTCTATTGATTTTAGAGAAAGAAGAAGGGAGTGGGGAAAGAGAAAGAGAGACAATGATGTGAGAAAGAAACATCAATCAGTTGCTTCCCATATGTGTCCCAACCAGAGATTGAACCCACAACCCTGGATGTGTACCCTGACCAAGATTCAAACCCCAAACCTATTGGTATACAGGATGATGCTTCAACCAACTGAGCCACACCAGAAAGGGCTTGTCAAATATTAATTGACCATAAGGCATCGGTTATTTCTGGGGTCTCTGTTCTATTACATTGATCTATATGTCTGTTTTTATGCCAGTACCATGCTGTTTTTATTACTCTGGTGTTGTAGTATAGTTTGATATCAGATAGCATGATTCCTCCAACTTTGTTCTTCTTTTTCAATATTGGGGTGGCTATTTGGGTTCTTTTGTGGTTTCATATACATTTTTGTAATTTTTTCTAGTTCTATGATATACACCATTGGTATCTTGATAGGAATTGTATTGAATCTATAGATGGCTTTGGGTAGTACAGACATTTTAATGTTAATTCTCTTCCTATCCATGAATATGGTATGTGCTTCCATTTATTTGTATCTTCTTCACTTTCTTTCTTCAGCATCTTGTAATTTTTCCAATACATGTGTTTTACATCCTTGGTTAGATTTATTCCTAAGTATTTAAATGTATGATGCAATTATAAATGGAATTGTTTTCTTAGTTTCCCTTTGTGATAGTTCATTATTGGTGTATAAAAATGCAACTGATTCCTGCATATTTATTTTGTATCCTGATACTTTACTGAACTCATCTTTCAGTTTTAGTAGGTTTTTGGTGGAATCTATAAGGTTCTCTATATACAGTGTCATATTGTCTGCAAATAATAACAGTTTTACTTCTTCCTTTCCAATTTTATGCCTTTTATTTCTTCTTCATGTCTGATTGCTGTGGCTAGGACTTCCAATACTATATTGAATAAGTGTGGTGAAAGCAGACATCCCTGTCTTGTTCCAGATCTTAAGGAAAATGCTCTTAGTTTTTGCCTGCTGAATATGATGGCTGTGAGTTTGTCATATGTGGTCTTTATTACATTGAGGTATGTCCCCTCTATTCTTACTTTTCTGTGAGTTTTTATCAAAAATGGGTGCTGAATTTTGGTAAATCCTTCTTCTGCATCTATTAATGTGATCGTGTGGTTTTTATTATTTTGCTTACATGGTATATCACGTTTATTGATTTGTGGATATTATTCCAATCTTGCATCCCTGGAATAAATCCCACTTGATCATGGTGTATGATCTTTTAAATGTATTGTTGGATCCTGTTTGCTAATATTTTTTGAAGATTTTAGTATCTATGTTCATCAGGGGTATTGGCTTATAAATTTTCTTTGCTTGTAGTATCTTTATCTGCTTTTGGAATTAGGATAATACTGGCATCATAAAATGAGCTTGGGAGTCTTTCCCCCATCTTGATTTTTTTGAAATAGTTTGAAAAGGATAGGTGCTAGTTCTTCTTTAAATGTTTTTGGTAAATTCTCCTATGAAGCTATCCAATCCACAGCTTTTGTTGTTGGGAATTAAAAAAAATTACTGCTTCAACTTTATTAGCTATAATGTCCATTTACATTTTCTGACTCTTTCTTATTCAGTTTCTAGGAATTTATCCATTTCATCCAGATTGTCCAATTTTTGGCATATAGTTGTAATATTTTCTTATAATCCTTTGTATTTCTTTGGTGTCAGTTGTTATTTCTCCTCTTTCATTTCTGATTTTATTTATTTGGGTCCTTTCTCTTTTCTCCTTGATGAATCTGGTTAATGGTTTTTCAATCTTCCTTTTTATAAATCCTTGCCCAAGAATATGTTATTTTATTTTATTTTGTATTTATTTATTTTTAGAGAGAGGGGAAGGGAAGGAGAGAGAAGGGGAGAAAAACAGCTATGTGTGGTTGCCTCTTGCGCACCCCCTACTCGGGACATGGCCTGCAACCCAGGCATGTGTCCTGATTGGGAATTGAACCAGTGACCTTTTGGTTCGCAGGCTGGTACTTAATCCACTGAGCCACACCAGCCAGGGCTGTTTTTTCAATTTTTTTAATAAAAAATTATTTTTATTTTAAAAATGTTTTTATTGATTATGCTTTTGCTGTTGTTTCATTTTTCCCCCTTTGTCTACCCTCACAGCCTTGCCTTCCCACAGTCAGTCCCACCATTGTTTATGTCAATGGGTGATGCATATGTGTTCTTTGTCTAATCCCTTCACCTTCTTTTAAGCAGTCCCAAACTCAGCCCTCCCCTGTTGCAGCTGTCAGTCTGTTCCTTGTTTCTGTGCCTATGATTCTATTTTACTTGTTAGTTTATTTTGTTCCTTAGTTTCTAGTTGTTAATGAGATGATATGATATTTGTCTTTCATTGCCTGGATTATTTCACTTAGCATAATAGACTCCAGATCCATCCGTGCTCTTGCAAAAGATAAGAATTCCTCCTTTTTTATTGCTGTGTAGTACTCCATCATGTAAATGTACCACAGCTTTTAAAAATATAGAATGCTTCAGGAATTTGCATGTCATTCTTGTGCAGGGGCCAGGCTAATATTCTCTGTATCATTTTAATTTTAGTATATGTGCTGCTGAAGTGAGCACAAAGGATGTGTTTACATTGATTTTAGAGAGAGAGGAAAGGTGATGGGGGGAAGAGGGAGAGAAAGAGAGAAACATCAATGTGAGAGAGAAGCATCAGTTGCTTGCCTTCTCTATTTGCCATGCCTGGGGATTAAATCCATAACCCAGGCATGTGCCCTGGCCTGGGATCAAACCTGCAGCTCCTTGGTGTAAGGGATGACACTTCAACCAACTGAGCTACCTGACCAGGGCTGTCGATCTTCGTTATGTTTTCAATGAACCAGTCTTGGTTTCATTAATCTTTTGTATTATTTTTAAAGACTGTATTTTGTTTGTTTCTGCCCTAATTTTTATTATTTCATTTCTTCTACTCAATTTGAGTTTTGTTTGTTGTTTTTTTCTATTTCCTTTAAGTATAAATTAGATTGTGTATTTGAGGTTTTTCTTGTTTTCTGAGGTAGGTCTGTAATGCTATGAATTTCCCTCTTAGGGCTGCTTTCACTTTGTCCATATATTTTTGGTTGTTGTGTTTTCATTTTCCTTTGTTTTAAAGTATCTTTTAATATCTTCCTTGATCTCATTGTTAACCCATTAATTATTTAGAAATATGTTATTTAGCTTCCATGTTTTTGTGTGTTTTTCATTTTTGTTCTTGTGATTGATTTTTAGTTTTATACCATTATGGTCATGGAAGATACTTGATGTGATTTCAGTCTACTTAAATTTACTGAGACTTGTTTTGTATCCTAACATGTGGTCTACCTAGAAAATGTTGCATGTGCACTTGAAAAGAATGTATACTCTGATGCTCTGAATATCTGATAAATCTATCTGATCTTGTGTGTCATTTTAAACCACCAGTTCCTTGTTGATTTTCTATCTATCTGGAAGATCTATCCATTGATGTCAATGGGGTGTTAAAATCCCTACTATAGCTGAATTATTGTTGATCTCCCACTTTATTTTTTATATTTTACTGATTATGCTATTACAGTTGTCCCATTTTTCCCTTTCCTTTATTCTCCTTTGCCCTGCAACCCCTTCCCACCAGTATTCCCCATCCCCCTTAGTTCATGTCCATGGATCATACATATTTTCTTTGGCTTCTCCATTTCCTACACTATTCTTAACCTCCCTCTGGCTATTTTCTACCTGCCATTTATGCTTCTTATTCCCTGTACCTTCCTTCTATTCTCTTGCTCCATCTCCCTACTGATAACCTTCCACGTGATCTCCATTTCTGTCATTTTGTTCCTATTCTAGTTGTTTGCTTAGTTTGTTTTTGTTTTAAGTTTAGTTGTTGATAGTTGTGAGTTTGTTGTCATTTTACTGTTCACATTTTTGATCATCTTATTTTTCTTAGATAAATCCCCTTAACATTTCAGATAATAAAGTGTTGGTGATGATGAACTCCTTTAACTTGACCTTGTCTGGGAAGCACTTTATCTGCCATTGTATTTTAAATGATGGCCTCATTGGATAGAGTAATCTTGGATGTAGATCCTTGACTTTCATGACTTTGAATACTTCTTTCCAGCCACTTCTTGCCTGTAAGCTTTCTTTTGAGAAATCAGCTGATAGTCATGGGAACTCCTTTGTAGGTAACTGTTCTCTTTTGTCTTGCTGCTTTTAAGATTCTCTCCTTATCTTTAATCTTGGGTAATGTAATTATGATGTGCCTTGGTGTGTGTTTCCTTGGGTCCAACTTCTTTGGGACTCTCTGACCTTCCTGGGTTTCTTGGAAGTCTATTTCCTTTGCCAGATTGTGGAAGTTCCCTTAATTATTTTTTCAAATAAGTTTTCAATATCTTGCTGTTCCTCTTCTCCTTCTGGCACCCCTATGATTTGGATGTTGGAACATTTAAAGTTGTCTCAGAGGTTCCTAAACCTTCCTTCATTTGTTAAAATTCTTTTTTCTTGATTCTGTTCTGGTTGAATGTCTATTTCTTCCTTCTGCTCCAAATCGTTGATCTGAGTCCTGATTTCCTTCCCGTCACTGTTGGTTCCCTGTACCTTTCTCTTTATTTCACTTTGCATAGCCTTCACTTCTTCCCCTATTTTGCAACCATACTCACCCATTTCTGTGAGCATCCTGATGATCGGTGTTTTGAACTCTGCATCTGATAGGTTGGCTATCTCCTCACCACTTAGTTCTATTTTTGGAGCTTTGATCTGCTCTTTCATTTGGGCCATATTTCTTTGTCTCAGCTACCTGTTATGTTGTTAGGGGCAGTACCTTAGTATTTGCCAAGGCAAGGCAAACCACTTTGCTAGGTTGTGACACTGTCTGTGGGGGAGGGGTCCAAGAGAGAACGATGCCACTTGCTTTGCTCTCGGCCAGTTTACAGTCACTTCCCTCTCTATACACAAGCAAATCGGGCCCCTATGGTGCTGATTCTTGGGCAGGTTGATTTGTATACATTCTAGGACCCTGTGGGTCTCTCAAACAAACTCTCCTGTGCAGCTGGAAGTTTCTCCTACTGTTGCACCCCCACAGGTTCTTACAGCCAGGGGTTTTGAGGCTTTATTTTCCCACACTGTAGACCTGGGTCTCTCTCACTCCCCAGTTGTTCCTCCCAGAAGGTTTATGCCCCTCAAAGGAGTTCCTTCCTTCTGGGAGGAACACCTGGGAAAATTTGGGAGTGCCCAGTCCTCCAGCCACTGCTTTGTTGCGTGTCCTCTCTGCTGGCTGCTCGTCTCCGCCCCTCCCACCAGTCTGGATCTGTTTCTTCTTTACCTACTTGGTTGTTGGACTTCCATACAGTTTGATTTTCTGGCAGTTCTGGTTATTTTTTGTTTTTAAATTTGTTGTTGTCCTTTTGGTTGTACAAGGAGGCAAAGTGTATCTATCTACACCTCACTCTTGGCCAGAAGTCTGAGCTATTATTTTATATCCATCCAGATTTGCTTTACATATTTAGGTGCTCTTATGTAGGGTACATAAATGTTTACAAGGCTTATATCCTCTTGTTGGATTGCTCCCTTTATCATTATGTAGTGTTCATCTTTGTCTCTTACTATAGCCTTTGTTTTAAAGACTATTTTTTCAGATATAAATATTGCTACCCTAGCTTTTTCCCCCCTCATTTTCATTTGCAGGAAATACCTTTTTTCATGCCTTTTCTTTAAGTCTCTGTGTAACTTTCATTCTAAGAGTATCATGCTGGATGAAATGAGCCAGTCAGAGAAAGACAAATACCAAATGATTTCACTTAAATGTGGTATCTAATGAACAAAATTAACTAACAAACAATTAGAAATAGAAATAGACTCATAGATACATAGAACAGGCTGATAGCTGTCAGGAGGAAAGGGGCTGGGGGACTGGGTGAAAAAGGTGACAGGATTAAGCAAAGGAAAAAAAATCATCATAGACACAGACAACAGTATAGTAATTACCTGGGGGAACAGGGGGTGGGGGAAGATGGAGGAGGGTAAAGGGTAATGAATGGTAATGGAAGGAGACTTGACTTTGGATGGTGAACATACAATACAATATGGATAATATACTATAGAACTGTACTCTTGAAATCAATATAATTTTATTAACCAGTGTCACCCAAATAAATTGAGTAAAAATTAAAACACAAATCAGACTGTGAGAGCACTATGAATAAAAACAAAGCAGGACTGGAGGGAGAGGTTACAGACTGACACCACTCAAGTCAGATTTTCTCAAATAGCCTCTGCCACGCCCACAGCCACCCTCTGTGAGTGTGTGGAAGTGGGTTAGTTCAAGCATTTTGTCCTTGAGTTGTCATTTTCTGGGGTTCTGGCATTTACCCAGGAGAGACCAATGTAGTTACTATCTCTCTGGCAGGCAAGGACAATATATACACTGATCAACAGGGCTGCCTTACTATAGCATTATTTCAACTTCATCAATTGGGTACTCTGTTGGGCTTTCTGAACATGGGGACCAGCCTGAAACACATATCTAAACTCCTGCGAAGACCTAGGAATTCCTATGACTGCCTATGTCTCTCTAGAGGTGGAAGCAGAGCATTATGGGCCATGTTGCTGAGGCTGTGTCTGGGTGTGCCTATGCACCCAGAACCTCACCCTTGCTTAGATTAGCTCAGAAGACAGGAGTCATCTTTGCATCCACCCTGGCCTTCATTCCTTATCATATGCAACCTACCACCAAGTCCTATCAATTTCTTTCTTACATTTGTCTCCAACCCATCTACTGCTCTCCATTGCTCAAGTCCCTCCTGTAGTGCAATCTACCACCATCTCTCCCTGGAACCTCTGTCATTGCCTCTTATCCGGACTTTAAGTCCTTTCTAGTTCTCTGACACTGCAGCCAAAGTGATCTCTACAAAACATGAAGCTTATTAGGTCAAACTTTTCTGTGTTCCCTTATTTTTTTAGTCCAAACCTGCCCAGTCCTTCGTAGGGACCCCAGCCTGCCTCCCCATGTTTGTTTCATTCCTCTCTTCTCTCTCTTTGCTCTAACATATCTTTCTATGGCACAGATGCTCCATGAACTGCAGCCACAAGGCTTTTGCACAAGCCATTTCTTCTATCTAGAGCAGTATCTTTCCACTCTTCCTTCACCTGGTTAACCCCTACCCATCCTTCAGAATTCAGTTCAGACATTGTCTTAGGGAGGTCGTAGAACCTCTTCCCTGAGGTTCCTCTCCTTCATAGCCCATTCCTCAGCTTGTGTGGTGATGCCCGTCACACCCTAGTAAGTAGTTTGCTTCACAAGTGCAGGACTGTATTTGTATTTGCTCTCCATTGTAGAAGGTGACCGACCACCTGTCCTGGTTTGCCAAAAACTGAGGGATTTGTCAGGAAACAGGACTTAGAGAGCTAAAACTAGGAAAATCATTCTATTAATGTATCATCACCTCAATATACATTTGTTGAATGAATGAATAGCTAATGAATGAATTAGCTATTAATAATCACTAATTGGGCCATCAGCCCAACCACCTAACTGAATCTCAGTGCTTCTTTTCAGCACAGGAGTCCCCAGTTCAAGGAGAAAAGGGTAGTATAACTCTATCCACCTCTCCCTGGCTTGACGGGTAGTTTCAGGTAGACATAGAGGCTTTCGTAAGTCCTATGGGGGCATAAACCAGACCAAAAAGAGCTGTGCAGGGTCATGAAGACTCTAGGTCTCTCCTTTCCCTCCACAGCCCACCAACAGAGGAAGGTGGGACAGATGCTGGGAAAGATGCAGTGGATGGGGGGGGAACAGATGGAAAGGAAGGAGAGAGTGCAAATAGAGGAAAGAGAAAAAGAGAAACAGTAAAGTTGGAAAGATTTGCTAGGAGTAACACTACTAGAGGAAGTACGAAATCAGATTGACCACCACTCCTATGAGTCTCCTTATTTTTTATTGTTGATACTATTGCAGATGTTTTCATTTTGCCTCGCTTTGCTAATCTCTTTTTTAAAAAATATTTTATTCATTTTTTAGAGGGGGAAGGAGGGAAAGAAAGAGGGAGAGAAACATTTATGCACAAGAGAAGCATCTATAATTGCCTTTCACATGCCCCCAGCTAGAGACCTGGCCCCCAACCCAGGCATGTGCCCCAACCGGGAATCAAACCAGCAACCTTTCAGTTGGCAAGCCACTGCTCAACCCACTGAGCCACACCAGACAGGACTTGGTAACCTTAATTTTTAATAAAGTGTTTTCCCCCAGAGAGTCCTTTCTCAGCCTTGAAACTGTTTGATAACTTCAACTTTATAAAATATGCCTACAAAAATAGCATGTGAGTACAACCTCTTTGGAAAACTGCTTGGAAGTGTTTCCCTGCCTCCCCCCCCCAAAAAAAAAAACTTACCCTGTGACATAGCAATTCTATTTCTAAGTATATAGTCAAGGGAAATTAATGCAAATGTCCAACAGACCTCACATACACAAATCATTATGCAGTTTTATTCAGATAGCCCCAAATTAGAAACAACCCAGCCCTGGCCAGTGTGACTCAGTGGATTGAATGCCAGCCTGCAAACTGAGAGGTCACTGGTTCAATTCCCAGTCAGGGCACATGCCTGGGTTGCAAGCCAGATCACTGGTTGGGGGTGTATGAGAGGCAACCAGTTGATGTTTCTCTCACACATCAATGTTTCTTTCCCTCTTTCTCTTCTTTCTTTCCCCTCTCTCTAAAGATAAATATATAAAATCTTAAAAAAGAGAGAGAGAAATAACCCAAATGTCCATCAATAGGAGAACAGATAAACAAAGGCATGGAACACTACACAGAAAAGGAATACTATATAGAAATAAGAAGAATCAATATGTGCAAAAACATGGATGAACCCCATAGGCAGTATGTTGAGCAAACAAGCCACACATAGAAGGTGCCTACTATATGATGCCCTCTGTGTGAAGTTCAAGAACAGGCAAAACTAACTCACTGATAGGGATCAGAATGACGGTCACATCTGGGAGAGGTTATTGACTGGAAAGGGGCATGAGGGAAATTTTGGGGGAGCAGGAAATATTTTGTATCCGATCTGAGTAGCTATTACATGGCTGTGTGCAAAATGAGCAATATACGTGGGATTAACACTGCTTATGCACTTTTCTATATATTTCACAACTGAATTCCTCCCCAAGAAAGCACTCCACACAAGAGACACTGGCAGCCTTTCTCCCCACAAACCACACGCATGCCCACCTTAAATACAGATGCATTTGCACATTTCCATCCTGCCTAGCGTTGCACTGGGCCCTAATAAGCACTTAATGCGTGCTTGGAAAATAAGCTTATTTCTCACTTGTATTTAGGTGTAATTGACAATAAGAAAATAAATCCATTTTAAAAAGATTTTATTTATTTATTTTTAGAGAGGGGAAGGGAAGGAGAAAGAGAGAGAGAGAAACATCAATATGTGGTTGCCTCTCACATGCCACAAACCAGGGACCTGGCCTGCAACCCAGGCATGTGCCCTAAATGAGAATCGAACCAGTGACTCTTTGGTTCACAGGCCTACACTCAATCCACTGAGCTACACCAGCCAGGCAATAAGCTAATTTTTTAACATGCATCTGTTGATAAAACTAACCAATATTTCCTTTCATATGTTTACATCCCGATTTTAAGATGAGCTATACAATTTTTTCAATTAAAAATTTACTAGCCTTTTTCTAGAATTTTAGATTATTTTTATGCATTCCACTCAGAGATACCTCACAAATTACAAAGACTGAAAAATTAAGCAGTTCTTTATTGTCGTCACTCTGAATTCTACCAGGGTTGCAGCCCAGATTATTCTCGCCACTAGGTGGCGATAACCTTGCTGAGATAAAGCGGAGCTGAAATAGAGACCAACATAGAAAGGCAACTAAAACAACTTCGCCTTGTTCTTTCTTTCCTTCTCATACACTGAGTGAGGGGAAAAGCCACTTACAAATCGGTATTTCAGCTGCAGTACTGGCACCCAATAACACCTCATACATTTCAAAGGCACCTGAGATTTGCAGAGCTGTGTTTTCAGTAAAATCTGGTGACCAGTATGTAACATTTTATCTTATGAAATGAATGTGTTTGAAAAGTCCACCCCAGATACACTTGTTTATGTCTTCAAATGTGATCGTGCATTACTTTTTAAAACTTACCTTAAATATTAATGTCAATCCTATCACCCCAATATAGACCTCCCACAACTTGTATATCTTGCCCAGTAAGTCAACTGAAGTCTTTATGGTTCAGTTGTTTCTTTTATTTTTCTTTCCCCTTCATTTCCATCCAGTCTTCCATGACAGTTTTGATGTCTCCCTTCCACATTTCAGTGAACAATTCTTATTAGTTTTTTTTTCAAAGAAACAATGGACTTTGTTAATTGATACAAGTCTTTTAACTGTGTCTCTTTTCTTTCCTAAACCTTAAGGGGAAAAGTGCTACACAGATTGGATTGCCCAATAAAAACTGTTTTGTTGTAGATACAAGGCTAAGGTGAGGTCCTGGCAGCCAGATACTGATGCCTGGAACAGCCTGTATTACGCTGTGGGCATGGTAGGGAGGGCTTCACGGGCCATCCCTGGCCCTTAGACCTGCCCTTTGAAAGGTTTGCTCTCATACGTTTAAAGAGAAAGCATTCCTATTAACCAATGTCACCCCAATAAATTTAACTAAAAATAAAGAAGTACATACATGAATACAGAAATAAAACACATTACCTGGCCATAGCTAAGCAGTAGATAGCGTTTTCCCTTGGAGTTCTCCCGCTGCGCTCAGAGAAAGATTCGAAGGAGGATCTGAGTAAAGAGTCAGCACTGGGTGTTGCGTAGTAAAAAGATGGGTGTGAAGGGCCTACTCTTGAAACTGGAGGGAGTGGGATTTGTGGAAGGTATGTATTTTTTGTGAGCTTTTCGTTTTTCATATCCATGGCAATACTATTTTTCCAGTTTTGTTGTCTTTGTATTTCAGAGAATGTATTTTTATCTATCAGCGGAAGAAATTTGAGGTTTTGTTCTCTTGTGTCCTGCTGTGAAATTACCAAAGGATTGACAGGTTTCTTGCTTGCAGTTTGTTCCTTGAGAGGCGGTAGCTTGACCACAGTGCTTTGTGAGTCCTTATTCCCAGCCTTATGCCAGCTCTTGGAGGTCATTAGTGGTTTGCTGAAACCATCCACCATCACAATGTCTCCAACTTTTGCCCCGAAAACTCTTGATCCACATGGCTGGCTTTTATAAAGGTTGTGACTCTGAGCCTTGAGCACCCATTGTTTTATTTTAATATAGATCCTCATGGGGACTGACATTTTCGGAAAGGAAACTGTGGACCACGTTTTACTAAGCAAATACAATACGCAGTCTTTATGCTTGCGTTTGAGCGCGATGGCCAGGGGAGCTTGGCCTGCGGCGTTTGTGCATTCCAGGCACAGCACACTGCAGTTGACAAAGGCCTTCAGAATCAGCAGCTGGCCTGCTTCTGCAGCTGCATGAATGGGACATTTAGAGACATCTGCATGCAGGGCTTCATGGCACCATGCTCGGTAAGGGTGGACGCCAACCGCCTCGTGGGGCCGCACACCCTGCTTCAGGGCCCACTCAGTGAGCTCAATGTAGCCGTAAAAGGCGGCGATGTACAGGGCCACCCTCTTCTGGTACCTGGATGAGCGAAACGAGTCAGAGTGGGGGTTTAGCGAGTCAGCAAACAGACAAGTGCGGTTACACTAAATGCCCATGAAACACTCAAAATTTTTGTTGCCTCCTAACTTTTACCCAAAATGTTTTCAGAAAAGGCACATAGTAATATGCAGGTTAAATTGCAGAGGTCCTGCTTAGGCACATGATCCTACTATGCACCTGCAAATAATTCCAACTGGTTTCCTCGGAGCCATTTCCTTTCTTATGAAAGTTTCATGCTCAGGAGAAATATCAAGCTTTATACCAATTGGGAAAGTATTGGAAGAAATTTAGCACATTTTAGGAATGTGAAAGTGGTCCATGTTTGTTTGTTTTGCCTATTCTAGCAGTCCTTATTTTCAGGCTTCTCAGAGTCCCCGCTGCTATCTGATCTAAGCACTAAGTTGCCACCCTCCACCAGCACCACTCCCAGTGCCTAACTGGTCTCTCACCTCCATTCATCTCCCCCCAGGCTTTTCCTCACACAGTACTCAAGGATCTTTTTATTCTATAAATTGCAAGTTTCCTGTCCTCTGTTCCAAACCCTCCAATAGCTTCCCACGGCAATTGAAATTCTAACTCCTCACCTGGGCCTTTAAGGCCCCTTATCACCTGGCCCCTGCACCCCTCTCCAGCCCCTCTTCCCACCAGTCTCCTTCTATTTCACTGTATTGGAGGTGCACTGGCCTTTTTACTATCCTTCCAGTACCCCAGAAGGCACAGTTGAATGATGGGGGAAGGCTGTTCAGAGAAAGAAGAATTAAGGAGGGAAACCTGGACAGGGTCCCACCTGTCAGAGCATACTTGGGCATGGCTACCTGACTCCACTGCAGAGACGGATGGGAGCTAGCCTGGAATCATCCCCAATGCACTGCATTTAACTAACTCGCCTGTGTCTGCTTGCATGCTTGCCACACCACGTTTTGCTGTATAGGTGGCTTCCCATGTAATTTTTCTGTGAGGTAGATAGTTTGCCCAGAACATATGGGTCTCTAGGAGGACTCTGGCAGTTAGATTATAACTAGAGTTATACATTAATACAGTGACACACCTCAATTTCTTTTGAAAATCACTAGTGCAAATCAGCATGTCTGAATTTGATCAGTTTTCCTGACCTGGGGAGAAGAGCCTCTTCTGGATGGCCTGAGCGGCCTTTGTGTTTACCCTTAGCACTCATGTGGGGACCAGAGGTGCTCTTGGTACAGAGGCTAGTTGATGCTGTTTTCTAAATGCATCTTTTCACAATATGTCCTCTCCGTCCTGAGCCCAGGTCAGGCCACCATCTTCTCTTGACTATCTCCCTGTCTCCCTCTCTGCCTCTCCCTATCTCTCGCATTGAAGCCCAGCTTCAATGTCTTTCAAATGCTATAGAGTTCAAATTCCTTTGCATTTCTGTGGGTCCTGCATGAGCTGGCCTCTCTGTATATTTTCAGCCTCTGGCTACTCACCCCCTCTCACTCTGTGATGTACCATGTGGAATTTCTTTGACTTCCTTGAAAATCCATTCTCTTTCCCTGGTTTTTATTCATGTGGTTCCATCTGCTTTGGAACATAGAGTTCTCGTTTTTGTTTCCTCTCTACCATTTCTCTGAGTACCAGCTCCTCAGGTCTCAATCTTAATTCTGTTTCTCAGGATGACTCCCTGGGACTGGTTGGTTCTCCATAGTATCTGTTCTCAGACCGTCTGGCACTGCGCCCACACCCTTACTCTTCTCACACTAATGACAGCAGCACCCAGCATTCATACCCTCCTGCCATATGCCAGGCAGCTCTCTAAATTCCTTATGATTCCTAGGTAATTTAATCTCTAAAACTGTTCTATGAGATACTGTTATCACTCCCATTTTATACAAGAGGATAGTGAGGTACAGGATGACTATATAATCTGTCCAAGTTTACACAACTAAACCCCGAGGGTGGGTCTTTGAACCTGTGCATATGGGCCCTGGAGCTTGTACTCCCAAACACTTTGCAATGCCACTTCTTTGGGAGTTGGCTACTGTTTTCTGTTTTCCTTACCAGAAGCCTAGGCTATATCTTGTTTACTGCTACATTCCTAAGATTTTATGTAATATATAGAAAATGCTCAATAGATATTTGTTAATTGGATAGAAAATAAAAGGAGCTTTTCATTGTGATTATTTATATTCTCTGAGATTTTATTTAATTTTTTTAGATTTTATTTAAATATTAAGTGGGGGTGGTTAAGCACATAAGCACTAGAGTTACATCGTTAGGAGGATCCAGTACCCAGTTGTATTCTTGTTAGCTGTGTGAAAATGGACAGATTTCCTAAAATCAGTTTTCTCATCTATAAAACAAGATCAAAGAATATTGACCTCATAAAAGTATGAAGTTACATAATAAATATAACAGTGTCACAAAGTACTCAATAAATATGCACTATTAAAAGTAACAGTGTAGCACGGCTATTTCTTTGGATTTAGAGCATGAAAAAAAATTATTACTGCCCTGGCTGGTGCAGCTCAGTGGACTGAGTGCTGGCCTGCAAACCGAGGGCTTGCAGGTCTGACTCCCAGTCAGGACACATGCCTGGGTTGCAGGCCAGGTTCCCAGTGCGGCGTGCATGAGAGGCAACCACACATTTCTCTCCCTCTCTTTCTCCCTTCCCCTCTCCCTAAAAACAAATAAATAAAATCTTTAAAAAAAGAATTATTACTATCTCCAAATAGAAATTAATTTTAAATATTTGAATATTTTACAAACTTGAAAGAGGTGGCTTCCAATCTATCACTTCACAGAGCCCTTAGAGCTGCTGGTGGGTATGCCGGCTTCTGTAAGGCATACTTAAATCACCCACAAGGGGGCACTGTTCTGAAGCACAGTACCACTGATTTTAAAACAAAAGGGTAGTGTAGCATTTGGGAAGCCGCAGACATACATTAAAATGTTCACCTGCTTCTCTGAACCTACCCACCTCCACTGCCTCAGTCACACATGTTCTACTTCATGTACTGAAAAATGTTTGAATATTGTATTAAATGCAGTTTGAAAACTTACACAGGTGCTTATGAAAAGACCGCCAATTTTTCAGGTAACCAATTAGCAAATACTGTTTTTTTTGTTGTTGTTTTGTTTCTAGAATAATTGAATGTACCCTGATTGGCTTAGTTGGTTGGGACGTTATCCTGTAAACCAAAAGGTCGCAGGTTCGATTCCTGGTTAGGGCACATGTCTAAGTTACAGGTTCTGTCCCTGGTTGGGGGCGGGGTACAAGAGGCAACTGATGGATGTTTCTCTCTCACATCAATGTTTCTCTCCCTCTTTCTTCCTCCTTTCCCCTTTCTCTAAAACTCAATAGGCATGTCCTTGGGTGAGGATAAAAAAATATAATTGAATGTGACAGTGACAAGATACTTATTCCGATGTCTTTTTAAAAAGATCTTCAATCTCTGATAACCAAACCAAACTGGTCACCCATTGAAGTAGTTAGTGTTTCCTGAGGAACATCTACCCAGACTGCAATCCATCCCCAGAGGCCGTCAGTGCTGCCGGCATCCTGCTGCGCCGCTCCGTCAAATCTCTCAATAATGATGTCTGATCGAGACCTTCTAAGCGGAATTGGCGTGGAGCAGCAGCACACCCGCTGTGGAGTGAATTGCAGACTCGAGGTCCTTTGGAAATTTAGTAAAAAATAGTTAAATTAATTTAGTATTTGCTCTCTCTCCGTACTTAAGTACTGGCTTTTCATTTGATAAATAGCGTTGGACTTTAAGTTTTTGTCCGAGGAGACAGCCCATCAGAAACTCCTTCCATCCATCCCAGACGTCCAAGCGAAGCGTCGCGCCTGTGGATGAAGAGAGGCAGTTTACAGTGCAGTCCATCACTACGGCTTGGCGATCCATAAAACTTCTAAAGATAGCTTTCCCCAAACGGAGGCATGAACTAGATGCGAAACAAAAGGTGACCCTAAAATACATAAGCAGACAGAGGTAATTTTTAGCTTAGGCCTGCACAGTGATTGCAGACTGGGCCGAAACACGTTCTGCAGCTATCTTCAAAAAGCCCTGTGGGTACTGATTGTGGGATGACGTATCCATCACTGTGAAACTGAAGCTGTTCTGTTGGAAGAGGAAACTAAAGAAAACGTGGCAGGGCAGATGGGCTGGCTTCTTGGGCCTTTAGCTTATGAGTGGGCTGCGGTGGAGCTGAATGGCCCCTTTGTTCTGTGCTTCACAAAACGGGAGCCATTCTGCACTAGGCTCGCTGCTGCTGAGCATTTACCACCCGCTCCTCCAACGTTTACCCTCTCCCGACCCTGTGACACCACATTCCCTTTGTTCTGTGGGCAAGTGTTTTCCGAGACTCTTATTCTCTTCAGTCCTCTTCTAATTTGCTTACACTCCACATTCCTCAGGATAAAACCCAGTCTGGCCACCCTGCCTTCTCTCCCTTCCTCCCATCCAGCCTGCCTCCCTCCTGTCTCAGGAGAGCCAGCTTGCCCCTGCCCAGGGCACTCTGACATTTCACCTGTTCTTGAGACACACCAAGTCCACTCCCATCTCAGGTCGTAAAGACTTATCATTTCGTTTGCTTCCAAGGGCCTTTATCCAGATTTTCACAGGAGCGTGAGTCTCATTCAGTTTCAGTTCAAGCATCCCATCCTCAGAGAGGACCTTCTCAGCCGCCACTGCCTCCCCCCCTCGAATACTCTTCATCCCATGACCTTATTTTAACTTCTTCTTATCCTCTATCATCAGTACTTGGGATCATTTTACTTGTGTAGAGATTTTTTGCATGCCCCCACCAAAAAGAAAGCTCCTTCAGGACTGGTCACACAGCGGGGCACTTGGTGAGTGCTCACTAAGTACTTGTTGGTTGACCAACAGGCAGTCTCAGAGACACTAGAGGCTTCACTGACCACCCACATGCCGCTCACTCCCAAGCCCAAATCTCCAGCCCAGGCCCCAGCTCCGGATTCCCCCTGCCAGGGACCTTGCTGTCCAAGGGACTGCACCACCTTCGTGCTGTTATAAGGGACAGCTCATTACCTTTCATTTCCCACCGGCTTTTCCTCCTGCATTCTGCGTCTCAGTGGGTGGCACCCCTCCTTCCTTACTACCTACGCTAGAAATCTCGTAGTTGTGTTCTTCGTTCCTCCCCTTTTCTCATGCTCTACACCTGTGTGATCACAGAGGCCTGACTGGTTTGTCTCAGAAATGTTTGAGACCTCTGTTCCCTTGCCTTCCTCTCAACCAGCTCCACCCTCTGTCAGGCCAAGATCACTGGTCGCCCTTGAGAAGCACCAACGAAACTTCCTCTCCCTTCAGGTCTCTGCTCAAATGTCGTTTCCTTTTCTGACTAAAATATCCTTCCTCTTACCACCTCGTTCTTTATCCTCTTATGCTGCTTTCCTTTCCTTCATAGTTCTTATTTCCATTTAAAATTGACATTTTTCTGTTAACTTGATGGTGCTTGCTTTCCTCACCGAAATGCAAGCTTCAAAAGGGCAGGAACCTTGCTACTCACTCACACACAGCTCTATGCCTGCTTTCTCAGTGCTGCCTGGGTCATGGTGAACACTCAGTGAATAGTTGGCTGATGAAGTTCTGCCCCACTCCCCAAGCTCCTTCTGGGCACGTGCTGCCCTCCTCACCCTCAGCAGCCCGGCAGGCTGGCCTGCACTTGAATGTGCACACCAGGCTGTTTCTGGCTCTGGGGCTTCTTGTTTTGCTACCCCTTTGGTCTGAATTTTTCTGACTCCTCCCCCCACCCTCCTACCGATAGCTGATTATGCAACACTAGCATCATCTTCTCCAGGGAGTCCTGCTTGACAACACCATTCTCTCACTTCCCCAAAGAGCGTAGACTTTGAAACGATCATTGAGCATATGTTCTGCTTTGGAGTGGTTAGTTTTCAAACACTAACAGAGAACCCTTTGAGTCCAAGCATCATGTCTCATCCAGGATATGGGCTCTGTTTTGGTTATGCTCTTGGGTGGCAAGGAGGCCTTCAATAAAATGGGTTTACTGTACTGAGACAGCGACGGGCAATGATGTGCATTAGGAACCAAGGCTCCAGAATCTCTTGCACCCTCTGTGTCTCTTGTATATCTTCTCACTTTCTCTACCCATCAGCTACCCTGCTTACAGTTTCTGCCCTATCACAACTTTGGCATGCATTAAACATCAGTTTCTCATGACCCAACCTTATTTCATGACACCTTTCATTTTCTGCCACTACTGGTAACCAATTTTATCTTTCTACATTTCCCAATTTGAATTTGCAAGACTAATAATAATGAATAATAACATTAAATAGGAATAGTTAATATCCATCAAATCCTTATTATATGCTTTGTATTGTTCTAAGTACTTTATGTGAATAAGCTAATTTAAAATTCACAAAAGCACCAAGTGGTAAGTTATAATATTGTCTCCATTTGACAGCTGAGGAAACTGAGGCATTATGAGATTAAGTAACCTGCCCAGGTTTTTCATACCCAGTAAGTAGTGCAACCAGGAGTTGGACCTGGGCAGTCAGGCTCCTGTGCCCGTGTTCTTGTCCTCTGTGTCATACTTGTCTCCAAACAGAATCTAATTGGCTCAGCTGTGAGAGCTGATGTCACTGGACAGCCTGCGGACTGGCCGCCTTGAATTAATGTGATGGCTTTGGGAGCAGGAGCTGGGGTGTGTGTGTGTGTGTGTGTGTGTGTGTGTGTGTGTGTGTTGGCTTACTCGTACATATCTGCAGGCCCAGACACATAGTAGGTTCATAATAAATACTTGCAGATAAAAAGGGAGGAACAGAATGAGGGAAGTGAACCTCATTAGCATTTTGGAGGCATACAAAGCTTCTAAACATGCTTACTTTTCTTGGCTGGGGTATCCTGGCACCAGTAATCTTTGAGTCACAGGATGCTGAAGACTGGCAGACCAGCACACTCAATTCCCCTTTTCACAGAGTAGGAAGCTGAGACCCAAAGATACGGTGAGTTGCCTGAAGTTACTCAGCAAGCTGGGAGTAGAATTTGGCTTGTAGTTTATGTCTATGGGACCCTATCTACTGCCTAGAAAGCCTCCTCCTTTCACTTGCCTTTCTCTTTTTTTCTTTCCGGTTCCCTCTTTTCCCCTTCTTGCCTCCAGTCCATGGGCAGACACACGGCTAAGTTTATGTTCTCTCAGCTGATCCTTTCCTTTCTGGATGTTCTATATTATAACCTATAATCTTGAAATGGGACTGTTCCTCTGTTACTTTTTTACTGTGGTTTGTATTTCCTGAGCTTGGCCTCACTCTCCTTTGTGGGTTGATTCCCTATGTGGTACTTGTTTACTCACAGAGCAGGATCTACAGTACTGACCTCATCCCCCAACCTTCCTCCACCCTCACAAATCTGGCCTCAGCTAGCAGAGCTCACTCTTTGCTGCTGGAGAATTAGGGAATTGTTCTGTAGAAACCAAGTAGTGGTTCTGCACGTATGCTGCAGAATTGCTTTGATAAACATTTTCTAAATGATGGATCACCCTTGATGTAATAGACTTAGTTTCTCTAAACCTGCTTTGCTGTACTTAAACTTTCTTATAAAATGCTTGACTTACATGCATAGCACTGGTAACAAAGGACGTTAAACACTGGTCCAGGTGCATTCATTTTATCTCTTGATTTAAATGATTTGCTATGTTTTCAGTTTGCTGTGAAGATCACTCACAGGTGAGCTTGGAAAGCTTCAGCCTGAAACTGTACCCTGCTTTCTTGGCCCTCCACAGCTGTGGCCACATAGCCCCAGGCCCGGGGAACAATTTTAATTCTTTAGGAGGGGATAGGTGAAGATTCTGGAACAGTAGCTCAGAGGTTTGGTGGAAAGTTAGTGTTCCCCATTCTATGATCTTGGCTTACTCTCGACCAAGCCCCCACTCTGTGCCCCAGAACATGATGAATTCCAGTATCCTAGCTTACTTTTCAGGTTTTAGAACTGAGGTTCTGTTCTCTGAATCTGGAGCTGAAGTTCCTACTCTGAACTCCCATCTCTGGGGTCAGATTTCTCTTACATGCTGTCAACAATCAGCTTGTCTGGTTTTGTCTGTTATGTTATTTCATTCATTTATTCATTTACTGCCTTGAAACTATGCTACTGTTGTAAATGGTTCAACCACCATGTCCCCAATGGGTCTCCGTGAAGCTCACCTGCTGCCTTTCTCAATCTTACCAATTGCCAGTTGCAGACTGACCTGCCTATCCCAGGACACCCACTAGCAGGACTTAAATAACTATATGTGGGTTCTTCCTGGCCCATCTGTCCTTCCCTAAGTGGTTGCCTCACCTCAGGATGCTAGCTGTCCCTGGCTCAACCTGTCCACTGCTGAGGAGCCCTCATTCTGAAAACTACAGGGAAGGCCGCATGATTTATTTTTATTTATTTATTTTTTGTTTTTTCTCTATCTTTCTTGTGTTTTTTAGGTTTTTTTTCTTCTCTTATTCTTGACTGCTATGTGATTTAAAGCCTCATTAACAGTAGGGTACCTCCATCAAGCCCTGTATTTTATTCTGCTTTAATTCCCTATCTAGAAGCAAATGTTATAACTATCAATTTCAGTTCCTTGCAATAAAGCAGTCCTAATTTCCAAAAAACACAAAGATTAAAATGGATTTTTTCTCTCAATGCTCAGTGCTCGACTTTTATTTACCCAGAGAATTTCTAAGCAAGTTAACCAGCACCACTTATTGGCTAATCCATCCCAACCAATTTGTAATGCCTCCTTTGTCACCCATTAAGTTCCTTCATAAGTTTAGGAATTCTGTTGGGAAATATAAATTTACTTGAATAATGCTATGTTGTTCCAGAAAATACAATTAAAATTTACAACTGAAGTGAAAGTAAAACTAATGAGTCTTAAGCTTCAGGGCCTTTCACTATATGAGCTTTCTAATTCTCTCTTTTTAATTTTGGATTATTTTAAAGAGGACCCCCAATATTTACAAAACTTGGATCCACTCACTTTCTGCTTTCAAACCTATCCATCTTCCATGCCCAAGCCACACAGAAATGCAGGTGTGAGTAATAGTGCCTGTTCTAGGGAATCACATCCAACCTCTTTTCCCATGGTCCCTGTGCCCCAAGTTTCTGGATTCCTCATCCATACTCTGAAGTCAATATCTGCCTTTATGACTTGGGCTTTTTATTCTTTAATGTAGAAACCATTTCTCTGGTTTGGGTTTCTCCTAATGAGAGACGAAACATTGATCAGAACTTAAGAAGCACCAATAAAAATAGGTACAGACAAAGAATGCTGGATTGGCAGTGCAAATTGTTGGAAACAACCCAATCTTGGGTATATGGTTACAATTTATTAGCAGCATGACCTTTAGCAGGTCAGTTAACTTCTCTGAGCTTCATTTGTAAAAGGAATTAAAATGGCACAGGAGGTCCCCAAGGGGCCAAAGAAAGCCTAGTACAGGGACCAAGGAGAGGGAGAGAGACCTAGGAATTAGCCCAGATTTCAGGGTCTGAGCTGACAGAAGCCTGCTGCTGGAACGGTGTCTCAGATGCACTGTGTTCAGGCTGGCTACGAATACAAGCCATGAGGCATTTACTTACAGTGGAAAGTACCAATGGCATCATACTGTAATTAAGACATTCATTCATTTATTTAGGCACATCTTGTTCTAGAAAGGATTAATTTTGGCTTATAAAAAGATATAAAAAATATAGATGGAATAACAAGTGAGCAAGAACATAGGTAAGGAAGAGGAAAGAATGGGCCAGATGACACTTAGGAGCTAGAAATGGGATAAAATGACCATCCGTCCCTTATAAATTGATGCAAGAGAAGGTGTGTTTGTGTGTGTTATGTGTGTGCCTATATAATGTGTCACTAGACCTCAAGTCACAATATTACAATTAGGGGATATTTAGTTTTGATAAATTCTTGATAAGTTAATCACTAAATATTCCACCACCAAAAAAGTCCCTTAATCTCCTTATTACTGTCTTCTTCATAACTGCTGCATATTACTGTCTCTCCGTTCGCTTTACTGAAACTATTCCGAGTTCACCAATGACCTTTAAGGCAAATCAAAAGTTCTTTTCTTAGACATTGTGTTGGGCCTTCTCTGGCATCCTGAAAATTGTCTCTTCTTTGTCATCTTTAGCAATGCAAAGTCCACTTCTCCTCCTGACTCTGACAGTTTTCTGTGTCTCATTTCCTGACTCCCGTCTACTTGCCCTAACTTAAGGGTGTCCTTAGCACTGGCCTTTTGCCCTTGACACGTTCCACTCTATTTACTCTTTCAGGAAAGCACCACTCAGAGCCTGACCCACAATTCCACTGGCAGGGCATCAAGCAACATCTGCTAACACAGCCATCACTCAAGCCCTGGCTGCATGTTTGTTGTGGAGCTGCACTTACAACGTGGCCACTAACGAGCTAAATAGCTTACAGGGGAAAACCGTACTCTCTGAGTTTCCTTATATCTAAAATTTAGGACCCAAAGCATAAGTTTCTTTTCCCAATTTCACCACCACTGCCTTAGCGGCAGAACGTTGGTACCTCCCTCTTCTTTGATGTGGCCCAGAATGACATTCAGTCTCCTTTTTCTGAATTTCTCAGATTTGTCTCATCCATTGCCAGTAGAATTTGTTAATACTGGATTATTAAAAGTACAGTTATCACATCAAAATTACAACTGAACTACAGAACAACCATTGTTTCAAGCTAGAACTTGAAATCTAGCTGAATGGTGGTGTTACAACTAGGAAATTAAAGAAGAATCCACATCAAGACTGGTAGGAGGGGCAGAGGCATAAAACAGACTGGTTTCACAACCATTTGTGGCAAATAAAAATTGGAAGGGATAGCCCAGCTGTGGAGGTCCCTCCTGAGGAGTGAGAGGTCACAGCCCCACACCAAGCCTCCCAGCCCAAGGCTTCAGTGCCAGGAAGAGAAGTGCCCATAAGTTTTGGTTGTAAAAACCAGCAGGGAGTGTGGCTAAACGGGGAGAAGTTTCTTGGAGTCCCAGGCATTTTCTCTCAAAGGTCCCTGCACAGACTTAGACTCACTCCTTCTGAACTCCAGTGCTGAGGCAGCAGCTGCAAAGGCACCAGGAATATGCAGGGAGGAACTTAATTTTCTGGCATCAGGGCAAGAGATGGAGGGGCAGCTTTCCGCCAGACAAAAGTACTGGCAGAGGCCATTGTTCCTTTTCTTAGATGTCTCCTCCCCACCTACACATGCACAAGGCAGGCAGACAGGCATCATATCTGAGCATCCATCTACCTAGCACTGTTAGCTGCACCCTGGAAATCTCCTGAGACCCTGCCCCACACAACTTGTAGACCTAACCAAGCTGTTTGCAATGGCTTTTCCATACAAACTGCCTGCCTTGGCTCCTGCTGAAGATTTTCCTAAAATCTCTCAAAGGTTCATAAATTGCAAATAAGCAGCTTCTGGCCTTGGCATGCCGTGTACCTCTCACTAAGTGGCCTCAGGTCCAGCACTAGCAGAGCCATCCTCGTTTTGCAGCTTGGACTCACCTGGGCACCTCCAAGCCCAGTACAAGTAGCAGCCGTCTGCAGATCTCTTTTTAGTTCATGCCAGGTAGAACTGGGCGGGACAGAGGTGGTGGCTGACCTTAACCTGTTCCTCCCAGGAGGCCCCAGAGCCAGTACACCTGGTAGACAGCTTTAGGCCATGCTGAAGCACTACCCAATATTTCCATAAGCAACGCATCCATGGGTAGACTCAGTGGGCACCAGAGCCCTGCTGAAGTGAGTTGTGTTTCATGTAGTGGGCCTCTGCACATCTGATCCTCTATGGTGGTGGCAGCCAGTCCTTGTTGATCAGCCTGGGGGTAAATCCTTCCCACTGAAGTGCTGACAGCAGTCCAGGTTCAACTACAACAGCAGGTTGTACACAAAGAACTTGGAGTTGGGGGAAGCCGCTCACCTGAAGCACCCACTTTGGGTAATCAGGGAGGCTGTGTCACTGGACCCTACAGGACACCCATTACACAAGGCTACTCTACCAAGACCAGAAGTAGCAGCTCTACCTAATTCATAGAAACAAACATGGAGAAGCAGCCAAAATGCAGAAACAAAAAAGCAGATCCTAAATGAAAGAACAGGAGAAATCTCCAGAAAAAGAATTAAATTAAATGGAGGCAAGCAAACTACCAGAAACAAAGTTCAAAACAATGGTTATAAGAATTCCTAAGGAACTTAGTGAGAACTTCAAGAGCATGAAAAAGGACGTAGAAACCATAAAAAAGAACCAGTCAGAAATGAAGACTAATTTTGCAGGGAATCAATAATAGAGTATATAAAACTGAGAATCAAATCAGTGATTTGGAATATAGGGAAGCAAAAAACACCCAATCACAATAGCAAAAAAGAAAGAAGAATTTTAAAAAAATGAGGCTAGCTTAAGGAGCCCTAGGACAGCTTCAAGTGTACTAAGAATTGCATCATGGGGTGTCAGAAGGAGAAGTGTGAGAGCATGGAATTGAAAACCTATGTGAAAAAATAACAATGGAAAACTTCCCTAACCTGGTGAAGAAAATAGACATACAAGTATAGGAAGTATAGAGTCCCAAACAAGATAAACACAAAAAGAACACAAGATACATCATACTGAAAATAACAAAAGTTGAAGAAAAGAGAGAATCTTAAAAGCAGCAAGAGAAAACCAGTCCGTGACCTACAAAGGAGCTCTCATAAGACTGTCAGCTGTTTTTCAACAGAAATGTTGTAGGACAGAAGGAAGTAGCATAAAATATTCAAAGTGATGAAAAGCAAGGACCTACAACCAAAATTGCTCTACCCAGCAAAGCTGTCAATTAGATCAAAGGACAGAGAGCGAGCTTCCCAGACCAAAAAAAAAAAGCTAAAGGAGTTCATCACCACCAAACCAGTATTACATAAAATGATAAATGGTCTTCCTCAAGAAAAAGATAAAAAATATGGATAATAAAGTGGCAATAAACACATATCTATCAATAATTAAATCTAAAAATCAAAATAAATACACAAGCAGAACAGAAAGAAACTATAGATACAGAGGACATTTTGATGTTGCCAGATGGGAGGGGCACTGAGGGGATGGGTGAGAAAAGTGAAGGGATTAAGAAGTACAAATGGCAGTCACAAAATAGTCATGGGGATGTAAAGTACAGCAGTAATATTTTAATAACTATGTGTGGTATCATATAGGTATTAGATGTATTGGGATTATCACTTAGTTACATAATGTCTACTCACTGGGTTGTACAGCTGAAACTAATATAATATTGTATGTCAACAGTAGTTGGAAAATAAAAAAAAATATTTTAAAATATAAAAGGAATTGTTTATACTAGAAAAGCATGCTCTGACCCAGGAGTGAATTTAGCTAGAGCTGTAAACAACTTGGGAAAATCAGGTTTCCATTTTTGATAATAATGAACTTCATAAAGCAAATACTATTTACTGGTATTCAGAGTATATTAAATTGTAAATTTTGTAAAAGTCAAATAAGCACTATCCTAAATTACAGCAAAAATAAATATGAGAAATAACAGGGATAATTTATGTCAAAGTTTTGAGAGCCTCAATTAAAAATAACATAAAAGAATAAGCAAGTATGATAGGAGGAGTAACAAAAATGCAAATTTAGCATTAAAAAGAGCAAAACTGCTTCACTCGAAAGTGTCTACAAAGCCCTATTATAAGTTGGAAGAACTCAAATTCCATTGCAACAAATATTACAGCACATTACCTAAAAATGTGCTCATTGTTAGCAAAGACCCATTCACCTCAGTCAAGAATCTCTATAAGGGTTGAACCATTTCCAATATGGTTAAAGCAAACCTGACAGTCCTTTGAGTTTGTCTCACTTGTACATGGCTGGCAGTACGGTATTTAAAAGAGGTTGCAACTGCCATGAAGAGTAAAGGCCAGCTCACTGAGGCAGCTGTTTGGCCTGCACAGTACTGGCCTCACCCTGTTTAAAAGATTGTTTAATATAACCAACAATATTTTAAAACGAGATTGCATAAAGCAAGGCTCAGAACAGGGTTTACCATGTTACCAGTTGTGTTAAATAAAGGAAAAAAAGTATGTACTTGAACTTGATTTTATATATGCTTGGAAATATATTTGAAAGAGGAAATTACAAACTTGCTCTTCCACCCTGAGAAAATATTAAGTAAAGAAAATGAGACATGGCCGAGCTGTGAGACCTTTTTTATGTCTTAGTCTACAGAACCAGACACCAAAGAGGGCTGTTGCTAATCTCCATCCATACCACACTTTCAGAGGTTTTAGTTTAGCAATAACTCCTCCATTTGTGGTGAATCTGGTATCAAAGAAGTGCCAAGTAGTGGCTGGTATCAAGGGTAGAGGGCAGTACCAATGTCAATCTGATAGTCCCTGAGGGTGTTGCAGTCGTACATCTCCAGTCCGCTCGGGGTCCGGAGACAGAAGACACTCACAGGGAAGCCACATCTCAAAGATATCAGCGTTCTCAGCTCAGACACTTTCTTACAAAAAAGGGAAGTGTTGTTCATTATTGGCATCCTCTCTTGGGTAACAGCATTGAACACGTGGAGAGTGGGCTTATCTTCTTGCTGCGGGGAGAGAAAAGGAAGGAACTCAGGAATAATCACCCTCTGGAGGTTGGGACAGAGACAAATATTTTGAAAGGTGGCTCTGAGTGCCTCTAGCTAAGGATGAAAGCAAAAGTCAGTTAAGTCCCCTGAGTTACGGTCTGAGTCTTGCTCTTCTGTCAGAGGATATTAGTGAGTGCTCCTCTGAGCACTTGAGAGCCTTCTTACTTCTTAGTCTATAGGCCCACACACACAGTGTTGATAACATCCGTGCTGTGTTAGTTTCAAAACAACTCCTCCATTGTGCTGCACTTTAATTTGGAAATACTGTGGATTCTAAACCTTCACTCAAAAAAATCCTTCCTGGGAGGTTATCTCTGGGGCATGGGACTGAGTTCAGGTTTTGGGCGGGGGGAGTTGCTTACCATTTTATGCTCTTCATTGTCATTTGACCTTAAACAAACCATGTGCATTTATGTTTGTTATTTCAAACAGGAAGTTCTAAATGGCTGTGAAAAAAGTTTCCTTTGTTGCTTTTATTTTCACTTTGTAATTTTATTAGGAAAGCAAGTAGAACTGAAATATCTGAAATTAGAGTGGAGATGGAAAGTTTGGGGAAAGTATTAATCCTTCTATTAGCAAGAGTTACATCAAGCCAAACCAAAATTAAAAGTGGAGGAACTGGGGAAAATGGAAAAGTGGTAGGGAGGGAAAGATGATTAACATTTCCACTTTTCTAACAACAAAGAAATGAAACTGGCTTTGCTTCCCCTTTAGCAGATTGAGGTCAGTCGCAGTTTTCTGCAATGCCCTGTGATCAGCTTGGCAGATGTGGGTCACAGAGCTGCCACGAGTGCCCTGGGAGCCCCCCTCTCAGGGAGGGGCCTTGAGCAAAATGAAGGAGCCAGCAACCGTCCTCCAGTTTTCTCAAGGCGGTTCTGCTCCATTAGTAACTGCTCTCTTGTCCCTCCTGTTTCCAGCCTCATCCTTTTCTCATCAAAATTCACCTGTGGTTTCTTCAGGGGCCCCTCCTTGCTTAGGTTTATAAAACATTAAATTGATTCTCCATCTTCCCGATAAAACTTTGCCATACTGTAATCAACATTAGATCTCTTGGAAAGAACCTCCGAAGAGAGGTTCTTGGAAAGAAACTTCAAAGTAAGGAGTAATGTGATTGATGAAAGTTCAGGCTGCAGTGCTTTAGTCTAGGGTCCACTCTGCTGACTCACATCACTGGGAGCAGGTTCCAGCTCCCTTCGCCTGAGCATCAGCCACCCACCAAGCTGAGCTGCTCCCTGAGTCTAAGGTACTTGGGAAAATGTTTCTCAATAGCTTCTCATAAATCTATGCTATGCAAACTTGAAGGACATAGGATTCTCCCTTCCACTTTCACCGTGCTCCTGCTTTTCTATGGCTGCATTAAAGCAAGTATGTGTTCCTCCTAATTCATGTGATATTTATGGACAGGAAGAAATTCTCATAAAAACTGGATAATTGTACACTTGAAACCTATATAATTTTATTAACCAATGTCACCACAATAAACTTAATAAAATTCAAAAAATGGAATAAAAAGCTAAAAGAGAAAGATTATGTTTGATATAATTGTTGTTTCTTATTTCTTTAATGATTACTCTGATTTTCCTTCAACCCTTGGTATAGGTACTAATTTATTTATGTTTATAATTAAGTGGGTAATGTACAGAGTGGTAAAGGCCCACATCACTCTTAACAGCTAGTCATCTACTATCTAATGTTAGAGCAATAAGTTTGAAAGGTGCTTCTCAGGGTACAAATAACCACGTATTTATATACATGTAAATATATATATATTTCACATTGGTTATATGGAAGGGTGAGCAGATAGATGCCGATTAATAGCAGTTTGCTAACTCACCTTATCTACATAAGAAAAGTAGTCTATTCATCTATATGATATCCTTTCCCAAATGTTCAGAATGAGGAACACTCATAGTTGTACCCAAGGAAGCCAGATGCTATTAAATAAACAACGTACATACAAATCATTCTTGGACATACGTAAAATTAGATATTTCCCTTTTACAAACAACCAAGACACCAATGTAGGAAGTATGCCAAGTTTCTTACCTCTTATTTTTTTATTTTTATAGAATTTTTATTTATTTGCTTGTTCATTTTTAGACAGAGGGGAATAGAGGGAGAAAGAGGGAGAGAAACATCAGTGTGTGGTTGCCTCTTGCGTGCCCCCTACTGGGGAATCTTTGGACCTGGCCCAAAACTCAGGCATGTGCCCTGACTGGGAATTGAATTGGTGACCCTTTGGTTTGCAGGCTGGCGCTCAATCCACTGAGCCACACCAGCCATGGTAGTTTCTTACTGTTTAATAAAAACAAATATATAGATATATTTTGTGAAAGTCATTTCACTGTTGTCTTCAAAATACAAATGTGATTTGTTTTAGCCAAAATACAAAAGTTGTTTGGGGAGGTGGAACTGAGCTCTTTTTCTTATCATGTGATGGATTCTGGATTTAATGGGTAAAAAAGTGTAGAATATGCCAAAGATCAAAAGTGGCAAATTCCCTGATCTTGACGATCCCTGTTGGCTCTCTGACTATGACGTCTTTTGGCCATGAAAGGAGACCAGCACAGGAAAAGCCTTCCTGTAGCATGAAGCATCTGCTAGCTAAGGAAACCAGGAATATTTCCATTTTTTGACTCTGCAACAGCCTCTTTAAACTCTTTAAGTGGGAATATCCTTGGCTCAGAGAGTGCAACTCGCCCGGCTTTTCACATTACTCTTGTCGATCATGTTGGTGGCTGTTGATCATGTTGGCTGGATGAGAAGGCACCTTGGAACTGGTTTCTCATGTTTATTCCAGTCTGGATAACTGATATATTTCTGGTCATCCTGATTGTGAAAATGGCCGGGCAATGTAAGTCTGGCTTTGACCCTTGGCCTGGATCACACAATATTTAAAAAAAAAAACTGGTACCTCATTGCAATGTTACTGAAATTAACCTTCTGCCTTGCACCCTGTGCTAGACTGAACAGTTCACTACCCCGAATGTGTCTTGTGTCTTCATTTCTTTTTGGACCTTGCTGGCAGGGGCTTTGATAGAGCTTGGCTATAATGTCTTTTTGTGTGTGTGTGGGAGACTGACTTTTAAGGACATCATCTTATTTTCTTGCTGTACAACAAGCTGTCATCATTAAAGTGTCTGACTCTTTGCAAGCTTGAAGAATACCCAGCAACTGAGAAAAATACCAAATGTGGTTTTACACTGCTTCCATAAAGCAGTCTTGGTGAATCATCAACTTCCAGTCAACCCAAAGCTTAATTGTTCAATATTTGAGTTATTAATATCTTTACTGTCCCTATTTAAATAAAGTTTGTTTTGGATCTCAGTAAAACAAAAAAATGCAACTCACTATAAATACACACATGTGCATTGACAATAAAATAGGAAAAGTTAAAGAGAAGCAGATGGAAAGAAAACAGTTGATGTAAATTTTGAACACTGCTGTATTTTTTTTCACAAGTTCTGCTTTTTCATATTTTGCTGTCTTGGAGTTGCAGCACCAAATAAGCGGAAACTTTCCCCAACTATTCCAGAGGAGACCAAAGAGGAAGTACTGTTTGTTTTTGTTGAACTGAATGAATTCAAGTTGAGATGTCTTCATAAACGTCTAAACCTCATAAACGTCTCTCTTGGTATAATAGTTATCCTGGAGAGGGTGTCTAGGACACAGCACTGGACTCTCCAAAGTCTTTACATACCATTTTTTGTGACTTAGAAGAGATAGCCATTTTTAGAACATATTTTCACTTACAAATTATACATCTTTAAAGCATGTTTAGGCTGAATGGAGGTGGAAAATGGGATAGGGGGGATAAATAGTAATGGAAAATACACAATAAAAGTAAAAATAAATAAATAAAAATAAAAAGGAACATATTTATACGTTTTTGCATATAAAAGTATATTTAAAATCTAAATTCACATATAATATGTCTTCTGAATTTTGGTACTGTGCATTTTGAGTGCCTTTTAGAAGCTTAAATGTATATTATTTTGAATCAGTTTTATACCAACTAATATAGCTCAAACTTCTTCAACTTGTCTGATAGACATCTACTCAGTGGTCCCTCAATTAACTTAATCTCTTGCCACTAAAACAGCATTCCAAGGATTCAAGAAAAGATGAAGTTTTAACCTAGCCCTGCCTTCTGTGGGTTGGTGGAAGTGTGGTGATACAAGGCAGGAAACCAGAAGAGTGTTGAGGAGACTGAGCCCCTCTCAGACTTTTTTAGAAGACACACCCTGCCAATAGCAGCTTCTCGACCCACTTTGCAGCAGGGCCGGACCTGTGACTTGGGAGCCTACACATCCGCCCCCACTTCGGATTAGGAGCCAGGAGGGCACAGAAGCCTCAGGGAAGGAATGCACCCTGCGGTGGCAGATCCGATGCATTCCTGGCCTGGCAGCAGGGCTGTCGCAGTGTCCAGTACCTGCTTTAAGGGCTCGGGGTGCTGCAGCGGTAGCCTTTCTGGACTAGTTCTGGGGCATGATTTAGAAACTGCTTCTGGCTGCCTGAACTCGGAGCTAGATTCCCCAATCTTCCTGTCAGACTGTGAACGGCGATTCTGGATGGGGAAAGGGGCAAGGCTCCTGGAGGACCTTGCCTTCAGGTTGGAGGGAGAAGAGGGATGCTGGAGTAAGAGAGGGAATCTAAACCCTGAAATGCATCTTAGCACTTGCTTCTGATAACAATCACATCCCTTCTTGTTAACTTTCATACTTGACCTCTCAAGGTCTTTTCTTTCTTTATTTTTAGAGAGAAGGCAAGGGGGGAAGAGAGGGAGAGAAACATCAATGTGTGATTGCCTCTCACACTCCCCCTACTGGGGACCTGGCCCACAGTCCAGGCATGTGCCCCAACTAAGAATTGAACCAGCAACTTTTGTTTTGCCGGCTGGTGCTTTATCCACTGAGCTACACCAGCCAGGGCTCAAGGTCTTTATCAACTGATTTTTCGACACATATTTATGAAGATCCTAGTATGTGCCAGATACTGTTCCAGCTTCTCAGTGACAACAATGAACAAAATGAAGCAACAGTTTCCACATAACAGTTAGAATGAAGGAGGCAAACGCGACAGCATGTCTGCAGGCTGGCAGTCACCCAGGCCTTGGCAGTGCCTCACCCCAGGGCCTGCAGGAACGCAGTGAACCGCTGCAGCATCCACAGTGAATGGCAGGACTGACTCCTGCGTTAATGGGACTTGGAGATGTTTACCGAAGAAAATGTTTCTTATGATTTCTATGAGTTTTTTCCAAAGAAGGAAAAATTAATGCAGTGTTCTTTTGCCACTGTTCTTATGTCACCCTCAGCCCCCATTCACTTTTCCAAATGTGTCTTCATTGCCATTAAAGGAGAAGGTGTGGTATGCAGGAAAACTGGAAAATGACTGTTTTAAAAATGTATTTGGAGTAGATCTCCTCTTAATTTATCTAATGTCTTTTCCTCTTTCCACACAAGCACAACCTTATAATCCACACAAAAATATAAACACAATAAAAAACCAAATATTTTGGAATTATTTTATATCTACTTGCACCTTTTAAAAAAGAAAATGGCTTACTTGCCAAATTTTTAAATGCAAAAGTGTTTTGGTTTACATCTTTATATTTCTAAGATACTAAAGTAAATTAAGAGACTCTAGCTTTCCTAGATTCTCAGAAGGTATGAAGTAACATAAGAAAGGTACTACTTAAATTTGTATACATGTAATTATGCAATAAAGCAATAACATGCCTTACAATGCAGCCTTTGATTACGTAAGATAGCTCAAACCATGTAGAGTTGGTACGACTGCATTCTTTGATGCATGGGGTATATTATTCATGAAGTATTTTTGTCACTGGAAGCCCATTTTGAACTGTTATCATACAGGCACAGGAAATAGTATGGATTTTTGGAATAGGCTTCTTTTATCGTCTAATCCAAACAGGAACTAAGTTAGGATAGGGACCAATATTTATGATTTCTGCAGGTAATTCTCTTCCTTCAGATTCAAGATAATATTTTCTTTCCCGAACCCAGTAATAAGAAATTCTCTAAATGTGATTCTACTGGAAAAGGTGAAGATGAAGATCAGTAAGATTTCCATGGAACTTGAGAGTTTTACATTAAATCCTCTGTGTTGGCCAGTCCTCTGACAGTTATATCCTGCCTTTCTGGAATAATAACCCTTTACACTCTTTTTTTTTTCACCAGCGTTTTAAACTCCAGGCAAGGTTAGAGTTCAGTGCAAAAGCAGCTTCATCACTGTGATAGATGAAGCTTTTTTAGCAGAATGAAATATTTTTATAAGTAAAACTATGAAGATAGGTTGCCTCTGGGAGGGGAAATTGGGGGCCAGAGGGAAGAGCTAGACTTTTTACTGTATTTCCTTTCTTTTCAATTGAGCACTGTGTGAATGTACTACCTAGTCAAAAGCAAATAAACATTTAAAAATTTAAAATCAAGTCAGTGCTTAGTTAAACAATGGTAATGAACTCACACCATTATCTCTAACTAAGCAAACAATAAAAATGTCTTGAACATCATTATTGGCATTAGAAAATTCTGGCAAAATTTAGAGAGTTTTCCCATACAGTAACAAAACCACAATATATAACCATATTTAAAGACATAAAACAAAGACATTTAAGAAATAATATGAAATTTAGTCTGTTTAAAGAAGTATGTCAGAGAGAAAAGAAGACAGCAGAGTGGTTTTTATTTCCCTTTCTGATAATGAAACATTCTTCAATAATATAAAATCACGAAGTGAATATATGCTTATAAAATATTAAAGACATAAAGATATGGTCACTTTGTTTATATATCCTGTCACTTTGTTAACAGGATTATATAATGTTTATATTTCTGTAAATTGTTCATGCTACCTAAAAACAAATATTTTGATATATATAAATATATAAATATTTCCTTTAAATAAATAAGCCTTCCCACTTAGTCAATTAGTAAAACATATTTTTTTAAAAAGGGCGCTCTGGCTGGGCAGCCCGGCTGGTTAGAGTGTTGTCCCCACATATCAAGGTTACGGATTCACTCTCTGGGCACAGGCAAGAACTAACCAATACATGGACAGATAAATGGAATAACAAATCCCTGTTTCTCTCTCTCTCTATCTCTCTCCCCCACAAAACAATAAAATAAAAAAATTAGACAACACAGTAAGAGTTAGCTTTGGCTGCCATAAACAATCTTTAATGCCTAATATGAGAAAATTAGAGCCTTATATAATGTAGAATATGTATTTTACTAAGTTTCTTGAGGCTCATTTTTCATACAGGATAAAGAACTAGTACTGAATAATGTCTCTGTCCTAGAGTGTGGCTCTAAACTCTGTAGGCCATCTGTATCTTTGAGAAATTGTCAAAAGTTAAAGGTCCTCCACCCAGGAAGACTCCAGGTACGTAATTTTGCATATATTATGATTTTAGGGTCTTGTAAAGTTCTTAAAATGCATCCATAGACCCCAAATTAAGCACCACAAATTAAGGGCCTTATAATAGAAAAGTCTATACCCATTGTATATACACATAATCCATGAATGGCTGCTGTAGCTGGATTTGATTATAGAACCTGCCCCTTCATGCTTATTTTTATTGACAAGTGCTTCCCTTGCTTTACTCCACTGCCCTCAATCCATTTGGACTCGAAAAGTGATCTAATCTTTTCCACCAACACCAGTATTTTAGATCCTCCCCTTGGTCTTGTTCCAGTACTGGTTTTTGGGTTGCTCTGTGGTGACTGTTTGGGCCAGCAACAAGTTAGATGGGGAACGAAAGGGAAAGAGGAGTCACCAAAAGAACTCTGTGGTCTCCATACTTTATTGCCCCTTACAGCCTAAGTTGAAGAAGAAGAAGGCAAGAAGAGAAAACTTCTTCCTAAATTGTAAAATCACTTTCTCTGAATCACCCACAACGTTATTCAAAATGAACTAGACATCTTGGACAAATGTTATTCTGATCATCATACCTTAACAAAGCATTTGAGAGTTGAACAAAAAGATATTCCAATATCGGCAAGGCTCCAGCTGTCCTTCAGGGCTGCTCCAGCATACATCAGCTCCAGATACCGCCTGCCTTGTTCATCTTCAGACAGAGGAATGTGGAAATAATCCTTCAAGATCAATAGTATATTATGAAAACAGTACATCTCTACATTACTAGACCAACAGTGTAATTTCTTTTTATTTACACTTTCCACTAAATATTATATAATATTATTATAAAATATAATAACAATATTAAAATATATTGTATATATTATATAATATTATTAAATATATTATAAAATATTTGGGGACAAAGGGAATAAGTATTAGACAGGGGTTCTTAACTTGGAGTCTATAGACCTCCCCAAAGTTT
Organism: Artibeus jamaicensis; assembly: GCF_021234435.1. Taxonomy (NCBI): domain Eukaryota; kingdom Metazoa; phylum Chordata; class Mammalia; order Chiroptera; family Phyllostomidae; genus Artibeus; species Artibeus jamaicensis. The sequence continues at coordinate 12,932,334 of NW_026521844.1, read as the reverse complement.
ATGGATAGAATTTAGATGAAAAAAACTATAATTTATTTTTATTAATATTAATATTAATGAAATTGAGATTTTCTTTTAATTATGCATGGAGGCAACACACCAAAGTAGCAGAAGTTGGCTGTACCTGTGACTTTGTGACCAACAGGAATCATTGATATTTTCATATCACCTTATAGTTGCTGCAGATATCTCAAAATATTATACTGATCACTCTTTTGAATTACAATAGTTATTAGATCTACTGCTAGAAGTTGTTGATGCACTAATGATGTGCTAATGATATCGCTATATCACAAATTTGTTTTTTAATGTTTGAAAACTGTATTTCAGTATAACTGATTTCCTTTCTTTGTATGTATTTTATTTTATGCATTTAAAGAGATTCTGAGAAGGAGTCCATAGGCTTCCTAGACTGCCAAAGGGATGCATGACACATAAAGTTTAAGAGCCTCTACGTTAGAAAATGTAGATTTCAGTAATCACAGTAATCTATTAAATATCCTATAAATATTCAATAAAAGCTCCTTAGCAAATAGAAATGATCATCTCCAAGTTAAATACTATTTGATGGTCAGGACCTAAATATTTGTCTTAATTTTCCATTTTAGAGTGAATATTTACAAGATATTTATAAGAAAGTTATTACACCCAAATCATTTCTTATTCTGGTAAAATACAACTTCTCTTTTTTCTAAGCCTCAGTTTCCATGAATGCACAATGAGGATGTAGCCCAGTTCTCCAAAGTTCTCTTCATTTCCAAAATCCTCTCATTCTTCACAGTTGCTTGCTCACTAAACAAGCCATCCATCTGACAACCAGCATGCTCAGCTTTTAGAGCCTGGAGTTAGGGTCTTATTTTTGTCCTTTAATGAAGCATTGCAGTAATAATATACGGCCCATGCACAACCCACAGCTTCCATAAAGAGAAGTTAACTTTTTTTTCCCCTGAGCATGTACTAACTCAGTTTTCTTTCCTAACACCGCCATAGTTACTATCTTCTTATCAAACTATTGTGTAAGCAAACAAAGATATTTGAAGTAGTTTTATTTCCCTATTTGGTGAAAATGTATCACCAAACAGTAAAATCTCTGTCCCATGTGCAGTTTAAACTTCACTGCACAGTTAAAATTTATATACATCCTAGTGGCTCAGGGGCAAAGTACATACCTTTATCATCAGCTTGACAGCCTCCACAGTTTCATCTGCTGAAACTTCGAATGGTTCAAAAGATCCCTCAAAGGCTATGAAAATCCTCATTTTCTCATAAAAAAAAACAAACCCCAAAACCCCACAACTTTTTTTCAAATATCTTGTTGGATAGCTGGAAAAATTCCAATTTGCAATTAAAGATAAAAATGATGAGCAGAGGCAGCCGTTACTGTCCAGCCTCCAAGGTGAGTTGAGAAATGTGAAGAGACAAGTCCCGCAGTATCACAGTATCTGGCAACAAAGCAGCTGCATTGGAGGAAATGCTTCTCCACTGAGGGCAGCAGTCAATAGCCACCTTGTTCCCATATTATGGAAACCCCCAAACTTGACAATAGTTGGGGCAAGTGTGAACAACAATCAAACGTGTAATACAAAAATTCCACAAGTAAATTACTCTTTTGTGATGTGACCATCATTTACTGACTCTGGAATCCATATTCACTCAATACAGCTGAATGAAGGACCCTTCAAAATAGTTACTTAATTGGTATGCACTGGCACACAGTGAAACCAAACAGGGTTGCTTTTATTGAATGCGATAATCCTCAAAGTTCTCTGTAAATAACTCTGAGCTGAAGCATTCTGGTTTCCGAAGCAACTTTGTGTACTTGTGCCCCAGTGGTTATTTCTAGTCCTGCCATGGAGTACAGAACAATACCCACTGGCACCAGGGAGATGAATGTGTAGGCAAGTGACTCTCCGGCATTCCCTTTCCATCTCTGCGTAATGGAATCTGCCCAGTCGCAACACAATATAGTTTGTACTTCTTTTAGCCCCCGCTTTTAGAACAATGTACCATTGTTATCCTCTTCAACTTCCTGAAACTTGTTGGTGGAAAATATTTCAAACCCCAGTCAATAAATGAGCAAAGATATTCAGCACCAAATAATCCATTTGTATAGATTATTCAAATCTATACAGTAAGCATTTTATGCAGAACTTCATTCTAAGACTCTCCTCTGAAATCCCCCAAATGTTATACCTGGTTTAATACCTGGTATATCATATGTCTGATAATTTTTTTCATATATGTAAATCTCATCTTCTTCCAGAAATTCTTCCTGACCTAGGATGGAATCCTCACCTTGTATTCCTTTTCATTCTTAAAGGCACTTAGCACAATGTGAGGCCCAGGATAGGTGCTCAGTAAATGTTAACCTGCTGATGATTCTGTTCCATTTCCCAACCTGAGTTTCAACTATAAGAAATCTGAGAAAATGGAAAACATAAAGACAAAGAATTTCATTGCAAAGCTAACTCTTTTTGCCTCACATTTTTCAGGTATTATAGCATAATGCTGTCTTCTTATGCTTTCAACATTTTAATAGAAAGTGTATTAATATGAGATGTAGTTGATGTTTTGATGTCTTGACCACCCCCTAATACCCCCCTCACACCCAGCACTGCTGTCTGTTGATTGCTGAAGGTTCTCCAAAGAATTGCCCTCAGTTGATGGGAGCTGCCTGCTGGGAAAGCTAGGCACTCCCCTCCTTAACTGACTCTTAAGGGGATACCAGAGGCCCATCTTCTCATCTGAAGGTGTGAAAACTTTGTGAAAGAGCTGTGTAGATCAGAGGCCATGGCTGGACTTTACCTGAGGTTATATCCTTCCTCAGCATTCCATCCTGCTTAACTCTCTCCCTCACAGTTTTTCTTGAAGAGCAGTTCCTTAGTAAGGGACATGCATCTCAATCCCTCTCAGGTTCTGCTTCCAGAGCAACCAGCCGAAGGCAGAGGATGTTAGAGAAGTTCATGTCCTTTAATAAATCATAATCAGGTGCTATGTAGTTTCCTGAATTGGCATGTTTATTTATACAAGTGTGTATTTGTGCACTGTGATAGCCTTGCCTTTCAGAGTAAATGCCTGGCTCAAAATTTTCACTAAGTACTTGTTCCCCATTCCTGCCCCCGGGGCAGCCATGTTTGTAATGTGACCTTATTTTTATCATGACAGTTGGATGGATCAGAATGGAAATATCAAAGTCCTTTCTCTTTGTGCTGAAGGAAAATATGCTTTGTGATTGGATGTGTATACATGTATCTTAGTAGCTGTGGGTGAACCATATTCTTCCTCCAGTGTAACTGAGTCAGCAGAGAAAACTACGAAGAAGGATTGAGTCACACCTATAAAGAATAACAAAGGACATGGAAAGAGCACTCCTGTGACTCCTGTTGCCCTTGAATTTTGTGAGACACCTTATCTAAATATAATACAGCCTCCCCATTTTATTTAAGCATGCTCTAGTTCGTGTCTGTCACTTAAAGTCAAAAGAGTTCTAACTCATTCATCTTTCAAGATTCAGCATCTTTTGCAACAAGATAAAGGTATTTATTACCACTGCAATTGTTGTTTTGTGTTGTTCTCAAGATACCAACCAAAAGGTTTCAACAAGAATAATAAAAATTAAAAAACAGTAAGTAAACTTATCCCTAATCTTAGGAGACATAGTTGTAAAACAAGAAAATGATGGTTTATGGTGTTACAAATAATGCAATAATTTAACTAGGTGGCTGTATTTGAAATTAAGACACAGAAATTAATGGCTTTTAAGAAGTGAATGACAATATAGAAGACATCATAATAGAAAATGCTCCATTTATAAAAGAAAAAAGACAATATTTTAGGAGCAAACTTAGCAAGAAACATGTAAGAGGTGTATAAAATAAATATAAACATATTTATATACACATAAACATAAATATAAACCAATAAACATAAAAGACTTGAACAGGTAGATAAGCATACCATCACCTTGGAAGGAAAGTTCCCAACCATTAAAGTCATCAATTTTTCCCCTCTGTCTGAATGGAGAGTGTTCCCATGAAACTTTTCATAAACCAAAATGGTGCAAAGCAAAGACGTTGGTCTGGTAACAGCCTTTTTCATAAAGGTGAAAATCCTCTTTGGATTTCTTTTCCACTAGTGGAAACAAGTACTAATGTAAGTGTTTTGTAAAAGTGAAGTGGTGTAACCAAACTTTTGGCAAGCAGGGGATACCTACCTCTACATAAATTAGTATTATCTCAATAAAAACACCAACAGAATTTTTCCAGCTTTATAAAGATAGAATTGATATATGCTCCTGTGTACGAGTCTAAGGTACACAACATGATGATTTAATATACATATATAGCAAAGTAATCACTGTAATAAGGTTTAGTTAATACATCTGTTACCTCACAGGGTTACCTTTTCTTGTTTGTTTGTTTTTTTGCTCTGAGAATAGTTAAGCAACTTTCAAGTATATAATACAGTATTGTTAACCCAAGGATTTTTCTAATTTAGGTAAGATAGTTCTAAAATTAATGTAGAAAATAAACAAGTATAGCTAGGAAAGCTCTGAAAAAGAAGAGTAATGAAAGACAATTACTTACCAGAGGTTAAAATGCATCATAAGGCTACAATAATTAAAACACCATGGTACTAGATCATGAAGAGTTAGAAAAATCAATGGAAAAATAGAACGTGTGAACGTGGACTCACATGAATTTAATATGTAATTAAAATGGCATTTTGTACCAGTGGGGATGGAGTGGGGGAAGTAAGATGAGGTTAAATTACCCTAGTAAACAAAAATGCGGCTATGCTTTTTACCATACTATATGAGATATCAAAAATAAATCAAATATTTAAGTGTAAAATATAGAACTATGAAAACATTAGACTTGTAATATTTTTATGATGTTTTAAATCACTTCCATGAGAAGATCTGTCTATGGCAAAAAAATACTGCAGCCGTCAAAGAAAACATTGATAAATTCAAATATATTTTCAAAGATCTAAATTGGCAAAAACAACTTGATATGAAGTCAAGGACAAATTAACTAAGAAAACTATTTAAAACTATTAGAGATAAAGGTTAATTTCCTTAATATATAAAGAGTGCCCACCAATTGATAAGGAAATGACCAAAAATTCAATAGTAAAATGAACAAATGGTGTAAACAGATAGTTCATAGAAAAGGAAATACAAGTGGCCTTCAAAAATTTGTTTAACTCAGAAGAAATGTAAATTATCACTATAATACAATGCTATTATCTAACAGAAAGTTGAAAAAGATCCAAAAATTGTATTACACACTTTTGCTGAGTCTGTCTCAGTCATATTTTGCAGAGGGGGTGTAATCTGGTACAATTCCATACAAAGGAAAATTTGGTAATGTGCATTAAAATGACAAATGCACACATTCTGCCTTGGCCGATGTAGCTCAGTGGGTTTGTCGTCCTGCAGACTGAAAGGTCACCAGTTTGACCTCAGGTCAGGGCATGTGCCTGGGCTGTGTGCCCAGTGCCCTGTTGGGGGTTGTGAGAGGCACCTGGTGGATGTCTCCCTAGCACATGGACATTTCTCTCCCTCTCTTTCTCCCTCTGTTCCCCTCTTTCTAAGAAATAAATAAAGTCTTTAAAAAATGCACATCTTTTTTGATTCACCAACTTCAAGAACTTTGTTTTCACAAATATATATGCCTATTTGTAAAATGATATAGGCACAACTTTATTCATTGTGGCGTTATCAGTAATAGCAAATGATTAGAAACACCTTGCATGTCAGTCAATAGGGGACTGATTAAACAAATTATTTTTCATTCATACAATGCTATAGAGCTATAAAAAAAGAATGTTTTTTTTCTGTATCAATATGGAAAAGTCTCCGAGGTATATCATTAGGTGAAAAAAGAAGTATAAAATAGAGTGTTTAGTACATTACCATTTGAGGAGAACAGAGAAATTACATCCATAGGTTTGATATATGATATAGTTTAAGTGTACCTTAAATTCCTTGGAAACATACTAAGGAGACTAGAAACATTGGTGCCTTTGGAGAAGAGCCCTGAGAAACCAGGGGTCAAGGATAAAAACAATATTTTTCACTGTATTATCTTTTAAAAAAATAGACTTTATTTTTTACAGAACTTTTAGGTTCATAGCAAACTAAACAGAAAGTACATAGAGTCTCATATTCATATACCCTCTACCACCACACATTACAGCCTCCACCACTGCCAAAATCCTAAACTGGGTGATATATTTGTTGTTGTTGTTTTTAATTTTTTAAGTGTATTTTATTGATTATGCTATTACAGTTGTTCCATTTTTTTCTTCCCTTCACTCCCCTCTGCCCTGCACCCCCTCCCACCAGCATTCCCCCGCCTTAGTTCATGTCCATGGGTAGTACATATAAGTTCTTTGGCTTCTCCACTATCTCTATTATTCTTAACCTCCTCCTGTCTAGTTTGTACCTATCATTTATGCTTCTTACCTTCTGTACCTTTTCCCCTATACTTCCTCACCTCCGCCCTGTTCCCTCCCACTGATAAACCTCCACATGATCACCATTTCTGTCATTCTGTTCCTGTTCTAGTTGTTTGCTTTGTTTTTGTTTTAGGTTCAGTCGTTCACAGTTGTAAGTTTGTTGTCATTTTACTGTTCATAGTTTTGATCTTCTTTTTCTTAGATAAGTCACTTTAAAATTTGATATAATAAGGGTTTGGTGATGAACTCTTTTAACTTGACCGCATCTGGGAAGCATTTTATCTGCCCATCCAGTATAAATGATAGCTTTGCTGGATAGAGTAATCTTGGATGTAGATACTTGCTTTTCATGACTTGGAGTACTTCTTTCCAGCCCCTTCTTGTCTGCAAGGTCTTTTTTGAGAAATCAGGTGATAGTCTTATGAGCACTCCCTTGTACATAATTGTCTCCTTTTCTCTTGCTGCTTTTAAGATTCTCTCCTTATCTTCAATCTTGGATAATGTAATTATGATGTGCCTTGCTGTGTGTTTCCTTGGGTCCAACTTCTTTGGGACTCTCTGGGCTTCCTGGACTTTCTGGAAGTCTATTTTCTTTGCCAGATTGGGGAAGTTCTCCATTATTTTTTCAAATCCGTTTTCCATTTCTTGCTCTCCCTATGCTCCTGCTGGTACCCCTGTGATTCAGATCTTGGAATGGTTAAAGTTGTCCTGGAGGTCCCTAAGCCTCTCCTCATTTTTTTGGAATTTTTATATCTTTATTCTTTTTTGGCTGAATATTTATTTCTTCTTTTTGCTCCAAATCATTGATTTGAGTCCTGGTTTTCTTTCCTTCACTGTTAATTCTCTGTATTTCTCTTTATTTCACTTTGCATAGCCTTCACTTTTTCCTCTATTTTGCGACCACACTCAACCATTTCTGTGAGCATCCTGATTACCAGTGTTTTAAACTGTGCATCTAATAGGTTGGCTATCTCTTCATTGCTTAGTTCTTTTCCTGGAGTTTTGATCAGTTCTTTCACTTGGGCCATATTTCTTTTTGTCTTGGCACGCATGCTATGTTGTAAGGGGTGGATCCTTAGGTAATTACCGGGGTGGGGCAACCTATGTTGCTCTGTTATGGCACTGTCTGTGGGGGAGGGGTCCAAGAGGGAAGCTGCTTTCTCGTCACCAGCTTTCAGTCACTTCTTCTGCTACCCACAAGCAAATTGGGCCCTTTTGGTGCTGATTCAAGGGTGGGTGAGTTTATATACATTTCAGAACCCTGTGGGTCAATCCAGTGAACTCTCCTGTGAGGCTGGGAGTTTCTCCTGCTGCCTCAACCCCCACAGATTTTTATAGCCAAAGGTTTTGAGTCTTTTTATTTCTGTGTTGGAACCCTGGGTTGCACAATTTGTCTTGCTCTAGTCTTTGAACTGTCTCCATAGTTTTTTCTTTTCCTACATGTCATGTAGTTGGAGTCATGCAATATTTATGCTTTTCAGATTAGCTTTTTTCACTTTAGTAATATTCATGAATGGTTCTTTCATGTCTTTTCATGGCTCAATAGCTCATTTCTTTTTAGTGGAATAATATTCCATTATCTGGATATAACACAGTTTGTTTATCCATTCACCTATTGAAGGACATCTTGGTTGCTTCTAAGCTTTAGCCATTATAGCTTGTATAAATATCTGTGTACAGGTTTTTGTGTGGTCATAAGTTTTCAACTCACTTGGGTAAATTCCAAGGAGTGTGACTGCTAGGTAGTATGATATAGAACAGTAAGTGTATAGTTTTAGTTTTATAAGAAAATGCTGGCCTGTTTTCTCTACCATTTTGCATTTTCACTAGCAGTGAATGGGAGTTCCTCTTGCTCCTCATGCTCACCAGCATTTATTGTTTGTATTATCTTTTGTTCTTTTAAACTTTGAACCATGTGAATGCATTAACTAACCAAAGAAAATTTAAATGAGAAGTAAAATGCCATACAATAAAATAAATAAAATAAAATAAAGCCCAACTCAGTCTCTTTAAGACTCCTTCTTTATGTCCCCAGGAAAGTTGACCTCTCTCTGTATTCCTCACTCAACTGCATCATGCATTCTTTAATTGTAAGATTTTTTAAAAAACACTTCATTTATTTATTTATTTTTAGAGAGCAGGGAAGAGAGAGAGAAAGAGAGGGAGACTTCTCTTGCACATCAGTGTGTAAGCGAAACATCTATTGGCTGTCTCTAGCATGCCCCCAGCTGGGGACCTGGCCTGTAGCCCAGGCATGTGCCCTGAGTGAGAATCAAACTGGTGACCTTTCAGTCTGCAAGCCAGCACTCAACCCGTTTAGCCAGGGCAACTGTAAGATTTTGTACATTGCATTCCATTATCACATTGTTGTCAGCCCCTTGGCCCCATTAGACTATGAGCTTTTCTACAGAGGGTATAAGGTAAATGGAGGCAGTCCAGCTTCCTTACCAAAGTGTCTGGATAACTAAGGGAAACAGTTTTCCCATAACCTTGAATGGGCCAATAAGTAGTGCTCTCCTAGCCTTGAGACTGGGTCCAAAAAATGGTTCCCATAACATGAAGTGGGCTTGCATGTGCAAAATCATGCTATGGTATATAATATTTTGGCTTTTTTGCCAGCTTTGTTTGTCTTTAATAATGAAGCAGGTAGGAGCTTCTCACTAGAGAGGTGTGCAGCTTGCATCATGCGTGGCTTGCCCACCTGTGAATAAAGGCATGCCAAGCACCCCCACGGTTCCACACATTTTCTTCTGTCTCCCTGACTCTAGGGTGGACCTGCCAGGCCTTGACCAGCTGCAACACAGCAGGGCAGTGTCTTAATCACTTTTGTGGAGGAGTGACTTAGCCCAGTGTTTGGCAGTGGCTGAATAAACAAGCTAGATTATTGTACATTGATATCACTAAAAGTTGCCTTGTAACAATGAAATAAGTAGACTTGAAAACTCCTTGAGAAATCTATCTAGGGAGAGAGCTCTGAATGATAAGAATTAGATTTGAAAATTCTTAGTAGCAAGCTAGGAACAGCTTACTTTAGCATCTAGAAGCTTTTTTTTCCCCTAGGAGATTTTAATTAATTTAGTTAGTTTACTGAGTGTCTCTTACGTGTAATGGAATATGCTAAGCCTTGGAAGATTTGGTGATGAATGTGACCTTAAGGGATTTGCGTTGAGTAGGGAAGATGATGGTTGTCCCAAACACCTGGGCTAGAAACTGTATTATAGGGTGAATTATTATAAGAGATACAAATAATCTAGATGGTATGATTGTGAAGATTCACTTGATCTGAGATGGAGATATACTTTTAATTAATTTTATTCCTTCAAACATACATACTGAGCCCCTACTATGTGCCAGGCACTGCTCAGTGTTGGGTCATTGCCATGAACAAGACATGGGGCTTCTGGTTTAGTGTGAATAAGTGCATGTGTTTGGGGTGGAGGAAGGTTAAGGGTAGGTAAGAAATGGGGGGTTGGGGGGTAAAGAAAGATGGTAATTAAGTAAGCAATAAATAAATAAGCTTTGTTTAAAAGGAATGGTCATGCAGTAGAAATAAGCATGAAAAAGACAAATAAGGTAAAATAGAGAAACAGGAAAGGAACCCTCACTAGGCATAATGGTAGGAAATGTTAGGTTAAATGCAAGAAAAACAGGTAAGTAGGAAGATGACACATACCAAGGCAGAAAGAGAAAAAAGTGTTAGAGGAAGATCTGGGACTGGATAAAAAAAGATAATGATGTCATAGTCAGTGACTAATATTTTAGTGCTCTGATCTCTCGTATATTTCAAAGATGGAAATCAGTTATTTGATATTTAAAAATGTATAGTTATTTATTTTAGAGAGAGGGGAAGAGAGAGAGAAAGAGAGAGAGAAACATGGATTAGTTGCCCCTTGATGGGGCATCTAAACACCCCAGACAGGGACCAAACCTGAAACCTCAGCACGTGCCCCTGTGGAAATTGGTGACTTTTCACTTTGTAGGATAAAGCTCAATCTACCGAGCCACACTGATGAGGACCAGTTACTTGATTTATATTTCTGCATTTCCAGTCAAGGCATTCTCTCTATTCTGGTTAACTCCTTACTTTATGTTCTTTTAAAAAGCTTTAAAATAATTATACCTTTGAACTGACTTGAAAATATTTTCTGATTTATGACATGCTGATACATGTCAAACACGTTATGTGGTATATACAGAATAGTAAGAAACATTTTTATGTCACATGGTAAATAGTATTATGAAAGAATGCTGAATGATTGGTGATCCTTTATAATACCAGTCACCTCAGGAGTATCTGCTTTGGTATGAAAGATGATCAACACTAGTGCGTTGAGCAAAAATTGAAAGCATCTGCTTTTAATACATAACTATGCTATTCTCATTGTAACTTTTAAAATTTGTCACTGAGCTCTGGTCATCTAAGAAAGCATAAAGTACATTTTAATCACTCGATGATCCTCTTGATATGTGGGCTCTCACTGAGTAGTTCTAAAGTGGGGCCTGACATCTTCACTTCCAACAAACTCCCTGGAACCTACTTTAAATAGCAGGGAACTAGAAGCTATATGGAGATTTTAAAAAGAAGCAACTGTGAACATAACGATTTTTACCCAGCTGATTTCCAATTTAATACAAAGACAGCAGAAGAAAATTATTCTCTAAAATTCCACTAAAAATAGTCTTGCAAAACAGGGATTTTAATCTTGCATTCCTTAATTTTCTTGAAAGTGATAAAAGGCATAAACAAAGCAATCTGTTGAGATATAACTGATGTTAATAAGCACTTTTCATTTGTTGACTAATAAAAGTAAAATGAGCTGCCTTTAGTTTAAAATTCATGTTTTAAAAGTCACAATGTTTTTTTGTAAATCAAAAGATTCAGGCTTATTTTGACAACAAAGCTTGCTTCACATTTCTTAACCTTCACAAATTTTAAGAACTAGTAGTTTCTGTTTTGACTAGGAATTAAGTGTGAAGATTTACTGTGTTGATTACTACAGCTGAGTAGCCCGTGCTAATTAATGGTGTTGGGCAGGATAGTGAACCGCGGCAGGGAGGGGGAAGAAGACCCATCTCACTTCTGACTCAGCAGTCCTGTGCCCAGTCCACTAAGACTGCCGTTGATCTGAATGAACATCACAAGGAAGGACAGCCTAGAAGGAGGGGAGTCCTTGAAACTCTGTGTACTAGGAAAGGGAGCCTCTTCAGTAATTTCACTAAAACAAAAACAAAAACAAACAAACAAAAAAGTCTTTACTAGCTTAGAAAGAAAGCCTTTGAGCTGTATATTAATCCCAAGGTCTAGAAGTTGGCTAAAGTTGGCTAACCACTGAACCCTAATAGTCAGGGCAGTCAGATTAGCTGAGTGCCCACTTGTAACCTTTTTGCTCATGCGTTTCATAAATAAACTTGCTATTTCATTTACACTATATGTGTTGTCTGTCCCTTGAATTCTCTTGAGATCCAGACAAGAACCAAGAGGGTAGGGAAGCTCCCCTCCACCCGTCTTGGGGCTCTCTGGTAACAATAGTACTAGCTTTTTCATAGAAAGTACTTGTCTGTAATCAGGTACAACTACAATGTGTACACAATTTATCTATTCATTTCCTTTGCTGCACAGCCTGGCATTTGGAGTTGGTGATCTGATGGCCAGCTGGACTGCTCTTCCCACAATGGCTTTGTGGTTCTTGGAGGAGAAGTTGTGAGCAATCTCAGCACAGTAACATTTGTTGCACATCAACAGCACTTCAGGCTCCTTGACATTGTGGACCAGAAACTTCTGAAAGCCACTGGGCAGCATGTGCTTTGTTCTCCTGTTGCTCTCATAACCAGCAGTGGACAACAAGATCTGGTCCTTAAATCTTCTGCCCCACCCATTGTCAATACCTCTGGGTTACACTTAAATTTGGCATCAGTCTGACTGGTGCCAGATGAACTTCTTGGTTTCCTTTTTGACAATCTTGGGTTTCTCGAGGGGTCTGAGGGCAGCAGGTACCGAGTAGCACACAGCTGCCACTTCCACAGGCAGCACAGAGGAAGAGCTACACCTGCTTCTTGAAAACAGAAACAAGTTTGAAAAAAGGAAGTACAATTCTTAATTCTCAGTGTTCTTCTGGTCCTCATATCCTTGATTATTTTAAAGTACAGTTTTAGTATTTCTTTAAAAAGTAATTTATTCTTATTTTTATTTTAACTGGAAAAGCAATCATGGAGGTTTGGGAAATCCTAAGACACCTAGATATATTGAGTTAAATATAATACATCTTAGTATTTGCAGAGTAGAGCTTCCAGGAAAATTAGGAATATGCTCTTGACCCAAACAAAGAGGGAACTAAAAATCAGATTTTACAGTTTCTTGAATTGCTATTTAGCAAAAGAAACATGAGAAGAATCAATGGACTAATGAAGATAAACTCACCAGTAAAAGGATGGATGATTTAGAAGTTTGGTCTAGGCATCAGTAGCATCAGTGTCTCCTGGGTACCTGTTGGAACTATAGAAGCTAAGGCTCCACCCCAGGCCCACTGTTTTAGAATCTGCATTTTAGCACACTCCCAGGTGTTCCTACGCATAATAGTTTGAGAAGCCCCAGTCTACATGACGCCATAGTTGAGTGGTACCAGGAAGACTTCTGTTGACCACTAAGTTTTTCTACTATTCATCTCAGTATCTGCCATTTTCATTTCAGGTATTGTGATTTCAGAAGCAACCCTATACACTATATGCCTTTATCAAGGCTAATACTCTTCTGTTAATTTATTTAAAATTTTTCTAAATAACAGTTAGCTGGAAGCAGAGCTTTGGAGATCTAGGAGAGGTAAATTTTAGGTGTTAAAGAGTGAACAATAGGCTCATATAAAGGGTGGCCTCCAGGCAGGACAACTGTGCATGGTCAGAATGTGATGAAATCTTGGAACAAGAGGTTGGTTGCATTACTTGCCTCAGATCACATGGAAGTCATTTGACTTCAGCATGAGCCCTCTCTTCCATGTTGTACTGCCTACTCTTCTTCTTTTTTTATTCAGAGCTCAGGCTCTGATGTGGATAGACTTGTATTCAAACACTAGTTTCAGAACCTAAGAGGTTTTCCATTTTTTACTAGCTGCATGAATATGGATGAGTTATTTAATTTCTTTGAGCCATAGTCCCCTGATCTGTAAAAATAAACACAACAGTGTGACTTAAGGTTGTTATTAGGATTAATTAGAAAATGAGTCAAAGAGTTTAGTACAGTGTTGCTCCTGCTGCTGTTATTGTTATAGTTATTAGTTAAGGGAGCAAAGAAAAGTTTGGGAAAGTTTTGAGAGTTCTTGGGGATAGAGAGTTGGATATGGGAAGGAAACAACAATAATGAAAAGAAAGATTGAAAAAGTTTGAGAACAAACTTTTTTTAATGTTTAAATTTATTTATTGATTTTTAGAAAGAAAGAGGGAGGGGGAGAGAGAGAGATGGAGTGGGGAAAGAGAGAGAAAGAAGCATTAATTTGTTCTCCCATTTATTTGTAACTTCATTGGTTGATTCTTTTATGTGCCCTGATGGGGGACTGAACCTACAACCTTGGTGTATGGGGACGATGCTCTAACCAACTGAGCTCTTCAGCCAGGCCTAAGAACAACCTTTATTGATTTTAAAATTTACTTAGCACTGAACATGAGGAGACAAATAAATAAAAAGTGAAATCCTTATAAAGTAGCAAACAAATATGAAGACAGAAAAAGAAGTCTACAAGCTTCCACCAAGATGGAGGCACAGGTGGAGACACCATGCTTTCTCACACAACCAAGTTTAGAGACAACAAAATATTAGCAACAGAAAACATAGCCAGAACACAGAAAATTTAACTTTTCGGAAGTCTGATAACAACGACTTCTTCAGCCTGACCGGTAAGAGGGGCGAAGCCAGCAGCTGATGGAGCAGGGTTGCACAGGAAAACTCAGTCAGAGGGACTCAGGTGCATGGATCCCAGGTACGGGGTTGCAACAGGCGGATGGTATGGGGGTGCAACTGAATGGCCTAGTGAGCGTGACTCAATGAGCGACGGGCGGATCTGGCGAGGGTGAAGGGCAGTGGGTTGACTGTGGTGGCACATTCCTGCGCAGATAGACCGGCGAGGGAGTGGGCGGTGAGACAGGACGGAGCAGGCCCCAGCAACGGCAGGCAGAGGAGAGGGCCTCCGGTTCCCTGCTCTGACCCTGCCCCCACATATAGCGTCACAACCCAGCGACCCCGCCCTGCTGGCCCCGCCCCACCCCTAAGGCTCTGCTCATCATACTTAATGGGCGTGAACAGCCCAAAAATGGCTCAAGAAGATCTCAAAGCCCCAGAGCCCATAACTCTAAGCAACGAAGAAACAGCAAAATTTTCAGATGCACAGTTCAAAACAATGGTGATCAGGATGCTCACAGAACTGGTTGATTTTAGTCACAAATTAGAGGAACATATGAAGGCTAAACTAATTGAAATGAAGGGAATTGCACAGGAAACCAAAAGTGATGAAAAGGAAACTGGGACTCAAATCAAGGGAGTGAACCAGAAGGAAGGAAAAATGACCAAACAGGAAAATATGAAGAAACAAGAATTCAAAAAAATGAGAAAGACTTAGGAACCTCCAGGACATCTTTAAATGCTCCAACATCTGAATTATAGGGGTACCAGAAGGGGGAAAGGAACAGCCACCAGTGGAAAACTTATTTGAACAAATAATAAAGGAGAATTTCCCCAGTCTGGCAAAGGCAATAGACTTCCAGGAAATCCAGGAAGCTCAGAGAGTCCCAAAGAAGTTGGACCCAAGAAGAAACACACCAAGGCACATCATCATTACATTAGCCAACATTAAAATGAAGGAGAGAGGGGGAGACCGGGCGGGGGGGGGGAAGGGAAGAAAAAAAAAAAATGTACTTGAAAAGTAACTAAATAAAAAAAAAATATATATATATATATATATATATATATATATATATATATAATAAACTATTAAAAAAAATAAATAAAAATAAAAAAAAAATAAAATGAAGGAGAGAATCCTAGAAGCAGCAAGAGATAAGGGGACAGTCACCTACAAAGGAGTTTCCATCAGACTGTCAGCTGATTTCTCAAAAGAGACCTTACAGGCAAGAAGGGGCTAGAAAGAAGTATTCCAAGTCATGAAATCCGAAGACCTACAACTAAGGTTACTCTATCCAGCAAAACTTTCATTTAGAATGGAAGGACAGATAAAGTGCTTCTCAGATAAGATCAAATTCAAGGAGTTCATCATCACCAAGCCTTTATTATATGAAATGTTAAAGGGACTTACCTAAGAAAAAGAAGATAAAAAAGATGAACAGTGAAAGGACAGCAAACTCATAGCTATTAACAACCACATCTAAAACAAAAGCAAACTAAAAAGACAGCTAGATCAGGAGTGGAAACATAGAAATGAAGATCTCATGGAGGGTTAGCAACAGGGGAGTGGGAGGAGGAGAAGGGGGGAGAAGTTACAGAAAATAAGTAGCATAGACGGTAGGTAGAAAATAGATAGGGGGAGAGCAAGAATAGTATGGGAAATATAGAATCTAAAGAACTCGAGACACGTGGTCATAAACTAAAGGGGGGGGAATGGTGGGGGTGAGGGTGCAGGGTGGAGGGAAATGAAGGGGGGAACAGAACAACTGTAATGGCATAATCAATAAAATAAAAATTAAAAAAAAAGAAAAAGAAAAAGAAGACTACAGATAAAAATAAGAAAGGCTAAAAACAGCAATCGATCCTAGCAAATTTCATACAATGTAGATCCTTTCCCATTACTCGGTTATGATTACTATCGTACATACCTATGTCTTTATTTGGTGATCTGAACATATGACAAGTGTAATTAAGTAGTTCCCCCATGTCTTTATTTTTGAACATGAACAAATAAGGGGCCGATGCATTTCATTAAACTGCCAAGATTTTTAAGTCTTAACTATAATAAGGGTGGAAGCCAGGAGAATTTCCAGATTATAGAGTTCATCACCAGATGCAAAGCCTCTGTCAAGGAAGTAAAATTGTGCAACTGATAGCTGGAATAGACTCATGCTTAAAACAGGAAATAACAATCAGTGAGCAGAAAAGAAATGTAAAATTAGGAAAACAAGCTTTGGGGGCAAATAGCAGTTATAAAACAGTTTATTGTCAACTGAAACAGAAAAAAACAGTAGGCTAATTAAAATACTGTTGAAATATCATTTTGTTAGTTGGAATGTTTGATATCAATGTAGAACTTTTAAATTAAATTCTAACTTTAACCACTGCCCCATTTAGTAAAAATCAAACATTATGCTTTCTTTCCCCCTCTGCTGGTATATGCAGTTGTCTTGTCCCCTATAATGTGCCCAAATTGTGGCGAAAACTTTTACATTTTCACCGAAGCTTCCCAGATCAGGACAGTGCCATCTCAGGTGACACTTTATCTTTTCTGTTATCTTTTCTCAGGTCTTATCTTTTCTGTTCAGTGCTTCCCATTTGTATTTGGTCTAACAATCTGCAAGAGAGTAGGGGAGGGAAGAACTCACCAAATATGAGGTGTCAATGGCTGACAATTAAGTATCTAATATTTCTGCCCTTCTTTTGAATAAAAAATTAAAGTAGGAATTTGTAAGGATTTCACGTGGAAAAAATTGGGGGGCAAGAGCTAAGGAGTCTTCAAAACATAATACGTACCTGCTCCATTTATATTAATGTCTAGCAATAAATATGTTCTATTTAATTCAGTAGTTTTTATCAAATTCTGCAAAAGGAGGTATTTTGTAAATGATTTCATTCCTGTGTGTTTAATGCTACTTTTACAATGACGCTCCCAAATTTTATACCTCCCGTTGTAACCACTCCTTTTTACATCCAGATGCCTCCTGAGCATCTCCATTTAGGTATCTCAATCTTAACATGTACAAAAGTGAACTTGTGCTTTTCTTTCTCCAAAGTCTACTTTCATCACTCAGTTTTCTCTGTCTCATAAATGGTAGCATCACTCACATAGCTGCTGAACTAGAAACCTGGGACTCATCGTTAATTCTTCATTTCCCACGTCCACCACATCCATCAACAAATCCTCATAATTTGAACTCCAAAAAATATCTTTATTCTGACCATTTCTTTCCATCTCTACTGTCATCACTTTGGTCCAGGCCATTATTTTCTTCTTGGGTTATTGCAACAATGTCTTGACTGATTTCTTTGTTTTCACTCATGTCTTTCTTAAATTTCTTTCCTCCATAGCAAGGATTGTTCTCTTAAAATGCAAATCAGATCACTCCTCTGCTTGAAATTTCAAATTGCCCTTAGGATAGAAATCTGAACTTTTACTATAATCTACAAACCTCTACATAAGTGATTCTCAAACAAGCATTTTTAAGATTCCTTGGAGAACTAATTAAGACACAGATTCCTAGGCCTGAAAATCTGATTCTCAGAACTGGCCCAAGAATACAAATTTCTAACAAGCTCCCAGATGAAACTGATATGACCAATCAAGGGCCACACCTGAAATACTAATGTCCAAATCTGCCCTCATGTCCTACTGCTCTTCCCCTTCCTCACTATGTTCCAGCTCCACTGGCTCTCTTTTCAAGTAAGTTTGACAGATGTCATAACAATATTATTTTAGTTTCGGGTATACAATGTAGTGATTAGGCCTTTATATACCTTACAAGTGATTGCCCTGTACTTTTTATTCATGTGACTGTTTTTATAGCTGGCAATTTGTACTTAACCTCTTTTCATCTCACTTCTCAAACCCATTACATTTGGCAACCATCAAATTGTTCTCTATGTCTATGAGTTTGTTCCTTTTTGTTTATTTATATATTTTGTTTTTATTGATTCCACGGGGGGGGGGTAGCAGGAGGAAGTTGCCTGAGACAATCGTAAATAGTCTAGGATGGGACTGGCTGAGAAGCTGAATGCTTCCAGAGTACAAGGAATTATGGGCCAGAATATTTAAAATAAAAAGAGGCAGAGACTGGCTCTCAGACTATCTCTTCCTCGAGGACACCTGGATGGTCGTGCTGCAGCTGCTTGTGTTTCCCAGAGGATGGTATGTTGGATGGATTTGGGATGGGAGAAGAAACTCCAGGAGCAGCCTAGGATCAGGCTGGCCTGGCAGAGGGTGGCAGGGTTATTCTTCTTTGAGTGTTGTGGGGGGCGGGGCGGCAAGCTCTTAGGCAGAAGCCACTTCTTCTAAAATTGAGTAGCTTTTGTATTTTATGTTGCTTTAGTTTGTAAACTAATCCTGTAGAAATAAGATAATTAAAAACTAACAAGGAGAATGATAGGAGAAACTCAGGTGTTAAAGAGGTTAGCCTTAATTGATAGGCTTAAATGACTAACTCGGGTGGAAAGTTGTTATTCTAAAATTGTGTAGTTTTTGAATAAAGTCTCTTTTCCTTTATCACCAAAGCTTTGCCTCTGGAATTTTGCCTAGAGGGTGGCAGTGGGCAGCAGGACCCCACTTGCTGTTCAGTAACACATTCATGTTGTTGCGAATGGCCAAATTTCACTCTTTTTATGGTTGAGTAATAATATTTCATTGTGTACCACCTCTTCTTTTTTCCAATCATCAATTTTTAACCTTTTAAAATTATAGTTTACATTTAATATTATTTTATATTAGTTTCAGGTGTACAGCATAGTAACATTTATATAATTTACAGAGTGAGTCTTCTGATAAGTCTATCATCCACCTGGCACCATACATAGTTATTACAATATTATTGACAGTGTTCCCTATGCTGTACTTTACATCCCTATGACTGTTTTGTGGCTACCAGTTTGTACTTCTTAATTCCTTCACCTCTTTCACCCAGTTCTCCTCCAAACCCTCTCCCACCTGGCAACTATCAGTTTTTTCTCTGTATCTATGAGTGAGTCTATTTCTGTTTTGCTTGTTCATTTATTTTGTTCTTTAGATTCTGCATCTAAGTGAAATCATATGGTATTTGTCTTTCTCTGCCAGACTTATTTCACTTAGCATAATACACTCTAGATCCATCCATTGTTGTCTCAGTGGGTAAGATTTTATTATTTTTTATAGCCAAGTGGTATTCCACCTTTTTTTATCCACCTGTCTATTATTGATGGGCACTTAGGTTGCTTCCATGTCTTTGCTATTGTAAGTAATGCTTCAATGAACACAGGGGTGCATATATTTTTTTAAATTAATGTTTTGTATTTCTTTGGATAAATACCCAGAAGTGGAATTGCTGGGTCATATGGTAGTTCTATTTTTAATTTTTTGAGGAACCTCTGTACTCTTTTCCAGAGTGGCTGCACCAATTTGCAATCCCACAAACAGTGCACAAGGTTTTGCTTTTCTCCACATTCTCAGTAGTAACTCTTGTTATTTATTGATTTATTAGTGATAACTATTCTGACAAGTGTGAGGTGATATCTCATTATGCTTTTAATTTGCACTTCTCTGATGATTAATGGTGTTGAGCATATTTTCCTACATCTATGGCTATCTGTGTGTCCTCTTTGGACAAGTGTCTAGGTCTTCTGCCCATTTTTTTAATTGTTTGTTTTTGGCCTTGAGTTATATAAATTTTTTATAAATTTTTGATATTAACCCCTTATTGGATGTATTATTGGCAAATATCTTCTCCATATCAGTAGGCTGTATTTTCATTTTGCTGATTTTCTTTGCTGTGCAAAATCTTTTTAGTTTGAGGTAGTCCCATTTGCTTATTTTTTCTTTTGTTTCTCCTACCAAATGAGACATATCCAAAAGAATATTACTAGAGTGATGTCAAAGAAGTTACTGCCTATGTTTTCTTCTAGGAGTTTTATGGTTTCATATCTTACATTTAAGTCTTTAATTCATTTTCAGTTTATTTCTGTATACGGTGTAAGAAAGTGGTCTATTTTCATGTTTTGCAAGTTCAGTTTTCCCAACACCATTTATTGAAGAGATGGCTTTACCCCATAGTATATTATTGTTTCCTTTGTTATAGATTAATTGACCATATAAGTGTGAGTGTATTTCTGAGCTCTCTATTCAGTTCCATTGATCTATATGCTTGTATTTATGCCAGTGTCATGCTATTTTGATTACTATAGGCTTTTAGTATAGTTTGATATCAGGTAATTTGATGCCTCCAACTTTGTTCTTCTTTCTCAAGATTGCTTTAGCTATTCAGGGTCTTTTGTAATTCCATATACATTTTAGGATTATTTGGTATAGTTCTGTAAAAAATGCCATTGGTACTCTAGTAGGAATTGTAATGAAGTGAAGCTGTAAATTGCTTCAGGTAATATGAACATGTTAATGATGTTCATTGTTCCCTATCCATGAGCATGGAGCATTCTTCCATTTATTTGTGTTGTCTTTAATTTTTTTCTTCAATGTCAGTTATTTTTTAGTATTGGTCTTTTACATCCTTGGTTAAATGTATTCTTAGATATTTCATTTTTTTGTGGTTATAAATGTTTTTAAATTTCTCTTTCTGATAGTTTGGTATTGGCATTTAAAATGCAACTGACTTCTGAGTATTAACTTTGTATCCTGCTAGTTTACTAAATTTATTTATTAGTTTTAATAGTTTTTTTGGTGTAATCTTTAATGTTGTCTATATAAAATATTATGTCATCTGCAAATAATGATAGTTTTACTTCCTCCTGTCCAGTTTGGTTGCTTTTTTTTCTTCTCTGTTTGCTGTGGCTAGAACTTCCAATACTATGTTGAATAAAAGTGGTGAAAGCAGACATTCTTGTCTTGTTCCTGATGTTAAAAGAAAAGCTTTTAGCTTTTTACCATTGAGTTTTGTGTTAGCTGTGAGTTTGTCACATATAGCCTTTATTATGTTGGGGTATATTTCCTCTATTCCTACTTTTCTGAGTATTTTCATCTAAATGCATGCTAAATTTTGTCAAATATTTTTCAGCATATATTGATATGATCATGTCATTTTTATTTTTCATTTTGTTTTTATGGTGTATCATGTTAATTGATTTGTGGATATTGCGACTTTGTATCCCAGGAATGAATTACATGTGATCATAGTGTAGATACTTTTAATCAATTGATGAATTTGGGTTGCTAACTTTTTGTTGAGGATATTTGCATCTATGTACATCAGGGATGTTGGCCTGTAATTTTCTCTCTCCCTTTCTCTCTTTTTCTTGTAGCGTCTTTGTCTAGCTTTGATATCAGACAGAAGGTGGCCTTAAAAAGTTAGTTTAGGAAACTTCCCTCCTCTCAAATCATTTGGAATACTTTGAGAAAGATAGGTATTAATTCTTCCTTGAACGTGGAAAAATTTACCTGTGAAGTCTGCCTTCTGGTTCAAGACTGTTGTTAGGAGTTTTTTAATTATTGATTTGATTTTGTTAGTATAATAATAACTGGTCTGTTTAGTTTTCTGTTTCTAATCTTGGAAGCTTTTATGTTTCTGGGAATTTATTTATGTCTTCCAAATTGCTCACATTATTTTCTTATAACCCTTTGTATTTTGGTGGTACATTTGTCACATCTCTTTTATTTCTGATTTTATTTATTAGGGCCTTCTCTCTCTTTTTCTTGATGAGCCTGGCTAAAGGCTAATCAATTTTGTTTACCTTTTAAAATAACCTACTCTTGTTTTCATTGATCTTTTCTATTTTTACATAAACTATTTTTGGTTATTCCCTCTATGATCATATTATTTTTTTCCTCTACTCCTTTGAGGTTTTTTTCCCCTAATTTCCTTTGATGTAAGTTTAGATAGTTTATTCGAGATTTTTCTTGTTTCTTGATTTAGACCTATATTGCTATAAATTTCTCTTGTAGAACTGCTTTTTCTGTGTCCCATTGTTTTTCGGTCATTGCTTTTTTATTTTCATTTATCTCAAGGTATCTATTGACTTCCTCTTTGATTTCATTAGTTACCCATTCATTGTTTAGTAGCTTGGTAGTTTTCTGTGTTTGTGTGTTTCTCAGTTTTCATCTTGTAATTGGTTTCTAGTTTCACATCATTGTAATCAGAAGAGATACTTGATATAATTTTAATCTTCATATACTTATTGAGACTTTGTTTTGGCCTAACATGTGGTCTACACTGGGAAATATTACATGTGCACTTGAAAAGAATGTATATTTTGCTGCTTTTGGGTACATTTTTCTAAAAATGGTAGTTAAATTTATCTGTTCTAATGTATCATTTAAGGCTACTTTTTTCTTGTTGATTATCTATCTACCCATTGAAGTCCATAGGCTATTAAAGTGCACTACTATTGTTGTATTACTGTTGACATCTCCCTTTATGTTTGTCAATATTTGCTTTATACATTAGGTGGACCTATCCTGGTTCCATAGATGTTTATAAGAGCTCTATCCTCTTGTTGGATTATTTCCTTTATCATTATAAGAATTTTAATATAAAAAGAAGAAAAGAATTTCTTCTTTGTCTCTGTTACAGCCTTTGTTTTAAATCCTAATTCATTGATATAAATATTGCTACTACAGCTTTTAAAAAATTTCCTTTTCTATGAAAAGGAAAAGGTTTTCCCATCTCTTTGCTTTCAGTCTGTATGTGTCTTTTAATCTGAAGTGAGTCTCTTGTAGGTCTCTTATACATATGCTTATGTATAGCTCTTGTTTTCTTATTCATTCATCCATCTGTGTCTTTTGATTGGAATATTTAGCCCATTTACCTTTTAAGTAATTATGAAAGTATATAGTTATTGCTATTTTATTAATTATTTTCTGATTGTTCTTGTAGTTATTCTCTGTTCTTTTCATATTCTCTTGCTCTCTTCACTTGTCTGTTGATGACTTTTTATAGTGTTATGTGGGTGGGTCCCTCTTTATTTCTTGTATATCTTTTATACAGTTTCAGCTTATTGCTACCATATACTTCATATATAACAAACCAGTGGTCTATTTTAAGTTGATGTTTTCTTCTGTTCTAACACTTTCTAGAATTACTACAATTTTAAAGCTTCCATATGACCCAGCAATCCCTGTTCTGGGTATCTACCTGAAAAAAATTGAAAACATTTATTTCTAAATATATATATATATATATATATATATATATATATATATATACACACACACACACACACACACACTTTTTTGTTCATTTTAGCATTAGTCATGGTATCCAAGACATGGAAACACCCTCAGTGTTTTTTGGTGGATGATTAAATCAAGAATTTGTGGTATGTATATGCAGTGGAATAGTGTTCAGCTATAAGAAAGGATGAAATACTGCCAATTGCAACAACTTGGATGGATTTTGAGAATATCATATTAGGTGAAGTAAGTCAGGTGGAAAGGACAAAATCAAAAGATTTCATTTATATGTGGGCTATAAAATAGAAGTCAATAAAAGAAACGAAACAAACAAATTCATAGACACAGACAAGGGTACCACATAAAGGTACTCTTACCAGATGCGAAGGAGGTTGGGGGAAAATGAAGAGAATAAAAGGAATCAAATACATGGTGATGAAGAGAAACTGGACTTTGGGTAGTGAGTGCACAATGCAACACACAGGTGAGATATTATAGAATTACACACTTGAAACTTATACATTGTTATTAACCACTATCACCCCAATAAATGAAAAAAAATAAAATCACTAAAATTTTTACTCACCCCTCCCATGTTTACATATGTTTTTGTTATTATTGTTTACTTTTGTGTGTACACCTTAATTTATTATTTTAATTACACATAATCTTCCTACTTTTGTCTCCTAACCTTTGTCCTCAATTCATAATTAACTGATCCACTGCTCTTATGCTGTGTTTGCTTTTATCAGTGAGATATTTTTCTTTCCTATATTTTCTTACTCTGCTTTCGAACTTTTCTTTTCTTCTTGAAGAAGCTCCTGTCCTGCTGGGTGTGGTTCAGTGGATTGAGTGCTGTCGTGCGAATCGAAAGGTCACTGGTTGATTTCCAGTCAGGGCACATACCTGGGTTGGGGGCCAGGTCCCTGATTGGGGACATATGAGAGGCAAATGATCAATGTTTCTTTTGCACATCAATGTTCATTTCTTTATCTTTTTCCTTTCTTTAACTTTTCCCTAAAAGATAAGAAAAATATCTTAAAAAATAAGTTTCTTTAAGATTTCTTGTAGTACTGTTTTTGTGGTGATGAACTTCTTTCGCTTTTTATTGTCTGGGAAATTCTTTATCTCTCCTTTAATTCCTAAATGATAGCTTTGCTGGTAGGGTGATCTTGGTTGTAGATATAGTCATACCTTGGTACTCGTCAGCTTTAGAACGTGTCAAACCCTGTACTCATTGCATTTTTATGAGAAAATGTTTCAGCACCTGACACTTGCTCAGGACTTGTTGCACTTGCTAGGAGTTAATTGAACTTGCTAGAACTTGTGTAAATCATGATGCCATGATGCTGCCCTGCCAGAGAAAATGCTTCATTGCTTGGTATTCATTGGTTTTGACGTTCATCATGAGTTCCAGAACAAATAATGACAAGTACTGATGTATCACTGTACTTGCCTTTCATCATTTTAGATATTTCTTGCCGTATCACTGTGGCCTGACAAATTTCTGTTGAAAAATCAGCTGACAGTATTATGGGACCTCCCTTATGTGTAACTAAGTGCTTTTCTCTTCCTGCTTTTATGATTTTCTCTTTTTCTTTAACTTTTGGCATTGTAATTATAGGTCTTTGTGTGGGCCTCTTTGGGTTTATCTTGTTTGGGACTTTCTGTGCTTTTTAGACTTGTATGTCTATTTCCTTCACCAGGTTAGGGAACTTTTCAGTCATTATTTCTTCAAATAGATTTTCAATCCCTTGCTTGCTCTCTTTCTTCTCCTTCTGGTACTCCTATGATACAAATGTTTGTATACTTGATGCTATTCCGGAGGTCCCTTAAACAATCCTCACTTTCTAAAATTCTTTTTCTTTTTGCTGTCTGATTGTTTGTTTTGCTACCTTTACTTCCAGATTGCTTGTTTGATCCTCTGCTTCATGTTATTTGCTGTTAATTCCTTTTCGTGTATTCTTCATTTCAGTTACTCTATTCCTCATGTCTGAGTAGTTCTTATTTATGTTTTCTGTCTACTTTTTACTGTTTTTAAACTCTTTTTCATTGAGTTCTTTGAGTCTACTCTGAAGTTCCTTGAGTGTCTTTATAACTAGTGTTTTGAAATCTGTATCTGGTAGATCACTTACCTCCATTTCATTCAGTTCTTTCTCTGGACTTTTGTCCTATTCCATTGTTTGGGACACATTTCTTTGTTTTCTCCTTTTGGCTGGCTTTCTGGGGTTTTTTTCCCCTATGCTTCTATATATTAGGTACATCTCCTATCTCTCTCAGTCTTGACAGATTGGCCTTACAAAGAAGGCATTGTATAGGGTGCAGTGACAGTGTCTCCCTGGTAATCTGAGTTGGGTGCTCAAGGGTGTTCCCTGTATAGGTTGTGTGTGTCCTCTTATTGTAGTTTTGCCTCCATTGTTGCTGGTGTATCAGTGGGTGGTGTTGACCCTTCTGCCCAGTTTGCATCTCTGCCCCTTCTACCGGTCTTGACCTGGCTTTTTCTTTATATCCTTAGTGGAATTCTGTTCAGCTATTCTTCAGGTGGCTCTCAGTGATGACTTTTATGTAATTTAGTTGTAATTTTGATGTGATCATGGGAGGAGGCAATCTCAAAGTTTACCTACTTCACCATCTTGACCAGAAGTTCACACTGTTCAATTCTTTCTGGTGTTCTTACTCAGCATTTGTTGTTTTCTTTTGATAAATCATCAGAAGTTGACATGCAGTGGTATATAATATGATCTGATAAGACAGTTATTTAAGTCACTCTAATCATGACATGAACGTGTATCACAAGGTGAACCAGTGGAATGGCTGCCTCTCTGGAATTTGTACTGTAAACAGAGTGATGAAAATGGCTGGAGTTGTCCTGACAGGATGAGAATGTTGATTCTGTGTGAAGATTAGAGCTAATGGTAACTGGTCTTTACAAGATTCTACTTAAAGCATTCTTTTGATCTTGTAAGTATTCTCATATCCTTGAAATAAATTACCTTTTTTTTTCTACCTAAATTTACCAGAGTTGGCTCCTGTGGTTCGCAATCTAGGAAACCTCTTTAAATCTCAGCTTATGCCAGCTTTTAGGAGAGGTTTCTCCAACAGTTTGTACAATATATGTTCATCCTTTAATTCTCAAATGCTTTTTCTAAATATGTAGGATGATCTTAAAGCTTTTTACTTTTAATGTATTAATATGGTGAATCATATTATTACACTTTAAAATGTTACTTCACACTTAAGGAATAAACATTTATTTTTTAAAACTTTGCCTGTTTTAGTTTTATTTGGGGTTTTTGCATATTCATTCAAAATGAAGTTGGTCTATAATTTTTCTTGTATTGCTTTTGTTCAGTTTTGGCACCAAGGTTATACTACCTTAGTGAAATTAGCTGCAAAGCAACTAAGGTTTTCCTTTTAATTCTATGAAATGGTTTGCAAAAATTTTGTTATGTATTCCTTGAAGGTGTGGTGAACTTATCTTTAAAACCTACTTGACATGATTTTTTGAGGGGGAGGGTTGTAGATTTTTGAGAACTGTTTAAATTTCCTTAGCATGCTTAGATTTTCTATATCTTCTCAGGTGTTTGGGCAAGTTAAAGCTTTTACCTAGGAAATTGTTCACTTGACAGTTTTACATATTCATTATCTAAAGTTGTTCATAGTATTCCTTTAAAATTTTAAGAATATGTATTCTATCAATCACTGAAACCTAATATTATATTTTGATTTTATAACATAGATTATATGCCACTGATTCTTTGATATTTTTGAGATTTATGTTCTAATATATGCTGCCATTTTTTAAAAGATTTCTGGTATGCCTGAAAGAAATGTTTACAGGGTTCTCTACATGTCTCTGTGTTATTCAAATAATCTGTTCTTGTTCTTATTAAGTTTTTGTCTGTTGGATTTATTGGTTATTTAAAATGATATGTATACAACTCCCCAGGACAAAAAGATTAAATGCCTGTGCTTTTTTCGTCCATGTTGGCTAGGCCCGTTCTCTTCCATGAGAATGTTATCACTAATGAACTTTGCTTAAAGATATGTACAACTCTTTTATGATTGTGGATTTGCCAACTTTTTCTGGTAAGCTTGTAAATTCTTGCTTTAAATATTTTGAGGGTATGTTTCTATATGCATATTGGTTCAAGATGATTATAACTTCTTTGCAATCTTTTAAATCATTATTTAATAGTTCAACTTATGCTAGTAACAGTAATTTATGCTAGTAATTGAACAACTATTTAATAGTTCAATTTATGCTCTTTGACCTTAGGTCTGTTTATCCTCCCTCGATAATAATACAGCTATACCAGCTTTGTTTTGCTTGTTGTTTGCTTAACAAATCTTTCCCCATTCTTTTACTATCAATCTTTGGCTGTCCTTTATTCTAGCACCATGTCTTGTTAAAAATACATAGCTGAAAATTTATTTTTTAATTTAATTAAAAAAAAACTTATTTATTTATTTTTAGAGAGAGGGGAAGGAAGGGAGAAAGAGAGGGAGAGAAACATCAATGTGTGGTTGTCTCTCGCTTGCCCCCCACTGGGGACCTGGCCCACAACCCAGGCATGTGGCCTGACTGGGAATCAAATAGGCAACTCCCTGGTCGCAGGCCAGCACTCCATCCACTGAGCCATACCAGCCAGAGAAGAATATTTATTTTTTAATTGGTAAATGTATCCCATTTACCTCTTTTATAGATTATTGATGTAATTCTTTTTACTCATTTTATATTTGCCATCTACAATAGCTCTTATTTGATCCTTTCCTACCCCTACCTATTGGCTTTCTATTGGGTATGTTTTCTTTATTTCCTTTTTAAAATCTACTGGTTTGAAAATTATACTCAATTTCTTCCTTCTCCATACTTTCTTACATTTTACTACTTCTTTCGAGTTCAATTTTCAATTTTTTAAAGACATCCTTTAGAAGTTCTTTCAATAAAATTCTCTTAGGAGTAAATACTGTTATTTTCTCTAAAAATGTCTTTATTTTTCCCTCACTTTTAAATGCTAACATAGCTTGGCGTATAATTGTAGGTCGACAATTATAATTATTTTATTTTAGTATTTGAAGATATATTTCATTGACCTCTAGGTTCTTTGTTGCTATTGAGAAGGCAAGCCTCTATTCCTTTATAAGTGCAGTATTTTATTTTTCTTTATGCTTCCTTAAGTACTTCTGTTTTTCTTTAATTAAAAAAATTCACCATAATATACCTTTATATGAATTTATTCTGTGTTTCTTTAGGGTTTATTCCTTGGGTTGAATTGCTTTGTCATAGAAAATGTTTTTTTTCAACCTGCCCAGATAATGACATTTTGTCTTTACATTATAATGTTATATAAATTTTTGCACATTAGTGAACAGGTCATTTCTTAAAGAGTGTTAACATTAAACAAACCCTCCCCCCCTTTTTTTTTTTTTTTTTGGTTTGAACTTTCTTAACTGTTGGAAAATAAACTTTTTGAAAAGCCCTTTTGCCTGATGCCTGATTTTTTGTGTCCTGAACCTTTCACTATCTTACGAAATGAACTTACTTGTTAGCTTAAAACTTGATAAAGAAATGGATCTTGCCTAATCTTTGGCCAGAAATTTCCTAAAAGTTTTTAAAAGTTCTGTTTGGTACTTTTCAAGTTGTCTATTGTATACATATGATGATCGATGTAAGAAACATCCAAACATTTAGAGTTTATTTGAACCAAACTGACAATTGTCGGTAATCAAGATCTCAAATGTTTCTGAGAATAACAGTTTTGCAGTTACTTGTATGAATTTGTAGGTAAGGAAATAAATAAGAAAGGTTACATAAAGGTGGGCGCAAGTAAGGTGGGGGTTTGATTATAGTTAATAAAATCATGTGCTTTCTGGAGGGAGATTACACTTTCCAGGGGTATTTCCTTAGACATTTCAAAGGTGTGTTAATTTAGATGCACAGAAACAAAGAATAGGACTTGCTTAAAAACTTTTCACTAAAGAAGTTATATGCTTGGGGCGGGACTACTCACAATGACCTGACCAGTTCGGAATTCATGATCAGGTCACCCTATGAAGTCACCTGTAAAAAATTTTTTCATCCATACATATATGAATTCCTGTGGATTCTTTACATATTCTTCTGTCTGGCCCCAAATGCTAACGTTAACTTGGCTCCCAGGCAGGCATAGGACTCTGGTTTAGCCTTCACACCTCTAACACCTGGGTCCTGGACTCAGGCGTTTGCTTTGACGGCATCCATTCCGCTCTCAGGATACAGAACTCGGTGCTAAGGGGATGAGGCCTCTTCCTTGCCTCTTCCGCCTGTCAAGTGAGGGTGGTGCTGGCACCAGCGCCAGGCCCTCCCAGAAGCAGCTCCCTAGCTGGGTTGCAGGCTGCTTTGGCCCAATAGCTAGGTCGGACCAGGGTGGCCGGCCCTGGTCGCTGGGTCCAATCCCCTCCTGGGGACACAACCCTTTCTGTTGGTCTGCTCCCTCCCCTGCCGAAAACAGGTCAGATTCCTCAGTTTTGATCTAGAAGTATGCCCCGCCCTGCCCTGCCCTCCAGTGAAATCACGTGGCCAAGAACGGGACTCTGCAAACTGGGTATTTCTGCGAGCCGGGCCAAAGCTGGCAGAGACTCTGGGCGTGAGAGTGGGAAGGAACTTTAACAAGCAGCTCTATGGCCCAATGGATTTCTTCTGCCTTCAGCTGTAGGCCAATGAGATGCATAGGGCGGGACTTCCTCCTTGTTCGGTGTTGTCGTCCCGCTTGACTCCAGCGGGGCGGTAGGGTCTGTGCGGATATTCAGCTATGGAGTCGAGGTAGGGAGTACTCCGCAGAGACTCGGCCAGCAAACTTATTTGAATGCAGGGTCAGGCTACCAGGTAAGAACCTCTGCGAACTCGAAGCAGCCTCGAAGCCACCTGGGAGCACCCGGTGGCGGGCCTGGTCCAGAGAACACACCCCCTCGTCTGCTTTTCGTAAAAGGTAAAGAAAAAAAAGCTCTGCCCTGGGAAGACTGAGTCTTCCCACACCTCCATCCTGTGAGTTTTTGTTTGTATCTAAAGCTGTTGGTTTATCTGTATGGCTTTTCACATTCCCCTGCTGAGGCGGCAGGAGCTCGGGAGATGTTTGGAGGCTTTTCTTGGTTGAGTACTTGCCGCAAAGTCCCCAGGCGGAGTTGCCAGACTTAAGTTGCGGGCACTCGTTAATCTTTGAAAAAAGAAGAGAGCTGTCACCTCCTTCTAACCCTTTTCCTCCTCCCGGTTCCTCTCCCCCGCCCCACTGGAAGGAAACTCAGATTCAAGGTGGGCCGTGACTCTGCTAGGGACAGATTCTACGTCCCTGTTCTCTTAAAGTCTGCTCTGCCCGGAAGCTTATTGAGTTCAGCCGCACAGCCGAAAGAACTCTGTACCAGAGAGGGAGTGGGCGACACCAAAGCCTGGTGACCCCAGAGGCACCGAAGCAAGTAGGGTGGCAGCCAGAGTGTTCTCTGTCAGCTTGTGGTGAATTCCTCTATTTGCCCTTATTTGACAATAGTAAATTTCCAAAACTATCGTATCATCCTCAGCTTCAGCACCGTGGGCAGCCGCTCAGGTCCTTTTGTTGCGCCAAACCTGCCTGACTCTTATTTGCCAGTGATGCAGCAGGAACAGCGAAAATGAAGGCATTTCTGTCAACACTGATCTGTTGTTTTCCAAGGAGAACATCTACAGTTTGATACAATATAAGTAAGATGGGTATGCTGCCAAAGAGTTCTCATAGAGAAATGGATCAACTCAAGATTGAAGTGTTTAATTTATTTAAGGACAATTTTTAATGGGTTGAGGAGATGAACTCCACGAACCCAAACAAAACAAAACAAACCAACCCTTTAAACAGGAGACAAGAAATGTCGAGAAATATCAGAGGACATTCTGCAGAATAAGAGTAAATATTTCATTAAGCTTTTGTGTGTTTTTAAATATGTGTGTTTGAAGAGGAAGATGTTAATGATTACCATATTATTGCGGATTGTGTTAAAACACTGGATCCCAAACTTGGGGGTCAGGTTGGGTTCAGCCTTTAGTTCTGTTATATACTAATTCTGTGATAGTATCTGTAAATAGGGAAGAATTGTAAGAATTAATCAAAATAAAATGTTACATGGTTAAGCCTCATTTTTTAAAACAATTGGGTAGAGCCCAGTTATTTCTGTTTCAGAAATGACAACTGTTTTTAGTTCTGCCTTTATTTGAAGCCAGCCAGCTTGACATCTCCATGTGTAATATAGTAAGTCACATAGACAGAATCTTGGTTTGTGAGGTTTCAGTACTTGAGGAGTGCTGGAAGGATTTGAGTCAGTTCTCATCTATCCTTGTTTAAAAGCTCATTTCTCTCAGTCATTTTATTACTAGCATTCAGCACCCTTCCTTTGATTATTTTTTGCATTTCAGAGTAACAGACTTTTTCAGATCTTAGAAGTTTTCAGGCACTAATTTTAGTTAGTAAGGGTAGGACTAAGGGTATGATTTACTTATGTCTTTGAGTAAATTGGATAGGAATGCATTTTATGTTCTATAGTTATTGCCAGAGAGGTGTATGGAATGAGATGGCTTTGTCAAATATCGTGGTATGCTTATTTCATGTTGGTATGACCTAAAAACAGTTAGTGTTTAAATTAAAAGTATGATTTTGGATATTTTAAAATCTGGGAATTAATATTTAGTAGAAGGCAAGATTAGTTTGAATCAAAATTGTGTTTTGCACCATTTGACATGTTACTACCATATGGCATTGCATATGGTAGTTTCACATAACAAAAAGGGAAGAAAGTTGGTAAGTCTTGTAGTTTTCTTAAAAGAGGAAACTATTAATAGGCTAGTGAATTTCTTTTACTATATTATGGTGGTTAATCATTGTTTAAAAATTTATATATTCTGCAAATATTGAGCATATCTAAAATACAGTATTAAGCTCTTACATTATGCAAAAGTTGATTTGGGAACAGTGAGAGCATAATTGGCATTGTCAGAGTTTATATGTCATAGCATATAAATAGCAATGACAGTAATAATAGCTAACATGGCCAAATTCAATTCTAAGCATTTCATATTGTCTCATGTAATCCTCACTATAATCAGTGTGGTAGTTAGTACCAGTATCCCCTTTTTATAGATGGAGAACAAAGGCATCACAAATGCATAACTTGCTTAGTTCACACAGGTTATTAGTGGAATTACTGAAATTTGCACAGAGGCATTCTAGGTGTCGTTTTATTAAAAAATACAGAATACTAAGGAGCTATTTTGGATTCCTTTCTTGTTGGTTTGGGTGATGGATGACTTTGGGTAAATGCCTTTGGCCCTCAGTTTCTTCAGTTCCTTCCTCAAAAAAAGAAATGTAGCATGAAGCCGTTAAGTTTCTATGAGGATTAGGATAATTTGTAAAGGCGCTAGAGAGAATATGTGTTCAATAAGTAACATGCCTCAGCTGTTTTCCTTTCACGAGGATATGGCCATTCAGAAATTGCCAGTTGGAGGAGGATGGGAGAAGAACGCTAGCTCCACATAAGGGTACTGTCCAAGCAGAGGTGCAGAGGTAGGAAAGCATTTGTCCAAGTTGTCTGTTTAAGGAACAGGCTAATAAGGATACCAGGAAACAGATTATGAAGATCTTTAAATGCCAGAATAAGAATTTTGTACAAGATTCTTAGTTGAAAAGAACTCCTCTTTGTGGATATTAGTCTTTAACAGAAGTCTGCAGAGTTTAATTACAGTAGTTGAGTGAAGAAGTGATGACAGTGGGATTGTAGTGAAGGGTATAGAGAGCTGAGAAATGTTGACATTGGCATGGGAACTGACATAAGTATGAGTATAAGACAAATTTGGGGGAGGGTAATGATGCTATTAACAAAAATAAGGATTTTATGAAGAATAAGTTTTGGTGGGAGGGAATTTAGGAGAACACTTCATGATAGGGATTTCAGAGCTGAAGAGTTGTTCAGATGTTTGGCAATGTAAAATGGGTACTGGGAGCTTTGTGTATTCCATAAAAAGGGAAGAGACAAATAGCTCACATTTTGAGGAAATGGTCTATAGCAATCATTTGCCTGAGAGTCAAAGATTCTTAAGAGTGATGTGATTCCTGACGGTCTTCAGAAATGCAAATTTCTCCCTTGATAGAAATGTACCCACTGTTTTTCCCTGTGAAATGTTTTGTGTCATGGGAGGATAGGGGGGAGGTAGTGTAAGTAAGGAGGTAAAATATTGGAAACCTAGCAAGATTCCCATTGATCATTTCAAAAAGAGCCAGTAAATTGGAGGCTCACTAAGAACTTGAAAAGATGCTGTGATTTTTATATGGGGCCAAGCATTTATACACACAATTCTTAGTTGTAACATCTCCAGATTTGTTATTCTTGTTATCTCCTGTTTGTTACCCTCAATAGATTAATAGCAAAACCTTTAACCTCAGAAAGCCTGTGTGCTTGTTACAGGGATGGTAACAAGAGGAGACCTAGAAAGATTGTGTTCTGCTCATTTATAGCTAAGATTGTGGAAGAAGAACCTCAAAGGATGAGGAGAAAGCTACCTGGTATGGTGGGAAGAATAGGGATTCTGTGAATGAATCTCTGTGTTACCTATTCTCTGGCTTCAGTTTCCTCATTTTATAAAATGATGATGACAATACCAATTCTGACCTTTGATAAGAAAGAAAAGAAACCATCTGGAGACACTTTGCACTAAAAAAAATGGCTCAGATCTAAGTAGTAGAAGAGCCTATAGATTTCCTCTATTGGCAGGTTTTCTAGGGTTTGGTGCAGTTGAGTAGAGCATGATGTTATAAATTAAGCAGTATAGTTTATGCATCTCTGAACTATTTTAGTTTCTTGTAATGCAAGGCCTGAGTAACTGGACAATCAAATGAAAAAATGAACATTAGGCTCAAGCAATAGGACAAGAAAAAGTTCACATATTCTGTCACACTATTGTTGGAAACATTACTTGGATCTTGCTACTTACAGGTTTTCTATAGCATTCATTGACCCAACAAATATTTAAAGTACCTTCTGTGTCAGGAACTGTTCTAGGCATTCAGAGTACATTAGTGAACCACAGAGCTGACCTCATAGAGCGGATCTTCTACTGGGAGAAATAAGATATATTTTAATAATGGAAAGTAATTAGATTTTTCTTGTACTATATATTTATAAAAGTTCCATCTTAATAGTAAAAGTACTATACCAGATTGCACCTAATTTTGTAGAGCACTTTGAAGGAAGGGACAATGTCATTCCTACTCATTTGTGTCTCCCCATTTTGCTTTCTTCTCAATAGAATGACTTAGATGTATCTAATAATTAGCAAATGAAGGTACTAACTAAATGTTTATGATAGGGAGAAGGCGGTTGTGTTACAGTGAGGCCAGTTCTTAAAGAAATCAGTAAAATGTGGCAAGTATTAAGGACCCATATACTCACTAGATTGAAGGCAGGGAAAATGAAAAGGGTGCATATGCATTACCGGGCTTGCCTATGAGGTGGAAATAGAAATGAGGTTATATTGTAGCTGAAAATATCAACATTAAGCATGACTTTTCATAAATGAGTTGACCTCTCAGTTCATTTCCTTATTTGTGAAATGAGGTAGTTGAAATTTTGTAGTTAACAAATCTGTTTTTAAGATTCCTTGCAAAATCTCTTTTACAGTAATGTTTCACTTTATAATATAAAGTAGAGCTGATCATGAGCTTTCATTGAATAATAATAGGGGACTAAATTTATATTATTAATCAAGGAGATACTTAAAAAAGTACCTACAAAATTATTGTTACCTATTTGATGTTTTTACTAGGAAGACTACACTGTAATTTTTTTCAATTCCCATTATAGCCCAATATATAGTTTTCCCTTTTGCCACTATGTAGGAAATATAAACTATACTATTTTACATGCTAATAATGGATATTCATACTTACTCATACTTTCATATTTTAATTTTACAACAGCCTTTGATTATTTTGCTAGGTGCTGAGTATACCAGATTGAAAAGGTTTAGTCTCTAATTCCGAAAACTTTAAAGAATAATGGGAATAATGAAAAATTAAATTAGTTTAAATTGTCACATAATAAGCATCTAGGAGAAGAAGACATTAATATGGTCAGAGAAGAAAGACTAAGAAGGTATAGCAAGGGATAAAGCTGGAGTCATAGGCAAGAGTCAGTTTATGAAGAATTTTCTGTGCTAAACCACAATTTAGTTTTGAGCTTTATTCTGAAAGTTATTTAATCTGTTAAGGAATTTTATGCAAGGGTACATGATCAGGCATTTTTATATCTGTATTTCTCTTGAAAGAAGGGTCCATGAGGAAGATATTTATGTTTTTCTAGTTACTTCAATGGCATAGTTGTAACTGAAGAAATCAGTCTTTTAACTCCAAAATAAAGCTTGAGAACTGTCAATTTTGTGGTTTTAGAGTAGTAGTAACCATGAAAATTTTAGACATTAAAACATTTTAATATTTCGATCATAACCACATTTATGTAAATTGAAAAGACAAGTGAAATGTTGGGATATTCTCCTTATTGGAATGAGAGAGCTACTTCTGGTCAGTTATAAGAACTTGATTTATAATCATTTCTAAGGGATTAGAAATTTGTTGAAGTTTAATTGAATGCATTTTTTAGTTCAGGCTCACTTTCTAATGATCGAGCTATCCAGTTAAATTTTATACAGGGACTTTCCAGAGGGGGAATAATCATACCTGATGATAGGTGAATATTTCTAAATTGTCATGGAAGAGAATAGGAATTGAATTACTGTTTTGCTTAGACATAAGACTTAAATGTTGCCTTGACTGGGTGGCTTACTTGGTTGGAGTGTCGTCCTATACACCCAAATGTTCTGTGTTTGATCCCCAGTCAGGGTGGGTGGGGAAGGCAACACATAGATATTTCTCTCACATCCATGTTTCTCTCTTTCTCTCCCATCCTCCCGCCCTCCCTCCACCTCTCTCTCTAAAATCTATCCTCTGGTGAGAATTAAAAAAAAAACTTAAATGTTGAAGAGTGCTTTATTTGTCTAATTACTGTGCTTGTAATTTATTTATGTGTTTGACCTTCAAAAAGGAAGAACTGTGCTTGTAATTTATACATTTGTCCAACACTTATTATAAACACTAAATGCTTTAAAGATTTTTTTTTGAGGTGAAATTCATGTAACATAAATTGAGTGATTTTAAAGTTAATAATGAGTGGCATTTAGTTCATTCATAGTGTTGTATAACCACCACTTCCATCTAGTTCTGAACCCCAAAATAAGATTGGAGTGGAAGCTTATTTGAATCACCCCAAAATAAGATTGGAGTGGAAGCTTATTTGAATATGTAAGTTATTACTAATATACATTGGGTTTGTTACCAAACAAAAAAGGGGGGTTTGTCTGTCTGCCACCACAAAAGTGAAACTTGTGAGACAGTTGCCGGTGAAAAGGGAAAGAGGTCTTATTCAGATGCTGCATGATCTGGGAGAATGGCAGGCTCCCTTTCTCAAAGCCCTCCTCCTCTGCAAAACTAAGACAAAGTCCAAACATTCTCAGCAACACCAAAACAAAAGCCAGGGCCCAGAGTTCCTGCCCCTTTTTAAAGTACTGTCCTTTGGGCCCGCAGGTAGCTTCTAAGTGGTTATCCAGGTGGCTTAGCTTGTTTCCAGTTGCTGCCCATTTCAGGCTCCCCCCTGGAGGCCGTGAGCCATGTGGCTTCTATGGCCACAGGGTGGTATATACCTAGGCCAGAGAGCTTGCAGATGCATGGCTGATGCATCACCAGCTGGGTGAGAGAGTGAGAGAGGCTCCCCACTGGAGGCCATGGGCCATGTAGTGCTAAGGCTGCAAGGTAGCATGAATGCACCAGTGAATGCATCACCAGGTTGGTAAAAGAGGGAGAGTGAGACTCCTTCCTGGAGGCTGTGGACCACATGGCCTTAGTATTCATGAAATCCTTGGAGAAAATAGGCCGGCCCACCATCTGAGTACAGGCCATGAGCCAGTGAGCCATGCCAAAGTAGAGAGCCTTCCTTGTTCCCCTGGGTTTGTATTAGCTTGAATGTGGAATGGACCAGGTGGTTTCTGAAAATGATCAATCATCTTCCCAGACTTTTTCATGCTTCATTTGGGTCCACATCCCAGCCAATCTATTTTCCTAAGCTGGACTGACAGGCCACCTTGGTCCAGCACCTCCCCCTGTGCCAGTTTGGCTTTCATGGCATATGTGCCTATTTTCCTGTGGGCCCACCACCAGTCTGGTACTGGAGGGCAGAAGAGGGGGAGAGGCTTTTTGTGTGCTCAGTGAAAGAACCTGCTGTTACTGGTATCCTGGCAGGTGAGGGACACTCACCTGACTCTGCATGTCCTGGGGCTGCCTGGCTTCCCTACCCTTGGGGCCTTGAACTGCAAGCAAAGTGGCAGCTATGCCATCTCCTGGCAAATGCTCCATTGCAGTTGGGTGCAACCACCACTCCCACTGAGTGGAGGTAATGTCCTCTCCTGCTTTGCAGTATGCACTGGGGTTCCCACAGCCTCTGGGCCAGGCAGTTGTACAGGCGAGAGGTGGGGCAGTGGGATGGTCCTCTTGCAGTAATCAGCCAAGCTTTGCTTCTGAGAGAGTGGGCTCTAAGCCCCACCTGCAGAGGGCACTCTCTCTTCCCTGCAGCTTGGCACAGTCTGCTGAACGTTGGGCACCTCAGCTCACTGAGAAGGGGTGGACCAAGGGTATGAGCTTGTCCTCCTGCAACAGTTTTTCTTGAAAGAAGTTCTTAAATATTTAGTTTTAAAATATTTAAAATTTATTGTGAATAGACGTTAATAATTAAAACCTCACAGGTAGTTAAAGAAGTGATTGAATGGTCTAGAATGATTGGCATTTCATGAAACAGACCTGTGTTTGAGTCTTGACTCCACTATTTAAGAGGTGTCATTGGTCAAGTTATTCAAAAAGTAAGAGTGATGGGGATCCAAAGTTCAGCATAGAGAATATAGTAAAAAAATATTATAATAATTGTGTATGGTGCCAGGTGTGCTAGACTTACTGGGGGGTTATTTCTAAATTGTAAATATCTCACCATTATGCTGTATACTTGAAACTAATAAATGTTGAATACTACCTGTAATTAAAAAATTATTAACAAAAAAATAAGAGTGAAGACTTACCAAGTACATGATATATGCTAGGCCCTGTTATAAGCACTTTATGTTATTGATCTAAGTCTTAATTTCCTATTTTTATGGAAAGGTAGTAGAACCTACTTCAGTTGATAGTGTTGTGGGGGTTAAAACAAATTATACATGTTAAATATTCAGTCAGAGATGTATTGGGTTGGCCAAAGAGTCTGTATACATGGCTTTCTCCATAAGATAAAAGATACATTTTTCATTTTTATATGTAAGTTTATTGACTTGGATATTTTGAGTATATCAGCTATTTCCCATGTAATGTAACATTGATTGTTCTCAATTAATGTCTCAATTTGATCCTATCAGCTTCACCTGGTCTACCCAATCAAGGAGCAATGTCCAGCAAGAAATCCAACATGAAACTTCCCAAAGCACTTCTGACACTTTCAGTCAGTCACAGCACCTTCTCCATACACTGCGCAAATCTTTTTTTGCATTTCAGTTGTGTTTTTAGCTTTCTTGAAATAATAAAGCATAATATGCTGAAAATGTTGCATATTTTCTTCCAACTTCAGTATTAAAATGGCTATACAAAACCCCACCAATTTTGATAAGTT
Source organism: Artibeus jamaicensis (assembly GCF_021234435.1). Classification (NCBI taxonomy): domain Eukaryota; kingdom Metazoa; phylum Chordata; class Mammalia; order Chiroptera; family Phyllostomidae; genus Artibeus; species Artibeus jamaicensis. The sequence goes on along the minus strand of NW_026521844.1, from coordinate 12,893,110 downwards.
TTTAAAAATATGCAAGCTGATATGACAGCTCTCACAATAGTCTAACAAAATAGTTTCAAATGAAATTAAAGACAACTAAGCACTACAAGGGTCTTCTTATGAAAAAAACCGAATGAACTTTTAAGTCAACCCAGTAGTAAGCATTTAAGAACATTAGCTATTTTTGCTTCCGCCAAGATGGAGGCATAGCTGGAGATGCTGTGCTTTCTCACACAACCAAGTTTAGAAGCAACTAAATATTAGCAATAGAAAACATAGCCAGAACACAGAAAATTGAACTTTTTGGAAGTCTGATAACAACAAATTCTTCAGCCTGAATGGTAAGAGGGGCGAAACCAGCACCTGGTGGAATGGGGTAGTATGGGAAAACTCGTTCAGACCACTTGGACTCGGGCGCACGGAACCCAGGCGCAGGGTTGGACTTAGTGAATGACCGAGCGAGTGACCTCGGGGAAACAGTGAGGGAGTGGGGCTGCGGGTTGACTATGGTCGCACATTTGGGTTGACTGTGGTCGCGCATTCATGCGCAGATAGACAAGAAAGGGAGTGGGCGATTGGACGGGACCCAGCAGGTCCCAGCGGCGCCAGCGCAGGGCGCCGCCATTTCCCTGCTCAGACCCTGCCTCCACATATAGCTTCATAACCCAGTGACCTGAGTGGCCCTGCCCTAGGGAACCACCTAAGGCTCTGCTCCTCACCCAGCGGTGAGAAACATCAGAGGGGGCTGCCATTTCCCTGCTCTGACTACGCCCCCACATACAGCGTCACAACCCAGCGACCTGGGAGTCCAAGGCTCCCCTCCTCACACTTAAAGGGCACAAACAGACCAAAGATAGCTCAAGAATATCTCAAAGCCCCAGAGCCTATAAATCTAAGCAATGAAGAAATAGCAAAACTCTCAGACGCACAGTTTAAAACACTGGTCATCAGGATCCTCACAGAACTGGTTGATTATAGCCACAAATTAGACAAACATATGAAGGGGAAACTAATTGAAATGAATGGAATTACATAGGAAACCAATAGCGATGAAAAGGATACTGGGACTCAAATCAATGGAGTGGACCAGAAGAAAGCAAATAATGGCCAAACAGAAAAGAGTGAAGAAGCAAGAATTCAAAAAAATGAGGAGAGACTTAGGAACCTCCAGGACATCTTTAAACGCTCCAACATCCGAATTATAGGGGTACCAGAAGGGGGAAAGGCACAGCCACCAGTGGAAAACTTATTTGAACAAATAATAAAGGAGAATTTCCCCAATCTGGCAAAGGAAATAGACTTCCAGGAAATCCAGGAAGCTCAAAGAGTCCCAAAGAAGTTGGACCCAAGAGGAAACACACCAAGGCACATCATCATTATATTAGCCAACATTAAAATGAAGGAGAGAATCCTAGAAGCAGCAAGAGATAAGGGAGCAATCACCTACAAAGGAGTTCCCATCAGGCTGTAAGCAGATTTTTCAAGAGACCTTACAGGCAAGAAGGGGCTGGAAAGAGGTATTCCAAGTCATGAAATCCAAAGATCTACAACCAAGATTGCTCTATCCAGCAAAACTTTCATTTAGAATGGAAGGACAGATAAAGTGCTTCTCAGATAAGATCAAATTCAAGGAGTTCATCATCACCAAGCCCTTATTATATGAAATGTTAAAGGGACTTATCTAAGAAAAAGAAGTTAAAGAAACATGAACAGTGAAAGGACAACAAACTCACAGTTATTAACAACCACACCTAAAACGAAAGCAAACTAAAAGGACAGCTAGATCAGGAGTGGAAACATAGAAACGAAGATCTCAAGGAGGGTTAGCAACAGGGGAGTGGGAGGAGGAGAAGGGGGGAGAAGGTACAGAAAATAAGTAGCATAGACAGTAGGTAGAAAATAGATAGGGGGGAGGGCAAGAATAGTATGGGAAATATAGGATCTAAAGAACTTGAGACACGTGGTCATAAACTAAAGAGGGGTAATGGTGGGGACGGGGGGTAGGGTGGAGGGGAATGAAGGGGGGAATAGAACAACTGTAATGGCATAATCAATAAAAATAAATAAATTAAAAAAAAGAACATTAGCTATTTTTATTTATAACTTCACCTAACACCAACAAAGATGAAAAAGGATCATCTGTGCAATGAAATGCACATTTACATGGAAATGTAAATAGGAACGTTCTTTCTGAAAAGCAAGTTGAAAATATGTATAAAGTTTTAAAAATGTTCCTATGGGGGAGTTCCGGCCAAGATGGAGGCGTAGGTAGAAACCCTTTGCTACCTTGCGCAACCAAAAGGAGGATAACAATCTAAAATCAATAAACAATCAGAAGTGCCTGAAAATCAACTGCATGGAACTCCGACAACCATGGAATTAAACAGTCAAACAGGACAACCAGACCAGTAAGGTGGTGGATGGAGAGAAACTGCAGTGAGGCAGAAGACCTTGGGGGAGGGGCTGGCTACAGCCTGCGCAAGAGGGGCTGACTTAAGGGGAAACTGAGGCTCAGAGCTGACTGTGGACTACTGTGGTTGCTGTGGTGAGAGAAACTCCCAGTCTCACACAAGAGTTTGTTGAAAAGCATACTAGAGATGAGCAGGCAAGCTGCACTGTTCCCTCTCTGGCCTCTCCTTCACTGGCAACACCAGCTGCACAGCAAGCAGGTTTGCCCTGCCTGGGTGAATACCTAAGACCCCGCCCCCTTACAACTATGAGGGACCCTGAAAAAAGAAAGGGCCAAAATGAAAGAACAGAGCAAAACCTCAGAAAGAGAGCTAAGTGAGGAGGAGACAGCCAATCTATCTAATAGAGAATTTAAAGCCCTGGTAATCAAAATGCTCACAGAACTGATTGAGCTTGATCATAAAATGAAGGAACAAATGAAAGATACCTGAAATGAGATGAAGCAAAATATTCAGGGAAAAAACGGTGACAGGAAGGAAACCAGGACTCAAATCAATGATTTGGAACAAAAGGAAGAAATAAACATCCAACTGGAACAGAATGAAGAAACAAGAGTTCAAAAAAGTGAAGTCTTACAAACCTGATACGTTCCAGTATCCGAATTATAGGGGTGCCAGAAGGAGAAGAACAAGAGCAAGAAATTGAAAATTTATTTGAAAAAATAATGAAGGAAAACTTACCTAATCTGGCAAAGGAAATAAACTTTCAAGAAGTCCAGGAAGCCCAGAGAGTCCCAAAGAAATTGGACCCAAAGAAGAACATACCAAGGCACATCATCATTAAGTTACCCAAGATGAAAGACAAAGAGAGAATCTTAAAAGCTGCAAGTGGAAAGCAAGAGTTATCTACAAAGGAGTGCCCATGAGACTATCAGCTGATTTCTCAAAAGAAACCTTGCAGGCAAGAAGGGGCTGGAAAGAAGTATTCAAAGTCATGAAAGGCAAAGACATACATCCAAGAATACTCTATCCAGCCAAGCTATCGTTTAGAATGGAAGGGCAGGTAAAGTGCTTCTAGATAAGGTCAAGTTAAAGGAGTTCATCGTCACCAAGCCCTTATTATATGAAATGTTAAAGGGACTTATCTCAGAAAAAGAAAATAAAAAATATGAACAGTAAAATGACAACAAACACAACTATCAACAAATGAACCTTAAAAAAATAAAAGAAAGGAAAACAATGAAAACAACTAAGCAAACATCCAGAACAGGAGCAGAATCAGAGAAATAAATATCACATGGAGGGTTTTAAATTGGGTCGGGGAAGGGGAGGAATAGGGAGGAAAAGGTACAGGGACAAAGAAGCATAATTGGTAGGCATTAAATAAACAGGGAGAGGTCTAAAATAGTACAGGAAATAGAGAATTCAGAGAATTTATATGTACAATTCATGGACATAAACTAAGGAGGGGATGCTGGAGGGTTGGGTGGTACAGGGTGGAGGAAGAATAAAGGGGGAAAAATTGGGAAAACTGTAATAGCATAATCAATACAATTAAAAAGATAAATGTTCCTTTGGCATGGTGATTCTATATGTAAGAATTGATCCTAAGAAAGTAATCAGAAATGTGGAAAGAGACTGATATTTATCATAGAATTATTTATAATTTATCATAGAATTTATAGTTGGGTTCACTTTAATATTGAACAAGGGAATAGTTAGACAAAGCTATGATTCAGCCATATAATGTAACATTAAGCAGCTATTAACATAACGGTTATGACAAGTTTTAACAACAAGGGAAAGTGCTACAACTTTAAGTCACAAAGCATACAAATCATAGTACATTATGATACCAATGATGTAAAATAAGCATGGAAAAACGACGGTTACTTATGGTTGAATCAGAATAAGAACCATTGTGAATGATATGAGTGATATAGAACAAGGGTTTAAAATTAAGAAATTCTGGCAACTGGTTAAGTATATTACAAGGCTGCTGTGGCCTTTGCACCTCCTATGTTGGGTGAGCTGGGCTGTTATGGGTCGGCTGGGTTGCAGGAAGGAAGGACAGCTGAAACTGAGGTTGGGAGAGCAAGAATATGTTAGAGCCTGTGAGAAGAATTATATAGCACATGAAGACAAATGTTATCTGTGAATGTTAACATTGTGGGTAATTAATACTTTCTCTGTAATTTCCAATGAACATTATTTTTAGTCTTAGAAAAAAATCATAAAAATTTTATGAGATACCAGCATAATGAATAACCTGATGATTGGAGAGTCATTACAATGGTATTAACTTAAGTCAGTAAGTGGTGGAACCAGGGTTAGAACGTTGATCTTAAATATTCCAGTGCTCAGTATAATCTTTGCAGTTACACTTTAAAAGCTAAATTTGGTTTGCCAGGTTCTGAGAGAAACCACAGTGATTTTTATAGCTGGTAACTTTTCAGTCATCTGCACTACTAATTTTAGAAAGGCCTCAAATAATTTATTTCAAACTTTGGGAGACATTATATGATTAAAATAAAATAATATTTATTTTGAAATAATTACAAGGTACCAGAAAAGTTGTAAGAATAGTACGGAGACTTTTTATCCTCCCTTAATTACTTGATCATAAGTTGCTGATCTGTTACTCCTTACCCACTAAATACTTCAGTGTGAGACTCCTGCAAACAAGGATATTCTCCTTGGAGAACTGGCTGGTTTCAGGGCCAGGGCAGGGAAAGAATAGGATAGGACTGGCAGATCTGGTGGGAGAAAACCAAGAAGTACTCAGGAATGATGGGAACATGTCAAAAAGACACAGGGGCCTTTTGAATGAGTCTCTACTGCTTTTGAATGAGTCTCTACTGGCCAAACTGAGGACAACTGGGCATCAAAATAATAGTAACAGATTATAACACATTGAATAAAACATGAGTAACTTGAAAATTTGATGAGAAATGAGATAATTACTGTGGTAGAGAGAATAATGACCCCCAAAGATGTCCATGTCCTGGAACCTGTTAATATGTTACCTAATATGGCAAAAGGAGGTTTGTAAATGTGGTTTAGTTAAGGACTGTAGCCCAGTGTAATTCCAGGGGTCCTTAAAAATAGAAGGAGGAGATAGAAGAGGAATTTGGAATAATGTAATGTGAGAAGGGATCAATCTGCCATTGCTAGCTTTGAAGGTAGAGAAAAGGGCCAGGAGCCCAGGAATGTGGGCAGCCTCTAGAAGCTGTTCGGCATGACAATCAATTGTTGTGTAATTTAAAACATTTTTGTTTTAAAGCACACATGGATCATAGCCAAAACTAGAATAAGAAATTTGTGTGATTTTAAAAAATAAATGCTATTTCAAAGAGATTATACTTTTTCAGATTCCGCATCTTGATAACACACTAAAAGCTATATATGCATTTTCTTCTTTTCCCTATTGTTAAATGAGAGAAGCACTGCCTTATTTAAATACTGTTAAAATCAGAAAGATAAGTGTCAATTATCAATTTATTTTCTTTGTGCTCCACATTCACCATTCAATCCATGCTCTGCAATAATGGAGTAGACAGTTAAACATTTCTCCTTGAAGAGAGTATGATGTTAAGCTTTATCGGATGTTGGAGGGAACTGTGTGTTAGAGGAAAAATAGAGACATTTATTGAAGAAGATACAAGAAACACTGTACATAAGACAATGATGCCTCAGTCCCCTTCAAAATAGGCACCTTGGGACCTTACACCGTTCTCCCAGTATCTCTTCCACTGTTCAAAACACTCTGCAAAATCCTTTGTTGGAATTGCCATCACCTGCCCCATCATATTTTTCTGAATCTCATCCATGGTCTGAAATCTCTTCCCTTTCAAAGGGGATTTTAGTTTTGGGAAAAGCCAGTAACTCAGAGGGTGCCAAATCTGGGTTGTAGAGGGAACTGAGTAACCTGGGTGATTTGGTGTTTCACCAAAAAACTCTGCATGAAATGTGATGCATGAGTGGATACATTGTCATGATGAAGCTGCCAATCACCAGTTGCCCATAGCTGCAGCCATTTTTGGGGTATGGCATCTCTCAACTGTTGAAGAACATTGAGGTAGTACTCCCTATTAATTGTTTGGCCTGGAGGGGTGTTCTGGTGATGTACAGTACCTTCCCAATCAGAAAACACAGTTAACATGGTCTTGATCTTGCTGTGGACTTTGCCATACCTTCTTCAGGCATGGAAAACAAAGCAACTTGCATTGGGATGACTGGGCCTTCATTTCCAGATCATAGCCATAGACCCACAGTTCATTCCGGTTATGACCTTCTTGAGGAAATCTGGTTCATTGGTAGCAGTTTGAATCAAGTCATTAGCATCTGCAGTGCAGTATTCCTTCTGTTCTGGTAACAGAAGCCATGGAACAAATTTTTCTACTACACATTTCATGCCAAGATCCTGTGTCAAAATCTTAGCTCAAAGTAGTTTTTGGAATCCCCAGATCAGCTTCTAGTTCCTGCAGTGTCAGTTGCTGATCTTTGTTGATTGCAGCCTGTACATGTTCAACATTCACAGATGTTCTGCTTATTGCAGGCCTTCTAGAACATGGATCACTTTCAACAGATTCTCGACCATCTTTGAAGCAATTGTGCCACACTTTTATTTGTGCTGCACTCATTGCATTGTCCCTGAAAGTCTTCCAAATCATCTGAATAGTTTCTGTGGAAGAATGTTCAAGCTTAATGCAAAATTTGATGCAGATTTAATGCAATGGCCACACAATACACATGCTCACTCAATAGTGTCTACTGCCCCCGCTGACTAAAACATTGAAGTCATCATTGTTCACACATGCATATTAAAGTCCACTCTCCTTGGCTGCCAAGTTATATTGATGTTGCCCCAAACATTCTCATTACATTAACAATGGCTAGACTTTTTCCAGACAGAATGTGCATATGTTCTTTGGCTACTCTATTTCCTATGCTGTACTTTACATTCCTGTGACTACTCTGTAATTACCAGTTTGTACTTCTTAAATCCCTACCCATATTTTGCCCATCCTCTGACCCCCCTCCCATCTGGCAGACATCAAAACATTCTCTGTATTTGTGATTCCGTTTCTATTCTGCTTGTTTATTTTGTTTATTAGATTCAGTTGTTGATTTACTGCCATTTTATTGTTCATATTTTTTATCTGGACCCTTTAACATTTCATATATTGTTGGTTTGATGGTGATACACTCCTTTACCTTTTTCTTGTCTGGAAGCTGTCTGCCCTTTGATTCTAAATGATAGCTTTGCTGAGTAAAGTAATCTTGGTTGTAGGTCCTTGTTTTTCATCACTTTGAATATTTCTTGCCAATCCCCTTTTAGCCTGCAAAGTTTCTTTTGAGAAATCAGCTGGAAGTCATGTGGGAGCACCATTGTAGGTAACTAACTGCTTTTCTCTTGCTGCTCTTAAGATTCTCTCTATGTCTTTAACCTTTGTTTAAATCATGATGTGTCTAGGTGTGACCTTCTTTTGGTTCATCTTGTTTGGGACTCTATGTTTCCTGGACTTGTATGTTTATTTCCTTTACCAAGTTAGGGAAGTTTTCTCTCATTATTTTTAAAAATAGATTTCCAATTTTTTGTTCTCTCTCTTCTTCCAGTGCCCCTGTGATGCAAACGTTAGTATACTTGGAGTTGTCCCAGAGGCTCCTTTAATTAGCCTTGTTCCTGGCACTGGAACCCTGGTCTGGCGGAGGGGCTGGTGTGGGGTTGGGACACTTTGCTCTTGAGATATTCCACCCAATTTTTATCCACCACATGTGGGTTTGGGACCAGCCTGTTTTGCATCTCTGCCCCTCCTGCCAGTCTCAATGTGTGGTTTCTTTAATTTTATATTGTAGGACTTTCATTCCTCTCAATTTCTGACAGTTCTGAGTGATGTTCAAGTTTAGTTGTAATTTTGTTGTCTATTATTGAAGAAAGAATTTTTAAATGAATTTAATGTAGCTTAAATGTACAGAGTTTATAAAGTCTACAGTAGTGTACAGCAATGTCCTAGGGCCTTCACAGTCACTCACCTGTCACTCACTGACTCACCCAGAGCAGCTTCTTGTTCTGCAAGTTTCATTCATGCTAAGTGCCTTGTACAGGTATGCCATTTAAAAAATCTTTTATACTGTGTGTTTACTGTACCATTTCTATGTTTAAGTATATAAATACTTAGCATTGCATTATAGTTGCCTACAGTGTTCAGTACAATATCATGCTATACAGGTTTGTAGCCTCAGCATGACAGGCTATACCATATAACCTAGGTCTGTAGTAGGCTGTCTATATTGTGTAGGTTTTTAAGTGCACTCTGTGATGTTCCCACAACATCACCTAATGTTACATTCCTCAGAACATATCCCCTTCTTTAAATGGCACGTGACTCGTGTCAAAGCCCAATGGCTGCTACATTGACATTTATGGCAATAATGATAACTATAAGACTGGAGTGTGGAATGGAATCTTTTGAGTGTAACTGAGTAATTGAAGAGAGAAAATGACTGATTATAACTGTCCCCAATAGTTATATTTGTTAACTCTCAGCTCAAGATCTACCCTTTGTTCACTCTGTTTTGATTATACATTTCACTTCAGAAGAAATAATTACATCTTCTCCATATTGTCAATACTTGTGAATTAATTATCAAACCTTGTTGCTTTCTCATTAACAGAAAAACTTTGTGGGGGGGATAAAAGAAATGCACATTTAGAAAACTTGAACAAATGAAACAGATCTCTGTTAAGCATACTGTGTATTTTCTTTTAGGCTTTTGTATGGTGTATATTATAGAAAATGAAATAGACTTTTTGAAGTTACAGTTTTTTATTCTGAAACATGTAGATAGACATAAAATAAAAAACATAGACTGTCACCTAGAATTTACATATATTAACAATTGGTTTGTTTCATAGAATTTATGCATATTTTTAGCGTTAAGTCCTTATTTTTGCCATAGTTAAGAGGTGGCAAAAATATGTTCAGAGGCTCTGCAGAAGATAATATTAAGAGAGGCCATGTGTGTATTTATTCTACAAATATTAAGTACCGAATATTGCCAGGCATTGTTTAGATACTTCATGATATACCCATAAAATAAAGATTTTTGTCTTGGAGGTTTATATTCTTGCTACAGAGAGGGACATGAAACAATGAATATAATGTGTAAGCAAAGTATGGCATGATAGAAATCACTGAAAATTATAACAAATGAAAAATGTAGAGGATATTAATAGGAGTGAGGCATTGCAGATTGCAGACATTTGTCAGGTGAGAGTGTGGTATACAGAAAAGAAGGCCAAGAGCAGTTCTCTGGGGTGATATTTTAAAGAAACAGTTGTTGCAATCACTTGATCTGGTACCCTATAACCCTCCATCACTAACATAGTAGGCCAGATAACTTAACACCAATCTGTGTATAGGTCATTCATTGGGTATGCTCAGATTTTTGTTCAGAAATTGCCATAAATTAAGGAGAGATGGGGCAGGGATAATGGGTAAGGGGCTGTTTCACTTATTCAATTTCTAGTACTTACTCATAGGAGTTGAGTCCTCTAAAGTAAGGAAGCTGGCATTGTTTTTATTTGTTCTTGTTTTACTTGACAGGGTTGTTCTGAGGAGTAGGTGGAAATGCATTCATTTCAGTCGCTTAACAGACAGAGCACCTGGCACAAAATTAAGTTCCCTACTGATTTGTTTATAGTAATGATGGTGACATTTGTGCGAAATATCATAAAAAGAATTCTGGTTCAGGAGACTTATACTATGAAGCACACTGGGCATGATATATTTGGTAACCTAGAAAACCATAATTTTCTGCCTGCTTCCCTCAGTAGTGCTTAAGATTCCGATATCCATGAAAGCAGTTTTGTTGTCAGTTGTCTCTTTTGTGTTTTGCATGTGGCATATTGCTGAGATTGGCAACCTGTGGCACTGACAACAATAGTATTTGAGGGAATTATGAAGTATGTTTTTGTTAGCATTCCCATTTTTCTTTGTTTTTTTTTTCTAACTTGACTCTCTACCCTTCTTCTCTTTGACTTACAAGAATTTTATGAATAATGAATTGGTATGCCATGTGACTATCTGTGGTTGAGAACATTTCCAGTATTGGCTTGATCATAAGGACTCACTAGGAGACATTTTTTTAAAGCAAAATTATAGGCTTTTTGTCTTACTCTCTAGGGGAGGAGCCTAGGGACATTTATTTTTTATCACAGGCCCCATGGTCATATGTGCTAAAGCATAGTTTACAAACTTCCCTGGTGATAAGAATCACTTGTAGTACAAGGTAATAATATGAATAATACCACTGACCAGACCCAGTCTCAGTCAACTAAATGAGAAGCTTTATCTCTGGGGCTGAATGTGAGTCTGATTATTTAATAGTTGCTTATTTACTGACTCTTTTATTGTGTGTTTGTGATCTTGGAAGGCTGCTGCTTGCTTCCTTTCATAATATTTCTATGTAGCAAGAAAAAAAACCCCCAAAATTGTTTTGAATGGCAGGCTGCTTTATTCTTATTTTTTACTTTTAAAAATGGTTAGCTATCACAGATACAGAAGAGTACATAAAACATTTGTATATGATTTTAAGAATAATTGTAATGTAAATGCCAATTTCACCACAGCCCAGTCGAGATACAGAATATTGCTGGCATCCCAGGAGCACCCTTTTCCTGATCACACTCCCTTCTGTTCCCCTGGAGGTATCTACTATCTTGATTTTTATTATGCTATTTTCCTAATTTTTCTTTATGTTTTTACCTCTTAAATGTGAATCTCTAATACCATCTATTTTGCCTTTTGAAGGACTTCGTATGAGTAGGATATAGTGTTTGCATTCTTTGTGACTTGCTTCTCTTGTTCAGGGTTATTCTTGTGAAATTCATCTATGTTGTTCATGTAGTTGTCATTCATTTTTATTATTGTAGAGAATTACATTATATGCATATACTACAACTTATTAATTCCACTTTTATCATAATGCTCTATAATGTTTGGTATAAAAAAACGATAGTTCATTTGCCTATGTCTGCATAAGGACAAAAGAAGTATATTTTGGGGAAGAAGAGGACATGAGTTCTGTCACTTGACCGTGGCAATATTCTTGATTGTATTATTGTTGAGATATGTGTGTGTGTGTATATGTGCATGTTTGTGTATGTGTGTATATATGTATATATATATTCACATATATATATATATTTGGAAATGGTCAAGAATTGTTTTTATGGGGGGAAAAGAAACCTATTTAAGTATGTATTAAACATTGGGAACAGTTTATATGAGCCCCTGAGGTTAGAAAGAATTTCTGTTTTAGAGAAACCTGTTTCATAATTTTTTTAGTTAAAAATTTGTTCATTGTGTTTCATTTGGTAGAAGAAAATCAAATTGTGAAGAGTTGTCATGGAATCTGAAAAAAATTTGCTTTGGTTTACAATGGTTATTAATATTAGATGAGGATTGCTTTGATGTTGGATGGCTTTATGTTAGAGAAATTAGCTGGATGACTTTGTTTTCTTGGAAAGGACTATTGGGCATCTTATTATTACTTAAAAACAGTAAGCCTTTCTTTGAAAGCTTTAAGAAACTATGCTTTATGGGAATTTAACTCTACAGCGTGGGGCAAAAGTAGGTTTACAGTTGCTTGTCTGGAAAATATACAATAATTAATAAACAATAATATAAGGGTAAACTTGCATTTTGTGTATTCACAACTGTAAATCTACCTTCGCCCCACCCTTTAGTGTTTGTTAGTTGTTTCCAGTTGTTAGGACTCCTGAAGTAATGATGCTTTTTAAGGAACACTATGAAGTTACTGATACTTTTCTGTTGTATGTGTTGAGAACACTGTATATATACCTAATATAGGTAAATGACCATGAGCACATTTATAAGAAAAACAATCTATTTAATGAAATGTGAATTGGTTATTATAACTTTTACACAAAAATATTAACTAGCTGTTCACTTACGTTTTCTTTTAGTGCTTGCTACAGTATGTTCTTTTGATGCATATTGTAGTATAAGATAAATTTCCTCCTCCCTGCCCCCATTATCCCCTCCCACCTCCCCTCTGGTTACTGTCAGTTTGTTCTTAATTTCAATGTCCCTGGTTATATTTTGCTTGCTTGTTTGCTTTGTTGATTAGGTTCCACTTGTAGGTGAGATCATATGGTATTTGTCTTTCACTGCCTGGCTTATTTTCCTTAGCATAACACTCTCCAGATCCATCCATGCTGTTGCAAAGGGTAGGAGCTCCTCCTTTCTTTCTGTAGCTTAGTATTCCATTGTGTAAATGTACCATAGTACACTTTTGGTTGAAATGCAGACTGGTGCAGCCACTGTGGAAAACAGTATGGAATTTCCTCAGAAAACTAAAAATGGAACTGCCTTTTGACCCAGAAGTTCCACTGCTGGTATTATGCCTTAAGACCGTGAAACACCCATAGGTTCAAAAGAACCTATGCACCCCAATGTTCATAGCAGGACAATTTATAACAGCCAGGTGTTGGAAGCAACCTAAGTGCCTATCAGTAAATGAATGGCTCAACCTTGTTTTATTTTGATACTCACTTTATTACATTGGTCTGAAACCAAACCCACAGCCACTCTGAGATGTGCTTGTATTTGTTACGAATATTGATGCAAAAATCCTCAGCAAATGCTAGTAAACCAAATTAAACAGGGCCATGACCAAATTAGACTAATTGCTAGAATGCAAGGATGGTTCAACATACGAAAAGTAATTGGTGTAAAATGCCACATTAACAGCTGAAGGGAAAAAACACATGACCATCTCAATTAATGCAGAAAATAAATTAGACAGAATTCAACACTTTTTCATGGTAAAGACTAAAAAGTAAGTTACCTTACCATAATAAAGACTACATATGAAAAATACACACTTTACATTCTACCAAGTGGTGAAAGACTGAAAGCTTTTCCTTTAATATCAGGAACAAGACAAGTATGCCTGCTTTTCCCACTTCTATTCATCATATTACTGGAAGTCCTAGCCAGATAAATTAGGAAGAATAAGAAATAATGGCTTCCAAATTGGAAAGGAAGAAGTAAAATTATTTCTGTTTACAGATATTATCTTACATGTATAAAACCACAAAGATTTCACAAACAAAAAAACTACTGGAACTAATGAAGTTTGGCAGAATTGCAGTTACATATAATTAGCATGCAAAATTTAGCTCCATTCCTAAATAAAAATAGTGAACAATTCTAAAAGGAAATAAATAAAATAATTTCTCCAACAATAGCAGTAAAAAGAATAAAATATTTAGGATTGAGTTTACCAAGCATGGCAAATGGCTTGTATACTGAAAACTACAGTATGTTGCTGAAAGACATTAAAGAAGGTACAGATACATGGATTGACATCCTATGTTTGTGGATCAATAGAATTAATATTGTTTAGACATCAGTATTCCAAAGCAATCTACAGATTCACTGTAATCCCTAGCAAAATCTCAATGACATTTTTCACTGAAATAGAAAAATGCATCCTAAAACTCATGGAATCTCAAGAAACCTCTAGACAAAATAATACTGACAAAGAAGAACAAAATTGGAAATCTCATCCTTCCTGAATTCAAAACCTACAGTAATCAAAACAGTCTGGTACTGGCATGAAAACAAACATATAGTCTAGTGGAATAGAATAGAAAGCCCAGAAACAAATTTTTGCATATATGGTTAAATGATTTTTAAGAAGGGTACCGAGACTATTTAATTGGAAAAGGGCAGTTATTTCAACAAATAGTTTTAGGAAAACTGGATAGCCACAAACAAAAAATGAAGTGGGATCCTATTTTACAACATATACAAAAATTAACTCAAAATGGATTAAAGACGTAATCATAAGGGCTGGTGTATAAACCTCTTAGATGAAAACATGGGGGGAAAGCTTTATAACATTGGATTAGGCAGTGGTATGTTAGATATGACATTAGGAGCATAAGCAACAAAAGAAAACATGAGGTGGACCTCATTACAATTAAAAATTTGTGCATCGAAGGAATTTGTATATGGAGAGGGAAAAGAACCCATGTAATGGAAGAAAATATTTTTCAGTCATATATCTGATAAGGGAAATATATAAGAATACCAAGAACTTTTGCAACTCAACAATAACAATAACTGACTAAAATGGATGAAGGACTTGAATAATCCCGTTTCCAATGGAGATATACAAATGTCTAAAAAGCATATGAAAAGATGCTTAACCAACATCATTAATCATCAAGGAAATGCAATTCAAAACCACAATGAAATACCACTTTATACCTATTGGGACGATTGTTATTGAAGAAAAGAAAAAGTGTTGGTCAGCATGTGAAGAAGTGGGAACCCTGTGCATGGCTGGTGGGAATATGGAATGATGGAGTTGTTGTGGAAAACGTTGTTGTAATTCCTGAGAAAAATGAAACATTGAATTACCATATGATTCAGCAATTCGACTTCTGGGTACAGAGAAGTGAAAGTGGGGACTCAAACAGATATTTGTACACCCATGTTCAGAGCAGCACAGCATTTTTCATAGATGTCATCAGGTACAAGCATCCAAAGTGTCTCTCAGTGAATGGATAAAATATGATATATGCATGTAATGGAATATTTTTAGCTTTAAAAAAAGAAGGAAATTCTGATATATGCTACAAAATGGATGAGTTTGAAGACATGCTAAGTGAAATAAGCCAGACATAAAAGGACAAGAAATGATTCACTTATATGAGATACCTAGAATATCTGTGGGAAATTAGTGTTTAATAGGTACAGACTCTCAGTTTGGGAAGATGAAAAAGTTCTGGAAATGGATCTGGTGATGGTTGCACAACAATGTGAATGTCACTGTTTAAAATGGTACATTTTATGTTACATTTATTATACCACAATAAAAGACAGTGAGACTGAAGGCCTTCTAAAAAGATCACTAAAACAATTGTTCATTCACTGCACTTAAAGAAACTTATACAAATGATCAAAAGTATAGAAAATTAGACCTCAATATAATCTTCACCTAGATTTAACATTATTAGTCTTTGGCTTAATTTTTATGTTTTTTGGCTGGTGTATTTTAAAGTAAATTTCAGATATCATGATATTTCATTCCTAGGTACTGCACTAGGCATCTCCAAAAGTAAGGATTTTTTCATATGAGCAGTGCTGTGATCATGTTATTGAGTAAGGGCTCCCTGCCTGATCTGGATAGAAAAACCAATAAGCGGTAGTGGGAAAATGGAGACAACTGTATTCGAACATTAATTAAAAAAATAGTTTAAAAAAGGCTTAATTGTAACATCCACAGGCAAGGAGATGAGAGGCAAAATTCAAATTGTATCCCCAGTTGAGGGTTTGGGGTGGAATTTAAAGGATTAGGGAAGGATGGGCTAATATGAGGAAGTGCTGGTGGGACAGGTTTTAGCTGGAGAGTGCGGGCACCAGATGTTCAGGAGAACAGTCCTTACCTTCTGAAAGAATTCCGATGGTAAAGTTCCAGTCAGGTTCCAGCTCTTTGGTTGTTGGTGGTGGTTCTGGTTGTTACTGAAGGTCAAAATTCTTTCCTTGGTGCATGCGTGTACTGCACGACTTAATGGTTTTGTTCTGTTGTTCCTGAAAAACAACTCAGTAGGTTGTTAGAACCAGAGTAAT
Source organism: Artibeus jamaicensis (assembly GCF_021234435.1). Taxonomy (NCBI): domain Eukaryota; kingdom Metazoa; phylum Chordata; class Mammalia; order Chiroptera; family Phyllostomidae; genus Artibeus; species Artibeus jamaicensis. The sequence continues at coordinate 12,877,050 of NW_026521844.1, read as the reverse complement.
GCCAGTTTGAGGAGGTTCTCTGGTTACAACGATACCTAAGAAAATTAATAATAATTTTTTAAAGTATATCTAATGTCTAGGCTGTGTTCACATTGTCCCCCTTGTTCCTAAACTGTTGTTTTATTGTTGATTTGCTTCAACTTTATGGTTCACATTTGGATTTATTGTTTCTTATCTCTTTAACAGTTTCATGCTCTTTTCCCTTTCCATCCCCCTGTACTGTTTTGTTTATTACATTTAATTTTCTAGAAATTGATGTGGTGTCCTCAAGTTACACACCCACCTTGTTTTTCTTATTCCATGTATTTCCTATAAACTTGAAGTTAGAGCTAAAAAGGCTTGTTAGAATCAAGTTTAAATAATTTTGGCAAGAATACATTTTAGATGATACAGACTGAACAGCAAGTAGAATGAGAATTTGCCAGTTGATGGAGTCAGGAAGCTAATTTCAGATGAATCTCTGTTAGTAATTAGCAATCAGTTAAATAGTAGATCATATCTCTAGATATGATCAGAGATGGTGATGGAGACATTTCTAGAAATCCATTCTGTAGACAAGGATCTCTTGCATTTTCTCTGCTGTATACTTCCTTTGAAGAAGTTTAACCTTCTGATTTTAGGCATACTCAGAATGAAGATAGAGTCATGATCTATCTTTGGTAATTATTGAGGGTGTGTGGAGAAAAAGAGCAAAGAGAAAGGGAGGGAAAGAAAAGAAAAGGGAGAGAGGAAGGGGAAAGGTAGATATTTGTATTTAGCAAGATTTTATTAGGTGTTCCTCTGTGTTCTCCCTTTCTAAACATTGTTCTAAAGAAATGTCAAGATGAGTATATCCTATTAGGAACTTAGGAGAGTTACAACAAGCAATATTTCTATTCTATTAAAGAGGCCGTAACAGTTTAATAAATTCAAGGATGAGAGGCTCATGAGAATTGTCTTGGGGAAGAAAGGTACAACACCCTCTACATGACCAGCCGTGTTAGGGGTTCTGGTTGACATTCAGATTCTCAGTAACTGATTGGTCATGGTCTGGCACCAGGGGCACGAGCTTTGTAGGAACATAAAAACTGATACAACATATCAACCTACACTGAGAAGCTTACATTCATTCAGGTGAAGCTTTTATACTTAACAGAGAGTATACTGGACTGTAACAGACAAGGTCAAATGTGTGGATGTGTATCACATCAGTGTAGGTAAGTCATATATGAACAGAGCCATTTGTAGCTGTTCATGAATAACTTCCTCATTCAGGTGACCTCAAGGGTCATTTTTGGTTTTAAGAAACACAGACCACAGGGAAACAGGTTATTCTGGTTTCTCTAACAAGCTTTTATTAGTTAATATACACTCTTTCCAGTTTAATGCTTTTTACCAATTGGTAAGTCATTGTTATAATGAATAATGTTGCCTAGTATTACAGTGGACAGTCTACATTTACTTTTTACCCAGTGGTCTAAGTGCTAGGAGCTAGTATCAAAGGATTTATTTTAAGACTCCTTTGAGAAGGGAAGATTTAACAACAAAAACACCCTTTTGTCCCCTTTTTGAGAGTGTGTTAAAAACCATGGATCTCTTTCACGGAAACTGCATATATTTTATACATACATAAAATTTTGCAAACAGTTGCATAAGATTCTTAGTTTTCTCTTAAATATTCCTTTGAAGGTAGAAGAAAGTGTACTTTAGTTACTGGATAACACATGAAGATAACCGCTGGCCATGGCAGGTACATTCTTGGAAACGGAATTGATCAGAACAAGGGTACGGTTAGGCTACAGGGAAATAAAATTGTTTAGGTCTGAAATGTGAACATTTTTTTACCTTTTGCCTTTTTTCCAACATTTACTTCTGTTGAATGCCTTTCCTCCCTTTATATTTATCTCAAAGTTTTTTCTTTCTTTACTTTTGTGAAATCAATCTCTTTTCTCTCCCAACCCTTAAATTCAGATATTCTTCAGAGTTTTCTATAGCCTCTTCTCTTTTTAATTTTTATCTTTATATTAAGATTATCACTTATTTGTTGATGCTTCTGAAGTCTCTATGTCTTGGATAGAATTCCTGACTTTTACCTAAGAGTGTGGACTTTGGAAGCACACTGCCTGGCTTTGAATCTTGATTCTGCTGTTATTCTTTGTTTGACCTTGGGCAAGTTACTTATCAGTGTGTTTTCCCATCTAGGAAATGATACCTACCTTATAGGGAGTTGTTAGGATTGGGTGTGATTAACTTAGTTACATGCTTAGAGCAATGCCTGTTGCTCTAAGTACAAGTTATCGATAACAGTTGTGGTTATTATTACAAGTGATCAGTAACAGTTGTGGTTATTATTCATGTTCGTAGAGTTATTTTCCCTGTAAACTCTCCCTTTTCACCCTGCAAATTTGGCTGGCAGTTGCAGAACATCAAGGGAAGTCATATATAGTTCTTATTCAGATTAAGTTTGTCAAACAGATCAGTGGTCAACATACTGAACATTTTTTTCTTCTTAGCGAACTTTAGTAGCAACTATGCCTTATTTAGTAAGGATTTGTATGTTTTAATCATGTGATTTTTTGACCAGAAATTATCTAATGTGGTTGTTATGGGGGTCCCCAAGACCATCTCAGTGTAAGTGATTCACTAGGACACAGGTGGCAAATACAAGGTCCCACGGGCTGAATCTGGCCCTCCACCTTATTTTAATCCAGCCCGGCACCTTGTTTCTACCTGGCGGCAGCACTGAGCTCTTGCTTAACTGTTAAAGAGAAGTTACATTTATACAGTCCTAAAAATCACATTCAGCCCTTCGAAGGCAGCTGTGAAGCTGATGTGGCCCCCGGTGAAAATGAGTTTGACACCCCTGCACTAGGAGAATTTACAGGACTCAGGGTATGGTTGTACTCATGAGTATGATTTATTGCAAAATCAGCAAAGAGAAAAGGAGCATGGGGTAAAGTCCAGAGGAAACCAGGTGTAGACTTTTAATAGTCCTCTTCCAGTGGAGTCACACAGAGTATGCTTAATTCCTCGGCAATAAGTTATGACAACACATGGAAATGTCTACCAGAAAAGCTGCTAGGTACGGTGTGTATGTTTACACTGGGTGCTGCTCATGTATCCTAGTATGTACCAAAGTGTCAGACTCCTGGAAATAAAGTACATGCTCAACATAATCCAGATTGTCTGCAGAGTTTGGGCACGATGGAACCGTCTGAAGTTTAGGTTCCCAGGTACCAGTGAAGGGCCGATCTTGCTTACAAGGAGGCCTTTCTAAGGATAAAAGTCTCAGGCCTGCTATGTTAACTTTTTTCTGCACAGAGGTATATTATCAAATGTATTTTACCTAAGAGTAGTATCAACAAATCTATACATTAAAAAAAAACAGCTTGAGATATAATTCATTCAACATAAAATTTACCCATTTAAAGTAAACAGTGCAGTGATTTTTAGTATATTGATACATTTGTGCAACCATAACCACAATCTGATTTTAGGACATTTTTTATCAAATAATTTTTTTTCAATCCTCATCTCAGGACATACTTAGAGAGGAGAAGGGCGGGGAGGGCTCAGAGAGAGAAACATTGCTGTGAACAAAAAGCATCTATCAGTTGCCTCTCCCACATGTTCTGATCAGGGACTGAACCCACAGTGCAGGCTTGTGCCCTGACTGGGGAAAAAACCTGCAACCTTGGTGTTTTTGGACAATGCTCTAAGCAACTGAGCTACCCAGGCAGGGCCTGGGACATTTTTATCACCCTGAAAAGAAACCTAATTTATGAGCAGTCATTCCTGGTTGTATCTGTCCCTCCCCCTCCCTTAATTCTTAACCCTAGCCACAGGCAACTGCTAATGTACTTTCTTTCTCTTTGGAACAAATCTCTAATGTGTTTTCACCTTTATTTCATCTTAGATTAATGGGTTGTAAGGCGGTAGTTCAAAAATTATTGAGATATTTCAGTTTTTGTCAAAGAGTCAAAGTTTGAGTCTGTATGTAGTCTCCAAACCCAGAGCCTTAACAACAGTAATCATATCAAAATTGGTGTAATATGAATTGCTGGCATTTAATGAACTAATTCTTTATAAAGGCAAACTTTGTTCTCACCTTTAGGTATGCTCTACAGTTGGTTGAGGCTTATTGATGAGAATTTGGAACTTGACTAGGTTCATGTTTAATCCTTTCATGGTATCTTTTTGCTGTACAATAGATAGGGACTTATATAGAGAATTGGATGAGGTTGGGAAAGGTAGCCACACTATTGCCATTAGGATGTAGGGAGGGAAAAATATGTATATTAGGAGAGAAAGGGCAAAAAGTATTATTCTAAAAGTGTCTGTTTTTTTACATTCTCTATTATAAGTACAATATGCTACAATAAATAAAAAGTGAATTTACATATGATTTAAAGAATTATAAAATTCTTTAAAATTGTAGAAAATTTAAAGCAAAGGTGCTTCTGATTTTTAAATCATTATTTTGATTGAAATCCAGTTTCCCCATCATTGAATGAGGAGATAAGCCATACTGTAAACCAAGGGCTGTGGGAATATGTTTGATTTGTGGTTAAAGCACAGTACTTAGTCACCACGAATTGTGTAAGTATTGACTAACCTTGGGTGCTTACCTAAATGTTCAAATGTGCGTAAATTCTAATGCTTTTGAAATATGTTTAATTTTAATTATCACATATTTATAATTAAAAGAGATATTTTTGGACATCAGGAATTACTATAGCATGTCACTTACCTTCAAGGACAAAGCACCAGAGCTCATTGTTGCTAACCTGCTTATATTTCAGGTGATTTTCCAGCAAGATGCTGCTCTCCATAGGGATGCTCATGCTGTCGGCTACACAAGTCTACACCATCCTGACAGTGCAGCTCTTTGCATTCTTAAACCTACTGCCTGTAGAAGCAGACATTTTAGCAGTAAGTACAATACCATTTATTTTTGTCTAAAAGCATCCCTTAAAAAAAGCTTTAAAAAAGTCCTAAATGATGGAATCTTATTACCTATAGACATACAGGCAAAAATATACATAGTTGTTACTTGAAGTGGGAGGACGGTACTCATCTTTTAATAGCTAATGTAAGATCTGCTGTTCAATAAGTACATGATAAATGTTGCTCTTGAGAGTGTGTGTGCCTTCCCAAGAGTGCTCATGCACATATATATCTATGAGCTGTGTATTTCTTTAGAATCTTACTGTTTTTCTTGATAATTAGTGTATCTGTAATGACTTTGATAATGTAAGATTTAAAAATTGGATAATAATGGTTTGGTGGCAGTGAATTCCTTTAACTTTTTCTTGTCTGGGAAACTCTTTATCTGCCTTTCACTTCTAGATGATAGCTTTGCTGGGCAGAGCAATCTTGGCCTTGGGTCCCTGCTTTTCATGACTTCGATATTTCTTACCAGTCTCTTCTAGCCTGCAAAGTTTCTTTTGAGAAATCAGCTGACGGTCTTATGGGAACTTCCCTGATGTAACTAACTACTATTCTCTTGCTGCTTTTAAGATTCTCTCTTATCTCTAACCTTTGGGATTTTAATTATGGTGTATCTTGGAGTGGGCCTTTTTGCATACATCTTGTTTGGGACCTTCTGTGCTTCCTGTACATATATGTCTATTTCCTTCATCAAACTAGGAAAGTTTTCTTTTGTTATTTTTTCAGATAGATTTCCAATTTCTTGATTATTCTCTTCTCCTTCTGGTACCCCTATGAGGCAAATGTTGGACTTCTTGAAGTTTTCTCAGATGCTGCTTATGCTGTCCTCATTTTTTCAATTCTTTTTTTGTTGTTTTTCTGGTTGGTTGCTTTTTGGTTCCTTGTGTTCCAAATCATTCATTTGGTTCTTGGCTTCACCCACTCTACTGTTGTTTCCCTGTAAATTCTTCTTTATTTTAATTAGGGTATCCTTTGTTTCTGATTGGATGTTTTTTATGCTGTTGAGGTCCTCATTGAGTTCCTTGAGCATCCTTATGACCAGTGTTTTGACCTCTACATTTGATAGACTGCTTATTTCCATTTCATTTACCTCTTTTTCTGGAGTTTTGATCTGTTCTTTCATTTGGGCCATGTTTCTTTGCTCATTTTGACAGCCTCCCTGTGTTTGTTTCTGTGTATTAGGTAGAGCTGCTTTGATTCCCTGTCTTGGTAGAGTGGCCTAATATAGTAGGTGTCCTGGGGTAGAGTCTCTCCTATCACCCAAGCAGGGTACTCAAGGTGTGGGCTGAATACATCCTCCTCTTGCAGCTGAGCCCTGGTTGCTATTGGCTGGTCAATGGGAGGGATTTACCCAGGCCAGTCAACTGCAAGGATTGGCTGTGACCACTTACCACCAACCTAACCATCCATGAAGGATCAGCTGTGCAGGGATAGGTAGGGTGGTGATGCTCTTATGTGGTCTGTAGCTGTCCACTGGGTGTGCTGTCCCTGGGGTTTCCTGGGTGGTGCAGGCCTGTGTTTTGCCTGGAGGCCACCCTGCCTTAGCTGTAAAGCAATCTGAGATGGCTGCTACTTGTGCTGGACTTGGAGATTTCCCAGGTGAAGTCATACTGTGAATCTAGGCTGCTAGTTCTGGGTGTAGGGCTCACTAAGGCTGGCTGTTGCTTGTTTAAGAGGATTTAGGAAGTTGCAAAGCATGACCAACCTTTCATATGGAAAAGTAGCTTGGGTGTCTGTAATTTGGGTGGGGCAGTTTCTAAAAATCTCCAAAGCAGATCAAACACTGTTCACCAAGTTTATGGAATCTTAGATTGGCACCAGTCTGCCAGCTGTGTAGGGGGAGGGCCCCCCTGAGAAGGGAGAGTGGCTTCTGCTCACCTTGATGCCAGACACCTCAGCCTCCCCTGCATACCACTTGTGCCCCTCAGTTGCCACCCTGGCTCAGGAGCCCAGAGAGAGTAACTCTGAGTAGGTAAATCCATGTGTGGGTTCTTTATGAGGAACTGCTTGGGGCTCCAGGAGTTTCTTCCACTGACTCAATCCCCACTGCTTTTTGTGGCCAGAAGTTGTGGGGACTTCATCCTTCTGGTACTGGACTCTGGGCAGGGGGAACTGGTGTGAGTGTGGGACTCCTTGCTCCTGAGGTATCCCTCCCTAATTTTTATCCACTACCTGTGGATGTGGGACCAGCCGGTTCCATGTCTTCGCCCCTCCTACCAGTCTGGATGGATGTGGTTTCTTTAATTCTGTAGTTGTCAGATTTTCATTCAACTCTATTTTTATCAGTTCTGAGTGATGGTTGTTCTATATCTTAGTTGTAATTTTGTTGTGGTTGTTTTAGGAGGTGAGCCATGTCTGCTTATGCCACCATCTTGACCAGAAGTCCAAACCATTTACTCTTAAGTATCCTTGGTTTAGGGAAGGTAGGAATTACTAACTAAGTGGCTGCAGACTGCTTGTTTAACTACTTGTCTCAGTTTCCCTTTTCCACTCGTGTGGCTCACTAGCCTGTCTCATATAGACAAAATGAACTATTAGGTATGGCGGAACAGTCAGTTCTTGCCGTCAGGGTTTCGTACTTCAGGTAGGTAAGTTTGGAATGTATGTCGATGTTATCTAGTGAAGGAATCATCTGCATAGGAGTTGCTTAAATAAGAACATTCCTCACGTTTGAGCTCGCAGCAATACAGATTTAAGTAAGTTGGTAAAGATTGATTCTTTGCTCCATTTTGGACAGGTATTAGGATTCTGCATTTAAAATGGTAAAGTCAGTTTTAGTCATGCATTTGTATGCCAGATGATTTTATTTTTGGCAGTTGAATTCTCCCATTTGACTGTTAATTGCCTGACAACAGTACTTGTCCAACTAGTTGGTGAGTTCTAAGAGACTATTCGAGATGCCAGTATAGTGAGTGGCTAACTAGCCAGTAAGCTTCCTAGAAAATGAGAACCTGGAAGGCAGGACTGTGTCTTACTAAACATGTTTTGGTCTGATACCCAGTGCAAGTTACACAAGTGGGAAGTCAGTAAATGTTTGGATTGGTAAATAGAGATTTAGTCCTTTCTTTTGTTTTTTGCTTTTCTTTCAGATTTTATTTATTTATTTTTAAACAGAGGGGAAGGGAGGGATTTACCCAGGCCAGTCAACTGGGTAAAAGGAGAGAAACATCAATATGTCATTGGCTCTCATGCCGATGAGAGAAACATCAATGTGTCATTGGCTCTCATGCTCCCCCTACTGGGGAGTCTGGTCTGCAATTCAGGCATGTGCCCTGACTAGGAATCTAACCTGCACCCCTTTGGTTTGCAAGCTGGCATTCAATCCACTAAGCCCCACTTCAGTTCTTCAATGTTTTTCTTAATAGCATTCATTCCTTGGTACTTTAGATTGTTGTCATTTCTGTTAGCAATTTTTTCTGTTTTCATCTCCTACCTCGTTTCTCTTCCTTTGATCCAAAAGGAAATGTGAAATTAGTGATTATGCAGGTCTATGTCTAGAAACATGGAGCTTTAGACCTTGCAGAGGCATCACACTTTAGAGATAAGCAGATCACTGTTGAGTATTCTGAGGCCCATGAGCTACAAGGGACTTGTTAGCTCTGAGTAGTGCCATGGTCTTATTGAGAAGTAGGATCCATCTTATACAGCTTCAGAGAGTAGAGAGCAAAGCAACCCAAGTCGGTTTACTCACAATATGCCTTTTGATTCTGTTGTAGGGATTTGTCAGAGAATTCATTGCTTGTGAGGGTCAGTAGGCAGTGGAGAAGAGAAGGACCCAGTGGTGTGAGTGGATTAGATTACATAGTATGGTAGTTAAGAGTTCTATCAGTTGAGTTAGTCTCTGAGTTGAATTTAACTCTCTTAAGTCACACTTTACTTATTAGGAAAATGAGACTGTATGATAGACAGTGTAGGGTAGTGGGTTAAGAGCCAGGGTTCTGGGGCCAGACTGCCTGGATCAGAATCCTGGTCCTCTAATTTATTAGAGCAAGTTATTTTCAATATCGGTGGTCTCTCTAAAATGAGTATGACTATAATAATGCCTGACTTTATAGGGTTGTTGTAAGGATTAAATAAGTAAATACCTGTTAAGTATTTAGCATGATGTCATAAATGTTTAATAATTGCTACTTTCTAAATTAAATTATACCTTTTGTTAAGGCTGATGTCAAAGAGGAGAATTGGTTAAGGAAAAGACCTTTTCAAAAACTAAAGCTGTTATTTTTATTAATCACCGCGGCTGGAATTCCCGAGAGGATGACTTTATTTTATACTTCAAAAATTTGAATAATCCCATGATGGTGTGGGTCAGTGGGTTGGGTGTCGCCCTGCAGACCAAAGGGTCACCAGTTTGCCCAGTCAGGGCACGTGCCTGGGTTGCAGGCTGGGTCCCATTTGGGGGGTGTATGGGAGGCAGACAGATTGATGTTTCTTCACACATCGATGTTTTTCTTCCTTTCTTTTTCCCTCCCTTCCCCTCTCTCCCCCTCTCTCTAAAAACAAATAAGTAAATAAATAAGAAAGATCTTCAAAAATTTAATAGTGAGCGTGCTTTAATTTCAGGAGCAGCAGCCTCCCCTCTAATACTAAAAATGTAAAGTACTTTTGTAATAAAGATGTTTCCATTTCTCTTGTTCATGCTAAGAACATTTTTGTTGTTGATTTTAAACAACATGATTGTGAGAAGCAGTGTGAGATAGTCTTTATTTTGCTAGTAAGGAAAGAAAAAGCAGTTTCACAATGTATCTCACTCAATAACAAAACTGATTCCAAGGCCTAGTGTCACAAGTACTAGGTTTAAGCTAGATATTTTACATCTGAACTTCTGGTCAAAAAAGTGAAACCCTTCAGTGATAGGAAATGATATAAGAATATGTTAGCACAGTTGTATATTTTCCATTCCTGATTTTAAAAGTATCTTTTTGGAAAAGTATTGCCTGTACACATGTGTATTTTTCTTTGACCTATCTATGTTTACCTAGATCAATTTCTTTATTTTATAGTAGTGTTTTTTTCTTTGGAAGAGTTAAATGACTTTCTCAAGTTCAACACAAAGCTGATCAAAATTGAATGAAATCAATTAAAGACAGGTCTTTTACTTAAGAGATTAAATGGTGATGATACAATAGCACTGTGTGACTCTAAAGCACTTAGTAATCATAGAGCACTCTGCAAATGTGAATTAGTGTAACAGCAGGAAATTACTCAGAAGCACTGCTGGCCTCCAAGTATAATGCCAAGCTGATTATTCCAGAGGTAGCACAATGGCTAGGCTCAGTGACCAAATCCAGACACTTAAATCAGTTTATTGAGTTAGTTACAAACATACAGTGAGAAGTATAGGTAACAGATGAATATACTGGACACTTATAGGATAGGGTATGAATGGAATGCAAGAACCACACTATGTGAATCCTGTGTTATTGTTTCAATTTGTCCAATCCCTTTATGCTGCTTCAGCTTTTCCTGGTGACTGTGGTTACCAGGATCTGAGTTGAGGGTTAGTTAGCATGGGGACCTGACAGATGGTTGGTATCTGGATCCAACCTTTGTTTGCTCTGTTGGAGAGATAAGAGGCATTTACAAATGACCACCACTGTAACTTGCTGTTAACCTGAAGAGCTATTTATCTGCATGTTGCTTGCAGATGACACAGGAGGCTCGAATGGTGATTGCCAGTAGGTGTTTGATTTAGGGATGATGTAGCCATCAATTCGTATGTGCAGCCTAATTCATGCTTTGCGAATATTTAAGGTTTACTTCATCCTTCCGTCCTTTGCTCTCTAATACTCTTGCTTTGTTCCATCCTTTTTATCTTTATTCAAAACAAATGTGTTCTAGTTTTTCTGTTTTTTGCCTTCATGGAAACTATCTTAACTTCTAATGTACTATATAAGTTTTGTCTGTGTTTCAAAAGTTACTTACTTACTATCTTTACTTAGTTTCATCTATATTTCTTGTTTCTCTCATTAGAGATATAACAGATTGAACATTCTTAATACATCAATCTCACTTCACAGTTATAATTTACTGTTATCTTCCAAAAGCACAGAAACCCTTATTTAGTTTTGTTTTGTTCTGTTTTTGTAGAGGACTGATAAATATTTTAACATAGGAATCTAAATCCATAACAAAGGGGAAAGTTGCAATACTTTCAGCTCTCTCTATGTATGTACTTCATTGAGTTTAGTTCTTTCATTGTTTAGCCCTAGATAAAAATGTCCATATTATATAAAAAATGATAATACTTTAGAGGTACGACTCGATGCTCCTTCTTTCTCTGGGGGAAAAAGCATTTTTCATAGCTACAACCAGAAATCCTGTAAATCTCTTATTCAGAACTTTACAGTATAGAGAAAATAAAAGGGAATTCTTGCTGGGAAATCATCTGTCTAGAAAATTTCTTGCTGGGTATTGTCTGTAGGAAAAACTCAGAAGGTGGTTTTAATGTCATAGAATTGTTGCTGTTGTATAATTATTATATAAAATACAATCTAATTTAAGCAGCTGTATATGTAGTACATTGTATATATTTCTTGATATTTTGATATGCATTTACAAAGTTATTTTTCCTGTGATAAATGGAGATAATCAGAATTGTGGAAATGAAAACTCAAATAATTTAATAAACTTTTTGTTTTTAATGCCATGTGTAAATTGGTTGTAACTTGATTGTTTTTAATTTTATATTTAGTATAATTTTGAAAATGTGTCTCAGACATTTGATGACCTTCCAGCAAGATTTGGTTATAGACTTCCAGCTGAAGGTTTAAAGGTAAGAAAATTGTAATATATGATAAAAACATAAGGTATTTAGTAAGGTAATTTGATTCCTCTTTATTTGTTTAAAGGATGAAAATATTTGTTACTATTTCTTATTATAAAACTTGTACAGGGTTTAGACTTTTCAAAAGTTATGAAGAAGAAGGTGAAAATCACCTATGATTGTATTACTCTGAACTAGCCACTGTTAGTATTTTGGTGTGTAGTATTTTAGAACTGTTTTCTAGGCTGTGTGCCATGTGTATGTTTGTAGATATGTGTGTGTATATTTATGTGTCGAATACTTGTTTATGTAGATAATGAACCTATATTTAACACTAACAGGTTTTTCACTTCCTTTTTCACTTAATGGTGTATCTAGAAAATCTTTTCATGTTTTTATTTTTAATGGCTGTGTTTTTGTTTTGGGGTTTTTTTTTTACAGATTTTATTTATTATGCTTTAAAGAGAGGGGAAGTAAGGGAGAAAGGGAGAGAACCATCCATCAGTTGCCCCTCACAGTCTGCCAATCGAGACTTGGCCCGCAACGTAGGCATTTGCCAGTTCACTGTCTGGTGTTCAATCCACTGAGCCACACCAGCCAGAGCAGTGTGTTTTTGCATTATCATAAAACACTATAGATTTTTAAAAATTGATTTTTAAAATTTTTCATAGTGGATATTTAGATTGTCCAGTTTTTGCTGTTATAAACAGTGCTATGATGAATGGCTTTATTCTTGTGTATTTGTCTATTTATTTGCATAAGATACTTTTCCAAATGTAGATCTTTGTTTATGGAACACATGTTTAAAATTTTGGGGGATTCCAAGTGGCCCTTCCAAATTTAGTGTTTGAAGCTGTTCTTTTTCCCATGCCCTTTCCAGTACTAGATATTACCCAATTTTTGTTAATTGATAAAAAAATATCTAATGCAATTGACCATCTTTGTTTTTGTAGTTTAAAAATTCTATTTTTTCTTTCTGCATCTAGATTCATGGTTAGAAAGTATTACTCATATTACCTATCCCAAGGTAATATGAAGTTTTTATGTTACATAATTTAGTATACATAAAATTGTATATATATACTCCACAGAATGATTTCAGCTTGTTCTAAATTTTAAAAAATTTCTTAAGTACTGTAAAACTATTCTCAGGTCAACAGGCACCTTTGGGAGAGTCATATTAGTTTTTAATTTTTTTAAAGATTTTATATTATTTTTAGTACATGTGCTGCTGAAGCAAGCATGGTTTTAATGATTGTTTTGAAATTCCCAGCTTTGTATGACTATTTCTCATTGTAAAGTTATTTAAACAGAAGAGAAGTATACAGAGGAAAAAGGAAAAACCTTCACTCCTTTGTTTACCTGCACATATCAATCCCACTCTTCTCTTTAGAGTTGAATATTATTGGGGTATTAAGTAATATTACAGACCTACAGATTCTTTTTTTCTGAATATGTACTGCTTTTAATTCATAAGTTTATAAACTCATAAAGTTCACAGTTGTCCTTTGCCAGTCTGTTTCCCCAAATCTAACACCCAGATTCTTCTGGCTGACTGAGTGTAGACTATAGTTACTAGCCATATACTTTAGTGAAATAAGCTATGAAGGAAGCTGATGTCAGTGTCAGAAATGTTCAGACTGCCCTGGCTTGCATGGCTTGCTTACTTGGTTGGAGTGTTGTCCTGGAACTAAAAGGTTGCAGTTTGATTCCCTGGTCCAGGTGCAGGTGCCTGCAACTCCCAGGCTGGCTGCATGTGCAACCCCTGTTGGACGCATATATCCCCAGTCTGTTTGGGCACATACAGGAGGCAAACAATGGATGCTTTTCTCTTGCGTGGATGTTTTTCTCTCTCCTTTTTCTCTCCAAAAGCAATGAAAAAAATGTCCTTGGGTGAGGATAAAAAAAGTACAAATCTATAGTGACTTTTTATCTACTGTATTTTGCCATGTATAACATACACCTTTTTGCCCAAATTTTTGAGGGAAAATAAGGATGTGCATTATATATGGGTATATTGTTACACACCATGGGTATAGTAATGGACATGAAAATTCCATGGGCATGCATTATATGTGGCAAAATACATGTGTGTTCCTCCCCTAGTTCATTGAACATCTTTATAAGCAGTTTTTAAAATCCATTCTGGTTGATTGCCTGCCTCTCCTTGGTTTTGTTTCATTTACTGGAGAATATATATTATAATTTTTCCTGTTCTTTCATTTGGGGCTTGTTTCTTTGTCTCCTCATTTTGGCTGCTTCTTGGTGTTTGTTTCACTGTATTAGGTAAATCTTAAACTTCTCCAAGTCTTGGCAGGTGACCTTATGTAATAGGTATCTTGTGGAACCCAGTGGCTCAACCTGCTGCTCCAAGTGTCCCTTGTGTGGGTTGTGTGTGCCCCTCTGTTGTGGTTGAACCTTGAATGCTGTTGGCAAGTCAGTAGGTGGGGTTGATCCTCAGGCTGGCTGGCTGGAAGGATTGGCTATGACCACAGCTGTGTACCAGCTGAGGTGCAGGGGCTGACCCCATGGAGTAGGATTTGCTCCAGCGAGGCTCTGGTGCCTGCTGAAACACCCCTTGGGGTATGTTGTTCGTGGAGATAATTGGGTGGTGTTCTGTTGTGTTCTGAAGGCAGCCACCTGGTATATTGGTCTTGGGGCCTTTTGGATGGGGCTTCTGTACAGGCCGAGGTCAGCCACTGCCTATGCTTGGCCCTGGGCCACCTGGTAGGAGCTACAAAGTGATCCATAGCTGGTAGCTGCCTGTGCTGTGCCCTGAGGCATGTGGGAGAGGCAACAGGGCAAACCGAGGAAGGCCAAAACTACAACTGGGCCTGGGGCCACTCAGCAGGAGGTGCAGGGCATGATGTGGCTGTGAGGCACCTTTCCAGACCCTTCAGACCTTTGAGAGTTTTTGGAATGGTCTGCTGCACAAGTGAGGCCTGCTGCCTGTGAGGAACTGCCTGTGAAAGAGCTCTGGGTGAGGTATGTCTCCGGGAAACACCAGCTTGGGGTGAGTGGTGTTCCCAGGTTAATGAATATTCAGATTTGGCGTCTGTGCTGGGTCTGGGTCTTTCAGCAAGAGGCACACACACATTGAGGCCAGTTGTAGCCTCCTTCGGGTCTGTGGACCTTGAGAGTGTTTAAGAAAGTCTGCAGCGCCTGTGTCTGCAGGCCAAGTCAGGGCAGGGCACAACACAGAAATAAAATCAGCTGTGCCGCCAGGCCCTCACCCTGAAACCACATAATTTAGTTTCTCCCCAGTATGTCTCTGGTGCCTTTCAAGCTGCTGTCCCTTCTCCGGAGCTTATGGTGAGTGTGAGACTGTGCATGGGGAGACTTGCAACCTTTAAAAGGATGCAAATGTAATACTTAATTTGTGAAGAAGTCTTTTGAAAACCTTTTAATACAGTTAAGGGCTTAACTTCTAATTAATATATAACACTCACATTTCTATCTTATTAACTGCGTTTCTCAGCGATGTGCAGAAAGACATGGAGGGCATGGCTATCAAATTTGCAAATGTATGAAGCTTGGAATTGTTGATATACTAATGTTTTGCCCTTGAGTCTTAAAAGATAGGTACTGAAAAGTAGAAATATAGCTTAGTTGCAACATGTTAAAAATTTGTTGAAACAACTGTGAGATATTTGCCAAAAACCTAATTTGGTTTAAGAGTGCTTGAATAGAATGGGTTAAGTGTCTAAAACAGGTTAAAGAGTGGTAGTTTAGAGCGCCTTTCAATGGGGTTGCCCAAAAAGTTTATATGTATGGTTTTCTCTGTGAAATAAAAGACACATTTCTCATTTTCACCAGTAACTTTATTGATTTGGATATTTTGAGTATGTTGACTGTCTCGTGTGTTGTATAATATTGATTGTTCTCAACCAATGTCTTGATTTGATCTCTGTTCAATTCAGCTGGTCTACCCAACCATGGAGCATCATCCAGCAAGAAATCTCTAGCACAAAACTTTGCAAACCACTTTTGACACATTTGATCAGTCAGAGCACTCTCTCCATACACTTTACAAGTCTTGTTTTGAGTTTCAGTTGCATTGTTACCTTTCTCAAAATAATAAAGCATAATATGCCAAAAATGTTGTGTATTTTCTTCCAATTTCAATATTAAAATGGCTACACAAAAATTCACCAGTTTTGATAAGCTTATTTTTTAAATGCATACTGATACGACAGCTGTCACAATACAGTGTAACAAAATAGTTTAGAATGAAATTAAAGACAACTAAGCATTTCTAGAGCCATCTTGGGGAAAACAAACAAACAAACTTTTTGGCCAACCCACTATTTACAAGATGGGATGCTGCCTGATTCATGAATTGTAGAATAAAGCCAATTAGATCTTCAACTTAAAAAAAAGCTATAATTCCTATTTGTTGTTATATTGGTCAGATCATGTATAGTAGTATGGTCAGTTTTTGGCATCCAACTGAAATACAGTAAAGTTTAAGAACCAACACAAGCTACACTTTTCCTGTTACTGCTTCCCTTGGTTAGAATAATTTGCTCTATTCTGTGCAGCTGTGCTACGTGTTGCTCATACTTTGATTCCTCTTATCTTATTGGATATATTAGTTCATTACAGATATTATTTGGGTAGACTCAGTCTAATCCTTTCTAGTACTTAACCAGAGCCCTCATGAAATATGACCAGTGTATTCAGGGCACAGTGTTAAAGGAACTTACTATGATATGAATTACAGTTAAAGGATGTTTTGCTGCCTAAGAGGAGACTAATCCCCAATTATTTGTAAAAAAAGGAATTAAATGTGTCCTTTATATGAAAGTTACTGGTAGATTTTGGAAAAATGATTTAATAAAGGATTAGAAAAAGGGACAGTGGATATTTCTAATATTATAGAAAGTTATTGATATAAATAAAATCATCTGTCTCACATCAGGAAAATGCTAGCTAATAAAATCTGATCAGTAGAACTCTTTTTGGTCAAGGTTTACATGTAAAAATTGTGGTAGAAAGGTTGACATATTCATCATTTGAAATATTTGTATCAAATTGTGAAATCAGCCTTAATTGCCTTTTAGACTATCACTTTTGCTTATTCATTTTTATAAATGTTCACTCCCCTCTTTGTCCATTTTGTTCTTCACCCAGTGGTGTTTTTTGTTTTTGTTTTTTGCTTTTTGTCTTGTCTGCCTTGTGGAGGCAATATAGCATAATGGTTGAAAGCATATGGTCTAGAGTTAGACTTCCTGGAATGCCTGCTATATGTAACCGTGGGCTAGTTACTTTTTTTGAGACTTAGATTCTTCATCTTTAAAAGAGTGATGATAATAGTAGATACCCCATAGGGTCCCAAAGATGAACTGAATTAGAACGGTAAAGGGCATAGTACTTGACACACTGTGCTGAGTGCCATAGTTCAACAAATGTTAACTGCTTGATGTTGCTGCAGTTATTAATTCATAACTTAAGGTATTCACTAAGAAAACAATTTACCACTTCTTCCTGCTTTTCTTTTTATACTCTAATGAAGGCAAAGACGATCTGCTGCCTTGTATTTAGCACTTTTGTTGAATTATTCCTGCATGTACTCTTCTTAATTTTACTCATTTTATAGTTTGACATTCAATGAAATCTGAAGGGAAGGGAAATGAAGGCTTTTTTCAGCCTGAAACAATATTTTGAACAAAACCACTTTATTGAATATTCTAGCTTTTTATGACTTTATTAATCAGTGTAATTTATTAACAAAAGTAATTTTTCCATAATGTTTACCCCGAAATGTTGCAATTCTTAGTACTTTCTGAAGCACTAAGGCAAAATTATATTTGTATGAATTTTATGTTTAGATTATTTCAGTTAAAAAGTGGTAACCCAAATCACTTTGGAAAACTGCTTCATGGTGTTTAATAAAGCTTAATGCCCTGTGATCCTGCTTCACTGTGCATACTTCACAGGTGTGTACATGTGGTCATGAAAAGACTTGTACTAGATGTTTATAACAGCACTATTTGTGATAGCCCCTACCTAGAAATTACCCAAATGCTCATCAGCTATAGAGTAAATTTTAATAATAAATAAAATATGGGACAACTATAATAGCATAATCAATAAAATATATTAAAAAACTGTAGAATAAATTTTGGTACATTCATACAATGTAATACTAAATGGAAATGAAAACAAAAATCTATTGTGTATATCCCAACAGTATGGTTTCTTAACAGTAGAGTCAAATCTGACAAATACAGTACTGAGAGAAAAAAATCTGCAAGAGTGTTTACTACACTGTCGGGTTCTGTTTATGCTGTGTCAGAGCAGGCCAGTGCTAATCTAAGCTCTTCAAAGTTCACACAGAGTGGCGCTGTGTACTGTTGGGAGTAATGAGTGGCACGGGGGGCGAAGGGAGCCCCTGCAGCACTGTTAATATTTTCTGTCCAGATACAGGGGCAGTCAGTTTGTGAAAACCTGTCAAACTGCAGAATTCTGTTTTGTTCACTTTGCTTTATGTAGAGTCATTAAAGCTTTTTTAAAAAATCAGCATATTAATATATTGTAAACTTACTACGTTATACATTTGGCGATAATTGAGGTATTAGTGTACGTCACTATTTTTGTGCAGGACCTTGTTTAATCAGAGAATTACAAGAACAAAGAGAAGAAAGGTTGTCATCCAGTTTGAGCCCCCCAGGCACTGGTAGTTTTCTTGAGCTTCCTGAATAGTATTGGCATTAAGTTCTCCTGTTATAATAAGATCTTGACCGTGGAATAAGCATCATTTTAATAAGAAGGGTTTGGCCCTAGAGCACAGGTAGCAAACACAAGGCCCATGGGTGGAATCCGGCTCTGGACCTTGTTTTATTCAGTCAGGCACCTTGTTTCTACCCAGTGGCAGCACCGAGCTCCTTTCCCCGTTCCCCTAGTTAAGGAGTAGTTATATTTATACAGTCCCCAAATTACATTTGGCCCTTTGAAGGCAACCGTGAAGCTGCCGTGGCCCCTGGTGAAAATGAGTTTGACATCCTGTACCTAGAGGGTGATGCTAGGCCTGTGGACCTCACTTAAGGCAGCACCTTCTTGGCCACTCCTATTGAAGGGACTTCCGCCAAATTAATTTGCAAAGCCTGTTACCCCTCTTCATAGACTTTGTAGATGAAAGAAAGTAAATTTACATGTAGTTTTAAGTGACTCACACCTGATGGAAGAATAGGAATTAGTAATCTATTTTAGCAAGTTATTTTTTGCATAATTGATAAGAAAATGTTTAATAATTTAAAACCTTTTTAAAGAATTCAGTTTTTCATTAATGCTAATAGTGTTTTTGTACTTCTAGCCTATGTGTATTTTTATGGATCTTAAGAAAAAAATAATACAAACTTGTCATAACACATTCAACAATAGATAAGTGGTTAAAAACAAAAACCTTTTAAAAGTTCCACTTGTATGGTCTGTCCATAACATAAATTTACTGAAAGATACATTTCATTATCCCATGTTTTACATCTCTGAAGTTGGGATGTGTTTTTCAGCTGATGTCCACCAGGTTGCAGTCACAATGGTGCTGTCATCCAGGACATGGGAAATTTGGCCTTAGCTGCTCTTACTGTCTTCACTTGAGTTATATGCCTTATAGTGCTACCCAGGTTCAGTTTAATTGCTGTTATAAGTGTCTTGAAAGAAATGTGCTATGTGATTTAGCATTAAAGCAAAAAGTGTGTGTGTACATGAAGGTGCAGAAAAAGCAGCAGGGTGTAAATTTAACATGAGCGAAGTAAATACCATTGTGGGAATGATAACCACAGTCCTAGTGAAAACAAGTGCTTTATGAAATCAAGAGGGGGAACTATTCTATGAGTAAATTCAGGTATGTTAAACTTTACTCCTGAAATGTGTAAAAGCATTCCCTATCACAAGCTAAGCAATAAAACTTCAGGCAGGAGAAATTGCTGAATCCTGTGGAATTTGGTGAGACCAGTAAATGGTGCAGACTGTTGTTAAGGCACTGCATCATAGGTTGTAACTGCTTCCTTTCTTTCTGTAAATGGATTTAATGAATTTGACCATCTTGATGCATTTATTTAGTGTTTTACATCTTTTGAGATAGTCATTTGGTTCTGTTTTAATCTATTAATATAACATTTAATATTAATAAATTACACTTTATTAATGTAAAATTTTGTGTTAACATATACCATTTGTTATAATAACATTTTATATCAATACATTTTCTGATGTCAAACTATCACTGTAGTTTTGGAAAAGCAATTTGCTAGTTTCTTTTTAAATTAATAATTACCTTATTATGGCCATCTTTTCCATTTACTGTATATAGATTAACTGTATTTTTTAATGGCTTCATTATTTTTCTCGTATGAATATATTATAGTTTCTTTTATATGAATAAGTTATATTAATTTCTTCCTTATTGATGTGCATGGTTTCAAGTTTTTGCTATTAAAACAATGTAGTATGGACCATCTTTCCACATATACCTTTATTAACTGAGGGTAGTGTTTCTATAGAACACATTTCTAGAAATTCTGTGTATTTTCATTGTTTGATAATATAGGAGAAACATAAAAGTTAATTTTAAATAAAAATAAATACTTGCAACTACAAAAATTAATTTTAAATAAATATTTGCTTGGTTTAGAAATGTCAGTCATTCTGGGAAATATACCAACATGCTAATAATAGTGGCTGTCTTGGGGTAATAGACTAATGTGTGACTTTTTTAATAACAAAAAGAGAACTTACTTAAAAAAACTAAATGCTTATGAAACCAAGTACTACTTAGAAGTTCTGGAAGTGAGCAGCTGGAGAGTGAGAACTGTGGTATTGCCAGATAAATCATCTAACTGCAAAACGCATAAAACAGATTCAAAAGTTGTTGATAGAAGCAAGTTGAATGGATTTTTTGGAGTTTGAAACAGAAAAATCTTACTACCAATTCTTTTTCAGGGTTTTTTGATTAGCTCAAAACCAGAGAATGCCTGTGAACCCATAGTGCCTCCACCACTAAAAGACAATTCATCTGGAACTTTCATCGTGCTAATTAGAAGACTTGATTGTAATTTTGATGTAAAGGTAATGTTGCTTTTTAATTTTTTTGTTACTGTTTGGTTAGTTAGTATCAAATACTTTCTTGTTTCAGAACGGATTTTAAAAGTTTACACAATTCATTCTGATTAAAAAAATCAAAGGAGTGAGGACATAGGAAAATGAGATAGTGAAGGCAAAAATGTAGGAGTAGGTTTAGCTAAGTCTTATTCATTTGCTGTAAAATTGTATCTAAGCCTTTAGCGTCCAGTGCAAAGACAAAGAAGACCCCATCTGTTTCAGGATTCACAGTTTTAGTATGACTGACAGCAAACAAATTGCCTAGTATATGAATAATTACTATTGGCTCTAAGAATTTCCAGGTGGTTGTTGGACATCTTTGAACTGTGGTTGAATAGTGGAATCTTGTTTGATTTAATGTAGGAATGTAAATGCTAACCTTTAGTTTTATGTCTTCACCCTTCTACTGTATCTGTATCTATGTTGACATTGGGGTTTCTCTATTGTAATAAGCTGATCCTGTTACCTTTGTAAAATTTGTCTCCCTAGTGTGGTTAAGCTGGTGTTTTAGATAGTAAAACAAAGTTCGCCATAGGACTTCCCTCACTATCATCAGTGCTACTATAAAGTCATGTTAGTTTTTTGATATTTTTAATACTGTTTTTATGAGTCTGTTTTGGACTATACCTGAGTTTTGTCTCTGCTCCTTTTATTTCCTGAAAGAAATAACATCTCCAAAAGGAAGTGTTATTTATAAACAAACACACAAATAAATAAATAAGTGTGAATAAATAAACTTATTTATCTCTTTAATAAGTTTTAAAAAACTTATTAAAGGGATAAAAATAACTGTAGAGGGAGTTGATAATGTTAGAGCACTTTGTAAATAATAGATATCATTACTGTTGTGTATTAGTTACAAACCTAAACTTTCAATTGCCTTTAAATAGGAAATAAATTAGAGTTTGGAGTCTAATGTAGTAGATTTCATGCTCTTCAGAAATCTTATGTTCATAGTAGTTTGAATTTAAACCATTTTAAGATTTGATCCAAAAGTAAGCTTTCATAAATAGAGATTGTTCTAACAAAAAGGAAGTGTTATTTGACACTTCATTAATTTCTTGCCTCTAAAAAATTAAAAATAAACTAAATGGTGATTCCAAGGTTAATTACACTATTATATTATATGATTTTTTAAATCCATACCCAAAGATATCTTTATTAATTCTAGAGAAAGGGGAAGGGGGAGAAAGAGAGAGAGAAACATTAATGTGAGAAAAACACCAATCAGTTGCATCCTGTACATGCCCTGACCAGGGATTGAACCTGCAACCTTTTGGTTTTTGGGTGGACACTCCAACAACTGAGTCACCGGCCAGGACTATGCTATATCATTTTTGCCCTAGTTCAGTGTTTTGTAAATAGAAACCAGAATAACTTTATTTTTTAATTTAATTTATTTTTACATTTAATTTTAGTTATATTTTATTGATTATGCTATTACAATTGTCCCGATTTTCCCCTTTTGCCCTCCTCCACTCAGCACCCCCCACTCCCTCAGGCAGTCCCCACACCATTGTTCATGTCCATGGGTCATTGGTGTAGGTTCTTTGGCTACTCCATTTTCTTTAGTGGACAGTACATCCCCATGGCTACTCCTGTAACTACCAATTTGTACTTCTTAATCCCCAGGGCGGATTAAGCTCTCTGTATCCATGATTCTGTCTCTGTTCTTGTTTGGTTAGTTTGTTTTTTAGATCCAGTTGTTGATAGGTATGTGTTTATTGACATTTTATTGTTCCTAGTTTGGATCTTTTTCTTAAGTAAGTCCTTTTAACATTTCATATAGTAATGCTTTGGTGATGATGAACTCCTTTAGTTTTTTCTTGTCTGTGAAGCTCTTTATCTGCTAAAATAATGGAAATGGCAGACTAAAAACTTACCAGTGTTCTGTGATCTAGAGGTAACAGAGATGGGCAAATAAGATTGCAGAGGAGCAATTTTTGGAGGGTAGGAGATTGCATTGTTGGTAACATGTTTTGTCTGCTGTTGGGAGAAGTGCATCTGAGCTTTTTAATTTATCTTGCCCTTAAGAAAAACAGCAAAATGTGAATTTGGAAACAGTATTTAGGTATGCGGAATGTCCAGAAGGCCAGTAAGAACATTGATCACATGCCAGCTGTTATTCTGAAAACAATCACTTTTACTTACACTGAGAAAAACTGTATCCTCTGAAAAATAAAGCTCTTTAGAGGAAAAGCAAAACAATGTTATTTTGTTTATCTTTGTAAAATGCTGTTCTTTACTGTGACAAGATTATTTGGAAATGTTAGTTTGGGGTTAGTATTTGAAGTTAAACAAAATTTTGCTGGCTCTTTAGCAAATAAATTAAGGCTATATTAAATGTTTTAATTAGAAAAACAGCTTTTTAGCATTCTGAGACAGAGTGTTCTCCAAGGACTTATATTAGCATTTCCATGGGAAATATACCATTTAAAATTTTTTCATAAAACACTCTGGTTATTTCAAGAACATTAAAATAATCACATAAAATAGAACTTTTCAAAACTGCACAAATTTCTGTGTCTATAGCCAAATAAAATTACTTATCAGAAGTCTGTCCATTGTCATTATAGTCCGGGTTATTTTAATCATATGATTTTAATGCAAAGTCAATTATTTCTTCAAATAGTCAATTTATTTTTACCTAAACTCTAAGGAAGCTTGGTAAACAGAATTGGTGCAGTGCACATACTTCTGCTGAATTTTATTATCATCTACACTCTAATAATTATTTTTGAAAAATGTGGCTGCAAAACCAGGTAGGCCATCATCAAGAGGCTGAAAGGACAGATTATTTTCTCGACTTTTTTTTGGCATGGATGGAGTTGCATTTGGATTGTAGATAAGGAATATGTTCATACTCATTTTCAGTTGGAATGTGACATTTACAAAACTTGGTTGCGGTACAAACCCCTATTTTACCTGACTTCTGACTCTCTCAAGTCACATTTGTACTTCCCCTGTCCCCTCAACCTTAACCTTCAAAAATTTAGAATGCCCTGGCTGGTGTGGCTCAGTGGATTGAGTGCTGGCCTGCCAACTGAAAGGTCACTGGTTCTGTACCTGGTCAGGGGACATGCTTGGGTTGTGGGTCAGGTCCCCAGTTGGGGGTGTGCAAGAGGCAACCAGTTGATGGATCTCTCACACATCAATGTTTCTCTCCTCTCTTTCTTCCCTCCTTTCCCTCCCAATAAAAATAAATAAATAAAATCCTTCAAATCCAGAATTTAAAAAAAAAAGAATTTACAAGTTTCCATACATGCCGAGTAGTCTCTCCCTGTCTCTTGGTTTTGACCATGTTCTTCATCTGTAACATCTTTTCTCTGCTTCTCCGTCTGGGAAATTGGACTTCTAGGTATAAGATGAAATATCATCTCTTGTCTGAAACCTTTTGTGATTTTTCTCCAAGGAAGAACAGATCACTTCTTTTATATAGTATTTATTTAATCCTATGTCAGTCTCTTTGAAGGAAAAGGTAATGTTTTAGATTCTCTAGTTCTGGTGCCTAGGACACTGTATGGTACTTGGTAGATGATTAATAAATATTTGCAGAATGAACTAGTTTAGAACACCCTAAGGGCTTACAATTAAATTTAACTGGGTTAGGGAATAAATAATATTATCGGAACCTTCTGTTGGCTTCATGTGCACTTCACTTAATGTTCTTGGGTATTTTTAAATCTAGTTATGTATTTGTCCCACAAATACTTTTTGGTAGGTCTACATATTTTATGAGAATTTTTAAAAGTTACAATAAACTTTTTAAAGATTATTTGGATCTACACTGTAAGGTCATAATAATAAATATAAAAATATTTTTGCAAAATTTTTATATTATATTACAAACTAGTCCTCCGGTTTTCCTCTGTAGGATTACCTTTCATTGTCATTTTTCACCCTCCTGGCTAATACATTACGTGGTATTTCCAGAATTGCACTTTTATTTCAGTAGTACTAAGTAAGTAGATATGACCTTGAGTAGAAATTAACCTCTGTAAATAATCTGAAAGTGATTTAATGTTGTCACTTGATTTTTCTAAGTCTTCTCTATAATCCTACAAAGTAATATATAGAATATATAACACTTGTTATTAATCTACTTGAGAATTATGTTTAAAAGATTCTACTAAAAGAATGTGTCCAAAGATACTTGGTGGATGGAAACATTTCAACCCATATTATGATTCAAACAGCTTTTTGCTGCTAGTTAGTTAATTTACTCATTTGTTTTTTCTCCCACTCTTTAATTGATAAACATAACTGCCTTTTAATAATTAATTTTTTTAGACACAAGTTTATTCAATATTAAAACTTTAACAAAGCAAAAAATTCTTTAAAATCAGGAATGTAATATTAAATGAAAGAAGAAGACCAGAGAATTAGTGAATTGCATGTATTTTACACTAACCCAATGAAGCAGTGTTATTTCGGTAACTTTATTTACGTATCTCTTCCCCACACATTCTTTTGCTTCAAAATCAAGATACTCAGATTACTCAGATACACTGTAAATGATGAATGTCTAATTAAGGAGGGAAGATGGGGCTGAAAGGAAGAGGGAAAGATAGCTTATATCATTGAACTTATGTTAATAAAGTGTCATTTTAGCCCAGTACTGTCTTTTGTGGAGTAGCTGTTCTCCACATGGCCTCTAGTGATACTAAAATAACATGAGGAAAGAATGGTGTTGGAATGGGATTTAATCTTTGCGGTTGTCTCAGGTTGGTAGAACTGCCCAAACCCAGTGTATATAGCCATGGCAGTCAGAAGAGGCCAGATTCTGAAACCACCCAGTATCTGTATTATGGTGGGTTTTTTTTATCTCACTGTGTTTTTAAATATAGCATAAGAGAGACCTGTTACTTATTAATATTAAAGTTGTTAAAGTACTTTAAGCAGACCAAATTAAAAACTTTATTAGGTAAATTCTTCATCTTTTAGGTTTTATTAATATACAGATCATATTAAACTAGTATTAATATCTGATTTTTATAGAGTTTCCTACTTGTAATATTTTTACAATAATTTCAAATGTTTTAGTAAAGTGGTATTAAGTGTACCATGAAGTGATTGCTTATTAAAGCTGCTCATTCTGTGTTGTGTTTGAAAAAGCTTGTGATGGGAAAGATTTCTTGCTAAGGCCAGAGCAAATCCCAGCAGTACAGTGTTTCTTGTTTCTTTATGTAGATTCTTTTCTTTTTGTTCCATAATATTTATTGTCTTTCCTTCTCACTTGATTCTAGCCTAGAAAACTCACAGGTATATCTTTTCTTACTTCAGCTGCTGTGGAGCAGAGCTTTTTTTTAGTGCCCCAGAACACCACAATGAATAGGCAGTACGGTAAGCGCATAATCAGAGATCTGTCACTGGGTGGCGCTGAGCTTCACAATTCTTATTGTAATTGCTCCATCAGTTATTTTTAAGTGCAGTAGGAGTCCCTGGCATGCTTGGAAATTCCCAGTAGGCTGATAGCAAGTTCAGAGAGTTATTATTCTTTCGGTGCACAAGAAGTTCTCCCCTCAAGCTTTATTTACACTGGTGGGTGGGTTGAAATAGAACTTCTGCTGTGTTAGGATGAGAAATGATTAAGATTTGATTGGATATGAATCCTATCAGTATTCATAAAAAATGTGAACTTAGATTTTTCATTTTAATGTGTCCTTTAATATACACAGGTAGCTAGAGAATATTATATGGATATTCTTGTTAAACTTAAATTGCAATTCTGAAAATTAAATATTTATGTAGCTTTTAACTAATGTAGTTTAAGTGGAATAGTTCATTTGTAATGAAAATTTTTTTTAAAAAGCATCTTTACTTCAAATTAATGACAAGCATCAGAAATAGCCACACATAAAGCTTTATTTGAATTTTCTGAATGTCACTAAGAAAAAATTATTATTATTTTAGTTTTAACCTTTAGGACTAATCATGTGTCAGAAACAGCATTAAAAGTTCATTGGAAACAGCCATGCTCAAAAGACCTATAAACTATTGACTGATTTTGCGATGGTATGTTGCAGAATATTATTGTTGCAGTGAGTGGAAAAGTACAAATCTCCTTTCTGATTTCAGGCAACCTACAGAACATTAAGAACGCACTATATGAGTGGGTTTCAAACATTTGACTGCAGCCCACACTGAGACATTTATTTTTACTCATGTCCCAATATATAACAACACACAGCCATAAAGTTTTATGAAACAGTACTTTCCTGTACTACTTATGATACTCTAGTATACAGATTTTCTTTTTACTTAAAAGTTCACCAAGATCCACTAAATTATTTCATTGTCCACAACTCTTACTACCTATATATTTATTTAATCAGCTTAACAATAACCCACAACCTTTGGATGAACTTATATATTTAAAAATTACTTTCCCATGTACCAAAGATTGGCTTAAATGCTGCCACTGAAACATAACAAAGTCTTAATTGATTTTTAAAGTTCCCAGGATTCTGGCTTTTGTTATCTGCCTTACTGAAACAAACAACTATGCATACAGATACAGATTTTCCTGGCCTTACCAAAATTTTTTCTAATGAAACAAATAAATTCAGCTTTTCTCTAAGCTTAAATAGACATATACAGTTGTGAAGTGTCATTAAAAGGCACATCTCAGAACATCACCTAAAATATCAGATACTGTAATAAATATCAGATAGTGTCACAAAGCTTCAGTATTAAAATCATGTACTTTTCCTAAGAGTTTTTCTTAACCTTTATAAAAGTACTTAATTTTTTTTAAGTGTAGAATTCTTTCTCAACCTTTATAAAAGTACTTAATTTTTTTTTTAAGTCTAGAATTCTTAGGTTTACTTCTCTGTTTCTCTGACCAAGGGTAGAATGAAGCTGTAGTGACTACCAGTCATCTCCTAGTAGTAAGCACACAGAGAGGAAGTAATATTTGACACTTAACATTAAAGAGAAAAACCAGCTAAGGTCTGGTGAAGCTGTTTATGATTACAAGTCACTGGAAAAGGTCAAATTACACTTGGTGCCATTTACTTGAGAAAGCTGGGAAAATGCAAAATATTACGATAAAATTTTATTCCACAATGAGTGAAATAAAATTTCTGGCATCCTTTTAAGGTCAACTAAGCAAGAGATATAAGGAAATTTTATTTTTATGGCATGTCTTATTGGGTTGGGTGGATTAACAGTTACCTTAGTTGTGATTTAGTTTGAAGAACAGGTATTTATATGAGAGAGATTCTTGTGGGCTTGAGATATGTACAAGTAAACAAGGTAGTTCTTAAGGAGCAATGTCTGGCATTCAGAATGCTCTAAGTGTTATCAGATCTCTGTTTTTCAAGGTGATAATAAGTTTAGTTTTCTGATAATTAATGTTTTTTAACAAAAACCATAAGAAAATGATCTTTGTAATTTTAAGGTAATACTTTATAAATTATTTCAAAATCAGTTTTTTAGTATTGTGATTTTCACTTATCTTCAAGGTGTAGCAGGATTTTACTTTTATCTTTTTGAGAAATGGTGAAATTAGTATATTACTTTACTAATGAATCATGGTAATTGAAATTTATTATATGGGGTAGGGCACAAATAGCTCCCCTTTTTTATTACAAAATCTCTTATTACAAAATTATAGGCATGTAATTCTGTAACCTAACAATATCACACTCAGGCACACCATATGACATTTCAGGTGAAATGTTTAAATTAAAACTATAAATTGTCACACCCACACTATTATCCTACCAATCACACTCACCCAGGAGTTACTTCTGCTGGACCCTGTATTTAAAGTTAATTTATTTACCCTGGCCTGACTAAAATGGATCAGGTTTTTAGAGTACCCAGATGGATATTTAAAAAATAATGCCCCCAAGGCATTATCCTGTTGACGTTATCATTGTTAATTATTTGCAAGTGTTTTAGACTATTTTAGAATGGCCACATCTTTTATGTCTTATGATTTTCTCTTTCCTGCAACAGCAGTTTCCTACATGTCCACAAAATACAGTTACCACACTTATGAAATTTAATGTCATTAAATGCTGTGAGCACATGTTTACTTGAGTAGCAGTTAGGTCAATTTCCTAACTGCCCTCAAATTGACTGCTTTAGGTATTTTGTTTTTAATCATTTCAGAATCCAGTCATGGGTCACATTAAATTAGTTGTCATGTTTCCTTTAATCTTGCAATATTTTTTGATTCTTTTCCTCTTTTCTATGATTGTGTTTCAGTTTAGGTAACTTTGTCTTCAGATTTGCTCATCTTTTCTTCTGCATTCTCTCATCTTTCATTCAGTGCATCTAGTGAACTTTTCATTTCTGATATAGTGTTTCTTCTCTAGAAGTTTTATTTCCATCTTTTAAAAATATGTTTGTGCTAGTGTGTATATATGTGTCTCTTCCATTTTTCTCAGTGTTATATTCATATATTTTGAAAAAGGTTTTATTTATTTTTAGAGAAAGAGAAGGGAGAGAGAGAGGGAGAGAAACATTAATTGGTTCCCTTTATACACCTGCAACTGCGGACTTGGCCCACAACCCAGGCATGTGCCATAACCAGGAATCAAACTAGCAACATTTTGGTTCACAGACTGGTGATCAGTCCAGTGAGCCACAGCAGCCAGGGCACTTCTTTCAAATCCTGGAACATAATTTATAATTTTATTATTTTATCTTCACCCCAGAACATTTTTTCATTGCTTTTAGAGAGAGAGAGAGAGAGAGAGAGAGCAAGGGAAAGAGAAACACTGATGTGAGAGAGAAGCATCAATTGGTTGCCTTCCGTAAGTACCCAGATAACACCCAGATCGTAACACCCAAATTGGGGATCAAACCCACATCTATTCAATTATAGGAAGATGCTCCGACCAACTGAACCACACAGACCAGGACCATAATTTGTAATTTTATATAATTTATATTGTTTCTGTAAATCAATGTAATTATAATAAATTATTGTCTGTAATAGGTGTTCTGAAGTTCTTATCTGCTAATTCCATGTCTGTGTCATTTCTGGGTCTGTTTTTTTTTTTTTACTCATTTTTCTCCTGGTTATGTGCCACATTTTCATGTTTCTTTGCATGTCCAGTAGTTTTTGATTGAATATTGGCCATTGTTGAGTGTCTGGGTTTTGTGGTTTCTTTAAAAACAACTATGGGACATTTACATGATGGAATACTACTTGACCATAAAAAAGAAGAAAGTTTTACCCTTTGCAACAGTATAGATGAACC
This sequence comes from Artibeus jamaicensis, assembly GCF_021234435.1. NCBI lineage: Eukaryota > Metazoa > Chordata > Mammalia > Chiroptera > Phyllostomidae > Artibeus > Artibeus jamaicensis. Next base: position 12,847,035 of record NW_026521844.1, on the reverse strand, counting down.
TGGAGAACATTATGCTAAGTGAAATAAGCCAGTCAGAGAAAGACAAATAACATATGATTTCACTCATATGTGGCATCTAATGAACAAACCGAACTAACAAGGCAAATGGGGACAGACTCATAGGTATAGAGCAGATGGCAGCTAGTGGTAGGGAGGTGATGGGGTGGCGGGATTAAGCAGAATGGAAAAAGGACTCATGGACAACAGTGTGGTGGTGATTGCTGGGTGGAAGGTAGTATAAGGGGACTGAATAGTAATGGAAAAAATACCATAAAGGTTAAATTTTTTAAAAAGGCCGATTAATTTTGTTTTGTTGGCAGTTTAGTTCCTTACAGGTGAGCTCTGTTCCTTCGAGGCTCGTTTTTAAAGTGTAAGTTGTTGGACAGTAGCCTTTACTTGAGGACTCCTATTTTAGTTCTACTGCTGAGTTGATGCTTCCAGGGTTTCCTCTGAATGCCCTGGGTGTTCAAGGTAGTTTCCCCTTTCTAACAAAGAGGTCAGAACTTAAAATTCTCCTGACCCTGCTCGAACTCGGAATTGTTCATTTTAAGCTTTCCAGTAGTTGTTCTTTCCACATTGAGATTGTTTTTCTGGCCTCATAGAAACTCACTATATAAATATACATCTTTATATTCAAACACATACTCAAGGAGACCAAAGGTAGATTTCTGAGGTACATTCTCCAGCTCTGTGGTACTTTGTATGATTTCAATACTTTCAAAGTTATCAAGGATTTTTATTAAGGTCTAACACATGGTCTGTCCAGAAGAATGTGCACTTATTAAGAATATTTACTGTTGAGTGCAATGCTGAATAGATGTTTGTTAGGTCTAGTCAATTATAGTGATGTTTAAGTCAGAGACCCCCAGCCCCAACCTGTCTGCACGGGGAACTCACGTGAGTTCTTCCTCCTGACCCCACCTCCTGAGCTCTGCCCCACCACTGTCTGTGAAAAACCAGTCCTTGGTGCCAGAAAGGTTGGGGACTGCTGGTTTGTCTTCTTCTGTACCTTGTTGATCTTATGACTATTTCTAATCACTATAGACATTCTCGATTGAAGTCTCCCACTGCTATTGATGGAATTTTTTCTATCAAGTCTCAGTTCTTGCTTCATGTATTTTGGAACTCTGTAATTAGGTGTATAAATGCTCTTAAATAGGTATATAAATGCTTCTTGATAGAAAACATTGTAAAATGGTTTTTTTTGGTCTCAGTAACAATTTTATCTTGAAGTCTAGTTTTGTACTATTTGCACAGTATATGTTTTTTCTTTTTATTTTCAAGCTTTTTATATCTTTAAATTGTGAAAGTGAGTCTTATAGACAACACATGGATTAATCATGTTTTAAAAATATATTTGTTTATTTTTAGACAGAGGGGAAGGGAAGGAGAAAGAAAGGGAGAGAAGCATCAGTGTGTGGTTGCCTCTTGTGCGTCCACTACTACAACCTGGCCTGCAACCCCACGCGTGTACCCTAACTGGGAATCAAGCCTGCATCCTTTTGGTGTATCAGATGATGCTCTAACCAATTGAGTCACTTGGCCAGGGCTATATAGATTTCTTTTAAAACAAAAAATAGTAACAAAAAATCTTCATACTGTTTTCATAATACTTACATAGTTATATTTACTGATACTTTTTATTTTGTGTAGATTCTGTTTTTTTTATAGGGCTATTTTTTATAGGGCTACTGACAGAATCAGTTTTTCTTTATTTTCCATTTTACCTTTTTTTAGATTGTTCTGTCTTTTTTAAATGATTTTTTTCTTGTGTTTTCTATTACATTTGTCCCAGTTTTTTCCCTGTTGCCCCCGTCCACCTAGCCCACCCCTCTCTCCCACAGTCAGTCCCTTGTTTGTTGTCTTTGTTCATGGGTCATTCATACATGTTCTTTGACTAATCCCTTCCCTTTCCTTCTACTATTCCCCCCCCCAGTTCTATTTTTCTCATTAGTTTATTTTGTACATTAGATTCCAATGATAAGCGAGGTCATATGGTATTTATCTTTCACTGATTGGCTTATGTCTCTTAGCATAATAGTCTCCATTTCCATCCATGCTGTCACAAAAGGTAGGAATTCCTTCTTTCTTTCTACTATGTAGTATTCCATTGTGTAAATGTACCACAGTTTTTTTTTTATCCACTCATCTATTGATAAGCTTTTAGGCTGTTTCCAGCACCTGGCTATTGTAAATAATGCTGCTATGAACATTGGGGTGCATAAGTTGTTTTGAACTAGTGTTTCAAAATTCTGAAGGTATAATCCCAGCAGTAGACTTGCTGTGTCATATGGCAGTTCAGTTTTTATTTTTCTGAGGAAATTCCATACTGTTTTCCACAGTGACTGTACCAGTCTGCATTCCCGCCAATGGTGCACTGGGGTTCCCTTTTCTCCACATCCCCCCCTGGCACTTGTTGTTTATTAAATTTATTGATGATGGCCATTCCGACAGTATAAGGTGGTATCTCACTGTGGTTTTAATTTGCATCTCTCTGATGGCTAGTGATATTGAGTATTTTTTTATACATCTATGGGTGATCTGTATGTCCTCCTTAGAGAAGTGTTTATTCAGCTCCTTTGCCTATTTTTCAAAAAAAAGATCTTATTCTTTATTTTTAGACAGAAGGAAAGGGAGGGAAAGAGGGAGAAAAACACTAATGTGTGGTTGCCTTTCGTACATCCCCTACTGGGCACATGGCCCACAACCCAGGCATGTGCCCTGACTGGGAATTGAATAGATGACCTTTTGGTTCATAGGCTGGTACTCAGTCCACTGAGTCACACCAGCCAGAGCGCTTCACCCATTTTTATTTGGGTTGTTTATTTTCCTGGTGTTAAGTCATGTAAGTTCTGTATATATTTGAGAGGTTAAACCCTTGTCCGATATATCATTGGCAAATAGGTTCTCCTATGTAGTTGGTTCTTTTTGCATTTTGATGATGGTTTCTTTAGCCATGCAGAAACCTTTTAATTTGATGTTCCATTTGTTTATTCTTTCCCTTTCCAAAGGAGATAGTATCGAGAAAAATACTGCTACGTGGGATGTCTGAAATTTATTGCCTGTTTTCCACTAGGACTTTTATGATATCATGACTTATTTTTAAGTTCTTTATCCATTTTTATTTTATTCACCTTCATCTATGAAGGATAGTTTTGCTGGATATGGAATCCTAAATTCAAGTGTTTCTTCTTGTAGCCCTTTTATAGATTTATCTAAATAGATAATTATGTAAACTTGCACATAAAGGGTATCTTCCTTTTTTTGTAATCTGTGTTTACTCTTTCCCTTCCTCTCCTTTCCTCTCTTTCCTCTGTTTTCTTCCCTTTTACTCTCCCACCATATTAGTCAAGAGAAAGCTTCCAGTGTTTTATCAGAAAATATGTTGTTAATTGTCAGGTTTTTATAGATAACACTATTAACAGGAAATTTTAATTTTAAAATATTTTTAAATACTAACTTAAAATGTGAACCCAGGTTTCATTCTTGGGCTGGAAAGCAGATTGAGAGCAAAGGAAAATAAAGATACTTTGTAAAGTCACTGAAGGTATTAGATGATTAAATGGGAGTTCAAGAAAATGTAGTCATTCTCTTCCTAGTAGTTAAGTCCTCAATATACATCTCACAATAGGTGTATTTTTAAAATGCTTATTACTAAGCTGAGATAGTTGAATTTTCTTAATATTTATTATGTCTTTCTCTATTTCTATTCTTATTACTTTATTGTTTTAGTAAATAAAATTACAACTTATCACTGATATTTTTCTCTATATCACTTATATTTCTATTCTCCATAAATACTTACAATCTGATATATTTGGGTATATTCTTTTAACTTCCTAATTTTAATGAATTACCTTTTCACACTTCTAATAAAACTGCTGAAATAATGAACTATGCTAAAAATTGTATTACCATAAATTTTAGAAATGAATATATTTAAAATGGATTCTGTTCTGAAGCAAACGTCTTTTGACTATCACCTAAAGACAGACACACTGCGGATCTACAGGAGATGCGTATGTGCTGGTCATAATGTGTCACCTGCCTGTCTGAAGTAATCCTGGTTCTGAGCTTGCCTTTGCAGTTGTTCAGATGTCACAAATTATTCTTTATGCAAGGGAAAAACAACACTATTATTCAATTAAAGGCTTTAGAACTCAAAATGCATTTCAATAAAACATGTTTTAGTTCCACAAGACAAGAGTGTCTGCTTTCACTACTTTTATTCAACATAGTTTTGGAAATTCCAGGCACAGTGGTCAGACAAGAAAAAGAAAAAAGGCATATTCCAAATTGGAAAGCAGGAAGTAAAACTCATTGTTTGCAGATGAGATGATACTTTACGTAGAAAATCCTCAAGACTCCACCAAAAAATTACTTGTCGTAACAATTGAATTTGGCAGAACAGTGGGATATAAAGTCAACATTTAAAAACCAAAGGTACTTTTGTACACCAATGAAATATCAGAAACAGAAATTAAGAAAAAAATCCCATTTACTATAGCAACAAGAAAAATAAAGTACCTAGGAATAAACCTAACCAAGGAGGTAAAAGACCTGTACTCAGAAAACTACAGAACAGTGAAGAAAGAAATAAGGAAGATACAGATAAATGGAACCATATACTGTGTTCATGGATTAGAAGAATTAACATCATTAGAATGTCCATATTACCTAAAGCAATTTATAGATTCAGTGCAATCCCTGTTAAAATACCAATGACATGTTTCACAGACATAGAACAAACATTTCAAAAATTTATGTGGAACCATAAATGACCCCAAATACCCCAGTAATTTTCAGAAAGAAGAACAAAGTAGGAGGGATCACAATACCTGATATCAAACTATGTTACAAGTCCACTATAATCGAAACAGTCTGGCTCTACCACCAATTTACACCCTACACAAAAATAAACTTAAGTTGGGTAAAAGACTTATATAAGTCGTGATGCTATAAAAGTCCTAGAGGAAAACATAGGCAAGATGTTTCAGATATTCCACACAGTAGTATTTTCACCCATACGTCCCTAGAGCAAGGGATGTAAAGGGAAGAGTGAACAAATGGGACACATCAAATTAAAAAGCTTCTCTGCACAGCTAAAGAAAACAGCAGTAAAGTGAAAAGGGAAGAGGGTGTATGATCTGCAAAACAAAGAACTCACATGACTCCACTCCAGGAACACAAATAACCCCGTTAAAAAATGGGCAAAGGACCTGAACAGATGCTTCTCCAAGAAGGACATACAGAGGGCCCATAGATATGTGAAAGGATGCTCAACATCACTAGTCATCAGAGAGATGCAAATTAAAGGCACGATTAGGTACCACTTCACACAGAACGGTCATCATAAACAAATGAACAAACAAGTTCTGGCGAAGTCATAGAGAAAAGGGAACCCTAGTACACTGTTGGTGGGAAAGCAGACTGGTGCAGCCACTGTGGAAAACAGTACAAAATTTCCTCAAAAAATTAAAAGTGGAACTGTCTTGTGACTCAGCGATTCTACTGCTGGGAATATACCATAAGTTTTCCTGTTTCATAAAACACCAACTCAGAAGAACCTGTGTTCATAGCAGTGTTATAATAATAGCCAAGATTTGGAAACAGCCTAAGTGCCCATCAGTAGATGAGTGGATTAAAAACTGTGGTACATGTACACAATGGAATACAATATAGCAAAAAGCAGGAATTCCTACCTTTTGTGACAGCATGGATGGAACTGGAGAGTATTATGCTAAGTGACATAAGCCCAGTGGTGAAAGACAAACACAATATGATTTCATCTATAAGTGGAACCTGATCAAGAAAACAAATGAGTGAGCAAAATAGAACCAGAGACATAATAAACAAACTGACAGTGACCGGAGGGGAGGATGGGAGGGCAGAACAGGTGAAAGAATGTGAAAGGTCAAATCAAGGAACGTGTGTAACGGACCCGGGGAGAAAGAGAACGGCAGGGGAATGGGCATTGAATGTGGGAGGCAGGGAGTGGGCAGGACAGTGGAGAGTAGTGGGGGAAAAATGGGGACAACTGTAATTGAACAACAACAACAAAAAGTTTTTAAAGTTCTTGTCCAAGTGTGTCTTATTTTACATGAGTATCCAGACTTGTCAGATATAACAATTAGATTTGTTTTTTAATAAACATTTAAAAAACATTTATTTATTTAGTATTAGAAAAGGGGGAAAGGAGGGAGAAAGAGGGAGAGAAACATCAGAGTGTGGTTGCTTCTTTTGCATGCCCCCAACTGGCTTGCAACCCGGGCATGTGCTTTGACTAGAAATCGAACCAGTGACCCTTTGGTTTGCAGGTTGGCACTCAATCCACTGAGCCACACCTGTCATGGCTAATTGGGTTCTTTTCAATCAAGGAAAGTCATCTCTGTTGCATTTTTACCACTTTTGCAGGGGTATAGCTCAGAAATAGACACCGGTCTGCTTATTTGTAGTATCTCTTCCTGGGGAAAAAACAAAGTACACTTGACTCACTCAGTTCATGTGTAGATGTTAAAGTGTGTTGAAGACAACAGGAAATTTTAAAAGTATGAATGGATTACATTTTATTAGAAGTTTATTTTCAACAACCAGTTGGCTATATTTTTCCAAATATTTGTTGAAAATAAATTATTTAATTTGCTGAAAATGTCTAAATTTTTATCTCAAGTCCTGATCTGTCATATTCTACCTACCTGAGAAATATATGCTACCTGTCAAATTTCATGTGTTCAAAGTCCCTCTTCTTCAGGAAAATAAGCTTTGTTTCTCAGCTTTCTCATTTTTGGTTAAGTGCAGTCACCCAGTTTTCCAGGTTCAAAAATTGGTTGCTTTGTTACAACAGCTTCCGAATCTTCAGTCTATCCTCTCCATATCAATCCAAGCACTAGCAGATTGTTGCTTTAATTGTGTCTACCCCTCATTCAAGTATCCAGTGTGAACCCTTGACAGAGGAGACCTCACCTTTACTTTTCTGAATGCCTTTCAAGGTATGGCACAATCTGTCCCCTTTTTCTCTGTCCCTCCTCACTTGTGACTCTCCAATAACAATAAAATCCAGTAACAATGGCAATAGTAATAACTAGCACTTATTTAATATGTGGTGGGCACTAAGCGCTATTTTAAATGCTTTACATAAAGTCACTTAATCCTCAGAACTACTATCATTTTACAGAAGTTATTTGCCTAAGTTTATATAGTTTGTATACGACAAAGTCGGAATTTGAATTCAGGTAATTTAGTTCCAAGTGGCTATACTTTTAACTCCTCTGCTGTCCTTCCTTTCAGTAACACTCGTCTTTGCTTAATGAGGTCAGTCTTTGTGTTTTTGTTTGTTTGTTGTTTTTAATATGCCTGGCTAGGTCTTGTCTTTTGTTTTGTTATTTCTATGTCTCATATGAGAAATTTTCCCCAACTTTTTTCACTGTTAACCCAAATTTCCTATTTGTGTTAAAGTATAATTCACATTCCATAAAATCTGCTATAGGTATTTCAGTCCACAGCCTTTTCTCCTCTTAAGCACTTTCCAGCACTCTACCACAATGCTTCAGCACATTTCTTGGCTTATATTCATGGCTTACACTCTGTTTTGTCTATAGTAGTTCCTGCTTCTCTGTAGGGGATGCATTCCAAGACCCTCAGTGGATGGCTGAAATCATGTGTTGTACTGAATATGTATGTGTACATACACATATTTTTTCTTATATCTATGATAAAGTTTAATTCATAAGTCAGGTACGTTAAGAGATTAACAACAATAGCTAAAAATAAAATAGAATAATTATAACAAAGTACTGTAATAAAACTTACATGAATGTGCTCTCCTCTTTCTCTTAATGATCAGTTCACCCACATGGCTGCTGACTTGGGTTGATACTGTCCAGCACATTTATGCTGTATGCCCTGGAATGAGTCATGTCCCAGGAGGGATGGAGAGGGCCTGAGAAGGATTTCATCATGCTACTCAGAGCAGCACATGATTTAAAACTTAGGAATTGTTCATGTATGGAATTTTTTGTTTAATATTTTCAGACTGTAGTTAATCGCAGGTAACAAACTGGAAAATGAAACAGTGGATAAGGGGGTGGTTAACAGTATATTTTTCCCCCAAGATTTTAAGAGAAGTGTTGTCTGAGTCTCCATGCTTTCTCATTTCAATTCCTTTTTTCCAGACATTTAAAAGAAATGGTAAATAAGCTTAGTAATCCTGGTTCTCCATCCTGATTTATTGGGAAATCCCAAGTTTATCTAATCAAATAATGTTCTATTCAGATCTCAGCTCTGCCTATGTGTAACCTTAGAGCAGTTTTGTTTACCCATATTTTCTTATTTTTAAAGTATAGAAAAGAATATCTGCATTGTAGAGTTGTGTTAGTTATTAGAAATACATATATAAAGATCCAGCATGTAAAGGCTTCCTTTATTCATATAGCCTTTTGTCTGTAGTCTTGTTAAATAGAGTTTATCTAAACAGTTTTCCCAACTCTGCATGCCTATATGTCCTTTAAAAGATCTCTAATCATGATTATCTTCACGTAATCAAGCATAATCAGGACCATTTCATTTGTGTTAGTGTGACCAGTTTGTAAAGTTTGGAAATAAGATGTCTCTTCCAGGCTTTCTTTTAGTACCTGTCTTATTGTAGACTCTTGTATTAGCAATTTTCTATCTTCTGACATATTGACTATAATAATAAACCGAGCAGTCTTATATTTCTTTAAAACTCTTGGTTAGGTGCCACCTGTTCTACATTATTTCATTGCAGGTAGTTTTTTGATTAGATGTATTATTGCATTTACCACAATTGGTGCTAATAGTTCTGATCAGTCCCTTTAAAAAGGAAGTTTGGCAATATAGTTCAGAAGGCTTTGTAATGTGGTTTTTATTTTTATTGGTGATTTTAGAATTTAGATTTGTTCATTGTGCATGCTTTTTATTCATGAGTCTTTGAGTTCTTTACTTTTATCTGACACCATGTGAGGTTATAATTTGTGAATGTGAAACCTTGCACATGCTTATTAAATGACTTGTTTTCTGCTTCATATGTTTTTAAAGTACCAACTGTTGCTTATTTAAAAATGTAATTTAATTTGACTGACACATGAGTTTTTTAGTTCATAAGCCTTAGTATATTTTTCTTATTTGTATTCATAAGCATGTTGGTCCATATGTTAATGTGTTTCTTCATTTAATTTTACTGTATTTTAGAAATCAATGAGAAAACAACATAAAACCTGGGGGAGACTTCTTGTTATAATTTTGAAAGCATATTTCTATTTTTTGGAATTTACTCTTGTAAATTACCTACAAGGATTTCTTCTTATATTAGTGTTTTCTGTTTTAGGAATTTTATTATTACTTTTTAGCTGAGAACAGCTTTTGATATCAATATAGTTTTATCTTATATTTATGGAGGCAATGACAGTTTGAATATGTAAAAGAAACATTTCTCCTCAGTTACTTGATGTAATTTTAAGAATCTAATGGCTAGATTTAGTTACACACATAGCAGATTGTTTGTATTGGTTTTTCTGAACAACCTGGGCAGTCAGTAGCCTCTTGTAAAATTGATGATTAGTTTGTCCCCTCTGTCCAGGAAAGTTTACATATAGATAACTGCAGGAGATTTAAGGATGCCAGTAAGGCTTGTTTTGGAAATAGAATAGTACATGTATCTATAAGTATTTACAATTTAAGGTACTATATAAATTTTTAAGAAAAATATAAATACACTGATATAAATACTCCAAGCAATGTGCAGTTTTGTGAGTGCTTGGGGACAGCGTGTGGAACAGGGCATGGAATGGGGGGAGGGGGAAGGGGCTGCATGGAGATAATGGAATTTGAAGGCCTGATAGGCATACAGAAAAGAAGCCTGCTCCAAGCAGAGAAAACAGCCTGAGCAAATAGAAAGGCAAGAAGGTACCTGACCTGTTTAGATGTCCATGAATATTGAGATCTTTTTAAGAATAATGATTGTTTCTGATTCACCTTTGAGTTGTACACTGTGCTCAACACACAATACCTTACGTGTTCTGTAAACTTAATGAATACTTACTGAACTACATTTTTTGTTCTGTATCATCCTTCTGAGAGCACCTTTCTCTGTGTGCTAATGTGTTGTGTCTGTTCACAAATATGTATTTTGCAGGAAAACAAGTTAAATCATGTGATCTCAATGACTTACATGCATTAGTTGGCTTTAAAAAGAAACATAGACTTCTTTTAGATCAGTAGAGAGCAGCTTTTATATAAATTTTATATTTCTTAAATTGTATTTATGTTACTACCTGGATCTCTGGAACAAATGTTTTTTAGATTTACAAAGAAAACATTTCTCCTAAGTTACTTAGTTAGCTTTTTGGGAAGTTAAAATTTAAGTCATTAAAGCAGCAGGTAAACTAATAGCAACCCCAACCAAATATACTTTTGTTTAAATAACAGCTAAGTGAAATCTGTACTTTTATGGTAGTTTAATGAATAAGTAATAGATACATATATAAGTAAGAAATAAGGTTCAGACTTCCAGCTAAGATGGAGGAGTAGGTAGACACTGTGCGTCCTCACAACCAAAAGGGTGATAGCAAATTTAAAAATAAAAAACAATCAGAACTGACAGAAAATCGAACTTATGGAGGCCTGACAACCAAGGAGTTAAAGAAGAAACATTCATCCAGACCAGCAGGAAGGGCGGAGCCAGGCAGCTGGGTGGTAAGGACATATGGCAAGGCAGCAGCTGGCACACCAGGCAAGGTGATGGCTTGCAGAATGGGCGGTCCCACATTCACTTGCAGATAAACCAGGAGGAACAACTGGGGAGTGAGGCAGACCGTGAAACTGAGGGCTCCAGCTCGGGGAAATAAAGCCTCAAAACCTCTGACTGAAAACACCTGTGGGGGTTGAGGCACTGGCAGGAGAAACTCCCAGCCTCACAGGAGAGTTTGTTGAAAAGACCCACAGTATCCTAGAATGTATACAAACCCACTCACCCAGGAATCAGTACCAGAAGGGCCCAATTGGATTGTGGGAAGCAGGGGAAGTAACTGAAAACAGGCAGAGAATGGAGCAAGTGGCACTGTCCCCTCTCGGACCCCTCCCCCACGTTCAGCCCTGCCCTGGTAAACACCTAAAGCTCCACCCCTTACTATGTAACAGGTGCACCAAGACAAAAAAAAATAGCCCAAATGAAAGAATAGTTCAAGGCTCCAGAAAAAAATATATCTGGAGCTTTGAAGCCAGCCTATCAGATGTACAGTTCAAAACACTGGTTATCAGGATGTTCCAGGAACTCACTGGGTACTTCAACAGCATAAAAAAGACCCAGGCAGCAATGAAGGTTGCATTATGTGAAATAAAGAAAAATCTACAGGGAACCAACAGTGATGGGAAGGAAACGAGGGCTCAAATCAACAGTTTGGAGCAGGAGGAAGAAAGAAACATTTAACTAGAACAGAATGAAGAAACAATTCAAAAAATGAGGAGAGGCTTAGGAACAACCTCCAGGACATCTTTAAACATTCTAACATCTGAATCATAGGGTTGCCAGAATGAGAAGAGGAAGAGCAAGATATCAAAAACTTATTTGAACAAATAATGAAGGGAACTTCCCCAATCTGTCAAAGGAAATAGACATCTAGGGAGTCCAGGATGCTCTGAGAGTCCCAAAGAAGTTGGACCCAAGGAACACACACCCAGGCACATCATAATTACATTAGCCAAGATTAAAGATAAGGAGAGAATCTTAAAAGCAGCAAGGGAAAAGGAGACAATTACTTACAAAGGAGTTCTCATTAGACTATCAGCTGATTTCTCAAAATAAACCTTGCAGGCAATAAGGGGCTGGAAAGAAGTATTTAATGTCATGAAAGTCAAGGACCTTCATCAAAGATTACTCTATCCAGCCAAGCTATCATTTGGAAGGCCAGATAAAGTGCTTCCCAGATAAGGTCAAGTTAAAGGAGTTCATCATCACCAAGCCCTTATATGAAATGTTAAAGGGACTTATCTAAGAAAATGAAGATCAAAACTATAAACAGTAAAATGATGACAAACTCACAGCTATTAACAACCAAACCTAAAAAAAAAGGACTAAGCAAACAACTAGAATAGGAACAGAATCACAGAATTGGAGATCACGTGGATGGTTATCAGTGGGGAAGTGGAGGGGAACAGAAGGGGAAAAGGTACAGAGAATAAGTAGCATAAATGTAGGTAGAAAATAGCCAGGGGAGGTTAAGAATAGTATAGCAAATGGAGAAGCCAAAGAACTTATATGTATGACCCATGGACATGAACTAAGTGGGGGGGGGGTAAATGTGGGTGAGGGGGTGTGCAGGGCAGAGGAGAATAAAGGGGGGAATGGCAAACTAATAGCATAATCATTAAAATATATTTTAAAAAATTTTTAAATAATAAACACATTAAAAAAGATTTTAGTATTTTAAGGATCATTTTAATTAAAAGATAACCATAAAAAAGAAATAAGGTTTAGAAATCATATTCTTTTTAAGAGTTTTTTTCCCCATCCCTTGAAAAATGGTAATATCTTTGGGGAAGAAATCGTGGGGCTGACATTTCCTCAATTTTATTTGAATAAGAAAATTCACCTAAAAATACAACATGTACACAATGACAGGAAATAGTGAACTTAACATCTTGATTATTGACCTTTTCTTGCACGACTGCAAAACATTCCTTGTAACAGTTTTGTTGAGTGGTTGATTTCCTTGTCATTATTCCTGACATTAGAGCATAAGTACTGTGTTGGTCCGGTATTTATGTTATTTTAATCAGGTTTTAAAAAATCTCTAATTTTCTCTATTTATAATATAAATGAGCTACTAATTTAAACACATATTTTATTCACTTACTCATTCAAGGAATATTTAATGCATCCCTACTCTGTATCTGACTATTTCATAGATGCTATAGAGGCTGTAAAAATGAACAAAATATTAGTTCTTTGAGGCACTCTTATCTCTGATAACTCAATTTTTTCAATGATAGGATGAAATTATTCTGATTAATTCACATTATTGTCTCTTTTACAGACCCAACTTGCATTGCAAGGTTGTTTTAGAGAATTCAAGGGTAATATAGAAGAGAAATTTACTCTGTGCAAAGCTAACTTGTCGATTTGGGGTTGAATCCATGAGCTTCATCCTTTTACCTAACACTCAAATTCATTTGGTCTGAATACGTGGTTATTCTTTTGACTCTTGCAAACTCAGTTCTTTGAGCTTTCCCTTAGCCTTTGGAACTTGATTCAGATTTTATTTTTGTTGAATTACAGTAGAGTTGTGAATCATTACAGTACCGGTAACTAAAACAGAATATTAGACCTTCTGGAAATTAAAAAATAATAATTTCCCTATTCTTTAGAAGTATAAGTATTATAAAGAAACACTTTGAGATCCCTGGCTGGTGTGGCTGATTAGATTGAGTGCGGACATGCAAACCAAAGGGTCGCTGGTTCAGTTCCCAGTCAGAATACATGCCTGGGTTGCAGGCCAGGTCCGCAGTAGGAGGCATGTGAGAGGCAACCACACGCTGATGTTTCTCTCCCTCTCTTTCTCCCTCCCTTCCCCTCTCTCTAAAAATAAATAAATAAAATCTTAAAAACAATAAAAGAAGAAATACTTTGAGAAATTTAACACTATGCAATGATAATAGGTGATGCATTTCAAGAGTGTTTTATCATAACGAAGTATTCAAAACTGTATATATGTATATAGTTTTCACAGTATTCTAAACTATATATGTGTATATAATATGTACATTATATAGATATAGCCTACCCAATTTTTAAAAAAATTTAATCAATATGCAAATAATGATCTAATCCTTCCTTTTCCACCAGTGGTCCAAAGGTTATATGACTGGATAGCTTAGGTCTGGGTTTATTTTTATTTAAAATATTTTTATTTTTAAAGTGAGGTATGGTAACCTGTTTGGATACCTTTTAGATACTACAGGTAAAATTTTGTCACATATATAGTCATGTTCTTAAGATGTAAAAGTTAGTATTTTGGAGTCTAGTTTCAGGAATGATGAAATAGATAGAACCAAATAAGCAACTTCAGGCTGGAGGTATTTTTAATATTTTCAAAACTTTAGAAATGAATTTTTAAGAGCATGGTTGATGATGAAGCTAATAAAAATAGCTTGTATTTGACTCGGTTATATGTGTTATGCATAGTATTAATCATTTTAATACTGTTTACATGAGAAAAATATTGTTATTCTCATTTTAAAATTGTGGTAACAGAAATAAGGCAGAAAAATAATCTGCTCAAGTTTATCACACTAATAAATACTAGAAGTAGATTGAATTCCCAAGGACTGATGACTGAAGCTTGGTAACTGCAAGTCTCCACCTTATTAGGGCTAGACAGGTTTATTGATTTGGATCTTTTTAGTACTTGAGCTTCTGTCCCTATTCCTTTGTTTGCTTCTCATTTCACTTAATGCCAGGAATGAAATCAAGAAGATATCTAAAGAAGTCCTTGATAATCAATTGTAAAACATCCATTTATGTTTTAAGAACACAAGAGATTTATTCTTATGTATACAAGATATCCAAGAAGTCCTAGATATATGGCACAGACTGTTGATTTTTGTTTGTTGAAGCTGAGGGACTGGGTGACCAAAGCACTTTCTTCCTCATACCATGACTGTTTTCTGTCGCGCAGGTTTTGAATGCACAGAGAGCAGGATACAAAGCAGCCATAGTTCACAATGTTGATTCTGATGAGCTCATTGGCATGGGATCCAACGACAGTAAGTACAGGTATCACTTTTCTTCTCTCCTGTTTGACAGATTTTTTGGAACTAAATCTTGACAAGATTTTTCTCTTCTCGGGTTCTGTTTAAAAAGCATAATCTCTTTTAGAAAAGTGATTCCCAATTTTTAACCCCCCTGGGACAATTTTATTCAAAATAGAAATGGAATTGACTTGTTATTTTCCAAATATTTTTTAACCTATGTGCATCATTTTAGGAAATATGTTGATATTTTGGTAAAAACCAAAGGAAAACCAAAGCTTTAAAGAGAGATAGTCGTGCTGAGTTAAAGATGACATCAAAGAATTTTTGTGACTTTATTTAGAGATTGACAAGATTAAATTTTAGGATATGAGACTACTGAATTCTCGTGGAGTTTCAAAGCTACACATTTGTGCTTTCTTAAATTCCAGTTGGTTATTAGGCACTTAATATGCATTGGCATGCCTATAGCCTTTCATTTAAAATGGGAATATTATTCCTTTAGTCACTACTAAATATTAGCATCTAAGGAGAATGAGCCAATTTTAATGAACTGGCTTCAATCAGAAAGGTACTTTTAAGTTGTGTACCTCCTCGTAATTTAGTGGAGTGAAAAGAAGGTATCTTTTGTTATGTTTTTTTTTTTTTTTTAAATTTATTTAGTTATTTTTCAAGTACAGTTTTTTGTCTATTTTTCCCATCCCAGCCTCCCCTGCCCCTTGCTCCCCACCTCCCTCCCATTTCCTCCCCCCCCCTTAGTTCTCGTCCCTGTGTCCTTCCTATTTGTTCTTCCAAATCCCTCCCCCTTTTTCCCCTTAACTTCCCTTCCTTCTCCCCTCTTGTCACTATCCCCTTGTTCTCTATTTCAGTGTCTTTGTTTTTGGGGTTTTTTTTTCTGCTTACTTGTTTGTTTTGTTGTTTAGCTTCCTGTTAAAGGTGAGATCATATGGTATTTGTCTTTCAGCACCTGGCCTATTTCACTCAGCATAATGCTTTCCAGTTCCATCCATGTTGTTGCAAAGGGTAGTAGCTCCTTCTTTCTCTCTGCAGCATAGAATTCCATTGTGTATATGTACCACAATTTTTGGATCCATTCATTTACTGATGGGCACCTAGGTTGCTTCCAACTCTTGGCTATTGTAAATTGTGCTGCTATGAACATTGTGGTGCATAGGTTCTTTGATATTGATGTTTTAGGATTCTTAGGATATAATCCTAGCAGTGGAATTGCTGGGTCAAAAGGCAGGTCGATTTTTATTTTTCTGAGAAAAATCCATACTGTTTTCCATAATGGTTGTACCAGTCTGCACTCCCACCAACAGTGAACTACCTTACCCCGTTTCCCCACACCCCTCCAACATTTGTTGTTTGTTGCTTTGTTTATGATAGCCATCCTGACTGGTGTAAAGTGGTATCTCATTGTGGTTTTAATTTGCATCTCTCTGATAGCTAACGATATTGAGCATCTCTTCATGTGTCTCTGAATGTTCTGTATGTCCTCCTTGGAGAAGTGTTTGTTCAAGTCCTTTTCCCATTTTCTAATTGGGTTGGGTGTCTTCTTAGAGTGGAGTCGTGTAAGTTCTTTGTATATTTTAGAGATTAAACCTTTGTCTGAGGTATCATTGGCAAATATGTTTTCCCATACAGTTGGTTGTCTTGCTAATTTAATACTGTTTTCTTTAGCCATGCAGAAGCTTTTTATTTTGATGAGATCCCATTTGTTTATTCTTTCCTTTACATTCCTTGCTCTAGGGGACATATCAGTAAAGAAGTTGCTGCGTGAAATATCTGAGATTTTCTTGCCAATGTTCTCCTCTAGGACTTTAATGGTGTTATGACTTACATTTAAGTCTTTTATCCACCTTGAATTTATTTTGGTGTATGGTGTAAGTCTGTGCTCAAGTTTCATTTTTTTGCATGTAGCTGTCCAGTTCTCCCAACACCATTTGTTGAAGAGGCTATCTTTACTCCATTTTATGTTACTGCCCCCTTTGTCGAATATTAATTGACTGTAGAGAGTTGGGTTGATTTCTGGGCTCTCTGTTCTGTTCCATTGGTCTATGTGCCTGTTTTTATGCCAGTACCAGGCTGTTTTGATTACAGTGGCCTTGTAATACAGTTTGATATCAGGTATTGTGATCCCCCCTACTTTGTTCTTCTTTCTCAAAAGAGCAGCTGCTATTCGAGCTCGTTTATGGTTCCATATAAATTTTCGAAGTGTTTGTTCTATGTCTGTGAAATATGCCATTGGTACTTTAATAGGTATTGCATTGAATCTGTATATTGCTTTGGGTAGTATGGACATTTTGATAATGTTAATTCTTCCAATCCATGAACAAGGTATATGTTTCCATTTGTTTGTGTCTTCCTTGATTTCGTTCTTCAGGGCTGTGTAGTTTTCTGCATACAGGTTTTTTACCTCCTTGGTTAGGTTTATTCCCAGATATTTTATTTTTCTTTTTGCTATATCAAATGGGATTTTTCTCTTTATTTCTGCTTCTGCTGATTCACTGTTGGTATACAAAAATGCCTTTGATTTCTGGATATTGACTTTATAACCAGCTGTTTTGCCAAACTCATCAATTAGTTTGAGGAGTTTTTGGGTAGAGTCTATAGGATTTTCCATGTACACTATCATGTCATCTGCAAACAGTGACAGTTTTGTTTCCTCCTTTCCTATTTGGATGCCTTTTATTTCCTTTTCTTGCCTGATCGCTGTGGCTAAAACTTCCAATACTATATTGAATAGAAGTGGTGAAAGTGGACAACCTTGTCTTGTTCCTGATCTTAGTGGAAAAGCTTTTAGTTTTTTCCCGTTGAGTATGATATTGGCTGTAGGTCTCTCATATATGGCCTTTATTATTTTGAGAAATGCTCCTTGTATTCCCACTTTGCTGAGTGTTTTTATCATAAATGGGTGTTGTACCTTATCGAAAGCTTTTTCTGCATCTATTGATATGATCATGTGATTTTTGTCTTTGCTTTTGTTTATATGATGTATTACATTTACTGATTTGCGAATATTGAACCATCCTTGCATTCCTGGGATGAATCCTACTTGATCATGGTGTATGATCTTTTTGATATGTTGTTGGATGCGATTTGCCAATATTTTGTTGAGGATTTTAGCATCTATGTTCATCAGCGATATTGGCCTGAAGTTTTCTTTCTTTGTTGTGTCTCTATCTGGTTTTGGAATTAAGATGATGCTGGCTTCATAAAAAGAATTTGGGAGTTTTCCATTCTTCTGAATTTTTTGAAATAGTCTGTGGAGAATAGGGGTTAGCTCTTCCTTAAATGCTTTGTAGAATTCTCCTGTGAAACCATCTGGTCCGGGGCTTTTGTGTGATGGGAGTTTTTTGATTACTGCTTCAATTTCTTTTGCTGTTATTGGTGAATTTAGATTTTCTGCTTCTTTTTCACTGAGTTTTGGGAGATTGTATTTTTCTAGAAATGTGTCCATTTCCCCTAGGTTTTCAAATTTCTTGGCATACAGTTCTTCATAGTAATTTCTTACAATCTCTTCTATTTCTGTGGTATCAGTTGTAATCTCTCCTTTTTCATTTCTGATTGTGTTTATTTGTGTCCTCTCTCTTCTTTTCTTGATGAGCCTACTTAAAGGCTTGTCTATTTTGTTTATCTTCTCAAAGAACCAACTCCTGGATTCATTGATCCTTAAAATTGTGCTTTTAGTTTCTATGTCATTTAATTCTGCTCTAATCTTGGTTATTTCCTTCCTTCTGCTTGCTCTGGGCTGTCTTTGTTGTTGTTCCTCAAGTTCTTGCAGGCGTATGGTTAGGTTGTTTGTTTGAAATGTTTCTATCTTCTTTAGGTAGGCCTGTATTGCTATAAACTTCCCTCTCAGGACTGCCTTCACTGTGTCCCATAAGTTTTGGGTTGTTGTGCGATCATTTTCATTTGTTTCCAGAAATGTTTTGATTTCTTCCCTAATTTCATTCTTGACCCATTCATTGTTTAATAGCATACCATTCAGTCTCCATGTTTTTGGGTGCTTTGGGTTTTTTTCTTTGGGGTTGGTTTCTAATTTCAGTGCCTTGTGGTCAGAGAAGATGCTTGGTATGATTTCAATTTTCTTGAATTTGTTGAGGCTCCTTTTGTGTCCTATCATGTGGTCTATCTTTGAGAATGTTCCATGTACATTTGAAAAGAATGTATATTTAGCTTCTTTGGGATGAAGGGCTCTATATATATCAGTTAAGTCCATTTCATCTAGGGTGTTGTTTAATGCCACAATGTCTTTTTTGATAATTTGTTTGGAAGATCTGTCCATTTTTGATAGTGGGGTGTTCAAATCCCCTACTATGATTGTGTTGCTGTCAATATCTTTCTTGAAGTCCTCTAAGATTTTCTTGATATATTTGGGTGCCCCTATGTTTGGTGCATATATGTTTACAATGTTAATGTCTTCTTGGTGGATTCTTCCCTTGAGTATAATGAAATGACCTTCTGGGTCTCTCTTTACAGCCTTTTTTTTGAAGTCTATTTTGTCTGATATGAGAATTGCTACCCCAGCTTTTTTTTCTTGTCCGTTTGCTTGGAAAACTTGTTTCCAGCCTTTCACTTTTAGTCTGTGATGGTCTTTTGTCCTGAGGTGAGTCTCTTGTAGGCAGCATATGTGTGGGTCATGCTTTCTTATCCATTGAGCTATTCTGTGTCTTTTGATTGGAGCATTTAATCCATTTACGTTTAAGGTTATTATTGATAGGTACTTATTCATTGCCATTTTTGTACCTGTGTTCCTCTCTGTCTCCCTCTTATCCTTCCTTCCCTCAAAGCAGTCCTTTTAGTATTTCTTGTAGAGCTGGTTTGGTGGAGGCATATTCTTTTAGACTTCTTTTGTCTTGGAAGCTCTTTATTTGGCCTTCTATCTTGATTGAGAGCCTTGCTGGGTAAAGTAGCCTTGGTTGTAGGCCTCTGGTTCTCATTACTTGAAATATTTCTTGCCATTCTCTTCTTGCTTGAAGTGTTTCCATTGAGAAGTCGGTAGCTAACCTTATTGGGGCTCCCTTGTATGTTATTTCTTTTTTTCCCTTGCTGCCTTTAAGATTCTCTCTTTGTCTTGGAATTTTGCCATTTTGATGATGATGTGTCTTGAGGTGGGCCTCCTTGGGTTCCTCTTGATTGGGACTCTCTGTGATTCCTGGATTTGTGAGACTTTTTCTCTTATCAAATTAGGAAAATTTTCTCTCATTACTCGTTCAAATACGTTTTCTATCCCTTGTTCTTCTTCTTCTCCTTCTGGTATTCCTATTATTCGTATATTATTACGTTTCATATTGTCTTGCATTTCTCTTAATCCCTCTTCATTCTTTCTGAGCCTCTTTTCATTTTCTTGCTCTTTCTGTGAGATGCTTTCTACCCTGTCCTCCAACTCACTAATCCTATCCTCCGCTTCATCTATCCTACTTTGGAAACTTTCTACTGTGTACTTCAATTCGGAAATTGTATTCTTCATTTCCTCTTGTCTCTTGCTGATGGTTTCCATTTCCTTTTTGATGTTGCTGTAGTTTGCAGAGAGATC
This sequence comes from Artibeus jamaicensis, assembly GCF_021234435.1. Taxonomy (NCBI): domain Eukaryota; kingdom Metazoa; phylum Chordata; class Mammalia; order Chiroptera; family Phyllostomidae; genus Artibeus; species Artibeus jamaicensis. The sequence goes on along the minus strand of NW_026521844.1, from coordinate 12,826,730 downwards.
ATTATAATTTCCCTGTAGTTTCTGGTAGCTCACTGTGAGCTCTTTGAGCTCTTTGAACTTCGTAATAACCAGTGCTTTGAATTCACTGTCTGATAGTTGATCAGCGTCTATTTCATCTAACATTCTTTCTGAAGTTTCTGCTTTTTCTTTCATTTGGGGATTGTTTCTTTGTCTTCCCATTGTTTGAGACTCTTCTTGTTAGTCTCTGCTTCCAAAATTGATCTGGTCTGAAACACTGGTTTTATGGTGTAAACTTCTGTGGTATGTTCCTTGTGAAGTTCAGTGGTACAGACTCCTTGAAGTTTCTTGATGTTCTTCGTCTCCACCTACACTCACGCTGGTCCTCGCACTGGTCTCTGCGTTGGTCGCCTACCACTGCTGAATGTCCCGGCTCTAGTAGCCGCCTCCTCAAGCACCCAGGCCCGTTACTAGGGCAGTGGCACAGAGGCTGGGAATGTCCTGGCTCCCGTATCTGGCTCTCTCTGCCGCCCAGGGCCGTCACAGGGGCTTGGAGTGTCCCGGTTTCCGTACCTAACTCCCCGGCGTCTAGTCCTGTCTCTATGGCAGTGGCACAGAGGCTTAGAAAGTCCCAACTCCCGTACCCGATTCCCCAGTGTCCAATCCCCTTGCTATGGCGGCAGCACAGGGGTTGTGACCCTCCCAGTTCCCGTAGAGGGATCCTCTGCCACCCCGGGCTGTCTCAGGGGTTTGGAGTGTCCAGGCTTCCGTACCTGACTCCCCCACGTCCAGTCCCGTCGCTATGGCAGCGGCACAGGATTTGAGAGCTTCCCGGCTCCCGTAGCTGGCTCCTCAGCTGCGTCACAGGGGTTTGGAGAGTCCTGGCTTCCGTACCTGACTCCCCGGCGTCCAGTCCCGTCGCTATGGCAGCGGCACAGGATTTGAGAGCTTCCCGGCTCCCGTAGCTGGCTCCTCAGCTGCGTCACAGGGGTTTGGAGAGTCCCGGCTTCCGAACCTGACTCCCCGGCGTCCAGTCCTGTCGCTATGGCAGCGGCACAGGATTTGAGATCTTCCCGGCTCCCGTAGCTGTCTCCTCAGCTGCGTCACAGGGGTTTGGAGTGTCCGGCTTCCGTACCTGGCTCCCCGGCGTCCAGTCTCGTCGCTATGGCAGCGGCACAGGATTTGAGATCTTCCCTGCTCCCGTAGCTGTCTCCGCAGCTGCGTCACAGGGGTTTGGAGAGTCCGGGCTTCCGTACCTGGCTCCCCGGCGTCCAGTCTCGTCCCTATGGCAGCGACACAGGATTTGAGAGCTTCCCGGCTCCCGTAGCTGGCTCCTCAGGGTCCAGGCCTGTCTCTATGGCGGTGTCACAGGGGCCTTTGGTGTCCCAGCTCCTGCAGCTGACCCTTCCGTTGCCCAGGCTAGTAGCTATGGCATCGGCACAAGGGTGTCCCCGCTCTGGTTCCTGACTCCTCTGTCTCCCAGGACCGTCACAGGGGCTTGGAGTGTCCGGCTTCCGTACCTGAGGCCCCGGCTCCCAGGCCTGTTGCTCTGGCGGCAGTACAGGGGCCGCGTGAGACCCAGCTCCGGTAGCTGACTCTGCCGCCGTCTGGTGTTTCAGCGTCGGTCACAATCTCTGGTCTTTTAATTTCATAAATGCTGGGTAACCGATGGTTTATTGTGCTGTTTCTCCATAGATCTGCCAGGATTTTCACCCATGAGTACAGGAGCTAGTATCCGCTCCATCTTACTCCGTCGCCATCTTCCCAGCATCCTCTCTTTTGTTATGTTGATAGCTGACTTGGAGAACCCACCTAAGGGTGAGGGCTGGTTGCTGGGAGAACCAGCCCCGTGATTAGGGGGTTGAAACTTTCAGTCCCGCCCCTGTGACCTTCAGGGAGGAAAGAAGTGCTGGAAATGGAATGGATCCAGAATGGCTAATGATTTGATCAATTATTTGATCTAATGAAGCCTCCTTAAAAAAACAAAAGGACAAGTTTGGAAAGCTTTCAGATTGGTGAATGAGCTTGGCGAATGAGAAGGGGGTGCTGGGAGAATTGATGCCTGGGTAGGTCACGGAAACTCTGTGCCCCTTCCCATGTACTTGCCCTGTATATCTCTTATGTCTGTTTCTGAGTTACATTCTTTTGTAATAGACTGGTAATCTGGTAAGTAAAATATTTTCCTGAGTTTTGTGAGCTACTTTAGTAGATTAACTGGACATAAGTGGGTAGGGGGACAGTTTATAACTCATCTGTCAGAATCACACAAGACAGTGTGGCTTGTCATTGGCTTCTGAAGGAGGGTTTCTAGTCTTGTGGGACTAAACCCTTAACCTGTGGAACCTGATGCTATTTCGAGCTATATATCATCAGGCTTGAGTTGAACTGAATTTTTTGATGCTGTGCAGGAGATGAATGCACACACAAAGGAAATTAGATATGATTAGTTGTTTTATTTTTGTTTTCCTTATAGTACATAATAGTAATACCTCTTGCTACTAAGTTCCATTGAGTCATACATGGAAGAAAGAGCCCAGCACAAAGAGCAAACATAAAGCTATGGACTGATTTAGTACATTGGGATGTATTTAGGACTTTAAATAACTACATCTTCAATAGGCAATATTTTGGATTCCTAGACCAAAAAAACTTTTTATAGCATAAGACATATTTTTTGTTTGAGTAGAAATCTTTTCCTTCCTACTCCTAATTAAGCAGAGGCAAACTTATAGTATATTAAATCGTTAATTCACTCTTCTAGCTGATTAAATTATCATAATAGTAGGATGCATGAAGTACACTTAAAAGGTTCTAGCATTTCACAAAAGTTCGACAACCACTACTTGGGATTTAGAGGAATTGATGAAGGGATTTTACTTACCTCAGCCCTTGGGAAAGTTACTTAACCTTCCTAAGTCCTTTATTTTCATCTGCAAAAGTGTGAATAATTTTAATTTTTATTTGACCTGACAAGATTGTGAAGATCATAGAAGAGCAGGTATATGAGAAAACCTGTAACAGTGGGAAGAACCTGGGTTAGGAGTCAGAACCCCAAGTTGAGTCTAGGCTGTGCAAATGCCTCACTGTACAACCGGGGAAAGTTATCAGTATGTCTGGGGTTGTTTCCTCTCCCTTTTTCATTGCTTGCTTTCTTCAGCAAGTATTTTTTGACAGTTTATACTGCATCAAGCATTGTTTATGTACCATGAGTATAGCAGGGATTGATACAGTTTAAGGCCTTACTCTTGTGCATTTCATTGAAGTCGCAGTAGTTAAGGGTGTGTTTCTGTAATGTGGTGCAGAGCAGTGGTCTCTGAAATATTCCCCACAAACCTAGATTGGGGGGAGGGAGAAGGGGAAGATATAGCAGTTAAGATACTTTGCATTACAATGGCAAGTTAATATCTCTGCTGCCACCTTGGGGGAAGGTATACATGACTTTAAGTGGGTATCATGACTCATGACATAGCCTGGGGAGCTTACACTTTACCTGTGTGAGAGGCAGGGGCTAGTTGCCCCTGTCTAACTGAGAACTCTTGCCCTGACTATAGATGGCAGCCAAAAGAAGGTAAAACATACAGGGATACTGGCAAAGGTAGCACATCATAGGAAGGACTGGATGTGAAGGCTGGGCATTTAAAATAAGGGTGGGCTGAGAGAAGTGGGAAGCAGTCACGGAGTTTGAAAGGGTGTACAGAAGGGTGTTTTTTCTGCTATGCAGCCTGCGCTAGTAAGGAGGAAGGTGCCATGCGGTCTGTAGTGATGTATCATCCATGCAGGCTAGAGGAAAGGGTTTAAGGAGAGAGTGGATGGAGCTGAACTGGGGCTATAGAGCTGCAGACTTCTGCTTCTATGAAGGATGTATAGAGAAGTCACTCTTTGGGACATGTGCCTCCCTGGACTCCACCATGATCCAGAGTAACATGGCACATGTTTCCCTGAACCATTACATGGACGCTGAGGACAACCTACCCCAGATCCTGAAGGGAAGAGTGACTGCAAGAGGATGGCAACTCTGGAACCCACAAGAGCACCTTCCAGAGGGGATGGAGACCTGCTTGCGCAGCCAGCTTAAGAAGAGATAAGGATGTGGGGGACTTCTGGGCACGGTTCTGGCCTATACCCAGTGGGGAGCAAGGGAAGTGCTGGGTCTCGTGGTACAGCAGGGCTTTGGCCAGTGGTATTCTCAGAACCCCCGAGGTTGGAACCCTGTTCAATAAACAGATTTAATAAAAATCTGTCTTCTTTAATTCTAAGTGTTGGGTCATGCATCAAGGCACCACCTGGATGAGCCCTGGTTTGGTCAGTTACAGTTTCTGGGGACTGCCTGCCAGGGTGTGAATTTCAGCTCTACCACTTACTAGCTGTTTGACCTTGGCTATGTTATGAAACATCTATGTGCTCCACTTTTCTGATCTGTAAAATGGGAATAATAATAATATTAAATCATTTGGGTTGTTGTGAGGATTGAATGAATTAAGCCATTTAAGCATTTAGAAGACTGCCTGGTGCTTAGTAACCATTTAGTGGTTATTTCGCTACTATTATTATTGCTGCTGTTACTATTATTATTATGTTCTGGGGTGGGAGAGAGGAAATGAATACAAAGAGGTATGATATATGTCAATAGTGACAGGTGCTATGAAGAAAAATATGTTTGGCTAAAGGGATATAAAGGGACAGGGACAAGAGAAAGGTGCCTATTTTAGATTGGGTGGCCAGAGGAGACGTCTTTGTGTGAGGCTTTGACATTTAAGCATAGGCCTAAAGTGAGAGGCTGAGACATTTCTGGAGGAGGAGTTTTCCAAGGAAAGGGAACAGCAAACAGATACAAAGGCTTGAAAATAAAGTGTACTTGGTGTTTGGACAGAAAGAGTGGTAGGGGATGAGGTTAGAAAGGGGCCAGATCATGTCCAGATCTAGCCCTTGACACCCCTGATCAGGGGCCAGATCATGTCCAGGTCTGGCCTCCAGGTCATGTCCAGGTAGGATTTTGCTGCTTATTCTGCATGGGTTTTACCATATTTTGCTGTGTGTAATGCACTCTCATGCTTTTTAGCACTACCCATATTTAATGCTCATTCTTACTTTTCCCTCAAAACTTTGGGCAAAAAGTGTGCATTATATGTGGCAAAATACAGTATACAGAAGTGTGAGGTGATCTGACATACAAGGGTATTTTAAAATGCTCACTTGGCTGTGATTCTTTTTGAGAATAGACTGAAGGTAAAAGATGGCCAGGAGTGCCAACAGAGATGAGTTAGAATGTTGCTGCAGCAGCCAGGCAAGAGATGATGGTGATTTGAAGTGTTAGCAATGATTGTGTTGAGAAGTGGTAGAATAAAGGACCTTTTTTGAGTTGATGGAATTTGTTATAAGACATAAAGGATTCTTCCCTTGAGTATTATGAAGTGACCTTCTGGGTCTCTCTTTATGGCCCTTTTTTTGAAGTCTATTTTGTCTGATATGAGTATTGCTACCCTGGCTTTTTTTTCTTGTCCATTTGCTTGGAAAATTTGTTTTCAGCCCTTCACATGTAGGTCCTTTGTTCTGAGGTGGGTCTCCTGTAGGCAGCATATGTAGGTCATGTTTTCTTATCCATTCAGCTATTCTATGTCTTTTGATTAGAGCATTTAATCTATTTACATTTAATGTTATTATTGATAGGTACTTCGTCATTGCAATTTTTATACCTGTGTTCCTCTCTGTCTCTCTCTTTACCTTCCTTAAAGCAGACCTTTTAGCATCTCTTGCAGAGCTGGTTTGGTGGAGGCGTATTCTTTTAGACTTCTTTCGTTGTGGGGAAAAGGGGACCCTAGTTCACTGTTGGTGGGATTGGAGACTGGTACACCCATTATGGAAAACAGTATGGAATTTTCTCAGAAAACTAAAAATGGACCTGCCTTTTGGCCCAGCAATTCCACTGCTGGGATTATATCTTAAGAACCCTAAAATACCAATCCAAAAGAACCTATGCATCCCAATGTTCATTGCAGCACAATTTACAATAGCCAAGAGCTGAAAGCAACCTAGGTGCCCGTCAGTAAATGAATGGATCAAAAAATTGTGGTACATATACACAATGGAATTCTATGCAGCAGAAAGAAAGAAGGAGCTCCTACCCTTTGCAGCAGCATGGATAGAACTGGAAAGCATTACGCTGAGTGAAATAAGCCAGGTATTGAAAGACAAATACCATATGATCTCACCTTTAACAGGAAGCTAAACAACAAAACAATAAGCAAGCAAAATATAACCAAAGACACTGAAATAGAGAGCAGGCTGAGAGGGACCAGCGGGGAGAGGGGAGGGAATTGCAGGGGAAAAAGGGGAGGATCTACAGGAACTTGTATAAAGGACACATGGACAAGAACTAAGGGGGGTGAAATAGGAGGGAGGTAGGGAGCACTGGGTGGGGTGGGCTGGGATGGGAGTAAAAGACAAAACTGTACTTGAACAATAATTAAATAAAAATAAATAAATAAATAAATAAATAAATAAATAAATAAATAAATGCTTTCTAAATTTAAAGAATGATGTAAGAGAATAATTTTGTAACTTTATAGTGAAGAACTTATTAGACAATGCCTAAGTATAGATCATAAAGGAATATGTGGATAAATAAACTCATTTAGAATTAAAAAAAAAAGAGAGGGAGGATTAAGGATGACTCCAAGATGTTTGCCCTGAGAAACTAGGTGAATAGTTAATTACAGAGATGAGAGAGACTAGGAATTAGAGCAGAGACCTTGAGAGTCCCATTTGAGAAACAATACATTTGAAACACATGTTAGGCAGTCAAGTGGAGATATTAAACAGGCAACTAGATATATGAATCTGGAGGGGTTGGGGCTGGCTATTTAAATTATGATTTGTCTGTGTTATCACGTTAACACTGTTTGGCAGTGTGTACTTCACAGAATTGGTTTGTAGATCAGAATTAAAATTTAGTATTTTAAAAAATATTTTGTGAATTAGCTATTCATATTTGCATACATCATTGCCCCTCTTCTTCTTAATCTTACTAAAGTGAGGAGCTTCTTACATCTGTTTAATTATCATAAGTCAAAGAAGTTATCTTCCAGTAATTATAAACTGGTAATTATAACCCAAAAGTTTCTCCTTCAGTTTATCAGAGTATCTTCATGAAAGGGGAAGACATTCATTTTACCAAAGGATATATAATTCTCAGTTTTCATTATCAAATCAATTAAAAAATGTAAACTATATGATAAAGATCTCTTAGCAAGATAGAAAATATCTCCCTAAAGTGTATATGATTATAGCAGCGATGAAGATGATGAGGTGGGTCTTTATTGAGGTGGCAGAATCTCTGATATGTATCATTGAGTGGAACAAAAGCTTATATTTTTCCATTGTTATATAACCTCATAATATAAAAATAAAATTTTTATTGATTCTATTGATATAAAATAGTGATTAAATATTTCTTTACTAACCATTTTGCTTCTTGCCCTCCTGGGGTTTAGATGGTGTGTGTGTGTGTTTGTGTGTGTGTGTGAAAGAGAATGAAAAAGGAATGAGAGATTGTTTTTGCACAAAACAAACCAATCTGGAAGTGAAAAAAATGTATTCTACCAAGGGATGCCAAGACTTGAAAACATTAAAACTTGTCTTTATAAGGATTAAAGAAAAGCACATTAATGGTTGCTAAGGTTGGGGACTTATTTTGAGGGATGATAGAACATTCTATGTCTTGATTGTGATGGCGGTTAGAAATAAAACCTATGTCTTTGGGTGGAAAGGGTTATGGCTATGTTCTGTTTGTTATTCTTTACTTGTATCCTCCACCCTTTTTAAAATAAATAACGAACACTCCACCCTTTTTAAAATAAATAATGAGTATGTATTTTTAAAGAAATGGAGAACAAAGTTACTGTGAAAATACAACAAGAAAACAAATGAGCTTTCTTTAAAGTCTATTCAGTTACTCAAATCTATTCAATTAACTCACAGCTGAAAATATGGCTGCTTTTTCTATAGTAATATTAAGAGGATTGTTTTTATTTCTCTTCTTGAGAAATGGGTAATTTTTACAAAGGTTTTTTTTTGGCATTTGATTTTGGTTTTGCAATACAGTTGTGAGTCAAATTTCTTAAGATACCCATCAAAACACAAAACTTTACCAGGAACTCCAGGGTTAGGAGGAAGTAGAAATTCACTTAGCTCTCTTGTCCTGTTTCAACTCTTGCCAGCCATTTCACTCTGGAAAGCCATCCATGTGTGGTATCATTTTTCAGACTGTTGTGAAGTGGTCTTTTTAAACATTCTTAGGCTTGTACCTCTACTGGGAATGGGTATGTAAAAAAAAAAAAACTTTTTCACTTTCTCATTTAGGAATTAAGTATGGAAAGAAAGCTTAAAATTTCTCTTCTTCTTTTTCTAATAGTTAATTATGTCTATTAAGGATAAATTGAATGGAAATATAAAAAATAATTATATCCCAATCTCATAGAACTGTTGAACTAGCATGATAATGTATATGTGCAAAATGTTAGCTAAAAATAATTTTATTATTGTTTTATATAGTTGGTCTGTTAAAGAAAATTGACATACCATCTGTCTTTATTGGAGAATCATCAGCTAATTCCCTGAAGGATGAATTCACATATGAAAGAGGGTAAGTAATGGATATAAAAAATAATAATGTAGAGTAAAAATTTTTTATATTAGGGTAAAATGAGATAATATTAGTTGCAATTGAGGTTGTGTTTTAGAATATTCTATTGCACTACATTATCTCTTAAGTTGTAATGTTTTTGTACTATTTTCTCTGTGTATAGTTACATGTTAAAAATATCTTCATGATAGAGAGATTTAAGGCACCTATATGGCAAAAAGATTAAAAAAACTTAAACTTATGGTTTAATCAAACTACTGGTATTTAGAAACAATATAATTTAATTTATATGATGCCTTTCATTAAGATGTATTTGTACTTTAGTAAGTTTTTCATTTTATAAATACAGAGTACAATACAGTATTGTGACTAACTTTTACAGAGACAAAAGGTTTGTTTGCAAGTTTAAAAATTTGATTTGGAATGAAAACTTCTCCATGGAATTTTCCCTCCAAATCTCATTATCATGGTAACGTATAGACTGAAACTAACTTAAGGCACAGCTGTCTCCTATGGTCCCAAAACACAGTGGGCAGGGACAGGCTTTTGACCAAGAAGAACAATAACAACCATATTAATAATAAAAGCAGTCCTATTTTCTGAGTATTTGGCAAGTGCCAGGCACTCATGAAACCAAGGCATTTGTTGTAAGAATATCTCACAACACTCTAAACGTTATTATAATCTCTATCTAGATTTTCTAAAAGAGGAAACTGGTACCATGAGATTCAATTCTAATTACTTAAGGGAAATACATCCATGAATACTTGAGTTCAAAAATCCATAAAAAGAAAAGATTTTCTGTTTTTGCCATTTTCCTATATACTTTAGATACTTAAAATACTGTTCACATATTATATGCTCAGAACATCTTTATTCAGTTAGGGGGTGTAATTTAGGGTGTTGTATTAAAAATAGTTAATCAAGCCCTGGCCAGGTAGCTCAGTTGGTTAGAACATCTTCCCGATATGCCAAGGTTGTGTGTTTGATCCCTGGTCAGGGCACATACAAGAATCAACCAATGAATGCATAAATAAGTGGAACAATAAATTGATGTTTCTCTCTCTTTCCCCCTTCTTTCTCTAAAAAATGAATAAATAAAAAAGTTAAACATTAAGAAACAGTTTATCAAGATGCTGTTGTGTCAGCCATGTTTGTGTAGCTGTAGCTAATGAAGGAGAACTGATACTTGCTTTACCTCAGTATTGTTTCCTCGTTTAGAAAAAAAATCTATACATTTTAAAAGAGTCTTGTTTTTAGTTATAAAATCATACATTTTTAAATTGAAAAGTAATACATACATGCCGGTAAAATAAGCAACAATTCACAAATATAAAGCATTTAAATGAAATTTCTTTATTATGCCATTCTCTAACAACAGAAAGATTTTAATTGTCCCCCATATTTGAATACTCAAAATTAATTAGTGATAACGTGTTCATAAAATAGAACTGTAAAACACATAGTATTGTGTAATGAGCTTTACTTAATATTTAGAGCCTTTCCATGGTAATGCAAGTCTACTTTTTTCCTCATACCAGCTCTTAGGGTCAGATGTATTGTGGACTTCAAAACTTTTTAATTTTTTAAAAGTTAAGTAACATTTCCCAATAGGATTTTCGGCAGCATCTCATAATCAAACAAATTATATACATAGGTGGGCAAAAGTAGGTTTACAGTTCATATAGAAAAATACAGATTAATAAATAACAGAAGATAAACTGTTTTATGTACTCACAACTGTAAACCTACTTTTGCTCACTCTTAAATAGCTTCTGTGAGTGTATAAATATTTTTTTATGTTCGTTCAGTTCAGACTGACTATAAATGAATTGCAGATCTTGTTTTTAAAGTTTTTTTAGGTTTCAGAATTGTGCTTGAGGGACTGTAGACTTGTACATACAGATCTGCCTCATACATCTATCAGCTGGCCTGCCAACCTGACTACTTACCCACTCATTAATTTATCCTGCTTTTTTGTTATGGTAACTTTCAAAGATATTTAAAAGAAGAGAGATGACTATACTGTGTCTCATCATTCAGTTTCAAATTACCAACTTAGGACCAATTTTGTTTGGACTGTTCACCCTCTGGCCCATCTCACCTCCCTTTCTTCCCCTCGTCATGATCATTTTGAAGCAAGTCCCAGATACCCCATCATTTTACCTGTACATATCTCAGAATGGATCACTAAAAGATAAGGTTATAGAGAGAAATATAACCATATTATCATCATTACTGTATTTTGCCATATACAGTGTGCTCCAGTGTATAACACGCACCCACATTTTTGGTGAATACTTTCAGGGGAAAAATTAATTTTTTAATTCACTTTTTAACTTATTTATTTATATTTAGAAACAAAACTGATTTTCATATTCCAGGATATTTTGCATATGAATATCATTATTGCTTTCTAGAGTTATACTTTTAATGCATAAGCATAAATAAAAGAATTAAAAACATTTATATAGATACAGAATTAGTACTACTCACATATAGTGCTACCCATCTATTATTTTTTCCTAAAAGATTTGGGCAAAAAAGTGCACATAATACATGACAAAATGTGATATATCTTTTCAAAACATTGGGTCTTCAGATTTTTCCAACTGTTTGAAATCCTTTAAAAAGTATTTTTAATATTCTAAATAATGTCCATATACTGCAATAGTGCTTATGCCTTAATTTTTTTTAATTTGTCCTGTGAATTTACTACAGTCTGGACTTTCCTGATTGAATCCTTGGGTATTATCTAGAATATTTCTTTGTTACTTATTTTCCCTATAAATTGCTCATTAGATGTTGAGGTTTGTTCCAATTAGAGTTATTCAGGGGCTGGAAGAATAGGGAAGGCAAGAATGCTTTATATATGGTATTATATGTTTCATTACATATGAAACATGTAATACCAGAAACAATATTTGGATCTATCTTTGTGGTGCAAGTAATTGAATTTTATAATTTCTCCTTCATTTATTAGTTAAAATCCTTCTCTAAAGATGGCTTGTACCATATCAATTATTGGATTACCTTGACATACAATGTCTTTAGGAAAGACAGGATAAACACTTGATTCTTTCCCTTCACTGTTTTTTGAAATGACTTGGTTTGCTAGCATCTTCCAAAGATGATTTAATATATAGATTTGCTATAAGTATTATAGCAAACTCATGAGTCCAAACCTATTTCAGTCCATTGTTGTTATTATCTTTATTGATGTTCACATTGTTCCATTGCGCACTTCAAGTTTCATCCTGATTTCTTTGACAGGCATCTAGGAACTTTTGCATGCTCCCTCTTTTGGTGTAGGAGATGTTCCAGGCCTGTTTTCTTCTTTTCCTTCCCCTAACCTGGGATCAGTCATTTCTTCAAGTTCTGGTTCCTTTTCATTGGTTATGGTATTTAAAGACCAGGGGGGATCATTGCTCGTATGTTTGTCACTATTTCTAGGGCTTTTCAGTGCACAGAGCTAAGCAACACACTGGCTTCTAAAGACACAATAAATTGTCAAATGCGTACTGTTACTTCTGATTCAGATTCAGGGCTTTGTTGATCTCACATCTGTGTTTTTCCGTGCTCAAAGACACCAATATAATTATTTCTTTTCTTTTTGAATTACATAATACACACAAAATAGACTCAGAAGAACAATACCAACACTACTACAAACATCTATAAAAAACAGTTCTTGTCCTGGCCAGGTGCTTCGTTGGTCGGAGCACTGTCCTGTCCACCAGAAGGGTGTGGGTTCAATTCCCAGTCAGGGCACATACTTGTGTTTGCTGGTACAGTCCCTGGTTGGGGTGCATATAGAAAGCCACCAATCAATGTTTCTCTCTTTCTCTCTCATCTCTCTCTCTAAGATTAATGAACATGTACCTGGGTGAGGATTAAAAAAAACCAAACAGTTTTTTCTCTGCTTAAGGTATATCATAGGATGTAAAGTCAAATTATATTTTAAAGACATGAAATAATTCCTATGCATGTGCTGTCAACTGGAAACACAACCGTAGTTGAATTATTTTGCTTTTAGGTTTTAGGGATTGTGTTTCCATATGCACTATGACTTTTATAATTCTATATAAATTTAAAATCGTAACCAATAAGACAGTGTTTATCTAGAGATGTCCAGCTTATATGTGTTATTCACCTTGTCCCTCCTGTTCTACCCTTACCTTAAAGTAATAATTTTTTAAAGTTTTTAGTTTATTCTTTAATTATCTTTTTTTAATGTAAACAAATACCTATCTCTTCTCTGTCTTCCATCCTCAATACATAAACACTGTTTCCCATTTTGTTTTTCTTCAATTAACAGTATGGCCTGGAGATCATACCATATGAGAAGATAGAGTTTTCATTTCTTTATGATAGAGGCATGGAACTCCATTAGCTGCTAGCTCCCTGTTGATGAACACTGGAATTATTTACAGCCTTCTGCTGTTAAGTTGTGCTCTAGTAAATAACCTTATGTAGAAGCCTTTTCATGTTTTTGCTGGTTTATCTTTGGAATAGATTTCTAGAAGTACAAATGCTAGGTCAGATGTTGCTAGATATTGGCAAACTCTCATCCATAGGGTTATGCCAGCAGTATATGACAGTGTCTCTTTTCCTGAAGAGTCGTCAACAAATTATGTTGTCAGATTTTTAGATTTACCCTAATCAGACAGGTAAGAAATAGTTCTGCTTGTAGCTTTAATGTATGTTTCTTTTAACAATTGTGGGCAGAGGAAAGAATTGTTTTTTATTGTACTGAGTAGCAAGGTGAACTGGAGATATTGCTGGGCTGTGGCCTTTATGGGTCATTTAATTCTCATGGACAAAGAATCCTGTTTCTTTCAACTCCAAACTTTCTGTATTCTCTCTCATGTGTAGGGACTCCATTTGTTTATATTTTGCCCCTAGGATCAGGTACGATGGCAGCATAGTCAGTAAATGCTGGTGAAATTTAACTGCTAGTGTGCGACCTTGAGCATTCTTCAACAAAGAGCACTGTGCTGGCAGCAGAACAGGTTGTGGCACAGATGCTGAGGTATGGGCCTGTCTAGTGCAGAATGTGGGATGTTTGGTGAGGCGGTTGTGAGCTTTTTCTGAAAGGGGCAAGTTCAGACCAGTAGTTGTCCGAAAAAGTGAGGGTATCCCGTAGTAGGGCTGATCACAGGTCATTGCCTGGAAAGTTGATTTATAGGAAGACTTTGGGATGTGGTTGTTACTTTACAGGAAGAAAGGCTTTGATGTGTGGTTGTATATCCATTGAGGTTCAGTAGTGTGGAGATAGCTGTTTGACCCAAGATGGGGGGTTGGTATGAAAACAGACAGCAAGACAAATATCTCATGTATCAAGCATAGGGATTGGGAGATTAGAGTAATTGTAACAAAGTTTAGACTGAGACACCTGGTTTGAAATTAGTCTGGAAACTCATGGAAAGGAGAATAAAATACTATTTCCTGGGTCCTGCTTAGGACTCCGCTTCAATGATCCCATCTTAACTGCAGAGCTCATGGAGTGTATTATATTTAGGGGTTCACGTGGAGGTTGTGTGTAAGATACTAAAGCTGTTTAAATATCTCCTTTTTCAAATACAAATTGATCTGGTATGAACTGGACAGGGATGAATCTGCAGGCTCAGACAGAGCAAATAGAAGTAAAGCTAGACTGCTTTCCAGAGTACGTGCACCAGCTGTCTGTGAGGGTTTGGATTTCTCCTTCCGAAGAACTTTCAGAAGCAATTGTGTAGCCCCAGAAAAACCTGATGGTATTTTCATTAAAATTACATTTTACTTATAAATTAATTTAGGGAGAATTGGCACTTTTAGGATGTTAAATCTCCTTATCCAAGAACATGGTATGTCCTTTTATTTGTTCAGCCAATGAGGTTAGCTCAGTTGGTTAAATTGTCATCCCCATATACCAAGGTTGTGGATTCAGTCCCTGGTCAGGGCACATACAAGAATCAACCAGTGAATACACAAATGAGTAGAACAACAAATCCATGTTTCTCTCTGCACTCCTCCTCCCCCTTCCCTCCTTCTTCCCCTCTCTCTAAAATCAATAAATGGGCAAGGATTTTAAAAAGTCACTTTGAAATGGAAATAATTTACTTTCATGGTATTTTTCCTAAGTACTGTGGTGTACTAAGCACCTCTATATCAGGGGAGGAGTTGACCTATTTTTATTTTCTTTTATAAAATTGAGAATTTTTATTTTGTGTTTAATCCTTGTGTTACGAAGTACCTGGCTTCGCTGCCTAAATGAATCACTGAGCCATGGATAACAAAGTAGTGTTGCTGACACTGTATTAGTTGAGTAGCACAGAAGTACAACAGAGAAATCAGTCATGTTACTGACCAGTACGCAGACCCTTTCCTAGACTGAGGATATTTTCTAATGCAGGGTTTTGCTGTCTTGTAAAATTTGCTCACACAACTCAAATAGTGTGCCTACTCTGAGCACAGATTAATTTCGTGAGTCCCTTTCAATTTTTATAATAGTAATATTACAGTAACTAATAATATGTTAATAATGAAGGGAAATAAGGCATGTAGCATTCATCACCTCTCCCCTGACAAAATATGTATTTTTGTAGTTTTTTTTCCCCCGGGGAAGCAGTGGAGAAGATGGAAAATAGAGAGAAAGCTACATCTCCTGGAGCTTTGAAGCTACAATTCCTTTACCAGTTTTCCATTCCATGTCTCACAGATAATGTAGAGTACAGGGGCCATGTCCATTGTCTCTGGTACAACAGGTTTATGAAAGCCTGTAGGGAGGAGGGGGCATATTTTTATTGTTGGTGGCTTTTCCAGAGAGGAAACTGATGAACAGTAATCTGGTTGAGGTGGGGTTGTTATTGACATACCACCTAAGGTATTGCCATTATTTTAATGTTGATTTTGCCTATAAAATATGCACACTTTTGTCCAGGTTACTAAATTCAGTAAATAATGTACTTCCAGGATGGATACAGTAATTATTGATTGGCTGATTCCACTACTCAGTCTAAAAGCTTTTTAAAATTATATGGACAAGTAATTTGGCAAATATGTAAAATAGACTTAAAATGGAAAAATCATCCCTTAAGTTATTGGAAATTATAAATTAGAAAATGTGATGTGTCTAGTGGATTGAATTGTAATGTCTAAATGCTTTTTGAAAATATATTTGACTTTGATTAGCATCATAATTTTGCAACTCAGTCTTTTTCATTTATTAATTCTTGTTTTCTTCCAGGGGCCACATTATCTTAGTTCCAGAATTTAGCCTTCCTCTGGAATACTACCTAATTCCCTTCCTTATCATAGTGGGCATCTGTCTCATCTTGATAGTCATTTTCATGGTAGGTAAATTGATTTTAAATACTTTCTAAAAATACTATAAATGGCTCTAAAAAACATTGTATTAAGAGAAGAATTACATTAAGGCTTTTTGTATGAGTCCATTTATGTAACAGTTTCTTGAAAAGGCAAAGATAATCTGGGTAGAAAAAATCAGAGCAGTGATTGCTTCTGGGGGGCTAGGGCTGGGTGAGGGATTTACTGGAATGTGTCTGAGGGAACTCTCTGGGGTGTGAATCATGTTCTTTATCTTGAGAGATTTGGGCGGTTCTAATGCCTGAATCACCAAATTGTATATTTAAAGTTTTGTGCATTTCATTGTATGTAAATTTTACTTAAAAAGAAAAGAGAATTAAAAAAAAATACTAAATTCTAAGTAGTGATATACATGGTGAAGTATTTTGAGGTAAGTATACTGATACTTGAAACTCACTTTGGAAAAAATTAAGAGAAAAAGATTGATCAGTGGATAGAGGGATGGATAGATATGTAATAAAAAGTAGCAGAGTAAAATGTTAATTATAGTGTCTAGGTAGTGTCTATATGGGTATTTATTATAAAAATTCTTTCAACTCTTCTCTGTATATGAAAATTTTCATATTAAAATGTACATTAAAAATAGCCTGAGGGCTTAACGTTAAGGGGAACGGTCCATTTTCTCTCCAGAACAGTGCTGACCAAGCTATGGCTCCAGGACTCGCAGTGGGTCTGCAGGGTCAGAATTATTTTCATAATAATGCTAAGATACTATTTTTCTGTGTCACTGTCATTCAGGGTTTAGAGTGAAGGTTTCTAGAGGCTATATGGTATGTGGTATGAAAACAAATTGAAGACAAAAGCAGATTATGAGAATCCCTCTGTATTCTATAAAGATAAATATTTAAAGAGATTTATAAAGAATTAAAACAGTCCCACTGTTCTTTTTATTTTTGATAAAGAACATATCAACCTCTAATGAGTTTATTATTATACTGAGTTTATAAATTAATTTAAAAATTAAATGGTGAATATACTTCCACCAAGATGGGGGCGTAGGTGGAATCATTGTGCCTTCTCACACAACCAAGTTTAAAAACAACAAAGTTTTAGCAAGAAAAAAGCAGCCAAACCACAGAAAATTGAACTATTCTGAAGTCTGACAACAACGAACCCTTCAGCCAAACCAGTAAGAGAGGCAGAGCTAGCAGCAGAGCGGGGGCGGGCAGGAAAGGTCCACCAGAGTGACCCAGGTGTGCAGGCAGCTGTGGGCGGATCCCAGGTTGAGGAGTAGTGGGCGGTCCCACTGAGGGCTGACCTTGGTCACACATTTGCGCGCAGATAAACCAGGGAAGGAGCAAGTAGTGAAACAGACTGTGCAGGCCCCAGCGGCGGGAAGCAGCAGAGGGGACCGCTATTGTTCCTCTCTGACTCCACCCCCACATACAGCATCACAAACCTGAGTGGCAGGAGGACCTGCATCAGCACCTGAGTGGCCCTGCCCTGGTAAACAACTAAGGCTCCACTCCTCATTTGTAACAGGTGCGAACAGAGCAAAACATTATGGCTTAAGAAGATCTCAAAGCCCCAGAGCCCATAACTCTAAGCAACGAAGAAATAGCCAAACTTTCAGATGCACAGTTCAAAACACTGGTGATCAGGATGCTCACAGAACTTGTTGATTTTAGCCACAAATTAGAGGAACATATAAAGGCTAAACTAATTGAAACGAAGGGAAATGCACAGGAAACCAGTAGTAATGGAAAGGAAACTGGGACTCAAATCAATGGAGTGGACCAGAAGGAATAAAAAAATGACCAAACAGAAAAAGATGAAGAAACAAGAATAAAAAAAAATGAGAGGCTTAGAAACCTTCAGGACATCTTTAAACGTTCCAACATCTGAATTATAGGGGTACCAGAAGGGGAAGAGGAACAGCCACAAGTGGAACACTTATTTGGACAAATAATAAAGGAGAACTTCCCCAATCTAGCAAAGGAAATAGACTTCCAGGAAGTCCAGGAAGCTCAGAGAGTCCCAAAGAAGTTGGACCCAAGAAGGAACACACCAAGGCACATCATTATTAAATTACCCAAGATTAAAGATAAAGAGAGAATTTTAAAAGCAGCAAGAGGAAAGAAGACAGTTACCTACAAAGGAGTTCCCATCAGACTGTCAGCAGATTTCTCAAAAGAGACCTTACAGGCAAGAAGGGGCTGGAAAGAAGTATTCCAAGTCATGAAAACAAAAGACCTACAACCAAGATTGATCTATCCAGCAAAGTTTTCATTTAGAATGGAAGGGCAGATAAAGTGCTTCTCAGATAAGAACAAATTCAAGGAGTTCATCATCACCAAACCCTTATTATATGAAATGTGAAAGGGACTTACCTAAGAAAAAGAAGATAACAAAGATGAACAGTGAAAGGACAGCAAACTCACAGTTATTAACAACCACACCTAAAACAAAAGCAAACTAAGAGGACAGCTAGATCAGGAGTGAACCATAGGAATGAAGATCTCATGGAGGGTTAGCAACAGGAGAGTGGGAGGAGGAGAAGTGGAGAGAAGGTACAGAGAATACGTAGCATAGACGGTAGGTAGAAAATAGATGGGGGGGGCAAGAATAGCAGGGGAAATACAGAATCTAAAGAATTTGAGACACATGGTCATAAACTAAAGGGGGGGAATGGTGGGGGGGTGGGTGTGCAGGGTGGAGGGGAATGAAGGGGGGAAATAGAACTGTAATGGCATAATCAATTAAATATATTAAAAATAAAAAAGATAAGTAATATAATAAAAAAATAAAAATTAAATGATATCTTTGAAATGTATAGTCTTTCCATGATGCTTTGGCGTTCCTTTTCATTTATTTGTGCATTTTGTTAGACTTTTTTGAAATTGCATTTCCTAATTGGTTATTACTTGGTTATAAGAATATTATTGATTTTTAAAAATATTTTATTTCTTTATTTTTAGAGAGAAGGGAAGGGAAAGGGAAAGAGAGGGAGAGAAACATCAGTGTGTGGTTGTCTCTAGTGTGCCCCATACCAGGGACCTGGTCCACAACCCAGGCATATGCCCTGACTGGGAATCAAACCAGTGACCCTTTGGTTCACAGGCTGATACTCAATCCACTGAGTCACACCAGCCAGGGCTGATTTTTATTCAACAATTTTGGAATAAGTTTTATTCAGTAATTTTGAAATAACATGAAGATTTATAGAAAAATTGCAAAAGAGAGTTTCTGTACATTTCTTGTCTAGGTTAGCCATTGTTAACATTTTACATTATCATTGTACACTTGACAAAACTAGGAAACTGATATTGGTACATTACCAGTAGTTCAAACCCAGACTTTGTATGGACTTCACTGGTTTTTCCGTCAACCTGCCCAGTCTAGAGTACCCCACCGTATGTAGTTATCACATTTTCCCTGTCCTCTGATCTATGACAGTTTCTCAGTCTGTCCTTATTTTTCATGACCTTGACAGTCTTAAAAACCTTAGCCAGTTATCCTATATAATATCTCTCAATCTGATGTTTTTCTTATGATTAGACTGGATTAATGGGTTTTTAGAAAGAATATCAGAGGTGAAATGCCCTTTTCATTATACCCTGTCAGGGGGTATGTGATCTCTGCACATGTCACTGATGATGTATATTTCCCAGTGTTTTAAATAACATAAATATAATTAGACACAATAAAACTAGTTCAGAAAAATTAAAGCTTTCTTTTATTTTCCATTTCTAAAATATTTTTTTCTGAAATTGGAATCATCTGTGACTTGCCTTTTGGCCTATAAAATCATCTAGGTCTACTGAACATTTCATAGTTGCCAGACATTCAGATGGTTGTCTACTTCTTTATACTAATACTTCTTTACACTTTATACTTCTTTATTATATTTCTAGGAAATTTTGTCTGTTATAAAATACAGTAGCAAAAAGTGATTTATAATATTTATGTACTCATATAGCAACTTGAAGAGAATTTCTACTGTATGTGGACTGAGTTCTCTTCATACCCATCTGTGTCTTACACAGCATTGCTAGTTTATCTGTTTTGCCTTTCAAAGAAGTAACATTGAGGGGTTTTTTCTTTTCATTCAAAAAATATTTATTTTGCACCTAGAATGAATAAGGCACTACTCTAGGGTCTAAAGATTCATCATTGAACAGATAGGTAAAACTCTGTGATATCAAGCAACATACATTCCAGTTGAACTTATATTCTAAAGTCTTTCCTTTTTATTTATCTCATGAATATCTGTTCTTACCATTATTTATTTTCTTCTATTTTGTGTGTATATATTGATTTTCTTTTTCTGGCTTGTTCAGTTGAATGCTTTGAAATTTTTTTCTTGCTAGTATATACAGTTAGGTTATAAATTTTCTTTTAACAGTCACATTAGCTGTAACTCAAATTTTGATAAGGAATATTTTTATTTTAATAGTTTGTTAAAAATTTTTTCATTGTTTTACATATGTTTCTTTATGACTCTGATGTTTCCATCTGTGTGAAGTGGGAACTCAAGTACTGTAAGTCCTAGCCTATCTCTACCCTTTCACTCAGTTGGTCTTAGGGAAGATGAAGGATCTTATTTGTGTGGTACCTTGGGGAAGAATAAATTAGGGTGTACTTGATTCACTTCTGCCTTTCTCTTGGGACCAACCTGTTTTCATCTCCTCCAGAACTGATAATACAATTCTAGGGGAGGGTGAAGAGAAAGCCTTCTCCATTCCAGAGTTGTCTTTGTGTACATTTGGGTGGGTAAGGCCATCTAATTCTGTGGTTCAGTAAAAAGTTCTATCTCTTTCTCCACTGAATTAGGTATTGCACTTGTCTCTCATCATCTTATTTCTCAAGCTATTTAGAATGCAATAGGTGAAGAGGTATGCCGACTATCAAAGCCCCTCAGAAACTCAAATCTGTTGTGATTTCTTCTGTGACTTATGAATTATTTTAACTGTTCAAAATACATATTTTTCCTGTATCTTTTTTTCCTCATTGACTTCTAATTCAGTTGCATTGTGGTCATGAAACATTGTATGTAATGGATTATTTGGTTATTTCCAAAGACTTGCTTTTTGGTTATCTCTTATAAACATTCCCCATGTATGTAAAAAGAATTAGGTTGTGCCAAGTTCCATATGTGTACTTTTCTTTGAGCTTGTGCATTTGTTTTTGTTTAGTCTTTTTTTCACTATGTTTAAAAGTTTGTTTTTTTTTTTCAAATATAGGGTGGGGCAAAAGTAGGTTTATAGTTGTGAGTATGCAAAACAAAAGAGCTTCTTGTATTATTAATTATTAATTACTGTATTTTCCATATGAACAACTTTTAATCCTACTTTTGCCCCACCCTGTGTATATTAGCTTCAATTTTATTGATGTATGATTAAGGTATAATAACCTCACATATTTAAATTATATCATTTGGCCAGTTTTTAACATATGTCTAATCTGTAAAGCCACCACCAGAATCAAGATGATGAAATATTGATGAGCTCAAAATGTTTCTTATGCTCCTTGGTAATCCCTTCCTCTAACCCCTTCCAATTTCCCCTTAATATCCCACTCATCCCCAACCCTAGGCAACCACAGATCTGCTTTTTGGGTCAGTATAGATTTTCTACAACTTTATATACATGGAATCATAAATTATGTACTCTTATGTATGCACCTTTTTTCTCTCAGGATAATTATTATGAAACTCATAAATATTATTGAGTACATTGCTTATTTATTTTTTATAGCTGAATTATATTCCATTGCATGGACATACCACTGTTTTGTTTACCTGTTTACCTATTGATGGGCATTATTTTTTAATAATAATAATGGGTTGATGGGTTGTTTATTATTTTTGACTCTTACATATAAAGCTGACATGAGCTTTGGACATGCACTTTTGTATAGGAGTGTTTGTATGGTACATACCTTTATTTCTATTGGGTAAATATAAGGAGGAGTGGGATGATTGAGTCATATGGTAAATGTGTGTTTAAATTTGTGAGAGACCACCAGACTGGTTTTCAACATGGTGGCACCATTTTACAGTCCTGCTGTGAGTGTACCAGAGTGCCACTTTCTCTGCTTTCTTGGCAACACTTGGTATAGTCAGTCTTTCTCATTTTAGTCATTCTAATAGGTGTGTGGTGGTATTTGTGATTTTAATTTTTGTTTCCTCTTGACTAATTTGTTGAGCATCTCTTTAAGTGATTAGTTGTCATCCTTATAGTCAAATATTTTGCCCATTTTTTTCTATTGGGTTGCTTCTTTTTGTATTGAGTTTTGAGTTATTTTTATACTCTGGATAAAAATCCTTTGTCAGATATGCAGTTTGCAGATATTTTTTCCCAGTGTGTGACTTCTTTTTTATCTTTTAACCATGTCATTTAAGGACAGAAGTACTTTACATTGATGTAAATTTGTCAAATTTTCTTTTATGGATGGATGTTGCTTTGGCATTTGGGTCTAGCCCTGTGGACTTCCTTTTTATTTGTGCAAACATAGTAATTTATAGTTAAAAATCTTTTGTATGTTATTTAGCATTTCTGAGTATTTGTAGTAAAGATGCTATATATTTTTCTGCTAGAACTGAAAGTACAATGGCTAATAAGTATGTGTTTGAAAATTCTTTTAGTTTTTTTATTTTTATTTTTTTCTATTGTGTCCTAAGTAAATTTTTTAATGTATTGTTACTATATTTTTTTATTAGCATTTATTCCCCTTATACTTCTTCCAACTCTACCTACCCCTTCCCCATGCAATCATCACACTGTTGTCTGTGTCCATGAGTTATTTTTCTTTTTTGCTTGGTCCCTCCACCCCCAACCCCCTCTCCAGAGCTATCCACCTGTTCTATCTATGAGCCTGTCTCTATTTTGCTTGTTAATTCAGTTTGTTCATTAGATTCCACATATGAGTGAAATCATATTGTATTTGTCTTTCTCTGACTGGCTTCTTTTACTTAGCACAATGTTCCCCAAGTTCATCAGTGCTATAGCACAGGGTAAAATTTTTTTCTTTTTTTACAGCTGAGTAGTATTCCATTGTGTAAATGTCCCATAGTTTTTTTTTTTTAATCCACTCATCTATTGATGGTCACTTGGGCTGCCTCCAAATCTTGGCTGTTATAAATATTACACAATAAACATACGGTGCTTACGTTTTTTTGAATTAGTGTTTTGGGTTTCTTTGGATAAATTCCCAGCAGTGGAATCACTGGGACATTAGGCAATTCCACTTTTAATTTTTTGAGGTAACTCCATACTACAGTGTAGGAGGGTTCCCCTTTCTCCACATCTTCACCGAATTTTTTAGTTTATAAATTACAGGAATTTCACTCTCCCATTCTTCATCTTCTTTGTAACCTACAACTTACCATTTGTGTTTTTTCAAACAAATACGTTATTTATGTTTGTATCAGAATAAATTAAGGATAATTTAGATCAATGAATAAAAATTCAAAGGATAATTTAATAGGGTAATTAATTACTAATGTAGTTTAATGTTTTAATTAGTATTGCTATTAGGATTAAAAGAAATTAAAGTCATTTTCAGCAGCTATCCAGAAACTTAAAAGATATTTGATATTTTAATGGCCATCTTTACTTAATGTTTAATATATGATTCCTTTTTCCTCTTATTTTTAGATCACAAAATTTGTCCAGGATAGACATAGAGCTAGAAGAAACAGACTTCGTAAAGATCAACTTAAGAAACTCCCTATACATAAATTTAAAAAAGGTGAGTATTTTAATTTTCTAAATAATTACCCTTAGTTTATTTAAGAATAAATACATGCTACTAGATGGGAGAGTTGCTTCAATAAAGTCTTTGAGAAGGAAAGAAGGGATAGGATCTGTTGCACAAATAGGTGGGTTGGCCTTAGATAGAGAGGTGGGTGCAAAATCCTGGTAGATGGATACTAATGGCGGTGAGTCTATAGAAGTGTTCTTTACTTCCTTATCACACTATTTCAGTTACTATAGGTTTCAGTAAGTTTTTTTTTAAGATTTTATTTATTTTTAAGGAGAGAGAAGGGAGGGAGAAAGAGAGGGAGAGAAACGTGTAAGAGAAACATCGATTGGTTGCCTCTCACACACTGCCAGCTGGGGACCTGGTCCACAACCCAGGCAAGTGCCCTGATCAGGAGTTGAACCTGCGACTTTCTGGTTCACAGGCTGGTGCTCAATTCACTGAGCCACACCAGCCAGGGCAGGTTTAGGTAAGTCTTGATATCTGTTAAGAGTTGCTTCTCTCACCTTGTTTTTCAGCAGTTTTTAGCTATTATTGACACTTGGAATTTCCATGTAAATTTTAAAATCAATTTGTCAAGGCTACCCCTCTTCCAGACATATATGATAATCTTGTATATTTTGTAGTAAAATATAGATAACATAAAATTGACCATTTTAACCTTTTTTAAGTGTTACATTCAATGACATTAAGGACATTCACATTGTTATCCAATCATCACCACTGTCCATCTCCAGAACTGAAACATTCTAGCTAATAAACAATAACCGCCCATTTCCCTCCTCCCACCACCACTTCTTGGCAGCTGCCATTCTACTTTCTGTCTCTGAATTTGACTATTCTAGGTACCTGGTATAAGTGGAATACGTGACTAGCTTTTTTCCCTTAACATTATGTCCACAAGATTCATCTATGTTGTAGTGTATGTCAGATTTCCTTCTTCTTTAAGGCTGAATAATATTCATAATATTCTATGTATATGCACATACTGTTGTATCCACCCATCTGTCAATGGACACTTGGGTTGCTTTCACCTTTTGGCTATTGTGAATAAGGCTGCTGTGAACACGGGTGTACACATGTCTGTTTGAGTCTCTGCTTTCACTTCTTTTGGATATATACACAGAAGTGGAGTTGCTGGATCATAGTGTAATTCTCTGTTTAATTTTGAGAAATGGCATACCACTTTCCATAGTGGATGTGTTACTTAACATTTCTATCAGCAGTGAACTAGGGTCCCAGTTTCTCTTTATCCTCACCAACATTTGTCATCTTTTCTTTTCCTTCCATCATTCCTTCTTTCCTTCCTTTTCTCTTTCTTTTTTCTTTCTTTCTCTCTCTCCTTCCTTCCTTCCTTCCTTCCTTCCTTCCTTCCTTCCTTCCTTCCTTCCTTCCTTCCTTCCTTCCTTCCTTCCTTCCTTCCTTCCTTCCTTCCTTCCTTCCTTCCTTCCTTTCCTTCTTTTCCTTCCTTTCCTTTCGTTCTTTCTTTCTTTCTAATAATGATAGCTATCCTAATGGATGGGATGTGGTATCTTATTGTGGTTTTGATTTGCATTTCCCTCATGAGTAGTGATTTTGAGCATCTTTTTAAGTACTTATTGGCCATATGTCTCTCTTATTTGGAAAAATGTCTATAAAAGTCCTTGGCCTTATTGAATTCTTCTTTAACCTTTTGAGAAATAATTTCAAACTTACAAAAATACTTTGCTTCAAAGTTAAATGCTTTTGTTCCGAGGAAGACTGTTAAGAGGACAAAAAACTTTGCATGAGTAGTACAAAAAACACCCATATACCTTTCACCCAGATTCACCTATTACTTGCTATACTAGTTTTCATAGCACTTCTATAACAAAGTACCACAAACTAGGTGGCTTAGAACAACAGAAATTTATTTTCTCACAGTTCTGGGAGCTAGAATTCCAAAATCAAGGCTTTGACAATATTGTTTCCTTCCTGAGGCTCTAGAAGGATTCTTCCTTGCCTCTTGCCTCTTTCCAGTTTCTGGTGCTTGTTGGCAGTCTTTGATTTTCCTTGGCTTGTGGCAGCATAACAGCAATCTCTACCTCCATCTTCACCAGACTTTTGCGCGTGTGCGCGCGTGCTTCCAAATATCCCTAATCCAGTATAACCTCATTTTAACTTGGCTATTCTGGAAGAAACCTATGTCCAGATAAGGTAACATTCACAGGTTCTGGGTAGACATGCATTTTGAGAGGCCACTAGTCAACCTATTGCTTTATCATTTTTGTTCTCTCTCTTCTTCTTTATGCATGTACCTATATAAAACCTTTTACTGAATGATTTGAGAGTAAGTTACATACAACATGACCTTTTATGTCTAAATATTTTTGTGTGTATTTCTTAAGAATAAGGAGATTCTTTTACTGTGCTGCATTGAATTCACCAAATTTAGAACATTGCTGGTGGATTATTTTAGTCTAATTCATTGCCATTTTCCCAATTTTGTCAATTGTTTCAATAAGATTCCTTTAAAGTATTTTTTCATCCAGTATAGTATTCAATCTAGTATCACTTTTGCATGTAATTGCCATGTTTCTTTAGGTTTCTTTAATCTGGACTTGCTAGCATTTCTCTGTGTTTCATGACATTAACATTTTGAATAACACATTTCTCCTTTCTTTTAAAAAACTTGTTTATTTTTTAATTAATAGACTTTAGTTTTAAAGCAGTTTTAGGTTTACAGAAAAATTGAATAGAAAGTATAGAGAGCTCCCATATGCTCCTCCCTTCTTACAATTTCCCCTAATACTATCTTTCATTAGTGTGCTGCATTCATTACAAGTGGTGAATAAATATTGATATATTTCTAACTAAAGAACATAGTTTACATTAGAGTTCCCTCTTTGTGTTGTCCAATTCTGTGCATTTTGACAAATGTATAATGTTATTTATCCACCATTAAAATGTCACAGAGAATAGTTTCACTTCTCTAAAAATTGCTCCTCCCTTCCCTTCCACAAACCACTAGCAATTACTGATCTTTTTGCTGTCTCTGTAGTTTTGTCTGTTGTAGAATATCATGAAATAGCAATATGCATTTAAGGTTTTTTCATGGCTTTTTTTGTTATTTGAAGGCTCGCTTTTTTCTTTTGCTGAATAATAATTCCATTGTTTGGCTGTAGCAAAGAATGTTTATTCATTTTACCTATTGAGGGACATCTTGTTTGTTTCCAGGTTTTGGCAATTAATAATAAAGATTCAATAATCTTTTGTATGTACATTTTTTGTGGACACAAGTTTCCAGCACATTAGGGTAAATACCAAGGAAGATGATAGCTGGATTATGTGGTAGGACTATATTTGTAAAGAAACTGCTAAACTTTATTCCAAAGTGGCTATACCACTTTGCATTCCTAACATTAATAAATGAGAGATCTCTCCAACATTTGGTGTTGTCTGTGTTTTGTATTATAGCCATTCTAATGGGTGTGTAGTGATATATCCTACCTTAATTAGATATAATCTTTTCATATGCTTATTTGTATTTGCCATCCATACATTTCCTTTGGTGAAATCTTTTGCCCCTTTTCAAATCGGGTTGTGCAGTAGACTGAATGTTTGTATCCCTCCAAAATGTGTATGTTGAAGCCATAATAACCAATATGTTGATATTTAGGGATAAGACCTTTGGAAGGTAATTAGGTTGTGAAAGTGGAGCCTTCATGAATGGGATTAGTGCCTTCATAAGAAGGCATACTAGAGATATCTCTCTGTCATGTGAAGATATACCACAAGAAGGCAGCCATCTGCAAATAAGCAAGAGAGCTCTTACCAGGAACTGAATTGGCCAGCCCAGCCCCCTGATCGTGGACTTCCCAGCCTCCAGTATTGTGATGAGTAAATATTTGTTCTTTATACCATTGGTATTTGTTATAATATCCCAAAACAACTTAAGACAGATTATTAGTTTTCTTACTGTTTTAAGAGTTCTTTGTGTATTTAGAATACCAGGCTTTTGTCAAATAAGGTTTTTGCAAATATTTTTTTTCCAGTGTTTGGTTTGTCCTTCATTCTCTAACAATGTTGCTTTTAGAGTAGTTTTTAATTTTAATGAAATTCATCTTACCAAGTTTTATAATTTTGCCTTCTATGTTTAATTCTGTGATCCATTTTTAGTCATTATTTAGGAATGGTGTAAGGTCTGTGTCTAGATTCTTTTTTTAATATTTCTTTTTAATCTGATATGTATGTAACAAAATATGCCATTTTAACCATTTTAATTTAGAGGTATTAATAGAAACATCTATTTCTAAAACTTTTCATTGCTCCAGGAACTCTGTACTCCTTAAACAATAACATCCCATTTCCGGCTCCCTCCAGTCTCTGGTAACCTCTAATATATCTTTCGTCTATGAATTTGCCTATACTAGATACTTCATGTAAGTGAAATAATACAGTATTTGTCCTTTTGTGTCAGTATATTTTACTTAAACATAATATTTTCAAAGATTATCCATGCTGTGCCATATTTCATAACTTCACTTTTTTATAGCTGTATAAAATTCCATCCTAGGTTTTTGCCATATTTTGTTTATCCATTTATCTGCTCATGGACACTTGGGTTGCTTCTGCCTTTTACCTGTTGTGAGTACTGTTGCAATGATAATTTGTGCGGAAGTATATATTTGAGTTCCTGAATTCAGTTCTTTTGAGGACATACCTAAGAGTGGTGTTACTGGGTCATATGATAATTCCATGCTTAACTCTTAGAGGACCTGCCATACTGACTTCCACAGCTACTGCACCATTTTACATTCCCAGCAGCAGTGCACAATGGCTCTTATTTCTCTAATCTTTGTCAGTGGCCTTTAAAAAACAACAGTTTTTAATTATGTTGAATTCAAATTTCTCTATTCTTTTTTGTTCATGCTGTTGGTGTGATAATTAAGAATACATTGCCTAGTCCAAGATAATAAAGATTTACCTATTTTTTTCTTCTAAAAGTTTTATGGTTTTGGCTCATAATAGGTCTTTCATCATTTTTGAGTTAATTCTTGTTACTATAGTGTGAGGTAGCATTCTGACTTTATTCTTTTGCATGTGGAAATGCAGTTGTTCCAGAACCATTTGTTGAAGAGACTGTTATTTCCTCATTGAATAGTCTTTCACCCTTGTCAAAAATATTGGCCCTAAATGTATGGGTTTATTTCTAGACTCTTACATCTATTCCATTGGTCTGTATGGTACTGGCATAAGGTGAGTGTGAGGTATTAGCCTTATGCCAGTACAGTACACTTTGGGTTACTTTAGATTTACAATACATTTTAATATTGGAAAGTACGAGTCCTCTAACTTTGTTCTTTTTCTAAGAGTTTTGGTTATTCAGGATCCCTTGCAATGCCATTTGAATTTGCCAATCAAATTTTCTATTTCTACAAAAAAAGGCTATTGGAATATTAATAGTGATTGTTATTGGATTTGTAGACTGCTTAGGGAATATTGACATCTTAACAATATTAAGTCTTTTAATCCATAAACATGGGATGTCTTTCCATCGACTTAGGTCTTCTTTAAATTATTTTATCAATGTCTTATAGTTGTCAGTGTACCAACCTTTCACCTTTGTTAGATGTTTTCCTAGGTATTTTATTGTTTTTAAATGCTATGACAAATGGAATTGATTTCTTAATTTTATTTTTGTACTGTTTATTGCTGGTTTACAAAGAATCCCAACTAATTTTTATATGTTGATCTTGTAGCCTGCAACTTTGCTGAATTTATTAGCTCTAGTACCTTTCTTGGGTATTCTTTAGGATTTTCTTTTTCTTTAAAATATATTTTATTGATTATGCTATTACACTTGTCCCATTTCCCCCCTTTCATTCCCCTCTACCCTATACACCCCTTCCCACCCACATTCCCCCACTTTAGTTCATGTCCATGTGTCATGAGTTCTTTAGCTTCTACATTTTCCATGCTATTCTTGCCCTCCCCGTCTATTTTCTACCTACCGTCTATGCTACTTATTCTCTGTACCTTCTCCCCCCTTCTCCTCCCAATCCCCTGTTGCTAACTCTCCATGTGATCTCCATTTTTGTGGTTCTATTCTTGTTCTAGTTGTTCGCTTAGTTTGCTTTTGTTTTAGGTGTGGTTCTTAATAACTGTGGGTTTGCTGTCTTTTTACTGTTCACCTTTTTTATCTTCTTTTTCTTAGATAAGTCCCTTTAACATTTCATATAATAAGGGCTTGGTGATGATGAACTCCTTGAACTTGGCCTTATCTGAGAAGCACTTTATCTGCCCTTCCATTCTAAATGAAAGTGTTGCTAGACAGAGTAATCTTCATGACTTGGAATACTTCTTTCCAGCCCCTTCTTGCCCGTAAGGTCTCTTTTGAGAAATCCGCTGACAGTCTGATGGAAACTCCTTTGTAGGTGACTGTCCCCTTCTCTCTTACTGCTTCCAGGATTCTCTCCTTCATTTTAATCTTGGCTAATGTAATTATGATATGCCTTGGTGTGTTCCTCCTTGGGTCCACCTTCTTCGGGACTCTCTGAGCTCTCTGGACTTCCTGGAATTCTATTTCCTTTGCCAGATTGAGGAAGTTCTCCTTCAATATTTGTTCAAATAAATTTTCCACTTGTTGCTGTTCCTCTCCCCCTTCTGGAACCCCTATAATTCAGATGTTGGAACATTTAAAGATGTCCTGTAGGTTCCTAAGCCTCTCCTCATTTTTTTGAATTCTTGTTTCTTGATTCTTTTCTGTTTGTTTTTTTCTTTCTTCCTTCTGGTCCACTCCATTGATTTGAGTCCCAGTTTCCTTCCCATCACTTGGTTCCCTGTGCATTTTGCTTCATTTCATTTCGTGTAGTCTTCATTTTTTCATATAATTTGTGACCAAAATCAACCAATTCTGTGAGCATCCTGATTACCAGTGCTTTGAACTGTGCATCTGATGGGTTGGCTACCTCTTGGTCACTTACATGTATTGGCTCTGGGGCTTTGATCTGTTCTTCCTTTTGAGCCTTTTTTTTTTTTGGTGGGGAGGGGTGTCTGGTTGTGCCTGTTACATAGTGAGGGGTGGAGCCTTAGGTGTTTGCTCCACTCTCATATTTCAGTCCCTTCTGCTACTTTCCACCAGCAAACTGGGCCCTTGTGCTGCTGGTTCCTCAGTGGGTGGGCTTGTGTACGTTCTAGGACCCTGTGGGTATCTCCAACAAACTCTCCCATGAGGCTGGGAGTCTCTCCCCCTACAGGTGTTTTTAGTCAGTGCTTTTAGGCTTTATTTCCCGGCACTGGGGCCCTGGGATGTGTGGTCTGTCTTGCTGCCCATTTTCATCTGGTTTATCTGCGCATGAGTGTGTGACTGCGGTCAGCCAGTGTTCTTGTGTGCCTCATTGGGTCTGCCCATTGCCACCAGGTGCCTGGGGTCTGCCAGCCACTGCCTGAGTACCCGGGACACCAGCCACCACTTTTTCCTGCCGAGATCCCTCTCCACTGGCCGCTGACTCCACCCCTCTTATCTGTCTGGATGAATGTTTGTCAGACTTCCATACAGTTCAATTTTCTGTCAGATCTGGTCGGGTTTTTTTGTTTCTGAATTTTGTTGTCCTTATTTTGGTTGTGCGAGGAGGCACAGTGTGTCTACCTATGCCTCCATCTTGGCCGGACTCTTCGGGATTTTCTGTGTGTAGGATCATGTCATCTGTGAATAGATAATAGTTCTACTTCTTCCACTTTGAATTCCTTTTATTTTTCTTTTTTAACTGCTCTGGGTAGAACTTCCAGTAAAATGTTGAATAGCATTGGTCAAATTGTACACCCATGTCCTGTTCCTAACTTAGGAGGAAAGCTTTCAGTATAGTAGGATATTAGCTATGTAATTTTCAAAATGCCCTTTGTAATTTTGATAAAGCTCTCTTTTATCTAGATTCATTTTTTTGGTTTGTCCAGTTGTTCTGGGACCATTTGTTTTAAAAAACTGACTTTTCTCCCTTGCTCTGTTGTCAAAGAGCAACTGACTATTAGTGTGGATCTGCTTGTGGACTTCCTGTTCTGCCCCATTTATCTATCTGTCTTTTCTTTCACCAATTTCATACTGTCTTAATTATTGTCACCTTATAGTAAGTCTGAAAGTAGAGTAGTGTCAGTTCTTCAACTTTCTTATTCTTCTTCAATATTGTATTGGCTGTTTGGGTCTTTTGCCTTCCCCTATAAACTTTTGAATTGGTTTGTCAGTATCCAATAAAGAAGAAACTTCTGGGATTGGGATTACTGTATTTTGCCATGTATAATGCATGTATTTCTTAAAAGATTTTATTTATTTTTAGAGATAGGGGAAGGGAAGGAGAAAGAGAGGGAAAGAAATATCAGTGTGCGGTTGCCTCTCACATGTCCCCTCTTGGGGACCTGGCCCGCAACCCAGGCATATGTCCTGACTAGGAATTGAACCAGTGACCCTTTGGTTCGCAAGTCTATGCTCAATCCACTGAATTACACCAGCCAGGGCTATAATGTGCAGTTTTATGCCCAAATTTTTGAGGGAAAAATAATGGTGCACATTTTACATGGGAAGTACTAATTCTGTATCTATGTAAATGTTTTTAATTCTTTTATTTATGCTTATAAATTAAAAGTGTAACTCTAGAAAACAATAACAATATCTGTATGCAAAGTAATACCCTGAAACACAATAATTGGTTTTGTTGAATTTGCAACAAACTTCTATTGAAAGCAGTTTCAGCCAATGATTCAACAAAATGAAATGAAGACCAACATATTGTTATCCACAGAGTAAGATAGATGAAGCTGACTATTAGCCACTTGATAAAACAGATGATGTCGACTTTATTAGCATAGGGTGAACAGTGAGACATTTCTCTTCATGCACTGTAGGTGAGAGAAATTATTGAAAAATCCCTTGGAAAGTGTCAAAATGTTTTTCTTACACTGCAAACTTTGAGCTAAAAGTTATTAAATATGCTGAAAAGCATGGCAACAGAGCTGCTGTGAGACATTTTGGACCTCCTCCCACAGAGACTGTTATCAGATTGTGGAGGCAACAGGCAGAAAAACTTCTTCAGAGGCCAAGACAGAAGGCAATGCGAGGGAAACCTCCAAAGTGGCCAGAGGTGGAGCAGGAGGCGAAGACCTGGATTCTGGAGAAGCATCCAATTGGGATCTCTGTTTCGACCAAGATGATACAAGAAGAAGGTAAAAGGATTACATGAGAAAAAAACATTGATGACTTCTCAGGGACACCTAAATGGTGCTTCAGCTTTATGAAGAGAGAAGGTTTGAGCATAATGACATGAATGAAACTTGCCCCAAAACTTCTAGCAGCCTATGAGAATCAAGTTTTGGGATTTCATCTTAGATTATTAGTCTTTGAAAGACTTACAGCTGAGAGCTGTCCCAAATCTCCAAAATGGATGAGATCCCACTCACATTTGATGTGCCATCCAACAGAACTGTGGACATCAAAGGGAGCAAGGACCGTGGCTGTTAAAACCAGTAACCATGAGGAAACACATTTTACTGTTGTTCTCGTCTGTTGTGCAGATGGGACAAAGCTAGCACCTATGATCATCTTTAAAAGAACAATGTTTCTAAAAGAAAAGATTCCAAGTGGAGTTATTGTCCACATGCATGAAAAAGGATGGATGAATGAAGAAGGCATGAAAGTCTGGTTTAACACAGTATCAATATTTTTGTAATTGTTGATTTTTTTAGAGAGAGGGAGGGAAAAGAGAAATATATATTTATTGTTTCACCCATTTATGCATGCATTGCCTCTTTTATGTGTCCTGACTGGAGACCAAACCCACAACCTTGGCCTATGAAGACAACACTGTAACCAATTGAGCTACTAGGCCAAGGCCTAGAGATATTAATATTATTAATTTTTTCAAAGAACCAGCTTTTTGTTTTATTGATTTTTCTCTATTGATTTTTTGTTTTTAATTTCATTAATTTCTCTTCTAATGTTTGTTTCTTGTTCTTTCTTTGGATTCAGTTTGCTCTTCATTTTCTAGTTTCCTGAGGTAGAATCTTAAATAAACTGTTGATTTTAGATCCTTCTCTTTTTCCGATATGTATTTCTCCTGACTGCATACCATAAATTTCGATAAGGTTTATTTTTATTTAATTAAAATATTTAAAAATTCTTTTGAGGTTTCCCCTTTGATCCATGTGTATGTTTTTTAATATCCATGTATTTGGGGATTTTCAGCCCTCTTTATGATTTTTAATTTAATTCCATTTTGGTCTGAGAACAGACATTGTATAATTTCTTTTAAGTTTGTTTGGGTGTGCTTTATGGCTCAGAATGTAGTCTGTCTTGGTGCATGTTCCATGTGATTTTGAAAAAAATATACATGACAGGTCCTCGAATAAGGTCATTTCATTATAATGTTGATGAAATGCCTTAGGAACTTAACTCTTGTTTATATCCATTAATGTATAGTAAAATTTCTTTCTATGTCATTTCAGTTAAAGTCACAGAACCTATCAAAGTTAAGTAAGGACTTACTATATTCTGCTTCTAGTTGGGTGAAATAATCTGTATGCCAATTTTAGCCAGTTGATTGATGTTGCTCTTGAGTTAAACTATATCCTTAATGGTTTTCTGCTTACTGGACCTGCCCATTTCCAGTGGGGGAATGTTGAAGTCTCAAACTGTACTACTGTAGTTGCTGCTTATCCACAGTTTTGCTTTCTCTGGTTTCAGTTACCTGTAATCAATTATGGTAAAAAATATTTAAGTGGAAAATTCCGAAAACAAATACTTCCTATGTTTTAAATCGCTCACTGTTCTGAGTAGTGTGATGAAATCTTGTGCCATCCTGCCTATGACATAAGTCATCCCTTTGTCCAGTATATCCATGCTGTATACACTACTGCCAATTAGTCACTTCATAGCCATTTCAGTTACCAAGGTCATGTTATGGCAGTGCTTGCATTCAAGTAACCCTTAATAAGAGCCCCAAAGCACAAAAGTAGCGAGGCTGGCAATTTGGACATGCCATAGTTTAGACATAAAGTGCCTCCTTTAGGTGAAAAGGTGAAAGTTCTCAACTTTTTAAGGAAAGAGAAAAATCATGTGTTGATGTTTGCTAAGACCTACAGTAATTTCTACCCATGAAACTGTGAAAGAAAAAGAAATTAAGTTTGCTTGAGAAAAAGAAATGTGAGTTTGCTTGAGATCATTTTCACATAAGTTGTTACAGTATATTGTTATAGTTGTTTTATTTTATTAGTAGTTATTATTGTTAGTCTTTTGCTGTGCCTATCTTATAAATTAAATTTTACCATGGGTATGCACGTATAGGAAAAAATAGTGTACATATAAGACTTGGTACTGGGTGTCTTGGAATGTATCCCCAAGATACATCTATTTCTTCTTGCAGTTATTAGTTGTATGTATTCTGATGCTCTGTTTTTTAGGCACATACACTTTAAGGATTGTTATGTCTTCTTGGAAAATTGACCCTTGTATCATTATATAATTCCACTCTTTATCTATGGTTACTTTCCTTGCTCTGAAGTATGCTCTGTATGAAATTAATGTAGCTATTCTGCTTTCTTTATTAGTGTTATTAGCATGTATCTCAATCTATATTCAGTGAACTATGACAAAAATACTGTAGAGTGTGTGACTTAACCAATAAACATTTATTTCTCACAGCTATGGACCTTGGGAAGCCAAAAATCAGGGTGCCAGCCATTTGATATCTGGTGAGGGCCTGCTTCCTGGTTCATAGATAAGCTATCTGTTTGCTGTCCTCCCTGGCAGAAGGAGCAGGGGGGCTCTCTGGAGTGTCTTTTATAAGGTCACCAGTACTATTCATGAGGGCTCCACCCTTATGAACTAATCGCCTCCCAAAGTCCACCACCCTCAAAACCATCACATTGGGGATTAGTCTTCAAAATAGGAATGGCGGGGGGGAGCACAAACATTCAGTCTAAAGCAGCATGGTATACCTTTCTCCACCCTTTTAATCTATATGTCTTTATATTTAAAAAGAGCTTCTAGTAGACAGCACGTAAACAGCTCTTCCCTGTTTTGGGGTTTGCTCTGATAATTTATTTTAGTTGGTGTACTTAGACCATTGACATTTAAATTGGTTATTGAGCACTGGCTAGTGTGGCTCAGTGGATTGAGTGCCAGCCTCCAAACCAAAGGGTCACCAGTTCGATTCCCAGTCAGGGCATATACCTGGGTTGTGGGCCAGGTCCCCAGTAGGGGGCATGCAAGAAGCAATCACACACTGATGTTTCTCTCCCTCTTTCTCCCTTCCTCTCTCTCTAAATATAAATACATAAAATCTTTAAAAGTAAAAAAAATGATTATTGATATAGTTGTACTAATGTATTTGGATAATAATATGGATAAATAATACACATAATTTGTTACTGATTTTTTGTTGTCCTTATCCTCTTTGTTCCTATTCTTTCCTTCTATTTTTCTGCCTTTTGTGGTTTTAATTGAGCATTTTATATGATTTGGTTTTCTTTCTTGTCTTAGTTCAGCAATTATTCAGCTTTAAATTTTTCTTCTAGTGATTGTCGTAGAGTTTGCACTATACAACAAATCCAAATATATATACTTCCAAATAATATACTGCTTCACAGGTAGTGATGTATTTTATAGTAACAAAATATTCGAGACCCTACTTTGAATTCACTTGGATATATACCCAGAATTGGGATTGTTAGATTATGTAGTAATTCTGTTTCTAAATTTATAAGGAACTTTTTACTGTCCATAATGACTATGCCATTTTACATTCCCATTAACCATGTGCAAGTGTTCCAACTTTTCCAGTCCCTGCTGACACTTATTTTCTGTTCTTTTAATAGTAACCATCCTGATTACTGTAAGGGGATATCTCAGAGTGGTTTGATTTACACTTTTCTCATGATCAGCGATACTGAGTATCTTTTCATGTGCTTACTAGCTATTTGTATATCTTCTTTGGTGGAATATCTATTCCTTTATCCAGTTATTAATTGGGTTATTTTTGTTGTCATTGTTGATTTATAGAAATTCCATACATATATTTTGGATATTACTTCCTTATTAGATAGATGTGCAGTTATTTTCTTTCATTCATAGGTTGTCTTTTCACTTTGTTTCCTTTGACACACAGAAGTTTTCCAGTTTGGTGTAATTATTATTTGTTTTGTTGCTCATGCTTTTGGTATCACTTCCAAGAAATTACTGCCAATCCAATGACCTGAAGTAGTTCCCCTGTGTTTTCTTCTAGCAGTTTAATCGTTTTAGGTGTTGTGTTTAGATCTGTAATCTATTTTGAGTTAATTTTTACATATGGGTCAATTTCATTCTTTTGATGTCAGAATAATGCTAGCCTCATAATAGGATAAGTTGGTAGTATTTCCTCCTCTTTGATTTGCTGGAAGAGTTTGAGATACAGTGGTGTTAATTCTTCTTTAAGTGCTTGGTATAATTTGCCAGTTAATCTATGTAGTCCTGGGTTTTTCTTTGTTGGGAGGTTTTTTTTATTGCTACTTCAGTGTCTTCACTAGTTATTGGTCTGTTCAGATTTTTTACATCTTCATTATTCAGTCATGGTAGGATTTATGGTTTTGGGGAATTTATCAAAATTTTCTCAGTTATCTAATTTGTTGGCATATAATTGTTCATAGAAGTCTCTTTTAATCCTTTTGATTTTTGTGACATCAGTTGTAGTGTCTGTTCTTTCAATTTTTTAAATCAAAACATTTTTTTTGATTATGCCATTACATTTGTTCTATTCCCCCCTCCGTTCCCCTCCACCCTGCACACCCCTCCACCATTCACCCCCTTTAGTTCATGAACACATGTCTCAAATTCTTTAGATTCTGTATTTCCCCTACTATTCTCACCCTCCCCCTATTTTCTATCTACTGTATATGCTACTTATTTTCTGTACCTTCTCCCCCTTCTCCTTCTCCCACTCCCCTGTTGCTAACCCTCATGTGATCTTCATTCCTATGGTTCACTCCTGATCTAGCTGTCCTCTTAATTTGCTTTTGTTTTAGGTGTGGTTGTTGATAACTGTGAGTTTGCTGTCCTTTCACTGTTCATATTTTTTATCTTCTTTTTCTTAGGTAAGTCCCTTTAGCATTTCATATAATAAGGGCTTGGTGATGATGAACTCCTTGAATTTGTTCTTATCTGAGAAGCACTTTATCTGCCCTTCCATTCTAAATGAAAACTTTGCTGGATAGAGCAATCTTGGTTGTAGGTCTTTTGTTTTCATGACTTGGAATACTTCTTTCCAGCCCCTTGCCTGTAAGGTCTCTTTTGAGAAATTGCTGACAGTCTGATGGGAACTCCTTTGTAGGTGACAGTCCCCTTATGTCTTGCTGCTTCTAGGATTCTCTCCTTCATTTTAATCTTTGCTAATGTAATGATGATGTGCCTTGGTGTGTTCCTTCTTGGGTCCAACTTCTTTGGGACTCTCTGAGCTTCCTGGATTTCCTGGAAGTCTATTTCCTTTGCCAGAATGGGGAAGTTCTCTTTTATTATTTGTTCAAATAAGGTTTCCACTCGTGGCTTTTCCTCTTCCTCTTCTGGTACCCCTATAATTTGAATGTTGGAATGTTTAAAGATGTCCTGGAGGTTCCTAAGCCTCTCCTCATTTTTTTTGAATTCTTGTTTCTTCATTCTTTTCTGTTTGGTCATTTTTTCCTTCCTTCTGGTCTACTCCCTTAATTTGAGTCCCAGTCTCCTTTCCATTACTATTGGTTTTCTGTGCAATTCCCTTCATTTCAATTAGTTTAGCCTTCATATGTTCCTCTAATTTGTGACTAAAATCAGCCAGTTCTGTGAGCATCCTGATCACCAGTGTTTTGAACTGTGCATCTGAAAGTTTTGCTATTTCTTCATCACTTAGATTTGTTGGCTCTGGGGCTCTGAGTTGTTCTTGAGCCATGTTTTTATCTGTTTGTGCCTGTTACAAATGAGGAGTGGAGCCTTAGTTGTTTACCAGGGCGGGGCCACCCAGGTCGCTGGTTTGTGATGCTGTATGTGGGTACGGGGTCAGAGAGGGAGCAATGGCGGTCCTCTCTGCTCGCCAAGTCCGTCCCACTGCTCGCCCCGCCTGTTTATCTGAGTAGAAATGTGCGAACCTGCCACCCTGCGCTCTGCGGTCTCAATGCTGGCCTCTTCACTGGTTTATCTGCACGCAAATGCTCGACGGACCACAGACAGCCCCACACCTCTTTCCTGTGTCTGCCCATAGCTAGCCTGCACCTGAGATCCGGGCCTTCGGCTGCTTGCTCACCACCCTGGTCCGGGATCTTTTTGGCCAACCCGCTCTGCTGCTGGTTTCACCCCTCTTACCGGTTTAGCTGAGCATTTCGTTGTTTTTGGACTCCTTATTGTCGGTTTTCTGTGTGGTTTGATTGCGTTTATTGTTGTTAAAACTTTGTTGTTTTTAGATTTGGTTGTGTGCGGACGCAAGGTGTTTCCACCTACGCCTCCATCTTGGTGGAAGTCCCCTGTTCTTTCATTTATAATTTCAGTTACGAGTCTTCTTTTCTTAGTTACTCTAGCTAATGGTTTGTCAATTTTGTTGATCCTTTTAGTAAACCAGCTTTTAGTTTCATTGTATTTTTTCTGTTCTTATTTTCTATTTCATTTATTTCTGCTCTAATCTTGAATATTTCTCTTCTTCTGCTAACTTTAGGTTTAGTTTGTTCTTCCTTTTCTAGTTCTTTGAAGAGTTAAGTCATTGATTTAAGATCTTCGTAAAATATAAGCATTTACTGCAATGAATGTCCCTTATACTGCTTTTGCTGTGTCCTATAAGTTTTGGTATGTCATGTGTTTGTTTTCATTTGTTTCAAGATATTTTCTAAATTTCTTTGTGAATCCTTTTTTTAACCATTAGTTATTTAAGGTACATTATCCATATTTATGGATGTTCCTGTTTTCCTTCTAATGATTTCTAGTTTCATTCCCTTGTTTTAAAGAAGGTAGTTGGTATTATTTCAGTCTTCTTAAATTTGTTAATATTTGTTTTGTGGCCTAATATGTGGTCTACTGGGAGAATGTTCCATGTGCTCTTAAGAATGTGTATTCTGCTGTTGCTGGGTAGAGTGCTGTGTATATGTGTTTGGTACAACTTGCTGAAACCAGCTTGGAGTGCGGTCAATGGGAGATAAAGAAAGACACAACACAGATAGTTTAAGGAAAAGCGGGGACCAGGTGGGACATTGTCCTCTGATGGAGAGACAATGAGCCCTGAGCATGGTCTCCATGTTTATTTTATAGGGGTAGTTTAGATACAGCTCAGGGACGTTTTGCAAACTTAGGGAGATGCTACAGGCACAGAGTGTTCCGTTCCCAGGCTGTCTAACTGATACATATGTCTACTGCAAAAGGTACAGTGCATACAGCTGAAGCTTGCAGTTATCGATCTCCTGTTTAACCCCTGTGGTCCCCAACTGTTGTTGCTGCTGGCCTGATCCGCCTTGCAGATGCCAGCAGTCAAGTCAAATATAGCTTTGTTAAACACTCAACTGTGGCCATGACACCAGCCTTCACCGTCCTCCACACAGTTGGTCTGTAGTTTTGTTCATATCTGTTTCCTTACTGAACTGTGTTGTTTCCTGTCCATATCTGAGAGTAAGGTATTGAAGTTTCCCACTACTGTTGTGTTGGTGTCTCTTTTTCCCTTTAGTCTGGGAGTGCATGCTTCATATATTGGGGTGCTCTAATGTTAACTTGTTTGTTACGGCTTCCTGGTGAATTTACCCCTTATTATTATAAAACATCTTTGTCTCTTGTGACAGTTTTATCTCAAGTTATATTGGGTTGGCCAAAAAGTCTATATTGTTTTTTCCATAAAATAAAGACAAAGCTGTCCTTTTTTATTTTCACCAGTAACTTTATTGATTTGGGTATTTTGAGTATGTCAGCTATCTACTGCATGGTATACCATTGACTGTACTCAGTTAATGTCTCCATTTGGTCGCTAACAACTTCAACTGATCTACCTGACCACGGAGCATCCAGCAAGAAATCTCCACAAAACTTTGCAAAC
Organism: Artibeus jamaicensis; assembly: GCF_021234435.1. NCBI lineage: Eukaryota > Metazoa > Chordata > Mammalia > Chiroptera > Phyllostomidae > Artibeus > Artibeus jamaicensis. The sequence continues at coordinate 12,786,044 of NW_026521844.1, read as the reverse complement.
CACTTTTGACACATTCAATCAGTCACAGCACCTTCTTTGTACATTGAACAAATAAAGCATACTATGCTGAAAATGTTTAGTATTTTTTTCCATTTTCAATAATAAAATGGTTACAAAAAAATTAACCAATTTTGATGTTTTTTTAAAAAATGCACACTGAGCCCTGGCTGGTGTGGCTCAGTGGATTGAGCATGGGTTGCGAATCAAAGGGTTGCTGGTTTGATTCCCAGTAAGGGCTCATGCCTAGGTTGCAGACCAGGTCCCCAGTGGGAGCCACATGAGAAGCAACCACACATTGGTGTTTCTCTAACTTTCTTTCTCCTTCCCTTCCCCTCTCTATAAAAATAAATAAATAAAATATTTAAAAAAATGCACTCTGATATGAATGATAGCTGTCACAATACAATCAATAAAATTGTTTCAAATGAAGTTAAAGACAACTAAACACTACTAGAGCCATCTTTTAGAAAAAACAGACTTCTTGGCTAACCCAGTAATTTGTCTGAATAAATGTGGCCCCTGCTGCTCTCTTTAGGCTCCTATTGGCATGTAATATCTTTTTCTACCCTTTCAGTTCTACCTTATACGTGTAGATTTACATTTAAAGTAATTACTATTGCCATGTGGCTGTTTTCTGTCTTTCAGCTTTTTTTGCATCTTCTCTTGCTATCTTTGTGCTTTGTTGATCTTTTTGCAGTGACATGTTTTGATTTTCTTCTCATTTGCCTTTTTGTATATTCTTTTGATATTTGTGGCTGCTATTGCAATTACATAAACTATCTTCAAATTATACAGTCTCTTAAATTGATAATGTTAATCATATATAGAAAATACACCTTTACATCTCTGCTTCCTCTCATTTTGTTATTGAGTACACAAATTGTTTTTATATTGCATATATCTATTAACATTGATTTATAATTGCTTTATAAGAAATTTTATTATACCAGATTTATATGTGATTTACTCTTCTAAGTTGCAATACTATAGGATGCCATATTTGACTGTGTATTTACTTTTACCAGGGAATTTTATATTTTCATGTGGTTTTATATTGCTATTAATTGTCCTTATGCATCAACTTGTAGGACTATCCACAACATTTCTTGTAGCATCCAACTAGTGATGAACAATTCTTTTGTTGTTGTTTTTTCTTTGTTTTTAATCTTTCAAGGTGTTAAATTCTTCTTTTCTTTTAGGAAATTTTTATTCAGCTTAGTATTTTTTTAAATTATATTTTGATTATGCTATTACAGTTGTCTTGATTTTTCCTCCATTGATCCCCTCCCCACCCAGCACCCCCACTCCCTCAAGCAATCCCACTGCATTGTTCATGTCCATGGGTCATGTGTTCTTTGGCTACTCCATTTTTCTATACTCAACTTTACCTTCCTATGGCTATTCTGTAACTACCTATTTGTACTTCTTAATCTCCTCACATTTTCACCCATTCTCCCCCTCTGCCCTTTTATCTGGCACCCATCTGGCAACTAACTTCTTTTCTCTTGCTGCTTTTAAGAGTGTCTCTTTATCTTGAACCTTTGGCATTTTAATTATGATGTGTCTTGGAGTTGGCCTCTTTGCAACCATTATAATTGGGACTGTCTGTGCTTCCTGGACTTAGATGTCTATTTCCTTCACCAAATTAGGGACGTTTTCTTTCTCTGTTTTTTTCAAATAGATTTCCAGTTTCTTGCTCCTTTTCTTCTCTTTCTGGTAACACTATGAAGTGAGTGTTGGACCTCTTGAAATTGTCCCAGAGGCTGTTTATACTATCCTCATTTTGGGGGTGTTATTTTTTCCTCTTATGTTGTGTGTGTGTTTTGCTTCCCAGTGTTGTAAATCATTGATTTCATTTTCAGCTTCATCCACTCCACTGTTGTTTCCCTCTTAATTCTTCTTTATTTCAATTAGTGTATCCTTTGTGTCTGACTGGGTCTTTTTTATGCTCCTGAGGCCCTAAGTTCCTTGAGCATCCTTATAAACAGTGTTTTGAACTCCGCATCTAATAGATTGCTTATCTCCATTTCATTTAGCTTTTTCTGGAGTTTTGATCTTTTCTTTCGTTCTGGCTATGTTTCTTTGTCTCCTCATTTTGGCAGCCTCTCCCTCTGTTTGTTTCTATGTCTTAGGTAGAGCTGCTTTAACTCTGTGTCTTGGTAGTGTGGCCTAATGTAGTGGGTGTGCTGTAGGGTCCAGTAGAACAGCTTCCTTTGTCACCCAACCTGTGTATTTGAGGTGTGCCCTTTGTGTAGGCTGAGTGCACCCTCCTCTTGTAGTTAAACCTTGGTTGGTGTTGGCAGGTGCATGAGAGGGATTTACCCAGGCCAGTCAGCTGCAAGGACTGGCTCTGTGTGACCACTTACCACCATTGTCTGCCATCTGTGGAGGATCAGCTGCCAGGGGCAGGGTGGTGGTTCTCTGATGTGGTCTGTAGCTGTCTACTGGGTACACTTGTGATCTAAAAGGAGTTCCTCTTTATGTCCAAGGCAGGCTCCACCTGTGTTTTGCTGGGGGCACCCTGCCTGAATTATAAAGCAATCTGAGATGGCTGCTACTTGTGCTGGGCTTAAAGATTCCCAAACAAAGCCAAATTGTGACTAATCTGGCTGCTGCTAGGGCTCACTAAAGCCAACTGTTGTTTGTTTGATAGGCTTTAGGAGCCATGACTAGCTATTCTTATGGAAAAGCAGCTTGGGTGGGCACATAAGTTGGGAGAGGCAGAGCCTCTGGGGATCTATCTCCAAGGCAGGTCAAACAGTGTTAGCCAGGTTGATGAAGTCTCAAATATGGCATCACCTTGCTGGCTCTGTGGGGGGAAAGTTTAGCAAAGGGACAATGGCTTCCGCTCACTTTGATGCCAGATGCTTCAGTTTCTCCCTGTATACCACTGGTGCCTTTCAAGCTGCTACTTCAGTGCTAAAGTCCAGAGGGAATGAGTCTGAGTAGATGAGTCCATTTTGGGGTACTTTATGAGGGACTGCTTGGGGCTGTAGCAGTTTCTTCCACTGACTCAATCCCCACTGGTTTTTGCATCAAGAAGTTGTAGGACTTACCATTCTGACATTGGAATACTGGGTTGGGGGCCTGGTGTGGTTTGGATTCCTTATTCCTGAGATATCCGTCCCGAATTTTTATCTGCATGGGTGTGAAACCAGCCTGTTCCACACTTGCGCCCCTCCTACTAGTCTGGATGGATGTGGTTTCTTTAATTTGGTAGTTGTCAGACTTCAATCAACTTGATTTCATGGTTGTCAGACTTCCATTCAGCTAAATTTCTGATGTTCCTGAATGATGGTTATTTTATATTGTAGTTGTATTTTTGATGTGATTGTGTGAAGAAGCAAGCCACGTCTGCATATGCCACCATCTTGACTAGAAGTCATTGGTTATAGTATTTCTTTGGTAGTTAGTTTCATTCAGTACTTCAAATATATCATGCCACTCCTTTCTAGCCTGCAAGGTTTCTGCTGACAAATACGATCTAAAAGGAGTCTCTTTGTATGTAACAAGTTGCTGTTCTCTTGTTACTTTCAATATTCTTTATCTGTGACGTTGGACAGTTTAATTATGATGGGTCTAGGAGGGTCTTTTTAAGCTTATCCTAGAGTTCTATGGGCTTCTTGAATTTGTAAGTCCATTTTCTGTCATCAGATTTGGGAAATTTTCTGCCATTATTTTTTCAAATAGATTACTTACCTCTCTTCCTTTTCCTTCTAAGACAACCAAAATACATATGTTGTTCAGCTTGATCGTGTCCCATAGGTTCCTTAGGAGTTCATAATTATTTTCGTTCTTTTTTATTTTTGTTCCACTGCCTCAGTAATTTCAAAAGTTCTGTCTGAAAATTTGCTGATTGTACCTTCTGCTTGGTAAGGTCTGCTGTTGAATCCCTCTATTAAATTTTCAATTCCAGTATTGTATTTTTCAGTTCCAGAATTTGGTTCTTCATAGTTTCTCTTTGGGTTTTTATGAATAATTCTTCTGATTGTTCTTCTCTGTCTGTGCTCTATTTTAATCCATTGGGGATTCTTTTAACAATACTTGTTTTTTCTTCCTGTTCTCCAACCCCATCCACCTTTGGCAACCATCAGCTTATTCTTTATATCTATGGATCTATTTTAGTTATTTTGTATACATTTTTAAGGTTCCACATATAAGTGAAATCATACAATATTTCTCTTTCTCTAATTTAATTCACTTAGTGTACTACCCTATAGGTCCATCCATGGCAGTAGTTTACCCTTCTCTAATGGATCTAACAAGTATTGTTGTTTTTGTTTTTTTTTTTTTTTTAGTTTCCTTAGCTTTTTACTTGTTAGGACAGAATGGTGACTTTCAAAGCTCCTTCAATGCTGTACCAGAAAAGCTCCAATAGATTTATTTAAATCTCAAATTTGTCCACACTGAGCCTCTAGCAACTTACCAGTTAACAGTTTATGTTTTTCTACCCTGGTTCTGGGTCTCAAGAGTTGTTCGCTCCTGGGCTTCTGCTCCAGTTCATTGTAATTCTATCAGCCAATCTGTCCCATTTGGGGGCAGCAGTTTTCTCTGGGAACTCAGTCCTTCAATAGGTCTTAGAAGAGTTGTTGGTTTTCAGTGTGTTCAGCTTTTCTTTGTGAGTACAGGGCTGACAACTTCTGAGCTCTTTAATATGCCAGACCAGTAACTGGAAGTCTCCACCATTTCCCGGATCCTTCTTCTTCCTCTTCTTTGTCAAAGCACCTTGGTTATACATGTCTGTTTCTCTAAGATCATTTGTTTACCTGTGAGTGAAACTACTAAGTCATAGAGTATATATATCATCAAATTTAGTGCACTATGCTAAATTGATCTCCAAAATGTTTATATCAATTTTCCCACAAGAGATATATAAAAACTCCTGTTACTTTACAAATTGCCATGTCAATCCAGGATCCTTAAAAAGTTTTGGGTCTGATCACACCCACCTGCCTTATCTGAGGTGTTCATATAGTATTTTCGTACTAATAGAACTATTTGTTAATATTACTGATTTATACAAACTGCTTTTAAAAAATACACTTAAAAAGTACTGTCCTTAAGTAACTTATACAGTAACTTACACAGTAATTTTTTCTTTTTTATTTGTTTTTTTAAGATTTTATTTTTTTAATATATTTTATTGATTGTGCCATTACAGTTCTATTTCCCCCCTTCATTCCCCTCCACCCTGCACTCCCTCCTCCACCATTCACCCCCTTTAGTTTATGACCATGTGTCTCAAGTTCTTTAGATTCTGTATTTCCCATACTGTTCTTGCCCTCCTCCCTATTTTCTACCTACTGTCTATGCTACTTATTTTCTGTAACTTCTCTCCCCTTACCCTTCTCCCACTCCCCTGTTGCTAACCCTCCATGTGATCCACAGTAAATTTCTGATTTAAACATCTATTCACACATTAAGTAAATGTATACTGGAGACTTGCTGTGCTCTAGAGGTAGCATTCTACCTAAACACTGGGGATGCAAGAGAGAATCTATATCAAGAAGGAAATGTGTAATGTATCTTTTTTAATTGCTAATACATAAAATGAGATAGGCCTCACATTTAAATTATTTATTAGTTTACATGTTAAAGATATTTTTCTTCTCATAATTTCTTCTCATTTCTTTTAGTTTCTAAGGAACATTCATACTTAGCATGGCACTTCGTAGGAGCTCAGATATTTGCTCATTGCTCTGAATTGTATTAAATTATAAACCGCATAGATTCAGTTACCCTGGTCCTAAAAATATTTAACTAACCATCAGCTATCAGAAAACCATACCTCTTCTAAAATACCCTCTATTGTATGCACTGACAGTAGTTTTTAATTTGCATAGATGATTTGACAGTATAAGTTTTGTTCTCAGCATACCTTTGATTATTTCATTGTAAACCAAATTATGAGAAAATTTAGAACCAATCATTAAATAGATTAATTTCTTCTTAAAAATGGCAGACTAAATACAGTTTGATATTTATTGTCTAAAAAAGTCATACTTTTTGTCATCAGTATGGAAAGGATAAAATCAAAGTGGTTTCCCCCACATGAACATAGAACTGGAGACTATTTAAAATGTTTTAAAGTTATTCCTTTGCCAAAACCTTACTTAATATTTTTTTAAGTCAAGATGCTTGGTGTACATGGTCTTAGAGTATGAAAAGCCTGTTAACCTGATCACTGTGTAAGGATAATGACAGTGTTGAAAATTGATGATCTTTATGCTTTTCAGTTTAAGGACTCAATTAATCCAGTTTATCAAAAAGGAATGCCACCCACCTTTTCTTACTTGTGGGAAGTTATCTTACCAAGAATTCTGAACCCAGGCTGCAACATACAATCATGCAGGTTGTACATTGTACAGCTCTGGGAAGTTATCATTCATTCTTCCTAATCAGGAAGGTTTTTGTATTTGTGATCATTTATTTTTGGTAGATAGCAGTAAACTGCCTTAAGGAAGTGTGGGTTTCCCCCCTCAAGTTTGCATAAAGGTACAATTGAGCCAGTAGAATTTTTGATCTGAACATAGAATGATTAATGTAATGCTCCAGCCATCTTAAAAAGCAGTCATGTATGCAGTCACCCAAATCTAAAATGTAGATGCGTTTACAGGATAAATCATCCAGTTTGTTTTACAACCAACTAGACAAAGAGGGCAGAGCTCTTTTAGATTAAAAGAAACTTAGAAGTCATCATCCCAAACATACAAACATCAGATGTAATATTTGGATCCTAGTTTGAGTAAATCAACTGTAAAAAGATAGGTTTGAGACAATTGAGGAAATTTGAATATGCTTTGGGTATTGGATGATGCTAAGAAATTCGTGTTCATTTCCTTAGTTGTGATAATAGTATTATAATTGTTTTTTTAAAAGTCCTTATATATATTTGATTCTTTTTACAGTCACCTTTGTGACATGAGAGTTGTAATAAATATTAGCCCAACCTAGTCAATAGGCAGAAGTCATCTAGAAGAAATTTGTTTTATTCAAAGAAATGTAGGTGCAAAACTTCCTCCACTTTAAACCCCAGGCGTACCTGAGGCTGTTCAAGTTTTTTGTTTAAATCCATTTATGTGAAACAAATGAAAATAATTATTGTTTAGAACACAAAATATTTAAGTATGTACAGAAACTTGAGGTTGTAAGTTGGCTGTGGAAGAGTATTGTACACCAATTTTCTAGTGGCCTGAAAAGGAATAATGAAAGGACATGAAAACCTCAGTAGTTAGTTCAAGGAAATGCTTTTAAAGTACTTGAGGTGTGACGATATTTACCATTCTAAAGTCCATTTAAATTTGATTTTTCACTTCAAGATCATGAATCTCTGAATCTATTTGGTTTTCTATTCAGAAAGATTTTGGGTACAATTATAGTTTATCTGCATAATGCATTCAAGTTAGAACCAGTAAAAGCTAGTATATAATGCCTATTTAGAATACAGGGAAAAGTTAGGTTTAAAAAAAAATTTAACCAACTGGCCCTGGCCAGGTAGCTCAGTTGGTTGGAGCATTGTCTCAGTATGCCACAGTTGCTGGTTTGACTGAATCAATAAATGGAACAACAAATTGATGTTTCTCTCTCTCTCCCTTGCTCCTTTGCTCTAAGTCAATATTAAAAAAATTAAAGATAAGAAAATTACCCCAGTTGTAATTTGGTCAGTGCTGATACCAACACTTAGGCTTGGATTTTAAGTGGGTTATATGGATTTATTTATGGTCTGTAAAGATACCTTTTATTCTCTCAATTAGTAAAGTGATTACCACAAACCACACCGCCCCTGCAAAACACTGTCAACATAATGTTCTTTCTTTCAGTGGAGTCATTTGTTTACTTACTGCACAGGCCACTATCATTTCATCATCAGAATGTATAAGAAATGTTTGACTCTTAATTAAACTTGTAGAATATAGCTGCTATTTTGTAGCATCCTGAACAGTTTATACAAATATAAAACTATGGGAGACAGGGATGAAAAAAAAATCTGGTTTCCTTTTCCATGTGTGACAGTCTGAAGACCAAAAGAGTGTTTTGGTTTATGAATTGGAAACATTTTAATTTCTGTTAAGTGGCTGCTTAAGAGTATTTAACCTCTTACCCTTTATACACTATGAATCAAAGGGGATTATTTAATTGTGAAATTCTGAGTACATGTACTAGAAGTTAATACCGCACAAACATAGACTTTGGAGTCTGACAGACCTGGACTAGAAGTCTGGATCACCCATTTATTGACTGTGTGACCTTGTGAGAGTTTCATTACTTCTATATTCACATCCCTTCATGTGTAAATGTGACTAACAATACCTGCTTCATTAGACGGATGCGAGGTGTAAATTAACATAAGAAAAATGCTTATAACAGTGCCTGGTACACAGCAACCAGTCAACAGATGGTAGCAATTAATATTACAAAAACAAAACAACCCCTTAAAACCATAAATAATATATTAGTGTCATCAAAATTAAGTCATTAAACATTTCTTTTATGATGAAATAAGAGACTGCCAAAATCATAAAGCAGCTTAAAAATATGTAACTTTTACAACTATTACACGTGCAATTTCTAATAACCATAAGATTAAGTTAGTTATATTTTTGTCTTAGGATGTTTTGGTTGAGATTTGGCATTTAAAGTAACAGAAAGAGGATTATTTGTTATGCATGTTCTAGTATACTGTAATAGTTTTTAAAAAAAGTATGCATAGATAATAATAGAAAAAACCCCAATGTAATTGTTGTAATTTTCTTATAGTTATAGATGCAACTATTAGATGATTGAAAACATGAAAGGAAGTATAAAACGCTTCTATGGGTACTCATCACTCCAGTAAGTTACAGCACCCAGCACCAAACCATGGAAGTCTTCAAAGAATTCATATAGGCTTACAATGTAGTGGAAATGTTAGTGTTAGGGGCAATCTCGAACAATTTGGAAACATTTGTCAACAAACCAAAAAGATTTTGACTTTTGGAACCCTCCCACAGGTATAGCCTGTACTCAAACCTACAGAAACTACCAACTTAAGGCCCCACCACAAAAGTTGGTCAGCACCCCCATACAGTCACCGTACTCTGGGAACATGGTTATCTTAAATATTCCTAATGACCTTACTGATCGTCACCTTGGCAGGTCTTTCAGAAATGTGATTAATACTTAAGTGATTTAAATATTGGCAGCCATTTCTAGCACATATGAAATAATAATAGCCTTTTAGTTGTTTTCTTGGTTCTGAAGGAGGAAACTTGCTTAATTTTAAAAATAATTTTTATTATATTTTTTCCATTTCCATTTATCCCTCTTCTACCCCCATCCACTCAACCTCCCCCACCGTCGACAATTACCCCACTGTCGTCCATATCCATGAGCCCTTTTTCTTTGTGGTTGACCTCTCCACCCCCTAAACCATCTAGCTCCCCCCCCCGCCCGCCGCTACCCCCAGAGCTCTCTGTATGCTCTCAGCCTGCTATCTATGAGTCTGTCTCTGTTTTCCTTGTTAGTGCAGTTTGTTCATTAGGTTCCACACCTGAGTGAAATTATATCATATTTTTCTTTCTCTGACTGGCTTATTTCACAGAGCACACTGTTCTCCCAGTCTCTCCATGCTGTCACAAAGGGTAAAGTTTTTTATGGCAGAGTAGTATTCCATTGTGTAAATGTCCAATAGTTGATTTTTTGCTGAAGGACCTTTAAAAAAACATTTCATTTATTTATTTTTAAACATAATGGAGGGAGGAAGAGAGGGAGAGAAACATCGATGTGTGAGAGCTATGTCAATCAATTGCTCTTGTATGCCCCCAGACTGCGATCTGGCCTGCAACCCAGGCATGCACCCTTACTGGGAATCGAACCAGTGACCTTTTGGTTTGCAGGCCAGCACTAAGTCCACTTAGCCACACCAGTCAGGGCTTCTTTTTTCCTAAGACTTTATTTATTTATTTATTTATTTATTTATTTATTTATTTATTTAGAGAAACCCATAGTTGTTTTATCCACTTACCTACCGATGGACGAAGACTTTATTTATTTATTTATTTATTTATTTAGTTATTTAGTTAGTTATTTAGAGAGAAACCCATAGTTGTTTTATCCACTTACCTACCGATGGACACAGGCTGCTTCCAAATCTTGGCTATTGTAAATAATGCTGCAACAAACATAAGGGTACTTATATTCTTTCAAATTAGTGTTCTGTGTTTCTTCGGGTAAATCCCTAGAAGTAAAATCACTGTGTCATAAAGCACTTCTGTTTTTAATTCGAGGTAACTCTGTACAACTTTCTACGGTGGCTGTACCAGTGTGCATTCCCACCAACAGTGCACTAGGGTTCCCCTTTCCCTACATCTTCACCATGTTGTTTGTTGATTTATTGATGATGGCCATTTTAACAGGTGTGAAGTGACAACTCATTGTGGTTTTCATGTGCATTTCTCTGATAATTAGTGACATTGAGTATCATTTTTATGTCTGTTGGCCATCTGTATGTCCTCTGTGGAGAAGTGTCTATTCAGCCCCTTTGCCGATTCTTTAATTGAAATTTTTTTGGTGTTGAGTTTTATAAGTTCTTTATGAATTTTGGATATTAATCCCTTATCAGATGTATTGGCAAATATGTTCTCCCACTCAATGGGTTTGTTGATGGTTTTCTTTGCTGTGCAAAAAACTTTTTTAGTTTGAAGTAGTCAAAACTAAAAAGCTTACTTTTTCTTTTGTTTCCCTTGCCTGAGGAGATATATGAGGAAAAAAACACTGCTATAAGCAATGTCTGAGATTTTACTGCCTATGTTTTCTTATAGGATTTTAATGGTTTGGAGTCTTAACATTTAAGCCTAATGTTAATCCACGTTGAATATATTCCTGTGTGTGGCATCAGAAGGTGCTTTGTTTCACTTTTCTGTGCAATTCTGTCCAATTTTCCCAACACCATTTACTGAATAAACTGTCTTTAGCCCATTATATGTGCTTGCATCCTCTGTCAAATATTGAGTATAAAAGTGTGGTTTTATTTCCGGGCTCTCTATTCAGTTACAGTGATCTATGTGTCTGTTTTTATGCCAGTATGATGCTATTTTGATTACTATGGCCTTATAATATAGTTGATATTAGGTAGTGTGATTCCTCAAACTTTGTTCTTTTTAAGATCACTGTTGCTATTCGGGGCCTTTTGTGATTCCATGTAAATTTTTGAAATATTTGTTCTAGTCCTATTGAAATACATCCTTGGTATCTTGATAGGAACTGTGTTGAATTGATAGATTGCTTTGGGTAGTACAGACATTTTAATGATGTCAATTCTTCCTATCCATGAACATGGTACATGTTTCCATTTATTTGTGCCTTCTTTATATTCCTTCTTTGGTGTCTTACAATTTTCTAAGCACAGGTCTTTTACATCCTTGGTTAAATTTATTCCTAGGTACTTTATTCTTTTTAAAGCAATTGTCAATGGGATTGTTTTCTTAATTTCCCTTTCTATAGTTCATTTTGGCATATAAAAATGCAACTGCTTTATTAATTTTGTAACCTGCTACTTTACTGAATTCATTTAACAGTTGTAGTAATTTCTTCATGGAATCTTTAGGATTCTCTATGTACAGTATCCTGTCATCTGCCTAAATAATGATAGGTTTATATCTTCCTCTCTAATTTGGGTGCATTTTATTTCTTTTTGTTTGATTGCTGTGACTAGGACTTCCAGTACTATGTTGAATAAGAGAGGTGAAAGCAGACATCCCTGTCAGGTTCCCATTCTTAAGGGGAATGCTTGTAGTTTTAGCCCATTGAGTGTGAGGCTGGCAGTGGGGTTTGTCATATATTATGACCTTTATTGTGTTTAAATTAGTTCCCTCTATTCCCACTTTACTGAGAGTTTTTATCATGAATGGGTGCTGGAGTTTATCAAATGTTTTTTTTCCTTAATCTATTGATGTTACCTGCATCATGTGGTTTTTAACCTTTGTTTTGTCTATGTGGTTTATCACATTTATTGATTTGCAAATGTTGTACCTATCTCGCATTCCTGGAATAAATCCCACTTCATTATGGTGCATAATCTTTTTGATGTATTGCTGTGCTTAGTTTTATAATATTTTGTTGGGGATTTTAGCATCTGTGTTCATCAAGGATACCTGGTCCAGAGCTTTTGTTGGCAGTTGATTACTACTGCAGTTTGACTAGGTGTAATCTGTCTATTCAGATTCTCTGATTCTTCCTGATTTATTTTGGGAAGATTGTATGTTTTTAGGAATTTATCTGCTTTATCCAGGTTGTTCAGTCTGTTGACATATAGTTGTTCATATGTTATAATCTTTTGTGTTTCCTTGGTATCAGTTGTTATTTCTCCTTTCATTTCTGATGTTATTTATTTGGGTCCTTTCTCTTTTTTTCTTGATGAGTCTAGTTAAAGGTTTGTCAGCCTTGTTTTCAAAGAACCAGCTCTTGGATTCATTGACTGTTTTTTTTTTAACACTGTGTTTATTCTGCTCTGACTTTTGTTATTTCTTTCCTTGTACTCACTTTGGGCTTCATTGTTCTTTTTAAAGTTTAAGTGTTAGATTATTTTGAGTTTTTTTCTTATTTCTTGAGATATGCCAAAATGCTGTGTATGAATTTCCCTCTTAGAATTGCTTTCCCTGTGTTTCAGATTTGGGGCTGTTGTGTTCTCATTTTTTTTCATTAAGTTCATTGTCCAACCATTCATTGTTTGATAACATGTCATTTAGCTTCCATGTCTTTGTGTGTTTTTCAGTTTTCTTCCTGATTGATTTCTAGTTTCCTGATTGCTAGTTTCCTAGCATTATGGTCAGAGAATATGCTTGATATGATTTCAGTCTTCTTAAATTTTCTGAGACTTGTTTGGTGTCCTTACATGTGGCCTATCCTAGAAAATATTCTATGTGTGCCTGAAAAGAATACATATTGTACTGCTTTGGGGTGAAATACTCTAAAGGTATCAGTTAAATCCATCTGACTTCATGTGTTAAAGGCTGCCATTTTCTTGCGAATTTTGTCTGTTAGATCCATCCATTGAAATCCCCTACTATGACTGTATGTCTGTCAGTCTTTTCTTTTATGACCATCAATGTTTACTTTACATATTTATGTGCTTATATGTTGAGTACATAAATATGTACTAGGGCTTTATTTTCTCGTTTGGTTGTTCCTTTTATTATTATGTAGTGTCCTGTTTGTCTCTTACTATGGCCTTAGCTTTAGTCTATTTTGTTGGATATAAGTATTGCCACCCCAGCTTTTTTTCCTTTTCCATTTGCACAAAGTATCTTTTTCTATCCCTTTTAAGTCTGTATTTTGTTCTGAGGTGGGTCTCTTGGATATAACATATATATGGGTCTTGTTTTCTAAGCCATTCAGCTACCCTGTCTTTTGATTGGAGCATTTAAGCCATTTACACACAAAGTGTTTATTGATAGTATTTATTGCCATTTTATTTTTTTTAATTCTTCCTCTTTCTTCTTAAAGCAAGCCCTCTAAAATTTGTAGCAATACCGGTTTGGTGGTAACAAACTCCTTCAGCTTCTTTTTTTGGTCTGGGAAGCTCTTTATTTCTCCTTCAAATTTATTTATTTTTAAAGATTTTGTTTATTTACTTTTAGAGACAGGGGAAGGAGAAAGAGGGAAAGAAAAAGATCAGTGTGCAAGAGAAACATCGGCTGGTTGCTTCCTGCACTAGGACTGCAATCCAGGACTGTGCACAAGGAATTGAACTGATGATCCTGTGACTTACAGGCCAGTGCTCAATCCACTGAGTCACACCAACTAGGGCTCTCCTTCAACTTTAAATGATAGCCTTGCTACGTAAAGTAGCCTTGGCTGTAGGTCCTTGCTTTTCATCACCTTGAATAATTCATGCCAATCCCTTCTGGCTTGAAATGTTTCTGTTGAGAAATCAGATGAGTCTTATGGGACCTCCCTTGTAGGTAACTGCTTTTCTCTTGTGGCTTTAAAGATTCTCTCATTGTCTTAAGCTTTGCCATTTTAATTATCATGTGTCTTGGTTGGGCCTCTTTGGGTCTATGTTGTTTGGAACTGTCTGCACTTCCTGGACATGTGTGTCTTTTTCCTTCTCCAGATTAGGGAAGTTTTCAGTCATTTCTTCAGATAGGTTCTCAATCCCTTGCTTATTATCTGCTCCTTCTGGTGTCCCCACTGATGTTATGCAGAGATGGGCTTTATTTCTAATATGCCTCTCAAGGTTGTTACCATGTGTGTGAGGTGGCCACTGAATTTAGCTTTTTGTAAGGAGGTGAAAACAGTCACAATGGTTATTGCCACTACATAAAAAACCACTACTGACTCAAGACTATGTGTCATGTGACATGAGTGCCAGTTCCTTAAAAAGCATTCCTCTTGAATTCCAGAAAGAGCTATGAATAAAATGTTCATGACTTAAAGGTGGTAAGTTCAACAGTAAGAAATTACAAAGGGGCATTAACATTAATATAAATACCATTCAGTGAACACCTATATGCCTATCCCTTTCCTTGTATTATCTCATTTCATCTTCACAACCCTGCAAAGTAGATGGAATCTTTCCCCAGACAAAAGAACTGAATGTCAAAGGCTAAGTAACTTTCCAGGCACCACAAAGCTGGCAAATGATGGAACAGAGATTCAAAGCTCAATGTGTCTCATTCCAAGTGTTTTTATTCACCAGTATATATTTTTAAAAATTAGTATATTACATGTTTCCATTTTTACTTGAGAGACTTTAAGAAATCTAAATAGTGGAATTTTGTGTCTGTGGCATAAAATATTTCAGAACAGTTATATAGAACTAATGGAATTATTTTTACTAAAATCTTTTGCAAAGGTAATCAAGGTAAACAAATCTGACATCTTTTATTTTAGGTAAAAGTTTAATTATTTAAATTAAAACTTCAGTTTCCCTAAGTTGAAGTACATCCTCAATTTGACAGAAAACAAAAGGTGTTCCTTAAATATAGGTAAAACAAAAGGCATTTAAAATAACTGACCAAGGAAGAGTCAACTTGAATAGTTTGAAAAGAACACTTCTCTCCATTTTTAAATAAATTTTATTTACTATTTCCTCTTACAGGAGATGAATATGATGTATGTGCCATTTGTTTGGATGAATATGAAGATGGAGATAAGCTCAGAATCCTTCCCTGTTCCCATGGTATGAATAATCACATACTGCTTTGAATTGACATAGTAAATTTACATTTAGGTTCAATATTAGATGGGGAGACAGAAAATAGTTACTAGCATACCCTAAGCCAGGTCCTGTACTAATTAGTTATCTCAATTGTTATAGGATGGAGTTGTATTTACAAAAATTTACATACTTCATAACATTCATAATCGTGGTAAAAATTTTTTAAATGTTTGCAACCAGAATACTACCTAAAGATGTGTGTTTTGCTTCAACAGCTTATCACTGCAAGTGTGTAGATCCTTGGCTAACTAAAACCAAAAAAACCTGCCCAGTCTGCAAGCAAAAAGTTGTTTCTTCTCAAGGTGATTCAGACTCTGACACAGACAGTAGTCAAGAAAACGAAGTGTCAGAACACACCCCTCTACTTCGACCTTTGGCTGCTGTCAGCACCCAGTCATTTGGCGCTTTGTCAGAATCTCACTCACATCAAAACCTGACAGAATCTTCAGACTATGAGGAAGATGACAATGAAGATACTGACAGTAGTGATGCAGAAAACGAGATTAATGAACATAGTGTTGTGGTTCAACTGCAGTCTAATGGTGAACGGGATTATAACATAGCAAATACTGTTTGACCCAATCAGGGGCTGACTGGGTTAATTCCCTTCAAAATGTTTATTTAGGAATATAATTTGATTTTTTTTGCTCCCTTTACAGATTTCTGTAGAAATAACTTATTTTTAGTATTCTACACTTTAATCTTACTGAAACCATTTTTTAAAAAAAATCTAGTGTTTATCTGGACTGTACTTCATTTTACTAATAAGTATTAACAGACTGTTGCTGTAACTCAAGCATTAAGTCAGCTCTTATTTTGGAATGAAATATAGCCAAAACATTAATTTTTTTTCAGTATAGCTTGCAATTAAGACCTAGGTCACAGTATGCAAATTTTGTGTTTTACACACAAGGTCAGTGCTGTGGCCACCTAGCATGAGCTAAGCCAACTTCCATCTCCATAAAGTCACCTAGAGTTGTTGAGGTGGAATGTTTGATCTGACTATTACCCTAAATTGCCATCATTAGGGAGAGGCAACAAGGTAATTTAGCATTTTTCCTCCTGTTGGCATCACAAACTCAAAGCCATCTTTCTCCTTTCTATTCCAAGTAGTCTTCTTACTCTGAAGGGAACAGTCTGTATTGGTGCAGATTTCAAGTTTTAAGGTTTCTAATACTATATAGTATTATGTATGAAATTGATTCATCAGATAAAGTAATATGTTGCTGTACTTAAGTTACTGAATTTCAGTATCCTTACAGGGTTTTGTGTTGTGATCAAAGCAAAAAGGAAGTGCTACACAAAAATACCAAACTTCAACTTTTAACACACAGATCATATACCTCTTAATAAAGAGCATCTTATGCTAATTATTAGCCCTGCTACATTATGTACAGAGGAAATTGTTCAAATATTGGATTTGAAAATAATTGCTTATGTTTAACAGAACTAATGATCTATTTAAACAATGTATTATGAAAAGCTAAATTATATTATACATCATTGTAACTACATACAAAATATAGACTTAAGGTATAATCAAAATGCTAAGAATTTTTATATGGCCTTGTACGAAGGGAGTTTGAATGTTAATAAACACATTTTTCTACTTCAAAAACTTTATTTGTTGTACTATAATACCCAACATTGGCCTTATTTTTCTATGCAGTGCTATAAAGATGTAACAATTAAGGTAGTTTAGATCAGATAAATACTCATCAGCTTAGAATTTTATACAAGGTAACTAACTACTCAGAAGCAACTAGGTAATTCTCCCAAAAGTTAAAACTGCAGCCAAAATAATTCCAACAATAGTGTACATTTTGGCACCCTACTGTAATTATAGTACATCTTTACAGTAGATTGCTACACAGCCTTGAAAAGATAAAGTATATATCTGCACTGACATGGTAAATTGTTAATGAAAGCATATTAGAAAATAGTGAGTACACTAGGGAGATAAGCCTTTGTTATAAGAAAAAATTTAATTTTAAAAGAAATGTAACACTATTAGAGGGAATTTCATTTTCTGAACTGCTTTTTAGAAAAATTCTTATAAATAACCAAAAAATAGTTATTGCTGCTTATGAAAATAAAAGTTCAGCCCTGATTGGTGTAACTCAGTGGATTTAGTGCTGGCCTGCAAACCAAAAGGGTCACTGGTTTAATTCCCAGTCAGGGCACGTGCCTGGGTTGCAGGCCAGGTCCCCAGTTGGGGGCACAAGAGGCAATGGATCCATGTAGCTCTTGCACATCAATGTTTCCCTCCCTCTTTCTCTTCCCGTCCCCTCTCTCAAAAAATAAAATCTTAAAAAAAAAAAGTTAAATTGTCTACTATCTGATACCACCTCATTTCCATCTTTTAAAAATAAAACAAAGGCATGAAAAACAGCACAGTCATTTACTATATATAGTTAGCAGAGCTTTGGAATTTGGTCATTTGTATTTCATTTAACCTAAGGTATGGTGTGAGGACAAAACATTGAACTTAATCCCTGGCACAAAAATATATGATAATGTAATAGCTCTCATAGTTTTTAAATAAAAACATCATACCTAAAACACTTTTTTAAACAGGGGAAAGTCACTATGATATATATGAGATACTGTTTCCTTCAGTTCTTAATCCACGGTTCAGATCAAAGAACCTGGTTCAAGTTAGAAGTTTTTCTGAAGTAAAAATTACTTTTTAAAAAAACTCCATGCTGTTAGTTTTAGTTGTAAAATTTATGAAGTGTCTTAAATAGCACTGTCTACGATTGGGCTAGTCCTAATCTTCACTTGAAATCTTTTATCTAAGTTTCTTCATGGTATAACTGGGACATTAAATAAAACTGAAGTCCAATTTCTATTCAGTATCTTTATAATTAAAGTTTTTTCTGCTGTAAAAGGACAGTCATCTGAAAACTTACCCTGGAAATAAATTTATCTTGATATTTTACCTTCAGAAATACATATGTAAAATACATGTATATATTGTACATTGTATTTACTGTATTTCACCATGTATAAATGTGCTCCCATGTACAATGCACACCATTTTTGTGCACATTATACACAGGGTTCTTCTGCCTATTATACCCATGGTATGTAATCATTATACCCAGGTATAATGCAAATCCTTATTTTCCCCTTAAAAATTTGGGCAAAAAAGTGCATTATACACAGCAAAATATGGTTATACTGTACTAACATCTGCTTATATCCTCTTATATTTTACATTCATTAGTGAGCATTTTCTTGTGTCACTCTTCGATGACTATTTTATCCTCTGGACAACCATTATGCAACCCATAACCTTGAAAATTAAATTTTGTCGTTTTCCAAATTTATTACAAGCAATGCTGTATTATGATGGACATTCTGGTGTATGAATTTGCATAGCTCCATTTCCTTAGGTTAAATTCCTAGAACTAAGCACAAAGCATACATGCCCAAGTGTTATCCCAAGTGTTTTTCTAATGGAATGGGTAGGGGACCATGACTAGTTTCAATATTTACTATTTTAATGATAACAACTGCCCGCTACCAACTTCTACTCATATATGCACACCCTCAACACACTCTTCCTCACCTACTTACAGGTTCATTCATTACAGATTTCACAATTCTGGTTGCTGCTTTCTAGTTACCCTAACAATTCTTTACAAGAAGAGTGTGAATGCATATTACCGTAACATATCAAACCATTACAATCCAATCACCAAATTTTCATTTCACCAACCTTTGTTCCTAACAGGGATCTTAATGGGTTTGGAAGTTGAGGTTTATTCTTGTTTTACAATTTCTAAGGTAGGCCCACCCAGCTACCAAAGTAGCCCCAAATCCCTATCTTCCAAATTTCCAAATCCCTGTACAAACAAATGCAGAAGTACTGCCTGACAACACTGCCAAAGCAAAAACTTTTAGTTATGCACAGTAATTTAAGTAAAGGCAAAGAGATTAATTCTCAATTCCATAATGCACTGTTTCTCAAAGGGTAACACACGGGCTGCTTAAAAGTGATTCAGAGTGACCTGCCAATTGTTTCTAAAGGATCTTCTAGGCTTATGGAATCTCCACCTCCAGGGTGGAACTCCAAAGCCCAGAATCTGCATTACAACCAGATCCAGTTTCGCTTAGACCAACCAACTTTTGAGCACCCCTGCTCTGAACTTCTGCTTGATAGTTCATGGTAATGATTTATCTGAATAGTCTTAAAGTAACATATTTGCTAAACTTCAATATATCTCAGGGACCTTCTGACCTCTGGGATTAACTTGATTTACATAGCTATAGTTAACATGTCACTCCAAAGCCAGAAACTGCAAGAATATCCAAATTATTTTATATGCTGCCCAAGGAATGTCTTCTCTTCTGTGAAAGTCCCAAGTGGCTGACTTCATCCTGCCAACATAGCCTAAAGTCATGATGGACTGTCAACCCAGAAGAATCCACAATGTAAAAACCTTTGTTGGTACTGGGCCCCCTACTGCTCACATTTCACATTTAGTGATTAGCAACAAAAGAACAGCACTGCAGTGGTACCTTGGTACTTGCTGTTAATTCATTCTGGAACTTGTGACAAGTGCTGAAACCCAGAAGTACCAAAGGATGAAGCATTTTCTCTAGCAGGGTAGCATCATGACTCACACAAATTCTAGCAAGTGCGACGAGTCCCAAAACACTTTTTTCTCATCAAAATGAAATGCGTACAGGGTTTGACAAGTTCTGAAACCAATGAACACCAAGGTATGACTGTATTTACATCCTAGTGGATACATTAATCTTCCTCTCATAAGCCTGTAAATAAGCCTGAGATGACTAGAAGCCATTTTAGTAGAACAAAACCCATTAAAAAGAAATTCCCTTTTATTTACTTTATAACCAAAATTCTCATTTTATTTACAAAAAATACTGCAGGAACTGGAGTAGGCCAGCAGCTGAATTTTTTAAGATGATTTTATGCCTGCAGCAGAGTTTGGCTTATTCTATATATTCCCATTGTGTCAGAAATCAAGTGTAATAGTAAGCCAACGATTTATATAAACAACAGGAGTCTAGAGTATTTGGTTGGAATAAATTTATTTCATCTGTCTGTAAACAAGGTGTTTAATAGTTATGGCATTTTTTTAAATGCATATTAAATCAGATGAGTTAGACTGTATCCCAGATGTAACAAAGTGCAGGGAAAGAAAAGGACAAATCAGCAACAAGATTTGTTTTTAAATCTGTACATTATCCACAAGGCCCAAACAATAGAAGCAAATACTAGAATGTCCCTAAAGTAGTGCCATTCAAAAGAAACCTTTAATAGGTCAGTTAAAATCCATCTCACAATAGCAACAGTTCATTTTAACAACAGTATGGCACAGAATACATATGAAAAAAATTCATCACAAGACAGCCAAGTCCACAATAATGCAACTTCATATAAAAACTTAAGCTGCAAATAAAAATTGGTCCTATGAAGAACAAACTGGACACACTCCAGATGGTTATGTTGGGATACCTAATGTCCATAATGGCAGCCTTTTACAATTTTACTACAGAGTAGAGTTGGTGTGCAAAGAAAAGGATAGGAACAAAAACCGAATCTATTGTGATGATGGAATGTCCCTGGGGATTCAATCAGTATAGTTACTGTGAGGTCATGGGAGGAAGTTCCTTTTACTCGTTTTGCAGTTGCACTCTTCATATGTCCTGTAGACACTATGAAAAAAGGTTTGTCTACTCACGTGCAACAATAATACTAAAAGCAAACTACTGCAGCTCTCAATAGTTCTTCAACAAAAGGGATTATTATTTGGTTAAATAAACCAGGCACTGCATAAAATAAGATGGAAGCAAAAGAAATACCTTATGTGCAAAGGGAGGGGGTGAAAAAGAGAGGAGTGAAGGAAAGATGCATGCACTTTTTCCTCCCAACCATGCGCTACAAAAGGAAGACTAAATGACCTAAGTAAATGCTCAAAGTGCTAAAAAGACATTGATCAAATTAGAGATTGTACACCGGCACCTTGCTTATATTAACTTATTTTAGTAATCAATATCCCATTAATTGCTAAACAAAGTGATGCCCAACTTGGCATGCCCCCTCCCCCCAAATTTCAAGGTATCATGCAAATCATTATTGTGCTGCAATTATGTTGCCAGATAAGGTTTGATTACATACAGTGGTTAACATACAAATGATCCATTGGGCAAATAGGAATCATGACATTAGAAAATAGGTAAAGAAAAATTAGCTACCATATAATCTGGTAGCACTGTGACTATAATTGGGGTGGTGATGAAGACAGTTGCTAGGTAGATGGGGAGAGGCTGCTTACACATCAGACCGCCTCAGGTATAAAGCGAGTTCATATGCTTTCTTGTTAAGTGTGCCTCCGTGGACACCTTCCTTTCCCATGACTATAACCAATGCTGGAGTACACAAGGAAACAAAACAAAGTGAACAGAATTATTTAATGGGGGGAGGGCAAAAAGAAAGATACCTTTCCCCACCAACAGAGGGATACAAAGGAGACACAGGTTCATACCCCATCACCCTGCATTGCTAATAAAATTTCCAGAATTAAGACTCAAGCTTACAGCTAGGAAAGTTTAAGAGCAATTTTCCCCTAATACTTAACAGTCTGCCTAGCAGCTAGAACCCAGAGTCTCTCAAGTATTTTGCCATTGAGTATGCCTTCTTATTCAATCCGCCTCCATGGACCCCTTCTTTTCCCATTACAAAGACCAAGACTGAAAGAGAAAGAAGAAAAGTGTTTCAAAAGAAGTGTTAATCAAGAAAAGTCACATAAGTTTTAGCAGACAGAACCCCGATTAATAAGTTAACATTAAGTTAGTTTTCCATGAACTGTCAAGCACTGAAGCCAACTAGGTCTCTAAAAAGGAGAATTTTCAATGTAATTATATGTGAAAAACTGAAACTATTAACTGCATCTGGAAAGTCCAATCAATGCAGCTGCAGTGCTCTATAAAAATATCTTTACCCTAGCTAGGTTGTGAGGTGAAGGGGGAGAAGTGTGATCATTTATCTTCCATTCTAGGGCAAAAACGTCTGGTTAGTATGACATACTTATTAGACTGGCCCCCAAAATATAAACTTAAAAACCTTAAGTGATTACTTTTAAAAAATTCTCCAATTTAACAGATTTAAGTATAAACTATTAAGTCTTACCAGTAAGGCTAAATGTGTCTATTATTTCCAAAGGGAAACCAAGACCAAATTTTCAAATAGCATTATCAGTGCTATTCAGGAAAGGCCAAATTAAAAGTACTTAAGTGTTATGATTAGCGGATGTCCTTACTGTTCTAGCCTTTTTTTAAAGTGATTTTCTTTTTTAAAAAATTTTATTTATTTTGAGAAGGGAAGGGAATGAGAGAGAGAAATATCAATGTATGGTTGCTTCTCATGTGTCCCCTGCTGGGAACTGGCCCCTGCTAGGAACTGGCCTGCAATCCAGGCATGTGCCCTGACTGGGAATCGAACAGCGATCTTTTGGTTCGCAGGCCTGCACTCAATCCACTGAGCTACACCAGCCAGGGCTATCTAGCTTTGTTTTTAATTGAGTGTAAAAGCCTGAAATAGATTTACTATTTCCAACGATAGGTTCTTCTATGATGCAGTTCAAAGATCTATCCCCAAAATATATGTATGTCAGATTTTATATTCACTGCCACTAGATGTCAGCAGCACTATATGGTATGGAAATCTCATTCTGGTTTCCTGTCGCACAGTTGATGCTTTTTAACATTTATCTGAGCTCTGCTGATATTTAAAGAGATTTGTCTATTATTTCTACCACCTAATTTTCCTATAAAGCAATTCTCATACTCATCAATTCACATTAGAGTAAGAGTAACCATTAGGACAATCACAAGGAGTTAGGATCATTACAGTAAATTACGGCTCAGAGAAGCTTCAAGTTCCTTCACACAGTAGATCTGGTTTTACTTATATGTGCCAAGTCTGCTGTACGAGACGACAAAAACCCTCTTTATTCACAAAATATTTACACAAGTTAGTACATTTAAATATACTTATAAATTAAGTAAATGTCATATCAAACCTCAATTTTGAAAGTTTTGAAAAAGTAGTGAGGCATATTCAATGCAGTAAGATTTTCTGCAATGTTGACAACAGTCAGGAAACACCACAATTTCTTGATCAACTGTATAAATGAAATACAATTTCCTATTTTTCAAGTCTAAATCACAAACACTTAGTCTTTGAAAGTATTTTAATAAAGGGACAACTTACTCCAAAACCCTTATTCTAATCATTTCTCTCTTCCCCAGCAATGTTCCTAACAGAAAAAAAATGAGTCAATGTTAATTTTTCCATTTTTATGCTGAGCAATGAAAGATTAAAATATAAGCAAAAAAGAAAAGGAAGAGACCCAAAGGTCAAAGATAAACTTACTGTCATAAAGGGACTAAAGTAACCAAACAATTAACAATCTGGATACACCCTAAGATTACCATTGGACACGTCAAGCAGTTTAAGGGGCAATTTTAGATTTTCAATTACTAAAGCCAAAACTGGAGAGTAGATATGAATATTCTATTTTACAATAAAGCCAGAATCTCAGAGGCTAGGCTGTACTGTATATGTAGCTGCTGTACAGTAAGTAAATTTAAAGCAGTGCCTCCCTTCAGTGCTGGGCAGTTCACAAAAACCACCTTAATAGCCATTATGGACTAACACTTTTATTCAAAATGTTAAAGAAACCGCTTAACAAGTTGTAATGTGGCATGCAACTTTTAACTAAAAGACTGCCCAGCTTACCTCTCCCAGCTCTGCCCACTGCAACGTTGTATGTTGGCTCCCCACCTTGACTCTTTGTCCGGATGTCCATTGTGCAGTCACCATCGACATATAGACTATCTCTGATCACTGAGCACTTCTTTGCTCCAAGAGTCAAACCGTTGGTAAAGAAACCTTCCCGGTCTTTTCCTACAATCATATCTATTTCTACTGGCTGCCCCCCAAAAAAAGAAAAAGGAAAAAAATCAAGTTATAGTTAATTCCTTCAATCAATATAACAGGAAAGACTGTGTGCCAAGTTTTCACTACTAGCGCAAGACATCAACATTTCAATAATATAAAGTTTTAGTCTTTTCAAAAGAATCACTTACTCCTACATGATTACATGTTTTATATTAGTTAATTAGATTTCGAAGTTCACACTGTAGTCTGCTAACTAAA
Source organism: Artibeus jamaicensis (assembly GCF_021234435.1). Classification (NCBI taxonomy): domain Eukaryota; kingdom Metazoa; phylum Chordata; class Mammalia; order Chiroptera; family Phyllostomidae; genus Artibeus; species Artibeus jamaicensis. The sequence goes on along the minus strand of NW_026521844.1, from coordinate 12,761,649 downwards.
GACCAAATTAGTTAATAATATTGAAACAGTTGGTAGTTGACATTAGAGAAACTACAAAAACAGTTATTTATAAACTGTACCAAGTCAGGTGGAACGTGAAGTGCTTATGTAATGGTAAAGACTCACCTATAAACTAACAGCAACAACTTGTCTATCATATTCAGTTACATTACAGTCAGTCATGTTGCATTGAATTTAAAGTTGTTTGAAAGTTTTCATGCTTGGTAGGTCTCTCTGTTCACATTTACTCTGCTACTCTGCAAATGGCTTGACATCTCCCCACAGCATGAACTTCAAAAACCCTAGACCTCAGTGCTATCCCAAATTCATATTTCCCTCCTATTTTTCCAGCCACTACTCCTTTTTCTCTCCAACTTCCCTTCCCCTCCCACGTCAGTAATCAGCTTTCATTTCAGCAAATGCAAAGAGGGTTCTTTCGGTAGTATCGCAGCAGGCCATGGTAAAAGAACAGAGAATATGGAGGGGGGGCTTTGGAAAGAAACTGAGGTAGCTACCAGAACCGGAAAGGAGAAAACGTGCATTCCAACATTCCATGAATATGAAGGAAGGCGTCGCCCCCATCAGAACTGCAGAGTCATAGCAGGCCCCAGCCATTCCTAAGCACACTCCTGCAATCTTCCCAGCCAGACAGTGAGAACTCACACAAAAAAGAAGGGGACTGAAGGAAAAAAGTTGATCACCAGATGCCAATTCTCTGTAAGAACTGTAGTCCCCTGCGGTTATGGGAGACCTTATAGTACTAGCATCAGGAATTGAGTTCTACACAGTCAGATCTCAAACCATGTTTAGTAGTACTTAGCACCTTAACAGGGGGCATGAATTTTGGCATTTGATAGAAAAGAGAGCGTGAAGCTGAGAAATTAAGGGAATGGTCTTATATTTGACACATTCGTCACAATTTTTAAAAAAGCCTCTTGCAGAGACAAAACAATAAAGTAGCACTGAAGGCTTACGGACAATTATTCCCCACCCATGTGGCCACCAAGTTAAAACCAGCAAGTCACAAAATCAGGCACTGTGAAGCATAAATCTGCATTAGTTCCTTACTACCATCACGAAAGAGGGAGGGACTTGGAGAAGTGAAGTGTCCCTTTGGTGTTCACAGATTACTGAAAACCCCATAAAAGCATCCCTTTTTTTTTTTTTTTTGGAGGTATGTTGCGTAATTGGGGATAACGGTATATCGATGAGTCTCCATAGTAGGAGGAGAGAAATCAATGGCAGTTCGCCATCTTGGAGAATTAAAAAAAAAAATCCTATGGAGCCAAAGCTGAAGTCGAGATTCACGAATTCACCTACGTTGTCGGCGCACATTCCTCGGAAGCCCCACAGGCCTGAGCACCGGCAAACCTACGCAAAGTCGCCGCGAGGATCACCAGGGCCGGGCAGCCGCCGCCTCCCACTGCCCGTGGCGCGGGAGGCGCGCCGTCTGTAAGCGGGGCGAGCGGCAGCCACGACCGCCGCCAGAGGACCCCCCGCCCGGTCCGGAGCCTCAGGCCCTCCGCTTCCATCCCGGGACAGGCAAAGCTAACCTCAGGGCTTCCAGGGTACCAAAAGCAGACACACGAGGGGGAAAAAGATGCCCCCACCCGCCCCAGCTGGTGCGTGCCCCCTCCCCCAGCTTCATTCGGACCAGCTCTGTGAACGCAGGGAGCCCCGGCCGCCGCCCCCGCCTGTCAGCGGAGCCCAGAGCAAGGGGGCGTCCCCGGGCCTCGGCCTCTCGGCCAGCCTGGCAGCCGCATCCTCGGCACCGGCCGCCTGGCACACCTGCCGGCGCGGCTCTCTGTGCCCCGGGCCCGCGCTGCGGTGCCCCCACAGCCGGCCGGCACCGCTCCTGTCCGGGGACGGGAACCCGCGCCGCCCCCGTTCCTCACCGTAATGCTCTGGAAGACGCCCCCAGCCGTGGCTGCCCAGACGTATTTGGCGTCGCAGTAGCCGACAATGGCGGCCTCCTGGCAGCAGCCATCGCACATCAGGTTATCCACGTAGCTCTGCCAACCGGCCATCTTCGAGCCCTTCGCACTGCAGCGGGGACGGCGAGGAGCAGCAGGCGCAGCGGCGGCGGCTGTAGCGGGCGGCGGCGGAGGGGGGGGGGAGGCGGGGCGGGGGCGGGGAGGAGGCGGCTCTGCGCAGGCACCGACCGCCCCCCTCCCCGAGGAGCTGAGGTGGGAGGACGCGGGGACCGCGGTGAGGGACAAGTCTCAGAGCGTGGGGACCCGGCTGCTAGCCCGCAGCCGCGAAGCTGACTAACCAGCTCCGGAAGGCTGAGGAGCAGCAGAGCGGGCAGCAGTAGTGGCGGCGATTGCTTTCCACCGCTGCGCCCCCAGTTCTCCGCGGCCACGGAGGGACGTGCGCGCGCGCGCGTGCGTGCGATCCTTCCGCGGCGCCCCGACTCAGAGGGTCCCGGGAAGGGAGAGGGAGACTGAGGCGGGGGCGCGGAGGGATACCGCACCGGGACAATCACTGCTGCCACGTGCCGAGAGCGAAGTCCCGGCACTACGGGTTGCGCCCAGCAACCCTCGGTGCTACGGAGCCGAGGCTGGGCAATTTCCCGTTGACCAGCCTCGGACCCGGGTCCTGGGGAGAGGGCGTCTCCCCCGTCGCATTAGGCACCCAAGGGGTGGCGGTGTCTGGGAAGCCTCGGAGTCCCCGCGGCTGTGCAGTGATGCGTCTCTTTTTGAGTGCGGTGGTTTGAAATGCGGTATTTTGAGCCTAGGTGTCGGATTGCAGAGTTACCCTAGAGACGGGATGCGGAGCGTTTACTCCTGTACGTGGTGATGGCTGGTGACAGTCGCCCACTCTCATCTCAGGCGTCCCCAGTGGGACCCTCTTCCCTGAATCATTCTATCCCACGGCCACAAAGGCAGCCGAGCGGGCGTGCTCCTGCAAGCTGAAATCAGAGCAGGCGTCGGTAACTTACAGGAACGTTTCTGAGTTTTGCGGATCGTTCATTGTTGCCTCATTTGGGTATTGGGGACCCCCGCGGTCTGTGGATTCTTTCAATAGGAGAACCCCTCCACCATTCCCTCCTTAATGTTGCTAATCATGTGTGGCTAAACTGCTTGTAAATTCCGAACAAAAAGCGGCCTGTGTAAACTATTTTTTTGTTAATTGGGAAAGTTACTGGTGGGTCGAAGAAATCGCTGAACATACAAAGAATTAAAAAATCTAAGAAGTTCACTGAATGAACCCAATAATAGTTTTGCTTTCGAAGAATAAAATAATTTCATGACCCAAATCTGAAAATGACTTAAAAATTTTACGAGGTAAACGGTGGGTATAGTCCCTATGAATCTCGCATCATTAGTAACCTCTGGGTTCTATAACCATACAAGGAATGAGATTCCTGCAATTCCAATTTTAAGTGAGCAGAAATGATCTGCTTATTAAGAGAAAGAACAAAAGGCATTGAAAACATCGAAAAGCATATTTTCAACTTTCAAGTTATCGTGTAAGGTCAGTTTGTGACAGGAGAATTACACGAAGGTAGCTTAAGAAAGAAGAAAAAATATTGCTAAGCAATCTAATTGGTTCTGAAAGTTTCGATTTTTTTCAGCTGTTTGCTTTGAATTGAACAGCTACTCCTGAGGGAGGGACACAGTAGGACCCCCCAACACACACACACACACACACACACACACACACACACGTCAGGAACCTATCAGGAAGGCACATTGTGTCAATGTTCAGATGATTTTGAAAATCTATGTAGTAATAAAATGCCTGCCCAAAATTCTTTCATCTCCAGTGGCCCTCCTACCTGATTTAGTTATACGTACTAGTTCTACTATGCCTTTTTGTAATGGTTGTTAATGATTTTAATCCTTCAAGTTTAGCAATTGATTACCTTTAAGTTATAGTGTGCTAATAACATGGATATGTTCACTTTGTGAGAATTTATCAAACTGTACAGTTAGTGATTTGTGCTTTTGGTAAATTTAAACAGTAAACACCAATAATGAGAAGAAAGAAGAATAATAAAATGATAATTTAAAGAAGTATATTTTGAAATTCATTTTATCTTTAACGTACTCCGAAGTTTTTAAGATTTCATTTTTAGACTATTGCCTTGTTATTGTTTTATCAAAGAGTTGGAAATAATTGCATTCCATTCTTATTCTTTTATTGTTGTCTTTAAACAGAAAAGGCATTAGACCACCTGAATATTCTGGATATTCAAATCTCGAAAGATCGTAAAATACATCTATTGGGCAAAACATTTATAAGAATTTTCTATCTTTTTTAATATTTTCCAAAATGTAATAGTGCATTCTAAAATTACTGTTTTACTTTTCCAACATAGTAAAATTTAAACAACTATGAGAAATATATTCTATATAATAGACTAACTAGGTTTTACAGTTTAGGTTTTTAGATGATACTCAAAGAGAGTCTCCATTTTCATTACTATTATAAAATAATCCTGTGCCTGTTTTCTTTAGAACCAGCCTTGTAACATTTTGCTTTATTTTCTATTTGTATACAAAGATCTGTTCCTATTTCATACAATTATTGCTTACCACACTATGTTTCAAAAGGTTTAAATAAAGGTAGAATACAGTTTTAGGAATAGCAATAAAAATTAAGTGCAAGGGGGTATCAATATAAGAAAAAGAATGACCAATTTGTATCTTTCTCACTTTTTTTAAGGGTACCCGATCTCCACAGTGTTAATAGTAATGGCTGGGCAGAAGCAGATATCCAGAATGATGAAGCCGTTAACAATCAGTAATAGCACATTTAAATTTGGAGTGCATTGTTGTGCATTTGTTTCAAAATTCTTTTATTCTTATTTTTGAAACAGACACTAGGTGGTAAATCAGATTCTTTAATGTATCAGTGGAGGATGCTTGAGCCATTTAAGTTCAAGTAAATCATCTGGTGAGTAAATCATTTGACATTTTAGCAAAATACAAAGATATAAAAAGTTAAGTTGTGGTTGTTAAAATGTATTCAAACTAATAAACACTGGGGTAGGAACTAAACTGTAGCATATAACTACCCCAAAATGTAGTAAATCCATAATTAACCCACCCTCTGCCCTCAATTAACTTAAGTTTTTCACCTCCATACTTCATTTTTGGAAAAAAAAATTTTAATTATACAAATTTTTACAACAATCAAAAAAAGTTTAAAAATGGAGAAAAATTATCTTTAATCCCACAAGCAATACAAATGTTATCTTGTGAATGTATTCACTCACACTTTCCCTCATTTTTAAATCATTTTTATTTTTTATTTATTTTTTAAATATTTTATTTATATATTTTTTGAGAGAGGGGAAGGGAAGGAGAAAGAGTGGGAGAGAAATATCAATGTATGGTTGCCTCTCATGTGTCCCCTGCTGGGAACTGGCCTGTAAACCAGGCATGTGCCCTGACTGGGAATCGAACCGCGATACTCTGGTTCGCAGGCCCGCGCTCAATCCACTGAGGTACGCCAGCCAGGGCTTAAAATCATTTTTATTTTTTGATTATAGTTAACATACATTATTTTATTAGTTTCAGGTGTACACCCCAGTGATTAGACATTACATAACTAAGTGATCATCCCAATAAATCTCTACCCATCTGACACCATACATAGTTCTCAGGATATTATTAACTATATTCCCTATGCTGTACTTTACATCCCCATGACTGTTCTGTAACAACCAATTTGTACTTTTTAATCCTTATACCTTTTTTCACCCATGCCCCCAACCCCCCTCCCATCTGGCAACTGTCAACATTTTCTCTGTATCTATGATTCTGTCTTTGTTCTGCCTGTTTCCTTCCTTTGTTTTTTTTTATTCAATTGTTGATAGATAATGTAGTTATTAGCAGTTTTGTATTCACTCACTTAATGATTTTTCAGGAAAAAAACAAGAAGTATCTTCAATTCTGGATTTCTTCATTTTACCTTGAAACTCTTCATTTTTGCTTTTTATAATATGAGATTATTTAATTAGGCACATACAAATTATAATTATTTTATTTTCTTTCTGATGATTTTAATCTTTATGTTAAGTAGTGGCCCTCTTTATCACCAATACTGCTTTTTGTCTTAAATCTGTTTTGTGAAAAATTAAAGTAACTGTGCCAGTTCTCTTTTAATTGATATTTATGATACATCTTTTCTCATCCTTTCTCTTTCCCTCATCCTCCCTCTCCTATCCCCCCTCTCTCTCCTCATTTCTCTTTCTCTCCCCAAGTCCTTTTCCTAAGTCCTTTTCCTTGTTCTTTAATTTTAGATGTCTGTTGTAAACTTCACATAGCTAGATTTTGCCTCTTCAAATAACAGGCAGTCTGTCCTTTAATTTTTCATCCATGTGAAATTTATGTGTTCAATTTCTGTTCTTTTAGTGTTACCTTTGACATTTACCATGCATATGTAATAGACAAAGCTTTGAATTAATATCTTTTTTTAAATATTTATTTTTTAGAGATAAGGGAAGGGAGGGAGAAAGAGAGGGAGAGCAGCATTATTGTGTGGTTGCCTCTCATGTGTCCCCTACTGAGGACCTGGCCTACAACCCAGACATGTGTCCTGACTGGGAATCGAACCCATGATGCTTTGGTTCACAGGCCTGGCTCAATCCAGTGAGCTACACCAGCCAGGGCTTAAATTAATATCTTAAACTTTCCCTTAGTACAATTCGAGGACCTCAAGACACTTTAAATCTGGTCACCCCTCTCCAGGCTATTATTTTACACAGATGTTTGTTTATATATATACATTTGCTATTTTATTTACTTATCGTTCCATCTCATATCTCAGACCATCATTCTATGACTCTTTCCTTCTTCCTTAAGTAAATCTTTAGAAGTTATTTTAATGGTGGTCTCTTGGTGGTAAACTCTATTTTTGTTTACCTGAAAATTCTTTATGTCACTTTCATTCTTTAAAAATAGGTTGGGTCTACAATATTATACTGATATTTTGACAATATTATTCCATTTGTTCTGATTTTCATCATCGCTATTGTAAGTTTATGGATGATCTGTTCTTCTCTGGCTTCTTTTGGAAACTTTTTGTCTTTGCTGTTTATAGTTTCACTATAGTTTCAACCTAATTTCACTATGTTGTATTTATACCTGGGTTTCTTTTACTCTATGTGGAAAAATAGATTTATACCTGTGATCAGGTATAGAAATTTACCAATCATTATCTCTTCGATTATTTCATTCCTCAATTCTCTCTACTGCCTTTTTTTAGGATTTCAAATAAATATTTCTTTTCCTCATCTGTTCTCTGTATTTCTTAGTTTCTTTTTGTATTTGCCATCTTCCTACCTCTCTGTGCTGCATTCTGGGTAATTTCTTCAGCTGAATGTTCCAGTTCACTTTTCCACTGTGTTGCATCAATTGTTAAACCACTACATTGAGTTTTTCTTTTTCATTTCTAAAAATTATTTATTTTTAGAATTGCCATTTAATTGATATGCAGATCTTTTCAATTATTCTTGGTAGTCTCTTACAGCTTGCCCGTTTTTGTGGTTCTATACTTTATTCCTTCCAACATTTCTTACCTCGTTATTCTACAACACTATCTGACAATCCCAATATCCTTAAAAGTTGTATTATTTTCTTATCTCTCTCACCCAATGGCAGCTTACATCCTTGTATACCTGGTGACCATAGATTGTAAATTTATATTTCCTTGATCATAACATGTGGGCATTCTCATGGCTTAAATTGAGAACACTTTGTTTTAAACATGATTTACATCTGCTTCTGCTACGTGCCCAGGAGTGCTAGCAACCTGGGACCACTTTAATGGTTTCAAAAGAGTCCCCAAAATGCAGGAATATGTGGCTTACCTCCTCCCACAGAGCTACTGTTGGCATTTGCACTCAGACCAACCCTGTCTCTTTAGCTTGTGTACAGAGTCCTGCTCTAGTTTCTGCTCAAGATTTAGTTCTCTTCATTCGGTGGCAAAAAGGAGTCTTTGAGGATTTTTCTATTTTCTGAGAACCAAGAAAAACATAAATAATATTTTTGATTCAATATCTAGCCATTTGCAACAGGACAATTCTCCCACAATATCTAGTCCACCAATAATACCAGAAACAGAAGTCATGCCCACAATTTTGCATCTTCTGTGTTTTATTCAATAATTATGAATCGAATATGAGTTTCAGGCTTGCGTACTAGTTGGTGCTATTTACTGAGACAAGGAGTACGGGAAGATGAACATTAAGGAGGGAGATGTTAAGTTTAGTTGACTTTTTAATGCTTGTGAGACATTTAATGAAAATGTTGCTTGGCAATCAGATGCACAGCTCTGAGTTCAGAAGAGATATCTGAACTCAAGGCAGCGTTTCAAAAGTGATAGAAGAAATGAAGTTCTCAGTGAAAACAGAATGAGTGGCCAGAGAAGTTAGTTGGGAAATCGGAAGCCAGCAGGTCATAAATGCCCAAGGAAGAGTTTTTCAATCTGGTAGAAATGGTCAAGAGTAGCCAGTAATGCTGAGAAATCAAAAGACAGGCATTGAAGGCGTTCATTGGATTAGCCACACGGAAGCTGTTTTAGAAACTTGGCAAACACAGATTTAGGTGAATGGTGGGGAAGTAAACCAAATTGCAGTGGATAAAGGAAAAAATATGGAAGTCAGAAAGTTAAAACATCCTTCATTAGTAAATTTTGATGGTATAAGGAGAGAATAGAGAATAATAGCTAAAGGGATCATTTGGATAAAGGAAGGTGGTAGTGGTGCTGGCGATGGTGGTGATTGCTTTACTTGGAGAGTCTTGACCACGACTAAATGCTGATGGGGTGGCACTAGTGGAGAAGGAGATGTTAAAGATATAAGAGAAAAGCAAGATAAATAATATGTTAGGACTCTGGAATATTAAAGAAAAAAAAAGCCTGGGATCCAAGCACAGTTGGATAGAATTGGCCTTAGTCAAAAGATGGTATGCTCTCATTATAACAGCAGTATATACTTGTAACTTTTTCTTCTTTTTCTGCAGTATAACATACATATAGAAAAGTGAACCAATCACAAATATATACCTTGATTAATTTTCACAAAGTGAATTTACCTAGTTAACCAGCATCTGAATCAAGAAACAGGACACTATTAGGAACCCAGGAGTCTTCCTCTTGCCCATTTTAAGTCACTACTCTCAGAATTTGAACTACTTTCCTGACTTCCTAGAAGTCAGAGGATAATTTTGTGTATTTTTGAAACTGATGCAAATAGACTCACACAGTAACTCTTGTGACAGTATCTGGGTTCTTTTGCTCAAATGTTTTCGAGTCACCCAAATTATTGCATATAATTTTATTTTGTTCATTCTCGTGGCTGTATAGTATTCAATTGTATGACTATGCCATAATTTATTTGTTAGTTCTACTCCTGGTACATAATTGGTTAGTTTCTAGGTTTTTGCTATAATGAATATAAACATGTTTTTGCATGTGTTTTGGTGAGCAGAGGTAAGCGTACACCCATGACTGGGATTGCTATCTCTCAAGTTCAGGTTTTGTAGATACAACCAAACAACATTCCAAAGAGATTATACCGTTTTACCCTGGCACCAGCAATGCACAAATGTTTCGTTAGCTCCAAATCCTCATCACCATTTGGTATCATCGTTCTTTATAATTTTAAACATTTTCTGGGAATGTAATAGTAATTTTTATGTTTTAATTTGCATATTTCCAATGACAAAAGTGTACATCTTTTCCATATGTTAATCATTTGGGCAGTTTTTTGGGTGACGTGCTTGTGCAAATGTTTCACCATACATTTGTTATTTGTAATGGTTGCAGTAGTCCACCAAATGGATGTATATAAGGTATCTGTTCTTACTGAAAAATCAAGTATGTTGAGAAACAATAATCAAAAGAAAATTTAGTTAGGATTTGTATGGTGATGAGCTTCAAAGGCATGCAAGCGCCTAACAGCAAGATTTAAAATATAAAATCAGGCACTTAATCAAATGTGCTAGAAATTGCTGGTCTGCCTATCCAATATCTGTTGTTCTTCCTTGCTAACAGTCATAACTTTGCTTGGGGGCAGAGGGTAGAGAAAATAAATACAATTTTAAATTGCTTCCAAAAATGCCCTTCCAGCCCCGGCTGGTGTGGCTTCATTGGTTAGAGTGTTGTCCTGTAAACCAAAAGGTCACAGGTTCAATTTCCAGTCAGGGTACATACCCAGATTGTGGGTTCAATCTCTGGTCAGGCCTGGGGCACACAGGATTGATCAGCCAATTGATCTCTCTCCCTCTCCTCTCCACCCTTCCCATTTCCTCCCTCCCTCCATTGCTCTAAAAGCAATGAGAAAATCTCCTCAGGTGAGGATTTTTTTTTAAAAAAAAGCCCTTCCAGCTAGAGCTGTCATGTAATCCATTGGCCAATGAGCTGAAACGGAAGTTATTTCATGGAGAGCTACTTACTTTCTGATACTTTAAAAATGGCTGTTTATTTGGCCTAAGCTTTCTGCCTTTAACCTCCTTCTCCCTTGCTCAGATTGTGCTTGCACTGCCTACTCTGGACTCTTGTTACACTGGATAAATAAACTTCCATTTGTTTAAGCTACTAACAGCAGCTTCTGTAAGTCCAACCAAACCTTGCATTCACCGGACTAAAGGACTCAGCGGTGGAAAGTTGCTGAGATGGCAACTCTGGGAAGGGAGAGAAGGAATGGAAAGATCAGGGGAGCTGGAACAGGACAGGAGGGGGTGTCTTGAGGAAGAGAGAGGGGAGTGAGTCCTAAGGGCCCCGAGGCTATACATTGGTCATCAGGGTCACTTTAAAACATCTCAACACGCAGGTCATACCTAAGAACAATTAAATCAGAATGTTTGGGATGAAACTTGGGCATCAATAACTTTTAATTAAAACTCCTCAGGTGATTCTAATAGTGCAGACAGCGTTGGCAGCCTAAGGTACAATCACAAGTTTCTGAGCTCCAGTACTCTGCACAGAGGGTGTAACTTTCAGACCCCTCACTCTGCTAAAGGTGGGGACTAGATACCCTAACCACCACACCAAATTCAATGGCAGATCCCTAGGTCATCTTCCCTGGGGACCGGGGGATTGTTTGAAAGACCCATTGGTGGCGATCACCCCTCCTGGGAAGTAGTTGGGCTGATACTCCGGTCTCCCTTGGCTCTCCCAGGACACATGACCCCCGATGCCGAACCCTTAGGGTGTTCCCACAGCATCCTAGCCCGCCCACACGCTCTCCACCCTCTGTTCTCAGAAATACAACGAGGAAGTGAAAAAGTGAGTTTTGTGTATTTGCAGGTATACATATTCTCTACTATGCTGGGAATCTTCGAATCATGTTAATGGGGTGAATACTTCCACCGACTTCCTCAGGAATACCACGTCTTGAAAATACTGTACTTAGGACAACACAATATCACCATGGGCCTCCCTGCCATGTGCAAATATTAGTCTTTAACTGAAATGACCAAAAGCAGATGTTACATATCCAGAATGTTTTCTCACAGGGAGTTTCAATAGAAATACTTTAGCTTTTTAGATACATCCAAATAAAATATTTAGTCTTGAAACATGCTATTTTAAAAGTTGCTGAGTTGTGACTTCATCAGAACAGAAGAAGCCTGAATCAGGGACCTGTTTTCATCTTTCATTTCTTCAGGCAGAGCAAGGGTGAACTGTGAAAAATGATGAAATTCTGAGCTCTAGTGATTCAGAGGTGACTTTTTCAAAAACATGGAATCCTCATGTAATGAAACTGAGAAATGCCAGTGACATATACTATAAAACCTGCTTGGCAACTTTATGAAACTACAAATGGGTTTGATTAGAAAAGTTGGTTCTCAGGATATAATGAAGTCATACATACAGCCAAGTTTTAAAGTTGCATCTTCAGAGAAAAATGGTTCATTCTAAAAAGGCATAATATTACACAAATCTTAATATTATTAATGTACTATACTCAAAATAAATTCCAGGGATGTTAAAAGTATTTCACAACTATACTTCTCAATTTTTAATTTACATGAAAATCAACTGGGGTGTAGCTAATTCTGATTCTGGAAGGCCCAAGATGCTGCATTTCTGACAAGCTCTCAAGCTACATGGTTGCTGCCAGTCTGTCCACCAATGTCTTTGAAAGCTTGCTTTCCTTCTGCATTAGTTACACCCAGTGCAGAGGTAGCAATTTCTAAAGCTTTATTTCTTCATTAACATTTTCATCAGCTTTCAACAGTCTTTATGATTACAACTTTATAGCTCTTAGCATTACTTCTTCCCCAACCCCTTCCCACACACTTATTCTTTAACTTCTTAGAGGATCTCTATGTAAACAAATTTTCCCTTACCACCACTTTTATATTGGATTGTATAGTATATGAAGAGAAAAAATGCATAAAGTTTGTCAATTCTCATTATTAATTAGCAAACAGAGACTTCTCCCCAGTGCAAGACAGAAAGTGTAAGACAATTGCTAACATTTAGTTCCATCACCCATAGCACCTCCTACAACAGCAATAGCAACTACTGTTGAGTACTTACTATTTGTCAGACATAATGGTAGGTGATTTATTTACATTATCTTAATCATTATAAGAATGCAGTGAGGAAGGCGTTTATTTTATTTAACAAACAGGTACATAATGCTTTTTATGTACCAGGACTTACTCTTAGTGCTCTTGGGGCCATTATTACACTCATTTTTACAGATGAGGAAGCGAAAGAATAGAGAGTTAAGCAACCTGCCTAAAGTTACCTAGTTAGAAGGAGGTAGTTTTATTAGAACCTAAGCAGTCTGGCTTCTAGTCCTCCTCCTAAACATAAGAGGGAACAAACAAGAAAAACAAAAGTTGGGTAGCTCTTCTCAGGTCTCACTGCCGGTTAGAAGAGACAGGGGTCAGAACAAGGTGAGTTGGACTCCCTCTTCCTAAGAAGATGCGAGCGGCCTCTAACCCCTGCAGATGGCCCCTAAATGAGCAGACAGCGGCACTGAGGAACATTTGATCTCAGGCCAGTGATTTGCATATTTAACTGATCATTTCTGTCTTCATTAAAGATTATTCGAATTTCAAACCATGATTTAATATGCCTAAAAGTGGTTTTAGATATTAGATCATATCTGAAGTTTAAATACAACATTTTAATACATGCATATATAGAGAAAGCAGGAAATTGTGTGAACAAATAATTAATTGGCAGCAGCCGAAACAAGTTGTCAGAAACAAGATTTAAGGATCTCACGAGATCCTCAAATTCTTTTGAGGAAGCTCTAACAGTTTAATTGAACTCCAAATATCTAAAACATATTTAGTTAAAACCAGGAATGCTTCCAATTTTATTGCGTAGATGTTAGGAAATATCTATTCAGACATAACTGTATGTTAAACTATCTTTTATAGAGAGCATAGAGCTGGGTCCTGCCTTTTAAAATTTAAATGCCCACAATTACAGGCCTCTTTTAAAATTTAATTTAATTAAAAAAATTTTCAGGTACATGCTTATTGATTTAGAGAGGGGGAAGGGAGGAAGAGAGAGAGGGAGAAATGCATTGCTATGAGAGAGAAATATTGATTAGTTGCCTCTCATATGTACCCTGACTGCAGACTGAACCAGAAACCTAGGCACGTGCCTTGACCAGGAATCGAACCCACGGCCTATTAGTTTATGGGATGACACTCCGACCAACTGAGGCACGCTGGCTAGGGTGAGTCTTCCCTTTTTAAAGTCCAAAATCCAGCTAAATTGGACTGTATAATCCATTTAAATTTAATGTAATTTTTTGATTTAGTCAACATGTTGCTATTTATTTTCTACATGCTTCTTCTCTTCTGGCTTTGTAAGAGCTATCAAATATATTTGAGTATTTCATTTAGATTCCTCCATTTTTTTAGATATATCTCTTTGTGATTTTTTGTTGCTTTGTCTAAAGAGTATAATCTGCATCTTAATTTATGACAGTCTAGTAGACTTAACATTGTCTAATTTCATTCAAAATAGAATAATTTGCCCTGGCTGGTATGGCTCAGTGGGTTGGGTGCAGCCTGTGAGCAGAAAGGTCACCAGTTCAGTTCCCAGTCAGGGCACATGCCTTGGTTGCAAGCTAGGTCCTCACTTGGGGACATGTGAGAGGCAACTGATTAAAGTATCTCGTGCACATCAAGGTTTCTCTCTTTTTCCCTCCTTTCCCTTCTCTTTAAAAATAAATAAATAAAATCTTTAAAGAAACAAAATAGAAGAATTTGCCGTGGTATAATTTTATTTACGCCACTCTATCCTTTGTGCTATTATTGTCATATATTTTACATTTATGTAGGTGGTAAACCTCACAATACAACACAAAACCTCACAACATTTTAAAACAAAAATGTTGCAAATTTTTGTTTTAAACAATCAATTGTCCTTTAAATAACCTAAGAGAAAATTTTTTCATATTAATTCACATATTTAGTATTTCCAGTGCTCTTAATTTCCTCCTATCAATTCAAATTTCCATTTGGTGCTGCTTCACTTCATCCAGAAAATTTGTATTAATTATCCTTATAGAACAAATCTATTTATCCCACATTCTCTCAGCTTTTGTTTATTAAAAATGTCTGGGTTGACACTTTTTATTTTAAAGTTCTTTCAGCACTTTAAAATGTCATTTCATTGTCTTCTGGCCTCCATTTTTCCCTCTTAAGAGAAGTGATCTGCCATTTGTGTTTTCTCCTGTGTGAGATATATTCTTTCCTCTAGCTGATTTCAAGATTTTTTATCTTTAGTTTTCAGGAGTTTGATTATAATTTTGCTAGATGTGGTTTTCCTTATAGCTATCTGCTTGGACTTTGCTGAGACTCTTGGGTCTCTAATTTGATATTTTTCACTATTATTTTTTTAAATATGTTTTTTCTGATCCATTTTCTTTTGTCCTCCTTCAACTCCAGTTACCATGTGTTAGACTCCTTGATATTATCCCGTAGGCCACTGAGGCTGTCTTTATTTTTTCAATCTTTTTCTCTCACTCCTTAGATTTAATCATTTCTACTGATCTGTCTTCAAGTTTATCAATTCTTTCTTTTCCTTTTAAATATGCTGTTAAGTAATTTATTTTAATTTCTGATATTTTATTTCCAGATCTGTCCACTGGTTATTTTTTCTTATGATGTCCATATCTTTGCTGGCATTTTTCATCTATTCGATTGTTACACAATCTTTTCCTTCAAGCCCTTGAATGTACTTACAGTTGCTGTTGCAAAATCTTTGTCTGCTAATTCTAATATTTAATACAAGGGTTGATTTCTACTGGAGGTTTTTCCTTTTAGCTTCAGATAATATTTTCTTATTTTTTGCAAGTGTACCTGTTACCAGTTTATTATCTCTAAATTCCAAATTTACCCTTTAGTACCTGCTTTGTTAAAAGGTATTGGTTATTTAAGCATTCCTTCTATATAGTGAGTATCAGTTGTGTTTTATCAGTGGAGGAGGCTGGATGCATCTTGCAGCAGGAAGGATACATTCTTCCTTATTCTGATATGCTTGATCATTTCTCATTGCTCCTGTTTCAGTCTCCATCGGTGTGTACGTGTGTGGGAACATCCATTAGTATACTGCCCCAAGCAGGTGCCTAGACTATACAGTCCTTTCATGACTGGTCAGTTCTATCTCAGGCTTGGTGACCTTTATTATAAATCATTCCTTATGTGGACAATGGTGTACTTCATGCCTTATACTGGGAAAGGTGACTCTATTCCTTTTGTACAGGTGCCCTAGTCTCAATTTGCCTACATCCCAAAGAATTGTTTCCTACTGTCTTCCTGATGCAGACACCACTATGCCTCTGCCCCTGTGCTGGGAGTGGTGTTCTGACTCTGCCTCGGCTTGCCTATACCCCAGATAATTGTTTTCTAAGACATGGACCCTGCACACCTCAGGCTGCATCACTTGGCCAGCAAGTAGGCTCCTAACATCCTGTCTCCCTCTGTGTACCCACCTGCCAGTCTCAGCTCACTTATGCACTGCAAGGTTGCTTCCAGCTGCCTTATGATACAGACCAGCTCTGGAGTGAGAAACCTGCTGGATTCCTCTGCCATCCATTGCCATCCAACCACACCTTCCCCAATGAGGCCTGAACCCTAGGCCTGAAACTTGGGAAGGAACCCCTTTCCAAGTTCGTTCTTTCTTGAGTACTCTCTCGGCCTCAGAGTAGTTCTCTTTAGAGCCCCCTTTTAGAGGTCTCTTTATAACTTTATATTACTCTTTTATTGTAATTTAATAATTCCTTGTATTAAACTTCTTATGTGCAAATTACTGTATGCTTTCTGTTCCTCGATTAGACTCAGACTCATATAGCCTGTCTAGTCATTTCAAAACTACATGGGGTGCATTATGATTGATGTGTTACAGAGACTCTCGACTGTGTTACCTTCCTCTGAGGAACATTGATTTTTCTTCCAGTCACCAGTTTAATTATTGACAGATTACCTTGGATTTCTGTAGACTTGGATTAATACTTGTGGACACAGGTCTGTTTCAGTTGGAAGTATATAACAAGCCCTTCTAATTTTGCAGAACTCAAAATTTTAAAGTCAGTCTCTCAATTCTCTGCAGCAAATGACATATATGCTTAGCTTTATGGCCTTCTAACTGTTGCTTTCCTCTGGGTTCCTTGAAGTCTCTCCCACACGTGTGGAGTTTAGAAATCAGCCAAGGACTTGAGAGAAGCTTATCCACAGATTTTAGGGCTCCCCCTGTTTCTCCCTCTTTTCTTGAATTTCCAGATTTTTTTCAACAGCTTTGAACTTAATTTTTTGACATTTCAAGGCAACAAAGTTGCTGTTTTCCATTTGAATTTTAGCCACTCTATAAAGTAAAAACTGGGGTTTATGCTTTATGCTTTCAGGACAAAACTGTACCAGTGTGAATCTCATCCTTCCTTTATTCTCTTCAGTTTCTACCAGAGTTTGGTTGTTTTCTGATGGTACTTTAAAAATATTTTTTCTAAAGCTTATTATTGTTATCTGCAGGAATATGAGTCTGATATAAGCTTGTCTGCCATTACCAGGACCAGAACTTTAAACTGTATTTTATGAAGACATTATCCAAATAAATCATTGATAGAGGTATTAGCAATATTGCTATTGGAAAGCATTTTGCTAAACAAAAATCAGAGAGACTATATCTCTGATACATTTTAAAAAAGATTTTGTTTTATTTATTTTTAGAGAGAGGGGAAGGGAAGGTGAAAGAGAGGAAGAGAAACATCAATCTGCAGTTGCCTCTCTCATGCCCCCAACTGGGGATCTGGCCTGCAACCCAGGTACATGCCCCGACTGGGAATCGATCCAGGGACCTTTTGGCTTGCAGCCTGTACTCAGTCCACTGAACTATACCAGCCAGGGCTCTAATGCATTTTTTACATTAAAGTAGCAAGTTAATTTTTTGATTCAAGTTATTATTTAAAGAAAATAACTAATTTTGATGATGCTATACAACATTGAGACCTGCATATTGAGTTTTGCCCTGAAAGTGCTCTACTGAACAATGAACAGGTTGTGTGACATGTGTTAAGGATGAAATATTTTTAAAATAAGATTTTGAACTAGGAAAAAAGGGGTTGTTGAAATTTGACAAAAACATTCTTATTTCCAAAACTGACATGAGATCATGTATTTTGACATGTGATAGGTTTTTGGGTACAAATGTTCTGTATTTATGATGATATTTTCCTATCTGTATACGATAACATTATTAATAATGAGGTTGATCTAGGGAATCAGTTAATGAGCATATAAAAACTTGTAATAAGAAGTAGAAATTTAGAAAATGTATAAGAAACACTGGTAATTTTTTATTTATTTCATCCCAGTTGTTTGTAGAAACCAGACTGACTACATGACAAAACGTAAGGTTGAACTTTTACTCTTGTCTTCCTGTCTTTTTTATTGTGGTGTCATGTGGTTGAGAATTTTAAAACAGGTAAGAGTTTGAGTGTATACTACATTTTAACAAAGAGAGAAACCAACGCTGATTGTAGATATTCTTGGTTTCAAGAGCTATCTGCCAACTGTTCTCCTAATGTAAGGTTGTCACTGGTTACCTGGGTTCCTAATATATTAGAAGCTCCTTGTCCAGGGTGGCTTCTCTAAGTGATAGCTAACATTCCATGATTCTTAAAAGGACAGAAAGATCTCCTCTGAAAGATACAACCATGAGATTCATAATCTTTCATTCCTTCTTGCCCCTCACAGACATTTCATGCACATTCTGCATACACAGGAAGCTCAAGACCACATGCTGTTACTTATCCAGTTCCAAAGAATGATATTAGGTATAGGTCATTACAAGATTAGAGAGTCTCATTACTCAATTATTTTTGAAATGACTAAGAGCATTAATTTGTCTTTTTCAGCTTGGTCAGGTTTATGGCTTCTTTACCTTGACTCAAGGTTCAGGCATGACTGGATACTCCTATTTTAACAAAGCTTTAGTCCTGTATCAGGCTATGTCCTGTAGGACACACCTGAGTTGGGGCTAGCAAGCCTCTTTCCAGTGCGGGCCCCTGGTCAGTTCTATGTGCTTTAGGTTGAACCTGGCCTTGCTGTCCCCTTGACACATTGTCCCTAGACTTTGTCAATCGATGCTTTTGGAGCCTTCTCCGAAGGTGCTGGCTGGCTCTGTGACATACAGTATACCAAGTTTGAGTACATTCGTTGTCAATACATGACATTGTACTGATAAAATTTTATCAGTTCTAAGAAAGCTGGGTAAGGCGTTCTCTGTTTGTGGAATTCCAACCCCCCGAGAAATGTGTGAGATGGCTCTCAGCAAGTCCAGGTTCTAACTGTGTGTACCAGCCACACACTTGGGGATGTTTGTTACAGAAGCATTTCCTCAGCTTCAATTTTATGTCTGCTGATGTTGGTTTTATAAAAAGACAAAACAAAATGAAATAAAAAGACAAATATAGGGTAGCAAATGTGTTGAGCAGTGAGGATAGATGAAATTTTTGTTAGATTTTCCAAAAAGGAATGGAGAGAAGTTAGTACAAGGACATAAAGAACTGGCTGATTAGACAGAATAAGCATAAATACCATAGAGAAGTCATAAAAAATGTTTAAGCAAAGTTTTAAAAACTTGCATGAATGCCCAGAAAGAATCTTTCATTCTGGGAATAAATTACTAGGCAGAAATTACACAGTTTTTCTCCTCCAGCTTGATGAATGACATCATCTCATATCACACGGCTGGTGAAACTGACAGAGACCTACAAATGCCCTGTCAGGAGCTGTGTCAGGGTCAGCCCCCTGCCACCAACTGGCAGGTATGCTGAGGGATCTGGAAAAAATGCTTACATGAAAATTTACCTAGAAACTTGGCAGAAATGTATGTTTTGGAAAGTGGATTTAAGCAGACAGGATAAAATATATCTGAATCAAAATATTGTTTCTATTCTTTGGAATAAATGGGAGTCTTCAAAGAGGATCTGCTTTATCCACATTGCTGGGGCGATAGATAACTCCCTCCCTGTGAAGCGAAGGCCGTATTGTTCAAAGATATATCTAGAGTCATGAGTCATGGGAACAGTCTGCTGACTTCCATGTGGGGATCATATTGCATCTGGTATTCTTCGGGAGATGTCTGGAAGCTCCAGTTCCTGTAAAGGAATGTAGGCCTTCTGCCTCCCTGGGCAGCCCTCCTCAGGACACACACACACACACACACACACACACACGCAATTTGTGCTGTGCCGTTCCCTTTGGAAGGAGAACTAAAAATTTTGAGCAATGAAAGAAAATGATATTTAAACTATTCCAAGAAAACTAATGTGAGCAACATAACAGGATTCTTAGCTCTTGGTAAATAAAGTTGAGGTCCCAGAATATGATTGGAAAGCCACTATAAGCTGAAAACATTGACCTATTTTGCTTCTGCGGCCTCAAGAGGATGAAATAAAACAGCAATTGAAGGCAAGGGATCATTAAGAAAGACATGGGAAATGAAAATAAACACTTTTCTGACAGTTTATTAAGCTTTGGAGTATCATATGTTCTGGTCATTGCGTTAAAAGGAATAAAACAGCCCTGGCTGGTGTGGCTCAGTGATTGAGTGCCAGCCTCTGAATCAAAGGGTCACCGGTTCAATTCCCGGTCAGGACACATGCCTAGGTTGTGGGCTAGGTCCCCAGTAGGGGGTTCATGAAGGGCAACCACACATCAATGTTTCTCTCCCCCTCTCTCTCCCTTCCCCTCTCTAAAAAATAAAATAAATAAAATCTTTTAAAAAAGAAAACAAAATCATAGCAGGCTTGAAGAATAGAGGAGACTTTGGTATATAGAGATCGAGACAACCCCTTCCCTCCAAGAAAAGTTCAGAGGCAGATGAGTTCCAGTTCATAAAATAGAACAGACTATGGCTGGATGAACAGACTCACCAAGAGCACTTTGCCAGACCCAAAGATATTATGAAATTAGGACAAAAGAGAGGGAGCTGTATTTTACACAATGCTTAGTAAGTTTTATGTAAATCTTTACTTCAGAGTAGTAGTTGTGGCAACCATAACACCAAGAAAAGCTTAGGCCATGTGGATGAATAACACCATAGTTCTGGGTATGAACTTTGGCATTAGATGCTCTCGTGTTTAAATCCCAGTTACAGCATTTGCTACAAGTAACTTTAAGTAAATTCATTAATCTCATTGAGCTTCATATTTCTTGTGTATCAAGCAGAGGTCATGACATTGTCTATCTCACTGGATTGTTGTGAAGATTAAGTCAGATAATGGATAAAAACATGTATATACCACAGGGTCCAGCACATAGTCGGAGGTCAGCAGAGGTTAACTAGCAATGTTATTCCTGGTAAGAGTTCCTGCAATGTGATTAGTAGAAGAAACTTTGTGGCTCTGATTCTGTGTAGAAGTTCTTATATTTTAACGTTAGCATAGGCAGCTAGTTCGGTATTAACAAAAGAAAAGGGAGAAAGCTGACTAAGCTTAATTAAGTTGGAAAATGACAGCTTCCTAGACACCCCGGGGGACAGGCACATCCTCCGGCATCCTGCATGAAAGGGATGGTTAACCTGAGCAGGCAGGAAAGACCTGCTCTCTACTCCCTGGGAAATAACCTGCTGTTGGCCTGGATTACTGGGAGGAAGGAGAACTAGCAAGGGGAAATTCTTTTGCTGGGTGCATGTGTAGTAGAAGCCAAAATGGTGACATAAAGGGGGCGGGATTCTAGCCAAGAAAGGGATTGGATAGGGGGAGGCGCCCGCACAAGCCCCCAAACAATCAAGAAGATCGGTTAATTTGAAAGAAAGTTTACCTCCTCCCAAACCCTAGGAGATATAATCAAAGCTTAATAAAGGCCTCAGGCACGTTCTATCCTGGCAGCCTCCTGGACCAAAGCGCGGTGCCGGTCTTGGCTAGGCGCCATTGTGCTTCGGTGGTGGATGTGGAGTCGGGGAAGTGAGACGCAGAAGTTCTGCATCTCTGAGTTCTGGCCCTCCTGGGTCTGATGGGCTGGGGTGCAGCCCGGGGCCCCTCAGACTGGACTGCTTTTGCAGCAAGAGGGAGCTGAGCCACGTGGTGGTAGATGGTATATCCTGCTCGTGGGGGCAGTCCTCTGTTTTCACTCCAGTGAGTCTTGCTACTGTACCCCACATCCTCCTATGTGTGAGTCTCTGAAATTCCTTTCCCATGACTCTGTGAAAGAATCCTATTTCCTCAAGCAACACGAAGACAGGGGTCAAAACGTTTTCTGTAAAGAGACAGACAGTAAAAAATTTAGGCTTTGTGGGACATATGGTCTCTGCCAAAAATACTCAACTTTACCCTTTAGCATGAAAGCAGCCAGAGATAATCTGTAAATGAATTGGTACGCTTATGATCCAATTAAACTTTATTTATGGACAATGGAATATAAATTTGACACTTTTTTTAGGTCACTACATATTCCCTTCTTTTGTCTTTTTTTTCAATCATTTAAAAAACCATTCTCTCCTGGGATATACAAAAACAGGTGGTGGGCCGGATTTGGCCCAGGGCCGGAGTTGCTGCTCTGGGCTAAATTAATGAGGGGGCTCTGAATCACCAGCCCCAGAAGCATCACTTTGGCATGGGGATTATTTTGAGCTGAAGGCAATCAAAACCCAGCTGACTCAGGAAAGGGTTGCTTTTTTTTTCTCTCCCTGGCATACCAGGAAGAGAGCTATTACCAGTGCTAACTTTTTAATCTGAGAGACTTATCTGCTCTGCAGGGCAAATATTTATTTACTAAACATTTGCTCTTCTCACCTTCTTGTGAATTGCCTTCCGCCCTTTGAAGCCCCAGGTCCCTGTCCCATTTCTCAGCTTCAGTTGCCCGGCTGCCTTTGAGTCTCACATCTTTGCGGGTTCCCATACACATAGTATCATTTGTTTTTCCTCCTGTTAATCTTTTTATTACAGGGGTTGTCAGCCAAGAACTTAGAAAGGTAGAGAAAAAAATTTTTTCTCCCCAACAATAATAACTCAGTTTACCTGGTTTTAACAGTATCAGAAGCTGTTCTCAGGCCCACTAGTTTTGTTACTTCATCGTTGTCATTGTTGAGGACACATACGCTGCTACCTGTATTGTGTGGCATTTCAGGATCAGGTTAGAGTGAACTGCAATGTCTCTGGAAAAGAGCAGGAAATTTCAGGATTACAGAGCAGATTCTGACCATCTCTAGACTAGTAGAGTAAGGTAAGAAAAAGTAAATCGGAACTATGAGGGCAAAGAAAATTATAATAAATTTTCTCTTGGTAATAAATTCTGAAAATGACAAATGTGAAATATTATCGAAGCCATTGCCAATCTTATGTCTTTCTGTTTGTGATTCAGTGGATCATAAGCCTGGATACTCAATCAACAGCTGAAAAATATTATGATAATGAAGCCCAAGATTCTGAAGGTAGCTTTATAAACATCTTTAAAAATGGTCTTTCTTATGACTAATGCCAGGACATCTGCAGCAATGTTTGCAGCAAAGGACAAAATTTATTCTTGATATGGTATTTTTGTTAGTGTGCTTAAGTAAATTTCCCTTTAAAACTGGAAACTGTAATCCTCTATTACTATACTATTTTGGTGACTCATGTGTGGGAAATGACACTTCCCTTCACATACACTTTCCCACCCTTCAAAGTGCACGGAGATTCGGTAATCACGGCTGAGAGCTGGACGCTTGGGGCAGTGTGGACACATGGGAGGAAAACACAGTGAAGGATTTTCTGCAAACCTCTGTCTCCTGAATATTGTGCACTCGCCGCTAATATGCCCACCCATCTACAGGTACTTAATGGGCACCTCTTAACAAGATCGACATGCATTAGGCTCCACAGGCATAGCATCCAGGGCCAACAATGTTCTCAAGGGTCCGTAAAATGTTTTAACCTCTTTTAAAATCAGAAGAAAAATAATAACTCTTAGGTTGAAAAAAATTAAATATATAATGCTAACATATTCGTCCTTCATACAAATACAAGAGTAAAATATCAATTTTAGTATTTTTATGGAGGAAGAACCCCATGAAGATGAAGTTCTTAGGGCCCTCAGAAGTCCTAATGTGGCCCTGCCTTATCTCACCAAAATGAGCTGCAGAGGAAAAGGAGAAAACATAAGTAACATTCTTCTCGCCTTTCTTAGCCTTACTCCTTTGGTTTTAGCCACTCTATATGGCCAACCAAGCACGATGGGGAGCAGGTGTCCTGGATCTTGGCCCTGAGGTTCTAGCAAGCTGCTGAGTTAAATATCCCCCCAAAGTGAGCTTCAAGGCTGCCTTCACCAACAGTGCCTGCTGACGGACTTGTGGGGCAAAGTGGGTGGCGTGGACTCAGGGCAGCAGCCCCTCTCTCTGGAGCAGCACCGCAGAATCCTAGGAAACTGGAACCAGTTCTGAAACTGTGGAGCCAGTCTTTGGGAGACTGTCTGGCCGGGGGCTTGGTACACTGATAAAGGGTTCAATGTGCACAGAGCGCCCTGAAGCTGCTCTCGACTGACTGGGTCCACTCCCTCATCAGCTCTATAGGCTGGCTGCAGATCTTTTCATTTGAGACTTTGTTTCATTGGACACAGTTTCTGAAATGTGAATTCATTCCAGAAAAGAAAAGAAGACAGAGGTGGACATTAGGGATGGGTAGTGTAAACAGTGTATGTAAAGCAGGTGGTCCCTATACCTACAGAGGGTGCTCAGTCCACTTTGCAGAGTCATCTGGCATCACCACTTGGCAAGTATCCAGTATGTGGTGGGAGACCTGGACGGCAGGTTTGCTTGAAGCCCAGGGACTGCACTATAGCTTAGTCCTAAGCCAGACCTCCTCCCCTGCCTCCAGGGGCTAAAGACCCTAGAGCCCACTATCTGACCCTGGCAAGGCTGGCTAGTGTCCATTTGAAGAGCAACAGTAGTAGCCATGTCACAGTTTGTAGAGGCACCTTGCTAGTGTGTGTGGTTTGTGGGGGAAGGGGACCAGGGTGTGGAGTCTGAATCCTCAGTCACGGTGAGTGGGTCAGCTCTCCTTCTCTCAGCCAGATGGAGGAACTGGTGCTCCGTGAGGGTTCTGCAGTGGGGGCTTCTTCAAGGAAGCTGGTGGTGGCAGCTGAAAGGCAGGTGGATTGCCGTACTTCCCAATGTGGTGACGGTTACCACTGGAATCTGGAATCTTTGTATGTAAGTTGCTATGAAGAGAGACAGCAAGCTTTTTATAGTCCACTTTATGGGCTTGAGGGTGGTTTGTAATTTCTTCCAGGAGGCAGTCTCTATATTTATAAACCAGGAGTACACTTCTGCAATTTTGTTTAAATAAACAGAATAACTCAGTAGCATATTTAGGGGCCTCTTTTTTCATGAACCTGGTTAGGATCTGGAGGATGGGACTTGAACATTTTTGGCTGATGGCTTCCAGGAATGATGCTGCTGGTGTTGCATGCCAGTCCCCAGTCAGTGGACCTAACAGGTCAACAGGCACTGAAGGTGCAAGGTCAGGAGCCACACAGCACAGTGCCTGTGCTCCAATTCTGTGCTCCATTGAGTATGCAGCTGTGAACTCCACATAGAACCACCACTTTGGTGAAAAATCTTTCCATAGCAGAAGCAATTCTGGCATTTAAAAAAGAGAGACTTTTAGGCTTTGACTTTACAATGCTGACCTTGTCAACCCACATTTTTCATGCCCAAAGCTGGTCATCTGCATAACTCAGGGTTCTGTTCTCCTATTTTGCCCACAATCTCTCTTTGCCCACAGTTTCTGAAAGCCAATAAGCCTATCAGTGGTTTCCAAGTCCTTATCACTCAAACTACCGCAGCAGCCTAACTCTCAGTGGTGCCATACGCTATTAGTATCTGTAAGGATAAAACACCTAAAGCAAAAGCAAACTAAGCAGACAGCTGGATCAGGAGCGGAACTATAGAAATGGAGATCACGTGGAGGGTTAGCAACAGGGGAGGGAGAGGAGGAGAAGGGGGAGAAGGTACAGAGAATAAATAGCATATGTGGTAGGTAGAAAATAGGGGGAGGGCAAGAATAGTATGGAAAATGTAGAAGCTATGGCACATGGACATAAACTAAAGGGGGGACTATCTCTTAGTCTTGCGACTAAGGGATAACAAACATCCTTCACAAACCAAAGGGATGCCTGAACTCTCACTTCAATAAACTAATTGGAAAGGAAGAAGGAGAGGGGGTTGCCACAGAGGTCCTCACTGCCAGGAGGGAGGCACCAGGGTGCACCTGGGGAGCCAGAAATGGCAACCAGTTTGCTGGTTGTGGAATATGAATGAGTAGGTTTCCTGTGACCCATCCTGAGCTCTCTCAGAATTTCCATGGAGCTTTGGTCACAGTGTCCCCTAATTTGCTTCTAATATGACTGGGTGGCTGTGGGCCTCCAGTACAAATCCTTTAATGTCTGGGAGATCTCAGTCACAGAAACTGACTTGAATCTTGGTCAGTGGAAATAACTACCATGTAGGTTCTGCTTTGGCAAAGAGAGACATCTGATAAACAATTGCACTGTACTGTAAGGGGAAGCAAACCTCAGCCAACCCTGGAAATAAGCAGACCTTGTTTGGGGGTAGGGTGTGTGTACTAGATTGATTGTAGGTGTTGGTATGTTTGCCTGCCATCTAGTTTCAAATTTCCCAACTCCTAGATTTTCTAGAAGGTATTTTGCAAAATGGAGTTCTTAGCCTATAAGTGGATTGTGAAATCAATTTAGTGGGGCATGACCAACATTTTTGTTTTGTTTTAAAAATTCTGTTATGGAAGATATCAAATATACGGAGTCTGAGAGAAAATAGTATAATGAACCGCCATGTGTCCCTCACCCAATTTCAACAGTCACCAACTCATGATCAATCTTGTTTCATCTGTACCTCGCACCTCTGTCTTAGTTATTCTGATGCAATTCCAGACCTCATAGCAATTCATCTGCAAATACTTTGTATATAGCCCGAAAAGATGATGGTTATTACCACTTTAAAATTTTTATTTATTTATTTATTTTTAGAAAGAGGAGAAGGGAGGGAGAAAGAAAGGGAAAAAAAAGATTGATCAGTAGTTTCTCACATGCCCTTAACTGGGGACCTGGCCCGCAACCCAGGCATGGGCCCTGACCAGGAATTGAACCAGCAACCTTTTGGTCTGCAGAACAATGCCCAGCCTACTGAGCCACACCAGTCAGGGCTGATTATTATTATTTTTAAATGTCATACATAAAATAGAAAATAGAGAGCGAAGGCTAAGTGATATTTTATTAAGCTTTTGTTTCCCTTGTGTGTGTGTGTGAACAATTTGTATACTTGGCTGAAATGACAATGCATTTCTTATAGTGAGTCTTCAAGAAAGTTCAAAGGTCATTGTTTTAGAAAAATATTCTGCAGGACCCATCCTCACAAGCAGCCTCAGCATCTTCCACCCAAACCCCTCCCCTCCCTTCAGGGCTGTCAGAGGAGCATCCTACTCAACCCAGTGGGCGAGAAGGGGGAAGCATGCTGTGTGGGTTATGAGTTCGGAAGGTGACCTGCAAAGCTTTCACTAGGGAGAATTTGTGATGAACTTAAGTAACAAGTATACAGTAATAAACCTTTGCAGCCTCCCTCTTCCTCCCTTTCTAGAGAGGCCTTGGAGCCTGGCTTTGTGTTACTGCTGAAAATAAAAGATGAATTGAAAGAAGTGTAGAAAAGCTCAGTGTGTTTTCTTAATGAGCGGAAGAGGAGAGGTAGAAACAGCCAACCCTGGGGGTGTACGGAAGGAGAGTTTGTGCAGGGAGAGCGGGAAGGTAGCCAGGAGAGATTGCTGAGTGGCTGCTGTAGAGACGGAAGTGGATGGCTGAGGAGTACATAATTTGCTGTGAATCATGCAGTACACCTTGCATTAGGCCTGTTTTAAAAACTTGGGGAGAGTTTTTAAATCCTTTTTAGTGCTTTTTGGTTATTGAACTAATTCTTCCACTGACTGCCACACCAGGAAGAGGAGACTCAGGTTGTGTGGGTTGGAATTGCCTACAGTCTCTTCTGCCCCCTACACTATAGACCTGATTTTCACTCTTCTTCAAACTACAGTTCATGGAGCCTTGCTTCCAGAAAGCCCATCCACAGGGCTCCTATATTCCGTGTGCCTATCTTGTTCTCAAACTTCCATACACCATGGAATTGAATAGAGGTTATAGGCTGGTCTCCTTCCACTGGGCCATGAACCTGCCAAGGGCCAGGACCCTGTCTCATTCACCACAGCACTCCCTGGGCTGTTAGCATATAACTCAATCTATGGTATTTCTCTGTCTTCAAGGAAATGATCTGCTAACTGTGGTGGGGGGTGGGGGTGGGGCTAGGTGCCTCAGGAACAACAAATAAAAATACAATTTGGAATAAAGGTAAAAATTAAATTTACGGCATGGACATTCCTGTTAGCTTTATGAGTTTGGAACAGAGAAGACGGAGATGTAACAACAGTAGTAGTAAACACTTCTTAGTGTTTTTGATGTGCCAGTCACTGTCATAAGTACTTTACATATATTAACTCATGGAATCCTTACAAGAACCCTATAACTTAGAAAATATGATCATTCCCATTTTGCAAGTGAGGAGGACAAAGCACAGAGAGGCTAAATGACTTGACCATGATCCTGCTACAGGTGAAAGGCGGAACTGTACAATCTGGCTCCAGACTCTGAGCTCTTAAGCATGATCATATACTGAGTGATGGGCAGATGCTTTATGAAGGAGGAGGACTTAAGTCACTGAGAGGAGAAAGAAGGTCATTCTGGGCCAAATGCAAAAATGCTGGAGGGAATGATTTTGGTGTGTTCATTGTTTATGAAGTAGCATCCTTCAGAAGAGGTGCTGGGAGATTGGGTTAGATGAGAGGTGTGGAGCCTGCTGGGGGGGTTTCAACAGGATGCTGTTGGCGCCGAGAAGCCACTCAAGTCTTTGGTTGGAGAAGTGTGGTGATGAAGGTCACTTCCTAGGAAGATTTAGTGTGGGGCATAGGCTGATGGGATTGGTGTGTATGTCTGTGTATGGTGAAGAGAAACAGGGGAATGGAGAGTTGGGGGTCAGACAGAAAGCTGTCACAGGTCTAAGATGAAGGCCTAAAAATCTCTATGACACAAAGACGTTCATCTCTGCCACCTCCCACTCCCCTGTTTTTCCAGTTTTTTCCTTTTCCTCCTTTGATCTTTGCTTAACCGTCATGCCAACTTCTCAGAGAAATGGTTCCCAACACACACACAACTGAAACTAGGTTAGTCCACTCATTATTTGTTTCTATAGCACCCAATGCTTTTCTTCATAATTCTCACCATACTGGTGATTGTTTCATTCAGTCAGTTGACAAATATTTATTGAGCACTTAATATGGAGTCAGGCACTGTTCTGGGTATTGAGGAGGCAACAGTAGACAACTGTAAAAAATACTGGTAAACAAATAAGTTAAACATACATTTTTAACTTATACTACTGTAAAAAAATAGCTGGGAAACAAATAAGTTAAAAATACATTTACATGAACCACGCCAGAGAGTGATCAGTGCTATGCAAATAATTCCATCATGTTAGGTTGGGTAGTCTAGAAGGAGACATTGGAACTAAAAGCTGAACAGCAAGAGTCAGCCAAGCTGAGGCAAGGGCTCAATAGCTGGAGCAAAAGCTTGGTGTGGGAATGAACTTGGCCTGTACCAGGAGTGAAGGAAGACTTCATAGCTGGAATGTGGTGGGGGAAGGTGAGTGTCATGTTAAATGAAGTCTGAGAGGCCAGATTATGGAAATAAGGACAGAGAGTTTAGAAACAAAGATACAAAGATGCAGGCTTTCTAAGTACAATGAAAACCATAGGCAAGCCATTAAACAGAAGAGTTATATGATTCAATTTATGTGTCTAAAAGATACTCTGGATGATATAAGAACAATCAATTGTGGAGGAACAAGAGTGGAAAGGAGGAAGTCTGACATTTAAGCAACCTGGTGAGAGAGAATGGTGGTTGGACCAGGATGGAGATGCTGAAATTGAAGAGCAATGGATATGTTTTGGAGGTGGACTCAGTGGTGTTGCCTGCTGGATTAGATGTGAGGGTGAGAAAGGAGAGCAATCAAAGATAAATCACTTAATTTATGATGGAATTGTGAGGAAGTCATTATTGGGACAGGGAAAACTGTGAGGGGGGTTGGCTGAAAACAAATATCTAGAGTTCTGTTGGGTCATGTTAAGTTGGAAACATACTAAACTGAGGGGCCAAGATGATAGCTGAATAAATAAGTCTGTGTGTGGTTCTGGGAAGAGATCAAGGCTGGAGATCTGGATTCCTGGGACCATCATCCTAAGGATGGTATTTCAAGCCAAGAATCTGTTTGAGATCATCTGGAACTTGCTTGCCTTCTGATGAATTGATGGAGAAGAAGAAGAAGAAGAAGAAGAGGAAGAGGAAGAAGAAGAAGAGGAGGAAGAAGAAGAAGAAGAAGAAGAAGAAGAAGAAGAAGAAGAAGAAGAAGGAGGAGGAGGAGGAGGAGGAGGAGGAGGAGGAGGAGGAGGAGGAGGAGGAGAAGGAGAAGGAGAAGGAGAAGGAGAAGGAGAAGGAGAAGGAGAAGAGGAGGAGGAGGAAGGAGAGAAGGAGGAAGGAGGAAGGAGATTTGGTATCTAAATAGTTTGTGACAGCCATCCATTTATCTTAAAGATAAAGTAAAATTCTCAAATGTGTTTATTTTTAGAGACTAGTAAGTCTACTTGATAAAATTAATAGCAGTTGCTGCTTTATCCTTACATGGAACAGAACCTTAAATTTTCCTGCATGGGTTTCAGTGTCTACTTACATCCAAGGTTGTTCCAGTTTAGTTCAGATTCAAACCAGTGACAGTGCAGGTGGTTTTGAATGATTCTCATACATATCATCATTCACATACCCCACTGTAATACTTGATTAAATTTCAGAAAACCCTAAAAAATAGTGAGTTTGGTTTGGTTCTGAGATAGAAAAAAGATAACAGTTATGCCAGATTTAAAATTGTGTTTGAGCTAAAGTCAGTTATCTGGCTCATTCAATCATTTTCTTTTTTCTTTGCCAATTAAGCTAATTCCCAGCTATAGTTTGTCTCTGAATCTCAGCTTTCATTGAAAAATGAGATTTTTATCTTTGCAGAGTTAAGAAAGGGAAAGTATAAAGCAGAGGGGCTGTCAAAAGGAAAAGGTGACTTCAGTGTCAAATGATGGGACTGCAAAGTGAGAGTGTGGGGAGACAGTAAGGGGATGGAGAGCAGAAGGTAGCAGAGAATGATGGGTGGGAGAGGAAGTCAGATTATCTCTGTCGATCTTATGTTTTCTCTTAGAAACCAGACATAGCGGTACTGTACCCTTGCATCCAAGGCAAACATTTGTTGCATCAATTTATTTATTATGGAATCATGCAGTATATATACTTTTTTTAAAAAGGTTAGGAATGCAGAGAGAAAGAAGGAGCTACTACCCTTTGCAACAACATGGATGGAACTGGAAAGCATTATGCTGAGTGAAATAGGCCAGGTGCTGAAAGACAAATACCATATGATCTCACCTTTAACAGGAAGCTAAACAACAAAACAAACAAGTAAGCAGAAAAAAAAAACCCCAAAAAAACAAAGACACTGAAATAGAGAACAAGGGGATAGTGACCAGAGGGGAGAAGGAAGGGAAGTTAAGGGGAAAAAGGGGGGAGGGATTTGGAGGAACAAATAGGAAGGACACAGGGACGAGAACTAAGGGGGAGGGAGGAAATGGGAGGGAGGTGGGGAGCAAGGGGCAGGGGAGGCTGGGATGGGAAAAATAGACAAAAAAACTGTACTTGAAAAATAACTAAATAAAATTAAAAAATTTAAAAAAAAAGAAAAAAAGAAAAGAAAAAAAAATAAAGGGGAAAATAAAGGGCAAAAAAAAAAAAAAAGGTTAGGAAAATTAAAGTGTAGTTACAACCCTTTTATATGAGCCGGTTACTATACATATGTTCCCGCTCTTACACAGACTTTGTATGCCTTCTGCTCCAGGCTCAGAGTAAAAACTGAGGTCAGAGGCTCAGATTTGGTCTTGAGTGTGTGGACTGTTTCTGGAATCAATAACTTGTAGTTTAAGTTGTATTTCGCATGTTGAGGTGGCTGCAAACATGGGACATTTGACATTGACGTTTACTGTGGGTGCTGGGAATAGCTTCTGAGCTCATCAGTCCCCATCCTTCATTTAACAGATCAGAACACTCTGGCACCAGGAACTGAGTGATGAACTTATTCATGTTATTGAAAAGATAGGGAATTTCACATGAGATTTTGCAGATGAAAATGTATAGATCTGACCTGGCTGGTGTAGCTCAGTGGACTGAGCAAACCAAAGGATTGCAGTTGGATTCCCAGTCAGAACACGTGCCTGGGTTGCAGGCCAGTTCCCAGCAGGGGATGCACGAGAAGCAACCATATGTTGATATTTCTTTCCCTCTCTCCTTCCCTTCCCCTCTAAAGATAAATAAATAAAATCATAAAAATATATATTCAAAATGTATAGATCCCTTCAAAAAGATTATTAGTCAATGTATTATTCTCTTTTTCACCATTCAGATAAGCTCATCATTGTTATAAATGTTTTGAACTAAGCCATACTAAAATGTGATGTTTTGAACTTCACTTCTAATGTTTCTAAAGTCATTATTCTGGGCTTTGTAAACTTCTTGACAAAATTAGTCCTGTAAGTCTAAATAGAAAGTATCACCATAGTGACACTGTATTAGTTAGGGTAACCTTATTGTTGTAATAAATAGAACTTCTAATCAGTGGCTTAAAACAATAGTTGTGCTGTTGGGAAGTTATTTAGCTTCTTTGTGTGTCTGTTTCCTCATCTATAAAATTGGGAGAATATTAACACATGCCGTATAATGTTGCTTTGTATATTAAATGAATATAAGAGGCCTTAGAATAGTGCCCAACACATAGCAAATCAATATAACTGAAAGGATGGATGGACGGATGGATTAAAATGTGTTTCTTGCTCACTCACAGGCCAGCATGGGCACAGCTCCTGGTGTGTTGGTTTTCCCTGGGCTCATTTAGAGGCCCAGTCTCCTTCTTTCTTGGGGCTCCACCCTTCTTGAGGTATTCGGGGTCCTCTCAACCCCTGCAGTGCCCCCCCCCCCTCAGGCACTGGGTGTGCCCTTCCTTTCCTGACATCAGAATTGGAAATGATCAAAAATTTGCTGACTGGGGAAAGACCCTGGTTGCACTGTCACTACAGAAACAGACCTTTATCTGAGAGATGTAGACCTCATTGGGCTCTTTCGGGAACTGTACAAAACAGCATATATAAAGTACCACACACATGGTGGCCACTGCTCATCTGTCAAGGTTTGTTTACATTTGTTTTTTCTATTTTAGCTGTTCTTTCATTCTTTTTCTTCCTTCTTCCCCCAGCCTTTTTTTAACAGGTGCATGTACTTGGCATTATTTTTGTTGGCATTTAATGACATTTTTAGAGTGTTAGATATGTTAGACTGTTTTCTCAGAATGTTTCTCCCCTCATCTGTGCCTTCTCAATTGTTTTTCCTTTGGAAGAAACCTGCTGGATAAATGGGGGTGTCAGACAAAGGCGTCCTCTTCCTTAACGGAGGTGCTAATGTGGATCAGCTTTCCAGCTGAGTTCTCCTTATTCCTTTCTCACACATGATTCCTGGTGCAGGATGAGAAGCAGTGATGAGGAGTGAAAGAGGGTATAGAAAGGAGGGCTTTGTGTTCTTACATGTCTTTTTTTCAAGATAATTTATTTTTAGAAGTATTGTAATCATTTAATAATAAGAGTATTTTGTAAAAAAATCCCCCCCCAATTTTAATAATCATAGTAACAATTTATTGGCTGCTTAATTATATCCATTTTGTGTGGATTTGGTGTTTCAGCCTCAGGTGGAACATTATTCCTTATTTCCACGTGCTTGCAGGAAGTCACACCTCATGGCTAGGCTTCACATGTCAGTTCTTGGTAGTTTCTAAGACTTTCCCCTCAAAAGCAGTTTTAGTACATTAACATTATAAGGTACAGAGAATTTAAACTACTGTCTTTGGAAATTTGCAGTGCTCCTACAATGACTAGAGACGCTTAGACTTAATTGTGTTGCTGCAATGATTGTAGGAGTTGATAGCCAACAACAACATCCCAGTTACCTCAGTGACAGTGCAGCTGATGTGGCTATTTCCTGAAGGACATAGTGCAATATGGAAAGTACTCTGGTTCTGGTCTCACCTGGACTCAGAGCGGACTCTCTGGAGATAAGACCCAGACACAGGCACGTTTTTATTCACGCTCCCAATCCTAATGGGTGGCCAGGGTTGAGAACTACTGTGGTAGACATTCACAATTCTTCCTAAATTCATATAAGGGGTACTGATTATTTTATTTTTCTACGAGTGGAGAGTGTATTGCCCAGTGATTATATATACGAGAAAGCACATGAATGTGGGATGCCCCAAGACAGTAGGAGCTGAACATCAAGTCCACTCCCTGGGTTGGAAGTCCCCACAGCATTTGCAAAGCCAGCTGTGATTCACCTCTCTGAGGGCCGGATCGCCTAAGACTGACTGGGGAACGAGGCTGGGGAATGCGGCTGGCGTTACCTTATCGCCGAGACTTCTAAGACCAGAGCGTCTGTGGGGGTTGGATCGCCATGATCATCATGGATGGCTCAGCTTAGACATCTCAACCAACTCTATTTTCCTTATTGGTGAACCCTCTCCCCTCTCCCTCAGCCTCTCATTAACCTCTTATTTAACTGGTCATTGTGATAAGCAAGGTTTACTAATTGGGTTCCCACCCAGATCAGATCCTCGGTATTACTCAGGAAAAGTTGTAAAAATAAAAGATAGCTATTGAGGGGAGGTGGTATAAGGAGTAAGGCAGTTATTTGCTCATATGGGTGGATGTTTACACAAATATTTTCTGAGCATCTGCCATTTTTTGTGTCAGGTATTGTGCTCAGGACCAAGGCCAGCAGCACCTGCTAGGAATCTCTATTTTCTAGGCTCCTCCCCAGACCCCTGAATCCTGGTTCCTGACAAGGAATACTTTCTTTTTAAGGTAAAAACATGATCTCAGAAAAAGATATAATGACTTAGTTTATTAATGAGGGGATCACCAATGTGGTAAAATTGTTTCAAAATAGGACAGGAAAAACTGCCAAATGTAACTGGAGGGGAGAGGGAAGGGTGATAATGGGGGAAGGAAGGGGAAGGGTCATCAGGGAACACATGTGAGGGACCCATGGACAAAGCCAAAGCGGGGAAGGATTGAGGTGGGGAGGTGGGGGTAGCTGGGGCAGGGGAAAGTGGTGGCGGGAAAATGGAGACAATTGTACTTGAACAACAATAAAAAAATTACATATGCAACATCAAAAAATGCAATAGATTTAAATGTCATTGGAGTAATTTATTAAACCAGAAAAATCTAAACATTTATATTTTAGCTATGAGAAAAATAATATTTTATAATTTTCTGTTTAGTAAGATTATAAAATTATTTTTATAGTGTGTTCCTTTTGAAATGTTTTTAATTTGGTTTAAAATAAAATGTCATTTAAATTGACTTTTTTAAAAAAAAAAACAAAGAAAAAAGAAAACGCTGGAATAAGATTGCAAGGTTCAGTACCAAACAGGAACCTAAAAACCTTAACTTTTGTCTTTATTTGTTTATCTATTTTATCGGAGCTTTCCTCTTTATTGGTTACAAATTATGATCAACCTTCTACAAATTAACATTTAACTTTCCAAAACCTGGCTTCTAACCAATGGATAGTAATAAGTCAAACAAAGTGACTTTCTTCCGGGGCCTGTGTGTTAGATAATGCTTGGGTATGACTTCAGAAGCTGTGGTTATCTTGTTTTGGATGCTTTTTTAGAATTCAAAGGGGAGACAGATCTAGAAGCAGGTATTGCGGTAACATGTCATGGGTAGTGATAAGAATAGTTAACATATCATAGGTAATGGTAAGAATGGTTAACATTATGGAGTGCTGGGTGCAGTTTTAACTATTTTCATGTGTGAGCTCTTTTAGTCCCTGTCACAATGCCAGGGTGCAGGCCTGTCACTGCCATCATTTTACAGGGGAGGGGGTCCAGGCAGTCTGGCTCCAAAGCCTGTGTGCTGACCTGCCTCCTGTGAGCAAAACAGCTACGGGCAATGGAGGGTCTCTGTGGGGTGTGTGTGTATGTGTGAATTTGAGTGAACTGGAAATACAGGCTGAAGTTGAAATCAGATGCAGTCCAATTTTTCATTTCTAACCTAAAATTTGAATCAGGCAGCAAGATACAATGTGACCATTGTCATGTGGACTGCCTGGAAACCCCGAGAGGGTTTGTATAGATGCTAGATATATATTGCCAGTAGGGACCATCGCTCCTGGTAATCACACCTGGTGGGTCAGCCTATTACACTATCATTCCCAATTCTGAGGCCGAAGCAGTTGTTTTGGCAGGCCTAATAGAGACAGCCAAGGGGAGGGACATTTTTGTGTACATTACAATTCAGTGGGATGGGTCTCGGTGTTCTTAGTGATAAAAAACACACACACCAGAATTTCATTAGAGTCTGGCATCGTCTAAGGGTTTGCATGCTAAATTAGAGAGCTCTTTGGCTTGATTTAGTATATAGAACTCACTTTAGCAGAAGGCCCAGAAGAGTTGTTCTTTTCTTTTTTTAAGATTGCATTTATTTATTTATTTGTTAGAGAATGGGGAAGGGAGGGAGAAAGAGAGGAAGAGAAACATTGATGTGTGAGAGAAACATTTGCCTCTAGCACACGCCCCAACCAGGGACCCCTTGCAACCCAGGCCTGTGCCCTGACCAGGAATCTAACCAGCAACCTTTAGCTTTGTGGGAAGATGCTCAACCAACTAAATAATGCTGGTCAGGGCCGAGTTGTTCTTTTCTAATTAAATAGATTCATAATCTAATTCTCTAGAAACACATTAGTATGGAGTGGAAGGAACGTTGCAGCCTGTAACACCCAGTACCCTGTCCCGCTGTTCTGTCTCTTATAGTTGGAACACGCTTGAAGCTGGTGTTACGACTTGATGAGCCAAATTGTCCTCTGCAGCCTCCTTTGTTTTGTCACTATTAGTTGCACGTGCAGACCTGTTTTCATATGTAATTGCTCCCATGAGGGGGTAATTGCACCCAAAAGTGCTTGGTTGCACCAACGGCAGGAATAATTAGTAACAAAAATGCAAATAATTGTAGGCATCCAAATTACAGTCTTAAAAAGGGGACACCCGGTGGAAGCTTAGCTAAAGATTTGGCCTGCTCTCTTCTCCCACTGGAAGTGTATTTGTTATCTGAAACCAATATTGTAATCTCTGGACCTGACTTTCGACACCTCGAGGGCCTCTTAGAAATGGTGTACATTACAGAACAAGTGAAAAACCAGACTGATTCCAAGTGTCAGCTCATGCGGGAACTAGAAAATAGAGTAGCTTTGAGTCAAAATGATATTTGGGCTGGGGGAAGCACAGACAATTGAATACATGCATTTTTCCCTTTATTTTTATTTTTTAAAAATTTATCATAATTTATTAAATCAGGTCTCCCATTTTTTGATTTGAAGATGTTATTTGTGTTTGTTAAGTTTTTTTCCTTTTTAAACTGTTGTTCAATTACAATTGTCCTTGTTTTCTCCCCATTACTCTCCTCCACCCTACCCATTCCCACTTCCCACATTCAACCCTGCCCCACCCCTGTCGTCTTTGTCCATATGTACTTTGTACATGTTCCTTCATGGCCCTTCCCCTCCTTTCCACCCCATTACCCTCTCCCTCCTCCCCTCTGGTCACTGTAGGTTTGTTTTTTATTTTCATGTCTTTGGTTCTATTTCGCTCACTCATTTGTTTTGTTGATTAGGTTCTAGTTAAAGGTGAAAAATTATATAGTATTTGTCTTTCACTGCCTGGCTTGCTTCAGTTAACATAATGCTCTCCGGATCCATCCATGCTGTTGCAAAGGGTAAGAGTTTCTTTTTTTCTTTCTGCTGTGTAATATTCCACTGTATAAATGTACCACAGTTTTTTATCCATTCATTTACTGATGGGCACTTGGGCTGTTTCTAGCAGCCTAGGTGTAAATTGCGCTAAATATAAATTTGGCTATTGTAAATTGCTCTGCTATGAACATTGAGGCGCATAGGATCTTTTGAATTGGTGTTTCAGGATTTTTAGGGTATAATCCAAGCAGTGGAATTCCTGGGTCAAAAGGCAGTTTCATTTTTAGTTTTCTGAGGAAATTCCATGCTGTTTTTCCACAGTGGCCGTACCAGTCTGCATTCCCACCAACAGTGCACTAGGGTTCTTTTCTCCACAACCTTGCCAGCACTTATTGTTTGTTGATTTGTTTATGATGGTCATTCCTACTGGTGTGAAGTGGTATCTCATTGTGGTTTTAATTTGTATCTCCCTGATTGCTAGCAATGCTGAACATCCTTTCTTATGTCCATGGGCCCTATGTATGTCCTCCTTGGAGAAGTGTCTGTTCAGGTCCTTTGCCCATTTTTAAGTTGGATTGTTTGTCTTCTTGGTGTGGAGTTGTGTAATTTTTTTGTATATTTTGAAGATCAAACCCTTGTCTGAGTTTCATTGGCAAATACATTTTTCCATATGTTTGATTCCCTTTTCATTTTGTTGCTGTTTTCTTTAGCTGTGCAGAAGATTTTTGATTTGACAAAGTCCCACTTGTTTATTCTTTAATGTATGTCTCTTGCTCTAGGGGATCATCAGTAAAAATATTACTGTGTGGAACATCTGAGATTTTCCCGCCTAGGTTCTTCTCTAGTACTTTCATGGTGTTGTGACTTATATTTAAGTCGTTTATCCACATTGAGTTTATTTTTGTGTATGGTGGTTGAGTTTCATTGTTTTGCACATAGCTTTCAAGATCTCTCAACACCATTTGTTGAAGAGGCTATTTTTATGCCATTTTATGCTCCTGCCCCTTTGTCAAATATTAATTGACCATAGAGACATAGATTTATTTCTGGGCTCTCTACTCTGTTCCATTGATTTATGTGTCTGTTCTTATACTTGTACCAGACTGTTTTGATTACAGTAACCTTGTAATATAGTTGGATATCGGATATTGTGATCTGTCATATGTGTTCTTCTTTCTCAAAATTTCCAAGGCTATTTGGGGTCATTTATGGTTCCATATAAATTTTTGAAATATTTTTTCTATACCTGTGAAATATAGTATTTTAGTAGGGATTGTATTGAACTTATAAATTGCTTTGGGTAGTATGCACATTTTGATGATGTTAATTCTTTTAATCCATGAGCATGTTATATGCTTCTACATACTTGTTTTCTTTCCTCGTTATGGTCTTTCTTTGGTTGAACACATGCATTTTTATCATAAGTATGAATCTTTCTTTCTCTACACCAAACCTGGGGAAAATGGAGTCATAGAAATAGTAATAGTTAGTTTTCTTGATTCAGCCTCCAGTCACAGAATTACAGGAACTCTGACAACACACACTTCCCATCACTGCTTCCCACCAAATTATTCTCCAATAGTGCAGGATTCTGGCAGTCCCAGTGAGGTATGATCATAGTGTCTCCATGGCTTTGTACATGCTCCCTGTGACATCCTTGTGTCTTTCTCTATCCAGACAGCACTGGGCTCGGCCACGTAGCTTTGCCTCTGTGACTCTGGATGGAAATTTTGGGCTCCCAGGTTTCCCCTAACATTCTTATCCATTGTGTTGCATTCTGTAACACAGAGCACAAGGTAAGGAATAGTCTTTCTGCTCTCAAAGCCTTACAGTAGTTTTACCGAAACACTTCTTTGTTTTTGTATTTCAACCTCCCCAACAAATGTGAGCCAGAAACCTGGAGAAGAGGGAGTAATGGGAAAGCTAGGCATGGAGGTGTAGCAGGAAGGCCAATCCAGAGGGCAATGGGAACCTCACACTCTCCCTTGTGCTCAGAATCACCCTTCCACTCACATTTGCAAACACACGCTAATTATCCTTTTTTAAAGGAATCTCTTCCCATTAGTTTTTGGACCCTTATACAAATGGACTTTCAAATGGGCTCCTCTTATTGGTCCACAGTGTTCCAGAGGTATTTGGACATGCCTGCTCTTTCCTGGAAACACAGCCTGAACTGTGTGCCCTTGGGACACCAGCCGCAATGGTGCTGGTTGGCAGAGAAACACTGGTCTCAGGAAGACAGGAAGGGGAGGCAATATCATACAGTAAAATGTTTTACAGCAAGGAAATAATAGCAAATTCCTATTGATTATGGGCCCATAGGGACCAATGTCACCAACAGAATGAAGCAAATAAACTCTGGTGATGTGTGTATTCTTTAGCATTCCTATGTTAACACAGCCTTTTTCTCGGGGAATGAGTTTGCTACATGAATCAATGCCAATTCAACCTGAAGAATGTGGAGGAAATAAAGGCATGTATAATGCATTTCCTTCCACTAGAAATACCTTTTGTGTTGCTTGTGGGACAGTGGTAGAACTTGCAACCCTTTGGGGTGAGCTCACTTGTTGACAAGAAATAACTTGGCAAAAACATTGGGCAACCTGTGGGCAGAATGTATCTAAAAACCAAAGGTTGGCCCAGCACTGGGATCTCACCACTGCTGCTCCAGGCGTGAGCTCTTAGTCCACTTAATAATAGTGTCCCCTGCCCAGTGCTGGGGAAGAAATGTTGTGTTCCACTTACTCCCACGGTTTGTAGCATCTGTGGTGCTGCTCCATCGTCCTGCGAATATAGCTCTTCCTCCTTCATTGCTGCAGGCAGCCATCATCCGAAAGGTTTACTTTGAACATAAACAAAAAGGGATTGAGTGGTCAAAAATAACTAAGATAAGGGGTTATAAAGTGTTTTTGTTATCACACAGAGAGGAAGTATACAGAAAAAGAGAATTGTTTAAGAATATTTAAGAGAGCTGCTCATATATGGTGACAGTGGGTTAGATGTGGTTGGGCCAGCTATTTGGTTTGGGTAACCAGAGAAAGTAAGATCATCCTGAGTCCTAATAAATCCCTGGGGAGAAGCAGCTGCCCTTGTGTCTCAGGCCTTTAAAAAACCCCTGTGACTGTTTGTGGAAGGAATTTTGTGCACAGGATTCAGTCAGATTCTGATTTTCTACCTGAATGGTCTGGCATGTGGTCAGTGGAAAGGTTTGACGTCATTGGCTCTCTGTGACAATGGCTAGCACAGAGGAAAATAGACATCTGTGGATGTTTGTGTGTTGCAGAGGAGGGCCTCCCTGCCTGTTTGATTATGTTAGAATAAATTCACTCTGGGAGTAAAGGTTTTAATTGCTTGCTGAGACTTTAAATCTAAAAGTTATTGGGAGGCAGTGCTTAGCAAAAAACATCACATTTGAATGTTAATGATTGACGTTTATTTCTAAGTCACAGGAGGCTGTGGCATAAGGGAGCAGCAGAGCAGAAGTGAAATCTGTTGAGACCTGTGGACGGGCTGATGGAGGCCTGTTGGGTGTGTAATGGTATTTCTGAAGAGTATGAATGAGAGGGAGTCCTGGGTTTGCATGAGGGGGGTAGCAGAGCATGGCAGGATGTTATGACACCTGTTGATTTCACCTGGTTAGTATTCTGTCTTCTTTGTCAGATTAATAGCATGCTGTTTTCTTCAGGGCGCTCTGCTTCTTATACTCCGTGTGGTCATGGAAGGATTATGGTCCCTCATGACCTTTCCCACCTCCCTAAGGACCCAGGTATCCATTCTTCAGGGCACTGGCCTTCCTTACAACATGATGTATGAACATGGGAAAAGAAAAGATGTCTATGTTATTCTGGGGTTTCTTATTGTACAGATTACATGAAGCTGGATCTGCCAGAGGAAATTTCCCCAGGAGTGTGGGAGAAACTGCCTGCAGAACAAAGTCACCACACAGAGGAAAGCAGAGTCAGGAGGTGGAAAGACAAATGCACACACAGCTTTGATGGCATCACTAAAGATGCTGGATCCAGCAGTGCCTGAAAGGAGACACTCCTAGTTTTAAGAGTCTCAACACAACCCCTTTGGTTTGAGAAAGTTTGAGTTGGATTTTTGTGATATGAAGCAAATGCACAGTGAATTAGAGGGTAGGAGAGGCCAGTGGGTCTTAATAAGAGTAGATACAAACTCTGTTTTTCAAGGACCTACGAAATAAAAAAACACAACATCTTTTGTGTTGCTTTGAATGTGACTTTGCTCTTGGATGGCAACATGTAGGTTTTGGCTTTACTGGGAAAGTTGCTTAATCATTTTGGGCCCTCTTTAGTAATATAAGGTGAGCAGCAGCTCCTGCTGCTGGCTGGTTAACCCATGCAGGACCCTTAGGATGGGGTCTGCACACAGGAAATGTTCAGTACTTTTACGCTTGTGCCTCCCACTGTCCTTGCATTTCCTTTCTCCTTCTCTTCTCTCCTCTCCCTCTCCAAGTCTCCACCAAATAGGTGGAAGAACTAGTCTGGTAAAGGCAGAACTTGGGGCTCGGAGGTAACTGAGCTGGTGATGGCAGAAGCCTTTTAGTGAATAGGGATGGAAGAGAGTCTGGCGAGAACACACATTCATGAAAATGCTAAGTCTGTCACTTGTGAACTAAATACAAACACATCATTTTATTCATGCTGGCCCTCAGTGTCTGTTGGCTAGTGAAAAGCCAATGCCTACATATATTGCCTGATATAAGATTTTAAAGACAATTTGCAAGAGGTGGAGAATTCATTCAACTAGATTGCCCCTGTTAATACCTTGAATTGGTGAACTGAGTGATCCTAGCAAGATACACAATATTAGCTAACTCAAAAAGTCATAGGTATTTAGGTTGATGATACTTGATTCAACCCAGATTTAAAGATGTCTGATTACAAGATACTGGAGATTTAAAGTGAAAAGAAAATCCTATTTGACCAGGTACTTTATTCCTTTTATACTAAAATAATGCTATGGTGAAAGGCAGAGGCAACTTACAATGAAGTTTAATGCAGCTTAAATTGCAGGGACCCCCCATGCATGGCCCTCACAAGGCCCTGAAGGAAGGTAAACCATGTATTCTCATGTTTATACATTTTTGCAATATTTATAAAAGTAAAATGTTTTTGCATTTTTTTTAAAAAAGAGATGCCAATATTCCATAAGCTTTAGCCCCATACAGTTTGGACCCCCCTTGTTTGAGGCCCTGACACTATTACAATAGGTTTCCTGGTATGTTATTAAGAAAACATTGGCAAAAACTTGGAAATAAGACCAAGAGAGTTTTATTTGACTCATTGAAAGACACAACATCATGTCGGAGCATTGCTTTAGAATTCACCAATGGGTATTTAATTGTCTAGGGCAATGTGTCTTTATTTGATTCACTTTTTACTAATGTTTAATGGTCGCACATTTTGTGAAATTACATGTTAACTGGCAGATTTTTTTTGTCTGGTAGAGATGCAAATCACTTTTGTCTGGTAGAAAAGGTATTCTCAAAAATTATGGGTTTATAACCAATTTTGTATCTAATCTAGCAATCTCTTCTATTGTTTTTAATTTCCTGTAAATACCCAGTTCTTCCAATGCTCTGTGCAGCAGATTTACCATCTTAAGAGTTTCCTCATTAATGATCTAAATAAAATCTTTGACATGTGTTTACCTTATATTTATACAAATGTTATATTTTTAGATTTTTGAAAATCATACTGTGACAGTATGTTAAACTCTCCGAAGAAAATCTTTCTGTTTATAATTTACTAAGACATGGATAAGAACATGAAACACATCTGTGTGATTAACTTTTGTGCTGCTTGGGCTTCTGGCACATAGTCCTCCACTTGAAGGAATGTATGTGACCTTTCTGAAGTTACAAGATAAATTACAACATGGTTCTAATTAAATGAAAATAAAAACATATCAGATAAAGTTGGGCTTAGAGAAAAATTTCTAGAATTAAAGATATGTTAAAGAAGAAATATCTTTAAGCATTTAGCATAAAATATTTAAAAAAGAGCAAATTAAACTGAAATCAAGCCAACAGAAGAAAATATTAACTAGATTGTATTTATGGTTACCAATCATTCAATAAGGAATAATCCAGGCTCAGATGGCTACCCTGGTGAATTCTATTAAACCTTTAAGGAAGAAATAAGACCAATTCTGTACAGTATGTTTCAGAAGTTAGAAGAGTAGGGGGACACTTCCCAACTCATTTTATAAGACCAGTACTACTCTGATACCAAAACCAGACCAAAGACATTACAAAAACACTACAGACTAATATTCCTACAGAGCAATTTTTCTAGACGTAAATGGCCTTCTACAAAATGCTAGCAAGTGGAATCCAGTTTTATAAAAAGAGCTTTCTTTCTTTCCCTCTCTTTCTTTCTTCCCCTCTCTCTCAAAATCTCAAGAAATAAATAAAATGTTTCAAAAATAAAAATAAGTAAAAAGATAATAAATACACCATGACCAAGTGGGGTTTACCACAGGAATACAAGTCTAGTTCAACAATTGAAAATCAATCAATATAATTCACCTTATCAAAAGAACAGAAAAGAGTCCTGGCTGGTGTGGCTCAGTGGACTTAGTGCTGGTCTGCCAATCAAAGTGTCACTGGTTTGATTGTCAGTCAGGGTACATGTATGGGTTTTGGGCCAGGTCCCCAGTTGGGAGTTTGTGAGAGACAACCACACGCTGATTTTTTTTCACACTCTTTCTCCCTCCTTTTCCCTCTATCTATAAATAAATAAATAAATAAATAATTTTTTTAAGAACAGAAAAGAAAAAGCACAAGGTCATTTCACAGAAGCAGCAATGCGTTGGAAAAAAATCAACATAGATCCATAATAAATCTCTCAGCAAACTAGAAATAGAAGGGAAAACCCTCAACTTGATAAAAGGCATCTTTGCCTTTATGACCTGATTTTAAAATTTTATTTATTTTTCAATTACAGTTGACTTTCAATATTATATTCTTTTCAGGTGTCTTTTGACCTCATTGACATTTCCAAAACATTACACCTAACGCAAAATACACATTTCTATTAAGTGCACGTGTGACATTCACTACAACTACTACATACCTACAGCTACCATCACATTTAATGGTGACAGACTGAATGCTTCCTTCCTAAGATCAAAGGGCAATTAAGTCCACTCTCACTACTTCTATTCAATAGTTAGTAGAGTTTCTAGGTAGTGTAATAAGGCAAGAAAAAGAAATAACATACATATAAATTGGAAAGAAAAAATAAACTGTTTCTATTCATAGATGTCATGATTGTCTACATGTCACAAAATCTTCTAAAATCTACTCAACTAAAATGTCAAAGAAATTCCAAAATATACCCAATGAAAAGTTTGTAACTTTGCAAGATTCAATTTTAGCGTAAAAAATTAATACTGTTTCTATATGCTATCCATAAATAATTAAAAATTGAAATAAAATATAACATTTGCCCTAACATCAAAAATCATAAAACACTTG
This sequence comes from Artibeus jamaicensis, assembly GCF_021234435.1. Taxonomy (NCBI): domain Eukaryota; kingdom Metazoa; phylum Chordata; class Mammalia; order Chiroptera; family Phyllostomidae; genus Artibeus; species Artibeus jamaicensis. The sequence continues at coordinate 12,716,736 of NW_026521844.1, read as the reverse complement.
GAGGTATAAATCTAACAAAATATATGGAAAATCTGTATGAAAGAATTCACAGCTGATAAGAATTCATCATCATAGACAAATCTCAAAAGCACTACACTAAGTGAAAAAAGCTGGGCACAAAAGACAGTGTACATTAAACTGTAGTAACAGAAGGCAGATTAGAGCTTGCCAGGGTCCAGTTAGAGGAGGAGGTGATTGTCTGCAAAGAAGCACTAGGGAACATTGGTGTGATGGAAATGTTCTATAATCTTCACTGTGGTGGTGGTTATGTAACTGTACATATTTTCAAAATACATAGAACTGTACACACAAAATGGTGAAGTTTGTTGTATGTAAAATATACCTCAATAAGGTTGATTTTAGAAAGTGACAGAGAGGGAGGCCTCTCTTGTTACCACAGAGGATGGATTGATGAAGATGATCAAGACGAATGCCCTAGATGTTAATTATTTAGAGACAGAAACTAGGATTTTCAAAAATTAAACTTGACTGAGAAATAGGGAAAAGTCCAAAAAAGACAAAAAATGAAAAATACAAAAGCACATAAGCAGATGAACTACTTGAACACAGACTTTGTGCCCTAAGATAGCTTAGAGACAAGCCACAGACCAGTGTGACAATAAGAACAACCTGGCTAACAGGCCTTTTATTTCCTCCTCTGTCCCACCTTGGTCTCACTTGGACTGTGCTAAGCTTCTCAGGCTAATTGTAAATAAGGTAGGCTCATGTTAGTACCCCTGTTTCAGTTTACTAGTTGCATTTGTAGGGCTCCCTAGGACCTGTTCTGTTGTTGGTAGAATTTGGTTCTTGGCTACTTTTTGAGGCTAGAATGTCCAGGGGCCGAATAGATCCGGTTGCCACTTGTTTACTCTTTGGGTTGGTGACCCCCATATTCCTGTGGAGTGTTCACCAGTGGCCACTTTTTGTCTTCACATGATTCTGCCTCAGTGGTGTTGTTCTATGCAATATTTTGGACTTATACTATTCATCTAAAATTTGAATCGACATAGACATCCTGCATTTTTACTTGCTAAATTTCGCATAACTTACCTCAGGCCACTTCCCTCCAGGATTCTACTTATTGTCCTGTCCAGGTAATTCCTCCAAAATTGTTTTTCCTAAATCTTATCCCTTAGAGTTTACAGTGACAATATGTTTACACATCCAGAAACAAAAACAGACTCCTGTTCTACCATCTGGAAGAGGAGTTTGCCTTTTCAAGGCTCAGGCTAGTTAGAAGAATGGGGTATTTTTTCTCCCTAAGCAAGCATTTTTGTCCCTTTGGCACAGGTCATCAAAAACTGCCATGCCCTCTCTCCCTACTTGTGGGAGGAATATTTCCTTTGGATGTTTAGGGGGAAATAAATTAAATTTTTGCCTTAGAGTAGTAGCAATAAGGTAAAGACGTGATCAGTCCAATCTAAGATTCATTTATTTTCCCCCACAACATTCCTTTTGCATAGAGTTTGTACAGAAAGACGCTATATGATTTGACTTTTTTCCAAGTATGTCTGAATCTAGCTTGAAAGCAATTTAATACCAAGAAAAACATCCTGAGTCATGGTATTTGATACAAGAACTAGAAATTCTTTACTGTCTGATTAGTGTTCAAAAGTGTCTTCCTCATGAATAAACCACTAATTAAACCTTAAGCACAATCAACTGTATTATTTGAAATCTGTGAGCTTATATTTGCCATGTACTTGAGCGCGTTTTTCCTTTTTGTAATTTCCCTTTATTTTTGTGGATTTTGCTTTGTTTGTTTTTATTTTTAATTGAATTTATTTGGGTGACATTGGTTACTTAAATTATATAGGTTTCAGGTGTACAATTCTATAATACATCATCTGTATATTGTACTGTGTGTTCACCACCCCAAGTCAAGTCTCCTTTCATCACCATTTATCCCCACTTTACCGTCCTCTACCTCCCTCACCCTCTTTGAGCACTTTTAAAACTCCTATTAATGTTGAAACAAGACTGTTAATAAAACTAAATGACATGGCTAGGGTTATAGTGAGTCAATTATTGCAGAACATGAGTCGGAAATTCTTGCTTCTGTAATTGGTGATGAGAAATCTATCTACTATCTGTCATCTTCTGGTTCTCCACTTCCCCCAATATCCTACAAACCCTAAATTTTAAATATAAATAAAAATGTTTATGACTTAAATATTTAAGAATTGGATTGAACAAGTCACCCATGGATTTTTCCCCCCCAAAAGCTACCATTCATGGACTAAGATCACATGGGCGAGTCATGTCTATTTGTTTAAACACAATTCTGTGTATTAAATACATGTATGTCCATATGTTGGGGTACTTATAACAGACATATAGTGTGTACTCCCATGAGTACATGTGACTGGATGAAAAGACCAGTGTCTCTCTCATTGCAGTTCCTTTTGCCTCATTGTGTCAGCTGGGCACAGACATTTTTGCCTCAAGTCATTATAGTGAGAAGAGGCTTTTGGTTTTCAGAAGTGCGAAGGCTCAGGGAATAGAAACATCCTGTTGACAAAGAACAAGTTTTCTCTTCAACTCATCATTTCCCCAAAGATTCTAGGTTAGGGAGAGAAGGGGAAGGAGAGAATTGGAGGGGAGGCAAAGGAAGGTCGGCTAAACCCTCGTGTGACTGAGGAAGATTTTCCAAGCGCTTTTCCCTTCCCCAGGCTGAGGACCTTGGTGCAAACAAGGTGAGGAGAAGGGGTAAAAAATACCAAATGAGATCACAGCATCTGAAAGTGACGAGCGTCTGCGCTTCCTTTCCCCTCCAACCTACTCCAGGGCCGAGAAACAGGAGGACAGGAGTCCCCTGGAATGCTCTCGTCTATGCTGGAGCGCTGGACTCAAGGACCCACGCAGCCTTACTGATATCTGCCCCCTGGGAGGCGTGGGGACCCTGGAATGGCCCCTGACACACCAGAACCCCAGAAGCCTTGGCGCTCTCTGCATGGACAATGGGACACCTTCACTGGATGGAGAATGGCCCACTCCAGATACCCCTCCTACCCAGCGTCTGGGGACATAGTTCCCCCACAGCAACCTAGACACAAGGAAGGAAGAGACCCTCCTTGACTGAGATTGTTTCCACGTGACACACACTAAGTTTGGTTATTTGGAGATTACAGGGAGTTATACATTTTAAACCACTAAGATTATGTCTGAGATACATGTCCATTTTAGTCAGACAGATAGATGATAGATATGTAGATATCACATATAATATTTTATATATTTAAATTGTGTGCATTCTCTGTTTCTGGTTTGGAAATTTTCTAGGGAAATATACAATTGAGAGAGTGGACTTTAAAAAAAAAGATTTTATTTATCTATTTATTTTTGGAGAGACACAAGGGAGGGAGAAAGAGGAGAGAAACATCAATGTGTGGTTGTCTCTCATGTGCCCCCTACTGGGGACCTGGCCCACAACCCAGGTGTGTGCCCTGATTGGGAATTGGACTGGCGACCCTTTGGTTCACAGGTCAGCACTCAATCCACTGAGCCACGGAAACTTTTCTATTTATGATGGAGACTCAATGGGGTAAACAGAAAATTACTGTAGTGGTTTCCAACAAGGAAAATAAAAAGAAATCATGTGTGCGTGGTATATAATGAAGACAGACATAGATTTTGAGCTACCACCTCTACACCCAGAGCAGTTGTGATGCAGAACAGCCAGAGAGACTCTAAGCTTCCATATAAACCTGAGTACACATCTCCTGGGTTCTTCAATCCACTTGGGTGGCTTCAATTGCATAGTTAATTTCATGGCCTCTGTGCTCTCACACTGAATGGGCAGAGTTCCTGTTGGACCTCCGGTGGTGGATGCTGCTTTCTGAAGGAATTAGATGGTGAGGGGGAGACACATTGGCTTAGTTTGGCCAGAGCAAGCATTTTCTCCATTAATGATGAAGCATGAATAAATCAAAGGCCCTTTCTGAAAAATTTTGAAATAAAGCACTGATCTTGGGCTTATATTTAGGAAGGAAAAAAGAAAAAATATTCTAGTTTCTCTTCACAAATCACTTAAACCAAAAAAAGCAGTAAATTTGTGAATGGCATGCCAGGTAGACATTTTAATTATGAAAGAGGCAGCATGGTGAAGTGACTGAAAGCATGGACCCCGGAGCCAGGTGGCATGGGTTCAAACTCCAGCCCTGCTCCGTTTGGCCTCCATACCTCAGCATTCCTAACTTGTGAAGCGGGGTTTATACATTTACCTCATGGGATTATTGTGCAGATTACATGCATAATCTATAAAGAAACTAGATTAGTAAATACTGCATGTTCTGTGTGCTATTGTTATTTTAAGAGGATAATGTGCTGAGTGTGACCACTAGCTTACTCTTCACCATGCAGGCAGACTTGGAGGGAATAGCCTAGAAAGCAGCAGGAGGGACTTAGGGTAGAAAGAAGAGAGAACTTGGACAGTTCTTGTTGTTTTGTAAGTTCTGGAATAGTGTATCAAGGAAGTTCTATGGGCTTGAAAACTCAATGCCTTTAAAAACAGGGTTAGTAGTTACTCATTTGACTGAGGCAGTTTTGGTGCATATTTGTTACACTGGACCCATCTCAGGGTGAGCACCAACCTTCCTGAGCTGGAATTTCACAGTCATCACAGTCTTTTCTGACTTTCAGTTAGCAATGTCACTAAGTGGTAATGGTGGGTGGTTTGTCATTTCCTAAATGCACAGTTGCCCTGGGGGTGGAACAATTGCATATCAAATGCCTGCAGAAGAGACTGGTACTGAAATAGAGTCGAAGTTGTTTTAATATTCCAGATGGTGATTTCCAAAGAGCATTTTGACATTCATTTTGACAGTTTGGGATGATTTTCCATGTAAGTTAATGCTTTTGAACAAAGTAGAAAGTATTTTAATGTTTTCCTAAACCCAGCTGTGTGACTTGATACATGTACCTCAGTTGTTTGGAGGGAAAAAAAACTTATAGCATATACTGTACAGAACAATTAAAATACAAATGTTAAAGTAGGTTTTGGACAGTCTGTGAGTTCCTAGAGGTTTGCCACCAGGAACTAAAAACAATCTCTAGTCAGTGAATCTTTTGGCTGCAAGGATGCATCAAAGAATGCTTTCAGATAAGAGAAGTAAAGGGCTCCATGTCATGGGCCTGGTTGGTTTCGTGGGTAAGTCTTTCCTAAAAATTAGTATACTTACAAACAAACAAAAACAGGCAATCTGTATGAGTTATATTTGACTCCAGTATTGTCCTCATAGAAAGAGTAATACAGCATTTAATCTCTGCTCTTATTTGATTCAAATCATAGAACTTAAAAGACCCTAACAACATCAAGGTCAATCCCTTTCCCCATTTCCAGATGGCAAAACCGAGGCTCCAAGAATATAAGAGTTTTATCCAAAGAAATACAGTCAGCCTGTGGCAGAGCTGAGGTGGGAACTCTGAACCCCTGCCCCCTAGCTTCACCCCACATGGCTCCCCCATGCTCTCGTCACACTCCAGGAACAGTTGTCTTCATTCTGTTCTCCTGACAGCCCAGGCTTGGTCCCACGTCAGGCCTTGGTACTTGCCTCTATTTTGTCTCATATAGGGACAAAGGAGCCATATATTCCGGTGGCTCCTTCTTCCATCAGGCATCACCTCAATTAGGATCTCTTTGGATCATAATAATCTTCCCTAATAACCCACTAACCACTGTCCATTGCATTACCCTGTTTAGTTTTCTTCCCAACCCATAAATACTTGAAATCTTTTTTTTTTTTTTGGTTCACTAATTCCTTGTCTATTGTTGTCTCCTTGCCACGCGCAAGTAACCTGCAGGAGAGCTGGGGCCTTACCTGTCTTGCTCCCTGCTGTACTTCCTGCATTTAGGAAGGTGTCTGGTATAGCATAAGTGTTCAATGAACACGGATGACAATACTAATAATGGAAAGCTTTTAAAGAGTCCTCTGTTATTCTGGGTTTTCTAATAACATTGTACTGCACCTTTAATATAATATGGTAATAATACCTGCTATTTATTGTGGATGCACTGTATTTTTGAACATTATATTAGGCCTTTTTCAAGTCTTGCTTTATTTAATCTTCACAGCAACCCTAGGTGGTAGGTATAATTATTCTTGTTTTAGTGATGCAAAAGCTGAAGCTCAGAGAACTTAAGTGGCTCAAACAAGTGTCAAAGCCCCATTCAAACCCATGCTTGTCCAACTTGACAGTAATCATACCTAGGACTTGTAACATCCTTTATTTATGATATGTGTTCCCAAGTGTTCCATATCAGGGCAATATCAATAAATACAATTACAGGACACTTACCAGATTGTGAGAGCTAAGAATGGGTTTTAATTTCACATTAATAATGAAGCAGTCTGTTGAAAGTACAAAGATGCTTATAATTGCATTGATCTTTGAATGTTCAAGTAAACTTTGGCATTCTCACTAGTTTAGATTTTGATTTGTTTGTTGTGTCTGCTAGGGCCAGAGAGAGGAAAGGAGAAACAAAGTGTCTGACTCTGGCCTCAGGCCAGGAGGAGCTAATGCAAAGCTTTGGGTTCAGCCCTGCAATTGTGCAGAAGGCTTTGCCTAAAGGACACAGGGTTGGGGCTTACTCATTCAGCTATGAATCAGGATGTAAAGACTTGAAAACAGACCCACAGCTTAGTCTGGATTTCTGTTCTGACTGCTAGTTACTGATTGCCCTCTGCTCCCCAACCTGTGAATGTGGAGAGCTGTGTAAATGTTGATTGACAAACAGGTTGGAAGATAGTTGAACTTCATTTTGGACTGGAGACATTTTTTGTTCTTTTCAAGGCTTTCCGCCTTGATTCTTATACACTGGCCATTGTTGGAGAAGGGCAGTGGGGTGCAGAAGAAATCAAACCATTATTCCCTTCAAGTTCGAGGATGTTTCCAGTCCACCCAGAGAGGACCAGGCAGAGAAATTTCAGGAGTGTTGTTACTTGTTGAGTCGGCAGCCTCTACTCCTGGCTGTGGACATGGCTTCAGGCCCAGACTGTCAGGCACATTTGTGACCAACCTTGTGGACAGGCGCCGTCCCTCACAGGCCCTCTCTCTCAGGCCACTCTCTCCCCTCCCACCCCAGCTCCTCAGTCCCTTACAACGTGTTACCGGTGGTTCCTTTTTGCTACCCTATCTCCTGTAGCACATTGTCCAAAGAGCCCCTTCCCCAGCCTGGAGTCCCAGTGCAAAAAAACCCCACTTCCACGAATGTAGGTGAAAAGGTAGTGTCCACTGTATTTATTGTTACCCAAATATCCCCTTTGGAAAAACCCTGCATTGAGGCCCACCCTAGTAACATGGGCATGTACAAAGGATACCCAAGAACTCAATGAAAAGGAAGAAAAGCTCAGTGTTGGACTTCTCTACAGTATATACTTTTTTTGAGTGTGTGAAATAGAACTGTATGGAGCAGGTCCTGAGCTGGCCTTATGCTCTGTAGGCTGCTGGGTCGCGCCAGAGAGAAACCGCAGTGAAAGACATAAATTTGGATTTTTAAATATATTAATGATAAGAGGAGAACACAACTTGTGCATTTAAACATAAAATGAGATGAAATAATTTTCCTTGGCAAACTACAGTGCAGCTTTAGGATGGGAATATGGAAGAACAAAGTAAAGCACGATGTTTTATTAATGAAATGTTGTGGCTTTCAGGAGGAAAAACAAGTGAAGAGGCCTGGAAGGAAAGCAGGACATGCTGGCTGGGACCAGAGGCTCATTTGAGAGGAGCAGTATAGGATCAGAATAGACAGGAGGCTGGTTTAGGGAATTTCTGCTGCAAGAATCCTGGGGTGTCAGCATGCCTGGGGAGGCGGCGTGTGTTTCAAAGTCAAGGAGTGAACATGGGACTTAGACAGGAAAGGACTCATATATGTTACTGCAGGTTTTCAAATGGTTAGGGCTGGGGAGGAGAGGCAGACTTTTCAGGTGAGTAAACAGAGCACCTGAACCCTGGGCAACAGATCAGTCCTGCAGCTCACGAGAGTAGCACAAACACAGTGAGCTGTTTTCAGAGATGGCTGAGCCATTACTAGGGGTCAGTGGAAGCCTTAGCTTTGAGTGGTCAAGGAGTACAGTCTGGGTGAAGTGCTGCCCAGACTAGGGTGTACCACACAGGGGTAGGGTGGAGCCCAGAAAGCAAGCAGAGGTTCATGAATCCAGGTGTCGGCAAGAAAAGAAGGGAGTCCACTTGAGCTTCCACAGGAACTTGAACTAAAACACATCTTTGCTATACTTTCAGGGGCTGACTCCCATTCCTACCCTGGTAAGAGCTGATCTCTGAATACGCTGCTTAGGGAGATATGCAAGCAGCTGGAGAAGCCCTTGATAGGAAGGCAGAAATAATGTGTTTCCCTTTGTCAAGGGCTGAAACTGGAGGCTGCTGACTGGAAGGGACCAAAGGTGTGTGATCTGGAACAGACTGGGATGGTGTCTGTTTATGCTAAGTTACCAGAATATCTGAAGTGATAGACCCACCACTTACCTTACCACCCCCTCTCATTTTTGCTGAATTCATCTGCAAGGTTGAAGAAAAGTCACAAAATGGCTCATTAAGATTCTTCTCTAACTTCTGAGAAAGTTAGGACAACCCCAGATACCACAAGCTGACTAAGTGTGGGTGGGGCCAGGAGAAGGCACAGATGTGTTCCTGGTGGAAGGCCCCCAGTGTGATCTTTCTGGAGGGAACGCACTCCTGGGACCAGGATCTGCCGGCAGGCTCAGCCTCCCAGTCCGCAGGAGCCTGAGGCTGCTCTGTGAAGCAGTCCTTGCTTGGGGCTTAAGAAGATCCCCCTTGGCCCAGTGGAAAGTCACCTGCAAAGGAAAGATGCACAAACAGGCAGCTTTCGGTGGCCCGATGTCATACAGTGAGGGAAGCAGCTCAGTACGGCTTCTGTCCCACTGGCTTGTATTTTCTCCAGCGTCAAAATGCAAGTGCTAAGTGATGTGTGAGCATGTACCCTAAATTATATCAGTCACCTCTTTGTATGAAGGTGTTCATCAAACCCTTGCCTGAGAGCATGTTGGGATTTCAGGAGAGGAGGGGGAGAGCATGCATGCACTGGTCAAACGGGCTGGGGAAGGAGACCAGGAGGGGGGAACCCGTAGGGAATAGTTGCTGCCTGTTGGCTTCTCATACAATGTCCTAGTGTGTCCTGAAGAGAGTGGAGGGAAAGCTAGTCTTGCAGGAGACAGGTCTCTGAACTTTTTCTTCACTTACTTTTTAGGAGAATTTTGAAAAATTATGTACCCTCTTATACATTTTTAACTTAACATCTAAAATTTTTCCTCATAAGTTAAAAAAATTTTAATAGTGTAAAATATAAAACATTTGAACATAAAAGCAGGTTAGGAGTAATCTCAATTGGTATAAACATTTCATAACACGACTTGCTGAAATAAATTTTGACTAGCTTAGTGAATAAAGAACAAGAAGTCTGAAAAAAAGGATTTAAACTTTTAATTCATTAGCCCTGGCTGGTGTAGCTCAGTGGATTGAGCGCGGGCCTCGGAACCAGAGGCTCTCGGTTCGATTCCCAGTCAGGGCACATGCCTGGGTTGCAGGCCAGTTCTCATCAGGGGATGCACGAGAGGCAACTATGATTGTTATTTCTCTCCCTCTCTCCTTCCCTTCCCTTCCCCTCTACAGATAAATACATTTAAAAAAAATCTTTAAATAAATAAAATTTAAAAAATTTTATTCATTAGATTTCTTTGCTATATATCTCAAAATTTGCTGATCTCAGAAAACATCCCAGTTACAGGCTAGAGAATATACCTGAGAAACCTGCACAGCTTCAGCTATTCAGAGCGTCTCAGCATGCCCCAAACACCACACTGATGTGAAGCTTCGGGCTTAACAAAAGTCTGTGTAAGACAGGGGACCTTATGGGTCCCGTGACTTAACATTAAAGGAGCAGGCAATTCAGGATACTTGTACCACAGCGCAAAGCCTCATGTTAGGATTTGGGGTGAGTGAGAAAGCTGCTTGTCACTTACAAAGGAGAGAAGACCATAGTATTGGCAAGGCAACCTTAATATCAAGTGGATCGGTTTTATGAAAAAAAATATAGACTTTAGATCTGAAAATTGATTCCTTTTAAACGATCTGTATCCCTCAGGAAGTCTTCTGCACTCCTGAGGTGCCTGTGCCCCACCCAGTACCAAGGCAATCCTTGTATATAACTCCAGGACTGTAGTAGCCCAAGGTTAAGTTAATTTGGGAAATGATGCCAGCTTCCCTTTTTAGCTTCTTAAAGGCTCTGAGAGGATCTACAGTAAAGAAACACTTAAGGTTAAACCTTCTTTAACCTAGAGTTTTCCAAGTGTGCTAATTTATTTTTGTTTAACATCTGTTAGCATCACCACAAAACCTTTTGGAACAGCGTTACTATCCACATTAAAGGACAGATAAAGAAATTGAGGTTAAGTCATTTGCTCTAGGCAGGGGTGTACAAACTCTTTCTGTAAAGGTTCAGATAGTAAAAGTTGTCATCTTTGCCAGTCTATGGTCTTTGTATTGCTACCCAGCTCACTCTGCTTTTCAGTGCAAAAGCAACCATCAATGAGTGGGCATGGCTGTAGGTTCCAATAAAACTTGATTACCAAATCAGGTGGTGGGCTGGATTTGGCTGGCAGGCTCTATGTAATTTGACAACCCTTGCACTGGACCACATACCTAAAGGGATTCGAAGTCAGGTCCGATGACTTCACAATGTCAACATCATTGTCCTCATCACTCTGCTGAGGTGTCAAGGAAGGACACCAAGTAGAAGATCGTGGCATAGGACACAACACGCATTCCCTCAAGCATTTTTCCAGGGGCCAGCCCCTCCCCGCTCAGCTGGTTCTGAGGCCAATCTGGGTCTCTCCTTCAGGATAAGTGTTTGCCTGCTGTTACCTCCTGTCTTTAATAAGCCATGGAGAAGGATCTCAAGGCCCAAAGTGGACGTATCCCCACAGGCCTCAGTGGCCAAGTACAAAACAAAGTGCATAAGTAACCTTCCAGGTCAAACCAACACCCAGGCAGGTCTGGGCTCCACGTGGCCCATGTGTATTTCTCTCTCTTGCTATTGAATAGACTTGTCCTTGAGTTAAGAACTTCTACATAGTGTGGGTAATTAGATTGGCCATTTTAATTTTAGTTCTTCAAAGCTTTCATAGTGTTGAAAAGCATTCATAAACCCTCTGCTGTCTAGGTAAATGTTATTTACCTGGGAAGGGCAAGCCACGTGTGACCTGCCCTGATTGGAAGTTACACTCTTTCGTAGGACTGACCTTGGGAAGAGTCTAACTAAGAAAGTTCATTTCTGGGCAGAACCAAATGATTATCATTATTTCTGGGGCAGAGATTGCTCCCTGGAAGCGAAGTCATCAGAGCAGCTGCACAAAGCTGAGGAGTGTTCAGCCAGCCCTCATCATGGACGTCTTTTACAAAGATCTTTACTATGTTGTTCTGCAACAACAGAAAGAGCTACTTTCGTTTTTCTGAAAATGGTAGAAAGGGGGGTCACCTCATTATAGCCTAGAGCTGCCGTACTAAGGAAGTCAGATTGGATACTGCCGAGAACTGCTGAAGAAGGGAACGACCGACTGGCTGGTCTGGAGGGACGGGTACGCATTAGGAGAGTTCCTCCAGGTGACAGGATGAATGGGAGGACGGTGGGAGGGGTTCGCCATGGTCTGTGAGAGAGGTGATGGGGGCCAGACTTTAGGCTGTGACTGTGGGAGGTGGGAGAGAAAGGAAGGGTTCAAAAGAAAAGAGCCAAGGATCGTTCATATAGCTACTGAAACTGTAGGTTAAAAATAAGCATTTGAAAATCAACTGAAAAAAATTGATTTGAGAGTAAAATGCTAAAAGCAAACAAAACTTTCCTTGGGAGACGTGGGGAAAGATTCCAGATCATGAGTAATCTAAGCGGGGATTGGGGAAGGTGGCTGCTGTTAGGAGGACTTCAGTCCCCACACACTCTGAGAGGGTCTACTGAGGTTACTTGGTTTTGTGGCAGGTGTTGAACAAATGTGGCCTCCAGCCTCCTCTTCTGTTTCGGAACATATCAGCACCCGGAGCCCCTACCGCACAGAGATTTGGGAGCCGCCCTTACCACTAAGCATTCTGTAAGTGTATGGATTTTGCAATAAGCATGATACTCTTCAAAATGAAGATCACTGACCCCGGCTTCTTGCGTAAATATAAATTAAACAATCCTGCTTTATAATCATTACCCCAACTACAGAGTAATACCTAGATGAATGACTTCCTGAAAAAAAGAACAAAAAAGTATCTTTTACAACACAGAGTGTCAACTACAAAGGAACAACATCACAGAGAAGCACTCATAGCTTAGTTATGACAGACTGTTTCCAAAATAGCCTCTGAGACAACAATCTTAAATATGGAAATCCGCCTGCAAAGGCGACTGTCTTTTCTGCCCTCTCAAAGCCTGCCAGGACTTAGAGGCTGTGTCATAGATCAGTGCCACCAAAACCAAGGGGCAGGGACTTTTGGTAATTGTTACCACTTCACCGATTGTTTCCAAGGCATATCAGGCCTCGGCAGGGAGCGACAGGCCGACTCATTGCTTTCTTTGAAGCCTCTCTCCTTTGCTCTGGCCGGTTCATTAGCTGCCAAAGGGCTGCAGCCTGGCTGCCCCGCTGCAGCCACCTGACACCACTTTGGGCTTTGTTCCGGCACCAGTGGAACTCGGTGGAAAATCAGATCCAAGTCAGCGTTATCGCGGGGACTGCAGAGGTAGCTCGTCCCTCAGGTTTTAGTGTTCCTCCGCATTCGGCTTCTGCCGCCACCCCAGCTAGCTCCGTGCCCTGCTCTCTGGGCCCCAGCTACTTTCTGCTGAGTGCCCACCACCGACCAGATCAGCGTGGGCCTTAGATACAGGCCTCTGCCCTCAAGGATAGAAAAAACAGCTGGAGAGAGAGGAATGTGCACATGGAACAACGCTCTCTTAAAAGCACTTGGCTCTGTGTTTGCTAAACTCTCAGAGTGGCCCTCTTCATGTGTCAGTGTGGGCAGAAGAACCCAGTCAAAGGTTCGATGTGAGAAAACAAAATATTTCTTCTTGGGGGTCACAGAGAGCCTTCTGTCAGGTGCATGTGAGAGTGTAGACAAGCGGGGAGAATGTGTGACTGGCTGGTGTACAACAGGGAATAGGATATGCCCCCATGCTGGGACAGAAGAGCTTTCAGTAGGGGGATCATGTTCTTTCTATGTCCTGTAAATGCTAGTTGTGGTTTGTGGGAATTTAAAAGTTGTTCGGGGGGCTAGACCCTAGTTCATAAAAGGCATCTCCAGGAGACTAGGTGAATGGAGGTGAAGGATGGACCAGATGTCTGTTTCAATGTAAACCTGAACAATATGGTCCCAACAAATCCTACTCCCCTGCAAGGTGACACAGGAGTGAAACCAACAGGAAGTGTGAGCAGAACTCCCAAGGAGCTTCCGGTTCTTTTGTTTTTGTTCATCCACTGATCTATCCACAATGATGAAATTATGTTTATGGGGAACCCCCCAAAACCAGAAGTTTATTTATTAAACTTGTGTATTTATTCTTACATGTTTAAACTTAAGTCACCTTCAAAATACTCTCCATTCACTGCAATGCACCTATCAAGACATTTTTTTCCACAGCTCAAAACAGTTTTTGAACTCACTGATTTTGATGCCTTTTAGTGCTTCTGCTGTTTTTTGTTTCACCTCTTCCACATTAGTAAAACATTTCTCTTTGAGGATTTTTTTCATCTGGGGAAACAAAAAAAAAAGTCACTCAGGGCCAGATCAGGTGAATAAGAAGGATCGGGCATGGGTCATGCCATTTTTGGTCAAAAACTATTGAACACTCAATGTGGTGTGGGCAGGTGCCCTGATAGATCACCCATCATGAAGTGGGCAAATGTGTTGAAAGAGTCTTCAGAAAAATTTACTGAAGCTGAACGCAGCCTCTCACAACAACGCCAGCTGGTACACTGATACAGATGTGTTCCTAGAACACTCACCTAGTGGGGGCAGCCTGTACTGTAAGTGCCAGTCCTCCAGAAGATAATTCCTTTTGGGGGGGATCCTCCAGCATAAGCCCCTAGTGAAACTTGTTCACACAGTGTTCATTTCAGACTTTTGTCCCGTGAGGGAGAAAAAAGGGATTTCAAAGAGCTGATTTTACTTTCATTGCTGGAGGCATCTGTTTGAGTTCTGTCTGTACAAAGAACATTCCACCAATTAGTCAGCCAGTCAGCAAGTTAGGGCTGCTTGGCTTTTAAGGGAATAGGCATTGTACAAAGTGTAAGTACTTCTGACAGTTGGGATTTCTGCTTTTAGTTTGCTAACACCGAGTTCCTCTCTGTCGTGATCAAAAAATCCCAGCCCTTCTGCAGCTCCAGGCAGCAGCGAACATTAGAACACAGGCCTGTGTGGGGGATGGAAAAGGAAACCATTACAAGACAGGTTGGGGATAAACTGCAGGGCTAAGCAGCGGGGGAACAGACTTTATACAGAAACCAAGGAGTGAGTCAGAATTTTTTGGCTCATTTACTCCAGTCATTTGCTCTGGTTTGCCTCATTATCCGTGGTCATCTTTAGCTTTTTCCTATGTTCTCATGCGATTTGTCATAACCAGTGAAGTGTGGCACAGGGCTTTAGAATCAAACAGACATAAGTTCCAATCTGACTCTCCCTGTCTCCTACTCTAAGTCTCAGTTTCTTCATCTGAAAAAATGGGGATAATTATAGCATCTAGGGTCACTGTGAGGATTAACCACAGTAACGGATAATGACTACCTGGCCAATTACCTAATCCGTCATGGTTACTCAGGAGTTTGTTTCCCTGGCCCTGATGTTGCTGCTAATTGCTGTGAGTCTTTTAGCAAGTTATTTAATGTTCCTGACCTCAGTTTTCCTTATCTTTAAATTGGGTGGAAGACCACAGTGACACTTGCTTCCTAGGATGTTCTGAGGTGTTTCTGGACTGATGTTCCTATCGCTGTGGGTGATGGCCACCACTCACACCTGCCTGAAGGCCCAGTGGTGGTGGACTTTGCAACCACGGCCCTTGTGTGATAGAAGAGTGTCGGGCCTCTCTCTGAGATGTCAGGAGGTATGTCTTCCTGGAGATGGGGAAAACCTGTGGACATCCTGAAAGCAAATAGTGAAATTGTTTTCCTTTGGAAAATGTGATGGTTAATATTTATGTGTCAGATTGGCAGGGCCACAGAGCGCCAGACTTTCAGTGCAACATTATTCCAGGTGTGTCTGTCAGGGTTTTTCTGGATGAGGTTCACATTTGAATCAGTAGAATGAGCAAAGCAGATTGCCTCACCTAATGTGGTGGGTCCCATCTAATCAGTTGAAGGCCTGAATAGTGCAAAAATGATCAATCTCCCAGAAGTCAGAGGGAACTCCTTTTGACTAATTGCCTTCAAACTGAGATAGCAGTGTTTTCCTGCCTTTGGATTTCAACTAAAACATCGGTTCCTCCTGAGGCTTTATCCTACTCACCTTCAGACTGGAACTTATACCATCAACTCCCCTGGCTCCAGTTTGTAGATCTTGGGACTTGTCAGTTGATTCCTTACAATAAATTTGTGTGTGTGTGTGTGTGTGTGTCTGTGTGTGTGTGTATCAGTCTCTCTAGATCTGTATAAATACGTGTCTATATATAACATCTAGATATATATCTATATATCTATACATACCTACATATAATGTCCATATATACAAAGAAGTCTCTGTACATCGCTAATAAGAACTCTCCTGGCTTTGCTTCTCTGGAGGACCCTGCTGCAGAACGTCTCTCAGGTGTCACCTTCCCTCTCTCACTGCCTCTGTCTTAATCCAGACTCTTCTCATTTCAAATACAAACAATAGCAGTAAAACTGATCTTTTTGTTTTTAGCCTTCGATGAATCTTTCTAACATTTTAATTACCTCTCGTTTTTTTGATACAAAAATATCTAATGGAACCATCACATCCTAGACAAACCAAGGACCCCTCAGTGTGACACTTGGGACCCTCTAACTGAGTCCACTTTATTGTACTTCCTACCATTCCCCCCACAAACTCCTCATTCATCCACTAGGGTCTCATTGCTATTTTTGAAAGACAAGGTGCATATTCTCAACTCCCAGCTTTGGTCCGTGATGTTTCTCCTGCCTGGCATGCCTCTGCCCTCAACCTATCCAAAATACAACCTTATTTTATTTTTTTATTAAAAAAATTTTCATTTCTTTAATTTTAGAGAGAGGGGAAGGGAGGGAGAAAGAGAGGGAGAGGAACATTGATGTGAGAGAAAAACATGAATCTGTTGCCTCTCGTATGTGCCCTGACCAGGGACTGAGCCCACAGCCCAGGCACATGCCCTGAATGGGAACCGAGCTGGTGACCCTTCGCCTTGTGGGAAGACCAACCGAGCCAGCTAACTGAGTCCCACTGGTCAGGGCAACGTACCCTGTGAGGGTCATTTAGCTGTGAGGTCATTATAGCCATTACACCACTGGTTGGGGAAACAAAATTTCTGGGCTCCAGAATGGTCACAATAAGTAGAACAGGGAGGAGAAGCAGATTTGATAGGGTAATGATCTGCTAAATCTTTGAGATGTTGAAGTTGTGGCAATAGCATTTTTTTGTTTTGTTTGTTTCTTCTTTCAAAATCACATTGGATTTCAATGAAAGACATGTTGTTCAGGAGATCTGTTTCTTAAGACTTTCTGTTTGATGGGCATCTGACAATCTTCTTCAATTCTAATTTAAAAAGTAGAAATAGTTTTTATTCTAGTTAGAAAAGAGTAAAGAAGGAAAGGATAAAACTAAAAAATAAGGATAGAAACAAAGGTTTAGGAAAGTAACAATTAGCTTATTACCCATATTTCTATAAACATTACTACTGATATTTCAATGTATATTCATTCTGGCCTTAAAAGTGAATTTTAAAATTTTTTTAAAAAAAGAATTATATCATGTATATTCTTTAATACATTTTTGTACATTATATTGAACAATATTGTGAATATCTTCCATATCAATAAATACACATATAAATAATCATTTTAATGAGAACTTACGTGTATACTGAA
The DNA here is from genome assembly GCF_021234435.1 of Artibeus jamaicensis. Lineage (NCBI taxonomy): Eukaryota > Metazoa > Chordata > Mammalia > Chiroptera > Phyllostomidae > Artibeus > Artibeus jamaicensis. The sequence goes on along the minus strand of NW_026521844.1, from coordinate 12,699,658 downwards.
ATGTATTTACTTAATTCTGTATTGATTAATATTTAGCTTATTTCAATTGTTCACCTTTGCACACAACCCCATCATGTACTACTATTTATCTTCTTGAAAGAAATTTTTCAGCCATGGCTGGTGTGGCTCATTTGGTTGGAGTGTTGTCTCATCACCAAAGGTTGTGGGTTCAATTATAGGTCCAGGCACACACCTAGGTCGTGGGTTTGATTCTTGGTCTGGGTCTGTACAGAAGGCAGCCAGTCGGTGCTTTTCTCTTACATCAGTGCTTCTCTCCCTTCCCCCTCCTCTAAACACAGTGAAAAAAAGTATGTCCTTGGGTGATGAGTAGAAGAAAAAGGAAGAAATTTCTCAATGTACGACAGTGTAATTTGTATAGTGGGCTTGGGAAATTGCATTAATTTTTGGAAAGAAAATTTGCGGTTGTTTAAAAACAGAAGCAAGTAGAGAGATAAGCAAAAAGAAAAGAAAAGAACTCCCAGGTCCATTCCCTAGAGAAAAACCACAGCGCTCCGTCCCGGAGTTGCTGGGTCACTTACTGCAGTGTTCTACCACTTTTCTACTCTCCTGTGCCCAAGTGACCCACAGTCTATCCAGATACTCATTGATGTATTACCTGTTACACACTACTATTTTTATTTCAGGGCTTATGTATTAGGCACTTCAGCAAAATCAAGATTAATTCTAGCATGATACATTACAGAAGTCAAGAGGGAAAAATCACACTTCTACTGCTTCATGTGTTATCATCTATATATTTAAAAATTTTGGCATTTTTGTTGTATTTTTCCATTACATTTATCCCCCCACACCCTCTTCCACCTGCACCTGCCCCCTCCCCGACAATCGCCACACTGTTGTCTGTGTGCATGAGTCCTCTCTCTCTCTCTCTTTTGCTTTCTTTCTTTTTAGCTTCAGGCTCCTGACTTGGAAGATGGGGCAATGCGGCACTGCTGTGTCACTGCCCTCCAGACACACAGAGGTCATCGTGCTGGGATTATGTGTTAGGCACTTCCCACCTGCACACTTGGCTTTCTGAGGAAGCAGTCTAGTACTTATCTCCGGATCATTCCATCTCTTTATCTCCTTCTTCACTGCTCTCTATTACCCAGCACCGAGCCTGGCGACCCCCCAAGTTCAGGGAGCCCCTCTCACTCTTCTTTAGATCTCACTCTGTGTAGCACAGTGCCTGGCTTATAGCAATTCGAACCAAATTATCCACTGGAATAATAATAGATGATAAGAGAAGTAGAGACACATGACTTTCATGGGACCTAGGTCTTTATGTGTTCATGGGGCCTTTTCTCCACTTAAAAAAATTAAAAATCATATTTTATAATTGCACTGATATAAAGATGAAGGTCATCCAGGCCATATGCATGATTATATTATTCTACTTTCTTCTGCTTTTTAAAATAAATAAAAACACTTTTATACTCGCTGTTTCTAATGGGTAAGGTACCCATCTCTGTATTAAAAGCTAAGGGCAAATAAATCCAATTCCAGAGAGACATTCTCCTTCTGGAGCTGGCCAGAGTTCCTCACTTTTGCACTATAAGAGCTTGCTGTAGTTCAAGCTATCTACTTACCCATATTATTCTCATGTAATAATGATGCCAGCCCTGTGTTAATTACAACTATGATTTCTCATTTTATAGAAAAGTAACCAAGAATAGAGGTACAACATTAAAGCTGAAGTCATTTGGTGGGGCTGGAGTAGTTTGCATTTATCCTTACGGTTATGAGGAGACAGTAGAGTGTTGTTAGCAAGGACTGAGAATGATTGCAAAGCTGGAGTATTAACGGAAGCAAGAAGTTAGAAGGGTGCTGGAGATGGAGAAAGATGGCAGGGGGAGAGATGGCCAGGAGGTTGAATGTTCAGGACTTGGTGTCCAGGTGGATGTTCAGGGTTCGTGTTCTAGCGTCTGGAGCACCATGTGATGCTTCCCCTCCCTGTTCACCCAATTCACACTGTTCATCATTCCACGCTCAGTGCAGGCATCTTCTCGGAAACCTTCCACAGCTGCCAGAATCCAGCAGGAAGGAGCTGACTATTATAAAGGTGTGAACAGGGTTCAAAGAAACCAAAAAGTGGTGGTACAGCACCCACAGCTGGTAGTGCTGTTACCATCCCAGTGGCTAGAAAGGGTCACGGCAGAGAAGTTTCTAGACCCCAGAGGAAAGGGTTGTAGGTGAAGTCCACTGGGCAGAAGCAGCATTCTTTAAGGGGTGGGGCAGGAAATACAGCCACTCTGCAATGACCTGAAATGAGGAACTCCAGAGAGTTAACACCCCAGCCTCACCGTCATCCCTCCCACTCATCTCTTGCTGGGGCTTCCCATTTGCCAAGTCCAACTAGAAGCAGTGGGCACTGAGAGCATTGATGCCATCCCTGGAAGCCAGCCCCCAGGGCACAGAGCGGGGTGGAGAGGCAGGTGGAAGACCCGCACACTTTCCCTGCCTCCCTGCCCCCAGTTCTAGCCTTGGTCAGCAGCCTCTCCTATTGAGCCCCTCAACTTGGCCTGGTTCCCACCTCCACAGCCTTGCTGTGTCCCCACATCCCCCTGGCCCTATGCACACACATGCACACTGGACTGTGCGCTCCTCAGGGGCTGCCTGCCTGTCTTATTCATCTTTGTATCCTTCATGCCTAGCACAGAACCTAGCACATAATAAGGGCTCCAAAACTGTTGAATAAAAATCCCTTTTATCAAATGCAGATTTTGTACAGAAAGTAAATTCTTAGTCTATTATCAGCTGGCACTTCAGGAAGGCTTATGGCAAGAATGAACAAGTTCCAGCATTATAGGTTTGAAGTTAATGTCCTCAGAAGACATGTACTATTTGGGTTGATTTCTTTGTTTTCTTCCTCCTTCCCTCCCTTCCTTCCTTCCTTCCTCCCTCCTTCTCTCCCTCTCTATCTCCCTTCCTCCCTTCCTTCCTTCCTTCCTTCCTTCCTTCCTTCCTTCCTTCCTTCCTTCCTTCCTTCCTTCCTTCCTTCCTTCCTTCCTCCCTTCCTTCCTTCCTTTTTGTGTCATCAGCCAACTAGCATGCATCCACTTTCCTTATAGGGAAGATGAATTCTTACCAGAAATTAACACATGTGGATGATGAATTCTTCCTTTTGTACAAAGCTAAGGTGCAGTGACTGAAAGCAACGATACCATTCCTTGTAAATCTCTATAGGATGGGTCGCGTGGAAAGGTGTGTTGGGAAATTAAATTACCAGGTATGTAATGGCATGAACAGCAGCCCTGGTCGTGGACCCTGGCGGTCTGTCCCGCCTGCCCTGCTTCTCCATCTTCACAGCCGTCCCAGGTCACCTCCTCTTTCTAGCTGTCCTAGCCGGAAAGTAGGGGAGATTGTTTGGGGAGCAGTTTTCATCACAACATACTACTCTCAAGCTTAGTGCTCAAACCCTTTCGACAAGCGTTTCCCACTCCGCCCTTGGTAATGTAACATGTCTCTTGTCATTGCTTCTCAGTCATACACCTGCCACGCCTCTTGTTGTCTATGATTAAAAGCAAACCTCTGTCTTCACTTCATTGTGAATCCTTACCACTTCCCATAAGTCGTAGGCACTCAAGGGGGATTTCTGATTAATAATTTCACTTAGCTATTAACCTACTCCATATAAGTCACCATAGTAACCCCACACCTTGCTAAAAATTGGTGGCAGCAGTGCATAATGACTTGACTTCTTCCCCGTTCAGCCACTCATCCTGCAGATGGACGGCTTGGTCCCCCCGACACACATGAAGCCTGGAGAGCTCTACGCACCACGAAAAATCAGAGGTGCTGCCAGTGCGCCACCTGATTCTTCTCTGCCTTCAAACAGAACGCAAAACAATCTCCTGTTTCCATGCCGCACATAAATAGAGATTGTTCTTCAACTTCAGAAATGTCCTTGGCACAGAACGTGCATGCCTGCCAGTCACAGGAATTCTCTCTCTCCATCTTGCGGGGCCAACACTGCGATCCTGGTGGCCCTGTTCAGGAAACCCACCATGGAGTGAATCTCTGTCCCGATTGTCTCCTGTTAAGAAGGTAGTAAATGTTTCCCCAGAACCTGAACCCAAACCTACAGGAACTCATGGACTCACTCCATCTCTCCTTCTCTGAGACCTTGCCCCCAGGCAGGGCTGCCATGTCACACATGTCTACGTAAGTGGTGCTCCCAGGTGGTCAGATGTGGCGGGCCTGATGCCAAGCACCGTCTTGAATGTCGTGAGCCCAGTGACTATGCTGTATGTCTTTGCTCCTTCAGATGCGCTCTTTCGTCTTCTCTTCTCTACTCTGCGTCCCAGGAAGCAGACCTGTGTGGATTGTATCAACTCTTTGAACCTCCAGCTTCCCACTGGATTATGGGAAGCACTGGCAAGGGATGGGAAAGAAGGGCGGGAGGGAATGGCCGGACAACCTGCCTGTGTGTGGGTTTGCAGTTGAAGGCCACAGCTCCTGTCACGCCGCCTTTCCACTCAGCTACTTTCTCAGAGTCCTGGCAAACACTCTGATGACCTCAGTCTTTCCAGCCCCAGGGGACTGTGTTAGCCTTTGTTCCCTTCCTCATTCTAAATGGTTCCTTCAGTAACCTCTTTTCACTGGACGCAGTGTAAGTGTGCCATCCCTGCGTTCTGCATGCAGCCCTGACCTGTATAATGCTAAATAAGTCAGGGCTCACAACAGTGTGCAGGAGAGACGGACAACAAACACAATGACAAATAGGATTTATAGAATGTTCCATAGTGATAGGGCCAAAACTGGTGAAATAGGGTAACAGAAGGGGAGGCTCTAAGGGAGACCTCACCTAAACTGGCCTGGGAGGGCCATTCTGAAGAGATGACGTCTGACCCAAGGACATGATGGGAATGACAGCTGCACAAACACATGAGGAAGGAACATTCCAGGTGGGGAACAACAAATGCAAAGCCCCCAGATGGGAAAGAGTTTGCACAGGATGAAACCTCGTGGACAAGAGGAGAGGAGGAGGAGAGGTCAGGGAGATGGGCATAAAGGAGTTTAGATATTATCCTAAGAGCACTGACAAGTCGTTACAGAATGCGTGGCAGGGAATTGTGATGGTCATTATCTGGACGGAAATAAGAGTAAACAATGAAAGGGTTTAACTGGAGGGAGCAGAAGGACAGGACTACAAACCTAAGGAGTGGGCAGGGTTAGGAAACCCAAAAAGGTGGAGAAGCACATGGGGACTTGCAGCAGAGGGAAGCTGTCACCAGCCCACACCTGGAAGGGCTGAGAGGAAGCTGTCCCTGGCGTCTGGGAAGAAAAGGAGCCATGCCACAGTGGCCGCCAACAGGAGCTGTGTCAGGTGGTGACTCCCAGAGCCTGTTAGGAAGATTTGTAGGGTGGAGATGGAGCGGGGTTAGGACATGGCCCAGGCGCATGAGGGAAGAGTGCCGGTGAGGATGGGTGACATAGAAAATCAGCAGGAATTTCGTCTTCTGGTGACCACCATTAGTTCCGTTTCCCAGCAAACCCCAACAGTTTCTATGAATGCTAACACCTTCAGGACTCAGTCAGGAAAATGAGAGAGTTAGGTGAAGGTGGGAGCAAGCAACAGGGACTGTGGTAAAAGGGGGTGCCAGCCTACAGAGGTGGTCGGGGGCGGGGCATTCTACTGAAGTGTTACACCACCTGGATTCAGGAGGGCTTTGGTCCCTGGAGCCAAAGCGCAGCGTCAGGGATCATTTGTTCAGTCATCTTCCCAGGCCTGTAAAACTTTCCCAGCTGCTTTTACTGATGTGCTCCTACTACTGATGGGAGCCAGGAAAGGCATCAGATGCTAGTCTAGGCTGAAGGGAGGCCTGACTGCCTGGCACATACCTACATATACTGGGAGGGGCGTCCTTCCACTGGCCCGCCCAGGCTGGCAAAGAGAGGTGGCTTCCAAACCTTTGTTCCTAAATATAGAGAGCACAGGGCTATTATTATGACTAAATTCTAGGGAAAGAAAACACTTTGGGAGTTACTCAGGAGAAGTAAATGTATATAGTCTTTTTTCCTCTCTTCTGGTTTCTATCTTGTAGTAAGATATATCTAAAAAAAAAACTGACAACAAAGAGTTTCTCTCTTAAGGAGCCTCAGCTGCCCTCCACTGGCATTGATCTTATACAGTGATTTCCAAATGTTTTTAGCTGCAGAACTCTTTACAAACAAAAACTGCCACAGAACCTTGATGTATAACACAGGCCACAGCCCTGAGCCAGTTCCTCGACACCGGATTCCAGCCAGTTCTAGCAGGGTCATCCTCAGTGTGTGTGTGTCAGTGTGGCTCATTGAGGTATAATTTGCATACAGTGAAATTCACCCTTTATAGGATTCCCGTTAGATGAGCGTTGACACAGTCTTGTAATAACACCACCATCAAGACCCCGAACAGCTCCACCACCACCCAAATGTCTCCCTCTCCCATTCCCTGCACCACGGATCTGTCTGTCCCTGAAGTTTTGCTTTTCCAGAATGTCAGATAAATGGAGTCATGCAGTATGTAACCTTCTGTGCCTGGGTTCTTCTACTTGGTCTAATGCTTTTAAGATCCCTCCATGGCTTTGCATGTATCAGGAATTTGTTCCTTCTTATTGCTACATAGAAGTCTGTTGTTCTTGTGTGGTTTCCAAGGTTGTCATTTAGCTTCTGGTTCTTTTCTGCGTAATATAGAAAGCTCTCTATTCACAGGTTTTTCTTTCTTCCTTAAAATACTGAGACAGAAAAAGCACATGTGGCGTGAGGGCGTCTGACCCCAGAAGTATCACCACTGTGCCACATTTTTATACCAGAGTTGCCTCCCCTGGTCTCCCAAGTACCTCTGACTCTTCCCAGGACTGAAATTCCTGGGAATTTTCTAATCAAAGCTGAAGAGTACTGCTTGCTTTTAATTTTTTAAAAAATTATAATTAACAGACAAGTCTCTAGGCTGGGGAAAGAATGTAGGGGGATGCATTTGTTTAGAAATAGGTGGTGGCTGCTAATGGTCTTCCAAGGACAAAGATATGTGGCCCAAACACAAATTCCATGAGAAAAATTCCCCTTTGGCCACTGTTCGTGTGGCCAGAGTTACATGAATCTTTTGGATTCTCAGTTCTGCTCTCTGACAAATAGCTTTTGTTCTCCTCTCAAAGGCCATGCCACCCTCTGACCACATCACTAAATTAGAACGTGTGTGGAACATGAGGTGGGGGAGGAGGGGGAGTGGGGAAGTGCTCAAGGCCAAGTCGGAGGGTCTTGGGTGTCCTGCTCCAAAGCTTGGATCTTGCCCTATAGCAAACAGGAGTAAGCAAAGGGGTCCAGGTAGAGGAGCGTCAGTGTGAACTCTGGAAATCCTTCTTCTGTCTGAAGTAGGGACATCTGTTGGAGGATGGGCCATGGTTCCCACGAGAGACAGCGATTGGCAGGATGGTACGGAAAAGAGACTCCATCTTGGGGACACATGGGATATGGGATTGACAGGAGTCGGGAAGAAGTGCGAGAGAAGGGAAGGTGCAGACAACTTCATTTAGCTGCCCCAGTGACACCGTAATGGAGGTGTCATTATGTCCACTTCGCAGATGGCAAAACTGAAATAACTTTCATGTGCTTACACAGCCTGTAAGCTAGAACACATAGCACAAAGCATTGAGACACTGCACTCAGGCATTACTCAGGCATGTGTGAAAGTGAGAAACACATTTAATGAATTGTCCAAAACTACCTTAAATAAACCAGAAACTATGCTTTGGGAAGAGTATCCTTGAGTCCTTGGAGAGCAATGTTTGGGCAACATATACTACCAGTGAGATTTTTAAAAGGTTTGCCCTGTTCTCATCCTCTTCACTCATCCTTCTTCATTTTGTCCTTCTTCCTGCATCTGAGAAAGAGAGATTTGTGTAATAATGTGTTAGCATTTGAGGGCATTTCAGCAAGCCTGCTGCCAGCTGCCTCTTCTGACACATATTCCCCCACCATTTATTTTATTCCCTTTGGGTAAGTAGCTTCCTCCCCACTTTCCAACTGCTTTGGAGATAAAAGAAGACAGTGAGGAATTTACCCCTTTCCCCATAATAGTGTGGCTGTAATTTAAAGCAGCCATAACTCACGTACAGAACGGTGACTATAATATCATGGAGAAAGCCATCATTCAAAACCCAAAGGAAGGAATGTGGAGTCCTGTTTCTTCCAGCTGTAAATTGCCTCAAAATCAGCAGACAGCTGCTGGCATTTACTTTCCCTTTACACGAGGGAAAGTAAAGTTTTGAAAAGTCACCCATGATAAATTGTTTTTTTTTATCCCTTTTTCCACATCTTCACTAGAGTCAAAATAATTTTCTGTATTGGAACATGACTAGGACTAGATCATTGATCCTTACTGAACTAGTATGTGACTCTCCAAATCTGGGACATGTTCTAAAAGATTCTTGGAGCTGGAATAAATTTGCAGAGACTAGAACATGATCAGTTTGGCTCAGGTAAAACTGAACAGTTCTGTGAGGATACCAGTCTTGAGTCCGCCAGGAGCCATGGTGTCTGTTCTTCCATTGTTCCTAAGGCAGGGTGTTCCAGACCAGTAATTTCTCCCACCTTGTTCTGGTCCATGCTTCCCAGCTGTGGGCAGACAGAACAGTCTATGCTCTGGTAAAAATTCACTGCTCTAGTCATTCCCTGGGGAGCTCATATAGGCATTCACGAATCCCCTAAAACCTGCTCTCATGTCCTGCCACTGTTAGCTCTATAAAGTATGCAGTTTTACGCGTCGGCATGAACACCTTCCATGGCTTGAGAACATTCTAGATACTTTTTGCTCATTATATTATCTCCTTTAATCTTTTCCAGAACTCTGTTAGATATTATTATCATTCCCATTTTATAGTTGAGGAAATTAGGTCAATGAATGTGTCAGCGAGTAAGGAGAAGAAAAGTTCTAACTTAGGTCAATGGAACTCATCAAACCGGTGTTCTTGTCTCTCCTGGTTCACGATTCTGTCAAAGGAGTAAGAGGTACAGGACCTCTGTTAGAAAAAGGAGGACAAAATTTTCATAAATTCTATCAAATATATAAACATTTAAATCAAACATTACCTAAATATTTCTGAGATATTGTAGATGTTCATAATTTTGTAATCTTGTGCTTATGCTTCCAGAGTTGTGAGTTCAGGCTCTCGGGTTGGACGGCTTGATTCAATCTCAGCTGTCACTTCTTACCAGTGTGACTTTGGGTAATAAAACCAGTAACTTCTCTGGGCCTAGGTTTTCTCTCCTTGAAATGAAGATTCTAAGTGGTGTCCACTTTTACAGGGTGGTTTTGATTTCTAATGAGGATAATTGATGTAAAATATCCAACACCGGTGTAGAACATGGGTTGCATGGCTGTTACTCTGGTGGCCCCGCATGAACCACACCTTGGTGTCTGAGTCCTTGTGTAGCATCTGTCCTCCTAATGTCTCCAGACATGGCCGGGGGACTTGCTTTGGCTAGTGGGTTACCAGCAAGTGGAATAGAAATAGTCTTTTTTAAAAAAAAGTTTTATTTATTTATTTTTAGACACTGGGGAAGCAGGGAGAAAGAGAGGGAGAGAAACATCAATGTGTGGTTGCCTCTTGAGCGCCCCCATCAGGGACGTGGCCCACAACCCAGGCATGTGCCCTACGTGGGAATTGACCTGGCACCCCTTTGGTTCACAGGCCGGTGCTCAATCCACTGAGCCACACAAGCCACAGAGTCCTAATAACTGTGTGCATACAAGTGTTTGTACCCTTGGGACACTTGCTCCTGGAGCCTTGAGCCACTGTATAAAGAAGTTATGCTAAGTCCTGGCTGGTGTGGCTCAGTGGATTGAGTGCCGGCCTGTGAACCAGAGAAGTTAGGCTATCCTGTTGGCGAGACCTCCTGAAGACAGAGATTTCTCTGTCACGAACAACCCTAGGTGTTCCAGCCATCCCAGCTGAGGCTCCAGGCAGCCATCTTGGATATTCTAGCCCCAGTAAATGCCATGAAGAAGAACCACCAGCTGAGCCCAACAAACCTATAAAATCCTAAAAATATATAAAATATTGTTTTAAGTCACTGCATTTTGTAGTGGTTTGTTACACAGCACTGAGATAAAATGCATTCAACAAATGTCAGCTATTTTTAAAGTTATCATTATTATTCATTGACTTTATTTCTCAAAAAATTAACATTAAGACATGGAAAGCTGTGTTCCTCAATAACTCATTCACTGAACAAAAATGTACTGTGTTCCTACTCTGGGCAGAGCAACAAGGTCTTGTCTCTCATTTTTAAAGAATGGTATTTTCTCCCCAAGGGTTCTTTCATGGGAATTTTGAACTCTTACAGTTGCAAAAAAAAAAGTTGAAATATCTCCTCATGTTGTAATTATTATTTGTTGAGCAACTACAATGTTTATTCATTTTTTAAACATTTAAAAATGCATGAGGGAATTAGTAAAGAACAAGACCTTATTTTTTACATACTCACTGATTCTTCTTGATAGGAAGTTCAAAGATACTCAACACTACATCAAAACCATAGACTCTCCGAGATGAAAGGGCTTCTGTAAGGTCAGCCAGTCAGCTCTCCTCTAGGTAGGCTTTCATCTCTGCTCCCCCAGGAGCTGCCAAGGCTCCTGTTTTTAAAGTTCTGGGAGCAGCGAGCCCTGGGTAGTGGGCACAGAGCCCTTCCTGTGCAGGGCTGGTGTTTGTAAGGGAAACAAGGGGCAGTGTTAACTTGGCCTCTCTTTCAGGCTCCTACATTATGGGCTGCTGTAATTTAGGGTCATGTTTGTAGCTATTAAGTGCCATTTGGTTGAAAATCACCCACTCCTTACTGGTTACACACAGCTTCTACTGGGCGTACAAACAAAATAAGTTAAAATTGTGCACAGAAGAAGCTTACCCTTCCTCCCTGCGGTTCTCTCTTTGCCAGGACCTACTGGCCTTCCTTCATCTCCTTAAAGATTGGTTTGATTTCAGTTGTTTACTGGGCAAGTGAGTTTTAGCCTTGCATTATTTCCCCTCTCTATGTTTGCATTTTTAGCTATATATATATATATAGATATCTGATATATGTAAGCATATATAAATCACCCAATCATAGAATTAAAGGTTTAGGGCCCTATTAATCTAATTTCAAAGTCAGAGAGACAGGAAATGGAGTCTACTCCAATTCTTCACATTTATTTGGTCAGTCATTTTAATCTATGAATGGGGGTAGGAGTGGGGGTCATAAAGAGACCAGAAAAAAGCATTTGGCCTGAAGACAAACATTCACAAAAAAACTCAAATTTAAACTTTTGACACTGTTTCCAAATGAGGTTATAAATAGTTATAGACACAGATGCTTTTCATTTCACTCTAAACTTATGTCCCATGATTGAGCAGTGTTACCTTTTGGGTGCTATGGAATTAATTAAGAAAAACAAACTCTTGTAATTACCTGTGAGTCGTAAAATTATATGTCATTGTGTTTTTTGAATTAAAATTATAATGTAAACATTATGTTAATGTAGACATTAAAATATACCACAGTTTTATGATCCTGCTTTGACAGTTCCTTAAAGTAACAATAGCTAAGCATTTATGAGTCTTTATCATATGCTAGGCACTTGGCAGGAAACTCCATGACAAGCCTGTGAAGCAGGAACTACCATCCCAATTTACAACTGAGGAAACTGAGGCTCAGGCACCTTAAGAATCATGCCCAAGGGTCCACAGGTGATTAAGCACAGAACTGGGGTTCGAGCCCAGGCACTCTGGCTGTAGAGCTAAGGTGTCCAACTCCCCAATCTGCCATCTCTGTTTCAAAATGCCCCACACATGGAAAGGGTCCTTCTGTCCCCTAGAGCAGGAAGAGAAGGAGAGGACACGCGTGGGAGTGATGCCAGAAAGGACCGGCCAGGCACGGCCTGTGGGGCCGCTGAAACACCATTTGCAGCACCTGCTGGAGCAAAGGTGGGTGAGTTTTCGAGACTCTCCCAGGCCCAGGCCCAGGCCCATCTCCCTGCAGCCTCCCAGCCTTGGCCCTTCACTATGCTCCTGCTCCCTTCAGTTTCTCCCTCTTGTTCCCAGCTCTGACCTCAACATTTTGGCCAAAGATTCCTGCATGTGGGGGTCTTGAATCCTTTCTCATGTGTGCCATTCTCTCTCTGGCCTGAATTGCACCCCACTCTCAGATCCTGTCTCTGGCCTTGGTCCCCCCTGTAGAGGCCATGCCAGCTGCTGGGTTAGCTGTAGAAAACCTGGAGCCCAGGATTTCTGTTATCTCAAGGTTGGAGCTGACCCTCACGAGCCAAGGCTCCAGGGAGTGGAGGAGGGTGGGAGAGGAGAGCAGGTGAGACGGGAGGGCAGGGAGCACAGGAAGCCCTGTCTGCACACTCAGGGCCTTGCAAGGAGGGGAGTGCAGGGGAGGTGAGTATCTACATCGTGGGCTGTGTCCTGGACACCTGCTGACGCTGCAGCAGCTGACATTACTTCTGTGCACGTGCTGTGACGTGGAGACAATGCTGTTTACCGGGCTGCTGGTGAGCCTGGGCTACACAAACAGGCCTGGTCACGGCCATTGGAATCATGCAAGTCCACGGGCACAGAGGTTGCCAGCTTTGCAATGGCCTACAAAATGTTGAGGCCTGAGAAAAGTAATTGGTTAGGCAACAGAAAAGGAAATCATAAAATACAAGTAAATGTCTAATTAAATGCCTTTAACCCATAAGAGCATATCACTGAATCAGCCACAAGTGAACTCATGTGTAGATAATATGTATTTAATATGGAATGTGAGTGATTTCCATGTGATTTAATATGTTTGCAATGTTCTTAAACTGACATTGACACCAAGAGGCTAGGTCCCTCTGAGGAACCTGGCAGCGGGGACAGGATGACACGAGTTGGAGGATTCCTATGGACAGAAGGTCACAGGTGGGCACCACGGATCCTTAGAAAGGCAAAGTGAGACAAAGTATCCCCATCAAAGATGCCCACGTGTTCCTCCAGTGAGGCCCTTTCTTTGGCCCCACAGATCATAAGTAAAATTCCAAAATTTACAATCTTGGTGCAATTAAATTTCTTGTAAGGAGAGTAGGTGGGGAATTGAGGGTGGAAGTTGCCTCTCTCAGCATCTCTGAAACTGAGCCCACCCCCACCCATTACTACTTGTGCGTCTAACACTTTGTTGTGGTTCCAGGAGCCACTGTCAGTCCCTGGGACCCTGGCAAGTGCCTCCTACAGTGTCTCCTGCTTTCCTCCAGTCTTTTTTCCATGAAACAGACACGATAGTCTTTAAGAAGCATAAAGCAGAGCCCTGGCCAGTGTGGCTCAGTTGTTTGGGAGTTGTCCTGCAGACTGAGAGATCACAGGTTCAATTCCCAGTCAGGGCACATGCCTGGGTGTCAAGATGTGTCCCCACTGTGGCTTGTACAAAAAGACAACCAATCAATATTTTTCTCTCACATTGATGTTTCTCTCCCTCTCTTTTCTCTCCCTTCTTCTCTCTCTAAAAGCAATGAAAAAATGTTCTCAGGTGAGGCTAAAAAAATTCATAAAGCAGATCCTTCAGCCCCAACCCCCCAACACTAAGAATAAATTCCCATCTCTTTCTTTGGATTTTGACAAGGTCATTGGTGATCTGGCCCCAGACAGCTGCTCATCCCTCATTACCAGCCCTTCTCTCCCTGGTGCAGCTGACCCAGCCACACCCACCATCTCTGCATCTTCTTCACTGAGGCGAACTCAGCCTGCCCTCAAAGCCTTAGTGGTTCCCTTTGCTTAGAACCCCTCCCTCACAACTGCCAGCCACGAAGCTGAGGTCACAGGCAGTCACCACTTGTCAGGGAGGACTTCCTTGACACCCCCACCCCCACCAGGGGAAACTCACTGCCTGTACCTCCTCTACGTCACAGGACCTCATGCTCTGCTGTTGCATTTTCCTCACCAACTTTTCACTGTCCGTAACCATCTTTTCATGCATAGTTCATTCTTTTACTTTTCATGCATCTTTTCATTCTTTTACTTTTGTTTGCTTATCTCCCTCCTACTAGGATGTGAGTTCCACCAGGACAAGGACTCGCCTGTGGTTTTCACCATTGTGTTGCTGTTGCTTTATAATAATGCCTGGGTGTTGCTGGTGGTCGATAATTGCTCATTGAAAACATGAGTAAAACAATAAATACATGAGCCTGAACTGACGTGGCCCACAGGAGTGTCAATATCACGGGGACCTCTGAGGTCCTCAGATTGGAGGTAAACTAATTTTAACTAAATCTCCAAGGGATCTTCAAGGAACATCTGGTCTGTGTAGGTATTTACTTACACCATATCTCATTGCAAAAGAATTTGCAGTCATTTGCAAAGCTACAGGGCAATAACATTTGTAAAAAGGAAATAAGCATGGAAAAAATAAGATAAAATGAGGGCCAGATAAGCAATTAAAATACATATCACAAAGTCTTTCCTGCCTTGCCAGAAGTAGACTGCAGATTTAACTTAATAGCTAGTGGCAGCTCATCTACACTAAAGTCCTTAAAAAGGAGAAAAGTGTAAAACTTTACTCATTGAATTTTTACCCTAGCCATGAATCGTAACAGCCATGAGATGTGTTTCCAATTAATTTTACTGATCTTAGTTATAGCACTAAATATGACTTGCCGTCAATCAATATTTATTGAACATCTGTACTCAAAAGGCTTACACATTCCAATGGAGTCACGTGTCTTTCTCATGTGCTGCCATAGTAACCTGTCAGGATTCTGATGAGTCAAAACATTTATGAGGAGTTAGGCCTGCAGGAAGGGTAGCTGACAAGCCCCCAGGGTAATGTGGGTCTGTTACAGCCTACTTCCAGTCAATAGAAAATTCATATTTGAGTTTACTTTATAGGTTCCTTAATAATATTGAGGTTCATTTTCTTTGGACTGCCTTCTCAGCCCATTTTTCTGGAGTAAAGACCTTGAATTAATTTTTTTTGAAATCTATGTGTTTTTCAAAATTTTGCTCATCTCTGTTTCTCTCTTTGGAAACTTTTTGTGTTCTTTCTCTCCCTCTTTTTTTTTTTCTCTTTCCCTCCTTCTTCCTCCTCCCCCACTCCCACATTTTTGAAAGGTGGTGCAGCAAAGTGTTGAAAGCCACTGAAAATTCCATGAGTCATGAAATACTCGCCAAGTTGCTTAATATTTTTGTGCCTCAGTTATCTGTTTGCAAAACTGGGGCAGGGGTGGGGATATATAATTATATTTACCTCCCAGAGTGGCTGTGAGGATTAAATGCATTTATATACATCAAGTGTTGAGAACAGAGCTTGACACATGGCAAGCACTTTGTGAACTTTAGCTATTATTATGATTATACGGCATTCCGCTTTAAAATGATCCCCTCCCCTTTTTCTGTGTCCCTCAGCAGAAACTATATTTATTCCTGTTGTCTTATATTCTCAATTCTCTGAACATTACTAGAATTCTTTCCCCTCTTCTTTGCTTAGAAAACTCCTAGTCATCTTTCAAAACTAATCTTTCCTGTTTCTTTTGAAACTTTTGAATTGACATACCCGACTCCTCCTCTGGTCTTCCCTGGTAGCCTATGCCTACGTCTCAATCACAGCATTTAGAACACTGTGAGGTGTTGCTGTCTCCACTAAGGACTGTCAGGACAAGGGCTGGGACTTGCCCCTAGGTGTCTTCAGTGTCTTGTGCATTGTTTGCTACACAGTGGTCACTCAGTTCAAGGCTGGTGGAACTAAGTGCAGAACTGGTCCCGTGGGGAAATCCAACAACAAAAG
Source organism: Artibeus jamaicensis (assembly GCF_021234435.1). Classification (NCBI taxonomy): domain Eukaryota; kingdom Metazoa; phylum Chordata; class Mammalia; order Chiroptera; family Phyllostomidae; genus Artibeus; species Artibeus jamaicensis. The sequence continues at coordinate 12,683,902 of NW_026521844.1, read as the reverse complement.
GACAGCAGCACATTTCTTATACATTTTATACCTAAGCAATTCAGTATCATGCTTGCTTTTCTACTGGGGCTAAAAGAAATGACTTATTCTTATTCTTTATAATTTAAGGATTTTAACTCATTATTAGGAAAGACAAAGCTCTATTTCCCTTGTAAAATATATTTCAGGAAGCAGCATAAAGTGATGGACAATACTCTTTCTGGGCACTCAATTTCAGCTCCACTTCTGCTCCTCCTACCTGTGAGATTTGGAGTAAATGAGCTCCTCTTCCTGGACTTCAGTGTCCTCATTAGTAAAATGAGTGTTACAACGCTCGCTTGTCTTTCTGTCTCATTGCCTGTGAACATCAGGTGTGATGGTACATGTGAATATGCACATCACCCCTCTGCAGATGTGAGATAATATGTTATTTGGGGAGAAATCTTCTTATTTAGAAACAGTTAGGCACTTATCCAGCTAAGGAGTGAAAAACTGTTCTGGCTGCAATGTTAACTGGAGACAATATTCCTTCTGAATCAAGATTCAGTGGTAAAGCAATTTGCCCATACATATTTTCGGTTACACCATTTCATTAGATATTAACATAAATGGCACTGCCTTGAGAGGCAGGGTGTGAGTGCATCTCAGAGCCATAGTATCTCTGTGGGGCAGGTTGAATCTTCCTAGTGCAGATGATGAATATGTAATTTCACCAGAGGAAGGTGGGGGCAGGGCTGGACAGTCTGGGCAAAGGCCAGAGGGCATACTCCAAACACAGTGCTGTGTGGATTGTGGCTATTCTTATGTGGCAACTGAACCACAAAAACTTACATGCATAATAATTTGTCAGCCAGAAGATACGTACATGCCAGTCCTTTAATTTTTCTTTGCTGCTCTCTAATTTTACTCTGATAATAACAAATGAAACCACAGCACTTCCATCAGAAACCGGAGCATGTCCATGAATAACTAAGAGACTACATACAGTTTTCCCAGTGAATGTTCAAAGCCAAACGTGGGTTGGCTTTTGTATATAAATTGCCAGTGCGCCTTTTCCATTCCGGTGGGAGCTCTCTGAAGGGAACATTACAGCTGTGATGAATAACAGTCCCACTAAAGAAGCTGGCGTGAGGCATGCGTTTCATCCCACTGAGTGGAACACTATGCCTGTTGCCAAATGTGCCAGGTCTCCCACGATTAAATAAATATATACATATGTCACTTGGCTTTGTTTCCAAGTTCTAGGTGCTATAGAAACCAAGCACTTTATTACTATTAATAATGTTATAGTTATAATAGATGCAAAGCCAAGAAATGGTGGTTTGTCCTTAGATAGTGCATTTGATCAAATTTCCTATCATTTGTTACTTAATTGTTACTCATAACATCCTTCAACTCTTTGTGTACAACTACAATAAATGGCAGTATTCTTTATAATATAAGTTATGTCTATGTAGCTAATATTTTAATTAATGAATCTATAAATATAGTGTTTACATCACAGATAATAATAATTAACATTTATTATTTGGCAGGTATTTTTCTAATTATGATTAGTCCCATTTTATGGATGAGAAAACTGAAGTTTAGAGAGGTTAAATGACTTCTCTAAATGAAATAACTAGAATTTGAACCAATACCATTATGTTTTCAAGCTTTTCTATGTAAGTAAAGCATAAAAGTATTGTTCAATAAGTCTTATTTTTCTTTTTTTCCCAAGCAGTGACAGAACCATAACTACTACTACAGATACACTTTTTTAGAGGCAACACTCATCAATGATCTCTCGATAATTATGGTCAAGATGTTTTCTTTCTTTTCAAAATGTTATTAAAAAATAATGGGCTATTGGTTAGAATTAAACAGGAGACTGTGAGGGCAAATATCCAGTTTTCTGTTTCTTTTGAAAATTGTATTAGATGTAAATTTTTATGGTAAGATAACATCACCTGGCCTCTGAATTCTTCCCATAAACTTTAATCTATTTTTGACTCCATCCTCCACCCCCATCACTAACCTGAAGAAGCTTCCGGAAACTCCAGTTTGATGGCCTGGCTCCCAGCCTCACATCTACTCCATTTCCTCACACCTCACCCCACCCCCCTCTCCACCCTCCACCCAGCCTCAGTGGACCAATTTCCTATGTAATGAAATCCCAAATTTTCATGTCCAAGCCATCATCAATGTGGCTTCATCTTACTTGTTCATTCTTATTTCCCACCACTTACCAGCTTTTATCCCGACTTTCAACTAGAGCCGTTTCTCTGCCTCTCGGAGCCACGCTGCTCATTACTGGGTACACCTTTGCCTATGCGGTCCCACACTGTGGAATGTCCCCCCAGTACATAAAGATGATGTAAGACCCATTTCTTCTTTGTTTCCCCATGAACTTCTTCCTATTGCATATATAGTTATTAACAGTTGAGCTATCAATTATTCCTTCATTGCTGACAGGTAAAGTTTGGACCACCAATATTATTGTCAGTTCCTGAGGAACAGGTTTCAACTTATGTTTTCTCTTTGTATACTCTAAAATATTCAGCACAATGCTAAAGAAATATTAGGTGCTCCAAATGTGCTCATTAGGGAATAAATATTAGAATTAGTCAAATTTGGATTTTAAAATCTGGGGTTTCTAATTTGTAATGCACTCATTAACTATAATTTTGTTTCCATAATGTTTTAAAACAGTGATTTTCAACCTTTTTCATCCCATGGCACACAAATTAATTACTAAAATTCTGAAGCATACCAAAAATAGACTTTTTGCCAATCTGACACCAAAAAAATGGATAGAATTTTGTCTCATTCATACCAGATGGCTATTGTCATGTTGGCTGTTGTCATTTTCTCATTTGACAATCTAAGGGAAAACATGTCAGTGCCCCTGACTAAATAAATAGTCAGGTATTGCATGTTTTCAAGATTCTTGCTGCACACCAGTTGAAAATCGCTGTTGTAAACAATCTGCATGTACAAGAGTAAGTGTTGAGTTGCATAAGGAATGGCACATCCGTGCAGTGAAATACTAGGCAGTCATTTTAAGCAGCATTCTTGAAGAAATATTATGGTGTCAAATTCTTTGCACTATACTGGTAAGCTTTTAAAATGTTATCAAAAGTATGTATGGAGTAATCCCACTTTGGAAATGAAAACATTAGTATTAAGAGGATATTAAAGAGTACTAAAGGAAAAGACTGCTAAAACAGAGTTAACAAATACCTTCTATTTATCAAAAGATACCTTCAGCGAAGTATAAAGATAAGCCTGACAAGAGAACACAATCTAAAACATAAAAAAATTTTTTCTATAAAAAAGAAGACACCACCACTTAAAAGATGAGCAAAAGGCTTGAACAGGAAAAAAAAGATATTCAAATGGTCAACAAACAAATGAAAAGGTACCTAACAGCAATCATTATCAGAGAAATGTAAATGAAAGCCGTAATGAGATTCCAGTACACACCCACCACATGGCTGAAATTAAAACAACAACAACAAACAAGACTGATAATACCCCGTGTTACCAAGGACATGAAGCAACTAGAACTCTCAAACATTACTAAAGGGAATGTAAATTAGAACCATAATTTTGGAAATTCTTTTTTACTTTTCTTTTCTGGAGGAGCTTCAGAAATCTCTGACTTCATCCAATCCAGCCACAGATGTTGGCCTTGGACTTCCCCTTCTTTTTGGAACTTCTCACAGTTCTCTCATGATTGATTGCTTGTTTTTTTGATTCGATGAATTTGGTTATTTCTTAGTTCATTTCCTATTTTTCCTGGCATATATATTCTTCAATACTTTCCTAAGAAAGGGTTGATGGGAGTTAAATTTTTGAGGCCTCCTAGAATTTTGATGGCATTTCTCCACTGCTTTCTAGTGTCTGGCATTGCTGTTAATAAAGCTGAGGATACCTTGATTCTAGTTCCACTGAATATAAACTTGAAAGAAGTGATTACCAGAAGCTTTTAGATTTTTCTTATCCCTGATATTTTAAAATTTTTCAATGATTTGCTTTAGTGTGGGTGCCCCTATTCACCCCTGTCCTCACTATGATTGACTTCCTGGGGCCCATTCCTTTTCTAAGACTCACACTGTTCAGTTCTAAAAAAATTTTTGTATCATTTTCTCCTTCTTCCACCATATATTCCTTGTTTTCCTTTTTTGGATCAGAGCTGGCTGTTGAACCTCCTGGGTATTTATCCTTTTTTATTTAAAGTTTTAATTTGTGTACTCCTTTTTGTTCTACTTGCAGTAGACTGCCTTGACTTTATCATGCCACCTTTACTAAAATTTTCATTTTGACGATTGTATTTTTAATTTCTATGAGTTCTTCCCTCTTATTTGATTGTATCTTTTTTCCCAGGTTTGATTTTTTTAAATAGATGCAATAACTTTTCTCTTGGAAGATATCAATATTTCAATGTTTTCTTCATCCTTCTTCATTCTCTCTCATTGACCTACACTCCTTTAGTCTGTACACATATATACCCCACTTTTTGAAAGTTTGTTTTACATCACTTTGCTTTTATGAAAGACCTACATTAGTACACTTGACATTCAAATAACACAGGTTTGAACTGTGTAGAGTTTTTCAATAAATGCAGTTGGCTCTTGTTTTTAGTATATTTTTGTGTTTTGCCACTGCGAATTCAACCAACTGCAGATCAAACATGGTATTTTTGAATTCCCAACCAGGGATTCCCAACTGGGGACTCACAGCTGTGTATCAAAAATATTGTTTCAATCTGAGGTTGACTGAATGCATGAGTGAGAAGAACCCACTGTAGAGTTAAAGGCCACACGCAGATTTTTAACTGCATGCAGAGTTGGCCCCCTCCCTTCCTCCCACATTGTTCAAGCATCAACTGTACCTGTTTGTGCTAATTGAAAGAAATCCTAAGAGGATTTTCGCTTTTACCAAAAAAAAAAAAAAAAGGCAAAAAGCAAAAATAGAGTTCAGAGCCTGTTTCACAGCAAGCTGTCCTGGAGGCAGCTCACATTGATGAGTGAAAATACATCATAATATATCATTGCCACTTTACATAGGCTGTGTATTTATCATATCACTCCTACTTTTACTATGTTAGCGTTATTTGCTATGAATTGGTAGGTTATTTTGGGGGGGTCTGCCGAAGCTCAAAAATTTTCCATACCAATTAATGGTAATTGCTTCTTCACTTTACACCATTTGGGGTTAAGAAAGGTTTCCCAAGAATGCTCTACTTTTGGATAGTGGAGGAGACCTGTATTTGTTTTGGGCTCATTCTCGTCCACATTGATGCATTTTCTTAATGTTGGTGATTCTTAGCCTTTGTTTATATTTCAGGGGGAGGAGTCAAAGTGTGTGAAAACTCTGGGCCCAGGAGCCGTGCATGTCACCTATTGGGCTTCTCAGAGAAGAATGAAACATGAAAAATTTTAATGGAAACAGTGTCCCTGAAATGATTTCCAAGGAAAAGAGCAAGCCATTCAATACCAAAGAGTCATGAATAATGACAATTTTGTTCATGAAAAGAATGATTGGGTAGCTGGAGAAGACACTGATCGTATTGTAGACCCTTTACTCTGCAGAGAGCTCACTGGAGACATGGATCCACAGTAAAGCAGCTCCGCAATTTATAACAAAGTATAATAGCTCTTTGGTTCTGAACAGGTAAATAGAGTGTTTAAAACAGCTGTTTTTTTCTCTTAATTATTTTATTGTTGTTCAAGTACAGTTGTCTGCACTTACCCCCACCCTTGCCCCCCACCCCAGCCATTGGTTCCTCCCTCCCCTGCTTCCACCCCCCACCCTTGGTTTTGTCCCTGTGTCCTTTATAGTTGTTCCTGATAAAGCAATTGTTAAGAAGATGAATCTGACAGAATATTTAAAAACTTACTGGTGCCTGATGAAAATTTTGAAAGTCATACTTTAGGAACAATTCCATTACACTTCCTCATGTCTTTTCTTTTTTAGTTTTTACCATCTTACAAAAATGTACACGTAAAAGCACCTTGGCTGCTTGAGAGCTCTGTGCATTATTGCTGTTTTTCCTTTTTACCTCATGGTTTCATTTCACCATGAAAATAAAATAAAATAAAACTTTAGTAAACCAAAAAGAGGAAAATGAGACAAATATTGCTGAAGGTTATTTTTCCTGTCTTGTTAGTAGAAAGTCTTCAAAAATAGGATATTCTTAAAATTTTTCCAGCAGATATTGAATTCACTGAGATGTTTAAGGGAAATGAAACTTGTAAATGTCATCAAAGCCTCATTAACTAGCTTCCACATACTTATCATTAAATCATTTTTTCATAATGGCCTCATTAATTCATCACTCTTGTTTTTTCTCCTTTTTTTATTGTCTTATCATTACTTTTGGTGACCCCAATACATAAAAGTACCTTTGGTCTTTGCTATTTGCTAGCTCTCTGTGTGATTTATTTGGGCAAGAGGTAGAAAGTCACAAACAGTGGCTGCCTGGCTTCACAAAGGTGCATGGAGGATGGCTCGTTGATAAATGACAGTCTCATTTTAAAGAGCATTACTCAGTTGTTTTTTTACAGCTTGACTTTCTGCCCAGTGAGTTAATGGCAGAAAATTTTCACTTGCCTAAAGATGATTCCTTGTATGTTATATCAGGAGCTGAGGGTCCCAATTTAACTTGCAAGGTACAATTTGAAATATTCACATGGAGAAAGTGCAGCCAGTAGACAAATCGAAGTGTCTTGGGGAATTAAGACAAAGTCAGCCTGGCTCAGATAGTGCAGTGGCCTCACTCTTAGCTGCACGTTAGAATCATTGGGGAAGCTCGTAAACAGATGCCCAAAGGTGGGTTGCATTCTACAGCAATGGAAATGCAGTCTCTGGGAGCAGAGCCTGCATTCTGAGAACCTGAATATTTAAAAGACAAAAGATTTCTATGATCTGAAGAGAAGTCAGAGTATAGAAACTGTATATTTAAAGTTCCCCAGTAGATTCTGGTGCCCTGTGAGAGCTGAGGACCACCGATACAATGGGACAAGATGTATCACATAGTGAACAGAAATGATTAAGCTCCCTCTATCTTCCCTACTCTGGGTCAGACACACGGTGGGAGAAGGTACAAAGACATAGAAGATGTGGCTCTGAAGAGATCTTCTGATCTATTTGGGAGATAAGATAAGCACGAATGAAGTTAACTGAGAGCAGCATGAGGCAAAGTATAATCATATGAACATTGCCTGCAATGATTCTGGGGAGGAAAGACCCCTGTGCGTGGCGATAGTGAAGGACTCACAGGGGAGGTGTTTGTTGATTTCGGGCTTTGTGAGGAGCAAGGGAAGGGGATTCACTGCAGGTGAGACAAAAAGCGAAGCAGGGACCATGCTTGGGGTATGGAAATAGTAAGAAGACTGTCCTGGAGCTGTAGTTGAGAGTTGGCTCCCTCTGCCCCCATCACTACCTGCCGCTAGGTGCTTGGCATTAATCTTTCCTGTAACTTCTCAGTGGGGTATCATTACTGATGAAGAGACTGGGCCTCAGAGATTTAAGGAAGCTACTTGGTGTCTAGTTCCCTCTTCTGTCAGAGAATTCTGGCTAAGCCTTCAGGTGAGCTAGTCCTGAGTGAACAAGGAGGAAGGTGTTCTGACATTGGGTGGCGAGGGTTTGCAGGCTCAAGGTAGAGAAGCAGGAGCAAAACAGCCTTTACTGAGAGCCAACCTCAGAGGCGCTTGTCGGAAGCCCAGGTGAAGGTGAAGCGGCTGAGAAGTGAGGGCCACCAAAACCAGCTCAGAAGGTCAGGAGCTGAGCATTTGCAGCCCTGAAGACGGTGGCACCTGCAGCCAGGCAGTTCGTGCTCCTGGAGGCAGGCCTGGGTGCGAAGCAGCAAGTTCTGGCATGGCCCTCTGGATGCCACAGATATTTTGTAACCTAGAAAAAATTAACAAGCAAATACTAGAAATAAATATTATTATGTAAATATATTATATAGTATTATTTTTTAGGCAACTTGTACCTCAGGCTGCCTCACCCCATACCTGATGCCCAAGCTTTAAGAAGACACTTTGGCACCTGGGGCAAACAGCAGGAGATGTTCTCCTCCAAATCAGTGTATATAATTCATGATACAGTTCACAGATGGGCATTATTAACAGTGCACACCATCTGGCAGCTTCCCACTTTAAACTATTATTCTTGTTAAGTAGATGTTAAGCTTTCAAAATCCTTATTTACAATTTATGTGTCTTCTAAATCTCAGCACCTGAGGTCCAAGCCCTTTTATCGTATTTGATCCCAGGGCCGCCCCTCCTCCAGCCAGTAGGTGTGTGGCTCCGGCCTGTGGGGCGGGTCCTGTGCACATATATTGGAATGAAAACAGCTGAGAGTTTAATGGTTTGCTTCTTAGCTCCTGAAAGAATGTAAAATATTTATCTTCATGGTAACCAAGAGGCCATGTTCCAACAGTACAAACCCTACATATGATGTGATGAATCCCCTTAAAGGACCCAGGAGGGAGAGCAGGCTCATGGAATCAAAGTAAGCAAGTGGCATAGATTTGATTGAATTTAGTGTGTGTGACTTTAAAGCTGAAAATTACTTTCTGGCATGTTGTATACCCTGGCAACCCAGACACCACGTGCACTGCAAACATCAGCTACGGTCTTCAGGAGATTTCAGTTGAGCTGTATGGGCAGTGCCGGAACGAAAAAAGATAAGCAACAATTCCTTGTTGGCATCAGATTAAAGCCAGACAGGATGAGGGGACATTAGGTGCTGGAGTAGACCAATTCTTTAGTGATTCTCTTTGGATCTAGATTACTCAAGATCGAGTTTTAATTTCTATGATGTATTTTAATATATACATTCTTTACAGGTATTACAGGTATATGGCAAAATGTTTAAATGATACAAGAGGATATACTGTGAACAGTAAGTTTCCCGCCTTTCTCAGTCATGATCTTAGCAGAAAACAAAATTCACTTTCAGAAGGTTCAAATTCAGAGACATCAATGAAAGGACTACTTACAGAGAAGAGGACAGGGCCAGGGGAACAAACAAAAGATGTGGGGTCCCCAGAAACTAGCAATAGCTGAAGAAGGAAATGGTGTTAGTGAAGCCCAGTGGGAGCAGGGGCTAGCTGTGGACAGATGCAGCTGTTCCAGACGCCGCACCAAAGGAGGGAGAGAGCATGGAAATCTCTGTCTTTTCCCACTTTCAGGTCTGCTGCATCTGCCACACCCATCAAGGGAAACTGGGTAATAATGGAGGCTGGGTAGGACAGACTCCCTCTAGGAAAAAGAGAAAGGAAAATGATCTGGAGTGGCATTGGGGTTGGGGAGGGACCCAAAGAACAATCAACATAGCAACCCCGGCCCTCAGCCCCCAAGGCAACTATTAGCCTTTTCCTTATAAGCATCCAGAATCAGTCTGTGCATATGCAAGCTTCAAGCATATGTCAACCCATTTTCTATGTAGATAGTAGTGGACTCTTTCCCCGATTCCCCTGCTTGTGCTTTTTAGTCACTCAACTGTTTATCTTAGGTTGGAGGACGTTTAGCATCCATGGAGCTGCTTCACTGTTGGAAATGAGAAGTTCTAAAAATGTGTTCCCCAGACGGGCAACAACAGCATCACTGGGAACTTGTTAGACATGTAAGCAAGTTAGAAATTCTGAGAGTAAGTTGTGTCTTACCAAGCTCTGTGTATCATTCCAATGTACACTAAAGCTTGGGAACCAGTGTTCTAGACTTGCTGGATGAGGCTGAGGCCCCACTTAATCGAGGCTGCTGGCCGCTCATACATCAGCGTATCTGAGGATGCAGGTTTTCTGAGAACAGAGAACCACACTGGCAGGCATTTATGGCCATGTCATCCCACTGTACCTACTGTGCAGGTGGAGGGGAGCAATGAGTAATTGATTCAGTATCTGATATCAGCTCTCAGTGCAAACCCAAACCCCCAAACAGTATGGAGTGAAGAAACTCACTCTCTTCCTTCCAACACAGCTCTTTTTCTCCCTGTCTTTTTGTATATTTAGTTCTTTGGATGCACACACTGTGTTTTAATATGTTTAGTTGAACATGTGACGCAACAGAAGCTAAATATAATCCTGAAGACGCACAACCACCACATGCTTAGGGTTGGCATCTGCTTGGAGCCCACAACTGTGATACTCGTTACCCGCCCTGGTCCCTGGGGCACCGACTCCCTCAGGAGGGCGCTGTCAGGCATTGCTCCTCTCCTGTTCCACGTGGCTCACACACTTGTAGCATATAAGGTGATGGCTTAGTAGAGGACAGAAGACTCCTGGTCCTCTGGAAATTTGCAAAACAGCCAGAGGCTTGGGAGGCGCTTATGGGCTTTGGGACCCTAAGACCCTCTATGTGCCCTGGTTCCCCCACCTGTAAAATGGCAGTGATAGGAAAAGGCAGGGCAGCCAGCTTGCACAACTCCGGGAAGCACCATTCAGGCAACACGTGGTATGAGTAGCATGCCCTGGAGGGTAAAGGTTGAAGGAATGATTAAGCATGGGCCCCTTCTGGTGCCTGATGCGGGGCTGAACAATTCTACTGTGTGGCGGGAAGTGCACTTTGAGTCAGACAGACCAAGGTGAGTCCAGGCTCCCTTCCTTACTTGACATTTAATGACGCAGGCAAACTTGTTCACCTGGAGGCATCACTTTGGTGTGCCACTTAGAGCAGTGGCTGGCACATATCTGTTGATGTGCAACAAACACTTGTTGAAAGAATATACATTCGTGACTCTCAATTTCTTACTCTGTATAATGGGGATAACAATACAATTTACCGCAAATGGATAAATTAAGATCAGTTGAGATTTAAATATTTTAACCAATGTGTTATAAACCCTGGCATAATGAAAAGAACTCAGTATGCACAGCTACAGTGAACATGTGTCATGGGATAACTTAAATACATTACAACATCTTGGGACCTTGGGTACCATGACCTGAGTTATACCCCAGACATGGGGTCCTTTTAGGGGCAGGATTGTACTATATTATGTAAGATTGAATTTTCATCTCTAAGAGACTGTAAAAGTAAGAAAAAGAGGGAGAACATTTACAACTGTAGGCACACAACCCTGGCTGTAGGTTAGATTCACATGGTAGCTTTTAAAAATTTATAATTAGGTTAAATCCCTGGGTCATGGGTCCTGTACATGGATGTTTTTAAAAACTATTGATTTGAAGCTATAACTGGAAATGAGAACTCTAATTTCTGGGTACTTGTACATGCCAAGTGTTGTATTAGCTAATAGATAAATATCATCTCCTTTAATCCTAACAACAACTCTACATGTCAAATATTTTACTCCCATTTCACAAGTGAGGAAATCAAAGGTCAGAGGAAAAAGAAATGATCTCTAAGACCACAAACCTTGGACGGACCCTAGCATGGAAACCTAACCTAGGACCGTTGGACTGTGAAGTCAGGTCTCGCACCACATCCTAGGAGGACCCCGGGAGAAGAGCATTGGAAAAGGGCATTATGCCAAGGGGAGGAAGCCAAGAAGGTTCCAGGGGCCTGCTGAAGTCGGTGGTCACTGGAACAAGCCCAGCAGCATTACCAGATGAGGTGAAGTCCAGAGCACCCTGCATCATTCCCCACCTGTCTCTCCCTGGGCTGAGGCTGTGCGGTGGGCTCACTGGCTTTTGTTTGTGACAACAGAGCCCAGAAGGGTCGGACAGTGTACGAGGGGGGACCCCCCAGAAAAAACTGGAACTATCTTCTGGAAGGTGGGGGCCTTGTAATACAGGCTTCCCCTGCTAGGTGAGTGTTCTAGGACCCCATCTGTATCAGTGTACCAGCTGGTGTTGTTGTGAGAGGCTGCCTTCAGCTGCAGTGAATTTTTTGGAAGACTCTTCCAATGTGTTTGCCCGTTTCACAACAGGTGATTTACGAGTGCACCTGACCACACCATGCTGAGCATTCAGCAGTTTGTGACCTAAAATGACATGACCCCAGTGCCCCACCCTCTGTATTCACCCAATCTCTCTCCAAGTGCTTTTTTTGTTTCCCCAGATAAAAAAAGTCCTGGAAGGAAGACATTTTGCCAAGGTGGAAGAGGTAAAACAAACAAACAAACAAACAAACAAAAACAGCAGAAGCACTAAAAGACATTCTAATTGACGAGTTTAAACAGTTTTGTACCGTGGGAAAAAAGTCTCCACAGGTGCATTGCATCACATGGAGAGCACTTTGAAAGTGACTGCAGTTTGAACATGTGAGAATAAACACACAATTATTTATGAATAAGTCCTGCTTTGGGGCCCCCTCATATGTCTGTGCTTCCTCATGTAGCAGTGGGTCATTTATAGCAGCAAAGTAGAGGAGTTGTTTTTCTTTCCAAACAAATTGATATTTCCTGGTAAAATGGCAAGGAAATTCTTGAAAGTGTCAGAAATAGAGTTTCTTAGTCTATTTCTAGCTAAGAAAGATTGGTTTTGTGGCAATAATTAATAGCTTCCAATGTGAACTGAATCCAAAATGCTTACAAAACCTCAGAGTTTCCAGCCCAGACAAACTGGCCTCCTTGCACATTTGTACTCGTGAGATGGACTGGAGTCTCTTCTGGTCTAGAGATGAGATCTTTCACTTGTGAATGCCACCCTTCTGTAATCAACTGTGAAAATTGAAATCCAAAGCTTGGATGGAGAAGAACCCAATGTTTTGGCCCATGAAAGAATTATATCCTTTCCCCCTTTAAACTGCCTTCAGAAGCAATTACAGGGGGTTGGGCGTGGAGATGATTGTGCTTACCAGTTCGAACACTTGGCTCTCCAAGCTATGCATTTGAGTTGTTTGGCCAGGGTGTACTTCGACCATTGGATAGGCAAATGCCCAAACCTCTGTGAATGAAATCTCTGCACAATTAATTTAGTAATCACATCAACAGTTTGAATTACCCATAGCCTCTGCAAATTACCACTGAATTACTGGAAGTGATCTAATCTCTCTGAGAGTGTCCTCATCTGTAAATGGAGGGGGGTGGGGGGGCTTGATGAAATCCAGATAACTTTCTGGTCCAGAAATTCCACACTTCTCTGAAATTCTATTTATTGAATTGACACTTTAGGTCAGATTTAAAATAGTGTTTCTTAAACTAAGATAGGGTCTAAAATAGGGTTTAAAATGTAATGAGGAACAGCGGAGACTTCAAAGCCAACCACACGTGTGCCCAGATCCTAGGATGTTCTGCCATTTCCCTAAGACATCCCTCAGTGAAATGGGCGTACGCAACAGTTACATTATGCCATTACTAATTATGAAGATTAAAGGAGAGACTGCATAAATAGTACAATAGTGCATAGTAGGTGTCATTATTGTTACTATGATTAATAAGATGGTGCATCCTCAACGACCTAGCTTCTCCCTTTGCCACGCACCACTTGGATTCTGAAGATGAGAAGTTATATTGAGAAGGTGAGGCTGATTAACAAGGAAAATGGGGGCAGTCTCATAGATGGAGAGCAGGAGGACAGCTAGGTTGGGAGATGAGGGGGTGGAGGAACAGAGAGAAATGGAAAAAGAACTCATGGACGTGGACAGCAGTGTGGTGATTGCCGGGGGGAGGGGATATAAGGAAACTAAATGATAATAGAAAAAATACAATAAAGATTAAATTTAAAAAAATGAGGTCAGAATTAGAATGTACCAGAAGTTTCTTTTATTCTTGGTAGTACGTGGAGTGATAGCTGAAAAAATGTTGAGGATGATTGATCATCAAAAATTAATTTAGAAAACTCCTATCTAGGTTGAATTTATGCTTCTTGCTGAGGTTTAGGGGCCTAATAACCCCCCTTCCTTCCTCTTCCAAACTTGGAGTCAATTGAGAGGTAGCCACAAACTCACACAGGTGGGGATCAAAGTGACACTTTGCTACTGGTACAGCTGGTTTGGAGGACACAGCCTAAGCATGTGGCACATGCACCCTGACGCCCCACCTAAGTGAAGACCGAACCACTACAGGCCTTCCCTGCAGGGCCTTGCTTCTCTCTGCTCACTGTGGGGTTGCAGAGTCAGCCTCCCCTGCAGAAGGGAGCACTGGGCTGGGCTGAGCACCTGCAATTCCTTCTCAGGGCACATAAGCTGCAAAAGGAAAACTCTCCGGCTTCTTTTCTCTCCTCCTGGCAAATGAAGTGGTTAATCCAGTCCTTTTAAAAGGAGGCAGGGAAGAAGTGTCCCCCATGCTCAAATTTCTTATCTTGGATCTGCATGCTTTCTGCTTCTCTGGAACAGTTGGAATGCCTTATCAAATGAGAGTGAAAGAATTTTATTCTCTCTTTTAAAAAAATTTGTGTTGATCTTAGATATGAGAATTTTATTGGGAAAGATTACACACACACACACACATTTGGCTTCCAGCGTGTAAGTATTAGTTACATATTGTTGTGTAACAAATTACCCCAACACAGTGACTTAAACAACAATAAATATTTTTTTTTATCTCACATAGTTTCTGCAGGTCAAGAATGGCTTAGCAGAGTGGTTCTGGCTCAGGTTCTCCCATTTGGCTGCAGGCCTGTAGTCATTTGAAGCTGACCAGGGCCGGAGGAATTCACTTCCAAGATGACTTACCACGAGGCTGTGGTTAGCAGGCTTTGGTTCCTTGCTTCTCGGACCTCTCCTTCAGGCTGCTCGAGTGTCCCCAGGACATGGCAGCTGGTTCCCCAAGAGTGAGTGATCCAAGAGAAAGCAAAGCAGAAACTGTGATGTATTTTGTGACCTACCTCTGAAAGTCACACTATTATTTCTGCATGTCTTATTCATTACACAGGTGAGCCCTTTTCAAATCTGAGGATGTGTGAAGAGTAAGAGGTGGGAACATCTGGGGTCATCTGGGAGGCTGGCTACTACAGCAGGTGACTTGCTGGAGACTCAGGTTTTTTGTTTTTTTTTTTCACTTCTAGCGTGAGAGCAGTCAGTGAATCCCATTTGTAGTCTCTGAGATGTATTAAAGCTACTTCTCCCTGTCACCCCCAGGTAAAGTGTTAATTAATTGTAAATATAGGCTGAGAAAAGAAGATGCCAGGCCTGTTGGGATATGCTTTAATACACAGCTGTGGCAGTGCGGGATCTCTGGGCATTATTTTCTGAGCATTTGCTTTGGGCCTCAGTTTACACATGGGAGCACACTTCCCCCTTGCAACAGCCTGTGAGGCGAGACCTATTTTTATATTCATTTTATAGATGCAGAAACTCAGGCTCAGAGAAGTGGAGTAACTTGCTTCCAGTGGGGAGCTGGGCTTTGATCTCAGACTAGTTAACTTCAGGTCACTGCCTGTCAGACTGACAGATCTGAATCCCCTGGGGGTACAGTTGAGATGCAAGTTCTGTTCCAGTAGGGCTTCTACAGGACAGGCAGGGGCTCTGCTTAGCTGACACCCCCAGGTGATGCTGACACTGCTGAAACGGGACCTGCCTGGAGACCCGGGAGTGAGGAGGCTGTAGGTGCCTCTCTTGGGGACTGCTAAGGGGTGAGGACTTCCAAGCAGACAGTGCCTGGCACAATTAGTCGTCAAACCAATGGCAAAACTTCTCTGCAGAGGAGAGCTTTAGCGCAGTCCCCCCAGTCCTCTCTGGAAGCATCTTACCCTTGTGAAGAGGGCAGTGCAGAGGAAATCAGCTTGTGGGCTATCTCCTCCCAAGAAAAGGAAAAGAATTAGTTTGAGAGACTCCACTGGGCAGCTGGGAGTTGCAACCATGCCCTTTATGAGGCCTCTGACTTTTCCTGGGGCCACACTCTCCCAGTGAGCCACCATCTCGAGGTCCCTGAGAGCCGGCTACTTGGCACCAGGCAGAAAACTGCATTCCCCAACGTCACCACACAGCTTTCTCAGTGAAGGCTTCCAAGTCAGGAAAGGAAGTAGGGATGACGAGTTCTATGTGCGGGTGTGGGGAGCTGAAACGGCAGCCCCAGCTGGGCTAGGGAACTCTCCTTTTCCTCTTCTTGTTTGTCCCCTACAACTATGACAAGAACACAAAGCTTCTAAGTTCGCGTAGTACCTCCCAGAAAGACAGGATAATGAGTATTTTTCTGAACTCATCCATGAAGTTAACATATAATACATTCTTAATTGCATTTAGGAGCATCTATTCAGCTGAGTGTAACTAGTAATTTCAGAAAATGCCCCATAATACTGATGCCATAGCACACTGGGAGTGCTTGGCGCAAAAGCTCCGAGCATTTCCTCAGTTTGGCTTTGAGGACAACGCAGTTCTTTGCTCCAGAACCAAATCTCCTCCATTCCTGTGGACTCTGTGTCCGACCTTTATTGCTCTTTGCTTTCCTGAGGCTAGGACTGGTGGTTTACTTTCTTTCATCTTTAGATCACTTCAGTCACCCACCGACCTGATTTCTAAAAGCCCTGGGTAGGAACTTGAGAATCAGCTGCGAATCACATCTCACAGCAAACATCTCACAGCAAACCCCCTCCCCTCCTCACTCACAAAGCCCAGAGCCAGGAGGGAGCTGAGAATTGGATTTTTACTTTCCCCAGGACTTCCCAGCAAGCTCGTAGGAGGCATGCATTCAATCCTCTCCCAATTTCTAGGGGCTGAATTGCTGTACCCCTCACACTGCAAAGAAAAGGTGTGAGACTCCATCCACACAGCAGGACTCCAAAATCTTAACCATTCTTGAGAAACAAGTGAGCAAGGTTAGAGAAGTGAGTCAGAAATGCCCAGCAGTAAATGTAAAACCACAAGTAAACCATGTTCCCAGGGAGCTAAAAGTCTTTACAGCAGAAGGGTCCAAACCTTTTTGATTGTGTTCCCTTAATAGGTGTCTATAGCCATTTGTGGATATATATGACATGTATAACCATTTTCTTGTTTTCTTATCTCCTTTTTAGAGAAGCTTCTCTTTTAAAATTATTAATCTCTAAAATGATACTCCCCCAGATTTCTGCACACACCCCCCTCACCAATTTATCGCATTAAAAAATCAAGTCTTAAGCATTTCATAATTATAATAATGCCAAGCACAATACTAAGAATTTTTATGGATTATCTAACAGTATACTCATCTCAACCATGTGTACAATATGTAATATATACATCACTGTATGCTGTCACTATTGTACAGACGAGGAAACTGAGGCTTAGTGAATATTCATATCTCACAAACCTCAAGTTCATGAGTGATGGTACTAGAGTTAAATCCAGGCCACCCAAGTCTTGATTTCCTGCTCACCAGCACAGTGTCATATCTAGCACCAGCCTTGCTTGCTTATTGTAAATAATTCTAAAAATGAATTCCCAGAAGGCCTTATCAGAATGCGGCTGTGATTGTTTAAGTTGCTGGGGTTTCCTTCTATTTGGTTCTTGAGAGAAGCATATTCAGACATCTGGAAGTCAATTGGTTTTGAAACAAGAACAAGCTCCTCAATATACATATGGAGATTTGCTATCTTGCCTACACTTTAAATTAACCTTATTGATAGATTTCCTGCCAAGCTTAGTTTCATTTATTATGCATGTTCCTTTTGGTAAGTGGAAGGAAAAAAATATGTGCAAATTATCCTCTAAATAAAGCAATGTATAAACCAGGCTCATAAATTTTCTAGTTTATTTTTCAAGCTCTTCTGTACTTTTTAGGGGATAAATGTTTATTAATAAAAAGAAAAGCGGTATCTTAAAATAGGGATTTTAGTAGTAAAGCAGGACAGGATCTTTTTTCTCTTTCATTCATCACTGTCAGCTGAAGACATTCCCAGCCGTTAGCTAAGGGTGAAATTTATGGTTCAGGATGGGTAAGCAGCCACGCCACTGTTTTTCCTAAGCTGAAAGAAATTTTAGCCTAAAATCTCACTCTTTCTGGATTCTAAAATGTGACACCAGGTGAATGTCTTACAACAACTGGGACTAAGACTTATTGTAGGGCTTGAAGTCAGGATCAAGATTCGCAGGAAGTCATGTGGGAAATGTGTACTCTGTGGGGGATTTTCATCTTGGGGTGAAAATGTATGTCTCAAGGAAGGGAGAACAAGAGGAAGTGCTTTCATTTCATCTTTATTGACATTACCTGAGACAACCAAACAAAACAGCTTTCTGAAAAACTCTTGGCTTTTGATGATCTGGGTGGAAATGTTGAGAAAAGAAATTTGGGTTAGTGGTACCCATAAATGACTGCTTTATAACCAACTGTCCTATCTAATCCAAACTGGAGTTGGAAGGAAGGGGAGTGGTTTCCAAAATAATTCACAGCTTAGAGGTTGCTCTGTACAGCTTGGAGCGCTAGAACTTTCTGTCTGACTGGGGAAAATAATGACCCAGCTGATCAGGGGCATATGTGGGCTTGCTCAGAGAATTTCCAGTGGAATCTGTGATTGCAATGGTTTCAGACCCCATTCTCCCTGGTGTAACAAATATTTGAACACCCCTTTTTACTATCCTGAAATGAATTTATTGATTACACATTAAAAATAAATATAACACCCTGTTATAAAAGGAAAACTACAAGGAATTTTCAGTAAGATATGAATGTCAATTTGCAAATACCCAGAAAAGACTACCGTTGAAGGATAATTTTAAAAAACAGGTAAAATCGCTACTCTCATCCAGATATAAAAACAAACATATGAATATGTTTTAAGCAACTCATTACTGAGGAACTAGGCAAATGTTATAACCTATTCAAAAGGGAAACCAAAGAATAGACACATTTATAGAACAGGAATATTGAAATGATGTACAAATATAATCAACTAGTTTCCTCAATAGTGAGAAAGAGAGGTCAGTTGAACCTCTAACCAGACAGGACAGAATTGGGATGTCTGCAGACAAAATCATTTTGCACTGTTATCAGTTAGCAGCATTTTACAGAGTTGTAAAATAGTTCTCACAAAATCAGAATCAGATAATCCAGAGGGGTAAGCTACAGATAGAGTACACTTTTCTACTTTAGTTCAGTTTTTTCCCATACATTATCCTTAGTGAAATAATCAGACATTTGCCACTACAGCTAAAACAAAACAAACAAAAAAACCCCAAAAACCTGAGTACAGCATCTACTCAGGCAGACTGACTCAACTGGTTGGACTGTCACCCCAAATATATTGAACAGTTATGCTTTCAGGTAGTTTCTGAAAAGGAGACCAACTTTTGGTAAATTTCCAAACACAGAAATTACTCTCTTCCATCAATTTACACAGTACCTAAACTCTTAGAAAATTCAGTGCTTATTAAAACTATTTGAGAACACTTTATATTTGTACATATAATGGAGGCGGGTTCTAGGCATAGGTAATCATAGATACTGTATGAGTATCTGGCAGGCCATCCCAAAGGGACAAGGGGTATGGCAAATTCTTTAGTGTGAGGGGTTTTCCTGCACACTGCAGGGGACCTACTGCCCTGGCTCACCCACTGAACTCAGCTGGTAGCTCCAATCACTGTGACGACCAAAACAAAAACTGCCACAGGTCACTGACACACTCCCTGAGGATGGAGTTGCCCGAGTGGAGAAGCACTGTCATAGCTGAAAAATGCCCTGGGACCCATTGCTTCTGCCCCACCTCCAGTAACACCACCTGCTCAACTAGGCAGCTATGGAGAAAGGCAGAGAGGAGGGTCTTGTTGAACAGGATTAGACCAGAAATAATTTTTAACTTGAAGAATTGACTCATTTCTCTGAATTCCTCTCTTCCAAGTTTAACTACCCAACAAGCTGATAGACAAAGGAGATGCCTTATTAAAAGTAAATACCCACCGAAGTTTGCTTCTGCCTTTCTGGAGTTCTTGCCATACAATTTGTTGTGTAGAGTGGGATGGGATGAGGGTACAGACAGAAAGTGGCACAAATACCAAAAGACTGGTCCTGGAGTAAGTGAAGTGTCCAGGAAGGGGTGGCATCTATCCTAAAGGCAGTTGCCACTCAGATGCAGCCCACTGATGCCAGATCTTTTGATTTTTTTTAAAGAAACAGCAAATCTGAAATTTTTGTATGCAGTTTTTCAGTTTTTAAATGTTGATTCATATACATGTATGTGGTATGTGCAATTGGATAGATAGATGCCTAATATGTGTGCATAGAAAACATATATACATAAATAACATCATTTATATGCATAATTTCTTATAGTGAGACCCATGAATGATAGTGACTCCATCTTAGGAACAGACTAGGTCTCTGCTTTGAATTGAAAGGAAAACTATGAGATGGGTGTTTTACCCCCATTGCAGAGATGAGGGAAAGTGGACTTAGAGAATTCGGGTGATTTGCCTAGAGTCACACAGTATGTAGTGGGGCTGGGTTTTAATGAGGCCGTTCTGTCCTGATACCAGGTTGACACCCAGTCTGTGAAGAGACCACAGGATGTTGCTTTCTTCATCTTTAATGACTCAAAGACAAAAACAAGCAACAAGAATAGCTTCTGTTGGAGTTCACATTTATGCATTTCTTTAAGTAAAATCAACATATCTTAAAGCTTCTTGATCTATATCCCAGTCAGAAGCATAGGGAGCTTTCTGTAGAAGAAAGAATAGCCGAGTTTTGATAGTGTTTGCAGTGAGCCGAGTGAGTTCTTTGCTATGTTAGCCTGCTATCCATCAAAGCTGGTGCTGAGAATGACTGAATCCCTGGGGGTTGCCTGTGAAAAAAGTTAAAAGCTTTAATTGAAAGAATCTCTGACAAAGGGCATAAGTCACTTTCTCATTGGGAATTCCCATCTTGCCCCCAGATGTCCTGTGCCCTGCCACATGCCAGGTCCAGGTCACTCTGATGTACTTAAGCCTTAAGCCCCTGGCAGGGCCTTTGATGATGCTTAGCTTGGAGTCCTGCAGAGCCCCCAAGGGGAAGAGACACACTGGGAGCAATGTCAGCTGTCAGGGTCTTACCTCTCTTCAGTGAAAGTCTCAGAATTGAACCAGCCTTATACAAATAGGGGCATTTAATATTTAATCTGTCCTGATTAGAATGCTTGCTCATACAACAAAAAAGATGGGCTTGGAGCCACCTAAAGGGTATTGTGAGAAAAAAGCCCCAGTACATCAGAAGCTTTTCGATGAGCTTCCTGAAAATCCTTTACCAGTTTCCTTTTCTTATTTGTTTTCTCATTCATTCATTCATTCATTCATTGCCCAGAGTTCAGGGTGTTGCCCAGGCTTCCATTCTATTCCCATAGCAAAAATCCCCCCCTGCCCAGATCTGTTTCTGGGAAGGTGTCCATTGGTTTCCCCAGAATGCTGAAGGGGACCACAGAGCAAAGAATTTGTGGTTAAGAATTTGTGAGTGAAATCTCCCATACAGAAGCTTGCAAACAAACAAACATCCCACCCAAAAAGGTTTTCATAACACTATAATTCATGCTCATTAAAAACAAAGTAGGGAGAAAAAAGAGAGAAGTCTTGGTGATCCCACTTGAATGTGTGCGTGATTCAGGGTAAGTCGCAGGAGAAGCATCAGTAGGGTCCAGTAGAAGGATCCAGGAAATGTTCTCTGAATCTAAGGAGAAGTTAGGTAAGGCTGGCCCCCCATTTGTTACATTCTATTATTCGTACAGAGCCTGCCACAAGATGATCACCCAGTTGCCCAATCTTCCTGTGGATAAAATTTCCTTGGTTGATAGATAAGACTGCTAAAACAGTTATTATCTGTATTTAGAATAATACATAATTAGTTTAACAATTACACACCAATATATACTCTGAACTTAAAATCCAAAGTAATTCAGGACTGTTTTCTATATGTATATAGCAAATCATGTGCCATTATGTGGAGCCCTTAGTGTGCTCAGGGAGGGAAGCAGAGAATATAAATATGGGAATGAAATGCGGGGAAGCACAATTGTGTAAATGAAATCCTGACTGTCTCTGCGAACATAATTTCATGAATAAAGATGATCTAGCATCTCTGAATTATGTGTTTTAAGATTAATATTTCTCAATAGTACTTGTCAAAGTGAGTGGCAGTAGAATTCATAATAAGTACTTTATTGAATTACATTTAGTTGAAGTATAAATGTAAAAAGGCACCATGAATTCTCATGTCAAATTATGCCACCCTAAAGTTAATTAGTTTTGCTATGATTCAAAAAAATTCTTTTTAATTTGGCAAAATACAGGTTTGTGTTTCTAACAATTCAATCATTACTTAATATAATTTACTTTTAGAGCAGTTATAGGTTCATAGTAAAATTAAGCAGAAGGTACAGAGGGTCCCCATGTAACCCAGTCCCCACACACTGGCAGCCTCCCCTACTGTGAACACCCCTCACGGTGGTGGGTTTGTCAGAATGAATGAACACACACTGACCCATTGTCATCACCCCAAATCCATAGTTTATGTTATGGTTCGTTCTTGATGTACATCCTATGGGTTTTGACAAATGTACATATTTGCATATATATATTTACACATGCATTATTGTAGTAGCATACAGAGTCGTTTCGCTGCCCTAAAAATCCCGTGTGCTCTGCCTGCTCATCTCTCCCTCCCCTACAACTATTGAAAATCATTGTTCTTTTTATTATCTCCATAGTTTTGCCTTTTTCAGAGTATCATAAAGTTGGAATTATACCATATGTAGTCTTTTCAGATTGGCTTCTTTCACGTAGTAATATGCATTTAAGTTTCCTCTGTGTTGTTTCATGACTTAATAGCTCATTTCTTTTTAGTGCTGAGTAATAGTCCATTATCTGGGTGTACCACAGTTTTATATCCATTCACCTACTGAAAGACATCCTGGTTGCATCCAAGTTTTGGCAATTATGAATAAAGCTGCTATAAACATCTTTGCACAGGTTTTTGTGTGAACGAAAGTTTTGAATTCACTTGAGTAAATACCAAGTTCATTGCATACTAGGCTGGAAACTGAAAGGCCTCAAAGGAATTATTTTTAAAGTTCTAGAAAAACTAAAGCACAGTGGTCAACAGCTCTGTTGGTCATATCACGCAGACTCTTCATCTCAACTTGAAATAAGAACAGACAAGCTCATTTTAGGGGACATATTTTTCTTTCCTTTACTGAGCTTCTTTTTAACATTTACTGAATATTATTTTAGGCAAGGCAAGAAAATATACTTTTGCCTCTGATATCTGGAATCAAGAACCTACTTAGCTATTTTAAAAGATTATTTCTCAAGAGAAAAATAAAAAGGAATCAGCAGGTTGTGTTTGTACATTTCCATTTCTCATTTCCTTTTATGTCTATTTCAAATCCAAGCCCATCAACCCAGAATATAAAATGACACCAAAAAATTTCATCAAAATTATTATTTGTCCCTATTCTCTATAGGAAAAATAAACTCCCCCTTCTTAGAAGATAAAAATCTAATCTGCTAAGAATCAAATGATAGGTTTTGTACCAGTGGGTGATAGAGGGGGTGCCAATGGGTGACAAGCATATCGATGATGTCAGTCATTCTACTCATCACCCTCATTGTAATTATTTGTTTATTGGCTGCCTTTTCTGTGAGACTTTCAGCTCCCCAAGGTCAAGGATGAGGCCTGTCTGATTACTCCTTGGCACATACTCACTATTTTAATATATATTTATTTAATGTCATTGTAGCATTATCGTAGTAGCATAAAGAGTGGTTTCACTGCCCTAAAGATCCTCTGTGCTCTGCCTGCCCATCTCTTCCTCCCTTACAACCACTGGCAACTGTTGTTCTTTTTATTATCTCCATAGTTTTGCCTTTTTCAGAGTGTCATAAAGTTGGAATTATACAGTCATTGTCAAGTCCATATTCCTTCAGCCTCCCCCTCCTTCCCTTCTGGATGGTTCCCCTCAGGGCTGTGGGTTCCAGTCTCTTTCTACACAAAGGCATTCTTTAGACTGGTTGCAGCTCAGCAGTGAAGGCAGGTGGAAAGTGTTAGAGAATTAACATCTCCAGTACAACTTGCATCCAATGATGGTGGCAGTTTTTATCCTTGAATAGGATACTTTTCCACATGTGCTCCTCAGACCCTCAGGAGGTCTCCAGTGGGGCTGAGCCCCAGTCACTTGCCAGAGTAAACAGTATTGCTCATTAAAACAGTATTATTGGGTGCCCTGGCTGGTGTGGCTCAGTGGATTGAGTACTGGCTTCTAAACCAAGAACCTTTTATTTTTCTTGATCTCACTCTCTACTCCCTCAAAGTGTTTCCTGGGATCTCTTCCAAAATAAGTTCTTATACCTAACTCTCTTACTGTGGGTCTGATTCTAAAAGAAGCATGGACTGGAGTGTGATGAGAGGCATGGAGAGGGTGTTATGGAATGCACGGGGGAGGAAATTAATTCCAGCTAGCAATAATTTGCATTGTTTGAATGGGGTCTGGGTGGGTGCAGTGAGTGCACCTGCAGGAAGGGTTGCTTCAGGCAGAGAAAACAAAGGCACAGAGGTGCTAGAACATACACTGTTCAAGGAACTGAAGGCAGTCCAGTCCGGAGGGAATGTGGATAGGGAATGTGCACATTCTCAGATGGTCCTGGAAAGTACCCCAGAGCCTTTTACAGTGAAACCAGAAAGGTTAGTGTTCTTGCTGCCTCTCACTACCAGAACCAGTAAGTAGAGACAAAAATTGAGTCTTTATGAGAGCTTTATTCAGAGGGCCAATGATCTGAGAAGATGGTTGTTATATACCTCAAAAACTGTCTTATATCTCTTCTCAAGCCAACATTAGGAAAAAAATAGATAAAGGGCTTGGACTTCAAGGAAAAAGACTAATGAGATAAAAGGTGCAGTCTTGCAATTTTCCTAGCATCCCTTCACCTGCTGACCAAGGACTCTTTACCTGCATCCTGGTAGATGGACTTCCTTCTCTGGAGCACAATGGCTCAGATACCATCTTGATTGTTTGCAGTCCTCCTGGGGCACAAAGGTCAAATTTCTTGTGGGTTTCCTGAAGTTAGGGTGGGTCCAGTCATACATTCCAGTTCCCGGAACAATAGCTTTCTGTGTGCATTAATTACTAAGCTTATAAACTATAACTTAAGGCTAAAAAATGTTCAGCTCTGGAGTTCCCCATCAACACCCAGCAAGGAGTAAGGTCTCTCCTGACCCTTTCATCCTACACTTCATTTCCAGCTACTCACCTTTCTTACACTGGTACTTTGGAATGTCCAGACATTATTTTTTTCGTAGTAAGATCCAACCATAGATACACATAATCTATAAAAGCAGCCATAGGGTAAGCACTGACCAACCTACTGAAGCATGGCTCTTTCTGCTTGTAGATTTTATTTCATTTTTAAAATATTTTATTGATTATGCTATTATAGTTGTTTTAATTTTCCCCCCTTGCACCCCTTTCACACAACATTCCCACTCCCTTAGGCAATTCCCACACCATTGTTCATGTCCCTGGGTCATGCATGTAAGTTCTTTGGCTACTCTATTTTCTATACTATAATTTACATCCCCATGTTTATTCTGTAACTACCTATTTGTATTTCTTAATCCCCTCACCTCTTCAACCATTCCCTTACATCCCCATTCCATCTGGCAACCATCAAAATGTTCTCTGCATCAGTGATTCTGTCTCTGTTCTTATTGTTTGCTTAGTTTTTTTTTTAGATTCAATTGTAGACAGGTATGTATTTATTGCCATCTTATGGTTTCTAGTTTTGATCTTCTTTTCCTTACTTAAGTCCCTTTAACATTCATATAATAATGGTTTGGTGATGATGAACTCCTTTAGTTTTTCTTGTCTGGGGAGCTCTTTATCTGCCCTTTGATTCTAAATGATAGCTTTGCTGGATAGGCCAATATTGTCTGTAGGTCCCCGCTTTTTGTGACTTTAAATATTTTTTGCCAGTCCCTTCTACCCTGCAAAGTTTCTTTGGAGAAATCAGCTGAAAGTCTTATGGAAACTCTCCTGTAGGTAACTAACTGCTTTCCTCTTTCTGCCTATAGATTTTAATGCATGTTTAAGTTCCTATGACATGGTTAGCATTAATGTTTTGCATTTTATGAGAACTTATAGTCTAAACATAATGTCTGTGTCTCAGCCCAGACAGGGAACTTTTATGCTTTCAGTTAGAGGCAATATTAAACTTAAAAGTGGTGGTGGTGGTGGAAGGGGGTGCTAGTGTGTCCTGGAGTCAAAGAAAATAACCCAAGTTAATTCCACTTTGGAATCTGTTAGTTTCTAAGCAAGTACAATGAATATGTGTAGTCTTGCTCATTTTCTCTCCCCATGTCCTGGAATTGGTTTCCCTCCAATGAAATGTTCTGGCAAGTCACTCCATCTCCAGAACTGACTCCTTTATAGCCTCTTGCCATGATCAACAACTGCTAAATTGGTTATAAACCCAGAATGGGGTCTGAAAATTAAAAAATGGAGGTGTGGCAGGAGGATGGGAGCAGAATAATTTGGTCATTTTCCCAGCATAGGAAAGTCAGTTTAGGAAAGACAAAATGAATACTTCTGGAACAGCTATACAATATGGAAAATAACAGAAAAATTAAAGAACTTATTAGAGCTCACAAGAGGATTTGGTGAGAGAACACTACTCATTTTGTCTCAGCATGAGCTAGTTTGCATTATTATGTTTTGCTCTATACTTATCTTTGAAGAAAACCACAAATTACAATGGCTAAATAGGGCTTTTGAAAAATGGAAAAGAGCAATATTGCAAGTACAGAACAGTAGTGGGGTACACACCCTCCCTACCACCTCCAAACTGGGATGGCTGTGAAGAACTCCATCCCTCTTCCACCCCCAGGAATTTTAGCCATGTCCTTCATGAATCCCCATTACTATGATATTGTTTGTGTTACAAATACAGCTTTGTTTTATTTTTAAACTGGGAGGTTCAACCAAAGGCTGGGATATAAAGAAAGCTGCTAGGATACTTAAACCATGTGAGGTAGTTGAGACGAGATTAATTTAAGATATATCTAGATGCAGAAAGGAAAAATGATAATCACTTTTACTGAGTTTTTTGTTTGACCAAGACACTGCTCTATAGCCATTATGTGTATTAACTAATCTGTTCTCATACAAACTTCATGAAATAGATACTGTGGCTAACCCATTTTATAGATGAGGAGACTGGGGCAGAAAAAGGCTAAATGATTTTCTCACAGTCACATGGTTGGTAAATGGCAGAGCCAGGATTTTTGTGGTCTCAGAGCCTGTATTCTTGAGGACCACACTCTAATGCCCCAGAGATCATGCTATGGACTGACTGTTCTTGTCTCCCTCAAATGCATATATTGAAGCTCTAACTCCCAAAATGATCGTGTTTGAAGTTGGAACCTTTGGGAAGTCATTAGGTTTAGATGGGGTCATGAGGGTGGAGCTCACAGGATGGAATTATTACCCTTAGAAGAAGAAAAGACACCAGAGTTTCTTCTCTCTACTGCGTGAGTTGGATGCTGTGAGACAGCAGCTGTCTGCTAGCGAGGAGAACAGTCCTGAATCTCCTGGTTCCCGGGTCTCAAACCTCCGGTCTCCAGAATTGTGAGAAATAAAATGTCTGTTTAAGCCAGACAGTCTTAGGTATTTTGTTATAGTAGCCCAGGAAGACTAAACAGAATGCCAAATTGTTACAAACAAGCTACCCAGGGAGTCAGGGAATTATAGGCAGAGGAGTTCTGCTCAGATCAGGGATTTATTTCGGGTGCTTCTCTGGGAGGACCATGCTTCCTGCAGGATGGGGTTGAGTCACAGAGGTTGCTTGGCTCAAGGGGGATGTGGGATAGGGCCCCAGTAGTCAGGTTTCTGTAGAAAGTTGGGTAAACTAACTGCTGGTACCTTTCTGATTATCAGCAGTCACTTCATTCCTGAGGGAAGCAGCAATTAAAAGGTAAATATGCAGAAATGTCCATGTGGTAAAACCCCTACCCCTCTCATTCCCTGGGAGATGATACAAATCAAGATCTGTGTAAAATATGAAGGGTCCCCTGGCACAGCAGCTCAGCTGGTTAGAGCATCAGCCCAGTGCACAAGGTTGTGGGTTTGATTCCTGGTCAGGACACATACAAGAATCAACCAATGAATGCATAAATGCATCTCTCTCTCTCTCTCTCTCTCCCCCTCCCTTTCTCTCTCTCTAAAATCAATAAATTAAATATGAAGAGAGCTGTTTGAGGTGATCCAGAATGTTTTTCACAGCCTTTTAGAGAGTCCCAGTCTCAACTATTTGGCTCTCAGTTCTTTTTATTGGCTGCATATTTAATGACATAAATGTAGTAACTCTTTCCAGACATTCACTGAGAATTAAAAAGCATTCACTTTATCAGCTAATTTTTGCCACATAGAATAACAGTACTATAATATCCCTGTGCATACGTGCTCTTAAGTATGGGTGATTTTACTTCTATGCCATAGATTCTGAGAAGTGGGATTTTTTAAAGCAAGAGCATTTTAATTTGAAAGGTATTTTCAGGTTTGCTTTCTAAATAGGCTCATGTTCTGCTGGTACTGTAGGATATATTTGTCTTTCTTCCTTAAACATCTTCTGGGGAGAAGGCAGGTACTCACTTTCCCTTGCAGTGTGAGCACAGATGTGTGAGGTAGGCACTGCCAGTTAGACACCACAGAGACTTAGTTTAGACACCACAGAGACACAGTGAGACATGTAATTAGTTTACACAGTGAGACAGACACAGATCATGCACAGAATCAAATCTGGTGAGGTGTCTGCAGATACTTCTAACTTCTAGATGTTCTTCATTCTGGAAATTTTGCTGCTTTAAGACAGGGATTTCTTGTCAACCCCTCAGTAGCAGGAGTTGATTGATCTTCTCTTAAATGCATTCACTTCTGTTTATCCCGTTGCTTCTACCCAAGTAGAGGCCACCATGACCTCTTGCTGGGACAGCAATGAACTTTCCATCTGGTCTCCCAGTCCCTAAAGTGATTAGAGTTCATTTTTTACCCTGCAGCCTGAATAATGTTTCTAAAACTCAAATCTGAGCATGTTACCTCATTGCTTTTCAAACCTTTCATTATTTTCCCTCTGCCCCAGGCTGAAGTTTCTATTCTTTAGCAGAGCCCTAAAAGCCCTTGGGGAGATGACCTTGGTTTCCCTCCCCCACGCACATCTGTCCTCCCTTCTCATTCTTCACTCTAGTCACACTGCACAGTTTGCATTTCCTTGGTCGTCCTCTGATCTTTCTCACTTCTGAGCACTGCTAACACTGTACCCTCTACTTTCTTCCCTGTCCCTTTGCCAGCCCAACTTCTTGTACTCCGCTTCTGAGTCTAGATATTGCTTCTCTGATGGCCAAGACTAGATTAGGTGTCCTTTCTCTAGGTCACCTCATCATCTCATACTTCTACAGTGGAACCTTGGTTCTTGAACTTTATTTGTTCCGGAAAACTGTTCAAGAAATGATTTGTTAAAAAACTGAATCTCATTTGTCCCCTGAGGGATGCATGACTGATCATACACATATCAGCATGAAAGATCTGTTGGGTAGAGAATCCAGAGCCAAAGTTTTGTTAGACCACCGAGATAGTTTTACTGTGAACAACTTGGTTGAGAACTGAACTGTTGAAGAACTGAGGTTTAACTGTATCTTATCTCTGTTTCCCATTAAGGTACTTGAAGGTAGGGACAATGCCTACTTTGTTGCCTGTCATGTAATCAGTGTCTAACACAGTGCCTGGCACATAGTAAATAATAAACAGAAATTGGATGGATTAGTAAATAAATAGATAAGACAGATACAGTTATCACCCATTACTCACAGGGTAACTGAGGTTTAGAGTGTCTATTTCCATAATGCTATGAGACTAGTTAACAGTGGACCTGGAACTGGAACAGAGATCTTTTGACTCAGTATCCCTCAACTGTCCCTCACTGTGCCTGTCAAATGCAATCTCTCACTGTTCTAGGCTTAACAAACACCATTAGGATGCACAAACACTCTGTAAGTCATGATTCTCACCCTCAGCACTAGGGACATTTTGGGCTACATAATTGTTTGTTGTGGGGCTGCACTGTGCATTGGAAGATGTTTAGCAGTATCTTTGGCTTGTACTCACTAGATTTTAGTAGTATCTCCCTCTCTCCAGCCATCTGCAGACATTGTCAAATGTCCCCTGAGAAGGAAAGTAGCCTTCCTGTGTAAACCAGTGTTCTCAGAATACCAGGTACCATTTGTTCAACTTCTATAGCTTTGGATTGAGAGTATAAGTCTCAACACAGATATCCCTAGGTAGAAAGATGGAAGTCAAGAATAGGCTTATGCCTAAGTAGTGACCTTGCATCTTTTAAGCCACAAGTCTGTATCTCGGTCTACCTGTTTCCTCATCTGCAAAACAGGAATAATAACGCTCAAAATTCAAGGAAGGATTAGAGAGAATGCACGTAAAGTACTCAGTAAGTTATGATTACACACCCAACATTGGATTTGGAGGGAGGAGTGCTGTGAGCTTCAATATCTCTATCCACAATGGAGTCAGGTGAATTGGCAGCTGCTCACACTCTCCTTCTCCTTTCTAAATTGTAATGCATTTTTACTTACTAGTAGACATATTGTGTTTGTCTACATGATTCCTTTAAGTTTGAATTGCAAATCTAGAAAAAAATTTTCTTCTAAGCATCTGACTTTTTTTTTTTTTGCTGACTTCTTACTTTGACAGAATAGTGCTGCTCCAGAAAATGCTTTTTAAGGAATTCCACCCAGTAAAACTGCCTGAGAGCTCAAGGATCAAACTAAAGGGACAGTGGAATTTCTGCCGAGAGGGTTGAGGCCAGCAGCCCTCACTCCTCTAGCTTTACAGAGCTGACCCTTTCTCCTTCCTCCCTCCCTCCCTCCCTCCCTTCCTCTGTGACTCTCTCCCTCTCTCCCTACCTGGGACTATAGAACTGTTTGCTCCCCTTCATCCCTGGGGAGATGCTCCAAGACCCAATCTTTTGCCACAGGGCTAGATCCTCCTACTTAGGTCTAAGAATGTCTACTGAAATCAAAATCTGAAAATATAAGGAAATAATATCAACCAAACACATTCATTGAAATGTCCAATGTTAATAATAGTTCATACCTGGAAATATCCCGGTGTCCCTCACAGTGCAATGGATGGATTGTGGTGAATTTGGGTAATAGAATACTATGGAGCAAGGAGAATGGACAAACTGCGACTTCATGCAAAAAACACTGAGGAATCTACTGTTAAATGAAAGAGGGAAGGCCAAGCCTCGGTTGATGTGGCTCAGTTGGTTGGAGAGTCACCCAGTAACCAAAAGGTTGTGGGTTCGATTCCCGGTCAGGACACATACCTAGGTTAGGTGGGATCCCTGGTCTGGGTGCCTCTGAGAGGCTGCTGATTGATGTTTCTTTCTCACATCTACGTTTCCCTCTTCCCCTTTCTCTCCCCCTTCCTCTCTCTCTCTCTAAAAGCAATAAAAAAAAGAGGGAAGGCCCCAAAGAGTACCTTCAGTACTTGTAAACGAAGTTAAAAAGCAGCAAAATTAACTACCACTGTTAGAAGTCAGCCTAGTAGAAGGAAG
Source organism: Artibeus jamaicensis (assembly GCF_021234435.1). Lineage (NCBI taxonomy): Eukaryota > Metazoa > Chordata > Mammalia > Chiroptera > Phyllostomidae > Artibeus > Artibeus jamaicensis. The sequence continues at coordinate 12,652,541 of NW_026521844.1, read as the reverse complement.
GATGGCAGTAACCTGTGTCAGGGGGAAGTGATAGGGAGGGTTTCTGGGTGCTGGTTACAACTGTGTGTTCACTTTGTGAAAAAAAACTTCCTGAGCTCTTCTCTTAGGACTTGTGCATTTTTCCATATATAAATTATACTTAAACAAACACTCACTGGAAAAAATTAAAACAAAGAAAAAACAAAACCCTCACATTTCAAATACTTTAATTTTTTTAAAAAATCCTCTTACTTTAGGCCACTCTCTCACAAGAAGATATAGACTTATAACAAAATTGTTTTAAGCTTTACTAACACTTTCCAGAAACTTAAAGAACCAAAAGACTTGAGTTCTAGGTTCCACTTGATATTCCCATTGATTTCCATGAAGTATGTATTAAGCACAGAATGTTACTGCTTTAATTTCATCCTTCTCCACAGTAAGGAAACTGAGGCCTAGAAAGGTGAAGGGACTTGCCCAGGGCAACATGTTCTTTCATACTAAAATTGGCATTAAAAAGATCTCAGAGTGCAAGTGGCAATGGCCATTTGTGGCCCCAAGCCCCCATGATTTCTCCTTCTATTTAATAATGAAGATATTACGGAGAGAGAAGCAACTGGGTCAGTCTTTATATAAACACGTAACTTTAATTAATTTGCTCCATTTAGATAAGAGATGATGCTCTCATTGGGTTATTGTGATTCTTAAACCAAGTTCCCTTTTAAGTGGCACTTGTAAGATAGTTTCTCTTTGAGTCTTAGGAAAAAAGATACAATAGGAGAGTGTAGGTTGTGTTCCTGTCATAAACAGCCCCTGAATCTTAGTAGTTTAAAACAGCTAAGGTTTATAATGATGCATGTGTCTGTCCAATGTCAGTAGGAACTCTGTTCCACTTCTTTATGGTTCTCTGTCTGAGAGCCTGTCTGAAGGAAAAGCCACTCTGAATCACAGCTGGTCTAGATGGCAGTGGAAAAAGGGAATTCGGGTCAAGCCCCCACTGGTTCTGTGTGTGTCGGGGGGGACACACACAGCACCCACATCCACCTCACCCTCAGAGCAAGTCTCATGGCCACTCCCAACCTGCGGCTGGCAGGGAAGGGCAGTGCTACCTGAGTCTGGAAGGAGGGAGGGCTGTTTGCAGCTCTCTTCACTTAAGTTCTCGATAGGTTCTGCCACCATAAGCAAAGTGATGTATAACAAAACCAGCTTTACCACAGGCCAACTGATAAAAACAAGAGTTAAATTCTCACAGCATCACATCCATGTTGTTCTGAAAGGATGTTATAGGAGGACCTTCTGTATGTGGGAACAGCTCTAGTGGTTATCTGAAAGGGAAACTGAAGCTGAGTCCCAGTGGAGGCCCTATTTCCTCGCGCCTTTGACCATCATCACTATGACTTACATTAGTTAAAGATACGATGGAGTGAACATCAACTCTGCAGAAAGTAAAACATAGACATAAAAGGCAGCACTGGCAGGTGTAAATAAAGCTCTTTCAACTATAATTGAAAGGATTTTTACAAAAGGCATGACGTGGTTTCATTTGCCTTTCTGTAAATGGGTTAGTGGGCCGAATGATCAATACTCCTCTCAAGTGCCCAGGATCCATTTTGACCAAAGGCAAATGCATAAATGAATTGCCCTCCAGGGCTATAACATTGAACCCTTTAAATGAGGGAAGCTTCCAAGGATGCAAACAGAACACATCCCTTGTGGGTGTGTAAGCACTAAACATCAATGAGGACAGAGTGCTTTCAAGTAGGAAGGGAGAGAAACCTATCTTGTTGGGGCGATAATCTCTAACGTTAAATTAGAAAGAATAAATTGTTTGGCAGGTAATAGTTTGTTTTGCATGACTTTCTCCTTTTATTTCCTCTGCACACAAACCTAACCATAAAATCATTAGTACTGAGAAGCTGTCACTTTCTTCACTGGGTTTCAAAGGGTATTGTCTTCGGCAAGTAGCAAATAAATATTTTATAAAAGAGTGTCTAGTTAAAACATGCATTTAAGTGAACACTGGTCAAAAAGCAAAACTGGAAGAAAAGTACCAATCTATTAAAAACAAACAAACAAGCAAGCAAAATATAACCAGTAGCGCTGATCTAAAGAATAAACTGGCAGTAACCAGAGGGGAGGGGGGAGTGGAATAATGGAGGAAGTAGAGGAAGGGCCGACAAGGAACATGTATGAAGGACACATGAATAAAGCCAAAGAGGGTAGGTTTGAGAGTGGGAGGCAGGGATGGGTGGGGTGGGGGGGCGTGATGGGGTGAAAATGTAGACAACTGTATCTCCTTGCCTGTAGGAGATAGTGCAGGTATATGAGAGCACTTCATGAGAAGAATTACTCTGACATGCATCCTTCCCATCACACATGCATGTCATGGTCCCCAAGAGAACATTTCTTTCTGAAATTAGTGTCAGCTTCATTCTAAGAGCTCTCTAGTTGGAGATAAAAGTTGGCCTTCTGATCTACCTTGGACCTCCAAGGGGGATCTCGACACTCTCATTTGTCACCTCAGTGCTCAAGCTTGGTACATATAGGTGCTTAATAAATATTTGTTGAATAAATGAATGTTGAAGAAAAAATGTGAACAGGATGGAAAGAGTAGCAAATGGTAGTGACACATTCTCTTCCATCTGATGGCCCATCTTCAACAAATCCCTCACTCCTGGTCCAGCACCAGGGTCACTACAGCAACCTCCTCAGCCACGTGGCCCCTGTCAGAGCTGCAGAAGGTTCGTTTAATCCCGTGCCTGGGTTTTGTCCATGTCGTGAGCCTTCGTTCACATCTGACTTTTAGTTTTGTTGAAATAATTTTCTAGGCCCAAGATGAAGCTTTTCCTGCCAGAGTGCCACGTCAGCAAACAGAAACTCAGGTCACTCTCATGTCCCTCTGATGTCCCGCTTACCAGAAACACAGTCTGCCAATCCCAAGCGCCATGCCACCTCTGGGCCTTCTCATTCCAAACAGGCTGACTCTGGGGCCCTAGCTAATCAGGTGCTTTCTATTTTTCCTCCTTGGTCTTTATTCTTTACCCTGAAAAACTTCCCACCTTCTACCCTATTTTGCAGTTCTATGAAAGGAAACTGTCCACTCCATGGAGTGTTAAGTGAAGTTTGCTTGCCTCACTTAAATTGTCTTCTTTATTCCTTTTTTAACAGTTCTTACAAAGGAACACAAAACACTTTAGTTAAAATTCATTTGTAGTTGGATTAAAAATGTCAACACTTTCATGATGCAAAGGGAAGACCCAAGGTACACATATAATTGCATGGGGAGGAAGTGTGGAAGTAGGTTAGCAACCTCTCAAATTACACTGATCTTACTACTGACCAGTGAAGAGTGAGGAACCTCATTTTGTAAATGCCATGAGCAGTAGAAAAGCACCCATGTATGACCTTTCAAATAAATTCAACAATGATTACTTGTTGAAACTGTAATAACTCTGGTCTCTCAGCAGCTGTGCTCATCCTCAAACACCTAGCTAAAATCTGGAGCAGATGAACATTGCAGTTTGAAGCTGAATATCCTTAAGTTAATATTTTTTATTACCAAGAATATAATTTCAGAAGGGACATTGACTTTTTAAAAATAATTTTCAAATACTCCTGGCTCTAATGTATGCCTTTTTCCCAAAGTACACATTGGAGACGTCACAATGTAATTACAAGCATCTTCGGAAGTTTATTGTGAGAACACTACTTCAGAAGCAGTATTTTCAAAATGTGTTGCATTCACTTTTAACAAAGCTCTTTCCCCTTTGCTCTCTGGCCAACAGTGCACATCTTTATGTTCTTGACTTCACGAATAGTGCATGCAAACATAACACAAGGCATTTCTGGGAAGGAGACAACCTGGCAATGGGGTCAAACCAAACATCTTGCTCTAAAATTTCCATTTCAAAAGGATTCTCCAAAGTTCTCAGCAGCTGCTCTCACTTTAGCTGTACATTAGAATAGTCTGTGGAGTTTTTGAAAAACATGGATACCCAGACCCCACCGAAGACCATTTGTAGTCTTATGGGAGTAGGGCCCTAGCATTTGCTTTATCAGAACCCCATGTGACTCTAATCCAGGGCTGTGGTCTAAATGTCTGTGTCCTAATTCATACATTGAAATCCTAATGCTCAATGTGATGGCATGAGAAGGTGGGCCTCTGGGAGGCCATTAGGTCACGATGGCAGAGACTCTCATGACTGAGATTAATGCCCTTACAAGAGAGTCCCGAGAGAGGGCCCTTCCTGCCAGGAAGTCAGGACATAACAAAGTTCCGCAGCCTGGAAAAGACCCTCACCCCACCCTGCTGGCATCTGCTCTTGAACTTCCAGTCTTCAGAACTGTGAGAAATCAATTTCTGTTGTCGCTGATGATGTTTCTTAGATCTAACCTTCTGTATTTAGGCCCAAATACCTGTTAGCCATGAAATAATAGATTTATGATATTCTCAAACTTCTCACTTTCCCATTAACTTCCTAATTTTTGGCACACTTGTGTATCATGTATCCTAGTCTTTAATTTTATTCTCTAAATTAAATTTTAAGCTAAAATATAAGTAACTAAAAACAAAATTTCTTATTACAATGGTGAATAGAAAATTAGTACCATTTATCATCAAGAGAAGGCAACTGAGAAAAAAGAAGCAAAAACAAATACCTCTCATATTATTCAAATCAAGTCAGGCACTGTTATTGCCCCAAAGGCCTCTAACCAGAGGCCCGATCTCTTTTTGGTAACAAGGGAGTGAAGAGAGTGTTTCTTGTAACCACCCAGCACACGTCCCCGCTCCAGGGAGCCGGATCTAATGTTTAGGGCTACTCTTAGCTATTGTGGTTTTCAGAAAAGTCCATGTGAGCCAATGTGTGCTGATAAAAATGAGGGAAATTTCCTCGACACTTTTGGGAAAGAAAGATTTTCTCTCTTTTGGGAGATCCTGGGAGAGAATGCATCTTTTCCTCTGGATGTTGACTGGGACCAGGGCTGGGTGCAAATGCAGGACCTGGAGATGTCTTAGCCATCAGAAGAGCCACTTCCAGCCCAAGTTCAAGGCCAGCATGCTAGGGGCCCCCAACCCAGCAGGGCAGACCAGCCAGAGCTCCACCTTCCTGCCATGCAGGCTGTTTTCTGTTAGTCACTGAGAACATTTTGAGTTGGGCTTTCTGTTGTTAGCAACTAATCACATCCTAATACAAGGAAAGAAGAAAGTGTTCAAAGACAAACTAGCACCCAACAGAGACTTCCTCCTTGATATAACCAGGGAATAATATCCTTACTGATTCAAGGTCATTAACACTACATGTATCCATCATATGAAATCATCTTAGTGGCACACTAAGTGGCACACTTAGTGGCACAGCCTCCACTTGGGAAATAGTTGTCTTAGGTTGGAAGACATGATGGATCAGCGAAGCTGCAGTGGGCTATAATTAGCTTATGTTTTTCATAACTTTTCTCAATAAGAAAATCCAAAGTGCACCTTGAACTTCTGCAGGAACCTTTGAAAGTGTGGGCTGGGAAAAGGGGAGAATAAGTTCTTGAAATAGTATCTGTGCTTCCGGCATTAAGCGTGGAGCTCTCTGAGCATCTGAATTCACTGGGACTCAGTGTGTGACCCACTGACTAGCAGCATCCGCAGCGTTGCCTAGGAGTTTGTTAGAAATGTAGTCTCGGAGCCCACCCAGAACCACGTAATCAGAATCTGCATTTTAACCAGATGTTCTTTGATTTATATGTACATTAAGTTTTGAGAAGCACTGTCCTAGATGCACATCACCAGCTTAGAGCTACTTACACCCTAAGCAGCTGATTTTTGCAGAGCCTGGATTTCATTGACATCAGCTTCTGCGCGTGGAATGCCAACCCCCACTTCCAGCCCATGACTGTCTGCTTTGTTTTCCTCCTGTTTCCTCCACAACTAATAGGTAATCTCAAGAAAAGCACCAGTTTCCATCAATTCCTTGGGGTTTCATTTAATACTAGCATATCTCAGTCCATCGCTAAAGCTCTCACCTTACAGGTGTAGAAGTCAAAGATACTGAGCCAGATGAGGGGTTTTTTTTTCTTGGCTAGTAAATTTCTTATCTACTACAATTCATTCATTCATTCATTAAAACACAGATTAAACTACTTCTTTATGTAATTTCTAAAGCACATCTCTCATATTTTTAAAATCAAAGTTATGATATGGTGACTAGCAGTCCCTGGAGACCTTTAATAACTAGTAAGTTCTGAGCTATCCTGATGGAATATTCAATCAAAAGCTCTTCTGCCTCTATGAAGTTTGAGAAATTATTTTTTTCTTCATATAACAGTCAACAATCAATTAAGTTGCATACCAATGGCCACTAACAGTAAGCAAATGCAGGCAAAATTTTAAAAAGAAAGAAAATATCATAACCCCTTCCTTCCAGCAGAGGCCTCTGTACTGCATTTGTACTTGGTCTTCAGGAACAATACATATATAGGACCTTAGTGACTTTGAAAGTAGCTCTTTGCATCTGTGAAATAGGATCAGCGGTCCTGAGGATTCCATGTGAGATGACACAGAAAGGGAAGATGACGCCAAGTCCATTTCTCACCCAAGAGAAATATAAGTAACCAGCGATGACAAAGGGAGAACTGAAGGGAAGTGGGCAGGGTTGAGACCCCGATGGTTCCCGGGAAAGATGAAGGGGGCTGGGGCCAAATGATGTGGGCCGAGGGGGCTTGGTTCCCGGGCCCTTGGGATGAAGTTAGAAGTGCAGGGGCAGCAGCAGAGGGGTGGGGGCAGCAGGTTGGGGAGAAGGAGTGCCTGTGAAAAGCGAAGAGGAAGGTTTGGGCACAGGGAAAGTCTCTGCCAGCCCTAGGGAATTTCTGGAGCAAAGCTTGTCTCTTAGAGGAGTCCTGTGTTGTGCAGAGAAGGCAAGGCCCGTGTATCCCATGGTGCACAGTTACTGGCTGGGCCCTGCTAGGAAGAGTGTGGCCTCAGCTCAAAGGCTGAGAAAAAGCCAGAGGGAGCACATGGCTGGGCCTGTCAGCTAATTGCATTCTTGCATCTGAATGGCAAGTTTCTTTCTTGAAGGGAGATTCAAGCTTCATACTCTTTGGCTAGACAAGCTGGAATAATGGAAATATGCCCCCTCCTTCTCCCCCACACCAGCCAGATAAATTTAGAAAGATGCCAGAGCAGCAGATACCATTGCCTGGCTTCCAGGAGAGGCTGTGCCTACAACATGGTACGTGCATGTTGGAGTAGCAGTGGCTGTGAGATGTTGAGGCAGATGAACCTGTGGTGGTTTCACAGCATCTTGAGCATCCTGGCTGGTTTGGGGAAAACAGTTAAAAATTTCTGAGCTTCAGGGAGGGGAATAACAGTGCAGACAAAGACAGAAGGCTGGCAGAGACTTCCTGGTTGGGCTAGGAGGAGGCAAAGTGTGTGGACTGACTGCCCAAGGTCATGGGCAGTGGGTGTAGCTGAAACAGAGTGATGCCCAAGAGCTGGTAGCAGCACTTATACCTCAGTGGACAGGTAGGTCAACAGATAACTGTGGACCAAATGTGCACCACCCTGAGAAGTTCACCTGGGCTCAGATGCTGCTACGTGAGAGCCACAGGAAGAAACAACTCGCCTGAACTGGTGGAGTGGTTACTAAGAATAAATGGAATTTTAAACCAGAGAGACTAACTTACCTTGAAATGATGTAATCAAGTTTTCTATGTATGAGCAGAAACAGAGAAGCAGAGGCTAGTTAAGTTCAATTATAAAAAGTAATTTATAATTGATTTATAAGTTTATAAATTATAAATTACTTTCTATAATTCATAAATTTATAATTTATAAATTACATTTCTGAATTATGTAGTTTATTAAGTTTCATCTCTGCTACACATGTAAATGTTCATACCACTTGCTATAATCATTTCCCCTTTGGGAATCAACTCTTAAAAGTAGAAAAATTATACAAAGTTTTAAAAATGTTCATCTTATTTATAATAATAAAGTGACCAAAATGCCCAGCAGTAGGAGGAAAGTCAGGTAGATTATAGCACACCCACATGACGGTAAATTAAACTGCTAATTCACAATGCCATTCCATGAACATGCAATAGCATACAACCATTTTTCTATTAAATTAGTCAATGGAACAAGCAGAAAGAGGTGTCCTACAGTATCCTTGGAACCTTTCTGTCATAACCCATGGTAAACCATTCATTTTGCATCTTGATCCAGGACACCTGTACATATTTTTATTACTGACACCGAGTTTGCACGGGACGGTGCTTGCCTACGCTGGGTGCGATGCATTCTGGCACTGTATATAATGCCATAATCCTCCATTTGGTCCTTTTCAAAACTAGCTAGATCCACCACATGGGTTTCATACCAATGATGGAAAAGAGCAAAAAAAAAAAAAGGTGCAGAAAATGTACTTGGGGGAGGACTGTGCCAAATTATCGACAGGGCTGAGACCTCAGGAGATTCACTGTTTCCAATTTGTCTCTAGTAAACATATACTACTTTGTAGAATAGAAATAAAATTGCCATAGTAAGTTTTGAATTGTTTCCAAGGTTTCTCCAGGCTATTTCAGTTCCTGCTTATCTGGTGAATTCACTTTTTATCTCCAGACAAACTGGTGAGCCCCAGACTGAATAGTTCTGCAGCTTCAGCCCTCCCGGCCTATTGCTTCCTGTGGCCATTGCAGTTAGGCACATTGTAAGGAGATTGATGTCAGTTACCAGTATTCTTGACTTCTTTTTTATTCCTTCCTTCCTCCCTCTCCACATAACTTTATTGAGTGCCTGTTACATTCCAATACTATTCTGAAAACTGTATAAAAATTCTTTTTATATATTAGAATTTTTCTATAATGAGCATGGAGTTCTTTAATAATCAGGAAAAACATACATATTGTGTTAGAAGAAGACCTTGAGACATAGACCTTGCCTTCAGAGACGACCATAGCCTAGGAAAGAAACAGCCAGGCGCACCAATATGTCAGCGCAGGACTTCCTTCCAGTCCCTCACCCACCTCCCGCCCCAGCCAGAAAGTGGCTTCTCTGAGGAGTTTTCATTGTCAGGGGCGAGGTGTTTGCCCCTCTCCTTTCCTAGGGCACCATACAGTTTGTCTCGCTGCCATCTCTGCCCCCTACTCCCTAAACCTCCATTTCCATTTGTGGGTTGACAGAGTGAGGAGAGAAGGAAGCAGGAGGGGGACAGGGAAGGACAGAGAGCGACTGGATGGCAGGCAGTCCAGCAGAGGCGCAGAGGAGGACAGGCCCCTGGGCCGCAAACACCTGGCTGAGGGTAGTGTTGGGGTCCTGTGGTGCTCAGAACACCCTTTTGACTGGACACCTTTCTGAGCTCGAACACTGTAACAGGACTAGGTGAACGAGCCATCAGCGTTCATGTCCCTGTTTCCCAGGCGTGTCCTGAACAGCCCGGTCCGTGAGCCCTGGAGGAACGGACGGGGATCCATGTTCGTCTGGCATCAGTGGCTGCAGCCAGATCCTGCTGGTTATTTTCAGGCTTTCTTAGTTAATGAGTAATGTCTGCTGGTAGCTTCTATTCGGGACATTAACTTCTGATTCTGGGATTTCCCCAAAGAGGTTCAAAAATCAAGTGGGCAGACAGCAAGCTGGCTAGGCCACTGGGGGAAACGGCATAATACTCCTAAGTCCGTGCTTCAGTGGCCGCTGCTCCTGGAGAACCATTGATTTATCCCCATCCTGTCGAAGGAAGTCTCTATTTGTTTTCCAGTCATGGGTGGCCTGTCAAAATTTAACATGATGCTGGGGGCAACCATCAGTCACGGATATTTTAACTCAGCAGTTCCTTGACCTCTTGAATTCTTGTCTCCTGCTGTAATCAGAAAAATTTTCCCTCAGCATATTCTTTTAATAATCCCTCGGACACAGTGTGGCAGATTTTGACACGCACAATCATCCTACGATCAGCAGCCTGAGGTTTTACTCACCCTGCGTCAGCCTTCCAGGGCCCCTGTGCCCCCAAAACGCGTTCTTCTGATACTCGGGGGCTGTGCAGGACAGGACAAGCCCCAGACCTTGGAGGCAAGTTCCCATTTCCGACAAACCTGGTGAAAAACATTCCTCTCCAGCGCCTCTTTTGTTTGCACCTCATGACAAATGTTCCTTTGGCAGTTTTATAAACAGACTGCTTAAAATGTCACCTTTTTAGAAGTGTGAGCAGCATGTTAGAGAGGACTGCAGGGAGTCGGGCAGACCAGGCGCAGTCGCGGCCTTAGGCTGAGCTGGTGATTTGACAACAAGCAGGTCATCTGTCGGTGGAGTTGGCCCGGACTGGAAAATTTCAAGGTGCCGTCCTTCATGCAGACAGAAAAAACGACATTGCTCACCCTCTGAAAGTCAGACATGGGGTTTCTGTATGCGTTTTAGGTTTTGTGAATGCCTATTGGTCCTCTTTGTGAATAGCGGGGAAGATGGCTCAACGCAGGGCACAGATATAATCCTAGAACTTGGACACAGGAGGAGCCAGCTGGGCTGGAGTGGGAGTAATCTTCACCCTGCTGCCTCCAGCCACGTCTCTCTTAGGAGCAACAAGCTCTGGCGCCTGGAATGAAGCAGGCTCGGATAAAACTGGGTGTTTACCAACCAAAACAGCCCCTATGCAGAGGGAGAATGAATTGTCTCCTGTATCATGCAGCTGGGATCCCCAAAACCTAATGTAATGGGAAGTAAATGAAAACATTATTTGAATGCATGCTTGTCCAATTAATACAGCGATTGGTTGTAACTGGGTTTAGATCTATCTACTCCAGAGAGTGGATGGAGACCACTCTGCTTTGCTCATCATCACATCACTGATGAAATTCCATCTGAGTTCCAGAAATCTTGAGGTTCATAAATATATCTTAGTTGCTACATAGGACACACTGGAAAAGTGAGAAATTAAAGTCTTAATTTGTTTAGTGAGGAAAAACACTAGATGCCTAGGGAAAGAACAATGCCCAGGACTCAGCTAATGGGAGCTGGTCTTTCTGGCAGAAAGCCTGTTTTCATTCAGTAGCCCTCAAGGCCCGTGTCCCACAGGCCCAGAGTTTTCCCAGGTAGATCAAGCAATTCTTGTTGCTAAACCTACTTGCTTTGTTTTTGAATGGTTCAGGTAAGCCAATTTTTAACTGAAGTTTACAGATCACTCTCACAACCCTTTGCTTCCCTTCGGTGATGAGATGTGAGAGCCGGGCTGTGTAACAGTCGCCACTGGCACATCAGGCCCTGGAAACGTGGCTGCTCCCAGCTGACCGGGGCTGGAAGCATACAGTGCACACCGCGTTTCAAAGACTCAGAACACACAGAAACGGCATGTGTCCCAATGATTTTATTATATCGACTGCGTGTTGAAATAACCACATTTTGGATTAAGTATATCATTAAAATTAGTTTTACTTGTTTCTTTTTTATCCTTTTTAATGAGAGTCCTAGAAAATGTAAAATTACATATGTACATTTAAAATGGACAGCACTGTGCTGGGGGTTTAATTCAAGTGTGGAAAGAGTCTCTGGTTTCCTTCCCATGCCCCTTCAAACCTCCTCTTCTTTTGGTCTAATTCTAGTCTCTGTAGGGAGATGCAAACTTTTATCTTGTTGTTGTTGTTGCCACAATTAGGACAACTTGCAAAATCCAATAATTTTTTAAATGGGCAATGGCTTCCCAGTAGCTGTGCGCCAAGGCAGCCAGGCAAGACAAAGGGACAGTCTCACCAAGAGGCTTTCAGTTCAAATATCACACTTCCTTCCCCAACTTCTTCCCATTCCTTCCACCTTCCATCACCCCAGCAATGCCCAAAATGGAGGCCTCTCCACTGCACAGGCCCAACGCAGACAAATCATTGTCTAAGAATCAGGTTTCCTAATTTTACAACCAGTGAAGCTGCATTCCCAGCAGACAAACTCCCGTGGGCCACAGGAACACAGAACGAGCAAAGACGCTGAACCCGGAGGCAATGGGAAGGACGCGAAGCCCATCACGCCAGCATCCAGCCTCTACAGCCACCTCTCCCTGAGACAGTCTCGTCTACTCCGAAGAAAGGCCAGATTCCAAATTTTCTTCCCAGATAAGATTATTTCAGTGCTCTTCACACATTAGACATGATTATGATAGGTATTAGGTTTCTGCGGCACTGACTCTCTGAAACTTTGTTAATATTCCTTAACATTGAGGTCATTCCTTATACTCAGCTACACTACAGTGCAAATACCTGATATTGGAGCCTATGTTGGGATCAGGATTTTTTCCCTCTTCTTTCACAATTGTTTGACTCATGCACATAACCAAAATGTCCTAAAAACATTGTTACATCTTAAAATAATAGCACCACCACCCTAAGACAGCTTTTAGTTTCATCGTTTCTTTTGCCAAGATTGTAACTAGCATGAGTAAGGAGGCAGAAGGTAGTGTTCCTTGCCGAGAAAGAGAACGATGGAAAATAGGTAAATATGGGGGACGGGGAAGCACCAGTTTGCTTAATTTTGGACCTGCTGCATTTGGGACATGCAGGGGGAGGTGGTGAGCAGGCAGGGGTATGTCGGGTGTGTGGGTCTGGAGCTCAGAAGAGAGGACTAGGCTGAGGGTGTCAACTAGGAGGTGGTGTGGGTATTAAACAGTAAATGGCACTTCTGAAGTTACCTGGGGAGAAAATGCAATGTGAGAAGACAGTGGGGCCTGGAAACAACTACTGAGGAGCAGCAAAGTGTCCTGGTGAGAGAACAAGAGAGGAAGCATCTGGCAGAGGAAACTGGAAGGGGGAGCCAGGAATGGTGGAAGGAAAAGTGGGCGAGAGGGATGGTGTGGCCCCATGGAAACCAGAAGCGTTCTGACCGTGTGCTACTCCCTCATATGAGGGTAGATGCCCCCAGTTTATTGAAATTAGATTCACCTGTTCCTTTTTAGCCTTTTTAAAGCTCTTTCTCATGTTCTACTTTCCTTCAGGTACTATAAGTATTTATGTAATTGAGTGATGCATATGTTAATGAATAAATATTTAATGAGCACCTACTCATTAAATCCCAGGTGATGGTGATACTGTTGCTCTAGTTCCACATTTTGAGAACCACTGGTTTTGAGCACAGTTCCTAAATTCTAGCCCCACATTGTAGCACTTGGGGAATTTCAAAATCCTACCTGATGTGGTGGAGGTGGGGGGTGAGGCTTGGACAGCAGGCGATTGTACAGTGAGGGCTGAGAGCCTCCGATTTACAATACGAGGCCCCACTTGAGAAAAGCAGGTGGGACAATTAATTTTTTTCATTTTCAAACAGGAGTGTGGATACTTACTTAATCCACTTGGACATTCAGTTTCCAAGAGATAGTTAATTATATTTGTTATACCCATGATATCCTTGATATATTCAATTATTTGACTTTGTGATTATTTTTCCAGATTATTATAGAATATGATTTTCTAGTCCAGAAAGAGTTGTGGCATTTGTTTATCCAAAAAGATCCATTTAGACAAATCTTCTATTTAAAGGGACGTTTGGAAATGTGGTGTATTTCACATCATTAGTGGACATGACACAGCTCATTAAGCCCCACCAGTAAGTTTCCACTTGAAAAGCTTTATAACTTCGTGGTTGGGTTGAGGGTGGAGGTGGGAAGGGGGGGGTCTTTGTGCACTTGAAAACCGTTTAACTTTGTAAGAGTTTCTATTTTGGAACCCACAGAATTTGCCTGTAGGTTGCCTGCATTGAGGACCCAGTAACAACCAAGACAAGAGTGCTTCGCAGTGATTTTCACACACAGGAAGCCATAGTTTATTTCTTCCATCTCAGCTGATTTATACTTTGCTAATGACTGCTCTACTATTGACCTGTTTTGGCTCCTTCTCTGTAATTTTGCTGGGTTTTTTTGAGTCATTTAATTATTTTATTTTATTAATTGATTGATTGATTTTAGAAAGAGGAGAAGGAAGAGAAAAAGAAAGGGAGAGAAATGTTGATGTGAGAGGAAAACATCCATGAGCTGCCTTCCAGACAGCCATGGTGCCCACACTGGCCAGGGCTGTAGATTTGCTCTTAACTATTCCTGTAAGACCAGATTACATTCAACATCCTTCAAGGGCCATCCCTGTATTTTCCTCCACTTTTTCTTTCTTTCTCTCTTTCTTTCTCCCCCTTTCTTTCAAAAACCCTCCAGTGTAACATAGTAAAACCTGTCTGTGGTGCTATTTAAGAGTAAAATTTTGGAGTCTGAATGCCAGGATTTAATTCCTAGCTAAAGTACTTTACTTTTAGGGCAAATTATGTAACTTCCCTGAGTTTTCATTTCCTCATCTGTAAAAATGGGGGTATCAAAAGATACAGCATATGTGAATGCTTTCTGTAAACTATTAAATAAAATACAAATGTTAATTGATTGATTGCTACCAAAGTGCTTACAGATGTGAAATTCTGGAAAGTAGACTTTTATGGATAATTGAGGTTTATGCTAATACATTCATTTCAGTTAGAATAGAAACAAAGGTCCTGTCCTACTGTGTTTAATGATCCTGAGACCAGGCTTGCTCCAGGAAATACTTGCTCCTTGAGGGTAAACTAAGCACAAATTAAAAAGGCTTGTCAAGAATGAGAGTCATAGCTTGCCATCAAGACTAGCTTTCAGACCCTCTCCTCCCCATGCCTAACCAGCCACAGCTATTGTGTTGTGAACTCTGCCTCACCCAAGCCTTGCCCGCAAGTCATTCATCCCAGGCCCTAAGATCCTCTGAACATCCTCCTGCGATTTACCCCTTTCAAGACACAACTGGATGGCAAGGTGATTTGCTCTCCTACAATAAGGCTAAGAAGCTTAGTTTTTCTTTATTAACAAGTTTTTCTACTGTCTTTTGGCAAATTGACACAATCCTGTTGAAAATCTTTCTAAAATACAGTTTTCCAACTTTCTTCCATGGCTGGCATGAAGAACATAAAAGAATCTTATCTATATCCACATTTAAGTCAATGCCTTATGTAATCATTTAGCTCCTTAGAAAAATCTTTTACTAATTTTTTCACCCAGACACGTAGCCCACTAAACAATGACAGTTGGCTCTGGAACAATGCAGGGGTTATGGGCGCCCCTCGCAGTCGACAGTTCCAGTATAACTTCTGACTGCCCAAAAGCTTCAGTCTTCCTATGGATTCATCAGGGGGATTGGCTCCTCTCCATACCCAAATCTGCAGATGATTGAGTCCTTTATGCAAAACAGTGTGGAAAATTGCACACAGTTGCCCATCCACATCTGAGGGTTCCTAACTGCACATTGAAAATATCTGCTGTTTTTGATCTGTGGTTGGTTAAATCCTCAGATGTAAAACCATGGGCATGGAGCGCTGACTATATTTATTGAAAAAATGTACATATAAGTGGACCCAAGCAGTTCAAACCTGCGTTGTTCATGGGTCAAATATATTCCAAACCTCTGGAAAGCTGAGCCTCGGTTAAGTGAGAGTAGAATGCAGTAGTCTTCAAAGCTGACTGCCTCAGAATCTCTCATGATGGGGGTTTCTGATGTTTAGACAGGGCCGAGATCCTCTGATTTAGTGTATATTTAATTATGGACAGTGGAGGTTCACAAACTTTAATGTGCATAAAAATCTTCTGCGGAGCTCATTAAAAATTCAGATTCCAGAGCCCCATCTCCAGAGACTGTAATTCACAGGTGTAGGGCGGGGCCCCAGCATCCCCGCCCTGTGTTAATCTAGCATCCGTAGTCTTCTGTGCATCACATTTGAGAAGTGCTGACGAATGAATGTAGGAGAAGTAAATCCTCATAGCTGAAGGGAACTAGTTACAATTGAAATCTTTCTGCTGTACCAGAGAATCCTTCTGCTGTACCATTTCCTGAAATAATCCTTTTTAAAATTTTTTTGGCTTTCGTTTCCTCATTTGCAACATGAAAGTACAAATATTAACCATTAGAGATGCCCCACTGTTTTCTGTGTCAGGACCCTGACAAGAAATGTGCATAATAGGAGAAAAATTGGCAATTTTATTAATTCAGATCCTGTTTTCAATTCTATTGTTAATACTGCTAAACTTCTTTTAATTTTCTGTGTTGCCTTAAATAGAAATCCATTCTCTAATAACAAGTCAAATATGTAGAGGCTTCTCAAATATAGTGTTTGATTTTTGTTCATCTTGGAATTTGAACTTAACCAATATTTTTATGTTTACAAATATAATAAGCACACCATTTCTTAAGTTACAAATAAACAATTGAGCTTTTTAAAATGCCAGGTACTATAGGATATAAGTAGAGGAGATATGAGAAATATAGAAAAATTATAAAGTAATAAATAAATTGTAATAAATAAAAAAGTTATGGATCCAAAGGATCGGTGACAAATCAATAAGATGGCAGTTTTAAAAGGTGAAATTTATGGTGTGTGAATTATATCTCAATAAATCTGTCCTTAAAAAGGCACATTTTGAGAGCAACTCCGCTTGATGATACATATCTAAAAGGACTGAAACCAGGATCTTGAAGAGATCTGTGCTCCCACATTCACTGAAGCACTACTCATGGGATACGAAAGGGACCCGAATACCCTCAACAGGTGAATGGATTAAAAAAATGGTATATGCACACAATGGAATATTACTCAGCCTTTTTTAAAAGGAGGAATCCTGTCACATGTGACAACATAGATAAACCTGGAGGACAAGCCATGTGATAGAGGCCAGAAGGACAAATACCACAGGACTGCACTTAAACAAGACATCTGAAACAACCAAATCCATAGACCAGAGAATGGGGTGGTGATTGCCAGGGGTTGGGGGAGGGCTGGGATGGGGAGCTGTTCAGCTGGTACGAAGCTTCACTTATGCCAGGAGAGTGGTTGTATGTAGAGCTCTGCTGCACACGTAGTGCCTACAATTAACACCACCATATCATGCACATAACACCTATAGGGGACAGATCTCATGTTAATAACAATGACAACGACAACAAGTGACAAGGAGCCTTTTGGAGATGATGGACGTAGCTTTAGCAATGATGGTTTCATGAGTGTGTGCATATGTCCAAACTCATCAAATTGTGTGTATTAAATATGTGCAGTGTATATTAATTATACCTCAGGAAAGCTGTTAAAATGCATATTAAGAAAAAATACAATAAAACAAAACAATAAAGACAGAAGTTTATTTTTTTTTCTATATAAAAGCAGTCCCAAGATAGTCAATTCAAAACTGACAGGCTCCTCAGGGTCAGGGAACCCGGCTCT
The DNA here is from genome assembly GCF_021234435.1 of Artibeus jamaicensis. Lineage (NCBI taxonomy): Eukaryota > Metazoa > Chordata > Mammalia > Chiroptera > Phyllostomidae > Artibeus > Artibeus jamaicensis. The sequence continues at coordinate 12,635,335 of NW_026521844.1, read as the reverse complement.
GTCAGCCTCAGCCTGTGGCTTTCATCTATTGTTCCATAGGACTTACTCAGCTACTCTGGTTTCAACCACCACATCTGCATCCCAACCAACAGGAAAGTGTGTGTGTGTGTGGGGAGGTAGGGGGTGGGGGGTGTGTGGCAAAGACGTGGGTCTTTCCCCTAAGGTACTTCCCTTACGTTGCAGGAATTACTTCTTGTATCTCATTGGCAGAATTAAGTCACGTGGCCACATTGAACTAAAAGGAAAGCTGGGAAATGTAGTCCTTATTCAGAGCAGCCATATATTTGTCTGGCTAACATTCAGTAGGAAAAGAGTGTCTATTATTAAGGAGGAGAGAGAGGACAAAGTGGCAGTCTCTGCTACATGGACACTTTGAATAGGGCTTTGAAAATGTGGTTAGAATAGTTTGTACTTAATTCGTCAAGTAATTTGGAGACAACAGATTATTCTCAGGCAAAATGTGACATTATTTTAAGAATATAATCAATTTTTGTCAGTGATGGGTTGAATGAGGAAAAACTAGAATCAGGGAGGCCAGATCAATGATTACAATAGACAAAGTAAAAGGTAATGTAATGTAGAGAATGTTTAGGGAGCGGCAGGAGGACGAGAAAGGACACACTCATTTGAAAAAATAGAACCAAAGAATTTGGCAACAAAATTTAGTGTGTGGATGGGCAAGGAAGTGAAAGAGACTGCCAAGATTTCATCTTGTCTGTCCACAGCGAGGTAGAAGGATTCTATCCTCCCTTTGCAAAGAATTCCCCTCCACTCTCTTGGGCCAGGAGCCAAACAGCCATTATCACAGGAGACAGAAGCAGCACAGAGATGAGTCTGCACAAACAAATGTTAGTGAAACAACTAGTATATCCCAGTAGTGTCCCCATAAACCCACTTTTCTACAACTTACCACCCCCAGGCACCCAAACCCCTTTCCCTTTGCTTTGCACTTCTCTACAAATTTATCTGATCTTTTGTTAAAGGGGTGTATAAGCCCCAAATCTTAGCCACCCCTTAAGTTACTCATTATTGAGTTCTTCAGTGCACACACACATTGCACACATAAATAAACTCTTATATTCTCTTGTTAATCTGCCTTTTATTAGTCTAAATGACCAAGCCTCTGGCACTGAACCTAGGAAAAGAGGAGAGAAAGTTTTCCCTCCTCTACCTGTGTCCAAAAAAATGGCAGAAAGAAAATATGCCAACGTGCTAACATTGGTTCTGTGCCCTGTAGAACAAATAGAAAATAAGTTGTATCAAATCAAAGCAGCATTTTGTAAAAACTGCAAATTAATTGAATACCAGCATCTTGCCAGTCACAAACAGATTTGGTTCAGGTGTTGCTCAGTAATAATACTTAAGGAATACTTTAATTTAGTACTTGATAAAGATATTAGAACTTGATGATAATGATGGAACCCCTGCTATGAAGGAAGAAATATACACAGTTTTACAAGAGAGTTAACAAAAGTGTGATGAAACGTCAGGCTCTAGGGTCAGATTATTTACTGTTTACAAAACTTTGGGCAAGTTACGTAACCTTTTGTGGCTCAGTGTTCTCTTGTTTAAAATGGCAATAACAGTCACTACCAGTGTTATTGCAGATTAAGTAATACTTCCTGCATACAGTAAGTGCTCAATAAAAGTTATGAAGCATCCTGACAATAATTCTTTTTTTTTCTTGCTAAGAAAATGTTAATAATCATTGAGCACGTATAGCAAAAGAATGGCTATATCAAGTGTTTGGCAACGACACTGGTCCTTCCATTTGCTTGATTACCTGACGATTCTCCCTGGGTGGCATCGTCCTGGTCTGGGAGCTCTGTGGTCTCTCCTTTGGGTGTAAAATTAACTCCACTATAGGGTCCAAAATAAAACTGATTTTCACAAATGGGTAGGAAAACAGACACCGTGCTATTGCCTATGAAACTCTGCCATATGTCCTCTTTCCCACTCCACAGCACACTGGGGCTGCCACGACTTCGTCAGGCACGAATAGTGGGTAGGATGGCAGGGCTGTGGGTGAGTCAGCAGCAAGAGGCAAGCAGTATCATCATGAGGATGACAGAGCAGAACACTGGGCTAGCAGTCATGCTCTGCCCCAAAGGAGCTTTGTGACTGTGGGAAAATATATTCACTCTGACCCCCAGTCCCTCTCCAGGTAAAATGAAGGGGCATGCAGGGTAGATTCCGTCCAACACTAACATTGTATGAGCCTACACAGCCCCTCCCAGCAACCACTTCCTCTGAAAAGACAGAAGAATCTGCTGATCCTCATACCACTACTGACTCACTTGATCCCCGGCAAATTACAACGTCCCCCAAACCCTTTCTTCACCAGTAAAGCCTGACTGACTGACACTCAGGGCTGAATTCCTCTGGGTGCTGGGGGGAGGAGCTGAGTGCCCTGCTTGTGCAGCGTGGGGCTCTGCCAGTACTGGTTGTCATCGTCACTCTGGGATGCCTCATTGTTGAGAAGCTTTCCTGCTGTTTACTCTGCCTCACTCTTTCTCCCACCACCCTTCTGAATGGTGCTGGCTGGTGTCTCCCTTTCGTTTTCAGAAATTCAGTTTACTTTTGATTTTAACTTGGCACTTTGGTGATGAAAGAGAAGAGATCCTATTTCTTCTAGTCAGAGCTGTATTTTCAGAGCACAGCTGCCTAGATCTATCTGAAATAAAACAAGAGGAATTATGAGGTCATGAGCAAGTCTCCCCTCTGGTGGGAGAAGAACCCAGTGAGAATTTAGTGTCTGGAAGGTTGAGCCCAAACAGGCTTATGGGGTGGATGGTACATGCTGGTCTTATCAGCTGATGGATGGGTAAAGGGAGAGCTCTTTTCTGGGTGCTGGATGGATCTGCCTCTAATCCTGGCCCTACTCCCAAGCTCTTGTGACTGTCTGAGGGCTGTAAGAGGCCTTAATCTTAGTCTCATGGAGTATTGGAACGATAGGGTCCCCGAGACCTGTTGTGCAGTGGTGACAGCAAAGCCCCATTTGGCGCCACCCTGGAAAGCTGTTCGGCACAAATGGCTGTACCGAACACTGCAGGAGGCCTTCTAGGTGGACTAGGGACTTTGTCACTTAATATTCACATGTGACCAGTACACATGTACAGACTCACATGCAGAGCAGGTGACTGGAAAATTAATGTTCTGTTTTCTAAGGCATTTGAAATACTCCAGGGCAAAAGATAGCAGTAAGTATGAGTCTTATGATCTGGTAACAAAAGCTTTGTGTATACAATATTTATTGAGCTCTTATGGTATGCCAGACAAGGAGGAGCATATCATTTGATGTTCACTGTAATCTTATCAGGAACCAGCCACTTTTATCCACATTTAATGAATGGGAAAATAGAAGCTTAGAAAATTTAAATAACTTTCCCAAGCTCACAAAGCTACTAAGTGGTGAAATAGAATTTAAAAAGAAGTAGTCTACAGAGCCTGTGTACCTGTCAACTGAAGTACTTCCCCACATATGGCCATTGTCCCAATAGGAGAGATGGTTAACAACATCTATTCTTCAATGGATTTTATTCATTATAAACTAAAAGCCAGGATTTTGGAGACTTACTGCCTGGGTTCAGGTCCCAGTTTTACTATCCACTGACTGTTGCAATCCTGGGCAAGTTGCTTAACCTCTGAGCTTTATTTCCCTCATCCATGAAACAGGGATCGTAATAGCACCAAGTTCATGGACTATTGTAAAGATTGAGTGGGACAACACAGATAGAGCTCTTAGAATGTAATAAATGCCAGCCCTTCTGATCATGTTAGCTAGTACTGATGACAAACATTTGTTGACTGGCTACTGTTTGTCCGCTGCTAGGCTCTTAGTTGTAGGCAGAGGAAAAAAACAGGATCTTGTGGTGAAAAAGATAAGTTATGGGAAGGTGAAGAGAAGTATTTAACCAATTGTAAAGTGTTATATCCATAGCAGATCACTAAGAAAGGAGCAGTAGGAAGTAGGAAAGCTGCAGAGGCAGGTTTGGGACCAGACTCAGCCAGACAAGAAAGTCATATGTGCTAAGGGGTAGGGACTTCATCCTGTGTGAGCAACCAAGAAGCTGGGGCATTTAAAAAATAAGGGGTGGCACAGTCATTTCAGAATTTTACAAACCTCTACTCAAGCCTTGTTTAACCAGAGGTGAACATAAGAAAAGATCCAACAGGAGAAGGATCATTCTTATGAAACTTTTATTTGCCATATTTAAAAAAAATTCTGTTTGGAAGCTGATCTGTAGATTTTATGTAATATAAAAAGATTCATTGTACAAAAAAAGTACATTTCAAATCATGATGTATCCTGATTCCATATGTATCTTGCAAGTTACTTGCATCGACTTAATACATTTGGCACCCTCTAGCATGTAAAACAGAAGTTTTATAAATAGTAACATGGCCCGTGCCTCCAGGGGCTCCTCTTGACTCAGACAAAGATGACAATACATCTGTTACGAATATGAGATAATGCAGGAGGCACTTTCCTCATTGTGTATGCCAGAGAATGTTTGAGCTGGGGCACAATCTCCAGGGAACAGGAATATTTTAAGAATCAGAGCTAGCGTTGGCTTGTTCTTATGGCAGTAAACCCAACCTGTTCCACCGGTTCCGATCTGCATAGCTGATTAAATGGCCAGCAGGATCAGCCAGGTGTTCTCTGCTATGCATGTCCAATGCCAACACAGAGAGCTAAAGGAAGTGGGAAATACCAGGCTACCAACAAAATAGCCAAAGATGTGGGCAAAGATTTAACATAAAAATATTTATCATAGTGTTGATTATGGTAGTGCAAATGCTTAACAATTGGTAAAGTGTTTGAAAAATACAATAGCACACCTGTAACACTCACTACCAAATAGTTGCTAAAACTTATGATGTTCAAGGGCACATAATGACAACCCAAGTGGGTCATGCCATGTCACAATGTTTAAAAAAAATCTTCAAAATGATGCACACAATAAAATCTTATTTTTGTAACAGAAATAAAAGGCTCATATTTTAATAGCTCTTATCTTTAGGTGGTAGGATTCAAGGTGATTTTTATTTTATCCTTTGGCTTATGTGTACTATATAATTTTTTATAGTGAATGTCTATTAATTTTGTATCCATGGTTATTTAAAAATCCACACAAAAGAAAACCACCTTTCTCTTCCTCTTCTTGGGCATGGCCTACAGAAGTGGCAGCCCCTCCTGTTTGGCACCATAGCTGCTCTCAGACCCCTTCTGAAGTTCAAGATTGTCCAAAATGGACCAGAAAGTTTATCCAGCACCAGTAAGACAGATTTGTCAACATTAAGTGTACATGGCAGAAGCCAGAGGCATTGACAATAGGGTACGGAAAAGATCCAAGGGCCAGATGGTGACACCTAACACTAGTTATGAGAACAACCAGAAAACAAAGCACATGCTGCCAGTCGCTTCCAGAAATTTCTGACCCACAGCATCAAGAAGCTCTTGAAGTGCTAACGTGAAACAGATCTTACTGCACTGGGATTGCTCACGAAGTCTCCTCGAAGAACCACAAAGCCATCTCGGAAAGAGCAGCCAATCAGCCATCAGAGTCACCAGCCCCAACACCAGCCTGCACAGCAAAGAAAATGAATAGACAGCTCATGTGCATGTTTCATTTGTGGTAACTCAAACCATGACAACTCTTTCATCAGCATTGTCCTCTTAAACCAGAAACAAAAACCAAGACAATTTTGGTAAAATGGAATAAAAATAATATTTGTAGGTGCTAAGTACATGCTGCTCCTTAGTCCTCGTGACAATTCTGAGAGACAGTTGTGGTTGAAACCAGTGCTATTCTACCAAATATGTGTGTTTCACAGCATTTCCCAGCCTCCCTTGGGGTCAAATTGATCATTTCTGGCAGATGGAATACGGGCAGAAATTATGTGCCCCCTGCCAGCCTCCCACAGTCCGTTTTTGCTCTCCACCTACACAACTGCCACAAAAGACTCCAAGTTGTGCCCAGTGAAAGGAGCCCAGGTGTTCAGAGAGAGCTGCTCAGGAGAGCCATCTATTTCCACCCACCCACAGAACAAGAAAAAGGCTTTTACTTTTTCCAGAAAACACCGAATGCCGATGACATCAGTGCTGTGGGGGAAGTTGGGGGCCCTAGGGGGCCTGGCAAGGGAGGCCATGACGGCTCCTGTGGAGGACCTACAGCAGCATTGGGGCCACGGTCAGGTCTGGGGCTGTGACAAGGCCCTGGTCACAGATTTCAAAGCCAAGGACAAGGAGTAGATCCCCATTACCAAGCTGAGCCTCCTGGTCAAGGACATGAAGGTCAAGTGCCTAGAGGAGATCTACCTATTTCTTTTCCCTGCTCATCAAGGAATCTGAGATTGTTGACTTTTTCTTGGGGGCATTTCTCAAGGATGAGGTTTTCAAGGTTATGCCAGGGCAAAAGCAGACCCGAGCTGGCCAGAGGACATAGTTCAAGAATTTGTGGCCATTGGAGACTACAGTGGACATGCTGATTTTGGTGTTAAGTGCTCCAAGCAGGTAGTCACTGCCATGTCTGGGGGCCATCACCCCAGCCAAGCTCTCTGTTGCTCCTGTGTGTGAAGGAACATGATCTGCAAACCCCCCACCATCCCTTGCAAGGTGACCCTGCCCCCAGGGGCTCTGGTATCATCTCAGCCCCTGTACCCATGAAGCTGCTGGTGATGGCTGCTATCGATGACTACTACACCTTGGCCACGGGCTGTACTGCCACCCTGGGCAGCTTCACCAAGGTCACTTTTGATGCTGTCTTCAAGACCTACAGCTTGCATCCCGGACCTCTGGGAAGAGACTGTGTTCATCGAGTCTCCCTGTCAGGAACTCACTGACCGTCTTGTAAAGACCCCTGTCAGGCTTTCTGCACAGAGGACCCAGGCTCCATCTGTGGCCACCACATAATTTTATACCAGAAAAATAAGTGAATTAAGCCTGTTTTCAAAAAAAAGAAATAAACTTTTACTATATTAAGCCATCAACATTTTGAGCTGTAACAATGGCATAGCCAGTCCTACCTTAACGAATACAGGTTCATGCTATTGTTATCCCATTTTACAGATGAAGCAAGTAAGGCTCAGAGAGATGAAGTAACTTTTTAAATCACAAAGCTACACAGTGTAGAACTGGGATTCGAGCCAATGCTTGTTACACTCTAAAGTCATAGACTGGACAACTTCCTTAGAGAGAGTTACACCTTTTCCCATGGCTACCTGGGTGGGAAGGCAAAAGTGTTTCCAACACATGCTGATTTTTAGAGTGCTTATCAGGCATACCTCTCTGAACAGATGTGGATATTTATTATAAAGCCTGAGGTACAAAAAAATTATTTGAGATGCTGGTTTTTAAAATGTCAGTTCCAGTAACACTCTCATGGTTCTGCTTCAGTAGCTCAGAGGAAGTGACAGGCAATCTGAATTTTTAACGAACACTAAAGAACAAACCTAGTGCCACAGTTTGGGCTCATGAGGTATTTTATCTCAATGGTGGATCAGCGTCATCCTTCTGGTCCCCAACTATGCCTTCCTCTAATGTCTGGGGAAGTTTCTCCTCTTTTGGGGTCAGTGTGTCAGAGAAAGTCCATCACCCACCACAGAAGCTTAAATGACAATTTCACAGTTCCCCAGCAATCAGGCCATGACCTGGACTCAACCTCTTAGATACACTCACCCAGACTTGGAACAAAAGTTAGCCAGGAAGGGAAAACTGAGCTGAACCGTGTCCGTCAGCTCACACCCCACAAAACCATATTCTGTCGTTGCTCCTGCTTCTGGCTGAGTGCAGCACACACTGGGGAGGCTTCTCACTCAGATTCCAGTTAGAAAGTGAGAATAGACTCCTACTGCCCTTAGACCCCTCAAACCCATCTGCAGTTCCTGCAGTCCCCCGCCTTCCCCAGGATCCGGCACAATGAGGCGAGGCCCAGGGCACCTCTTCAGAGGCCCAGCTTGTTACACTTCCCTCCGGTGCCCTGTTCCTTCAATCTAGGGAATTCTGTAAAGCTGGTTCTGAGGGTGGGAAAAAGTGGCTCTGAGTCATTATGTATTCTTTGGAATCATTTGTCCTAAGCCTTGTGCTCTCTCTGGCCCCTTTGTGGGTGAGGCTTTGAGAACTACAAAGGCTTCTTTTCCTCTCGCTGGGTCATTCCCGCTGGAGGCAAAGTACACGGAGCCTGAGTGGGAGGAAGCGCCGTGGGAAAATCCTGGGGCCCAGGAGGGGCCCAGTGGCAAATATCTTAAAATATTATTCCACCGCATGGATCTGGTATGTAATGTTTGCTGAGTGCTGAGGGCTTCCCTCCACCCCTGGCTTTTTATGAATTTCTAAGAACAGCATGCTTCTACTCAACCTTCCCATTAGATAGTGCTCAGACTGTAAGACGTTTTGTTCAGATGATCAGTATAACTGGTACCTTTGATCATGTCCATTTATTTATTTATTTAAAGTTCTTATGGCCAATCCTTTTTTTTTTAAAAAGATTTTATTTATTATTTATTTTTAGAGAGAGGGAAAAGGAGAGAGAGAGAGAAACATCAATGTTTGGTTGCCTCTCATGGGCCCCGTGCTGGGGACCTGGCCCACAACCCAGGCATGTGCCCTGACTGGGAATCAAACTGGCAACCTTTTGGTTCTCAGGCTGGTGCTCAATCCGCTGAGCCATGCCAGCCAGGGCATATCCATTTATTTAAAGAACAGAGATTATTTTATCTTTATGTACCATGCAAGTGCAACTTTTGTGTCCATTGAGATTAATTGCTATAAAATGAAGTATACCATTTCCTCTTTTTGAATTTCACCTAAATGGCATCGTATAGTGTATACTCTTTGTGTGCCTGTGTTCTTTGGCTCAGTTCCTATTTGTGAGAGCTTTCATGTTGCTCTGTGTATTTTTTTAAATTAGTGTATAATATATTATTGTATGAATAGGCAAGAATGCATTTACCTATTTTTCTGTTGATGGATATTTGGGTTGTTTCTAATTTGCAGTTATTATAAGGAAAAAAAAGCTGCTGTGGACATTTTTGTACACATCTTCTGGCAAACACAGGCTTCATTCCTCTTGGGTATCTACCTAGAGTAGGATTGCTGGGTCATACAATAGTTATATACTTAGCTTTAGCTACAGTGCTAAATCACTTTCTAGGAGTTGTGGGAACTTAAATTCTCACCAGCTGTGTATGAGAATTCCAATAGCTTGACATCCTAACAAAGAAATTTGTATCATCAGACTTTGAATTTAGCCATTCTCATGGATGTGTAACCCATTCTGATGGGTTATCTCATTGTGGTCTAAGCAGTTGCCCAAGGAATATTAATGTTGAACATCTTTTTATATGATTGTTAGCTATTGATAGTCTCCTTTTGAGGTGTCTGTTCAAGGCTCTTGCCCATTTTTATTTAGGTGTTTGTCTTTTACTTATTGACGGATCAGGGTCCTTTATATATTTGTATACACACCTTTTGTTGGATATGTGCATTGCAGATATATTCTCCTAGGCTATGGCTTGCTTTTTAGTAAGCAGGAGTTCTTAATTTCAATTGTGCCCAATTTATTAATTTTTTATGGTTTGTAATCTTTGTGTCTTGTTTAATAAATCTTTCCTCAATCTACATTGAGGAAATAATCTCCTATGTTCCTGTTATAAACTTTATGTCACTCTTCACATGTAGATCTACTATCAAATTAATAATCCATGTTTGATATGAGGTAAGAGACAATTTTTATTGTTTCCATATGGGTATACAATTGCCATGCCACCATTATTAAGAAGATTGTCCTTTTGCCATTGCATTTTTATCACACACAAAGTAACTGTGTGTGCGTGGGCATGTTGCTGGGCTCCATGGTTTGTTTTGCTGACTTATTTGCCTATCCTCAGGCTGACGTCATGCTCTCCGAATCACTGCGGCTTTACAGCAAATCTTCGAATTAGACAGTGCGAACCTCTCAACTTTTGTACTTTTTCTTTGAAGATTGCCTTGGTTGTACTAGGCCATTTGTATTTCCATATGAATATTATAAATTTATACAGAAAAACATTAACTGGAATTTTGAGTGACATTGCATTGACTCTGTAGATCAGTTTGGAGAGAATTGATAGTTTAACAATATTGAATGGTCTAACCTAAAGCAAGATTGCTGGATAATTCTATGTAGAATTATTGTCTATGAATAACGAGTGTTACATCTTCATTTCCACTCTTTACATCTTTTAATTTTTTTCTTACTTAATGCACTTACTAGATCCTTCAACACAATGTTTACTAGAAGTGGCAATAGTGGACATCCTTGTCTTATTTCTGGCCTCCGGGTAAGGAGTTCAGCATTTTACCATTTATTTAGTGTTCACTGTAGATATTTTATAGGTATTTTTACAAGATCAAGGAAGTTCCCTTCTAACCCTAGTTTGTTAACATATTTTATCATGACTGATCGTTGAATTATATACATGAATTTTTGCGTGCACTGAGTTGATCCTATGAGTCTTGTCCTTTATAAGTTAGTTTGGTGAATTACATTGATAATTGGGTTGTAAACCACTTTTGCAACTTCATAAAACTTTAACTTCATCATAACATACAAAATTTCTTATTTGTCATTGGATCCAGTTTACTAGTATATTTGTGTTTAAAATTTTAGAATCTATGCTCTTAGACATAATGGCCTATAACATTTCTTTCTTAAAACATCCTTGGCAGTTTTGGTGCCAGGGTTACTCTTTCCTTACAAAACTAGTTTAGAATGGTTTCTCCTTTTGTGTTCCTTCTCCTTTGAATGTTCAAAGGAAACTTACCAACAGAGCTACCTGGGCATGCAAGGATAAATATATATATACTTTTGGTGGGGAGGAGGAGTTGGAGAGAAGCAGGTTTTTAATTATAGAGTCAGCTTCTTCAATCCATAATCAGTGGAGGACTGTTTTGTTTCCTATTCCTTTCATGCCAGTTTAAATAATTTGTCTTTCTCAAAGAATTTGTTCATTACAATTATTTCATGAAATTTTTTAGCATGAAGTTGTTATATAGCCCTCTTAAAAAATACATATATTTATGGTCTGCGGTTATGTCCTTTTTATGCCCCTAACATTGGTCATTTGTATTTTTTTTCTCCTCGATTCTGCGCTTAGGGTTTATCACTTTTATTGCTCTTTTCAACAAATCGATTTCTGGTTTTAATTCTGTTTTGTTTCTACATCTGTTTTGATAATTTCTGCTCTTGTCTGTTTCCTGATTTTTTCTCTTTCATTTGCTTTTCTTTTTCTGGCTTTCAGGGATGAAAGTTTTGATGAATAATTTTCAAAATTTTCTTTTAAAGCTAAAAATTTTCCTTTAGGCACTGCTTTTCCACAATTTTTGACGTGCCATATTGTTATTTTTAATTTTTTTATTTTTTAGATAACTCTAGCCCATGGACACACACGAACAGTGTATATGCAGTGAAACGTAGGTCTCACATCTGTTCCACAGTGTGGCAGGAAAGAAAAATTTCTCCAACTTAGATTCGGGGATGTCCCACATTTTAGCGTCTCTGGGCCACACTGGAAGGAGAGTCGTCTTGGGCCACACATTAAATACATAAACACTAATGAAAACAGATGAGCAAAACAAGGTTTTAAGTAAATTTACGATGTTGTGGTGGGCCACCTTCATAGCCTGAGCCACGGGCTGCGGGTTGAACACACCTGGTGCCACCTTAAGTAAAGATACTTTAATTTAAAAAAAATATTATGGGAGTGTCAATAGGACTAGGGAATCAACAAAAGAATATTAAATCATCGTTGATTCATTACCAACAGGACGTCAGCATCACCTCTAGGCCTGAAGGAGCAAGGTAAGAAAATAGTATTGCCAGAAGCTGGTAAAAGCTAGAATGGTGGGAACAGGGCCCTTGGCAGGAGCCACGGTTGTGGAGGAGCAAGGATACTGCCGAACAACTTCACTGAGCAGGAAGGAAGCGGGGTGAGAAATATCCTGGGCTCTCTCCTGTGCTTCCATCTTCTGCTGTTGCCTCTTTTTAGCTGAATCCAAGCCAGTCTTTAGGTGGTATCCCCAGAACAGAAAATGGGTAAAAAAAAAGAAGGGGGTGGAGAATGAGAGGATGGGGGAAACAATTAGTGGAACCATCAGGGGTGTTCAGGGGCTAAATAATGAGGGTGGCACAATAATACAGCTCTGCCCCGAATTGCTAGGCCTGTTGCAGGATGGAAGCTGTAAGGAAAGTCACTCCGATCATGGGAAGACCGGGAGTCAAATGGCCCTTGACTCCACTCCAGAGAAAAGTAGGACCCGGAGGATCACAGAAGATGTAACCAGGACAGAGTATTGTCCTGCCAAACTCTACCCTAGTGTGGAATGTGTGCCATAGCAGTACACACAACTGTGCAAGGACTAGGTTTTATAGAACGCTGAATCACATGCTGAGAAATTCGTTTTCTTTTAAATTATCTTTCAATCCATCTGATTAAATCAAGAAGAAAGTTTCCCAACTGCCATGGCATGGATCTTACCTATGAGAAAATGTGCTTCGTAAAGTTCAGACCATGTGCAGTCAAAAACTGGCAGACTATGATCAAAGCTCATGTTGATGTCAAGACTTCTGATGACTATTCACTTCATCTGTTCCGTTGGTTTTACTTTTAAAAAAATCAGATTTAGAAGATCTTTTATGCTTAGCATCAACATGTCCACCAAATCTGGAGGAAGGTGATAGAAATCATGACCTGAGAGGTGCAGACAAATGACTTGAAAGAAGTAGTTGACAAAGTGATCCAGAGAGCATTGAGAATGACATAGAAAAGGCTTGCCAATCTGGCAGTGTATTTGTTAGAAAAGTCATAATGCTGAAGAAGCCCAAGTTTGGATTTGGAAAACTCTTCATGGCAAGGAACGCAGCTCAGGAAAAGCTACTGGGGATGAGACAGGTGATCAAGTTGAACAAACTGATGGATATGACCCCTTAGTCCAAGAATCTGTTTAAAATTCAGACGTTTAATGGTGACAAATAAAAAATCCTATTGGTGATAAAAAAAGAAAGAAAGAAAGTTTTTACTTGAAAGTCAAACCACTGTGTAAGAAAAACAGGCCCTGGTTGAGAGCTTTTGTTAAGCAACAGGATCAAGCCGAAGTTAATAACATTGTTTGATTTTCATGGCACTTATTTTTGAAGTTACTTTCAGTTTATAGAAAACTATATTGGTTTTCCATTTACGGGACTAATATAAGGTTTCTTTTGAAAAAACGAGTCAGTTGAAAGAAAATTTTTAGTAAGAGCACAGAATATAATCACCTGTGGCAAACACAGTGAAAGAATAGTTGAAAGACCAAGTTTGGGAAACACAGCTCAATATTACTGTGAGGTGTTTTTTACTATCTACCCAAAAGCAGATGACAGTGTTGCAGAGCCCTCTCTTTCTTTGCTACAGAAACCACTGGCCTCTCCGGGAGACAAACACATACTTGGTTTTAAAATGGTATCTTTTCCTCATGCAGTTCTCCAGGTGTGCACACATTTTAAACCAATATCCAGGGCTGTTTAAATATTTTGGTGGGGTTTTTTGTTTTGTGTTGTTTTGAGACTTAATAATAGGCAAGTCTTTCTCTTTTCTTTTTCTTTCTTTGTTCATAAAAAATACATCTTCCCTCTTTGTTCATGTCAATGATGTTTGAAACAAAGACAAATCTTCATGTTTCCTCCCTTTGTTTTCTTGCCTAAGTGAAACTCTGCTCGGTTTATCTAGAATGGGCAACATAGACCATTGAAGTATTACTGGTCTTACCAAATACATTTCTTCTGTATCTTTTTTTAAGGGATGAGGGGAGTTGGCACTTGGCAGGAGAAGTAGGGCTCTTGCAGTGTCTCAGGGAAAAGCATTTCAGGAGACCCACAAGGAAGGATGAGGTTTGGCAAGATTTATTTGGGTGCAAATAGAAAGCTGCCCCTGTGTCCCATCTCCCTCCATCCCACCGTGAAAAGTCCAGCCATGTCTTCTGCAAGGCCAAAGCAAAGGCCGTGTCCAGCATCTCTATTTCATATTAAAGCTTGGTCCTTTGGAGCCCACAGGCAGCTGCCAAGCAGTCTCAGGCCCCATCCAGGTGGCAACACTTAACATGCCCACAGGCAGTTAACCGAGGCCCAAAAGGCTTATGCCACAGAGAAATTGTGACTTGTAGGTGGCCACCAGGACTGCCCCAGTCTAGCGAACTATGTTGTTTCCCTTTCTTTTTTTCCTTCCACAGCTATTATCCTTCTGTAGAAAACCTTAAGGTGTCTTATCTTGGGTCCAGACCACTGGGTCGAAAGATTCATTCTCTTTTACTTAATAAGGAAACATGTCTTTGCTTTCTTAACTCAAATTCTCGGAGAACATTCAGAGTGGCAGAGAGCTTAGAGTCCATCTAGGTTATTATCCAATGTCACCAACCCAGAAAGCCCAGGCACTAGGCTGCTTCCACAGCACAGTCATTGCACACTTGGACGATGGAAAAGTGCTGATGTCATTCATGATGCTAGCAGTTGGCCGCCAAGTGGTTGTGATAAGGGGGTAGGGGCAGGTTAACTGAAAGCATGTGGGAAGGTGGACAGGAGAGCTCCATGTGACAAATGCAAGAGAGGCTCGGGGTCATGGAAAGAGGGCTAGGCTGGTATTAGCTGTGTGGTCTTGGACATGTCATTCATCTCCCCAAATTGTCCTTACCTGAAATAATAATTAAAATAGTTAAAACTTACAGGATTCTTAGTACTTGACAGGAACCAGTCATGCCAAGTTTTCATAACAGTCCATAAGAAAGATCTTACTATTTCCACCACTTTACAGATGAGGAAACTGAGACACAGAGAAGGTTACCTGCCCAAGGCCACTCACTTGGACCCCAGCAGTCTGACTCTCGAGTCTGTGTTCTGAGAGAACTGAGAGAGCCAGCTCAGACAGATGCTAAAGACTTTCCCCATCCCTGCTATTAAGTTTCTCTCCTTCTGCATTGGGGTGATAGAGTTGGGGAGGTTATGAGACAACACACATGAAGTGCTCAGCACAGTGCCTGAGTCAGAAACGCTCAGTGAATGTCAGCTGTTACTATTGTTCATCCTTTACCATCACCATTGCGGTTTTGCGAAACAAATCACTTCTGTCATCCCGCAACAGCTGCCCTAGAGCACAGTCAGCCCAACAGAACTGATTAATATATTCAAACAACGGTCAATTCAGTCATAAAATCAAGAAAGCCTAAACTGATCTGCAGTGACTTATCTAGTTAAATAGTTTTAAACAGCGCTGTCCAACAGAACTTTCTGTGGTGATGAAAGTGTTCTACAGCTGCGCTGTCTGGTGTGGCAGCCGCTAGCGGCGTGTGCCTGCTGAGCACGTGAAATGTGGCGAGTGTGACTGAGGGACAGGATAGCTCATTTATTTAATTTTACTTGCTTTAAATGTTTTATCCCAATAGCCACGTATGGTGACGGGTCACCATGTTGGGCACCTCAGAAGAAAGCCTATCCGGCAGCCGAGAACCCTTGGTGAGAGGCCACCGCAGTGTCAGGCACGAGAAGGAAAGTTAAGAACCCATCTGGCCACAGCTCCGTTGTGTTACAGGCATTTTAAAGAATCATGGTATTAGACTGCTCAGGCTTTCGAGGGTTCTCTCTACCTGGAAAGTGGGGTTATGTCTTTTAAGGGTGGTGAGCAGAGCAGTGGGAGGAAAGAAAGATCATTCCACTTTCTTCAGTGGGATGCCCCCAATTGATTCTTTGTGGAATTGAGTTCCTTCGATTGTTGGTAAAAATTGTCTGGGGCTGTGGACAGTTCACACCTGTGCTGTGACAGCTGTGTGACACTCCGTTTTTCCGTTGTTCTTCTTTACTTTGTACACGAACTAAAGAGTGACTTCAAGTCATGGCCTGGATGTGTAATTAGGAAATAGATGATCAAAATGGATGATCGAAGAATCATAGACTTAGAGGGGGACATCTCAGAAACATGTCCGTTACAAACTGACATCTTAGGAAAGCCACACATCCATTTCCAGGACACAGTGTGACATTGTGCCTTCTTGTTTGGACTGACTGGCTTTGGACTGAGAGGAGAGGGGCAATCTGCCAGAGGCACTGGTGCCACCCTGATCCTCCCAGGATCCTGTCCAGGGTTTTCGTTGTTGTTTTTTTAATGAAAGAATTTCCTGATGATATGAGGATATTAGTGAGCTCAATTCAACATAGGTGTGTAGTCATGTGACTGCCACCCTAGCACAAATTACTAGGCCTTATCTCACGTTCTGGCTCTAAATATTTTGAGCAATAATGAAGCCCCTCCCAAACTCATCTCCCAATAAGTATTGACTGGGTGAATAATTCAATGGCTGCCAAAATTTTCAGAAAATGAAATTGAAATCTAAGGGGGCTTGCTTGTGTTAAGCCAATTTTAAATGACAGTAATTAAGAGAGTTTTCATGTAGGAAAGGCTTTGTGTCCATTGAAATGTTAAAAGCCACCACCAGAGACACAAGGGGCTTATGCATAAAGAATTCCCTTTTTCTGCCTGGAAATCATGCTGGCCAGTGTTCGAGCAGTGAATGCTAGCACGGCAGCCCGCCCCGGCATGTGCCCTTCCTCCACCACTGCCCTGTTGCGTTCACCTCCAAGAGTGCCTTGCACCAGGGCTGCGGCTTCTCAGGCTGTCTGCAAACAGACACCAGGCCATCTGCCCTGTCGCCTTCTACCCAAACACAGCTGCTAGGCCCCATCCCAGCTCTAGCCATCTGGAGGAGGAACAAAGGCCCCCCTCTCCTCATCCTCCTCCTGGATGCTCAGGGAGATTGAGGAGTCTTGGCACTCTCTAGGCTTCGGTGAAGAAGGAAAAATAGAAGCAGCAGCCAGATCCTCTATTTGTGGCAGGCGGCTCCTCCCTTCTGGTTGTCCTAGTAATGAAAACCTTCATTTACACCTCAAACATGTCTTGAGCTTCAACAAGTGTCACATTCTGGACCAAGCTCTGGGGACTGAAGGATGAGACCCAGCACTGGCCTCTAGGAGTTCAGGCTCTGGTGAGGAGGATGGACATGTGCACAGTCAAGTTTACTATTGGCAGAGTGAAGGGGTTGTAGGAACCAGCAGAGGGGTCCTTGACTCAGGTGGAGGGGATCAGAGAAGTCTTCCCCTGAGAGGTGACATCCATTCTGACATCTGGAAATGAGTCCACAGTGGGTGCTAGCAAATCTGAATGGGAAAGGTTGGCCCCAGTGGGAAATCTATGCAGTCCTGCATGGTGTGGGAAGGAGTGTGAAGAGGATGGTGATGAAGGGAGAAGCAGGACAGGGAGGTCAGGTTCTGAAAGGCTTCCATGCCCATCAGAGAACAAGGGGTAGGCAGTACAGGGCTGTGAGTGTGGGAGGGTCACAGTCAGCTTTGGGATTTGGGAAGATTTCTCAGATGGTAGGGGAGAGAAGGGATTTGAGGCCAAAAGACATAGAGAAATCAGAGTAATCTAGAGGAGAAATAATAGTGGGCTGTATGAAGTGACAGTGGAAATGAAGAAATTTGAGGGATAAATCCTTACTACAAATGTTAGCTCTAAACCCTCCAAACCATTTCCCAGGTAATTAAGTTCCTAGTGAGCTCAGCAAACTAGAACTCAAAACTACTCTATCTGGACCTCTTCTCAGATAGGAAAGAATATGACCTCGTGGGGGCACCTATTGCCTAAGAGCCGCCCAGCAGCAATAAATGGTAGAGAAGATGGCATTTCAGGCTACTCTCAAAAAGGATATTTACAAAGAGATATCTGACTTACTGAAATGGTTGAAATCCCAACTCCATCATTTACCTATAAGTCCCATTCCATTAGATCCTCAAAGACACCAGACACCAGGAGAGAGCTCCTTTCTGAAAGCAATGTGTTCAGCTGGCTGCATTCAGCTCTGGGCTGCCTTTGGCCTGATGGGGAGCAAACCAGGGCAGTGGAGGACAAGCTCATGGAAGAGTCGTATGTGGGCCCTGCCCCTTCTCTCTTCTGACCTCTCCGTAGGTGCAGATACTGTACCTCAGAGGCCAATAGGCTTTCCATTTTCTTTCCTTCTTTCCTCTCCTCCTCCCCTCCTCCTCCTCCTCCTCCTCCTCCTCCCCCTCCCCCTCCCCCTCCCTCCCCCTCCCCCTCCCCTCCTCCTCCTCCTCCTCCTCCTCCTCCTCCTCCTCCTCCTCCTCCTCCTCCTCCTTCTTCTTCTTCTTCTTCTTCTTCTTCTTCTTCTTCTTCTTCTCTCTCTTTTTAATTAAATGGAAAGAAGGCAAAGGCCCTTTCTGTTACAATGCCCTTCATTCCTAGCCTCCTCAAGGTACACAGAGTAGAACTTTAAGAGCATGCACAGAGAATCAGAAACCAAAAAGAAAGAATTGAAATTGACTCTTTTTAGAAAAGCAGGGACCAGATGTTAGTGACAGTCTGAATTGTGGTAAAAGAGGAAAGACGAAGGCCCTGGCTCCAAGGACCTTAGACCTCTGCACTGGACTCAGCACTGGCTCCTAGAGCGAGAACCTGCGGCCTGGCTCACCGCATAAAACCTCAGTTTCTAATCATAAAAAATACTTCCAAACATTTTATTATTGGCAGATAATACCACTTTAAAAAATGTGAGGCATGGAGAATTGTAGTGGGTCATTGATCTGGTGGCTGGAATAAAACTCTCTTTAAGAAAGTTAAATCTGTTTAAGTCACTGAAAGCTCACACCATCATTTTTCTTTCTCAGTGATGAATCTTAATTTTCATTTTGAGTTCTTTTTTACTTTTAACACATAAAAATTTTAAAATTGCAACTGCTAAAAATAGCCATGGGTAGATTTCCTATTCCTTTTATTCAGTTTCTCAGCCCCTGTAACACTGGCACTTTGCTCTACAGAGAGTTGTTTGGGTTTGTTTGTCAGGTTTTCAAAAATATTTTTTCTTTTCTTTTAATCCTTGCATTTTAGGACATGTTTTGTTATAAATGTTACCCTAAATTAAACATTATAAAAACAGTAGATAAGCTTGTTAGTTCAGCTGATTTGAGATTTCTTACTTAAAAGGCTTATCAGCAGTTTTAGAAGACACGATAAGTTAATATTATAACCTTCCAAACAGATTGCTGCGGGCCCCGAGGATTACCACTTAATGCCTTAATTGGGAAAGGTTTTTTTTTTCTGGTGTTATTTTCTTATTTTAAGGGAGTAAAAGTATTTTTTGAATGTCAGCCTTGTTTTTTTTTTAAGATTTTATTTATTTATCTTTAGAGGGGAAGGGAAGGAGAGAGGAAGACAAATATCAATGTATAGTTGCCTCTCATGCGTCCCCTGCTGGGAACTGGCCTGCACAACCCAGGCATGTGCCCTGACTGGGAATGGAGCGGCAGTCCTTTGGTTCATAGGCCCGCGCTCAATCCACTGAGCTACACCAGTTGGGGCTCAATCTTGTTTTCAAAATTTATGCTGTTTTCGATCTTCTATGTGTTGATTTCAAGAGCACTGATCTTTGTGAGGTCCCCTCACTTCCCTGGGTGGTCTCAGTGTATGTATTGTGAAAGAAAGAAAAGTAAAGGAGAAGTTCTCACAAGTTTTAGCCCTATAGTTAAGCCCTCAGTTAAGTGCTCCTTCCTCACTCTGGTTAAGAGATCCATACTCTTTGCTCCAATGCAGTTCTGAGAGTCCCAATGCCTGCATTCCTTACATCTACTTCCCCCTTGCTGGGGGCTGACTATTACTGTGGTCCCGGACCCACATTCTTTTAGCCAGAGAACCCTCCATACAGTTCGCCCTCTGAGAACCCACATACTTTTGTTGTCCCAGCAGCGCAAGTCACATGACTTTCCTCTGCTTATCTGGAAATTGCTCAGTCAAAAGATTTCTCAGCATTTCTTTCACTTCATTTATTCCAGATCCCTTACATTCCATTTTGTTCTCATGCTCAGGAGTTCAGCAGATGGTTTTCTAAAAGGAAAAACATGCTGTGGTGTTCATTTCCCCTTTCTTATATCCCTTACTTAACCCGTTCTTGAAGCCTTCTTACCTCCTACCCACTTCAAAGCCTATATATACATTTCTTTTAAAGTAGTGACCCTCTCAGCTACAATTTTTTTCTTGAAATATAAACTCCCAAAGCCAATTCTGTAGGCAACACAGTTCTTCACCTTCAGACAATGCTGAGGTTTTCATTCTAATAGCCATACTTGCTTTCCATAAAGACCAAGACAAAAAGAAAATGCTTTAGGAATCCCAAAACCCAGTTTTCTAGGAACAAAGCATAGACGTACAAAATCAAGATATTTTAGAAAAAGAAGAGTCCTTTGAGATGACGTGTTGGAGTGCCCCCATTTCACAGATGACAAACTGCCAGTCTGCAGCCGGGAGGCTGCAGATCCCGTTATCAGTTGTAGCAGCGTCAAAAACAGAGACAGAGATGACAGCTGCCTCCCAGACCAGAGTCATTTCTACTTCGTTTTCTTCAGCTGCAGAGCACAAAGTGTGACATGACTGTAAAGGAAGTACTGGTATGCAAGAGGGTGTTTAATGCTAACGACGTAATACACCTAAGTACTTCAAACAGGGCCTAGCACTGAGTTAATGCTCCATAAATGTTCATTCTTATTAGCAATATAAAAGATCACCGTTGTAGGGAAAAAATGCCCCATAGTCTCATTGTGTGAATTTTGTCAAAACTATTGCATTTTTTTAATAGTATGAAGATTCTAGTAAAATAATGAAGAATAGGATTTGGCCCCAAATGACGATGCTGATAAATAAATCCACTGATATAAAATAAAATAATAATAATTTTAAAAGAAAAATATCTAGTATTACGATGTGTTTTATAAGGTACATGCCATTACCAAGGGCATAAGGAAATCCTTCATAATCTGGTTTTTTAACATATTGATCGACTTTGAATTTTGTGACAGTGTTTATATATATACATATGTATATATATTCCTCTACTTATATTCCCTAGTATTTCCCCCTTTTTTCTTTCCCATCTTTATTATTCTCTACTGAGAAACAAATTTAGTGCCTTCTAGACTTATAAAATGTCCATGTACTTGAAGTAGCAGTCTGCTCTGTATATAACCTAATAATGCTATCTGTTGATCAAACAAGCAACTCTGCTTTTAGTTATATTATCTGCTCCCTTATCCCTCTGATATTTTTATTCTTAAGCAAGAGTAAATGGGATGGTGGTGATAAATCTTCAAAGAGGAATGGCTTAAAATGAAAAGCTCTAAAATGTCAGTATGTCAAAACACTTACAACGTAACGTTCATGGGATATAAATAGAGAGAGAGTGGAGAGATGAGAATAACTAAGTTATTTGCGAAGCAGTAGAAAACATGGTATACATTTAGAATTCCCTTTCAAATGTCAAGTTTGTGAGAATATGTTAAAACGTATGGCTATTTTACATATGCATAATAATTTATATAGACCCTTAAGAACATCAGAATAATCTGGGTAACCTTGGCCATAATTAAAGTGCTGCAATGTGTATTTGTGTTTATTTTCCACTTGGTCACGTAGCCCTGTTGTTTCTTCTGAATTTAAAAAAAATCCATATACACCCAAGGACACTCACATACAGTTATTTTTAGGTCTTATTCAAGATTGGGTTCTCTTAGAAACACTGTCTGAGATGAAATTTAGTGTGTATGATGTTTACTGAGTAATAAAGCCTAGGAAGAGAGCAGACCCACTGACCCTCTGACAGCCTCAGCCAACCCTGTGTGCAGCTCTGGAGCTACCATGGCCACTCAGGGTGTCCCATGTGAAGTCATAGGGCTGGACTTTTCTGTTTCCACCTCGACCAGTGAGTGGATATGGGCTGCCCCTGAAAGGGCCTGTTCCTGGGTGAGAATATTCTCTAATACTGAGGGGAATCCTAAAGAAGCTGACAACTAAAGGCTGTTTGCCAAGCCAACTGCCCTCCTAGCAGCAGAGGCAAAGAATCCTTCGGTCAGGAGATATCAGGAGGGCCCGTCACTGAGACCGCCATGGATCTTGTCCTAACTAACTGTGTGCACTTTTGGCAGGTCACCTTGCCTTTCTGGTTTTAACTTTATCCCCTACAAAAGGGCTGGTTGGATTAGATAATCTCCAGGATTTCTTTTAGGTATACATTTCTAAATTTTAAATAACCAAAATAAATATTCAATGCCCGTCTTCTGTCTTTAGCAAAAGTATAAAACAATCCTGTTACACACACACACACACACACACACACACACACACATGAGGTCTGTCCAGAAAGCATCTGGCCAAGTAATATGAAAAATAGAAACATTTATTGAAGAAGATACAAGATACAAGAAACATTGTATATAGGGCAATGACTCCTCAGTCTCCTTCAAAGTAGGCACCTTGGGACCTCACACAGTTCTCCCAATCACCATCATCTGCCCCATCGTATTTTCTTGAATCTCACTGAAGTTCTGAAATCTCTTACCTTTCAAAGGTGATTTTAGATTTGAGAAAAGTCAGAAGTCACAGGACACTAAATCTGGGCTGTAGGGAGGCTGAGTCACCTGCATGATTTGATATTTTGCCAAAACATTATTTTTGAGAGGAAACACATGAGTGGGCATGTTGTTGTGATGAAGCTACCAATCACCAGTTGTCCGTAGCTGTGGCCTTCTGATTCATCTGAAAAGTTTCTGCAGAGCAATGTTCAAGTTTAATGCA
Organism: Artibeus jamaicensis; assembly: GCF_021234435.1. NCBI lineage: Eukaryota > Metazoa > Chordata > Mammalia > Chiroptera > Phyllostomidae > Artibeus > Artibeus jamaicensis. The sequence continues at coordinate 12,612,640 of NW_026521844.1, read as the reverse complement.
GAAGTTGATGCAGTTCATTGCTTTACTGGCTTTATTGGACACACAGCACACATGCTCACCCAGCAGCATCTCACCACTCCTACTGACTAGTACAGTGAAGTCATCATTGTTCACACATGCACAATCCAGTCCACTCTTGTTGGCTGCCAGGTTACATTGATGTCACACAAACCATTCTTGTAATGTTAACAATAGTGGCCTCTTTCCAGACAAATCTCATATACATATATAATAAAAAGATATGCATGTGCATAGATACAGACGAAAAATCTTCTTGTTCCTTTAGTCACGACAAGAGTTTGGCCAGAAAGTAGAAGCAAGAGAAAAAGTGGGAGTGATTAGGAAAAAACTCTATTCTTAGGCAGCACTGAATAGCTACTAAGGTGGTCATATAATGTGTGTCTTGAATATAGAAAACAAAGTAAGGTGTTTTTTTTAAGGCTTTAGATCTCTCTACCTAACAGTGATGCATTTTCTCTCTTTCTCTCAGATTATGGTGATTAGGCCCAATTGCAGGAACATTAAGGGGATAAAAAGTACCCTTCTTATTTCTTCCTTTATCAGCCAGCCCACAGGATCTTCCACCTCCTCCCCAGCTAAATTTTTCAAGGCTCGTGTGGGCATCTGCAGTGTGGAAACCAGATGGCAGTTTTCTTGAATCTGCCTGTTCTGCTTTAACAGCCTCTCTGCAAAAAGCTCCCCAAAGGAGTATGCTCCAGGTAGGGACAGCATGAGAAAACAGTGGATTCAGGTCATCTGAGAAGACAGGACCCCTAACTACCAGGTAGATGTGAAGACTGTTTAAAGACAAAACTCAGTGCAGAGACTTTCAAGGGTCCATCACTGGGTAAATCATGCAACATGGTGAAACACATCCAGGAAATAGGTCTCTGGTTTTCTTTCACTATAAAAGGATCACCCATTTGTAGGTTGGGGCTGATTGGTAGGGGAAAGTTTTCATGTCTAATAGAGCTTCCCATTTTCTAGTCTTTGGGGCATACCTTTGACTCATGCTGAGAATCTCAGGATAGATTGATTTGGTTGTTAATGTTTGGTTGCTAAGAGAAAATGGTTAGGGCAGCATGTATGGTGAAAGGAAGAGGAAATACTACAGGGTTCTGGGGTGAAGAAGCAGTGCTCCATGTGCTTTCAAATGCTAGTCTGCAGTCTGGGATCAAGCTGGCTGCTTCAGAATCTCTTGGGGAGCTTGTTAAAAATAGAGATTTCTGAGATCCATTCTTAAAAATTTTGATATAGTAACAAATTCTCTTTGATTCTGATATGCAGTTAAGTTTAGGAACTATAGGAAGTAGTTAGAATGTAACAAACACATCAGTTATTGAAATTTGTCTATTATTCAAATATATAGTTGTTAAGCATCTCCCATTAAAAAGTTGCTCGGTTAAGTTCTGTGGGGTCTATAAATATGTATAAGACCAGCTGCCTCAAATATAGAACAAAAGCAGAGGACTAGATAGGTAGGCAGGTAGGTGACAAACAGAGTTGTTCCCAAATATCAGCTTAGAGTCCAGGAGGATGAAGGGTTTAATTGAACTCTGATGTTGGGGGTGAATAAGCAGACGTTTTAAACCAAGTAAGAGCCCTGGCTGGTGTAGCTCAGTGGATTGAGCGTGGGCCTGAGAAGCAAAGTGTTGCCAGTTCCATTCCCAGTCAGGGCACATGCCTTGGTTGCAGGCCAGGTCACCAGTAGGGGGTGTGCAAGAGACAACCACATATTGATGTTTCCCTCTCTTTCTCCTTCCCTTCCCCTCTCTCTAAAAATAAATAAATAAAATCTTTAAACAAATAAAATAAAACAAATAAACCAACTAAGGAAAGAAGAGTCAGACAACTTGAATTTCCCAGGAATGGTCCCTAGTTCAGATATTCAAAGGTTAGAGAACACAAATATTAATATCAACTCTTCATAAGTCTGTGGAAAAATTCAATAAAAGCATGTATGTAGAATTTAGCACAGTATGTGATAATTAACAAATGGAAGATACTTATTAGTAATTGCAGAAGATTTAAAGGGCTATGGACAAGCACCTTTTTTCAAAAGTATCTCTCCCTCTCTGCCTGTCACTGTGTCTATACTTCTTTTACTGAGTTTATTGGGAAGGACCTTTATTAAGAAATTATTTGAAATTCTCATACTTTAAAGTTTTAATAGTCTAAGAAAAAGAAGAAAAACAAGGGGCACATGAGAGGACAAAAGTCAGATAGGAGTTGAGGTAATGTCGGAGGCTAAATTTCATATACTTCATGTTATTATTGTGGAAACTACCCTTGTAAAAATGAGTGAGCAGCCCAAGGCAGGTCGTATGCCCTTGTGATCATTCAGAGCCTGGGCCCCTTCCATTTGACGGCTCACTCTTTCTCTCAGCAGCTGGCAGTTGGGGAAAGAGACTGTGGAGAAGATTCCTCCGTTTCTTAACTACTTGGGTCTTTACAAAGGTCTTGTGCTTCCATTCCTTTGGTGAGAATCACCATTTGGCCCATCTAGACATAAGTGTGTGGGTAAACAGAGGAGGCCGAGAAATGCAGCCCCTGGCTGGGCAGGAGGACTCAGGACTGAGTTCTGAGGGCTCCTGAGCATGTAACAACACATTCATGAGGAGGAGTCAGAAACAGAGACCCACAGGCTTGGCCAGCAAGAGAATGGCTAAAGTCAAGAAACATGTCAATTTATAGACTCTCCTCAACTAAACAAACTTTTTCAGAGAGAAGAAAGGTGTTAAGCTATGGACAGAAGAGGAAAAGGAAAAGCATTTGGGGAGCTCATAAGGGATTGAATGAGAGCAGAAACCTTGGCTGAACAGGTGAGAAATTATGCCAAAAGAAAGTAGGGAGGCCAAGTATAGAAGACAATATCCTGATGGAAACTTTGTCCTCAGAGTTATGACAAACATGGCTGAGTGACCACCAGAGATTCATTCTTCCCCTGGCCAGCAGAGGCCGTATCTCACAGCCTCCACACCCCTAACATGCAGATGAGCTGTGCAATCAATTCTTACCAATAGACATGAGCAGAAGACTTTTGTAAAATCTCTAGTGCGCCAAAAAGCCAAGAATCACACGTACCTCCATAGAGTCTTGTTCACCAGCTGCCAGCTACTAAGAGAATAAAGGAGCAGAAGAAGGAGCCACAAGGTGAAAGTGGTCTAGCCTCTAAATAGTCACATGGAAAGCCATACAGCCAACAGTAAATCTCAATGTGAGTGGGAAAGAAACTTTGTTTTACGTCTCTGATATTTCAAATTTCATCTGTATCAGCAACAGGCTTTACTTGACACACAGTAAAGGTCAGAGGAGGCCTATGGGGAGCAGAGCCAATCCAAGAATCAAGGTGATGAGACCTTGAACTTCTGCTTTCCAAAAATAAAAGATTGATGGCTGAAAAATTCAGCTACTCCACATGACTCTTAGCAATCACCAAGACCAAGTAAAGGGGAGCTCCCCTACTCTCTATACCCACACCCCCAACTTCTACAATAGACTTCAGACTCTGCTTTGGGGGGATTTATTTCTCTTTCTTAAGATCTTCATCTGTCATCTTCTAAGCCACTTTTATTCTAGATAAAAATGTTGTAGCATAGAAAGAATACTAGGTGTTTAGCTTCACTTCTTAGGGAAAGAGGAGTGAAGTAACAGAATCAAATAAACAGATGAAAATCTTAGTTGTAAAGAGGAAGGTAACCCTAGCTGGTGTAGTTCAGTGGATTAAGCGCCAGCCTGAGAACCAAATGGTCATCGGTTCAATTCCCAGTCAGGGCACATGCCTGGGTTGTGGGCCAGGTCCCCAGATGGGGGTGCACGAGAGGCAACCACACATTGGTGTTTTCATCCCTCTCTTTCTCCTTCCCTTTCCCTTTCTCTAAAAATAAATTAATTAATTAAAAAATAAAAACAGAAAAGGGGCAGTGTGATCATAATAAATAGAATATTATTGTTATCTCTGACCTTTGGGTGTCCTAAGGGAGGTGGGTATTTAGTTGGACTAATTGTTGATGGGCTGTAAGTGGGCAGAGCTGGGTTTAAAGTTCAGTTTGGAAGGAGGAACTGGAGAAGGGTTCTGATACTCTGCAGAAATAGTGAGGAAGAGAGCTGACAAAAGGAAGAAAGGTGGAAAGGAATGACTGCGAAATTCTGAGATGCCAAAAAGGTTTGTGGATGACAGCATTAAGGATGTTCTCAGTTAAGGGGACAGAGATGCCATTGCTACATCCATGAAACACTATCGTTCAGCGTGACACTATCTAGTTCCTGTGTAAGTCTGTCTTTCTTCTCAAATCATTAGTGAAGGCTTTCCCACCAAAGACAACTTCTGTGGGAGATCTTTCAGGGACACCCAAGAAGGGCTAGAGTCCACAAAAAGTTATCAAATTGTGGAACTGGGACAACATTGTGCAGGTGGAGAAGACCTGAAAACAAAACTAACACAGATGACACTTGAAATCAGAAGTGATCCTCCCCTCCACACTTATTGAGCAGCTAAGATATGCCAAGTACATATTCTAGGACATGAGGACAATGCCTTGAACAAAATGGACAAGGTCTCTGGGAACTCAACCTAGGGGAGTGAAAAACAGTAAGTAACTGAACAGATGAATGAGAAAAAACAGGGTATGATTGTAAATGGAGGCTCCGGGTTTGAGAGCAGGTGGTCACCTTGCAGAGGCAGTACTGAGGCTGAGACTGTTCCCATCAGGAATCTGTGACTGTTTCAGAGGGTGGAGGTCCACGGTCTCCCAGGAGCAAAGTGCCTGCAGCACATGCAGGTTACAGACCAATCCTTTACTCATTGTCCCGCTAACTCTCTCCCTCCGCAATGATGTGATGTCGGACAATAAACATGGACATATAAACATGGACAATAAACATTCAATGGACAATAAACATGTTTTGAGCCCCCCTTTTTTTGTATGCTGTGGAGAAATATTTGCTACTCAGAAGGATAAAATCAAGCCCTGGCTGGCATAGCTCAGTGGATTGAGCGTGGACTGCAAACCAAAGGGTCGCAGGTTCAATTCCCAGTCAGGGCGCATGCCTGGGTTGCGGGCCAGGTCCCCAGTAGGGGACACGTGAGAAGCGACCACACATTGATGTTTCTCTCTCTCTTTCTCCCTCCCTTGCCCTCTTTAAAAATAAATAAATAAAAATATATTTTAAAAAAAAGAAGGATAAAATCAAGGTTGTCACTGAAGAAGGAGTTCATGGATTCTGCTTCCCTTGGGAAAAGGCAGTGAACTGCTGGATTTAAATTGTTTGATCTCACCCTTGCCTAGAGGCAGAGAATAAAGCTGACTAGAATACCCCTTAAGCTCCTCAGCTCTCTGGAAGGAAACGTGCACTCTACCCTCCCCCGGAGTGAAGACATCTGGGTTTTCTTCCCAGTGGGCGGGAGGTGACGTTTCTGTGAAGCTGGAAGTGCAAAGGTTCTGAGAAACTGCTGAGCCCTGCTGGCTGCTGACGGGCTGCCTGGAGAGCCAAGAGGGAAGGAAATGAAGGAGCTCCATCTAGTGTTGTTACAAAGTCAGACCTACGAACAAACACACCTTACTCGTAGACAATAGACAACAGAATAGTGGTTACCCAAGAGAAAGGGGTCGGGGAGAGAAAATGGGTGAAGGGAGACAACTATTTTGGAAAAGAAGCAAACTAGACTTCTGATGGTGAGCACACAATAAAGTACATGAGCACTGAATGATGGTGTTGTACATCTGAAATTTATATAATTTTATTAACCAGTGTTACTTCAATTATATATATTATATATCATATATGTTATATATAAATATATATTTATAATATTAATATGTATATATGTCTCACCAAAAAAAGCCAGAGCTGCTGGGTTGTGGTAATTGAGTACAAAGTAGAAGCTAGAGTTCAAGTTTGGCTGGGAATGGACAGAGGAACAAAAAGAAGACTAAGTTGTTTTAAATCTTGCTTATCAGTGACTACACAAAATGTTTGCTCCTAGAAGGGCAAACCCCACTACTACACAGGCTCAGTTGTTGTGAAATCAGGGTCTGAGGACTTCACAGCATCCAGAAAAATTTCAGGAGACACATAAACTGAGAACTGAACATATTAAAATTTTGGAGCATTTGTACTTGATGGGTTATAGATTTGCATATCTTCAACTTTCGTAAATAACGTACTATTTTCCAAAGTGGGATATAACAATTTACTATTTCACAACATAATTTGAGGGTTACTTTTGCTCCTATAGTCTCCAAATCTTGGTGTAGTCAGCCATTTTCGTTTTTGTCATCTAGATGGGTATGGTTGTAATATTTTATAGTGTTTTAATTTACACTTTTGTTATTCGTAGTGTGGAAGAAAAGGGGCCACACATTATCCTGACAAGCTCAGAGGAAGCCTGCATGGCAGTAGTACAAACTCAGAGACCTAAAATAACCACAAAGGATGGTCTGCAATTAAATTATTAACTAAAAGCAGTTCCTGGCAGGTAGTCATGTCCTAGGCTGGTATCTTTCCCTAGCAAAGGTCGATCTGTACCTTAACTGAGCCTGTCTGTTGTCTTTTTGCATCTGTGATAACATGCCTTTGGAATGTCAAGGTAACTTTCCTTTTTCCCAGACCCCTTGGGCACAAACTGAGACCACAAATCCCCTGATTGTTATTGTTATCATGTTCATCATTGAGTGTTAACTATCCCTTACCCACCAGTGTAAAAGAAGTGTGTGTCTTTCATTTTACTTTTTATCCAATCCCAGAGATTTCCCCCCACTTTGCTTTCTTCTGCCTCCCTAATCTATCACGATGGATTTCATGTAACCTCATTATGGTTCCTCCTCTGATTCTGATGTATAAAATAAGGTGCTAAACTGACATTCTCTGGAGCATTTCTCAGTCTGTGGAGATGTTGCTTCCCAGTAATTGTCGTCAGTTTGGCTAAAAAAACTCACCAAAAATTCTCTATGGATTTGAATGTTTCTTATGTTGATATAAGAGGGTGCAGCCAGGGGGCTCCCAAAAGAAGGATTTGTAATGGGGTCCAGAACTCAGGGTGACCAGGGAACATTAAAAATATGGGATGTCCTCACCCCCACAAATCTGAAATGGAGGATGAGACACACGGAGCAGGGCCATTGAGTTGTTTTGCATAGCAACAGTTTTGCAGATAACCTCTAGAACAATCATTTAACATATCTATAACATTTAACTGGTTTCAGAGATATGTTAAATAGCTATGGCCATGCTTTGCGCCAGGAAGATGGGAGTGACTTTTACCCAGGATATAACTGGGAGGCAATGCCCCCTGGTGAACAGATTGCTTAAGAGCTTGGAGATGATTGGCTCCACAGAACAGGGCCATGCCTGCCCGGACTTATTTGGCAGCCCAGGAAAGCTGGAAAAATACAGGAATGTTGGCAGGTGTAACTGACTGTGGGAGGAATTAGAAATGGGGCAGCAGAGGAAGATCGGTGCAGGGATTAAAACCCAGGTGTGGCAACCATGACGAGATGAACCATGGGGCTTTAGCAGAGAGGAACCCTGCAGCTTTAGCAGGGGAGAACCACGTGGCTTTGGGTCTCCCTTTGCCTTGCAGCTTAGGAAGGTGGAAAGCAAGATGCAGCAGCGATGCAGACCTCTCTCTTAGCAGTTTGGTAGACTGCAGGAGAGACGCTGCAGGAAGGAAAGGGGTGAAAGGACTCTTGCTGGTGGGCCATGAGGAGGTACCACGTGGTTTTGGATTAAGAACTGGAGATCCTGGTGACACAGCTGGTGGTGCTGGGAACCAAGGGAGGCCTGCCAGCCAAGCACGGATTACTGGGAAGAGCAGGGGACTACCTAAGCCACAGACTTCTATTTCTTTTTCTGAGATACGGTACCCCAGACCAGCCAAAGGAGGGAAGGAAGAACTGTATGTGTTTGTGAGTGTTTTAAGGGACTTTGGGATTTAAATGAAGACATTAAGTCATTAGTTTTAAGTCTGTGTAACTTTTGAATAAATAATTCCTTTTCAACAATCTCAGACATGGAGACCTCTACAGGGAGACCCGAGAACAAGGAGGGGTCCATTCAGTAACATTGTGCAATCCCTTCTCTGGTGGCCGGTCAAGGAAAATCATGGGAGACCAAATGTGCAGTAGATTTAAGGCAAAACAACTACTTGTAGATGTGCAATAAAAGCCCACCAAAACTAGCCAGGAAGGATATGCCGTATAAGAATAAAATCCCTCCAGCCCATGAGGTCAGTCTCTGTTTGGAGTTGGCCTACTCCCATGTTCTCTGCTATAAACTCTGGGTGTTCGGTTCAATTCTTTGTCCTGATCACCAAGAACATGGTTACCTGTGCCTACCTGTGACATTGACAGTTGTGAAGTAACGTACTTTTCCCTATATTACTTGGCTATTTGGAAAGCCTCTTTTGTAAATTAATTGTTCAAGTCTGTTGGCCATTTTTCCACTATAGTTTTCTTAATTATTTGTATTAGTTAGGAGACCTTTATTAGTTACATATTTTGAGATATATCCCCTTATCATGGCTTGCTTTTTCATTCTCTTAATGGTATCTCTGGATTTATACAGGTTCTTAATTTTGATGGAATCCAATTTATAATTTTTTTCTATGGTTTATGTTTGTCTTTCTTATTTTAAAAATACTTCCCTACCCTTCCTTGGCCAAGTGGCTCTTGGTTGGACCATCATCCTTTGCACCAAAAGTTGGGGGTTCAACTCCCATTCAGGGCACCTACCTGGGTTTCAGGTTTGATTCCCAGTCAGGGCACATACGGGAGGCAACTAATTGATGTTTCTCTTTTGTACTGATGTTTCTCTCCTGGTATCTCTTTCTCCTTCTCTCTCTCTCTCTTTCCCCCTCCCTCCGCCTTTCCTTTTAAAACCAGAAAAGCCAGGGTTCCTGCTGCCTATCACCTACCAGACCCAATAAGCAAAGACAGGGAGTGAATCTTTCTGGTGCTTTATTCAGATGGTAGGGGATCTGAGAAGACTGTGGATTTGTACCCTAACAGACTGTCTTAAATTCCATTTTATTTTTTCTTTTATTTTTTAAAGATTTTATTTCCAGAGAGAGGGGAATGGAGGGAGAGAAACAGCAGTTGGCTGCCTTGAACATGCCCCTAACCAGGCACCTGGCCTGCAGCCCAGGCAGGTGCCCTGACTGGGAATTGAACCCTCGACCTTATGGTTGACAGGTCAGTGCTCAATCCACTAAGCCACACTAGCCAGGGCCTTAAATTGCATTTTAAACTGACCCTTTTTATAAGGAGAAGAAAAGTGTCATCAAGTGGTTTGGAATTTGGGGGAAAAGTTAATAAGATAAAAATCTGCAGCATTCTTTCATCCGTGTCCTGCGCAGTGGTCTTTATCTGCATCCTGTGCACTGGGCTTCTCACACTGGAGTACAATGGCTCGGATACCATCTTGATCACTTGAATCCTCTTGAGGCACGAAGTTAGACTGCTTATGGTCTCCTGGAGTCAAGGTGGGTCATACCTTCAGTTCCTGAAACAATAGCTTTTTACATACATTGATTACTAAGCTTATTAGCTTTTAACCTGAAACTAAAAATTTTCCAATATTTGAATTCCCCATCACTTTGTCTAAAATCAATGACCCTATTCTCTGGTAAGGATTAAAAAAAAACTTCCCTACCCTGATGACAAGGAGATACTCTTCTATGTTATCTTTCAAAGCTTTACTGTTTGGTCTTTGCATTTAAGTCTGCAGTCTCCCGAACCAAAATTCGGTGGTTGCAGACAGCACCCAGCTTTGTTTCCTTCCACGTGGATTTCTACTTGTCCCAGTTCTGTTTACTGGGAAGCACCTCCTCTTCTCACTGTCCTGCAGTATCATCCTTGTCAAAAATCAAGTGTTATGGATGTTTGGAATAACGTGTTTTGTTCCATTGTTCTACCTTACCCCAATATCAAACTGTCCTAATAATTAGAACATTATATTTTTATATCCAGGAGAAATGTCCTCTCACCTTATTCTTCAGGTATCTTGGCCACTGTTAAGCCTTTGTAGTTCCACATAAAATCTAGAACTATGGGATTACTTTAAATTGATAGGGTACTGGTATGCAGTCAATGAACATGGCTTATCTTTCTACTTATATAGGTTTTCTTTAATTTCTCTCAGTAATACTTTATATTTTTCTGTAAGAAGCCTTAAACATATTTGTTAGATTTACTTCTTATTTTGCTGATTCCTTATGCTTTTGTAAATGTTCTTTTTTAAAAAATAGTTTTGATTGATTATGCTATTAGTTTTCCCAATTTTTCCCCCTCTATCTTCTGCCCTGCCCCCCAACCCTCCAGCATTCCTCACCCCCTTTGTTCATGTCCATGGGTTGTACATACAAGTTCTTTGAGTCCTCTGTTTCCTATACCATTTTTATCTCTTCCCCATCTACCTTATGCCCACTAACCATGTTTCTTCTTCCCTGTACCTTTACCCCATTATTCCTCCCTTCCTCCTTCCCACTGAAATCCTTCCATGTGATGTCCATGTCTCTGATTCTGTTCCTGTTTGGTTGTTTACTTAGTTTTTGTTGGGAACCTTGCACCTGGCTTTTAGCTAAAAACATTGCGTTGATTACTGGAACCTGTAATCAACAAGGACTTTCAAAACAACCTCCAGCTAGCTCCCGTGTGCATGCGCTCCACAAGCCAATCAGCTACAGGCACATGAGGGGTGCCTGAGCTCCACAAGCCAATCAACTACAGGCACATTAGGTGTCCACCAGTACAAGTTGCACCCAAGTAACCAATAAGCGGGCCCTCCTTTGTCTCGAGCTAGCCAATAGCAAGCAACCTAATCTCCTTCCTTTCCCTCCTCCCCTATATATATACCCAGTTAGGAAAAATAAAGTTTGCAGCTTGATCAGAATCTTTTGTCTTGCTGCCATTCTTCGCGCCTCTTGTCCCCCCAACCCATTTGTTCCAGGTAGGTGGTCAAGCTCCAGTTGACTGCTCTGCGGGCCGGAGCAAGTTTTTGTTTTCATTTTTTCTTTTTCTTTTTTTTAGGTTCATTTGTTGATAGTTGTGAGTTTGTTGTCATTTTACTGTTCATAGTTTTGATCTTCTTTTCTTAGATAAGTCCCTTTAACATTTCATATAACAATGGCATAGTGATGATGAACTCCTTTAACTTGACCTTATCTGGGAAGCACTTTACCTGCCCTTCCATTCTAAAAGATAGCTTTGCTGAATAGAGTAATCTTGGATGTAGGTCCTTGCCTTACATTACTTCAAATACTTATTTCCAGCCCCTTCTTGCCTGCAAGGTTTCTTTTGAAGAAATCAACTGATAGTCTAATGGAAACTCCTTTGTAGGTAACTTTCTTCCTTTCCTCTTGCATCTTTTAGGATTATCTCTTTATATGTAATCTTGGGTCGCTTAATAATGATGTGTCTTGGTGTGTTCCTTTTTGTGTCCAACTTCTTTGGGACTCTCTGGACTTGCCAGAGGTCTATTTCCTTTGCCAGATTGGGGAAGTTTTTCCTTCATTATTTGTTCAAGTAAGTTTTCAATTTCTTGTTTTTGTTCTTCTCCTTCTAGCACCCCTATAATTCAGATATTGGAACATTTCAGGTTGTCCCAGATGTTTGTAAGAGTCCCTTCACTTTTTTGAATTTTTGTTTCTTCATCTTGTCCTGGATGGATGTTTATTTTTTCCTTTTGTTCCAAATGGTTGAATCCTGGTTTCCTTCCTATCATGGTTGGTTCCCTGAACATTCTGCTTTATTTCACTTTGGGTATCCTTCTCTTTTTTTTTTTTTCACCAAGCTCAATCAGATCTGTGAGCATTTTGATTACCAAGGCTTTAAATTCTCCATCATATAGGTTGGCGATCTCCTCCTCCTTTAGCTCTCTTTCTGAGGCTTTATTCTGTTCTTTCATTTGGGCCATATTTCTTTGTATTGGTGCAGCTAATAAGTTGTAAGGGGGCAGGGCCTTAGGTATTCACCGGAGCAGGACAACCCTTATTGCTGCACTGTGGTGCTGCCTATGGGGGAGGGGTCAGAGAGGGAACAGTGCGGCTAGCCTGCTCATCTTTAGCGCCCTTTTCAATTGATTCTCATGTGAGACTGGGAGCTTCTCCTACTGCCAGAACTGCCTTAGCCCACAGCCACATCTGAGTCCCCTTCCACAGAGCTAGGCAGCACTATACAGAGTAGTTTCACTGCCCTAAAAATTCTCTGTGCTCCACCCTAATCCCTGGCAATCATTAATCCTTTTTTTGTCTCTATAGTTTTCCCTTTTGCAGAATGTCATATAGTTTGAATCATGCAACAGGTAGCCTTTTCAGATTGGCATTTTTCAATCAACAACATTCATTTAATGTTCCTCTATATCTTTTTTATGTTTGATAGCTCATCTCCTTTTAGCTATCAATAATATTTTATTCTCTGAATATACCACATTCTACTTATCCACTGGCCTACCAAAGGACATTTTGGTTGCTTCCAAGTTTTGGCAACTTTGCATAAAGCTGATATAAACATCTATGTGTATGTTTTTGTGTGGACAAAAGTCTTCAACTTCTTTGGGTAATACCAAGGAATACAGTGGGTTCTATGGTAATGTTATGTTTAATTTTGTAAGAAAACACAAAATTGTCCTTGAAAGTGGCTGTACTGTTATGGGAAATAAAGTGACCAGACACCGAGGGATTCTGGAGTACGAGGTTTATTCCTTTTTACATGCATGGGCCCAGAGGAGTCAGTCTCCAAATTCTGAGCCCCGAACAAAAGATTCTTGGGGAATATATAGATTAGGGGTCTTCCTATCTACGTGACAAGCAGGATACAGAAGCAGAATGCGGTAATTAGTTCTATCTACGGGGCAGGAGCAGAGTTCAAAGGCTAAATGTGAAAATTGGTTCTATCTGCGGGGGTGCTAGCCCTAGTCCTAGTGACTATCCAGCTATCTGCTTTATCTGCTCTTCCTAGACAGCCTTATTGTTCTCCTATGGCGCCTGGGGTCTTGGGTGAGCAAAGGTCTCCCAGGGCTTCTCTTATCAGTGCCAGTTCCAGTCCTCACTATCTGGCCACCCGCCCTCCCAGACGGCCCCCATCATTCTCTCTAGAGCACCTGGGGCCTGGGCAAATAAAGGTTAAACAGGTTTTTCAAAGTTTCCCATATCATTACCATTTTGCAATCTCATCAGCAATAAATGAGAGCTCCTGTTGCTCCACATCCTTGTCATCATTTGGTGTTGTCAGTGTTCCAGATTTTGGCCATTCTAATAGATGTGTAGTGGTATCTCATTGTTGTTTGAGTTTGCAGTTCCCTAATGACATATGGTGGTGTTGAGCACATTTTCATATGCTAATTTGCTATCTTTTGGTGGCATTGCTATCTTTTTTTGGGTGAGGTGTCTGTTTGGGTCTTTTCTCATTGTATATTTTCTTGTTGTTGAATCTTAAGAATATTTTAGATATTGTTGAATTTGTGTATTTTAGATAACATTCCTTTATCAGCTGTGTCTTTTGCAATATTTTCTCTCAGTCTATGATTTTTCTTCTCATTCTTTTGATGGTGTCTTTGGAAGAGGAGAAACTTTTAACTTTAATGAACCACAGATATCAATTATTTCTTTTATGGTTCATGCCTTTGGTGTTACATCTAAAAAGTTATCATCAAATACAAAGTCATCAAGATTTTTTCCTATGTTATATTTCAGGAGTTTTACAGTTTTGCACTTTACATTTGGATCTACACTTCACCTTGAGTTAATTTTTGTAAAGGGTATAAAGCTCATGTCTAGATTTAATTTTTTGTGTTTTTGTTTTTTTTTTTGCACATGGATATCCTGTTATTCTAGCACCATTTGTTGAAAGAACTAAAACATTGCCCTATTATATTGCCTTAGCTGCTTTGTCAAAAACCACTTGACTATATTCATGTGGGTCTATTTCTGGGTTCTTTGTTCTGTTCCACTCGGAACAGTGACCAGTGCCACACTGCCTTGATTACTATTGTTTCTATAGTAAGTATTGATGTTGGGCAATGTTAGTTCTCCACTTTGTTCTTCTTCTTAATGTTATATTGGCTATTTTGGGTCTTTTTCCTTTCCATGTAAACTTTACAATCAGTTTGTCAATATCCACAAAATAATTGCTAGGATTTTGTGTGGGATTGTGTTGAATCTTTGCATCAATTTGAAAAGAAATGACATCTTGACAATATAGAATCGTCTATCCACAAACATAAAATATCTCATTTGTTTTTTCTTTACTTCTATTCATCAGTTTTGTAGCTTTCCTCATGTAGATCTTTTATGCATTTTGTTAGATTTATATGTATTTAGTTGGGGGGTAATAATATAAATAGTATTGTTTATATTAATAAACAATAAATAAATCTGTTTATTGTTATCATATAGGAAAGCAATTGGTTTTTATAATTAATCTTCTGTCCTACACTCACTTTTCAATTGCTTATTTTTTTCCAAGAGGTTTTTGGTCAATTCTTTCAGATTTTTACATAGACAATCATGTCATCTGTGAACAAAAACAGTTTTATTTATTCCTTCCCAATTTATATACGTTCTTCCTGCTTTTCCTTGTTGTATTACATTGGCTGGGATTTCCAATACAATGTTAAAAAGGAGTGGTGACGGGGGTAATCCTTGCCTCGTATGTAACATTACTGGGAAAACTTCAAGTTTCCCTCCATTAAATATAATGTTAGTTGTTGATTTAAAAAAATATTTTATTTATTTATTTTTCGAGAGAGGGAAGGGAAGGAGACAGAGTGGGAGAGAAATATCAATGTATGGTTGCCTCTTATGCATCCCCTGCTGGGAACTGGCCTGCAACCCAGGCATGTGCCCTGACTGAGTGGGAATCAAACCGCGATCCTCTGATTCACAGGCCTGCGCTCAATCCACTGAGCTACACCAGCCAGGGCTAATTGTAGATTTTAAAATAACTATCCTTTATCAAATTGAGGAAGATCTCTTTTCCTAATTTACTGAGAATTTTTAACTCCTAGTTTACTAAGAATTTTTATCATGAATGGATGTTAGATTTTTTTGTCAAATGCATTTTCTACATCTATTGATATGATAATGTAATTTTTCTTTTCTAGTCTGTTAATGTAAAGGATTATATTTAATTGATTTTCAAGTGGTGACCAGCCCCAGGCTTGCACACCTGGAAAAATCCTGCTTGGTTATACTGTATAATTATTTTTATATGTAGTTAGATTAAATTTGCTAATATTTTGTTGAGGATTTTTTTTTACCTATATTCATGAGAGATACTGATCTAGTCTTTTTCATGTAGTGTCTTTGTCTGGTTTTCTTTTCTTTTTCTTTCCTCTTTTTAAAAATAATTCTGGTCTCATAGAATTAGTTAGGAAGTATTCCCTCTGCTTCTATCCTCTGAAAAAGATTGTAGATAATTGGTACAGTAACTTCCTTAAATATTTGTTAGAATTTGCAAGTGAATCTATCTAACCTGGTGCTTTCTCTTTTGCAAGATTATTAATTATTGATTCACTTTATTAAAGATACAGGCTTATTCAGATTATTTACTCTCCTGTGTTTTGACAGATTATATTTCAAGAATGAGTACATTTCAATTAGGTTATTAAAACATAGTCGTTCATAGTATTTCTTTTTTTTTTAACTTTTTTTAATTGATTATGCCATTACATTTGTTCTATTTCCCCTCCTCCATTCCCCTCCACCCTGCACACCCCTCCCCCACCATTCTCCCCCCTTTAGTTCATGAACACGTATCTCAAGTTCTTTAGATTCTATATTTCCCCTACTAGTCTTACCCTCCCCTATCTATTCTCTATCTACTGTCTATGCTATTTATTTTCTGTACCTTCTCCCCCCTTCTCCTTCTCCCACTCCCCTGTTGCTAACCCTCCATGTGATCTTCATTTCTATGGTTCACTCCTGATCTAGCTGTCCTCTTAATTTGCTTTTGTTTTAGGTGTGGTTGTTAATAACTGAGTTTGCTGTCCTTTCACTGTTCATCTTTTTTATCTTCTTTTTCTTAGGTAAGTCCCTTTAACATTTCATATAGTAAGGGCTTGGTGATGATGAACTCCTTGAATTTGATCTTATCTGAGAAGCACTTTATCTGTCCTTCTATTCTACATGAAAACTTTGCTGGATAGAGCAATCTTGGTTGTAGGTCTTTGGATTTCATGACTTGGAATACTTCTTTCCAGCCCCTTCTTGCCTGTAATGTCTCTTTTGAGAAATCCACTGACAGTCTGATGGGAACTCCTTTGTAGGTGACTGTCCCCTTATCTCTTGCTGCTTTTAAGGTTCTCTCCTTATCTTTATTTTTTTTTAATATTTTATTTATTTATTTTTAGAGAGAGGGGAAGGGAAGGAGAAAAGTGGGAGAGACACATCAATGTGTGGTTGCCTCTTTTGTGTCCCCTCCTGGGGTTCTGGCCTGCAACCCAGGCATGTGCCCTGACTGGGAATCAAACTGGTGACCCTTTGCCTCCCAGGCCTGTGCTCAATCCACTGAGCTACGCCAGCCAGAGCTCTCTCCTTATCTTTAATCTTGGGTAATTTAATGATGATGTACCTTGGTGTGTTCCTTCTTGGTCCAACTTCTTTGGGACTCTCTGAGCTTCCTGGAAGTCTATTTCCTTTGCCAGACTGGGGAAGTTCTCCTTTATTATTTGTCCAAATAAGTTTTCTACTCGTGGATGTTCCTCTTCCCCTTCTGGTACCCCTATAATTTGGATGTTGGAATGTTTAAAGATGTCCTGGAGGTTCCTAAGCCTCTCCTCCTTTTTTTGAATTCTTGTTTCTTCATCCTTTTCTGTTTGGTCATTTTTTTCCTCTTTCTGGTCCACTCCTTTGATTTGAGTCCCAGTTTCCTTTTCATTACTATTGGTTTCCTGTGCATTTCCATTCATTTCAATTAGTTTAGCCTTCATATATTCCTCTAATTTGTGACTATAATCAACCAGTTCTGTGATCATCCTGATCACCAGTGTTTTGAACTGTGTGTGCATCTGAAAGTTTTGCTACTTCTTCATCGCTTAGATTTGTTGGCTCTGGGGCTCTGAGTTGTTCTTGAGCCATGTTTTGATCTGTTCGTGCCTTTTAAGTACGAGGAGAGGCGCCTTGGTGTTTACCGGGGTGGGGCCACCCAGGTCTCAGGTTTGTGATGCTGTATGTGGGGGCGGGGTCAGAGAGGGACAATGGTGGTCCTCTCTGCTATCCCAGTCTGCCTCACCTCTCGCCCCCGCCTGCTTATCCCAATGCAAATGTGCAAGTCTGCAGCCCTGTGCCAGTCGCTGGGGCCTGCAAGATCTGTCTCAATGCTCACCTCTTCACTTATTTATCTGCATGCAAATGTGCCACTGACTGCAGACAGGCCACAGCGCCTCTTCCCTGGGTTCCGCCTGTAGCCAGCCCGCACCTGGGATCCGTGCCCCCAGCTGCCTGAGCAACGCCCAGATCTTTTTTGCCTGACTGGCTCTGCTGCTGGTTTCACCCCTCTCACCGATTTAGCTGAGTGGTCTGTTGTTTCTGGACTCCGTATTTGATTTTCTGTGTGGTTTGATTATGTTTGTTGTTGTTAAAACTTTATTATTTTTAGATTTGGTTGTGCGAGGACGAAAAGTGTTCCCACCTACACCTCCATCTTGGCGGAAGTCCTCATAGTATTTCTTTATATCCTTTAGATAACCCTGTGATTTGTAGTGATGTTCCCTATTTCAGTTCTAATGTTAAGTCATTTGTGTCCATTCTCTCTCTTTCCCCTCTCTTTTATTTTTTCATTATTTATTTTTTAACTTTAAAATGATATTTTATTGATTATGCTATTATAGTTGTCCCAATTCTTCCACCTCTGCTCCCCTTCACCCAGCATCCCCCACCACCTCAAGCAATGCCCACACCACTGTTCATCTCTATGGGTCCTCTGTATAAGTTCTTTGGCTAATCCATTTCCTATACTGTACTTTACATCCCCATGGCTAATCTATAACTACCTATTTGTACTTCTTCAGCCCCTCATGTCTTCACTCAATCCCTCACACCCACTCCCATCTGGGAATCATCAGAACGTTCTCTGTGTCCACGATTCTGTCACTCTTCTTGTTTGCTTAGTTTGTTTTTTAGATTCAATTGTTAATCGATACATATATATTGCTATTATATGGTTCCTAGTTTTGATCTTTTTCTCAAATAAGTCCCTTTAATGTGTCACATATTAATGGCTTGGTGATGATGAACTGCTTTAGTTTTTACTTGTCTGGGAAGCTCTTTATCTGCCCTTCAGTTCTGAATGATATCTTTGCTGGGCAGACCAATCTTGCCTGTAGGTCTCTGCTTTCATGACTTTAAATATTTCTTGTCAATGCCTTCTGGCCTGCAAAGTTTCTTTTGAGAAATCAGCTGACAGTTTTATGGGAACTCCCATGTCCCCTGTAGGTAACTAACTGCTTTTCTCTTGCTGCTTTTAAGATTCTCTCTTTGTCTTTAACCTTTAGCATTTTAATTATGGCATGTCTTGGGGTGGGCCTCTTTGCCTCCATTATAATTGGAACTCTCTGTGCTTCCTGGACTTGCATGTCTATCTCCTTCACTGAATTAGGGAAGTTTTCTTTCATTATTTTTCAAATAAGTTCCCAACTTCTTGCTCTTTTTCTTCTCCTTCTGGCACCCCTGTGATGCAAATGTTGTCTCAGAGGTTGCTTACACTATCCTCATTTTCTTGGGTCTTTTTTCTTCTTGTTCTGATTGGTTGTTTTCTGATTCCTTATGTTCCGAGTCATTGATTTGATTCTTGGCTTCATTTATCCTACTGTTGTTTCCCTGTAAATTGGTCTTCATTTCAATCAGTGTATCCTTTGTTTCTGACTGGATCTTTCTTGTGCTTTTGAGGTCCTTGCTAAGTTCCTTGAGCATCCCTATAACCAGTGTTTTGAACTCTGCCTCTGATAGATTGTTCATTTCCATTTTGTTTAGTTCTGTTTCTGGAGTTTTGATCTATTCTTTCATTTGGGTCATGTTTCTTTGTCTGCTCATTTTGGCATTGTCCCTGTGTTTGCTTCTGTGTATTAGATAGAGCTGCTATGACTCCCTGTCTTGGTAGCATGGCCTAATGTACCATGCTACATTAGGTGTCCCCTAGCGTCCAGTGGCACAGTTTCCCCTACCATCAAGGCTGGGTACTCAAGGTGTGCCCTTTGTGTGAGCTGAGTATACCCTTCTCTTATAATTGAGCCTTGGCAGGGATTTATGGGAGAAATTTACTCAGGCCATTCAGCTGCAAGGACTGGTTCTGACCATGGACCACCAACTTCTGCCATCTGTGGAGTATCAGGCAGGGTGGTGGTGCTTCACTGTGGTCTGTAGCTGTCCACTGGGTGCATAAGCTCTAGGATTTCCCACCTGGTGTAGGCCAAGGTCAGCCCCCACTTGTGTTTTCCCCAGGCTCTGCCCTACCAACTATAAAGCAACCTGAAATGGCCACTACTTGTGCTAGGCTTGAAAATACCCAGATGAAGTCAGTGGGTGAATCTAGGCTGACTACTATTAGTGCCAGGCCTGGGGCAACTAGCAGAGGTGGGGTCACTGGGTGTTCAGTGAGGCCAGCTGTTGCTTGTTTGAGAGAATTTAGGAAGTAGGGAAGCATGAGCCAGGACCAGCCATTCATATGGAAAAGTCACTGGAGTAGGCCTGTAACTTAGGTGGGACAGAGCCTCAGGGGATCTCCAGGGTAGGGCGAACAGTGTCAGCCAGTTGATTGTGTCTCAGATATGACACCTGCCTGTTGGCTCTGTGGTTCTGGGCAGAAAGTGTTCAGAAAGGGACAATGGCCTCTCCCTGCCTTTTTGTCTGGAAAACTGTCCCCCAGCTCTCACCTTGATGCCAGACCCTTCATTTCTTCCCTGTATTCCATTGGTGCCTTTCAAGCTGTTACCTCAGTGCTAGAGCTCAGAGGGAGTGAGTCTGAATAAGTTCGTGTGTGAGTTCTTCAAAAAGAACCTCTTTGGATTCAAGAAGTTTCTTTCACTGACTCAATCCTTGATGGTTTTTGCAGCCAGAAGTTATAAGGGCTTATCTTCTTGGCATTAGAACACTGGGCTGGGGGCCTGGTGTGGGACTGGGTTTCCTTGCTTCCAAGATATGTCTCCCAAATGCTTATCCACTGCACATGTGGGACCAGCCCATTCCATATCTCTGTCCCTTCTACCAGTCTGGGTGAATGTAGTTTATTTAATTCCATGGTTGTAAGACTTCCGTTCAATTTTGATGTGTTGTGCGAGGAGGTAAGCCATGTTTACCTGTGCTTCCAACTTGACTGAAAGCCCTCTCTTTCTCTTTTTTAAAATCTTAGCTTGGCTAGAGCCTCATTGACTTTATCATCTTTTCAAAGAAGCAGCTTTTGGTTTCTTTAATTTTCCCTATTGATTTTTGTTTTCAATTTCATTGATTTCCTCTCTACTCTTATTATTTTTTTATTCTGCTTACTTTGGATTTAACTTGTTCTTCTTTTTCTAGTTTTCAAAAGTGTAAACTTAAGCTATTGATTATTCTTGGTCTTTATTCTCTGCTAATACATGCACCCAATGCTACAAATTTCCCTCTAAGCAGTGCTTTTTTTCTACATACCACAAATTTTGATAAATTGTATTTGTATTTTCATTTAGTTAAAAATTAAAAATTTCTCTTGGGGTTTATTCTTTGACCTTCATATTATTTATAAGTATATTGTTTAATTTTCAAGTGCATCAGAATTTTCTAGCTACCTGTTATTGATTTATAGTTTAGTTCCATTATAGTCTGAGAGCAGACATTGTATAATTTCTATTCTTTTAAATTGGTTAATGTTAGTTTTATGGCCCAGAATGTGGTCTATTTTGGTGAATGTTCCATGTGAGCCTGAGAATAATGGGTATTCTGCTACATGATCTATAAATATCAGTTATATCCAGTTGATGGATGGTGGTGTTGAGTTCAACGCTGTCCTTTCTGACTTTGTGTCTGTGTATCTGCCCATTTCTGATAGCACGTTAAAGCTTCTAATTATAATTGTAATTCTCTGTTTCTCCTTGCATTTCTATCCATTTTCGCTTCATGTATTTTGATGTCCTGTTGTTAGGTGTATATACATGAAGGATTATTATGTCTTCTTGAGAAATGGACCCCTTTATCATTATATAATGCTCTTCTTTATTCCTGATCCCTTTCTTTGATCCGAAATCAACTTTGTCCAAAATTACTATAGCTACTCCCACTTTCTTCTGATTAGTATTAGCATGAAATATCTTCTTGCACCTATTTACTTTAAATCTAATGTCTTTATATTTAAACTGGGTTTCTTATACACAAGATATAGTTAGGTTTTATTTTCTGATCCATTGCGATGGTCTCTTTTTTAACTTATATATTTAAATCATTGATGTTTAAAGTGATTATTTATATAGTTGGATTAATACTTACCACATGTTTTACTATTTTCTATTCATTGACTTTGTTCTTGGTTTCTACTTCTGTCTTCCACTCTTTTCCTGCCTTTTGTGGTTTTAGTTAGCACTTTATATAATTTTATATAATTCCATTTTCTCTCTTTTCTTAATCAATTATACTTTTAAAAAAATACTTGTTTTAATGGTTCCTCCAGAGTTTGCAATATACACTAGCAACTAATTCAAGTCCACTTTGAAATAACATTACAAATCTTCACAGATGATGCAAGTACCTTATAGTAACAAAATAATCCTGATTTCTTCCTCCTGTCTCTTGTATTATTACTATCATTCATTTTACTTATACATAACCATATACATATACACATATATAACACATATATACACATATAAGCATGCATAATCAAATGTATTGTTGCTATTACTAATTGGAAAAAACTTACCAGTTAAGAATAAGAAAATAAAATTTTCTATTTTACCTTCATTTATTCCTTCTTTGATGCTCCTCCTTTCTTTGTGTAGGTATGATGACTATCTGACATACATCAGTTTTCTTCTCTCTAAAGAACTTTTAAAAATATTTCTTGTAAGGCACATCTACTAGCAACACATTCTCTCAATTGTTGTTTCTCTCAGAAATTCTTTAGTTCTCGCATAATTTTACAGGATACAGAATTCGGGAAGTGGGTTTTCTTTTCCTCTCAACACTTGAAATTAGTTTTACTCCATTCATGTCTTGCTTGCAAGAAATTGGGTGCATTCCTTCTTTTTTCCTCTATAGTAATTTTTTCCCTCCTTGGCTTCTTTCAAGATTAAAAAATTATCTTTGATTTTTTGCAGTTTAAATATATGCATAGGTGTAGCTTTTATTTGGTTGGTGTTTTTTTTTTTGTCTGTTATCTTGGTATTTTCTGAGCTTCCTGCTTTTGTGATTTGGTGTCTGACTTTAATGTGGGGAATTCTCGGGCATTATTGCTACAGATATTGCTCTGTTCCGTTCTCTTTCCTTCTAGTGTTCTCATTATACATGAGTTGTACAGTTTGGGGATATTCTGTTCTTCATTAATCTTTTTTCTCTTTGCTTTTCAGTTTTGGAAGTTTCTATGGAGATAGCCTCAAGCTCAGAACTCACTTCTTTATCATTATGTTATGTCCCTCTTAATTCCTAGTAAATTTCATTGCTCTGAAATGTACTTTGTTTGAGGCAAAACTCACAAAAAATGTGACAACCCCATAGGACTGAGTACTCCTGGAGTTTTTAACTCAGACTTGTTTACACCGACTGGGCCTACAGCGATTTGTCAATTACAGGTTAAGTTTTTCTACTGGTTCCCTGGGAGGTTTCTGCTCAGGAGTTTTTGCTTGAGTAAGTTATGATTCTCTATCTGTCTGTCTGTCTCTTCAATTTTGGGGGCAGCGATTTTCCCTGCAACTTTAATTCTAGATCTAGAAGTTGATTTTTCAATTTGCTTAGCTTTTTACTTATTATTGTCACAGTGTGATTTCCATGCTCTTTATAGACTGGACCAGAAAGTTGTAGTCCAGTTATTTTTTAAAGCAATTTAACAATCTTTGTTTTTTAAATTGAAGATTTATTCTATTCATATTACTAGGATTGAAATATTTAGTTAGGTTTTATCTTTATTATTCCTTGCACTGATTTTCCCATGTAGGCCCCCTCCTTGACTTTATTCAGAATGACTGAGGATTCTCTCAGTCTTTTACCAAAGATTTTATATTTGTTTTTGATGTTTTACTAGGTGTCTATATATTATCTCTATATATTTATCCTGCTTGGCATTACTTTGGATCCTTGATTCTGTGGATTGATATCTTCCATCAGTATTGGAAAATTCTTTGCCATTTTCTTTTCAAATATTGCTTTTACCCCATTTTCTCTTTCTTTCTAATTTACATAAATTAGATCTTCTCGCTGTGTTCTTTATGTATCTTACATTCCCTTATCTTTACTTCATCATTTTGTACCTTTGTGCTTCATTCTGCTTATTTTCTTCTGATCTATTTCCAGTTCACTAATTTTCCTTTATCTGTGAATAAAAAGCTGTTAAATACATCCACTGCATTCCAAATTTTGTTGTTGTATTTTTCAGCACTAGCTTTTTTTATTTTTTAATTGGCTACATATTAAGTTTTTAGTTTTTTTAGCCATATTTTCAATTTTGTGTTTTATCTTCTTGATCATAGAAACATAGTTATTTTAATGTCTACTTCTGATAACTTTAATATCTAAAGCTTTTATAAACCTCTGTCATCATTTCTACCAATTATTATTCATGTTTTCCTGTCTTCTCTGTGCTTTACTATCTTTGTGCTTTCATTGTACTTGAAAAATTGTTGAAACTATTTGAGGCCAAGATGATATTACATTCCTTCTGGTTTGCTTCAGTTAAATATCTGGAGTCTCTAGCAATATTGGACCCCTTGTGTGAGGTCTGCTCCAAGAGGTCTGTTCTGTATTCAAATGCAAATAAGAGAAATATTTTTAAATATTTTCAAAAAGAAAAGTACATTCTGGTAACACCAGGGACCATCCATGTTCTTATTTAGTATGCTCCATGGATTTAAATCAGTAATAATGATAATAATGAAAATGAAAGAGTACACACAATTTAAATTTAGATTTAATAAAACCTGTATTTTGGAAATCTACAAAACAATCTACAGAATAAATGAGTTGAGGAAGTCTCTGGATTCAAGACCAGCAGGCAAAAATCAATTTCTATACATGCCAATGAATACCTGAAAATCAAAATGAAAAATACAGTACCATTTAAAATCACTGAAAAAATAAAATTTTTAGGTATAAATCTAATAAACCATGTGCTGGACTTATATGCTGAAAATGCAAAATTCTGATGAAAGTAAAGACCTTTAAAAATGGAGGACTGTATGTATCATGTTCATGAATTGGAAGACTCAACATAGTAAAGATGTCAATTCTCCCCAAATTTAACTATATTTTAGTCCAATGCCTATCAAAATGTCAAAAAATTTTGTAGATGTGGGCAAGCTTATTCTAAAATTTATATGAGAGCCAAAACAACTGGAATATCTAACACAATTTTAAAAAAGAAGAATAAGAAAGTATTCTACTTGATTTTCAGACTTAGTATATACCTACAGCTGTCAAGTCTGGAAATGACAAAGGGATACACACATAAATCAAGGGGACAGAATAGATAACTCAGAAATAGACCCTGTATACAGGTATGGTCAGTTGATTTTTCACAAAGATGCAAAGGCAATTCAAAGGAGAAAGGATATTCTTTTCAATAAATGATGCTGGAACAATCAAACATGTATAGACAAATATAATTAATCTTAACCTAAACTTCATACCTTGTACTAAAATTATCTAAAAATAGATCTTAGATTTTAACATGAAATCATAAAATGACAACTAAATTATAGAATTACTATCACACTGAACTGTCAGAAATCAAGTTGAATGGAAGTCTGACAACTACAGAATAAAAGAACACCCATCCATCTAGACTGGTAGTAGGGGCAAAGATGCAGAACAGGCTGGTCTCATATCCATGAGTGGTGGATAAAATCTGGGGAAGGATATCTCAAGAGCCAGGAGTGCCAGACCCACACCAGGCACCTCAACCCAGGGTTCCAATGCCAGGAAAATAAGTCCCCATTAACTTCTGGTTGCAAAAACAAGCAGGGATTGAGTTGGTAGAAGAAATTTCTGGGGTCTGAAGCAGTTCCTCTTAAAGAACTCACACACAGACTTACTCACACTCACTTCCTATGAGCTCCAGCACTGGGGTAGGAGCTGGAAATGCACCAGAAGTATACATGGAGGAACTGAAGTCTCTGGCAACAAGGCAAGAGCTGGGGGAAGAGTTCTAGCTTTCTTCTAGACAGAAAGTTAGGGAGAAGCCATTGTCCCTTTTCTGAAACTTCCCCACAGAGCCACAGAGTCAATCCTTGTAGTTGACTGGCTTCAGTAAATTCCTCTCATTAATCTGCCAACAGCAACCAAGGACCAACTATAAGAGGAGGGTATACTCAGCCTACATGAAGGGGACACCTCGAGTACCCAGCCTTGATGATAGGGGAAGCTGTGCCACTGGACCCTAGGGGACACCTAATGTAGCATGGTACATTAGGCCATGCTACCAAGACAGGGAGTCATAGCAGCGCTATCTGATAGACAGAAGCAAACACAGGGACAATGCCAAAATGAGCAGACAAAGAAACATGGCCCAAATGAAAGAACAGATCAAAACTCCAGAAACAGAACTAAACAAAATGAGAATAAACAATCTATCAGAGGCAGAGTTCAAAACACTGGTTATAGGGATGCTCAAGGAACTTAGCAAGGACCTCAAAAGCATAAGAAAGATCCAGTCAGAAACAAAGGATACGCTGATTGAAATGAAGACCAATTTACAGGGAAACAACAGAAGGGTGGATGAAGCCGAGAATCAGATCAATGACTCGGAACATAAGGAACCAGAAAACAACCAATCAGAACAAGAAGAAAAAAGACCCAAGAAAATGAGGATAGTGTAAGCAACCTCTGAGACAACATTTGCATCACAGGGTTGCCAGAAGAAGAAAGAGAGCAAGAAGTTGGGAACTTATTTGGAAAATAGTGAAAGAAAACTTCCCTAATTCAGTGAAGGAGATAGACATGCAAGTCCAGGAAGCACAGAGAGTCCCAACTATAATGGAGGCAAAGAGGCCCACCCCAAGACATGCCATAATTAAAATGCTAAAGGTTAAAGACAAAGACAGAATCTTAAAAGCAGCAAGAGAAAAGCAGTTAGTTACCTACAGGGGACATGGGAGTTCCCATAAAACTGTCAGCTGATTTCTCAAAAGAAACTTTGCAGGCTAGAAGGCATTGACAAGAAATATTTAAAGTCATGAAAGCAGGGACCTACAGGCAAGATTGGTCTGCCCAGCAAAGATATCATTCAGAACTGAAGGGCAGATAAAGAGCTTCCCAGACAAGAAAAAACTAAAGCAGTTCATCATCACCAAGCCATTAATATGTGACACATTAAAGGGACTTATTTGAGAAAAAGATCAAAACTAGGAACCATAAAATAGCAATATATATGTATCTATTAACAATTGAATCTAAAAAACAAACTAAGCAAACAAGAAGAGTGACAGAATCATGGACACAGAGGACGTTCTGATGATTCCCAGATGGGAGTGGGTGTGAGGGATTGAGTGAAGAGATGAGGGGCTGAAGAAGTACAAATAGGTAGTTATAGATTAGCCATGGGGATGTAAAGTACAGTATAGGAAATGGATTAGCCAAAGAACTTATACAGAGGACCATAGAGATAAACAGTGGTGTGGGAATTGCTTGAGGTGGTGGGGGATGCTGGGTGAAGGGGAGCAGAGGTGGAAGAATGGGGACAACTGTAATAGCATAATCAATAAAATATAATTTTAAATAACCATAAAACTTTTAGAAGAAAACAAAGGAAAAAATCTTCAGGATTTAGAGCTAGGTGAAGAGTTTTTAGACATGATACCATAACATGACCCATCAAAGAAGCAAAGTGCCAATTGGACTTCATGAAAACTAAGAACTTTGCTCTGTAAATGACTCGGCTAAGAAAGTGAATAGACTAGATACAGACTGAGAAGATATTTGCAAACCATACATGTCTGACAAAAGACATAATTAGAATATATACATATTTAAGAATTCAACATTAAAAAACAAATTATGTAAGTAGAAAATGGGCAAAAGTGACAGACCTTTCACTAGAAAGGGTCTCAATGGAATTATGCTGAGTGAAAAAAGTGAACCTCAAAGGCACTATATGAACATTAATGCAACATTCTCAAAATGAGAAAATTATATGAAGACGCAAGAAAACTGGAATAGCCAAACCAATTTTGAGGTGGAGAACATGTGGGTGGTTGACACCAGTTAGAAGATATGGGAGAGGAGGTGGCTGTGACTGTAAAGGGGTCGCATGGGAGTCTTGTGATAATAAAATAATTCCATACCTTGATTGTGGTATGTGATAGAATGACATGCAGTATCCCCCACACCCACACAAATCATGCATGTAAAACTGGCAAAACCTGAATACGGCCTGCGGGTGTCCCAAAGTCAGCTTCCTAGTTTTGACACTGTGCAATATTTGTGATAGCTTTTACCATCTCGGGAAACTGGGTGAAGCTTACAAACGACTTCTCTGTACTATTTTTGCAACTTGCTGAGGATCTGTAATTATTTCTAAACAAAAAGTTTTTTTAAAAAACCTAAACTTTTGCTAATAGTTTCACTATCCTTTCTTCGAAATCTTTTCAGAAGATGCCAATACGTGGCCAATTAGGGTGATTTATATTTGTATCACCTATTCTTTACAACTTGATGTCAAGGGCCCTGAGTGAAATGAGTATCTGAAAAGTCACCTAGCAGAGGAAAAGGGAGAAAATCAAGAATTTGGATGGGCACAGGAAAGTAGCTTGTGCAGTCATTCCTGAAAGTGATGTTTTTCTCAAGGTGTTTAGTTTTAATCATCTTGGGCAAACAGGAGTCACAGGGCCACACGTAGTCTTGGGTGGTGGTGATGGCTGGGGCATTTGAAAGTGAATGGGCAGAAGGGAAGGCCCTGGACACACAAAAAAGAGTGGAGGTAATGAAGAGATTTAGAAGAGAAGAATTTGCTCAAAAGACAAGATGAGTTGGAGAGGTTGTAAATTCAAAAATAAATACTACTTGATAGAATCATGCAGCCTTTTAACTTCTCACCCACCAGACAGACAAAACTAGTCTCTGTGGTGGTTTTCAGCAGCCTCTGAACAACATCTCCTGAGGTGAAAGCTCCACAGAATCCAGAACCATTTGACATAGGGTAATTACCATATAAATCTTAAAGGGAAAATATCCAGTCTCAACAATGTAATCACTGCCTTATTGTCTTTTGTTACCAAGTGAGAAAAATACAAATTGCTTGTTTACAACTGTTCTAGGTGTTCTAACAAATTTGCATCACCCCCCAAAGGAATAATCCAATGAAGACAAAAATGGAAAAAGCCTGGGCTTTGGCAGCAGATGTCGCTGGGTTGGAATTCCAGACCTGCCACTCACCAGTGTGAAGACTCAACTTCAGTCTTTTCAGGTCGAGACTGTAAGATCTTCCAGGCTGTTGTGAGGATTATAAACAATGTGTGGAGAAACTTCTAGCACTATGTCTGACATTGTTGACATAATCATTGATAAATATCCTGATCGTTATATCACTACCATTGAGTGAATCTTCAGTATAGCATTGTTCACTATAAAGTGTCACTTTTTTTGCATTGAATCTTTCTTGGGCCAACCCGTAGAGACTGGTTACTGATGAGCCACAGAGACCTCTGTACGAAGCAGTCTTGCTTTAGAAGGCTGTCTCCTGGAACTGATCCAGGATAGAGTTATAGGAAGGTCTTATACCTTATTCATTTCCCAAAACAAATAATAAGACTTACATAGTAGTATACTATATTAATGTAATAGTGGAAAACCTGTACTACAGATAGTATTTTTCTATTTGTAGAAACCCAAAAACATATCCATAACATAATCATAAAATAATTAATAGATTTATCCAAATACTGCAGGAAGTCCAAGCAAAAGTTAAACATGTTTTTGTCCTTCAGAAACCCAGGTTTTTCTGCCTCTTGACAAAGATTTTGTGCTTGACCAAGCTTTATTCAGGCTCTTGAACTTTCTCCTAGGCCCATCTGTGCAATTCCTTAAAATATCCAGTTTGAGCAAGAACACTGCTAAGTCGTTTTACCAAAACCCCCAAGGCTTCCATGTCTGATCACTCTGAATATCCAATCAGGTTCCTCATCCTCCATTATTCCCCAGGTGATGTTGAATCACTCTGGTCTGTTTTCAGCAAGAATTTTTTTTAGGTCCCTTTTACCAGAACCCCTTTAACCCCTGCTGCTTTCTCTTAGTAATTTTCCATCCATTGACTCCTACTCTGTTTCTTAGCTACACGTTCCCACTTGCCCATGAGGTATTCTACACTGAGGTCTCTTTTCCACTATTGCAATAGCACTGAATAAAATGTTTTGACTACGATCCAACTCTGGTTTTCCTTGGACAAGCTCAAATCCCTGAGACTCATCAGAGAGCTCTGAGTCACTTAGGTGTTCCATAAGCCCACTAGACATCCCCAAATGTCTGTGGGCTTAAATTACATATTATTATTACCAATCTTTAGGGTGGGGGAAAAAAAAGAAATTCCTTGAAAGAAGTAACTAGGTTGGTTTCCCACCACCAAGTTCAGTGTTACACTTAGAGACATTTATCTGTCAGTCCTGTGGGGCCCCCTATCCTTAACTGAACTTCAAGTTACTCACTCTGAGACTCTTGCTCATTCACTTTGTTATTAAGACTTCTCAGATTCCATGTGGTTCAGGAACCCAGTGAACCCTGAAACATTTGGCCACATTGACTCAGCTGTGATGTTCCAGTGGTGATGGAAACATTTTATATTATAATCTTAAAAAGAATATCAGGGAAAATTTTGAAAGGACAAGTTTTCAAGGAAAGTTGGAAAAAATCTAATTAGCTGGGGAGAGTTAATTTTCACAAACATATTGCCTTTACACCAAGTTTTCTCTAAGGTTTTTGCTCTATAAATGAATGAAATCAGTGGAAGGAAAAGTGCAGTGGGCTTAGCAGAGGCAGCTAGTTAGTTGTAAATAAAGGAAGTGAGCAAAGCCTTTGTAGGCCTCATCTGCTTGGGACCTGAATCAGATATTAAGCCAGGTTTACTCAGAAACTGTAACATTCACAGCCTCCCCAGGGAACCCCCGCATCCCTCTGCCCTCGGGATCTGATCTCTGAAGCAGGCAGGAAGAACTGGTTACTGGTCATTAGGCACGATTACATACGGGGAGGGATAAACCAGCCGGAGAAAGTCCTCCACTGGGCACATGCCCAGCAGGCGCCAAGATGTCGACCATAAGGGGAAGGAATCTGGCCTGGGAAAAGGATCCTGATTGGATAAGGCGAGGAACCAACTCAAGCCTGTAAAGGATTGGGAAGGAAACTGGTTAACCTGAAAGCCAGCTGATTCCTTCCCAAGCCCGAGGTAATATAATCAAAGCTTAACAAAGGCCTTTCTCAGAAGCATGTGTTTGCCCGTCTGTTAATGTTAGGCCCAGAATTAGATAAAAGTAGCCAAGAGGAACAAGGAACTCGAGGCAGAGTCCAGATAGAAAGTACAGAGTGCTGAACAAGATAACCGCCTGTGCATAACCTTGCCTTTGCCGAAAAGTATCCACTGCTGCAAGCAGAAAGCATAGCCATGTGTGTTCCCTCGAGATAGCCAATCGCTAATGGCTACGTCCGCTTCTGTATTTGCTTGCTTGCTCTCCCCAATAAAAACCCTAGGCTGTACGTGCCAGGCGCGACTCTCATTTGCAGCCCTCTGGGCACCGTGTCTCCGGACACCTCGAGAGTTTGCCCCTGCGCAGGTAAAGTTTTGGCCAATAAAGTTCCATCTTAAACTCCTGAAAGTTTCCGACCATTTGTTGCTCGCGTTGGTGGATGCTACATTAGCACATTCTCTCTCTGTAGCAGCCCTGCAGCTCAAGTGTGGGCTCCAAGCATGGCTCCAAGCTTGGGCCCAAGTGCAAGCCTGGATACAGCACAAAGCATCGGTGGGAGCGCTGCCAGGAAGAGAGACTAAGCTAGCTAAGGGTGGGGATGGAGACTGAACTGGATTAAGCTTTGGCATGGACTGAAATGATGGCACAGAACTTCTGGACCTTGGCCCTTCTTTTGGGCTTGATGAAGACAAGGCTGGACTTCCACAGTGGGACGGAGCTGAACCACCTGCCTGTATCCAGAGACACAGACTCTGGATACCTGGTGACAGTTCTATGTATTTGCTTCAGCTTTCATAAACCTTACCACTACACCTCATCCTCCCATATTTGGGTCCCCGAAATGCTTCTCTCATGACTCCCTGGAATGATCCCATTTCCACCAGTGACAGTGGAATTTGATAAAAGAAAAAGCATGTTATTTTTAAAAATTAAGAAAAGAAGTCATGACTCCAGATCTTTTCATCACCATAAATAGTGATTGGTCGGGTCCATAAAACTTTACAAGGGAGGGACCTCAGAGATTAAAACTTACAGTCCCTTCATTTCACTGACAGTAAAACTGAAATCTGAAGACATTACTGGACTTTCTCATAGTTACACAAATCTTTACACCAAGCTGAAGAAAACTTCTCATCTGTGGGCCAGGATCTTTAAATTATCATAGAAGCCAGTTGAAGTCACTGTATTAGTCAAGATTCTCCAAAGAAACAAAACCAATAGGAGATACAAAAATACACAGAAAGAAAGCTATTATGAGGAACTGGCTCGTGTGATTTTGGAGGCTGAGCAGTTGCACTATCTGCTGTCTGCAAGCTGGAGGCCCCGGAAAGCTGGCGGTGTAGTCCCAGGTCATGTCAGAAGGCCCGGGAATGGAAGGACTGAGAGTGTAAGTGCTGGTCCAGGTCCAAAAGCCCAAGAACCAAGAGTGCCAGTGTCTAAGGGCAAATGTCCTAGCTGAAGCAGAGAGAACAAATTCATGCTTCTTTTGTTCTTCTTACTCTATTTAGACCCTCAGCAGATTGGACACGCCCAGCAGTGTTGTTGAGGGCCACCCTCTGTATGCAGCCTACCAATTCAAATGCTAGTTTCTTCTGAAAACATTCTCACAGACACACCCAGGAAAATGTTTTTACCAGTTATCTGGGCATCCCTTAGCCCAGTCAAACTGACTCATAAAATTTACCATCACAGTCACCATTTATTTTCAAATATGTCTTAATAGTAATCTCTTATATGTCCAATGAGAACCTCAAAATTGACAGACGGTGACCTTGTTGGTTGTGTTTATCAATACATGGTAGAGCTTAGACTAGTTTCTGACACCTAGTAAACAATCAGGGTAGCTGACAAATATCTCAGAGAGTGAGGTTATGCTTATTCTCAGAGGTACACCTGTTTATTCTAGACCTGTAGATCAAATTTGGCCAAAGTAATGTTGTAGCTCATTGCCTCTGTGGTGGATTAAAGATGGTCACAAATTCTTCACTCCAGATAGGAGGAATGTCTAAGTCCCCTTGGTCCAGAATCTACATAGCTCTAGAACGGCTTTAACCAATATAATACATTGGAAGTAGTACACTACCTATTTCTAGGCCCAGGTTTGAGAAATTGAAAACTTCTGTCTTTTTGGAACAATTTCTGGGTGTCCTGAACCACCACAGAATGTTTGACCAGCCTGAAACATATACCGGGCTGGAGAAGCCCGGTATAAATGTTCCTGTTGAGAGACCCCACTGAGTCCTGATTTATGGGCTTCTCTGCCGAGGCACCAGACGTGAGTGAAGCTGTCTTGGACCCTCTGAACCAGCCCATCCACCAGCTGAGTACTATCCAGTGACCTCAGTCAATGCCACATGGAGCACAAAAATTGCTCTGCTGGCACTGCTTGAATTTCTGACCCACAAAACCAAGATGGATAATAAAACGGTTATTGCTTCAAATATAAGCATTGGAGTAATTTGTTATGCAGCAATAGATAATGAGAATAAGCCCCAACAAAAAATAATAAATAAAAAACAAAACACAAACAAACAAAAAATCCAGAAAATCATCTCTGTGTCCTAATGGATGGTCTCAATTAAGAATATGTTTGGCTGTAAATAACAGGAAACTCTATTTAGTGGCTTAAACAGATAACAGAAATCCAGAGCCGAGCAGCCTGGAGCGGCGCAGCTTCTCCAGGCTGCCATCCGAGGACCAGGCTCCCCATCTCCCTGCTTCATACCCACAGGGGATGACTACTCTCCCCACAGCCACTGCAGAAGTGTTCAAGACAGCAAAAGAGGCCAGGGCAAAGTGGGGAAGGTGAAAGTGCCTGTGAGATTGCCAGGCAAACCTGCTTCTTTTGAAAAAATTTTCTGGAGGTTTCATTCAGTGACTTTCCCTTATATTTCACGGACAAGATTTAGGTCACATGGAACACCTGTAGCTGCAAAGGAAATCTGAGTAGGCAAGTACTTTTGGCACAGCGCATTGTCCCCCTGGTACTAAGTGGAGTTCTGGGAGCAACAGAAGAATGGGCATTGGATAAGCAATGAATACTGAATGTCCGCCACAAGGAATCCTTCCTGCCCGGGGCCTCAAGCTGAGAAGGGACTGCTTGCAGCTGTAGCTCCTGAAGCCCTTCAGAGAAGTGGTTTAGGGCATAAATCTCTTTAGAATGGTAGGGGAGGGAACTTTTCTTGAAGCTAAACTTTCATGACAAGTTCACTATTTTTTGCTTAAACAGTACACTCATTTGGGATGGCTAGGGGAGCCTATAATTTTTGTAGGGGGAGCACCTCCCCTCCCCCCCAGCAAGCACCCATTGGAACTGACACAGTCTTCTTAGGCGCTGAAGCACCAATAGACATAGCTACTCTAAGGAATGATTTGAAATTTGCTCTTCACAAATATAAAAGGCCCTAATAACTAGGTCAACCCATAACAATCATTTCTGTATATCTTTGCATAACAAATGAACAACGATGCAAATTCACTTTCAACAACACCCATACACACAAAAACTCATTACAAAAATAGAGGCTTGTCATGTATGGAACAATATTTTTTAAAAAAAACAACTTCATC
Source organism: Artibeus jamaicensis (assembly GCF_021234435.1). Lineage (NCBI taxonomy): Eukaryota > Metazoa > Chordata > Mammalia > Chiroptera > Phyllostomidae > Artibeus > Artibeus jamaicensis. The sequence goes on along the minus strand of NW_026521844.1, from coordinate 12,578,512 downwards.
TGAAAACCAAATACCTCACAAACACTTGAACGTGTAACATGGCCTAAATGTTAATGAAGCAATTCAGCTCACTCAGCAGGATGAGTAACAAAACGAAGGCCTTTTCAAGACACAGCTGTCAACAATTATACTTAGTGGGGTGGAGCTGGCTGATATTCAGCATCTTAAAACTCATGGAAATGTGGAGCCTGTTGGACCAAAACCAGTCCAGACTCCAGGAGACAGTAAACCTCCAGTTACTTGGCAGACCAGAGAATGGGATATTTTGGTTAGCTGGGTATCCCCACACAATGCAGGAATAAATGACAAATTTTTGTAACGACTTCAGGCTGATACATAAAATGCTTAATTTAAGGATGATATGTGGTCTAATCTACTCTTCATTTGATGTGGTGATTCAGATGACGTTTCAGGGCCTGTCAGGATGTTGGTGACTTCATATTATCAGGGAGATGTTTTTAAATTTGAATTTCTGATTATCTGTATTTTTATAAACTGAAGTCTATTTTATTGTATTATGGTTACTACAGGAGACAGCCCCCATTCTGGCTGAGGAGTGCTCCTTTGAGAATCACTCCTTCTTCCCCCAACACACACACACACACACACACACACACACACACACACACACTCCCCTGGATCTAGCAGACAGGTTTGTAGTATCTGGCCCATTGACCACAGATAATTGGACCAGGAGTAACCCCTAACCAAAGGGAGATTAACTGGATTCTCTTTCCTGGCAAGTTGGAAGTCAGAATTCAAAGAAAGCCCTGCAGTCTCCTCAAGGAAAAGACATGAGAACTTGGAAGCTAGGAGTGATCATCTCCTGCCTCGTTCATAGAGACACAAAGAGCTGGATGGAAGAGAAATAAAAGTAGGAGGTAATGATGCTGAGGGAAGAACAGACTAGAAACCACATAGCCCCAGAAAGAGACTCCAGACTCACCCCCTGTGTTCCAAATATCTTACGGTTCCTGATTCCTGCCCTCCACCCCCAAGAGGCCTGACTACACTGCCTGCCCTCAGCTTCCTTGGGGCTTCCCCAGGTCATTGCTTTTTGACATAGGCTGAAGACCAGGTACTTTGGTTGAGGCTCTCAGTTGACTTTCCAATATTTATTCTCCCCTTCTTCCTCATTAGCTGAAATGCGTTTTATTCAGAACAACTAAAATACCATAATTCTCAGCCTTTCTTACAACTGGGGGTAATGAAAGGTAGTTGAAAGCCACTGGATGGGACTTTCAGGAAATTTCTTAACCCTTTTGCTCTTCCCCTTTTCTTCTTGATCCATGGAAAGCAGATGTGATCGCCAAAGTCCAAGCAGCCACCTGTGATCGCATCCGAGCGTAAGAGTGGAAGCCAGTGCTGAGGATGGTGTAGCAGAGAAAGAGAAGGAGCTAAGTTCCTGGTGACAAGGTGAAGCCTTCAAACCCAAGACTGTGGCCCTTTAGGTTTTATGTTAAGTGCAAAAAACAAATTTCTAATCTGCTTTGGCCACTGTCATTTTGGTTTTCAATCAGTAGCAGCAAATGAAATTCTAACACATATGGACACATATGGATGTTCCCTTGTAGCTGATCTTGAAAGAATTTCACATGTCTTACTACAAATTTTACCCAAGGTTCCCATAGATGTTATGAGCAGTGGCTGCATTATTTACTGTGTGTGTGAAACACTCTACAAAGTGCCAGAGGAAGATAATGCAGAAAACACAGGTCTTGTATCACCAGTTCTGAGCTGGTGGGTGGGACGCAAGAAGCTTATGAAAGGGCTAGACCTCCTTCTTTTCTCTCTTCCATCTTGAACAGTCAAAAGAAGTATTTTCCTTTTCTCTGGAAGAATTGAGACCCATAGGGCTAGTGGTAAGCCAGGGCTGGGTTACCTTCTTGGTTAACTTCAATATCTTGAGAAGCAAAACTTTCATCTCAAAGCTTCTGTTAGTAACATTTATATAGGGTGTACAGATCACAGATTAATTTTGTTTGTGTGGCATACGGGCATTATTTTGTCTGCTCCCCTTGGGCCTGCTCCCTCCTCTCCTCCTCCACTCCTGTCACATGCACAATCAGGACAATCATAATTGTACCTGGTGACCCCTGCCCTGGCCACAGCTTACTGGCCCAGAGTGGGACAGTAGCAGCTCCTCCTCTTCCTAAGCAGCTCTCCTCCTCAGATGTCAGGTTTGTTTGCAACTTGGAATTTATACTAAGAATTCACAGCTTCAGTGAGATGACTTATTGGCCAGTCCCTATCCAGAGATAATTTTAAGGATGATGCTTTGAACATCTACTCAAGAGATATGAAGGTTGTGTTCAAGTAGGGTTAATCCTGAGAGCTTACATCACTTCCCTTCTATCCATTAATTACTTGGACAAGGGAAGCCACATTATTATTCTAACTTTCCACTTAAAAAATTTGAGATATAACTCACATACAGGGTAAAGAAAAGTAGGTTTACAGTCGTGAGTACATGAAACACAATTTACTCTTGTATTATTATTATTAATTATTGTATTATTTTATACAAACACCTGTAAACCACTTTTGCTCCACCCTGTACTATGACGTTCACCATTTAAAATGTACATTTCAGTGGTTTTTAGTATATTCACAGGACTGTGGAACCATCACCATTACCTAACTCCAGAACGTTGGTACTTCATGCCACCGGTACTCACTCCCATCCCTCCCTCCTCTGAGGCTCTGACAACCACTCATCTATTTTTCTTTTCTATGAATTTTCCAATTCTCTACATTTTGTATAAAAAGAATTATGCAATACATGGCCCCTTGTGTCTGGCATCTTTCACTTGCTATGTTTTTAAGATTCATCAACATTGTAGCCTGTATCAACACTTCATTTCTTTGTATTGCCAAATAATATTCCATTGTATTGTATGTCACATCTTGTTTATCTGTCAATGTTTATCCATCTTTGAGCTACTGTGAATGATGTGTTAGGAACACTTGCATACAAATTCTGTTAGAGTTCCTGCTTTCAATTCTTTGGGTATTTACCCCATTGTGAATTGCTGTACTTCTATGTTTAATTATTCTGAGGAACAGTCATATGATTTTTGTTATTATTTTTGAAATTATTTGTTTTAAAACATTTTTAAAGATTTTATTTATTTCTAGAGAGAGGGGAAGGAGAGAGGAAGAGAGGGAGAGAAATATCAATGTGTGGTTGCCTCTTGCGCACTCCCATCTGGGGACCTGGCCCATAACCCAGGCCAGTTCCCTGACTGGGAATAGAACCAGTGACCCTTTGGTTTGCAGGTCGGCACACAATCCACTGAGCCATACCAGCCAGCGCAAAACTATTCTTAATATAATGTTTTTTAAATTTTTATTTTCAGATTGTCTCTTGCTTGTGCATAGAAATATAGTTGGTTTTTATATTGATTTTGTTACAAATTCCTTTTTAAATACTGAAGTTCCATTTTTGGGTGTAGAACTTTCAAGGTCGTCCCCTTCCTCCTTTGTCTGAATGTGGCCTGAGGCGGCATTCCCTCCATAACTGCCTGCTTCCTTTATCCCTCCCACACTGAAATCTAAGATTTATGGGCTGAAAAAAGACGCTGAATATATTCAAAATCCCCAGCAGAAGTCCCAGTGTCCCAGAAGGCAGTAACCAAGATCTAACACCAAGTTAAACCCTTTTGCTGGCATTGCCAACAGGTGCCAGAGACTGCAAATTTGGAGTGAACTCAGGGGATTGGTGGGCTTTTCAGCCTCCTCAGATTCCAGGCTGGCCCAGAAGACTTTGCTTTATGGTTTGGGATGATAAAATATGACACAATGACTCACAGAGTCTTAGACCGTGGAGACCTTCTGGAGTCATGACTCTAAAACTATTTCCGTTACCCAAACTTACCCCAGGCCCCATCCTTTAATCCTCCACCTCCCATTGAAATACCCGCCCTAAACCAGACATCAAAGCCTCAGCAAGTATCCCCACACCTTCCTCCTCTCTGACGCCATCAGACCCCATCAAGGTATCCTTTGCCCTTAGCATTATAAGCAATCAACTGAGCTTTGTCTCATTGGCACTTTGTTATGGGGAAGAACATTCAACAAGGTAAAGACTGAGAGGAAACAGGCAAAAATTAAATCCATTCTTGAGTGTCAATAATGCACCTTTTCTACAAAAAGCATCAACTTAGGTACAGCAGGGAAAACTGATATTAAATAATTTTATGAAATTTTAATTTTCAAGTGCAGTTATGGTATTTGGATATATGTGATGAAGCATTTAAGGCTGAAGTGCCATGATTACCTGTAACTTTCACACCAAAGATAATAAAATATGTAAATATATTTTCATGTATAAACACGGAGAAAGAAGTTAAATTGACACATGGGTAAACAGGGAGAGAGGAAGAGGGAATATGTGGCAATATGTTAACAATTGTGAAAAACTAGGTGGGGTGTATACCATTGTTTATTGCACTGGTTCACTTTTTCTATATGTGTGAAAATGTTGAGGGAACAAAATAGCTCTGAGAATTAATGGTTGAGGGGGAAAATTTGGCCTCATGGAGGCCAAGTAATTTTGTTATTTATTTTTAGAGCCAAAACAGTTTGACCTTTTCTCCATGTAACTTTGTTTTTTTATTTATCTACTTTCTCATCTGTGGAGACATTTGGATTTAATCACTGAGAATACAGACTGTCCACAATGATTTTAATTTTAACCAGAAAGATTTTCGAGACCGTGTCTTGCACAAGGGGGCGCCATCCGCATAAGCAACTTTGTAAAGATCACCCTGGAACTGTGCCAGCACTGCCACCGGGTCACCCGTTTGCCCTGGATGGTCTCAGGTTTAGCCCGGAAAGCCTCACCTCTGTGGTCGGTTACTCTCCGAGCACTGCAGTAAGCCTGGCCGGGCTTTATAATGTTGAACAATGATCAGGGTGCCGGTATTCATCCTCAACACTTCAGCAGCCTGAATTAAGGTGTTCTGTTATTAGGTGGTTTTAGCTCCGTGCACAGTTGCACTAGGCCACCACTTCACCCGTCAGCACGTGTTTTCCACCCACTCAGTGTAACCCCAAGTGGCGGCATCAATGGCAGGGGCGCATTTCAGAAACTATGACAGACTTTGGGCGCATAGACTGAAGGCTCCTCAAAACCCCCAGTATAGGCAGAAAAAAAGGCAAACACTATCAGCTTATCATGTAAAACTTATTTTTTTATATTGCTTTAAAGAACAGAAGTGGAGGGAGAGAAGGGAAAAGAAAGAGAGACACAGAGACAGACAGACAGACATGGATGGGTTACCTCCTGTACACACGCCGACCAGGACTGACCCTGCACCCTAGGTATGTGCACTGACCAGGAGTCAAAGCTGCAACTTTTTTTGCATACAGGATGGTGCTCCAACCGAACCATACTGACTGGGGAGCGAAACTTATTTCTGACACTTTGCTGTTTCATGTTATTTCTCCTCTTAGTGCTTATAAACTGTTCCCCGCTGCCCCATCCCCTAGCTTGCCTCCAACCCTCCTAAGCATGTAATAACTGTTACTTTGCCAAGGAGGAAGATGAGACCTGGAGAAGTTAAACAATTTGTCCAATGTCCCAGAGCTGGTAACAGGGGCAGGACTTGAGACCAGAGTTCCTGCTCCTAATCATTTGGTTCCTACTAAGGGCCGTCTCTGTCATCCCTAAATTTTTATGTTGAAATCCCAACTTCCAATACGAGAATATTAAGAGATGGAGCCTTTGGGGGTGATTAGGTCATAATAGCAGAGCCCTCATGAATGGTGTTGGTGTTCTTCTAAAAGGCCCGGACAGCCAGTGTGCCTGCTCTGCCATGTGGAACGCAGCAACAAGTCTGTTGTCTGCAACCCCGAATAGGGCCCTCGCCAGGTCCCTGTGCTGGCACCCTGACCTCGGACTTTCAGCCTCCAGGACCATGAAAAATAAAGTTTTGTTGTTTATAAGCTACCAGTCTACGGTAATTTGTGATAGCAGCCTGAAGAAACCAAGACCATTTCCTTCCAGCTCATCACGTCCACAGTGAATTTACCTTTCTGGTTCTCCCTTTCAGGAAGAATTTGCGTTTCTACAGGAATGAATTAAGACAGAAACCCTCGTGGGACCCCAAGAAAGGAGTGTACACATATAGGGGTGGCATTTCCAATAGCACAGAGCCATGGAAGCCTCTATGTGACCACTGAGTGGGCCTCCCGCCCACAGCTGGGGGTTGCCGCCTCCTTGCACAGTTTGGATGAGTAGTTCAGAGCCCCACTGTGGATCGAGATAGACTTGGGTTCAAGACCTGGCTCTGCCCCCCAAAGCAGTGACCTTAGATTTTTTTTTGGAAAATCTCAAATAAAAACTTTGATTTTGAAAACTCAGGGTTTTTTCATATTTAAATGTTAAAAATATGACTATTCTCAGTTTGAAGCATGTGGGACTTGGCTCCACCAAGGTATATTAAATGTGTTAGTTTATCTTATAAGGAAAGTAAAGTACATGATTTTCACTCAATATGTAAGGCATCTTAGAGAGTGTGTTTTTCTTTCTTTTTTCTTTTATAATTTATTTTATTTTTTAATTTTTAAAATATATTTTATTGATTATGCTATTACAGTTGTCCCATTTCCCCCTTTATTCCCCTCCACCTTGCACACCCCCTCCCACCCACATTCCCCCCTTTAGTTCATGTCCATATGTCTTAAATTCTTTAGCTTTCACATTTCCCACACTATTCTTGCCCTCTCCATGTCTATTTTCTACCTACAGTCTATGCTACTTTTTCTCTGTACCTTCTCCCCTCTTCTCCTCCCACTACCCTGTTGCTATCCCTCCATATGGGATAGCAATTTCTGTGGTTCTGTTCCTGTTCCAGCTGTTTGCTTAGTTTGTTTTTGTTTTGGGTGTGGTTGTTAATAATTGTGAGTTTGTTGTCATTTTACTATACATGTTTTTATTTTCTTTTTTTTAGATAAGTCCCTTTAACATTTCACAAACTAAGGTCTTGGTGATAATGAACTCCTTTAACTTGATCTTATCTGAGAAGCACTTTATCTGCCCTTCCATTTTAAATGAAAGCTTTGCTGGATAGAGCAATCTTGGATGTAGGTCCTTGCCTTTCATGACTTGGAATACTCCTTTCCAGCCCCTTCATGCCCGTAAGGTCTCTTTTGAGAAATCAGCAGATAGCCTTATTAGAACTCCTTCGTAGGTAACTGTCTCCTTTTCTCTTGCTGCTTTTAAGATTCTCTGTTTATCTTTAATCTTGGGTAACTTAGTGATGATGTGTCTTGGTCTGTTCCTCTTTGGGTCCAACTTTTTGGGGACTCTCTGAGTTTCCTGGACTTCATGGAAGTCTATTTCCTTCCCCAGATTGGGGAAGTTCTCCTTCATTATTTGTTCAAATAAGTTTTCCACTTGTTCTTCTTCCTCTTCCCCTTCTGGTACCCTTATGATTCAGATGTTGGAACATTTGAAGATGCCCTGGAAGTTCCTAAGCCTCTCCTCATTTTTTTTTTGAATTCTTGTTTCTTCATTCTTTTCTGTTTGGTTGTTTTTTTCTTCCTTCTGGTCCAGTGCATTGATTTGAGTCCCAGTTTCCTTCCCATCAGTATTGATTCCCTGTGCATTTTCCTTCATTTCACTTAGCATAGCCTTCATTTGTTCATCTAATTTGCAACCAAATTCAAATAATTCTGTGAGCATCCTGATCACCAGTGCTTTGAACTGTGCATCTGATAGGTTGGCTATCTCTTGGTCGCTTAGTTGTATTATTTCTGGAGCTTTGATTTGTTCTTCTGTTTCGGCTATTTTTTTTGTCTTGTGTTTTTCTTTAGATTCCCTCACAATGGGCCAGGCACTGCTCTCAGGACTTCACATGAACTGTCTTGTTTAAAGTCCCAATAATTTTATGACATGTGAGACATTACCATTCCCATGTTACAGGTGAAACTCAGAGTCTCTCAGCATCTCAGCCAACTCACTCCAACCCTCCTCCTCATCCCTCATCCAGCAGCTCTTGCTTATGAGATTTTGACAAAGCCTTCCCTTCTCCTCCTCTGCCCTCTCTTCCTCCCACTGCCCATCCCCTCCTCCTCCAGCTGTGGCAAAATCTTCACAATCAGTATTCTGGGCTTTGGGAATATGGGTGTTTTTTGTTTTTATTTTTTCTCTTTTATTCTGTGAAAGTTTTTCACAATTAAAAAGAAATTAAGTCTTGGACCAGTGTGGCAGAAAAACTTTACAAAGTGGGAGGGAAAATGGGAGAGAAGCAGAGGGAAGCATGTGACTTCTCCATTCAAGTTCTCTTTAAGAAGCCAGGAGAGGGAGGGCATTAGTGACCATTCTGACATTAATCCATTTCACCTGAGGGGGTCTGGGAAGTCTGAACTATTACCTGTGGTTACCTCTGGGGAGTGAATTGAGGCAAAGGAGACAGCTCTGACTTTTTACTTTGTATCTTAGTACAGTCTTTGAATTTTTAAAAAAGAGCAGCTGAAAGCAAGGCTTTCATTGTAGCCTGAAATCTACTTCCCTTTGACTTTCATGCTCTTGCTCTCTACCATCTTCAATCAAGAGCTCTTCAAATAATTGAAAGTTATTAAGAAACTGGTGGTTGAATGAGGAGCATTTAATGGAAACTTGAGATCCAAGGATTCTGCTTTTGAATGCTTCTCATCAGCATGCTGTGCATGTGCAATAATAAATGCTCTAATGTAACCATTGCCCTTCTGAGGGACTATTTTTCTAGACTGGCTGTTATCTTCTTAAATTGTGATTCCAAAATTTGAATGTAACTCTTTATATCAGTGGTTCTCACGTGGGGATGATTTTTGTTTCCCTGAGGCCATTTGGCAATATCTGAAGACATTTTTGATGGTCATGACTTGGGGCCATTTAGGAGGTAGGTGGCCACTCCTGGGATCTACTGGGTAGGGGCATGGAATGCTGCTAAATATCCTACAATGCACACAACAGCCCTTGCAACAAAAAGTCATCTGACCCAAAGTGTCAACAGTGCCAAGATTGAGAAGCTCTGCCTTATATGCATGTTTCCAGAGTTCATAGACCCATGATATTTTAAGGTCAGGAGACTCTCTAAAATCCAATTCATTTTACTACCCATTTTCATGATGTTCCACATCAAAGTTCATATTTCTTTAATGTAGTTTTTTAAAAGACTTTATATATTTATTTTTAGAGACACAGGAAGGGATGGAGGAAGACAGGGAGAGAAACATCGATGTGTGAAACATCACTTGGTTGCCTCTCCGATGCCCCCAGCTGGGCATCTGGTCCACATCTCAGGAGTGTGCCCTGACTAGGAGTTGAACTGGCAGTGTTTCAGTTTGCAGGCTGGTGCTCAATCCACTGAGCCACACCAGCCAGGGCTCAAACTTAGTATTGAATAAAACCTCCCTTCACAAGAAATGGTCTTATCCCATTCTCCCTCACCTTATGCATAAGCTGTTGATTCTTTGAACCCACATGAAATCTTCCTTAGCTTTGTTAAATTTCATTTAGTTGTACTTGAGCAACAATAAAAAAAGTTTTAAAAAATTTTCACTTTGCTGATTTCATTCAGCAAGAATTATTTTCCACATGGGACGTAAGTTCTCCTTCCTTGCCTTGAATCAGCTATAAACAATTACATAAGCAACCTTATGATGTCTTCAATAAAATTACTGGTAGATTATTGACCAGAAAAGGGCCAAGGTTGTGTGCTTTGTGGCAAAAATAACCCTAGGCTGGACATAGACATGAGTCACTATATCATATGTACTATGTTCAACCAGAAATGATTTAGGAAAACTGTCATCCAAATAATCACACCAGCTCACTGGCAATGGTATTGGCTGTGGACCAGATAGTCTCTCCTCCCACCTCTAATTTACATGTTTAAACTGTAACCCCGATGTGATGGTATTTGGAGATGAAACTTTTGGAAAGTGATATGTCTTAAATGTTTGCATCCCCCCAAATTTATACACTGAAATCCTGATCCCCAAGGTTAGGAATATTAGAAGGTGATACTTTTGGGAGGGGCTAGGTCATGAGGGTAGAGCCCTGATGAATGGGATTAGTGCCGTTATAAAAGAGGCCCCAGGGAGCTCCCTTTCCCCTTCCACCACATGAGAACACAGCAAGAAGTCCACAGTCTGCAGCCTGGAAGAGCACTCTCACCACCCCCTGAGCATGCTGGCACCCTGATCTTGGCCTTCCAGCTTCCAGAACTGGAACTGTTACCCAGTTAATGGTATTTTTGTTATAGCACCTGAAACAGACTATGACAGGAGGTGATTAGGTTCAGATGAGGCCATGAGGCTGGAGTCCTCATAATGGGATTCGTTCTCTTATAAGAAGAGACCAGAGCTTCCTCTCTATTTTTTTCTTGCTCTCTTCCTCCTGCTAGGACACAGTGAGAAGAAGGTGGCCATCTGTACGCCAGAAAAAGAGCCCTCACCCAGAACCAAATATGCTGGCACTTTGGTCTTGGGTTTCCCGGGCTCCAGAACTGTGAGAATAAATGTCTGTCATTTAAACTAACCAGTGGATGGTAGTTTGTCATAGCAGCCCGAGTTGACTAAGGCAGTATACTTTGACATGCTAGAAATAGTTTAGTATTTCTGTTATTGGTAATTTGATAATCCCATCCAAAGTTACAGCCCAAGATTTCGTCACAGTGCATTTCCCACCGAGATGAATTTCAGGAAAGGTCCTCTCCACGGCTGCCTTGTCTTTTTCGTTGTATCTCATAGAATCTTTGATACTATTCATTATAAGACACACCATTATTTTATGTAATGTGAAAGAAAAAATACATTCTCAATGTCATAATGTTAACAGATGTACAAGACACATACCAATTTGAAAGATGAGAAATGTTAAGAAATGGGTGTTTTGAAATGGAGGCCCAGAGTGGCCCTGAATACAAGGTGTGGCTCCAGGAGGGAGGTGAACCGAGTGTTTTCAGACCATGGTGCTGCGTCTAAAGCTGAACGCCCCAGTCTTCCTCTGTGCCCTGTTCTGAAACACATTTAGAACGCCTCTCTTTTCCTCAGTGGTGGTATTAAGAGCAGAGATCACTTTGCTGTCCCCACCTGCTAGGGAAAATATCGTGGCTCAGCAGTGAAAGTATTGTTCAAGGAAGTTTCAAGAAGGTGCTATTTTTGCTATCTGAGCAAAAAGAAATAATGAGCTCTGTCTGTGTCTGACCAGAGAATTTAAATGAAACAGGGCCCTTGCCTTTCCTAGCTTGAAGCAGAAATGATTTCTTGCAGGTAGATGACAAAAGAACAGGTCTGTAAATACGGGAGAGAGGTGATTCGTGTTGAGTGGAACCAGCACCTTACTTCAATATACCGCACACTCTCCCCAGAGCAGGTCACACCAGGACTGAGCTCCGAAGCAGCGTTACCCCCAGATTCTCCCAGGCAGGCTTTCGGCACAGTAACATCCAGATCAACAGAACGTCGCAGGCTCTCGTCCTGCGGGGAAGGAAGCACATCCACAGAGTGGACTCACTCTGGTGGGCATGGGAAGCAGTGAGGCCTCCTGCACTGTGTTCCTTCAATACCTCATTAAAAATCACTCAGGATTCTGAGGTCCCCAGGCGCCCAGGAAGCCTCTGGGTTTGCTGGCCAGCAGTTCTATTCTCAGTCTCCCTGCTGCGGAGGCCTTTGCAGCTGGGATTCCCAGGAGGAAACCCTCCCGTGGCTGCGCTAGCGCCGTTATCTCGGAGGCAAGTGACCTCTAAGTGTTTCTCCTTCCAGAGTCTCTCACAGAAGGATCCACGTTTTCCGGTGCTGTTTTGCTGTGCCCAGGCCGAATTAGGGACCTTCCTTCCCCGAGTTCAGGCCCCCTCAGGGCTTGGTGAGGAAGGTCCTCCTGCCTGCAGCCGGTGGCAGCAGTCACCCTCTGGTGGGGGGGCCGGGTGGGGGGTGCTTAGTTCCAGTTGGCGGTGAAACAAGCTGCATTTTACCGTTTCACCCTGGAAGGCAGAGGAAATGAGCATCAGTGACCCCTTTCAAGCAGAGCCTCCAATCCTGTGAACTAACCAGGGCAACCTGTCACCAACAACTGCCAGCTGCAGAACCCGCCAGGCGACTCCCTCTGCTTCCTCTGGCTCCCAGGGCGCCCACCCCCAGTCCAATGAGTCTCACAGCTTCGCCTGCAAGCACGTCTCTGCTGGGGAGCTGCCCCTGGTGCAAGAGGAGGGGACACTGCAGTGGCTTGTTTCTTGGTTACTGCCACTCGGGGAATTTGTATTTTTAATTTGTCTTCCTTTTGTTTTGAAATTTTTTATTGTGGTAAAACGTATATGACAAAATTTGCCATTTTAAGCACATAACTTAGTGACATTAACCATATTTATAAATGGTGAAATTGTTACCATTCTTTCCAAAAATGTTTTATTAACCCAAGCAGAAACACTGTACACATTGAGCAATAACTCCCCATGTTCCCTTTTCCCAGCCACTGGTAACTTCTAACCCGCTTTCTGTCTCTATGAATTTGCCTATTTTAGACATTTCACATACATGCAATCATAAACCATTTGTCCTTTTGTGGCTGACTTATATCATGCTACATAATGTTTTCAAGGTTCATTCATATTAGAGCATAATATCAGAACTCCATTCCTTTGTATGGTTGAAGAGCATTCTATTGTATTGGGTTTTACCATATTTTGTTTATCCTTTCATCTGTTGATAAACTCATGGGTGGTTTCCACCTTTTGGCTGTTGTAAAGAATGCTTCCATTTCTATTAACATGGGCATACAAGGATCCATTTAAGTCCCTGTTTTCAATTCTCTGAGCAGTATACCTAGAAGCGGAATGGCTGAACTGTATGGTAATTGTATGTGTACCTTTTTGAGGAATTGCCAAACTGTTTTCTACAGCATCTGTTCAATTTTACATTCCCACTAGCAATGTACTAGGGTTCTCATTTCTCCACACCTTTGCCCACACTTGCTTTTCATTGTTTCAATTATAGCCATCCTAGCAGACATAAAGGGCTCATTGTAGCTTGGATTTGCATTTCCTTCATGAGTAATGTTATTGAGCATGGTTGTACGTGCCTATTGGCCATATGTATATCCTCTTTGGAGAAATGTCTGCTCAAGTCCTTTTTTCCATTTTTAATTGAGTTGTTTGCCTCTTTGTTGTTGAGTTGTAGGAATTCTTTATACATTCTGGAGATTGTCTGACCATTGCGGATCCTCAGTCACTCACCTGTCGGATAATGTTAGAGATCCAGGTGGAGACACTCATGCCTTAATGGGAGACATGTACTTGGATGCAGGAGAGAGTGGGAAATGCGGAGGGAACTGAGGAGTCACCTGTGGCTCCACACCCACCTCCTCTGCTCCCGTGCTAGTCACCCTCTCCCACTAAGGGAAAAAAAAAACCAAAAACAAAACCCAGTGTGTTCTGCTTCTCAGTGCTTGTTACTCTCATTCACAGAAGCTCTGTCAGCCTGTCTGACACAAGGATGGAGGGACATGCCATCCACAGTCTCTGCCCCCACCCCCAACCACAGCTGCAGCAGAGGTTCTGGGATTGGAAGGAGGAAGGGTAGGTGGGTGGGAGAAGGAAGAGCAGAGGACCTGTGATGTGAGATGGTGCATCCTCTCCCTCTCAGATGGAAGATGTAAGGCTGAGAAGGTGGAACCTTCCAGGAGAAATGATGGGAGGGGAGTGAGGGGGTGAGAAGATAAGAAGAAAGAATCCTGAGAGGATGATGTGCACATATCAGAAATGGGAAGGCAGCTGTAGCCAGTTCAGGGGAGAAGACTTCCCTGATCCCCACATTGAGCAAAGAGCTGTGGAACTCTGTTTCAAAGACAACACTCCTAAACGCACCCCAGGCCATCTCTCATAAGCTCCCTCGTCTCTGGCTATGGTAATCTCAGCTTGTGGTAAGCAACAGGCATTCCTACTTCCTTAATTGTTTATTCATCAGCCCACATATGGGAGGCTAAGATGAGAAGGCAAACACTTGTTTCTACCACAAGAAGTGAGCCAGGCCCCTGGAACCCAATTCTTGGCAGCCAGTGACATGGGCGGCTCAACATGACAGAGAGGGCAAATTTCAGTCTGTTCAAGCCACACCTGCTTTGTGGACGGGAAGCAGCCCTGACTGACCATCTAGACATTCAAGTTTAGATGCTCGTGCCATCCACGCCAAGACTCAGGGAACGTGGGGAGGGGGCAGGGCTCACCAATTCTTTCCAGGCACTTCTTCCTTCCCTAAAGCTCAATAACTCAAGGAGGGGAACCCCAACTTCAATACTGTTGCTGGCTTTTGTGTTACTTTTTCCAAATAGCTGGTGTGCAATTTACCATGTGGCTTATATAGACAGCCCACCCCAATGAGCTGGAAAACAAAATCCTGGCAGCTTGCTTCTGCCCACAGCACCCTGCAGCCCTGGGGTGCCAGGTCACAGGGGGCCAGGGGAGCAGGGGGTGGGGCAGCTGACCACTGTTAGTGACCCAACAGCCTTTGCACCGAGTCCGTGAATGGAGGCAGTACAGGAACCTCTGAGAAAAAAAAAAAAGTGTTGGCGAGAAGTCCAGGTTTCTATAATGAAATCAAATGCGCTTTTAAGAAAAGAAATTCAAAGTGACGACTGAGGCCCTGGCTGGTGTAGCTCAGTGGACTGAGCACAGACCTGCAAACCAGAGGATCTCGGTTCAATTCCCAGTCAGGGCACATACCTGGGTTGCAGGCCAGTTCCCAGCAACGGGCACATGAAAGGCAACCATACATTGATGTTTCTCTCCCTCTCTCCTTCCCCTCTAAAGATAAATAAATAAAATCTTTAAAAAAAAAAGTGATGACTGAATTGGAGAAAACAATATAGCCAACATTGGGAAGCACATAGTTTAGATGTTTTCTGTTGCCCACCCTGTTCTCAGTGCTTCCTATGTTATCTCGGTTTACTGTAGGGGTCGTCACCCTGTGAGGAGACGGAGGCCTGGAGAGGTTCCATCACTCAGACTGTGGTATGACGAGCTGAACTGGAAAGCGTCAGGACCGAGATGAATTCTGGCTGCTGGAAAGAGGGGTAAGTGACCAGGCTGGTGCCCCCGCAGGGAGGCAGCATCAGGAGAAGGCCCTGTCAGCAGGCAGGTGACAGAGCATCTCTCACCTGGACAGTCCATGTGGGTCATCGAGGCACCTGCTTGCCTCTGAGAGGACCGCATGGGACACAGGGTTCTAGGCAAGAGATAGACACTGCGCATGCAGATGGTGCCTCTTTCCCCTGGCCCTCCAGTGCCCAGTGTGGAATACGGCCCAGAGCAGGCCTTAACGTATACTCACCGAATAAAGGGGTGAATGAATGAATATAAAGGAGATGCTAAGATGAATCATGCAACGCTCCTGTTCCAAAAGGATGAAGAAAGCCATGCATAATCCCAATGGAGACTGAAAAAAGGGAGCAAGTGTAGGGATTTGGGGGAGCGTGGTGGGTGGCTTCCGTGATGACCAGCACTGACTTTTGCCAAGTGTTATTCATGCTCTGTGTAATGTCCTCCCTTTGACTGTGCGCTGGACTAACAGAAACAGACTATGGCTGAAGTAGTGGGATATTCCTCCAAAGTTTAGGTTACAAATCTAGTGGCTTCTATCTTGGGGTGTTTTGCTGTCTTGCTTGCTAACTCTGAGGGACGCCAGCGGCCATGTTGCAAAGGCTGCCCTATGGAAAGACTCGGGTGGCAAGGAGCTGGGGGAAGGCTCCAGCCAAGAGCCAGCCAGGAATCGAGGTCCTCAGTCCAACATCTCACAAGGAACTAACCCCTGCTAAGAGCCGTGTAATGAATTTAGAAGCTGATCTGCCCCATCCAGTCTTCAGAGGAGACTACAGTCCCAGCCGAAAGGCAACTGCAGCCCCATAAGGAGCCTTAAACCAGAGGCACCAGCCAGACCCGTGAGGTTCCTGACACACAGCACTATGAGAGAGTAAGTATTTGCTGTTTCAAGCTGCTAAGTTTGGGAGTAATTTATTACTTAGTGAAGGACTATAAATAGATCAGAGGTACAAAGCTACCACTGAGTAAAATGAGAAGAAGCCCACTTACAAATCTAGTTTCATGCTGACTCATCTGAGCGTTAAAGAAGTACCTCTGTAATGCAGTCAAATTCTTGACCTGTACATAAAAGAGAACTACGTATATAAGATAGGAAGAGGAAGGTTGTTCCAACACGAGAAGCTTAATATCCAAATGGGTGCTGTTTCTTTAAAAGTAGTCACCTTGGGTGATTGTACACTTACTTGAATAACACCCTTGTTCCAACCACATTTGCAACAATGTTTAGATGTTCCACCTTGAAAAGCAAAGACGTTTTTGGTCAGTCTCAATAGTAACGGATACCCGACCACAGGAATCCTAAAACATCGTCTTCATGTGCCTGTGGCTAACCCCTGTGAGCTCCAAGGGAGCTTGTCCCTGGGCGCAAAATCACTGAGGGTGCAGATCCCCTTCTGCTCCCCTCCCTGAAGAGCTGGCTGATCAGGATGTGAGCAGAGTCCCTGAGTCCACTGTGGAAGAGTGCTCCCCAACAGTGGCACACTAGTGGGGTCACCAGTGTGCCCCAAGACCCCTAATTACTGATCCTTCCAGGCTGGAGAACCTGGGGCATCATTAGTGGCATCTGCATCTGCTGAGCAGGGTGAGCTGTAAAGGAGGTGCCCCTCACCTGGACAGCTACAGCCTCTGTAAAGAGCAGCGGCATCTATCCGGATGAGGGGCCTCTTTAGCTCCAGGGACCCAAGAAGCAAGAACAAAGCCCAAGGTGTGGCAGTAGAGCATGAGGAGGCAGGAAGCCCCAGGAGGAATTCTGGGCTTCAGATCTCCCTGATCTGCCCTCCTATCCCAGGGGTACTTCTGGCTACTCGCTGCAAGGTCTGATGATGCAGGCAGTCCTTTATTGTGAAATACAGATCTGAAAACATTCCACTGAATTCGGAATCTTTTCACCTTATCACAGGAAATGGACAACATTCCTTTTGCTAATGAAAAGAGGAAGGAGAATTAGGTCTCTTTTGCTATAATTTCAAATGTTGTAACTGTTTGAATGGTTGTAAAGCTGGCCATAAAAATTTTATGCAAACTAAGTCATTGATGGTGACTTTCAAAACTCTAAAGAGTTTATTTTAGAAAGTCTGGAAGGATTATTTCAAGAAGCCATTTCAAGCATAAACCCTGATTTTTAAAAATTATGTTGATGGAAGGAAACTCAAGCTTGTCATTGAAAATGTTAAAAGATTTTATTTGGCCATTTCATACAGATTCAGTACTTACCATTACCAATCCCCATATGGCTATCTCCAGATGCCCTGTAGTTCTAGCATTTTGTTCAGTTTTTTAATACAGATATTAGTCCTTCGTATTTCTGATATGCAAATGGTGGGGAAGCATTGGGACAATATAAGCCCCAGTTCCCCGGGGGCCAACTCCAGTTTAGACCCACCTCCAGGGGTGTGGACTAGAGCAGAGGCTTCTCTCAGCAGGGTGGGAACCAGAGAGAGGCTCAGAGGGCTTTGCACTAAGAAAGCAAAGGTGGTCACCCTCCTCTCCCATCAGGCCGAGAACTTCAGAGGCTATTCACCCCTCACTCCCTCCTCTGGTACTGAAGACTCCAGTGGAGGTGACGAGTCCTATCCTCCAAGCGTGGATTCATTTCCAGAAAAGCTCTGAGTCCCAAAGCGCCATGACATAAATTTATTTTATTTTATTTTATTTTATTTTCCCTAAGTGGACTCAGAGGGCGATTGCCTAAGCCGAAAGCTTTGATGCCTGTAATATTCATATTGGTTACTGCGGTTTGCAGGAAAAGTGTCAATTGGATACATAAGGTTTGAGATGTTTAATGAAAATCATTCTCATTGCTTATAGCTATGCCTCTTAGGATACACAAAACAAATACTCTAAATGAATGTTTCCAAGAGACAACTAAAATAGTTTTTTACTTGTTTGTAATGACGTTCTAATAATTCAATTTATAGCCTATTAATAACATCAGTCATTTATGGACTTACCTTCACAAAGGAAATAATAACAGCTTCGGTTAAGACTCAGTGTAAAACATCGTTACTATGTGCTACTAATTAATTTCTACTGAATTTCAGGTGACAGGGAGTGTTCTCAGGAAGCAATTCCAATTTATAGAGAATGAGTGGAGAGAAGGCAGACAGCGAACACGAGTGTAGGTGTGGAGGCATAAATGTGTGTCTCAGAACCACCCAAAGAACCAGGAACATTGATGTTTTTCCCCAGAATGCCAGAGGAACTTTGAAATTTTCCTCGCTGCTTGTTTTATTTTCCCTATTTGTTTTAAATATATGTTTATCCACTCTTAATTATAAAAATAATGTATGTTTGTCCCGTCCAAAAAAAATTAGAGTAGTGCTTAGTAAAAAGATGAAAGTTCCCCACCCATTTATTTTTTATGTAAGTTACGGTCAATTAAAATTTTACCCTCTTCTCTATGTTTCACTTCACAGTTCTGTTTTTTCTCACGTTCTCTCTGTTCTGCTTCCCCTGACCACCTCCTTCCCCCACTTCCGCTGTCTGTCCACATTCTTTTTGCGGGTTCAGCGGGCCCCTGGGGGTTGGGGGTGGGGGTCCATTCCTGCTGCAGGCAGCTCCCGCGCCACTGGTTCCCTCTTGTGGCTCTAGAAGGTCACTGCACACCACTGAACCACGGGCCCCTCCCAGGACGCCTGACCGGGGAGAGCAGACTCCAGTTAGGGAGCTGAACAATTCTTAACAATGTCAGGACTCAGTCAAGTCTACCCGCCAACGCTAAAGGCAGTCCGAAAAGAGCAGTTTGGTCTCCCAGTACATGTGAGGGCTCCTCTGAAGTCCCTCTTGTTTCTTCGATCTCAGGTTCTACAGTGTGTGAGGGTTTCCAAAAGAGTATAGCTTGCAGGAGTGAGGGTGTGTGTGTGTGTCTCCTTTGTAAGCCTAGCTGGGAGGAGAGAAAAGAAAGGGAGTTGACAAAGGCTGCTATATCCCTTTACAAGTCTTTGGAGGGATTTAAACATGTATTTGCTGAACAGAGAGATGTTAAACACTCAGCGTATGCCAGCACTGGGATTGCCAAAACAAACCGGACGTTCCGCCACAAAGGCGCTCTTCCACAGCTAATGGGAGAGACGTCTGTGGGAAGCGCTGGTCTCAGAACAAGGACACAGAACTCGAAGGTGTGAGATGACACCTCTGCTCCACCACTCCCCAGCTTTGTGATGTTCAAGCGAGTCACTTAACCGCACTAAGTCTCAATTTTCTCATGTGTAAAATGCAGATAAAAATATCCACCCTCATTTGTCTTCATTAAGTTGTTATGAGACTCAACTGATTGCTGTGTGAGAGCACCCATACCAATGCAGGCACATGCTCTTAGTATTTTCAGTATAATTGAGGTGCCCTACAAAAAACTGTACCTCAAAATAGCTTTACCACAACCTGTGCCTGAAATTCTCACCCAAGCGTCCCTGTCTAAGGGGACTTCTTACCCGGGGTCAGGCAGTGCTACCTGGGAGACACCATGCTAACCTGCAGCAGGAGTTTGTCCGGATAATCCACCCAGGGGTCCCATCTCCGGGCACCAGTGGGAAGTCTCACGGGAGAAGGGGCCTGGCGAGTCCCTACCACACACGGCAGGGCAGCATCTGGCTCCCCAGCTGGAACTGTGGTTCCTGAATACTGTGTCACCCAGCGGCTCCTGACCCAGATCACCTGGCCTCCACCATGCCTCTCTTTCTCAAAGAGTTTCCAGCGCCATCCCATTTTGGTCTGGGTGGAGTTTGAATTATTTTTTTTATTATTATTTTTTTGCATTGCTGCTGCTACCGGGGTAGGGTGACCCTAATACCAGGAAAGCAGAGGCTGACATGCCGGCCTACGGCTCCTTGGCCCTCACATCCAAATACCACCAGTACTTTGTAAACACCTGATTTTTCTCTGCTGAGGGCTGTTTTGGGCGGCCAGAGAGTTAACAGCCCAGACACAGCCCTCAGGCAGTGACAATTGATGTGGATGGGTAAACACATCAACTTCCTCATCCTTGGGGCAGGTGGGTGACTCTGAGGAATGTTTCTGAGTGTTTCCCTGTGTCCCCCAGGGCATTTCTGCTGAACAGCACACCATTTTTGGGCTTTCTGCCCCTCTGTCTCCACTGGTGCTTCCTGGGACCCCCTCACAGATAAACGGTGTGCACTGAAATCTCCAAGTCAAATCCAGCTTCTGGAGAACTCAGCCTGAGGTGGCTGGTGCTGGTCCTGGGAAGTGCATCCCTGAGATGGAACTCTGGGACTGGATCACTTACCAGCCCAATGGTAACAAGACCCAACTGCTGGTGTTAGGTAGAGTTTTAAAGGTTCTATAAGATTCCATCCCACTCATCTTGTACATAAGTTCTGTAAGATTCTCACCTGAAGTGAACTAAGATGGAGTCTGCTGGAAGGAGATGTGCCAGCTTAAGCAATAACTCTGCCATGTTCGCAATACGGTAGCCAAAGATCATAGAGTTGGTTAGCTGTGAACTGTGATTGGAACCCTGAAAGAAGAACGTGACAGGCAGGCTCAGATCAGCCAGCCATCCACTTAGAACACAGTGTGAAGCTGAAAGGCTTCTGTGGCAGCCTTTAAAAACCTTCGTGTCCTGCAGCTGGGGTGCTGCTGAAGCGGAAAACCAGGTCAAGGTGCTAATTGTCCAGGTGTTGGAGTAACAGACGAAAATAGTCAACCTCGGCAGGTCTCCTATGGGGAAGGGAGGGCTCTGATAAGAAAGGACTGGAACCCTGAAATCTGAGATGAAAACTCCGGGGTGATGCTTCTGAGAACCTTCAACTCTCAGATTCTCTGGAACCTATGGGCTGGCAGAAATCACCCCCTGCCTCTGGCTGGAGGCCAGCCTCCCTCACCTAGAGATTAGACAAAGGCCTCACCTAGGCCAGACGCCTTGCTAGACAATGTCTGCTGTCCTGAAGATCTGCTTCTGCATCTCCTTACTAGACCAATAATTATGGTCAAGTCTCTGTAAGGCTCAGGTGGTCAGTGGTGTCCCTGCTGCGGAGGAAAGGGATCATTCACCAGCACAGCCACCAGACCTGGCCTGAGTTCTATTAGCCTCCCAGTGACTTCTGCCTGGGTTCAATTCATCCATCCTGTTTAAACTTCTTTCCCCAACTTCATGTGATGCGGTGCTTGAAATTGGCCAGTGTGGGACTACATACAACATAAGAATTATCAAATGCCACATACCCAGATCAGAGTTTCTTTTCTTCTCCTTTCATCTCCTCCTCTAAGTCTTCCCTTTCTCATCCTTCTCCCTCTTCTTTGTGGAGAGTTGGTTTACCAGCATACCATGGCAATGGGGCAATGAACTCACTGAGACCCATTTTGAGACTGACCTGGGACATTCATCACATGGTTCTTTCTGCTCCTCTTTGAAGAGGCCATGGTGGTGTTTGGGTCTCTTATTATCAGTACCGATTCAGAGCCTTGAAAGATCTTGCTGTTCTCTCTTCCCCACTGTAGAATTATTGGGGTGAGTGGCTGTGGGAATCCATGGGGAAGAACTAGGGGAAACTACCAAATATATTTGATGTGGTATATTTCAGGATCCTTCCTCAAAGGAAACTGGCCTCCCTTTCAGTCAGGGAGCTCTGGGTCTGAGAACTGACTCGCTTCCACAAACTTAGTGAGGGATTATGATTTTTCATTGTGATGGCTGACTCCAGCCTTTGTTCACTTGTTTTTGACTGTTTTGGTCACACACATCAAGCACTACCCACACTGGGTGCCCCTGACCTCACCCCTAGACTCATCATAATCTATCAGAGAGACCCTTGCAGGCCCCGGTCCCTGGGTGGTCTTTCTGCCTTGCTCCTACTTTGCGTCTGCTGGTTAAATGCCTCAGTATGGCCTTTGGTATTCCAGCATAGTACCATTCCCACTGACTGTGCAGCCCAATTCGAACAACATCTCCTACAGTCTTAGCCTGCAGAAGACAGCCACTGCTCACCTTCTCAGGGATGCTGCTTCCCCGCCCCTGCTCACCACCGCCACCAGCACTAACAGATTCTTTGTTACTTCAGTGAAGAGAGTGTCCTGTGTGCCCTCCCGGGAGTATAGGTCCCTAATCATGAGAGAGTGCCCCCAGATCAATAAGCATTACCTTATTTTTCCCCACACATGTTCTCCCAGTCCCTCGGTATATAAAGAGCATGGATGCATTGACCAGCTGGCAGAGCCCACCTGGGAGTTGGTTCGAAATGCAGAATCTCAGGCTCATCCCAGACTTACTGGGTCAGAATCTTCATTTTAATGAGATCCCACATGATTCATACACAGTTAAGGATTAGACACACTGCTTCAGAACTACCCCAACACCCCCAGCGGGAAGAGCCTTCAGTTTCTTAGGCCTGAATAAAATAACTGCGACTTTCTCCAACACATCATCACTATCCCTGTCATTGTCATTGTCCCTTACAGTCAATCATTATTGCCATCGAGCACGATCCACCTAATGAGGGACCGTTTTCATAATGGCACATACTAAGCAGACAGTGCCTTGCCCGAGCTGACCCCATATCCACAGATATCTTTACAAAGTAATCAGGGTTCTACAACTTGCTTGCTCTCACTTACCGTTTTAAATCACCTTCCTTGACAATCCCCACTTTCCCTGACTGCATATTTCATTGTCTCATCTAACTGATGCGGCCAGGTCCTCCTCCCCAAGCCCCTCCACCTTTGTCAACATACTCAAGGGTTTCTGCTATTGTCAGGACTGCCAAAGACAACAATCCTTCAACTGGAAGGAAACAGTCTTCACACTCTCAGGATTTCCTATTATGTGCTGTGCAGCCTTTTCCAGAAACACAATTGCATCCAAAAATAGAAATTGCCTGGATTTACCTTCATCTCAACACAATGACTCCATGGCCAATGGGACTGGCCTTGAATTAGGGCCAAACGCTTTGAAACACAGAGACTCTCTATCAATGGAGGTGAAGGAAGCCACTTCCAGAGACTTCCAAGCGAGGGCAGACAGCTGTTTACTTATTCCCCATTCTTTTGTTATTGTGTTTGCCTTTGCCAGTAAAGCTTGGGTAGGAGGAAGGAAAGAAAGGAAGAGAGGGGGCCATGGACTAAAAGGAAGGAATGGCGGGGAGGGGCGAAGGAGGACCAGGAGGTGGGAATTATAACTATTCAGCAGCGGAGATGACTCAGAAGAAAAGGAAAAGTGGTGAGTGGGTCGTTGAAGGAGGAAGTATGAACTGGAGGAGGAAGAGGGGAACAGAAAGATTTTGATTGATTTGCAGCGGTCTCTACAGAGTGGTCATGGTCGGGACTTCACAGCTGGCTCGTGGTTTCCTGAGAGTGGAGAATGAAGAGAGCCGCTTTTAATGTCAGTGCCAGGCCGGGCATGGTGTATTTCCTTCTTTACAATACCCCGAGTAGCATAGCTCCTCTGGGGAAACAAGTTTTCACCTCTGTCCTCATTCTCTTCTGTGTGAGTATTGCAAGGGGCTGGGGTGGGGGAAGTAAAAAAGCATCTTCAAAACTAGAGGAGGTTTGGATGTCTGTCCCAAAAACCTGAGACCAGAGAAAATAAACTGCAGTTAAACTGCATGGAGTTAACGCAATTAACTAGTATTAGGCTACTGTTCTAAAAGAAACACCAGCCTGGAAATAAAGTCCCGGATTAGACAGTATTGGAGAAGGTGATCCTGGAAGAGTATCTGAAATGATGATTCTGGGAGAACATTTTTAATGACCTGGAAATTAAGAAGAAAATGGAGAACCGGCGAGAAGCCAGGAGATGAGTGGATTTAAAGTTACCTGAAGAAAAAGAAGCAGAAAGCTTTGAGTCCTGGGCTGGCATGATTGACTGTCAAGCAGACTTCTATTGCCAGCTCTCCCGTTGCCTGCTGAAGACCTCGAAGTACTTGCTTCGTGTCTCTAAGCCTCAGGTTCCACATGTAAAACCTGGGCAGTGGCCTTCATTCATAAGGTGTTTGTGAGGATTACATAATTTCTAAATAAAAATTTCACTTCCCACACATTCTGTTTAGGGGATTTATGGGCAGTCAAGATTTAGGAGGTGGAAAAAATAGTTTTGATCTGAAGTCAGACATTGGACCAGAGAGAGGAGATTCTGGGGCCAAAGCTAGAGAGTTCAGATTGGACCTGGTGAATAAGCAAAAGTACTGGGACCCTAGGGACCTAATGTATGTGAGAAAAGAAAAAACGGCAGCAGTGGAGAGAGAGCTTGGTTCTTGTGCACACTGTGTCTCAGGGGCAACCAAAGAGATACAGGGACTTTCTTTCCTTAAAGGCATTCCAGCTACTACATGAGAATAGCTAGAATGAGAATATAACCATTTTGCAAGCCTAATGAAATAATGTACCTAGCCACTGATCATTGTGTCAGTTACCAATTTATTGCCTCTCTGCTCCCAAGCCACCCTTCAATGCCTGCTTTGTGATAATAGATTGGACTCCAACCATTTCTCTTACAAAGAGCGCGATATTAAGCTTTGTCAGTAGAGGGCGCTAGAGGGACATTGCAGGAGGAAGGGGACTTTTCTTTGTCCCAGTGTATTGAGCTTTGTTTTTTCTTGCTCCAGCTGCTTGGCCTGTCAACACTGTGTACCCTGTCCCAGCCTCATGCTTAGAATATGCAGTCCCTCAGAGACCACAGAGCCACTTCCTGGGCCCAGTGACCACTTTGCCTCAGCACTTGTGATGTGGGCACTGCACCCTGAGCCTCACCCGCGGTGGAGACCGAACTCCTCTTGTGCATTCTTCGGTGTCAGCTGGCTAGGGCCCCAGGATGTTGTTTCCAAATCCGTGCCCCACTCCGCCCCCCTGTCTCAAGTCTACACCTCCCCTCTCCCAATGTCAGTGATGCACACCAGGCCTTCCACTCATAGAAGAACCCACCAGCCTCAGCCTGCCTGCACCCATGGGTTCTTTCTTGCTTGGCTGGTGTCGGTGGAACACCTCTGGCCCCGTAGCCCAGTGAACTTGCCTGCTATCATCTAATATGTTACACCACATCTTTGCCGACCAAGTCAGAGCCCCAGCCTTGACAGGGGCCCTCCTTCCCAAGCTTGTTTTTCCCTGAGTATTCTCCCTTAGACATAGAATACCCTTGAGAGTTCTCTTTATATCTTCATAGTTACTCTACCATCATAGTTAATAATTCTTGATATCAAACATCATCTATTTGAGTTACTGTATAGTATCCACTTCCTGAATAGATCAGACCAACACAGTCATGAACGGTTGCGGACCTTAGAAAGGGACACCTAGAATTGTGCAGCCTTGTGGGAAATACACATCATAGCTCTGGAACATCCTTGTTAGAACATCAGTTCTCCATCTGAGTGAGCCTTAGCTCAAACTACAGGTACATATTTAAGAAATCCATGGGACACAGGGACATGCTAAATGACATGCTCAGATTCAATCAGCAAATTTCAGGCTGTAGGAAACTCCAAAGAAAAGATAATCAGAACAATTCTTCTACAAATGAGAGAAGGAAACTATAGATTAAAAAAGACTTAAAAGGTATATTAGCCAGTTACATTCATAGACTTTCTGTGAATCCAAATTTAAACAAATTGTTAAAAAAGAGTTACAAAATAATGTAGGAAATTTAAACACTGACCAGACATTTTAAAAAATTTAAGAGCTAACAGAGGAAATATGAACACTGGATATTTGATAATATAAGAATTATTTTTCTCTTTAGATGTGATGATAACATGGATATTTTTAAAAGCTTTGACTTTTTAGATTTACTTACTCAAATATTAGTGAATGAAATAGTATGGTGTTAAGGATTTGCTTCAAAATAATCCTTGCTTTAGGTAGAAGTGAATGAGAGAATATATTGGCCAGGAATTGATAGTATTGAAGCTAGGTCATGAGTATATAAGTTCAAACAAAGTGTAAAAATGTTTTTAACACTCTTACAAATTGATAAGAAAAAAGCAACTTAACTAAAAAATGGGCAAACAGTACAAACAGACAATGCATGACAGAAATATACGTGGCCAAAAAACATATGTAATTGTGCTCAAGATTGCCAATAATGAAGAAAATGCAAACATTAAGAAAGAGGAAAGATTGATGAGAATACAGGGAAATGAGTATTCCCTTTGGTACTACCATTTTAATCAACAACTTGGCAGAATTTTTTAAAATGTAAAGTGCACAGTTCTGTAAACCCAACAGTTTTGCTTCTAAATATATTTATCTTAGAGAAATCAAATATGTAGAAAGTACAGTAATTTATTGGAGCATTTTTGAAATAACAGTGCCCTAGAAGCAAGCTACATCTCCATCAGCAGAGAATTGGTTAACAAAAATAAATGATTAAATAAAATACGCTGTATCCATGCCATGGACCCTTTGCAACAGTTAAAAAGAAAGATTGTATGGGCTGATGGGGTGAAGAGCTCCAAGATATATTGTTAAGTGAAGAAAATATGTTACAGAGTCATGTGTTTTATTTGATTCCATTTCCATACAAACAAAACTAAGCCAAAACACCTAGAATAGGACCCCTTAAAAATGATATGTTTGTAAATGCTTATAGAACTTCACATGACTTCCTATTTATACATGTTCTGCTTTGTTGATTTTTCATGAGAACGTATTGTGGGTGCTTTTATAACTTACTTTGTAGGTGTTCACTGAATTTGACAAGAAGACATCATGAGCGACCTGAGCAGAAGCAGTTTTCACGGAGTGGTGGGAGACGGCCTACAGCGGCCTGGGAGTGCAGTGGGGCCTCTGCAGAGGCCGTGCCTGCGGCCGGGCCTGCCCCAGCCTTCCTCCCTGCCTGGTCCCATTCGCATATACAAAACTAGCCAATATTTAGAAACAGAAAACTCAGATAATTTTTTCTATTTAAAAGTGTATCCTCAAATGTGTCTTGTCATGGGATTTTAGGACCAAAAGGAATCTTTGAGGCCAGCTAGTACAATTTCCAATTTTTAAGGACGAGAAAGCTGAGGTCCAGAAAAACTGAGAGGGTTGCCCAGGCCCCAGACGTTTTACCATTTTGAAAGGGTCTGTTGCTAAGTACCAAAAGGGCAGCCAGAGAAGCATGCCCAGGAAACCTCTGAACATTTGGGAACCATGAGGAAGTAAGTGGGGAATTATGTGTTCAGGACAAGCATCCAGATAAGAATTCCTGCAAAGCTGCTGACAGCCACGTATGAGTGACCGGCATCCAGTGATAAATCACCACCAGGATCAGAAGAATGAATCACCCCAGGCTTTGTTCTTCGTAGGACGGTACATTTTTCTTGGCTCTCTCTGTTCTATATCAGGGGATTGTTTCCACTGGGGTCACCAGGCTGAAGGACCCACCAAATTTGGCCTCATTCCTGTCTTGGCAAGCTGCCACGGCCAGCGTGATGGAGGAGTGTTTACACGTGTTCTATCCCGGGAACATATTCTCTGTTCTGTGTGATAAAGCACAGAGTCAGATAGGCAGAGTGGTCAAAAGAGCACTGGCCAGAGTCAGCTAGCGGCGGGGTGCTGGTCTCGGTGCCACCCTGAACCCAGCCATGTGAGTCTGAGCCAGTCATCGAAGGAAGGTTTTCTAAGCATGCAAAACAAATGGGTTAGACGTGACTCCCTCTCCTCTTGTGTTTTGGGAACCTGTTTGGGGATGAGAGTAGCTTCCATCTTAAGCACACTGTCTCAAGCAGAGTGAGAAAGAAGTGTGAAGTTGCAGCCGTGATTGGTAAAGAAAGAAGGCCAGATACTAAGGGGGAAAAAGGATCCGTGTTGACATCACTACTTCATGCAGGCAGAGCAGGCAGATTCAGCCTTGGAGCCAGCTATTCGTAGTGACTGCTGAACACTGTGTGGGGAAGGCTCTGAGCTCAGGGAAGAGTGTTCTCTGACCCATTTCTGACGTCTGCCACCGGTGGGGAGGAGGCACAGGACAGGGTGAGGGCACACCAAGTTCTGACTAACTCTGCACCAATTACTACATTTACGTTCCCATAGCCGTGAGCCCATGAGCCTAATGCAAGTGACAAAATACAGATGATGACATCTCTTCAGAAAGAAGATTTCAGAAAGCTGGCTCATTTGGAATATAATTAGCAGGAAGGGCACAAGGAATCAGGAAGCCAGGCCTGTTCTTTGGTCTGTCACTAAATAATTAATAATCTTGGAGGAAATCAGTAACAGGTTGGGATCAGTCAGAATCCCTGTGCTCTGGCTCCTTTGTGGTGGAGGCCTGAGATTGTTCTCCAAGCCCAGTAGCACGGCTGCCACAGGCTCCTTGGAGCAGGGGTCGCGGACCGGCCAGCCCTGGCGCTCCTGCAGCCCCCGGAAGTGTTTCTTACGGGACGTTTGGCTCGTGTTAATTAATGCAGTAATAACCCAGAATTTTTAAAAAATGAAGTGAATTTTATATTTTTCCATTGTGATATATTTTAAAAGACAGTACAAAAAATATCAAAAGAAAGTTACCTATGCTTCCGTTCCTCAAATGCAACATTTCACAATTTGTATTTCCTTGTTAGGAAGAGAATTTGATGTAAATGTCTTCTTTAATAAGTAATAGATTTTTCTCTTCTCCTTTTTTTCTTCTTTGCTTATGTTTAGCAAAATAACCCAGGAGCATGGAATACATTGAAATTTATTAAGTAACAATTACTTAATACAATTAATTGATAGTGATAGTGTCATATTATTGTCATCATTATTGTTGTCACTGACTAGCCGGGGCCAGGTGAGGTGGATATTCTATATGCTGTCATCGCTTCCAAGTAAACGAGAAGCACATTAGGGCCCTTCTTAAAATTAAATGTAGTGACCAGAGGGGAGGGGGAGGGGCATAACGGGGGGGGGGGAGGGCAGGGGCAAGTCAAGAAACGTGAGTAGGGGACTCACGGGCATGGACAGCAGGGTGGGGTTAACTGGGGAGAGCAATGGGGAAAAGTGGTGGGACAACTGTAATTGAACAATGACTTTAAAAAGTTACACGTAAAAATGAAAAGGATTAGAAGTTACATAAAAATAATAAACCACTTAAAATTTTATTTGATGTTGCTATTTGTGTTTGTTATTCAATAAAATAAAATTAAAATCCCTTGCAAATGTAAAGGTAGGCCCTGGGGCTTTTTTCCAAGGCAGGCTGGAGCAGTGTGGCCCTACACTGTCCTGGTGAAATCCACCGGCCCCGAAGTCAGACTGGCTGAAATCCTGGCTCCCCTAATAATGGGGGTGACAGCATCTCCGGCCTCACAGTGTTGTTGTGAGGGTGCACTGAATTAACACGTGTCTGATGATTAATTTTATGTCAACCTGACTGGACCTTGGAGTGCCCAGATATCTGAACAAATATGATTTCTGAGTGTGTCTGTGAGGGTGTGTCAAGTGAGATTAACACTGGAATCAGTAGACTGAGTAAAGCTGATTGTCCTCTCCAATGTGGGTGGGCCTCTTCCAATTTGTTAAAGGCCTGAAGGGAACAAAACGGTTGAGTAAGGAAGAATCCCCTCCCCGCATCTCTCTCTCCCCCCCCTTCCCTCTACTCCCACCTCAGCATTTTCAAGCTGAGGTATTAGTCTTCCCCTGCCTTTGGACTTGGACTAGAAATAGAACTATATACCTTCAGCTCTCTTGGATCTCCAGGTTGCCAACTGCTGGATCCGGGATTTCTGAGCCTCCATAATCCTGTAAGCCAATCCTTTTAATAAATCTATTTACACGTATGTATGTATATCTCCTATTGTTTCTGATTCTCTGGAGAACCCTGATACATGTCGTTTCCTTAGGACAGTGCATATCGCATATTAAACACTGAATATATCTTGGTATTAAGAGACATCACGTTGAACCAAGCCTGAGGAATCTAATTTCTGCTGCAATGGAGGCTCCCTCGGAAGGTACCTGGTGGTGAGTACCCAGTGCAGAAACTGTTGCTGGGATTGAGAAGAAGGGTGTCCTCACTGGCAAAAACTAAAACATGCCCACAACAAATCCCAGAAATTTCTCAAGTTCAGATGCTACTGAAGCTCTGGTTCTGAGCCACACGCCCTTTGTAATCTGTGCAGCACACCTTTGCCAGGACATTCTTACACGTTTGTTACACACTACCCATGGGAGATCCTAGATGGTCATGCCATAGGCGGAGGCCTCACTCACCTCCACCCAGGAGCAAACTGGAATTACAACTAAATGACAGAACAATAATCCTGAGTAACCAAGTGAAGACTAGCTGAAGAGAAGTCTTACAACCAAGGTTTTACAGAAGAAGCCACATCAAGACTAGCAGGGAGGGCACAGATGCAAAAAGGGCTGGCCCCGCTTCCATGGGCAGTGGCTGAGATTCTGGGTGGATATTGCAGCTGCAAATGTTTCCCCTGAAAAGTGTGAGGTCTCAACCTCAAACTGGCTTGTCCAGCCCAGGGCACCAGAGCCACATAACATCTGGCTGTGAAAAGCGGTGGGGTTTCTGTATATTAGGGAGAAACAAGATTCTCCTGGAAACACAGGTGCCCTCCTAAAGTGCCAGCACACAAAATCTTGTTCATAACCACTCACCCTCGGCTCCAGCAGAGGGAGCTCAAAATGGACTAGAGTTTCATGGACAGCCTTGGGTTTGTTGTTCTGGGGAGAGGACCGAAAAGACAGCTTCTAGGTTCAATGTGCTGAGTCCCTTCCCATACTGTAGACACACCCTTTCTTGGGTGGAGAGCATTCCCTTCCATGTGGCATCAGGCTGGGGAAATGCAATAGCCCCACCCTCTGGGCTCCTTCTTGCCTCATCCTTCAGAGCTGATGCCCTGATGAGGAGGAGTAAGCTGCCTTGGCCAGGGTGTACAGGTCTGGGCAGACTCAGGGGATGTCGGTGACTGAGTTGTGTGACTTTGGGACAGGTGTCACTTTCCCTACTTTCCTGTGAACATGACTGGCACTTCCCCCTGATAACAGATCTGCTGGCTCCACCCTCCAGGATATGGCAAACCCACCCTCTAAACTCCTAATGACTCTGCCCTGCAGAGGTCAGGGCAAAATCTGGGACAGACTAGGTTGTATGGCTCTGGGGCGGGAGCCACATCCCCCACCTTTGCTGAAGCCTGAATGACACCTTCCCCTCAAGAAAGAGCCACTAGCCACATCCTTATGACTCCTGGCAGCCTTACCCCACTGAGTTGTGTCTCATCCTAGCAGAATCTGGGATAGATTGCACTGCACAGCTCTAGGACGGGGGCCACTTTTCCCTTGCATGCTTGAGCAGAGCAGAGCAAAGCAGAACCCTCCCTTCACATGGCCAAATATTGGTCTGTTTGGGTCTGATAAACTCTGATGACCTCATCCTGATGAGGCCCTAACACAAAGTTATACAAATACCAGTGAGTGGCAGCTAGACTTGGTATACACTGAGACAATTGTTGAGCCGCCTCAGGCCCAGCACTGGCACTGAGTTTGAATTTGTATCAGTCTGGCGTATACCACTTCCCCCTAGCTGGTGACTTATATGCAACTAGAGTATCACCAGAGGCTCTTTCAGTGACTGGCAAAAAGAGGATGGTGGAAGTGGATTTGGGGCTGCCTTGGACCTTTGCTGACCTACCTCCAGGCCCAGTGCTGGCAAAAGCTGGCCTTGCTGTGTAGTTTTGTCTTTCCCACGCACACCCATGCCCAGCAGAAGCAGCCACAAACTCTGGATCACTTCTAGCTCCAACAGGTTGTCCAGGGCCAGTCACAGACAGCATCTCACCTTGATCTGCACCAGAGTCCTTACCAAGAGTCTCAGAACCAACACACCCAACAGCTAGCCTCAGAAAACATCAGAGCAGGATCCGATAAGCTTCACAAATGGCATATCTAAAGAGAGACCTTGGCAGACACCAGACCCTACTGAGGCAAATTCCATTTTGTATGTTGAGCACCTGTACCACACCTTGTACGCCATGGTCAGAGTTGAGATTCACAGTCAGTCAGCCTGACCGTCAATCCGTTGGGTGAATGGGCCAATAGCAATTAAGACTCAGTTACAACAGGAGGGCCCATGTAACCCACACGAGGAACATTCGTGAAGTAATTGGCTCAAGTGATCGAGGAGACTGTTACCAC
Source organism: Artibeus jamaicensis (assembly GCF_021234435.1). Lineage (NCBI taxonomy): Eukaryota > Metazoa > Chordata > Mammalia > Chiroptera > Phyllostomidae > Artibeus > Artibeus jamaicensis. The sequence goes on along the minus strand of NW_026521844.1, from coordinate 12,546,383 downwards.
TCGGTCCCACAGGACCACCTACTACATAAGGCCACCCCACCATGACTGGGAGTCACAGCAAATCTACCTGATACACAGAAACAAACACAAAGAGAGGCAGCCAAAATTAAAGGACTAAGAACTATTACCCCAAATAAAAGGAACAGGAGAAATGTCCAGAAAAAAAGAGCTCAATGAAAAGGAAGCAAACAATTTCTGATAATACTGTTCAAAGCATTGGGTAAAAGGATGCTTAACAGCATAAAATGGGACACAAAAACAATGACATAAAACAGTCACAAATGAAGAATATAATATCTGACACAAAGAATATTCCAGAAGGAATAAACAGTAAGTTGGATGAAGAAAAGGATTGATTCAGAAATTTGGAAGATAAGGTAGAAAAGAACACCCAATCAGAGAAGCAAAAAGGAAAAAAATTAAACATGAGGATACATTAAGGGACCCTTGAGAAAACATGAAGCATAAGAAACTTTGCTTCATGGGGTACCAGAAGGAGGAGAGAGAGCTAGCAAGGGATCGAGAACTTATTTGAAGAAACTTATTCTCCACACTTGATGAAGAAAAAAGACACACAAGCCCAGGAAGTGCAGATAATCCCAAACAAGATGAATTGAAAGAGGCCCATACAAAAGATACATCATAATGAAAATGGAAAAGGTTAAAGACAAAGAATCTTCACTGCAGCAAGAAAAAGACAGTGTTACCTACAAGAGAGCTCCCACAAGACTGCCTGCTGATTTCTCAACAGAAATATTTCAGCCAGAAGGAACTGGCATAAAATATTCAAAGTAATGAAAAGCAAGGACCTATAGCCAAGATTACCCAGTAGGATATTATTTAAAATTGAAGGAGAATAAAGAACTTCCTAGACAAGAAAAAGCTTAAGGAGTCTGTTGACACTAAGCCAGTATTACAAGAAATCTTAAAGGGACTTTTTGAAGAAGGAGGAGGAGGAACCTAGTTAAAAGAATAAAACAGCAATAAATATCTACTTATCAATAATCATTTTAAATTTAAATGGTGTAAATGCTCCAATCAAGAGACTAAGGTGAGCTGAATAGATAAAAATAACAAACCATATATATGCTGTCTACAAGAGACCCAATATAGAACAAAAGATACACACAGACTGAAAGTAAAGTGAGGGGAAAAGATATGTATATCATGCAAGTAGAAAGAAAACAAAGCTGGATAGCAACACTAATAGCTGACAAAATAGACTTTAAAGCAAAGGCTGTAGTAAGAGACGAAGGACACTACATAATGATAAAGGGAGCGATCCAACAATAGGATATAACCCTTGTAAACATTTGCACACCCAACATAAAGTACCTAAATATGTAAAGTAAAGCAAATCTTGATGAAAATAAAGGGAAAAATTGATAGTAATACAGCTATAGAAGGGGATTTTAACACCCCATTGACATCAATGGAAGATCTTCTAGACAAAAAATCAGCAAGAAAATGATGGCCTTAAATAACACATTAGGTCCAATGGGTTTAACTGGTACCTTCAGGGCATTTTACCCCAAAGCAGCAAAATATACATTTTTTTCAATTGCACATGGAACATTTTCTTGGATAAATCTCATATTAAGGTACAAGACAGTCCCAATAAATTTAAGAAAACTGAAATCATATAAAGCATTTTCTCTGATCACAGTGGTATAAGAAATCAATCACAAGAAAAAACCTGAAAAAACACAAAAACATGAAGGCTAACTAACATGTTACTAAACAATGAATGGATTAACAATGAGATCAAGGAAGAAATAAAAAGATACCTTGAAATGAATAAAAATAAGAACACAACCCAAAATCTATGGGTCACAGACCAGTGGTACTAAAAGGGAAATTCATAGCATTATAGGCCTACCCCAAGAAAAAAGACAAATCTCAAATAAATAATCTAACTTTACACTTAAAGGAACTAGGAGTACCAGGCAAACAGCCTAAAAATTAGTAGAAGCAAGGACATAATAAAAGTCAGGGCAGAAATAAACAAAATAGTCTAAAAAATACAAAAGGTCAATAAAAACAAAGAGCTGTTACATTGTGTATGTGTGTGCGGGTTCTGCATCAAATTTCTTAACTGAAGGGATATTACAAATGAAGGACATAATGGGTGATTTGATACAAGTTATAGAAAAGTAAAGATAACCCCAACATGCACAGTACTGCTTTAGTGTGAAGAGGCAAGTCACTCCTGTGGCTGGGGGAAGGCAGCCTAAGGCTGAGCCCTCTCTCTCTTTTTAAGATTTTATTTATTTATTTCTAGAGTGGGGGAAAGTGGAGAGAAAGAGAGAAAGAGAAACATCAATGTGTGATTGCCTCTTGTGCACCATTTACCAGGGATCTGGCCTGCAACCCAGACATTTGACCTAGACTGGGAATTGAACCAGCAACTCCTTGATTCACAGGCTGGCACTTCAATCCACTGAGCCACACCAGCTCAGGCTGAACTCTCTTTAATGTCTCTCAGTGTGCTCGTCAAAGAGGTGTTCTGCCCTTCCAGATTCGGGGGCCCCCAACATGCAGAAATTGTTTGTGTGGTCCCCCAATTCTTTGATGGATTTCACCTGCTCATCCAGGTACTGAATCTTCATGGAGCCGCACATATGAGGGTCACTTTTTTCAGTGGCCAGTGTGTGCAAGTCCAGGAGTGATTGATTCATACTTTTTGCAAGTGTATCAAACACTCCATTGCATTCAGCCCATTCTCCCAGTCATCGCGGTCTGGTCTCTTGATATCCTGAAAAAAGATTTGGTCACCTTGCTGGCTCTGCAGCTTCGTCATTTTCTCAGCATGTTTCCTCTCCTCATGAGATTGATGAAGAAGATACTTGGCAAAGTTCTTCAAAGCCACAGTGTCACAGTCAAAGTAGTAAGATAGGGACATACAGATGTAGAAAGTGCAGAGCTCCAGGTTAATCTGGCAGCTGATGGTGGCCTCTGAGTCCTGGTGGTAGTTCTGGTGTACCTGCGAGGTCGTCATGATGGGCAGCTGAAGACAGGGAGTTTTGCAGTGCTAGAGTGATGGTGGGAGCCTTTGGGTGGTCCCAGGGCACTGTGAGCACTGGCAGAGGGATGGATCTGGGTGGCTGGCTGGGATGGGGGTCGAGTGCCAGGTTCCATTCAAGCACTGTTGAAGCAGGAATCTGCAGTGACTCTCGGTGAAGACTGTCAAGAGCTGGTGCTTTGAAAAGATAAACAAGATTGAGAAAACTTTAACTAGGCTCATTGAGGAAAAAGAGAGAGGTCACAGATAAATAAAATCAGAAATGAAAGAGGAGAAGTAAAAATTGACACCACAGAAATACAAAGGATTGTAAGAAAATATCACAAACTGCTATCTACCAACAAATTGAATAGTCTGGATGAAATGGATAAACTCCAAGAAAAATATAACCTTCCAAAACGGAATCAAAATGAATGAGAGAATCTGGATGAACAGATTACAACTAGTAAATTTGAAGTAGTAATAAAAAAAACTCCCAGCAAACAAAAGTCCTGGACTGGGTGGTTTCGCAGGGGAATTTTATCAAACATTCAAAGAACTAATGCCTATTTTTCTGAACCTTTCAAGAGGAGGGAAGGCTTTCAAGCTCATTTCAGGAGGCCAGCATTACTGTAATTCCAAAACCAGATAAAGAAACTACAAAGAAAGAAAATTATAGGCTATATCTCTGGTGAACATAGAAGTTAAAATCTTCAACAAAATATTAGCAAACCAAATCCAGAAATATATTAGAAAGATAATACACCATGATCCAATGAAATTTATTCTGGGATATAATGTTGGCATAATATCTACAACAAATATGATATACCATCATATATAATCTATGTCATCTAAATAAATAGATGATATAAAGAAAATATTAAAATCACATGATCATATTAATAGATGCAGAAAACCATTTTACAAAATCCAGCACCTATTTATGATAGAAGTTCTCATCAAAGTGGGAATAGAGGGGTCATACTTCAATATAATCAAGGCCACATATGACGAACCCACCACTAACATCACACTCAATGGGCAAAAACTATAAACGTTTCCCTTAAAATCAGGAACAAGACAGGGATGTCTGCTTTCACCACTCTTATTCAACATAGTACCGGGAGTCCTAGCTACAGCAGTCAGAAAAGAAGTAAAAGGCATCCACATTGGAAAGGCAGAAGTAAAACTGTCATTATTTGCAGATGATATGATACTGTTTATATAAAATTCTAAATATTGCACCAAAAACTACTAGAACTAATAAATAAATTCAGTAAAGCAGTAGAATGTAAAATAAACATACAGAAATCAGTTACATTTTATACATCAATAACTAACTATCAGAAAAGAAAACTAAAAAAAAATCTTATTTATAATTGCATTAAAAAATACCTAGGAGTTAATTCAACCAAGGATGTAAAAGACCTGTCTTTATTATCTCAGATAATTATAAGATGCTGAAGAAAGAAATTGAATAAGATACAAATAAATGGAAACATATACTATATTCATGGATAGGAAGAATTCACATCATTGAAATGTCCATACTGTTAAAAGCAATCTATAGATTTTATAGAATTCTTTCAAAATACCAATGGTGTATTTCACAGAAGTAGAAAAAATCTTCCAAAAATTTATATGGAACTACAAAAGACTTTGCATAGCCACAGCAATCTTGAGAAAGAACAAAGTTGGAGAAATCGTGCTACCAGATATCAAACTACATTACAAGACCATAGTAATCAAAACAGCATTGTATTGGAACAAAAAACATATAGACCAAAGGAATGGAATAGAGGATCCAGAAATAAACTCTCAACTTCATGGTCTATTAATATTTGACAGAGGAATCAAGCACACACAATGGATTAAAGATAGCTTATTCAATAAATGGTGTTGAGAAAATTGGACTGATACATGCAGAAAAATGAAACTAGACCACCTTCTTATACCACAGACAAGAATAAATTTAAAATGGGTTAAAGACTTAAATGTTACACTCAAAACCATAAAAACCCTAGAAGAAAATATAGGCAGTAAAATCTCAGACATTTGTCATAGCAATATTTTTTCTGATATACTGCCTTGGGCAAGAGAAAGAAAAAAAAATAAGCAAATGGGACTATATCAAACTAAAAAGTTTTTGTACAGCAAAAGAAGTCATCAACACAATAAAAAGACAGTCCACTGAATGGGAGAACACATTCACCAATGATGCATCGATGAGGACTTAATATCCAAAATTTATAAAGAACTTATAAAACTCAACAATCCACAAACAATCCACTGGATGGTTCTCCCCTGTTCAGAGAACTTTGAAACAGCATTCTGTTCCTCTGCTTTGATTCTGGAGAATCTGTGCAGCATGCAGACATGACCTATGAGCAGTGTCATGGGTCATTGCAATGGAGGGGTCAGTGTTGAGGAAAACTGTTTTCATCGCAGGATCTACAACATGTTGCACCCATGATGAACAAGAAAGACTTCCAGACTTACAAACAAATGGGGCATTTCATCTAGTAGATGTGGCGTGCTGAGCATAGTGGGTAAAGGTTTACAGGGGGTCGTGAGGCACCTCTGTGAAGAACTGCTTTGTTGGAACAACGACCAGTAATTGGTGGGCCAAACATTTGCAACCTGAAAAGGAAAATAAACTGTAAATCTTTTCTTCTGTACCATGCATGACACAAGAGCTTTGAGATACACACCTACATTTTTCTGCCACAGCCTACTTTGGGCCTTTTCAGACTTAGCCTGTGACATAATGAGGTCACATCTCAATGCCTGTTGAATGAGACTATCAACTGTAAACACTTTATAAATGGCCAATGCCTGGCTTTTACTTCCTTTGCTCCAGATCTTCATATTTCCAGCCACATACAGTTCTGAGTCATAACCCACTTCTCTCATTTTGCTCACACCTTTCCTTCACTGCCAGCTTCCCTCCTGTTCCTCGTGGACTGTAACCTCTTGGAGGGATCCCACCAAGCCAGCAGTACCATCAGGATACCGAAACTCCAGCTGCCAAAGCTCAGGTTCAAAGGTGGTGCTTGCAGTGGTCTCCACCCAAAGGAACAAATTTCTGCAAATCCCCAGCTGCAATCATTGTTGCCCTTCCTGCATACAAGTTCGACATGGGTTCCAGATATCAACATTATTTCTGAGTTACTCCGGATGCATCAGGCACTGCACCCCCTGCCTGCTCCCTGACGATAGGGGCAGAGCCAGTCACAGGGACTCCCTGGCCACCACAGATTCTCATTTCCCATTCTTGCCCTGCTGGAGAAAGAGTGAGCAGCACTGAGGATGGAGGGCTGAACTGAGCCACTCCTCTCAGAGGTGCAAAGGATTCATTAGAATTCTTCAAAACGTCAGGTGTAGTCTCCACAGCCCCTGAGAAACCTGCAGATGAAATGGAAAATCAAATAAAGTCTCCTGATCCACTGCCTGCTGCCCCTCCTGACTACAATTCCCATTTTGTACCAGTTAGACAGGATCTTTCCTCTCTCCAGACAACTGTTCTAACAGTCAAGAATGCTTTTAAAACAATTAATTAAATGAGTTGTTCAACAGATATCTAATGGCCACAGGCACCAAGTAGATTACTAAGTGTCAATTAAGAACGAAGTCTTAGAAGGCTTCCAGTCAAGATGGAGACATAGGTAAACCCCACTCACTTCCCCACAGAACCACATCAAAATCACAACTAAAATATAGAACAACTATCACTCAGAACCGTCAGAAATTGAGTTGGATGGAAGTTGAACAACTATGAAATTAAAGAAGCCACATCCATCCAGACTGATAACAGGGGCAGAGATACAGAGACACAGAACAGGCTGGTTTCATACCTGTGTGTGGTGGATAAAATTTTGGGAAGGATATTTCAGGAGTGAGCAGTCCCAGCCCCACACTAGGACCCAAGCCCAGGGTTCCAGTGCCAGAAGGATAAGTCCCATAACTTCTGGCTGCAAAAACAAGTGATGGTTGAGTCAGTGGAAGAAATTTCTGGAGTCCCAAGCAGTTTCTTCTAAAGCATCTGCACAAAGACTTATTCAACTAACTCCCTCTGAGCCCCAGCACCGGGAAGGCAGCTTGAAAGGCATCAGCGGCCTATAGGGAGGAACTGAAGTGTCTGGCATAAAGGCGAGAGCTGGCGGTCAGCGTTCTCCCAGACAGAAGGGCAGGCAGAAGACAATGTTCTGTTTCTGAACCCGCCCCTACAAAGCCACAGAGCCAGCAGGCTGCTGCCAAATCTGAGACTCCGTCAACCTGGATAACACTGTTTTCCCCACCCAGGTGAATCCCTGAGGCTATGCCCCATTCAATTTACAGGTCCCCCAAGCTATTAACAATGACTTTGCCATATGAATGGCTGGGCTTGGCTCATGTTTGACAACTTCCTAAGTTCTCTCAAAAAAACAACAGCCAGCCTCACTGAGCCCCCTGATCCCATACCTCTTGCTAAGTGACCCCAGGCCCAGCACTAGCAGCAGCCAGCCTAGGTTCACAGATGGTTTCACCTGGAAACTCAAAACCAGCACAAGTAGCAGCCATCTGCAGATTGCTTTGTCACTCACGCAGGGTGGCCCTAGGCAAAACACAGGAGGCTTTGGCTGACCTTGGCCTGCACCACCTGGGAAACCTCAGGGACCAGGGTATCCAGTGTCTAGCTATAGGCCATGTCAGAGCACCACCACCCTTCCCCTACACAGTTGACCCTCTACGGAGAGTAGAGGTTTGTGGTCAGTAGTTACAGCCAGTCCTTGCAGCTGACTGGCCTGGAAAAATCTCTCCCATTGACCTGCCAACAATAATCAAGGCTCAACTACAAGAGGAGGGTGTGTACTCAGCCTACATGAAGTGCATACCTCAAGTATCCAACTTGGGTGATAGGGTAGGCTGTGTCACTGGAACTTACAGAACACCTAATACATCAGGGCATGCTACCAAGACAGGAACTTGTAGCAACTCTATCTAATACATAGAAACAAACACAGGGAGGCTGCCAAAATGAGGACACAATGGCCCAAATGAAAGAACAGGTCAAAACTCCAGAAAAAGAGCTAAACAAAATAGAGATAAGCAATCTGTCAGATGCAGAGTTCAAAACACTGATTATAAGGATGATCAAGGAACTTAGTGAGGACCTCAACAGCATAAAAGAGATCTAGTCAAGGATACACTAATTGAAATAAAGAACAATTTATAGGGAATCAACAGTAGAGTGGATGAACCTGAGCATCAAACCAATGATTTGGAACTTAAGGAAGAAAAATACAACCAATCAGAATAACAGTAAGTAAAATAAAATCCAAAACAATAAGGATAGTGTAAGCAGCCTATGGGATAACTTCAAGCAATCCAACATTCACAGCATGAGATTTCCAGAAGGAGAAGAAAAAGAGCAAGAAATTGAAAATCTATTTCAAAAAATAATGAAAGAAAACTTCCCTAATTTGGTGAAGGAAATAGGCATGCAAGTTCAGGAAGCACAGAGAGTCCTAAACAAGATGGATCAAAGTGACCCACTCCAAGACACATCATAATTAAAATGCTAAAGGTTAAAGATGAAGAGAGAATCTCAAAGCAGCATGAGAAAAGCAGTTAGTCACCTACAGGGGAGTTCCCATTAGACTGACAGCTGATTTCTCAAAAAAAAAACAACTTTTCAAGCCAGAAGGGATTGGCAAGAAATATTCGAAGTCATGAAAAGTGTGAGCCTACTGTCAGGATTGCTCTATCTAGCAAAGCTATCATTTAGAATCAAAAGGCAGATAAAGACCTTCCCAGACAAGAAAAAGCTAAAGGAGTTCATCATCACCAAACCATTATTACATGAAATGTTAAAGGGTCTTATTTAAGACAAAGAAGATCAAAACTATGAGCTAGAAAATGACAATAAATACATATCTACCAGCAATTGAATCTAAAAGACAAATAAGCAAACAAAAAGAACAGAGACAGAATCATGGATATAGAGAGCTATTAGAGAGGAATGGGAGAAGAGGTGAGGGGATTAAGAAGTACAAATAGGTCATTACAGAATAGCCACAGGGATGAAAAGTACAGTATAGGAAATGAAATAGCCAAAGAACCAATGGACATGAACAATGGTGTGGGGATTGCTTTAAGGGGTTCGACAGATTCAATAAAACTCAATAACAAAGTAAAAAATAATAATAAATAAAATAAAATGTTACCCTTTATTGGGGGTGAACTCATTCATTTACCTTAAGCGTAGTTGTTGAGGCACTAGGCTGGATTCTGGGGACACAACGGTGAATGCAAACACCATTTACCTGCCCTGGGAGCATACAGCCTAGTGAGGGAGCCAGACACCCATGCATAAATACACCTCCCCAGGCCTCAACTGAGGTAGGGCAGCAACAGAAAAAAAAAAAGGACCTGTACTGTGTGGACAATGCTGGGGGCACCTAATTCAGAAAGCCTTCCCCAGATGGCCTTTACCTTATACCCTCCTCATCACAGTGTACCACTTTGACTTAGGTTCGATGAGTTTAACACAATTTCATTTATTTGTTTTAACAGATACTATGGGCAGTCACTCACAAAGCCTTTTGAGGAAGGTCTTTTGGGATCAAGCAGTCGGAGGCTCCCAGACATGACATTGTTTCCTCTGTATTACTGGGCTCAAGACTGGAGGGACCTGGATTTTAACTGGACCCACCTTCTTTCCCCTCCTTGCTCCCCTATTCCCTTCCATTCTCCCCCTTCACCCGTGTCACTGAGGCACACTCCATCTGCTTTTTCCATGCCATTGCTGAGATGTTCTCCTGCTCCCCGCTGCTCGTCTAAACACCTCTTTGTGGTCAGAAACTAAGTGCAATAGGAGAGGAGAGAGAGGAGCCACCAGCACAGGCTGGAGTCATTAAGGAACTACAGGCATTCGTACTGGCCCTTGGAGGATGCGTGGGTAGAAATTAGCTAAGTGAAATGTAGAGAAAGAGAGCCTGGACTTAGCACTGGGCAGAGGTGATGGATATCACTAGTGACCAAAAACAGGCCATTCTGAGGGGGCTGGGATAACTGTAGGAGGTGGGACATGAATTTTGTTAGACAAGTTGAGGTTGTATTACGGAAAAACAAGTGATGTGCCTGTCTCAAGGAATTCTCCATTAACTGGAGATTCAGAAACAAAACAAGACAAAAAATCACTTCTCTTGAATAATTCCTCATACTCAGGCACAATACTGGGCACAGCGTAGTTTCCAAAGTTTAATACCAGACTGAATGACTGGCTGAAATTCTTTTGAACTCATTTGGGAGCCAACTTCAAACCTTTCCATGTGCTGACTCCTTCTTTGTACACAAAGACCACATTTTCCATTTGCCTTAAAACAGCTTAACATTTTTGCTGCATTACTGAGGTCGCTTTAATTTATCACTTTGTTTTAAAGAACCACACCATCCGAAAATAGCACAGAATTACTCATTCTATTTGAGGGTAGATGGTACTGCAGCCTTTATATGAGATGTGTGATCTTTCACTGATTGGGCCAGTGTAAATACAGTCTCAATTTTCTGTGAGTTCTCATAGTCACGAATGAAAGCCCCTTGTCTTTCTGAAGCAAGTAATAAGGTTTTTTTTTCTTTTCTTTTCTCTTTACCACCAGAGCCACTGAAGAATGAATGTCTGAGCAGCCACAGAAAGAGCTGCTGAGCTCAAAACTCCTTCCTTGTCTAGATCCGGGCAGGCTGAAATATCTACAAACAGTTGACTTCCAAACCTTCTTTCTCCTGGCTTTTCACAATGTCATTTCATGTATCTATTTTGAAAATGTTTCGTTTTACATTGGATTTCATGTTTGAAAAATAGAAAGAACTTAGTTCAGGATTTTACTGGAGCCTGGCAGATAACTTAAAGGGAGAATATTTTTGAGAAATAAAAATCAAGGTTTATTTTTCCAGAAGTTCTGCTGGGATTATTTGTGATTGCTCTTATTTTTATAACAATTGCATCCTTCCTCCCATCACCCTGCCCCTCTCTCCACCCCATCTTGTACATAAGGCAGCCTGGTTTTAGTGGTCTGTCTTGAAAAATCACCATAATGGAATATATATGAGGATTAGGCATAGAAATGTCAGGCCTTATTAAATCTCAGTGGTCAACCTTGCTCTTGTGTTTCCCATTACCGCTCCAGTCCTCCACTTTCCAGAGAGGAGGAATTCTCCATATCCCAGAGGAAATGCAGCCCCTCCCCCAGATTTAGCAGAACCTCGACTAGGGTCAGTCATTATTGGAAGACGGCAATGTTTTCCATTTTTGTTGACTTTTACAAAATTCTATTTCAGAGACGACCTTTGGGAAATTCACGTAATCAAATTGTGTCAAGGAGGGGAAAGTCTAACTGTCAGTGGCATTATTAAATGCCCTGCCCAGAAACCACAGATTCTGGGCATTCATAATCCCTCTCCCCAAGGAGCTCAGAGAGCTTTGGATACATTACTTTCTTTTATTCATCTTCACAAGGGACACAAAGAGAAAGAGGGGTCAGACTGCTTTAAATAGTCTTCCCAGCATGCTCAGCGGCTATAGTGCCACGTTCCTTGTTTCCCTTTCTGGGATCCTACAACCAAGTACAAATGCGGAGACTAGACAAGGTTTAGGGGAAACCTAAAATAACTATTAAAAGTAGAGCCAGTAGAACAGAGTTAGTTGTCAGGGTTTGGAGACACCCCTGCTTTGGGAGCTAGGTAATGACCTCAGAAATCCAGCTGTGGGGGAAGACAGGGGCTCCTTATTTCATGGCTGGGAACAAGCGATTGCCCCAGAATACAGCTGGCCGGCAAGACAAGCTCTCCCATCTTCTGCCACCAAGGAGAGCTGCTGACATGTCTCACTGGCAGCCTTCCACATTAAAGAACTCATCTAATGATCAGTGTGAATCACCTTCCTGTGGGCTGCCAAGAAGAATCTGGGTCAGGGGAGTTTCCGGTTGTAGGAGTAGCCAGTTCAGGATGCAAACTATGGTGACTCCATATCTCACTTTGTGACCAAAGTGAACATGAACACTTTCAAGGCAGAAGCCCCTGATGTTAGAACAGTCTCTAGGCAAAAAAAGTAAATCCAGAGCCATCTCTTCCCTTTTGGCAACTTGAACACACACCCCTCTAGCCTAGCCCTTACCTTGCTCAAGTGTTTTAGAGAAAAGATTTCATAAAATTGTTCCCAATGAGGTTGCACTGTCTCTTCCAGGGGATATTTGCATTTGGAAAAGAACCTAGCTTGGGGTCAAAAAAATAAAACTAATATTTTGGAATTGTCAAGTTAGGCAGAGGGGATATTTTAGCCACAGTACGTTTCTCCCTTAGACAGAGAGTGCACCAGAGGTGGCAGATACCTGTTCTACCTACTTAAAATGCAGAGCAGAGAAAAGTGTGAGACCAGCATGGAGGGCACCTAAACTTCCGCAGAGGTCTCCACTGGCTCACCAGCTGAGTGACTTGGGCCTGACCCTTCACCTTGCTGGGTGTCACTTTGCTTCTCTGTAGAATGAAAGAGGGGAAGAAGAGCCAATTCCCACCATCCTTTCCATCATCCCCTCTCTTCTCTTCCTTTTCCCTGGAAGTTGGGGACAGTGTATAGATATCAGAGTTTACTAGTTAGCTGTATAAGCCAGAGTGGAAAATTGTGGCTTATTGCCAGTATACTCCTGAATTTCTACATAAGTTGAAGTAGGGGAGTGGCAAAAAGATGGACTTAGCATGTATTGTGCTTTACGTAAGATGGAGTCTGTCTCCTCTGAGCCCCTCTTTGGCTCTAATACCAACTGGCTGATCCCAAAGCTACCTTACAGTTTAGGGTTTCAGGATTCAAAATGTCGACCTCAACCCTGGACTCTGGCCCACTGGCTGCCCCAGGTAGATTCTCTGTCTCCAGCCCTGTCTGTGACCTTTGCCTTCTCTCCTTTCCTGTTCTGCCCTCTCTGGTCAAGCAGGCTGGAGAAATGTAATCCCTTTTGGGCTCCAGCTATGAGTCATCAGTAAGAGGAGGTGTGAAGGCTTTGGGAAGACGGTCAGCTCCTGCCAGTCCCAGCAGAGGCACTGGGCTGGGCAGAGCTGCAGTCGGAAAAGGGCATAACTGCCCCTGTTGTCCCAGAGCCACCTGCCTGAGAAAAATCAGGCAAAGCACAGCTAAAATTTTTAATGAAAATTAAAAATAGAATCTGCTGGAGTGTGCTGCCAAGATCAGAGTGATCCCTATAGACGTGAGATGTGTGGGAGGGGAAGGCCAGAGTAGGGACTGGCCAAGGCCAGCACGATTTGTGTTATTTTAACCTTTCTGCAGTACTATTCTGACAGTCTGTACACCTTGTCCCAGGCTCAGATACTATCCCGATGATTCCCAATTTAATGTTGTTGGCTTCAACACAGATTTCAAGGTAACTAGGCCAAGTGCACACCATGCCAGGAGCTACGCACCTGAAGGCCCTTCAGTTCAGGTGGCTAGTTGTGTCACTGGGCCCCTGTTACCCACTAATAGTGGAACAAGGTGCTGAGGATGCATACTGAACTGGGTGGGCTCCTTTCCGCCCCTCAGGGGCCATGAGTATAGACATGCAATTGGAAAATAATATGAGATACAGAAAGGGCCAGGGCCATGGAAGGGGGCCCTTTACTTCCTCTGGGTGGAGGGTGGGGCCTTGGGGAGACAAAATGTGAGTGTGACTTGCAGGGTGAAAAGTTGCCCAGGTGACAGGGAGGAAGGGAGGGGCATTCCCAGCAGAGGGAGCTCTCTTTTTGTCTATTGTTTTTGTCAGAGCTCAGGTGGGAGATGGGACGGAGGTGATCAGCAGGAAGAAAAAGGATTGTGCCCTCTCTCTTTGTTACTCTCCCTCCACACCCGCTGGCCCCACTCATGCCTTCAGAGAGAAAGAAAAGTCACACTGAAGAGGGTTTTTAGCAGTTTTAAGGATGTAGAATAATAATGCTGTATTGTTTTTAACAGCAATTAAATAAACCAACAGAAACCCAACCTGAAGACAACCTAAAAAGTCCATATACAGGGAAATGGCTAAACAAATAAGGTATGTCCATCTGTATGGGGGAGTAACATGTAATAATTAGAAAGAATAAGGGCGGGGGGGTGGGGTGGGATGGGAGAAATAGATAAAAAAATATACTTGAAAAGTAACTAAATAAAATTTAATTAAAAAAAGAAAGAATAAGATAGATCTAAGGAACAGTATTAAAATAAGTCATGGAAAACTATGTATAATTATAATATATTCCCATTTATTTAAAGAAATACACTTTATATGCATTTATGTATTTTCTATGCATTTACATACATACACATATATAAGTACCCAGAAAAGTTCTGGAAAAATACTGAGCTTCTGGCCAGGAGAGTGGGATTGGAGATTAGCAAAGGAAAAGGACTCTCAATTTTTATTCACTTCTGCACTATTTGCATTTTTACCTGAGCATATAGCACTTTGGTAGTTTATTTTCTAGTGGTGAAAAAGCAATTGAATAAAAAGTCAAGGTTCTTTAAAGAAGTCCTGTACACTCATTGTTGTTCATGCCTTTCATGCCCCAAATTTCTGTATTCCTAAATTCAAGGAAATCCACAATGGCCCTGAAACTCAATTCTACAATTGTCATCATGAATGAAGCCAAAAGGAGAGCACCAAAGTAAGTTAGTATTCTAGGAGTAACAGACTTATTTTCAGGCTTCCATATTTCTAGAAGAGGGCGATTAATTTGATTCACCCTTGGGAGTTATTTTTCTAATAGTAAGTAATTCTAGGGAACCTTTATGTGATTACCTATGAATAAATATAGCAATAAAATTGCAATTAAAATAAATCATCAATCAATTTTATTACTGTCATAAAAATCATCTGAATTCTCATATGAATTTAAATTATAATGTGTCAAAAGCTATTGTACCCAAGGGCAATATTTTCTAAAATGATTCTTCTTACCCAGCTCTCAGCCCCACCAACATATCCATGATTTCACTTGATGCAGTATAAAATCAGCCACAAATCAGAAGTACCTGGCACTAACAATGCTTTGATAATACATTGTTAGAGCAGTTTCTGCCAACACCAGATAATCTTGGGGGGGTTCATGTAGCTCTTTAGAGTCTCCCCTGCAGAAGCCTGCAGAAATGTTCTGGGTTGGAGCCTGCATCGAATCAACCCCACTAGGCCAGGAGTCCCTGATTATTTGAGAGACTCCTTTCCTGGACCTCTAGTTAAGTCACATGTAGAAGGAGCTTTGGACCTTCTTAATCCTTCAATTTGCCAGGGAAAGAAAATGACCATGAGTAACAGAGCTTAATCTTCACTGCAGGATTCAATGACCTTGCCCAGTGTTTAGTTCTGTAGGTCGGGCTACTTCCCCTGCTCGGCCCCCCATTTCCTCACCCCTGCAATGGGCCTCACCGTTCCTACTCCAGAGAACATGTTGAAGCTACATGCGACCACTCAAGGGAAAAGCTCTGAAAACTGAGAAAATCCCTGTTTTTGAAGAGAAGACCTTGACAGTGTTCACCAAAGCAAAGTAATTCATATAGGACCCTTTTCTTTTGTATAAGGTATTCTCTGAATGAAGAACTAGAAGTAGGAACAATGTCCCTCAGAGCCTAGAGATCCCCCTTGTCCAAATTTGTCTAAGTCCAAGGTTTGGACCTGGGATCCCTGGACATGATTCAGAGGGTTCGTGAACTAGTTGGATGCAGGGGGGGAAATCCATCTTTATTTTTACTAACATCTTTCTAAAATTTAGCAACTTTTCTATTTTAAATGTGATCACAAAGACAGAGTATCATTAGTCAGAACTGGTCACTTTGCCACAAATCTAAATCACAGATAATATTATAGAATGTTATAGTTGTCCCAGATATCTCAAAATATTTGCCTTCCTCTATTCATTACAGTAGTTCTTTGACCTGCAGTTAGATATTATTATTTGATGCTTAGTAAAAAGCACATATATTACTACATCACAGATTTTTAAACATATTCCAATAACTTATTTCAATATAATCAAGATTTCTTTATACCCCAGTATGTTTTCTTTTATTATCTTCTTTAAAGACTGTATTCTGAGAGGGGAGGTTGGTAAACTTCCCCAGACTTGCCAAAGGGGTCCATTCCCAATAAAGATTAAGAACTTCTGATGTAAGTGGGTTTATAATGGGGCTCCCAAATGTCCTGAAGGTCTGCGTCAATGTCACTTTATTTACACATTCCTGAGATTCAGCCCCCACCCAGCTCCTTGAGCTTCTAACGAAATAGGCTGAGGAAGAGGTGCATCTGTATAAACATCATCCAGCTAAAGTGTCAGGTTTCCTCCTCTCCTTCACAGTTGTTTGAAGCCAACAGCTAATGGCATTAGAAGGATCAAATATCCTGTGTGGCTGGAAGGAGAGGAACTTCTATTACAACACAGGCATTTTGGTTTAACTCTGCTACTGTGTTTGCTTTGAGTTAAGGGCAACGAATAAGTGTTCTGAAATGAAAGAATAAGTCACGAGCCTGTAAGTTGCTGGTTTAATTTTCTCAGTAGGGCATCGCATACTGGAGTCAGGCTCCTAATCAGTGCCTAGGCCAGGCATGACAAATAGATTTCAGCCTGATCTGATCAAGTTACCAGACTGTTGGGGAGGGTTCTGCAGCAGGCCTTGTCCAAGCATAAGGAAGGGAAAGGTGCTGTGATTGATTGCTGATGTCTAGTATGGCAGGGAGGATTTAACTGCAGGATGCCTTTGATTATCCTGAGTCCAGCCCTAACTGGTACCAGTCATCACTTTTATTGAGACCCAGATAGAAAGACATTCTTGAACATTCCTTCTGTGTCCCTTCTCTGTGCTAAAGAGAAAGAAAGGGAAACTTCAGTGACTGCAGCATTTTGCCAATTTATTGTTTTAAATTGATTAAGGAGCATTTAGCACAAATCGATATTATATAAAACTTCCTGGGATACCCAGGAACATTAGAGAACAATTGGTGTGGGTAGAAGGGGGAAATTGCTTAAAATAATATTTTTGATTAAAGAAAATATGATTCCTGTGCTTCCCTCCTGCTTATTATCATCGTAAAATTTGATCTCATAACTTCTGCTCAGAAACACTTCGGTTTCCCTGGCTTTGTTCCCTCTGGAGCCATGATAAACAGGATTAATGCTTTCTTGCTTTTGGCTTTGGTTTTTACAGAGCTGTTTCTGAAACGCTGTCTCCCCTGGTGTCTCTCAGCAGGCAGGGAAGGCTGAGTGTTTACCATTATTCCCATTTTACAGATGAAGAAAACAGGGGCTCCAAGAAGTCAGGTGAGTCACCCAGGCTCCTATTTTTAGTTCAACTCTATTTTAAGCACAGGATGTTGCCTTCCAGGATTCTGCTTGCTTATATCATGGTCTCCTAAAGAAAGTCTTTGAAAAACGAGAAAAAAAAACCCAGCATTCCTTATTTACTCAAAATATACCGTCATCTACCTATCAACACTTTCCACACTGGCCGAGACGGAGGTGACATTTCTGATTTTTCTTACCTTTCCTCCGAACTTAGCAGAATTTAAGGAAATCTGCTTAAGCATTTGCACTTGGTCCTTCCACCAGTCCGGTTTCAATTAATGAATTCCCAAACCGAGAGTCTCATCTGACTGTAATTTTGGTTAGTTATTTTTTCCTTTTCTGGTTTTCTGAGGGGGTGTGTTACTTTCTTGTTTAGATATTACGAAATGGATGATTTGTCTGACATGTAAGTATTGACTGAGAAGAGCTATTAATTTTTCCAGTTAAAATATGCAAGAAAACAAGATGGATGGGTTTGCTAAATTGCCTTAAATGGGACTGATTGAGGTGGTAGTTTACCAAGTAATTTATGGCTAGACCACTTGTTGGGACCCTGGCCACATTTTATCCCAGCTACTCATCCAATTCTGTCACCTCCTTTCACCCATACCTTAGCCTTGGGCTCTGGCGATAGGAGGAGTGTACCACTGTTACTCCTAATCTTGTACATTCATTTGGGCACCAACTCTGTACCAGTCATGCTTGAGGAACATCCAGCCAAGTTAGAGACAAACAAGTTAAGGGGTGTTATAATTTAAAATAAAGGACTTTGTAAGTGCATGGTTGTACACCCTGGTCTTTGGGGCTCAGGAAAAATCTGAAGGAAGGGACATTTAAGCTAAAACCTTAAAGAAGAGTAGAAGACAGCAAGGGAGGCAAGTGAGGAAACTCATTGTACAAGGTGAGAAGTCAAAAAAGGGAGTTCAGGGAAGAAGGTGTGGCTCTGGAGGAGAGAATGCAAGCAATAGGACAGAGATGGGGAAGGGCAGAGCAACACAGATGAAGAAGTAAGCAAGGGCCAAGATCATAAACGATCTGAAATGCGTACTAAGAATTTGGAGGTATGTCTGGAGAGCAATGGGTAGCCACTCTAATATTAATTTTGTAATGTTTGGTGTACTGGCTCTGTGGAGCATGGAATTGAGGGAAAAAAGATTGCAAGCAGGGAGCCAGCCTCAATCCAGGTGAAGGGTTCTAGTAGCCTGAAATACAGTAGAGAGAGGAGATGAAGAAAAATATTATGATTCACCAAGTCAGTATTCTGATGCTGCAGGCAGTTCTTGCTAGGTCCCCTTCATTGGGTTACCATTTTGACATTGCTGGTAGTTTATTTACCCCTGAGCTGCAGGGAATGAGCACAGGGAAGCTTTGTAGTTAGTATGAATAGTTGGTGAAGCACAGAGTCTGCAGAAGGGTTCCTTTTAGGGTCTCAATGTAAATGACCAAGGGTTTGTAAACATGCTTCACTCCAGGCACCAATTCTGATAGTAGAGGGAGAAATGGTGTTGGAAGTTTATTTTAGGCCACACGGCGAAGTAAGGAAGCAGAAGAAATCATCTTGATCATGAGAAAGCTAAGCTCCACAGAGCACTGAAATGTTCTTCAAGACACCCGGTAAGCCAACAGGCTCAGAGCAGTGTGGCAGCAAGCATTTCTCTGCTTCTGCTTTTATTCCCCCATCAACTACCAACTCCCTGGATACCTCATCGCTGCAACTGCCTCATGGCTTCTGCTTACAGCCTTTTATGTGTTGGCCCCAGGCTCCACTGCTGTAGAAAAGTTTTCCGCACACCTCAGCAGCCTTAAGCCTGCATCTTTCCAGGATCCCCAAAGACCAGAGATCATCTTCCCTGATAGTTCAAGCAAAAAAGTCTTGGTTATGTTTGGTTCTTGGTTCTCAATCTTTCTATTGGAGGATTGTTTTTTTTTGTGGAGGGAGTCACATGCCTATCCCTGCACAAGTCACTGAGGTTAAGGGGCGGGGCTACGATGTGTAGACAGGGGTTTGGTATCCTACCTCAACCACATATTGTGGGAAGGAGTCCGCCAAGAAAGTGGTCGTCCATTAGCAACCCAAAGCAACTTTTCTGGAAAGAAAAAAGTGTCATTGGCAGGTACGTTGGGCTTCATGGTTTGTCCTGAAGATAATATTTTCCTAAATATGGAAATCGCTTTCACAACTTCAAGTTTCAATTTCTTCCTATAGAAAATAAAAATTTGTCAGGTTGGGTTTTAGTTGGTTTTTTAACAAACGCAAACAATGAAATATTCATGAGACTGGGGTATGGGCAGAAAAGAACAAATCAAAATATCACACACTGTCTTTTTCTCTATCAAGATAGAGTCTTTTAGTTAACAGACTGTACAGTGTATTTCTTGGGTTGCAAGCAACAGAAATCAGCACTGGCAAACCTAAGTAAAACAAAATGTTTCAGGAGAATAGTAAAAGGAAACAGGGCATGTCTGGGGGTTGTGAAACAGGAATCTTGGGACTGGTAGGCCCTACAGCACAGGACACTCCTGAGCATACAGCCCTGTGCGGCTACTTAGGTCCCGTACCCGTGAAGACATCCCTAAGTGAGAGAGAGGCTTTCGGTCAGTGAGGGGCACACAGGAGCCTTTGTGAGATTAATAATCTTGCCAGTGATGCTACGTAGGCACTTGCAATTATTTGTAAACATTTCATGTAGTTTAATGCACTCTTCCTTAAGTATTGTTATATTTCACAATTAAAAAAATCCAACCTATCTTCTGTCCTGTAAGAGGAAATACAATATTTAATATGCCAGGAGAGAAGGTTTAAGTGGCCAAGTTCAGGGAAAATGCCCTTGTCCTGGTGGCCATAGGAAGATAGTAATCAAATAATAACGAAAATGAGAAGCAATGAGAAACACACAATGAAGAAAAGCAATAAAAAAAATAGAAGAGCTAATACTTAGTTACTTTCTCTTTTAGGTGCCATTCTAAATTAACTCATTAAATGCCCTGGCTGCGTGGCTCAGTCAGGTGGAGGGCTGTCTTGTACACCAAAAGAAGGCTGTGGGTCCGATTCCTGGTCAGGGCATGGGTGGCAGGCAACTGATCAATGTTTCCCTCTCTCTCTCCCCTCTTTCCTCTCTCTCTAAAATCAATAAAAATATTCTCGTGTGAAGATTAAATTAAGTCATTAAACATATATTACAACTCTATGAGACAGGGACTTACCCCTTCAACTCCCAGAGTGGTTACTTGGACTTATTAACTAAGGTGTCACACCATGAAGGAGTCAATTCTCTGAGTTGGGATACAGAATAATTGTGGGTAACTAAGAAAGGCCAAAGTCCACTACACAGGTCAGATAAGAAAAGAGGGCTTTACTTTCTTAATCCCTTTACCTTTTGCACCACATATTCATATATTTTACATCTATGCTAGGTAATGTAATAGAGAGAAAATGAAGTTGAATACAACAGTGATGTTCAAGTTACAATATATCACTTAAGAAAAATGAAGGGGAAAGGAAAAATACCTTTAAGGAAAGTTCACTTTCCTTAGAAATAATATATGAAGTGCTTAGAAACTAAAGATAAGTGTTGGACATTGCATGCTGCATTCTCAAAGTAGCTTCAGCCGTGGGAGATGGGTTCAGAAATGCAAACTCTGCTAAGAGGGCCATTTTTTCCACAGTGAGCCTGTCCTCAGAGTTAACCTGACCACAGACATCATCACTTTTCTGCCAAACTGGAACAGCTGAGGAGCACGAATCACACATTAGATTCACAGATCCAAAAGGTTGCCAAGTGGGGGCTCCTGAAGAGGCAAAAATCTGGAAATCCCATTAGTGACAGATGCAGCCCAGCATGCATGTCTGGGGAGGAACTGACTGTAGCTCTTGAGACAAAGGCAGATTTACTGCAAATTATGACAGTCACTTCAGACCAACCTGAGACCAACATGAAGAAGAGCCGTGTCAAAAGGAAAGAGCAGATAAAGCCAGGCAGGTAGCAGCCATCCCCTCGTCCCAGAGTAGGCAAAAGAAGCCAGTTGTCTGAGATAAGGGTTCAAGTCCTTGGAGGTTCTCAACCTGATATTTGAGGTAGGAACCAACCTGAGTGGCTGAATTTGAAAACAACCTCCGCCACTTCACTCTGGGCAAGTCACTTCATGTGTCTGTGAGTCTGTTTCCCACCTGCAGAATGGGGATTACACATTCTAGGGTTGTTGGGATTAAATGAAGTAATACATATACATTGGCAATGGTAATTATTGTTAATTGTGCCCCATATAAAATGAGAGATTAAATGAAAGGATCTTTAAGTCTCTCTAATGCTAACATTCTATGATCATCTTAAAGCAAAAATATTTATGATTTTGGATCTCTGTTAACAGACTAGCTATTCAACTATAGGCATGTACCTGTTGACGTATTTTCACTTGCTTTATGCCTATTAAAATCTCTGATAATATTTATGCAGTGGCTCATGCAAAAGAAAACTATTTTAACATAACCACTTTCACGTTTATAATCAGTGTAGCCAAGTGCTGAATAAGGAGGGCAATTTGGAAGCCTGATTTGTCTATTTTTCATCACTTTTATCTTTCACAGAGAGTTCATTCAGGAAGGAATGGACTGAGGGCCGAAAGGGGTGCACAGAATGTGACAAGGGTCACATGACAGGCAAATTCTAGATTTAGAAGTTCAACGTGGAGATTATACTTGCTGAAAATATTCTTAATGTATATTTTAGTGGTAAATTGTTAGCATTCTTTCCATATTTCCTGACCTCAGCTATTCCCTTTTCTCCCCTGTGGTTAAGGGTAAAATTCAGGAATGGATAACTTTTAGAGAATGAAGGAGACAAGATTTTGCTTGTGGTCAGAAGAAAAAAAAGACAGAAAGAAAATTTCAGTTCCCTGGGAGCTGGTTTGTGAGACGTCAGGGGTGGGGAGGCGGTGGGAAGAGGCCTCTCCGGGGCCCAGCTGAGGCTCCAACTCCCCATTTGTCTTAATTTGGCTTGTGGTTCTGCAGGCCCAGGGAAAGCACAAACTTGCACTAATGCAGCCCAGACAAAATATTGGAACAAAACTACAGAAAATAAAATCAGTCAGTTGCAAAAGTAGATGAGACTTTTCTGATGGAGGGACTATAATTTCTCGAAGCCAGTAAGAGAGTCCTCAAATACATCTTCAAGGAACTTGACTTCATGGCGGTGTCACATTCATGACTCACATAGGCAAGCTAGTATTGTTGTTAGATTCTGATTTATAAGCACTTATATTAGATTTTTCCCACTACCAGGACCTCAAATTTGACAGGACTAAGAATTTGCATGAGGAATTTCTGTTGTTTTGGGGGACTACAGGTGTCCAGTGACCAAGATGGTTACTTTTGATGACAGTTTTACATATTCCCTTTTAAGGGGGCAAAGGTCACACGCATATGATTGAAATTTTGCTGGGGCCTCTAGCAGTTTCCATTACTTTATCAAATACAAAGAATTTCCCTGGAAAAAGATCTCCAATAAAATTATGAGTAAATCAGTTGGACTGATCCCAGATGAAGAAACAAACCAATGTGCTTTTCAGAAGTTGAAACCTTTATGTTGTTCAGCCATATTTTAATAAATTCATTTTTATAAAATGGCAGCAAACCACAAATTGGCCTTTTGAATCACACAGATTACCAGATTTGTGAGGCAGGGGGTTGGAAAAGATGACGACAGTAATCCAGCCAATGCTTGATTTCTGACACCCACCCTCCCTTCACCCCCAAGGAACAACTACTCTTTCAGAGCCAAGTCCTGACTCCAGGGCTGCCCACAGCCCTGCTCTCTGAAAGCCCTGCAAAAAGCCAGGGGAGGCGGGGGGGTGGGGTGGGGGGGTAAGAATGGGGGTGGGGTGGGGGGCGGAAGGCAATCATTTAAAAGAGATCACATTCACTTTTATTAAAAAACCAAAACAGCTGGGGCATTGATTTGCAAGCTCCGTAATGCCATTGGTATGCCTGACCTGGCCAAGATATTAAACAGATATTTAAGGAAATGTCATAAGTGTCTCAGGCACAAGCTTCGGCATATTCAAACAGCATTATTGTGCTTTGGGTAATTGTCCCCTTTATGTTTCACTATGCAGAAAGAAGGGGAGGGAACATATACATGATTTACTGTGACACATCCCTTCTAATGAAAGCTTGTGCAGCTTGCCAGCACTCCTGGCTAATCTGTCCCCTCCCAGATGCTCAGCCATATGTCCCATGCTTGATGTGAGCAACAATTGTGTTGGTGGAAGATGATTCGTGGGATCTGGGTATTTTTAACAGAAAGCCCACGTAGCTCTGAGGTTGCTGGCTCAGGTAAGAAAAGCAGGAGGAAGAGGCCCATCAGTTTGAGTCTAAGTGTTTTTAAAGATGCTTGTGTGGTATAACCACAGGCTGGAGTGAGATCTACAGTCTCCTCAGGGCCGGGAGGATTGCTGAGAGTTCAGGCTTCATGTGTGCGGCTTTGCACAGTGCTGGCCTCCCAGCTCAGGTTCTCCTCTTCCTGCCTCTCCCCCAGCTGGCTGCTCTCTGACATCCGGCAGCAGCGCATTCCTCAGTTGCCTGGACTTTGCATCCTAGCTTTTTCTCAGCTGCACACATTGCTACTTCATTCGAAGAAGCAGCTGCTTCTTTGACCGTGTGCATTTTAGCCCCTGCCTATTGCAACACTAGCTTAATTGGTTCTGCCTCTTGGAATGAAATCAACATTTACTCAACACTGACTATATTATATGTAAGATATAATTTTAGGCCCTGTGAAAGATAGAAAGAAATTTGATATACAGTGGGGACTTGCCTCAAGAAGTCTACAATCTAGTTATGAATTAATGTTCCCATCTTATGTTCTGGTAAGCCTTGGGCGTCTATCTCCATCTATAAAATAGAGAGAAGACTAGTACATAAGATTGCTGTAAATCATTTTGTGCCAAATGCTTAGAACAGTACATAACACATAATGAGCACTCAATACATGTTAGCTAGTTTTGAGCCCTAGTTGAAGGAAAGAAGGGGGAAAAAGCAAAATAATAGTAATCTATCATACCCTGTGATGAGTTTTATATACATTAACTTAATCCTCACAATACCACATAAGATGAGTATTATTACCCTTTTTTTTAAGATTTTATTTATTTATTTTTAGAGAGAGGAGAGAGAAGGGATAAAGAGAGGGAGAGAAACATCGATTAGTTGCCTGGCACGAGCGACCTTTCAGTCCACAGGCCAGTGCTCCATCCACTGAGCTACACCAGCCAGCATCCTAGACTTTCATTTTTGAGTGAAAGGACTTCTGCCAGGTTAGTAACTTGGGCAAGTTTCCAGTGTTGACAGAGTTTATTGTAGTCAAGGTCAAAACTACTCTGTGCCAAAGCCTATCTATGATTTTGAAACGCAAATCATTTAAAATTAAAATAATGTTGCCAAAACATCAGAGGATGTACGGCAAGGTGGCATCTGATGTATTTCCCAAACAATTGCATAGGACAACATTCCACATGGGACATCAAGACTAGAAGGCTGACTGGAAGGGTGGCGCTGGCTGTGTGAGCACTCACAGGAAGCAGAGAACGGCCTACCTGTTTGAGAGATGGAGCAGTCTTGGCTGAAGTTAAGAGCTCAGGGGAGTCTGATATTGGCAGGTTTGAATACTTTCCGGTGGGCAGTGGGGTCGACTGAGTGTGTTAGCAGTGCTTTAGAAAGATTTGCTTTGCAATATTGCCTAAAATAAGCTGGAAGGTAAGAGTCAGTTAGAGGGCTATTGTCATCTTCTTTATAAGAATGATCAGTGGTCTCCTTGACGATGGTAGCAGGAGTAACAGGTAAGCAAGAGACAAAAGCGGTGGTGGAAGAGGGTGAATAGAGATCTTTGCCAAGATCTGGGTATGGCTGTTCTTGACCATCAGGGATACAGTCATCTTCTGGAACTAGAAATAACAGGTAGCTCTTATCACCTCAAGACCTGACGGGGCAGAGGGTGAGGAGCAATTTCTGGACTCAGGGAGGGGAGCTGGACGGGAGGGCCATCTGGCAG
The DNA here is from genome assembly GCF_021234435.1 of Artibeus jamaicensis. Classification (NCBI taxonomy): domain Eukaryota; kingdom Metazoa; phylum Chordata; class Mammalia; order Chiroptera; family Phyllostomidae; genus Artibeus; species Artibeus jamaicensis. The sequence goes on along the minus strand of NW_026521844.1, from coordinate 12,521,003 downwards.
GGGCTGTGACTCTGGGTGGAGGGACACAGCCAGCCTGCCATAAGCAGCCTGGAAAGTGAATAGCCTTCTTTCCCTCCTCCCTCCCCTCTCCTGCCAGTGCCCTTCGGTAAAAGAGCCCTTTGCCACTCTCCACACAGGCCATTGTTTCTGAGCAGAGAACAGGATGGAGAAGAGTAGAGGGCATACTGTGGGGTGCAAATGGAAATCCAACAGAAGAGGTGTGTTATGAGATTAGATCATTCACATGGCATGGTGACTGGCACACAGAGTATACTGAACACTGGATGGTAATTATTACTTTTTATTGTTTTCCCTGCTTTGATTGGCTTGTTCTTCTGTGTCCAGCTCAGCTCCCCAGCCTCATAGCAAACAAAAAAGTTTTCAGATCCCTGAAGTAGCATGAGAAGTGACTCACTAAAAACTCAATTGAGTTTTTTGCCTGAAATCTTTGGCCTCTATTTTTTTTAAGGAAGCTAAAAAAAAAAAAGGCTTGGAAATCATCTTTTTAAAACACGGCCTTTGTGATTTGTTTTATTGGAAAGTTCTTAACAGAGGAAAGGCGCTTGTTTGTTTAGATTGCTATGCAACAGAAGGCGTTGAGTAAATGGTTTCTCAGCTTTTATTATTTTAAACTTCACACAGGAGAAAATCAATCCAAGTTTAAGAAAGAAAGAAGGAATGGGCTATAGACTTTAGTGTTTTCAAAATTCAAAATGGCATTGCAAATAATAGAACCTTCAAGCAAACTTTCACATATAAAAAATGACCTTCACAATTCCCGCTTTCAAGGTAAAATCAATAAAAAAAGGTTTTCACCTACCCGAACAGATTTTTTTCAGCCAATTTGTACACAACATGCTAAATAATCATCACTTTCAAACAAATATCAGCAAAAATAAGTTAAGTGGCTCGGAAAGAATTATTTTTCATCCCCCTTTCAGGCTGTCAAAAGGCACAAAGCCCAAGTAGGAGGAAGTAGTCAGAGGTGGAGAGAAGGGGGCAGATGCCTCCTCAAATTCTCACCCTATTTTAAGTTCAATCGTTAGCTTTGTTTACAAAGCTTCAAATTCCCCATTGAACTATTTTTCATTATGCCAAGAGGTGTCTGGTTGACATGCATATTGGTGCTGACTCTATTAGATTGGCAGCTTTGATGTAATTTCTAAATTTTCTATCCAAGCTCCGGGGGCAAAGACACATGGGTAAAGTGCCCTGAACTTAGTTAAATCAGACATCTGGAAGCCAATGGTGGGGAAGGAGTGCAAAGGTTAGGAGAACAATAAAACAGCAAAACAAACCCCACAGCAAAACAAACTTTTGTCTGGCGCAAGAAAGCACTGCCAGCAGCCATCAGCTGGTGTGGCACCAGCTCATCGCTTATTGAACAATGTCTTACTGCTGTACCTAATGTCAGAATATACAAAAAAGTATAAAAAAGAAAACAAAAATAATTAAAATACAGCTACCCAAAGACTACCAACACTTTGATACATTTTTTTCCAATTTTTTTTAAAACACATACATAGGCTACGTGCATATGCATATAAGATTACAAAGAAATACAACCAATGTTTTTCATACTAAAAACAGGATTATTTCACACATCCAGATTTATGTCATGCATTTTAAGCCTCACATTATATTTATGTATTTTCCCATGTCATTAAATTATTCTTGGTATGGCTATTTTAAAGAATGAGCTACAAAATAATTAGTCCTCCAGATTTGGCATAATTTATTTAAGTGATCTCATATTTTTAGCATTCATGTTGTTTCCAGTTTTTACTATTACATATAACATTATGACAAATATTCTTAAAATAATGTCTTTGTAATTCTCTCTGTAGCATAAATTCCTAGAAGTGAAATTATTGGATGAAAAGCACATAAATGTAGAGCCTAAACTGCCACCTAGAAAGTTATGTCAACTTTTGGTCTTGTGGGCAGCTTATGAAGATATGTCATTACTCTTCACCGATCTTGAGAATTATCATCTTTAAAACTCTTTGCCCATTTGACAGGTGGAAAATGGTGTCTTGATATTTTAACATTTTATTTTTCTGAGCATTTATTTGCCATGCCAAACCAGCTTTGCCGTCTTTGAGAAAACTGACTGTCTTTTGAGTGGACTTCAGAGTGTTGACTCCCTTAGAGGAGTCCACTTCCATGGGACGTGTGAACACAACCTTCTTACCATAAATGTCACAAAATTCCTGTCAACCATCATTTTAATAATAATGTCAGACAATGGGTTTTTTTTCTGACATAGTTTGTGATTATAGTCACACCAGCTTTCAAAGCCTGGTGCACCCTGGATTTACCAGCACTGTCTGCAGCAAGAGACGCTGGCCATTCTCCAACCCAGAATGACAAGTGAGCATCTCTGTCACACTCAGCCCACAGGGTGATGGGACAGGGACAAGGGTATCCATGGGCAACCCAACACTCATTCTTCCCTCACACATCAGGGGTTCCTCATCTTCATGCCAGAACTCCCTTGAAAGCCAGGTGAAGTCTACAGACCCCCCCCTCAGAATAATGCCAGTAATGGTATAAATAAAATTCATAGAATTATAAAGGAATCTAATTATGTTGAAATTTTGTTATCAAAATATTTATAAACATCGGTGGCATAATAATATCTGTGCTTATTTATTAAACATGAAATAAAAGACCTACTGGCAGATATAAAAACTACCATAATTGCAAAGTGGTAATGAGGGTATTTCAAGACATTTACCACAATTAATATAATATGAGGATATCTATTATTTCCATTAGTGACAAAGTCCAAGTACTGAAAATACTGTTGTGATTTCATAACAAAGGAAATGCTGCCTTTCAGTGGGAGGTTAGTAAAAGATGTCATTTTTCTTCCCATCAGGGCATGCCTGAGTTCTCCCCGTGGACCCAAGGTCACATGAAGCCCTGAAAGAAGGAAATTATATAAATGCATTATCTCCACCTCCTCCCATTTCTAGAAATGTGACATTTTTTCTGGGCCCTATCCATTACTTTTTTTGCTCTAATTACTACCATTCTGGGAAGCTGTTGGAACAGAGCGGTAGGGTTGGCCACAGTGGAAGATCTTAGTCAAAGGGTTGAAGCCACTGTGTTAAAAATATTGTACTGATGAAGTTGCAGACCTGCTCACAAGCCATGTCTAGGGCCTCTTGGCCGCGCCTGAGAGCAGGGCGCTCCGGGTTCTAGCTACAGCTTTGCCACTAACCAGCTGTGTGACCTTGAAAAAGCCTTTTGATGGCCCTGAGCCTCGATTCCTTAACTCAGAAAATACTTTGAAAAAGACAATCACTATAGCTCCTTACAACTTTCACAATATTTGACTTGAGAACTTTAAAAACATCCACTGTCTTTGGATGATTAATATATCTTTCTAAGAGTTCTTTAGCATCTAGCATGGAAAGCCCTACCTGTTTGTTTGTTTGTTTGTTTGTTTGTTTGTTTGTTTGTTTATTCATTCATTTATCTATTTATTTATACATTTTTACTGTGTGTGTACATTACATTTAAAATCAAAATAGTAGTTTTAAAATTTTTTTATTGTTGTTCAATTACAGTTGTCCTCCTTTATCCCCCACTCCTCTCCCCCACCCTACCTACCCCCAACCTTACCTATTTTTTAAAATAAAGTTTATATCTTCCTATGTCCCTGTCCTCCTTCCACAACTAGAAACTTTCTTTTCCTTAAAGCAAAGGAATTGTTGTGTTGATTCTAAAGCAGAACTTTGAAGTTTCTCTGGAGCTTTAGTTTGGCACACTGCCTCCCATCAACTCTGAGTGCCCAGGACAGCTGCTCTTTCCAGCCTCGGTTCTAAAGTCCCCCAGCCTCTATTCACGGAACATCCTTCCTTACTCAATAGCTAAGAATTCCTGCTTGTGCTGTTTCCCCTGAGGCCTTCAGCATGGACTTCTTAACTCTGTGTGGTTGCACTGGACAAATGGAGTAAAGTGTGCTGTTCTCCAGCTCAAACACAGTTCACATAGTAAATGTTTCTCGTGGATTTTCCTTCCTAATCACCCAACATTTTTAAACCTTTGGCATTCTGCGCTGTTCAAGTGGTTGAGGCCAGGTTCAGGGACAGCCTACATAAGCTTCAGGTGTCAGAGTGAACAGGAGTGCTGGGTGAATGAGGAGGACTGGAAGGAGCTCTGTGAGCTCCTTGGGCCCCAAGAACACTAACAAGACTAAAGAGAGAGGTGCAGAGGCAGCCCTGCCCTTGGCAAGCCCAGGCAGGGTTCCCTTTGATGTGAAGTCTTGCTTGATATTGCTTTGTGTGTCTGCATTTGTCCTTGGCAGGCAGAAGGCAGTTCCTTTCCAACAATGAGGCGCCCTTGTGTATTGCTGCCATCCACTGATGTGTGCAAGCAGCTCCCAGGGTGATGGGAGGCTGGGGCTGGCTATGGGGGTGGGGAGGAAGCTCAAGGAGAACCCAAGTGCCAAGGATGTTAGCAAAGAAGCTGAGACTGGCCTGGGAGTTTGAACCAAGGTTCTCAAAACATCTTACCTTGAAGTGGAACAATTTGAAAGGGACACAGAGTAATTGGGGGCAAAATAATTGATTTCTTTTGATTAAAATGCAGAGAGGTTTAGAACTATGGATTGCAATTGCCTCAAGTTAGGCTGGATGAAATAGTGGCTTGTTAACAATCATAACTGGCTAGACTTTTCTTAGGTTCTATGAACATTAATGGTGTTGCTCTCTAAATATATCCTGTTCTTCACCCTTTCGTGCACAAGGTAGATAGCACTTCCTGGTCTCCTTGTGGTTTGATAGGACCACATGACTAGTCCTAGCCAATGAGTAGAAATGACATGGGTCTGTTTCTGGCTGGGCTAGTGAATTACTGACACAAGAGCCTCCAGAGCTCTCTTTCTTCTCTGAACTGGAGACCACCAGTGTTTAAGATAAAGCTCCTCCATCAGCCCAAGTCTTTCAACATCTATAATGTCAGAGTCTGCCTGCCTACCCACAAGGGACAAGTAGCATGAGCAAGAAAGCAACTTTTTTTATTTAAAACCATTGAGATTTTAAATCTGTTGTAGTAGCTAAGCTAGACTATTGTAATTGATGAAGGCCCAGAAGACTCTCCTTTCCTTGTCTCCTGCACTCACAGAGAGTAGATGTTGAATTATATTGAACTGACCCTCCCCTTCCCTGGGAAAGCATCCCCACCTTATCAGGCAATAGAAACTTTCACAACCAGGGAATTTCTCTAAGGAGTAGCATTGTAAGTTGACTGTCTATGGCTGCATCTCAAAGCCTTAAGCTTGAGGAAGCCCAAAATGTTGTAGATAAGAGCTAAGGTCTCTGAAGATACAAGATGTTTACTGAGTCTTGCTTAGCCTAAAGGGAGTGAAGAGAGAAATTTCATCAACAGGATGCATGAATTAAATGTCTATTTTCATATATTTCTGTGGCCAGAGGGCTTCAGTCCCTGAAAAGGTTTTAATGTAAAAGCAGAAAAAGTAGAAAAGGAAAAGAAAAAATATGGTTGGAGAAAACTCACGGACTGAAAGAGACCCTGAAAAAATACTGGCTGGAAATCAGAAGTGACACAGTTTACACAACAAGAGGTGACCTGCATCCCTGATCAGGCACAGAGCATGGGGCATTGATCAGAGCTTCATGTGAAATGTACAAAGGGCCTCAGTGGATCCAGAAAACTTCAAGGCAAAAGTTGTTTCCAAGAACTACTGACTAGAGAAGGGCAATACAGCCTGACACCCTCCTGGCAAAGCATCTATAATTCAGGTCAAGGTGTCTTTACAAGAGGCAGTACAGAGGTTTATCTTGAGGGGCTCAGTGAGGTGTTAAATTTTCAGGTAGACATATAAGATGAGAGGGGGAAAGTCATGTGGTCCAGGGTAGGTTGATAGAGAAAGATGTTTAAAGGTAAAATAACTAATGTTAAAAGAAGTACTCCAAGCAAAATACTCCAGGCAGGAAAAAAAGGACAAAGTGACAAAAAAAATGACATCAGTAGTAGCATTACCAGTATGAGAGTACTGTTGGAAGCTGAGAGCCCAAGGAAAGGAAAAGTGCAAGTTTGCACGTGGGGGCACTGGATGGTTACAGTGCTGTGGCAGAGCAAGAGCTGTCTTCCAATGTCCTTTCTTGTCTCCTTCCTTCGGAAGAAGCCTTTCATTTTCAGCTGAGTACACAGCTACACAGAATACAGATTACGCTTCTCACCTTCCTCTTCAAATAGACGTGGCCATTGGGAACAAAGGAATATAAGCAAAATGTCACTTGTGATTTCCTTAAAGAGAGGGGTCCAACTCTTTTTTTCTCGTTCTCTTCCTACTGGTTAGAATGCAGATATAACAGAGTGAGCTAGAGCAGTCATCTTGAACACTGCAGTGAAAGCACGTACCAAAAATAGAACTACAAGAGGGGAGCCTGGGTTCCTGATGCACACGGAACCACCACACCATCTCTGGCTTGCTTTCCCATAAGTGTTGTTTACGTGAAAGAAAGAAACGTATGTCCGCTTCACTTACGTTACTGCTATAATGAGTTTTCAGTCACATTTATAGATAAACCTCATCTTTACTGATTCAAAAAGTTATCTCTGAGCGGCAGAATTATGGATGATTTTTATTTCCTTCTTTCTAATTTTCCATACAGCAGTTCTCCCTTATCCCCAGTTTCACTTTCTGTGGTTTCAGTTACCTGTGGTCAACTACCATCTGAAGATATTAAATGAAAAATTCCATAAGTTTTAAATTGCACACGGTTCTGAGTAGCATTATGAAATTTTATGTGGTCCCACTTTACACACCCCCACCCCCACCCAGGGGCCGTGAATCACCCCTTTGTGGAGGGTATCCACGTTGTGTATGCTGCTGCCCCCCATTAGTTACCTAGGGGCTAAGTCATGAGGTCAACAGTCACATTGTCATAGTGCTTGTGTTCAAATAATTCCTACTTTACTTAATAATGATTCCAAAGCCATTTATCACATAACTTTTTACTTCAGTATATTGTTATAATTGTTTTATTTTATCATCAGTTATTGTTGTTAATCTCTTACTGTGCTTCATCTGTAAATTAAACTTTATCATAGAGATGTATATAGAGAAAAGAACAATATATATAGGGTTTGGTACTATCTGCAGTTTTTCAAGTATCCACTGAGGGCTTTGGAACATATCCCCCAGATAGGATGAGTTTTCTACAATGAGTATATATTATTTTTGTAATTGGGAAAAAATGTTTTTAACATAAAAGAAAGAGAAAACTGAGAACCAGTCCTGCACCAACACAGACTGAGAGACATATCGATGGCCTTGGTGGTGCGGAAGACCTCTGACTTGAGTTTCTTGCCTTTCATCCTGTAGTGACTTGTCCTTGAATAACTCTCACCCTCCTCCATGCAAGTTTCCTTGTCTCCTGTTCCTGCCAGTGTTCCGAGAAAGAAACAGAACCAGTTTAGGCACCATAAGTAGAAAGTAATTTAATACAGGGCATTGGGTGCTACCAAATCATTGGAAGGGCTGAAGACATGTAAGTGAGGAGGCCTGTTAGAAATATCATTGCCACTTGTAGTTTTTGAGGTTATAACTCTGTTAGCAGGGAGGCAGAGGTCAGAATCGTTGTCAACACCCAGAGTTCATGACACTGTTGTCAATTTCCCAGTTGTCCCACATTTATGAAGCTGGACATTTGACAGTTAGAAGAAGTCTGTCCACAGCAAACATTCATTTCTTCCAGAATGTGCCACTGCTGTAGAAACAAAAGTGGTCTCCACCTGCATTTCACCTTCCAAATCTCATGGGAGCACCTCAAACCCTGGAAGGAAGGGAGCCTGAGAAATGCCGTTGTTAGTCTTCCGCCCCTACAACACAGTGAACATGCAGGACGGGCTGGATATGAGTACTCAGTGCCAACACAGCGTCTGGTCCCCTCCTTGTCTGTTCCCTGTAACATGTTAGGCATTCTCAGTAATTTTCTTAGAGGGCCTCCTTGCTCATGCATTTCTCTATAGCCAATTAAAATATTGTTGTACATTTATTACACCCTAATACCACTTTAGGCACTTCAGAGTGTGTAGAGAGATAGCCTGGTTCAGATCAGATGACGCCTCATCCACTCATAAAACACATGTTCAGTGTCTATTGGGTACTCAAAAAACATCGATAGCTCCTCATTATCTACCAAATAAAGTCCAAGCACCTTCATTTAAAACCTAACAGACTCTCCAAAATCTGACCTCAACTTATGTTTTCAACCTTATTTTTCCACTTAATGAGTTTATAGACCAGGGAAACAGGATTATTTTCTATTCTCTATACATATGTCTCTTTTTTCTGCCACCAACACTTTAGCTGCACTAGAATTGTCCTTCTTTCCATCTCCCTGTGTCAAAATGTTGCTGATCCTCTAATGTCTAGCTCAACTGTCACCTCTTCTACGAAGCCTTTCTTGATACTATACAGCTGGAGATAATCCTTCATATCAGAATCCCCCAAACTTGATCTATATTTCTGCCATGGGATTTAAAACAGTTCACCTTCTATGACAGATTTTTCTATAAACATCATTTTATTTCTAGTAGACCACAGTCCATAGCAGAGCAAAGGTTATTTCTTATTTATCTTTGATCCCCCATATGACCATAGTGTTTACTGAATGGATGAATGTACACTTGGAAGACAGTTATACTCTCAAAGATTTTATAACTAAGAGCAGGAATATTTTAAAAAGCAAGTCGAATTCCTAGTATATGAAATCAAATTCTTTGCCCAGAATTTCATACTCCCAGCTAACTGATATTCCACCTTTTAATTCTTTAACTTTCTGTGACAATAAAATAAGCGTTTTTGTTCTCCTCACAAATCTTGTTCATTTTTCATTTTCTGTTATTCTTGCAACTAAGCATATAATTTGTATGATGGTATTTTCCATTTGTTATTAAGCCTCAAGTAAGATGGAAATGTCTCCTTAATAACTATAACAATAAAAAGCAATTTGCAAATTGTGTTTCTGTTTCTAATCAAACAATTAATGCTTGATATGTAGCTTGATTATGAATTATGAAGCATAGGTTTCACAAGTATATTTTAAAATTTTACATCAGGAAGCCCCATTCACCAGCTCATTTTATTTAGTAACACCTCCAATTATGAACAAGTCCTAGACCTTAATCCTTTTCATGAAGCAAAGGACCTTAAACATGAAATTAGGCACAAAGCACTATAATTAAATTCTGCTTTGTTCCCACCCAGTACAGAATTTTCCCTTTATTAAAACAACAGTGATGTAAATGCTCTGGTTTCCTTTCTCAGATACATGTTTTATGGTCCCCTCATCCTAGCTGGTTCACACAGTCTCCAAGGGAAAGTATATCTTCCCTCTCTTGAGCTTTTATCTGCTAGGGTCTCGCCCATTGCACCTAGCATTCCAGTCCTCAAGCAGAAAGAATTTAAATATTGCTTATTTCCACTAATTACTACTGAAAATAGCATGAAATAAGTTGTGACTGGTTTCTTTGTGTAAAGCTATTTCTCCTAATATTACCTAAGCAACTACCATTCACTATTCAATACAAAAATATCTTTTTCTAAATTTTTCTAAAAATATACCTAAGTCTATTATGAACAACAACATGGTCTGGAGCTACAGAATGAGTAGGCTCATAGCCAGCAACAGAGCTGCATGGATCTGGGCTGTACATACTATCACTGAGATAGGGACAGAGTGCGAGGGGAATGTCGTAGAAAGAATGATTTCTTCTTCCTGGGGCTCATCTTCCCCAGGCATATGTGTTGGTGAATTTGTAGAAGGAGCACTTAACCCTCCTTTCTCACTAAGTGGTTGTTAAATACACACACACACACACACACACACACACACACACACACACACATATATCCTTATCAGTAATGCAGGCTTTCATGCTCCAGGTAGGTTTGGGCTGAGATTACTGCCTTAAACTCTCTGTGGTCCCATTGTTATTCAAAGTTCAATTGTGAGATGTAATATTTATGAAGGAGTAGTGTGAGGGTATTGCTGTCCATATATTACCCTAGATAGGCTGTGTTACCCTTGGATTAAACCAGATCATAACAGGGCTGTGAACTTGATGTATTGTTTTGATTCTTTATAGACTTGCCTTCTCCAAATCTGTGTGTTAGCCTAAGCACCAGCTCGTGGACAGAAACATGAAGTTCCATGGAATATGATGGAACTTGCTGCTGCATTTACTGTGGGGCCAATGTTTAGGACGCAGTCTGAGGTATCACACAATATCCTCATTCTGAAGACATCCAAAAATGAGGTTGCTCAACATCAGGAAAACTGTTCACATCATGTGTAAAAGACACTAACCCAAAGCCATTTCCAAGGACTTTCTTGCCTTCTTTTCTTTACAAAGGCCAAAGAAAGACACATGCTTACTTTCCAGTCTCTCTTATAAGAAGGGGTGTTCTTCCAGTTCTGGCCATGAAATATAAAAGGAAGTCTGCAAGCATGCTTCTTGGATGGCAATTACTTTCCTGATGAAAAATCCATATGGAAGAGAGAGCTCTGTCCTTACCTCTTCTCTCTGTGTTGGTCAGGATATGATGTCGAGGTATGGCAGCTCAATTGAGGCAATGAGGCTACGAGAGTAATGGAAAGCAAGCAGAGAAGACAGAAAGAGCCTTGGTCTGCGATAGCATGAGTGAACAACTGTCCACCTCTGCATTTCTTAAGTGAGAAAAATAACCACCAATTCATATTATTTGGGTTTTGTGTTACTTGAAGCCTAATATACCCTAACCAATAATTCAACAACTAGATTAATTTTTACTTTATGGATTATTTTAAGTCTTGTAATTAAACATGCCTCTGTCTTACCTTTGGTGATGAAGAAGTTGCAAAATTGTAACATGTCTACCATGAGACTATTTTATCTGTTAATTTTTATCTCTGGAATTTGTCTTTATATTCATGTTTTCTTTTCACCCCGACTCTTCCCAGTATTTATTTTATTATTTTGTATTATATGCATTTTAAAAGTCAAATTTTTTTCTAGGACACATAAACAAACCAAAAAGTCAAACTCTGCTGGGAAATTGAGGAATAGTTGTTTCAATAAAGATTTCACAGAGGGACAACATCTGTGCCTCACCCTTTAGTTACTCACATTCAGTAATTCCAGTAATTCCCAGGGTTTTAACTGGAAGGAATCAGTAAAGCAGCTTTAAAAGCGGCCTATTCAAGATTCTCTATGAAATTCAGAAGTCTTAAGATCTTAAACTACAGCAAACACAGACTTCATGAGATCTTTGACCCTCTGGACATAAATAAAATCTTGTACACACAAATGCATATTTTCCTGGGTAAAACTCTGAGGCTTTCATCAAATATGCGAAGCCTGTTATTCCAAAAAAAGGTGAAGAAACTCTGGGCTAATTGTATCTACCCTTTCGGAGTCCCCCTCCTCCAAATCACCATTGCAGTTTATTTGGGTTTTTGCTTTTCTGTCAAGACCCTAAATTTCTGTCAGAATGTGGATACATGCTTCATTCTTGGAGACCACACTCAGTAAATGTCAGTTGACTTGCATTGATATTTAATTATTTACACTGCATTTGGTGTCTGGAACGTCAGTCTCTGGTTGATGATTCTGGAAGCTCCGAATCCGTGGGCAGCATCCCAGTGGGCTTGGTGTGTTGTAGACATACAAATCAAAGTATTGTGAGGGAGGAGTACAATCACTCCCCTCTAGGATAATGCATTTTTCATGAGACACAGGTCATTACAGAACCAATGCCTAGTGCTTGCTCTCATTCTACCTCTTCATCTTTTCTCTCTTGTCCAATTGTTTTGTCTACTTCATCTCTTATGGTGTTTCCCCTGCTTTATTGCTCTGCATTTGATTATTTTACCATCTCCTTTGTAATATATTTAGGTAATTTCTACATCGTCTGTATCTCTGAACTATTTTTCTTGTGTATCTGACTCCTGCTCCTTTTTCATTATGTGGCATCTGTTTCTTTGTTAGCTGTAGTACCTATACTGCCAAGTTCCAGTTGCTACATGGCACAGATTTTCTCAAACTTATCATTTCAATTGCTAACACATAGAAAGACAATGCTCATATCTTGTTTTTCTATGACACTTTGATTCCCCCTGAAGATTTAATTTTACTGCCCATTGTAATATTTTCTTATTCCCTTTTATATCTGTGAATCCAGAGTCATTAATTTACTTGTACCAATTTTCTATTCTGTCATGCAAATTCTGTGGCAATTTCCTCCCAAATGATGGGCTAGAAGCAATCAATCCATCATATTTCCTAGTGCAGCTTTCTCTTTGGTTAAAACCAGGAATGGATTTAAGAAAGCCAGAGGTTTTTGAGGAAAGAGATTTCTGTCATGAAAGAGGTGACTCCTATGGGGGAAACAATATATCAGTGAAAAAATTTCTTTCAAGTTTTTGTTGAAAGTTTTTTTATTTCCTTTGTTTGTTTTTAAGCAGCTAAGTTGCAGATTTTATCAAAATTTAATTTCATGCAGAGAGTAAACATCTGGAAATCATCCTGGGTAATCAGTATGAATTTATATGGTGAATCAGAGACATATCATATGCTAGAGTTTAGAGATTGCAATCTTAATGATCTGTACATTATTCATAAAAGTCTTTGTTTTAAATCTGTTCTTAAGAGCTAATTAGAATTCAAGGCATTCAGGAGACAGGAAACTTACCACTTTATTTCTTATTTTATGGATATTTCCCTTAGGACATGGGGTTGTTGGAAGAGGGAGTTAAGCATTGGTTTGTTTTTGGTGTGTCTGCTTTTTTCTTTAGCTCATTTATTTATGAAATGTAAGAAGCAGTGGGGATCCTAAGTAAGGCAAGTAAGCTGGAAAACAATAAAACTTGAAAATGACTCAGGCGTGAAATCTCCTTGAACTAAGGAATGCTTCCAACATGAAGTTCTCTATAAGCATAAACTATAAATGATAACATTTCAAAATTAGTTTTTGAAGGAAGGTTCATAATGGGAAACTTGATCTCTAAAATCAGCCAAACCCACCTCCTTCTCAACGTAAAATAATAGTCTACACCCCTGCATAATATGACCTAAAAATAATAGACTGCATCTCACCCCTATGGTAACTTGGCTTGAGCCCAAGAATTAAAACATACATGACACTTCAACCTGCATCCAAAAAATAGAAGTGTCATTCTTTCTTCTAAGCTGTCATAGCGATGTAAGCCTCCGAGTCTCCGTAATCCTAATTAATGTTCAGTGTTTTCACCGCGTTCCAGTGTGAAAAATGCAGAGCAGCAACACTGCTGGGAATCGGGTTTTCAAGAAGCCGCTGTTTCAGAAGGTGTGGCTCGAACTCTCTATTCTTAGTCTTTCATTCTAAAAGGGATTATGTGTCTTCACTCTGTAAACTGATAACCTGCAGAATTAAACAGCTGAGACAAGAAAGAAAAGTTAACCCAAGGAAAATGCTGGGCTTTTATTTTTTTAATTTTAAGAGTCATAGGCATCTAGGCCCCAAAATGTTAGAGGTGGGAGAATAATAGTAAGTAAGTGGTAAAGCATAGGGAGGGGCCAGGGAAAAATGAAGGTGGAAAAATAATGGAAAGAGAAAAAAAAGCAACACAAATGGGAGAAGCAGACAGCAGGGTTGCATTCAGACTTTTGCTAGCCCTGGGAACTTTTGTTCTGTGGGCTCTCCCTAAGAAAATATTTAAAAATTAGATTTCACTACTGCATTGGAATAAAGATGAATATATTTCTATTGTGTATTAAAGTGTTTTTCAACCTAAAAGTATTTTTTCTTCTGACTTTAAAAGACATGGAAACATTTTTGTGTGCTCCTAAAAGTATTGTGAATCAAGGCTCTGTTGCCCGTGGCAGCTAAGTCTGCCCTACAGATAGAGTGAGGGGGAGCTCTCTGCTCAGAAGTGAGGGGCACAGCTTAAACTAGCAATGTAAAAGTTCAATAAGTGTATAAAATTTGTGTATCTCTACTATATAGATCTAAATTATGTGTTAAATTATCCCTAATTATGCCAGCTAAGCTTTATTGAGCAGTTAACATGTGCCAAGCACATACTATTTTATCTCACTCATTCCACACAGGAACCCTGAAGTTAAGCAGAGGAAGGTCTACCTTGAAGTTTTAGGGTCCCTTATGAGCACTTGTTCCTCCCAAGGCTCTGTACCCAGTTTCTAAGAGAGTCTCTCAAGATCGCGTATGCTTGGAATTCTATGAAAACCTGACTCTTCCCATCTAGATAGACAGACTGAATGTATGCCCCTAATTCACAGTTTAGCTCATTGAAACACAGAAAGGTTAAGTGATTTTAAGAATGGTTAGGGTTATGAGCCTACTTGTCAAAGGATAAACTCAAGGAGATTGTTTGACTAAAAGCAAAAACAAAAAAAATCTTGAGTCATAGGCTAGAATTCAGAATTGGATCCAATCATAAGTGTAAGGTGCCCAGAACGCCATTCTTTCTTCACTCTCCCAAGGTAATCTCTTTAAATTCTCTGGCTTTATCTGTTCCCCACTGTCTGGTGACCATGAAATGTACACCTTCATCTGTTTCAGTTAAGATATTTTCAATCGTTAACAAGATCCTCACCCAAATGATCATGAAAGGTACGGAAATGCTCCCAGAAGATGCAGTCCAGAGGTGGTATAAGCTTCCAGGTGGCTGCTTCACAGTCTCAAAAATGTCCTCAGGGAAGCAGATTCTCGCTGTCTCCACTCTGCTGTCCACAGGGTTGACTGAATCCTGTGTCTGGGTATCTCTGTGGCTATAGGGAAGTTGTCAGGATCACCAGGACTGCAGGCTTTCTCATCCAAACCCACTAGAGGAGAGAAAGCCTGCATTCCCACAGCTCTCCCAGAAGCCTCTTGGGACTTTCACTGATGGAAATCAGATCGCATGACTATTCCTGAACCAATTACTGGCAAGTAAGATTACTTATAGATCAGTCCTTTTATACTTATCTTTGAGGGGTTAGTTTCCCAAGTCACACTGAGAGGAGTGAAATAGGTGTTGGGAGTCAACAGTGATGTCTACTGTGTCGTCTCCAGACCTCATGCAATGAGTGCCCAGTGGGCGTCTCCCCACCTTACTTTCACAAATTTAGGACATTTCCAAAGTTGGGCTCACAGTGTTCTTTTAGAAACTGTTCCTTATCCCATGTGCCTTATTTTGATCAGAAACACAAAAGCAGAACTCAAAGCAATCCTCAACTTCTTTCAGTCCCTCACTCCCTACCTTATAGCCATCAAAACTACCCACCTGTAGTATCCTTGGCATCACCTTATTTTACACCCTATCAGTCCTTACTTGAATTATTGCAATACCCTCCTGCATGGCCACATTAACTCAAGTCTTCTTTGATCCATGTCCCCACTGCCACCAGAATTATGTTTCCAGGTGGAGTAATAAAGAAAGCAAAGAACATGTCACTAGTTTATATAACTTCTTTTTGTAGTTCCCCATTAGTTTTTGGATATGGTTCATATATTTATTTATTCAGCAAGTACTTGTTGGGGGTTTCCAAGTTCTGAGCCCAGTGATGAGGGGGGGAAAAAAGATGAACAAAATAGATGGGGTCCCTGTTACCATAGGAGTTTACAGTCTATGATGCCAGATAGAGTGCTATAGGAGTCACCTGTGGGGATGTCCTGATCCACAGAGCAGAGCCATTGGCAGGTTGTTTTTGTTTTTTTTTCTTTTCTTGTTTTAAGAAATCAGCACCTTGAGTTTGGTGGGAGGGAGTTGCTAAAAGAGAAAATAGCAGTACTCAGTGTTTCCAGAATTTCTTCTGCCTTATTAAATTACTCATTGTATTGTTTTCATAGTATAGATCCCAGTCTCTCCTTTTAGACTATCGTTTCCTTCAACTTTATATCCTCAAAGGCTAAAGTTTCTGTGTACCTTATTATTTTCAGTTTAACTATGTGTTTATTTATACCCTGCCTTGATTTCCCAGCACCAAATATTTGAGGCTGCCTAATGCACAGTAAGAATGCAAAAAAATGTCTTGAACACTTTTACAAGTTAAAAAATGAGACTCAGAAAGAAAGGTTAAAACTTTGACCAGAGTAAACCAGAAATTTCCTCTGAAAACTCTATAAAGTTGGAAGAGTAATCATAAAAGGTGAGTTCCCCACCACAGGAAGTGTCTAAGGGCAGGCTGGGAGCTAGGGGTCAGAGTCCCTTAGGGTAGTGATGATAACCCTTTAAAGAATTTCTTAAATACATTTGTGGTGATTTTATCTCTGAAGGTCAAGATTTTAGATATAGAGAGTTTTTGGTTAATATCTATAAATACTTATAGATATTAAAGAAGTTCCTATAGGTTCTAGGCAAATACATACTCTAATGAGAATCCAAAATTATGTTTAACTATATAATGTAAATTTGCCTTTTCGAATATAAATGTGGTATAATTTAAAAAAACACATTTGAATGTGTCTCAGAAAAGTAGCTTTAACTGAGTGAGTTGCGCCAAATGCCCTGAGAGACACACCTGCAGGAAATCCCATGAAGCCATCCAAAGTTGTCAATGAAATGAGAATTAACCTGGAGGAATATGTAAATATATGGATGCTTCTAATGAGTATGCTAAAATCATGTGAAATAGCTCTCATCAGCATGAACAAATATTTGTTAGGCTTCTTATGTGGATGGAATAAAGAGGATATATAAAACTATTAAATAACCAAATGCTGAATATTGCTCAGCATGCCTTGGGTTGTTAAATGCAATTTTTATTTAATTGGCATCCATAACATTTTATTGGACATTTTTTCTCATAATTATAATAAAAGTAATTGTGGAAAATTATTGTTCTTACTTGGACTGTGCAATGAAAATTCCTAGAATACATTTTTGTATAGAGCAGAATGAAATTGTACTTAAAAAAACTTTGAAAACATTTTGATAGAATTTACCTCTCCTGAAAGCCTTTTGGTCTATTCCACAACATCTAGTTGAACTGTATTATAAACATTCAGCTTTATCTATAATTTAAACATTTTTGTAGACTCTATGAGTACTTTTTCTACCTCTCTAGAAATGTTAGAGAAGTATCTAACCTCCTGTAAGCTCATGAGATATATTAATATTTTTGTAAAAACACCTAAATGCCTCCTTTCCAGGCATTTTCTGCTTTGTGGAAATGAGCTGTGAAAACCTGCAATTCAACTCCCAATTATAAACAAAGCCTGCTTGTCTTAAAACTTTGTCAAGGAAGAATTCTATCTGTTAATCTCCTTTCAAATTGTGCCTATTATTTTGCCTTATGTTTTTGGAAGACACAGCTTGTTAACAGTAGAGCTCTAATACTACACTTAGAAAGAGAGTCCAAGAGGAAGGACCCAGGGTAAACAGAAGCTTCCAAAAGTTGTAAATAACAAAGCACGCAGGTGGTGTGTGTTTCATTGAGTTGCCACATCATAAGCTCATAGTAAATGATTGCAACCTGGCTAAAGATCCATGCATAAGATTTCTCCGATCGCCTGACACAATGTGGACACGAACATCACACTCAGATCTTTGCCTTCACTAAGAAAAGTAAACAGTGTAATGACATCATTTACAGCCAATCAAAGCACAGCCACAGTGGCAAAGGAAATGTTGGGAGAATCCTTTGAAACTGAGGGTCAGGATGAGCGTGCAATATGTTTGATAAGCTGTCCTACCTAACACATGCACAGGGGTTCTGAGCTGTATTTATAAAACAGCATTGGTAGGTAGTTCAAAAACTGCCAAGAGAAGCCAGCAATACATTACATTCCATAAGAGGAGCAATTGGGTGAAAAAACTCAAGGTGATCAGGAACAACCTTTGCCCACTGTTCCATCACATGGCGCTATAATAAATATTAGTCATCCAGTGTACACAAAGGATGTGGTGAGGCTTCCTGAGAGGGCAAAACCCTCTCCCAGAGGTCAGAGTACACTCCCTATTCCACACGGATCCCTGATCAGATTTACTGTCTTTCGAGAACCACTGCTTTCCCATTAAATGGAAACCATCGCAGGGCAGCAGCACTGGGGCTCATTTATTACAGTCTCTTCCAAGTTCTCTTTTTTCCTTCTGAGTCCACAACGGTTCATGGTCCCCTGATTTTGATGAAACCAGATGCATTTTAAAGTTTGCTCTCTCCCTTATCGAGCCTCCCCTAAGTTAATATAAAATGTTCCAAATGATCTCACCTTGTGGCTTCATTGAATACAGATACTGCAAAATCAGAAGGCACTGCTATTATACTTGGAAGCACAGGCCCATTTTATCAGACTGTCTCTTCCGTTCTCCATGAGAACACAGCCTTCTCTCAACGCAGGCTTGTAGCTCCTTTAACAGGCCTTAGCAGCAGTTTAAAAAATTTGCACTGTGATATGCAACATACAGCACCATCAAGTTAACACAAAATGTATTTCTCTGGCTGTTTTTTATTCAAAAATATAAAAATACTGTGGTTTTGACTTTTTTCTGCAAAAGAATAGCCTGCTTTTTAAAAAATTCTCCATATAATTGGAAAATCATGCTCTATCACTTCCTGTTCAAGAAGTAATGAGAAAATTAGAACTTATAAAAAGAATTGGTAGTGGATACCTACCTTAGAATTATTGAGAAAAAATAACACAACAGTATACACAGAGCAAATCCTCTGAGTATCTTTACTAACAACCCATCCATTTTATAGCTACTGCCTCATAGAGGACCAAGCCTGAGCCAGGCTAGATCCCTTCATTATGAATGTTGCCCTTCCAAGAAGGATTACAAAGATTAAAGGAAGGCCAGGACCTCATCTGAATAGCCTAGGAAGTGGAACAAGACCTTCCCTTAGTCCTCAACCATCCATCCTGCCCACCAAATACTTTATATTTGTTCTTATTCTTGTAGTTGGAGCAAAATATTTAAAATTAGAACTTACTGGGCATCTGGGTTTTTTGGATATGTTTGAAATTCCTCCATATTGAATAGAAATCTCTTTGTGTGACACTGGCATTTAATAAGATCTACAGCTGGTTCAGTATATAAGGAGCCTGAAATCCACCACTCTATCCTAAAAGAAGTAAAATTCTTCACAGATTGAAAAATCAACACCTTTTCTTGGATCCATAAGACAGAGGAGGACGTAGGGAAAACCCTTGCCCTCAGTACTGGAGAGATGGACAGGCGCACACAGAGTTACGGCTTGGTGGAGTAAAGACTCAGGAGTGGAAACCAGCCACCGGAATGTGCCTGGTTTGGAAAACCTAAACTGTAGCTCACGAATTGCTGGCCACTCTGTGGAGCAAGCCTGAGAGTTAAAAACTCCAGTGGGACCCAGTCATGGGGGCCCTCATAATATTGTAAGATTTACCTCCAGGAGTTCAACCAGATTCTCGCAGTAATTATCAGAGAAAAATCCCCTCTCGTTTCCCAGAGGAGAAGGGGAAAAAATCATTTTAAACCATGCCAGAGCATTCTGTTCTTCTCAATAAGACCCACACTCAGGGGAAACTAGTTTGCCAGAGCCTAAACTGCTAGGGCATTCATTATCAGAACCTAACTGATGGAAGGAAGGGAAATACAGAAGTACCTTGTTATAGCATGCTTTGCTTTATTGTGTTTTCATCAACATTGAGACAAAACCCTCTGCCAGCAAAAAAAAAAAAAAAAGATTATGGCTCGCTGAACATTCAGATGATGGTTGGTATTTCTTAGCAATAAAGTACTTTTTAATTAAGGCATGTACATTGTTTTAAAAGACATAATACTATTGCACATTTAAGACCACAGTACAGTGCAAAAATAAGTTTTATATGCCCTAGGAAACAAAAAATTTGTGCAACTTGCTTTAGTGTGATATTCACTTTGCTGCAGCATTGTGGAACCAAGCCTGCAATATCTCTGAGGTATGCCATACCCAATTCCAGCCCATGCTACCCATGCTGTCCCACATAAGGAGCAAGGAAAAATACTGAGAAACAGTTGTGATGTTCACAGCCCAGAGGAATTGACTTGCTAAAAGACTGAGCCTTAATTATAGGACTATAGAATTCTTCCCCTATCCCCTCACAGCACATTACTAAACGCTTATTTACAGCAACTCCTTTTACTTCCTACATTATGTCTGGCTATCAATAAAAAATTACAAGGCACACCAAAAGGCAAAAAACACATTTGAAGGGCCAGAGTAAACATCAGAACCAAGCACAGTATGGATGTTGAAATTATCAGACCGGGAATTTAAAGCAATTATAATGAACATGCTAAGGAACCTATAGTAATATATAGACAGCATGCAAGAACAAATGAAAAATATAAGCAGAGAGATGGAAGTTCTATGAAAAAAACAAAAAAAGGATTAGAGATCAAGAACACTGTAACAGAAATAACGAATTATTTCGATAAGCTTATTAGTAGACAGGACAATGCTTAGGATAGGACCTCTGACACTGAGGGTATCGCAATACAAACCTGCAAAACTAAAAAGCAAAGAGAACAAAGACTGAAAAAACAGAACAGAATACCCACGGGTTGTGAGCCCACAAAAGGTGTGGCAGGCATATAATGGAAATACCAGGGAGAGAAGGAAGAGAGACAGGAACAGATTAAATATTTGAAATAATCAAATTTATAAGTGGTATTCAAAAGTGAGAATGATCCCAAAATTAATGTCAGGCACAAACTGCAGTTCCAGGAAGCTCAGAGATTACCAAGCAAAATAAATACCCCACTATCCCCAAGCATATAATTTTCAAACAACAGAAAATCAAAAATGAAAAACTACTGAAAGAAGCCAGAGGTGAAAAAATCTTTCCTATTGAACAGCAAAGATAACATTGATATCTAACCTCCTCAGAAACCATGAAAGCAAGGAGAAAATGCAGTGAAATATTTAAAGTGATGAGAGGAAAAAAAACCACCAACCTAGAGTTGTACCATAAGAAATTATCCTTCAAACGTAAAGGAGAAATAGTTTCTTAGACAAAAATTGAGGGAATTTGTTGCTACAAGGTCTGCCTTACAAGAAACGTTAAAAGAGTATTCTTTAGAGAGAAGGGAAATGGTATAGTTCAGAAATTTGGATCTGTATATGAGGGGGACCCCCCAAGAAAGCCCCAGAATATTTTCTAGAGGGTAGGCTCCTTGTAATACAGGCTTCCCCTGCTCGGTGGGCATTCTAGGAACCCAGCTGTATAAGTCAAAGTACCAGCTGGAATTTTCATGAGAGGCTGAGTTCATGTTCAGTGAATTTTTTTTGAAGATTCAGGACACATGATTTATGAGCACACCTGCCCACACTGTGCTCAGGGTTCAGTAGTTTCTGACCAAAATCAGCATGACCCTCTGCCCCACCCCCACTTGTCATTCACCCAATCTCATCTCAAGTGACTGTTTTTTTTGTTTGTTTCCCTAATGAAAAAAGTCCTCAAAGGAAAATCAATGTGGAAGAGGTGAAACAAACAAAAAAAAAATGGCAGAAGTACTAAAAGACATCAAAATCAATGAGTTCAAAACTGTTTTGAGCAGTGGGGAAAAAAGTCTCAGTAGGTTTATTACATCAAATGGAGAATACTTTGAAGGTGACTGAAGTTTAAGCAAGTAAGAATAAATACACTATTTTTTCTAAATAAATTTCAGAGTAATTTTTGAGTCCCCCTATAAAGAAGGGAAAAGCATTGAAGAAGAAATAAGTGAAGGTAAAATAAAAACATATTCTTCCTAATCTTTTAGAATATTTTGTTATAGATCTGTGAAATATGCCACTGGTGTTTTAAAATTGCATTGAATCTACACATTGCTTTGTGTAGTATGAACACTTTAATCATGTTAATTCTTCCAGTCCTTAAACACAGTATATGCTTCCAGTTATTTGTATCTTCCTCAGTTTTTTTATTCGGTGTCCCAGTTTTCCAAATACAGTAGTCTTTACCTCGTTGTTTAAATTTATTCTTAGGTACCTCATTTTTTTGTCATTGTTATTTCAATAGTAAATGGTATTGTTTTCTTAGTCTCTCTTTCTATGGTTCATTATTGGTGTGCCATGGATCTCTGAGTATAGATTTTGTATCTTGCTACTTTACCAAATTCATTTTAGTAGATCTACTAATTTTTTGGTAGAGTCTTTAGTGTTTTCTATGTACAATATCATGTCATCTGAGAATAATGACAGTTTTACTTCCTCCTTTTAAATTGGATACCTCTTATTTCTTCTTCTTGTCTGATCATTGTGGCTAGAACTTCTAGTACTATGTTGAATAAGAGCAGTGAGAGCCGACATCCTTGTCTTGTTCCTGACCTTAAGGGAAATGTTTTTATTTTTTGCCAATTGAGTATGAGGTTGACTGTAGATATTTCATATATGGCCTTTATTAGGTTGAGGTATGACCCTTCTATTCCCACTTTGCTGTGAGTTTTTATCATGAATGGGTGCTGGATTTTATCAAATGCTTTTTGTGCATCTATTGACATGACCATATGTTTTTTAAATATATTTTATTGATTATACTATTACAGTTGTCCCATTTCTTCCCCCTTTATTTCCTTTATCCCCTGCACCCATCCTCCCACCCACATCCCCCCCTCCCCACTTAGTTCATGTCCATGGGTCATACATATAAGTTCTTTGGTTTCTCCATTTCTTATACTATACTTAGCCTCCTCCTGTCTATTTTGTACCTACCATTTATGCTTCTTATTCCCTGTACCTTTTTCCCCCATTTTCCCCCCACTCCCTCCCCACTGATAACCCTCCATGTGATCTCCATTTCTGTGATTCTGTTCTTATTCTAGTTGTTTGCTTAGTTTGTTTTTGAGGGGGTTGGGTTTTTTTTAGCATCAATTGTTGATGGTTGTGAGTTTGTTGTCATTTTACTGTTCATATTTTGGATCATCTTTTTCTTAGATCAGTCCCCTTTACATTTCATATGCTAAAGGTTTAGGGATGATGAACTCCTTTAACTTGACCTTATCTTAGAAGTACTTTATCTGCCCTTCCATTTTAATAGAAGCTTTCCTGGATAGAGCAATCTTGGATATACGTTCTTGCCTTTCATGACTTTAAATACCTCGTTCCAGCCCCTTCTTGCCTGCAAGCGTTTTTTTTTTGTTTGTTTGTTTTTTTTTGAGAAATCAGCTGACTGTCTTATGGAAACTCCGTTGTAGGTAACTATCTCCTTTTCTCTTGCTGCTTTTAAGATTCTCTCCTTATCTTTAAGCTTGAATAATGTAATTTTGATGTGCCTTGGTGTTTGCTTCCTTGGATCAATCTTCTTTGGGACTCTCTCAGCTTCCTGGACTTCCTGGAAGTCTATTTCCTTTGCCAGATTGGGGAAGTTCTCCAACACTTATTTTTCAAGTAAATTTTCTATTTCTTGCTCTTTCTCTTCTCCTTCTGGCACCTCTGTGATTCAGACTGGAATGTTTAAAGTTGTCCCATAGGTTCCTAAGCCTCTCCTTGTTTTTTTGAATTCTTGTTTCTTCATTCTTTTCTGGTTGAATGTTTTGTCTTCCTTGTACTTCAAATCATTGATTTGAGTCCCAGTTTTCTTCCCTTCTCTGTTGGTTCCCTGTACCTTTCTCTTCATTTCACTTTGCATAGCCTTTATTTTTCCTCCATTTTGCAACCATACTCAACCATTTCTGTGAGCATCCTGATTACCAGTGTTTTGAACTTGGCATCTGATAGGTTGGCTATCTTTTTATTGCTTAGTTCTATTTTTGGAGCTTTGATCTATTCTTTCATTAGGGCCATATTGTTTTGTCTCATCACAGGTGTTATGTTGTAAGGGGTGGAGCCTTAGGTATTTGTCAGGGCGGGGCAATCCAGGTCACTGCATTGTGGCACCGTATATGGGGGAGGGTCAGAGAGGAAACAGTGCTGCTTGTTCAGCTCCCAGACAGCTTTCAGTCACTTCCCCTGCTACCCACAAGTTTCTGACCCCAGCTTCTGGTGCTGATTTCCAGGTGGGTGGGTTTTTGTGAGAGAGACCTGCGGATCTCTCCTAAGAACTCTCCTGTGAGGCTGGGCGTTTCTCCTGCCACTACAACCCTCACAGATTTTTCCAGTCTGAGGTATTGAGTCTTTAATTCCCTGCGCTGAACCTGGGAGCAGGACAGATCTGGGTTGCATGGTCTGTCTCACTCCCCAGTTGTTCCTCCCAGTATCCGCACACAAATGTGGGTCTATCTGGTCCTTCAGCTGCCACCTTGCTGTGCACTCTCTTCTCCATGGCTGCCCATCTCTGCCCCTCCTACTGGTATGGATGTATGTTTCTTCTTTAACTTCTTTGTTTTCAGACTTCCATACACTTTTATTTTCTGGCAGTTCTGATTATTTTTTGTTGTTGTCCTTCACTTGGTTGTGCAAGGAGGCAAAGTGTTATCTATCTACACCTCAATCTTGGCCAAAACTCCCCAACCACATGTCTTTAACTTTCATTTTGTTAATGTGATATATCACATTTACTGATTTGCAAATAGTGTGCCAACTTGCATCCAAGGAATAAATCCCACTTGATCATGGTGTATGATGTTTCTATGTACTGCTGGATCTGATTTGTTAATATTTTGTTGAGAATTTTAGCATCTATGTTCATCAGGGATATTGGCCTATAATTTTCCTTGTAGGGTTTTTTTCTGGTTTTGGAAATAGGATATTGCTGGCCTTATATAAAGAACTTGGATGTCTTCCCTGATCTTAAATATTTTGAAATAGTTTGAGGAGGATAAGTGTTAATTCTTCTTTGAATACTTGATAAAATTCACCTGTGAAGCCATCCACTCCAGGACTCGTGTTTGCCTGGAATTAATACTGCTTTGATTTCACTTGTTGTTATGTGGCTACTCAGGTTTTCTGATTCTTCTTGATTGTGTTTTGAAAGACTGTATGTCTCTAGAAATTTCTCCATTTCACCCAGGCTCTCCCATTTTTTGGTGTATAATTGTTTATAATATTTTCTTACAATCCTTTGTATTTCTGTGATGTCAGTTGTTACTTCTCCTCTTTCATTCTGATTTTATTTATTTGGGTTCTCTCTTTGTTTCTTGATGAGTCTGGTTAAAGGTTCATCAGTCTTGATTATCTTTTCAAAGAACCAGCTCTTGGTTTTATTGATCTTTTGTGTTTCTTTTTTGTTTGTTTGTGTTTTAGTTTCTATGTCATTTATTTCTGCTCTGATCTTTATTATTTCCTTCCTTCTATATACTTTGGGCTTTTTCTCTTATTCTTTTTCTAGTTCTTTTAGGTATAGGGTTAGATTGTTTACTTGAGATTTTTCTTGCTTCTTGAGATAGGCCTATAATGCTGTGAACTTCCCTCCCAGGACTGCTTTTGCTGTGTCCCATAGATTTTGGGTTGTGTGTTCATTTTCATTTTTTTCTGGGTAACTTTTTTTTTTATCTCATTGGTAACCCATTTATTGTTTAATAACATATTACTTAGCCTCCATGTGTTTGAATGTTTTTAAGTTTTTATTGTGTTGATTTCTAGTTTCATATCACTGTGGTCAGAGAAAATGCCTGGTTTGATTTCAGTCTTGAATTTATTGAGATTTATGATACTTTGTGAGTTTTTTCTTGTGATTCACATCTAGTTTCGTGCCACTGTGATCCAAGATGATGCTTGACATGATTTCAATTTTCTTGAAATTGTTAAAACTTATTTTGTCTCCTAACATGAGGTCTTTGAAAATATTCTATGTGCACTTGAGAAGAATTTCAGGTAAAATGTTCTGTAAATATCAGTTAAATCTATACAGTGTTTAAGGTCTTGTGAGGTCGAGGGGGCTCCACCCACAGGGCTCCCCGCAGCCACCACAGATGAGAATAAGTCTATCAAGACCTGGTCTGCTTGGGGAGGAAAGATGGCTGACTCAAAGGAGGAGGGCCAGAACTTATTTCTCAATGGGCTTTTATTGGATTTAATTTGCATAGAAATACAGGGTATATATGTAAAACTCATCAATCATTGTCAGGTAGAAATGATTAAATAATAGATAACATTCAAAGAACTTTAAGGGCTTATTCTGAGTCAGAGTCAGATAGTTAAAGGGCCATAAAACTTTGGGGAACAAACTCATTTCATGCTTGGACCCTTATTATTTAAATTGAGGACATTAGCAAAGTAGGTTTCATAGGATTTTATGCATTCTTTCTTAGGCCCGATCACCCTAGGGAACTTGCCCTTTTAAGCACAGGGCTGTACCCACCTCCAGTATTGTTTCAGGCTGAAGTCATGCAGGGGAAGTAAGGCAGCCAAGAGATTAGAAGATTTATTGCAGATGGAATGAGGACTCAGGCTATGTCAAAGCCAAGGGGTAAGGGTCCATCATCCCCATTTTCTTTAGCCCTCCAAGCCCTTCCCTGAGGGCCCCTTCATGACCGTGCCTGTCTTAGGTAATTCTTCCTTTGAGAAATCTCACCCAGCATTGGCTAACAGGTCATCCACTGGGGGCTAAGCAGGGCGAAGTAAAGGGGGCAAAGGCAGTGCCCCTGTCAGGAAGATAAGCTTTGTCTCTCCTTAGTGGCTAGTGGTCCCAAGGTCTCTCACTCAGCCTTAGCCATGGTGGATTACAAATTCTGAAAGCAGGCAGGGTGGCTCCTAACAAGGTCACTGTATTCTTGTTGATTTTTTGTGTCTGAAAGATCTATCCATTAATGACAGTGGAGTGTTAAATTTCCCTACTATGATTGTATTGCTGATGATCTTTCCCTTGGTGTTTAATTTTCCTAATCTTAATTGATTGAATAGATAACAATTCATTCAATATTATAACACCAACAATGTATTTGATTATGTATGCTTATATATGTGGAATGAATGGCTGCAGTGAAATAAGGGGTAGGAGGAAGAAATTGGGGTTATTTTATTATTTATAAACTACTCACACAATCAGTAACAGAAAGATAACTGGAAAAGCCCAAAATACATGTAGATTAAACAACATACTTAAATCACACATGAGTTAAGAAAGAAATCTCCAGAGAACAAAGAGAATTCACACAACCCATGAAACAGTGAAACAGTCTGATCCAAAAATAGACTTGGATTAGTTATAAATGTATCTATGTGAACTCTAGGGTAACCATTAAAGTGAGGAAAAAGAAGTATAGCTGATATGTTTTTAAAAGGAGAGAAAACTGAATTATATAAAATGTGGTTTATTATGTAAAATATAAAAACCACAGAAAGAAGAAGAACTATGGAAGACAAAGATAGAAACAAAAACAGGGGCTACAAACAGAAAACACTAGCAGACATGAAAACTATTAATTCAAATTTATCAATAATCATTTGGAACATCACGGGTCTAAAGGCAACAATTAAACACAGAGATTGTCAAAGTGGATCAAGAAACAAAACCTAACTATATATTGCCTGCAAGAAATCCATTTTAAATATAAAGACACATAGAAATTTTTAAAATACCATGCTAACATTAATCAAAAGAAATCAGGAATAGCAATATTAACTTCAGACCAAGCAGGCATTAAAGTAAGAAAGTTATCAGGGATTAACAGGAGTACAATTATAAAGAAGCTAATTTTCCATGAGCTGCTCTGTTTAGGGCTCTTTCTCTTCCCAAAGCGGGAACTTGAAAATCCCCAGAGACTTAGAAAACTAAATCTGGAATGACAGATTCTCCAATTCACAAATGACAAACTTGAGCCCCAAATTGAACGAACTTGTCTAATATTGCCCAATGAAATGGTAACAAAGGTCAAATGTTCCTCAAGGGCATGTCTTTATTGTCACTGAGCCTGACCCAGGCCCTCAGAGGCCCAGCAACAATAAGTGGTATCTACCTGAATTCAACAATTTATGCTATGGTGTTAATGACTGATACCATCTTTACACATAACCCCTCTTAAGAGTATTTACTTCCTTTAATCAGGATTCAGTTTCTTAGATCAAAGAAAAGAATCTAAGAGCAAATATGTAGATGTTATCAATAAACTTGTCCGTACAAGAGAAAATTGAGGGCAGTAAAACAGAAGCTCTAGAAATGGCTATGCTGTCATTAGAAATCACATACCATTTTATAAAATGGCTCAGTGTGTTGTGTTGCAAGCAGGATGGAGAATCAAAAGCAATACCTGTCATTTTCATGAACATACTTACAGTAAGAAAACCCAAACCAAATCACGTTGACTGATACTGAAATTTGAATAAGCGTATTCAGAGATGGCCCTATAATTAATTGTAATGTAATCATCCACTTGATTTAATATACATTGCTCTATGTCATAACATGAGCAGAATCTTTTCTGTTTTAATATGAGTATAAGTTTAATTTTAATTTAAAGTTTGTCATGATATTATGGTAATATAGTACAAAAAATGGTCTTTTAAGCCCTGAAAATTTTTCTTATTTATTCCAGCCAATAATATGAGAAGGTTGCAAAAAATAATTGGGGATTATCAAAGTAAATTTATTTAGATTTCATTAAATGGTGGCAAATATTATACTGTGAATAAATACGTCAATGGGAGAAAAAAATTTAATTTATTAGCTATTTAGAAAAATTGAGTCCTTGGAAAATAACTATACCACCCATTACTACCAACAAACTCATTCATTGCTTGACCAGCCTGACTAGGCACTTTCCCTTAGCACCCCTCATTTTTACATTATTATTATTACTATTATTATTATTATTCAGAGTGTTTGATGATAATAGGAAAAGGAAGAAACGTATTTATTATGTTTTCTTGTGTGTTACAAAAGAAGAGATTCAACTTCCAAATGTATTGCAAATCCCAAAACATTGAACAGCAGCACTATGAGACTAACATTTTGCTAGACATTAGAGTCAAAATTATGCAAATCTAACTTAAATTCAATGGAGTTGTTTATTTTTCTGCAAGGTATAGTATTGACAATACATGAAACTGAGTAACATTAGAAAATATCAGAAATTCACAATGGGGGAGGTGAAAATGATCTATCTTGAAATTAGATGTAAAAAAGAAATCCCTTTACATTCTTCATTTTCCCAAAACTATACTTGGGAAGAAAATTTTAAAGAATTACAAAATATTTCCCCATCCAATTCCACCAACAAATGGTAAACAACATTTTTTTGCCATTGATCAAATCATTGTGCTTTTCAGCCATTTCAATGTCCCCATCAATAGGATATTCATCTCAACTGTTCATGTGACTGAAGATGCTATGGAGGGAGAAATTCTACTTTGTTAACTACTGCAGACTGTTGTTAAGGCTTAGAGTTCCTTTAAATTAGTTCGAATGAGTTAAAGTGATTATAATGGCCATGGAAGGTGCTCCAGTAGTTGGAATTCTTGTTGAAAATCAGAGAACAAAAGTTACCCATTGTTGCCAAATGCCAACTTCCAAACCTGACCTAGGCAGCTGCAGGAAGACCTCAGTCTTATTCTCAAAACACCAGATTGTCTACCTTGCTGAAGATCAGTAGGCTTACCACATAGTTCTAGCCTTCGCTGAGTTCTAGATTTGTTGAGAAATATGATCAGCTACATTCAAGAACTGAAAGATTCAGCCGCCCTACTTTGGGAATACAAAGAACTAGGAATAATTCTTCAAAATATGTAAAAGCCAGTACAGAATGGGCACAGAGGAGTCAGGACTGATGCTGGCCATTAATAATAGGTAGGTAGGGCTGCCCTAGAGTGTTCCACTGTATATCATTCATGTCTCTTTTTAGAGATAACAATGGGATCACAACATAGGTATCAACATAGAAAGATGTCCAAGTTACAGGCAAATGAGAAAATAAAAGTTGCAAAATGCTATGCATATAACATGATTCCATTTACAAATATGTACAGGAACCTAAAGAGACTTACAAAGTAACCCGATAAGATTCTAGCAAACACATGAGAAATCTTGGGCAAAGAAATCTTCTAAGAGTCTGATTCCTACATTCTAGTCCTGACTCCACTACATTGCTTGACCTTTTCATGTTTTGGGTTCTGTAAAGTAATTAGATTAGAAAACCATCACACCAATTTCCTGTTCTAATTTGCTATGTGTAAAATTATTCTTCCTTAATGTCCTTATATAAAATAAGGGTTTAAAAATGTTTTCTTCAAAGGTATTTGTGAGACTTTAAACAAGCAAATTTATTAATGCACTTTGTAAACTTGTGAATATAGTATAACAATAGTAATGCATAGCTTGAAAAAGCCTGCACTATAATTTATTAGTTGTTTGTACTAGCTCTTCCTAACTTTAGCTCAGTTGGAGAAATTACCTACGTATATTCTTCAAAATAAGGCAAGGAACTTTATGTTAAAGGCTATTAAAGGGGCTGAACTGTATCAAATGTCAGCCTCAGGGGGGGAAATCTGTTCAGCAAAGTTGTCTTAACTAAACTTCTGAAAAGTGAACTCTATTTTCCCACTGACGTCCTTAATGAAGTCAGAATCATGTTTCCTAGAAAATATTCCAGTTGATTAGGTTGCAAACTCATTTTCCTATTTGAGAACTACAGAGGTTAGCTGAAGAGTCTTAGCAGGGTCTCTGTCAACTAAAATAGTCTGTGGTTTTGATTCTATTTTAGGATTCAGTCCGGGAGGTAACTCCTTTGCACTGAGATGCCAGTGAATGGGCCCTGCTCAGATTTTCCTAGTGTCTTAGGAATGTGTATCCTTTCTTGATGTCAATCCAGTAAAGCCGAGTTTACTCCAGATTTGTTTCTTATTAAACTATGTGACTACTGAGGACAGAAATCAGATTGCTGATGGATGTCACTAAAAAAACAATTTAATATTAAGTACTTCCTAACAACTAGAGCTGTTCAATATGGAAATTAAAAAAATAGATCTTTATAGAAATATATAAATAGCCTGCCACTGGAGAAACTGAGTTCCCTGTGGGGAGACAGTGCAGAGAGGGATCTCACTGCTTGTTGGGGAAGACTGTCTGCTTTGTGTTAGTGCTTAGCTGACTTTCTATCTCCTTAATGAACTGTAGTCATGCTGAGGACAGATTTTTTATATATTAGCTTGTTTGGGGATTTCTGGATATATTGTAGATATTCAATAAATATACTTTTAATAAATGACAGAATAACATTTTATGATCTCTCAATTGAGGAATTCTCAGAAGGGTTCATTGTCCTTTGGAAAAGTAAATTCAATAGTAAGAGTGCAATGTCATAGTGAGTGTTTTGCAATTTTCAAGACTCTTTACTACCTCCAGAATATTGGCAAGTCCTTCCCACAGTTGTCCACTTCAACTATTTTCTTTTGTATTTCATGCCCCAATTTCATACTTGGACCTCCTAGAACTAAGAAATCACTCTTTTTCTTGCAAAATGTATAATATTTAAAAGAGCTCTCCCGAAAAAAATGTTTATTCCAAAATTTTTGAAATTTTACCTTATAGTAAATAAATTAAATTTGGTAACTTCTGAATCCTACAAAACCTGTTGGCTTCAAATCAAATATACTCGAATCTTACATTATTCTCAAATGCAACCAGTACCTGATTTGTTCATGTTTGTTTCCCACTCTGAGTTTCAATTCTTTAGGTGGGGAGGTAAAATCAATGGGAGGAAATGATTAGAGTGAAATAGCGTCTCCACCCTGAAATGAAATCCTTCTTCATTCAAGGAGGTCATTGTCAGTAGAAGTCAAGGGAGTACATGCCACTTGCCACCCAAAGCTCTTCCACATCTCCTTTTCATACTTAATAACAAAAGGTATTTTTTCATGAAACTTTTAATTTTGATTTACATATGTGTACATGTAGTTGTGATATAAAATGTATATTTCACATCGGATCATGTGCAAAAAACGTTTCGACAATCATTGGTTTATAGCGTGCTCCAAGGCTCTTAAAATGAAGTCCACAGTATGTGGCTAGTTTAGAAGTTCCACGAACTATCTAATTTTCTCAGAATATCCCTCTGATAGATAATAATCAGGTTTATACATGGTGAAATTAGTCAGTTCAAAATTTCTCATCAGCAACTAGAAAAATAGATGCCCCAGTACTCAGAGTTCATGCACTTGAGTCAACTGGAATTGAAGCAATAAGTATAGGATATTATTTATTTTATATCTTCCACAGATGAACTGAAGGTCAGGTGCTTCACAGCTCCAGCATCCGGACATTTATGACCTGCTTCCCTACCCCATGTTTACATGCAGGCATTGTCTCTTTCCCCGACTTATCTCAGTTGCCTTTCTTCTTTTCATCTTTATAGTCTTCCTTATTCTTTTTCTTAGTACTTGGCAAACACATGAGCCAAAGTTTACAAGAGCTAAATACTTCTGAGAATCTTACTTTTAAAGGGCTGTTAGAAAGAATTTCTTTCTTCTGTCCTTCTTACTTTTTTTTCTCTTTCTTTCCTCACTCTCCCAAACCAGAAAACTAGTGTTTAAAGCCACTCTTGTTCAAAGTGGTCTCTCTCTCGGTCAGAGTGGAAAGGGGTCTGTGTGTGGCAACAGTGGTTGGAATAAGTTGAAGTTTTAAAAAAAGATCAGTTAATGTTAACGGTCTTAAATTGCCTTTTTCTATGTCCCTTCTGTAGCTTTAAAAAGCTGTAAATAATATACAGTTCATAAGAAGAAGAAAGTTGATCCTTATAAATAGTTTATTCTTTCAATAGAACTAAAACATTGAATGAATTTCACTTGGTAATATATTCTCCATTTACAGGATCTTTTAAAAAAACCTTCCCCCCTCCTCCATTTCTATCTTATCTGTATGGTTCATAGAGAATATTTGACTTAAGGCTGAATCTATTTTTTCAAATTTTTTGTGTCTCTTTTCTAAAGAAAGTATTATTAAAAGCAGACTTCTACAAAATGGACTTTAACAGTAATTATTTTCTTTGAATATAAGAAGGATATTTTGGTTTCTCAAATGAACATTGACTGAATTCTTGAACTGGATTCTTTTGTGGCTGACTTTTCTCTATTTTTTCTGTACAAGAAACATCACATTGTCTCCGAGATAACTCTTAAGCTTAAGGCCCCTTGGTATGTGTCTTGTATGGATCAAAACTGAGGATATTGACTTCATTTTTCTGTAGCTTCTATAAGTAATTAACTTTTGAATTATGCACATCCTCAGTTTATCTTCTTGTCAAACCTTGTGAAACTGCTCTTCAGAGAGAGCCAAAGCAATGTTCTGTGGGGCCTCAGTAACCTTACTGTATAAAGTAAAAAGTTTAGCCAGAATGATCTCTAGGGGGTGTTTTTGTCTTTCTGGCTTTAAAATTATTTGATTCTGTTAACCAATAGTTAATCATTTCAATCTGACACAGCCAATTTTTGCATTATTATAGGATTATTATTAATAGGATAGTTATTATAGGATTATTATTTGCATTATTATAGGTTCCTCCCATACTGCTTAGGGTGGACTTCTTAGAAATATATTGGATTTCATTGTATAATATGTAAATTTGAGCATTTGTTAATAAGAGAAAAGGGTTTAAACTAAGGCTAGTTTAGATTATTATATAAGCAAAGTAAAGGCACTGGAGGGGTGAAAGAGTACTTACAAGGCAAAAGCAAAAACAACCTTTGAATATCTTCTCTTCTTTCTTTAAACACATTACCAGTAAAGTGAGCACGATCAAAAAAGGCTCACAAGTTAGATGGTCAGGAAAGTGGCACTTTACACCAACAGGGCACACTAGCTCTGTTGCCAAAGGTCTTGTCTTTCTTCTAGTAGCTGTATAAACAGTTAGATGTGTTTGCTTTTTTTCAAAGAGTAAGGAAAAGGAAAGTTGCCAACGTGATTACCAAAATAATTAGTGAAAACTGAGCCCAAGCAGCAATAGCCAATTTGAGTTGTTCAAAGTGTACCTTGAGGCAATAGGAGAACAGATCCTTGCAGCCCTTTCTCCGTGGAGAACCACTGCCCCTGCCCCAGTTACATGGATTGCTGGATCTAAAAGTCATTTCCCTCCAATCCAGAAAAGAAGGTGAAGGGAACTAAGGTAAGCTGCTCAACCGTAACTTTTCTAGAAGCCTTAGTTTCTTCTCAGAAACCCTTCAAGTGGCTGCCAAGGTCTAGGGAGATAAACATCACTACCACATTGTTGGATCTGAGAGATGCTTCTCCCATCCTCATCTGGCTTTGAAGAAAGGTGCCCAGAAGTAAAAAAAGAAACACTTGGGAGAAACATAGAAACTATATCACACAGATAGCTATCTGAACCTTGCCAATTTTTTTAGCTTTATATATTGAAAATTTTCAGATATATACAAAAGTAGAGAGAATAGCATAATGTTCCCCAATGTACTCATCTCTCAGCTTCACCAGTTGGCAATTCACGGCAAGTCTTGTTGATCTCCATACCTCCCAAGACCTGCCCCTGCTCAATGTTTTGAAGCAAATCTCACATATCACACTGTTTCAGAGGCAAATTTTTTTGATGGCTTAAAATTACTTGTCTCTTTTCAGAGGTCAGGAAATCCAAATGAAGAGAGAAAAATAAAAACTTTATGTAAAATTTTTACTGTGATTAAAATAAATTATGTAAGCTTATTATAGCCCAAGTGGAATTTTCACTATATTCCTGAAATTGATATCTGTTAACCAACAGTCAGTGAATAGATATTTATTGAGCGTCTCTTATGTACCACGTTCTGTCAAATCAAGAAGTTTTACAAAAATACCAATGGTTTTGATATATGAATATACGATTATTTTTCTAGGAGCAGACAAAAAAATAGAAATACATGCACATTGCTAAAAAGAAATAGATCATTGTTTTCACAAAGTTAATAACTTTTTATTATTTATTAGAACTCTAAAATGTCAGTAATTCAATTTATTAGACATTCCCAAGGATAAATAGAAAATATTGTTAAATATTTGGTAAGTTTTTTTGTAGATATTTTTAGCTAGAAAAAAATAAAATCCCCTCAGAAGACAAGGCCCCTATGATCTTAATGAGTCTACCCTTCCCCAGCTAGTCACTGACAGCAAATGTAATCTTGTCCACACAGATTGAGCTGCACCTGCATTCCTGGAAAGGCTGGGGTAAAGGTAAATACAGGCCTCATTATCGGACCACTTTACATTTCAAGCTGCAGTTCTTTATAATCTAGCAGCCTATCTTTACAAGCCAGCATGAGGCTTTTCTAAAATAAATAAATAAATAAAACCCCCCACTTAACAACAAAGCTCTTCTTATCTAAAAAAGTTTTGTTTTCTTTCCCTTACTCAAAATTCTATTCTCTGGTGTGTTGAAGATTGATTTACTTTTAATCAGTTCTTCTGTCTTAAATTAGTTCATTAAAAATATCCACTTGTATCCATAGGCTTTCAAATTCAGTTTAAGTTGAAAAAAAATGCTTACCTCAGTTCTGAAAGAGCTCTCTCTGCAGACGCTGCCACCTCTGAATGCTTCCCCCGCCTTCAGCAGAACACAGGTTCCAGTGTTCAGTCCTGCTGAGCACACCACTCACTCTCTGCCGCTGACATAAGTAGATTCCCACAAAACCCAAACAGAGACAGGATGAGACAACGAATTCTCATTTGGTCTCACTGCCAAACTCATGTTAGACACTTTCTGGTGTCTTCTAGATCTCAGACACTTTGCACACAGTTTTATTTCATGACAGAATTTGTATTAATGGTTACTGTTCTTAGATTCACAATCATATCCATTTTTCATTGTTGATCTATTGAATCAATATAAAATTTAAAACTTGGTAAAGGAAGCTTAATAACCTTTTCTTCACATTTTCATTATCCTCAAATGTCTTGAACATAAACCAAATATAGGCTGACCTCTCAGACATTATGGTTTTGGTTCCAGGCCACTGCAATAAAGTGAGACAGATTTTTTGGTTTCCCAGCAGATATAAAAGTTATATTTACATTACACTATAGTCTATTAAGTGTGCAATAGCACTATGTTTTAAAAAACAATGTATATACCTTAATTAAAAATGCTAATCACCTTCTGAGCCTTCAGTGAGTCATAATCTTTTTGCTGGTGGAAAGTCTTGTTTTCATTTTGTGAGAAACACGATTTCTGTGAAGCGCAATAAAACAAAGCACAATAAAATGACATATGCCTGTATTTACTTACTTATGCTTTGTGGTCCTTGAGTTAAATGTTGTGAAAATTTAGTATGTTGAGAAAATTGACTGAAACAAGCTTTAGGCCAACGGGAAGAAATATTCTAGAACTTTCCATGAGCTGGCATGTCTTCAAATTGTAAAATATATAAATATGAACTCTTCTGACCTCTTCATAGAATAGATGTTTTTCTTTAAAAAAAAAAAAAGAGTTATTTATACAGTTACTTATACCATAAAGATCTCTTCAGTTCCATCTTTACTAGTAATTACAAGGCTATTTTCCATTCCTACCTCCAATATTAACACACCATCACATGCAGCATTCAACCCTGTAGAACCAAAAAGGTATTCAGAGGAACCCCCAAAGAAGGACTTGAAAGCCAAAAGGGGGGCAATCCTTATAAAATATTTTGATGAGAAAACTAATGCCAGACTCACAGACTCTTAGGGATTTCAACTCCAAAATCTCTAAGTGTATAAATGAGAAAATTGAGACCTAAGGCATTATGGGTAAAGTTTTAGTAGAAAGAACCACCTCTCTGTTTCAACAAACATTTAGTGAACATCTATTCTGTACTCGGCACTAAAGTTTTGGAATAAAGAGATGCAAGACACAGTCCTTGTCCCCACCCCCAGGTTGTTTGCACTCCAGTGGGGAGGACTACCTGGTAAGCAGATACACACAGTGATAGGCATCTTGATAGAGGAGGACACAGGTGAAGCCCAAAACCCAGAGAGCTAGAAATCAGGAAAAACTTACTTACTGGATGAGCTGGACCCTGAGCTGGTTCTTGAAGAAGGTAAAGGAGCTAGCTGGTCAGGAAAGGAAGAGTCAGAGAAAAACGGACTCCCTAGGTCTTTCTACATTCACATTAGATTAAGTCTACTATGTAAAATTCTGGTTTTGAGTTTTGTTTTTACCTGTGAAAAACTGTTATCTCTAGGCAGAACATGGTGCTAAAAGATTCGAAACCACAAAGGGAAGAAAACCCAAACCAGCCACCTTAAAAATGTCTCACACTGACCACAAGGGGGAGCAGGTTAGAGATGGCTGGATTTGGGCAAATGGCCTATCACTGTCGCAAAAGACTACCAGCAAAAAGCCCAGTATTGTATGGCATGGACAGAACCTCCCTATAAAAACAGCTTTTCTTGCAGAGTTTTTCATTTTATCAGTTTGTGTTCTTTTCAACAATCACGTTAATATGTAAGTAGAAAATAGGAAATCAGGAAAGAATAGGTAAAGCACAAAATCAGTCAAGAATTTTTGAGTTCCTAATATTTACCATGTAGATTTGTAAAGAATATTTTAATAATACTTTTAAAGTTTTAGTCATTAGTTCTTTCTCATTTGTTTTTCCAGGCCATATCTTGAAGGAGTTTTCAGTCTGGGAAAACAGTACCATAAAGAACAACTCCAGTATGACACTGTAAAAATTATAACTGTACTATGGACAAGAGTGAATCAATGTATAGAGGATGGAGCTCCATTGATTAAAAGAGACAATTAGACTAAGTAGCTGATTAAGAAAGGAAGAGTGTTTAGAGAACATCTTCAGAAAGGCTATATAAATGACTCAGAGTTATTATAAGTGGAATTTCTGGATATTTTACATTTATGTACATTGCCACTGTGTTTAGAGTTGGAGGCTGGGGTCAGAAGCTCATTTATCAATTCATAGAGGCCGTGGGCTCTTCCCTGACCTCTAGGTTCTAAACCAACTGACTGTCCTCTAGATCTCTGGAAGACAGACCACATTTCTGACTAAAGTTTAGGACCTGTAGTCTGACAGATATAAATGCCTTTAGGAGGAAAATGGCTTGAAAATTTAAAATCAGCGTTGTCACAGAAAAATTCAGGATATATAGTTGCCATAACCAGCAGAGGTCCGTGGGCTTCCTGAGGAAAAAGATAATTTTCCTTTATGCACAAGGGAGTCCTTTGGCCTAAAAATTAATGTGCTAAACAGTAAATTGTGAATCAGTACCTAATCACCTCCAGGCTAGTTCAAACTCATTTCCTGTCAGCTGTACTCATGAGCCTCAGTTGAACTCAGAGAATTTCCACTGTCAATGTGTCCCACATTGGGAATATATTATTAAGATCTAGCAAAGAGCCTTGGTTGCTAAAAAATCTAGAAAGTTTTTTTGTTTTTCTTTAATCTACCCAAAGTCTATAAATATTTATATCTTCTCCAGCTTTTACTAGAGGAATTAGTCACCAGATATTTCCATCTCTCCACAATCTGACACATGATCAGACTCCACTTTTGGTTGGTTCAGGCTGTGTGAATGTTTCTGGCAAACAAGTTAAAGAAAATGAAATAAATCAGAGCAGTTTAATTGCTGTTTGGAGAGTCTTCAGAGCACTCTGTTCTCTCTGGCACAGAGGTCAGCTATGTTCAAGATGGCAGCTGCTCTGTCAGCCCAAGTGCTTTAGTAATGACAAAAAAATTGAACCTTTCTCTCAACAGGCTTAATTTCCTTAAAGACATATTCCTATAGACTGCTGTTTTCAATGACTGCCATTGGTTTTCTTATATCACCCTAACACTTGAACACTCTATCTCTCTTTTCTTTCTTAAAATCATGGGCTATCATCTTCAAGGACAAAATTATGTCCCTAGTTCATTTTTTTACCTATGAGGGAGATATTTTTCCTTCTTCTTTCTCTACAACGGTACCTGAAAATTATTTTTAAAAAAGTGTGCTCAAGAGTAAAATGACAGTGCAGGTGTAGCACAGAAGGAGCACCAAGACCCTCTAGATATTTCTCTGACTCTGAATTCTCATGACAGAAGAAAAAGAGAGTGAAGAAAATAATAACTACTAAAATGTATTGAGGGCTCACTGAAGTAGAGATAAGCAACATCTGAACCTGTAGAGAATTTTATAAGAGGTTATCTGGCCTCAGTTTGAGCCAAACTGAGGACATATGCCAGGGAGCAAGATCTCAAATGGTCCAGAGAATATCAGTTTGCAGAGATTTTTTTAGGCATTTGAGATTAAGGAGGGAACATAAGGAAGATTACATTAAAGTGGGAGAAAGCTAAGAGGGGATGGGATTATAGCACAGTTAACATTATGTGCTTTAATCTTTAGAAGGAGGGGTCTAAAAAGGTGGTCAGGTATTAGGAGTGGGAAAAGGGGGTATTTCAAAGG
Source organism: Artibeus jamaicensis (assembly GCF_021234435.1). Classification (NCBI taxonomy): domain Eukaryota; kingdom Metazoa; phylum Chordata; class Mammalia; order Chiroptera; family Phyllostomidae; genus Artibeus; species Artibeus jamaicensis. The sequence continues at coordinate 12,481,807 of NW_026521844.1, read as the reverse complement.
TGTATTAACCTAGATGTACAGAACCAAAGGACAGGTCTTGCTTCAGGTAAAGATAAGCCTTTTATTAAAGAAGTTTGTGCCTGGGGCATGACTACACACCATAACTTGACCAGCTGGGAGTTTATGATTTATCAAAGCACTTCTTTTTTGTCCACACAGAGTGCCAGGCACTGTTTAAAGTGCCTTTCACTGAATCCTCACAACTCTTTGGGTAGGTATATTATTTCCTATTTAGCAGCTAAGGTTTTCAAGGCACAGAGAAGTTGGGTAACTTGCTCAAGATCACCCAGACAGCAGGTTAGAGTGTCAGCTTTGTTCAAGAGCACATGCGTTTGATCATCACATTACACTTGCCACCTCCTTAGGAGTTGGGTGGGGGCCAGAGAGTGGTTTTTAAAATATTTCTGATGTAGCATTATTAGGTTCAACAAGTTATTAGACTTGAGAAGAGTCAGTGTTTTAATTTTTTTGTGAATGATTCTCATTTAATGCCATTTACTTAAGTCATAGTTTTAGAGGTTACTTGCATCCTTTATTTTTACTTAGCTTTTCACTTGTTTTTGTTTTGTCTGTACAACAAGATTTTAAGCTCTGAAGACAACCCTTTGGAACCCTATGGTGCCTAGGACAGTGCCACTCATATAGCGAGTGCTTTAGGGATGACTTAGTCATACGAGTTTCTAGGAGCAGAATCCATTGTGAATTCCTCCCTCCCTCTCATCCCACCTGTGGTTATTTTTTCTTAATTTATTAAAAATTTTTCTAAGATTTTAAGAACAAAATTGAAAGGTACAGAGATTTCCCCAATATTCCCTGTTCACACATATGCATAGTCTCCCCCATTATCAAAATATATCATATCACTCACCAGAGTGGTATTTTTTTTTACTAAGGATAAACCCACATTAACATGTCATAATCACCCAAAGTCCATAGTTCACATTAGGGTTCATTCTAGGAGTTAAACATTCTATGGGTTATGTATAATAACTTATAGCCATCACTGTAATATCAAACAAAGTATTCTCACCGCCCTAAAAGTCCCCTGTGCTCTGTCAGTTCATTACTGGCTCATCCTCCTTCAGGAACCACTAATCATTTTATGGTCTTCATAGTTTTGCCTTTTCAAGAATGTCACATAGTTGGGATCATGTATTTAGCCTTTTCGGATTGGCTTCTTTCACTTAGAAATCTGCATTTAGGTTTTTGAAATATCTTTTCATAGTTTAATAGCTCATTTTTAGTGCTGAATACTATTTTATTATTCACACTTCATTTATTCATTCACTTGTTGAAGGACATCTGTGTTGATTCTAAGTTTTGGGCATTGTGAATAAAGCTATAAACAACATTTTTGTGCAGCTTTTAGTGTAGACATAAGTTTCCAAGTCTTTTAAATAAATACTAAGGAGCATGATTGCTGGCTCATATGGTAAGAGTATGTTTAGTTTTGTAAGAGACCATCAAACTAACTTCAAAAGTGGCTGAATTAATTTGCATCCCCATCAGCAATGCATGAGAGATAGTTCCTGTTGCTTCAAATAGTCCCCCAGATTTTGATTACTCTAAATGGTATGTAGTGATGCCTCATTGTTGTTTTAATTCACATTTCCCTGATGACATATGATATGTAACATCTTTTCATATGCTTATTTGCCATCTGCATATCTTTTTTGGTGGGGTGTCTGTTAAGGTCTTTGGCATTTGTTTGTTTGTTTGTTTGTTTAATCCTCACCTGAGAAAATGCTTAGTGATTTTGAAGAAAGGGGAAAGGAAGGAGAAAGAAAGGGAGAGAACTATCAATATGAGAAACATCAATTGGTTGCCTCTTGTAGGTGCACCAACCAGGGCTGAACTCACAACCCAGGCATGTGCCCTGACCGAAAAATGAACCTGCAACCTTTCAGTTTATGGGATGATGTTCCAACCAACTGAGCCACACCAGCCAGGACAATTTAGTCCATTTTTAAATCAAGTTGTTTGTTTTCTTATTATTGAGTTTTAAGAAACTCAACTTTGTATATTTCAGGTAACAGTTTTTTTCAGAGGTGTCTTTTTTCTCCCTATCTGTGGCTTGTCTTTCCATTCTCTTAATGATGTCTTATGCAAAGCCAAAGATTTAATTTTAATGAAATCTATCTTTTCAATTATTTTTTTTCATGGATTGTATCTTTGGATTGTGTTTCTAAAAATTTATTGTCAAACCCAAAGTCATTCAGGTTTTCTTCTGTGTTAACTTCTAGGAGTTTTATATTTTACATTTATGTCTGTGATCCATTTTTAGTTAATTTTTGTGAAGGGTGTAAGGTTTGTGTGTGCGCACATATACATATATATGTATATATGTGTGCATATATATGTATATAGATATGCATCTATAGTATATAGATGTTCATATGTGTGTATATGTATACATACATGCGTATACACACACGCACACACGGGAAGGTCCAGTTGTTTTAGTAAGTCAGCCCTGGTTGGTGTGCCTAGAAGAGGCAACCAACTGATGTTTCTCATATTGATAGTTCTCTCCCTTTCTTTCTCCTTCCTTTCCCTTTCTCCAAAATCAATAAGCATTTCCTCGGGTGAGGATGAAATAAATAAATGAATAAATAAATAAAGACTATTTGTTAAAAAGACTATGTTTGCTTCACTATATTGCTTTTGTTCCTTTGTCCAAGATCACTTGACTATATTTTAGGAGTGTTATTTTGGGGCTTTCAATTCTTCTCAACTATTTACTTATCTATTCTTTTGCCAATATTACACTGTCTTGATTACTGTCACTTTACAGCAAATCTTTTAAAAATCATTTTTATTATTCAATTACAGTTGATATACAGCATTATATTAGTTTCAGGTATATACTCCAGTGATTAGACATTATATAACTTACTAAGTGATCAGCCTTATAAATCTCACACCCATCTGACACCATACATAGTTATCAGAATGTTATTGATTGTATTCTCTATGTTGTACTTATATCCCCATGCCTAGTCTGTAACTACCAACTTATATTCCCTTCACCTCACTCACCCATCCCCCAATCCTTCTCCCATATGGCAACCATCAAAATGTTCTCTGTATCTATGAATCTGTTTCTGTTTTGCTTGTTTATTTATTTGGGGTTTTTAGATTTAATTGTTGATGGATATGTATTTATTGCCATTTTATTGTTCATATTTGTGATCTTTTTTTTCCTCAAAGAAGACCCTTTAACTGGTTTGATGGTGATGAACTCCGTTAGCTTTTGTCTGGGAATATCTTTATATGTCATTTGATTCTAAGTGATAGCTTTGCTGGGTAGAGTAATCTTGATTGGAGGTCCTTGCTTTTCATCACTTTGAATATTCCTTGCCAATCCCTTCTGACCTGTAAAGTTTCTGTTGAGAAATCTTGAGACAGTTTTATAGGCACTTCCTTGCAGGTAACTAACTGCTTCTCTCTAGCTGCTTCTATGATTCTGTTTTTGTCTTTAAACTTTTTTATTTTAATCATAATGTGCTTCATTGTGGCCTTCTTTGGGTTCACTACATTTGGGATTCCATGTGCTTCTGGGACTTCTATGTCTCTTTCCTTTACCAGGTTAGAGAAGTTTCTGTCATTATTTTTTTAAACAGGTTTTCAATTTCTTACTCTCTCCCTTCTCCTTCTGGCACCCCCATGATGCAAATGGTGGTATGACTGAAGTTGTCTCAGAGGCTCCTTACACTATCTTCATTTTTTTGGATTCTTTTTGTTTTTTGTTGTTCTGATGGAATGTTTTTGCTTCCTTATATTCCAAATTAGTGTTTTGATTCTCAGATTTATGTACTCTACTATTAATTCCCTACAAATTATTCTTCATTTTAGTTAGTATATTCTTCATTTCTGACTTGTTCTTTTTTTATGGTTTCCATAGCTCCTCATTTTGGTAGCCTCCCTGTGTTTGTTTCTATGTATAATAGTGCTGCTAAATCTCCCAAGCTTAGTAAAGTGGTCTAATATATTAGGTGTCCTATAGAGCCCAGGGCACAGCCTCTTTGTTTACGCAAGCTGGGCAGTCCAGGTGCACCCCCCTGTGTGAACTGTGTACACCTTCCTGTTATAGTTGAATCTTGACTGCTGTTGGTACCTCACTGGGATGGATTTACCCCCAGGATCAATCAGCTATAAGGACTGGCCATGACCACCAATCCCTGTGGAAGATTAGCTTTACAGGGGCCCACCCCACAGAACAGGGCTTACTTCAGTGTGGCTCTGGTACCCACTGATTCTGCCCCTTGTGTCTCTTGGGAGGTAGTTGGGTGGTGCTTCGATGTGGTTTGAAGCTGTCCACTGAGTACAGTGGCTTTGGGGCCTACCAGAAGGTGTAGGCCAATGTCAGCCACTGCCTTTGTTCTGCTCAGGGCCACTTGGCATGAGCTACAATGTAATCTGCAGATGGCTGGCTACTGCTTGTTCTGAGCTTGGAGGTATCCAGTAAAGGCCAAGCTGCAAACAAAACCCAACTGCCACTAATGCCAGGCCTGGAGCTACTTAGCAAGAGGTACAAGGCATGCTGATACCAGATGCTGCTTGTTCAAGAGATTTTAGGAAAGCCTGAAGCATGAGCCAAGACAAGCCATTCTCATGGAAAAGTCATTGGAAACTGCTTTGGTGAGCAAGTTGGTTGTAGTGGGGCCTCAGAGAATCACCAGGGCTGGACAAACAGTGAGAATCAGGTTGATGGAGACTCAGATACAGTGCCTGTCTGCCAGCTTTGCTGGAACAGGCTCAGAAAAGGAATAATGGTCCCTGCCCATCACTTATGTTTGTAAGAAAGCTGCCTCATCAGCTCTTGCTTTAATGCCAGACAGTTCAGTTCTTTGCAGTATGTTCCTGGTGCCTTTCATGCTGCTGCCCCAATGCTGATGCTCAGAGGCAGTGTGTCTGAGTAAGTTCATGTGCAGGTCCTTCAAGAGGAACTGCCTGGGACTCTAGAAGCCTTTGGTCTCCCTTAGCCTCAATGCCTGCTGGTTTTCACAGCCAAAAGTTATGGGAACTTCACTTGCTGGCACTGGAACCCTGGGTTGGGGTGCCTGGTGTGGGGCTGAGACCCCTCACTCTTCAGGGATATCTCTCCTGAGTTTTATCTCAGATGGGCATGGGACTAGACTGTTCTACATCTGCACCCCTCATACTTGTTTCAATGTAGTCCCTTCTTTATATCCTTAGTTGTAGGACTTCCATTCAGCTAGATTTGGGGCAGTTTTGGATGATGGTTGTTCTGTGGTTTAGTTGCAAATTTGTCGCGATTGTAGGGGGATGCAAGTACCTTACTTAACAATTGTTATGCCACCATTTTGATCAGAAGCCTCTGTAATAAGTCTTGAAGTCAGGTAACATCAGTCCTACAATTCTATTCTTCTCCTTAAATACTGTGTTGGCTATTCTGGATCTTTTCCCTCTCCATATAAAGTTTATAATCAGTTGGTAAATATTCATAAAATACCTTGTTAAGATTTTGATTGGGATCTGGGATATTTTTAATAAAATGTAAGTGTACCTTTTATTTCATTTTTTAATGTTTTATTGAGGTATGATTGGCATATAACTGGAGGTATTTTTAACACATGCTGTCATTTCCTGTGTAGGGGGTGCTTTGGGATAAGCAGACATTTTAAAGAACTCCTCCGTCCTTTTCCTCTCTACATTTTTCTTCTCTTTCTGCTCCTCCCTCTCCTCTTCCTCCTCCTTCTTTTCCTTTGCTTTCTTCCTTCTCTTCTTCCTCTTCTTATTCCTCATTCTCTTTTTTCTCCCTCTCTTCCTCCTCCTCTTATTCTCTCTCTCACACTTTGTCTAGGACCAAGTAGAGGGTAGGATCAAAAGAACAATAAAAATATTTCAAGCCTGCCAGGTTTGAAATGTTACTTACTCTGTTGGGGATGGGATCTGGAGGCAATTACAATAGAGTGAAAAAAATGATCTAGGAGTCAGGACACAGGCTAGAATTTTGGCTTCTGGCTTTGCTGCTACGTATCTGGATATGTTGTACAAGTCAGTGGGTCAACATGGAACTCGATCTCCACATCTGTAGGAAATAATAATAGCTAATATTTGTTGAGCATCTCTATAAATGCAGCGACTGTTCTAAGAAATTTACATAAAAGAAGATGAACAAATCAGGTTTTTTCAAAGTTTACTTTTATGCAAGGAATCTCTTTTATAAAATTAAGTCTCACATGTCACCCATTACGTAGAGCAGATAAAGGGGGCATACCTATTTTATTTACAAGTTGAAATGTGTAATATTTTCTTATGAGACAATGAAAGAGATCACAGTTTGTGATCTCCACTGCATCAAACTCTGATCTATAACACATATAAGTTATGTTCATTTTCTTAGTTTTCAAAGTAACTTAAAGAATGTAGTTAAATATTTGTGGATCCCCTAAAGCCCTTCTGTGGGATCCCTGGTTTCCACAGAGCACAGTTAAAAACGGGAGAAGTTTATATCTCAGGTTTCTTCTGAACCTCTTATTCTCTCTGTATCTGAGCTTAAAGCAGAGGGCAAAAACTGCTGCCAAGAACACACACAAACCAGTCACCTTTCTCCTTCATGTAGGAAGATGCCTCCTTTTCTGTTTTCCAGCAGACCAAAGCCTAATTAATACACACCCCTAAACAATCACTATAACTAATCCTAATTTAGTCTCTCCTCAACAAGTTTCAGTATGTCTGTGACCGTCATAGCTGCTTTGGATTTGGCTGGACTCCCAGCATGTAAATCTGATGTTTCCAGAAGCATTAAGTCAAGCTAAGTAAACTTTTGGACGCTAACAGACCTGAAGACCAAGACATAGAAAGTCTAAAATAATACCACATAGTGAATTTCAACAATGCTGTTTGGATGAAGAAAGAGGTTTCCATCTTACTACTTACCTGTGTGACCCTGGCCAGTCACTTTACATGTAGGGACATAGTTTTCTTGAACCACAGATGAATTTTATGTCCTTGCCAGCCGAAGCCTTCTTTATTCTCTAGTTAGAGTATAAAGTTGGTCACATGCCTCTGTGACCAGCTGTACTGCCTGTATGTCCACTGCTTCTTAGTTATCATTAGGGCTGAATTCTTAGACATCTTGAAATTTTTCATAATTTTACCTTTGAATTTGTGTTTTGTTAGTGAAGTCTAAGGGGATAATGGAGGGTGCACATAAGCAGAAGGAATACATGCATGTCCACCACTGTTGTTTGCCACTCCATTTGCATAACATTCAAAATGCCCACTGACACGGAATTCTAGTGAACCTGAAATGCATGGAAGTTCAGCAACACCCAATGCAAGTACAAAGTCAGTGTGTTTATGGTTGAGTAAGCAGGGGTGCTGACAGCTCTCAGAGGGTAAGCTTTCTGTTTAGATCAGAATGTGCCTCAGTCCCAGAAGGCAATGGTACTACAGTCAAGAATGTTAACATATTCTTTGTTATTCATGCAATTTCTCTATATTAGCTAGCCACTTATGCTGAAATGATCGCCATAGAAGGAAAGGGAAAGATAGGACAACCCATAGTTCTTTTTCCTTTCAGTCCTTCTGTGCTCATCAGTAAACTGAAGGCAGAGAGTTTTTGTAGAATGTGTGAGTATGCAGAAGTGAAATAAAAACAGTTAAACTAATTTTCTACAGCTTTTCCACTCTTCTCGCAAGAAGAAAATACATATGTATGTACGATCTATGAAATAAAAATTTTATAATTTTTTGATTTCATGTATGCATTTAAAACTGGCATTGCATGAATAAAAATGAATGTTAAAATTCATAATAAAATTTTAATTTTTCTTCTCTGGAACATTAAATAGCAAATTAAAAAAAACATAATATTAAATAAATAAAAGTCTAACAAAATGTGTATAGTACCTATCTATATGACAACTATAAAACTAATAAAAAATCAAAGTAGGTCTAAATAAATATAAAAATATTTCATGTTTATGGATTAAACATCTCAATATTGTTAAGATGTAAGTTTTTCCCAATTTAATCTATAGATTCAATGTAATCTCAGTCAAAATCCCAGCAAGTTATTTTGTGGTAATTGACAAAGTGAAAAGACCAAGAATAGACAAGAAAATACTGAAGAAGAACAGTCAGAGGACTGGCACGATACAACTTCAAGAGTTACTGTAAAGCTACATGATCAAGACAGTGTGGTATCAGTGAAAGAACAAAGAGAAAAATGGGATAGACTAGAGAGTCCAGAAATAGACCCACATATATATAGTCAAGCTATCTCTGACAAGGCAAAGCTAATTCAGGGCAGAAAGGATAGTCTTTTCAATAAATGGTGCTGGGAAAACTGAATGTACACATGCAAAAAGAAAAAGAAGAAGAACTTAAACTTTGACCTTATACCTTTCACAAAAATTAACTTAAAATGGATGATAGACCTAAATGTTGTGGATGGAAAAGGGGGTTCTTTGAAGTATAATCTCACAGAGTCATCTGATCATAAATTCCTAACTGGGCAGATCATGGTGGATCGTCATGCTCCAGGCATGTAAGTTTTTAGTACAAGGTTTATCTTTGCCTTAAGCAAGCCCTATCCATTGTTTCTGTGCATCTAGCTTAACACACCTTTGAAATAAGTGGTAACCACCCTCAAGAGAACACACAATCTTAACTGACCTGTAATCCAATCCTGCCATCATTCTTCCTCCTCCAGGTAATCATTCTTACTCCCCTCATTTCACATGCATAAGAGAAGGTGCAAAACTGTTTTTCCTGCAAGATTTGAGAACTTGTTCCTCAGTATATGTCATTAGTTTGACTCCAACTCTTATGAAGATTCTCTTTAGGTCTGGACATTTCTTACATTGACAATGTACAACACAAAATCCCCAAACTTCTAAAATATAATCTAGTAGAAAATTTAAGTGTAAGAACAACCTCCCCTGGTTGCTGCTTTACTGTCACACAACCACCACAATGCGCGTCACCTCTTACACCACACGTATGGGTTCCTCACACATTAAGCGATTCTCCGACACCAGCTGGGTGTCCTACAACTTAATTCAATTTTGACACTATCTACCTGGAGACAGCATCAGATCTCCAGGTTAAGGGCTTAGTCTCACAAGACTGCCCTCCCTTCAACTTCAGATGCCAGTGTAAAGCCCCAGGTTGCCACCCGTTCTTCTGACTGATCAGCCATAAACTGAGGTTCCCACAACCCACACCTTCAGTTCAATAGTTTGCTAGAATGGCTCAAAGAACTCAGAGAAACTTTTTAAATTACCTTTGCTGGTTTATTATTAAAGGATATAATGAAAGATACAAATGAACATGTTAAGAGGAGAGATGTGTAGGACAAGGTTTGGGGAAGGGTCTTGAGCACAGGAGCTTCTGTCCCCATGGATTGGGTGCAGTATTCTCCCAGCACAGGGATGTGCTCAGCAATCCAGAAACTTCTTGAACCCCATAGTTCTGAGATTTTTTAGACTTCATCATGTAGGCATAGTGGATCATTAACTCATATCTAGACCCTTTTCCCTTACTGAAGGATGGCAGATGGGATTGAAAGTCCCATACCTGGGACTTTCTGGTGACTAGCCCCCATCCTGAAGCTACCCAGGAGACAACAAACAGCTACCTCACTAGAACAAAACATACTCCTATTGCCCAGGAAATGTCAAGAGATTTAGGAACTTGTATCAAAAACTGGTTCATGTACAGTCAAGATGGTGGCATAGGCAGACAGGGCTCACATCTTCACACAACCACAACAAAATTACAACTAATGTGTAGAACAACCATCACTCAGAACAGTCAGAAATCGAGTTGAATGGAAGTCTGACAACTACCGAATTAAATAAAGTGTATCCATCCTCAATGGTAGGAGGGGTGCAGATGTGGAATGGGCTGGTCCCTCGCCCACATGTGGTGGATAGAAATTATGGGAGGCACCTTGGAGATCCCTAGAGGCTCTACTTCACCCAACTTATAAGACCACCCAAGCTGCTTTTCCATATGAATGGCTAGTCTTGGCTCCTAACTCCTATCAAACAAGCAACAGCTGGCTTTAGTGAGCAGCCATATCAGAGTCACAGTTTGGCTTCCCTTGGGAATCTCACCTGGAGTTAGCCGCCATCTCAGATTGCTTTACAGCTCAGGCAGAGTGCCCAGGGCAAAATACAGGTGGGGGCTGACCTTGGCCTGTACCACCCAGGAAATCCAAGGGCCAAAGCACCCAGTGGACAGCTACAGACCATACTGGAGCACCACCACCCTGCCCCTGCATAGCTGATCCTCGGAGGAGGGCAGAGGTTGGTGGTAAGTGGTCACAGCCAGTCCTTGAGGTTGACTTGCCTGAGTAAATCCCTCCCATTGATCTACCAACAGTAACAAAAGCTCAACTACAAGACGAAGGTATACTCAGCCCTCACAAAAGGTGCACCTCAAGGACCCAGCAGGGGTGAAAAGGAAGACTGTGCCATTGGACCCTACAGGACACCTACTACATTAGGCCACACTATTAAGACACAGAGGCAAAGCAGCTCTACCTAATACATAGAAATAAACACAGGGAGGCTGCCAAAATGAGGAGACAAAGAAACATAGCCCAAATGAAAGAACAGGTCAAAACTCCAGAAAAAGAGCTAAACAAAATGGAGATAAGCGATCTATCAGACACAGAGTTCAAAACACTTCTTATAAGGGTGCTCAAGAAACTTAGTGAGGACCGCAGCAGCATTAAAAAGACCCAGTCAGAAATGAATAATACACTAACTGAAATAAAGAACAACTTACAGGGAAACAACAGTAGAATGGATGAAACTGAGAATCAAATCAATGATTTGGAACCTAAGAAAGCAAAAAACAACCATGGAGGTACATGGTATTTGTACTTTGTGCCTGATTTTTCTGTAAACCTGAAACTGCCCTAAAAAATAAGTCTGTTAATAAAGACCAACAGAAACAACATGACAAAATAAGAGAAAGAAAGTACATGAAATAAAAGTTTTATATTTTAATATTTTTACCAGAATATTTTCCTGCCTTTTGAACAAAGGGCCCTGCATTTTCATTTTGCCTGAAAGTTGTGTACATGGCCCTGTTTGTCACTTTGTATGAGTAACAATGGCTGATATTTATTGAGCACATACTATGTACAGGCACTATGCTGAGTATTTTTCATATATTATTTAATTTAATTTTCACAACAACCCTATATGATAGGTCATATTTTCATGCCCACTTACAAATAAAAAAATCAAGCTTTTAAAAAAATGGCCCGCCTTAATCAAAGTCACTTAGTTGATAGAAAAAAAGATTTGAACCAAGCTGTCTGATTTCAGAGTGAGTCCCAGCTGAGAACCACCAGCTAAAACCACTGCCATCTGAGATTTCAAGCTTTCCTCTGGTACTTCGTTAGCTACGCTACTGACTGCCAAATACAAACTCCACCGATTGACCTCACTGATTGCAACGCTCTGGCATCTGTCAAAAGGACAATCTTGCATTTTTAATTATCTTGGGTATAATATGGAATATTTCCAAACAGATATTTTATACAAAATGCCTCAAAATGTTTGGAGGATGCAAGCTACATGAATGCACAAGAGTTTTATGAACATTGTGACAGACCTTCTCTAGAGATCTATACATCATGAAAGAATTAACCTCCTCTAAGAAAACATGATAATTATCATGATATAATATATATGCTCTTATAAAGCAGACTCCTATAATCTTGATTTTGAACTGAGAAGGCAAACACTGGATTTGAACATCTACAACAAGAAATTTAAATGAATCCTCTCAGCTTCTTTGGATAAGTTCTTTTCTATACTTACTCCTGCTTTGCTTTTTTTTTTTTTTAACTTGATCAGCAAATAAGTATGGGCTTGAGCAAAGGAGACCTTTTCATCTGTGTGGGTTTGAGGTGCAGTTGCCAGTAATGCAAAGTTTAGGGCTGCCTGCCAACCCCATAGGCCTCAGCTCTGCCACACAGATGTATGCCTCAACCTACCAGATCATCTCAGCCACGGAGAAACCAGTCCCTTTCACAGTAACCACTGATCTTAAAAGGACTCTGATATGAATGAGTCTGATAGAAAGCTGAAGTGGGCTCTGTACTTCTGACAGAAAACCACATCTGAGCAGTCAAGTCTGAAGTGAGAGCCTTCAGAGATTTGAAGTAGATGTTTTTTATCCTGCTGTGATAGAGTGAACTAGCCCATACATCTTCTCTTCTTTAGTGCATGATGGAAGCATGGGGGATATGTTATGATAAAAATTCCAATTATGCCTTCCACCATCTGTTAATAGCATGTGCTTGTGGACACGTTGCCAGGAAATATTGAGAACAAAGGAATGAGAGGCTCTCGTTTCAGAGAAATGGGCTGGGGCTCCCACTGTGGCTCACCGGTTTGGTTACAGATGTGTCCGCGTCCTCAGCAAGCAGCCCCCTTAGCGCAGAAGGCTGAGGCCTTGGGGGAGCTAGATGGATCCGGGTCTGTTTGGAAAATGGACTCAGTGGAAGGCAACATTTGGGGTTTTCTACAGTGTCTCAAAGATACAATTAAAAAGACAGAAAGAAACAACTAGCTCACATTTTATAGAGATTTGCTCACTGATAAAGTCATTAGAAAACCCCCCCGTAGAACTTTTGAGGAAAAGGCATGCACATGGCATGTCTTGAATCAAGTTTTATTAAAAGGATAAAAACTTACTGCTATCAATATGTGGCTGGAACCATCATATCTTATTACATCAGGAAAATTATTTTCAAGACCATTTAGAGTAACTGTAATAGACATAAAACAATCTGGCGGAAAAAGCAACAATTTTGCTTCGGTCATTAGAACCCACTATGAAGCAATACACTGAACTATTAGTTTCTACCCCTATCTAACTAAACTAGTACCAGAGTTAAAAACTAGTGAAAATTTTAATATTTTTGAGATCTATTTTATAATGTGATGCTGGAAAAGATCTGGACTTTTAAGAAAGGTGTCTAAAGTACTAAAAGACAGAAATGTCAGAGCTCCAGGAAACCAATAGGATATATTCAAAGGCCCCTGATTTTCTCATTATCCATGTAATGAGGAAGATTGTCATGCAGACTACATTCAGAAATTCCTCGGTAGACATTAGAAATGTAACTGTGAAAGCAGGAGTTCTTCATCTGTGTATAAAATTTAAAAAACCTGGAATCTAATTTTTGTCTCCATATACCCTTTTGACACTACCTTTTGAGTTTTTCAATTAGTAAAAAGTTTTCTTCTAGCACCACATTTAAATAATGCCCCTTTCCACCTTCCTTGCCCAAATTCACTTCCTTCTGCCTTCAGCAAACAGGAGTTTTCGGCAGACTCCTGGCACTACCTGTCCTCTGTCAGGTGAGCTGCCTGCTGACCAACAACTACCCTGAAGGCTGAACAGAACATCTTGATTAGCATATTTTTTCTTTTCTTTAAAAAAATTTTTAAATGTATTTGTAATTATAGTTGACATAAAATTATTGACATTTCATGGCATAAATATTCCTCCTATGGCTGATTTCAGGTTACCAAAGATTTAACAATGGGCTTACAAAAATTCCTATAATTTAACAATAGCTCTTGTAAGCTGATAGGAGCCAGTTCCAGCCTGCCACTGACTATCACATTTCTGCCATCAGGAAGCCAACACTTAAGTAGTGTGTCAAAGAGGTTCTTGATAAGCAAGGAAATGTCCTTTGAACTCTTGGCTGCGCCAGTCTTCTCTTTAGTGTATTTCATCTAGATGATAGTCTAGATGACCCATCTCTATGTCTCTATGGGATTTTCTGGACCTCAAAAAAAGACTGGCAAACACTCAGAATATCCTTTAATGCCTGTCTTCACGTTCCTTACCCTGGTCCCTCAAAATCACTCTCCCTAGGCTTCTGCTTCCTGCTTTTCATTGCTTTTCAATCCTAATGGTTTCCAGCTGTGTAACTTCCATTCAGGTGTGGCTCCACATGTTTGGAACATGGAAAAAGACAGTAAATCTGAATTTACTTTTTAAAAAAGCTAACATGCATCTAATTTTGTGGATAGATGGAATGAACTTTCAAGTCATGTATTCACTGACTGCTGACTTGTTCCTTAAAAAAAAAACTCTAAAAACTGAGATTAATATCAAATGCAGAGCTTTTTCTGAAAGTTAGATGATCTAGAATGGGATTTTTTGGACCACAAGCTTCAGAATAAATGTGCTAAATTTGAATTTGAATGTTTCATACATCATCATATTATTATAACTCTTGATCTTCTTTGCTAAGTAGACCGTTAGTTAAGTATAGATTTCAGATTACATCTGAATTTATCTCTTGTTTCCCCAGAAAGCTTAGTGCACTGTTTCTGTGTGATGACAATTCTCAACAAATATTTGTTGAATGAATAAAGACTGACATTGGCATAAACTTTTTAACAGTATAGAAAAGGTTGAACGTTACAAGGTCAGCTGTGCCATAAGTAAAGCTTAAGAAGTGAAAGGACCTGGGTTAAAAGCCCAGTTCTCTATTTACCAGCTATATGACCTCAATAAGTCATTTCATCTTCCTGTGCCTCTGTTTCTTCATCTAAATATTTAGATAGTCTCTATTTTTATAGGGTAAGATTGTGAGGTATTTTAGTCATCTATCACTATATAATAAACTACCCACAACTTAGGACCTTAAAACTCCCATTTACTTTGCTTTTGACATTTTGGGTCAGGGGTCTGAGGAGGGTTCAGCTGGGCAATGTGCTTCTGTTCCACGTGGCACAAGTGGAGTTGGCTGGGGCTGGTGCTTTCTGGTCTTTCCCTCTCATCCTCTGGTGGTGCTTGGTGGGGAGGGAATTTTCCCTATTAAGAGCCAGGTAGTGGATATTTCAGGCTTTAAGGGCCGAATGATTCCTGTCCCAGCTATTCAACCCTGCCATTACAGTGTGAAAGCAGCCATAGATGATATAAACAAATGAGTGCGGCCGTGTTTCAATAAACTTTATTTATGACACTGAGATATAAGCTTCATATACTTTTCACATGTCAGAAACTATTATTATTTTGGTTTCCTAGTCTGGGCAGCCAATCAATGTTCATTTTTCTCTTCATTCCTCTCAAAGCAATGAGAATAAATGTCTTCAGGTGAGGATAAAAAAAAATTAATGGTACCCTGGCTGGTGTAGCTCAGTGGATTGAGCACGGGCCTGTGAACCAAAGTATCGTGGTTCGATTCCCAGTCAGGGCACATGACTGAGTTGCAGACCAGTTCCCAGCAGGGGATGCACAAGAGGCAACCATACATGGATATTTCTCTCCCTCTCTCCTTCCCTTCCCCTCTAAAGATAAATAAATAAAATCTTTAAAAAAATTATTTAAAAAAATTTAACTGACAAACTTAAAAGAAAATGTTTAAAAACTGATTAGAAATATTGTCATTATTATTATTTCTATTTACTTCATGTCATGTTTTGGAAATAATTTATTGTTTCCAGTTATATAGGCTTTTCTGGGCAAAATCTAGATTCTGAAAACACAGCAAGGTGCCAAGTTGCCTTGCTAATAACTTCAGGGTCTAATAACTTCAAAAATTATTAACTGAGCCCTGCTTGATGTGGCCCAGTTAGTTAGAATGTCCGCTCTGTAACTAAAGGGTCATGAGTTTGATTCCCAGTTAGGGCACGTACCTAGGTTGTAGGCCAGATCCCTGGTCTGGGTACATAGAGGAGGCAGCCAATTGATATCTCTCTCTCTCTCTCTCCCTCTCTCCATTCCTCTCTCTAAAAGCAATGAAAAAAATGTCCTTATGTCAGGATAACTTTTTAAAAATAATCATTAACTGCCATACTTGAGAGAAAATGTTTAAAAACTGATTAAAATTAATTAGAAAACTATGGTAAATGTAGACATATGTCCATTAATGTGCACATCACAATTCCATTTTGAGATTTTCTATATGCTTTACATTTTTCACAACTAATGAACATGTTTTAGATGCATTTTGAAGAAATAAAGTGCTAGGTGAAGGTGAAATACTGATATTGATCACTTAGAAGGTATGGTAGGAGAAGAGAAACAATAGTAAAGAAAAGAAATGGAAGCAGAATCGAATTGTAAAGAGGGCACAAACTGAAGCCTTTTGGGGTTTGTTAATTGGTATGGTTTTCAGTTGGTGAGTTTCTAAAATAAGGCAGCAACTGGATCAAGGGATCAGGATATAAATGAAAGTTCGAAACAACTGCAAATAAACTAGATTCCTGAGTAATAAATCTTGAATCTTGCTGTTTGATCACCCTTATCAGCCAGAAGCCTGAGAAAACAGAAGAGCTCTCCACCCTGCCCAGAAGGTCAAGGACACACTTGGCATCACCAGCTCCACATTCCTAAGGGGAGGACCCTCTACTAAGAATGCAAACAATGGCTTCTTGGTCTGGGTAAAACCCCTGCTTGAGGGGCTGCCTTTCTGCTGGACCACAGCAAGGAGTATGTACGTGGCAGTTTAAGAATTATACACTTTCATTAAACAGAATCTTTGTTGATGTGGGCAAATGGCCCCAATGTATTGTTAAGGGAGGAAAATAAGTGCAAAGTTTTATATAATGTGATACAATTTTCATGAAGCGACATGAGACGAACATACATAAAAAATATCTCAAGGCCTCTCCAGTCATAGCAGAAGCTGTGTCTGTGGCAGGGTTTAGGGTGACATACGCCTGCTTCCTTCGAGTTTTCCTTTGTTTTCCAAGTTTTCTGTTGTGTGTGTTCCTTCTAAGATAAAAAAAAAGTTAATTTTAAACAACTAGAATAAAAAGAAGTAAAACAACAATGTGATATTGAGAATAAATAAGACAATCTGACAAATGTTTGCTAAACAAATTAGTGCTCTGTTTCAGTATAGATCTAAACTCAGCCACAATATGCTATGTTAAAGACTTAACTGTTTACATAAGGATCAATAAGGAGATAAGTATTATATAGCTATTAGATATTGATATACTTAAGTAAATAATCAAAATCTATTAAAAACATATGACATAGCAGTTTCCAATATAGACTTATGGCAAACTTGTGCCCTGTGGCTTAAATCACTAAAGGATCTTTAAGAAAATGCTGTCATGTTGGAGACAATGACACCATCATGCCTAAATGACCAGCCTATTCAGAGGTTGTTGGAGAGTGAGGTCAGGGGTGAGCCAGGAAGTCAATTAGACCAACCATGTGTTATCCTTTCAGGGGAAAATAAAAAAGCCATTGTAAGATTGAATTTCTCAGCTTCCCTTAGGTTGTTTTGGCATCATGAAATCCCCCAATGACGTGGCAGTTTCTCCGTCCTTGATTACTTTATCTCCAGGAGCTACCGCATGGTGCTTGGTATTACCCAGTAGTAAATATTTGTGTGGTGAAGAGGGCCAAGTCTTGCTTACAGGTGACAAATGTGCTGAAAGCAATCCCAAAGTCCATATTGTAGCACTACTTTTAATTAGAGTTGCGCCAACACATGGCATAGTTCATTACTATAAACTGATATGATTATTGCTGTTGATAAGAAATACACATCATTTCCTTTCACTAGTTCTGTGCTTGCTTAGTGACTGTCTAGTCATCAGTCCTAGGCTACACAAGTCGGAAGGAAAGGTGAACTGCTGAGTCATGCCATCAATTCCTTAACCATGTTTTTGTTGTGGAGTATATTCATTTTGTCCTCTTCACTTTTGAGAACTCCAAATTTGTCCAACCACTAAAATGAGAAATTATTTTAGTTTAGCCTTATACTACCTGATTTTGTGGGAAAAGAAATGGCATTGTGTCTGATCAGATCTATATGTCAGTTTGGTAATGTAAATTCGCAAACAGCATGATTTTGATCTCTTTGTATTTGATTTTGTTGGACTCTCCTATGTTTGTTGCCTTGCCCGTATGGTTACTTAACAAGGGCTGTTCTGAATGCCCTGCTTGATTGTTGAAGGCCCTTGATAAGTGATACACTTTTGTCCTTACAGAGTTTATCAGCATCAAGCTTTTTCAGAGTACTCCATAAACTTGACTTGTAAGTGCCGATGCACCCTGGATCCTCAGAAACAAGGACTGACGCTGTTGCTCCTGTATTTAAAGCAAATCCAGGAAGAAAGAACACTTCATGCACATGTGTTCGTTCACCTCATTCCAGACTGGGAAGCATACTGCATCACTCTGGGTTCTTCCAAACTTCACTAAAATTTGTTATTAATTCGTGTGTACATTGACTGAACAAATATTTGTTAAGTACTGACAATGTAGAGTTCTGTTCTAGGTTCTGTGAGGATGTAAGTTTGTAAAAGACACACCTCTACCCCTCCATAAATTTGTTACATACTAGTTTGCAATCTAGTTAGTATACCCAAATTCTCTTCCAAGTAAATAACACAAAAAGGAACACTTCCATCCCACGTCAGTGACCTACCTTTTCCAAGAAATATTTGAAACTGTTAACTTCTGTGTGAGTGAAAGAAAAAATAAAAGTACATCTGCAGGTCGCCATACAGAAAATTCGAATTGTTAATCTCTGTGTGCAAACTAAAATTCCTCCTGTTCTTCATTAGCACGCTAGGTGTCTGGGAATGTGCAGCCAGTCTGAAGAGGAAGTTTGACCTGTGTGGGCAGCGTAGCGTGCTTCTCTACAATAAATCAGAAATTCATCAAAGTAATGTGAGAAGTAACTTAACACAACTACTGGGGGACTAGCAGACAGAGCCCCTGTGTTTTATCCACACTTAGATTATTCTAACCAGGAGGATGTTTCAGTCCTTGTTTGTTTCCCAATGTCTTAACCTTCTGTCTGTGATATTCCTGCCCTTCTGCTCAGACTGCTGCGTTATTAGTTCCCTGACATCTGGGACAGCATTGTCTAATTTACTTCAGAGATCATTATTGCCTGTTAAATGTCTACTCCAGAAACTCTCCCAAAGCACATGTCGTGAAGGTAGGAGAAGTACATTTGCAGAGGGCATCCTGGAAGGGTAAGCCAACCTCCCAACCCACCAACGAGAGGAGAGAGTAAGTACTCTAACAAAACCAAGTAATAGTGGTTATTACTTATTAGGTAATGACAGTGGTTATTACCTAATAATTACTTATTCTTATCATCTATGTTTGTTTTTTTTCTATTCTCTTAATTAGATTAGGCCACAACATCATGACAGATTGTAAAAGAGTCCCAGGACAGATAGGATCTGTGACAAGGAGAGAAAAGATATTGAGTCCCAAACTGGAGGACTCAAGAAATGAACAAAGATACCACAAATAAAAGTACATTATGTGTTCATATAGTATAAAAATCATCAGAGGTAAGAAGAAATGTCATTGGTGGCAAAGAACAAACTGCAGGCCTGCATAAAGGAGATTAGGTACTAAAAGTAGTAGTGAAAAGGTGGTAGAAATAAATAGAAAAGTGCACAGTAGAAAATTAAAAAGAGTTCTAATAAAGGAAATTAAAAAGGTATCAGATTGAACCAAAAGAAAAGCACTGAAGAGACTTATGAAAAACAAGAAGCAAGTCAGAACCAAGAAGAATCTAAAACTTTAAGACATGGAAACTTAGAAGAAGAGATAACATGAAGAAATTTTAAGGGAGACAGTATAGCTGAATGGTATCTAAAATTATATTAATTCCACTTACTCAAAGTTATAAATAAAAATACACATATAGTATTATTAATAGAAAGCTTCAGAGAGTTATAATCCTAAATGTCTGGATACTGAGTCGCTGCTTTAACTGCAGTTCCACAGAAAAAATAATTCCTTCTGAACCCAGTCTTTGAGACAAGATTGTGGTGGTTTCTGCTGTTTACATCAGGAAAATTATACTGCATTTGGGGAAACCAAGGATTCTCAACTTTGACGGGTGGAATGAGGAAAAAATGCACCACATCTGCCTAAGTTAAGATGAATATAAGTCACTTTCTCTAAGATTCATCACTTGTTAATTCCACCATCAATTCAAGTATTCTCTCTCTCTCTGACAATATCCACTGTGAGGTATCTACACAGGAACTTTGTGTCATTAGTCCAACTAGGTTGCTATTAGTGGCAGTTGCTTGGATACACGCTGTATTTCTCTGAAGGCTGAAGTCAGTGGGACAGGAAAAACCCTAGAAGAAAACTTGGAAGATGTGTAGCTTAGGCTGGGACAATAGAAGAACACAGAAGTCAATAATTGGCATGCATAGGACACTGAGGGAAATGTTTCTCTAGACAAATGCCTTTCTTTTCACCCACTCATTTCAAGATCTAAGGTGTAGAACATCTCTGGCTTTCTCATTCTCTGTGCTCTCAGAAACTCAGAGCGCTGCTGCAATTTTAGATTTACCCACAAGATAGAAGGCTGGAATGTACAATCATTGAATAAACCAATCATGCCACACATGAAGAAGCTGTAGCCAGAGTTTGATTCATAGTCGACTTTTTAATGATGTTGCCAGAGATGTAGAAACTACATGGTAAGTGATGGGCTCCGCAGGTAGGGGCATGGCCACAAAGTAGGTTTCAATGGTCTGTTACACTCTGGGAAAATGCCTAAGGCTTCAACCAACAGCAAGTGCTTAATAAAATTTGGCTGGTGAAATGAATAAATGATTTTTCTAACTTCTTTCAAAGCATCAGGGAGCTTCAGTCACTTCCTCATCTCCTGACTACCTCCCAAGTCACAGAGTCAAGATAGGCAAAATTCTGAAACAAGTAATATTTTTACCTTGGCATCCCCTTTATCTGTCACTTTCTTTTGCACTTGATAAAATCATTCAGTGCAAAGTATGAGGAACTTATGTGTTTCTCCTCATGAATCTTTTTAAAACAGACTTCACTTTTTAGAGCAGCTTTAAGTTCACAGCAATATTGAGCAGAAGGTACAGAGATTGCCCCTCTACCCCTGACCTCTTGCAGACCACACAGCCTCTCCTGCTATCATTATCACCTCCCACCTGAGTGGTACATTTCATGTAACTGATGACACATTGACACGTATCACATAAGTCCATAGTTTAGATTGTGGCTCACTCTTGGTGTTATACATTCTGTGGACTTTGGCAAATGTATAATGGCATATGTATCAATATCTGTACGGCATCATACAGAATCGTTTCCTGCCTTAAAATTCCTTGGTGCTCTGTCTTCCCTCCTTCCTCCTTCCTTCTTCCCTAATCCTTAAGCAATCACCAATCTTTTCACCATTTGCAAAATTTTGCCTTTTCCAGAATATCGTGTAGTTAGAACTGACTTTTCAGATTGATTTCATCCATTTTGCAATATGCAGTTAAGGTCACTCCATGTATTATCATGGTTGCTAATTCATTTATTTTTAGTGATGAATATTCATTGTGTAGATGTACCACAGTTTATGGACCCATGCACCTACTAAAAGATATCTTGGTTGCTTCCAAGTTTTGACAACCATAAATAAAGCTTCTATAAACATTTATGTGCAAACTTTTCTGTGGATATAAGTTTTCAGTTCACTTGGGTAAATACCAAGGGGTATGACTGCTGGATTGTAGGGTAAAAGTATGTTTAATTTTGTAAGAAACTGCCAAACTGCCTTCCAAAGTGGCTGTATGGTCTTGCATTCCCACCACCAGTGAAAGGGAGTTCCTGTTGCTCCATGTCTTCTCAGCATCTGGTGTTGCCTGTGTTCTGGATTTTTCATTTCTAATAGGTAAGTAGTGACGTCACTGTTGTTTTAGTTTACATTTCCTTGATGACATGTGATATGTAGCATCTTTTCATGTGCTTATTTGTCATGTATAAATCTTCTTGGATGAGGAGTCTTTTCAGGTCTTTTGCCCATTTTTAATCAGGTTGTTTGTTTTCTTATTGTTGAGTTAGAAGAAGTTTTGTTTTGATTTTGGTTTTGGTTTTGTATATTTTGGATAACAGTCCTTTCTCAAATGTTTTTTGCAAATGTTGCCTCCCAGTCTGTGGTTTGTCTTTTCATCTTCTCGAGCCTACTCTATCTTCACATGAGAGCCAGAGGACAGACAGTGAGTGTGTAATCCAAAGCAGGGCTTCTCGACCTCAAAACTATTGGTGTTTGGAGCTGAATAATTCTTTGTGGGAGTCTGTCCTGTCAGCTGTGGAATGCTCAGCAGCACCCCTGGCCTCTGCACACTGGATGCCAGTAGCAACACCACTCTGAGTTGTGACAAGGAAAAATATCATCAGATATTGACAGATGGCCCTTGGTAGGGCTCAGAGCAGGAAACACCTCTGATTCAGAACCTCTAATCCAAAGAAATAAATCACTATTGATGCAATTTAAATCATCAATGAGGAAAGAGAGCTATAGAAGTATTTTGATTTAAAGGCCTTTCCAATGCCCTTAAAACCATCTTAGTAAGTTTCCACTGATCTGATCCTGTTAGGTATGGCAATCAAAATCCTGATTTGTCTAAGATGTGTTTACACCTGTAGTCCTGATGAACCTATTAATCACATCCCCATTCTCTCTCAACAAGATTTTAGTTCAGATGATAAGCAATAAAGAAAGCTCACCTGGAATCTCCAGGAACTATAATCCCAATGTGAGTCCTCCTCGGTTGTCCTCTGCCTGTGGTGCCAGGAGTCCAGTTGGGAATTCTGGCCACTGATCTGCTTTACACACATGTACACATTCATGAGGAAGTAGAGAATCAGAACCCTTCCCAGGATACCTTGGCTGTGTATTTTATACAGCTCTGAAATATAGGCAAAAAAAAAAAAAAAAGAAAAGAAAGAAAGAAAGGGTCAATCAGAGTATTTTGTGTGTGTGTGTGTATATCTGATTTAATGAGTACCCGTCAGTGTCTAGAGGCTTCTTTGTGCACCAGCAGCAAATTTACCACAGTGTAACTCTACACAGTGTGAATGGAAAATCACTGTGTAATTTTAACAGCTGCTGAAATCTGTAACAGTAGACTGTGCTTTTATCCAGGGTCTACCAGGAACATATAACATAGGCCATAGTCAGGGCAGGAATATAGGGAATGGTTTTAAAGACCCTGTCTCTTAATTTCAGGTATATTTATCAGCAGTAACAGCCCTCCTTTAGTTTTCATTTTAGAGCTAGTATAAAAACCAGACAATAACACCCCAAAATTCTCTTAGACATTAGCATTTCAGAAATTCGAGTCATTATCCAACTATTATTTTTAAACTCAGGTCTGCTACTTCAAGTGAACATAAACTCTCACTTCCTGAAAACTAAAGCCGAAAAATAAAGTAGGAATTAAAAATTAGTTATCAATCTGCATTTATTCCATTAAAGGAGGCCTACCAGTTCTTAAGGAGAGATAGGTTTATTTTTGTTTTTCAAGCTTGAATAATCTAACCTGATTTCAAAAAGAGAGTATTCTCCATAGGAGACATTGAAAGGCAAAATAAGCAGTATCTTCAAAAGCAGTTTTACAGTAATTGCAAAAACATCTTCCTGTGATAATTTTTTATATAGTTCCCCATAAGTTCCAAGAGCAATGTGCAAAAGCCTACCAGTGACAGCTAATATGGACTCAGTGGTGGCAGTGAGACACAATGCTAAGTGCTTTACCAGTTTGAACTGCTTTAATATTTACAAGTAACTTAAGAGTGGAAAGGTGGAACTGACATGTTGGGAGCCTGGCCCCAGAGTGTATGTCTTCGGCTTTGCTGCAAGGAGCTCAAGTGACCTACAGAATTTAAATGTGTAGCTTCCTGGTTATGTGATTTGCTGCACAATCGGAGCTTATTGATACTAAAAAAAAGTGCATTGTTAGCACACACCACAGACTCCTTCTAGATTCTAAAATTTCAGTGCTCTGAAATACTTCTGTGGAAGTAAGTCTTAGTTGGAAATTTACCTAAATTGCAAGGTGTGTGTGCACACGTGTGTGTGTAAATTTTATTAGCCTTGGATATATCAACTGGAACTTCTGTTAGTTCCATTTTGAAACGTACTCATTATCCAGGCATATGACAGGCTCCGATGAAGCACTAATGCTTCATTTGGAAAGCTACCAACACACGAAAACTCTCCTGGACAGCCAGTTATCCCCTGAGACTTTGATGATTTTTCAGGAGGGTGGTAATTTAAGAACTAAGAAGTCAAGTATGGTATGTGAGCAGTGAAGTTTTCTCTCACTTTCTTAAAAGTCTCAGAAGGAAGCCTTGGGCTGCCAGAGGAACAGCAGTAGCAAGAGCCTGGCAAGGACACAAAAGACTCTCAAGGAGATCTTTAATTCCTAAACAATGAATGGTCACGGGGTTCCAGATAGGTTTTGTAAGGGAAAGAAATCAAGCACTGAATCCAGCTTGTTACAGGTGAGCCCAGCCCAGAGGCAGCACCCAGGGTGGGTCTCACTTGTCATTGAAAGAGGGACTAATCAGTGGGGCAAAGTCAGGGGGGATTTGTTCCAGAGGTAGTGGAAGCCTCCTGTGGACTCTGCGCTCAGGTCAGCGTACTCACCAAGGCAGATGACGTACATGAGGTCCGGTAACATTTGCTCAGGTAAAAAGTGCAGGGCGTGGTGTTATCAAAGCTTTGTTTGGCTGGGCAGTCATAATTCTTCCGAGGTCACAGGATCTTGGGTGTCAGATAGCTTGGCTGGAAAAGGCAAGCTGCCCTGTATTTGGAAATATCTTTAAGTTTCACCTTAGCTGCTATGTAAATATAGTATGAGCAAATGGTCATTTGTACTTAATGTGCTATAAATTAAACATCAAAAGCAGGGTTATTCTGAGTAAAAATTAAAGCCTCATGACTAATGTAGCAAAAATGCCCAATGAGTTAATATTTTTCACCTTCATTACTCACAGAACTTTTTTGTGCTTTCCAGTGCAGTTAACTACCATCTTCCCCTTTTTTGGTGTACAATTCTGTAAGTTTTAATAAATGCATAGTCATGTAACTATCATCACAATCAGGATACAGAATAATTTTCTCATCCCCAAAATGTCCCTAATATTTCCTCTTTGAGGTCAAACCCTCTACCCAACTCCAGGTTCTGGCAACTTCATCTTATAGTTTTGGCTTTTCCAAAGGTCATATACATTATATATTATCAATGACAAAATTATATATTTTGTGAGCTTCTGAGTCTGCTTCTTTTACTTTGTGTAATGCATCGAAGATCATCGCTATTACTGTGCGCACCTTTAGTTCTTTCTTTTTATTTTTCAGTAGTATTCTATTGTATGAATGGCCCACAGTTCATTTATCTACCCACTGAAAAACGTGTTAGTAGTTTTCAGTTGTTGCCGATTATAAATAATGCTGCTATAAACATTTAAATATAGGTTTTTTGGTGAACCTGCATTTTTATCTCTCTGGGGTACATACCTAAACGTGGAAATCCTGAGTTCATATGGTATGTTTATTTCACGAGAAATTGCTAAACTCTTTTCCAGAGTAACTATACCATTTTGCGTTTCTACCAGCAATGCACAAAAGTTCTGTCTTGTCTAGATCTTCGTCAGTACTTGGAAGTGCCTGTTTTATTTTTATTTTTAGTCATTCTAATAAGTATATAGTAGTACCTTGTGGTTTTAACTTACTCTCCCTAATGATTACTATAGTTTTGAGTAATTTTTTATATACAATACTATTTTCTATCTATATGTCTTTTTTTGGTGAAATAGCTGATCAAATCTTTTGCCTAGTTTATTTGCTTGTTTTTTTAATACTGTTAAACTTTAAGGGTTATTTATATATTCTAAATACAAGTAATTTGATGGACATGTGATTTCTGAACATTTTTTCTCGGTCTGTAACTTGTCTTCTCATTCTCTTTAGAGTATCCATTACAGAGCAAAATTTTCCATTTTTTTGAAGACCGATGTGTAAGTTTTGCTTTTGTGGATCGTGCTTTTGGAGTTTTATCTGGAAACTTTTTGCCTAGCCCAAGGTCATAAAGATTTTCTCTTAAGTTTTCTTCCAGAAGTTGTGTAGTTTATCATTCTGCATCTCTATATGTGATTTGTTTTGAGTTAGAAAGTTTTTTAGAACTTTTATAAAGAGGTCACTTGTTCATTGAAATCAACACGTCCATTTACATTTGGTCCCTGGTATATAAGCTTAGAGCTTTCAAGATATCTTTATCGGGGTATACTCAGCATTCATGTTCCTTAATCAATCAACAAATATTTATTAACCGTGGTATTTCATTTTTGTAAGTACCTTCTGAACAATTAAGAACAGTTCTGGTGAGACATCCTGTACTCCTAGTTGACATCTCTGGATTTCATTGTTTGCACAGTTATTTTCTTGGAATCAGAGCTGTTTTCATTAGCAGCCTACTGACAGATATACAATCAAGGAGTTTGAGGTCCAAAGAAGAAAAAGTATACTTGTCTTATGTCTTTTCCAGTAAAGTGCCATTTATTTTTCTCTTGACAAAAACAAACAAACAAAACTTTCATCTACACAAGCAAAGGAAAGAACAGAATGCAGGTAACTGGTCAGATAATTCAAACTTTCAAATTTCTGCTGATCCTCTTCATCTCTACTACAGGGATATTATTAACATTT
The DNA here is from genome assembly GCF_021234435.1 of Artibeus jamaicensis. Classification (NCBI taxonomy): domain Eukaryota; kingdom Metazoa; phylum Chordata; class Mammalia; order Chiroptera; family Phyllostomidae; genus Artibeus; species Artibeus jamaicensis. The sequence goes on along the minus strand of NW_026521844.1, from coordinate 12,455,328 downwards.
CACACTGAGCTAAAAGGAGTTTAGAGGTCACCTCCTCCTAGTCCTTCATCTGATGACTTAAGCCATCAAATATTACAGCTAAGAACCTCCTGTGAGTTCACGCCAGATGAGAAAATCAAAGCTCAGCCAAGTGAAAGGAGCTGCCCACAGCCTGGGGCTTATCCAGAGGGCACTGAATCACAGTCCACATCTCCTTCTCCAGCAGCCTTCTCATGTTTTCCCACATTCTCTACAGGTCATACTTAACGCCCGGGGTTTCTCTCCCGCTGACCCCCATTGGTGAATGACAGGTCACATGAACCTCTTGATTGGAGGGAGTGGACTACAGCTAAGGGATATAGATTTAGAGAGACTATTTGAAATTGTTCAAATAGTTTTTTAAAAGGAGGGCTGTAGTTTGGGGAATAAGGTAACTAGAAAGAAAAGGCCAGTAGCTGTGATTTAGAAATAGAGTTTTAGGAAGAGAAGTAACAATTTAGGAAGTTTTTGAGAGAAGCGTTTACAGTTATTGAGAAGGGGCGTAGGGAGATGATGAGGGCTGTTTTGGGGGACAGGAAAGATAAGTTAGGAGAAAGAGTAGGTTTTTTTTTTAGGACTTTATTTATTTATCTTTAGAGGGGAAGGGAAGGAGAGAGGGAGAGAAATATCAATGTGTGGTTGCCTCTCGTGCATCTCCTCTTGGGAACTGGCCTGCAACCCAGGCATGTGCCCTGACTGGGAATCGAACTGTGATCCTTTGATTCGCAGGCCCACACTCAATCCACTGAGCTGCACCAGCCAGGGCGAAAAAGTAGTTTTAAGAAGTGGTTTATGGATTCCGGCTAATATTTACTTATCTTAGACTCAAATTCACACATTAGATATAATTCAAAGTGTACCTAATAGAATAAAAGTAGTTTTGAATATTATACAGTGCTCAACACCACTAATCATCAGAGAAATGCAAATGACAATCACAATGAGATATCACTTCACACCTGTCGGAATAACTATCATCAATAAATTAACAAACATATAAAGGACACATTGACAAAAACTAAGGCGGGAGGAAGAAATGGGAGATGGGGAGCACTGGGGGGGGTGGGCAGGGTTGGGAGTATGAGACAGAAAACTGTACTTGAACAATAATTAAATAAATCTAATAAATTAATTAATTAATTAACAAACAACAAGTGTTGGCAAGGATGTGGGGAAAAGGAAACCCTTGTGTACTGGTGGTGGGAACACAAACTGGTGCAGCCACTGTGGAAAGCAGTATGAGGTTACCTCAAAAAGTTAAAAATGGAACTGCCTTATGACTCAGAGATTCCACTTCTGTGAAAATATCCAAAGAAACCCATCACACTAATTTGACAGAACATATGCATCTCTATGCTCATTACAGCATTATTCACAATAGCCAAAGTTTGGAAGCAGTCCAAGTGCCCAGTAGATGAGTTTCCAAAAAAGCCGTGGTACATTTACACAGTGGAATACTACTCAGCTGTAAAAAAGAAAAAGAAATCTTACCTTTCTCAACAGCATGGATGGACCTGGATAGTGTTATGCTAAGTGAAATAAGCCAGTCAGAGAAAGACAAGTACCATATGATTTCTCTTATATGTGGAATCTAATGAACAAAATAAACTAATAAACAAAATAGAAACAAACTCATAGATAGAGAATAGACTGACAGATGTCAGAGGGGAGCAAAGTGCAGGGCTGTATAAGAAAGATGAAGGGATTAATAAAAAAATTCATAGACACAAACAACAGCATGCTGATGACCAGAAGAAAAGGGTGTTGGGGGAGATGAAGAGGATAAAGGGAAAAAAATGGTGATGGAAGGAGACTTGACTTGGGATAGTAAACACACAATACAATATATACAGATAGTATTTTATAGAATTGTACATGTGAAACATATATAACCAATGTCACCCCAATAAATTAAATTTTAAAAAGATGAGAGCAATGATAGTTTGAAACTAGGATTGTCAAATTTAGAAGAAAACAATATATGGTATGAAGTTAAATTTGAATTTCAAATAAAGAATGAGTAATTTTTGATATATGTATGTACCATTCAAAATTTGGGGTATATATATATATTAAAATTTATTCATAGTAACTCTATTGAAGCATTAATGTAAAACAGTACTGCTACCTTTGGTAAAAATTAATACATGGCTATAATTTACAAGTATTGAGTGAAATAGCATTTATTAAAATAAAATGCGATGAATTGTTGACTCGGAAAAAGTTTTACATATTTTTTTAATTTGGCAATTTCCCACTTTAAATAAATCTATACATTTTCTAGCAGAGAGACAATCACATTTTATTTTGAGTATAAATATTAAGTAATTCATAAGTACAGCATACAGAAAAAATTTAATTTACTTATCTTAGACTGAAATTCACATATTTCATACATTTCACAATTGTACCTAATAGAACAAAAGTACAGTCTTAAATATTATACAGTGAGTTTCTTTTAACAATAACTTTGAATATTTCTTTAAAATAATTGTTTAGGTAACGTTCTCATGCATTAATGCCAGTTTAAAAATGCCAAAGATTTTGAGTTTTTCTCTTTTGGTTGTGGCAGGATGGAAAGCCTGCCTCCTTGAAGGCAGCACTAAGGGCAGAATAGTATGCACAGGAATCCCACGTGTAAAGTAACAAACCATCTTGACAGAGGCAGGTGGCAGCCTGAACCTTATTTGTACATCCAATGAAGAGGCAATGCCTGATCTTAGGTTAAGAAACTACCCAATAGGAACTCAGAAATGGATTCACTCTGAAGATGGTAAAAACAAACAAATGACAACAAAAGTGAAGCATGTTGTCCTCAAAAAGTTCAGGTAAGCTCTTGAGGGATGAACCAGATGGAAACAATAGGAAGACCTTCAGATTCTTTGGTAGCAAAGAAAATACTTGGAACTTCAGCCACTCTAATGGATGCACCCATGTATTTATATAAGATGCTATTGTGGATAGAATGTTTGTCACCCCGCCCTACTAAATTCATTTGTTGAAATTCTTACCTCCATTGTGATGATCTTAGGAGGTGAGGCTTTTGACAACAGATTAGGTTGTGAGGGTGGAGCTTTCGTGAATGGAATCGGTGCCCTTACGAAAGAGACCCCAGAAAGTTCCATAGGACACAAAGATAAGATGGCAATCTGCAAACGGCCCTCACCATAACCCAACCATGCAGCATCCTGATCTTGGACCTCCAACCTCCAGAACTATAAGAAATAAATTTCTGTTTATAAAGCCACCCAGTCTATGATGTTTTCTAGTAGACTGAATGGACTAAGACAGATGTCTGTGTTAAACAAATGCTCATAGCAACCTTATTAATAACAGCCAAGTGGAGAAAACAACCCAAATGTCCGTCAACTGATAAATGGATCAAAAAATGTGATATATGCACACAGTGGAATATTATTTGACCATAAATTATTTTAAGAGTGCAGCTCTTAAAAATGATACAAAGTGGGTGTATTTTAAGGGAAATAAGCCAGTCAGAGAAAGAGAAGTACCATATGATTTCACACATATAAACTAAAGCAAAAACAGAAATAAATTCACAGATAGAGAGGACACACTGACAAGGAGGGAGGGAGAGGACTTTGGAGACTGAATGAAAAAGGTGAAAGGATTAGGCAAAAAACAAAAACAAAAAAAACAAAACCTCATAAGCATAGACAACAACATGGTGATTATCAGAGAGAAAGCGGTGGGGGAAGTAGAAAAGGGTAAAATGAGGACAAATGGTGATGGAACAAGATTTGAGTTTGGGTGGTGAACACACAATACAATGACGTAGAAGATGTGTTATAGAATTATATACCTGAAACCTATATAATTTTGTTAACCAATGTCACCCCAATAAATTCAACATGTTAAAAAATGGATGCACCTTGAAAATATACTAAATGAAATAAGCCAGACACAAAAGGCCACATATTGTGTGATTCCATTAACATAAAATGTCCTGAATAGACAAATGTATAGAGACAGAAAGTAGATTAGTGATTGCCGGGGGCAGGGGAGAAAGCAGAAATTGCTAGTGAGTGTGGAATTCCTTTTTGGAATGATGAAAATGTTCTGGAATCAGATAGTGGTGATGGTTGCACAACTAGTGAACATGCTAAAAACCACTGGATTGTATGTTTTTAAAAAGTAAACTAAAAAAAATGCCCATGGGACATATATCTCCTTCTGTAGTTAAAACACACACTCACAAACACACAAATATTAGTTCTACAGCTGGAACACACCCTGCATGCTCACACATGGTGTTCCCATGCTCATCTCTTCCCCACACTCCAATGAGGAGCAAATTTCCCGGCTCCATGCCTTTGCTCAGGGTGGTACATCCACTGATGTTCCTCTCCCTTTTAATGCCTGTCAAAACCCTTAACTCCTTTTAATGTCATTGACTCCAGGAAACATATTTTCCTATAAGAAGGCTCCCCTGTGTGCTCAGACTTTCTGTTGACACTTCCTTCTGTCAGCCCTCAGCTTACTCCTTCCAATATTAAGAGATTTGTGTATTTATCTAGGCTTTATCTTGCCTTGCCCTATAAGCCACTTGAGAGGCACACCTGCATCTTTTGTGCTAACCCAGTGCCTGCCACATAAGAAGCCAGTAGAAATGGATGCAGATAGGCATACCAAGACACTCTTCTGGGCACATTAGACCTGGCCTAACTCTCCTTTCTACTGCCCCTGGTTATAGAGGGATCCTTGTTTGCTTTCCCCAAATCCCTTACTGTTTCCATTCCCTTAAGTGCAGAGTGCAGGGTCTAAGCACCTTACACACCCCTCACAGATCACCTAAAACCCCTCCTGACTGATGTTCAAGTCCTACAGTTAACTCTGAAAATGGTGAGGTCTATTTTATTCTATTCGTTGAGCATTTACATTAGGACATGACACCAAGCTATGCAGCATCATGCCTCCCTCCTCACACTCCTCATAGTCCACTGGCCTCAGTTGGAGCCAATGCACCTAAAAATGAGGGGAAGCAGCCAGACTTGCAGGAGTGGAAGAGGAGTGGGGTTGGGGGCAGGTGTTCAGAGCCCCCGCAGCCAGTGCAGCTTGCAGAGCCTACGGGATGTGCTGGTAGGCGGGAGAGCACCTCTGCTCCAAACACAGTATCTGAGTGCCTGTGAGGAAGTGAAGGACATTTCATCAGGGTAGTTTAGTGTTCTCATTTATTGGTTCCAACTTGGATTAAAAATCTAAACAAAAAGGCCTGTTAATAATTTTAGCCCAATATGCAAAGTTTGAGTTTACATTTCCCTCACTATCCAGGCAAATTATTACAAACCGAATCAGATATTGAGGGCTACAGAGCACACTGTTTAAAAGCACCATGTGGTGGGTCCATTTGAAAAATAAATGGTTAATTCTTAGGGGGTTTTTTTTTGGTATAAATTTGGGATTTTTGTGTATTGGCATTTTTTTCAAGGAGATAAAACTTTTCTTAATAGGTATAAAGAAGTCTTTGAAAAATAGCTAACTCCTTATTATAAAAGAGACAGATGTTTATATATCATATGTGTTTTAAAAACCAAAAGAAAATACTTATTGAGAACTTATTATGTTCCAATCATGGTAGCCACTCAATTAGATAATGTTTGAATAAAGAGTAAAATAAGAAAGAAATCACTCATATTCCCACCATCTAGAAGTAACCACTATTAACTTTGTGGTATGTGTTCTCCTAGTCTTTTTCTGTGCATAGTTTGAGGGTACTGCTGTTTTCACTTAACAGGCGTCATGAACATTTTCCAGATCACTAGCTAGTTGCAAGGTACTCCCTCACTCAGCTGGGTCAAGTCTAACTGTATCTCAAATGCTGACCCACAGGCAACCTAGCCTAAGGGAGGGGGAGATACCATTCTGAATTATGCTCCTCTCTGTGGAGCTGGCATTACCCTACATTAACTCTTTTCTGTTCTATTCCAAAATACTAAGCTTAGGGAGGAAAATACACAACCTCAGCAAAAGGGACTTCTGGAGCCAGGTTGTGGCAGAAGTGTGTGTAATCTATCACCTGTCATGTTCTACCTGCTGGGTGACATAGTTTTTCTTTTCTTTTTCCTTTCTTTCTTTTTTTTTTTCAGCTGCAGAAGTTCCTTGAAGCCTCTGGCTATGGGAGGAGCTGATGGCAGTTTGATTGGGCTTCTGCCAACTATGAGGAAAGAAAAAAAAACTGACTCATACTGCCGCTTATCACTGGATCCAAGCCCCAGAGATTAAGTGGTTTCCTCCTTCACAGTGTGTCATGAATTATAGACCCACAGTGTTCCCACTGAACTCTGATTGAGGCAGGAGAGGTCTTTCCCAGGAGCACTAAATGTGCTTTGGAGGTCCTGCAAGGGGACTCAGAGGCTGCAGACTGCTGGGTTTATTCTTTCATGTCACTATGTTATTAGATATATGGTTTAATGTGTATTCCACATGCATAGGAAAAAGCTATCTTTCCAAAATAATGCTTAACAATAGTTTGAATTCACGGATGAGGATACCCAAAGGGGGTCTTCAGTATATTGAGGTTAAGATTTCCTTAGGTTGGGAATACAGTGTAATAATTTTCAGTGAGTCTTGGTTACTGACATTTACTAGATAGGTGATCATCAGCAACCTCTCCAGTACTCAGAATCCTCAACTGTATAATAAAGATAATAAATACAATGATGCATTGCTTAATGATGACAATACATCCTGAGAAATGGGTTATTAGGTGATTTTGTCATGCGAAGCATCATAGAGTGGACTTGCACAGACCTAGGTGGTGTAGCCTCCTACTATACCTAGGATACATGGTATAAGTCTATTGCTCTAAGGCTACAAACCTGTACAGCATGTTACCCCACTGAATAGTGCAGACAAGTGTAACACAATGGTTATTTCTGTACCTAACCATATGTGAATATAGAAAAGGTATAGTAATAATACAATATGAAAGCTGAAAGTGGTTCATCTGTATAGGACACTGACCATGAATGGAGCTTGCAGGACTGAAAGTCACTCTGGGTGAGTCAGGGAGTGAGTGGTGAGTGAATGGGAAGGCCTGGGACGATACTGTACACTATTGTAGACTTTGTAAACACGGTCCCACAAGTCCTCCACCCACTTCCTTATGACAGGGTCAGAAATAGAACATTGAAGCTGCTAGTGGTGCTTCACGAACAAGAATGTGGACTGGATTGGTTGGAGATGTTGAGGAGAAACTAGCTGGGGGGCACAGATCATTATAATAGTGACTGCCAGGAGGGAGTGAAAGGTGACCTGAGGATCGGTAGGCATAAAAAAAAATCAAGACAGAGAGATAAGGAACATCAGGGATTGTCATGGTAATGTGGTTGTGGCTACTACATGTTGAAGCAGTGGTCAGATTGAGAAACTTTGTGGTAATCATTAAAATTGAGGGTGTTTAACATTTAGAGAAGGGGTGTCAAACTCATTTTTACCGGGACGACATCAGCCTCGTGGCTGCCTTCAAAGGGCCAAACGTAATTTTAAGACTGTATAAATGTAACTACCCCTTAACTAGGGTCTAGGAGCTCGGTGCTGCCGCTGGGTAGAAACAAGGTGCCGGGCTGGATAAAAACAGGTAGAGGGCTGGAGGACCTCAGCCTGCAGGCCTTGTGTTTGCCTCCTGTGATTTAGAGGGTGTAGAACTGTGGGCTCAATATTTTGATTTTGGAAAATTTGTTTTTCATTCCATTGATGGTATTGGGCACAAGAGCTCTTTCTGTTATTGAACTTGTGGAATAAATACAACTTATCTAAAAAAGTATTTCCAAAGTGCAGGGACATGGTGTCTCCATACTACCACAAAAACGTTTTTACTAAAGTGGCAGTGGCACTTAATACTTGTTAAGGTAACCCCTGTAAACTTGTATTTTTATACAGGATCTTAGATCCTCAACAAAGAATTTACAGCGATGTACTCTGAAGACCATGAAGCTAGAATCTGGGAGGGCTGCAGCTCCCTCTCACCAGGCAGCACTTGGGAGACAGGTTCCTCTATGCCGAAACAGGTCAGTGGATGACTGGCTGGGATGTAATCTGCACACTCAAAATTTAGGTGCTGTGGGCAAGAGGGATCTATCACCAAGCTCCACAGATATTGCTCCCATCAGAGAAAAAAATTTCCTCCTGAACCACATAGCTTTAGATTTTCTATGGGAAATTCATCTCCATTATAATATTATGGGGCCACTGTCATATATGTGGTCTATTGTTGACAGAAATGTCATATCATTGTGTGATGCATGACTAGACAAGTCTACATTCTGTTTTGAAGGGGGTGTGTCCAGATCACATTATGCAATATGTAAAAGCATTTAGCAAATGCCCAGTTCACCATAATCACTCCACCAATTTCTATCATTGTGGTTGAGCTATTTGTCTTATATAATGGTAAATATTGCTTATCTTTTGTAATTTGGAGTTTAACCTACAGATATGTCTTCTAGATAAAAATATGTAGACTACACTCATTTAACCAGGGAATATCATAGATATATTGCTCTTACTCTACCTCCATTTTTAGGAAATAAAGTGGGAGATGGAGAGGATAATTTCAATCAAGTACTCTTGCTGAAAAGAAGGAAAAGAAAAGAAAGGAAAAAGAAAGAATTAATGAGATAATTGAGATCAGTCCGATATTACCTGTCAACTGGTTTCATTTAGTAGTTTGACAATAATGCTAGATTCCAAGGCTTAAACATAATTTAAGAATATCTGTGGCTTCCTATGGGTTTACTTTACCACTTTATATTATTACCCTAGTACTTAGAATGGCTTGCCCCAGACTACTGCCATCAGCCTCAGAGATGGAAATTTGGCATAGTTGTTGCTGACATGAAGTTCCTACCCCATCCATCTTGTAGTGTGTGTCTAATGTGATCCACCCATCTGACACTGCTTATACCAACTGTACAAGTTCTCCTTTTGCCTCAGACCTTCATGGACCCACATTGGTCTGTGTTATTGTGGCTTGGCAACTTTGCTTTAGTAGATACAAACTGTCCATGAAACTAAAGACAAGAGACTTTACAGACTCTGAAGTTTCGGGAGCTGCCAGACAAAACCTGAGAGCTGTGGTCCATTTGCATCCAGGCCTCGCTTTCACTCTTACTGGATTCAAAGTCACATAAGGCAAAGCAAATATCACACTCCTTATTAGATAATGATCAGTACCTTTATTGGAATTTACCAAGAATATGCCTGCCAACTGTCAAAGTCAGGAATTACAATATTTGGTGGAATTTTAGAATCTCTTATCAAGAACTAGTCACTTTCACTCTCAAACTTCCTTCCTTGCCATTACCAAAACTAAACAAAAACAAAAAAGCGTACTTTTATAAACTCATCTGTCTTGTTCATAAAGATATCCCAACAACCCGATGACTTTACCTTGGGAATTCCAGGTAACCACATTTTCTCTGAGTAAGTCTGTGCCTACTTTTTCCTCTTTTCCTTGAAACCCTCCCTTCCCTCCCTCTGTTCCTTCCTTCCTTTTAGTCTAACCTACCCTTTCGATGTTATTTAGGTCCATGGGATTAACCCATGCTAAGTGTTCTGTGAGATCCTTACCCATCTAGCTGCATCACCTCCTCATCTCCGTGCTCAGTATTTTCTTTCCATTGTTCACTACTGACTGCTTTTACCACACACTCTGTATGTTCTACTTTGAACAATATGAAGTGCAGCGTAGATGTCTTGTTAAAGTAGATGATCCATAATTAAGCATTGAAATTTTGCCTAATTACAGATGAGGTAAAATATCTTATTTAATATCCATTGTACATCAATACTTATACCTGCCTGAAAATATCTCAATTAGGACTTGTGAAAAAGAATTTAACTGTGGAGAGAGCCAGACTCAACAGCTATAGCGATTACATGCCAGATGTGTCTTCGCCCCATTGTATTCCATTGCTTGGAAATATATACATCAGAGTTTTTATAATTTAACAAAATCTAATCAATAATATGGAACTTATTGAACTGTCTGTTTACAATCACAGTTTTATCTAATGGCTTATATTCTCATTGGGCTGCTCAGCTCACCAAAACTTTTTCTTTTCACAGCCAAATGCTCATCGATGCTTGAATTAAATTTATATTTTAATCCTAGGGCTAATTGTTAATATAAACTTTTATCATTCTTTTAATATGATGTGCTCTGTTAATAGAATCAGTTAAGTAAGGGCTGAAGAATTAGTTAAATCAATAATTTTTTTAAAGATTTTATTTTTATCTATTTTTAGAGAGGGGGAAAGGAGAGAGAAAGAGAGGGAAAGAAACATCAATATTTGAGAAAAACATCAGTCAGTTGCCCCTCACATGCCCCCCATGGGGGACCTGGCCCACAACCCAGGCATGCGCCCTGGCCGGAAATCGAACCGGCGACCTTTCAATTCAGGCTGGTGCTCAATCCACTGAGCCGCACAAGCCAGGGCACTAAAATTTTAATTATGAATATTCAGAGCAGCTAAGATCTTTGTTTAAACTTCATAAGGTATCTTTGTATAAACTTGGAAAGGAGCTCTTTTTCCTGAAAAACCCTGTTTTCCTTTGCCTGCACCCAGGGCACAGGTTTTTGGTGAGTGGAGCACACACTAGAAGTCAGTGCCCACCGGCCCAGGTTCCCTGCCCGGCCATACCCAGGAACAGCTTGCTATTGATTGATCTTCAGGGTGCTCTTGCCGATGAATACACATTTTCTAGGACCAAGCCCAGAAATGGGCATTCTAACCAATGATAATCACAAGTATTCTCAAAACAACAAAGGGGCAGGGGAAATGGAAGTGTCATGAGTCAGCTAAATTCATGAGGATATCTGAAAGAGTAAAACCAAACCGAATGACCCCGTGAAACTCAGTTGGCTGTAGGGACATTTGACTGTGCCGTATGTTTGTTTCATGGGACTTCTACTTTTGACTATTTTCTTTAAAACCTGTTTTCATGCAGCTGTAAATTTATAAAGCACCCTACAGTTTGGAAATGACTACCATAAATTTGGAAGTGCACATCTTTGACCCAGCAAATTTATTCTAGGGATCTATGCTAAAGAAATATTCACAGAAACCAATGAAGAGTACAGGATTTCAGCAACGTCTCCAATAACAAAAAAATGGAGACTACACAAAAATTCATCAATACTAGCTTGGTTAAAAAATTGTGGTATGCCCATATTATGAAATAGAGTGTAGCCATCCATTAAAAAGAATGCAACAATTCTATTTGAAATGACAAGGAATTATAAAAAATACATAAAAGCAAGTTGCAGAATAGTAGGAATCCCATCAGAAAACCTGGGTGGGGCATGTATGGAGGCAGGGAGGAGTGAGAACGCTTACAGAGGTGAGGTGTCTATGAGGACACCCTCCTAAGTGGTGAGGAAAGGACAGGATTTGAAGGGAGGAAATAGAGACAGGAGTGGAAAATGGGTGGGGCAGAGCAGATTCCTGGAGTACTTTTATTTTCTGTGCTCTAACTTCTACAGTGTTTACCTTTTTTTCTTTTCTTTTTTTTTATAAATGGAATCATATAGTATGTACTCTTTTTTTAAAGATTTTATTTATTTATCTTTAGAGGGGAAGGGAAGGAGAGAGGGAGAGAAACATCAATGTGTGGTTGCCTTTCGTGTGTCCCCTGCTGGGAAGTGGCCTGCAGGGAACCGGCCTGCAACCCAGGCATGTGCTCTGACTGGGAATCAAACCTCAATTGTCTGGTTCACAGGCCCGCGCTCAATCCACTGAGCTACACCAGCCAGGGCACCTTTTCTTTTTTTAACAGTAAGGATGCATCACTTTTGTCATTTAAAACTTACTCTAAAGAAATTTTAAAGGACTAAACAAAAAGAAAGTGATTGCTTTGTGATTAGATCATCCAAACTCAACTATTTTTATTGTTGTGCTGCTTTCTAGGCTCTTAATAAGGGCCTAATTAGGGAGAAAACACAAAATTTCAAAAATTTATGATAAGAATGGTGATACATCATTGTAATTTTCAATTTCATATTTTTAGTATAAAATACATAACCATAGGATATAAATTGCCATTTTGTTGCAAATAACTATCACTTAACATTCTGGCACTGATACATATATAATACATCTGACCATCATAACAGAACGTAATTAAATATTTTATAGGTATACATATTTGTTGCTTTGAATTTTAAACAATTTTCATAAATAATGCAGAAAATAAGTTTATAACATGTTATCTCTTTGGATTTTATCTTTAAGAAAAACTCTAAGTAGGAAAATGATCAAAGTAAAAAAGGGATCTAAACATTTATGGCTCTTAATATATATTGCTAATTTTCTTTACCAAAAAAATAGTTGTAATATTATTGCCACAAAAAGTGTATCGGTCTTACTCCATCCTTGTTAGCATTGGTTGTTAATTTTTTAAACCATTTTGGCAAAAGAATAATAATATCGTTCTTGAAAAGATCATGAATTTGGGCATTTCTTTGTGTTTATTAATTACATTGGTGAATTGATTGTTCAGGTTCATTTTCCACAATTTATTATTAATAGTAATAGCTAACTCCTACTATTTATCAAATGACACTAAGTATTAGTCAGACACATCACATTTTAACCTCACAAAACCCCACTGAGTATGACTATTGCTACCACTTCACAGATAAAGAGACTGAGGCCCGCATATGTTCCCGTCATAGGAAGTCTAACATCAGAGCCAAGACTCTCGTTTTGACCACACTGCATATCTTCATGTGAACGTGTTAAACAATTAAGATATCATCCCTTTGTCTTGTCTACTTGTTTGAAGTACTTTCCTAGTGTGTTGTATTTTTTGTGTTCTTATGCTTTTACATGCAGAGCATATCAATGTTTTTATGATCAATTCAATTTGTTTTTATCTTTTAAATTTCTTCTCTCATTTCTAAGCTTATAAAAGTATCCCTGCTCCACAGATGTGAGAAATTTCCAAATCCATTTTCCTCTGGTATATATGTATAATATGTATGAATGTACATATGTATTTGTATTGAATATATATATGTATGTGTACATATACATAAACATATAAATAAATTCTTTAACCCATGTGGACATTCTCTTGGTGTAAAATATGAGGTGCCCCTGACACTGTTGCTAGGCAGAGAATTACTCTGACAATGTCCAGATGAGATAGTGAGCCTCCAGGGTTTCAATCCTCGACTTAAACTTTGCTCCAAGCAATGTGATTAGCCCAAGATTATGTAACCCAAGTCCCACTGAGTCATTCCAAACTCTTGAATCATTCTGACAGACCTGACAAAACTTCTGCTGAATTACTGCCGTGGTGGGATTCTTTACATGACTGTTGAACATAAGATGTCTGCTGAACACAGGATGTCTGCAAGCCTAATAATGTATCGCTCTTCACCACTTAGGCACAAGTCTGCCCTAACTGGCTCTCCCATTTCATTACCAAAGAGAAGAAATATCCTAGATATTAAATTTGTAGGTCCCAACTGGTTCTAAAGTGGAGGTCAGTAAAACAGTGCATATGGTATCCAACCTTTGGTTGGCTGGAGGGGAGAGAATATATATTTTCCATGTATAGAAAAAGATATACACTAATGTACAAATATAAACACAAACATAGGTAGACATAGGCACATGCATAGATGGAGATATATATATGTATACATACATATAAAAACAAACTGGTCAGAGGGGGTGCCTCTGGGCAAAAGAACCAGGTTGGCTAAGGGTGGTAGGGAGTAGCTGACACTTATCACATCCTTAAGTATCTTCTTATGTAAGTTTTTTATTAATTTTTAAATCATTTTTATTTTTCCATTATAGTTGACATACTTCATAACATTAGCCTCAGCTGTAACTCCAGTCCTTAGACATTACACAGCTTTCTAGGTAATCATCACAAGAAATCTCACACCCATCTGACTCCCTACATAGTTATTAGAATATTATTGACTATATTCCCTGTGCTGTACTTTATATCCTATGACTCTTCTGTAACAACCAGTTTGTACTTCCCAATTTCATTACCTTTTCACCGATCCCCCAAGCTCCCTCCCATTCGGCAACTGTGAAAATGTTCTCTGTATCTTATTAGTCTGTTTCTGTTTTGCTAGTTCATTTATTTTGTTTTATAGATTCAATTGTTGACAGATATGTATTTATTGCCATTTTAAGTGTATTTTATTGATTATGCTATTACAGTTGTCCCATTCTTTTCTCCCTTTTATACCTCTCTACCCTGGACCCCCTCCCTCCACCATCCTCCCTCCCCTTATTTCATGTCCATGGGTTGTACATGTAAGTTCTTTGGCTATTCCATTTCCTATACTATTCTTAACTTCCCCTATTTTGTACCTACCAATTATGGTTCTTATTCCCTGTACCTTTTCCCTCCATTTCTCCCTCCCCCTCCAAACTGATAAGCCTTCATGTGATCTCCATTTCTGTGATTCTATTCCTGTTCTAGTTGTTTGCTTAGTTTGTTTTTGTTTTTTTAAGTTCAGTTGTTGATAGTTATGAGTTTGTTGTCATTTTACTGTTCATATTTTTATCTTCTTTTCCTTAGATAAGTCACTTTAACATTTCTCATAGTAATGGCTTGGTGATGATGAATTCCTTTTAGCTTTACCTTATCTGGGAAGCACTTTATTTGTCCTTCCATTCTAAATGATAGCTTTACTGTTCAGAGTAATCTTGAATGTAGGTCCTTGATTTTCATCACTTTGAATACTTCTTTCCAGCCCTTCTTGCCTGCAAGATTTATTTTGAGAAATCAGTGGGTAGTCTTATGGGAACTCCTTTGTACATAACTCCTTTCCTTTTGCTGTTTTTAAGATTCGCTTTATCTTTAATCTTGGGTATTGTAATTATGATATGTCTTGGTGTGCTCCTCCTTGAGTCCAAATTCTTTGGGACTCTCTGAACTTCCTGGACTTGCACATCTATTTCCTTTGCCAGATGGGGAAGCTTTCCTTCATTACTTGTTAAACTAAGTTTTCAATTCCTTGCTCTTCCTCTTCTTCTTCTTGCACCACCATGATTCAGGTGTTGGAACATTTGACATTGTCCCAGAGGTTCCTAAGCCTCTCCTCATTTTTTTTTTGCATTTTTATTTATTCATTCTGTTCTGGTTGAATGTTTATTACTTCCTTCTGTTCCAAATTGTTGATTTGAGTCCTAGTTTCCTTCCCTTCACTCTTGGTTCCCTGTATATTTTCCTTTATTTCACTCCATATAGATTTTGTTTCTTCCTTTATTTTGCAACCATAACCATTTCTGTGAACATCCTGATTACCATTGTTTTGAAATCTGCATTAGATATGTTGCCTATCTCCTCATCATTTAGTTATTTATCGGGAGTTTTGATCTGTTATTTCATTTAAGCCATATTTATTTGTCCTGGTTTAGCTGTTATGTTGTAGGGGGCAGATCCTTAGGTGTTCACCAGTGTGGGACAACACACACTGCTGTGTTGTGGTGCTCTATGTGTGGGAGGGGTCAATGCCACTTATCAGCTCTTGCCCTACTTTCAGTCTCTTTCCCCACTATCCACAAGCAAATTGTATCCTTTCAGGTACTGCCCTACTACTGATTCCCCAGTCGGTGGGCTTGTGTATATTACAGGACCCTGTGGGCCCCTCCAACGGACTCTCCTGTGAGACTGTTAATTTTTCCTGCCACCACAACTCCCATAGGTTTTTACAGCCAGAGATTTTGAGGCTTTATCTCCCCTCACCAGAACCCTGGGTTGCACAGTCTGTCTCGCTCCCCAGTTCCTCCCAGTTTATCACAGGCGAATGTGGGACTGCCTTGTCTACCAGCAGCCACCTTGCCTTCTCAGTTCACCAGCTACTGCCTTGCTGCATACCCTGTCTGCCCAGGCTGCCCATACCAGTTGGGCATCTCATACCAGTTGGGATGAATATTTCTTCTTTAACTCTTTGTTGGAGTTCTATACAGTTTGATTTTCTGACAGTTCTGGTTGTTTTTTGTTTTTAAATTGGTCGTTATCTTTCTTTTGATTGTGTGAGGCAGTGAAGCATATCTACCTATGCCTCCATCTTGGCCAGAAGCCTGACTCTAGAAGCATTCAGTTTCGCTCAACCTCAATCCCTGCTGGTTTTTACAGCCAGAAGTTATAGGGATTTCTTTTCCTGGCACTGGGATGGTGCCCGGTGTGGGGCTGGGACCCCTTGCTTCTCAGAGCCGACCTCTGTATCTGAGCTATCCCTCCCGATCATTATCTGCCACATGTGGGTGTGGGGCCACACTGTTAACCATCTCCACCCCTTTTACCAGTCTAATGTGGCTTTTTCTTGAATGCCCTAGTTGTAGGATTTCCATGCGGCCAGATTTCTGGTGGTTCTGAATGAGAGTTGTTATATAGTTTAGCTGTGATTTTGATGTCCTTATGTAAGTTATTTTTTAAGATTTCTTTACATTTAATTTTCAATACAGTTGATATACAAAATTATACCAGTTTTAGGTGTACAACATAGTAGTAAAACATTTATATATCTTAGGAATGATCATCCTAATAAGTAGAGTACCATCTGGAATCATACATATTAAATTGTTATTATAACATATTGACCATATTCCCCATGCTTTACTTTATACCCCCACGACTATTTTAATAACTGCCAATTTGTACTTCTTAATCTGTTATACCTTTTTCACAATTTCCCCAAAACCCTCCCATCTGATGACCAATTTGTTCTTTGTATGGATTTCTCTCTGTTTTGTTTGTTCATTTATTCGGGTTTTTTAGATTTCACATATAAGTGAAATCACATGGTATTTGTCTTTGCCTGACTTAATTTACTTAAAATAGTACCCTCACAAATAGCAAGAATTTATATTTTATGGCTGAGTAATATTCCATTATATATATGTACCATTTCTTTATTAACTTATCTAACAATGGGCACATTAGTTGCTTCCATATCTTGGCTATTGTAAATAATGTTGCAATGAGCATAGGGGTACATATATCTTTTTGAATTAGAGTTTTGGATTTCTTTGGATACATACCTAGAAGTGGAATTGCTGGGTCATATGGTAGTTCTAGTTTTAATTTTTTGAGGAAACTACATAATGCTTTTTATAATGGCTACACCAATGTACAATTATACTAACAGTGCACAAGTGTTCCCTTTTCTCCACATGCTTACTAACACTTGTTACTTATTGATTTACTGCTGATAGCCATTCTGACAAGTGTGAGATGATGTCTTGTGGTTTTAATATGCATTTCACTGATAATTAGTGACAATGAGCATCTTTTCATAGACCATCTGCACGTCCTCTTGGGAGAAGTGTCTATTCAGGTTCTTTGACCATTTTTTAATTAGATCATTTGTTTTTTGGAGTTAAGTTACATGAGTCTCATATATTTTGAATAGCAGCCTTTTATTTGAGGTATCATTGAAAATACCTTCTCCCATTCAGTAGGTTGTCTTTCATTTTTTCAATGGTTTCCTTCACTGTGCAAAATTTTTTTAGTTTGGTGTAGTCACATTTGTTTATTTTTGTTTGTTTGTTTTGTTTCTCTTGCCTGAGAATACATATCCAAAAACATATTCCTAAGAGTGAGGTCAATGAGTTTATTGCCAATGTTTTCTTCTAGGAGTTTTATGGTTTCAGGTCTTACATTTAAGTCTTTAATCCATTTTGAGTTTATTATTGTAAGGCACAAGAAAGTGGTCTAGTGTCATTATACTGCATGTATCTTTTCAATTTTCCCACTACCATTTATTGAATAGATTGCTTTTATTCCATTGTATGTTTTTGTCTCCTTCGTCACAGATTAATTGACCAAGTAGGTATAAATTTGTTTTTAGTCTCTCTGTTCTGTTTCATTAATTTGTATATTTGATTTTATGCCAGTATATGTTGTTTTGATTACTGCAGTCTTGTAGTATAGTCTAATGCCAGGTAGTATGATACCTCTAATTTTGTTCATTCTCAAGAATTCTTTGACTATTGTCAAAGGTCTTTTGTGGTTCCATGTAAATTATAGGATTATTTCTTCTGGTTCTGTTAAAAATATCATTGGTATTTTGATAGACATTGCATTGAATCTATAGATTGTTTTAGGTGGAATGAGCATTTTAACAGTGTTAATTTTTCCTATCCAGAAACACAGTGTAGCCTTCCATTTATTTGTATCTTCTTCAATTTATTTCTTCAATGTGTTACAGTTTTTCAGGTACACAGGTCTTTTACCTTTTTGGTTAAATTGTATTCATAGATGAAATATCTATGCAATTTTGATGCAATTGAAAATGAGATTCTTTCCTTCATTTCTCTTTCTCATAGTTTGTTATTAGTATATAAAATGCAACTGGTTTATGAATATTAATTTTGCAAATTTTTTTCTTACTGAATTTATTACTTCTAATAGGTTTTTGGTAGAATGATTAGGGTTCTTTACATATAGTATCATGTCATCTGCAAATAATGACAGTTTTACTTTTTTCTTTCCTATTTAGATGTTTTTATTTATTTATTTTTGTTTGTATGATTGCTTAGCTAGAACACTAATACTGTGTTGAATAAAAGTGGTGAAAGTGGATATTCTTGCCTTGTTCCTGACCTTAAAGGAAAATCTTTCAGTTGTTACCTTTGAGTATGATGTTGCCTAGGAGTTTGTCATTTATAGCCTTTATTATGTTGAAATATGTTCCCTCTATCACCACTTTGCTGACAGTTTTCATCATGAATGAATGTTGGATTTTCTCAAATGCTTTATCCATATCTATCGACATAATCATATAATTTTTATCCATTTTATTTATGTAATGTGTCATGTTCATTGTTTTGTGAATATTGAACCAACCTCTCATCCCAGGAATAAATCCTATTTGATGATGGTGAATGATCTTTTTAATGTACAGCTAAATTTGGTTTACTAAAATTTTTTGAGGATTTTTTGCATCTATGTTTATTAGGGATATTGGCCTGTAATTCTCTCTCATTCTCTCTCTGTACCGCACCACCCCGGCTCTCTCTCTCTCTCTCTCTTTCTCTTTTCTGTCTGTCTTTGAGGATCAGGGTAATCCTAGACTCGTACAGTAAGTTTGGGAGCCTTTCCAATTTTTCAGAATTGTTTGAGAAGAATGGATGTTAATTTTTTAATGTTTGGTAAAGTTCAGCTGTGTAACCATCTGGTCTGGGACTTTTGTTTGTTGGGAGTTTTCTGAATACTGATTTGATTTTATTAGTAGTTATCAGTCTGTTTAGATTTTGTATTGTTTCAGGCATGGAAGATTGCCTGAATTTATGCATAATTTCAGCTTATACAATTTGTTAGCCTATGATGTTTATATTATTTTCTTAAAATTCTTTGTATCTTTGTGAGTTTTGGTTGTTACTTCTCTTTCATTTCTGATTTATTTGAACCATCTCTCTTCTTTCTTGTTGAGTCTTGTTAAAGATTTATCTTTTGTTTATATTTTTAAGGAACTAGTTCTTGGTGTTACTGATATTTTGTATTGTTTCAGACTCTATTTTGTTTATTTCCATTCTGATCTTTATTTTTTTTCTTCTATTCACTTTGCACTTTGTTTTTTTCTTCTTTTCCCAGTTCATTTTGTTGTAAGTTTAGAGTATTTGTTTGATAATTTTCTTGTTTCTATATTGCTATGAATTTCCCTCTTAGAACAGCTTTAACTGTGTTGCAGAGATTTTTTGTATCATTGTGATTTTTTAAATATATTTTATTGATTATGCCATTACAGTTGTTCTGTTTCCCCCCTTCATTCCCCTCCACCCTACACAGCCCCTCCCCCACCATTCCCCCCCTTTAGTTTATGACCACATGTCTCAAGTTCTTTAGATTCTATATTTCCCCTACTATTCTTGCCCTCCCCCTATCTATTTTCTGCCTACCATCTATGCTACTTATTTTCTGTACCTTCTCCCCCCTTCTCCTCCTCTCACTCCCCTGTTGCTAACCCTCCATATGATCTCCATTTCTATGGTTCCACTCCTGATCTAGCTGTCCTCTTAGTTTGCTTTTGTTTTAGGTGTGGTTCTTAATAACTGTGCATGTGCCGTCCTTTCACTGTTCATCTTTTTAATCTTCTTTTTCTTAGATAAGTCCCTTTAACATTTCCTATAATAAGGGCTTGGTGATCATGAACTCCTTGAATTTGATCTTATCTGAGAAGCACTTTATCTGTCCTTCCATTCTAAATGAAAGCTTTCCTGGATAGAGCAATCTTGGTTGTAGGTCTTTGGATTTCATGACTTGGAATACTTCTTTCCAGACCCTTCTTGCCTGTAAGGTCTCTTTTGAGAAATCTGCTGACATTCTGATGGGAACTCCTTTGTAGGTGACTGTCCCCTTATCTCTTGCTGCTTCTAGGATTCTCTCCTTCATTTTAATCTTGGCTAATATAATTATGATGTGCCTTGGTGTGTTCCTTCTTGGGTCCAACTTCTTTGGGACTCTCTGAGCTTCCTGGATTTCCCAGAAGTCTATTTCCTTTGCCAGATTGGGGAAGTTCTCTTTTATTACTTGTTCAAATAAGGTTTCCACTCGTGACTCTTCCCCTTTTGGTACGCCTATAATTCGGATGTTGGAACATTTAAAGATGTCCTGAAGGTTCCTAAGCCTCTCCTCATTTTTTTGAGTTCTTGTTTCTTCATCCTTTTTTGTTTGGTCATTTTTTTCTTCCTTCTGGTCCAATCATTTGATTTGAGTCCCAGTTTCCTTTCCATTACTATTGGTTTCCTGTGCATTTCCCTTTGTTTCAATTAGTTTAGCCTTCATATGTTCCTCTAATTTGTGATTAAAATCATCCAGTTCTATGAACATCCTGATCACCAGGGTTTTGAACTGTGCATCTGAAAGTTTGGCCATTTCTTTGTCGCTTAGAGTTATGGGCTCTGGGGTTTTGAGTTCTTCTTGAGCCATAATGTTTTGGTCTGTTTGCACCTGTTATGTATGAGGGGCAGAGCCTTAGGTGTTCACGAGGGCGGGGCCACCCAGGTTGCTGGTTTGTGACATTGTATGTGGGGGCATGGTCAGAGAGGGGCCACCCAGGTCGCTGGTTTGTGACTCTGTATGTAGGGGTGGGGTCAGAAAGGAAGAATAGCGGTCCCCTCTGCTGCTTCCCGCCTCTGGGGCTTGCACAGTCCATGTCACTGCTCTTTCCTTCATCAGTTTATCTGCTCGCGAATGTGTGACCGTGATCAGCCCTCAGTGGGTCCACCGCCTTGTGCCCTCAGTGGGTCTGCCCGCTGCTACTTCACACCTGGGATCCGCTCACAGCTGCCTGTGTACCTGGGTCATGTGCCCGGGTTGGTCCAGTAGATCTTTCCTGCCCGACCCTGCTCTGCCGCTCGCTCTTCTGCTTGCTCTGCCCCTCTTACTGGTTTGGCTGAAGGGTTTGTTGTTGTCAGACTTCCGTATAGTTCAATTTTCTGTGGTTTGGCTATGTTTTTATTGCTAAAACTTTGTTGTTTTTAAACTTGGTTGTGCGAGAAGGCACAATTTTTCCACCTACGCCTCCATCTTTGCCTAGTTATATTCCATTGTGATCAGAATATTTGGTTGATATGAATTTAGTCTTTTTAAATTTATTGAGACTTGTTTTGTGGCCTCACATGTGGTCCATCCTGAAAAAACGTGCCATGTGCA
Organism: Artibeus jamaicensis; assembly: GCF_021234435.1. Taxonomy (NCBI): domain Eukaryota; kingdom Metazoa; phylum Chordata; class Mammalia; order Chiroptera; family Phyllostomidae; genus Artibeus; species Artibeus jamaicensis. The sequence goes on along the minus strand of NW_026521844.1, from coordinate 12,433,653 downwards.
CTCAAAAAGAAAGTATATTCTGCAGCTTTGGGGTGAAATGTTCTAAAAATATGAATTAAGGCCATCTGTTCTAAAGTGTTATATAAGGACAGTGTTTCCTTATTGATTTTCTGTCTAAACAATTTACCTATAGATGTTAATATAGTGTTAAAGTCCCCTACTATTAATGTTTTGCTTTTTATCTCTTTATATCTGTCAATATTTTCTTAGATATTTAGGTTCTCCTATATTGGGTAGATGTTTAGGACAGTTATAACCTCTTTCTGGACTGATTCTTTTATCATTATGGAATTCCTATCTTTGTCTCTTGTTACACAGCTTTAGTTTTAAAGTCTATTCTGTCCTATGAGAGTATTGCAACCCTTGTTTCTTAATATTTCCACTTGCATGAAATATCTTTTTCTACTTCTTTTGCTTTCAGTCTACGTTCTTTGATCTGAAGTAGGTCTCCTGTACACAACATGAGTAAAAATAAGAAGATTTTTACTCATTTAGCTACCCTATGTCTTTTGACTGGAACATTTAGTCCATTTATATTTAAAGTAATTATGAATAGGTATGCACTTATTGCTATTTTATTAATCATTTTCTAATTTTTTGTAGTTCTCTATTCCTTTCTCATTGTCTTATGTTATTTTCTATATTCGTGACTTTCTATAATGTTATATTTGGATTTCTTTCTCTTTGTTTCTTGTATATCTCATAAATTTTTAGTTGGTGGTTATCATGTGCTTCATATATACCAAGCAATGTTTTTAGCAGTCTATTTTAAGTTGATAGCCCCTTAAATTTGACATATTCTAAAGTCACTACAATTTTTATTCACTCCCTTCATCTTTATGTTTTTGTCATTCTTTTTTACTTGTTTTGTGTGTATTTGTGTGTATCCCTTAATTTATTTTTGTAATTATACATAATCTTTTTACTTTTGTCTTTAACCTTTGTACTTGCTTTATAGTTGGTTGATACACTGCTTTTACTGGTTTTCCTTGGCAGTGAAATTTTTTTCCTCTATTTTCTTATTCTAATTTTTAATCTTTTCTTCCTTTCTTAAGGAAGTTGTTTTAACATTTCTTGTAATACTGGTTTGGTGGTGATGAACTCCTTTAGCTTTGTCTTGTCTGGGAAACTCTTTCTCTCTCCTTTATTTCTAAATTATAACTCTGCTGAGTTGAGCAATCTTGGTTGTATGTTCTCGTTTTTTATCATTCAGAATATTTCATGCCATCGCTTCTATCATGTGAAGTTTCTGTTGAGATAACAGCTGATAGTCTTTTGGGAGCTCCCTTGTATGTTACTAATTACCTTTCTCTTTTTACTTTTACTTACAAAGTAATCTCTAATTACTTTTAAGATTCCCTCTTTGTCTTTAACCTTTGGCATTTTAATTATGATGTGTCTTAGTGTGGGCCTTTTTGGGTTCATCTTGTTTGTAACTCTGCACTTCCTGCACATGTATGTCTATTTCTTTCACTAGGTCAAACAAGTTTTTCATAATTATTTCTTCAAACTGGTTTCTGATCTCTTTCTCGCTCTCTTTTCTTTTCAGTACCCTTCTGATGTATATTTTGGTATGCTTGATGTTATTTCAGAGGTCCCTTAAACTGTCCTCGCTTTTTATTTTTTATTTTTGCTGTTCCAATTGGATATTTCTGCTACTTTGTCTATCACATTACTGATTTGATCCTTTTCTTAATCTTATCTGTTGTTGAGGATTTAATCCTCTAATGTTCTCTTTATTTTATAGTATTCTTCATTTCTGAGTGTTTTTTTCCATGTCTCATATTTCTTTGTTGAAGATCTCTCTGAGATTATCAATTCTTCCTGTAAATTCATTGAGTATCCTTATTACCAGTGTTTTGAACTTTGTATCTGGTAGATCTTTTCTCTATTTCATTTTGCTCTTTCTCTAAAGTTTTGTTGTGTCTTTCATTTGAGAAAAGTTTCTTTGTCTCTTTATTTTGACTGCCTCCCTGTGTTCAATTCTATATTTTAGGTAGATCTGCTACATCTCTCAGTTTTGACAGAGTGACCTTATGTCGAAGATGTCCTGAAGGGCCAGTGGCACTGTTATCCTGATCACCTGAGCCAGGTGGTCCAGTGGTCTACCCTGTGTGAGTTGTAATTGAGGCTTGATTGCTGTTGGCACATCAGTGGTCTGGGTTGACCCTCAGGCTGACAGGCTGTGATGGCTGGCCATGACTACAACTAATAAGCTATTGTGCATGGGCTGACCTCATAGAGCAGGAGTTGCTTTAATGGTCCTTTGGTGCCAGCTGAGTCTATCCTTCAAGTGTGTCACTTATGAAATTGATTGGGTGGCCATCTGTTGTGGTCTGTAGTTGGCACCAGGTACATTGTTTGCGAAGCCTCTCGGGTAGTGTTTCTGTGCATACCAAGGTCAGACTCTGCTTGCACTAGACTTAGAGTGTCTTGATAAGAGCTACAAAATGGTTTACAGTTGATTGTCACTTGTGTTGGGCTTGGAGATTCCTGGGAGAGGCTATGCTGCAAACAGGTTAGCTACCACTTGTGCTGCATTTGGGCCCCTTTGGAGGGCACCATGATGTGAGATCAAGCCAGCTGCCACTTGTGTTGGGTTGTTGCTGCTTAGTTTAAGCTACATTTGAGGCCCAGACCGGCCACCACTTTTACCAGACTTGGGGCCATCTACTGGGTGTTATAATTTAAATTGAGAGCAGTCAATTAACTTGTGCTGCACCTGAAGACACTTAACAAGAGCTACAAGGCACACAGAGGTCAGCATTGCTTGTTTGGGGTTTGTGGACCTCTGAGAAATTTGGAGAAACTGCAGCATAAACTGAAGCAAGCCATTATATGGAGAAACCCCTGGAAAAGTCTCAGACCAGGCAGATGTATTAGGTGGTACAGGGTCTCAGGGAATTACCAGGGTAGGAGCAATGGTGTTAGCTAGGTTAATGGAGAAAATAGATTTGGCACACACCTGGGCTGGGCCAGTTGAGTGGGAACAGAGCCGCACAAAGATACAATGGCACCTGTCAGCTTTTCAATTCCCAAAGAGTGTTGCTCCAACGCTTGCTCCTCCAGCCCTTGCCCTGAAGTTAGTCGATTCCTTATATGCCACTGGCACTTTTTATGCTTCTGTCCCTGTGCTGGAGCTTAGAGGGAGTGAGTTTGTGAACAAGTGAGTTCCTGCATAGGCCCCTTAAGAGGTTTGTCTCAGTCTCCAGCAGTACCCTTCGCCCTTCAGATTCATTCTCCTCTGGTTTCCACAACCAGATGTTATAGAGACTCTTTTTTCCAGCAGTGTGCCCCAGGTTGAAGGTCCAGGTGTAGAACCACATCCCCTCACTCTTCAGAATGACTTTTGCAGCTGAGATATATCTCTCTCTCAATTCTTAATTGCCACATTGTGGGTGTGGGACATGTCACTCCCTGGTCTCTGCCCCTCCTGCCAGTCCTGTTATGGCTTCTTTAGTTATAGGAATTTTATTCAGATAGTGTTCAGGTGGTTCTCAGTGGGTGGTGTTCTATAACGTAGGTGTAATTTTGATGAGGTTATGACAGGAGGTAAGCACAGAGTTTATCTACTTTGCTATCTTGACCAGATGTCTCTCCTCCTTATGTAACTTGAGTTTTGTTTCATGTGCCTATGTTAACAAATAATTTTTATATTAAAAATAATAAAATTTAAGTTCAGGAACTTCACTGATGATTCAGTGATATTTTCCGGTCACTTTATAGAAACAATGCAGAGTTAATAATATTAGGAGTTACTAATTCCAAGGTGGTTTGCTAACATTTTGTATTATACTAAACTTTAATGATTTGTGATCCATAGTCCACATCCAGTTTACTCTCATATGCATTCAGTACTCTGGTTTGGTTGTAGAGAACTACAATTTCTCAGGTTCCTTTGGCCTCCTGGCTTCCATCTAGATTTAGCCAATGAAAGGCATGAGCACTAGAATGAAGGCGGAAAAAAGAAAGTCACCAGGGTATTTTTCTCTGTTTCTTGTGTTATTTCTAGCACCAGTCTTGTGGTCTCATCTCCAGCTGGAAAGCCTCCACTGAGGTTCTAGTTCTCACTAGGTAAACCTGGTTTCATCCTACAGTCTCTCCAGCCTTAAGGTGTCTCTCCGATCTTAAGCTTCCTTCCTGTTGTTGCTAATCTCTAGAATTTCGCTCTGGATTTTATGTTTGGCTTCTCAGAGCTTCCATTTCCTAGGTAACTAATTCTCTATATCAATTTTCCTACTTTGGAAAAACCTGAAATGGCTTCTATTTTTCTGGTCAGAGAGCCTGACAAATATACTTCAGAGGCACACATAATCTTTTTCTTGCTTCGAAATACCCCAAGCCATGAACAAGCAAGACACCTCAGGATTTTTTCATATCGTGTAGGACCTTAGACTCAGATTGAAGAACTCCAAACACTCTGAGCCTTTGGGGTTGTTTTGCACTCCACTCCTGTATTTCATAAGTACCATTCTTTATCATTGCCCAGTGCTGCGTATGTTTTTTTAATTAGCACTATTTATAGATATGTACTTAGAAATAATAGCCTTTACATTCTTTTCAGAACCAGAACACTTAGGGCATTAAATGTGAAGGCCCCTGTGGTTGTACTCATCGTGGCCCGGGGCCATGGGAAGCTGAGAAGAAGTCAGATTCAAGACTCTTCTTGACAGAGATTTTAGGGGGAAATTACCGTGTAGAGCTCAAACACAGACTTTTCGTTTCTCAGCTGGCTTTGTTTCAAGCTTCTCTAGTGTAACAAATCAAAATCTCATTTCATGTTTTTCCTCAGAAAAGACAATTGTTCTTGACCAAGCCAGTGTCCTTTATTTAAAGATCACAGGCCCATTACTTGTCACCACAAAGTGTTTACTAAAGTTTATCCTACACCTAACTACTGCAGATGGATTACAAATTCATGTAGGATTACTAACAAATTGTTTTAATTTATCTGAAATGATTGGGTTTTCTCAGTTGCCAAGTATCCAGGCATGCTCTGGCCTCGTATGATTACCGTTCTCCATGATCACAGGCAGTGTCTGACCCCTGTCTTCCAGCTGACACAGGGCCCTTCATCACTGCCCTTCTGGACCTGATGAGACCCAAGTCCACCACAAAACCTGTACTTGCCCCTACTTAGATGATCTCTCTCTTGATTATCTAGAAACTAGGGGAATGTTCCCTCTCCCAACTCCGTGGTGCTTTAAAAAAAAAATGTACTTCTAAAACCACAAATTGAACTTTGAATGCACTCAGCCTTAGATACATTGTTAAGCTTAGTGGTTAGTTCTAATTATAAGACCAGTGCTTTATTTCGGGTACTTTGTAGGTTAAATAGGTTTTGCTGATTGGCTTTGGAAACCAACCACCAAATAAGTGACTTGTAAACAAACTTCTGGAATGTAAGCCATTTCTAAAATTGCAGGCCTCAGGGAATTAACATGAATGAAAGTTCAGAAACCACAAGATATGCACACAATTTTATACCCATGTGGAAACCTATGTGCAAATACTGATATTTTGTCACATGAATAAAGTGACCTGTTAAATTCAATCAATGGATACAGCAAAATTTGCAATATCCAACATATTATGTTGTATATCAGTTGATCTAGATTTTGGGGGGCAGTTTTCATTTTAAATGTTCCACTCTATGATTAGCTGCTGTGACGTTCTAGTTCATCATCATATACCCAGAACCTAGTACAGCACCTGGCATACAGTACACACTCAAGCAGTGCCTACAGAATGAATTATTGTATGATATTATTTGGCGGACAATATGCCTCACTTTTAATTCTAGAACTATGGTCAATGACCACATTTAGAGTGGACACATACAAGCAATTTAACATACCTTTTTATGATTGTTAAGTATACATTAGCAATTGTGTAAGTGTGTTTAATTTTCCAAAATTCACTTGTTGAATAAAATAGCACGGATTTCAACGGAGGATATAATATCTACATTAATGTGGTTACCCTCAGTGAAACAATTTTTTACCAAATGATTATACAACTTCTTCCACCATATTGTGTTCATTTTCTTATTCATGTGAAAGAATGCATTTATATCTATTTTAGCATGTAAATAGTTTTATTTTAAATAATCAGTATAGTAACAGCACTGTAATCACCCACATAATTCCGCTAAACACTACAAATATATTATACACACTCTAATTTTCAGTTTATGAACTCATTAACTTTCAGTGAGACTATGGATTCCCTGCAGTAAGTAAATTAACAAGGTGAGATTGACGAAGAAAATTTTTCATGTAAATTATTATAGTCTGTCTAAGAATACAATCAGATTAATTATAATAGAGTGATGACCAAAAATGTCTTTTATTTCTAGATTCTTGGACCATACCAGTATCACAAATTAGTAGCAAGCTTCTTAATGGCCTCTTCTCCCACCCCTTCTATCCCTTTACTCCTACAAGAGAAGTTAATAGTCAACTGGTGATGTTTGGAGAACACATTGGGGAAAAAATAAAAAGGTTTCTTAAATTAAAATTGAAAATAAATTTTTGGTTTGAGGAAAAAGTGTAGCTTTGGGATTAGTTTGGGGATTGAAACTTTCATTTTTCTATTAGAATAGTAGTCATTAAAAAAAAAAGATATGTTTTCTCCATGCCATTTGCCCTTTTTCCCTACTCCACCTCCCTCTCACCAAAGAACACTCCAGAAGAAATGTTTTTTCCTGTCCTCTTTTTTACACCACAAGCATTTTTCATCTCAAGTCATACCCAGGCACATCAGGAATGGTCCCGAATTGCAAAATATGTATGTGTCCACTTCCCTTCCTGATCATTCCTCATCCTTAACCAACAAAGTGAGAGATCCAGCCAACTCCCTTCTCCGTAGAACATGACTCATACCTTTCATGGCTGGGAATTCACCCAGAACAGGCACAGAATGTGATAGATCTTACAGGTTTTTTATTTTTCTAAGTACATGAACAGTCTTCACACAAACTAGGGAAGTTGCTGAAAGTCTGGAGAGGTTTTAAGAATACCTGAAAGCCAGATACCACTTAGCAGTTCTTTGAAGAAGAAAACTGCAGGCATTTCAAAGGGGCAGACCATTCAGACAACTGGTGTTCCCGTTGCAAACTAGCTAATATGCTTGCCACCCACCCCTTCTAAAACCTCCCCATCAGAGTCATTACAGTGCTGTTTGCGATGGTGGTGGTTTGGGGGGAAATACCAGGTTCTCCCACTTCAAAGAACAACTAGCAGAGCTGTGAGCTATTGCTTCTCCCTGCGGAGTTTTCACTGCCAGAAGATTAAGGAGGAATTCCCATTTTTCCCTTTCTACTTCTCCGAACTATCCCAAAGAGAAGTCCTTCTGAATTGCACTTAAAGCAAGATTTATGAAGATCTCAAATCTACTACCTTGTTTCAGGGTTGTAGAGAAGAAAAAGTGGGAATTGTGAGGGAGGAATCAGTGGTGAATTTAGTGCTTTACAAAACCAGGGCACATGTGGGGATCAATAGCTCATTTTCTCTTCCTACTCTTACCCTCCCTGGTATGAACAGCCTCTGCATGACCTTGGTGCCCAGATATAACAGGGCGAGGGAGCAGTTCCATCTAGTTCCAGGGAGATGGCCAGGAAACTCTTTGCTCACTAACTTCTAGTAATTTTGGCTCTTTTAATCACCAGTCTGTGCTCATAGAAAAGTGGAACTCAGCAAGAGGCTGGGAACCAGAGCTTTAAATACTAGATCTTTTCTGCCTAAGGCTTGTTAGGGCACTAGATGAATTCTTGACCTTGTTCAAAAAACGTGTTTCCAGCAAAATCAAATGGAGCAACCTTAACTCTATTGAATATTTGACTATATTAACCACCTTGCCTCTTAAAGCAAGTTTCCACTTAGATCACAAGCCTCCCTCCTACAATCCTGGCAGAGACAACAATCTCAAGTTTGGAAACCAGAAGCAAATTGTCAGTAGACTCAGAACACCCCTTCCCAATTGTTCCTAATCCTTCTCTGAATAACAGAGCGTGAGCTCAGTCTCCTCACAGAAGCCATTCTGGGATGCTACAGGGTTTTCCTCCTTTACCCCCTCAAAAGCTGCATTATCCCCATGTTGTTTCCTACAGAAGTAGTCACTCAGTTTGCTCTTATGAGCAAGTAAAGATGCTCAACATCATTAGTCATTAGATAAATGCAAATCAAAGCCACAGAGAGGTACTATTTCACATCCACTAGCATAGCTATAATTTTTAAAAGATTTTATTTGTTTTTAGAGAGAGGAGAAAGGAGGGAGAAAGAGAGAAAGAAAAACATCGATGTGTGAGAGATACATCAATTGGTTGCCTCTCCCACACTCCCAACTGAGGACCTGGTCGGCAACCCAGGCATGTGCCCTGACTGGGAATCGAACCAGTGATCTTTTGGTTCACAGGCTGGCACTCAATCCACTGAGTCATACCAGCCAGGGAAGCATAGCTATAATTTTTTTTAAAATGCAGACTAACAAGTGGTGTCAGGGATGTAGCAAAATTGAAACTCTCATCTATAGTAGCAGGAATATAAAATGGTGCAGTCACTGGGGAAAACAGTCTGGCCATTTCTCAAAAGGTACAACTTAGAGCTCAGGTGGTAAAACATTTTCCCATAAACCAAAGGGTTGCAGGTTTGATTCTTAGTCAGGGTATATGGCTGGGTTGTGGGTTTGGTCCCTGGTTGGGGCACATATAGGTGGCACCAACCGATGCTTCTCTCTCACATCAATATTTCTCACCTTCTCTCTATCATTCCCTTCCCCTCTGCCTAAAATTAATAAGCATGTTCTCAGATGAGGATAAAAAACAGAGTTAAAAAAGGTAACTTAGAGTTACCACATATATACCTAGCCAGAAGTTCTATGGCTAGGTATATACCCAAGAGTAATGAAAGCATATATTCACACAAAACTTGTATGCAAATGTTCATAGCAGCATTATTCACAATATTCATAAGATAGAAAGAGATGAACTGTCCATCAACTGATGAACGAATAAATATAATTTATCGTGGTATATCTATTTAAAGGGAAAGTATTCAATCATTCAAAGAAATGAAGTTTTGATGCTAGGACATGAATGGACTTTGAAAACATTATGCTAAGTGAAAAAAGAAACCAGTTACAAAGACCACATATTGCATAATTCCATTCACATAAATGTCCAGAATAGTCCAATCCATAGAGACAGAAAGCAGATTAATGGTTGTCTGGGTGGGGTCGTGGGTGGGGGGAGGGATGGGGAATGACCCCAGACAGATACAGAGTGTTTTGTTGTTGTTTTTTTTGGAGTGATGAAAATGTTCCAGAATTACATAATGGTAACTGTTACACAACTTTGTAAATATACTACAAAGTTACACAAATTTGTAAATATACTAAAATTGTACACTTTAATGGTTGAATTTTATGGCACATAAATTATATCTCAGTAAAGCTATTTGAAGGAAGGAGAGAAGGAGGGAAGGAAGGAAGGAAGGAAGGAAGGAAGGAAGGAAGGAAGGAAGGAAGGAAGGAAAGAAAGAAAGAAAGAAAGAAAGAAAGAAAGAAAGAAAGAAAGAAAGAAAGAAAGAAAGAAAGGAAGGAAGGAAGAAGACCAGATAGCATACACACTGAACTATATTCAGTCTTGTTCCATCAATATTTCTTTCCCTAACAAACCTCTCCTGGGACTTTTAAGGAGGGAAGACCCAGTCTTCTAATTGGCAAAATTTCCCCCCAGGAAGTGACCTCTAGCCTCCTTGTAATTTAATTTATGAGGCTGACCTCACTTATATCCACTTGGTGCATCTTTCTGCCCCACAACTATTTACCCACTCTGCCCAGAGCCCTGCCTTGGGCCTTCTGTTTGTAGGACCCTGTCAGGGTTTGGCTGTGACCTCCAGTCTATCAGAGCTCACTGCTGCTGTGTGGTTGAGAAAGGTGCAGTTTCTTGCTTAGGCAGGTAATCGTAGCCCTTTCAAACTCACCTGGCTGCCTGTCTCTGCCTCTGGCATAGCAGAGCACTAACTGGCCCCTAGACTTACACATATTTTACTGATCTGACCCGTGTTTGGCTTTCCTATCATGCCTTTATACTGGTGTTTTTTTCTGTCCTCCTTGCCGTGTTTATGCAGCCCCTGCCCTCTGCTAGAGTGCTTGGATGGACTAGCTCAGCAATGTGCACCCAACATCTCCAGTTGCCTCCGACTCACCCAGCTAAATTCAGGATGGCCTCTGCTTAAACTTTGAAAGAAGTACTTCTATGTGGTAAGTGCTTAGAATACAAAATTCCACTCATCTTCACAACATCCGTGTAAAGAAGGGATTATTATGCCCATTTTTTAAGAAGAAGAAATGGATTCAGAGAAAGTAAACAGCTTAATCAAAGTCATAATGTTAAAACCGATGATCTTTCTACTGCCTCAGATAATTCTTTTACTTTGTTGAATATTTATCATATGTCATATTAAAAATACATGTCATTGATTCTCATAATAACCCCATGAGATAGGTACTAATATCCCACATTATAGATAGAGAAACTGAGGTTCAGAGTGACTCAGTAACTCTTTTGAGATTATATGTATTTTTCACTAATTAAATGTCTAGAAACTTGGGAAAATTTTTGCTTTTCCTGATAAAGGTGAGAGATGCAATGGTACTGTCATCTTCCCCCTCTTCCTGCCTTTGAGCAACTGGCATAGGACCAGAACAGAAGGGGAGGAGGGAAGATCACAGAAACACTTCCTCAAATATCATCAGGTGGTGATTATAAATAACAGGTGCACCGAGACAAAGCAATGTCGCCCAGATGAAAGAACAGATCAAAACTCCAGAAAGAGAGCTAAGCAATGAGGAGATAGACAACCTGTCTTATGCAGAGTTCAAAACACTGGTAATCAGGATGCTCACAGAATTGATTGAGCTCAGTTGCAAAATGAAGGAAGAAATGAAGGATACCCAAAGTGAGATAAAGGAAAATATATAGGGAGCCAACAGTCAAGGGAAGGAAAACAGGACTCAAATCAATGCTTTGAAACAAAAGGAAGAAAGAAGCATCCAACTGGAACAGAATGAAGAAAGAAGAATGCAAAAAAAAATGATGAGAGGCTTAGGAATCCCTGAGACAGCTTTAAACATTCCAATATCTGAATCATGGGGGGTGCCAGAAGGAGAAGAGGAAGAACAAGATATTGAAAACTTGTTGAAAAAATAATGAAGGAAAATTTCCCCAATCAGGTGGAAGAAATAGACTTCCAAGAAGTCCAGGAAGTCCCAAAGAAATTGGACCCAGGAAGGAACACACCAAGGCATATCATAATTACATTACCCAAGATGAAAGATAAGGAGAGAATCTTAAAAGCAGCAAGAGGAAAGGAGTTACCTACAAAAGAGTTCCCATAAGATTATCAGTTGATTTCTCAAAAGAAACCTTACAAGCAAGAAGGGGCTGGAAAGAAGTATTTGAAGTCATTAAAGGCAAGGACCTACATCCAAGAATACTCTATCCAGCAAAGCTTTCATTTAGAAGGGAAAGGCAGATAAAGTGCTTGCTAGGTAAAGTCAAGTTAACAGAGTTCATCATCACTAAGCCCTTATTATATGAAATGTTAAAGGGACTTACCTAAGAAATTGAAGAAGATCAAAAACTATGAATAGTAAAATGACAACAAAGTCACAACTATCAACAAATGAACCTAAAACATAACAAAAAAAGAAAACCTAAGCAAACAAATACAACAGGAACAGATTCACAGAAATGGAGATCACATTGAGAGTTATCACAGGGGCGAGGGAGTGGGAGAATGGGTGGAAAAGGTGCAGGAAATAAGCATAATATGCAAGCACAAAATAGACAGGGGGAGGTTAAGAATAGTATAGGAAATGGAGAAGCCAAAGAACTTATATATACAACACATGGACATGAACTAAGGGGATGGAGAGGATGTTGGATGGTAGGGGAGCAATGAAGGTAGGAGGGGAAGGAAAAAAGATTAGGACAATTGTAATAGTGTGATCAATAAAATATACTTAAAATTGTCTTCTACTTTATTTTGTTTTATTTTTCCTGCCACTGTCAACAAGGCCAATACAAATTCAGAAGCAAACCTTATATTTACTTTTTAAATACATTATTTCCTTATTACATAAGCAATTGTGCCCTTTGTAAAAAAATTAGAAATGCAGATATGTTAAGAAAGAAAGAAGAAAGAGAGAAAGAAAGGAAGGAAGGAAGGAAGGAAGGAAGGAAGGAAGGAAGGAAGGAAGGAAGGAAGGAAGGAAGGAAGGAAGGAAAGAAGGAAGCCCCACATCCTGAAACCCAGAAATAAGCTAACTAACATTTTGGGGCATAGTTTGTCAATTGGCATATTCCTTTGAAAGAGTGAATAACCATGCCATCAAATCACCCAACTACTCTGTCTAGAAAAAAGGTAGATGCTTAAAAGGCCAAGTTAATGACTTTTCTTTCCTCCTCTCCCACTCTATCCACATTCCAGGAGAACTCTGAGGAGCTTTATTAGTCAGTTCCCAAACTCTTACAAGAGTTTCTGTTCTGGTAAAGTCTCCCCATTTGTCTCTAGCCAATCTATTCCAATATTTGCCACTTTGCCTCAGATCATCAATTTACATATAGAATATAAATATACAACAAAAAAGGACCTCCCAAATTTTTGAAAGGAGAAAAACAACTTTTACTAAAGCAAATTCAATGCAGCAGCTGGTCTAGTTGAGTGAGAAAGTGCATATTTTGGACATGTGGACTCCATATTTTGAAAATTCAGCACATGCTGAAGAAATTTACATTTACCAAGAGGAAAAAATAATGTCTTCTGGTAGAGTATTTATAAATGCCAACACTTGAGAAATGTATGTCCATGGACATGTTCAGACTCATTGTCCATGCAAAAAATATACAAACTTGAAGATTTTAAGAACATTTACTAGAAAATAATATTTTTAGTAGTATGCTCAGAGAGAATAAAATATTAGGTTATAATTCAAAAACTGGATTCTATTAAAAAAGAACAACCTAAGAAAAAAAGGGGTTCTTAGAAATTAAAAGTATGATAGGTTAAGAAGAAAATTCAATAAAGAGACTGAAAGATAAATTCAAAGAAATTTTCAAGAAAATAGAAAATACACATAGATTGGAAATGAGAAAGAAAGAGTAAATTGTAATGTATAAATCTAACAGGCTAATATCCAGTGAATAGAAACTCTAGATAAAACAGACAAAAGAAGAGGAGACTGTAAACAAAGAAATAATGATACAAATTTTTTTCTCAGCTGAAAGACCTAAGCTCCCAGACTAAAGAAAGATGGAAAAAAAAAGTCTATGGTTCCAGGCTCAATGAATGAAAAATGATCCACACTTAGCCATAGAATGGTGAAATTTCAAAATATCATAAATTTTAAAAATCCAAAATAATTTTCAGAGACAAAAAATAAATTGTCTTTGAAAAGAGATCAGTTTGGCACTTCTTTTTAGAAATACTGGATGCTACAAGACAATGTGATTCTGCCTTCAGAGTTCTGAGAGGAAATGGTTATGAGTGAAAAATTTAACACTCAACCAAATTATCAACTGAATTTGAGAGTAGAATTAAAATATTCTATGTCATGGGAGGACCCAGTAAGTTTATATCCCATATTCCCTTTCTATGGAAGTGACTCAAAGACATGTTCAAGCAAAGTAAAAAAGTAAACTGAAAAGAAAAATGTGAAGTTCAAGAAACAAGCCAATCCAAAGAAAAATGTAAGGTGGATCTGAGGATGACAGCTTTTCGCCCAATCTATATCACAAAGATCCAGTATGGGACTGGTAGAATATGGAATCCAGAAGGCATGTGTCTGGAAAGAGAATGTGTATGAGCAGAAAAATTCAACTTGATGCTACCTTTAAGAAGTGGGAATATCAAATTATGAAGAACAGCAATGCAAGAATTTGGGTGGGGAGGAGGAGACAGCACAAATTCCAAGAAACATACAAGACTATGTAAAAAAAAAATGTACGATCATATACTATTTGGCTGACCTGTGAGCAATCTTTACAGAGTCACAATGTTGTAAACACCATTGGTTCGCCTTCAGCTGTTGGAATCAACCCACAGGCCAAGCAGAAAAGAAGACTTAGGTCTGGTTGCAGGACAAGGTCCACATTTTCTTTCTTGACAACATGAGTTAAAATTAAGCATTTGATCAAGATAACAGGAAATACAAAGATGAAGGAAAGTGTAAGGACATTCATATGTGTAGCTCACAAAGTGAAGAGTGAAGAGATACTGTCAATTGGGGATAGAATTAAAAATAAGGGTGTGAATATATAAAACTATATATAGTTACAAAGGCAACTGATAGAAAGGATCTAAAAAGAGAGGCATCATTTTATTAAGAAGTAGGAAAAAAGAAGGTTCAGTTTGAAAGATGGAAGATAAGCAAAACTAAATCTATATCCATCATCACAGAAATCAATAAATAATGTCTAAAATTGTTAGATAAAGAAGTAGAAAAATAATAACAATGTATTGAAGGGTTTATTCTAGCCAAAATGTATAACACGCCTAGCACGAAGGCTGGGAGGGAACTAACAGAGCTATCCCAGAGGTTCTTACACTACTTGAAACTAGTGTGTCATCACTTGAAAGAAGATTATGATTAGTTAAAGAGGCATACAATATTTCTGCTTCTAGTCAAATGGAGTAGTAAGAAGGACCAGATGTACTATCCTGCCTGAGGCAACTAAAACATTAGACAAAATATATGAAACATGACACTCAAGACATTGGACATTAAATAATAAAGAATGTCATTTAAAGAGGGAAGAAAGAAGAAAATATGTGTCCATACAAACACTTGTGCACAAATGTTCATAGCAACTTTATTTGTAATAACCCCAAAGTGGAAACAGCCCTAACAGCCATCAAAAGATGAACGGACAAACAAAACATGCTACATGCATACAACATAATGTACAACTTAGCAATTAATAAATGAATGATAGTTACACTGGATTACTTGAATAAATCTCAAGTTAATTTTATTGAGTGAAAGAAGCCAGAAAATAAAGAAATGCATATTTTGTGATTTTATTTATACGAAATTGTAGAAAAATAAAACTAATCTATAGTGACAGAAAGCAGAGCAGGGACAGCAGAAAGAGATAGAAGGGATAACTTGAAAGAGGCATGAGGAAACTTTCAGGGGTGATGGATATGTTCACCACCTTGATTGTAACGATAGTTTTGTGGAGTATACAAGGGTCAAAACTATCAAAATTATTCACTTAAATATAAGCCATTTATTGTGTGTCAATTATACTTCAATGGTCAAAAAATAAGAAAGTTATGGCATTAACATATCATGGCAATAAACAATAACAAATAACATACATCACATATCTTTATACTTACATTTACACATAATAACACCAAATATGTAAAATATATAACAAATAAATACCCATAATATACAATAAAATATATAGATAATAAAATATGGTATAAACATATTTGAAAGATATGGAGGTAACTGGCAAATAATCAAAAAGAGAAACTGTTAAAAGTAGTTCCAGCATGCTGGAATGGGGGAATGGGGAGAACGGGTTAAGCAAGGGGAGGGGAATAGAAAACTGTTGTTTCTTAATATAAACCTCCTGGATTAGGTGCATTTTTAATGATGTATGTGTATGTCAGTTCATATGCTAACAGAAGCAGACACTAAAATAGGATTTGATAGAAAAATGATTTGTTGGGGAACTGACTATGAAGAGAGGGAGGAGCCAGCAGGAATCTGACAGGAATGTTTCTTTCTCCCTCTAGAGAGGTTTGGGTAGGACAAAACACAGTTGTCATTATTGTTTTGTAAAGCTTTATATTTTAGTTGTATGGCTAGGAGTTAATATTTTTATAGGCAAAAACAAACAAAACCCTCTAGTGGTAGTTTTTAGACTGGCTAGATGTCTAACTGATAAATAATCTATCTCCCCCAACAGGTCAAATCTCTACTTCTATCCATAGATTTCAACATATGAAAAAGGAAGCTCATGAAATCAATGCATAACACATATGGTTAAAAAATAACCATTCAAATGGAAGGTCTGTCTGCCTTGGCATTTTCTTTTCTAATGAATTAAATTATTTAGTAGAAAAGGCCTTATAAATAATATCAAAATTTAACCCATTTTTATACATTTAATAAATTATCTTTATCAAAAAAAGTAAAATTGTGAGAAGTGAGAAATACCTTGAAATTAGAGACATAATCTTACAAAAACATGTGGGAGAGCATCACTTCTTCCTAACCAGGATAGAAATGGGAAGTTGGTCTGTATTTGAAATTACTTACAGACTCTTTTAGAGCAGGAATTCTCCTATGTTCCTCTTCAAATCCTAAATGCCCAGGAGAATTCCAGACACAGAGACGGTCTTGAGGTATTTTCTGAATGAATGAGTAAGGAAAAAGCAATAAATGTTTCAGGGAAATGATATGACTACAAACCCAGTTCTTACCCTAATTCCCATTCTTCCCTTCATCCCCTGTGTTCCTAACATCCCCTGACATCAAAAAGAGTCCCCAGGAAAAGCCTGGCCTTGGCATCAGTAAATCACCAAATTCCCTAATGGCTCCTGACTCTTCATTCCATCAAGGCAAATTAATTCTCTGTCAAAACCGGTATTCTAAATTCTAGTCCATATTACTAAAAGAAAATGAAAAAGGTCTGCCCAACCTTTTGTTTCTGGCATGTATTTCTAACTCCATCACATAAATTTCTTGCATTTAGTGTCTCTCAGTGTAAGAATTGAACGTGGATTCTGGAGCCAATGGATCCCACCTTTTTGTCCAGCTGGAAAGGTACTTACAAGTTCTTTATCTTCTCTTTGTAAGAGATCTTCCCTCTCCCACCACCCCCCCTACCTCAAGTCTGCACTCTTGCTATTAAACTTCCCAGCAAGTTCAAAGCCACTCTCATCTCCCTAAGAGCTGCCAGGCGACTTATGCTGCTACATGGTATTGCCTTTGATAATTTAGCCCTTCCCAGAATCAGGCTTTTCTCTATCTCAGGATTAAAATCAGATTTTATCAAACCGTCAAAGCCCTGGATTTTGGCAATGTCTCCAAAAGAGTGTTAAAACATCCCCAAAGGATGAACTTTCTTGAACTAAGGATTCACTGAGGGGAAAGGAATGCAAGCAAGTCAGACGGGATCTGCAGCTTTCCCCTGATTTATTGCACCTTGCTTTGTGGGAACTAAATGTTCACTCTGGCGAGTTCAGTAAAGATGAGATACTCTCTGTGGATTGAGCATTTCACCACCTGGGATTGGGTCATGCTTATCAAAACTCAGGTGTGGTCATCACTGAGTTAGTAAACTCACTGTGTAGTTAGTTTCAAAATGTTTACCCCAGCACGTACTGTACTGCTCCAGTATTTTTTCTTTTAAGGCTGAGATTTTATCAGGCACCATTACAGTTTCTTATGAGCTATTCAAAGTTTAAGTACATATTTTTTTTTAAGTCAGAGGTTTACATATTCAAGTACACTCTGGGCCAGGATAAATCAGACCCACTCAAAATGTAAGGGCTATGATTGGCCTTTTTGTCATTGTTGTTAGAAAAGCAACTGTCCCAAATTACAGAAAGATTAAAAACAGAATGAAGAAATAGATAACAAAATAGTTCTAGGCTATTTTTCAGTATGCTTCCTTTTCGTTTTTTTTAAAACATAAGCCTTTCAATTCTTTCTCTTCTCAACCTGTTATCCAAACACTCTGCCCTCTCCCCACCCCCCCATCTTGCTACACAGTCTGCTCCATACCCATGGTTTCTAGAGGTAGCTTTTGGCAGGAACCAGCTTTAGTAAGCAAAATGAGGCTGGAATTTTTTTTTAAGAAAAAAAAGGCAAGAAAGAAGCCCAAGTTATCACATATTTTTACTAAATTATTTTTCACCATCAAATTATTTTTCATATATATTAGACTATTGTTCCAAGCAACACTGAATAATGCATTGTATGCATTTCAGGAGAAAGCCTGAAATTATTTTTTAAGGTTTTTTTTAATCCAATCACACAGCAATGACACCTTTTCATCTTATTTTCTTAAAATTAAAGAATTCAGTCACATCAAGAAACAGGAATGTCTGGAATTCTGAGTTCTGTAGGAGACCAGTTAGTTTGAATGTGCCCCCCAAGGTATAAAAATGATTTGCACGTTCCAACATAGGGTGAGATCTTACAAGAATTTAGTGAATGAGAGTGCAGATAGCCCACCCTGAGCCCCTGAGGCCCTCAAAATTCACACATAGCATCCCATTTGCTTCTCTTCAAAGTTTAATAACAAAAAATAAGTTGATATTTTGGAAGGTTTTGGAAATTGAGCAAAGATAAAAGGAGCAGTGTTTTACATTTGTAGTTCCTTTATATTTGATATCCTCTTGTACTAGAAAGGGAAAGAAAAATATGCAAGAATACCAAGGGCAGTGTTTTTAATAAAACCTTGGCTGCTTTTCTATATGAATTGATGCAAGTAATTTCATCTCTTTGGGGGTCATTTTCAAAGCAAGGGAAGAAATAAATTGACAGGATCCTATGAAGTATTTGGAAAATGCACTTTTGGTGCTTTCTTTAACTCAGCTAGAGAAAACAACTCAGTGAAAAAGACAAAATTTTACTAAGATTTAGTTCTGCTTCATATTAGTTTTAGGAAGGAATGGAGGGAGAGAAAGACGGAGGAAAAAAATCCTTCTCGAATCTCATACCCTGTATCATAGCATTCATAGTGGACTTCCAAAAGGATAATAACATGTCAACATTTTTTAATGGAAGTATGATTAAGTGTACAAATTTGAGTTATGGATTTCTTTAGTGATGGAGGAAAATTATATTTACATTTTTCTGTCATGGTATAAAAACTTAAGTGAGCTTAGAGACCCTGATGTCAAGCTGGACTGCCATTTGAGCCCCTGAGGAAAGGTATATTTAGGAAAGATAGTATTTTATGGTCCTGCCCTCAGCAATTCAGTTGTGCTGTATTCCAAGATGCATTTCCACAACCAGCAAACTTCCTTGACCCTTGGAGGGACATATTTGGAAGATCAAGAGGAAAATGTACTTGAACCACCTTCTCTCCTAGGACAACTACAAGGCAAGCTGCCATAGAAACTGAAACAAGGCATATCTGACCTGTTCTAGGTTTTCTCCTGATGGCAGGATGTAGACCAAATTTTCTGAAAGGGTCACTGAAGTTTGCAAAACTCTCTATGCCCCTCACTGATTGAGTAAAACAGGGCCAACTCTTGTCTTAGCTTGGATTGTGAAACTTATACTTGTCATTTTTTATTTTCTCTCTTTAACTCCCTATCAGACATTGAGCAGAGTTGCATCCAAGTCTGGAGCTGGTTTATAATCATACCAAAAGCAACACTCAATACGGGGTGTGAATCCAGGTGAACAGAAATCAACATGGACCCTTTGAGAACTGAATCATCATTGTACTCCCCTCTTCAAAGTCCTCAAGCTCCTGAGTAGCTCCCATAAATCTGAGCTGATTGAAAGGATTTGCTCCAGGCTTCCGACCAGTAGCTTACATCCACATGCATCAGATTCAGCTGTCTCTTAAATCTGCAACATGTTATCTCTCTTACTGTGTACAAACTACTGTCCCTAACTGTATTCAAGCCATATGGGTGGCTTTGCTACTTCTTGACTTCCCTTCTATTATAAATATGAACATTTTAAAACAAGGCAACTAGAAAGCCAACATCCCAACTGAATGGGAGGCATATATCATTTGGGGAAAACTTTCTAATAGCCTCTCAGGAAATGATGAATATCCCAACCTGCTGGATATCTGAAATTTTCACCTCCCAGAATATGCTTCAGATCACATTTGCAAGAAGGCATGCCCAGGGTCACACACAATTCTCAGTGAACCAGCTTGACCCCCACACCTTTCCTTCTCACTCACAAAAGAAAATTAGAATATTAATTTCATATCACAGGAATAAGTGATTTTCACAGGAATAAGCTCTAATGTATTTTTAAAAATAATTTGCAATGCTAGCACTTTATTAGTAACAACAATTTACCATGACAGCTGATCAGGAGTGCTGGCATTTTAATTCTGATCTACTCAGACCACCACCACTCCTATAAATACCTCTAACAGGGCATTTAGCAATTACATGGTGGCATTGGTTTATGTGTCCTCAGGGGCAGAGACCAAATCTTGACTCTCACTTTAAATAAACTAGTGCCCAGGTTGTAGCAGGAATTCAATAACGGTTATGAAAACTAAGGGAAAGGTACATTTGTGTGTTAAGTATCCTAGAAAGACCCTCAAGAAACTTTTAGCAGTGGTTGTCCCTAAGCAGAGGAACTAAGGGACTGGGGTGAGAAACTTGCTTTTCACTGTATTATTTTGTACTCATCAAACTTTTTACCCTATATTTTGTGGTTATGTGAGTAGATTAGAATAGGCCTTTATTAAATGAATAGACAGAGGAATGAATAAGCTATATCCAGGAGCACAAAGTTGTGACCCACATATTTTTAGCTGTACCATCTTAAGAGCAGTGGCTTTTCCCCCAGCTGGAGTTTCAAATCCTCCTAGTGACTCATGTTAAGTTGTGTGCCAGGTCAAGAGAGTGCTGACTCTCCGACTGAGTCAGTGTGTCCAGACATTCTTTGCTGAGGAGGAGACAAAGAATTGTCACAAAAGCCAGCATTTGATTCATTCAGCAGAAATGGAAGTGCTCACTGCTTTCCTCAATGTTAGAAATCATATCTTGTCTGCAAAGAGAAATTATATTTACTTCTTTAAGATAGAGCTGTAACCTAAACTCAAGGAAAATTGAATTCTTTAGGGGAGAAAAGCCATTTGTTTCATGTCCTTAGGTTCATATCTCCTTTTAGCCCCAGAGAGGCATTTTAATACAGTGAATCTAAGAGCACTAGCTTTGGAGTCAGGCAGAACTTTTCTAACTTCCCTGGGCTTCAAAATCCTCAGTTACATGTAACCTGGGAAACAATGGTATCTATCTGACAACGCTGTCATTAGGTCTAAATTACCTGGTGTATTTAGAAACCCTAGCATGTAGTGCTCAAAAAGTAGTAGCTATTATTTTTATCCTAAAATAATCTAAAGACTTCTTTCACCTTTCAAATTGGCTGGGAATCAATACCAATCTTCGTAATGAGATAAGCTTTGAGAATTACCTATAAGTGCAACTACACTAAGCATTTAAGACTGTTCTGCTGTCTCCCGTAATAAATATATTCTGGGTGTGATGTTTTCAACCTGTCACTTTTTTTGCCTATAGTGTAAAGATTAGCATTAATCTTGCTGCTTCCAGTATTCGCCATGTCATCTGTCTGCCAGTCACAATCCCCAATCAATCACCTTTGCTAGCATCACTTTTATCCAACCAGGTCAAGAATATATAGAGTTTGATGGCTGCCTCAGTGCTGTTGAAAATTTGTCAGCCCTGTAATTTTGAGGATGGTAGGAAGATTTCAGTGCTACAATCAGAATGTGTAACAGTTTACCACGCCAAAAGAATTTTCAATGAGGTTTTTTTGTTTGTTTCTGGAGTTGGGGGATGAGGGGATAAAGACCAGACTTTTTGAAATCACAGTCCCCAAATTCCTGACTGTTTGTCAAGTTGGCCAAGAGGTGAAGCTCCCCTCTCACTAGTCCAGCTCCTGCTGTTGCCTAAGCCATCTGATGACTTGGGCTGCCAGAGGCCCTGCCTTTCCCAGCATGGAAGTGTGTGGCTCTCCCCACACTCCCTGCCCCAATACTGCCAAGAATCAGAAACAAGGGCCGTGAGTGTTAGCAGGCCCGCATGAGTGGCAGTTTAGAGGGCCTTCATTGTGCTTGGTGCACGGAGAGCAGATTGTTATTCTGTAGGCATGAATTAGAGCCTGGGCAGAAGGCGCTGTGTTCTTGCCCTGCAGTGTCTTGCTGCTGCTGGGGAGGAGAAGGGGCTGCCATTGTACAGAACTTCTGGGAGCCAAGTTCTAAGAATTGTCTCTGGGAGGCCCATCAGAAAGGAAAAATATTTATTTTCTGAATTCACAGCACCCTCAAATTCCATTAGTCTATTCTTTCCCCCCACCTCTACCACCTCCCCTGCTGCAAAAAGCATCATTTTATTAATCCCACTCAAGTATGATTATATTCTCACTATTTCAATTTATTATCATTTGAAAATTTATATTTTACATAAAATTTTATTAAATAACAATCCAACTTGAACACAAGTCTCCCTGTTATTTTCAATTGCCATACAATTGAAATTGTTCAATTATCATACAGATAACACTCCCTGGCAGGTTAGTTGCTACAGATTTAGCCCAATTGCTAAGAGAACAAAGATAGTCTGTTTTCATCGGCTTTTTGTGGAGGCATCAATCCATAAAATGACTTCTTTCCTCAGGTATTGAAAACCCAGTTCTCCATGTAGTCTCATTGGCATGAAGTCATTAACAATTAAATTCATGCAGAAGATCTCAACTTCAGAGTCATCTATGACAAAATCATCCGTTATACTGCAAAGTTAAATGACCACTGTGTTTTCAAAGTCTTCCTGATTTTTCTGCCAACAGAAATATGCTGGAATCAATATCACACTATTCTGATGGTGGGATACTGAATGGCTTTCAACAATCAGAAAATGTATAAATACATCTGGGCAAATTGAATGGCAGGAAGTGGTGACCAAAGAGATTTGCAGAGACCATTTTGGGAAAAGTTTGTAAACGACTTACATGCACATACCATCTCCTCTACCTCACCCTTCTCCAATCCCCACCCCCACCCACCAAAGTGGAATTCATCAGCTTTGAAGGAATGAGAAACATCAAGTGCAATATCTAGGGTGGAGTTTGCAGCATTTTCCACTCCCCTCCTCCTCCCACTCACCCTTACCATTCTGAGCCCAGACTATCAAAGACACCAAAGGTATTGAAAATCTTCTCCCACTGACTCAGACTCGCAGTAATGGGTGGGGATGGCAGGGAAGTGTGCATGAATTTCTCTAAGCCCTTTTTCTGGTTCAAGCAAAAGGCAAAGGAAATGAAGGAATCTGTCTGGTGCGCAAAGCACAGACTATGATTCTCTTCTAAGACATGTGCCTGCAAGTAGGCTATCATTATTTGAGACAACTGTGAGTATAATTAAACACCTTTCAGCACTCCAGTCATATTTCCTGTCACAAGAACAAGATGACACACTGAGAACTGATCAGGCTTAACTCTGTTGGCAATGGAAATAGTGAGGACATTGTATGAATATAATCCCTATACAGATATATGTATATGTATTGACGAAAATGAATTTTTTCAACCACTCTTGAAAAATATTCCATTTTATTCAAATCATTTTTATAAGGAGCAGATTTGTGGTGTGTAGAAACCTCTCATTCATGCATTCACAATAAATATTTTTGAGTATATATAGATGGTATGTATTATTAAATGAGTAAACTATTTATATAACTTCTTAATTCTACTCATAAATTCATATACTAGTGGCCCTACATTTTATGAGTTTACCCACTTTGCCCAGATTGTCCAATATTTTGGCATTTTCTTACAATCCTTGATATTCCTTTGGTGTCAGTTGTTACTTTTCCTCTTTTATTTCTGATTTTATTTCTTTGAGTCCTCTCTTTTTTCTTCTTGAGGAGTTTGGTTAAAGATTTGTCAAATCTTGTTTATCTGTTCAAAACATCAGCTCTTGGTTTTATTGATTTCTTTTGTATTTTGTAGTCTCTATACCATTTATTTCCGCTCTAACTTTTATTATTTCCTTCCTTTGATTGTTGTTCTTTTTCTGGTTCTTTTAGGTATAGGATTAGATTGTTCATTTGAGATTTTTCCTGCTTTTTGATGTAGGCCTGGACTGCTCTGAATGTCCCTCTCAGGACTGCTATTGCTGTGTCCCATAGATTTTGGGTTGCTGTGTGGCCATTTTCATTTTTTTCTCGGTAACTTTGACTTCTTCCTTGATCTCACTGTTAACTGATTCATTGTTTATTTTTAAGTATATTTTATTGATTATGCTATTACAGATTTTCAATTTTTCCCTCTTTATCCCCCTTCTACCCCCCAGCTCTCCAGTATTCCCCCCCTTAGCTCATGTCAATGGGTTGTACTTATAAGTTCTTTAAATTCTCTGTTTCCTATACCATTTTTGACCTTTCTCCATCTATTTTATGCCTATCAGTTATGCTTCTTATTCCCTGTACGTTTTCTACCCTATCCCTCCCCTCTCCCTCCTCACTGAAAACCCTTCATGAATGTCTATTTCTCTGATTCTGTTCCTGTTCTAGTTGTTTGTTTAGTTTTAATTTTAATTGTTTTTCTTTTTTAGGTTCATTTGGTGATAATTGTGAGTTTGTTGTCATTTTACTATTCATAGTTTTTTTTTTTCTTCTTCAATTTCTTAGGTAAGTCCTTTTAACATTTCATATAATAAGGGCTCGGTGATGATGAACTCCTTCAACTTGACCTTATTGGGGAAGCACCTTATCTGCCCTTCCATTCTAAATGAAAGCTTTGCTGGATAGAGTATTCTTGGATGTAGGTCCTTGTCTTTCATGACTTCAAATACTTCTTTCCAGCCCCTTCTTGCCTGCAAGGTTTCTTTTGAGAAATCAGCTGATAACCTCATGGGCACTCCTTTATAGGTAACTCTCTCCTTTCCTCTTGCTTCTTTTAAGATTCTCTCTTTATCTTTAAACTTGGGTAACTTAATGATGATGTGCCTTGGTGTGTTCTTCTTTGGGTCCAATTTTTTGGGACTCTTTGAGCTTCCTGGACTTCTTGGAAGTCTATTTCCTTTGCCAGATTGGAGAAGTTTTCCTTCCTTATTTGTTCAAATAAGTTTCCAATTTCTTGTTCTTGTTCTCCTCCTTCTGGCACTCCTACAATTCAGATATTGGAATGTTTAAAGTTGTCCCAGAGGTTCCTAAGCTTCTCTTCATTTTTTGACTTCTTCTTTCTTTATTCTGTTCCAGTTGGATGTTTATTTCTTCCTTTTGTTCCAAATCATTGATGTGAGTCTTGGTTTCCCTCCTGTCACTGTTGGTTCCCTGACTATTTTTCTTTATTCCATTTGGGTATCTTTCATTTTGTGACCAAGCTCAGTTAGTTCTGTGAGCATTTTGATTACCAGGGCTTTGAACTCTCCATGACATAGGTTGGCTATCTCCTCATTGCTTAGCTCTCTTTCTGGAGTTTTGATCTGTTCTTTCATTCGGGCCATATTTCTTTGTCTTGGCACACCTGTTAAATTGTAAGGGGGCAGGGCCTTAGGTATTCACCAGGGCAGGGCAACCATCCTTCCTGTGCTGTGGGTGCTGTCTGTAGGGGCAGGGCCAGAGAGGGAACAGTACAACTCGCCTGCTCAGCTCTAGCCCATTTTCCAGTGAAGCCTCCTGTGAGACTGGGAGTTTCTCCCGCTGCGGCAACCTCTGCCTTAGGCCAGTCAGCTCTGAATCTCAGTTTCCCGTTCAGCCAGACTCACCTACGTGGTCCACCACCTTGCAGTTCTCTCTGTCCACCCGTCTTACCAATCTGGTTGGTCTGGTTGACTGTTTCTTGAATTCCTTGGTTGTTGGAGTTCCATGCAGTTTAATTTTCTGGCACTTCTTGTTGTTTATTGATTTTAGATTGGTTGTTACCCATAAAAATGATGCAAAAAGCATCATTTTATTAACCCCACTCAAGTATGATTATATTTTCACTACTTCAATTTATTATCATTTGAAAATTTATATTTTGCATAAAATTTTATTAAATAACAATCCAAGTTGAAAACAAGTTATGCGAGGAAGTGAAGGGTTTCTACTTATGCCTCCATTTTGGCTGGAACTCCAATTGCTTAATAACATGTTATTTAGCCTCCACAAGTTTAAATGTTTTTCAGTTTTTATATTGTAATTGATTTCTAGCTTCATACTATTGTGGTCAGAGATGATGCTTACTATGATTTCAATCTTCTTCTATTTACTGAGGTTTATTTTGTGTCCTAATATGAGAATGTTCCATGTGTACTTAAAAATATATACTCTTGTTTTGGGATGAAATGTTCTGTAAATATTAATTAAATCCTTTCAATCTAGTGTGTCATTTAAGGCTGATGTTTCCTTGTTGGTTTTTTGTCTGGAAGATCTATCCATTGATGTCAGTGGGGTGTTAAAATCCCCTACTATGACTGTATTTCTGATCTCCCCCTTAAAGTCCACCAAGATTTTTGTTATATATTTAGGTGTTCCTATCATGGGTACATATATGTTTATAGGGGTTATATTCTCTTGTTAGATTGATCCTTTTAATATTAAGTAGTGACCTTCTTTGTCTCTTGTTATGGCCTTTGTTTTAAAGTCTACTTAGTCAGATATAAGAATTGCAATCCAGCTATTTTTTTCATTTCCATTTGCATGGAATATTTTTTCCATCCCTTTACTTTCAGTCTCTTTGTAGCTTTTCTTCTGATGTGGGTCTCTTATACACAGCATGTTATATGATCATGTTTTCTTATCCATTTAGCTACCCTATATCTGTTGACTGGGCATTTAACTCATTTACATTTAAGATTATTATTATTGATAGGTACTTATTGCCATTTTATTCTTTATATGTATGTCCCTTATTTCTTTCTTTTTTTCCTCTTCTCAAAGCAGGCCCTATAACATTTTTTGCAATACTGGTTTGGTGGAACTGAAATCTTTTAGCCTTTTTTTTTTAATCTGGGAAGTTCTTTATTATGCCTTTAATTGTAAATGATAACCTTGCTGGATACAGGTGATCAGTCTTGGCTGTAGGTCCTTGTCTGTCATCACTTCTAATATTTCATACAGTGGCCTTATATTTTAGAGTGATATTGAAAATCTGTCTCAATCAAAGGGAATGTAATCACAAAACAGTAGTAGATTTTATGCTCTTTTTTCCTACTCAGCATAAGAAAAATTAATATGAAGACTAAAAAAAAACCTGTTTGCTTCATGTAGCTTTTGCCTGGGGAGCCGGATATCTGCTTCTGATGGCCTTGCCTCAAAAATATATAGGGTGGATAAGGGCATAGTCTTTTGAAATAACTCACTCGCCAGGGCTCTGATGCCTGAGCTTATAAAAAGACAGCTGTATGATACTTACATGATGGTACAGTGTTAGTAGGGCACAGAGTTCCAAAGCTCCTTCTTTCCTCTACGAGTCTACAATCCAAATACAGATCAACACGCTATTGCCTGGAATATCTTTCCTTCAAAATATCAAAATAAGACCCAGGAAATCTAGTTTTAAAAACAGATGAACTAATCAAAGGTGTTTTTTTTTTTAATCTGCTCCCAAAGCAAGGGGTAGTAATGCTTTCTTCCCCGAAGTATGAAAATTTGCATATAATTTAAAAAGCCACTTATTTATCTCTTTTGTACCTTACCTAATTGTTAATGCCAAAATGTGGCTTATCTGGTAGCATTCAATTTTTTAAGCTGGAAATAGAATTTTAAATACATGGTCCCTACCTTGAAGGAGTTCACCTAATTAGGAAGATAAAATATTGTTTGCTGGCTAGATGTGTGATTAATTATAATGACTCACAGTTTCTATTCTCAGCTGTGCCATTCTACACTAGGTAGTCCTAGTCGAATTGTTTAAATCTCCCCATTTCTCAATTTCCTCATCTGTAAAATAGAGTTAAGAATATCAGTCTTCCTCAGCTATTTAGTGAGAATTAATTAATGTTTGAGATCCTCAGATGAAAGACTCTCCGGATGTGCAAAGGCCTATTACACAAACAATAAAACTGCAGTATACCCAGCTGGGAATGATTCACATGAGAAGAAACAAATTCCTGTAGGCTCTGCATCCTGTCAAGACCAAGATGTGTATCTGCCCCATTGAGGGGCAGATACACGGAGTATAAGGCTTAGACTCTGTCCAACAGAAATATAATGTGAGGGAGAGGAGAAGATGGAGGCAATGTAGGTGGGAGCTGAGTCCACTTGCTCATGCACCCAACTAGGACACTTAGCCAATCTTCCAAAGAAAAAAGTGAACAGCCAACTGATATGAATTTTAGAAGCCAAAGGGTGCAGAAGATGCTTCAAAACAGGCAGTAAGGAGGATTTTTAGGCTGCTGGGGAAGTCCTGGGGCCTGGCACTGGAGACCGGGGCTGCCCCAAGGACATTGGTGAGAGCTGGGTCAGTGATAGCAGGCTAGCGACTCCCTCTCTTCCCAGGGCAGGGAAATCCCAGACCCACCCAGGAGAGACCTGAATATGTAAAGTCACTTTGGGGAGAAGAGGAACAGTGAAGGCAGCAAGCAACACACAGCTGGCAGCTTACCTAGGCTGGGGCAGAGAATTTTGGGGATCCTGGTAACACCTGGAGCTGGGAGAGGAGGTGTGCCATGACTTGCCATGACCCAGATAGACCCTGGACTTGTCAGAGAGTTGGAGTGTGTGGAAAGCCAAGCAGTGGTTCAGAGAGGCAGCGGCACCCAAAGAGACTTTTTTCAAAAGGGGAACTGAGGCACATGGTCAGGGACCTCACCAGCTTGTGTAGTGGCCAGGCCAACAAAAAGAGAGAAGTATGGGTGGGATTGGTTCTCACTCAGTGCACCTCATGGACTGATCAGAGGGGTGCAAAGTGAGGTGGCTTTTTGGAACAGGCCTGGTGCAAGTGTGCAGAGTGGAGAATGTGAGCAGCCAGCACTCTGAGGGCGTGAGCTGGAAATGGGGCACCTGTGACTATTGTTCCCCAGACTGAGCCCCTATCCTTGCAGAACCACAGAAAGGAAAAAATGGAGCCCAGCCCCCCTCTGCCTGCAGGAACCAGGAAGATCTGCAAAACCAGCTGGGCAGGCTTAACAATCAGCAGCAGGGTTTTTTTTCCCTGTCTTTCTAAGAGAAAGACATAAGACCTGGAGCTGAGAGAAAACCAGAGACAGATCCAGAAAGAAGCCAGAAGGCAACACCAACAGCTGAGACAAATTTCACATTGCTCTTCATTCAGAACTTGTGTGTGTGTGTTTTAATCTCTTTCTTCTTTCCATTTATTAAGTGTTTTTGTTTGTTTCTATCATTTGTTTTTTATTCTCCCTTTCATATTGCATTTTACTTTTTCTTGTTTCACTTCACTTGTATTCCAAATAACTCACTAGTCTTGGTCTTTTTATTCTTTTTATTCAGATTGTATATTTCTTACCATACTATTGTTATTCAAATCTCACACAGCACCCTTCCCTGGTCTTAATCCATTTCATCATCCTGAGCTTTATAACTGTTGTTGTAAACTTTATTTTCTTTCACACTATGCAAAGTTGCTGTCCCTTACTCTCACTATTTCTCCTCCACCTAACCTTGCATAAGCTTGTTTCTTTCTTAAGTCAGCTCACATTCTTTTTCCTTAGAGACTTACTTCTTTTCCACCTTTCATATATAGTGGCTAGTTGGGTGAAATGGCATGGTTATTGCTGTACTTTTCCAAAGGAACTCTTATTTGTTCACTATGTGTTTGTAATTTAAATCCTATAATATACTCTCCCGCTGTCTCACTCCATTTCGCCTTTCCCCACCCCTGATCAGTTGAGTGAGGAACTTTATTTCATTGTTTTATCTCTCCCTTCCCCCCCATCAACCTAGGCTTTATTCCTTACTGTTATTAGTTTGCTTTTCCCATCATTTTGCTTTACTGTAGACATCTCATATTCACTTTTCTACAGTATTCTTATTCCTGTTCCACCTTTATTAAACTGCATTCAGCTGTCATTGCTAATGACTCTGCTGTGGTTTTTCTGCAATTTTGCTTCTGTTGGTCCAGTAACTTTTCAATTTTACTTCAAACCTCATAGTATACTTTTCCCTATTGTTCTCATCACCCTTTCATGTTTTACTTATGTTCTCTTCCTTTCTTCCCCTCAGTTCTATCATAACTCTTATCAATTCTCTTCCTCCTTACCACACAATAACATTTCCCCCCTTTTAGTCATCTCATATTCCCTTTGATATATCTTATAATACCTGTAATTTCTCTTCACCTTTATTAATCTTAGTTCAATTGCAGTTCAGATTACTGATGTGGTAGGGGGTTCTTTTTGCTGGTATATGTTTAGTTGTCTGGTAATACTGCTTTGTTAACCAACACCTGTATAACAGCATGCAAGACAAGATAGGAGTTGTGAATACCAACAAACCCTCCAGAGAGAAGAACCCACCAACAAAGAAGCCACCAACAGGTAAAGCCCAAGTACAACAAGAGAACTCACACAAGTGGAAGAAAGGGAAACCCTATAGTGTGCAGACAAGGAGATCAAAGAGACCACTGAGTCCCATAGAAATCCTACCACAGAAGTTCACCCTATTAAAACAGCTGACAAAGCAGAACGTCCAGAATCACAGAAACAAACAAAAAGAGTCAGGTAAAATGGGGAGACAAAGAAAGAACCTGCAAATGAAAGAAATAGATGATTCTCCAGTAAAAGAGCTAAATGAAATGGAGGCAAGAAAACTATCAGACATAGAACTCAAAAGGATGGTTATAAGTATGTTCAAGGAACTCAGTGACAACTACAAGGAACTGAGTGGGAACTACAACAGTGTGAAAAAGGAAATAGAAACTATAAGCAAGGACTAGGAAGAAATGAAGACTACAATATTTGAAATAAAAAAATACACTTGAAGGAATTACAAACAGTCTGGATGAAGCAGAGGACCAAATTAGTGAACTGGAAGACAAGGTACAAAGAAATACCCAGGCAGATGAGCAGCACAAAAAAAGACTAAAAAATATGAAGATAGCTTAAGGGAACTGCAGGACAAGATGAAATACAACATTAAAATCATAGCAATACCATAAAGAGAATAAAAGGAGCAAGGGATAAAAAACCTGTTTGAAAAAATAATGACAGAAAAATTTTCTAACCTGGAGAGGGGAAAAGCAATGCAAGTTCAGGAAGCAGAGAATGCCAATCAAGATGAACCCAAAGAGGCCCCCCTCAAGACATATCATAATTAAAATGCCAAGTTTTAAAGACAAAGAGAGAATCTTAAAGGTAACAAGGGAGAAACAGGAAGTAATATACAAGGGAGCTCTGATAAGGCTAGCTGATTTCTCAACAGAAACACTACAAGCCAGAAGGGAATGGCAAGAAATATTCTAAGTAATAATAAGCAAAAGCCTGCAACCAAGACTACTCTACCCAGCAAGGCTCTCAATTAAATTGGAAGGCAAAATAAAGGCATTCCCAGATGAAATAAGGCTAAAAGAATAACACCTCCATGATACCAGCATTGCAAGATATGCTAAAGGGATATTAAGAAGATGAAAGAAAAAAGTGGAGAAAGAAGGAAGACAAGTACAAATGGGGAAAATGAATAAGTGCCTATCAGTAATAACCTTAAATGTAAATGGGTTAAATACTCCGATGTAAAGGCAAAGAGTAGCTGAATGGATAAGAAAATATGACCCTGCCTACAAGGGACTCACCTCAGAACCAAGGACCTACACAGACTGAAAGTGTAGGATTGGGAAAAAATATTCCAAGCAAATGGACAGGGAAAAAAGCCAGAATAGCAATATTTATATGAGACAAAATAGACTTCAAAATAATGGCCATAAAAAGAGACACAGAAGGACACTTCATAATACTCAAGGGCAGAACCATCAAGAAGACATAAACATTATAAACATATATGCAACCAACATAGAAGCACTCAAATATATAAGAAAAATCTTGGAGGACTTCAAGAAAGATATAGACAGCACATACTTATAGTAGGGGATTTTAACACCCCACTGTCAACAATAGACAGATCTTTCAAACAAAATGTCAGCAAGGATACTGCGGCATTGAACAATGCCCTAGATCAAATGGCCTTAACTGATATACATAAGGCCTTTCATCCCAAAGAAGCAAAAAATACATTTTTTTCAAATGCACATGGAACACTTTCAAAGACAGACCACATGATAGGGTACAAAGTAAGCCTCAACAAATTCCAGAAAATTGAAATTATATCAAGCATTTTCTTGGACCACAAGGGGCTGAAACTAGAAACCAATTTTAATGAAAAAACTCAAGAACATTCAAACTC
Source organism: Artibeus jamaicensis (assembly GCF_021234435.1). Taxonomy (NCBI): domain Eukaryota; kingdom Metazoa; phylum Chordata; class Mammalia; order Chiroptera; family Phyllostomidae; genus Artibeus; species Artibeus jamaicensis. The sequence continues at coordinate 12,401,557 of NW_026521844.1, read as the reverse complement.
ATGGAGATTTAATAGCATGCTACTAAACAATAAATGGGTCAAGAATGAGATCAATGAAGAAATCTAAAAGTTCCTGGAAAAAAATGAAAATGAACACACAATAGTCCAAAACCTATGGGATACAGTGAAGGCAGTCCTGAGAGGGAAATTCATAGTGATACAGGCATACCACAAAAGATAGAAATATTTCAAATAAACAACCTAACTCTATATCTACAAGAACTGGAAGAACAACAAAAACAAGGCCCAGAGTGAGTACAAGGAAGGAAATAACCAGGATTAGAGCAGAGTTAAATGTCATAGAGACTGAAAGAACAATTCTAAAAATTAATAAATTCACCAGCTATTTCTTTGAAAAAATAAACAAAACTGATAAGACTTTAACCAGACTCAACAAGAAAAAAAGAGAGAGGACCTAAATAAATACAATCAGAAATGAAAAAGGGGAGATTATGACTAGAGAAACACAAAGGGTTGTAATAAATACAAGCCATAGAAATACAAAGGACTGTAAGAGATGGTTACAAACAACTATATATCAAGCAATTTGAAACCTCAGTGAAATGTACAAATTTCTAGAAAAATATAATCTTCTAAAACTGAATGAAGAAGCAAAAAGCCTAAACAGGCTGATAACAGCTTGTGAAATTGAAGCACTTATCAAAAAACTCCCAGCACACAAAAACTTTGACTCAGATGGTTTCACAGGAGAATTTCATAAAACATTTAAGGAAGGACAACCCCTATCCTTCTCAAACTGTTCAAAAAAATCCAAGAAGAGGGAAGACTCCCAAACTGTTTTTATGAGGCCAGCATCATCCTAATCCCAAAACCATATAAAGACACAACAAACAAAACTACAGGCCAATATCACTGATGAACATAGATGCTAAAATCCGCAACAAATTATTGGCAAACCACATCCAGCAATACATCAAAAAGATCATATACCATAACCGAGTGTGATTCATCCCAGCAATGCAAGGATGGTACAATATTCACAAATCAATAAACATAATGCATCACACACAAAAAAGGAAAGACAAAATACACATGACCATATCAATAGATGTGGGGAAAGCATTTGATAAAGTACAACGCCCATTTATGACAGAAACACTCAGCAAAATGGGAATAGAGGGAGCATACCTCAACGTGATAAAGGCCATATATGAGAAACCTATAGCCAACATCATAGTCAATGGGCAAAAACTAAAATCTTTCCCACTAAGATCAGCAACAAGATAATGATGTACGTTTTCACCACTTCTATTCAACATAGTACTGGAAGTTCTATCCACAGCAATCAGACAAAAAGAAGAAATAAAACTCATCCAAACTGGAAAGGAGGAAGTAAAACTCGTTGTTTGCAGATGACATGATAGTGTACACAAAAAACCCTATATACTCCACAAAAAAAACAACTCAACCTAATAAGTGAATTTGGCAAAACAGCAGGATACAAAGTCAATATTCAAAAATTGCCTGGCTGGTATGGTTCAGTGAATTGAGCATCAACTTGTGAACCGAAAGGGTTGCTGGTTTGATTCCCAGTCAGAGCACATTGCCTGGGTTTCAGGCCAGGTCCCTAATAGGGGGTGTTCATGAGGCAACCACACATTGATGTTTCTCTCCCTTTCTTTCTCCCTCCTTTCCTCTTTCTCTAAAAATAAATAAATTTTTTTAAAAAATCAAAGGCATTTTTATGTACCACCAACTAAAGATCACAAACAGGAATTAGGGAAAAAATCCCATTTGCTATAGCAACAAGAAAAATAAAGTACCTAGGAATAAACCAAACCAGGGAGGTAAAAGACCTGTACTCAGAAAACTACACAACACTGAAGAAAGAAATTAAGGAAGATATAAATAAGTGGAATCATATACCGTGTCAATGGGTTGGAAGAATTAATGTCATCAAAATGTCCATACTACCCAAAGCAATTTATAGATTCAATGCAATCCCTATTAAAATACCAATGACATGTTTCACATACATAGAGCAAACATTTCAAAAATTTGTATGGAACCATAAATTATCCCAAATAGCCTCAGCAATTTTGCAAAAAATGAACAAAGTAGGAGGGATCACAATACCTGATATCAAACTATATTACCAGGCTACTGTAATTAAAACAGTCTGATACTGGCATAAGAACAGACACATAGATCAATGGTACAAAATAGAGAGCCCAGAGGTAAACCTATGCCTCTGTGGTCAATACTTGACAAAGGAGGCAGAAGTATAAAATGGAGCAAAGATAGCCTCTTCAACAAATGGTATTGGGAGGTCTGGACAGCTACATGCAAATATATATATGAAACTCAACCACCAACTTACACCACACACCAAAATAAACTCAAGATGGATAAAAGACTTAAGTATATGTTGCAACACCATAAAAATCCTAGAGGAGAACATAGGCAAGAAAATTTTAAATATTCCACACAGCAATAGTTTCACTGATATGTCCCCTAGAGCAAAGGATATAAAGGAAAGAATAAACAAATGGGACTTCAACAAATTAAAAAGCTTCTCCATGGCTGAAGAAAACATCAGCAAAATGAAAAGGGAACCAACCATATGGGAAAATATATTTGCCAATGATACTTTGCACAAGGGTTTGATGTCCAAAATATATAAAGTACTCACATGACTCCACACCAGGAAGACAAACAATCCAATTAAAAAAATGGGCAAAAGACCTACACAGACACTTTTCCCAGGAGGACATACAGAGGACCCAGAGACATATGAAAGGATGCTCAGCATCACAAGTCATCAGAAATGCAAATTAAAATCACAATGAGATACCACTTCATACTTGTCAGAGTAGATATCATAAACAAATCAACAAACAAGTGCTGGCGAAGTTGTGGAGAAAAGAGAACCCTAGTTCTCCACTGGTAGGAACACAGACTGGTACAGCCACTGTGGAAAACAGTATGGAAGTTCCTCAAAAAACTGAAAATGGAACTGCCTTTTGACCCAACAATTCCACTGCTGGGATAATACCCTAAGGATCCTGAATCACCCATTCAAAAGAACTTATGCACCCCGATGTTCACAACAGAACAATTTACAACAGCTAAGCACTGGAAACAGCTTAAGTGCCCATTAGTAAATGTATGGATTAAAAAAACTGTGGTATATTTACACAATGGAGTACTATGCATCAGAAAGAAAGAAGGAACTCCTACCCTTCATGACAGCATGGATGGAATTGGAGAGCATTATGCTAAGTGAAATACAAGGCAGTGAAAGACAAATACCTTATGATCTCACAATTGGACCCTTATCAACAAAACAAACAAGCAAGCAAATATAAGCAGAGGCATGGAAATAAAGAGCAAACTAACAGTGACCAGAGGGAAGGGAAGAGGAGAATAATAGGGGAAAGAAGGGAAAAAAAAAACAGGTATAAAGGACCAATGGACAAAAACAATGGCATGGGGGAGGATTGAATGTGGGAGGTGGGGGTGGGTAGGGGAGAGTAATGGGGTGAAAATGGGGACAACTGTAATTGAACAACAATTAAAAAAAGAAATAAAATGTGACCCACATAGGAGGGGGAACCCAAAAAAACAGAATTGTCTCCTGGAGGGTAGGCCCCTTGTAGTGCAGGCTTTCCCCACTAAGTGAGTGTTCTAAGAACCCATCTGTATCAGTGCACCAGCTGGCATTGTTGTAAGAGGCCACATTCAGCTTCAGTGAAAATTTTTTTTAAGATTCTTTCAATGCATTTGCCCATTCCATGATGGGTGATTTATGAGCACATCTAACCACATTGCATTTAGTGTTCAGCAGTTTTTGACCAAAAAAAGGCATGACTCCCCACCCCAAGCCCCACCCTCCCTAGTCACCCAATCTGGCCCCAAGAGATTTTTTTTTTTTCCTGATGAAATCTGTTCCTCAGAGGGCAACGTTTTGCTGATGTGGAAGAGGTGAAATAAAATATGGCAGAAGAACTAAAAGGCATCAAAAGTGAAGGTTCAAAAACTGTTTTGAGCAGTGAAAAAAAGCCATCTCAATAGGTGCATTCCATTAAATGGAGAATACTTTGAAAAAGGTTAATGAAGTTTAAACATGTAAGAATAAATACACAATTTTTTATAAATTAATTCTGGGGTTCTTTTGGTCCCCTCTCATATATAATTTTAAATCTTCTAGTTTCCAAATTTAAAAAGTAATGAGAAATAAGTAAAATAATAATATATTTGACTTAGGCTAATATAGCCAAAATATTATAACCTATAATCAATGTAAACGAGCATTAATGAGTTCTTTATGTTCTTTTTAAAAATTAAGTAATTGAAATCTGGTGTGTATTTTATACTCATAGAACACCTTGACTCAGACTAGCCAAATTTAAAGTGCTTAATAGCCACATGTGTATCAGAAAACTCAAGTTCAAGAGCTCCCACAGCTCCAGGCTTTAATTGTCATCCATTGATTCATGTATCTCTGGTTTCTCTTACATTGATAGGTCAGCACATATATACTCCACTTTCTTCCTCAGTACTGTGGGGCTTCAGAGAGGATGATGTTAGAAAGTCCCTTCCTCCAATAGCACTCACGAAATTAGCAACATGGAGATGGGAAATGCTCTAGAGAAAAATGTGAAAAAATCTTCCCAGCTTCTCCCATTCTCACACAGGGATATCTTGAGCCATTTGGGGCAAGCTCCCTGTATTTTCTACCATGACTGCCAGTATACCCAAGACATCCCACAGAGAAAACACAGAATTACAGAATCATCCTAAGTCTCCAATTAAGAACAGTCAACTTTAAATGATTCCAAGTAAAGGTGATGAGAGTTAAGTGCAATAAACAAAAATCTGTGTTGTGTTGGTTTGGTTTGGTTTTTGTTTCATTTCTTTGGAGGCAGATTATCTTCATTAGAGTTTTGTTTGGTTGGTTGATTGTTGTTTTTCTTTAAATAGAATTTCAGCAAATTATTAAGGACCTAAACCATTGTTGATTTTAATCCTTAGCTCATTTGCTTTAGACAAATCCTAACTCAAAAACTATAAAGATTTTTCAAATCAATTTGAAATAGACAAGCTACAATGTAATCTTACATAATGGCTTGGGTAGTACAAAATGCTCAAGAAAATATATGCATTACATGGATAGTTGCCATTTTACTCTTCCCCATGATCTTTAGGAAACTCTCTTTTCTTTGTAATCTCCAGATTTCATATTGATACCAAACTGTCTATTTCCACCTAAACTCCAGTCTTGATTTGCCCTAGGATCCTGCCTAGTACCTGTCCTAAGATCATTCTCTGTGGCCCTCTTTACACAGTTGCTGCATAATCTCCAGTCATTCCATACTGACCTCAGGTTATGATATATATATATATATATATATATATATATATATATATATATATATATAATATAAGATACTCTAGGCACTGCATCTACTCTAGGCAAAACCGGGCACTGCAGGGAACGCTAGCATAAGTATAAAGAAGAACCTGCCCTCACACTGACTATATCTGAAAAGAGTAGTAAGAAATATACATAATCAGAGTGAAAAAATGGCTAACCCATAGGGGAAATGCAAAGAATCCTACATACATGGGTGTTTTTGTCAGTTCAGGCTGCCACAACAAAATAGACTGGGTGGCTTAACAAATATTTATCCTCTCACAGTTCAGGAAGCTAGAAGTCCAAGATAATGATTGGTTAATGGTGAGATCTCTTTTCTTGGCTTGTATGTAAACAAATGGCTGCCTTCTTGTTCTGAGCTCACATGGCCTTTCCTACACACACACACACACACACACACACACACACACACACACACACACACGGCTTTCTGGTTTTTTCCTAGGGCATCAGACCAACATGCCCTGCCCTCATGACCTCATCTTATCCTAATCATCTCTCAAAGGATCTATCTCTAAATATCACATTGGGGGTTAGGACTTCAACATAGATATGATTGGGGAGGACATAAATATTAAGTCCATGAAAAGGGGTCTCAGAGTAAAGAGACCCTCTCTAGTCAATCAGCAATGATTTTTATGAGGGAAGTTGAACCTGAAATAACCATTAAGATGCCTTCCCTTTTGGGTACTAACAGAAGTCATGCACCAAGGGCCAAATAAATTAAATAATTTGTGTATGTCAATGCAGCTGGCCAATGAGTCTTTTATCCTGGCATTGGGCTCACATAGCCTTCTCTCTCCCTCCTGAGCTCCAGGCCTGTATATCCATCTGTCTTCTGGACATCTCCACCTTTATGGCCCAGGAGTATCTAAAACTTACCATGTTCAAAACAAAATTCATTGTTTTCCCCCACTCAGCATGTTCTTGTTTCTACCTTCCCAAAATATTTTGGCATCAACAGCCTTCACCGAGTCATTCAAGTGTGAAATCTCCTTCACCCTCTAATCAACTGAGAATCCTGCGTAATCCACTCCTTATCTTTTTTATCCCCATTACCTCCTCACAATTTCCAGCACCTGTACCCTAGTTCAGACCCTCATTATCTTTCTTTTGAACTACTAAAAGATAATAATTATTGTATTTTAATAATAATAGCTACCATGTATTGACAGCTTCCTAGATGTCAGCTGTTGCCCTGAGTACTTTATAGGCATTATTTCCTTAAACTTCACAGCTATTATGATTTGTATTTTACAGATGAGGAAACCAGGTCAACAGAGAGGCTAAGGAGCTTGCCCAAATATGCAGCTACTAAGTAGTAAAAGCAGTTACCGAATTCCTACCAGCAGTCTGAATTCTAAACTTGCCCTCATCATGACCCTAAGGTATTCTGCCTTCTCAGCAGTGGACCCCTTCCTTCCAGACTACTACTTTCATCTTTCTCCATATTGTTCCCATTGTGATCTGTCTAAAATGTAAGTCCGATGTTCCCATTTGCTTCAAATCCTTCAACAGCTCCCATTTTGAGGTTAGGATGAAACTCCATGGGATCCAGGGCCACCATGCCCTCCAGGCTATGGCTCTGCCTGTCTCTTCAGCTTCAGCTGCTTTTGTTTCCTCTCTCACTCTTTTCACTCTAGCACTTCTAAAGACTCACTGTTGCCACAACATGCAGTTCCATTCCATGCCTTCAGATGACACACACAGAATACCTTTCTTCACAATTCCCTATATTCCTTCCACTTCAAACTACGATGATTCTTTACATCCCAGCTTGAATAAAGTTTCCCCTCAAGAAAGCAAGCAAACTATAGTAGTTAGTTAAAAATTATTTGCTGAAAGTGAACTCCTGAATGATCACTTTATCAAGTGACCAATTTACCAAATATATTTTAAACTTTACAACTTTAAGCTATTTAGAAAGTTTACAACAATTCATCTTGAATAGGATGGCTCCTCAGCTCTTGAAGATTTCTATCAAGTTATAGTCGAGTGCGTTAATTAATCCCAGGATCCTGAACTATAGATTTTTCCTTTCTCTGTGTGGTTTCTGAACCCAAGTTCACACTTGATGGATGCATTTGTCACTCTGTGCAATAATCACATGTCTGAAATCCCCAGGAGATTGTAAACTCCATAAGAGTCTGGTACTTTTACCTCTTGTCCCTGTACCCAGTGGAGTATGGAATATAGTAAAGCTTAATTAATACCATGTTAAGCTGAATCTTAATTAATCAATAAATAAGCACTTTTATGTACTACTCCCTTTCATCCACAAGAAAAAGGTAAATTATTAAAACGAAATAAAATATACATTCTAGAAACTTAGAAGTAATAAAATATACATATTCAGGGGGGCTCATTTGGGGGGCTTTACCTTTAATGCAAATGGAGGACCACATACCTACCATATGCAAAATATTTTGAAATATTTTGCAATCTAACTATTAGCAATCTAACTATTAAATTACATATATCTTTCTACATTGAAAAATATAGCTTCAAAATTATCTCAAAGGCAGCACTGAATTTAGAATTCTCAGTGAAAATGTGGGGTTAGCCATCCCCTGACCCTGGCCCTTGGTTCCTGGCCAATGGCCTACAGTCCACACTCTTTTTACCCCTAGCTCAGTTCCACACTGTGAAATGCCTGCCACATCCACACATAGACACATCCAGCCACCTGAGAGAGCTGGCCCTTGGCTACCACTCAGTAACATAGCGGTACAGGCCACTCCTCAGCAGACTAGATTCTGGAGGGGCTCGACTTTTTAAGGTGAGGAATTCCTGGTCCCATGTAACTAGAATCCCTGAATTCCCTTCGGTAACAGCCACTAAATAGTATTTTGAAGATTAAAAGATGTCCATGATATAGAAAATTTTAAAACCAGGATTTGAAGATTTTAACACATCTGTATGACAATCTATTTGTGTGAAATGTTATACACATATAAAGGTACATAGAAAAAATCTAAAGAAGTATACACATTTATTATGGTTGTTACTATCTCCGGGTGGTGAGATTGGGTGTGATATTTTTCTTTTTACTTATCTGTATTTTATATGATTTCACTATAAACATGCATTACTCACATTATTTTTTAAATAATAGAATCAAAAACACAAAAATGTACTTATACTGTGATAATTTCTATACTGTTTAAGTGAAACATTACATTTGTTAAAGCCTCAGAAATTAAGTGCTTCCTATCCAGAAGTAGTGGAGGATTTATAAAATATACCAGAGGACTCACTAGCTAGTGAGGAAAATGCATGAGACTATTGAGACACCTATATTTACAGACATGTGCTCATGAGGTTATGAATGTATACATTTATACTGAGTCATATAAAAATACTCAAAGTATACAGTGCATGTGTTCATCCTGGTGCCCAAAATTCTGTGGACAGAGAAGTGCCCTGTTCCCCACAGAGCCTGTCACTAGCTCACTGTCTGAACATGGGCACACAGCTGTGGGCCCCAAACTGTGAAGTCAGGGTTTAAAACTAGTCGTTAGAAAGACGTTTGTAGGGTCTCACAGAATAACCACCTATCTGGCTAATATTACTGCACTAACATGGAAGGTAAGGGTATTATTTGTTAATATTCCAAGTAATTTTAAAATTATTTTGTGTATGTGTGTGCCTGCACCATATTCTACATACCTATGGAAATTGCAAATGGAATGTGAATGCTTATATGAATGGCATTTCAATAACCTTAGATATTATTCAGGGTTTTGGGTTTTTTTTTTTTACCACAGATAGTAACCTTTGCCTAGAGATAGAATAATCATTGTATACATTTCAACAATCTCAGGAAATAACAAATTGACCCAAATGACCTTAAAATATTCAAGCTATATATTATTTCTAAACTAAGTTCTCTGCACTCATTTTTAATAGTGTTTTAAATTAGCATTTCCTGCCATATTTGTAATAGTTACATACAAACAAGAATGTGACATTTCTATTTTCAAGGGATTGTATCTCGGCTGTAAATATTCACTCCAAGACAAATGTGTGAGACCAAAAAAAAAAATCTGTTCCCAAAAGAACTGCTTATTTTCTCCACATTATGAAAAATTAATCTGTTCAAAAATAAGAAAGTATTATACACCAGAAAGTTTATGTATGCTGTTACCAATTTTGTTTCTCACAATACTAAAATAGAAACACAATTGATTTGAGCCACACAAAGAGCACGTGAGAAATCCAAGAAACATTCTATGATAAAAGAGAATTTAAAACATTGAACTCATCGCTATAACATGCCACATTCATACTCAGCATCATAGAGTTACTCATTATATTTCTTGTTTAGTCTGTTCTCTACTAATTGTAAGAGTGGATTCCAAAAGCCGGGCATCTGGACATTCGATATATATGTTTGGGATCAATATTAAATTTGGTGGTGGGTTTACAAGATAGCGTCAGATAACCTACCACAGAATGGACTAGTCTTAGAATTCATCACTTTTATAACATTGCTACTGTGGGAAAATGCAACTCAAAACATAGCTCAGGAAGTCATTTAACCACCCTCCCTATACACCTCCCTGCACTTTTAAGTACAAGAAGACAAGGGGATAGCAGCTGGGGGAATGCTCTGGCACTCCAGAGTCAGATGTGGTCTGTCTCTCTCTGTTCGCTGGTGTTTTAGCTTTTCATTAATTGTGCCTTGTTTTTCTAATTATAAAAGAAATGTGTGTCTGTTACTATAAAAATTATAAAGAGTGAGAAGACAGAACTTAAAAAGTGAGCATCTCCTCTGATCATATTTTTCAGCTTCACCCACTACTAACAGTTTGGTGCGTGGTCTTTTTTATGTATTTTTATGAGTGTTAATATGTTGCATTTTTTAAAATGTATCACATCATACATAGTATTCTGCCAATAAGCATGTTAAAAAAAAACATTCAACATCATTAGCCACTAGGGAAATGCAAATCAAAATCTCTTCACAAACCCACTAGAATGGCTATCATCAAAAAGACAGATAATAACAAGTACTAGTGACAATTCTGAGAGGTTAGAACATTCAGACTCCTGGTGAGAATGCAAAGGGGTGCATCCACTGTGGAAAATAGTCTGGCAGTTCCTCAAAAGGTTGAGTTGCCATATGACCCACAAATTCCAACTCTAAATTATATCTGAGAGAAATAAAAACATGTCCATATAAAACTTGTACACAAATGTTCATAGCAGCTTTATTTGTAATAGCCAAAATGTCTAAACAACTCAAATGCCTGTGAGGTGAATAAGTACAAGGTTGTATATACATATAATGGAGTCTTTATTATTTAGCAATAAAAAGAACTAAGTACTGACATACGCTACAACATGAATAGCCCCAAGGATATGAGGAATCTGGTAAACAAAATGAACTAACAAGCAGAATAGAGACAGACTTATAGATGGACAGCATGCTGACAGCTCTGGAAGAAGGGTAGAGGGATGGAGTAAAAAAGAAGTTAAAAAAAAGAACGAACTCATGGACACTGACAACAGTCTGGTCATTGTGGGGGAGGGGGACAAGTAGAGGTAGAAGAAGGTGGTATAGAGGGAATAAATGGTAATGGAAAAAATATAATAAAAACAAAATTAAATAAAAAGCCAGACTCAAAAGGCTACATAGTGTATGATTATACTTATATGAATGTCCAGAATAGTCAAATTCATATAGAAAGAAACTAGAGATTAGTGATTATCAGGGGCTGGGAGGAGGAGGAATGAGGAGGTCAAGCTAACGTGTAAATGCTTCTTATGGGAACAATAAAAATAAGATAAAAATAAGATAATAATTAACTAAATACATTTAAATGTAAGGAAAATCACTGAACTGTGCACTTTAATGGGGCTAACTTTAGTATCATATAAATTATATATTAATACTTATTAATATATATATTAGCTCTGTGACCTTAGGTTATTTAATGTCTCCGAGTATTTCTTATCTCTATAGGGTTCTATGAGGGTTTATTTACATATAAGTTTAATAAATATTGGTATAAAATCACTATTATATACATAATCACTGATATATGTATATATACATATAATACTATATAATATAATTTTGAGTGAGCTATATCTGTTTTATATATATATATTAAGTGAGATATATCTACAAGATGTTTCTGGAAAAAGTTCAACCATTGTTAATATAGTGAGAGCAGTTTGAATGACATCCATGTAACCTGGCAGTCAAAGACAGTGGACTGGAATGCACATGTGTGAACAATGATGACTGCATTGTACTAGTCAGTGGGGGTGGTAGACCCCATTGAGTGAGCATGTGTACTCTGTGGCCATCACATTCAAGATGACTGAGCAAGTAGAGCAATAAGTCTGCATCAAATTTTGTGTTAAGCTTGAACATTCTTCTGCAGAAACTATTTGCAGCCTCTGCTACTAGAGCAAAAGGAGCAAAAGTTGCTAATGACTTGATTCAAACCACAACCAATGAACCAGATTGCCTTAAGAAGGTCATATCTTTGAAGAAAACTCAGGCATCATTATCCTGTATACAATGTTTCTTTTATCTTGTCTCTTCTTCAATAATGTCTCTAGTTTCCGTAGTATGTAGCTGGATACGTTGTGGACAGACCTCGTATATCTAGATCTATATCACTTACACCACGCCTGGCACCGGGAAGGCCCTGTGATAACAGTACTATTACATTAAATTCCTCATGCTATATCAAACGTCTTTTTAAAGTGTTTTTAAGTGTCTTTTCTCAATGTAAAATAGCTAGCTCTTCTCATCTATATGATTCTTCATCATATATTTGAAAGTCATACTTACTAAGCTACTCCTCAGTTCACCTCTCTTCTTTAAAAAAAACCAGATTTTTAACAACTACATGACTGGTGATTTTTCATTTATCTGCTTGATTTCATTAATGTGTGTCCTGTACTAAACCATTCCAAGAAAGTAGGGCTCATGCCTGGGTTTTTTCTGTTTTTTTGTTTTGTTCTGTTTGACAGTAGCAATATTTATTAGAACAAAATGTGACAGTACTCTTGGAGAGGCAGAGAGTGGGCCGGCAAGAAGGCAAGCAGCTGCATGGACTCAGGGAAGGCAGTTCAGAGGCAAAAGGAGAGTCCTCTGCCACTCTTGCTGCTCCCCTGTGTGCAAACCTACTGGGGACCCTTAGGGTTTTAGGAGAAAAGAAGGCAAACAGTACGTGTGGGAGAGAAGGAAGGGCACAAATGTGCTCCAAGGAGAACGTGCTCATGCCTAGTTTTGTTCAACCCTGAATCATCAGTGCTAGCCCAGGTAAAGACACATAGTTAGAGCTTTAAAAAGTTGTTTAATGAATGAGTGAATGAATGGATAGATATTATATCTGCTCAGTGAGTGACCTTCCCATAAATGGGTGGCTCCCAGCAAGGGATGGGGTGTGGAAAGAAGGCAGGTTGTCATACAGGATATAGGTTGTCATACCTGAATCATCTGTGATGAGGTGTTGGGTTTTTTTTTAATTACCTGACAACTTCTCCCCAGGGTATACCATACCAGAGCTTACAGTGTGCTACTTCACGACAGAAAGTCCCAATTCACCCAAAATACACCTCATACAACCAGTATAGTGATGGAAGTTTTTTTTAAAGGACCTAAAACCTTTCAAACATAATCAGAAATAAAGGTTAAGGTACAAATACCTTCAACCAATGTGATTAGATGGAAACACCACTGACTAGACCAGGAGTCAACAAAGCTGACCTTTAGATCTGCTTTGACTCTGGTTATAGGTATACAGCAGTAAGGGAAGCTTGTCATAAGGACACAGGCTGCTGAGTGTCAAAAGGTGTGGAAAAGCTGAGCACAAACAGGGACAAGTGCAAATGGGATAAGGTGTTTAAAGCTTCATCTTCATAATTTTGCCCACCTGTCTTCTGCTCTCAAGGTGAAAATCCCATCTGTCTTCTGCTCTCAAGGTGAAAAGCCAGTGAGTCATACTGTTCAGGGTTAGGACCCACCTTGTCAATAAGGATCTGATCACTGGCCACCCCAGAGATGTTTCCACATATAAGCTGGGAGGATAGTTTCTTGTTTACTTGTGCTACCTTCATTCTTTTTTCCCAACATGTACTGTTTTTTTTAATATATTTTATTGATTATGCTATTACAGTTGTCCCATTTTCCACCCTTCACTCCCCTCCACCCTGCGCACCCTCTCCCACCCACATTCCTCCCCTTTAGTTCACGTCCATGTGTCATAAGTTCTTTGGCTTCTACATTTCTCATACTATTCTTACCCTCCCACTGTCTATTTTCTACCTACCATGTATGCTACTTATTCTCTGTACCTTTTCCCCCTCTCCCCCCCCCCACTCTTCTGTTGATAACCCTCCATGTGATCTCCAGTTCTGTGATTTTGTTCCTATTCTAATTGTTTGCTTAGTTTGCTCTCGTTTTTGTTTTAGGTATGGTTGTTAATGATTATGAGTTTGCTGTCATTTTACTGTTTATATTTTTATCTTTTTTCTTAGATAAATCCCTTTAACATTTCACATAATAAGGGCTTGGTGATGATGAACTCCTTTAACTTGACTTTAACTGGGAAGCACTTTATCTGCCTTTCCATTCTAAATGAAAACTTTGCTGGATAGAGCAATCTCGGATGTAGGTTCTTGCCTTTCATGACTTGGAATACTTCTTTCCAGCCCCTTCTTGCCTGTAAGGTCTCTTTTGACAAATCAGCTGACAGTCTTATGGGAACTCTTTTGTAGGTAATTGTCTCCATATCTCTTGCTGCTTCTAGGATTCTCTCCTTCATTTTAATCTTGGCTAATATAATTATGATGTGCCTTGGTGTGTTCCTCCTTCGGTCCAACTTCTTTGGGACTCTGAGCTTCCTGGACTTCTGGGAAGTCTATTTTCTTTGCCAGAATGGAGAAGTTCTTCATTATTTTTTCAAAAAACTTTTAATTTCTTGCTCTTCCTCTTCTTCTGGTACCCCTATAATTCAGATGTTGGAATGTTTAAAGAGGTCCTGGAGGTTCCTAAGCCTCTCCTCATTTTTTTGAATTCTTGTTTCTTCACTCTTTTCTGGTTGGTCATTTTTTTCTTTCTTCTGGTCCAGTCCATTGATTTGAGCCCCAGTTTCCTTCCCATCATTATTGGTTGGTTCCCTGTACATTTTCCTTCATTTCACTTAGTGTAGCCTTCATTTCTCATCTAATTTGTGACCAAATTCAACCAATTCTGTAAGCATCCTGATCACCAGTGCTTTGAACGGTGCATCTGATAGGTTGGCTATCTCTTTGTCACTTAGTTGTATTTTTTTGGAGCTTTGATCTGTTATTTCATCTGGGCCTTTTTTTTTTTTTTGTCTTGACATGCCTGTTACATAGTGAGGGGCGGAGCCTTAGATGTTCAACAGAATGGGGTAACACACGTTGCTGGGTTGTGACACAGTATGTGGGGGAGGGGTCCGAGGGGGAACAATGAGCTTCCTCCGCTCTCTCTCAGATTTCAGTCCCCTCTGCCACTTACCCCAAGCAAACTGGGCCCTTCTGGTGCTGATTCACGTGCGGGTGGGTTTGTGTACGTTCTAGGACCCTGTTGGTCTCTCCAATGAACTCTCCTGTGAGGCTGGGGGTCTCTCCCAGCACCTCAACCCCCACTGGTGTTTTCAATTGGTGTTTTGAGGCTTTATTTCTCCATGTTGGAACCCTAGATTGTACTGTGTTTCGCTCCCTAGCTTCACCTGGTTTATCTACATGTGAATGTGGGACCGCCTGGTCCACACCTTGTGTACCTCACCCCTCCACAATCCTCCACCTTGCCAGTCCCCCCACCCCATGCTGCCCTGGGTGCCTGGGATCTGTCAGCCACCACTTTTTTTTTTTGCCATCACCCTTCTTCAAATGCCCTACCAGTCTGGATGAATGTGTCTACTTTAACTCCTTGATTGTTGGACTTCCGTACAGTTCAATTTTCTGTTAGTACTGGTTGTTATTTTGTTTCTAAATTTTTGCTGTCCTTATTTTGGTTGTGCAAGGAGACACAGTGTGTCTACCTATGCCTCCACCTTGGCTGGAAGTCCCCAACATGTACCGTTTTTTAACTGAGCCCTAATTGCTAGCTCCCATTCACTTTGATCTAGTCTGATTCCCAAGATCTTCTGCTGTATTCATGCTCTATTTTTAATGTTTTAAACTGTAAAATATAACACACATAGTACATAAAAGGCAAATATACAGTTCAATGAATTATTTTGAAGTCAACATCTATGTAACTAGCATATAGGTTACATTTTACATTATGTATTATACCTTATACATAGGTTTGCATTAGTTTTATTGTTAAACCTCAGTGGAATGATTTTTAAAGGAAAAAAAAATAATACATTGTGAACACCTCTGAAAGTCCCCACCATGGCCCCTTTCCAGTCACAACTGCTATATTCCTCCCTATTCTGACTTCCATGGAATTCACTTTTCTTGCTTTTCTTAATGAACTTACCACCTAACTATATAACCCCAAAAAACAGTTTAATTTTGTCTGCTTTTGAACTTTCCACAAATAGAATCATTCAGTATATATTCCTTTGTGCTGGATCTCTTCCACTCAGCCTTGTTTATAAGATTGTTTATAAGATCATTCCCCTTTTATATATTTCAATATAGTATTCTATTGAATGAATGTTTTGTAATTTATTTACACATTCTAGTGTTGATGGATACTTGGGTTGTTTCCAGTTTCAGGCTATTATGAGTAATGCTGTTATAAACATTCATGTGTGTCCTCTGATGTACATGTGCACCTATTTCTGTTGCCTATGTGTCTAGGACTAGAATTCTGATAACTTATCTGGTGGTATATGTATCTTTACCATTATTAGATAATGTCAAACTACTTTCCAGCCAGCTGTGTTTGAGAATTCCTGCTACCTGGAACTGTAAGAATGTTTTATTTTAGCTAATCTGTTGAGGAGTAGGATCTCATCGTCATTCTAATATTCATTCCTACCCCATTGTTTTGGTACTTTTTCTTTTCAGTGTTTGTTCTTTAATATTTTTCTGATGATATCTTCCTTATCTACCAGCATGAATCCATTTTTTATTATTGTGCAGTAAATTATATCCAAAATTAGTGCCTTAAAACAGTAAACATTTATTATTTCACCCACTCATTTTGTAGG